>NW_026535780.1:0-2400000 GCF_028551555.1 Melozone crissalis
CCCAGGGAAGGGGCTGGCAGGGGCGGGATGCCCATCCAACACCTTATCCAGGATTCTGGGACAACATTCCCAAAAAAAACCCCTCAGGAGTGTTTTAATTGATAAAAGCTTAACGAACTGAAGATGCCCCACAAGATCCCAGGAGAACTTTGGGATCCACTATCCATGATTTTTTAATAAACCTTCAGGTCCTCATCGGTTTCCACCCATCCCAGATCCAAACCAATGGATCCGAATTCCACCTTCCCTTGACTTGTCCTCTTGGAAAAGCCACATTCCCGGGGATTGTGGGGAAATTTTGGGCAATTTTTCTCATCCCAAAATGGTGGAGAGGAGCTGGAGGGCACCGTGGGATGGGATTGGGATTGGGATTGGGATTGGGATGGGAGGGAAAGAGGAGCTGGAGATCCCAGGGAAGGCGCTGGCGGGGGGCGGGATGCCCATCCAACACCTTATCCAGGGTTGTGGGACAACATTCCCAAAAAAACCCCTCGGGAGTGTTTTAATTGATAAAAGCTTAACGAACTGAAGATGCCCCACAAGATCCCAGGAGAACTTTGGGATCCATTATCCGTGAATTTTTAATAAACCTTTGGGTCCTCATTGGTTTCCACCCATCCCAGATCCAAACCAATGGATCCGAATTCCACCTTCCCTTGACTTGTCCTCTTGGAAAAGCCACGTTCCCGGGGATTGTGGGGAAATTTTGGGATGGGAAGAGCTGAATTTCCATCCTCCGAGGTGGAGCAGATGATTCCCACCTTGAGCATGGATGATTTTGGGTGGTGGCATTCCATGAAACCCCACTCCTCAAATCCGCTAAAAATTCGCTTCCCAAATCCCAAATTTTTATCCCTGAACATTCCAGAAATGGAATGAAGATTATCCCGGTGGGATTTGCCGACACCGACTCAAACGCTTCCTAAAAAATCCGAAATAAATTAATCTCGTTTTGCTTTTCCAGTCGGAATCTTCCGAGGAAAAGACGATTACTGGGAATAAGCTCTTTGGAAATTCGGAATATTTGAGCGGAACGCTTTGAACCCTGAGCCAAAATCCCGGGAACAAGCAACAACCTGCACCAATCCGAGAAAAACCTGGAATGATCGGGATTGAGCGAAGAAATTTTCTCCCTGCCCTGAAAATTCCTGCAGGAAAAGGAATTCTGTCAATCTCAGGCGTCTCCATTTCATATTTTGTGTAAGGAAAAACGTCAGGGAGCGGAAATCCAATACCACCAAAACTCTGGCCAGAAAATTCCGTAAAAATACCGGAAAGGATGTTATTTTTCCTTATTTTCATGAAATTCCTGGTGGTTTTGCTGCTGCCTTCTGAGAGGATTCAGGAATCACCCTGCTCAGCTAAACTGATTTTTTGTGTTTTTTTTTAATTCCCAATTTTTGCCGTCTAGGATAATCAGGGAACGGCTTCCCACTGCCAGAGGGCAGGGAAAGATGGGAATATTGGGAAGGAATTTCTGTCTGGGAGGGTGCGAGGCCCTGGAATGGAATTCCCAGAGAAACTGCGGCTGCCCCTGCACCCCTGGAATTGTCCAAGGTTGCAGAAACCCGGGATTGTGGAATTTGTCCGGGGGACTGGATGGGATTTTTCCCTTCCCAACCATTCCCTGATTGATATCCCTGCTTTTCCCCTAAGGATGGGGGATTTTTTTAAGGGAAAAAAGGCCAAGTTTGGCTTTTTGGGGCAGTGGCAGCTGGGGGAGGCAGAGAGGGAGAGGAGCAGGGAAAAAATTCCGGCGGCAGCTGCTGAATCCCGGCCCTCCTCACCACGTGTCCAAAACTCCCTTTCCTTGAACTCCTGCTTTTTAACTCCTTAGGGAAAACCTCGTTTCCATTAAAAAAAATTCCACTTGAGCCAATCCCGAGGGAAAAAGATTAAATTTAAAGATTTAAGCTTGAAAAAGTGGAGCCTGGGCGGAGGAAAAGCCCAAGCGTGGATGAAGATTGGAAAAGCGGGATCCCCAAAGTCACAGAGGTTGGAAAACAGCAGGGAAAGGGCGAAAATTCCAACAAAACAGTAAAAATTCCCTTTTTTTGGGGGGGGAATTCAAGAGGCATCAGAGCATGAGAGGAGTTTACGGATTTAATGTGGGGAAAATATAAATCTAAACACACACCCTAAAATTAAATTCCAGAATGGAACAACTTTAAATCCAATTCCAAGTCTGCCCCTGGGGGGAAAAAGGGAATATTTGATAACAGCAAAAATCACAAAAGGAATAATCCACAAAAACCTTAAAGGGAAAAGCAGCACCGAGGAAAAAAACACTTGGAGAAAGTTTTGTTTTTCCTTGCTGAGCCCAGCCCCGAGCGGAAGAAAAAAACGAGGCCCGGGGCACATCCCGTGCTTTCTGAACTCCGAAAAATTCGTGGAATGAGGTCGGGAAAAGAGCAGGGAACTGCAAACAGCAAATCTGAGCCCGGGGAGAAAAATAAGAGAAAAATAAATTCCTCCTCCTCCTCCTCCTCCTCCTCCTCGGCCTTGGCCGGAGCCACGGCAAACATCGGGCACAGCTCCTCCTCCTCCTCCTCCTCCTCCTCCTCCTCCTCCTCCGGGGGGGGTGGAATTCCTTGGAATCCCGAGCCGGGGCTTTGGGATGGCTTTTCCTCGTCCTGGGGAAGCGGCAGCTGGCGGGGAGCAGGTGATTCCGAGAGGCCACCTGTCGCCATTTGATCGGACGAGGGCGGATTCCAGGAGGAGGAGGAGGAGGAGGAGGATTTGGGATGAAAACAAGGGATCCTTGTTTCCCCCAGGGCACCAACTTGATTTAACTCCCCGTGGAATTTGATCCCGAAAAAATAAAAAAATCCCATCCCTGGGACGATGGGAGCAATTAGAAGGTGAAAAATGAGAACGACCTTCCCGAGGTCACCTCCTGAATATCCCATGACCTTCTCCGAGAGCGAGGAAAACATGGATGCAGCAGCTCTCCCCCCCCCCCCCCCCTCTTCCCGCCGGGATATTTTTAGGATTGGGGAGATAAGGCCGGAAAACATTCCAAGCTCCAAGACGGCGCTCCAAGACAGCAAATCCCATTCGGAAAAGATCTTCCCCACCTCCTCCTCCCTCCTCAAAATCCTCCGTAGGAGGAAAATGACGGGATCGGAGTTCGCGCTGCTTCCCTGCTCCCAAATCCAGAAAAAAAAAATTTGGATTATTCCTCGGACATAAAAGAGTTGGGATTATTCCTCGGGACATAAAAAAAAATTGGGATTGTTCCTTGGGACATAAAAGAGTTGGGATTGTTCCTCGGGACACGAACGGGGATGAAAAGCAGAGGGAGAACGGAGGGGAGGGTTGGTTATCCGCAGGGAAACGGGGCCATATGTTGTGTGGATAAAAACCGCTCCGGCGGCGTGACGCGCGCCCGGGATCCGCGATCCGAGGGCTCGGAGCAGTTGGTTACGGAATCTGCCGCCCCAGCTGCCGGGAGGAGGGGAAGGGAGGTGGGAAAAACAGGGATTTGCCGAGTTTTTTCCCCCTTTTTCCCAAAGCTTCGCCCCATCCTGGGGAAATACGGATGGGCAGCTTCCTGCTGGTGGCGTGGGAAGAGGGAAAAAGGGGAATTTTGGGGCTTTGGTGAGATTCCTGTTGGAATTCTGCATCCAGGTCTGGGGTGAAAAGCAGAAGGATGTGGAGGTGTTGGAGCAAATCCAGAGGAGGTCATGGAGATGCTCCGAGGGATGGAGAGAGGCTGGGAATGTCCAGCCTGGAGAAGGGAAGGATCCGGGGAAACCTCAGAGCCCCTTCCAGGGGCTCCAGGAGAGCCGGAATTTGGACATGGGATGGAGGGACAGGACACAGGGAACGGCCCAGACTGGCAGAGGGAATTTGGGATATTGGGGAGGAATTATTCCCTGGGAGGGTGGTGAGGGGCTGGGATGGAATTCCCACCCCCATCCCTGGAATTGGAGCGTCCTGGAGTAGTGGAAGCATTTTCCATCCCGCCCATGGAATTCCATGATCTTGAAGGTCCCTTCCCGAACCATTCCGGGATTTTGTGCTGCTGCTAAACCAAGCTTGGAGCATCCGGAGTTTGGATCCAGAGCTGTTAATGGATCCATCCTCACATTCCAGCGGATCCCGGCGGATCCAGCTCCCTCCGGATGCCACAGAAAAACCCCTCTAAAAACCAACCGGGGTTCCCACAGGGAATAACGACTTCATTCCAAAGTTTCTAAGGGGGATCCGAACGCAACAAATCCGGGACTAATCCAAATCCAGCTCATAAACTCCCAGGAAAATTCCAAACAGGCCCAAATACCCTTGAAACTTCAAAAACAAAACCGAACAAAAAAAGCAAACCCAGAATGCCAGAAATGGATGTGGGTTTTTTTTCCCATGGATTGAAACACGGATATTTCACTTCGGGAACCAAATCAGGGAATTCAGTAATGAAAATTCCACCCAAACGCCAGAAATAAATGTGGGGTTTTTTCCCCATGCATTAAAACACGGATATTTCACTTCGGGAACCAAATCAGGGAATTCAGTAATGAAAATTCCACCCAAACGCCAGAAATAAATGTGAGGTTTTTTCCCCATGGATTAAAACACAGATATTTCACTTTGGGAACCAAATCAGGGAATTCAACAATGAAAATTCCACCCCAAAACGCTCCTTTGGCACCGAAAATTCCGCGTTCTGCCGCTCCTTGGAAGGAGCTTTGCCGAAGGAATTCCCAAAGGGCAAATCCTCATCCCGAGCCCAGCCCTTGTGGGGAGCCCGGCTTGGCAGGTGCTGGAGCATCTGCCGCTTCAGAGGCTGCTCTGGCAGCAGGAGCGGATTCCGGAGGCTCACACCCCTTGGATGCTCCCCAAAACTTGGCCCGGACGGGCAGCGAGGGCGAGGAAGGCAGGAAGGCTCGTTTTCCACTGAAAACCTCGGATATTTGGAAAACCTGCAATCCAGGAGCTTCCCTATGCACGGGAGGAAAGGAAAACTCGGCGTCCCAACCAGAGCAGTGTCATGGTTTAGGAATTTAGGATTTTTTTGGGAATCTTTCCCCAAAAAACCCCCAAATCAGGAGAGCCAGGACACCCCCTCCTCCCTTTTCCAAGGTTTTTCCTCATTCCAAGGTGGGAGAATGGGAATCTGCACTTCCCCAGCACCGTTTTTCCGTGTTTTTACAACCGCGTTTCCCCAATATTTTAGGATGGATTTGGAGGCGACCTGGGCCACGTTCCTTTCCCAGGAACATGGGAAACCTGGAATTCTCCCATCCAGCGCCCAAATTCCGCCATCTCCAAGGATGGTCGTCTCCCCGCCATTCCTGATGACAAAATCCATGGAAAACGCACAACGGGAGACCCCACCATGCTGCAGCCATGGAATTCCTTCCATGGAAAATCCTGGTTTTCCCTTCCCCACCATCCCTTTTAGGTGGAGAGGACACTTGGATCCATTCCCAGGTTCTTCTCCTCTTCGTTAAGCGCCGGTGTTAATTTGGTGACCTCTCGGAATCCGTGGTGGATTCCATCTGGATCCCCCATTCCCAATTATCCGACAAATTATCCGGGAATGATCGGGTGGCACCATCAGAGTCAGAGCTTTGGATCTGCACCAGAGCCACCCCAGATCCCGGTCCTGGACGCTCCTCACGGAATCCGGGAGAGATCCCAGCGATCCGGCCTTTCCATAATTTGGTTTTCTGGATTTCTGCTACTCAGAGTTATCAAAATTGAGGTTTGGACCCTTAAAACCTGAGGGTTTGATCCCAAAGTTGAGGTTTTGATCCTAAAATTGGAGGCTTTCATCCTAAACCTGAGGTTTGGACCCTAAAACCTGAGGTGTGTGGATCTCTTATCCAGAAAAAAAAAAAAACCAGGAAAAAAATCCAGGCCAAAAAAAACCAGGAAAAAATCCACTGGGAAGGTTCCCAGATTGTCCAGCCCATGGAAGCTGGACCCGCCACGTTCCTGCTCCCGTGCCGTGGTCTCATTCCCGTTTTTCCGAGGGTTTTGCGGGCAGGAATCCCGTTTGGAGGATTTAGAGCCGTTCCTGCGCTGGCTCCAGCCTGGAAAAATTCAGATTTCTCCTCCCTTCTCTGGTGGAGCCGGGTCTGGAAAATCGGGGAGACTCGGAACAGCGGCCAAGGGATGTGGGAGGTGGAACGAATCCATCGCAGGGAGCCATGGAATGGTTTGGGTGGGAAGGGAAATCAAGGATCGTGGAATTCCACCCCTTTTCCATGGGCAGGGATATTTTCCACTATTCCAGGATGCTCCAAGCCTCATCCAACCTGAAAATTCCAGGGACCCAGCCACAGATCCTCTGGGAATTCCATCCCAGGTCCTCACCACTCTCACAGGGAAAAATTCCTTCCCAATATCCCATCCATCCCTGCCCTTCTGGCAGTGGGAAGCCATTCCCTGTGTCCTGCCCCTCCATCCCTTCTCCCAAATTCCCTCTCCAGCTCTCCTGGAGCCCCTTTAGACACTGGAAGGAGCTCCGAGGTTTCCCTGGATCCTTCCCTTCTCCAGGCTGGACATTCCCAGCTCTCCCAGCTTTTCTCCAACCCTTGGAGCATCTCCGTGGCCTCCTCTGGATCTGCTCCAGCAGCTCCACGTCCTCCCGGTGTTGGATCCTGGATGCAGAATTCCAGGTGGGATCTCACCCGAGCAGATCAGAGGGGCAGAATTCCCCTTTCCCTGCTTCCCTGACGTGGGGTGAGCGCGGGACATCGGGAATTGCTGGGATGTGAGCCCACGCGGATGGGGCACGTCCCATTTTTCACCCACCAACACCCAAAATCCCTTCACCCTCGGAACTCCTCCCCATCCCTTCATCCCCCAGCCTGGATCCAGGAGGGGAAGGAGCAGCTCCTCCGGCTTTTCCACATTCCCCTCCATCCTCGCTCCGGAGAGGCTTTGGGATGCTGAAATCCCTTTTTTTTTGGGGTTTTTTTGCCAAAAATTCTCCAAGCCGTGCGGCAGGAACGACAAACCATTCCTGAATCCAAGGGATCCTCTGAAAAACCACAGGAGGAGAGGCCACGACCTCCACTCCCCTTAAACCTCCTCCTTAAAAATCCGCCACATCCCAAAACCCAAGGAATTTGCTGCAGCCACCTCTGGGTTTTCCGGGAGCCTCTCCCTCAATCCCAACTGTTGGGAGATTTATGGGATTTATAATCCCATTTGTGGAGATTTTGTGTCCATCCATTCCACGGGATCGACGGCGCCCATCAAACAATCAAAGCTACAAAATTCCGAGGATCCCAACGCTCCGGAGGACTCAGATCGGGGGAAAAAGTGCAGAAATCCTCCGTTAAATCCCATTTTTCCAGGGTTTTGGAACCAGGTTGATCAACAGCTCCGTGCTGATTCCAAAATTATATCCATGGCTCAGGGCTTTTGTTCCTGTTCCTCCTCCTCCTCCTCCTCCCCCAAAATTCCGCGAGGGAATAAAAGAGCCGCGGTCGTTAATTTGGGATTAGACACAAAAGATAATGGGGGGGGAGAAAAAAAATCACAGAGGCCTCCATCCGACCTCCCGGATTTTCCATTCATCCCGAGCTATTCCGGGCTCTGCCTGCCGCTGGGCGCCCTCGGAGAAAAACGTTCCCGCAGGAAAATCCGACGGTTCCGCCCCCAAAATCAGCGCAGTGGCTGCTCCGGGCCCGTGGCAGCTCCTGGGGTAATTCCTCGCTCCTGCTGGGAGCCCAAGAAAAGCTTTTTTTGGGGTTTTTGGGTTTTTTTTGGGTAATATCCGTGGCTTTTTCCATAGCGGGATCAGCATCGGCTCGCGCGGAATCGCGGCGGAGATAAACGGAAAAAAAAACCCCAAAGCGTGCTCGTGTCTCGATTCCGTGTTATGGGTGGAAGGAAAAGGGTTCTGGGATTTAAAAACTGAGGTTTGGAACCTTAAAACTGAGGGTTTGATGCCAAACTTGAGGGGTTAATCCTAAAATTAGAGGGTTTCACCCTGGACCTGAGGTTTGGATCCTAATCCTGAGATTTTGATCTCAAATCTGAGGTTTTCATCCTAAACCTGAGGTTTGGATCCTAACATCTGAGGTTTGGATCCTAAACTGAAAGTTTTGATCCTAAACCAGAGATTTGGATCCCAAACTTGAGGTTTTGATCCTAAAATCAGAGGTTTTCATTCTAAACCTGAGGTTTTGATCCTAAACCTGCAGTCTGGATCACAAAACCTGGTGGTTTGATCCTAAAATCTGAAGTTTTGATCCCAAATCTGAAGTTTGGATCTTAAAACTGAGGTTTGGATCCCAAACTGAAAGTTTTGATCCTAAACCAGAGATTTGGATACTAACCTGAGGGTTTGATCCCAGACTTGAGGTTTTGATCCTAAAATCAAAGGTTTTCATCCTAAACCTGAGGCTTAGACCCTAAAACCTGAGGGTTTGATCCTAAAATCTTAAGTTTCAATCCCAAATCTGAGGATTTCATCTTAAACCTGAGGTTTGGATCCCAAACTTGAGGTTTGGATCCCAAACTGAAAGTTTTGATCCTCAACCAGAGATTTGGATATAAAACCTGAAGGTTTTGATCCTAAACTTGAGGCTTTGATCCTAAAATCAGTTTTCATCCTAAAACCTGAGGTTTGGATCCTAAAATCTGAGGTTTGGATCCTACACCTGAGGTTTTGAACCCAAACTTGAGGGTTTGACCCTAAACCAGAGATTTGGATACTAAACCTGAAGTTTTGATCCCAAACTTGAGGTTTTGATCCTAAAATTGGAGGGTTTCATCCTGAACCTGAGGTTTGGACCCAAAAACCTGAGGGTTTGATCCTAAAATCTGAAGTTCCGATCCCAATCTGAGGATTTCATCTTACACTTGAGGTTTGGATCCAAACTGAAAGTTTTGATCCTAAACCAGAGATTTGGATATTAAACCTGAAGGTTTTGATCCTAAACCTGAGGTTTTGATCCTAAAATCAGTTTTCATCCTAAACTTGATGGTTTGATCCTAAAATCTGAAGCTCCAATCCGAAATCTGAGGTTTGGATCTTAAAATTGAGGTTTGGATCCCAAACTGAAGGTTTTGATCCTAAACCAGAGATTTGGATACTAAACCTGAGGGTTTGATCCAAAATTGAGGGTTTGATCCTAAAATTGGAGGTTTTCATCCTAAACCTGAAGTTTGGATCCTAAAACCCGAGGTTTGGATCCTAAAACCTGAGGTTTGGATCCCAAACTGAAAGCTTTGATTCTAAACCAGAGATTTGGATACTAAACCTGAAGCTTTTTATCCCAAACTTGAGGTTTTGATCCGAAAACCTGAGCTTTTAATCCTATAACCTGAGGTTTGGATCCTAACCCTGATGTTTTGATCCCAAACCCAAGGTTTTATCCTAAACTGTGGTTTGGATGCCAAACCTGATGTTTTGGTCCTAAAATTAGAGGTTTTTATCCTAAATCTTAAGTTTGGATCCCAAACCAGAGATTTTGATCCTAAACTTGAGGTTTGGATCCCAAACCTGAGGTTTTGCTCCGGAAATTCGAGGTTTTGCTCCTAAACCTGTGGTCTGGATGCTAAACCTGAGGTTTTGATCCTAAAATCAGAGATTTTGATCCTAAATCTTAAGTTTGGATCCCAAACCTGGGGTTTTGATCCCAAACCTGAGGTTTTCCTCCTGAAATCTTAGGCTTTGCTCCTGAAATTTGAGGTTTTGATCCCAAGTCTGAGATTTTGATCCTAAACCAGTGGTTTGGATGCTAAACCTAAGGTTTTGGTCCTAAAATCAGAGGGTTTGATCCTAAATCTTAAATTTGCACCTGAAATTTGAGGTTTCGATCCTAAGTCTGAGGTTTTGATCCTAAACTTGCAGTTTGCATCCTAATCCTGAGGTTTTGATCCCAAACCTGAGGTTTTCCTTCTGAAATTTTAGGATTTGCTCCTGAAATTTGCGGTTTCAATCCTAAGTCTGAGGTTTTGATCCTAAACTTGCAGTTTGGATCCAAATCCTGAGGTTTTGATCCTAAAATCAGAGATTTTGATCTTAAATCTTAAATTTGCTCCTGAAATTTTGAGATTTTGATCCTAAACTTGTCGTTTGGATCCTAATCCTGAGGTTTTGATCCAAAAATCAGAGGTTTTGACCCTAAATCTTAAATTTGCTCTGGAAATTTGAGATTTTGATCTGAAACTTGTGGTTTGGATCCTAATCCTGAGGTTTTGATCCATAAATCAGAGGTTTTGATCCCAGACCCGAGGTTTTGATCCTGAACTTGAGGTTTGGATCCAAATCCTGAGGTTTTTGTCCTAAACTGAGAGGTTTTGCACCTAAAATTAGAGGTTGTGATCCTAAACCTGAGGTTTGGGTGCTAAACCTGAGGTTTTGATCCTAAGATCAGAGATTTTGACCCTAAATCTTAAGTTTGGATCCCAAACCTGGGGTTTTGATCCCAAACCTGAGGTTTTGATCCCAAATTTGAGGTTTTGATGCCAACCCTGAGGTTTCGATCGGATAAAAACTCCCCAAACCGGCGTCACCATCGTCCTTGGCGGGCCCGGATTTGTTCCGGCGAGGTCCCTGATAAGAAAGGCCCCGTGGCAGGACTCGTTATCAGCTCTTAATTGATAACGGCTTTTAATTACCGAAATCCTCCTAATTACTCATTTTCCTCAAACGAACCGGATCGACGGCTCCGATAGCGCCGATTCCGCTCGGATTCCCGGTTTTTCACCCATTTTGTGGGATTGTTTGCGGGATGCCCCACGACTTCCGGGGGCGGGAACGCGCAGGAACGCGAGGCGCTCCTCCAATCCCACAAAAACTCTTCCCGACATTCCCAAAAAATGGGAGAAGTTATTCCAAGGGGTTTTTTTTTTAGCTCGGGATAAGGAGCTGGATAAGCTGTGGAAGAATTCCTGGGTTTTTTTTTTGTTTTGTTTTTCCAGGGATAAACTGGATCCACGTGGAGAACGTTCCGGTGTTTTTATCGGGATCTCGGAGCACACGTGGAGGGAAGGGTTGGAGCTCCCCTTTATCCTCCACCCATTCCGGCTTTTCCCGAGTCATTCCCAAGCTCCTCCTGCCCCTCCCTTCCCGGTTTTCCTCAGGTTGCATCCCAAGGGACGCACATCCGAGACCGATCCGACATCATCCAACTTTGCTGGTGGAATGATGGGAAAACGAGCTGGAAGATCGTTGGAATTTCCATGGACCCGCTAAATTCCCGTATTTTATCAGGAGAATCCCAAATCCTAACAGCAAGGGCTGTGACATGTGGGTGAGCCTGCAATATCCCACCTGGAATTCCCACCTGGAATTCCCAACTGGAGTTCCCACCTGGAATCCCCACCTGGAATTCCCACCTGGAATATCCCACCTGGAATTCCCACCTGGAATCCCCACCTGGAGTCCTCACCTGGAATCCCCACCTGGAATCCTCACCTGGAATTCCCACCTGGAATATCCCACCTGGAATATCCCACCTGGAATTCCCACCTGGAATCCTCACCTGGAATCCTCACCTGGAATCCTCACCTGAAATATACCACCTGGAATCCCCACCTGGAATTCCCACCTGGAATTCGCACATGGAATCCTCACCTGGAATCCCTACTTGGAATCCCCACTTGGAATTCCCACCTGGAATCCCCACCTGGAATCCCCACCTGGAATTCCCACTGGGAATCTGCACCCAAAATTAATTTAAAGTCCCTAAAGAGATCCTGCGTTATCCCAAATTGATTTTTTTTTGGATACAAGGCAAGGAATAAAGGATTTTAAGCAGGGAAAAATCCTGGACAAATAAGGAAATAGGGAAAAAGAGGGAATTTGGAATGAAGACATGAGGAATCGCATGGCGGAGAAGGGAACCGGGCTGGCAGCTCCATTCCCTAAGGATTTTCCCGGCAAAAATCCTGAACTTTGACATCCCAAATCCCAGATTTCCCCCTCAGCTGAAAATAATTCTCTCTGGCACCTTTCCCTGCGGGATTTTTCCAGGCCCTGGCAAAGAATTCCTAGGAAACGCACATCCCTTCCTTGTTTCCTCACATTTCATGGATAGTTCCCTGATTTTTATTTTTTTTCCCAGCCAGAACCATCATTTTTTGGGATATTTGTGAAATCTGCAGCTGGGAGGTGAAATTCAGGGAATCACGGAATGGTTTGGGTTGGGAGAGACTTTGGGAGACGATCCAATCCCGCCCTTTTCCATGGGCAGGGACACCTCCCATTATCCCAGGTTGCTCCAAGCCTGGCCTTGGACACTTCCAGGGATGGTTCAGCCACGGAATTCCCTGGGAATTCCATCCCAGCCCCTCGCCACCCTCCCGGGGAAGAATTCCTTCCCAATATCCCAAATTCCCCTCTGCCAGTTTAAACCACTCCCTGTGTCCCGCCCCTCCATCCCTTTTCCAAAATCCATTTCCAGCTCTCCCGGAACGATTCCCGGAACTCTCCGGTTCTCCCAAGGGAACAATTCCCTTTGGATCACGGCAGCTCTCATCCCTGCTGAACTTCCAGCTCTTGATTCCCTAATTTTCCACATCCTCATTAGGCAGCCGCACGCAAATCACTTCCCTTTTCCCTCTGCTTCCAGTGGCTCGGCATTCCAGGAAAAAGCCGGGATCCGTGTCAAGCCCGGGCATGGAATGAAACCCTCCCAAATTAATTCCCAGAGCCCAGGGAGCGACATTCCGGGCACCCGCGCAACTCCAGGGCGTGTCCGGAATTCATTAATTACCATAAATCCTGGATATTTAATTAGTTGAGTCAGGCAGGGAAATACTTGGAAAGCAGAGGGGGGGGGGGAGGGGGTGGGGCGATCCCGATCCCGTTTTGTCCCGATCCCGTTTCTCCCGTGGATGAAATGGGGGTGGAAAACGTCTTGGAGCGGGAAAAGGAGGGAATTCTGCCCCTCTGCTGGAATTCCCGCCTGGAATTCCGAGGTGTAAAAGGAGGGGGACGTGGAGATGTTGGAGAAGGTCCAGAGGAGGCCACGGAGATGCTCCAAGGGTTGGAGAAAAGCTGGGAGAGCTGGGAATGTCCAGCCTGGAGAAGGGAAGGATCCAAGGAAACCTCAGAGCCCCTTCCAGAGCTCCAGGAGAGCTGGAGAGGGAATTTGGACATGGAATGGAGGGACAGGACGCAGGGAATGGCTTCCCGCTGCCAGAGGGCAGGGATGGATGGGATATTGGGAAGGAATTTTTCCCTGGGAGTGTGGCGAGGGGCTGGGATGGAATTCCCAGAGAATCCGTGGCCGCCCCATCCCTGGAATTGTCCAAGGCCAGGCTGGAGCAACCTGGGATCGGGATTTTCCCTTCCAACCCAAACCATGGGTTTGAGCACTTGATGAAGTTTTTCCGTGAAATTCCCGTGAAATTTCCACGATTTGATGACGTTTTTTTCAAGCCTGGAATTGTTGATCCCGTTGAAACTCCCACCCGGATCTGGATCAATCCCAAAACCTCCCTCATCCCTCCCATCCCATAAGGACAAAGAGGATGGCCGGGAATTCCTCCGTCTTTCCAGTCCTTGGCTCTGTGGGAACCTCATCCCATTCCCAGACCACGGAATTCCACTGGGAATCCTTCTCTTCCCAATTGGAGCCAGGCTGGGAGAGCTGGGAATGTCCAGCCTGGAGAAGGGAAGGATCCAGGGAAACCTCAGAGCCCCTTCCAGAGCCTGAAGGGGCTCCAGGAGAGCTGGAGAGGGAATTTGGGAAAAGGGGTGGAAGGAAATGAGTATTTCCTAAAAAAAAACCAAAAAAAACCCCAAAAAATGGGATCTTGGGTGCCACGAGGGAAAAACTCATCTCTTATCCCGACTTTTCACAGAGGATAGGATTTGGGAATTCCCTGGATTGGCTTTACGGTAAAAAGAGAAATATCCACAGCTTTTCCCAGGAAAGGATTTAGTCCCTTTTAGAAGCTGCTAATGGGAAAAAAAAAAGGGGAATTCTATTGCCTGATCCACACAGAGAAGAATTCCTTCCCAACATTCCAAATATCCCTCTCCTCTGGCAGTGGGAAGCCATTCCTGTGTCCTGTCCCTCCATCCCTTGTCCCAAATCCCTCTCCAGCTCTCCTGGAGCCCCCTCAGACCCTGGAAGGGGCTCCAAGATCTCCCTTGATCCTTCCCTTCTCCAGGCTGGACATTCCCACCTTTCTCAGCCTGTTTTCCTCTCTTTATTAATATTTTCCAATGATCCAACACATTTGTTCCTCCCCAAAAAAACCCCTCGAGATTGCCAGGACAACCATCTGGATATTTCTGTTTGCCCTTTTTATTGGCGTCAAAATCTTTTTTTTTAATTCAGATTTTCTGGTTTCTCTAATTTCCAAATTTCTGGTCCGAAGAGCTTTTCCTACAGTTGCTCCATCCCCGTAAAACCTTGGATCTCTTGAGGTCCCAAACCTGGCCCAATCTATGATTTATTCGCTGTAAATTATTCAATTTTTTAAAAATTCACCAAAACCTGACCGTCTGCCCCCATTTTCTGATATTCCCACCCTTTCCCAGTGGGAAGCCATTCCCTGTGTCCTGCCCCTCCATCCTTTATCCCAATTCTCTCCACAGCTCTCCCAGCTCCAAACCATCCCAAATTTGCCATTCCCACGAAACCGACAACCGCAATTCCCGCGGATTTAATTTCCTCCGGCAAACCCACAGAAAGTCGCGCCCAGCTCCCGAAATTGGATTTGTTTGGGTTTTATTCCCATTGTTTGTTTGTTTTTAAAGGAGGAGATTGGGCCAACGTGACCCTATCTATGATTTATTCGCTGTAAATTATCTGATTTTTAAAAATCACCTAAATTTGAATGCCTGCCCCAATTTTCTGGTATTCCCACCTTTTCCCAGTGGAAAGCCATTCCCTGTGTCCTGCCCCTCCATCCTTTATCCCAATTCCCTCCACAGCTCTCCCAGCTCCAAACCATCCCAAATTTGCCATTCCGACAAAACCGACAACCGCAATTCCCGGGACAACCGCAGATTTAAATTCCTTTGGCAAACGCAGCTCCCACAGAAAGTCGCACCCGGTTCCCAAAATTGGATTTGTTTGGGTTTTATTCCCTCTGTTTGTTTGTTTGATTTTAAAGGAGGAGATTGGGCCAACCCGGTCCAATCTGTGATTTATTTGCTGTAAATTATTCAATTTTTTAAAAATTCACCAAAACCTGACTGTCTGCCCCCATTTTCTGATATTCCCACCTTTTTCCAGTGGGAAGCCATTCCCTGTGTCCTGCCCCTCCATCCTTTGTCCCAATTCCCTCCACAGCTCTCCCAGCTCCAAACCATCCCAAATTTGCCATTCCAACAAAACCGACAACCGCAATTCCTGGGAGAAACATGGAATTAAATTCCTTTGGCAAACGCAGCTCCCACAGAAAGTCGCACCCAGCTCCCGAAATTGGATTTGTTTGGGTTTTATTCCCTCTGTTTGTTTGTTTGATTTTAAAGGAGGAGATTGGGCCAACCCGGCCCAATCTACGATTTATTCGCTGTAAATTATTCAATTTTTTAAAAATTCACCAAAACCTGACCGTCTGCCCCCATTTTCTGATATTCTCACCCTTTCCCAGTGGGAAGCCATTCCCTGTGTCCTGCCCCTCCATCCTTTATCCCAATTCCCTCTCCAACTTTCCCAGCTCCAAACCATCCCAAATTTGCCCATCCCATGAAACCGACAACCGCAATTCCCGCGGATTTAATTTCCTCCGGCAAACCCACAGAAAGTCGCACCCGGCTCCCGAAATTGGATTTGTTTGGGTTTTATTCCCATTGTTTGTTTGTTTGTTTTTAAAGGAGGATGGGGATACCCTTCCATTGCATTCCCTTCCCAAGTTTCCCTGCTCCTTGGCTCATCCGGCAGCTCCAGAACTCCCACCGGGAATCAGGGGTGGAGGCAGCATTTTTCTGGCTCCTCAACCACCCCGTGGGGCTAATTAATATTCGCGAAGCGCCACACCCCTAATTACAATGCACAAAAAAGCCCTTCGGTCTCCCAAGTTTCTCTCTCGGCTCCGACTCCGGATTTTCCCGGCGAATTTACATTCCCGCCGAACACCCATTAACGCCGCGCTTTTAATTACGGCGTCAAAACCCTCTTGATTAGAGCACAACAACAACAACAAAAAAACCCTCGACTCTCAAATTAAGAGCAAAAAAAAAAAAAAAAAAAAAAAAATAAAGCAAACAATCCCCCCCACCTCATTCCCTTGGTCCCAGCTCACCAGGAAAACATTCCCAATCCCGATTACGGCATTCCAGGCGGTGACACACGCCAAGGAAGAGGCTCGGAGACGGGGATGAGAGCTCCCCTCGTTAGCATAAATTAGGGTAGAGCCGATTTAGCAATGGAAGGAACTCGGGGCAGCTCTCGTGGGAGCTCCGCAGCCTTTTCCAGAGGATCCCGTCGCCTCCGGGATAATTCCGTACGGATCGCGGCCCTTGACCGCATCCGCCGGGACGGGAACAGAGCCCTCAGTGTTCTCCGAGCCCTTTTCCGTCCCCATTCCGCATGGAAAAGGGCTTGGATAAAGCCGTCCCCTTTTTCCAGGGAGTGTTTTGCTCCCAGTAATCCTCAACCATTCCCAAAATCCGTCAGTCCTGGGTGTATTCCGGAGCCGACCACGGGAGCGCCAGGGTTTGGTGGGAAGCGTTAAAAATGAGGGAATGTTTGACGTTAAAAGCACCAATTCTCCCAAACTGTGATCCTAACCAAAACACAGAGGGAAAAAAACCAAAAAACCATGGAAAATGGATAATCGGCACCAAAAAAAATATGCAGGAAAATTGCGCTCTGAAGGAATTTCAGGAATGGAAAGCCCAATAGTTGTCAAACTATTCCACCTGCCCAGGAAAAGGGACCCTGGATGTCCCCTCCTTCCGTCATTCCCGCTCTCCCTGAGGCTCATTCCAGCTTCAAAGAGGGAAGTTTGGGAATTCCAGCCCCACGCACCTGCGGGGCGGCACCGAGGAGCACAAAGACGGGTTGGAGTGGGAAATTAGAGAGGGAATTCTTCCCCGGTGGAGTGGGGAGGGCCTGGAATGGGATTCCCAGGGAATTCACCCCTGGAAGTGCCCAAGGCCAGTTTGGACGAGGCTCGGAGATTTTGGAAGGTCGGAAGCGGCAGGGAGGTGGAATTTTATGAGTTTTTAACACCCTTCCAACCCAAACCGCTCAACAATTCCGCCCTTCCGCCTTTTATTACCAGAGTTTTCTCCTCCCGAGACGGGAAAAAAAAAAATCCCAAAATCCGCCAAGAAAAAAAAAATCCCAAAATCCGCCAAAAAACAACCACGCGACGCCCACCTCCTTCCACGGAGAGATCCCATCCTTCCTTCATCTGCCATCTCCCACCATCCCTCCGGGGCTCCTCGGGACGCTCCGGGGCCGCCCCGAAGGGTCCAGAATTTGGGGCGCGATTCCCAAAATCCGGCAGCGAGCCTCCGCACGCCCTTCCCGAGGAGAACGGAGCCTCCAGAGGGCCTTGGCAGAGATCCCTCCCCTCCGGAGCCGTGTGGGTGACGGCGCTGCCCTCCCCCGGGATTTTGCAACAGAGAGGAACCACAGAGAAGTTTTTATTTTTTTTTTCCCTGCCTTTTTTTTTTTTTTTTCAGGAGAGTTTAATTATTTAAGAGTTTAATTTTTTTTTTTTTTTTTTTTTTGTGTGGTTCTATTTGGGGTTTTTTCATTTTGTTCCCTTTTTTTTTTTTTATCCCTCCCCGGAAAGCTTCCGATCTTCCCACTTCAACCATGAGTTATTCCCTAATCCTGATGTTTTAGACCAGACCGGCCTCGGATCCGCCTTTTTTTAGGTAAAAAAAAAAATAAAAGGGGGAAAAAAAAGAAAGGGAATTTTGACCTCGCTGCGCTTTGGTTCTGAACTCGCAGCTGCAGCAGATGTATGGGGAAGGGGATGGAAAAAAGGCTCAAAAATTCAAAAAATTGGGAAAAAAGACCTGACATAAATAGAGGTTCCCCTGCCAAGCCACAAGGTGAACTCCTCAAAAGGTAAAATCCCGTTTTCCCCAGGAAAAAAGCAGTTTGGAAAAGACCTGGAAAGCCTCAGAGCCGTGGAGAAAATCTGGAATTCAAATCCCAGGAAAAAGCAGCTTGGAAAAGACCTGGAAAGCCTCAGAGCCGTGGAGAAAATCTGGAATTCAAATCCCAGGAAAAAGCAGCTTGGAAAAGACCTGGAAAGCCTCAGAGCCGTGCAGAAATCAAGATCAAATCTGGGATTCAGATCCCAGGAAAAAAGCAGTTTGGAAAAGACCTGGAAAGCCTCAGAGCCGTGGAGAAAATCAAGATCAAATCTGGGATTCAAATCCCAGGAAAAAGCAGCTTGGAAAAGACCCGGAAAGCCTCAGAGCCGTGGAGGAATCAAGATCAAATCTGGGATTCAGATCCTAAATATTTAATATTGCTCAGGCAGGGAGTCCAAAAGTGACACCGTGTAATCCATTTTTAATGCTCCGTATTCTTCTCCTTCCTGATTTTTCCGCCTAAAAAATTTTCGGAGCGACAATTTTATCCGGAGAGGTTGAATAAGAAATTAAAATTATGGCAGCGGAGGGATTGGGAGTTTAAGGATTCTCCCAGCTGGAAGGAGCCGTGGCATAAATGAATTATTTCCTGAAAGAGGATTTTTTAAATTATTATTATTATTCCTTCCAGGCAGAGAAATTCCAGGGAGTCGATGCGGGCCTGGATTAGACACGAGAATTATGGATTTACACTAAAAAAAGGGAAGATTCTGAGGAGAGAGAAGGAAAATGGGGGGGTGATGGAATGGAATTCCCAGAGAAGCTGTGGCTGCCCCTGGATCCCTGGAATTGTCCAAGGCCAGGTTGGATGGGATTGGAGCGACCTGGGATGGTGGGAGGTGTCCCTGCCCATGGAAAAGGGTGGAACTGGATGGGCTTTGAGGTCCATTCCCACCCAAACCATTCCACGATTATCCATGCACAATTCCAGAAGAATTGCTCTGGAAAGCGGAGCAATTAATAAATTAACAAAGCAGTTCATTAATCCGGTCTCCCGGATCAAGTTTGGTCACAGAACCATGGAATGGTTTGGGTGGGAAGGGACCTTCGAGATCCAATTGTTCCCAAGCGCAGGGACAACTTCCAAGATCCCAGGTTGCTCCAAGCCCTGCCCAACCTGGCCTTGGACACTTCCAGGGATGGAGCAGCCACAGCTTCTCTGGGAATTCCATCCCAGGGAAGAATTCCTTCCCAACGTCCCTTATCCCAAACCTCCCCTTTCCCAGGGGGAAGCCATTCCCTGTCCCTCCATCCCAAATCCCTCTCCAGCTCTCCTGGAGCCCCTTCAGGCACCGGAAGGAGCTCCAAGGTGTCTCCCCTTCTCCAGGCTGGACATTCCCAACCTCATCCGACAGAGCTGGTGACACCGCACCGATATTCCAGATATTCCATATCCTGGAGATTCCATGTCCAGACATTCCTTGCTTGCTCCATTTCTGGGCAAAACAACCCCAATCCAACAGCAGCAGCTCAACCATTCCAGCTTTTCCTCTGGGAAAAGTTTGAAGTGACATTTTCCACAGCCTAAAATGCCCAGAGGGATCTCTGTCCCATTTTTCCTCTTCCTTTCTTTCAGGCTGTGGTGTCCCAATCCTGCAGCTTTTCCCCCACGGAAAAACCAGGAATGTCACTTGTTTCCCAAATCCCAAATCCCTCTCCCGATCTCCTGGAAGCCCCTTCAGGCACTGGAAGGAGCTCCAAGGTCTCTCCCCTTCTCCAGGCTGGACATTCCCAACCTCATCCGACAGAGCTGGTGACACCGCACCGATATTCCAGATATTCCATATCCTGGAGATTCCATGTCCAGACATTCCTTGCTTGCTCCATTTCTGGGAAAAACAACCCCAATCCAACAGCAGCAGCTCAACCATTCCAGCTTTTCCTCTGGGAAGTTTGAAGTGACATTTTCCACAGCTTAAAATTCCCAGAGGGATCTCTGTCCCATTTTTCCTCTTCCTTTCTTTCAGGCTGAGTTGTCCCAATCCTGCAGCTTTTCCCCCATGGAAAAACCCCAGGAATGCGTCACTTGTTTTCCTGGATTTCACCAATATTTATTTTAATCTGACCCTGAATTAATTGGGATGGTTAATTTACTATCCCTGAAATTCTGGTCTTGGAGCAACACTTGCTTTTGTGGTTCCAGTAGTCCTCAACTCATAAAAAAAAAATTAAAATAAAATTGGGAAAAGTCACTCCGAATAATGTCTCTGCTTCCCAAGCCATCCAACTGGGAAAAGCCTGACCTACTTGGCAGGAATGCGGAGAGCCTGCGCCCTTCTCTTTATTTTATTTCATTCAATCTTTAACTTTTTATTTCTTTTTAATGATTTAAGAGATTCCAAACGGGAGGCGCTGGAGAGGCGGGAATTCCGCAAAGCCGTTAAGAGACCACCAGAGGGGTTTGGAAGACCCTGATCCCACTTTTTTTTTTTTTCCCCCTGTAATCCGAGTTCCCTCCATCGATTTGCCAAAATGGGGAATCTTACGCTGGGTTTTGACAGTTCCCAAACTGAGATTTTGGGGATGAGGAGAGGGATCCTGAGGAAAAGGGAATGAGCAGGAAAATCAGGATGGAAATTTAGCAGGAAAATCAGGATGGAAATTTATCAGGAAACACAAAAAACAGATGGGAAAAAAAATAAAAGGAGAAGCCTCAAAGGGAAGGGGAAGGAAAATATCTGGAATTTTCTCCTTTTTGGTCATTCCTAAAAGACTGAGGGGAAAAAAGACTGGGATGGGATGGGGTGGAATGAGATGGGATTCCTTCTCAGCCTGGAGAAGGGAAGGATCCAGGGAAACCTCAGAGCCCCTTCCAGTGCCTGAAGGGGCTCCAGGAGAGCTGGAGAGGGACTTGGGACATGGGATGGAGGGGCAGGACACAGGGAATGGCTTCCCACTGCCAGAGGGCTGGGAGAGACAGGATTTTGGGAAGGAATTCTTCCCTTTGAGGGGCTGGGATGGAATTCCAAGAGAATTCCATCCTTGGAAGTGCCCATGGCGAGTTTTGGAGCAACCTGGGATAGTGGAAGATTAAGAGTTGGAATTCCATGATTTTTTTTACGTCCCTTCCAACCCAAATTCCACGATTCCATATCCCTCTCTTCATCCACATGGAAAGGAGGGGGTGGAAATGACAAAACCTCGTCCCAGTCGTCCATAAAAACGAGATGAGGGACAATCCCTGATCCCATAAAATCCAACACCGAGCCGCAGCTCTGGGCACGCAAATAGGTCATTGCAGCCCCTCGGAATTCCCAGTGGGAACAGAGCGGGTGGGATAAACAGGAATCTGCTCTTTTCCCAGGAGAATTCACACTCAAATCCCTCCTGAGGAGCAGAATTCCTCCAGGAAATTAATTTTGCAGCGCTCAGGAGCAACAAACAGGGAGAGGTTTGGATCCTGAGGATGGAGAGCTGGGACAAAAAGCCAGGAAATTGCCGAGTGCTGATCCTGCTTTTCCAGGAGTGTGGAATTTTTTTGGCGCCTCGAGCTTCCGGGGTGAAGGACGGTCCTTCGGGATGAACAACTCGAAATAACGGCACAGAACGAGGCAAATTTAGCCGGCTTTTTGTCCGGCTCCAAGTCAGCTGCTCGCGGCTAATTACAGGGATGTCAGGGAATTTGGGATTTGTCAGCTGGGTTGAAGATGGGAGAGCGTTGCTTGGGAAAATGTCTTGATTTAAACTCCTCAAAAATCCTGTACAAATCCTGCAAAAATCCTGAAAAAAATCCCGCAAAAATGAACAGGATCTTTGCGGGGTTTTGGGCGTTTTGGTTGTGGCCTTGGACACTTCCAGGGATTCAGGGGCAGCCACAGATTCTCTGGGAATTCTATTCCAGTGGAATTCTCACTCTCACAAAGAATTCATTCCCGATATCCCAGCTATCCCTCTGGCTGTGGGAAGCCATTCCCTGTGTCCTGTCCCTCCATCCCTTGTCCCAAATCCCTCTCCATCTCTCCTGGAGCCCCTTTAGGCACTGGAAGGGGTTCCAAGGTCTCCCTGGATCTTTCCCTTCTTCAGGTTGGACATTCCCAGCTCTCCCAGCCTTTCTCCATCCCCATGACCTCCTCGGGATCTGCTCCAGCAGCTCCACGTCCTCCTGATGCTGGACCGCAGATCTGGATGCGGGAATTCCAGGTGGGAATTCCAGCAGAGGGGCAGAACGCTAAAAATCCCGCTCCAAATCGCAAAGAACTGCCCAAAATTCCTCTCTCAATCCCAAAGTTTGGAATTGCAGAAGCAGCGACGGCGACAAATCAAAGCCCGGAGCTGAATTTCCATCAACGCCCAACGCCTCGAGTTTCAGGGTCACGGTGTCAGCCCACTTGAGCGTGGCCTAAAACAGTTAAGCAAGAGCTGAGTCTGCACCTGAATCCTCCTGACCTTCATCCCATCCCATTAATTCCATCCCATCCCATCCATTAATTCCGATCGCTCCGGGCGTTTCATACCTGATCGCCAGGGAAGATAATTTGCTGTGCCAGCCCTGCTATCAAATCCCAGGCACCGAGCGCGGATTTGGGGCAGGGAGATCCCAAAAAGAGCCATGCCCAGTGACGAATTTAAAATTTCTTCCCACAGAAGCCCACCAGAAATCACGGATTAATAGGAAAAACCACAAAACAGGGAAAAACGGGCGAATTTTTTTGATGTGAGCGGCGCAGGGAATGTGGAGATTCCTCCACTTGGCAAATCTCAACTGGTGGAACGAGTTTTCCCAGTCCAACTCAGGCTTGGTGGATCAAGGAAAGGGTTGGAATTGCTTCCAAAACATTACTGTAATGATTATAATGAAGGCAATAAAAATCCCTCTCACAGATCCGATGCATTTTTTTTTGGAGACGAGGATTTTTCCTCAAAAGCCTGGAAATACTTTTCTGGAAACCAAGCTTGTGAGTTTTTCTCTCATAACTCCTGATAAATAAATTTCCTGATCCTGGTGGATGCCTAAATCCACACCCCTGAAAGGGATTTTGGCCTGGAACCACTTCACATCCTGTTGGAACTCAACTGCTAAAAGAGAAAAAATAATAATAATAAAAATAATATTCTGTAATATTTACAGAGCAGAACCGGAATCAGGAGAGGTCAGAAAGTGCCTGGCCACCCAAGGGGAGACGATTTTATTCATTTTTGTGACGTTACTTCAGGCCCTGGCCGCCGCCGAGCGCCGTTCCCCGCGGAATTTCCGAGGCAAAACTGAATCCACGGATGGAATCACCCCCGAGGAAAACGAGCTTTTATCAACACCCACGGCGGCGTCAGCGAGTGGATCTCCAGTTTTTTATTATTCAAAAAATGCGCAATTCCCCGATTCCACAGGGGTTGTGCTCTCCACGGCGGAGTTTGAGCCGTTTCCAGAATTTTATTTCCAGTTTAGCAGCGGGAATTAGGCGGGGATGAGTGGGAAAAAGGAGGAGGATAAAGAGTTGGAAGAAATCTGGTTTTGGAGGAATTCCCAGAGAAACCGTGGCTGGCCCATCCCTGGAAGTGTCCAAGACCAGGTTGGAGCAACCTGGGATGGTGGAAGGTGTCCCTGACCATGGAGTGGGATGAGATGGTCTTGGAGATTCTTTTTCCAACCCAAATTATTCCATGGGTTTTTCCCCCTGGATTTCTACATCCTGAGGAAGCCACACTTTTCTTGGATAACTTAAAGAGAGCAAAAAACAGCACCAGCCACGCTCCCGACCCACTTCCCACCCATTTTTGTTTCCCAGAATTATTTAACAGCACTTCCTATAGCATAACTACAAACATCAAATTCGGAGGTGAGACAATTCAATTAAAAAAAAATTCCAATTAAAGAAAATCCAGGAAGCAACTCAGACCCTTGGCCAGGAGATTTCCCAAGTACAGGACTTTTCTTGGCCAAACTGAGGGCTCTTGGCTTCAAAGAGAGAGGCTGGCAACTGGAAAAGCAGGAAAATCTCCTTAATGGCTCTCCCAACCACAAACTGTGGCGTTCCCCGGGTCCTGATGCTATCAGGGCTTCAAATATCCACGGGAGGGTTGTGCTATCCTGGTTTAATTCCCTGGCTTTGGTCTGGCCGGGCAATTACAGGAATTTTGCAAACACTTAATCCTCAAATGAACTCGACTCCGGGCTTAGCTTCCCGCAGAGCCCGGCGGGCGCCTCTCAAAGAGGTGATCCCTGGAAGAGCCGGTTGGATCCCATCGAGCCGGGATGGAGCCAAGCACTCCAGGAAAAATAAACAACCTGATGCCATCGGGCCTGCTCAACGCAATCCGAAGGCCGGGAGAATGAATGGGAGCATTGGGGTGAAACCTCACCCCTGTGCAGGAGGTGATTATCCAAAGCTGCCAGACAGGAGCCAGGTCCTGCTTCCAGCCTTCCTGAAGACACAGGGAGGGATAAAACAGCCTCATCCCATTTTTAAGAAGTTCAGAAGTTCTGAGGACCCAAATGAAGCCACTTCTGCTAGGCCGCGGCCTTGTTTGGATGTGATAAATCCCTCAAAAGAAAGAAAAATTCAGCTTTGGCTGAGAACTAATCTGCAGTGATAAGAATCATCATGCCAGACAGGATCCAGGTCCAGCTTCCTGAAGATACAGGGGAGGATAAAACAGCACCAGCCCATTCTGAAGAGGCTCAGGAATTCTGAGGACACAAACATGACCACTTTCGTGAGGCCATAACCTTGTTTGGATGCAATAAATCCCTCAAAAGAAAGAAAAACCCTGCTTGGCTGGGAAATAATCAATGCACATTAGTCCAATGTACCAGGCAGGACCCAGGTCCTGTTTCCCAAAGACATAGGGAGGGATAAAACAGCCCCATCCATTTTCAAGAGGCTCAGGACCTCCTAAGTTTCACTAGGCCACGGCCTTGTTTGGATGTGATAAATCCCTCAAAAGAAAGAAAAACCCGTCTCTGGCTGAGAACTAATCAATGCAGATTAGATCAGTGCACCAGACAGGATCCAGGTCCTGTTTCCTGAAGACAGAGGGAGGGATGAAACAGCCCCATCCCATCTTCAAGAGGCTCAGGACCTCCTAACTTCCGCTAGGCCAGGGCCCTGTTTGGATGTGATAAAACCCTCAAAAGAAAGACAAACCCAACTTTGGCTGAGAACTAATCTGCATTGGTTAGAATCAGCGCACCAAACAGGGTCCAGGTCCTGCTTCTCAAAGAGGCGGGGAGGGATGAAAAAGCCCCATCCCATTTTGAAGAGACTCAGGCATTCTGAGGACACAAATGCAGCCACTTCCGCTGGGCTGCGGCCTTGTTTGAATGTGATAAATCCCTGGAAAGAAAGAAAAACCTGGCTCTGGCTGAGAACTAATCAATGCAGATTAGATCAGTGCACCAGACAGGATCCAGGTCCTGTTTCCTGGAGACACAGGGAGGGATGAAACAGCCCCATTACATTTTCAAGAGGCTCAGGACCTCCAAACTTACACTAGGCCACGGCCTTGTTTGGATGCAGTAAGTGCGTCAAAAGAAAGAAAATGCCGGATTTGGGGTTGAACTAATCAATGAAGATTAGTTTGGTGTACTATACAGGATCCAGGTCCTGCTTCTCAAGGAGGCAGAGAGGGATAAAAAGCCCCATCCCATTTTCAAGAGGTTCTGGACCTCCTAACTCCTGCTAGGCCGTGGCCTTGTTTGGATGCAATAAATCCCTCAAAAAAGAGAAAACCTCAGCTTTGGCTGGGAACTGATCTGCATTCATAAGAATCAGAGGGTCAGACAGGATTCAGGTCCAGCTTCCAGCCTTCCTGAAGAGGCGGGGAGGGATGAAACAGCCCCATCCCATTTTCAAGAGGCTCAGAAGTTCTGAACTTCCACCAGGCCGCGGCCTTGTTTGGATGTAATAAATCCCTGGAAAGAAAGAAAAACCCAGATCTGGCTGAGAACTAATCAATGCAGAT
Source organism: Melozone crissalis (assembly GCF_028551555.1). Lineage (NCBI taxonomy): Eukaryota > Metazoa > Chordata > Aves > Passeriformes > Passerellidae > Melozone > Melozone crissalis. The sequence goes on from NW_026535780.1 coordinate 25,892, forward strand.
TAGTTCAGTGCACCAGACAGGATCCAGGTCCTGCTTCCCAAAGACATAGAGAGGGATGAAACAGCCCCATCCCACTTTCAAGAGGCTCAGGAGTTCCGAGGACACAAATGAAGCCACTTCCGCCAGGCCGCGGCCTTGTTTGGATGTGACAAATCCCTGGAAAGAAAGAAAAACTCGGCTCTGGCTGGGAACTAATCTGTGATAAGAATCAGCGTGGGAACTGGGAGCTCCAGTAACAACCAGTCAAAGTCTATTTATACAAGACATCCCTGCCAGGGATCCATAGGAGAACTGACACCGGGAAGTCCGCGGGGAGAAAAATCTCCATTAAGGCGCTTGTTTCAGCAAATGAGGATCTGGGGAAAAGCAGTTTCAGCACTTTCATGGAGCTCTGTCTAGAAACTGTTGTCTCTCTGGATGTTTTTATCATGGAATTGTGGATTTTGGATGGCAGTAATCGTGATGGCGAGGCAAAAATCAGATTATTTGGAAATGGGATGAGTTTTGCAGCCAAATCCAGGTCTCGCTCTGGGTGTCCATCCAAGGCTTTACCACAAGCTTGGGTGAATTCCAGGTGTTTTTTCATTTCCACACCTGTATAGCCATGGAATCCACCCTTTAGTATGGAATTCTGACTGATCAGGCCACTCCAATTAAATGAATATTAATTCCTTCAGGTAGAATTAGAGGGAAGAGTCCCGGCCAACATGATAACTACAACTAATGAATAATTTTCTTTAGTTCATCCCCAGTTTTTTGGACCCTTTTTTAACTAAATCCCAAGTTCTTCAGAGCAACTCCTCTACCACATCCGCGGCGCGAGCGCATTCCAATTAAATGAATATTAATTCCTTCATCTAGATTTAGACGGAAGAATCCCAGACAACACGGTAACTGCGACTAACCAGTAATTTAATTTACTTCATACCCAATATTTTGGACCCTTTTTTAACCAAATCCCAAGTTCTTCAGAGCAACTCTCCTACTACATCCGAGGCACGAGCGCATTCCAATTAAATGAATATTAATTCCTTCATCTAGATTTAGAGGGAAGAATCCCAGACAACATGCTAACTACAACTAATCAATAATTTTATTTAGTTCATCCCCAATTTTTTGGACCCTTTTTAACCAAATCCTAAGGTTTTCAGAGCAACTCCTCCACCACATCCGAGGTGCGAGCGCTGAGCTCCACACCCGGAATTCCGCATCCGGTTAACACCAATTCCTTCCACTGCAGCTCTTTGAACGTGATGAATTAAAAAAATCCGGATAATTCCTGAGGCAGACAATGATATTCCAGCTTTACCACCCGCAGCTCTGGCGCGCATTTCATTAGGAACTCACAACACCGCCGGCCTTTGAGCCGATTATTTTATTGTCGGAGTCGCACGCGTCAGAAAAACACTCAGGTGGGTTTTTTGGGGATAATTTTTTATTTTAGAAGCAAATCACCTCAAATTAAGATATTGAACAAGCTGAGGCTGAGTTAGTCATTTGAGATAGCCTTGGAGAGCTGGGAACGTCCAGCCTGGAGAAAAGAAGGATCCAGGGAGAGCCTGGACCCCTTCCAGAGGCTGAAGGGGCTCCAGGAGAGATGGAGAGGGAATTTGGGCAAGGAATGGAGGGACAGACACAGGGAATGGCTTCCCACAGCCAGAGGGCAGGGATAGATGGGATTTGGGAAGGAATTCTTCCCTTGGAGGGTTGTGAAGGGCTGGGATGGAATTCCCAGAGAATTTGTGGCTGCCCCATCCCTGGAAGTGTCCAAAGCCAGGTTGGAGCAACCTGGGACGGTGGAAAGTGTTCCTGCCCATGGCAGGGGGCTGGATTGGGATGATCTTGAAGGTCCCTTCCCACCAAACCATTCCGTAACTCCACGTCAATTCCAAACGTGATGTGACACAACCCCATTCATTCTTCCCAAACAACTTTGGATTCTTTTCTCCCACAAAACACCCCCCAAAAAAATCACTTTTGACAACACACAGGAATACCGGGGTCGCTTCTCAAAAAACAACCGATTTCCATCTGAATTTTAGGCATTTTTGACACGATCCCTCTGCTGTCAGAAATCAATCCCAGCTCCCAACGATTCATCCCGCTCTCCCGCAGCGGCTGCTTTGATGTTTTGTTATTCCCTAAAATCCTCCGCGCTTCCCCTTCCACACTTTTCCTCCCTTTTTTTTGATCAACAAACCCATCAGAGGCGCCGCCACGTGCTCCAGAAGTGCCCTCGGGATCTAAAATAAGAATTTTATCTTCAAAACCGAGGATATATTTGAAATTCCGAGATAATTTCAGGAGGCTCCGGTATCAGGTGATGCAAATTAAAAAAAAAAAAAAAAAAAAAAGTCCTTCAGATTCCTGCTCTGCGCTGAGGCTTTGAAACTTCAAATCCTGTCTGGGGTGTGTTTTGTGAGCCTGAAATTCCACAAAAAAATCACGTATTTGGGTCTAAATAATTTCTGTTATTTTTCGAGCCCCTCATGCCACTGTTCCAAGATTCCCCCTGCACTTTGTTGTCTGTATCCATAATTCTCTGGAGCGAGGCACTGCTGGATAAATCCCTTGTTTATTTCCCTGTTAAGTTCTGAATTCATAAACAATTCCTCCGCTCTACCCCTCGCTGTGCCCGGCGAGGGAGCGGCGTGGAATTAACAGGAAATGGGGCTGGGATTCGAGAGGAAAACTCAAATAATCACACACGAGTTTATTGTGAACTTCAAATTATCCCAGACGTTCCTAAAGCACTGGAAATTTTGGAGCTCCAGCTCTGGAGGGGAAAATCAGAGTTGTGTCCTTCATCCTCTGGAATAAAAGCTTCCTCTTCCTCACCTGCCCCTGGGATTTGCGGAAATTTAGGACAATCCATTCCCTGGCGCTGAGCAAGGACTCAAATTCCTCAGAAAAGAAAATTAAAAGGTCTCAAAATGGGGGAAGAAAAAAAAAAAAAGTTGATGCGAGGCTGTCAAAGCACTGAGAGACTCGAATTTAGATTTTTGTCAATTAGGCGGTTTTGACTTTTTTTTTTTCCTTTGGCAGCTTTTAATTTATTTATGGAATAATTAGGGATAAAATGATTAAGCAGTGGTGAAAATTCTCCTCCTGAAGTTATAATGAAAAATGTGGAAGAAAGCAACGAGCAGAGCCTTGAACTCTGCTCTGCCTGCTCGATATCTGAGAGCAGCATAAATTTTCTTATTTTAAAGCCAACTTCATTTCTAAGGGCGGCCTTTAATTACAATTATTTCCTTTAACCTTGACAGCTTCCCATTTTATTGGATATTATTGGATATCAGCCGGGAGAGCTCTCCATCTCACCCTGGGAAGTTACAAAGGAGTTCTTGGAGAGCGAAATAAAACTCCGTTTCCAATTTAAATCCGATTTTAGAAGGGGAATTGTGCGCCCACACTTCAGGAACTGCTTCTCCTGTAAAGGACATTCCTGTGAGGAATGGTGGGGAAAAAAAACCCAGAATGGTTTGGATCCGTGGGATCATCCAGTTCCATGGATCTGGAATTTTTCCACATTTTCACCTATCTCAGGTTGCTCCAAGCCCTGTCCAAACCTGGCCTTGCACAATTCCAGGAATGGGGCAGCCACAAATTCTCCGGGAATTCCATCCCAGCCCCTCACCACACAGGGGAAAAAATCCCAATTTCCGCGAGAAACCAAATATTTTTCCAGCCCCAGGATCCTCAGGGTCACCTCTGTCCCGATTTATTCTGGAAACCATCAGACTCGAGGATCCACGTGGGGCCTCTCCAACCCTTCTCGGCAGAAATGGAAACGAGAAACAAAATGCAAAATCAAGGAATTGCAAGGCAGCGATTCCGGCGCCACAGACTGCAGAGCCCTGACACATCCAAACGGAACGGGACCACGGAATTCAGCTTTTTGTTGGTGAAGATGGGAGAGACCCTCATGGGGCTGGAACAGATCTGCATTTTTCCGGGTGTTTGATAGGATTGCGGAATGTTTTGGGTTGGATGGGGCCTTCAAATATTCCAATTCCATGGGCAGGAGCACTTTCCACTATCCCAGGTTGCTCCAAGCCCTGTCCAACCTGGCTTTGAACACTTCCAGGGATGGGGCAGCCATGGATTTTCTGGGAAAACCGTGCCAGGGTCCTCTCCCTTTCCAAACTCATCTTCTGCTCATTTCTGTGACATTCCCAATTCCCAGCCTGGGAAGTTTTCATTCCCTCTGGATCCAATGGACCATCATCCTCCCGAATCCACAAACACCCAACTTTTCCATAACTGGAGCAGCTCCAGCCTTCCCATGGTTGTCGCCATCCCCTATCCAGACAAATCCCTAATAATTCCCTAAGAAAAAGGCAATTAATCCTTGTCCGGGTCGTTTATGGCGCAAACATCCAATAAAAACACATTTATTTCTCTGGAATCTGATTTATCTCCGTTTCAGCTCAAAACCACAATTCAACCTCAGTCTTCTGCACAAAAATCAGCTCCAGAGGATTCCTCCCAGTGGATCCAACCAGAAATTCCCTAAAAAGCACAACGGGAGAGCTCCTGCCTGGGCAGGATGAGTTGGAAAAGCTCCCACATCCCCAAAAATTGAGTCCTGGATCCTAAAAAAGCTTTTTTTTTTCATGGAATGGGAGGACACCTGAGGCTTGCAGGCACCTCTGGAGATCCCCCAGTCCACCCTCCCTGCTCACGGAAGGCCCATCCAGAGCGGATGGATCGGGATTGCGCCGGGTTGGATTCGGGACTTCTCCATGGATGGAGATTCCACGAGCTCTCCAAATTATTCGTGGAATTTCCAAATTTTTCTCCAAGGATGAATAACAGAAAAGGATTCACAGCTGGAACTTCTAGAGGGACCTCCAAGGAAGGAATTTGGGAGGAATGTTGGAAGGAACCATGGAATGGTTTGGTTTGGAATAGACCTTAGAGATCAACCAGATCCAACCCCCGGGAACTGTGGTGTCACTTGGGAATTGTGTTACACTGGACACCCGGAACAACTGCAGAACGACAAAATTAGGAAATTCAATTAGGAAATTCAAAATTAGGAGCAAAATTAGGAAATTCATGGAGTTAGGAAAATCCAAGACTATTTGGGACAAAATGAATACTTTGGACAAACGTCACTTTTTGAAGGGCCACGGAACATCACCTCCAAGTCCTCCAAATAAAAAGGAAGCCATGACAAGATTTCCCATTTTTTTGGGAATCAGATTGAGGATACTAATTTTCTCTTTCTCCACAGAATTCCCAACAGTTCAGAGACACCTCTTTCATCCTCTCCTGGGATTTTCACTCCCGTCAGGAGCCTCCCACCCATCAACCACCGCGACCCTCCCTCCTCGCCCCGGATTCCGGTCGGGACTGGGGCCCAGGAAATCAAAGGACCATTGTGGAACTCCCTGAAAAATTAGGAAAAACTCTCTGAAAATATAGGAAATTCAGGAAAATAATGGAGTTAAGAAAATCCCAGACCAGACTTGGGACAAAACGAACACCTTGGACAAATGTCACCTTTTCAAAGGCCTCAGAAATCCAACCCACAGAACATTTCCCCCTCAAGTCCCCCAAAGATAAAGAAAGTCACGACTAGATTTCCCATTTTTTTAGGGAATTCAACCTGTTGAGCATATTAATTCCCTCTTCCACAGAATTCCCCACAATTCAGAGGCGCTTGTTTTATCCCGTCCTGGGATTTTCACTCCCATCAGGAGCCTCCCACCCATCAACCACCGCCATCCTCCCTCCTCGCCCCGGATTCCGGTCGGGACTGGGGCCCAGGAAATCAAAGGACCATTGTGGAACTCCCTGAAAATCTAGGTAATAAACTCTCTGACAATTTAGGAAATTCAGGAAAATAATGGAGTTAAGAAAATGTGAAACTAGATTTGGGACAAAACGAACACCTTGGACAAATGTCACCTTTTCAAAGGCCTCAGAAATCCAACCCACAGAACATTTCCCCCAAGCCTCCAAAAAATAAAGGAAGTCAGGACTAGAGTTCCCTTTATTTTTGGGAATCAGATTGAGGATACTAATTTTCTCTTTCTCCACAGAATTCCCAACAATTCAGAGCCACCTCTTTCATCCTCTCCTGGGATTTTCACTCCCGTCAGGAGCCTCCCACCCATCAACCACTGCCATTGTCCCTCCTCGCCCCGGATTCCGGTTGGGACTGGGGCCCAGGAAATCAAAGGACCATTGTGGAACTCCCTGAAAATTTAGGAAATAAACTCTCTGAAAATTTAGGAAAATAATGGAGTTAGGAAAATCCCAGACCAGACTTGGGACAAAACGAACACCTTGGACAAATGTCACCTTTTCAAAGGCCTCAGAAATCCAACCCACAGAACATTTCCCCCTCAAGTCCCCCAAAGATAAAGAAAGTCACGACTAGATTTCCCATTTTTTTAGGGAATTCAACCTGTTGAGCATATTAATTCCCTCTTCCACAGAATTCCCCACAATTCAGAGGCGCTTGTTTTATCCCGTCCTGGGATTTTCACTCCCATCAGGAGCCTCCCATCCATCAACCACCGCCATCCTCCCTCCTCGCCCCGGATTCCGGTCGGGACTGGGGTCCAGGAAATCAAAGGACCATTGTGGAACTCCCTGAAAATCTAGGTAATAAACTCTCTGACAATTTAGGAAATTCAGGAAAATAATGGAGTCAGGAAAATCTGAAACCAGATTTGGGACAAAACTAACAACTCGGACAAACATCATCTTCTAAGAAATCCAACCCACAGAACATTTCCCCCTCAAGTCCCCCAAAGATAAATGCAGTAGGACAAGATTTCCCATTTTTTAGGGAATCAGATTGAGGATATTAATTCCCTCTTCCACAGAATTCCCCACAGTTCAGAGCCACCTCTTTCATCCTCTCCTGGGATTTTCACTCCCATCAGGAGCCTCCCACCCATCAACCACCGCCATCCTCCCTCCTCGCCCCGGATTCCGGTCGGGACTGGGGCCCAGGAAATCAAAGCACCATTGTGAAACTCCCTGAAAATTTAGGAAATAAACTCTCTGAAAATTTAGGAAATTCAGGAAAATAATGGAGTTGAGAAAATGTGAAACTAGATTTGGGACAAAACGAACACCTTGGACAAATGTCACCTTTTCAAAGGCCTCAGAAATCCAACCCACAGAACATTTCCCCCAAGCCTCCAAAAAATAAAGGAAGTCAGGACTAGAGTTCCCTTTATTTTTGGGAATCAGATTAAGGATACTAATTTTCTCTTTCTCCACAGAACTCCCAACAATTCAGAGACACCTCTTTCATCCCGTCCTGGGATTTTCACTCCCGTCAGGAGCCTCCCACCCATCAACCACCGCGACCCTCCCTCCTCGCCCCGGATTCCGGTCAGGACTGGGGCCCAGGAAATCAAAGGACCATTGTGGAACTCCCTGAAAACATCTGGCCGAGCACCCACTCCCTCAATGCCCGCCTTGTTCCGCCCGCCACGTCCCGGGATGAGCCATTCCAAGGGCATGAGGCAATCCCGGAGACGTTCACCACTCCAGACTTCCATTTCTCCAACAACCCAGACCCGGCATAAATTTTGCGTCCTCAAGCGAGGGCAGAGCAGCAAATTTTAAACTTTTCTGCAGAACCTCAGCCCAAATTCCCTCTTTTTTTTTTTTCTTTTTTTTTTTTTTTCCATCCCATCTTAACCTTTCACCTGGAGCAACTGAAATGTTGAGAGGATGAGGAATCAAATATTCAGGAGAGCCTTTTGTCTCTTCCCTCCCATCGCTGATCCCTGTTAATCATCACCGCGCTGATGATTTAAACGGGATGGGCTCGTTTGTCCATCAGCTGGGAAGCTGGACAAAGCCAGAGAGGGATCTTGGGAATTTCAGGGATAAAGTTACGGCTGTCGCCTCTTTATTCCGAGAGGAACAAATTCAGGTCTTTGTTTAAACAAAGAGATGCCCAGGGAGGGGGGAATTAACCCCAGCTCCAGCAGAACCAGGCTGGCGTCTCCAAATTCCTTGGGTTTTCCTTCCTGGATCTTCCCTGAACACCCTGAGGTGCCATCATTGTGGTGCTGGTTTTAAAAAAAAAAAAAAAAAAAAAGGGATTCAAAGGAAATTTGAGAATTTCTCCCAAATCCATGTCCAAAGCTTGTATTTGTGACAAAACAAGGATTTGGGAGGAATATTGTTTTTTAAGCGGCTCAAAAATCCAACCAATGCAATATTTGCCCAAAAGCCTCACCAAAATAATGGAACACGACCCAAAACCAGCAAAACCTCCACATCCTGTGTTCCTCCACCAGCTTTTCCATCTTTTTATGCCAGGAATGAAGGTTGGAAAGTGACGCCACCCAAAAATAAACCCCCAATCCAAGAGGAGATGCTCCGTGAAATTTGAGATGTAGGAATTTGGTTTAGCTTGGGATTGGCAGTGCTGGGTTCATGGTTGGGTTCCGTGGTCTCAGAGGGCTTTTCCAATCATGATTCCACAATTCCAGGGATTTCCAGGCTGAATGCTGCACCCAGATGAAGTCACAGGCAACAGGGATAATGGACATGGCAGGGAATCATGGAAAAATGGAATATGCTGAGCAGGAAGGGACCTATGAGATCAACCAGATCCAGACCTTAGGAATTGTGGAGTCCCATGGGAATTTGGTGTCCAATGGGACACCTGTAACAGGTGTAGAACGACAAAACCTGGAGCAAATTTAGGAAATTCAGGGAGCTGGGAAAATCCGAGACCAGATTTCGAGGTCTGTCCCTGCCAGTAAATTTCACTCAGAATCTGGGATACATGGATCATTAATTTAGGGAATCTGTTCCATCCCATCCCTTTTCCAATACCACCACCAAGTGACACAGAAATAACACCCAGTAAATTCCCAAAAACGGGGTTTAGTCCTTAAAACCAAGGGACCAAACCCAGCCTGCGCTACGGAAGGGTTTAGCAAAGCCAGGGATGAGACCCAACCCATCCGAGAGGTCTCCCAGTTTTTCTGGAGGATTTCTCCCTCCTTCCAACTTTGCAAATTGAAGGATTGGTCTCGGGACAAAAAGCCTGGAAAAAAATCTCTTCCCTCGGGCAGATTTGGGCTTTAAGGAATGATTTTCCAAGGTTGAATTCCGATGGGAAAGTGCTGAGAGAAGGGGACGTGAGGATCCGAGTTTTACCCAGAGTGATTCCACAAAATTCCAAATATTGTCACCAGGGATGAAAATTTTTTCCACAAATAAGGAGAGATTTGCTTTTACAACCACCTTCTCCATGCTGAGAGGATGAGGAGGCACTAAAAGCATGGAATCACAATAAAATCATGGAATAGTTTGGGTTGGAAAGGACCTTAAAGATCATGGAATTCCACCACCCCTGCCATGGGCAGGGACACCTTCCACTATCCCAGGTTGCTCCAAGCCCCATCCAAACTGGGCATGGACACTTCCAGGGATGGAGCATCCACAACTTCTCCGGGAATTCCATTCCAGAGCCTCACAGGGCGTGGAATTGTGGAATTCCTTCCCAGGTCCTGCCCCGTCATCCTCAGAATAATTCGGGTTGGAAAAGACCTCGGAGATTCCCCAAACTCCAAACACCAAACCCCTCAAAATCCACCCGCTCCTCCTCACATTTTGGGGAATTTGGGACCAAATTCCCAAGGTTTCCCCCCGAGCCAGCAGGTCAAGGGAGCCACGACAGCTTGTGGATGACAAATCCCGTTTCCCTCAGGGAAAAATTCCCGTTGGGAAAACCGCGACGCCGCTGACAAGAGGGCGCCGTATTTTTAGAAAGAGACTTTTATCACTTGTTCTAAATTTTGTCTTCAACTCCGCTTCACCCAGCTGGGAGCTGCTACTCCATGGAAGCGCGGATGGGGTGGGACGTGGCAGAATTCCTGCCGGATTCGCGGGATTACTCACAGAGGAGCACAAAGTGATTCATGTTTGTCCTTCTGGAAAAGGAAATTTTTTTTTTTTTTTTTTTTTTGTTCTCTTCGCCGTTCCTGCACGCCCCAGGACAACGTGTCGGCGGAGATCTCATGGATTAAAAATTCCTGCTCGCCAGGACCTCCATCCAAAATGTTGGAATTGTGGGGGGAGAACTGGGACTAAAAAAGGAATTGGATGCTAATTGGGAATATGTCAATCAGGTTGGAAGAGCAGCCTGGAGGGATGGAGCGTGCCCAGAGATGGGAATGGAGCTGGGAATGGCCTGGAGAACCAGGAGAGGCTGAGGGAGGCTCATCCTGGAAAAAAAACTGGATCAAAAGGATCCCAGGGTGGATCCAGGTGTGGGTCGGGATCTGGTCCCAGGAAACAAGGGACAGGATGAGAGGAAATGGCCTCAAGCTGTGCCAGGGGAGGTTTAGGTTGGATTTTAGGGGAATATTCCTCCTGGAAAGGGCTTTCCAGCTTGGAATTAATGGAAAACAGGGAGTTTGTGGCCTCTGGAAGGAGGGCAGGAACTCGGGACAAGGATGGCGGGAGGTTGGTCAGGGAGAAAATGGGAAAAGGAGCAAATCCCAACTGGAATCAATCTGGGTTCTCGCAGCTAAAAGGCAATGGAGGATGTTCCCATGGATCCATGGAAAATGGGGCAGAGGGGAATCTCCGTCCTTTGCGGGATGGACAGGGAAAGGGGACAAAGGATGAGGGAAAGGCTGAGCCACTTCCTGACTTCCTTCCCTTGGCTGGGAAAGGGAATTCCAAGGAGCACCTGAGGGAGCTGGGGGGCTCATCCCAGAGAAAAGGGGGATTGGAGCTCTCCCGGAATTCCCACCCCCACAAGAGATTGAGCTCTCCTGGAATTCCCAACCCCAAAAGAGACTGAGCTCCCCCTGAATTCCCAACCCCACAAAAGGCTGAGCTCCTGCTGAATTCCCAAGTCCACAAGAGGCTGAATTCCTCCTGAATTCCCAACCCTACAAGAGGCTGAAATCCTGCTGGATTCCCAACCCCACAAGAAATTGAACTCCTGCTGAATCCCCAATCCCACAAGATATCGAGCTCTCCCTGAATTCCCAACCCCACACGAGTTTGAGCTCCCCCTGAATTCTCAATGCCACAAGAGGTTGAGCTCCCACTGAATTCCCAACCCCATAAGAGGTTGAGCTCTCCCGGAATTCCCAATCCCACAAGAAATCAAACTCTTCCCGGAATTCCCAACCCCACAAGAAATTGAGCACCTCTGGAATTCCCAAGTCCACAAGAAATTGAGCACCACTGGAATTCCCAACCCCACAAGAGTTTCATCTCTCCTGGAATTCCCAACCCCACAAGAAGTTGAGCTCCTGCTGAATTCCCAACCCTACAAGAAACTGAGCTCCTGATGAATCCCCAACCCCACAAGAGGTTGAGCACCTCTGGAATTCCCAACCCCACAAGAGATTGAGCTCTCCCGGAATTCCCAACCCCACAAGAAATCAAGCTCTTCCCGGAATTCCCAATCCCACAAGAGGTTGAACCCCTCTGGAATTCCCAACTCCACAAGAGTTCGAGATCTCCTGGAATTCCCAACCCCACAAGAAGCTGAGCTCTCCCAGAGCTCCTAATCCCACAAGAATTCAAGCTCTTCCCGGAATTCCCAACCCCACAAGAAATCGAGCTCCTGCTGAATTCCCAATCCCACGAGATATTGAAGTCTCCCGGAATTCCCAACCCCACAAGAGCAGCCTCAATCCCAGGAAAAGGAGGTTCCTGGCATTCTTCCAGTGCTTTGAGCCTTCCCGGGAGAACACCCACCTCTGTCCCCGTCCTCACAACATTGATTTGTTCCCCGGCCATATTTCGGCTCCCGTGACATCATCCCATGGCTGGAACATCACAGGGAGGGAGAGGAGGGAGCAATGAAAGGAATATTCATCCCGAAAGGTTGGCAGGGCAGGAAAACCCACTCGCCTGGTGGATTCCGGGAAAGCGTAGGAAGAGCGGTCAAAAATGCTAAAGTTTGACATTCACGGATTTCCCGACGGGAGCCCGTTCCCTCTACAACAACAACATCTTGTCACGCTGCCTTTTAAAATTCTCTGACCAATTCCCGGAGGTTTTTGGGGCAAAAGTGGGAATTTCAGTTAAGGAAAACAGGATTTGCTTCACCTGCACAAAAAAAAAAAAGAAAAAAAAAGAAAAAAAAAAGAAAAAAGGCGATTTGGAAGAGTCAAAATGAAATATTTAGGATGCGTTAAATTAAAAATTAAAAGGCCACGGGTGGTGACTCCACCACGCTCCATGACCTCTTTTCCCGGTCGTCCCTCCCAAGGGATTTGTAAATACATTTGTCAATAAACTCTTAGTCAGAAAGAGCCAGAAAACTCTGTTATAAAAGCCATATTACAAAACATTCCCAAAAAAAACCCAGAACCAGGGAGTGGAGCACGGCCCATTCCACAGGCAGGATACCGCGGCTTTGCCCATTCCGAGGGATTATTGTTAAACCCTCCTTAATTAGGGCATTACTCCGCTAATTCCGTTTAATAAAATTAAAGGTTCAGTTTGGTCCTGGACCTCAACAAACGGAGGCTGGGGGAAGTTGTTTCCATCCCTGGAAAATCCAGGTGCAGCTCCTGGGCCTAAGGGTTGGGAATGCCAGGACAAGGAGAGGCTTTAAACGGACAGAGGGTGGGTTTATAAGGAATATTGGGAAGGAATTCCTGGCTGGGAGGGTGGTGAGGCGCTGGAATGGAATTCCCAGAGAATCTGTGGCTGCTCCATCCCTGGAAGTGTCCAAGGCCAGGCTGGAGTGGGCTTGGAGAAGCTCGGGATGGTGGAAGGTGTCCCACCGCATGGCAGAGGGGTGGGAGTGGATGATCCTTGAGATCCCTCCCAACCCAAATCATTCCATCATTCCATGATTCCATCATTCCACGATTCCATGACTTGCCCCAAGCCTGCCATCCTGGTTGCTCGTTAGCTGCTCCGGAGCTAACGAAGCTCATCAAGACTCATCAGGTGCAAAACCCACCAGGCACGGAGAGAAATTCCCGATCCATCGGGAGCCGGCCAGGAGCCCTCGCTCCACCAGACTTTTGGGACGCAGCTAAAAACGCCTTTGGGATGTCCTGAAACCACGAGGGATGATCCGAGCTGCTGCAGAGTGATTTTAATGATCTCCCAGGAATCCCTTAAAGCACCACATCGGGACAGATCCGTCCTTCCGGGGCCGCCTGGAATCCTGCAGGATCGGGAAAAGGATTCTTGCCCTGGGTTTCCAACCAAATCTCTTTTTGTTTGTTTGCTCGCCTTAAATATCACCCAGGGCCAGGTTGGATGGGGCTTGGAACAACTGGGATAGCGGAAGATGTCCTTGCCCATTGCAGAGGGGTGGGAGTGGATGATCCTTAGGATCCCTCCCAACCCAAACCATCCCATCATTCCACCATTCCATGACTTGCCCCAAGCCTGCCATCCTGGTTGCTCGTTAGCTGCTCCGGAGCTAACGAAGCTCATCAAGACTCATCATGTGCAAAAAAATATAATAATTATGTTATGTTATGTTATGTTATGTTATGTTATATTATTTTATATGTAAAATATGATATGATATGATATGATATATGATATAATATAATATATATTTTATATAATATAATATGTTTATGTTATAGATATAAAACATATTTTACGATATTTTTATATTTAGGAATGAATTCATTTTTTTATGAATTTAGAAACTATTTAGGTGCATGTGAGTTGTTTCTAAATTCATAAAAAATCGATTCATTCATAAATATAAAAGTATTTATTTCCTGGAGAGCCAGGAAAGCAAATTCACCGACACAGGGGAAAAAAATCATTCCAAAAAAACGCTCTCCAGTCCTGGAGGAGTTTTGTTCTCCAGCTTCATTCCCTAAGGTTGGAATCGCAACAGGCCGGGGGGAACGGAGAGGGAGCAGCGTGTTAAAAAATGGGATTAAAACATCAGCACTCCAAGATTTGGGCTGTGGACACGCCGCGGAATAAATGGGATTGGATTTTATTCCCAGCGTGTGCAGCAAACAGGGAAAAGAAAACCCATCAGAGCAACAGAGAAAAGGTCGTGGTGGAGCAAATAATTTTTACAGCATTAAACTCCACGGTGGACACCGGCCAAATCCGATTTTGTTACGGATTCGTGGAATGGTTTGGGCTGAAATGGATCTTAAAGCTCCTCTCCTGTCGTGGGCAGGGACACCTTTCACCGTCCCAGGTGCCTCCAAGCCCTGTCCAAGCTGGCCGTGGACAATTCCAGGGATGGGGCAGCCACGAATTCTCCAGGAATTCCATCCCAGCCCCTCACCACACTCCCAGGGAAGAGTTCCTTCCCAATATCCCATCCATCCCTGCCCTCTGGCAGCGGGAACCATTCTCTGTGTCCTGTCCCTCCATCCCTTGTCCCAAGTCCCTCTCCAGCTCTCCTGCCGCCCCTTCAGGCACTGGAAGGGGCTCTGAGGTTTCCGTGGATCCTTCCCTTCTCCAGGATGAGAAGGAATCCCATCCCATTCCACCCCACCCCATCCCATCCCAGTCTTTTTTCCCCTCAGTCTTTTAGGAATGACCAAAACGGAACAAATTCCAGGTATTTTCCTTCCCCTTTACTTTGAGGCCTCTTTTTTTTTTTTTTTTTTTTTTTTCCCATCTATTTTTTGTGTTTCCTGCTAAATTTCCATCCTGATTTTCCTGCTGGTTGCCCTTTTCCTCGGGATTCCTCTCCTCATCCCCAAAAACCTCAGTTTGGGAACTGTCAAAACCCAGCGTACAATTCCCCATTCTGAGGTTTTGCCTGGATCCTTCCCTTCTCCAGGCTGGACATTCCCAGCTCTTCCCAGCCTGGTTCTAGAGCAGAGGAGCTCCAACCCTTGGAGCATCTCCACGTTCTCCTCTGGAATTGCTCCAGCAGCTCCACATCCCTTCAATCCTGGACACCGAGATTTGCCTGGATCCTTCCCTTCTCCAGGCTGGACATTCCCAACTCTTCCCAGCCTGGTTCCAGGGCAGAGGAGCTCCAAGCCTTGGAGCATCTCCACGTTCTCCTCTGGATTTGCTCCACATCCCTTCAATCCTGGACACTTAGGTTTACCTGGATCCTTCCCTTCTCCAGGCTGGACATTCCCAGCTCTTCCCAGCCTGGTTCCAGGGCAGAGCGGCTCCAACCCTTGGAGCATCTTCACGTTCTCCTCTGGAATTGCTCCACATCCCTCCAATCCTGGACACCCCAGAACTCCACACCAGCCATCCGTGAGCGGAGAACGCTGGGATCCCATTTCCCGTAATCCTCAAGATCAGCGGGATTCTGCCCAACCAGAAGGCCCCAAACCCTTGGAATCTGCAATTCCAGGGAAAAACTTCCCCCATCTCCAATCCCCATGGCCTGGCAGCAGCAGAGGACATTGGTGGCCGCCTCCCACCAGCCCAAGCCAGCGGGAAGCTTCCTGGCTGGCGCCATCCCAAAGGAAGAGCGAGGATTCTGGGATCCTGCCAAAGCCAACCACACACACGCGCACGGTTGCTTGGAAACCTTTGGAAACTACGTTGAAAAATTCGGATTTCTATGAAGGGCAAAACAAGTCCCGAGTTTGCGCTTTAATTCTGCCTTTTCCTCTCACAGCCGCGTTCCCGCTTCCCAAAAATCCTGCAGAGCTCCGCAGGTCACCTCTGGGCCTGGGGGCTTCAAGGTTTTCCCAAGTTCAGGCAGCAAAGAAAGACCTGCCCTGAGCAGTGAATCTTCCCAGAAAATCAAAAATCGCCCAGCGCGACAATATTCCGATAAAAGAGGGAAAAGGGAGACGGGAGGGAAGGAAAAGAATGGAATTCCTGTCGCACGGTGCCGCCCTGGCATCTAATCAGGGAGCCAGATGAAGGCAGCAATCTGTCTGCTTAAGATATGCATATTTAATTTATTTTTTTAATTTTTTTTCCTCCCCCTTTCCAGTGCTGCAGAAGGCGCTCGTTAAGAGGCTGCGCCGGGAACGTCGCTCTGCAATCACGAGGGATGGAACGAGCGATTCCCTCGTTAGCGGGGATTAATTGCCGGGAGCCAGAGCGCTCCTCGGCACCTGCCCTGGGATTTGGGATTGTGGGGGCCATGGAACACCGGGAGATTGTGGGATCACAGACACGAGGCCCTTCCAACCCACCCCAAATGGTTCTTTGGGATGTCTTCTACAGCAGGGTCTTCCCCACCTTCCACACTGGACCGTTCCTCACCTTCCACATGGGATTATTCCTCATCTTTCACATAAAATCCGTCCCCACCTTCCCCATGGAACTGCTCCTCACATTCCACATTGGAGCTTTCCTCAGTTTCCACACCAAACTCCTCCTCACCTTCCATATGGGATTGTTCCTCACCTTTCGCATAAAATCTGTCCCCACGTTCCACATGGAACTGCTCCTCACCTTCCACATTGGAGCTTTCCTCAGTTTCCACATGGGATTGCTCCTCACCTTCCTATTGGAGCTTTCCTCACCTTCCATGTTGGAACTTTCCTCATCTTCCACACCAAACTCTTCCTCATCTTCCATATGGGATTGTCCCTCAGCTTCCACATAAAATCTGTCCCCATATTCCACAGGGAATTGCTCCTCACCTTCCACATAAAACCCATCCCCACCTTCCACACAGGATTGCTCCTCACCTTCCACATTGGATCTTTCCTCAATTTCCACATGGAATTGTTCCTCACCTTCCACACCAAACTCTTCCTCACCTTCCTCGTTGGACCATTCCTCACTTTCCTCACTGGACCATTCCCAACCTTCCTCACTGGACCATTCCCAACCTTCCTCACTGGACACTCCTCACCTTCCTCACCTGATCATTCCTCACCTTCCTCACTGGACCAATCATCATCTTCCTCACTGGACCACTCCTCACTTCCACACGGGATCATTCCTGACCTTCCTCACTGGATCATTCCTCACTGGATCATTCCTCACCTTCCTCACTGGACACTCCTCATCTTCCTCACTGGACACTCCTCATCTTCCTGTCCGGATCATTCCTCATCTTCCTCACTGGACACTCCTCACCTTCCTCACTGGATCACTCCTCATCTTCCTGTCCGGATCATTCCTCATCTTCCTCACTGGACCATTCCTCACCTTCCTCACTGGATCATTCCTGACATTCCTCACTGGACCATTCCTCATCTTCCTCACTGGATCACTCCCCCCCTTCCACACTGGACCATTCCCAACCTTCCACAACAGATTGTTCCTCACTTTCCACATCCGATCATTTCTCACCTTCCTCACTGGATCACTCCCAACTTTCCTACCTGGACACTCCTCATCTTCCTCACTGGACCATTCCCCACCTCCCACACCAGAACATTCCCAACCTTCCTCACCAGATTATTCCCAACCTTCCATACCTGAACATTCCCAACCTTCCACACCAGAACATTCCCAGCTTTCCACACCAGACCCTTCCTCACCTTCCAGAATGATCATTCCCAACCTTCCACACTGCACCGACCCTTCCTCACCTTCCCACCCAACCCTTTCCCACAGAATCCAAAATCCAGGACAACGCTGCCCACCAACACTCTGGAAGCAAACAGGGAATTCATCGTCAGGATCCGCGCAAGAATCCCGGGTTAAATTCCTCCCATTTGAGTCTGGAATCAGCTCCACACCAACCTACACCGGATTTCGTTCCCTGACACATCAAAATTCCTCCTCCTGCTCCACGCTGTTTATTTTGGCTTCCCATTGGCTGCATGGTATGGATGGCATTCCCATTGCCATATCCATAATAAAACTTGGATGCAAGGAGCTCAAGGACCTGGCTGCTCCAGACTTCTCCTTCCTTCAAATTTTAAGTTCCTCCATGGAGGGATTGTGTTGTGCTTTTCCTCGAGGAAAACTGGATGGATATCCATGGATAGGTGTTGCCTTCCCAACAGATGGAGAAATGGATTCTCAGCCAAGATTTGCAATGGGATCTTTCAGGTCCCTTCCAACCCAAACCATTCCATGATTCCATGAGTTACAGCTGGGACAGAGCCCTCCAATCCCCAATTTGAGGGATCCTCATCCAGCAGGGACAGCGCCTTAAACCAGCCATGAAATTCCCAAGTTCTTCCTGAGGAATCCCACCGAAACCAATGGAAAATTTTATCATTTCCTCCCAGTTTGACCCGTTTTGCTCCAGGAGAAGGAAGATCACGGGATATCCTTGCCACAACTCCTCTTTTCCCTACACTTTTCCCAAACTCCACATCCCGAATTTTCCCTCCAGCCTCTTGTTCACGACTCACAGCAGCCAAAAAAACTCTGTGCTAAAATTGCCAGGAATTAATGCAGTCTTGGTTTTTTTTGGTTTTTTTTTGTTTTTTTTTTTTTTTGTTTTTTTTTTTTTTTTCCCATGGATTAACAGCTACCGGCAGTCTCCCAGCACGAGGGTTAATTCCCACCGGGATACAGTGGGGCTGGATCAACAATGCAGCACCTGAAAGACGCAGCAAGGTACCAGCAGCACAAAGGAGATGCAAATAAATTTGCATTTCCCAGCATCAAAGGCTCCGCGAGATCCCCGAGTATGAAAACATCTCTTCCCTGCAAGATGCCGAAGGAACGGCAGCGGGAGTGACGGGAGTGGGAGGACAGGAGAATGGGGAGGAAAAAAAAAAAGAAGAAAAAGACAAAAAAGTGTGACTGTAGCAGGAGCTCGACAGTTGGAGAAATTCCAAGGGAACGGCAGAGCTTGGGCACGAGGAAAACAGTTGGGAAGGTGCTGACGGGATTTTGGAGCCGGATGGGGGTTGGGATCTGCTCCCAGGGAACGGGGAAGGGGGGAAACGGCCTCAGGATGTGCCAGGGGAGGTTTAGGTTGGATATTGGGAATATTCGGGCTGTCCGGCCCTGGCACGGAGGTGGAATTCCCAGCCCTGTGGATGTGGCGATTGGGGACGCGGCCAGTGCTGGCCTTGGCAGTGCTGAAGGAATGGTTGGGATTCCTTGAGCATGGAAATCTTTCCCAACCCCAACGATTCCATCATTCCAAGAGGGATATTCCCACACCAGACACGAGACAATTCCAACAGGGAACGACCAAAAAATGATGGGGGGGAGGAGGAGGAAACTCAAAGGTTGATCCCAAAAAAATGAGGAGCAACTCCGTGAAATCTTTGAGCATGGAAATCTTTCCCAACCCAAACATTTCCATCATTCTAAGAGAGATATTCCCACACCAGACACGAGACAATTCCAACAGGGAACAACCAAAAAATGATGGGGGGGAGGAGGAGGAAACTCAAAGGTTGATCCCAAAAAAATGAGGAGCAACTCCATGAAATCTTTGAGCATGGAAATCTTTCCCAACCCAAACAATTACATCATTCCAAGAGGGATATTCCAATACCTGATACAAGACGATTCCAACAGGGAACAACCAAAAAAACGATGGGGGGAGGAGGAGGAAACTCAAAGGTTGATCCCAAGAAAATGAGAAAAAAGGAGGAGCAACTCCGTGAAATCTTTGAGCATGGAAATCTTTCCCAACCCCAACAATTCCATCATTCTAAAAGAGGTATTCCAACACCTGACATGAGACAATTCCATCAGGGAACGACCAAAAAACGATGGGGGGAAGAGGAGGAGGAAACTCAAGGGTTGATCCCAAAAAAATGAGGAGCAACTCCGTGAAACACCTGTGGATGGAGTTTGCACATCCCTGCAGCTCCAGGAGCTCCGTGAAAAGCCGCCAGCAGGGATAATTTTGGTGCTTCTGCAGCTTTCCGACAGAATTCCGAGCCTCTCCTCGCGGGGATGGAGGAGTTTCTGCCGGAGCCGTGAAGGAGGACGCGGAAGGTGTGAAAAAAGCGAGCGAGGGGAAATGGAGCAGAAGGAAAACGTGAGAAACAAAGGCAGGAGGGGGCAAATTTTCCAGCGAATCCCACAAGGCTTCTCAATAAAATTCTCAGACCTTTCAAGCCTGTTAAAAAGTTTAGGATAGCCAGGAAAATCCTGGTTTAGCGGCCGTGTATTCCACAGGTAGGAGAAGAACCAAGGCATGAGTGAAATGCTCTGGTTGAAGGCCTTGGAAGGGGAAAGATGAGGAGAAGGAAAACACACTTCCAAAATCCCAAAAAAATAAGGCAGAATGAGATTTTTAGGGAGATGGAGCCCGGGAATGATGGGGAGGTGAAGAAAATTGAATAATTCCAAAATAAAATAAAAAAAAGTCGGAATGAGGTTTTTAGGGAGATGGAGCCCAGGAATGATGAGAAGTTGAAGAAAACGGAATAATTGGTTGGGATTTTTAACGTCTTGCTGGAGCATGGCTGAGCCACCTGCATCCAGAAATAAATCTCATGGGATGGTTTGGGTGGGAAGAGACCTTCAGGATCATCCAGCCCCACTCTCTGCCATGGGCACAGAAGTCTTTCCCAGATTCCCAGAATCTCATCCCATGGGATATGGACCTTTCTCTATCCCAGGATGATTCAACATGGCCTTGGACACTTCTAGATATGGAGTGGACACAGAATCTCTTGGAATTCCATTCCAGGCCTCACCACCCTCACAGCCAGGAATTCCTTCCCAGTATCCCATCCATCCCTGCCTTCTGGCAGTGGGAAGCCATTCCCTGTGTCCTGTCCTTCCATCCCTTATCCAAAGTCCCTCTCCAGCTCTCCTGGAGCCCCTTTAGGCACTGGAAGGAGCTCTGAGGTCTCCTTGGAGCCTTCTCTTTTCCAAACTGGAAATTCCCAGCCTCTCTTCAGCCCTTGGAGCATCTCCTGGATTTACTCCAACAGATTCAAGCCTGCCTTTAACAAACAGCAAGGGAAAGAAAGAAGAGCAGGCAACTGGCGAAGGCAGACATGATAAATCAGATTTTTGTCTCATCCCGTTCAAAATCAGGTGCCCTGGAAGTCATCACGGATCTGTCAGGATGATTAATCCCTATTTTTCCACCGCCGGAGCAGGGGAATGATTGCTGGGCTGGCAAGTGGGAAAGCCAAGGGAAGAAGGAGCCGGGTGCGTGTGGGTGAGAAGCGCTCCGGAGGCAGCTGGGATGAGGAGCTGACTCAAAACTTTGGGATTTGCGGTTGGGAGCTGCAGACGGGAGCCGAAAACGTAGGAGAAACTGTTGTGGGATAATCAGGCAGCGAAACGAGGGAATACCTGCGGCACCAGTCGAGTCAGGAGCTGCCACTTTGCATAGGGAATATTTAAATGAGGATTTCCCCCCGGTCTTTAGGGCTCAAAGCAGGGTTTTAAACCAGTTTGGGGAGGTTTAAGAGCCGGGAACTCAAGTCTTCCCAAGGAAGAATATTTTGGCATAGAAGTCAGGGTGGTCTTGGGTGTTCCGTGAAGAGGATCCATAAAATAAAACATTTTTAGGAATTCTGATGGTGCCGGGGCTACTCTACAGAAAAGATCCCATTTCCATCACCCACACTCTGTCCAAAATGGAATTACTCCCTGCTTTAAGGCCAGCAATTTGATTTTAAGAGCAAAAATATTCCTTCCCCATATTCCCAAGGTTTTCCAGCTCCCAGCACCCCAAAACAAAGGGTGAGAATCACGGAAAGATTCTCAGAGACACGGAATCAAAACCATGGAATAACCTGAGCTATTCCACAAGGATTGTCGAGTCCTGCACGAGACCACCCCCAAAATCCCACCATATCCTAGAGAGCCACTTCCAAAGGTTTCCTGGACCAGGAATCCACCACTCTGGAGAACAAAACAGGAGAGAAACCACCACCACGGAATGGGAAGAGTTTCATCCAGCCCACCCATCACCCACATCTTGGAAGCTGTGGACTGGAAAAACAGGGAATTATCGTCAGGAAAACGATTCTTTTTTTTTGCATTGTCATTTTTGGAACACAATGCCGGGAATGGCTTTACCTGTCACGGCAATTTTGGCACAATAGCAAGAACCTGCAGCAATTAGGATCTGCTTTTATTACAGCAGGAAGAACAAATGACCCAAATCCCAGCTCCCACGCCCTCTCCCAAAAAAGGGTGAGGTGACCAAATCCTCCGCCCTGAACCTGCTCCCCTTTGAATTCCGGCCCTTCCCAACCCTTTGTGAGGGCTCCCAGCGGCCTCCTTTCCCAATAACAGCTGCCTGGAACAGAGCAGCTGGAAGGTTTGATTATCCCAAACCAAATCGGGCTCCAGGCCCCCGCGGGAGAGCGGAAAATTTCCCTCCTTATCCGTGTCACCCTCGCGACGGAGCTGCCGAGGGAAAATAGGGCAGAGGAAAAGCAGGGATCCCTCTGAAAAACCACGGGGAAAGCAGGTAACCAGGTTAAGGGGATGCCGCATCACGGAATTTTCACGGATGACGGGGGAATTTGGCGGATTTAACGCGATTCCCGAAGGTTTGAGCTGGATGTGGCTGAGTCACGGGGCGAGGTGGAGGGGGGGAATTTTCATGGAAAGGCTCCTCCTCAAAGAACCCGGAATGATTCCTGTGGTTAAACAAAGTTTGAGGAGCTGCTCAAACCAGCAGGTCCTGTGTGCTCACAGCCTTTAATTCCACCCTCAAAGAAGTTTGGGAGCTCGTCCCGAAACGACAGAGCCGAGCAGCAAGGCCGGGAGATAAGGCGGGAATCAGCCAGGCCTGCAATTTGCCGGCTGATTAAAACCCTCGGAGCAGCAGGGAAATTAGGGAAATCATCCCCCAGACACTCCAAGGAACCACACCGGCTGCCTCCCGGGATAAACGATCCCATCCCAACCTTTTGGGGGTGTCAGTGGTTGTTTGGGAATGGGCGAGACCTTGTTGGAGCCTCCGGGACTCGCCGGGCCTGTCTGGCGCGGGGACTCGCCCCAGTGAGCTCACCGGGAATGTTTCCCACCACAAAACGTCCAAAAGAGTTGTTTATCCCTAATTTTGAGCCGCTTGGGACGGTCTCCAAGCGCGCTGAGTGTCCGTGGAGAAGGTCCACAGCCAGCTGGACCTTGGCCATAAAATGGCCGCAGCTCTGAGGTGTTGGATGGGGAGCTGATCGCGTTATCCAGGAGGATCCTCCTTCCAGAGTGGCACCAGCAGGATAAAATTCCAGAATGGAATTTTATTGGGTCGGAGAGGACCTGCAAGACCATCCAGTTCCAACTCCCTGCCTTGGACAACTTCCACCATCCCAGGCTGCTCCAAGCACCATCCAAGCTGTCCTTGGACATCTCCAGGGATGGGACAGACACAGATTCTCCGGGAATTTCATTCCAGGGCCTCACCACACTCACAAGGCACAATTCCTTCCCAATATCCCACCTATCCCTGCCCTCTGGAAGTGGGAACCACTCCCAGTGTCCTGTTCCTCCATCCCGTGTCCCAAATCCCCTTCCAGCTCTCCTGGAGCCCCTTTAGGCACTGGAAGGAGATCCCAGCTCTCCCTGGATCCTTCCCTTCTCCAGGCTGGACATTCCCAGCTCTCCCAGCCTGCTCCAACACAATCCAATTTTTTCAGGGAAAGGGAAACCAATCCCAACCCTCGAGGCCTTCCCAGCTGAGACCCTTCAAACCCAAACATTCGAGCAGGAACTCATCAAGCACCACCCAACACCCCTGCTCAGAAACCGAGGCAAAGATTCCCCGATGACACAGCATTCCAAGATCCTGGATTCCAAACCCGAGAAAATACCTCTCCCAGCTGCCTGGGCAACAAATTTCCAGGGAAAATGTAGGAATTGCCAGACATTGCCAGGCTCTGAGGGCGTATCCAACCCCCAGGCAATGCCTTCGTTGGGTTCCTCACCCAGCGGTGCCCACCCGGCTCAATTCCGCCTTTCCGGACACGGATTCCTCGGAGCGACGCCGGAGCCAGAGGGAATCTCATCTGCCAATCTCCAGGTCGATGACCCGTGCTCTGGGAAGCTGCGGTTGAAAAGTGCAGCTAAAAACGAGGGAAAGACGATGAGGCGGGCAGGAAAATTCCTTAAACACCAAGATTTGGGGATTTGGGGCTTGTTTTGGATTTTGGAAGCTACGGTTGAAAAGTGCAGCTAAAAACGAGACAAGGCGAGCAGGAAAATTCCTTAAACACCAAGATCTGGGGTTCGTTTTGGGTTTTGGAAGCTACGGTTGAAAAGTGCAGCTAAAAACGAGGGAAAGATGATGAGACGAGCAGGAAAATTCCTTAAACACCAAGATTTGGGATTTGTTTTGGAAGCTACGGTAGAAAAGTGCAGCTAAAAACGAAGGAAGATGTTGAGACAAGCTTTCCAGCCTAAAAAATTCCTTAAACACCAAGATTTAGGGTTCGTTTTGGGTTTTGGAAGCTGCGGTTGAAAAGTGCAGCTAAAAACGAGGGAAGACAATGAGGCGAGCAGGAAAATTCCTTAAACATCAAGATTTGGGGTCTGTTTTGGGTTTTGGAAGCTACGGTTGAAAAGTGCAGCTAAAAATGAGACAAGGCGAGCAGGAAAATTCCTTAAACACCAAGATCTGGGGTTCCTTTTGCGTTTTGGAAGCTACGGTTGAAAAGTGCAGCTAAAAACGAGGGAAAGATGATGAGACGAGCAGGAAAATTCCTTAAACACCAAGATTTGGGATTTGTTTTGGAAGCTACGGTAGAAAAGTGCAGCTAAAAACGAAGGAAGATGTTGAGACAAGCTTTCCAGCCTAAAAAATTCCTTAAACACCAAGATTTAGGGTTCGTTTTGGGTTTTGGAAGCTGCGGTTGAAAAGTGCAGCTAAAAACGAGGGAAAGACGACGAGGCGAGCAGGAAAATTCCTTAAATATCAAGATTTGGGGTCTGTTTTGGGTTTTGGAAGCTACGGTTGAAAAGTGCAGCTAAAAATGAGACAAGGCGAGCAGGAAAATTCCTTAAACACCAAGATCTGGGGTTCGTTTTGGGTTTTGGAAGCTACGGTTGAAAAGTGCAGCTAAAAACGAGGGAAAGACGACGAGACGAGCAGGAAAATTCCTTAAACACCAAGATTTGGGATTTGTTTTGGAAGCTACGGTAGAAAAGTGCAGCTAAAAACGAAGGAAGATGTTGAGACAAGCTTTCCAGCCTAAAAAATTCCTTAAACACCAAGATTTAGGGTTCATTTTGGGTTTTGGAAGCTACGGTTGAAAAGTGCAGCTAAAAACGAGGGAAAGATGATGAGACGAGCAGGAAAATTCCTTAAACACCAAGATTTGGGGTCTGTTTTGGGTTTTGGAAGCTACGGTAGAAAAGTGAAGCTAAAAATGAAGGAAGATGTTGAGACGAGCTTTCCAGCCTAAAAAATTCCTTAAACATCAAGATTTAGGGTTCGTTTTGGGTTTTGGGTTTTTTTTTTAGGATGTTTTTAATTTACTCTCCTCACTTGCACCCAGGTGAGGGTGAGACAGAAATTTGGGATAAAAAAGCCCAGATTTGGGGTGGGGAAGGAGGAGACATCTCCTAAATCAGGGTCCCGATGAGATCCGCCCACTCCTCCCTTTTTTCCTCCTTTGAAAGGCCACAAAATAAATCCCTGCTGGCTTTAAATAGAAATCAAATTAACCATGAACAGCCAAAGCAACTCGGTGATGGTCCAGCCATCGCTGGGCACGCTCAGAAATCTTTTTACAAAAACATTTTCCTCCCTCCATGCACGACGAGCAAATTGAAGCAACAGATCAATACCGAGAGAGCTCCAAAACCCAAATCTTATTCCGGCTGCATTAAAAACGTTCTTGGAGCGCTGCTCGCCAAGGGTTGAATATCTTAAATTATTCTTCCTCCTCCTCCAGCTGACAGAAGAGTTCCTGAGTCAGATGTGGGAAAAAACCCAAATCTGAGCATGATCGCCGAGTATTTTTGCCTTTTGGAGCAGTTCAAGGCCTTTTTTTGGGATAAAAGGGAATTTGTCAAGGGGAATCGAACCTAAAACTGGGAAAGGGATAAGTGCGGCACACGGAGCAAGTTGGAAGAGTTTCCATTTAGATTGAGGAATAGGGGGAAAAGGAATTCCTTGGAAATATGTTTTGGCGGATTAAAGGGTTGGAAACCCAAACTGAGCTTCTCCCTCTGATTTAGAAGCAGACAAGGAGAGATCCCACATCCTTTGTCATTCCTATTTCTGCATCCCGGGATTTTTAACTGGATTTCTCCTGATCTCCTGCACCAAACACATCCTGCCTCAAATGGATTCTGAGTCAAGGCCTCCTTATCGTTCCCAGCCAAAAATATTCCCGAGTCTCCCTGTGCCAAAAATTCCATTAGGAATTTTCCCAAAATCCAGCCCAAACCTGCCCTGGCATGGCTGGAGTTTCCCTCATCCTGTCCTTTTTCCCCTGGGAGCAGATCCCAACCCCCAGCCAGCTCCTATGTTCCCAAATGTTCTCCTCGTGCCCAAGTTCTGCTTGGAATTTCTCCAAATGTGGAGCTCCTGCTACGGTCACATTTTTTGTCCTTTTTTTCCCCAATTTTCCTGCCCTTCTATTCCCATCGCTTCCTCCACCATTCCTTTGGAATCTCGCAGGGAAAAGTTGGGATGAAATAAACATTTCCAGGCGAATTTTGTCGAAAATACAAAGGTTCATTCATGGAGGAGGATCCCAACAAAAATAAATCTGTTCTGGGGCACCCTCAGACGACTTTTGTGAGATCACATCCTGCCCGTTCCCTTCTCCCTGAAATGTTTGGGATGAACGACAGAACCTCTCCCAATCGCGAGCTTTCCCTTGGAATTCTCGGTGCTGTGAAGGAGCCAAAGCTGGTTTTGACAAATCACAAAATTGGGTTTTTTTGGTGATTTGACCCTTATTCCAAGTTTCTTCCTGTTCCTGCTCCGGAAATTCCTGCTGTAAATTTTCCTGGTTAAAAAAAGGGGACTTTTATGCATTTATCTGACTACGGAAAATATCACCCACCATTCCCGAAGCTCCAAACAGGATTCTTCCCTAAAAAGCCTCTCTGGTCCACTCCAATTCCCACAATTCCAGGCAAATCCATAAACTCATTTATTCCTGCCCTTCCCACCCCAAATCCCTCAAAGGCTTCCCTAATTCCACCATTTTCCAGGAACAACAATTCCTAAAAAACCCACGGAGGCGACACCAAATCTCCCTTCATTTCTGAGATTTAAATTTTTTCTGGAATATTTTCGCATTCTGCGTAAATAAGGATTTAGGGAATTAAGCATGGCTCCTTTTTTTCCCTCACAACCATTCCGAACTTCCCTGTTTTTTTTTTTTTTCCCGATCCCGCCCTTCATCCCTGATCACAATCAAAGAGCCTCCGCGCCCCTCTCCCCGCACGCAACTTCCACGCGTAGCCCCGAGCACCCTCGGCCTCCTTCACATCCGCCTCTCCTCTCCCGAGCTTCTGTCCCTTCGGATTAATTCCACACTCGGGAATTAATTGGGATTCTCTTCCCCCTCGCCGAGTTCCTGCTCCGAGGTCGGAGCCGGGTGAAGGCCGGGATTTTCTCCCAAGGGGAATGAGGGATGGGATGAGAGGGAATGGCCTCAGGTGGCATCAGGAGAGGTTTAGTGGGGTATTTTTGGGAGAATTCCTCCTGGAAAGGGAGGAATCCAAAGGGAGGAATCCTGTCCGGG
This sequence comes from Melozone crissalis, assembly GCF_028551555.1. Taxonomy (NCBI): domain Eukaryota; kingdom Metazoa; phylum Chordata; class Aves; order Passeriformes; family Passerellidae; genus Melozone; species Melozone crissalis. The sequence continues at coordinate 53,344 of NW_026535780.1, forward strand.
AGGGATCCCAAATCCACTTGGGGACACGGTCAGTGGTGGCCTTGGCAGAGCAGGGCTTCAACCTTAAAGTTCCTTTCCAGCCTAAAAAATTCCAAGATTCTACTTTTTTGCCTATAAGGAATTTATTCCTCGTTCCCCTCTCATCTTTCCCTTCCCAATCCCTGTTTTCTTGACAGAGTTTTCCAGGTTTTTGCAGACCCCCTTGGACATTTGTGCCTTTCACGTTCCCGCTCTAAATCCTGCCTGAGCCAAAATTCCATGGAGCTTTACGTTCACAAAATCCTGGGATGGGTTGGGTTGGAAGGGGTTGGATCCGAGCCCGTTCATCTCCAACTCCCTTCCACTATCCCAGGGTGCTCCAAGCCCCATCCAAGCTGGACTTGGGCACTTCCAGGGAGCCAGGGGCTGGGAATTCCACCCCAGCCCCTCAAAGTGAAGAATTCCTCCCCAATATCCCACCCGACCAGTGGGAAGCCATTCCCTGGTGTCCTATCCCTCCATCCCTTATCCCAAATCCCTCTCCAGCTCTCCCAGAGCCTGGAAAAAGCTCCGGGATCCCCTCAGGGCGTTCCTGAGGGTGAAATGATTCCTGGCACCCAGGGAAATCTGACAAGCACCGGGAAAAGAGCAGCGGGAGGCTTGGATCAGGGAATGTGGGCGGAGGGAGATCCGTGAGTCACCGGCAGCCTCAGGTTTGCACCCTCTGGAATTCCCTTTTCCAGGTTCTCCAGAACAAAACCGACCCTGGGGAAAAAATGTTCACGGCACCGAAACATCCAGGCTCTCAGGTTTTCCAAATTTAGGAGTTTTCCATGTTCCATTGAAAGGAATGAAATCAGAATTCCCAGCTTTGCAGTGGGATTTGACACGAGAGGGACAACTCTTAAGCTCAGCCTATTCATCCCTAAAAAAATTCCTTTTTTTTCCACCCCTCCCCAGCTGGTGTTCCAGACCTTTTCCCCAAATCCACTCCATGATTCCACGACTAAGGAATCCACGCTCCAGCCCCTCAATGTCCTTCTTGTCATGAAGGGCCCAAAACAAATCCCGGGATTTGAGATCCCTCAGCACAGTGGGAATGCCACTCCCCCGATCCAGGAATTCCCAAAAAATTATCGCCCCCAAAAAGCCACTTTTTTCACACAGTTAAAAGCCCTAAGGGAAGATGTTTGCACATGCCAAGAGTATCCAGATTTTTCCATGATCCCAAAGGAATTCCAAAGGCCACAGATCCCTCCTGATAAGGTGCTTAATGAACTGATAAGGCACTTAATGAGCTGATAAGGCCGAGGAGGAACACATGGAATGAAGCAAATCCCACCTATGGCTTAAAAGTCTGGATTGGGATTTTCCTGCGTGGAAAAGCACCGGGATCTGTCGCCAAACCTGCTTCTCCTCACACCCAGCTTTTCCCAAGGATTTGTGCTGATTTCCTGTCTGGAAATCAGGAAATAAAAAAAAAAAAAAAACATTTTGGGGGATTACAGAGATGATAAATTAAGATCTTTTTTCGTCCCTGTGTTATTCCCATGGATTTTCCCACAAAAAAAATCCTTCCCAACTTCGTTCTGTGCTCTGAGCATTGGGATGAGGGGCAGGAATGGGAGGGAATTCCCAGAGAAGCTGGGAATTGTCCAAGGCCAGGTTGGATGGGATTGGAGCAACCTGGGATGTTCCCTGCCCATGGAAGGGGGGTTGGGAATTCTTTTTAAGATCCCTTTCCAACCCATTCTTTGATCTTATTCCCACTTCCATCCCGATAAAAATCCCTTTTTCCGTGCCCCTCCCAGCAGAGGGAAAAAAAGTGGGAATTGTTCAGGTGAGCCGGAGCGTGACGGGACAGGAACAATTCCAGACTCATTTATCGGCGTTCGGAGAGTCCTGAGCACAGCAATTTCCACAATTAAAAAAAAAACAACAAAACACTCAGGAAATTCCTGCCAAAACAGAAAATTCCCAGACGGAAAATACGTTCTCTGGATCACTGTGGAATTTTTTGGGATTTTTTTTTTTTTGTTTTGGGAGCAACACCCACTTCCAAAAAGAAAATCCCTGGAATGGAACCGCCACGCTCCGATGTGGATCCCTCGAGGTGACTTTCAGGAGAAGAAGGGGGAAAAGAAAAAGGCTCCCAAAAGGTTGGATTGGTTTGGAATTTTCTCCTCCCTGGCAGATCCGACGGCGCCTCCCGGAAATGTGGGAATAGGGAAGGGAACGGCCCCTGCTCCTCGGGAGAGGCAGAGGCTGCAATGAAAATCAATTCGACGTGGAATTAATGGGAAATAAATTAATTTTTTTCTCAAAAAGAGGCTTTTCCACGTTTTTGTTGCCCGACTGCTCCGTTAAATCCAGACACACTTAATTAGGGACGCACCAATCCCGAGGGAAGCCGCTCCCGTCCCCACAGGAATCAGCAATCCCAGACTTCCAACCCAGCAATGGATTCCTGATCCATTCAGGGCGGATTTAAGGAAGGAATTTATTACAGCGAGGGTGGTGAGGGGCTGGAATGGAATTCCCAGGGAATTCCATGGCTGTCCCATCCCTGGAAGTGTCCAAAGCCAGGTTGGGAAGGGCTTGGAACGACCTGGAATGGGAGAAGGCGTCCCTGCCCATGGCAGGAGTTGGAATTGGATGGTTTTTAATCCAACCCGTTCCATGATTCCGTAAATAAGAATTCCATCCCTGTGGACAATCCCAAGTCCAGGAGCCTCCACCAACAACCTCCGACCCAAATCCCACCATTTTTTCCGGGAAGTGGAAGAAAAATCCCCTCCCACCTCACCCAGAGCCCGCTGAAGCCGTCAGAGATCCGCGAGCACGAATCCCTCAATTCCTCTTCTTCCAAAAGGAATTTCTCCTCTTTTCCCAATTATTTTTCTCCCTGTTTTCCCTAATTATTCCCAAATATTCCCGACTACGTCAAATCTCGCTGAGGATTTTTGTTCTGTTATTTATTTTTTTTTTCAAGCAGTCCAACTGGGAAAGGGCTCCATGGAATTCCTCCTTTCCCTGTCATGGATCCATGGATGCACCCTTAGGATTAAAGGGAGCAAAGAACCTCAGGAAGCATCCAGAAATCCAAGCCCAGCTCCAAAAAATGGATCCAGAAAACCCCCAAGAAGCAGCTTAATTCCCAATAAAATTCAGGATGCATCCACAGATCCACCAAATCCCTGTGTCCGTGCTCGGGGCAGCTCGGGATGCGTCCCTGAAAATCAGGAATTTAAAAACAGACACCAAAAAGATGGAAAATAACCCTGGAATGTGGAAAATAAGGAAGATGGGATCTTCAAGGAGCAGCACTTTCCCTTCTGAGCCCACCTGGAACTCAGAATCCAGGGATGGCTTCACTTGGAGCCTCTGAAGGGATTTAGAGTCCAAAAACATCCCAAAAAAAAGCTGGGAAAGGGTTTTGGGAAAAGGCATGGAATGACGGGATAACGGGGAATGGGGGCAAGAGGGCAGGGATGGGTGGGACGCTGGGATTAAATTCCTCTCTGGGAGGGTGGTGAGGGGCTGGGATGGAATTCCCAGAGGAGCTGTGGCTGCCCCTGGATCCCTGGAATTGTCCAAGGCCAGGTTGGAAGAACCTGGGATCGTGGAAATTATCCCTTCCCATGGCAAAGGGGTGGAATTGGGTGATCTCCACATCCTCATCCCACCCAATTCCATGATTCCCTGGACCGACGGCGGGTTGGAATTCCAAAGCAACAGAAATCCCCACGTTATTCCCAGGCTCCTCACTGCCCATCCTCCTCTTCCAGACAGAAAACCACCCCATCCCCATCCCATAATTGCACTTTTCCAGGTTTTTCCATGACCTCTCCCAGCTGAGGAAGATTAATTTTTAAAAAATCCCATAATTCCACGGCGGCGCTTCCCAAAGCAACATTTTCCAACGGCTTTCCCGAACATGCGGATCCGCTGGAAGCCGTTTCCATTCCCAACATTATTCCCAGGCTCCTCACTGCCCACCCTCCTCTTCCAGACAGAAAATCACCTCATTCCCATCTCATAATTGCACTTTTCCAGACTTTTCCATGACCTCTCCCAGGCGAGGAAGATCAATTTTTAAAAAAAACGCAATTCCGCGGTAATGATTCCCAAATTAACATTTTCCAATGGCTTTCTCAGACACATGGATCCGCTGGAAGCCGTTTCCATTCCCCACGTTATTCCCAGGCTCCTTATTGCCCATCCTCTCTTCCAGACAGAAAACCACCCCATTCCCATCCCATAATTGCACTTTCCCAGACTTTTCCATGACCTCTCCCAACCGAGGAAGACCAATTTTTAAAAAATCCCATAATTCCGCGGCGGCGCTTCCCAAAGTAACATTTTCCAACGGCTTTCCCGGACACGCGGATCCGCTGGAAGCCGTTTCCATTCCAAGGGGAACGGAGCAGAGAGGGAAGATCCACAAAAATACAACGAAGCCAACAGGGAAATGCCAGAACCTTGGGAAGAGGAGGCCCAGAATCCACCGGAATCCGGCCCCGGCGCAATTCCGTAGGGAAAAGACCGTAAGGAAGGAGCCGTGCCTCAATCCAGGGATTTTTCCACATTTTTTGGTGGTGAAGGAAAAAGGGACAGAGTGGGTGAAGGCAGTCGTGGCCCAGGAGGTGAAATCCCAGGAAAATGGGAAAAGGGTTGGGAGTGCTCACCTGGAAAAGGGAAGAAAATTTGGGAGACGCTTCCAGCGCCTGAAAGGGATCCAGGAGAGCTGGAGAGGGATTTGGGATGAGGGATGGAGGGACAGGACACTGGGAATGGCTTCCCACTGCCAGAGGGCAGGGATGGATGGGATTTTGGGAGGAATTCTGCCCTGGGAGGGTGGTGAGGGGCTGGGATGGAATTCCCAGAGAATTTGTGGCTGCCCCACCCCTGGAATTGTCCAAGGCCAGGTTTGGACATGGCTTGGAGCAACCTGGGATTTTGGAAGCCCATGGGTGATCCTGAAGGTCCCTTCCCACCCAAACCATTCCGGAATTTTGCTCCAACCCCGAACACCAGAATTCCAAACCCAATTCCAGCCAGGAATGAAACCTGCCAGGATCCCAGAGTCAGGAAAATCCAACAAACAAAAACCAGGAAAATCCAACAAACAAAAAACCGGGAAAATCCAACAAACAAAAACCGGGAAAATCCAACAAGCAAAAACCGGGAAAATCCAACAAACAAAAACCGGGAAAATCCAACAAACAAAACCTTCTCCCTCTGAGAGTCCATTCCAGGCCTCTCATTTGCTCCAAGCCTTACGAGACCTTCCTCAACAATCAGGAATTTTCCCTGCGGGAACGGCGGTTCCTGGTCTTGGAATGACACCCCTGGGTCATCCCGCTGCCTCTTCCCGTTTATTTTTGGGAAAGACTTGAAAAAAAAAAGGAAAAAAGATTTATTTTCCTCTCGGGAATGTGGAGGTGGGGATATCCAGCTTCCCAAAAGTCAGAGCGATGCTTTCAGCTCCCTAAAAAAAACCTGGGATCGGTGGGTTTATTCCCTAAAAATCAGGACGGATGTGGGAATGTTTAAAGGGCAGGAGCGGGAGGAAGGAAATAAATCAAATCCCTGGATCCATGAAGGTCAAGGAAAGAGCGAGGGATGAAAAATTTGGGAAATGGGAGGCACCTCCCATTGGAGCAGCACAATGTCATCCTTTCAGGAGCTGGAAAAGTCAAAAAAAATCCCGGGATTTGGGGATCCCTGGTAGCAATTTCAGGGATAACACCGAATTCCCAAGGGCACGGGGAGGTCTGGAGCGCTCCGCTTCTCCCCCTCGGCACCTGGAGCACATTCATCCCTCAAACACTTCTGGAATTAAAAATAGCCGGCCGGGATGAGCTGGAGAGAACAAATTCCAGCCGGAATGTTTATTTTTGGGAAGAGCCAGAGGAGGAAGAGGAAAAGGTCGGGGTTCAGTGCGTTATTTGGAGCATGTAAGGAAATAATCACTGGAGCAAAAACGCGGGAGGGAGAGCAAGGAGCGGGGATTTAAAGGAATTTTTTGGTTTTTTTTTTTTTTTTTGGAAGGAAGAGATCACTGGAACAACTTTGGAATCACCTTAACCAAACCTTAATAATCTAAACAGAATTGCCGCCGATATCTTTCATCTGGAGCGAAATTTCCTGAATGAAAACTCTTAACCAAATCTTAATAATCTAAACAAAATTCCCACCGATATTTTTCATCTGGAGTGAACATTCCCGAGTGAAAACTCCATAAAAAGGCCCCAAAAATCCCAGATTTTATGATTTGGGATCCCTCCCCCAAATCCAGGCCCCTCCGTGGCTAAATTCTTAATTCCACCATCGTGGAAACGTGTGGTTTTACGGGATTTGACATCAGTTTGACTCTGGAATCTGCCTGAATTCCCAGCTGCGTTCTGTGGTTTGGATTCGGGATTTTTTCTCCCAAGGTTTTCGGGTCATGATTTGGTTGGGGGTTTTTTTGTGGTGGCTGTTCCCAAATTCCCAGAGGCGGGAACTCCAAAATCCATCATTTCTCAGGATGGCAAAGCTTTGATTTCCTGGGAATGGTTTAAGGAGTTCCAAAAAACCTGGAATTTCGGGATCAAGGCCTAAGTGGGTCACCATCAAATCCAGGTAAAGAACTGTGGAGTCATCCCAATTTTCTGGGAAATGGAGGGGGAAAAAAACCTTTAAAGGAGCAGAAAGTTGAGGGAATTCCTTCCCTGGAGCTCTACCTGAGAACATCAGGATTATCCATAGGGAGGACCTATGGGATGCATCAGGAATTCTCCATCCCTAAAGAAGGGATTTGGTGGGATGAGATTTTCATGGCGTGGATTCCCCACATTCCCAGGAATTGTGATGTCCAACCAACCACACACACACACAACATTTTTCCAGAAGCCTGGAATTCCGCAAAACACCTTTTTTTAAAAATGATTGTGGATCATTTGGGATATAAAGGCCTGGAAATCCTACAAAGGTTGGAAAATCCATAAAAAACCATGGATGGGGTTGCATCTGGGGTAAAAAAGCAGCTCCTTGTCCCAAAAAACAGCGGCGACAATGAATAAATTCCCAAAAAACAAATTGGGATACTGAACTGAACTGATCAATTTTCGCGGATATCAGGAAAAACCCACCGGGAAACACAACCTGAGTCAGGATTTGGAAAACCATTCCCTTTCCTTCCAACATTTTTAGGGTTGAACTCCACGATTTTAAGGGTCTTTTTCCAGCCTAAACAATTCCACAAATCCCTGACCCCTCGTTGCTACCAGCACGGCACAGTGGGACATTCCCAAAAATCCCTTTGAACCCATCTCCAGCGCCTCTGGAAAAGAGCAGCCCGAGGACATCTGGCTCACAGACAGCCCAGACCTTGGATTTGGTGGATTTGCAGCTGGAAAAATCCAGGATTTGGGCGGGAAAAGCAAAGATTTCCCTGGAAAATGAGGGCATCCCCACAGGACTTTTTTCCCAAAGAAAGCATGGAAATGCTCCATCCCAATGGGATTAATGGGATTATCCTGAAAAATCCATCCCTGGTTCTGAGGGAATGAGTTGTGCCATCATCAGTGACGCAAAACTCCAATTTTTGGAGTTAAATTCACCCAAATTCAGGCTTTTTTACGCCTGGAATTGCTCCCTGCCAGCCACCCCAAGATCCCACACTCCAATCCAGGCCAGGCTGGATTGGGATTGGAGAAATCTGGGATCGTGGAAAGTGTCCCCTCCTGTGGGATTGCGTGGGGTTTAAGGCCTCTTCCTACCCAAACCACTCCAGGATTTTGCAATTCAGGACATTCCAAGAAAATGGATATCCCAATTCCAGGATATTCCAAGAAAATGGATATTCCAATCCCAGGATATTCCAATTCCCTTTGGAGGCCGCTGGATGCTCATCCCGAGGGAAGGAATAAAACCCTCGATCCCCCCCAAAATCCACATGGAAAAACACTCGGAGAACTCCAAAATCCAGCACAAATCCACACAAATAACCCGAGATCCCACAATTCCGGACTGATCCACATCCACAACCAAATCCCCCTTCCCCAAAACCATCGGCAGCACCAAATCCCAGCTCCCCACACTTCCCAATCCCGCTGATTTTGGGATCCACGCACTTCCATCTGGGAAAAGCCATTCCATGTGGGGGAAGGAGCCCAACCAACCCCTGGATGGAATCATCCCATCCCAATTATCCCAATTCCAGCCCTGCCCGAGCCACCTGCTGCTGGCAGCTCCCTCCAAACATCCCAAATCCGCCCGTTTTCTACGGAAAATGTGGGTTTTTTGGTTTTGTTTTTTTTTTTATGATTTTTTTCCCCTTAATCCCGGCCAGCTGCGTGTGCCAGGTGAGGCTCCGGAGCAGCTGCGGATTTCTCCGCAGAGGTCACTCCGGGGGTTGATTAAAGTGGGAACAAATAAGAGGATAAATAAATGACTCTGTGGATAATGAAATAAATGAAGGACCGAACAAATGAACGAGGGAAAAAAATATAAATAAGTGTGTGTGTGTGGGGGGCAGATAGATAAATGAGGGAGGAAATAAATGAGGAAATAAAGAGGAAATAAAGAGGAAATAAAGGAGGAAATGAATGAATGAGGAAATAAATGAGGAAATAAATGAACGAGGAAATAAATACATAAGGAAATAAACAAATGAGGAAATAAATGAATGAGGAAATAAATAAATGAGGAAATAAATAAATAAGGAAATAAATAAATAACTCCACTCCCACCCTGCAGTTTTCGCTGCCGGAGGGAAATGCAAGGAATGGGGGAAACGGCGCAGGAAAAAGAAGGGAAAGAAAATGAAAATAAAATAATTTTTAAAAATCCCGGACCGGCGGCTCCGTCGCCCTCGCGAAATAAAATAAATCCCGAACAACTCTGCCCCTCCACCTTCCCAAAACCAGCGGGTTCGGCCCCGCGCATCCCCGCCCCAAATTCCGGCGCTGCGCATCCCGCTGCAGCCCCCGCTCCATCCCTGCCATCCCCTCCATCCCAGCCGGCTCCATCGCTGCCCGCTCCCCGCTCCCGGCGCATCCATCCACACCCATCGCTGCCACACCTTCCACCTCCGTGAAAACACCGCCCGCACCCCGCGGGATCCATGCCGGGCAGCGGGAACCTTCCCCCGGCCCGATGCCGGGCGGGGAGCGGGATGGGGACGGATGCGGCCCCTTCCATCATCACCTTTCCCAGCGAGGAGGGTGGGATTTAATCCCCCACCCCATCATCATCATCATCATCATCATCATCCTGCGGAGGGTGGGATCCAAACCCCTTCCATGGGATCCGGCAGCTCCAAATGTCCCCGAAAAGGGGAGCGGGGTGGGATTCGAGCCCTCCCGGAGGGAGCAGGGTGGGATTCAGCGCCTCCATAGGGAGCAGAATGGGATTTAACCCCTCCATAGGGAGCAGGATGGGATCCAGCACCTCCAAACCCCCCAAAAAGGGAAGCAGGGTGGGATTCGACCCCTCCATAAGGAGCAGGATGGGATCCAGCACCTCCAAACCCCCCAAAAAGGGAAGCAGGGTGGGATTCGACCCCTCCATAAGGAGCAGGATGGGATCGAGCACCTCCAAACCCCCCAAAAAGGGAAGCAGGGTGGGATTCGACCCCTCCATAAGGAGCAGGATGGGATCCAGCACCTCCAAACCCCCCAAAAAGGGAAGCACGATGGGATCCAGCCCCTCCATAAAATCCCCTGTGAGGAGCAGGATAGGATTTAACCCTTCCATAGGGAGCAGGGTGGGATCCAGCCCCTCCAAACCCCTCTAAAAACGGAAGCGGGGTGGGATTTAACCCTTCCATAAGGAGCAGGGTGGGATCCAGCCCTTCCAAACCCCCCAAAAAGGGAAGCAGGGTGGGATCCAGCACCTCCATATGGATCAGGATGGGATCCAGCCCCTCCATGAAACCCCTCAAGGAGAACAGGGTGGGATCCAGCCCCTCCACACCCCTCTAAAAACGGAAGCAGGGTGGGATTTAACCCTTCCATAAGGAGCAGGATGGGATCCAGCCCCTCCAAACCTCTCTAAAAACGGAAGCAGGGTGGGATCCAGCATCCCCAAACCCCCCAAAAAGGGAAGGAGGATGGGATTTTATCCCTCTGGAGGGAGCAGGGTGGGATCCAGCCCTTCCAAACGCCCCCCCAAAAAGGGGAGCAGGGTGGGATTTAACCCTTCCAGAGGGAACAGGATGGGATCCAGCCCCCAAAAATGGAAGTAGGATAGGATTTAACCCCTCCATAAGGAGCAGGATGGGATCCAGCACTTCCATGAAACCCCTCAAGGAGAACAGGGTGGGATCCAGCCTCTCCAAACCCTTCTAAAGACAGAAGCAAGGTGGAATTTAACCCTCCCATAAGGAGCAGGATGGGATCCAGCCCTTCCAAATCCCTCTCAGGAAGGGCAGGGTGGGATTTAACCCTCCCATAAGGAGCAGGATGGGATCCAGCCCCTCCAAACCCCCCGAAAATAGAAGCAGGGTGGGATTTAACCCTTCCATAAGGAGCAGGATGGGATCCAGTCCTCCCAAAAATAGAAGCAGGGTGGGATCCAACCCCTCCATATGGATCAGGATGGGATCCAGCCCTTCCAAATCCTTCTCAAGAACGTCAGGGTGGGATCCAGCCCCTCCATAAACCAGGGAACCGGGATCCAGCCCCAGCCACGAGGAGCAGGACGGGATCCAGCCCCTCCATAAAACGCCCTGAGAGGAGCAGGGTGGGATCCAGCAGCTCCAGGTGGGATCCAGCCCCTTCCACAACCCCTTCCAAAGGGAGCAGGGTGGGATCCAGCCCCTCCAAACCCCCCAAAAACAGAAGCCGGGTGGGATTTAACCCCTCCATAAGGAGCAGGATGGGATCCAGCACTTCCAACCCCCCCAAAAAAGGGAAGCAGGGTGGGATTTAACCCCTCCACCGGGAGCAGGATGGGATCCAATCCTCCCCCCCCCCAGTCCTTTCCAATTCTCCCCGAAATCCAGGGTGGGGTTCGGCTCCATCCCCCCCGTTTTTCCCCGTCCCCTTCCCGCAGCCACGGGGATCCAGGTGGGCGCATCCAGCCCCCCCTCCATGCACCAAAATCCGGGACGGGGGGTTTGGAATTCTCCAGCCCCACCAACACACCTGGATGCAGCGCAGGTGGCGATGCCCACACCCAGCACCCCAAAAACCCAAAAACGGAACCGGAGGAGGACGGAGCACCCAAAAAGGGGCTGAGACCCCCAAAGTGCTGACGGAGGAGGGCAAAGACCCCCCAAGGGCACCTCGGAGAGGGGGGGGCACCCCGATAAGCGCCACATAAGGAGGACGGGGATGCAATAAGGGGTCCCCAAAGGGGGTTTAGGGGGGGTTTGGACCATGCGGCGCAGCCCCCCCCACCCAGCCCACCCTCCCCCCGTCCCCAATTCCCCCTCCGCGATGCCGCCGCTCACCTCTCCGCCATGATCCCCGGCGGCTCTACCGCTCGCCGCCGCCGGCCCCGGCCCCGGTTCGGGCTCCCATGGCCCCCCCCGTGACCGACCCCGAGCCCCCCCCGGCCCCTCCTCGCTCCGCGGCCGCTCCCGGCGCGCTCCGACCCCGCCGCGTCCCCGTCACCAGCGACAACGGCGGCGCGGCCAATGGGGGCAGAGCCGAGGGGCGGGGACAGGCGTGGGACACGCCCTTTATTCAAATGAGGGGGGCGGGGATAAGCTCCTCCCCGCGGGGGATGATGGGAGGGGTAGGAGGATGGGGGGGTTTTGGGGGAGGGGGTGGAGTGCGCGCGCGCTATGGGAATTACGGTAACCAGAGAGATGCGGCGCGTGTGGTGCGCATGCGTGCTTGGAAATACCGTAGTTTTGTGATGCGCACATGGAATTACGGTAGCTGTGTTCTGATGCGCATGAAGAAATACGGTACCTGTGTTATGATGCCCATGAGGAAATACGGTAATTATATTCTGATGCGCATTAGGAAATACGGTAGTTGTTCTGTGAATGCGCATTGGGAATTACGGTAGTTGTTTTGTGAATGCGCACTCCGAATTACGGCAGCCGCGGCGCGCAAGCGCATTTGTGGTGAGAGGATTGCGCTGCTCTTTGGGAAGAACGGTACTTGTGCGCATGCGCGTTTAGGAGCATCGCATTTCTAGTATATGTGGTTGCAATTACGGTAGTTGTGGTGCGCATGCGCTCTGGGCGACATGGTAGGGTGCGATACACACTCGGAAATACGGTAGTGATGGCGCGCATGCTCGTTTGGAAGTGGTATTTATGCCGCGCATGCGCATTCAGAAAGACGGTACCTCTGGAATTACGGCGCCTTTGGAATTACGGCACTTGAGACGCGATGCGCATTTGTAATTACGGTAGCCGTGCTTGGATGAGCATTTGGAATTAGGGCGGTTGTGGTGCGCATGCGTATCTGGAAACGCGGCGGTGCGGGCGCGCATTTGTAATTACGGTAGCGCGGTGCCGCGCTTTGGATCTATGGCGGCTGAGGCGCGCATGCGCAATTGTAAATACGGTACTCGCGCGATCCTCATGTGGAACTGCGATACTTGGTATGCGCATGCGCTTTTGAACACACGGTGCATATAGGACATTACGGTATTTAAGGTGCGCATGAGCATGTCCAGGTACGGTAATTTTGTGATGCGCAACCAGAATTGTTTTAGATGTGATTGCGCGTGCGCATCTGGAATTACGGTAACCGTGTGATGCGCATTTAGAATACGTTCCTTTCAGTGCGCATGCGCACGGGGAAATTACGGTAGCGCGACGCCCACGTCAAAAAAAAAAAAAAAACAAAAAACAAAAAACTCCGGTATTTCTTTTGCACATGCGCATTTGAAATAACGGCGGCGGGAATGCGCATGCGCGCTGGAAATTAAGGTACCGGCGTGATGCGCAGTAGAAAAATTACGGTACCCGCGGCGCGCACGGACATTTGTAAATACGGTAATACCGTATTTCCCGAAGTTTTGCGTAGGGGAAGGAAACACGCGTGGGAGCTGCCCCATGCACACCCGCATTCCCGTTCCCTGCCTGGTGTTTTTGGGATGGGGATGGAGACCCCAAACTGGGAGGTTCCAACCCCTCCATGCTCTCCCAGCGCTGCCCACTCGTCACTCTTGGGGTCCCACTGAAATTTGTTCACCCCAAATTTTTCCCTCCATCAGAAATTCCCTCACTGGGATCAGCACACCCCAAAACCCCCAAAAACCACGAGAAAAAAAACGAAAATATATTTTTAACCCAAAATATATTCTTAGAAGGATAAAGGACACCTGGACAGGGTGACAATAGACCTGAGGACACCACAAAACTTTTGGAGCAGCTTTCGCCCCCTGGCCAAAACTCGGGGAAATTCAAATTTCTCAGGAGGGGACAAGTTGGATCACGGTGAGAAACCACCCACAAAAAACCCTTTTATTCCCTTTCCAGCCCCAGCACAATCCCTGAGGTTTTTGCAGTTTTTCCAGAGTTTTCTGCAGTTTTTCCAGGGGGATGGAGACCCCAAATTAGGAGGCTCCAACCCCTCCATGCCCTCCCAGCTCTGCCCACTCTTCACTCTTGGGGTCCCCCCTGAAATTTGTTCATCCCAAATTTTTCCCTCCATCAGAAATTCCCTCACTGGGATCAGCACATCCCAAAACCCCAAAAACCCCAAGAAAAAAAGCCCAAAATATAATTTTGGGAGCACAAATGCCACCTGGCCAGGGTGACAGCAGAGCTGAGGACACCACAAAACTTTTGCAGCAGCTTTCACCCCGTGGCCAAAACTCGGGGAAATTAAAATTTCTTAGGAGGGGACAAGTTGGGTCATGGTGAGAAACCAACCCCAAAACCCTTTTATTCCCTTTCCAGCCTCAGCACAATCCCTGAGGTTTTTGCAGTTTTTCCAGAGTTTTTTGCAGTTTTTCCAGGGGGATGGAGACCCCAAATTAGGAGGCTCCAACCCCTCCATGCCCTCCCAGCTCTGCCCACTCTTCACTCTTGGGGTCCCACTGAAATTTGTTCACCCCAAATTTTTCCCTCCATCAGAAATTCCCTCACTGGGATCAGCACACCCCAAAACCCCCAAAAACCCCGAGAAAAAAGCCCAAAATATATTTTTAACCCAAAATATATTTTTAGAAGGATAAAGGGCACCTGGCCAGGGTGACAACAGAGCTGAGGACACCACGAGACTTTTGGAGCAGCTTTCGCCCCGTGGCCAAAACTCGGGGAAATTCAAATTTCTCAGGAGGGGACAAGTTGGGTCACGGTGAGGAACCAACCACAAAAAAACCCTTTTATTCCCTTTCCAGCCCCAGCACAATCCCTGACTTGCAGTTTTTCCAGGAATTTGGCCGGCTGGCTCAGCAGTGCCCGGGGTGCTGCTCACATGTTCTCTCCTCTCTCCACGGCTCCCTCACGTCCAGCCGTGGTTTTTTTGGGAGCAGAAGGACCCAAAACCCACCAGGTTTTCTCCTTTGGGACGTGCGTGGAGGCTGGGAAAGGGTGAGTCAGTAAAATTTTGGGTTTTTTCTCCTTTTCCTGTCGCTTTTTAGGTTTAGTTTTGGAAATGTTTTGTTTTGGGTAGGCTGTTTTTATGGGTTTTGGGTTTTTTTTTTTTCAATTTAACCTGATTTTTACAGAAGAACAGAGCAGCTTTGCCCTTTTCTCTAAGGATCCTGATCCGAGAAAATCCATTCCATCACCAAATCATGGAATGGTTTGGGTTGGAAGGGAATTTCACCAAATCCCATCCCCCTGCCATGGCCAGGAACATCTCCCACCATCCCAGGGTGCCCCAAGCCCTGTCCAACCTGGCCCTGGACACTTCCAGAGGAAAATCAGGACATCTCTGAGGGGTGGGATGTGGCACTTGGGGACGTGGCCGAGCTCCCTTCCCACCCAAAACCATTCCATGATTTTATTCCTGGGCTCGGCCTCTCTTTGTTCTGCCTGGAGCTTTCCAGGGAGGCTCCAAGTGAATTTCCATGACTTTTAAACCTTGATTAAAAACGAGATGCCTGTGAATTCCCGCTGTCTCCGTCACCATGGAGACGTGAGGCTGTTGTCTTTTCATATTTTTAAGTTATATAAAGGTTTGGAACAACTCTGAAACCGCCCCCCCCCCCCCCCCAGTGATTAAACAAGAGGAACAGTGGAAAAATTACATCCACTTTTCCACCAAGGAAACGATGGGAATGGATGGTCTTGAACCAGTCTGAACCATTCCGTAAATAAAACCCAATAAATTAAAATTCCTGAAATAAAATTCCATAAATAAAATCCAATCCCATTTATTCCGCTCCCATTTATTCCACAGCCCAAACCTTGGAGTGCTGATGTTTTAATCCCATTTTTTAACATGCTGCTCCCTCTCAATTCCCCCCAGCCTGTTGCAATTCCAGCCTTAGGGAATGAAGCTGGAGAACAGGACTTCTTCAGGATGGAGAGCATTTTTTTTGGGATGATTTTTTTCCCCCCATGTCGGTGATTTTGCTTTCCTGGCTCTCCAGGAAATAAATATTTTTATCTTTATGAATGAATTCATTTTTAAATGAATTTAGAAAGTATTCACACACGCGTAGATAGTTTCTAAATTAATAAAAAATGAATTCATTAATAAATATAAAAATATTAAAAATTATATATTATATATACTATATTATATAAAATATATTATATACAATATATTATATTATCATTATTGTAATATAATATAATATAATATAATATAATATAATATAATATAATATTTTAAATATTTATTATATTATATATAATACAAATTTATATTTTATTTGATATATTATATAAAATAAATTATACATTTTAAAATATTCATTCATAAAAATCTTCATATCTGTTTGCTTGGCTTCTCCGAAAGGTGTCCTTGTCCTTGTCCTTCCCTTTTCTTTGGGAAATTGGGAAACGTTGTTTTTGTCCCATCTGGGAGCCGCAGGAATTCACAAAATCCTCTTGAGTAACAGTGGATTTTGGGAGTGGAAAATATAATTTCAGCCCTGGAGAAATTAATAATATTATATTAAAAATATAATTTCAGCCTGCACCTGAGCCCTCTCCTGGTTCCCGAGCAATCCTGCCAGGGAATAACAAAACCCGGGAGGGGAGGAAGGCTCGGAGCCCGGCCTGGTGCGCACGGGCCCACGGAGGCCCAGGGAGAAACCCCAAAAATTCCCTTTAAAGTTTGGCCCTGTTGAGGTGAACGGGTTGGGCTCCTAAATCCTCACGGAATGGTTTGGGTTGGGAAGGACCCTGAAATCCAGCTGGTTCCGTGCCCTGATTCTCCCAATCCCTTTGTCCGGGCGGCTTTTCCCCAGAGCGGTGAATTCCAAGGCCGCGGGGTTTGCTTTGGGCAGAGCCGTCGCTCCAGAGGCCTTTCCAGGCTGGAGGGACTTGGGCTCCCTTCCCGGGGTCAGGAATAACGGGATGCTGGCAGCGGGATCCTGCAGGGAAGGGATGGGGCCGATGGATTTGCTTCCTTTGTTTCCCATGGAAAGTTTGATTTGGCTGAAATCTTTGGGACAGGACGAGGGGAATGGCTTGGACTGACAGAGGGAATTTGGGATATTGGGAAGGAATTCCTCCCTGTGAGGGTGGTGAGGGGCTGGGATGGAATTCCCAGAGAAGCTGTGGCTGCCCCTGGATCCCTGGAAGTGTCCAAGGCCAGGTTGGAGCAACCTGGGATGGTGGAGCGAGGTCGGAAGGAGATGACCTTGGAGGTCTTTTCCAACCCAAAGCATTCCATGATTCCATTTCAAATTGTGACAGCAGCGTTTCTCCGAGGGCTCCTGTTGAGCCTGGCACCTTCTTGAAGGAATTTAATTTAATTCTGATTTATGGGAATTTCAATTAATAGAGGGAGGAGAATCTGAGTGACATCTGCTGTTGAGGAATAACAATGCCAAACTTCCTCTTAACCAAAATATTGCCGCTGTTCTTGCTGGAATTGTGGAATAATGAATGGAATTGTTTCGGTTGGAATAATAACGGAATTGTTTTGGTTGGAAAAGACTTCCAAGGTCACAAATCCCAGCCGTTAACAGCACAGAGCCGCCCTTTCAGCTGGAAAGGTCAGCGCAGGTTTTTAGGTGATATTTAAGGCGAGTAAACAAACAAACAGAAGAGATTTGGTTGGAAACCCAGGGCAAGAATCCTTTTCCCGATCCTGCAGGATTCCAGGCGGCCCCGGAAGGACGGATCTGTCCCGATGTGGTGCTTTAAGGGATTCCTGGGAGATCATTAAAATCACTCTGCAGCAGCTCGGATCATCCCTCGTGGTTTCAGGACATCCCAAAGGCGTTTTTAGCTGCGTCCTAAAATTCTGGTGGAGCGAGGGCTCCTGGCCGGCTCCCGATGGATCGGGAATTTCTCTCCGTGCCTGGTGGGTTTTGCACATGATGAGTCTTGATTGAGCTTCGTTAACTCGGGAGCAGCTAACGAGCAACCAGGATGGCAGGCTTGGGGCAAGTCATGGAATCGTGGAATGATGGAATCATGGAATGATGGAATGATGGAATGATACTTGGAGCATCCACCTGGGATGGTGGGAGCTGTCCCTGCCCAGGCAAAAATGTTGGAATTAAAGATCTTGACGGTCCCTTCCCATCCAAACCCTTCCACAATTCCATGACCTCTGGATTGTCCCAAACTTTCCATCCGGGTGGGGACAGGGAGGGCAGGAGGTGACAACACCCAAAATTGGTGGTCCAAGGATCTTGAGAATGGTGAATTCTGACACAGAATTGGTGCAGAACTGAGGGGTCTGAGATTTGCTTTGGGAAATTTCAGAATTTGTTCCTTTTTTCAACATTTCTAGCAGTGTTTTTCCTTTGGATCATTGTCCTTCCCCCTTTCTCATAGTTTACATTTTGTGGTAGATTTGATTTGGGAAATTTCAGAATTTGTTTTTTATCAACATTTTTGGCAGCATTTTGACTTTGGATCAATGTCCTTCCCTCTTTCTCACAATTTACATTTTGTGGTAGATTTGCTTTGGGAAAGTTCAGAATTTGTTCTTTTTATCAACATTTTTAGGAACTTTTTGCCTTTGGATCATTGCCCTTCCCCCTTCCCCACCATTTACATTTTTTGTTTTTCTGCCATTTTTCCCCTCTTTTTGTTAGAATTTATTCTTTTCCCTTTCTCCCTCTATTTTTGTGGGCCTATTTATCAATCTCAATAATTTCTTTAGCTGGAGTTTTCTAACCAGGTGTTTTCTATTTTTTTGGATGCCTTTCTCCCCCAGAAGGCCTTTGCCTCGTGCTTTGGTTTTGGCATTTATTCTGATTTATCCTGATGGGGCTTTATGGATTTACTTAAAATAGGAGGTTTTTGGTTTTTTTTTTACATTTATGGGGTTATTTTTCCTTCCCCATCTGCTTGCAAGAGTCTGTTGATGGATTTATCAATTGCAGCTGGTTTTGAGGGTTTGTTTATTATTATTATTATTAGTAGTAGTAGTAGTGGTAGTAGTAGTAGTAGTAGTAGTAAAAAGTGGAAAATCAGGGGTCCTGATTCCACAGGACATGGAAAATGTGAACAGCACTTTCACCTCCGCACCAAACTGTCGTAAAATTAATTGTTCAGGTTGAATAAACTCTCACTGTGAAAGGCACCAAAAACACCTGGATTAAAATAAATTACATTTTATTATATTTTGTTAAAATAGGGTTTGATGGGAAGGTCCACTCTACTAATTAAAATCATATCCTAAAATTTTGTGATTGGGAAAAACCTCCAAGGTTGTCAACTTAGGTGAGACGTAAAAGGGAACATAAAATTAGAATTAATTTATAATTATTTATGTGGATAACAAAATGGTGGGATTTTATCAGGGGGTCATCATTGTCTTATCACTGGTTTATTGTTCTTATCAATGAAGTGACTCATTAGGATTGGCCACAATTAGAAGAGGGACTGAGCCATAGGTTGCAGATGGCAAAATTCGATATTTATATTTGTATAAATATATAAATACAGTTAAATTTATTGTAAGGATTATATTTATACTTATATTTATATTTATATTTATATTTATATTTATACATTTAATTTAATTTTATTTTTATTTTATTTTTCTTTTTTTAATATTTAGTTTTAGTTTCAGGGTGGTTTTTTTTGTTTGTTTTTTTGTTTTGTTTTTTTATTGTAAGGAATTGAAATCTTGGAATCAGCTTCCAAAGGGGCATAGAATCATGGAATTTTTGAGATTGGAAAAGCCCTCTGGGAGTGAGTCCAGCTCTTCTTCCCCCAGCACTGCAAAAACCACTCCCAGCCATGTCCCCAAGTGCCATTCCCACAGGGATGTTGGTCCCTCTCAGGGATGGGGGATTCCAGGAAGGAATTTTTCAATATTTGCTTTCCAAAGCAAATATTTCCAATTCCGTGGGAATTGTTTTTAAACCAACCCATCCTGGCCTTGAACGCTTCCAGGGATTGAAGTGAGGCACGGGATGGTTTTGGTGAACGTTCCTTGGCCTTGGCTTTGACGCAGGACACAGGAGATGCCTCGGACAATGAGGGAATTTTTCCCTGTGGAAAAGGGACCAGAGCCTGTTTGGTCTGTTCCTTACAGGTTATGGAATGGGTATTGAAATATAACACTTTTTTATAATTCCATTTTATAACTCCAAAAACCCATTCTTTATCCACATAAATTGTTTGTATACAGTTTTACAGACTCAAAATGATTGGTAATTTCTTGCCAATTACTATATTGGTTAGTAATAAATTGTTATTATGCATTGATTGGTCATTCAAACCTCCAGTGTGTACATGCAGGAAAAGTTGTTTGTGAGAGATAATTCTCATTTTTCTATCTAACGGTGCAAAAAAAATTTATACAGGTGGCTAGATTTTTTTTTAACTCAGGAATGGATTGTTTTGTTAATAAACTGTTCATACTGGGATTGCTCCCACATGGGGAATTGCAAAGTGCCAGCTTGGCAAGGCCAGACACTGATTTTAGGAGAGCAGGCTTGATTTTGTGAGGCCCTTTCTTCATAATTTTTATTACAATTTTTTTCTAATTATTTTTAAAATAATTTTTCTACCTTACTGCAACAAATGGGGACACTGAAGTCAGTGCTGAACCCATGGAAAGGAATAATACATTTTTCCCACTTCTTTTTTCTCCTCTTCCTTTCCACTCTGCCTCCAGAATTCCTTTCTATTTCTTGTTATGGATTGTGAGTGGTGTTAGGGAAGGAGGTTGGTCAAAAAGGGAGGAAAAATTAAACCAGGCTGAAATATTGGGCTGAAATTTTTCCCTGAATAAATTTTGGCACCTTGGAGGGTCATCTCTGCTGGGATGAGTGGAAAAAGAGTGAACACCAAACCCAAGGCCTGTTGGAGCTGATGGAAAATGGAAACCTGGATTCAGGCTCTGAGAGGTTGGAACACTCTTGGGAGAAGAAAGGAAAAGGAGTCAAGTGAGCCTATGATGCAAGAAAACTTTATTGAGGCAAAAAAACAAGTAAAAAGCAGGAGAAATAAATAAAACGGAGCTGGTCTGAGGTGGAGCAGGACAAACATCAGCACAGATCCTTTGATTGCAGCAGGCCTGGCCGGAGCATCGGGGATTTCCTGCCCCACAGTGGGAGCAGCCAGGCAGAGGTGTCTGAGGGTCTCTGGCTTGGGAGAAGGGGTTTGTCCAGAGGGGAATGGACAGAGACAAAGGGTCCATGGAGAGCAGGGAGCAGGAGAAGAGCAGGAGGCAGATGGGCCATGTTTGGGGACAGTGTGGCTGCTGCCTTGCTTGGTGCCCTGAGAGCAGGAGCTGGAAGTGGTGAGTCCATTTGAGAATCTGGTCCCAGAGATGTGTCCTCAGAGCCTGAGATGAATTCCAAGGAGTGGGTGGTTGGTGTCTGGGGTGATGCTGAGGGCCCTTAGCAGATGTTGCCATAGCCCCTTCTGCCATAGCAGCCCAGGCCTCCCAGCCCATAGCCAAATCCACCGCCATAGCCAAAGCCACCAAAGCCACCAAATCCGCCAGAGATGGGCTGTCCCTGCACACTGAGCTCAGTGCCCACGGCAGCCGAGGAGGTGGATCCGACGGCGGTGCTCTGGGGGAAGGAGGTCATGATGGGTCCTGGCAGGGTGACCAGCACGGGAGAAGGCTGGATAACAACTCGGGAATCCTGGCATTGCAGGGCACAGGGCTCGTTGCAGCTGTTGGCCAGCGGGGTGGGTCCGCAGGGTTGGCAGATGTTGTAGCAGGCCATGGGTGTGGTGTGGAGGGTGCCTGGAAGAGAGAGGGGTGAGGCAGGGCAGTGATGCAGAATGCTGATGGAGTGTGGAGGCTGTTGTGGGGCTATGGGGAGGTGTGAGGGCTGCTGAGGCTGGGGCTGAGTGTGCTGGAGGAGAGGGGCCGGGGTTGCAGGAGCAGGAGGGTCAGAGGATTGAGGCTCACCTGGTTGTGTGCAGGAGCAGGAGGAGAAGGCTTGAGGAGAAGTGTGTGAGGGAGAGAGGCTCTGGGCTGGCTTTTATGCAGGTTCTGGATGGGTGGGACAGCCTTGTCCCATGGCCTTGAGGTATTTTTTAGGCAGCAGCTCTTTTGTTACTGGTGTGTCATGAAGTGGGGAATGTTTTCCCTCCCACAATTTTGCAGTTTCGTGTCCAGCTCTTGTTGCTGTGTCCATTTGACCTTGTCAGGAACATTAATAATTTGGTGTTTGGGTGGATGTGATTGTTCAATGTGTTTCAGCGAGGGCTTAATAAGCAACCAGGGCCCTGAAGATTTGCAATGTCATCAGTGAGATCATTTTGTGGCACTCGAGCGCTGTGGTTTGTGGGTTCCTTGTGAAGACTGGGGCTCTGTTTTGTGCTGCTGGATGTCCATCTGTCATTGTGTCCATCCAGAAATGCTGAGGGAGCTTTGAGGAGCTCCTGGGCTGGTCACTCTGGAACAGCTTGGCAAGGTCCTGGTGCCTGGAAGTTCCTTGTGATGGATGAAAGAGATCTCTTGGCCTTGTGTCTTGAGTGGGATCGAGAGACAATCTGGAAAACGAGAGCACAGTCGGGCTGAGCTTGTTCCAATGTTTGCTTCCATTTGTATTTTTCAAATTTACAAGACAGCATTCGCTGTCATTTAAAGTGCATTCCTTGACCTGGTTTAGAAATCCAGTGAACAAACAACAAACCTGATCCCTTTTTGCCGGGGCTGTGACCTCGATTCTCTCATTCCGCATTCAAGCCACGAGGTTTCATAACTTTTGTTCTATAAATGTTAACATTGTGTCCCTCTGAGCAAAACGCAATAATTACTAACAGACAACCAGCGTGGTCCTCTCCCCTCCCCTCTCATGGTTCCAGCGTGTCTTAGTAAATTCTGTGATTCCACGTCCCTCTCTTGAGGCCATGCCCACCTGACCTTGGTGGCAGCTTTTAATTAATTGCAAATTACAGCAACCAAATCCTGCTGCTGATGGTTCTTGTCTGGGCAGGCCGAAGACGTGACCAGGATTTTGGAGAGCTGGAGTGTCATCATTTAGGTCATCCCGTGGCCCTGGTGTGCTGTGGCTTTCTGGGTGTGTTGTAAAGAGTTGTCCCCAGTTTCTCTCAGCCTTGTCAGGCCGGGCTGAGCTTTGCAGCTGTTCCAAGTACCTGGTGCTGTGTCGGGATCTCTAGTTTATCAGAGTGACCCCGAGAAAAGTTAGAAAGTCTCTTTTCCCAGCTTGGCGCTTGAAGAAGGAGTCAGGGCTCTTCGGTTCTCGGTCTCAAGGCTGTTTATTGTATCTTATCTATAAAAAATTTTCTCCTGCCCTGCCGAGGTCTGCCCAGCAGGACAGTTCCAGGCACACTGCCTGCCCCTGAGGTGGTGTTATGTCTTTATGTTATGTCTTTATACTAAAAACTACATGTACAATATTTACAATTACTTTCCAATACCTATCACCTATGTTAGACAGTGAGCTCCTACTCTAAACCAATCCAAAAGTGCCACCATCACAGCAGAGGATGGAGGCCAAGAAGAAGAAGGAGAAAGGCTGGACATGCCCAGTTCCCTCCATCCTGCCTCCTGAACCCCCATACCAGAAACCCCAAAATCTACTTTTTCACCTCATGATAACTTCATTATTATTCTACTTAAACTGTTGTGGCTCGCTGGTCTTCATATAAGGTTGGTAATTTGGTCCACAGATGATAATCAAAACCAAAGGTGTTTTGGGCTCCGTTCCAGGGCCTCTGAGCTCCCTGGCAGGGGTCCTGGCCATCCTGGACTGCCAGAGGGATGTTCTGGGTTCCCACAATGATGCCCCTTCCATCACATTCCCTCTTTCTCCGCATTTCCCCAGTCTGGCAAACCCTGACATTAAACCTTGACTTTTATATTAGTTGTGCTCTTCTATGTTGATTTTACAGTTTTGATGTCCAGGGTATTTTAGGTCCCAATTTGGGCTGAGTGAGGACACTTCTCTGGGCAGTATTTGATGGTCAGAATGAGGATTTGGAGGTTGCCCAGGGTTGTTGGAGGCGAGCATTGCATGATCCTCAACAACCAGGCAAGTCCAGGTTGTGTCAGTGGTCTGAGAAGGCTCAGAAGGGCTGGGCCCAGAGGCTTGTGGTCAGTGTCCAAAAGTCCAGATGGCAGCAAATCCCCAGGATCCAAAAATTGGATCTTTTTGGCCAACACTGAAAACCTGAGTGGTCCTGGGCATCTGCTGGAGCTCAGCAAGGACAGGAGCCAAGCCCTGATTCTTGATGAGGGGAGTCAGTCATCCCAGATGAGATAAAATGTCTGAGTCTCAGTTGGAACAATTGTTTTCTTCTCCAGAAAAGCCTTTGTGGTTGTGGTGGAGGAGAAATGGACCAGGAGATGTCCCTGTAGCATTTTGGGAGCAGGCACCTCAAGCATCCAGGATCTGGAATACTGAGCAAGCAGGGAGAGGTGACTTTTGCTGTCTGTTTAGCACTGGTGGGGTCACATGTGAAGGGTCGTGGGCAGTCCTGGCCACCCCAGTGTGAAAATGAAATTGATTTAGTGAATCAAGACCATTTCAGAGCCAGAAATGCTCTAAAGGAGGATCTTTCCTAGAGGAGAGGCTGAGAGACCTCCCAGCCATCTGTGTGTGCATCTCTGAGGGCAGAGGATGAAGCCAAGGGAGCTCTGCTGTTCTCTGCAGGGCACACGTGGAGGACAAGAGGGAAACGGGAAAAGAGAAAACATGTGTCACAGACATCTTTTATGAAAAATCCTTTCCTGAGAATTTTTCCTCATGAGAAGCTGAGAGGCCTCAGGAACAAAATGTAAACGATGGTTATCTGCTGCTGTGGAATGCAGCAGGTGGATCTGTGATTGGTCCATGTTGGATGTTTCTAATTAATGGCCAATCACAGTCAGCTGGCTTAGACAGAAAGTCCGAGACACAAACCTTTGTTATTATTGTTTCTTTTTCTATCCTTAGCTAGCCTTCTGATGAAATCCTTTCTTCTATTCTTTTCGTATAGTTATAATATAATACATATAATAAAATAATAAATCAAGCCTTCTGAAACATGGAGTCAGATCCTTGTCTCTTCCCTCATCCTCGGACCCCTGTGAACACTGTCACAAACATGGAATTCTGTGGGAAAAGAAAGCACGGATTTTTCAGTGTGAGGTTGGTCACGGAGGGGAAGAGGAGGTGGAGGCTGCTGGGAAATCAAAACATGAACTGTCCATGGTGCTGGGAAACTCTGCTCTCTCTGGGCCTGCGTGAGCTGCAGGGAATGAAGCGCTTGCACTCCAGAGCTCCTGCCCAAGTGGAAAATTCTCTGAGTGTTTGTTCAGAGGGCTTGGGGGTCCTGCTGGGAAGAGATTTTGTGTGCTGGCAGAGAGAAAATTTGAGCAGAAGAGCATTAATTTGTCAAAGCCTTTGGTATAGAAGGTGTTTGGATTGTAAAATATTTTGGAAGGTTCTCCCCGTCCTTTGCTTCATGTGCAGGTCTTGTTTATTAATAGTGGTGGCGGTTCTGTCAAATATTGCTGACATATTTCCAAGAGAAAAGTCTGGGGCCCCTTTTCCTTTCACCAAAGTCCTGCTGAGCCCTGGCACTGTGCTGGGTGAGGATGTGAAACCAATGGGACTCAAAAAGGAAGACGAGGCATCTCAGGCTTTGATGCAGAAAAACTTTATTGACGCAAAAGAACAAGGAGACAGGAAAATGAAATGGAAGGGATCCAGAGTGAGCTTTAAGCAGGGCAACCATCAGCCGAGGTGCTTTGCTTGCAGGAGCTGTGGCCAGAGCCCAGAGCTGGTGGTGTCAGGGGTGGTGCTGAGGGCCCTTAGCAGATGGAGCCATAGCCCCTTCTGCCATAGCAGCCCAGGCCTCCCAGGCCATAGCCAAATCCACCGCCATAGCCAAAGCCACCAAAGCCACCAAATCCGCCAGAGATGGGCTGTCCCTGCACACTGAGCTCAGTGCCCACGGCAGCCGAGGAGGTGGATCCGACGGTGGTGTTCTGGGGGAAGGAGGTCATGATGGGTCCTGGCAGGGTGACCTGCACGGGAGAAGGCTGGACAACAACTCGGGAATCCTGGCATTGCAGGGCACAGGGCTCGTTGCAGCTGTTGGCCAGCGGGGTGGGTCCGCAGGGAGTGCAGCGGTTGGAGCAGGCCATGGGTGTGGTGTGGAGGGTGTCTGGAAGAGAAGGAGATAATGCAGGGTGGGGGTGAGAGTTGCAAGGGGCAGTGACAGAGTTTGGAGGCTGTTGTGGGGCTGTGGGGAGGCATGAAGGTTGCAGAAGCTGGGGCTGAGCGTGCTGGATGAGAGGAGTCGGGTGCAGAGGCAGGAGGGTCAGGGGATTGAGGCTCACCTGGTTCTTGGAAGAAGCAGGAGCGGATGGAGTCTGGAGAAGTGTGTGAGGGACAGAGGGCTCTGGGCCGGCTTTTATGCTGGTCCTGGAGGGGCGGACAGCGTTGTCCCATGGCCTTGGGGCATTTTTGAGGCTGCAGCACTTGCCTGGCCCAACCTTGTGAGTCATGAGGTGGGGAGTGTTTTCCTTCATGCAATTCTGCAATTCCATGTCTGGCTCTTGAGGCCATGTCTATCTGACCTTGGAGGCAACTTTTTTTAAGGAGTTGGTATTTGGGAGGATTTGATTGTTCAGTGTTTATCAAGGAAGGCTGAATAAACAACCACAGCCCTGGAGACTTGCAATGTCATCACTGAGGCCATTTTGTGGTGTAACTCTTTTGCTGTGGTTTGTGGGTGCCTTGTGAAGACTGGGACTCTGTTCTGTGCCACTGGATGTCCATCAGTCATTGTGTTGCAGCCAGGAATGCTGAGGGAGCTGCTAAGGAACTCCTGGGGAGGTCACTCTGCAAAATGCTGGAAGATTCTGGAGCCTGGGAGTGTTTCCTGATTGATAATAGAGAGCTCCTGGCCTTGTGTCTCGAATGGAGTCAAGGGAGCAGATCTGGGAAACGTGAGGCTGTTCAGGCTGGATTTGTTACAGTGTTATGGTCCATTTGGATTTCCTAATTTCAAACAACAACCTAATCTGTCATTTAAAATGTATTTCTTGACATCTGTCAGAAATTTAAGAAATAAACAACAAACGGGGCCCATCCCTTTGTTCCCAGGCAGCTCTGTGACGTCAATTCATTTATTCCGCATTCAAGCCGTAAGGTTTCACAATTTATATCCTCTGAGTCTTGGCATTATGTTCCTCTTAGCAAATAACCATTAGTTGCCAACGGATGGTCAACAACCTCCTCTTTCCTTCTCTGCCATTACTTGGGCATTTCTTTGTGGAATTCTCAGATTCCACGTCCTTCTCTTGAGGCCGTGTCTATCTCACCTTGGCAGCAGCCTTTCAGTGTGCCTTTCGGAAATGAAATTTGAGTGTGGTGGGTGCAGGATGAAGACGTGACCAGAGCTTTGGAGAGCTGAGGCCACCCTGCAGCTCGGGCTTGCCGTGGTCTGTGGGTGTGTTGTGGGAAGTTCCCCCAGCCTCTCTCAGCCCTGACAAGCTGCTCTGGGCTTTGCTGCTCTTCCAAGTACCCGGTGTTGCCCCTTCCACCCCTTGCCCTCTCTCCACGCAATGTCCCCAGCTGTCAAAGCCTGACTGGAGACATCACCTTTACCATCAGTCGTGCTCTGAGGGTGTCTTGCTGTCCCTCTTCTCTGGGAGTTTTACAGGAATGGAAGGATTTGATATTTAGGAGTTTTGTGACCTTTACCTGACTGATTGTGGAGGAGCAAGATCAGTCTCTGAACAATGTCTGCTTGACAGAAAGAGGGTTTGGAAATTGTACTAGGTTTTTTGGAACAGAGTACTGCACAGACCTCAACAACCCAGGCAAGTCCAGGGGTCAGGTGTGGGGGCCTGAGAAGGATCGGAATGGCAGGCCACAGGGGGTTGAGGCCTGGGATTTCCTTTAAAACGGGCAGAAGCTGAGAGAGCTGGGAGTTCTTTCAGGCAGAAGGCAAGAATACAAATGGGACATGTTACCAATATGCCATGGAATGACCTCGGATGACACCTGAGTTCTCCTCAGCTTTGGCTGAACCTTCTACGTGCCCTGACACGCGGCACCAACAGCCACACACTGCTCTCTAATTGTGGCAGTTCAGAGGAGCCGCCAAGGTCAGATGGACACAGCCCCAAGGGAAGGACGTGAAACTGCAGGACTCCAGGAAGGAGAACACTCCCCACCTCAGGACTCACCAGGCTGGGCCAGGCAAGAGCTGCTGCCTCAAAAATGCCCCAAGGCCATGGGACAAGGCTGTCCCGCCCCTGCAGGAGCAGCATAAAAGCCGGCCCAGGGCCTCTCTCCCCCACACACTTCTCCAGACTCCATCCGCTCCTGCTTCTTCCAAGAACCAGGTAAGCCTCAATCCCCTGGCCCTCCTCCACCTTCTCCCCTGGCCCCTCTCTTGCAGCACCCTCAGCCTGAGCCTGAGCCTCCGTCTCTCCTCCCCACAGCCCCACAACAGCCTCCACACTCCCTCAACCTGCTGCATCACGGCACCTCTCACCCCCACACTCCTCTCTAACCTCACCTCCCTCTCTTCCAGGCACCCTCCACACCACACCCATGGCCTGCAACAGCCTCTGCCGTCCCTGCGGACCCACCCCGCTGGCCAACAGCTGCAACGAGCCCTGTGCCCTGCAATGCCAGGATTCCCGAGTTGTTATTCAGCCTTCTCCTGTGCTGGTCACCCTGCCAGGACCCATCATGACCTCCTTCCCCCAGAACACCGCCGTCGGATCCACCTCCTCGGCTGCCGTGGGCACTGAGCTCAGTGTGCAGGGACAGCCCATCTCTGGTGGATTTGGTGGCTTTGGTGGCTTTGGCCTTGGCTATGGCCGTGGATTTGGCTATGGGCTGGGAGGCCTGGGCTGCTATGGCAGAAGGGGCTATGGCAACATCTGCTAAGGGCCTCAGCACCAGCCCTGACACCAACCACCCACTCCCTGGAGCTCATCTCAGGCATTGAGGATGCATTTCTGTGCCAGAGCTCTTAAACAGGCTCAACAATTTCAATTCCAGGGATGCCTTTAGGTATCATCTTGTCCCAGGGCAAGGCAGCAGCCAAGGGGCCAGTCCAGGATATCTGCAAACATGGCCCATCTGCCTCCTGCTCATCTCCCACTCCCTTTCAGCTCTATCCCGTCCCTTCTTCTGCCAATCCCTTCTCCCAAGCCAGAGACCACTGGGAACCTTCACCATCCAGCTGCTGCTTCTAAGGAGCAGGAAGGCCTTGATGCTCTGGCCAAACCTCCTGTAATCAGAGGACCTCGACTGATGGACGCCCTACTTGCCTCTCAGACCAGCTCCCTTCTACTGGCTGCTCATGTCGTCTCACTGTTCTTTTGCCTCAATAAAATTCTCTTGCCTTGCAAACTGAGACGTCTCCTCCAACTTCTTTCTGGCAAAGGAGTGCCAACAACACTTGGCACAAATCCATGTCTCCACAAGTCATTTGTGGAGGATGAAAATCGCACCAACACCTATAGTGGAATTGGTTCTGTAGTTCCACGACCCACTGGGACACACTGACACACTTTGTGTCCATCACAGAGAAGAACCTCACATCCTTAATCCCAGGCCTGGATACACCAATGCAGCTCTATCCTTGATTCGGGCACAAGCCCCTCATGGGCGCTGAGTTCATTTTGGCTGGACATCAGTTGCTCCATACCATCATCATCTTCCAGCCCCATTTACAGATCTGCACAAGCTGCTTCATCTCTCTCTTATTTTCAGGTCCCAGAGTTGAACACAAATTTCCAATCCACCCCAGCCAGAGCAGAGGGGCAGAGTTCCCCCCCTTCACCTTCTGCCCATGCCATGGACATGAGCCCAGTACCAAGGGAGTTTCTGGTCAGCTCATTCACATGGTGGGGCAGCTCCAGTTCTTCATCCACCAGTACCCCAAGGCTATCTCCTCTGGGCTGCCCTCAATCCACTCATCATCCAGCCTATAGCCATGTTTGGAATTGCTCCAAAAGAGATCCTGGATCTTGCAATTTGTCTTGTTCAGCTTCATGAAACTGACAATATCCCACATTTCCAACCTGTTCCAGCCCCTCTGAATGCCACCACTTCCCTCCAGACAACCAACCCCACTACTCAGCATGGAGTGGTCCCTGATTTTCCTTCCCCCTAAATCCCAGGACCCGGATTTCTGACAATGATTCAAAATTAAAATAATCCCAACATGAGTCTCTGTGGGTCGCCACTCATCCCCGTTCTCCACACGGGGATGTGGAGCCATTGACCACTGCTCTCTGAGTGAGATCATGCTGCCCATTCCTTCTCCACCAAATGCTCCAACCAACATCCACATCTCTCCAGCACAGAGACAAGGATGTGTTCTGGCACAGGAACAAAGGACTTGCACAAGTCCAGGTGCAGGATACTGGCACCTCTTCCCTCATCCACCAATTTTGGGGTGAATACCAAATCAACAAAGCTGCTGCCAAGCTCAGATGGGCATGGCC
The DNA here is from genome assembly GCF_028551555.1 of Melozone crissalis. NCBI lineage: Eukaryota > Metazoa > Chordata > Aves > Passeriformes > Passerellidae > Melozone > Melozone crissalis. The sequence goes on from NW_026535780.1 coordinate 83,265, forward strand.
TCGGGAGCAGGATATGGAATTGCAGAGGTCTGGGAAGCAAAGCAATCCCAACCTCGTGACTCACCCAGCTGGGCCAGGCAAGAGCAGCTGGCCTGGAAAATGCCCCAATGTCATGGGCAATGGCTGTCCCAAACCTTCAGCCATGGATTATCCTTGAGGCCATGCCCTGGGTATCCCTCACCTCAGTCTTGTCTTCCTTGTTCCCAGTACCCCAGAGATTTACAGAGTTCTCCAAAAATCATCAGAGCAGAGCAGGGGCAGAATCTACTGCACCTGGACTTGAGCAATCCCAACCATGCAGGATAAAGGCTGGGTGATGAGGGGATTGAGCCCAAGGAGGAGCACTTGGGGTGCTGGTGGATGAAGTATTGGACATGCCCCGCCATGTGAATGCACCAAAGAGACACCCCTCTGTGTCCTGGGCTCATCCCCAGAGCGTGGGCAGCAGGTGAGGGGGGATTCTGCTGCTCTGCTCCACTCTGGTGAGACTGGAGAGGGGAGTTCAGATCTGGAAATGAGGAAGGCATGGACCTGCTCAGACAGAGCTGGAGATCGCCCTGGATGACAATGACAGGCAGGAGCAACTGGTGTCTAGAAAAATTGCACACAGCACCCACGAGGGGCTTGTGCCAGAGCCAGCGATAGACCTGCAGTGGTGTGTCCAGGTTTGTCTTTCAATAGCTGAAGGCTTCAGGAGATAATGCAACGGAAGAGCAAAATATGTCAGTGAGCAAAGGAAATGCAGAAATAATACCTAAGAGTGATCTTGTTGCATTTTTTCACCCACCCCAGGGGCCTCTACAAGCCTGGCTCAGTGCTGAGTGAGACTGGAAGAAGCTTGGGAGAAGAATGAAGGAGTCATCTGAGGTAGTGATGCAAGAAATCTTTATTGAGGTAGCAGAGTGAAAACTCAGGAGCAGCCAGGGGAAGGGAACTGGTCTGAGGTGCAAGCAGGCCGAGCATTAGCCAAGGCCCCTTCCTTTGGCAAGGTTTAGCCAGAGCACCGAGGCCTTCCTGCCCTGCCACGGCAGCAGCCCAGCAGAGCTGCCCGAGGGTCTCTGGCTTGGGAGAAGGGGTTTGTCCAGAGGGGAATGGACAGAGCAGAAGGGACCATGGATAGCAGGAAGCAGGAGAAGAGCAGGAGGCAGATGGGCCATGTTTGGGGACAGCCCAGGCTGGTCCCTTGGCTGCTGCCTTGCTTGGAGCCCTGAGAGCAGGACCTGGAAGTGCTGAGCCCGTTTCAGAATCTTGTCCCAGAGATGTGTCCTCAGAGCCTGAGATGAGTTCCAGGGAGTGGGTGGTTGGTGTCAGGGGTGGTGCTGAGGGCCCTTAGCAGATGTTTCCATAGCCCCTCCTGCCATAGCAGGCCAGGCCTCCCAGCCCATAGCCATGGCCGTAGCCACCAAAGCCACCAAATCCGCCAGAGATGGGCTGTCCCTGCACACTGAGCTCAGTGCCCACGGCAGCCGAGGAGGTGGATCCGACGGCGGTGTTCTGGGGGAAGGAGCTCATGATGGGTCCTGGCAGGGTGACCAGCACGGGAGAAGGCTGAATAACAACTCGGGAATCCTGGCATTGCAGGGCACAGGGCTCGTTGCAGCTGTTGGCCAGCGGGGTGGGTCCGCAGGGAGTGCAGCGGTTGTAGCAGGCCATGGGTGTGGTGTGGAGGGTGCCTGGAAGAGAGAGCAGGGTGAGGAAGGGCAGGAGTGAGGGGTGCAAGGGGCAGTGATGGAGTGTGGAGGTTGTTGTGGGGCTGTGGGGAGGCGTGAGGCCTGCCAAGGCTGGGGCTGAGGGTTCTGGAAGAGAGGACCCAAGAGGTGCAGGAGCAGGAGGGTCAGGGGTTTGAGGCTCACCTGGTTCTTGGAAGAAGCAGGAGCGGATGGAGTCTGGAGAAGTGTGTGGGGGAGAGAGGCCCTGGGCCGGCTTTTATGCTGCTCCTGCAGGGGCGGGACAGCCTTGTCCCATGGCCTTGGGGCATTTTTGAGGCAGCAGCTCTTGCCTGGCCCAGCCTGGTGAGTCCTGAGGTGGGGAGTGTTCTCCTTCCTGGAGTTCTGCAGTTTCACGCCCTTCCCTTGGGGCTGTGTCCATCTGACCTTGGCGGCTCCTCTGAACTGCCACAATTAGAGAGCAGTGTGTGGCTGTTGGTGCCGCGTGTCAGGGCACGTAGAAGGTTCCGCCAAAGCTGAGGAGAACTCAGGGGTCATCTGAGGTCATTCCATGGCACATTGGGAACATGTCCCATTTGTATTCTGGGTCCTGCCTGAAAGAACTCCCAGCTCTCTCAGCTTCTGCCTGTTTTGCGGACATCCCAGACCTCAACCTTCTGGGTCCTGCCATTCAGATCCTTCTCAGGCCACCACACTGGACACCTGGACTTGCCTGGGTTGTTGAGGATCGCGCAATACTCTCCTCCAAAAATGATGCACAATTACGAAACCATATTTCTGACAATCAAACATTGCCCAGAGAATTGATCTTGCTCCTCCACACTCAGCCCAAGGAAAGGTCCCAAAACTCCTGAATATCAAATCCTTCCATCCCTGTAAAACTCCCAGAGAAGAGGGACAGCAAGACACCCTCAGAGCATGACTGATGGTAAAGGTGATGTCTCCAGTCAGGCTTTGACAGCTGGGGACATTGCGTGGAGAGAGGGCAAGGGGTGGAAGGGGCAACACCGGGTACTTGGAAGAGCAGCAAAGCCCAGAGCAGCTTGTCAGGGCTGAGTGAGGCTGGGGGAACTTCCCACAACACACCCACAGACCACGGCAAGCCCGAGCTGCAGGGTGGCCTCAGCTCTCCAAAGCTCTGGTCACGTCTTCATCCTGCACCCACAACACTCAAATTTCATCTCCAAAAGGCACACTGAAAGGCTGCTGCCAAGGTGAGATAGACACGGCCTCAAGAGAAGGACGTGGAATCTGAGAATTCCACAAAGAAATGCCCAAGTAATGGCAGAGAAGGAAAGAGGAGGTTGTTGACCATCCGTTGGTAACTAATGGTTATTTGCTAAGAGGAACATAATGCCAAGACTCAGAGGATATAAATTGTGAAACCTTACGGCTTGAATGCGGAATAAATGTATTGACGTCACAGAGAAGCCTGGGAACAAAGGGACGGGTCCTGTTTTTTGTTCATTTCTTAAATTTCTGACAGAGGTCAAGAAATACATTTTAAATGACAGATTAGGTTGTTGTTGAAATCCCGGAAATCCAAATGGACCATAACACTGTAACAAATCCAGCCTGAACAGCCTCACTTTTACCAGATCTAGTCCATAGACCCCATTCAAGACACAAGGCCAGGAGCTCTCTGTCATCCATCAGAAAACACTCCCAGGCTCCAGAATTTTCCTGGATTTTGTAGAGTGACCTTCCCAGGATATCAGCAGCTCCCTCAGCATTCCTGGGTGCAACACAATGACTGATGGACATCCAGTGGCACAGAACAGAGTCCCAGTCTTCACAAGGCACCCACAAACCACAGCACATGAGTTACACCAGAAAATGACCTCACTGATAGCATTGCAAATATCCAGAGTTTTGGTTGTTTATTCAGCCTTCCTTGATAAACACTGAACAACCAAATCATCCCAAATACCAACTCCTGACAGAAAGCTGCCTCCAAGGTCAGATAGACATGGCCTCAAGAGCAGGACATGGAATTGCAGTATTGCATGAAGGAAAACATTCCCCACCTCCTCACTCACCAGGTTGGGCCAGGCAAGTGCTGCTGTCTCAAAATTGCCCCAAGGCCATGGGACACGGCTGTCCCGCCCCTCCAGGAGCCACATAAAAGCCATCCAAGAGCCCTCTGTACCTCACACAATTCTCCAGACTCCATCCGCTCCTGCTTCTTCCAAGAACCAGGTGAGCCTCAATCCCTTGACCCTCCTGCTCCTGCACCCGACTCCTCTCATCCAGCACGCTGAGCACCACCCCCAGCACCCCTCAGGCCTCCCCACAGCCCCACAACAGCCTCCAAACTCCCTCACTGCCCCTTGCATCCCTCACTCCTGCCCTTCCTCACCCCGCTCTCTCTTCCAGGCACCTTCCACACCACACCCATGGCCTGCTACAACCGCTGCACTCCCTGTGGACCCACCCCGCTGGCCAACAGCTGCAACGAGCCCTGTGCCCTGCAATGCCAGGATTCCCGAGTTGTTATTCAGCCTTCTCCTGTGCTGGTCACCCTGCCAGGACCCATCATGACCTCCTTCCCCCAGAGCACCGCCGTCGGATCCACCTCCTCCGCTGCCGTGGGCACTGAGCTCAGTGTGCAGGGACAGCCCATCTCTGGCGGATTTGGTGGCTTTGGTGGCTACGGCCTCGGCAATGGGCTGGGAGGCCTGGCCTGCTATGGCAGGAGGGGCTATGGCAACATCTGCTAAGGGCCCTCAGCACCACCCCTGACACCAACCACCCACTCCCTGGAACTCATCTCCCAGGACACATCTCTGGGACAAGATTCTGAAACGGGCTCAGCACTTCCAGCTCCTGCTCTCAGGGCTCCAAGCAAGGCAGTAGCTGAGGGGCCAGCCTGGGCTGTCCCCAAACATGGCCCATCTGCCTCCTGCTCTTCTCTTGCTCCCTGCTCTGCATGGTCCCTTCTGCTCTGTCCATTTCCCTCTGGACAAACCCCTTCTCCCAAGCCAGAGACCCTCGGGCAGCTTTGCTGGGCTGCTGCCGTGGCAGGGCAGGAAGGCCTCGGTGCTCTGGCCAAACCTTGCCAAAGGAAGGGGCCTTGGCTAATGCTCGGCCTGCTTGCACCTCAGACCAGTTCCCTTCCCCTGGCTGCTCCTGAGTTTTCACTCTGCTACCTCAATAAAGATTTCTTGCATCACTACCTCAGATGACTCCTTCATTCTTCTCCCAAGCTTCTTCCAGTCTCACTCAGCACTGGGCCAGGCTTGTAGCGGCCCCTGGGGTGGGTGAAAAAATGCAACAAGATCACTCTTAGGTGTTATTTCTGCATTTCCTTTGCTCACTGACATATTTTGCTCTTCCGTTGCATTATCTCCTGAAACCTTCAGCTATTGAAAGACAAACCTGGACACACCACTGCAGGTCTATCGCTGGCTCTGGCACAAGCCCCTCGTGGTTGCTGTGTGCAATTTTTCTAGACACCAGTTGCTCCTGCCTGTCATTGTCATCCAGGGCGATCTCCAGCTCTGTCTGAGCAGGTCCATGTCTTCCTCATTTCCAGATCTGAACTCCCATCTCCAGTCTCACCAGAGTGGAGCAGAGGAGCAGAATCCCCCCCTCACCTGCTGCCCACGCTCTGGGGATGAGCCCAGGACACAGAGGAGTTTCTGTTTGGTGCATTCACATGGCAGGGCATGTCCAATACTTCATCCACCAGCCCCCCAAGTGCTCCTCCTTGGGCTCAATCCCCTCATCACCCAGCCTTTATTCTGCATGGTTGGGATTGTTTAAGTCCAGGTGCAGCAGATTCTGCCCCTGCTCTGCTCTGATGATTTTGGAGAACTCTGTAAATCTCTGGGGTACTGGGAACAAGGAAGACAAGACTGAGGTGAGGGATACCCAGGGCATGGCCTCAAGGATAATCCATGGCTGAAGGTTTGGGACAGCCATTGCCCATGACATTGGGGCATTTTTGAGCCCAGTGTTCTTGCCTGGCCCAGCCGGGTGAATTACGAGGTTGGGAACACTTTGATTCGCACAACTCTGCAATTCCATGTCCCGCTCTGAAGGCCGTGCCCATCTGAGCTTGTCAGCAGCTTTGATGATTTGGTATTCACCCCAAAATTGGTGGATGAGGGAAGAGGTGCCAGTATCCTGCACCTGGACTTGTGCAAGTCCTTTGTTCCTGTGCCAGACAACATCCTTGTCTCTAAGCTGCAGAGATCTGGGTGTTGGTTGGACCATTTGGTGGTGAAGGAATGGGTGGGATGGTCTCACTCAAAGAGTTGTGGTCAGTGGCTGCATGTCCCTGTGAGGGGAGCCGGGGTGAGTGGTGACCCACAGAGACTCACGCTGAGATTGTTATAATTTTGAATCATTGTCAGAAGTCGGGGTCCTGGGATTTTGTGGGGTGGTCAGCAAAAGCAGGGACCACTCGAAGCTGAGTAGTGAGGTTGGTTGTCTGGAGGGAAGGGATGGCATTCAGAGGGATTAGAACAGGTTGGGAATGTGGGATATTGTCAGTTTCATGAAGCTGACAAAGCCAAGTGTTAGGTCCAGAATCTGGTTTGGAGCAATTCCAAACAAGGCTGTAGACTGGTTGATGTGTGGATTGAGAGCAGCCCAGAGGAGAAAGCCTTGGGGTGTTGGTGGATAAAGAACAGTACCAGCCCTACCACGTGAATGAGCTTACCAGAAACTCCCCATGTCCTGTGGTCATGCCCGCAGCATGGGCAGAAGGTGAGGGGGAGAATTCTGCCTCTCTGCCCTGGTTGGTGTAGACTGGAGTTGTTTGTTCAGCTCTGAGATGTGAAAATGATGATGACAATAAGCAGCCTGAGCGGATCTGTAAATGGGGCTGGAAGATGGTGAGGGTCAGGAGCAACTGATGTCCAGCCAAAATAACATGGCAGCAATGAGGGGTTTGTGCCAGAATCAAGGCCAGACCTGCATTGGTGTATCAAGACCTGGGATTAAGCAAGAGATCTTCTCTGTGATGGACATAAAGTGTGTCAGTGTTTCCCAGTGGGTAGTGGAACAGCAGAACCAAATCCAAGAGAGATGTTGGTGCAATTTTCACCCTCAACAAATGGCGTATAGTGACCCAGATTTTTGCCAAGTGTGATTAGCACACCTTTGCCAGAAAAATGTTGAAGGAGACGTCTCAGGTTGCAAGGCAAGAGAATTTTATTGAGGCAAAAGAACATTGAGAGGTCATGAGCAGCCAGTAGAAGGGAGCTGCTCTGAGGGGCGAGTAGGGCTACCATCAGCCGAGGTCTTTTGGTTGCAGTAGCATTGGCTAGAGCGTGGAGGCCTTTCTGCTCCGCAGAAAAAGAAGCCAGATGGTGAAGGTTCCCAATGGTCTTCAGCCTGGGAGAAGGGATTTGCAGAAGAGGGGAATGGACAGATCTGAAAGGGAGTGGGAGATGAGCAGGAGGCAGATGGGCCATGTTTGCAGACAGGCCGGGCTGGCCCCTTGGCTGCTGCCTTGCCCTCAGAGCAGGAGATGCCTTAAGGCATCAAAGGAACCAGAATTGCTGAACCCATTTGAGAGCCTTGAGCAGAGATTTGTCCTCAATGCCTGAGATGAGCTCCAAGGAGTGGGTGGTTGGTGTCAGGGGTGGTGCTGAGGGCCCTTAGCAGATGTTGCCATAGCCCCTTCTGCCATAGCAGCCCAGGCCTCCCAGGCCATAGCCAAGGCCAAAGCCAAATCCGCCAGAGATGGGCTGTCCCTGCACACTGAGCTCAGTGCCCACGGCAGCCGAGGAGGTGGATCCGACGGCGGTGTTCTGGGGGAAGGAGGTCATGATGGGTCCTGGCAGAGTGACCAGCACAGGAGAAGGCTGAATAACAACTCGGGAATCCTGGCATTGCAGGGCACAGGGCTCGTTGCAGCTGTTGGCCAGCGGGGTGGGTCCGCAGGGAGTGCAGCAGTTGTAGCAGGCCATGGGTGTGGTGTGGAGGGTGTCTGGAAGAGAAGGAGGTAATGCAGGGTGGGGGTGAGAGTTTCAAGGGGCAGTGAGGGAGTGTGGAGGCTGTTGTGGGGCTGTGGGGAGTCATGAGGGATGTTGAGGCTGGGGCTGAGCGTGCTGGAAGAGAGGGCCGAGAGGTGCAGGAGCAGGAGGGTCAGGGGTTTGAGGCTCACCTGGTTCTTGGAAGAAGCAGGAGCGGATGGAGTCCGGAGAAGTGTGTGAGGGAGAGAGGCTCTGGGCCGGCTTTTATGCTGCTCCTGCAGGGGCGGGACAGCCTTGTCCCATGGCCTTGGGGCATTTTTGAGGCAGCAGCTCTTGCCTTGCCCAGCCTGGTGAGTCCTGAGGTGGGGAGTGTTCTCCTTCCTGGAGTCCTGCAGTTTCACGCCCTTCCCTTGGGGCTGTGTCCATCTGACCTTGGCGGCTCCTCTGAACTGCCACAATTAGAGAGCAGTGTGTGGCTGTTGGTGCCGCATGTCAGGGCACGTAGAAGGTTCAGCCAAAGCTGAGGAGAACTCAGGGGTCATCTGAGGTCATTCCATGGCACATTGGGAACATGTCCCATTTGTATTCTGGGTCCTGCCTGAAAGAACTCCCAGCTCTCTCAACTTCTGCCTGTTTTGAGGACATCCCAGACCTCAACCTTCTGGGTCCTGCCATTCAGATCCTTCTCAGGCCACCACACTGGACACCTGGACTTGCCTGGGTTGTTGAGGATCGCGCAATACTCTCCTCCAAAAATGATGCACAATTACGAAACCATATTTCTGACAATCAAACATTGCCCAGAGAATTGATCTTGCTCCTCCACACTCAGCCCAAGGAAAGGTCCCAAAACCCCTGAATATCAAATCCTTCCATCCCTGTAAAACTCCCAGAGAAGAGGGACAGCAAGACACCCTCAGAGCACGGCTGATGGTAAAGGTGATGTCTCCAGTCAGGCTTTGACAGCTGGGGACATTGCGTGGAGAGAGGGCAAGGGGTGGAAGGGGCAACACCGGGTACTTGGAAGAGCAGCAAAGCCCAGAGCAGCTTGTCAGGGCTGAGAGAGGCTGGGGGAACTTCCCACAACACACCCACAGACCACGGCAAGCCCGAGCTGCAGGGTGGCCTCAGCTCTCCAAAGCTCTGGTCACGTCTTCATCCTGCACCCACAACACTCAAATTTCATTTCCGAAAGGCACACTGAAAGGCTGCTGCCAAGGTGAGATAGACACGGCCTCAAGAGAAGGACATGGAATCTGAGAATTCCACAAAGAAATGCCCAAGTAATGGCAGAGAAGGAAAGAGGAGGTTGTTGACCATCCGTTGGTAACTAATGGTTATTTGCTAAGAGGAACATAATGCCAAGACTCAGAGGATATAAATTGTGAAACCTTACGGCTTGAATGCGGAATAAATGTATTGACGTCACAGAGAAGCCTGGGAACAAAGGGACGGGTCCTGTTTTTTGTTCATTTCTTAAATTTCTGACAGAGGTCAAGAAATACATTTTAAATGACAGATTAGGTTGTTGTTGAAATCCCGGAAATCCAAATGGACCATAACACTGTAACAAATCCAGCCTGAACAGCCTCACTTTTACCAGATCTAGTCCATAGACCCCATTCAAGACACAAGGCCAGGAGCTCGCTGTCATCCATCAGAAAACACTCCCAGGCTCCAGAATTTTCCTGGATTTTGTAGAGTGACCTTCCCAGGATATCAGCAGCTCCCTCAGCATTCCTGGGTGCAACACAATGACTGATGGACATCCAGTGGCACAGAACAGAGTCCCAGTCTTCACAAGGCACCCACAAACCACAGCACATGAGTTACACCAGAAAATGACCTCACTGATAGCATTGCAAATATCCAGAGTTTTGGTTGTTTATTCAGCCTTCCTTGATAAACACTGAACAACCAAATCATCCCAAACACCAAGTCCTGACAGAAAGCTGCCTCCAAGGTCAGATAGACACGGCCTCAAGAGCAGGACATGGAATTGCAGTATTGCATGAAGGAAAACACGCCCCACCTCATGACTCACAAGGTTGGGCCAGGCAAGTGCTGCTGTCTCAAAATTGCCCCAAGGCCATGGGACACGGCTGTCCCGCCCCTCCAGGAGCCACATAAAAGCCATCCAAGAGCCCTCTGTACCTCACACAATTCTCCAGACTCCATCCGCTCCTGCTTCTTCCAAGAACCAGGTGAGCCTCAATCCCTTGACCCTCCTGCCTCTGCACCCGACTCCTCTCATCCAGCACGCTGAGCACCACCCCCAGCACCCCTCACGCCTCCCCACAGCCCCACAACAGCCTCCAAACTCTATCACCGTCCCTTGCATCCCTCACTCCTGCCCTTCCTCACCCTGCTCTCTCTTCCAGGCACCCTCCACACCACACCCATGGCCTGCTACAACCGCTGCACTCCCTGCGGACCCACCCCGCTGGCCAACAGCTGCAACGAGCCCTGTGCCCTGCAATGCCAGGATTCCCGAGTTGTTATTCAGCCTTCTCCTGTGCTGGTCACCCTGCCAGGACCCATCATGACCTCCTTCCCCCAGAGCACCGCCGTCGGATCCACCTCCTCGGCTGCCGTGGGCACTGAGCTCAGTGTGCAGGGACAGCCCATCTCTGGTGGATTTGGTGGCTTTGGTGGCTACGGCCATGGCTATGGTCTGGGAGGCCTGACCTGCTATGGCAGGAGGGGCTATGGCAACATCTGCTAAGGGCCCTCAGCACCACCCCTGACACCAACCACCCACTCCATGGAACTCATCCCAGGCTCTGAGGACACATCTCTGGGACAAGATTCTGAAACGGGCTCAGCACTTCCAGCTCCTGCTCTCAGGGCTCCAAGCAAGGCAGCAGCCAAGGGCACAGCCCGGGCTGTCCCCAAACATGGCCCATCTGCCTCCTGCTCTTCTCTTGCTCCCTGCTCTCCATGGTCCCTTCTGCTCTGTCCATTTCCCTCTGGACAAACCCCTTCTCCCAAGCCAGAGACCCTCGGGCAGCTTTGCTGGGCTGCTCCCGTGGCAGGGCAGGAAGGCCTCGGTGCTCTGGCCAAACCTTGCCAAGGGAAGGGGCCTTGGCTAATGCTCGGCCTGCTTGCACCTCAGACCAGTTCCCTTCCACTGGCTGCTCCTGAGTTTTCACTCTGCTACCTCAATAAAGATTTCTTGCATCACTACCTCAGATGACTCCTTCATTCTTCTCCCAAGCTTCTTCCACTCTCACTCAGCACTGGGCCAGGCTTGTAGCGGCCCCTGGGGTGGGTGAAAAAATGCAACAAGATCACTCTTAGGTATTATTTATGCATTACCATTACTCACTGACATACATTGCTCTTCCAGTGCATTATCACACGAATCCTTCAGCTATTGAAACACAAGCCTGGACACACCACTGCAGGTCTATCGCTGGCTCTGGCACAAGCCCCTCGTGGGTGCTGTGTGCAATTTTTCTAGACACCAGTTGCTCCTGCCTGTCATTGTCATCCAGGGCGATCTCCAGCTCTGTCTGAGCAGGTCCATGCCTTCCTCATTTCCAGATCTGAACTCCCCTCTCCAGTCTCACCAGAGTGGAGCAGAGCAGCAGAATCCCCCCCTCACCTGCTGCCCACGCTCTGGGGATGAGCCCAGGACACAGAGGGGTTTCTGTTTGGTGCATTCACATGGCGGGGTGTGTCCAATACTTCATCCACCAGCACCCCAAGTGCTCCTCCTTGGGCTCAATCCCCTCATCACGCAGCCTTTATCCTGCATGGTTGGGATTGCTCTAGTCCAGGTGCAGCAGATTCTGCCCCTGCTCTACTCTGATGATTTTGGAGAACTCTGTAAATCTCTGGGGTACTGGGAACAAGGAAGACAAGACTGAGGTGAGGGATACCCAGGGCATGGCCTCAAGGATGATCCATGGCTGAAGGTTTGGGACAGCCATTGCCCATGACATTGGGGCATTTTCCAGGCCAGCTGCTCTTGCCTGGCCCAGCCGGGTGAGTCATGAGATTGGGAATGCTTTGCTTCCCAGACCTCTGCAATTCCATATCCTGCTCCCGAGGCCATGCCCAACTGAGCTTGTCAGCAGCTTTGATGATTTGGTATTTCCCCTAAAACTGGTGGATGAGGGAAGAGGTGCCAGTATCCTGCACCTGGACTTGTTCCAATCCTTTGTTCCTGTGCCAGACAACATCCTTGTCTCTGTGCTGGAGAGATGTGGATGTTGGTTGGACCATTTGGTGGTGAAGGAATGGGTGGGATGATCTCACTCAAAGAGTTGTGGTCAGTGGCTGCATGTCCCTGTGAGGGGAGCAGGGGTGAGTGGTGACCCACAGAGACTCACACTAAGATTGTTACAATTTGGAATCATTGTCAGAAATCAGGGTGCTGGGATTTTGTGGGGTGGTCAGCAAAAGCAGGGACCACTCGAAGCTGAGTAGTGGGGTTGGTTGTCTGGAGGGAAGGGATGGCATTCAGAGGGATTAGAACAGGTTGGGAATGTGGGATATTGTCAGTTTCATGAAACTGACAAAGCCAAGTGTTAGGTCCAGAATCTGGTTTGGAGCAATTCTAAACAAGGCTGTAGACTGGTTGATGTGTGGATTGGGAGCAGCCCAGAGGAGAAAGCCTTGGGGTGTTGGTGGATAAAGAGCAGTACCAGCCCTACCATGTGAATGAGCTGACCAGAAACTCCCCGTGTCCTGTGGTCATGCCCGCAGCATGGGCAGAAGGTGAGGGGGAGAATTCTGCCTCTCTGCCCTGGTTGGTGTAGACTGGAGTTGTGTGTTCAGCTCTGAGATGTGAAAATGATGATGACAATAAGCAGCCTGAGCGGATCTGTAAATGGGGCTGGAAGATGGTGAGGGTCAGGAGCAACTGATGTCCAGCCAAAATAACACGGCAGCAATGAGGGGCTTGTGCCAGAATCAAGGCCAGACCTGCATTGGTGTATCGAGACCTGGGATTAAGCAAGAGAAGTTCTTCTCTGTGATGGACATAAAGTGTGTCAAGGTTTCCCAGTGGGTAGTGGAACAGCAGAAACCAAATCGAAGAGAGATGTTGGTGCAATTTTCACCCTCAACAAATGGCGTGTAGTGACCCAGATTTTTGCCAAGTGTGATTAGCACACCTTTGCCAGAAAAATGTTGAAGGAGATGTCTCAGGTTGCAAGGCAAGAGAATTTTATTGAGGCAAAAGAACAGTGAGACGACATGAGCAGCCAGTAGAAGGGAGCTGCTCTGAGGGGCGAGTAGGGCTACCATCAGCCGAGGTCCTTTGGTTGCAGTAGCATTGGCTAGTGCGTGGAGGCCTTTCTGCTCCGCAGAAAAAGAAGCCAGATGGTGAAGGTTCCCAATGGTCTTCAGCCTGGGAGAAGAGATTTGCAGAAGAGGGGACTGGACAGATCTGAAAGGGAGTGGGAGATGAGCAGGACGCAGATGGGCCATGTTTGCAGACAGGCCGGGCTGGCCCCTTGGCTGCTGCCTTGCCCACAGAGCAGGAGATGCCTTAAGGCATCAAAGGAACCCGAATTGCTGAACCCATTTGAGAGCCTTGAGCAGAGATTTGTCCTCAATGCCTGAGATGAGCTCCAAGGAGTGGGTGGTTGGTGTCAGGGGTGGTGCTGAGGGCCCTTAGCAGATGTTGCCATAGCCCCTTCTGCCATAGCAGCCCAGGCCTCCCAGCCCATAGCCAAGGCCAAAGCCAAATCCGCCAGAGATGGGCTGTCCCTGCACACTGAGCTCAGTGCCCACGGCAGCCGAGGAGGTGGATCCGACGGCGGTGCTCTGGGGGAAGGAGGTCATGATGGGTCCTGGCAGGGTGACCAGCACAGGAGAAGGCTGGATAACAACTCGGGAATCCTGGCATTGCAGGGCACAGGGCTCGTTGCAGCTGTTGGCCAGCGGGGTGGGTCCGCAGGGAGTGCAGCGGTTGTAGCAGGCCATGGGTGTGGTGTGGAGGGTGTCTGGAAAAGAAGGAGGTAATGCAGGGTGGGGGTGAGAGTTTCAAGGGGCAGTGAGGGAGTGTGGAGGCTGTTGTGGGGCTGTGGGGAGTCATGAGGGATGTTGAGGCTGGGGCTGAGCGTGCTGGAAGAGAGGGCCGAGAGGTGCAGGAGCAGGAGGGTCAGGGGTTTGAGGCTCACCTGGTTCTTGGAAGAAGCAGGAGCGGATGGAGTCCAGAGAAGTGTGTGAGGGAGAGAGGCTCTGGGCCGGCTTTTATGCTGCTCCTGCAGGGGTGGGACAGCCTTGTCCCATGGCCTTGGGGCATTTTTGAGGCAGCAGCTCTTGCCTGGCCCAGCCTGGTGAGTCCTGAGGTGGGGAGTGTTCTCCTTCCTGGAGTCCTGCAGTTTCACGCCCTTCCCTTGGGGCTGTGTCCATCTGACCTTGGCGGCTCCTCTGAACTGCCACAATTAGAGAGCAGTGTGTGGCTGTTGGTGCCGCGTGTCAGGGCACGTAGAAGGTTCCGCCAAAGCTGAGGAGAACTCGGGTGTCATCTGAGGTAATTCCATGGCACATTGGGAACATTTCCCATTTGTATTCTGGGTCCTGCCTGAAAGAACTCCCAGCTCTCTCAGCTTCTGCCTGTTTTGAGGACATCCCAGACCTCAACCTTCTGGGTCCTGCCATTCAGATCCTTCTCAGGCCACCACACTGGACACCTGGACTTGCCTGGGTTGTTGAGGATCGCGCAATACTCTCCTCCAAAAATGATGCACAATTACGAAACCATATTTCTGACAATCAAACATTGCCCAGAGAATTGATCTTGCTCCTCCACACTCAGCCCAAGGAAAGGTCCCAAAACCCCTGAATATCAAATCCTTCCATCCCTGTAAAACTCCCAGAGAAGAGGGACAGCAAGACACCCTCAGAGCACGGCTGATGGTAAAGGTGATGTCTCCAGTCAGGCTTTGACAGCTGGGGACATTGCGTGGAGAGAGGGCAAGGGGTGGAAGGGGCAACACCGGGTACTTGGAGAGCAGCAAAGCCCAGAGCAGCTTGTCAGGGCTGAGAGAGGCTGGGGGAACTTCCCACAACACACCCACAGACCACGGCAAGCCCGAGCTGCAGGGTGGCCTCAGCTCTCCAAAGCTCTGGTCACGTCTTCATCCTGCACCCACAACACTCAAATTTCATCTCCAAAAGGCACACTGAAAGGCTGCTGCCAAGGTGAGATAGACACGGCCTCAAGAGAAGGACGTGGAATCTGAGAATTCCACAAAGAAATGCCCAAGTAATGGCAGAGTAGGAAAGAGGAGGTTGTTGATCATCTGTTGGTAACTAATGGTTATTTGCTAAGAGGAACATAATGCCAAGACTCAGAGGATATAAATTGTGAAACCTTACGGCTTGAATGCGGAATAAATGAATTGACGTGACCGAGCTGCCTGGGAACAAAGGGATGGGCCCTGTTTTTTGTTCATTTCTTAAATTTCTGACAGAGGTCAAGAAATACATTTTAAATGACAGATTAGGTTGTTGTTGAAATTTCAGAAATCCAAATGGACCATAACACTGTGACCAATCCAGCCTGAACATTCCCCACCTCCTCACTCACCAGGTTGGGCCAGGCAAGTGCTGCTGTCTCAAAATTGCCCCAAGGCCATGGGACACGGCTGTCCCACCCCTCCAGGACCAGCATAAAAGCCATCCACGAGCCTCTGTCCCTCACACACTTCTCCAGACTCCATCCGCTCCTGCTTCTTCCAAGAACCAGGTGAGCCTCAATCCCTTGACCCTCCTGCCTCTGCACCCGACTCCTCTCATCCAGCACGCTGAGCACCACCCCCAGCACCCCTCAGGCCTCCCCACAGCCCCACAACAGCCTCCAAACTCCCTCACTGCCCCTTGCATCCCTCACTCCTGCCCTTCCTCACCCTGCTCTCTCTTCCAGGCACCCTCCACACCACACCCATGGCCTGCTCCAACCGCTGCACTCCCTGCGGACCCACCCCGCTGGCCAACAGCTGCAACGAGCCCTGTGCCCTGCAATGCCAGGATTCCCGAGTTGTTATCCAGCCTTCTCCCGTGCTGGTCACCCTGCCAGGACCCATCATGACCTCCTTCCCCCAGAGCACCGCTGTCGGATCCACCTCCTCCGCTGCCGTGGGCACTGAGCTCAGTGTGCAGGGACAGCCCATCTCTGGCGCATTTGGTGGCTTTGGTGGCTACGGCCTTGGCTATGGGCTGGGAGGCCTGGCCTGCTATGGCAGGAGGGGCTATGGAAACATCTGCTAAGGGCCCTCAGCACCACCCCTGACACCAACCACCCACTCCATGGAACTCATCTCAGGCTCTGAGGACACATCTCTGGGACAAGATTCTGAAATGGGCTCAGCAATTCCAGCTCCTGCTCTCAGGGCTCCAAGCAAGGCAGCAGCCAAGGGCCCAGCCCGGGCTGTCCCCAAACATGGCCCATCTGCCTCCTGCTCTTCTCCTGCTTCCTGCTCTCCATGGTCCCTTCTGCTCTGTCCATTTCCCTCTGGACAAACCCCTTCTCCCAAGCCAGAGACCCTCGGGCAGCTCTGCTGGGCTGCTGCCGTGGCAGGGCAGGAAGGCCTCGGTGCTCTGGCCAAACCTTGCCAAAGGAAGGGGCCTTGGCTGATGCTCGGCCTGCTTGCACCTCAGACCAGTTCCCTTCCACTGGCTGCTCCTGAGTTTTCACTCTGCTACCTCAATAAAGATTTCTTGCATCACTACCTCAGATGACTCCTTCATTCTTCTCCCAAGTTTCTTCCAGTCTCACTCAGCACTGAGCCAGGCTTGTAGCGGCCCCTGGGGTGGGTGAAAAAGTGCACCAAGATCACTCTTAGGTATTATTTCTGCATTTCCATTGCTCACTGCCACATTTTGCTCTTCTCTTGCATTATCTCCTGAAACCTTCAACTATTGAAACACAAGCCTGGACACACCACTGCAGGTCTATTGCTGGCTCTGGCACAAGCCCCTCGTGGGTGCTGTGTGCAATTTTTCTAGACACCAGTTGCTCCTGCCTGTCATTGTCATCCAGGGCGATCTCCAGCTCTGTCTGAGCAGGTCCATGCCTTCCTCATTTCCAGATCTGAACTCCCATCTTCCAGTCTCACCAGAGTGGAGCAGAGGAGCAGAATCCCCCCCTCACCTGCTGCCCACGCTCTGGGGATGAGCCCAGGACACAGAGGGGTTTCTGTTTGGTGCATTCACATGGCAGGGCATGTGCAATACTTCATCCACCAGCACCCCAAATGCTCCTCCTTGGGCTCAATCCCCTCATCACGCAGCCTTTATCCTGCATGGTTGGGATTGCTCAAGTCCAGGTGCAGTAGATTCTGCCCCTGCTCTACTCTGATGATTTTGGAGAACTCTGTAAATCTCTGGGGTACTGGGAACAAGGAAGACAAGACTGAGGTGAGGGATACCCAGGGCATGGCCTCAAGGATAATCCATGGCTGGAGGTTTGGGACAGCCATTGCCCATTGGGGCATTTTTGAGGCCAGCTGCTCTTGCCTGGCACAGCCTGGTGAGTCCTGAGGTTGGGAACGCTTTGATTCCCACAGCTCTGCAATTCCATGTCCTGCTCCCGAGGTCGTGCCCATCTGGCGTTGTCAGCAGCTTTGATGATTTGGTATTCACCCCAAAATTGGTGGATGAGGGAAGAGGTGCCAGTATCCTGCATCTGGACTTGTTCAAGTCCTTTGTTCCTGTGCCAGACAACATCCTTGTCTCTGTGCTGGAGAGATGTGGATGTTGGTTGGACCATTTGGTGGAGAAGGAATGGGCGGGATGATCTCACTCGGAGAGTTGTGGCCAACAGCTCCACGTCCGTACGTGAGGAACAGGGATTAGTGGTGACCCACAGAGACTCATGTTGGGATTGTATACTTTTGAATCTTTTGAATCTGTCACAAATTCTGGTGTTGGGATTTAGGGGGATAATCAGGAAAAGCAGGGACCACTCGAAGCTGAGTAGTGGGGTTGGTTGTCTGGAGGGAAGGGATGGCATTCAGAGGGACTGGAACAGGTTGGGAATGTGGGATATTGTCAGTTTCAAGAAGCTGAACAAGACCAAGTGCAAGGATCTCCATCTGGTTTGTAGCAATTCCATACATGGCTGTAGGCTGGACGAGGAGTGGAATGAATGCAACTCCGAGGGAAAGCCTTGGGGTGGTGGTGGATGAAGAACTGGACGTGCCCCACCATGTGAGTGAGCTGACCAGAAACTCCCCTTGTCCTGGGCTCATGTCCATGGCATTGGCAAAAGTTGAGATGGGGAATTCTGTCCCTCTGCTCTGGTTGCGGTGGATTGGAAATTTGTGTCCAGGTCTGGGACCTGAAAATAAGGGAGAGATGAAGCAGCTTGAGCAGATCCATAAATGGGGCTGGACGGTGATGAGGTTCAGGAGCAACTGATGTCCAGCCAAACAGAACTCAGCGCCCATGAGGGGCTTGTGCCCGAATCAAGGATAGAGCTGCATTGGTGTATCCAGGCCTGGGATTAAGGATGTGAGGTTCTTCTCTGTGATGGACACAAAGTGTGTCAGTGTGTCCCAGTGGGTCCTGGAAGTGCAGAACCAATTCCACTATAGGTGTTGGTGCGATTTTCACCCTCCACAAATGACTGGTGGAGACATGGATTTGTGCCAAGTGTTGTTGTCACACCTTTGCCAGAAAGAAGTTGGAGGAGACGTCTCAGTTTGCAAGGCAAGAGAATTTTATTGAGGCAAAAGAACAGTGAGATGACATGAGCAGCCAGTAGAAGGGAGCCAGTCTGAGAGGCAAGTAGGGCGTCCATCAGTCGAGGTCCTCTGATTACAGGAGGTTTGGCCAGAGCATCAAGGCCTTCCTGCTCCTTAGAAGCAGCAGCTGGATGGTGAAGGTTCCCAGTGGTCTCTGGCTTGGGAGAAGGGATTGGCAGAAGAAGTGACAGGATAGAGCTGAAAGGGAGTGGGAGATGAGCAAGAGGCAGATGGGCCATGTTTGCAGATATCCTGGACTGGCCCCTTGGCTGCTGCCTTGCCCTCACAGCAGGTGATGCCTTAAGGCATCAAAGGAACCAGAATGGCTGAGCCCGTTTGGGAGTCTTGTCCCAGAGATTTGTCCTCAATGCCTGAGATGAGCTCCAAGGAGTGGGTGGTTGGTATCAGGGGTGGTGCTGAGGCCCCTTAGCAGATGTTGCCATAGCCCCTTCTGCCATAGCAGCCCAGGCCTCCCAGCCCATAGCCATGGCCGTAGCCACCAAAGCCACCAAATGCGCCAGAGATGGGCTGTCCCTGCACACTGAGCTCAGTGCCCAGAGCAGCGGAGGAGGTGGATCCAACGGCGGTGCTCTGGGGGAAGGAGGTCATGATGGGTCCTGGCAGGGTGACCAGCACAGGGGAAGAGTTGATGATGACGCGGGAATCCTGGCATTGCAGGGCACAGGGCTCGTTGCAGCTGTTGGCCAGTGGGGTGGGTCCGCAGGGACGGCAGAGGCTGTAGCAGGCCATGGGTGTGGTGTGGAGGGTGCCTGGAAGAGAGAAGGGTGAGGAAAGGTAGAGGGATGGGGGTGTGAGGGGCTGTGATGCAGGAGGATGAGGGAGTGTGGAGGCTGTTGTGGGGCTGTGGGGAGGTGTGAGGGCTGCTGAAGCTGGGGCTGAGTGTGCTGGAAGAGAGGGACCAGGGGTGCAGAAGCAGGAGGGTCAGGGGATTGAGGCTCACCTTGTTGTCTGCAGGAGCAGGAGGAGAAGATATCAGGAGAAGTGTGTGAGGGAGAGAGGCTCTGGGCTGGCTTTTATGCAGGTTCTGGATGGGCAGGACAGCCTTGTCCCATGGCCTTGGGGCATTTTGGAGGCAGGAGTCCTTGCCTGGCCTTGCCTAGCATGAGATCATGGGGAGGGGAGCGTTTTCCTTTGTGATGTTCTGCAATTCCATGTCCTGCTCTTGAGTCTGTGTCCATCTGATCTTGGTGGCAATTTTCATGGGTTGGTATTTGGCAGGATTTCACTCACAGATGTGTGTCAGGGAGGAATGAATAAACAACCAGAGCCCTGGTGATTTGCAATGTCATCAAGTGAGGTCACTTTTGGCCCTTGGGTGCTGTGGTTTGTGGGTGCCTTGTGAATACTGGTACTCTGTTCTGTGCCGCTGGATGTCCATCAGTCACTGTGTTCCACCCAGAAATGCTGAGGGAGCTGCTGGTGTCCTGGGAATGTCACTCTGGAACAGCTTGGAAAGATCCCAGTGACTGAGTTCTGTTCCTGATGGATGACAGAGAGCTCCTGGGCTTGTATCTTGAATGGGATCACCAGATCAGGTAAATGTGAAACTGTTCAGGCTGAACCTGTTCCATTTTTATGCTCCACTTGGATTCCTCAAATTCTATTTCCAACACACTCTTATTTACATGTGAAGTGGATTCCTTGACCTCATTCAGAAATCCAATAACAAACAACAAACAAGGTACGATCCCTTTTTTCCCAGGCTGCTCTGTGGTGTCAGTTCCCTCATTCCACATTCAGACCTTCAGGTTTCATAATGATTTATATCCTGTAAATCACAATATTGTCTTCCTGTGAGCAAACCCCAGTAATTGCCACCTGATGGTCAATGTGCTCCCCTTTCCCTCTCTGTCATGATCTGGGTGTGCCTTCATGGAATTCCACCATTCCACATCCTTCTTTGAGGCCCTGTCCTTCTGACCTTCAGGGCAGCTTTTTAGTGTGAATGTTTCGTGTGTGAGGGTTGGTGGCATTTGGGAGGGTTTGCTCTGCAGCTGAGCGTCAGGGAGGGCTGAATAAACAACCAGAACTTACAGCAGGTGCAGTTGTCATTGGCAAGGTCACCCTGTGGCACGGGCGTGCTGGGGTTTGTGGGTGTGTTGTGAAGAGGAGCCCCATTCCCTCCCAGCCCTTCAGGCTGCTCTGGGATTGGTAGCTGTGCTGGAAGTGCTGCCCCTTCCCTCACATTCCATCCCTTCCCACCTTGATCCCACCTAGCTAAGCCTGACACCAGGCCTGACCTTTCCTGATGTCTGTGCTCTGTGGGTGTCTTGGTGCCCCTCTTGCCTTTGAGGTTTTGGCATCCAGGGCCTTTGCGGTCTTTGCTGGGCCTGAGTGCAAATGGTGAAGTTTCTGGTGATTGTCGGAAAGAAGATTTGGAGGTGGCCCAGGGTTGTTGGAGGAGAGCATTGCCTGATCTTTGAAAACCGTGCAAGGCCAGGTTGTGTCAGTGTCCAGCATGGTAGCCTGAGAACGATCTGAAGAACTGGGACCAGAGGCCTGTCCTGAAATCCAGATAGCATCAAGGCCCAGGCATTGGATCCTTTTGGCCAACACTGAAAACCTGAGTGGTCCTGGGCATCTGCTGGAGCTCAGCAAGAGCATCTGCCCAGGGCTGTTTCTTGGCACGAATGAGGATGTCATCCCAGGTAGGAAGGAATATGTGGGTATCAGTTGGGACAATGGCCTTCTTTTCCAAAAAGCCTTGGGGGTTGTGGGTGAGAAGAAATGGAGCTGGAGTTGTCCCTGTGCCCCTGTGGGAAGAGGGACACCAAGATTCCAGGAATGCTATGGAAAAGTGTTGGGATGAGGCAGCGGGAGGGGGCTGTTGGTGTTTGCTCAGCACTGGTGAGATCCCGTGTGAGGTGTTGGGGGCAGTTCTGGGCTCCCCAGTGAGACGAGCTCAGGGCCACCCAGATCCAAATGGGCCTGAAAGATGATTCCTAGAAAAGGAACGGAGAGAGCCAGGACTGCCAGGGGACAAGGATGGACAGGGGTATGCCATCAGTGTGCGCAAATCCCTGATGGTGTGGGATGAAGGCAAGGGAGCCCAGCTGTTCTCAGCAGTGCACGCATGCGGGGCAAGAGACCAAGGGCACAAGGGAAAAGAGATTGAATTCCATGAACAAAGAAGAGAAGAATCTTTCATTATGAGGATAATCAAAGATTGGAAGAGGCGATGGAGTCTCAATCATTGGAGATCCAAATTTGAACTGTCCATGGTTCTGGACATGGTTCTCCTCTTGGTCTTGCTTTAGCAGGGCAGTTGAAACATTTGCACTCCAGAGCTCCTGCCCAAGTGGTTGGTGTTTTTTCTCTCTTTGCTGGAAGGCTTCAGGGTCAGTGCCAGGAAAATAGTTTGTCAAGTGTGCGCTGGCATGGAGAGACTTTTCCATTTTTGTACCGAGGAGAGAATTGGTGTGTCCAAGACTTTGGTGTAGCAGTTTACAGGGTGCGTGACGTGTTCTGGAAGCTGTGCCCTCCTGGGGTTCCTATCCCTATTAGTTATTTTGATAACTAATTTTTTAGCATTTGTTTTGAGATATATGTAAACAAAAGTGTTGTTGCCTTGATCCACACTCTCCCAGTGGCTTGTTCAGCTCCAGAATGTGTTGGGTGAGAATATAAGACCATTGGAATAAAAAAATTAGGAGGCGTGCCAGGTTTAAAGCAGGAAAACTTTATTGATGTGAAAGAATGAAGAGGTAGGAGAGAGAAGTGGAAATAATCTGTTGCGAGGTGAGAGTACGGTGACCATCAGCTGATTTGCTTTGCTTGCAGGAGCTGTTGCCAGAACCAAGAGCTGGTGGTCCTTAGCAGATGTAGCCACCCCTTCTGCCATAGCAGCCCAGGCCTCCCAGCCCGTAGCCAAATCCACGGCCATAGCCAAGGCCAAAACCACCAAAGCCACCAAATCCCCCAGAGATGGGCTGTCCCTGGGCATTGAGCTCAGTGCCCACGGCAGCCGAGGAGGTGGATCCGACGGCGGTGTTCTGGGGGAAGGAGGTCATGATGGGTCCTGGCAGGGTGACCAGCACAGGGGAAGGGTCGATGATGACACGGGAATCCTGGCATTGCAGGGCACAGGGCTCGTTGCAGCTGTTGGCCAGCGGGGTGGGTCCACAGGGACGGCAGAGGCTGTAGCAGGCCATGGGTGTGGTGTGGAGAGTGCCTGTAAGAGAGAGGGTGAGGCAGGGCAGGTGTGAGGGGGTGTGAGAAGCATTGATTCTGAGGGTGATGGAGTGTGGAGGCTGTTGTGGGACTGTAGGGAGGCGTGAGGGCTGCTGAGGCTGAAGGGAGGGGTGAGAGGTGCAGGAGCAGGAGGGTCAGGGGCTTGAGGCTCACCTGGTTTTCAGCAGGAGCAGGAGGAGAAGGCGTGAGGAGAAGTGTGTGAGGGAGAGAGGCTCTGGGCTGGCTTTTATGCTGGTTCTGGATGGGCGGGACAGCCGTGTCCCATGGCCTTGGGGCATTTTTGAGGCTGCAGCTCTTGGCCTTGCCCAGCTCAGCATGAGGTCATGAGGTGGGGAATGGTTTCATTCATGTCATTCTGCAATTCCATGTCATGCTCTTGAGTCTGTGTCCATCTGACCTTGGCGGCCGTTTTCATGACTTGGTGTTTGGGCAGATTTGATTTTTCCATGTGAGTCAGGGAAGGGTGAATAAACAACCAGAGCCCAGGCAAGGTGCAATTTCATCAGTCGTGTAATTTTGTAGTGCTCATGTGCTGTGGTTTGTGGGTGCCTTGTGAAGACTGGGACTCTGTTCTGTGCCACTGGATGTCCATCAGTCGTGTCACACAGGAATGCTGAGGGAGCTGCTGATGTTTTGGGAAGGTCACTCTGCAATAACTTTTAAAGGTCTCAGTGCTTGGGTGAAAGAAATCTCATGGCCTTTTGTTTTGAATGGGATCAACACAGAGGATCTGGAAAACGAGAGTCTGTTTAGACTGAATTTGTTTCAGCGTTCTGGTTTGTTTGGATTTCTTAAATATGTACAACAGCAAACACTATTTTATAAAGTGCATTTCTACACCTCATTCAGAAATCCCGTGTTGAGGAACAAACTTGGTCCAATCAGTTTCTTGGCGCAGCAGGTCTGTGAGGTCAATTTCCACATTGTGCATTGAAGCTGTCAGATTTCCTTACTTTGAACCTGTAATATTAATTTTGTGTTTCTGTTAGCAAAAGGCAGTAAATACTAGAGGAGGATCAGCAAGGTCCTCTTCTCTCCTATGTTATGGAGGGGGTGCGTAGTTTTGGAGTTTTGCTATTCCATGTCATCCTCTTGAGACCTTGTCTATTTGACCTTGGAGGAACAATTAAATGCAAATATTAGATGTTAAGGTGGTGTTAATGATGTGAGCCAGGGAGGGCTGAAATCATGACCAGTGCTTTGGAGAGGTGGAGTATCATCAGTTAAGTCACTGCATGTCATTGCATGCTGTGGTTTTTTGTGGTGCTTTGAAGAGGAGCCCAGACCTTCTAACACCACATGGTCAGGTTGATTTTGGGTTTGCAGGAGCACTGCTTTTGCAGGGCTGCTCCTTCCACCACATTGTCTCCCTCCTCACCATGTTGCCATCTCTCCATGCCTTTCTACACAACTGGTATTTCCTGCTGGATATGGGAAAGCAATCCCTGGGGTATAGGGAGGCATCTCATGCTGCTCAAACTTTCGTGTTTATTCATCTGTAAAGCTTGTCTCACCTGGGCCCAGCAAGGTCACACTGTGAGGTCACAGTGCTGGGTTCTGGTCCTTCTTCCTGTTAAGGAAATGTTGAGAAGGATAAGGAGAACAAGACACATGAGGAGAACAATTCCTCATCCATTGATTAATCCATCCTTTTGGCCATGTACACTTTGCTGCAAAAATCTCCAGCAGTTTCCAGGAAAGGATTAGGAAAAGAAAAAGAAGCAGGTTGAGGGCTGTGCCCATCCTTTCACCCACCATTGCTGGGGCTCCACAGTGGATCAGGGATCTCAATGTGCCTGTCCAAGAACAGTGCAGGGAGATCATGACAATGATGGAACTGGAGCACCATTAAAATGAGAAACTGAGAGAGCTGGGAGTTCTTTCAGGCAGGAGACAAGGATGCACATGGGACATATTGTCAACAAGCCATGAAATTACTTCAGTGATGAATTCCCAGTTCTGCAAAGATTTGGCTGAATCTTTTACATGTCATGATACACTGTGTCACCAATGCGATAATGGTCACTAATTCCCTCCATGGAGAGTTGCCGACAAGGTCAAATGGAAACTGCCCCAATGGAGGGCATGGAGTTGAAGAGTTGCAGGAAAGAAAACACTCCCCACCTCATGACTCACCAGGCTGGGCCAGGCAAGGCTGCTGCCTCAAAATGCCCCAAGGCCATGGGACAAGGCTGTCCCGCCCGCCCAGGACCAGCATATAAGCCAGTCCAGAGCCTCTCTCCCTCACACACGTCCCCTCACATCTTCTCCTCCTGCTTCTGCTGAAAACCAGGTGAGCCTCAAGCCCCTGACCCTCCTGCTCCTGCACCTCTCACCCCTCTCTTCGGCCTCAGCAGCCCTCACGCCTCCCCACAGACCCACAACAGCCTCCACACTCCATCACCCTCAGAATCAATGCTTCTCACATCCCCTCATCCCTGCCTCACCCCCTCTCTCTTCCAGGCACCCTCCACACCACACCCATGGCCTGCTACAACCGCTGCAGTCCCTGCGGACCCACCCCGCTGGCCAACAGCTGCAACGAGCCCTGTGCCCTGCAATGCCAGGATTCCCGTGTCATCATCGACCCTTCCCCTGTGCTGGTCACCCTGCCAGGACCCATCATGACCTCCTTCCCCCAGAACACCGCCGTCGGATCCACCTCCTCCGCTGCTCTGGGCACTGAGCTCAATGCCCAGGGACAGCCCATCTCTGGCGGATTTGGCTTTGGCCTTGGCTACGGCCTGGGAGGCCTGGGCTGCTATGGCACAAGGGGCTATGGCTCCATCTGCTAAGGGCCCTCAGCACCACCCCTGACACCAAACACCCACTCAGGCGTTAAGAAGTCCTCTCTGTGCCAAGGCTTTCAAATGGGCTCAGTGATTCCAGTTCCTGTGATGCCTTAAGGTATCACCTGCCTTCAGGTCACCAAGCAAGCCTGTAGCCAAGGGGCCAGACTGGGCTGCCTGCAAACATGGCCCATCTGCCTCCTGCTCTTCTCCTGCTCTCTGCTCTGCATTGTCCCTTCACCTCTGTCCTGTGACTTCTGCTACAATCCACTTCTCCCAAGCCAGAGACCATCGGGCACCTCTGGTGTCCTGCTCCCAATGGAGCGCAGCAGGGCCTTGTTGCTGTGGCCAAATGTCCAAGCAAAGCTGCTTTGCTGATGGTCACCCTGGTGACAACCGAGCCCAGCTCCATTGTACTGGCTGCTTCTGAGTTTTTACTCTTTGTCCTCAATAAAGTTTTGTTGCATCACAACCTCACATGGCTCTTTCTTTTTTCTCCCAGGATTCCTCCTGTCTCACTCAGTGCTAAGGCAAGTTTGTGCAGGGAATTGGCGTGGGTGAAAAAGTGCACCAAGGCCTGTCTTAGGAAATATTACTCCAGTTCCACTAGGCCCAGCACACTTTGGTCTCCCATTGCACCACACAAATTCCTCACTTGCGTGAGATCAGGCCTGGATGCTCTAGCACAGGTCTTTGCCTGACACAAACCTCTGACACAAACCCCTCATGGTCTCTGTTCACTTTTAATTGCAGTGCCTCATCATCTCCAAGGCTCATCTACAGATCTGTTTCAGCAGGTCCTTTTCTTCCTTCTCATGGCTGGATGGCCCTTCCTGGCAAATCATGAGCTGAGGATTCCTTGCCTTTCCCCACATCCATAGTGTCATGTCCTTCTCTTGGAGTTACGTCCATCTGAGCTTGGCTGCTGCTTTTACGTGCAAGTTTTAGAAAACATATTTTGGTATTTATGGCTTGTGTCAGGGTGGGCTTGAGAAGTGAGCAAAGCTTTTGAGAAGTGGGGTATAAGTTGGTCGTCCCATGGTATTTCTGTGGTTTGTGTATGTGTGGGAAGGAGTTGCCCGCACTCTCTGGCAGCGCTGTCAGGCTGGTCTGCATTTTGCAGCTTTTCTAAGAAGGAGATGTTGCATCAATCACATACCCTCCCTCCATGCTTTTCTCCCAGCTGGCAATTGCTGACATTGAACCACCTTTTTCCTGTGCTTTGTGTGTGTCTCAGTGCCCCTCTTGCTTGTACAGTTTTGATATCCAGGGTCTTTTGGGTCATTCCTTGGGCTAAGGACTGAGGTCACTGTGGGAATTCAGGGCATCCCTCTGGCTCTCCTGGATTGCCAGAACCCCTGCCAAGGGGCTCAGAGTCCTGGCACAGAGCCCAAGACACCTGTGACTGATAATGACCCATGGAAAAAGTTACCAACCTTATATGAAGATCTTCAAGCCACAAAAGTCTAAGTAGAATAATAATTAGTCAGGTGAAAAATGGATTTTTTTGAGTTTTTAAAATAAGGGTTCAGGGGACAAGATGGAGGAATCTGGGTGTGTCCAGCCTTTCTTCTTCTTGGCCTCCATCTTCTGCTGTGATGTTGGCAATTTTAGATTAGTTTAGAGTAGAAGCTCACTGTCTAACATAGGTGATAAATATTGGAAAGTTATGGTAAAAATGTACAGGTAATTTTTCATATAAAAAGATAACACCGCCCCGGACGGTGGCCAGTGCGTCTGTCTGTCCTGCTGAGCAGACCTTGGCAGGCCAGGAGAAAGAATTTTATAGATAAGAAACAATAAACAGCCTTGAGACCAAGAACTGAAGGGTTCTGACTCCTTCTTCAACTGCAGGGCTGGGAAAAGAGACTTTCTAACACATCTCGGGATCACTCTCACTTGCAAAAGCCCCAAGAGGTCACTTCTCTGGGCAATGTCTGGTTGTCAGAGAGAGGATTGGATAGTTGCCCTGGCTTATTGGAGGGAAGCATTGCATAATCCTTGACAATACCCCAGGCACGTCCAGATTGTGTCAATGGTGGCCTGAGAAGGCTCTGAAGGGCTGGGTCCAGAGGCTTGTGGTCAGTGTCCAAAAGTCCAGATGGCAGCAAATCCACGGTGCTGTAGCTCGGGAGTTGGATCTTTTTGGCCAACACTGAAAACCTGAGTGGTCCTGGGCATCTGCTGGAGTTCAGCAGGGGCAGGTGCCCAGGGCTGTTTGTTGGTAGGAGTCATTCCATGTAGGAAGTCTCTGAGTCACTTAGAACAATGGTTTTCTTCTCTTGTGGTTGTGGTTGAGAAGAAATGGATCACGGGGTGTCCCTGGGTGGGAAAAGGGACCCCAAGATTCAAGGGAAGAAGTGGAAAAGGTGTTGTAATGAGGCAGGGGGAGGTGGCTCTTGCTGTCTCCTGAAAGCTGGTGGCATCCCATGTGAGATGTTATGAGCAGTCCTGGGCTCTCCAGTGTGAAAATGAAATATATTTAATGAACCTAAACAATTTCAGGGTCAGCAATGTTCTAAAGTGGGAAAATGAAATACATTTAATGAACCTAAATCATTTCAGGGCCAGCAATCTCTAAAGGGGCAGGGGGAAATTTCCTGGAGCAGAGGCTGAGAGAGCTGAGACTTCCAGGGGACAAGAATTGACAGGATGTGCCATCAGTGTGTGCAAATCCCTGATGGTGGGGGATGAAGATATAGGGGAGCCTGGCTGTTCTCAGCAGTGCACACATGCAGGGCAAGAGAGCAAGGGCACAGGTGAAAAAAAATGGAATTCCATGAGCAAAGATGTCAAGAATCTTTCATTATGAGAATGATCAGAGATTGGAAGAGGCAGTGGACTTGCGGTCTTGGGAGATCCGAATCAGACCTGTCCATGGTTGT
Source organism: Melozone crissalis (assembly GCF_028551555.1). Taxonomy (NCBI): domain Eukaryota; kingdom Metazoa; phylum Chordata; class Aves; order Passeriformes; family Passerellidae; genus Melozone; species Melozone crissalis. The sequence goes on from NW_026535780.1 coordinate 111,451, forward strand.
GGAAATGTTCTCCCGTTGGTCTTGCTTGAGCAGGGCAGTTGTACCACTTGCACTCCAGAGCTCCTGCCCAAGGAGTTGATGTTTTTTCTCTCTTGGCTGGTAGGCTTCATGGTTGTGCCCAAGAAGAATTTGTCAAGTGTGCATGGGCAGGTAGAAACTTTTCCATTCTTGTGCCAAGGAGAGAATTGGTGTGTCAAAGACTGGTGTAGAAGCTGCAGCACATGTGGCATCTTCTGTAAGATGTCCCTTCCTGTGCTTCCTTTGCCTATTAGTTATAACTAAGTTGTTATTAATTGTTTTAAGATAGATGTAAGCAGAAGTGTTGTTGCCCTGTTCAACATACTCCCAGTGGCTTGTCCAGCTCTAGAATGTGGTGGGTGAGGATTTGAGACCATTGTAACACAAAAAAAATAAGGAGGCATGCCAGGTTTAAAGTAGGAAAATTTTATTGATGTGAAAGAATGAAGAATGAAGAGACAGGAAAGAGAAGTGGAAATAATCTGTTGTGAGGTGAGAACACCATGACCATCAGCCAAGGTGATTTGCTTGCAGGAGCTGTTGCCAGAGGCCAGAGCTGGTGGTGTCAGGGGTGGTGCTGAGGGCCCTTAGCAGATGTTGCCATAGCCCCTCCTGCCATAGCAGCCCAGGCCTCCCAGCCCATAGCCAAATCCATGGCCATAGCCAAGGCCATAGCCACCAAAGCCACCAAAGCCACCAAATCCGCCAGAGATGGGCTGTCCCTGCACACTGAGCTCAGTGCCCAGAGCAGCGGAGGAGGTGGATCCGACGGCGGTGTTCTGGGGGAAGGAGGTCATGATGGGTCCTGGCAGGGTGACCAGCACAGGGGAAGGGTCGATGATGACGCGGGAATCCTGGCATTGCAGGGCACAGGGCTCGTTGCAGCTGTTGGCCAGCGGGGTGGGTCCGCAGGGAGTGCAGCGGTTGTAGCAGGCCATGGGTGTGGTGTGGAGGGTGCCTGGAAGAGAGAAGGGTGAGGCAGGGCAGGGGTGTGGGGGTGTGAGGGGTGATGGGGTTTGGGGTCTGTCGTAGGGCTGTGGGAAAGCATGAGGGCTGCTGAGACTGGGGAGTTCTGAAAGAGAGAGGCAAGTGTGGCAGAGGCAAGAGGGTCAGGGGCATGAGGCTCACCTGGTTTTCAGCAGGAGGAGAAGGCTTGAGGAGAAGTGTGTGAGGGAGAGAGGCTCTGGGCCGGCTTTTATGCTGATTCTGGAGGGGCGGGACAGCCTTGTCCCATGGCCTTGGGGCATTTTTGTGGCAGCAGCTCTTGGCTGTCCCAGCCTGGTGAGTCATGAGGTGAGGAGTGTTTTCCTTTATGCAATTCTGCAATTCCATGTCCTGCTCTTGAGTGTGTGTCCATCTGACCTTGGTGGCAGCTTTAGGGTTAGTGTTGGTATTTGGGTCAATCTGATTCTTCCATGTGTCTAAGGAGGCCTTAATAAACAAGCAGAGCCCTGAAGATTTGCAATGTCATCAGTGATGTCATTTTGTGGCACTCATGTCCTGTGGTTTGTGGGTGCCTTGTGAAGACTGGGACTCTTTTCTGTGCCACTGGGTGTCCATCAGTCATTGTGCTACACCCAGGACTGCTGAGGGAGCTGCTGATGTCCTGGGAAGGTCACTCTGCAATAACTCGGCAGGATTCCAGTGCATTTGAGAGCTTCCTAATGAATGAGAGCTCCTGGCCTTTTGTCTTGGATGGGATCAAGGGAGAGCATCCGGCAAAGCCGAAGGTGTTCAGGCTGAACCTGTTCCATTTGGATTTCTGCAATCTACCCAAGAGCATACACTGTCATCTAGAGCATATTCCTTGACCTCATTCATGAATCCAATAAACAAACAACAACCCCGTGTTTGCCCAGGCTTGGCTGTGATGTCAATTCTCTTATTCCGCATTCAAGCCACAAGGTTTCATAATTTAAAACCTCCAAGTCTTAATATTTTTTTCCTGTTTGTAACAGCTAATTGTTACTAATGGATGATCAGTGAGCTCTTCCTCCCTCCTATGTCATGGTGCTGGTGTTCCTATGTGGAATTCTGTGATTCCAAGCCATTTTCTTGAGGCCTGACTTTGATAGCAATATTTAAATTCAAGTATTAGAGGTTAAATGCTGGTGTTGATGGCCTTGTCAGGGCAAGGTGAAGACGTGACCAAAGCCGCCTCATCAGTGAGGTTGCCCCAGGGCTCTCATGCTCTGTGGTTTGGGGGTGCATTGTGAAGATGGGCCCCAAACCATCACAGCTCTGTCAGGCTGATCTGGGCTTTGCAGGAGCGCTGCTTGTGAAGGTCTGTTCCTTTCATCCCAGCTTCCATCCCCACCATGTTGCCATCTCTCCAGATGTTGTTGTATACCAGACCTTCCCAGCTGTGGATGGGGAAGCAATCCTGTTGTTTAGGGAGGATTCCATGCTGTTCTAAGTTTGTGTTGGTCCATCCATAGCGCTCATCTCATCAGGGTTCAGCAAGGTCACCTTGTGGGGTCACAGTGCTGGACTCTGCCTGACACATGGAAAGGGAAAATGGTGAAGGATAAGGAGAAAAGGATGTGAGGAGAACAATTCCTCAACCATTGATTAATCAACCCTTTGGCCAACAATCCTTTGCTGCAAAAAATTCCACCAGTTCCCAAGACAGGATTAGGAAAATAAATAAAAGCAAATTGAGGGCAGTGTCCATCCTTCCACCCACCACTTCAGGAACTACACAGTAGAACAAGAACTTGGACGTGGTTGACCAAGAGCAACTCAGGGAGACCAAGACAATGATGGAACTGGAGCAGCCTTAAAATGAGATGAAACTAGGGACCTTGAATTTCAGGCAGGAGACAAAATGCAAATGGGACATGTTGTCAGTAGGCCATGGCAAAACCTAGTTAAATCCCCAGTTCTCCAAAGCTTTTGTTGAGTCCTATGCATGTCCTGACACTTGCTATCAACAAGATGTTGGTTGTTAATTCTCTAAACTAAGAGGTTATGCCAAGGTCAGAGGGACACAGCCCCAAGGGAAAGAACACAGAATTGCAGAGTTGCAGGAAAGAAAACACTCCCCAACTTATGACTCACCAGGCTGTGCCAGCCAAGAGCTGCTGCCTGCAAAATGCCCCAAGGCCATGGGACAAGGCTGTCCCGCCCATCCAGAACCAGCATAAAAGCCGGCCCAGAGCCTCTCTCCCTCACACACTTCTCCTGACACCTTCTCCTGTGCAGACTACAAGGTGAGTCTCAAAACCCCTGACCCTCCTGCTCCTGCACCCCTGACCCTTCTCTTCCAGCACATTCAGTCCCAGCCTCAGCAGCTCTCACACCTCCCCACAGCCCCACAACAGCCTCCACACTCCCTTACTCTCCTGCATCCCTGCCCCTCACATCCCCAGTTCTCCCCCTGCCTCACCCCTCTCTTCCAGGCACCCTCCACACCACACCCATGGCCTGCAACAGCCTCTGCCGTCCCTGCGGACCCACCCCGCTGGCCAACAGCTGCAACGAGCCCTGTGCCCTGCAATGCCAGGATTCCCACGTCATCATCAACCCTTCCCCTGTGATGGTCACCCTGCCAGGACCCATCATGACCTCCTTCCCCCAGAGCACCGCCGTCAGATCCACCTCCTCTGCTGCCGTGGGCACTGAGCTCAGTGTGCAGGGACAGCCCATCTCTGGCGGATTTGGTGGCTTTGGTGGCTTTGGCTATGGCCGTGGATTTGGCTATGGGCTGGGAGGCCTGGGCTGCTATGGCAGAAGGGGCTATGGCTCCATCTGCTAAGGGCCTCAGCACCACTCCTGACACCAACTACCCACTCCCTGGAACTCATCTCAGGCATTGAAGATTCCTCTCTGGGTCATGGGCCCTCCTTTCAAAGGGGCTCAGAACTTTCAGCTCCTGCTCTCAGGGCACCAAGCAAGGCAGAAGCCAGGAACACAGCCCAGGCTGCCTGCAAACATGGCCCATCTGCCTCCTCCTCTTCTCCTCTCCCTGCTCTTTCCTTTCTGCTCTCCCCTTTGCCTCTGTCCAGTCCCCTCTGCTTCAAACCCTTCCTTCTAGGTCAGAGACGTTCGGGCCCCTCTGGTGGGCTGCTCCCACTGTGGGCAGGAAGTCCTTGATGCTCTGGCCAAATGTGCTGCAAGCAAAGCACCTTGGCTGTTGGTCACCCTGATTGTACCTCAGCCTTATTCCCTTCCGCTGGTTGCTCCTCCTTTTTCACTATTTTGTCTCAATAAAATTTTTCTTGCACCACAATTTCAGATGTCTCTTTTCTGAATGGATTCATAATAAACTGGATGTGAACCCTGTTTCCCTTGTGCTGCGCCACAGGAGAACAGGAATCCGGAGTCCAAGTGTCTTCCGGAGAAATTTAGGTTGGCTATTAAGGAATCTTCCTTCATGGAGAGGGCTGTCATTGGTGTCACAGACTGCCCAGTGTAACTGTGCAGTCACCATCCCTGCAGGGATTTAATGTCCCTGGAGATGTGTCACTTGGGGACACGGGTTAATGGTGGCTTTAGTAATGCAGAGGGAATGGTTAGACTTTGTATTTAAAATTTAGGTCTTCTGCAACTAAAATATTTTTAAGATGGGATCGTTTAGTGGTGGATTTTGTAGCCCTGCTTTAACAGTTGAACTCAATGCCAAGAGGCTTTTCCACCAGAACTGACTCCATGGGTGTGGGTGGCAGCTGTGCAAGGGAGCAGAGGCCAAAAGGGAGAGGCAGCACAGGAGGGATGAGCCAGGCCTTTGGGGTCTTGAGTTATGGCAATTGCTGAGAAGTGAGGCCACTTCTCTTGGAGGATTTCCCTTGTGGAAATGGTGCTTGGCTGAGCTGTGTCTGCTCTGTGCCAGAGACTCAGCCTGGGCATGAGGAGAGAGCTGTGGCTGCTGTTGTACACAACCCTTTTGTGAAGACCTTGATATTCCTTCCCCTTCCATGCTCCCAGAGCAACTGAGCAAATCCAGGCTGCCTGAGAGGGCAGTGAGTGGCCTGAGAGTGGCTGTGGGGCCAGAGGCTGGAGATCAGTGGCCTAAAATTCAAATCCAAGCAAGTCTCAAGGGAAGTAGGTCAAGAATTTTATCCATGAGGCCAAGCCTGTCCATCCTCTTCCAGAAATTTCTGGGCAGTGGGACTGTTGTCCCCTCAGCAAGCAGGCAGGTGGTGGAGTGGCTGAGGCACCATTGGTTGTGCCACCAGTCAGAGGGAACTGGAGAGTGAGGGTTAAAGGCATCTCCTGAAGTTCAGGAGGGGAAAATGTGAAGTTTTGCATCTGGGCAGGAGTGGCAATGGGCCCCAGGTCATGCTGGGGGCTGAGAGGCTGAGTAGGAGCTTTTCAGAACAGGACCCTGTGGTGCTAGTGGAGAACAAAGAGACCACAAAATCTGAATCCTTCCCTTTCCTGGAAAAGACATCACCAGAATCCAGGATAGATTTCAGGCAATTCTTTCCCTGAAGTTGGGAGAGGTGGCCTTTCCTCTCTTTAGAGCACTGGTGGGTCCTGTGGGGTGTGGTGTGGTGTGGGCAGTTCTGAGCTGTCCAGGGAAAGAAGCACAAGGGCTTAGTGAAGCAAGACCAGGCCAGGGTGACCAAGACACTGAAAGCGCAGGAGAATAATTGCTAGAGGACAGAAAGAGCTGGGACTCCCAGGAGACAATGCAGATTCCTGATAGCAGGGAATGAAATTAAGGATACCTGGCTGTTTTCCACAACGCACACAGGAGAAGGAAAGGGGAGAAAGGAAGAAGGGAAAACAGATGGAATTCCCTGGGGAAAGAAGGCAAGAATTTTTGAGTGTGAGAGTGGTCTCGGTGTGAAAAAGCTGATGGAGCCTCTGCTGGCAGAACCAAAACAGAGCTGGCCAAGGTCCTGGAAATGCTGTCCTTGCTGTGTTTCCTTGAGGAGAGGGAAATGAGGCACCTGTATTCCAGAGTTCATGCCCAAGTGGAGGATGTTGTTCCTTCTGTTTGCTGGGTGGGTTCAAGAGTCCTGATGGGGAAGGGAGTATTTCAAGTGTGTGTTGGCACAGTGAGACTCTACCAGAGCCATGAGCAGGAGAGCATGGATGTGTCAAAGCTTTTGCGGCAGTGGGTTCCAGGTTTATGCCACATTGTGGAACGTATGTCCTTGTCTCCTCCTTCCAGTGCCTGTCTTGGTTATTGCTACTGGTGACATCTTACCTAAGAGAGGTGTTCTGCTTCTTTTCCATCCATGCCAACGGCCTGTCTGGCATTATATTTGGTGAGGATATGAAGCCATTGGAATTCAAAAAGATGAAGAGCCTTCTCAGACTTTGATGCAGGAAAACTTTATTAAGGGAAAAAATGAAGATGGGAGAAAGAACTAGAAGGAATCTAGTGTGAGATGCAAGTAGGGCAATGATCAGCTGAGGTGATTTGCTTGCAGGAGCTGTTGCCAGAGCCCCAGGCCCATTGTGGATGTCAGGGGTGGTGCAGAGGTCCCTTAGCAGTTGTAGCCATAGCCCCTTCTGCCATAGCAGCCAAGGCCATAGCCATAGCCCTGCCCGTAGCCGAATCCACAGCCATAGCCAAATCCACGGCCATAGCCAAGGCCGTAGCCAAATCCACGGTCATAGCCAAGGCCAAAGCCACCAAATCCGCCAGAGATGGGCTGTCCCTGCACACTGAGCTCAGTGCCCAGAGCAGCGGAGGAGGTGGATCCGACGGCGGTGTTCTGGGGGAAGGAGGTCATGATGGGTCCTGGCAGGGTGATCAGCACGGGGGAAGGGTCGATGATGACACGGGAATCCTGGCATTGCAGGGCACAGGGCTCGTTGCAGCTGTTGGCCAGCGGGGTGGGTCCGCAGGGACGGCAGAGGCTGTAGCAGGCCATGGGTGTGGTGTGGAGGGTGCCTTGAAGAGAAGAGGGTGAGGCAGGGCAGGGGTGTGGGGATGTGAGGGGTGATGATGCAGGAGGGTGAGGGAGTGTGGAGGCTGTTGTGGGGCTGTTGGTGAGGTGTGAGGACGGCTGAAGCTGGGGCTGAGGGCGCCACCAGAGAGGGGCCAGGGGTGGAGGAGCAGGAGGGTCAGGGGATTGAGGCTCACCTTGTAGTCTGCAGGAGCAGGAGGTGTGAGGAGAAGTGTGTGAGGGAGAGAGGCTCTGGGCCGGCTTTTATGCTGATCCTGGTGGGGCGGGACAGCCTTGTCCCATGGCCTTGGGGCATTTTAGTGGCATCAGCTCTTGGCTGCCTCATCCCGGTGAGTCATGAGTTGGGGCATGTTTTCCTTCATCAATTCTGCAATTCCATGTCCTGCTCTTGATGCTGTGCCCCTCTGACCTTGGCGGTGGCTTTAATAAATTGATATTTAGGCAGATATGATTGTTCCATGCATGTCAGGGAGGTGTGAATGAACAACCCAAGCCCTGAAGATCTACAATGTCATCAGTGATGTCATTTTGTGGCGTTTTGTGCTGTGTGCTGTGGTTTGCGGGTGCCTTGTGAAGACTGGGACTCTGTTCCATGACACTGCATGTCCATCTGTCATTGTGTTGCACCCAGGAATCCTGAGGGAGCTGCTGATGTCCTGGGGCGGTCACTCTGCAATAGCTTGTCAAGAACCCAATGCCTTCAAGCCTTTCAGGATGGATGAAAGAGAACTTATGGCCTTTTATCTTGAATGGGATCAAAAGAGAGGACATTTAAACTGAGAGGCTGTTCAGGCTGAACTTATTCCAGTATTATGATCCATTAGGATTTCTCCAATTCACATGACAGTGTCCTCTGCCATTTAATCTGTATTCCTTGACCTTGTTATGAAATTCACTAATGAAACAACCAACTGGGCTTGATCCCTTTTTTCCCAGGCTGTCTCTGACATCAAATAGCTTATTCCACATTCAAGCCACAAGTTTCATAACTCATAACCTGTAATTGTTAACATTGTGTTCCTGTAAGCAAATAATTACTAATGAACAATCAGTGGACTCCTCTGTTGTTCCCTGTCAAGGTCGGCGCATGTCTTTGTGGAATTGTGCAATTCCATATCCAGCTCCTGAGGCCCTGTCCATCTGTGGCTGTAACTGTTAATTACAAATATTAGGAGGTCAAATTTTTCTGTTGGTGGTTCATGTCAAGGAGGGCTGAAGACGTGACCTAAGCTTTGGAGAGGTGGGATGTCATCACTGTGGTCACCCCACTGCCCTTGTATGCTGTGGTTTGTGGGTGCCTCATGAAAAATTACCCCAAAATTTTCGCAGTTCTGATAGGCTGAACTGAGATTGACAGGTGTGCCAAGGAGGAGGTGTTGTACCTTCCATTGCCTTCCATCCCTTCAGTTGGCAGAGGCTGACCTCAGAGCTCACCTTTCAATTTGAACATGCTCAGTGGGTGCTTGGGTGATAGTCTAATCTCAGAGGTTTTGATATTTTTCGTCTTCCCTTGTGCTGAGTGCCAAAGGCTGAGGCCACTTGTGATTGTCAGAAGGAGGATTTGGAGGTTGACCAATTCTTGTCAGAGACAAGCATTGCATGATCCTCAATAATCCAGGTGTGTCCTGGTGGTGTCAGTGCCCAGTGTAATGGACTCAGAAAAGTGTGAAGGGCTGGGGCCAGTGCCTTGTGGTCAGTGTCCCAAAGTCCAGATGGCAGCAAGTCCCCAGTGCTGACCCCTGGGCCAACACTGAAAACTTGTTGACTTCTGGACATCTACTGGACTTCAGCAAGGGCAGCTGCCAAGTGCTTTTTCATGTGAGGAGTCATGCCAGGTAGGAAGAAATATCTGGGTGTCACTTGGAACAATTGTGCTCTTCTCTGAAAACACCTTTCAGAGTGGTTCTGGATTGGAGGGAATGGGGCAGGAGGTGTCCCTGTATTGTTGTGGGAAAAGGCTCCCCCAGTCTCCACCTCAGGACTGGGGGGAATTGTTGTGGTGAGGCAGGGAGACGATGTGATGAGGAGACTCTTGGTGTCTTCTGAGTACTGGTGAGGTCCCATGTGAGATGTTGTGTGCAATTCTAATCTCCCCAGTGTGAAAATGATGTCAGCTTATGAATATTGACTCTCAGAACCTCTGCTGGTCAGAGTGACTCTGAGATACGTTAGAAGGTCTCTTTTCTCAGCTTGGTGGTTGAAGAAGGAGTCAGAACTCTTCAGTTCTTGGTCTCATATCTATAAAATGCTTTCTCCTGGCCTGCCAAGGTCTGCTCAGCAGGTCAGTCAGAGTCACTCTGCCTGCTCTTTGGCGATGTTATCTTTTTATACTAAAAACTACGTGTACCATATTTACAATTACTTTCTAATACTTATAATTTATGTTAGACAGTGAGTTTCTATGCTAAACTAATCTAAAAGTGCCAACATCACAGCAGAAGATGGAGGTCAAGAAGAAGAAGGAGAAAGGCTGGACACTCCCAGATTCCCCCATCTTGCCCCCTGAACCCCCATTCTAAAAACCTCAAAAAATGTAGTTTTCCACCTTGTGATAAATTCACTATCATTCTACTCAGACTTTTGTGGCTTGTAATCCTTCATAGAAAGGTTGGTAATTGTTTTTTCCAGGGGCTAAATCAAAGGCACAGGGGTCTTGGGCTCTGTGTCAAGGTCTCTGAGCCCTCCGGGCAGGGGCTCTAGTCCTCCACGGCAGCCAGAAGAATTTCTTGAGTTCTGACAAGTCACTAGTTCAGAAAGACCAAGAGTCCAGAGGAGCTGGTGGATCATCACTGGATGAGAAACTTAGAGAGCTTGGACTCCCAGGGGATGGGGGCAGACAGGGGATTGTCATCAGTGTGTGCAAATCCCTGATGGCAGGGAATGAAGGTGAGGGAACCTGACTGTTCTCAGTAGTGCACACATGCAGGACAAGAGGGCAAGGGCAAAGGGAAAACAGATGGAATTCCCTGTACAAAGAAAGCAAGAATTTCTCATTTTTAGGGTGGTCATAGAGCGGAAATGGTGCTGGACTGCTGGCCCTGGGAGATCCAATGCTGAACTGTCCATGGTGCTGGGAATCCTGCTCGTGTTGGTCTTGCTGAAACAGGGAAATGGAAGCTCTTGCACTCCAGATTTCCTGTCCAAGTGGAGGATTTTGGTTCTCTTATTGCTGGAGGGGTTCAAGAGTACTGCTGGGGAAGAGAGTTTGTCAGGTGTGTGCTGACACAGAGCAACTTGACCAGAGCTGTACCCAGGAGAGCATGGATGTGACCAAGGCTTTGGTCTATCAGGGATGTGTTTGTACCATGTTCAGGAAAGCGTCCCCTCCTGTGCTTCCCATGCCAGATGTTTTTATTAGTTGTATTTACATATTTTTGAAGGAAGGTGTTGTTGCACATACCCCAATGGCCAGTTTAGGCATGGAATGCACTAGGTAAGGATGTGAGACCACTGGAATTACAGAAGAACAAGAGGCGTATCAGGCTTTGATGCAATAAGACTTTATTAACGCACAAGAATGAAGAGACGGGAGAAAGGAGAAGACAGGGTCTGGTGAGAGGTGCAAGTAGGACAAACACCAGCTGAGGTGCTTTGCTGGCAGGAGCTGTTGCCAGAGGCCAGAGCTGGTGGTGTCAGGGGTGGTGCCAAGGTCCCTTAGTAGTTGTAGCCATAGCCCCTTCTGCCATAGCAGCCAAGGCCATAGCCATAGCCCTGCCCATAGCCGAATCCACAGCCATAGCCGAATCCACGGCCATAGCCAAGGCCATAGCCAAAGCCACCAAAGCCACCAAATCCGCCAGAGATGGGCTGTCCCTGCACACTGAGCTCAGTGCCCACGGCAGCGGAGGAGGTGGATCCGACGGCGGTGCTCTGGGGGAAGGAGGTCATGATGGGTCCTGGCAGGGTGACCAGCACAGGAGAGGGGTCGATGATGACGCGGGAATCCTGGCATTGCAGGGCACAGGGCTCGTTGCAGCTGTTGGCCAGCGGGGTGGGTCCGCAGGGAGTGCAGCGGTTGTAGCAGGCCATGGGTGTGGTGACGAGGGTGCCTGGAAAAGAGGGAGGTGAGGCAGGGTCATGGAGGTTTGGGGGTTGTGATGGGTGGTATGGGAGGGTGATGGAGTGTGGAGGCTGTTGTGGGGCTGTGGGGAGGTGTGAGGGCTGCTGAGTGGGGCTGAGTGTGTTGGCAGAGAGGGGCCAAGGGGGCAGGAGCAGGAGGGTCAGGGGATTGAGACTCACCTTGCTGTCCGGACTGGCGAAGGAGAAGGTGTCAGGAGAAGTGTGTGAGTGAGAGAGACACTGGGCCGGCTTTTATGCTGCTCCTGGAGGGGCGGGACAGGCTTGTCCCATGGCCTTGGGGCATTTTGCAGGCAGTAGCTCTTGCCTGGCCCAGCTTGGTGAGTCATGAGGTGGGGAGTGTTTTCCTTTCTGCAATTCTGCAATTCTGTGTTCTTCCCTTGCGGCTGTGTCCATCTGACCTTGGCAGAACATCTTAATTGCAAGAATTGATTATCTTGTTGTTTATAGTGTGTGTTAGGACATGTAAAATACTCCATCGAATCTTAGAGTTATTGGGGTGTTGTCACTAATGTCATTCCATGGCATTCCATATTATGACATCTCCTATTTGCATTCTTGTCTCCTGCCTGAAAGAACTCCCAGATTTCTCACCTTGTCCTCGTTTTGAGGATACTCAAGTCATGCCAGTGTCATGGTGTCCCTGCAGTGCTCTCAGTCAACCATGTCCATGTCCTTGTTCCACCAGGGATCTCTACCAGTGTTGTGGACCAGGACAGTCCGCTCCCTCAACCTTTCCAAAGCTCAGGCACATGGGTTCCAAGAGTGAATTAATCAAAGGATGGGGAGCTGTGCTCCTCATGTATCTTGTTCTCCTTATCATTCAGCATTTTTCCTTTCCACAGTCACAGGTGAGATGGGCGCTATGGATGAACCAACTCAAGACTATGGGGAGCATGGAAGGCCACCCTAAATCACAGGGATTGAGTTCCCATCTCCAGCAGGAAACTCTGGGGATGTTTACAACATGGTGGGGATGGAGAGAACATCATAGAAAGGGCAGTTCCTCACAAGCAGAGCTCCTGCAAAGCCAGACAATCCTGACAGAGCTGTGATGACTCGGGGCCCCATGTTACAATGAGTGGCAGTGTTTAAGGGTCCCCAGGATGAGGAAAAAGATGAGAATTTTTACTCCATGTTTCAGAAGGCTGATTTATTATTTTATGATATATACTATATTAAAGGGAAATTATATATTAGACTATACTAAAGAAAGAGAGAAAGAAGACCTCAGAAAGCTAGAAAGGAACGAATAATAAAATCTTGTGACTGACTAGAGTCCCGACACAGCCGGACCTGTGATTGGCCATTAATTAAAAACATGTCACATGCTGGGCAAACAATTCTCCAAATCACATTCCAAAGTAGAAAAACATGGAGAAGCTGAAGGTTCCCAGCTTCTCAGGAGAAAAGATCTGAGCAAAAGGATTTTTCAGAAAATACGTCTGTGACAACAATGCACCCAAAAACCAAGACACACCAGTGCCATGGGGTGACCTCACTGATGACACCGCGTCTGTCCAAGGCTTTGGACATGTCTCCAGCCCACCATGACACACGGCATCAACACCTGCCTCTAACCTCTAAGGCACTTAAAATCTGCCGCCAAGGTCAGGTGGACATGGCCTCCAAAGAAGGACATGGAGCTACAGAATTCCACAAAGGAATGCCCACACCATGTCATAGGAGGGAAGATGACTGTGCTGACCAACCATCAGTAATTACTGGGTTTTGCTAGCAGGAACAGATTATTAGGATTAAAAGGATATGAGATATGAAAAGTGATGGGATGAATGCGGATTAAAGGCAAGAACATCACAGGCCAGCCTGGGAAAAAAAGGATTAGGCTGAGTTGTTTAATGGATTTCTTAATGAGGTCAAGGAATATGCTTTAAATGACAGAGTACAATGTCAAGTGAAGATGAGAAGTCCAAATGGACCATGACACCAGAACAAGTTCAACCAGACCAGCCTCTACTTTTCCAGATGTTTTCTCTTGATTCAGTTCAAGACACAAGGCCACGAGATCTCTTTAATCTGTAGGAACACTCATAATTCACGATAATATTTCCATGTTATTGCAGAGTGACCTCCCCGGGACATCAGCAGCTCCCTCAGCATTCCTGGGAGAAGCACAATGACTGATGGACATCCAGTGGCACAGAAAAGAGTCCCAGTCTTCACAAGCACCAAAAAACCACAACACATAAGTGCCACAAAATGACATCACTGATGATATCTCAACTCTGCTGGGCTCTGGTTGTTTATTCAGCCCTTCCTGAAACACACGGAACAATCAAATCCACCCAAATACCATGTCTCACTTCAAAGAGGCCGTCAAGGTCACAGACTCACAAGGACACAGACTCAAGAACCAATCATGACACTGCTAAATTCTATGAATGAAAATACAACTCATAACTCATCAGGCTGGGCCAGTCAAGAGTGGCAGCCAAAAAAATGCCCCAGGGCCATGGGACAAGGCTGTCCCGCCCCTCCAGGATCAGCATAAAAGCCAGCCCAGAGCCTCTCTCCCTCACACACTTCTCCTGACCTCTTCTCCTCCTGCTCCTGCTGACAACCAGGTGAGTCTCAAGCCCCTGGCCCTCCTGCTCCTGCACCCCTGGCCCTTCTCTTCCAGCACATTCAGCCCCAGCCTCAGCAGCTCTCACATCTCCCCACAGCCCCACAACAGCCTCCACACTCCCTTACTCTCCTGCATCCCTGCCTCTCACATCCCCAGTTCTCCCTCTGCCTCACCCCTCTCTTCCAGGCACCCTCCACACCACACCCATGGCCTGCAACAGCCTCTGCCGTCCCTGCGGACCCACCCCGCTGGCCAACAGCTGCAACGAGCCCTGTGCCCTGCAATGCCAGGATTCCCGTGTTGTTATCCAGCCTTCTCCTGTGCTGGTCACCCTGCCAGGACCCATCATGACCTCCTTCCCCCAGAACACCGCCGTCGGATCCACCTCCTCGGCTGCCGTGGGCACTGAGCTCAGTGTGCAGGGACAGCCCATCTCTGGCGGATTTGGTGGCTTTGGTGGCTACGGCCTTGGCTATGGCCATGGATTTGGCTATGGGCTGGGAGGCCTGGGCTGCTATGGCAGAAGGGGCGGCTCCATCTGCTAAGGGCCTCAGCACCATCCCTGACACCAACCACCCTCTTCCTGGAACTCATCTCAGGCATTGAGGATTCCTCTCTGGGTCATGGGCCCTCCTTTCAAAGGGGCTCAGAACTTTCAGCTCCTGCTCTCAGGGCACCAAGCAAGGCAGAAGCCAGGAACACAGCCCAGGCTGCCTGCAAACATGGCCCATCTGCCTCCTCCTCTTCTCCTCTCCCTGCTCTTTCCTTTCTGCTCTCCCCTTTGGCTCTGTCCAGTCCCCTCTGCTTCAAACCCTTCCTTCTAGGTCAGAGACGTTCGGGCCCCTCTGGTGGGCTGCTCCCACTGTGGGCAGGAAGTCCTTGATGCTCTGGCCAAATGTGCTGCAAGCAAAGCACCTTGGCTGTTGGTCACCCTGATTGTACCTCAGCCTTATTCCCTTCCGCTGGTTGCTCCTCCTTTTTCACTATTTTGTCTCAATAAAATTTTTCTTGCACCACAATTTCAGATGTCTCTTTTCTGAATGGATTCATAATAAACTGGATGTGAACCCTGTTTCCCTTGTGCTGCGCCACAGGAGAACAGGAATCCGGAGTCCAAGTGTCTTCCGGAGAAATTTAGGTTGGCTATTAAGGAATCTTCCTTCATGGAGAGGGCTGTCATTGGTGTCATAGACTGCCCAGTGTAACTGTGCAGTCACCATCCCTGCAGGGATTTAATGTCTCTGGAGATGTGTCACTTGGGGACACGGGTTAATGGTGGCTTTAGTAATGCAGAGGGAATGGTTAGACATTGTGTTTAAAATTTAGCTCTTCTGCAACTAAAATATTTTTAAGATGGGATCGTTTGGTGGTGGATTTTGTAGCCCTGCTTTAACAGTTGAACTCAATGCCAAGAGGCTTTTCCACCAGAACTGACTCCATGGGTGTGGGTGGCAGCTGTGCAAGGAAGCAGAGGCCAAAAGGGAGAGGCAGCACAGGAGGGATGAGCCAGGCCTTTGGGGTCTTGAGTTATGGCAATTGCTGAGAAGTGAGGCCACTTCTCTTGGAGGATTTCCCTTGAGGAAATGGTGCTTGGCTGAGCTGTGTCTGCTCTGTGCCAGAGACTCAGCCTGGGCATGAGGAGAGAGCTGTGGCTGCTGTTGAACTCAACCCTTTTGTGAAGACCTTGATATTCCTTCCCCTTCCATGCTCCCAGAGCAACTGAGCAAATCCAGGCTGCCTGAGAGGGCAGTGAGTGGCCTAAGAGTGGCTGTGGGGCCAGAGGCTGGAGATCAGTGGCCTAAAATTCAAATCCAAGCAAGTCTCAAGGGAAGTAGGTCAAGAATTTTATCCATGAGGCCAAGCCTGTCCATCCTCCTCCAGAAACGTCTGGGCAGTGGGACTGTTGTCCCCTCAGCAAGCAGGCAGGTGGTGGAGTGGCTGAGGCACCACTTGGTTGTGCCACCAGTCAGAGTGGAGAGTGGAGAGTGAGAGTTAAAGGCATCTCCTGAAGTTCAGGAGGGGAAAATGTGAAGTTCTGCATCTGGGCAGGAGTGGCAATGGGCCCCAGGTCATGCTGGGGGCTGAGAGGCTGAGTAGGAGCTTTTCAGAACAGGACCCTGTGGTGCTAGTGGAGAACAAAGAGACCACAAAATCTGAATCCTTCCCTTTCCTGGAAAAGATATCACCAGAATCCAGGATAGATTTCAGGCAATTCTTGCCCTGAAGTTGGGAGAGGTGGCCTTTCCTCTCTTTAGAGCACTGGTGGGGTCCTGTGGGGTGTGGTGTGGTGTGGGCAGTTCTGAGCTGTCCAGGGAAAGAAGCACAAGGGCTTAGTGAAGCAAGACCAGGCCAGGGTGACCAAGACACTGAAAGGGCAGGCGAATAATTCCTAGAGGACAGAAAGAGCTGGGACTCCCAGGAGACAATGCAGATTCCTGATAGCAGGGAATGAAATTGAGGATGCCTGGCTGTTTTCCACAATGCACACAGGAGAAGGAAAGGGGAGAAAGGAAGAAGGGAGAACAGATGGAATTCCCTGGGGAAAGAAGGCAAGAATTTTTGAGTGTGAGAGTGGTCTCGGTGTGAAAAAGCTGATGGAGCCTCTGCTGGCAGAACCAAAACAGAGCTGGCCAAGGTCCTGGAAATGCTGTCCTTGCTGTGTTTCCTTGAGGAGAGGGAAATGAGGCACCTGTATTCCAGAGTTCATGCCCAAGTGGAGGATGTTGTTCCTTCTGTTTGCTGGGTGGGTTCAAGAGTCCTGATGGGGAAGGGAGTATTTCAAGTGTGTGCTGGCACAGTGAGACTCTACCAGAGCCATGAGCAGGAGAGCATGGATGTGTCAAAGCTTTTGGGGCAGTGGGTTCCAGGTTTATGCCACATTGTGGAAGGTATGTCCTTGTCTCCTCCTTCCACTGCCTGTCTTGGTTATTGCTACTGGTGACATCTTACCTAAGAGAGGTGTTCTGCTTCTTTTCCATCCATGCCAACGGCCTGTCTGGCATTATATTTGGTGAGGATATGAAGACATTGGAATTCAAAAAGATGAGGAACCTTCTCAGACTTTGATGCAGGAAAACTTTATTGAGGGAAAAAATGAAGACGGGAGAAAGAACTAGAAGGAATCTAGTGTGAGATGCAAGTAGGGCAATGATCAGCTGAGGTGATTTGCTTGCCAGCTGAGGAGCTGTTGCCAGAGCCCCAGGCCCATTGTGGATGTCAGGGGTGGTGCAGAGGTCCCTTAGCAGTTGTAGCCATAGCCCCTTCTGCCATAGCAGCCAAGGCCATAGCCATAGCCCTGCCCGTAGCCGAATCCACAGCCATAGCCAAATCCACGGCCATAGCCAAGGCCGTAGCCAAATCCACGGTCATAGCCAAGGCCAAAGCCACCAAATCCGCCAGAGATGGGCTGTCCCTGCACACTGAGCTCAGTGCCCACGGCAGCCGAGGAGGTGGATCCGACGGCGGTGTTCTGGGGGAAGGAGGTCATGATGGGTCCTGGCAGGGTGATCAGCACGGGGGAAGGGTCGATGATGACGCGAGAATCCTGGCATTGCAGGGCACAGGGCTCGTTGCAGCTGTTGGCCAGTGGGGTGGGTCCGCAGGGAGTGCAGCGGTTGTAGCAGGCCATGGGTGTGGTGTGGAGGGTGCCTGGAAGAGAAGAGGGTGAGGCAGGGCAGGGGTGTGGGGATGTGAGGGGTGATGATGCAGGAGGGTGAGGGAGTGTGGAGGCTGTTGTGGGGCTGTTGGTGAGGTGTGAGGACGGCTGAAGCTGGGGCTGAGGGCGCCACCAGAGAGGGGCCAGGGGTGGGGGAGCAGGAGGGTCAGGGGATTGAGGCTCACCTTGTAGTCTGCAGGAGCAGGAGGTGTGAGGAGAAGTGTGTGAGGGAGAGAGGCTCTGGGCCGGCTTTTATGCTGATCCTGGAGGGGCGGGACAGCCTTGTCCCATGGCCTTGGGGCATTTTAGTGGCATCAGCTCTTGGCTGCCCCAACCCCGTGAGTCATGAGTTGGGGCATGTTTTCCTTCATGCCATTCTGCAATTCCATGTCCTGCTCTTGATGCTTTGTCCCTCTGACCTTGGCGGTAGCTTTAATAAATTGATATTTAGGCAGATTTGATTGTTCCACGCGTGTCAGGGAGGTGTGAATGAACAACCCAAGCCCTGAAGATCTACAATGTCATCAGTGATGTCATTTTGTGGCGTTTTGTGCTGTGTGCTGTGGTTTGCGGGTGCCTTGTGAAGACTGGGACTCTGTTCCATGACACTGCATGTCCATCTGTCATTGTGTTGCACCCAGGAATCCTGAGGGAGCTGCTGATGTCCTGGGGCGGTCACTCTGCAATAGCTTGTCAAGAACCCAATGCCTTCAAGCCTTTCAGGATGGATGAAAGAGAACTTATGGCCTTTTATCTTGAATGGGATCAAAAGAGAGGACATTTAAACTGAGAGGCTGTTCAGGCTGAACTTATTCCAGTATTATGATCCATTAGGATTTCTCCAATTCACATGACAGTGTCCTCTGCCATTTAATCTGTATTCCTTGACCTTGTTATGAAATTCACTAATGAAACAACCAACTGGGCTTGATCCCTTTTTTCCCGGGCTGTCTCTGACATCAATTAGCTTATTCCACATTCAAGCCACAAGTTTCATAACTCATAACCTGTAATTGTTAACATTGTGTTCCTGTAAGCAAATAATTACTAATGAACAATCAGTGGACTCCTCTGTTGTTCCCTGTCAAGGTCGGCACATGTCTTTGTGGAATTGTGCAATTCCATATCCAGCTCCTGAGGCCCTGTCCATCTGTGGCTGTAACTGTTAATTACAAATATTAGGAGGTCAAATTTTTCTGTTGGTGGTTCATGTCAAGGAGGGCTGAAGACGTGACCTAAGCTTTGGAGAGGTGGGATGTCATCACTGTGGTCACCCCACTGCCCTTGTATGCTGTGGTTTGTGGGTCCCTCATGAAAAATTACCCCAAAATTTTCACAGTTCTGATAGGCTGGACTGAGATTGACAGGTGTGCCAAGGAGGAGGTGTTGTACCTTCCATTGCCTTCCATCCCTTCAGTTGGCAGAGGCTGACCTCAGAGCTCACCTTTCAATTTGAACATGCTCAGTGGGTGCTTGGGTGATAGTCTAATCTCAGAGGTTTTGATATTTTTCGTCTTCCCTTGTGCTGAGTGCCAAAGGCTGAGGCCACTTGTGATTGTCAGAAGGAGGATTTGGAGGTTGACCAATTCTTGTCAGAGACAAGCATTGCATGATCCTCAATAATCCAGGTGTGTCCTGGTGGTGTCAGTGCCCAGTGTAATGGACTCAGAAAAGTGTGAAGGGCTGGGGCCAGTGCCTTGTGGTCAGTGTCCCAAAGTCCAGATGGCAGCAAGTCCCCAGTGCTGACCCCTGGGCCAACACTGAAAACTTGTTGACTTCTGGACATCTACTGGACTTCAGCAAGGGCAGCTGCCAAGTGCTTTTTCATGTGAGGAGTCGTGCCAGGTAGGAAGAAATATCTGGGTGTCACTTGGAACAATTGTGCTCTTCTCTGAAAACACCTTTCAGAGTGGTTCTGGATTGGAGGGAATGGGGCAGGAGGTGTCCCTGTATTGTTGTGGGAAAAGGCTCCCCCAGTCTCCACCTCAGGACTGGGGGGAATTGTTGTGGTGAGGCAGGGAGACGATGTGATGAGGAGACTCTTGGTGTCTTCTGAGTACTGGTGAGGTCCCATGTGAGATGTTGTGTGCAATTCTAATCTCCCCAGTGTGAAAATGATGTCAGCTTATGAATATTGACTCTCAGAACCTCTGCTGGTCAGAGTGACTCTGAGATACGTTAGAAGGTCTCTTTTCTCAGCTTGGTGGTTGAAGAAGGAGTCAGAACTCTTCAGTTCTTGGTCTCATATCTATAAAATGCTTTCTCCTGGCCTGCCAAGGTCTGCTCAGCAGGTCAGTCAGAGTCACTCTGCCTGCTCTTTGGCGATGTTATCTTTTTATACTAAAAACTACGTGTACCATATTTACAATTACTTTCTAATACTTATAATTTATGTTAGACAGTGAGTTTCTATGCTAAACTAATCTAAAAGTGCCAACATCACAGCAGAAGATGGAGGTCAAGAAGAAGAAGGAGAAAGGCTGGACACTCCCAGATTCCCCCATCTTGCCCCCTGAACCCCCATTCTAAAAACCTCAAAAAATGTAGTTTTCCACCTTGTGATAAATTCACTATCATTCTACTCAGACTTTTGTGGCTTGTAATCCTTCATAGAAAGGTTGGTAATTGTTTTTTCCAGGGGCTAAATCAAAGGCACAGGGGTCTTGGGCTCTGTGTCAAGGTCTCTGAGCCCTCCGGGCAGGGGCTCTAGTCCTCCACGGCAGCCAGAAGAATTTCTTGAGTTCTGACAAGTCACTAGTTCAGAAAGACCAAGAGTCCAGAGGAGCTGGTGGATCATCACTGGATGAGAAACTTAGAGAGCTTGGACTCCCAGGGGATGGGGGTAGACAGGGGATTGTCATCAGTGTGTGCAAATCCCTGATGGCAGGGAATGAAGGTGAGGGAACCTGACTGTTCTCAGTAGTGCACACATACAGGACAAGAGGGCAAGGGCAAAGGGAAAACAGATGGAATTCCCTGTACAAAGAAAGCAAGAATTTCTCATTTTTAGGGTGGTCATAGAGCGGAAATGGTGCTGGACTGCTGGCCCTGGGAGATCCAATGCTGAACTGTCCATGGTGCTGGGAATCCTGCTCGTGTTGGTCTTGCTGAAACAGGGAAATGGAAGCTCTTGCACTCCAGATTTCCTGTCCAAGTGGAGGATTTTGGTTCTCTTATTGCTGGAGGGGTTCAAGAGTACTGCTGGGGAAGAGAGTTTGTCAGGTGTGTGCTGACACAGAGCAACTTGACCAGAGCTGTACCCAGGAGAGCATGGATGTGACCAAGGCTTTGGTCTATCAGGGATGTGTTTGTACCATGTTCAGGAAAGCGTCCCCTCCTGTGCTTCCCATGCCAGATGTTTTTATTAGTTGTATTTACATATTTTTGAAGGAAGGTGTTGTTGCACATACCCCAATGGCCAGTTTAGGCATGGAATGCACTAGGTAAGGATGTGAGACCACTGGAATTACAGAAGAACAAGAGGCGTATCAGGCTTTGATGCAATAAGACTTTATTAACGCACAAGAATGAAGAGACGGGAGAAAGAAGAAGATAGGGTCTGGTGAGAGGTGCAAGTAGGACAAACACAAGCTGAGGTGCTTTGCTTGCAGGAGCTGTTGCCAGAGGGCAGAGCTGGTGGTGTCAGGGGTGGTGCCAAGGTCCCTTAGCAGTTGTAGCCATAGCCCCTTCTGCCATAGCAGCCAAGGCCATAGCCATAGCCCTGCCCATAGCCGAATCCACAGCCATAGCCGAATCCACGGCCATAGCCAAGGCCGTAGCCAAAGCCACCAAAGCCACCAAATCCGCCAGAGATGGGCTGTCCCTGCACACTGAGCTCAGTGCCCACGGCAGCGGAGGAGGTGGATCCGACGGCGGTGCTCTGGGGGAAGGAGGTCATGATGGGTCCTGGCAGGGTGACCAGCACAGGAGAGGGGTCGATGATGACGCGGGAATCCTGGCATTGCAGGGCACAGGGCTCGTTGCAGCTGTTGGCCAGCGGGGTGGGTCCGCAGGGAGTGCAGCGGTTGTAGCAGGCCATGGGTGTGGTGACGAGGGTGCCTGGAAAAGAGGGAGGTGAGGCAGGGTCATGGAGGTTTGGGGGTTGTGATGGGTGGTATGGGAGGGTGATGGAGTGTGGAGGCTGTTGTGGGGCTGTGGGGAGGTGTGAGGGCTGCTGAGTGGGGCTGAGTGTGTTGGCAGAGAGGGGCCAAGGGGGCAGGAGCAGGAGGGTCAGGGGATTGAGACTCACCTTGCTGTCCGGACTGGCGAAGGAGAAGGTGTCAGGAGAAGTGTGTGAGTGAGAGAGACACTGGGCCAGCTTTTATGCTGCTCCTGGAGGGGCGGGACAGGCTTGTCCCATGGCCTTGGGGCATTTTGCAGGCAGTAGCTCTTGCCTGGCCCAGCTTGGTGAGTCATGAGGTGGGGAGTGTTTTCCTTTCTGCAATTCTGCAATTCTGTGTTCTTCCCTTGCGGCTGTGTCCATCTGACCTTGGCAGAACATCTTAATTGCAAGAATTGATTATCTTGTTGTTTATAGTGTGTGTTAGGACATGTAAAATACTCCATCGAATCTTAGAGTTATTGGGGTGTTGTCACTAATGTCATTCCATGGCATTCCATATTATGACATCTCCTATTTGCATTCTTGTCTCCTGCCTGAAAGAACTCCCAGATTTCTCACCTTGTCCTCGTTTTGAGGATACTCAAGTCATGCCAGTGTCATGGTGTCCCTGCAGTGCTCTCAGTCAACCATGTCCATGTCCTTGTTCCACCAGGGATCTCTACCAGTGTTGTGGACCAGGACAGTCTGCTCCCTCAACCTTTCCAAAGCTCAGGCACATGGGTTCCAAGAGTGAATTAATCAAAGGATGGGGAGCTGTGCTCCTCATGTATCTTGTTCTCCTTATCATTCAGCATTTTTCCTTTCCACAGTCACAGGTGAGATGGGCGCTATGGATGAACCAACTCAAGACTATGGGGAGCATGGGAGGCCACCCTAAATCACAGGGATTGAGTTCCCATCTCCAGCAGGAAACTCTGGGGATGTTTACAACATGGTGGGGATGGAGAGAACATCATAGAAAGGGCAGTTCCTCACAAGCAGAGCTCCTGCAAAGCCAGACAATCCTGACAGAGCTGTGATGACTCGGGGCCCCATGTTACAATGAGTGGCAGTGTTTAAGGGTCCCCAGGATGAGGAAAAAGATGAGAATTTTTACTCCATGTTTCAGAAGGCTGATTTATTATTTTATGATATATACTATATTAAAGGGAAATTATATATTAGACTATACTAAAGAAAGAGAGAAAGAAGACCTCAGAAAGCTAGAAAGGAACGAATAATAAAATCTTGTGACTGACTAGAGTCCCGACACAGCCGGACCTGTGATTGGCCATTAATTAAAAACATGTCACATGCTGGGCAAACAATTCTCCAAATCACATTCCAAAGTAGAAAAACATGGAGAAGCTGAAGGTTCCCAGCTTCTCAGGAGAAAAGATCTGAGCAAAAGGATTTTTCAGAAAATACGTCTGTGACAACAATGCACCCAAAAACCAAGACACACCAGTGCCATGGGGTGACCTCACTGATGACACCGCGTCTGTCCAAGGCTTTGGACATGTCTCCAGCCCACCATGACACACGGCATCAACACCTGCCTCTAACCTCTAAGGCACTTAAAATCTGCCGCCAAGGTCAGGTGGACATGGCCTCCAAAGAAGGACATGGAGCTACAGAATTCCACAAAGGAATGCCCACACCATGTCATAGGAGGGAAGATGACTGTGCTGACCAACCATCAGTAATTACTGGGTTTTGCTAGCAGGAACAGATTATTAGGATTAAAAGGATATGAGATATGAAAAGTGATGGGATGAATGCGGATTAAAGGCAAGAACATCACAGGCCAGCCTGGGAAAAAAAGGATTAGGCTGAGTTGTTTAATGGATTTCTTAATGAGGTCAAGGAATATGCTTTAAATGACAGAGTACAATGTCAAGTGAAGATGAGAAGTCCAAATGGACCATGACACCAGAACAAGTTCAACCAGACCAGCCTCTACTTTTCCAGATGTTTTCTCTTGATTCAGTTCAAGACACAAGGCCACGAGATCTCTTTAATCTGTAGGAACACTCATAATTCACGATAATATTTCCATGTTATTGCAGAGTGACCTCCCCGGGACATCAGCAGCTCCCTCAGCATTCCTGGGAGAAGCACAATGACTGATGGACATCCAGTGGCACAGAAAAGAGTCCCAGTCTTCACAAGCACCAAAAAACCACAACACATAAGTGCCACAAAATGACATCACTGATGATATCTCAACTCTGCTGGGCTCTGGTTGTTTATTCAGCCCTTCCTGAAACACACGGAACAATCAAATCCACCCAAATACCATGTCTCACTTCAAAGAGGCCGTCAAGGTCACAGACTCACAAGGACACAGACTCAAGAACCAATCATGACACTGCTAAATTCTATGAATGAAAATACAACTCATAACTCATCAGGCTGGGCCAGTCAAGAGTGGCAGCCAAAAAAATGCCCCAGGGCCATGGGACAAGGCTGTCCCGCCCCTCCAGGATCAGCATAAAAGCCAGCCCAGAGCCTCTCTCCCTCACACACTTCTCCTGACCTCTTCTCCTCCTGCTCCTGCTGACAACCAGGTGAGTCTCAAGCCCCTGGCCCTCCTGCTCCTGCACCCCTGGCCCTTCTCTTCCAGCACACTCAGCCCCAGCCTCAGCAGCTCTCACATCTCCCCACAGCCCCACAACAGCCTCCACACTCCCTTACTCTCCTGCATCCCTGCCTCTCACATCCCCAGTTCTCCCTCTGCCTCACCCCTCTCTTCCAGGCACCCTCCACACCACACCCATGGCCTGCAACAGCCTCTGCCGTCCCTGCGGACCCACCCCGCTGGCCAACAGCTGCAACGAGCCCTGTGCCCTGCAATGCCAGGATTCCCGAGTTGTTATCCAGCCTTCTCCTGTGCTGGTCACCCTGCCAGGACCCATCATGACCTCCTTCCCCCAGAACACCGCCGTCGGATCCACCTCCTCCGCTGCCGTGGGCACTGAGCTCAGTGTGCAGGGACAGCCCATCTCTGGCGGATTTGGTGGCTTTGGTGGCTACGGCCTTGGCTATGGCCATGGATTTGGCTATGGGCTGGGAGGCCTGGGCTGCTATGGCAGAAGGGGCGGCTCCATCTGCTAAGGGCCTCAGCACCATCCCTGACACCAACCACCCTCTTCCTGGAACTCATCTCAGGCATTGAGGATTCCTCTCTGGGTCATGGGCCCTCCTTTCAAAGGGGCTCAGAACTTTCAGCTCCTGCTCTCAGGGCACCAAGCAAGGCAGAAGCCAGGAACACAGCCCAGGCTGCCTGCAAACATGGCCCATCTGCCTCCTCCTCTTCTCCTCTCCCTGCTCTTTCCTTTCTGCTCTCCCCTTTGGCTCTGTCCAGTCCCCTCTGCTTCAAACCCTTCCTTCTAGGTCAGAGACGTTCGGGCCCCTCTGGTGGGCTGCTCCCACTGTGGGCAGGAAGTCCTTGATGCTCTGGCCAAATGTGCTGCAAGCAAAGCACCTTGGCTGTTGGTCACCCTGATTGTACCTCAGCCTTATTCCCTTCCGCTGGTTGCTCCTCCTTTTTCACTATTTTGTCTCAATAAAATTTTTCTTGCACCACAATTTCAGATGTCTCTTTTCTGAATGGATTCATAATAAACTGGATGTGAACCCTGTTTCCCTTGTGCTGCGCCACAGGAGAACAGGAATCCGGAGTCCAAGTGTCTTCCGGAGAAATTTAGGTTGGCTATTAAGGAATCTTCCTTCATGGAGAGGGCTGTCATTGGTGTCACAGACTGCCCAGTGTAACTGTGCAGTCACCATCCCTGCAGGGATTTAATGTCCCTGGAGATGTGTCACTTGGGGACACGGGTTAATGGTGGCTTTAGTAATGCAGAGGGAATGGTTAGACTTTGTATTTAAAATTTAGCTCTTCTGCAACTAAAATATTTTTAAGATGGGATCATTTAGTGGTGGATTTTGTAGCCCTGCTTTAACAGTTGAACTCAATGCCAAGAGGCTTTTCCACCAGAACTGACTCCATGGGTGTGGGTGGCAGCTGTGCAAGGAAGCAGAGGCCAAAAGGGAGAGGCAGCACAGGAGGGATGAGCCAGGCCTTTGGGGTCTTGAGTTATGGCAATTGCTGAGAAGTGAGGCCACTTCTCTTGGAGGATTTCCCTTGAGGAAATGGTGCTTGGCTGAGCTGTGTCTGCTCTGTGCCAGAGACTCAGCCTGGGCATGAGGAGAGAGCTGTGGCTGCTGTTGTACACAACCCTTTTGTGAAGACCTTGATATTCCTTCCCCTTCCATGCTCCCAGAGCAACTGAGCAAATCCAGGCTGCCTGAGAGGGCAGTGAGTGGCCTAAGAGTGGCTGTGGGGCCAGAGGCTGGAGATCAGTGGCCTAAAATTCAAATCCAAGCAAGTCTCAAGGGAAGTAGGTCAAGAATTTTATCCATGAGGCCAAGCCTGTCCATCCTCCTCCAGAAACGTCTGGACAGTGGGACTGTTGTCCCCTCAGCAAGCAGGCAGGTGGTGGAGTGGCTGAGGCACCACTTGGTTGTGCCACCAGTCAGAGTGGAGAGTGGAGAGTGAGAGTTAAAGGCATCTCCTGAAGTTCAGGAGGGGAAAATGTGGAGTTCTGCATCTGGGCAGGAGTGGCAATGGGCCCCAGGTCATGCTGGGGGCTGAGAGGCTGAGTAGGAGCTTTTCAGAACAGGACCCTGTGGTGCTAGTGGAGAACAAAGAGACCACAAAATCTGAATCCTTCCCTTTCCTGGAAAAGACATCACCAGAATCCAGGATAGATTTCAGGCAATTCTTGCCCTGAAGTTGGGAGAGGTGGCCTTTCCTCTCTTTAGAGCACTGGTGGGTCCTGTGGGGTGTGGTGTGGTGTGGGCAGTTCTGAGCTGTCCAGGGAAAGAAGCACAAGGGCTTAGTGAAGCAAGACCAGGCCAGGGTGACCAAGACACTGAAAGCGCAGGAGAATAATTGCTAGAGGACAGAAAGAGCTGGGACTCCCAGGAGACAATGCAGATTCCTGATAGCAGGGAATGAAATTAAGGATACCTGGCTGTTTTCCACAATGCACACAGGAGAAGGAAAGGGGAGAAAGGAAGAAGGGAGAACAGATGGAATTCCCTGGGGAAAGAAGGCAAGAATTTTTGAGTGTGAGAGTGGTCTCGGTGTGAAAAAGCTGATGGAGCCTCTGCTGGCAGAACCAAAACAGAGCTGGCCAAGGTCCTGGAAATGCTGTCCTTGCTGTGTTTCCTTGAGGAGAGGGAAATGAGGCACCTGTATTCCAGAGTTCATGCCCAAGTGGAGGATGTTGTTCCTTCTGTTTGCTGGGTGGGTTCAAGAGTCCTGATGGGGAAGGGAGTATTTCAAGTGTGTGCTGGCACAGTGAGACTCTACCAGAGCCATGAGCAGGAGAGCATGGATGTGTCAAAGCTTTTGCGGCAGTGGGTTCCAGGTTTATGCCACATTGTGGAACGTATGTCCTTGTCTCCTCCTTCCAGTGCCTGTCTTGGTTATTGCTACTGGTGACATCTTACCTAAGAGAGGTGTTCTGCTTCTTTTCCATCCATGCCAACGGCCTGTCTGGCATTATATTTGGTGAGGATATGAAGCCATTGGAATTCAAAAAGATGAAGAGCCTTCTCAGACTTTGATGCAGGAAAACTTTATTAAGGGAAAAAATGAAGATGGGAGAAAGAACTAGAAGGAATCTAGTGTGAGATGCAAGTAGGGCAATGATCAGCTGAGGTGATTTGCTTGCAGGAGCTGTTGCCAGAGCCCCAGGCCCATTGTGGATGTCAGGGGTGGTGCAGAGGTCCCTTAGCAGTTGTAGCCATAGCCCCTTCTGCCATAGCAGCCAAGGCCATAGCCATAGCCCTGCCCGTAGCCGAATCCACAGCCATAGCCAAATCCACGGCCATAGCCAAGGCCGTAGCCAAATCCACGGTCATAGCCAAGGCCAAAGCCACCAAATCCGCCAGAGATGGGCTGTCCCTGCACACTGAGCTCAGTGCCCAGAGCAGCGGAGGAGGTGGATCCGACGGCGGTGTTCTGGGGGAAGGAGGTCATGATGGGTCCTGGCAGGGTGATCAGCACGGGGGAAGGGTCGATGATGACACGGGAATCCTGGCATTGCAGGGCACAGGGCTCGTTGCAGCTGTTGGCCAGCGGGGTGGGTCCGCAGGGACTGCAGCGGTTGTAGCAGGCCATGGGTGTGGTGTGGAGGGTGCCTGGAAGAGAAGAGGGTGAGGCAGGGCAGGGGTGTGGGGATGTGAGGGGTGATGATGCAGGAGGGTGAGGGAGTGTGGAGGCTGTTGTGGGGCTGTTGGTGAGGTGTGAGGACGGCTGAAGCTGGGGCTGAGGGCGCCACCAGAGAGGGGCCAGGGGTGGAGGAGCAGGAGGGTCAGGGGATTGAGGCTCACCTTGTAGTCTGCAGGAGCAGGAGGTGTGAGGAGAAGTGTGTGAGGGAGAGAGGCTCTGGGCCGGCTTTTATGCTGATCCTGGTGGGGCGGGACAGCCTTGTCCCATGGCCTTGGGGCATTTTAGTGGCATCAGCTCTTGGCTGCCTCATCCCGGTGAGTCATGAGTTGGGGCATGTTTTCCTTCATCAATTCTGCAATTCCATGTCCTGCTCTTGATGCTGTGCCCCTCTGACCTTGGCGGTGGCTTTAATAAATTGATATTTAGGCAGATATGATTGTTCCATGCATGTCAGGGAGGTGTGAATGAACAACCCAAGCCCTGAAGATCTACAATGTCATCAGTGATGTCATTTTGTGGCGTTTTGTGCTGTGTGCTGTGGTTTGCGGGTGCCTTGTGAAGACTGGGACTCTGTTCCATGACACTGCATGTCCATCTGTCATTGTGTTGCACCCAGGAATCCTGAGGGAGCTGCTGATGTCCTGGGGCGGTCACTCTGCAATAGCTTGTCAAGAACCCAATGCCTTCAAGCCTTTCAGGATGGATGAAAGAGAACTTATGGCCTTTTATCTTGAATGGGATCAAAAGAGAGGACATTTAAACTGAGAGGCTGTTCAGGCTGAACTTATTCCAGTATTATGATCCATTAGGATTTCTCCAATTCACATGACAGTGTCCTCTGCCATTTAATCTGTATTCCTTGACCTTGTTATGAAATTCACTAATGAAACAACCAACTGGGCTTGATCCCTTTTTTCCCGGGCTGTCTCTGACATCAATTAGCTTATTCCACATTCAAGCCACAAGTTTCATAACTCATAACCTGTAATTGTTAACATTGTGTTCCTGTAAGCAAATAATTACTAATGAACAATCAGTGGACTCCTCTGTTGTTCCCTGTCAAGGTCGGCGCATGTCTTTGTGGAATTGTGCAATTC
Organism: Melozone crissalis; assembly: GCF_028551555.1. Lineage (NCBI taxonomy): Eukaryota > Metazoa > Chordata > Aves > Passeriformes > Passerellidae > Melozone > Melozone crissalis. The sequence goes on from NW_026535780.1 coordinate 140,097, forward strand.
CATATCCAGCTCCTGAGGCCCTGTCCATCTGTGGCTGTAACTGTTAATTACAAATATTAGGAGGTCAAATTTTTCTGTTGGTGGTTCATGTCAAGGAGGGCTGAAGACGTGACCTAAGCTTTGGAGAGGTGGGATGTCATCACTGTGGTCACCCCACTGCCCTTGTATGCTGTGGTTTGTGGGTGCCTCATGAAAAATTACCCCAAAATTTTCACAGTTCTGATAGGCTGGACTGAGATTGACAGGTGTGCCAAGGAGGAGGTGTTGTACCTTCCATTGCCTTCCATCCCTTCAGTTGGCAGAGGCTGACCTCAGAGCTCACCTTTCAATTTGAACATGCTCAGTGGGTGCTTGGGTGATAGTCTAATCTCAGAGGTTTTGATATTTTTCGTCTTCCCTTGTGCTGAGTGCCAAAGGCTGAGGCCACTTGTGATTGTCAGAAGGAGGATTTGGAGGTTGACCAATTCTTGTCAGAGACAAGCATTGCATGATCCTCAATAATCCAGGTGTGTCCTGGTGGTGTCAGTGCCCAGTGTAATGGACTCAGAAAAGTGTGAAGGGCTGGGGCCAGTGCCTTGTGGTCAGTGTCCCAAAGTCCAGATGGCAGCAAGTCCCCAGTGCTGACCCCTGGGCCAACACTGAAAACTTGTTGACTTCTGGACATCTACTGGACTTCAGCAAGGGCAGCTGCCAAGTGCTTTTTCATGTGAGGAGTCATGCCAGGTAGGAAGAAATATCTGGGTGTCACTTGGAACAATTGTGCTCTTCTCTGAAAACACCTTTCAGAGTGGTTCTGGATTGGAGGGAATGGGGCAGGAGGTGTCCCTGTATTGTTGTGGGAAAAGGCTCCCCCAGTCTCCACCTCAGGACTGGGGGGAATTGTTGTGGTGAGGCAGGGAGACGATGTGATGAGGAGACTCTTGGTGTCTTCTGAGTACTGGTGAGGTCCCATGTGAGATGTTGTGTGCAATTCTAATCTCCCCAGTGTGAAAATGATGTCAGCTTATGAATATTGACTCTCAGAACCTCTGCTGGTCAGAGTGACTCTGAGATACGTTAGAAGGTCTCTTTTCTCAGCTTGGTGGTTGAAGAAGGAGTCAGAACTCTTCAGTTCTTGGTCTCATATCTATAAAATGCTTTCTCCTGGCCTGCCAAGGTCTGCTCAGCAGGTCAGTCAGAGTCACTCTGCCTGCTCTTTGGCGATGTTATCTTTTTATACTAAAAACTACGTGTACCATATTTACAATTACTTTCTAATACTTATAATTTATGTTAGACAGTGAGTTTCTATGCTAAACTAATCTAAAAGTGCCAACATCACAGCAGAAGATGGAGGTCAAGAAGAAGAAGGAGAAAGGCTGGACACTCCCAGATTCCCCCATCTTGCCCCCTGAACCCCCATTCTAAAAACCTCAAAAAATGTAGTTTTCCACCTTGTGATAAATTCACTATCATTCTACTCAGACTTTTGTGGCTTGTAATCCTTCATAGAAAGGTTGGTAATTGTTTTTTCCAGGGGCTAAATCAAAGGCACAGGGGTCTTGGGCTCTGTGTCAAGGTCTCTGAGCCCTCCGGGCAGGGGCTCTAGTCCTCCACGGCAGCCAGAAGAATTTCTTGAGTTCTGACAAGTCACTAGTTCAGAAAGACCAAGAGTCCAGAGGAGCTGGTGGATCATCACTGGATGAGAAACTTAGAGAGCTTGGACTCCCAGGGGATGGGGGCAGACAGGGGATTGTCATCAGTGTGTGCAAATCCCTGATGGCAGGGAATGAAGGTGAGGGAACCTGACTGTTCTCAGTAGTGCACACATACAGGACAAGAGGGCAAGGGCAAAGGGAAAACAGATGGAATTCCCTGTACAAAGAAAGCAAGAATTTCTCATTTTTAGGGTGGTCATAGAGCGGAAATGGTGCTGGACTGCTGGCCCTGGGAGATCCAATGCTGAACTGTCCATGGTGCTGGGAATCCTGCTCGTGTTGGTCTTGCTGAAACAGGGAAATGGAAGCTCTTGCACTCCAGATTTCCTGTCCAAGTGGAGGATTTTGGTTCTCTTATTGCTGGAGGGGTTCAAGAGTACTGCTGGGGAAGAGAGTTTGTCAGGTGTGTGCTGACACAGAGCAACTTGACCAGAGCTGTACCCAGGAGAGCATGGATGTGTCCAAGGCTTTGGTCTATCAGGGATGTGTTTGTACCATGTTCAGGAAAGCGTCCCCTCCTGTGCTTCCCATGCCAGATGTTTTTATTAGTTGTATTTACATATTTTTGAAGGAAGGTGTTGTTGCACATACCCCAATGGCCAGTTTAGGCATGGAATGCACTAGGTAAGGATGTGAGACCACTGGAATTACAGAAGAACAAGAGGCGTATCAGGCTTTGATGCAATAAGACTTTATTAACGCACAAGAATGAAGAGACGGGAGAAAGGAGAAGACAGGGTCTGGTGAGAGGTGCAAGTAGGACAAACACAAGCTGAGGTGCTTTGCTTGCAGGAGCTGTTGCCAGAGGCCAGAGCTGGTGGTGTCAGGGGTGGTGCCAAGGTCCCTTAGTAGTTGTAGCCATAGCCCCTTCTGCCATAGCAGCCAAGGCCATAGCCATAGCCCTGCCCATAGCCGAATCCACAGCCATAGCCGAATCCACGGCCATAGCCAAGGCCGTAGCCAAAGCCACCAAAGCCACCAAAGCCACCAAATCCGCCAGAGATGGGCTGTCCCTGCACACTGAGCTCAGTGCCCACGGCAGCCGAGGAGGTGGATCCGACGGCGGTGTTCTGGGGGAAGGAGGTCATGATGGGTCCTGGCAGGGTGACCAGCACAGGAGAGGGGTCGATGATGACGCGGGAATCCTGGCATTGCAGGGCACAGGGCTCGTTGCAGCTGTTGGCCAGCGGGGTGGGTCCGCAGGGAGTGCAGCGGTTGTAGCAGGCCATGGGTGTGGTGACGAGGGTGCCTGGAAAAGAGGGAGGTGAGGCAGGGTCATGGAGGTTTGGGGGTTGTGATGGGTGGTATGGGAGGGTGATGGAGTGTGGAGGCTGTTGTGGGGCTGTGGGGAGGTGTGAGGGCTGCTGAGTGGTGCTGAGTGTGTTGGCAGAGAGGGGCCAAGGGGGCAGGAGCAGGAGGGTCAGGGGATTGAGACTCACCTTGCTGTCCGGACTGGCGAAGGAGAAGGTGTCAGGAGAAGTGTGTGAGTGAGAGAGACACTGGGCCAGCTTTTATGCTGCTCCTGGAGGGGCGGGACAGGCTTGTCCCATGGCCTTGGGGCATTTTGCAGGCAGTAGCTCTTGCCTGGCCCAGCTTGGTGAGTCATGAGGTGGGGAGTGTTTTCCTTTCTGCAATTCTGCAATTCTGTGTTCTTCCCTTGCGGCTGTGTCCATCTGACCTTGGCAGAACATCTTAATTGCAAGAATTGATTATCTTGTTGTTTATAGTGTGTGTTAGGACATGTAAAATACTCCATCGAATCTTAGAGTTATTGGGGTGTTGTCACTAATGTCATTCCATGGCATTCCATATTATGACATCTCCTATTTGCATTCTTGTCTCCTGCCTGAAAGAACTCCCAGATTTCTCACCTTGTCCTCGTTTTGAGGATACTCAAGTCATGCCAGTGTCATGGTGTCCCTGCAGTGCTCTCAGTCAACCATGTCCATGTCCTTGTTCCACCAGGGATCTCTACCAGTGTTGTGGACCAGGACAGTCCACTCCCTCAACCTTTCCAAAGCTCAGGCACATGGGTTCCAAGAGTGAATTAATCAAAGGATGGGGAGCTGTGCTCCTCATGTATCTTGTTCTCCTTATCATTCAGCATTTTTCCTTTCCACAGTCACAGGTGAGATGGGCGCTATGGATGAACCAACTCAAGACTATGGGGAGCATGGGAGGCCACCCTAAATCACAGGGATTGAGTTCCCATCTCCAGCAGGAAACTCTGGGGATGTTTACAACATGGTGGGGATGGAGAGAACATCATAGAAAGGGCAGTTCCTCACAAGCAGAGCTCCTGCAAAGCCAGACAATCCTGACAGAGCTGTGATGACTCGGGGCCCCATGTTACAATGAGTGGCAGTGTTTAAGGGTCCCCAGGATGAGGAAAAAGATGAGAATTTTTACTCCATGTTTCAGAAGGCTGATTTATTATTTTATGATATATACTATATTAAAAGGAAATTATATATTAGACTATACTAAAGAAAGAGAGAAAGAAGACCTCAGAAAGCTAGAAAGGAACGAATAATAAAATCTTGTGACTGACTAGAGTCCCAACACAGCCGGACCTGTGATTGGCCATTAATTAAAAACATGTCACATGCTGGGCAAACAATTCTCCAAATCACATTCCAAAGAAGAAAAACATGGAGAAGCTGAAGGTTCCCAGCTTCTCAGGAGAAAAGATCTGAGCAAAAGGATTTTTCAGAAAATATGTCTGTGACAACAATGCACCCAAAAACCAAGACACACCAGTGCCATGGGGTGACCTCACTGATGACACCGCGTCGGTCCAAGGCTTTGGACATGTCTCCAGCCCACCATGACACACGGCATCAACACCTGCCTCTAACCTCTAAGGCACTTAAAATCTGCCGCCAAGGTCAGGTGGACATGGCCTCAAAAGAAGGACATGGAGCTACAGAATTCCACAAAGGAATGCCCACACCATGTCATAGGAGGGAAGATGACTGTGCTGACCAACCATCAGTAATTACTGGGTTTTGCTAGCAGGAACAGATTATTAGGATTAAAAGGATATGAGATATGAAAAGTGATGGGATGAATGCGGATTAAAGGCAAGAACATCACAGGCCAGCCTGGGAAAAAAAGGATTAGGCTGAGTTGTTTAATGGATTTCTTAATGAGGTCAAGGAATATGCTTTAAATGACAGAGTACAATGTCAAGTGAAGATGAGAAGTCCAAATGGACCATGACACCAGAACAAGTTCAACCAGACCAGCCTCTACTTTTCCAGATGTTTTCTCTTGATTCAGTTCAAGACACAAGGCCATGAGATCTCTTTAATCTGTAGGAACACTCATAATTCACGATAATATTTCCATGTTATTGCAGAGTGACCTCCCCAGGACATCAGCAGCTCCCTCAGCATTCCTGGGAGAAGCACAATGACTGATGGACATCCAGTGGCACAGAAAAGAGTCCCAGTCTTCACAAGCACCAAAAAACCACAACACATAAGTGCCACAAAATGACATCACTGATGATATCTCAACTCTGCTGGGCTCTGGTTGTTTATTCAGCCCTTCCTGAAACACACGGAACAATCAAATCCACCCAAATACCATGTCTCACTTCAAAGAGGCCGTCAAGGTCACAGACTCACAAGGACACAGACTCAAGAACCAATCATGACACTGCTAAATTCTATGAATGAAAATACAACTCATGACTCATCAGGCTGGGCCAGTCAAGAGTGGCAGCCAAAAAAATGCCCCAGGGCCATGGGACAAGGCTGTCCCGCCCCTCCAGGATCAGCATAAAAGCCAGCCCAGAGCCTCTCTCCCTCACACACTTCTCCTGACCTCTTCTCCTCCTGCTCCTGCTGACAACCAGGTGAGTCTCAAGCCCCTGATCCTCCTCCTCCTCCCTCCCTTGGCCTCTCTCTTCCAGCACGCTCAGCCCCAACCTCAGCAGCCCTCACGCCTCCCCACAGCCCCACAACAGCCTCTACACTCCCTCACCCGTCTTGCTCACCCAAACCTCCATGACCCTTCCTCACTCCTTCTCTTCCAGGCACCCTCCACACCACACCCATGGCCTGCAACAGCCTCTGCCGTCCCTGCGGACCCACCCCGCTGGCCAACAGCTGCAACGAGCCCTGTGCCCTGCAATGCCAGGATTCTCACGTCATCATCAACCCTTCCCCTGTGCTGGTCACCCTGCCAGGACCTATCATGACCTCCTTCCCCCAGAACACCGCCGTCGGATCCACCTCCTCGGCTGCCGTGGGCACTGAGCTCAGTGTGCAGGGACAGCCCATCTCTGGGGGATTTGGTGGCTTTGGCTATGGCCTTGGCTATGGCCGTGGATTTGGCTATGGGCTGGGCTATGGCTGTGGGTATGGCTACAGCCTGGGAGGCCTGGGCTGCTATGGCAGAAGGGGCTATGGCTACAACTACTAAGGGACCTCAGCACCACTCCTGACACCAACCAACCAGTCCCTGGGACACTCCCCAGGCACTGAAATGCATCTCTAGGCAACGGCTGTGAGCTGGCTCAGAACTTCTAGATCCTGCTCTCAGGGAACCAAGCAAGACACCAGCCATGGGCCCAGCCCGGGCTGCCTGCAAACATGGCCCATCTGCCTCCTGCTCTTCTCCCACTTCCTGCTCTACATTGCCCCTTCAGCTCTGTCCAGTCCCCTCCAGACAAACCCTTCTCCCAAGCCAGAGACCCTCAGGCACTGGCACTCCGTTGGGCTGCTCCCACTGTGGGGAAGGAGGGCCTTGGTGCTCTGGCCAAAACTGAAAGCCAAGGATCTTGGCTGATGGTCACCTTCCTTGCACCCCCTACTTGCCCTTCCCCTTCCCAGTGGATGCTCACAACCTTCCACTGTTCTTTTAGCTCAATAAAGTTCTCTTGCATTACAGCTTCAGATGTCTCCTTTCCTTCGCTGACACACACAGGCACACTTTGCCTTTCTGGTGCATTCCAGACTTTCCTTGCTTGTTCCCAGGCCTGAATACACAAATGCAATCTATCCCTGTCTCTAATAGATGCCATGTAGGAGTCTTGTTTTCACTTTGGCTGGACACCACTTGCTCCAAACCCACATCATCTTCCAGGGTCATCTACAGCTCTGCTTCAGCAGGCCCGTGTCTTTCATATCCTCAGGTGCCCAGAGTTGAACACACGTCTCCAGCCTCTGAAGAGCTGAGCAGAAAGTCAGAATCTCCCCTCACCTGCTGCCCATGCTGTGATGATGAGCCCAGGACATGGAGGAGTTTTGGTCTGTGAATGCACATGGCCAGGGCATGTCCAATTCTTCATCCACCGACACCCCAAGTCCTTCTTGGGCATTCTCTCAATCAACTCATTATCTATCTATTACCTATTTCTGAGATTGCTATGTGTCTGAGGGGACAACACTGTAGAGCTCATTATTTAGGATGTTGAACAGAGGTGGCCCCACGGATCTGACTCCTGGGCTGCTGGGGATTCACCTCCATTTGCACTTTGGGCCACTGATCAGACAACTCTGGCCTCAGTCCCTCAGCCTCTCTCAGGCCACTCACTGCACCCTCAGGAAACTTGGAGCTGCTCAGTTGCTCTGATAGTGTAGAATCAGAAGGAGTCTCAAGGGCTTTACAAAAGGGTTGTGTCCAACAGCAGCCACAGCTCTCTCCTCATGCCCAAGCTGAGTCTCTGGCACCGGGCAGACACACAGCTCAGCCAAGCACCATTTCCTCAAGGGAAATCCTCCAGAAGAACTGGCCTCAGCTCTGGGAACTTGCCACATCTCAGGCCCCAAAGGCCTGGCTCACCCCACCCCTGCTACTGTTCCCATTTTCACGAAGGGCAAATTCTTCCTGAAAAGTTTGATGGGGTTCCAACACTGGTGAATGACAGAAGAGCAACTGATATCATGTACGTGGACTTGTGCAAAACCTTTCTTCCTGTGGCAAACAACATCCTTATCTCTGACCTGGAGGGATGTGGAGTTGACAGCTGGAACATCAACTGTGGGGTGGAAAATGGACAGGATGGTGTCACTCACAGTTGTGGTCAGCAGCTCCATGTCTGTGAGGGGAACAGGGATGAGTGGTGACCTACAGAGGTTAGTACTGGGACCATTACCACTTCCCATCTTTGTCAGGCACAGGGAATTGAGTGTCCCCTCAGCAAGAATGGGAATAACATCAAGGTGAGCAGTGTGGTTGATTGTCTGGAGGGAAGGGATGGCATCCAGAGAGCTCTTGACAGGCTGGGGTGGTGTGATTGTCATGAAGGTGAACAGGATGAAGTGCAACATCCTAAGTCTGAATTGGAGCAATCTCGGTAATGGATATTGGATCCATACTGAGATCCTTGAGGAGAAGGACTTGGGACGTTGGTGGATGAAGAATTGGACATGCCCTGGCCATGTGAACATGACAAAGAGAAACTGCCCGTGCCATGGGCTCATTGCCACAGTGTGGGCAGCAGGTGAGGAGGGAATTCTGACCCTCTGCTCAGCTCTGGTGAGACTGGAGTTCTGTGCTCAGCTCTGGAGCCTCAAGGGTAAAATTTACCATTGGGGTATTGTGACAGTGTTCACAGGGGTCCAAGGATGAGGGAAGAGACAACGATCTGACTCCATGTTTCAGAAGGCTTGATTTATTATTTTATGATAAATATTATATTAAAACTATACTAAAAGAATAGAAGAAAGGATTTCATCAGAAGGCTAGCTAAGAATACAAAAGGAAGAAATTAATAACAAAGGCTTGTGTCTCAAACAGAGTCCAAGCCAGCTGACTGTGATTGGCCATTAATTAGAAACAACTCTATGAGACCAACCACAGATCCACCTGTTGCATTCCACAGCAGCAGATAACCATTGTTTACATTTTGTTCCTGAGGCCTCCCAGCTTCGGAGGAGAAAAAATCCTAAGGAAAGGTTTTTTCAGAAAATATCATGGCTACAGAGTATCGTGGATCTGTATCAGGGCTAAAGATATATCGAGGGAGTGGACCAACAGCTGTGTAGCCATGTGAAAACGTAGCCCAGGAGAAGCTTGTGTCAGAGGCAGGGATAGATCTGCCTTAGTGTATCCAGGCATAGGATTACGCAAGTGCAGGGTTTGTTGTATCCAAGGGAACAGCAAACTGTGCCAGCGTGTGCCCATGAAGGAAAAGGAGACATAACAATGCTGCAATGCAAAAGAATTTTATTAAGGCATAAGAAGAGCGAGAGATCATGAATGGCAAGAGAAAGGGAGCTGGTCTGAGATGCAAGTAGGGCGACCATCAGCTGAACTCCTTTGCTTGCTGGTGGTTTGGTCAGAGCATCGAGGCCTTCCTGCTCCAGAGTAGAAGCAATCTGATGGTGAAGATTCCCAATGATCTCTGGCTTGGGAGAAGGGATTTGCAGCAGAGGGAGCTGGACAGAGCTGAGAGGGAGTGAGAGAAGAGCAGGAGGCAGATGGGCCATGTTTGCAGGCAGCCCGGGCTGGGCCCTTGGCTGCTGCCTTGCTTGGTGCCTTGAGAGCAAAATCTGGAAGTGCTTAGCCAGCTGACAGCTTTGGCCCAGCAAGGCATCTGCAACACCTGGGGTGTGTTCCAAGGAGTGGGTGGTTGGTGTCAGGGCTGGTGCTGAGGTCCCTTAGCAGTTGTAGCCATAGCCCCTTCTGCCATAGCAGCCCAGACCTCCCAGGCCGTAGCCAAATCCACGGCCATAGCCCAGCCCATAGCCAAATCCACGGCCGTAGCTAAGGCCGTAGCCAAAGCCACCAAATCCCCCAGAGATGGGCTGTCCCTGCACACTGAGCTCAGTGCCCACGGCAGCCGAGGAGGTGGATCCGACGGCGGTGTTCTGGGGGAAGGAGGTCATGATGGGTCCTGGCAGGGTGACCAGCACAGGGGAAGGGTCAATGATGACGTGAGAATCCTGGCATTGCAGGGCACAGGGCTCGTTGCAGCTGTTGGCCAGCGGGGTGGGTCCGCAGGGACGGCAGAGGCTGTAGCAGGCCATGGGTGTGGTGTGGAGGGTGCCTGGAAGAGAGAGGGTGAGGCAGGGCAGGGGTGTGGGGATGCAAGGGGCAGTGAGGGAGTGTGGAGGCTGTTGTGAGGCTGTGGGGAGTCATGAGGGCTGCTGAGCCTCGGGCTGAGCGTGCTAGAAGAGAGGGGCCAGGGTGCAGGAGCAGGAGGGTCAGGGGCTTGAAACTCACCTGGTTCTTGGAAGAAGCAGGAGCAGATGGAGTCTGGAGAAGTGTGTGAGGGAGAGAGGCTCTGGGCTGGCTTTTATGCTGATCCTGGAGGGGCAGGACAGCCTTGTCCCATGGCCTTGGGGCATTTTGGAGGCTGCAGCTCTTGGCTGTCCCAGCCTGGTGTGTCATGAGGTGGGGAGTGTTTTCCATCACAGAATTCTGCAGTGTCATATCCTGCCCTTGAGTCTGTGTCCATCTGACCTTGGAGGCAGCTTTAGAGTGAGAGCTGATATTTGGGTAGAGTTAATTGTTAGATGTATGTCTGTGGAGTTTGAATAAACAAGCAGAGATCAGCAGAGGTGCAATGCCATCAGTGGGCCTTGTGTGTTGTGGTTTGTCAGTGCCTTGTGAAGACTGGGACTCTTTTCTGTGCCACTGGGTGTCCATCAGTCATTATGTTGCACCCAGGAATGCTGAGGGAGCTGCTGATGTCCTGGGAAGGTCACTCTGCAAGAGCTTGGAAATGTCCCCGTGCCTGGGAGATCATCCTGATGGATTAAAGTGGGCTCTTGCTCTTGTGTCTTGAGATTGAGATTGAGAGAGTATCTTGGAGAGTAGAGGCTGTTCAGGCTGCACTTGTTCTCATGCTTTTGTCCATTTAGATTTCTAAAATTTACCCAACACGCCGCTCTATCATTTAATGTATATTTTTTAATCTCATTTAGAATTCCAATAGCCAACAACAAATGCAGGCCCATCTCTTTTTTCCCAGCCTGGTGTGTGACATTAATTAATTTATTCTGCATTCAAGCAAAAGACATTCATAACTTATATCCTGTAAATGTAATATTGTGTTCCTATTAGCAAAAAGGACTAATTACTAATGGACAGTTAATGAGTTGCTCCTTCCTTCTCTGTCACGGTGCTGGCGTTCCTTTTTGTGATTCTGCAATTCCACGTCCTTCTCTTGAGGCCGTGTCCATCCGACCTTGGCGGCAGCTTTCAAGTGTGAGTATTAGAGGTTAAATTTTGGTCTTGATAGTTTGTGTCCGGATGGGTTGAAGACATGACCAAAGCTTGGTGGAGATGCCATGTCATAAGTGAGGTCATCCCACGGCACTGGTGTGCCGTGTTTTGTGTTTTTGTGTGGTAAAGAGGGACCTCATTTCCTCATGGAGCTTCTCATAGAATTCACAGAATTCACAGAACTCACAGAACTCACAGAATTACTGGGTTGGAAGAGACCTTCAAGATCATCTAGTCCAAGTCATGCCCTAACACCTCAACTAAACCATGGCACCGAGTGCCACATCCAGTCTTGTTTTAAATACATCCAGGAATGGCGACTCCACCACCTCCCCCGGCAGACCATTCCAGTACTTTATTGCTCTTTCAGTGAAAAACTTTTTGCTATTATCCAACCTATATTTTCCTTGATGCAGCTTGAGACTCTGTCCTCTCGTTCTGTCAGAACCTGGTGACAGAGACCAACCCTCATCTGGCTACAAACACCCTTCAGGAAGTTGTAGAGTGATAAGGTCACCTCTGAGTCTCCATTTCTCCAGGCTAAACAACCCCAGCTCCCCTTTTTAGGCTGCACTAATCTTTGCAGTTTTTCTGGAGGGGAGCATCTGCACCTTTGATCATGTTCTTTTCCTCCCTATCTTGGCTGCATCTCTCCAGGCTTGTCTACATTCATGGCCTTTGCCATTGGAGATGGGAAAGCAATCCGTATGACTTGGGGAGGTGTCCTGTGCTCCTCACAGTCTGGTGTGGGTTCATCTGTAGCTCTTGTCTCAGCTGGGCCCAGAAGGTCACAGTGTGAAGTCTCGTTGTTGGGCTCCGCCTGACACATGGAAAGAAAACCTCATGGAGGATGAGGAGAAGAAGAAGAACCATGAGGGGAACAATTACTCTTCTGTTGGTTTGTCAACCCTTCAAACTCACGTCTGCAGTTTAGAGATAAGGATGTCCTGTGGGACTGGCTTAAGGGCCCAATAGAATTCCAGGAACTTGACACTGGTTGCCATTTCCTTGTCAAAAATAGCATTTGACCTTGTGATCCTGCTGGAGCATAAATGGATTGTGAGGTGGCCATGGATCCTCTGATGTAAAAAGCTCCACCAATTACTGGGAGAGAATTAGGAAATATGTAATAACAAAAGTAATACAAGAAAGGTGAGGAAGATGAGGAAGTCAACTGCCTTGTCATGCACCACTGATGAGCTGCAGAGTACAACAAGGACATGGACATGGTTGACCAAGAGCCGTGCCAGGAGACCAGTGGGACTGGAGTACCCTTAAAACAAGAAATTGACAGAGCTGAAGGATCTTTCAAACAGGAGCAAAGAAGGCAAATGGGACATGATGTCATTATTCCATGGCGTGTCCTCATCGGTGACACATCAGTTGTCCTAAGGGTTGTTTGAATCTTCTACATGTCCTGAAAGGCAGCGGCAACAAGAAAATGGTCACTAATTCTTGCAATTAAAAGCTGCCGACAAGGTCAGATGGACACAGCCTGGGGGTCAGAACATGGAATTGCAGAATTGCAAGAAGGAAAACACTCTACAACTCATGACTCACCAAGCTGGGCCAGGCAAGAGCTACTGCCTCAAAATTACCCCAAGGCCGTGGGACAAGGCTGTCCCGCCCATCCAGGACCAGCATAAAAGCCGGCCCAGAGCCTCTCTCCCTCACACACTCCTCCTCAAGCCTTCTACTCCTGCTCCTGCAGACAATCAGGTGAGTCTCAATCCTCTGACCCTCCTGCTCCTGCACCCTTGGCTCCTCTCTTCCAGAACGCTCAGCCCCAGCCTCAGCAGCCCTCACACCTCCCCACAGCCCCACAACAACCTGCATACTCCCTTGTCCTCTTCTGTAACTGTGCCTCACGCTCTGACACCTCCACCCTGCCTTACCCCTCTCTTTCTTCCAGGCACCCTCCACACCACACCCATGGCCTGCTACAACCGCTGCACTCCCTGCGGACCCACCCCGCTGGCCAACAGCTGCAACGAGCCCTGTGCCCTGCAATGCCAGGATTCCCGTGTCATCATCAACCCTTCCCCTGTGCTGGTCACCCTGCCAGGACCCATCATGACCTCCTTCCCCCAGAACACCGCCGTCGGATCCACCTCCTCCGCTGCCGTGGGCACTGAGCTCAGTGTGCAGGGACAGCCCATCTCTGGTGGATTTGGTGGCTTTGGTGGCTTTGGCTATGGCCTTGGCTATGGCCATGGATTTGGCTATGGCCATGGCTTTGGCTATGGGCAGGGCTATGGCTATGGCCTGGGCTGCTATGGCAGAAGGGGCTATGGCTACAACTGTTGAGGACGCTCAGCACCACCCCTGCCACCAGCCACCCACTCCCTGGAACACACTCCAGGTGTTTAGGATGCCTCTCTGTGCTAAGTCTTTCAAATGTGCTCAGCACATCCAGCTTCTGCTCTCAGGGCACCAAGCAAGGCAGCAGCCACACTGCCTGCAAACATGGCCCATCTGCCTCCTGCTCTTCTCCCACTCCCTGTTCTGCATGGACCCTTTGGCTCTGTCCTGTCCCCTCTGGACAAACCCCTTCTCCCAGGCCAGAGAGCCTCGGGCACGTCCACCATTGTGCTGCTCCCATTGTGGGCAGGAAGTCCTTGATGCTCTGGCCAAACCTCCGAGCCAAGGGGCCTTGGTTGGTGGTTGCTCTCCTTGTACCTCAGCCAGGCCTCTTCCACTTACTGCTCAGGACTTTTACTGTTCTTTATGCCTCAATAAAATTCTTTTGCATTGTACATTGTGAATTGTCCTCTTCCTTCATGGGCACACGCTGCCACACTTTGCTCTTCCCTTGGATCCCACCAACCCTTCACTTCCTTGATCCCAGGCCTGGATACACAAATGCAGGTCTATCCCTGCCTCTGATAGAAGATGTGTATGGATCTTGTTTCCACCTTGGCTGGACACCAGTTGCTCCAGACCCTCATCATCTTCCAGGGTCACCTACAGCTCTGCTTGAGCATGTCCATGTCCTCTGAGTACACATTTCCAGTCTCAGAAGAGCAGAGGGAGAGAATTCCCCTCTCACTGCTGTTCATGGTGTGGGGATGAGCCCAGGACATGGGGAGTTTCTGGTCTGTGAGTGTTCATGGCCAGGGCATGTTCAATTCTTCATGTTCAGTTCCTCCTGATGGATGAAAGTGGGCTCTTGCTCTTGTGTCTTGAATGGAATCGAGAGAGGATCTTGGAAAGTAGAGGCTGTTCAGGCTGCATTTGTTCCCATGTTATTGTCCATTTAGATTTCTAAAATTTACCCAACAAGCCACTCTATCATTTAAAGAGTATTTCTTGATCTCATTTAGAAATCCAATAGCCAACAACAAATGCAGGCCCATCCCTTTTTTCGCAGGTGTGTGTAATGTCAATTCATTTATTCTGCATTCAAGCCAAAGAGTTTCATAACTTATATCCTGTAAAAGTAATATTGTGTTCCTATTAGCAAAAAGGACTAATTACTAATGGACAGTTAGTGAGTTGCTCTTTTCTTCTCTGTCCTTCCTTCCTATCCCAGGTCCTTCTCCTCTGGGCTGTTCTCAATCCCCTGCATTATCTGGTCTATCCATGTTTGGCATTGCTCCAAACCAAGTGCAACTTGGCCACATTCAGCTTCACGAAACTGATGATATCCCACTGCCCCAACCTGTTCCAGCCCCTCTGCATACCATCCCTTCCCTCCAGACAACCAACTGCACTTCTCAGCTTATTCTGGCCACTGATTTTGCTGAACATCCCACTCAATCCCACTGTCCATGTCCCTGACAAAGATGGGAAATAATACTGCTCCCAATAGGTGTAAGAGCTTAAATGAGAGATGTGGGACTCCGGGTGGCTCTTCAAAATGCAGTTTATTACATCTAAGATGTTACAGCACTCTAAAGTCATGAGTGACAGAGCTTGTGCCTACAGCTGTCAGCTCCAGCTGCAAGCAAGCCTAAAGACCTTTTAGTTTTAGTTACAATGAATTATATACTTTTCTTTGCTGAACATCTTAATACAGTAGAACCAATCTATACCTTAACTTATATCTATAGCCTAACTACTATAATTACTATATTCATGTTTATTCTCTAATCACCTAAAGTTAGTACATTACAATTTAAGCTAAAAGTTGTTTTACAGTTTTCTTGCAGTAAAAAATTTGGAGACTTTTTTTCTACTTGCAACAATTGCTAACTTGTTTGCTTGTGCTATCTTTCTGCTTGGTAAAAACATCTTTTTGTTTAAAGTGAGTTTATCCTTTGCTCTAAGTCATAAAACCCCCTTCTAACACACCCTTTGCCTCCTTAGTTATCCAGTAAAACTAGCTCAACAATTCTTTTCTTCTATATCAAAACTTGCTTCCATCTGTATTCCTTCATCTGACTCTTCATTTAAAAATCTTTCTGCTAAGCATACATATCTGTGAGACTTTCTTGTCAAACATTCATCCTTCCCAACAAACAGGAGCTTCTGTATGTCGCCAGTCAGCCCCTTTCTCCATACACATGGAGCCACAACAGCTTGACTTAGACTGTCCCCTTTGAGTTAGACCATCCCATCCATTCCTTATCCACCACATGGTCCAATCACAATTCCCCATCTTTCCAGAGTGAATGTGCAGATGCTTTCTAGCACAGGAACAAATGCTGTGCACAAGTCTAGGAATGTGATATTGTTCCCTCTCCCCTCATCCAACAAGGCTGGAACCAATCCCAGCTCATTAAAAGATGCCACTTTTTAATGGACTACCAATGGACACCTTTTAATCTACCTGCCAAGGTCAGACAGACACATCCCCAATAGCTGGACATGATACAGGAAAGCTGAGGGAAACAAAACGCTTCCCACATCATGATTTGACAGAGAAGCTGCCTGAAAAAATGCCCCAATGTCATGGCCAATGGCTGTCCCAAACCTTCAGCCCCAGATCATCCTCAAGGCCATACTCTGGATGTTATCCAGCAGAGTCTTGTCTTCCTTATTCCCAGTAAACCAGAGATAAACACAGTTCTCTAGTGTAAGCAAAGAAGAGGAGAGGGGCAGAATATCCCTTACCTGAAATGTAGCTGATGCCTCAGGTTTCAGTATTTATATTTTTCAGATTCTGTACTGCTTTAGTGTGCACTTTGGAGCTTCATATAAGGGGATGGCAAGCTCTTCACAGAATAGGGAGACAAAACAATTCCTTCTCTAGCTGGGGACCAAGAACAACTGTTCCAAATCTCAGCCTCAAGAGCATAAACAATGGTGGACTGAAGAGACAAAAACAAGAAGGATGGGATTTCATAAGCTAAAGCTGTAATTGGACAATAAACTCCAAAATGCAAATGGACCAGAACATATAAAATTGTGAGACCCTGTGACCAATCATCTATTTTGTGACTATTTTGGGTTTATCTTGGTTGTAGCCCTGTTTGGGCTCTTGTGCTTCCCAAGGTGTATCCATTAAAGCCTTCTAATAAATACCTACTTTATTTTTTAGCTTCATGTAGTCTCTGTTCTAGGTCAGCCTTCACAAGGCATCAATCCCAAACATGCAGGATAGAAGATGGATGATATGGGGGTTGAGAGCAGCCCAAAAGAGGAGGACTGTGGATGTTGGATGAAGAATTGGATATGCCCCAGCCATGTGCACTCATTGACCAGAAACTCCTCCTGTGTCCTGGGCTCATCCCCACAGCTTGGGAAGCACAAGAGATTGGGGGAATCTCACCCTCTGCTCTCCTGTAGTAAAATCAGAATTCTGTGTTGAACTCTGAGCCCACAAAGACAAGGAAGACGTGGACCTGCTTGAGTGGATGGAGGCCTGGAAGAGGATGAGAGTCAGCCAGGTTGGTGTCCAGCCAAAGGGACACAGAACCTGGAGGATG
Organism: Melozone crissalis; assembly: GCF_028551555.1. Lineage (NCBI taxonomy): Eukaryota > Metazoa > Chordata > Aves > Passeriformes > Passerellidae > Melozone > Melozone crissalis. The sequence goes on from NW_026535780.1 coordinate 156,847, forward strand.
ATGAGGAGCTTGTGCCAGAGGCAGGGATAGATCTGCATTAGCGTATCCAAGCCTGTGATCCAGTAGATGAAGGTTTGATGGAATGCACTGGAAGAGGGAAGTGTGCCAATGGGTAGAGAATTGGGGAAGTAACACGTGAAAGAGATCTTGGAGCACATTTTCACCCACCCCAGTGGTCTCTACAACCCTGGTACAGCACTGAGAAGGGATTGGAAGCATCTTGGGAGAAAAAAGAAGATGGACTCATTTGAAGTTATGATGCAGGAAAACTTTATTGAGGTAGAAGAGTAAAAACTCAGGAGCAGCCAGAGGAAGGGAACTGGTCTGAGGTGCAAGCAGAGCAACCATCAGCCAAGCTGCTTTGCTTGCAGGAGGTTGTGCCAGACTTTCTGCCTTACAGAGGGACCAGCCAGGCAGAGTTGCCCAATGGTCTCTGGGTAGGGAGAAGGGGTTTGCAGCAGAGGAGACAGCACATAGACAAAGGGGTGATGCAGAGCAGCGAATGGAGGAAGAGCAGGAGGCAGATGGGCCATGTTTGCAGGCAGCCTGGGCTGGCCATTGGCTTCTGCCTCGTTGGTGCCCTGGGAGCAGGAGCTGGAAATGCTGAGACTGTTTGAGAGCCTTGGCCCAGAGATGCATCATCAATGCCTGAGATGAGTTCCAAGGAGTGGGTGCTTGGTGTCAGGGGTGGTGCTGAGGGCCCTTAGCAGATGTTTCCATAGCCCCTTCTGCCATAGCAGCCCAGGCCTCCCAGCCCATAGCCAAATCCACGGCCATAGCCAAAGCCACCAAATCCGCCAGAGATGGGCTGTCCCTGCACACTGAGCTCAGTGCCCAGAGCAGCGGAGGAGGTGGATCCGACGGCGGTGTTCTGGGGGAAGGAGGTCATGATGGGTCCTGGCAGGGTGACCAGCACAGGGGAAGGGTTGATGATGACACGGGAATCCTGGCATTGCAGGGCACAGGGCTCGTTGCAGCTGTTGGCCAGCGGGGTGGGTCCGCAGGGAGTGCAGCGGTTGTAGCAGGCCATGGGTGTGGTGTGGAGGGTGCCTGGAAGAGAGGGGGGTGAGGCAGGGCAGGGGTGTGGGTGTGCGAGGGGTGGTGAAGCAGAACCGCGAGGGAGAGTGTGGAGGCTGTTGTGGGGCTATGGGGAGGTGTGAGGGCAGCCGAGGCTGGGGCTGAGCATGATGGAAGAGAGAGGTGAGAGGTGCAGGAGCAGGAGAGTAGGGGGATTGAGTCTCACCTGGTTGTCAGCAGGAGAAGGAGGAGAAGGCTTGAGGAGAAGTGTGTGAGTGTGAGAGGCTCTGGGCTGGCTTTTATGCTGGTCCTGGAGGGGTGGGACAGCCTTGTCCCATGGCCGTGGGGCATTCACCAGCCAACAGCTCTTGCCTGGCCTGGTGAGTCATGAGGTGGGGAGTGTTTTCGTTCCCACAACACTTCAGTGTCATACCCAGCTCTTGAGGCCATGTCCATCTGACTTTGTCGGCAGCTTTAGGAGATGGCATTTGGGTGGATTTGATTATTAGATGTGGGTCAGGAAGGGCTGAATAAACAACTAGAGCCCCACAGAAATGCGATGTCATCAGTGAGGTCATTTTGTGGCACTCATGTCCTGTGGTTTGTGGGTGCCTTGTGAAGACTGGGACTCTGTTCTGTGCCACTGGGTGTCCATCAGCCATTGTGTTGCACCCAGGAATGCTGAGGGAGCTGCTGATGCCCTGGGAAGGTCACTGAGCAATATCCTGGAACGGTTCTGGTGCCTGGGAGCTCCTCCTGATTTCTGAAATAGATTTTGTTCTCTTCTGTCTTCTATGTGAGCAAGAAGGAGAATCTGGAAAATGAGAAGCTGCTTAGGCAGAACGTGTTCCATTGTTATGGTCCATTTGGATTTCTGTAATTAACTCAACCAAGTACACTGTCTAAATTAAAGTGTATTCCTTGGCCACATTAAGAAATCCCATAAATAAAAACAAAGCAGGCTTGATCTCTTTTTTCCCAAACTGATCTGTGACATCAATTCACTTATTCCGCATTCAAGCCACAAGGTTTCATAACTTACAATAATTAGTCGTAATGTTTTGTTCCTGTAAGCAAAACCCAATAATTAGTAATGGACACCCAGCAAGCTCCTCTTTCCTTCTTTGCATGGTTTGGTTGTTCCTCTGTGGAATTGTGCAATTTCATGTTCTGCTCCTGAGGCCATCTCCACCTGACCTTGGTGATACATTTTAGCTGCGAGAATTAGAGAGCAAGGTGTTGGTGTTGATGTTGCATGCCAGGACACGTAGAAGATTCAAGCAAAGCTTACAAGCACTGGGGTGTCGTCAGTGAGGGCATTCCATGGCATATTGACAATGTGTCCCATTTGCATTCTTGCCTCCTGCCTGGCGGAGCTCCCAGCTCTCTCAGCTTCTCCTCATCTCAAGGATCCTCCACTCCCATCAGTGTCATGGTGGCCCTACACTGCTCTTGGTCAACCATGGTTGTGTCCATGTAACCTCACCTGTGTTGGGGATCAGGGTGTTCGATTCCCTCAACATGCTTTTTTTCTGTTCCTAATCCTGTCCTGGAAACTGCTGGAGATTTTTTTTACCATAAAGAGTAGATGATGACCTCAAGATCCATCTATGCTCCACCAGGAACAGAAGGTCCCTCCCTGATAGAATGCTTTGGGTGCCAAGGAAAGGGCAACTGGTGTCATTCTGAACTTCTGTCTTTATCACTGTCCTACATAGCATCTTTATCACTGAACTGCAGACAGGTGGGTTTCAAAGGAGGTCTAATGACTGGATGAGGAACAGACAGAGAGTGATGCTCAGTGGCTCTATGTACAGGTAGAGGCCAGTGATGAGGCCTCCAGGCCTCTGCCTTGGACAGTCATTTTGGTGATTTTGAATATTTTATCAAGGAGGTGAGTAGTGTGATTGAGACCACCCCCAGCATGTTTGCAGGTGCCACAAAGCTGAGTGTTACAGTTGACACAAGAACATGGGGGGATCCCATCAGGATGGAAACTGGGAATGTTGAGAACATTAGAACCTCTTGTGGTTCAACAGCTCCAAGTTCAAGGTCCTGTACATGGGTTGGGACAGTCCCAGACATGAGCACAGCTTTGGAGAGGGAATCCTTGAGAGCACTTCCACTACAGAATGATCTGAGGGTTCTGGTGGACTAAAATCTTTAAAAAAAAACAGCAATGAGAATTTTCAGCTCAGGCCACCAGACATTTCCTGTGCTGCACAGAAAGAAGTGTAGCCAGCAGGAATGGTTGGGGGTTAATTGGAGACGTGAGAATGTCATTGTTGCCACCAACAGGTGAGAAAATATGCACGAAAAGAGGGACACCAATAGAGACCAAAATGTTCAAGAGATCACCATGCTTCCTTGCAGCAAAAGAACTTCTGGAAGAAGATTTCTAGAAGATTGATAATTCCTGTTTCTTCAGAGATAAAGATATCTGATTTAGGGTGGTGTGTTGAGCTTCACAGTGGAAGGAAGACGTGGACTCAGTGAGGCAAGAAGAGTCAGGAACAGTAAGAGGTTCAGGGGACCAAAGAATCCTTGTGATTAGAAATGGGAGACACACAAGGTTTATTTTTGTGAGAAGGGAAGAATGGACAAAGGAGATGTTGTGAGTGTTTCATGGAATGACCTCAATCATAACACCCCAATTCTTGTAGGATTTGTTGTCATCTTCTACGTGCCTGATACCAACCAATAATACCATATTCCAATACCAATACTTCGGCCTCTACTCCTCAAAATTAAAAACTGCCGCAAAGGTCAAATGGACGCAGCCTGTAGAGAAGGACACAGAATCGCAGAATTCCATAAAGACACGCCAGCACCATGACAGGAGGAAATAGGGTCACAATGACCATCCAGTAGCAATTAGTGTTTGTTCCTAACAGGAACACAACATTACATCTGACAGGATATGAGTTATGAAACCATAGGACTTGAATGTAGAATAAACAAATTCACACCAGAGAGCAGCCTGGGCAAAACCTGGTCTAGCATCATTGGTTGCTTGTTTATTTGGTTTCTTAAAGAGGTAAAGAAATACACTTTAAATGACAGAGTATATTTCCAGGTAAAGTTGAGAAATCCAAATGGACCACAGCATTGGAACAAGTTCAACCTATCGTGGCTTTAATTTCCAGATCCTTTCTCTTGATCCTAGAAAAGAAAAAACTGCATGGGGTTCCTTTCATCCATCAAGAAGAGCTCCCAGGCACTGGGACCTTTCCAAGCTCTTGTAGAGTGACCTCCCCAGGACATCAGCAGCTCCCTCAGCACTCCTGAGTGCAACACAATGACTGATGGACACCCAGTAGAACAGAACAGAGTCCCAGTCTTCACAAGGCATCTGCAAACCACAGGACATGTGCCACAAAATGACCTCACTGATGACATGGCATTTCTGCAGGGCTCTGGTTGTTTATTCAGCCCTCCCTGACTCACATGGAGCACTCAAATCTGCCTAAATACAAATGCAATGAAGTTGCTGCCAAGGTCAGATGGAAATGGTTTCAAGAGCAGGGCATGGAATTGCAAAACTACATGAAGGAAAACACTCCCCACCTCATGACTCCCCAAACTGAGCCCGACGAGAGCTGCTACCTGCAAAATGCCCCAAGGCCGTGGGACAAGGCTGACCCGCCCATCCAGGACCAGCATAAAAGCCAGCCCAGATCCTCTCACACTCACACACTTCTCCTCACACCTTCTTCTCCTGGTGACAACAAGGTGAGCCTCAATCCCCTGACCCTCCTGCTCTGGCACCCTTGAACCCTCTCTTCCAGCACACTCTGCCCCAACCTCAGCAGCCCTCACGCCTCCTCACAGCCCCACAACAGCCTCGGCACTCTCTCACCCTCCTGAATCGCTGTCCCTTGCATCCCCACACCCCTGCCGTGCCTCACCCTCTCTCTTCCAGGCACCCTCCACAACACACCCATGGCCTGCAACAGCCTCTGCCGTCCCTGTGGACCCACCCCGCTGGCCAACAGCTGCAACGAGCCCTGTGCCCTGCAATGCCAGGATTCCCGCGTCATCATTGACCCTTCCCCCGTGCTGATCACCCTGCCAGGACCCATCATGACCTCCTTCCCCCAGAACACCGCCGTCGGATCCACCTCCTCGGCTGCCGTGGGCACTGAGCTCAGTGTGCAGGGACAGCCCATCTCTGGCGGATTTGGTGGCTTTGGTGGCTTTGGCCTTGGCTATGGCCGTGGATTTGGCTATGGGCTGGATGGCCTGGGCTGCTATGGCAGAAGGGGCTATGGCAACATCTGCTAAGGGGCCAGCTGGGCTGCCTGCAAACATGGCCCATCAGCCTCCTGTTCTCCCACTCCCTGCTCTTCATTGGTCCTTTGGCTCTGTTCAGTTCCCTCTGCTGCAAACCCCTTCTCCCAAGCCAGACATCAGTGGGCTCCTCTGGTGGGCTCCTCCCACTGTGGGGAAGAATGTTCTTGGTGCTCTGGAGAAACCTCCTGTGGGCAAAGGACCTTGGCTGATGGTCACTCTACTTGCACCTCAGCCTGTTCCTTTCTACTGGATGCTCAGGACATTTTATTCTTCTACCTCAATAAAGTTTTCCTTCATCATAACCTCATATGAATCCTCCTTCGTTCTTCCCCCAAGATTTTTTCAGTCTCAGCAATATCCCAGGGTTTTAGAGATCACTGGGTTTAGAAATTTTAACAAGAGATCTTTTAGGATTTATTTCCCCGCTTCAACCACTCACTGGCATGCTTTGCTCTTCTACTGCATCCCACAAACCCTTCTGTTTCTAGAACACAGTCCTGGATATGCTAATGCACGCCTATCCCTGCTGCTGGCACAAGCCCCTCTAGGTGGTGTGCTCCCTTTGGGTGGACACCAGTTGCTCCAGCCCCTCATCATCTCCTCAGCCCAGTAAGACATCTGCTCAAGCACGTCCATATCTTTCTTATCATGGCTATGCATCCTTGCAGCAAAAGAACTTTCAGAAAAGCATTTCTAGCAGACTGACACTTCCTGTCTCCACACTGATAAGGATACGGATAAGGATACCTGATTTGGGGTGATGAGCTGGGCTTTACAGTAGAAGAAAGACACAGACTTAAAGAAGCAAGAACAGTGCAGGAACAGCAAGAGCTTGAAGGGACCAAAGAATTCTTGTTGTGATTAGAAATGGGAGACATGCAAGGATGATTTATTGTAGGGGTCCTACAGTTGAACAAACAACTCCAGTCTCGCCAGAGATGAGTAGAGGCAATGACTCCCCTGCTCATCTGCTGCCCACACTATGGGGATGAGCACAGGACACAGCGGATTTCTGGTCTGTGAGTGCACATGGTCAGGGCATGTCCAATTTTTCATTCACTCACACCTCAAATCCTTCCCTTTTGGGACTGCTCTCAATCCTCTCATGACCCAGCCTTTATCCTGCATGTTTGGGACTGCTCTAATCCAGGTGCCGCAGATTCTGTCCCACTGCTCCTCTCTGGTGGTATTGGAGAACTCTTAATCTATGGGTTACTGAGAATAAAGAGGACAAGATTCTGGTTTAGAGGATCCAAAGCACAGCCTTGAGGACAATCTATGGCTGGAGGTTTGGGACAGCCTTGGCTGGTTTTCCCGGGGCATTTTTTCAGGAAGAAGATTTTGCCTGGCACAGCCTGGCAAATCTTAAGGTGGGAGGATTTTTCTTCCCCCATCTGTGCATTGCCACGTCCTGCTTTTGAGGCTGTGCCCATGTGACCATGGCAGAAGATTTGATGAGTTGGTTTTGGTTGCAGCACTGCTGGATGAGGGAAGAGGGACCAATAGCATGTACCAGGGCCTGAGTACAGTCTTTGTTCCTTTGACAGAAAACATCCTTGTCTCTGATCTGGAGAGATGTGGATGTTGGTTGGACCATTTTGGTTAAGATGGAAATGGGTGGGATGGTTGCACAGAAAGAGTTATGAAAGAGTAAAGGGCTCAATGTGTGTGTGTGGAGAACAGGGATGAGTGGTGACCCTCAGAGACTCGTGTTCAATCATTCTCACTTCCCATTTTTGTCAGGGACATGGAGAGTGCAATTGAGTGTCCCATCAGCAAAAAATGTGAATAACAGCAGGATGAGTGGTATGCTTGATTGTCTCGAGGGAGGGAATGGCATCCAGAGTGTTCCAGACAGCCTGGAGATATGGGCGTGAAGCTCGTGAAGGTCAGCAGGGCCAAGAGGAAGGTCCTGCAACTGGATTGGATTGATCTCAGTAATGGGTGTTGGATGGATAATGAGTTAATTAACAGCATCCCTGAGGAGAAGGACTTACACACTTACACACCGATATATATAAACTAAATTACTCTGAAATTCTAAAAATAACTATAAACTAATAAAAAATTAAAAACTTTTATCTCAATAATAAAACAAACCAAAAAAACCCCACACACTAAAAAAACACCACCATATAATCAACTACCAAAAAAACCCCACAATACACTTTTTACTAATAATTCTTTACATATTATAAAACTAAATTTAAAAAATAACCATATAATACCTCATTCAACAAATAACAAAAACCACTATGAAAACAAATCAAACCAGCTTACTAAACTCAAAAGTTTTCAACTAACCCTAAGCTTTACTGAAAAAAAAACCCTAAAGCTCTACCACTACAATAATGAATAAATAATAACCAATACACTATAAAAACAACAAAAAAAAAAAAAACCAACCACCTGAATGATGAAGAATTGGACATGTCCTGGCAATGTGAATGAACTCAGCAAAAATCCCCCATGCCCTGGGGTTATCCCCACAGTGAGGGCAGCACATTCTGACCCTCTGCTGCACTCTGAGGAGAATGGACTTGTGTGTTCCACTCTGAGGACACAAAAAAAGGGAAGACATGGACCTCCTCCAGAAGATCTGTAAATGGCCTTGGGAGATGATGAGGGTCTGGAGGAACTGGTGTCCAGCCAAAGTGAGCACCACAGCCTGGAGAGCCTTGTGTCAGAGTCACGGATGGACCTGCACTGGGGGATCCAGGCATGTGTTCAAGCAACTGAAGAGTTGCTGTGGTGCACTGGAAGAACAAAGTGTACTGGTGGGTAGTGGAATTGGGGAAATAATTCCTACAAGAGCTCTTGGAGCACTTTTTCAGCAATCCCAATAGCATCAACAACAGTGGCTTAATCTCAAAGTGTCTAGGGAGAGGAATGAAGAAGGAGTCTTTTGAGGTTATGATGCAGGAAAACTTTATTGAGGTAGAACAGTGAACACTCAGGAGCAGCTAGTGGAAGGGAGCTGGTCTGGGGTGCAAGTAGGGCGACCATCAGCTGAGGCCCCTTGCTTGCAGATGGTTTGGCCACAGCACCAAGGGCTTCCTGCCCCACAGTGGGAGCAGCCAGAGGTGCCCAATGGTCTCTGGCTTGGGAGAAGGGGTTTGCAGCAGAGGAGCTGGAGAGAGCCAAGGGGTGATGCAGAGCACAGAGAGGCAGAAGTGGAGGAGGCAGATGGGCCATGTTTGCAGGCAGCTCAGGCTGGGCCCTTGGCTGCTGCCTTGCTTGGTGCCCTGAGAGCAGAAGCTGGAATTGCTGAGCCTGTTTGGGAGCCTTGTCCCAGAGATGCGTCTTCAGTGCCTGAGATGAGTTCCATGGAGTGGGTGGTTGGTGTCAGGGGTGGTGCTGAGGGCCCTTAGCAGATGTTGCCATAGCCCCTTCTGCCATAGCAGCCCAGGCCTCCCAGCCCGTAGCCAAATCCACGGCCATAGCCAAGGCCAAAGCCACCAAAGCCACCAAATCCGCCAGAGATGGGCTGTCCCTGCACACTGAGCTCAGTGCCCACGGCAGCCGAGGAGGTGGATCCGACAGCGGTGCTCTGGGGGAAGGAGGTCATGATGGGTCCTGGCAGGGTGACCAGCACAGGGGAAGGGTTGATGATGACACGGGAATCCTGGCATTGCAGGGCACAGGGCTCGTTGCAGCTGTTGGCCAGCGGGGTGGGTCCGCAGGGACGGCAGAGGCTGTTGCAGGCCATGGGTGTGGTGTGGAGGGTGCCTGGAAGAGAGAGAGATAAAGCAGGGCATAGATGCGGGGAATGAGAGGGGCAGTGATGCAGGAGGATATGTGACTGTGGAGGTTGTTGTGGGTCTGTGGGGAGGCGTGAGGGCTGCTCAGGCTGGGGCTGAGTGTGCTGGAAGAGAGGGCCCAGGGGTGCAGGAGCAGGAGGGTCAGGGGCTTGATTCTCACCTGGTTGTCAGCAGGAGCAGGAGGAGAAGGCTTGAGGAGAAGTGTGTGAGGGAGAGAGGCTCTGGGTCAGCTTTTATGCAGGTTCTGAAGGGGTGGGACAGCCTTGTCCCATGGCCTTGGGGCATTTTTTAGGCAGCAGCTTTTGCCTTGCTCAGCCTGGTGAGTCATGACCTGGGGAATGTTTTCCTTCCTGATGTTCTGCAGTGTCATGTCTTCTTCTTCTGTTTGTGTCCATGTGACATTGACAGTTGCTCATAATTTGAGAATTAGAGACCAGTGTGGGGTTTTTTGATGACATCTATCGAGACATGCAGAAGATTCAACCAAAGCTAAGGAGAACTGGGGAGTCATCAGTGAGGTCATGCCATATTGACAACATCTCTCATTTGCATTCTTGCCTTCTGTCCCAAGAATCTCTCAGCTCTTTCAGTTCCTCCTCGTTTTGATTATACCCCAGTATTGTCAATGTCATGGTGGCCCTGCACTGCTCTTGGTCAACCATGTCCATGTCCTTGTTCCACTCTGGAGCCCCAGCAGTGGTGGGGGACAGGAGGGTTAACTCCTTCAGCCTTATTGTACTTCTTCTTTTACATTACCTATCCTGGTAACAGCTGGAGATTTTTATTCCAAAGAGTGCATGTCCACCTCATGATCCACTTAAGCTACAGTAGGACTACAAGGACCTTCCCTTCTCGAATGCTTTGGTTGCCAAGGGAAAGGCAACTGGGGTCATCCTGATCATCTGTCAGGGTTTTTACAGAGTCCCACAGGACACCCTTGTCTCTAAGCTGCAGACGTGTGGGTTTCAAAGGAGGTCTAATGAATGGATGAGGAACAAAGAGTGATGGTCAATGGCTCTATGGACAGGTGGAGGCCAGTGACGAGGCCTCCAGGCTTGTGCCTTGGACTGGTGATTTTGAATATTTTATCAAGGAGATGAACAGTGAGATTTACAACACTTTCAGAATGTTTGCAGGTACCAGGAAGCTGAGTGTTGCAGTCGACACAAGAGCATGGAAGGATGCCATCAGGAGAGACACTGGGAATGTTGAGAACAGAAGAACCTCTTGTGGTTCAACAACTCCAAGTTCAAGGTCCTGCACATGGTTTGGGACAGTCCCAGACACGAGCACAGCTTTGGAGAAAACTCATTGAGAGCAGTTCCACAGAGAAGAATTGCAGGTTCTAGTGGACTAAAATGACACAGCAATGTGAATTTCAGCCAAAAAACATAACTATATCCTGGGCTGCATAAAAACAGGTGTGGCCACAGGAATGGCTGGGTGTCAGTAAGAGCCAGGAGGAAAGACCCAAATTCTTGTCACCTTTATTTGCACCTTCTGCATACCTGAGTCAAAAGAAGCCCAAAACCTTGGGCTCGATTGCTCCCAATTAAAAGCTGCTGCCAAGGTCAGATGGACACTGCCTCAAGGGGAGGGCATGGGATCACAGAACATCAGGAGGGAAAACATGACCCACTTATGACTCACCAGGCTGGGCCAGGCAAGAGCTGCATCCTAAGAAATGCCCCAAGGCCATGGGACAAGGCTGTCCCGCCCCTCCAGAACCAGCATAAAAGCCAGCCCAGAGCCTCTGTCCCTCACACACTTCTCCTCAAGTCTTCTCTTTCTCCTGCACCAGCAACCAGGTGAGTCTCATAACCCTTACCCTCTGGCTCCTGCACCCCTGGCCCCCCTTTACCAGAACTCCCAGCCCCAGCCTCAGCAGCCCTCACGCCTCCCCACAACCCCACAGCAGCCTCCATGCTCCCTTGTCCTCCTCCATAACTACCCCTTGTATCCTCATGCCTCTGCCCTGCCTCACTCCCTCTCTTCCAGGCACCCTCCACACCACATCCATGGCCTGCAACAGCCTCTGCCGTCCCTGCGGACCCACCCCGCTGGCCAACAGCTGCAACGAGCCCTGTGCCCTGCAATGCCAGGATTCCCATGTCATCATCAACCCTTCCCCCGTGCTGGTCACCCTGCCAGGACCCATCATGACCTCCTTCCCCCAGAACACCGCCGTCGGATCCACCTCCTCGGCTGCCGTGGGCACTGAGCTCAGTGTGCAGGGACAGCCCATCTCTGGGGGATTTGGTGGCTTTGGTGGCTACGGCCTTGGCTATGGCCATGGATTTGGCTATGGGCTGGGAGGCCTGGCCTGCTATGGCAGGAGGGGCTATGGCAACATCTGCTAAGGGCCCTCAGCACCACCCCTGACACCAACCACCCGCTCCTTGGAACTCATCTCAGGCACTGAAGACGCATCTCTGGGACAAGGCTCCCAAACAGGCTCAGCACTTCCAGTTCCTGCTCTCAGGACACCAAGCAAGGCAACAGCCAACGGGCCAGCCCAGGCTGCCTGCAAAAATGGCCCATCTGCCTCCTGCTCTTCTCCCTCTCTGTGCTCTGCATCGTCCCTTTGGCTCTCTCCAGCTCCTCTTCTGCCAACCCCTTCTCCCAAGCCAGAGACCATTGGGCACCTCTGGCTGCTCCCACTGTGGGGCAGGAAGGCCTTGGTGCTGTGGCCAAACCATCTGCAAGCAAGGGGCCTCAGCTGATGGTCGCCCTACTTGCACCTCAGACCAGCTCCCTTCCACTGGCTGCTCCTGAGTGTTCACTGTTCTACCTCAATAAAGTTTTCCTGCATCATAACCTCAAAAGACTCCTTCTTCATTCTTCTCCCTAGACACTTTGAGATTAAGCCACTGTTGTTGATGCTATTGGGATTGCTGAAAAAGTGCTCCAAGAGCTCTTGTAGGAATTATTTCTCCAATTCCACTACCCACCAGTACACTTTGTTCTTCCAGTGCACCACAGCAACTCTTCAGTTGCTTGAACACATGCCTGGATCCCCCAGTGCAGGTCCGTCCGTGACTCTGACACAAGGCTCTCCAGGCTGTGGTGCTCACTTTGGCTGGACACCAGTTCCTCCAGACCCTCATCATCTCCCAAGGCCATTTACAGATCTGCTCGAGTGAGTCCATGTCTTCCCTTTTTTTGTGGATCACAAAGAGTGGAACACACAAGTCCATTCTCCTCAGAGTGCAGCAGAGGGTCAGAATGTGCTGCCCTCACTGTGGGGATAACCCCAGGACATGGAGGATTTTGCTCAGCTTATTCACATTGCCAGAACATGCCCAATTCTTCATCATTCAGGTTTTTAAATTTTTTTAAGTTATTTTCATACTGTATTGGTTTATATTTATTAATTTGTGTAGAGGTAGAGTTTTGGGTTATTTTTGTTTTAGTAATGTTTATGGTTGATTGAATAGTTTTGAGTTTAGTAAGTTGGTTTAATTTTTTTAGTGGTTTTTGTGAATTGTTTTATATTTTTAGTGGTTTTTGTGAATTGAAACAATTCAATTTTGTGAATTGTTTTGTGAATTGAATTTTGTGAAAAAAGTGTGGGGTTTTATATGGTTGTTTTTTATTTTTGATTTATTTCTATAATGTGGTAAGAATTATTAGTAAAAGGAGTATACTGTAATTTTTTTTTGGTAGTTGGTTATATGGTGGTGTTTTTTTAGTGTGTGGGGTTTTTTGTTTTTTTTTTTTATTAGTGAGATTAAATTTTTTATTTTTTGGTTAGTTTGTAATTGTTTTTAGAATTTTAGGATGATTTAGTTTATTTATATGGGTGTGTAAGTGTGTAAGTCCTTCTCCTCAGGGATGCTGTTAATTAACTCATTGCCCATCCAACAACCATTACTGAGATTGATCCCATCCAGGTGTAGGACCCTCCTCTTCGCCCTGTTGACCTTCATGAGCTTCACAACACCCCGTCTCCCCAGCCTGTCTGGAATGCTCTGGATGCCATCCTTTCTCTCCAGACCATCAACCATTGTTCTCTCCTAACGGTTATTCACATTTTTGCCAATGGCACACACAATTGCACTCTCCATGTCCCTGACAAAGATGGGAAGTGAGAATGGTTGAACACGAGTCTCTGAGGATCACCACTCATCCCTGTTCTCCACACACACATGGAGCCATTGACTCTTTCATAACTCTTCCAGTGCAACCATCCCACCCATTTCCATCTTAACCAAAATGTCCAACCAAACATCCACATCTCTCCAACTTAGAGACAAGGATGTTTTCTGGCAAAGGAAGAAATACTGTGCACAGGTCCAGATACATGCTATTGGTCCCTCTTCCCTCATCCAGCAGTGCTGCAACCAAAACCAACTCATCAAATCTGCTGCCAAGGTCACATGGGCACGGCCTCAAGAGATGGACGTGGCAATGCAGATCTGGGGGAAGAAAAACCCTCCCACCTTTTGCCAGGTTGTGCCAGGCAAATCTGCTGCCTGAAAAAATGCCCCGGGATAACCAGCCAAGGCTGTCCCAAACCTCCACCCATAGATCGTCCTCAAGGCTGTGCTCTGGATCCTCTAAACCAGAATCTTATCTTCCTTATTCCCAGTAACCCATAGATTAAGAGTTCTCCAATACCACCAGAGAGGAGCAGAGGGGCAGAATCTGCTGCACCTGGATTGAAGCAGTCCCAAACATGCGGGATAAAGGCTGAGGGAGGGGATTGAGAGCACTCCCAAGAACGAAGGATTTGGGATGTGAGTGAATGAAAAATGGGACACGCCCTGACCATGTGCACTTGCAGAGCAGAAATCCCTGTTTCCTGTGCTCATCCCCACAGTGTGGGGGGCAGATGAGCAGGGGAATCTTGCTCACCTAGCTCATAGTTTCTACGCATCTTTGGCGAGACTGGAATTGTGTGTTCAACTGTAGGACCCCTATGATAAGAAAGGCATGGACCTGCTCAAGCAGATCCCTTAGTGGGCTGAGGAGATGATGAGGGGCTGGAGCAACTGGTGTCCACCCTAAGGGAACACACAACCCAGAGGGGCTTGTGCCACCAGTAGGGATAGACCTGCATTAGTGTATCCAGGGCTGTGTTTCTAGAAACAGAAGGGTTTGTGGGATGCAGCGGAAGAGCAAAGCATGGCAGTGGGTGGTAGAAGTGGGGAAATAAATTTTAAAAGTGGTCTTGATGCACTTTTAACCCAAAAGGCCTCTACAACCCCCATTTAGTGATGAATGAGCCTGGAAACGTCTTGGGAGAAGAAAGAAGGAGGATTCATATGAGGTTGTGATGCAGGAAAACTTTATTGAGGTAGAAGAATAAAAGGCCATGAGCATCCAGAAGTTAAAAGGAGTAGGCTGAGGTGAAAGGAGAGTGACCATCAGCCAAAGACCTTTGCTCTCAGGAGGTTTTTCCAGAGCACCAAGAACATTCTGCCCCCACAGTGGGAGGAGCCCACCAGAGGGGTCCAATGGTGTCTGGCCTGCAAGAAGTGATCTGCAGCCGAGGGAACTGAACAGAGCTGTAGGGGCCATGCAGAGCAGGGAGTGGGAGAACAGGAGGCAGATGGACCATGTTTGCAGGCAGCACAGCTGGCCCCTTAGCAGATGTAGCCGCCCCTTCTGCCGTAGCAACCCAGGCCTCCCAGCCCATAGCCAAATCCACGGCCATAGCCAAGGCCACCAAAGCCACCAAATCCGCCAGAGATGGGCTGTCCCTGCACACTGAGCTCAGTGCCCACGGCAGCGGAAGAGGTGGATCCGACGGCGGTGTTCTGGGGGAAGGAGGTCATGATGGGTCCTGGCAGGGTGACCAGCACAGGGGAAGGGTCGATGATGACACGGGAATCCTGGCATTGCAGGGCACAGGGCTCGTTGCAGCTGTTGGCCAGTGGGGTGGGTCCGCAGGGACTGCAGAGGCTGTTGCAGGCCATGGATGTGTTGTGGAGGGTGCCTGGAAGAGAGAGGGATGAGGCAGGGCAGGGGCGATGGTGTGGGAAGGTGAGGGAATTTGGAGGGTGTTGTGAGGCTGTGAGGAGGCGTGAGAGCTGCTGAGGCTGGGGCTGGGAGTGCTGGTAAAGAGGGGCCACGGGTGCCAGAGCAGGAGGGTCAGGGGCGTGAGGCTCACCTGGTTTTCAGCAGGAGGAGAAGGCGTCAGGAGAAGTGTGTGAGGGTGAGAGGTTCTGGGCTGGCTTTTATACTGGTCCTGACTGGGTGGGACAGCCTTGTCCCACGGCCTTGGGGCATTTTTGAGGCAGCAGCTCTTGTCTGGCTCAGTTTGGGGAGTCATAAGGTGGGGAGTGTTTTCCTTCATGTAGTTTTGCAATTCCATGCCCTGCTCTTGAAACCATTTCCATCTGACCTTGGCAGCAACTTCATTGCGTTTGTATTTGGGCCATTTTGATTGTTCCATGTGAGTCAGGGAGGGCTGAATAAACAACCAGAGCCCAGCAGAAATGCCATGTCATTAGTGAGGTCATTTTGTGGCACACGTCCTGTGGTTTGCAGATGCCTTGTGAAGACTGGGACTCTGTTCTGTTCTACTGGGTGTCCATCAGTCATTGTGTTGCACTCAGGAATGCTGAGGGAGCTGCTGATGTCCTGGGGATGTCACTCTGCAAGAGCTTGGAAAGGTCCCAGTGCCTGGGAGCTCTTCTTGATGGATGAAAGGAACCCCATGCAGTTTTTTCTTTTCTAGGATCAAGAGAAAGGATCTGGAAATTAAAGCCACGATAGGTTGAACTTGTTCCAATGCTGTGGTCCATTTGGATTTCTCAACTTTACCTGGAAATATACTCTGTCATTTAAAGTGTATTTCTTTACCTCTTTAAGAAACCAAATAAACAAGCAACCAATGATGCTAGACCAGGTTTTGCCCAGGCTGCTCTCTGGTGTGAATTTGTTTATTCTACATTCAAGTCCTATGGTTTCATAACTTATATCCTGTCAGATGTAATGTTGTGTTCCTGTTAGGAACAAACACTAATTGCTACTGGATGGTCATTGTGACCCTATTTCCTCCTGTCATGGTGCTGGCGTGTCTTTGTGGAATTCTGTGATTCTGTGTCCTTCTCTACAGGCTGCGTCCATTTGACCTTTGCGGCAGTTTTTAATTTTGTGGAGTAGAGGTCAAAGTATTGGTATTGGTATGTGGCATATGGCATTATTGGCTTGTGTCAGGCACGTAGAAGATGACAACAAATCCTACAAGAATTGGGGTGTTACGAGTGAGGTCCTGCCATGGAACACTCACAACATCTCCTTTGTCCATTCTTCCCTTCTCACAAAAATAAACCTTGTGTGTCTCCCATTTCTAATCACAAGGATTCTTTGGTCCCCTCAACCTCTTGCTGCTCTTACTTCACTAAGTCCATGTCTTTCTTCCACTGTGAAGCTCAACTCATCACCCTAAATCAGATATCCCTATCTCTGAGGAGACAGGAATTATCAATCTGCTAGAAACCCTTTTCCAGAAGATTGTTTGCTGCAAGGATGCATGGCCATCTCTTGAACATTTTGGTCTCTATTGGTGTCCCTATTTTGGTCGTTATAATAGGTGACAATAATGGCATTCTCACATTTTCAATTAACCATCAACTATTCCTTCTGGCCACACTTCTTTCTATGCAGCCCAGAGAATGGCTGGTGGCCTTGGCTGAAAATTCACATTGGTGTTTCCTTTTAATATTTTGGTGCACCAGAACTCTAAGGTCATTGTCTGGTGAAAGTGCTCTTGAGAATTCCCTCTCCAAAGCTGTGCTCATGTCATGACTGTCCCAACCCATGTGCAAGACCTTGAACTTGGAGTTGTTGAACCACAAGAGATTCCTATGTTTTCAACATTCCCAGTGTCCTTCCTGATGGGATCACTCCATGTTCTTGTGTCAACTGCAACACTCAGCTTTGTGGCACCTGCAAACATGCTGGGGGTGGTCTCAGTCTCACTACTCATCTCCTTGATAAAATATTCCAAATCACCAGTCCAAGGTAGAGGCCTGGAGGACTCATCTCTGGCCTCCACCTGAGCATAGAGCCACTAAGCATCACTCTCTGTCTGTTCCTCATCCATTCATTAGACCACCTTTGAAACCCACGTGTCTGCAGTTCAGAGATAAAGATGCTATGTAGGACAGTGATAAAGCCCTGACAGAAGTTCAGGATGATACCAGTTCCCCTTCCCTTGGCAAACAAAGGATTCTAGCAAGGAAGGACCTGGTGGAGCATAAATGGATCTTGAGGTCACCATGGACTCTTTAGTTAAAAATCTCCAGCAGTTTCCAGGACAGGATTAGGAACAGAAAAAAAGCATGTTGAGGGAATCGAACACCCTGGTCCCCAACACAGGTGAGGCTGCATGGACACCAACCATGGTTGACCAAGAGCAGTGTAGGGCCACCATGACACTGATGGGAGTGGAGGATCCTTGAGATGAGGAGAAGCTGAGAGAGCTGGGAGCTCCGCCAGGCAGGAGGCAAGAATGCAAATGGGACACATTGTCAATATGCCATGGAATGCCCTCACTGATGACACCCCAGTGCTTGTAAGCTTTGCTTGAATCTTCTACGTGTCCTGGCATGCAACATCAACACCAACACCTTGCTCTCTAATTCTCGCAGCTAAAATGTATCACCAAGGTCAGGTGGAGATGGCCTCAGGAGCACAACATGAAATTGCACAATTCCACAGAGGAACAACCAAACCATGCAAAGAAGGAAAGAGGAGCTTGCTGGGTGTCCATTACTAATTATTGGGTTTTGCTTACAGGAACAAAACATTAGGACTAATTATTGTAAGTTATGAAACCTTGTGGCTTGAATGCGGAATAAGTGAATTGATGTCACAGATCAGTTTGGGAAAAAAGAGATCAAGCCTGCTTTGTTTTTATTTATGGGATTTCTTAATGTGGCCAAGGAATACACTTTAATTTAGACAGTGTACTTGGTTGAGTTAATTACAGAAATCCAAATGGACCATAACAATGGAACACGTTCTGCCTAAGCAGCTTCTCATTTTCCAGATTCTCCTTCTGGCTCACATAGAAGACAGAAGAGAACAAAATCTATTTCAGAAATCAGGAGCAGCTCCCAGGCACCAGAACTGTTCTAGGATATTGCTCAGTGACCTTCCCAGGGCATCAGCAGCTCCCTCAGCATTCCTGGGTGCAGCACAATGACTGATGGACACCCAGGGGCACAGAACAGAGTCCCAGTCTTCACAAGGCACTCACAAAGCACCAAACATGAGTGCCACAAAATGACCTCACTGATGACATCGCATTTCTGTGGGGCTCTGGTTGTTTATTTAGCCCTTCATGACCCACATCTAATAATCAAATCCACCCAAATGCCAGCTCCTAAAGCTGCCGACAAAGTCAGATGGACATGGCCTCAAGAGCTGGGTATGACACTGAAGTGTTGTGGGAACGAAAACACTCCCCACCTCATGACTCACCAGGCCAGGCAAGAGCTGT
Organism: Melozone crissalis; assembly: GCF_028551555.1. Classification (NCBI taxonomy): domain Eukaryota; kingdom Metazoa; phylum Chordata; class Aves; order Passeriformes; family Passerellidae; genus Melozone; species Melozone crissalis. The sequence continues at coordinate 175,375 of NW_026535780.1, forward strand.
TGGCTGGTGAATGCCCCAAGGCCATGGGACAAGGCTGTCCCACCCCTCCAGAACCACCATAAAAGCCAGCCCAGAGTCTCTCTCCCTCACACACTTCTCCTCAAGCCTTCTCCTCCTGCTCCTGCTGACAACCAGGTGAGACTCAATCCCCCAACTCTCCTGCTCCTGCACCTCTCGCCTCTCTCTTACATCATGCTCAGCCCCAACCTTGGCAGCCCTCATGCCTCCCCACAGCATCACAACAGCCTCCACAGCCCCTAACCCTCCTGAAGCACCACTCCTCATGCTCCCACACTCCTGTCCTACCTCATCCCTCTCTCTTCCAGGCACCCTCCACACCACACCCATGGCCTGCAACAGCCTCTGCCGTCCCTGCGGACCCACCCCGCTGGCCAACAGCTGCAACGAACCCTGTGCCCTGCAATGCCAGGATTCCCGTGTCATCATCAACCCTTCCCCTGTGCTGGTCACCCTGCCAGGACCCATCATGACCTCCTTCCCCCAGAGCACCGCTGTCGGATCCACCTCCTCGGCTGCCGTGGGCACTGAGCTCAGTGTGCAGGGACAGCCCATCTCTGGTGGATTTGGTGGCTTTGGTGGCTACGGCCTTGGCTATGGCCGTGGATTTGGCTACGGGCTGGGAGGCCTGGGCTGCTATGGCAGAAGGGGCTATGGAAACATCTGCTAAGGGCCCTCAGCACCAACCCTGATACCAACCACTCACTCCTTGGAACTCATCTCTGGCATTGAAGATGCATCTCTGGGACAAGGCTCTCAAATGCGCTCAGCACTTCCAGTTCCTGCTCTCAGAACACCAAGCAAGGCAACAGCCAACGGGCCAGCCCAGGCTGCCTGCAAAAATGGCCCATCTGCCTCCTCCTCTTCTGCCTCTCTGTGCTCTGCATCGCCCCTTCAGCTTTGTCCAGCTCCTCTGCTGCAAACCCCTTCTCCCAAGCCAGAGACCATTGGGCACCTCTAGCTGCTCCCACTGTGGGGCAGGAAGCCCTTGGTGCTCTGGCCAAACCATTGGCAACCAAGGGGCCTCGGCTGATGGTCGCCCTACTTGCACCCCAGACCAGCTCCTTTATACTGGCTGCTCCTGAGTGTTCACTGTTCTACCTCAATAAAGTTTTCCTGCATCATAACCTCAAAAGACTCTTTCTTCTTTCCTCTCCCTAGACACTTTGAGAGGAGTATACTGTGGTTTTTTTGTTGGTAGTTGGTTATATGGTGGTGGTTTTTTAATGTGTGGGGTTTTTTTTTTTTTTTTTTTTCTGTTAGTGAGATTAATTTTTTTATTTTTTGGTTACTTTGTAATTATTTTTAGAATTTTAGGATGATTTAGTTAATTTATATGGGTGTATAAGTGTGTAAGTCCTTCTCAGGGATGCTGTTAATTAACTCATTGCCCATCCAACACCCGTTACTGAGATTGATCCAGTCCAGATGCAGGACCTTCCTCTTGGCCCTGCTGACCTTCACGAGCTTCACACCAGCCCATCTCCACAGACTTTCTGGTACCCTCTGGGTGCCATCCCTTCCCTCCAGACCATAAACCACACCATTCACCTGGGAGTCATCCCCTATCTTGCCAAGGGGGCATTCAAACCCACTCTACATGTCCCTCACAAAGATGGGAAGTTGCAATGGTTCCATTATCAATCACTATGGATCACCACTAATCCCTGTTCTCCACACTGGGACATGGAGTGACCACAACTTTTCAGTGAGACCATCCTGCCCATTTCTTATCCAGCCAGATGTCCAGCCATCAACTCCAGCTTAGATACAAGGATGTTGTCTGGCACAGGAACAAAAGTTTTGCACAAGTCCACCTACAGGATACTGGCTCTCCATCTCTTCATCCACCCATAGTGGAACCAATACCAACCCACTAAATCTGTCACCAAGGTCAGATGAATGTGGCCTCAAGAGCTGAACGTGGAATTCCAGAGCTGTTTGATGCAAAACATTCCCAACCTCATGACACAGCAGGCTCTGCCAGGCAAAAGCTTCTGCCTGGAAAATATCCCAGTGTCATGGACAAAAGTTGTCCCAAACTTTCAGCCATGGATCATCCTCAAGGCCATACTCTTGATCTCCTCTGGCAGAGTCTTGTCTTCCCTGATCTCAGTAATCCATAGATTAAATGTTCTCCAATATCACCAGAGCAGAGGGGCAGAACTTTCTGCACCGGGATTGGAGCAATCCCAAACATGCAGGGTAAAGGAGGGGTGATGAGAGGATTGAGACCAGCCCCAGGGAGGAGCACTTGGGGTGTTGGATGAAGAATTGGATGTGCCCCAGCCATGTGCACCCACTGACCAGAAACTCCTCCTGTGTCCTGGGCTCATCCCACAGTGTAGGCAGCACAAGAGAGTGGGGGAATCTCACCATCTGGTCTCCTGTACTAAAATCAGAATTCTGTGTTGAACTCTGAGCTCACAAATACAAGGAAAATGTAGATGTGCTTCACAGGATCTGTAGAAGGGCATGGAAGATGATGAGGGAAAGAAGCAACTGCTGTCCAGCAAAAGCGAACACACCATCCAGAGAGGTTTGGGCCAGAGGCAGGGATAGATCTGCATTAGGGTATCCTGATCTGTGATTCAGTAACTGAAGGATTTGTGGGATGCACGAGAGGAGCAAAGCGTACCAGTTTTTAGAGTAGGGAAATAAATCATAAAAGAGGATCTGGAGCACTTTTTCCACCAACTCCAATGGACACTGGAACCCTGGCAGAGAGCTGAGTGAGACTGGAAGGGTCTTGGCATCAGAAAGAAGAGGCACTCATCTTAAAATGTGATGCAGGAAAACTTTATTGAGGTAGAAGACTGAAAGGCCATAAGCATCAAACGGAAGGGAGCCAGGCTGAAGTGCAAGTAGGGTGACAATCAGCCGTGGTCCTTTGCTTGAAGGAGGCTTTGCTAGATCATCAGAGCCTTCCTGCCCCACAGAGGGAGCATGGCATGCTGAGAGACCTTAGCAGATGTAGCCGCCCCTTCTGCCATAGCAACCCAGGCCTCCCAGGCCATAGCCAAATCCATGGCCATAGTCAAAGCCACCAAAGCCACCAAATCCGCCAGAGATGGGCTGTCCCTGCACACTGAGCTCAGTGCCCACAGCAGCCGAGGAGGTGGATCCGACGGCAGTGTTCTGGGGGAAGGAGGTCATGATGGGTCCTGGCAGGGTGACCAGCACAGGGGAAGGGTTGATGATGACACGGGAATCCTGGCATTGCAGGGCACAGGGCTCGTTGCAGCTGTTGGCCAGCGGGGTGGGTCCGCAGGGACTGCAGCGGTTGTAGCAGGCCATGGGTGTGGTGTGGAGGGTCCTGGAAGAGAGAGGGGTGAGGCAGGGCAGAAGTGTGGGCAATGATGCAGGAGAGTGAGGGAGTGTGGAGGCTGCTGTGGGTCTGTGGGGAGGCGTGAGGGCTGCTGAGGCTGGAGCTGAGTGTGCTGGAAGAGAGGGGCCAGGGGTGCAGGAGCAGGAGGGTCAGGGTCGTAAGGCTCACCTGGTTGTCAGCAGGAGCAAGAGGAGAAGGTGTCAGGAGAAGTCTGTGAGGCAGGAGACTCTGCATTGGCTTTTATGCTGATCTTGGATGGGCAGGACAGCCGTGTTTCGTGGCCTTGGGGCATTCTTGGGGTGGCAGCTTTTGGCTGTTCCAGCCTGCTGAGTCATGAGGTAGGGAATGTTCTCCTTCATCCATTTCCATAATTCCTTATCCTGCTCTTGAAACTGTGTCCATTTGACCTTGGCAGCAACTTCTAATTGGGAGCTGGTATTTCGGAATATTTGATGGTTCCGTGTGTGTCACGGAGGGGTGAATAAACAGTCACAGCCCAGGGAAGGCGCAATGTCATCAGTGCGGTCATCTTGTGGCAGTTGTTTTCTATGGTTTGTTGGTGCCTGGGACTCTTTTCTGTGCCACTGGATGTCCATCACTCACTGTGTTGCACCCAGGAATGCTGAGGGAGCTGCTGATGTCCTCAGAAGGTCACTCTGCAATAACCTGGAAAGGTCACAGTGCCTGAGAGCCCTTCATGATAGAGGAAAGAAATCTCCTCCATTCTGTGTTTTCAATGATATCAAGAAACAGGATCAGGGAAACAAGAGGCAATCCAGGGTTGAACTTCTTCCATTGTACTTTGAAATTTATACAATTTACACAAAAAAATACTCTGTCATTCAAAGTGTATTCCTTGACCTCATTCAGGAATCCAATAAACAACAAACGAGGCCAAATCCCTTTTTTCTCAGGCTGCTCTGTGACATCAATTCTTTTTTTCCGTGTTCAAGCCACAAGTTTTCATAACTTATAATTAGTAAGTCTTAATATGTTGTTCCTATGAGCAAACCCCAATAATTACTAACGGGCAGCCAGTAAGCTCCTCTTTCCCTTTGTGTCACAGAGCAGTTGTTCCTCTGTGGAATTGTGCAATTTCATGTTCTGCTCCTGAGGCCATCTCCATCTGACCTTGGTGGTAGGCTAAGTTGCAAAAATTAGAGACCAAGGTGTTGATTGTGAGTGTCACGACTCGTAGAAGATTCAACCACAGCTTAGGAGATTTGGGGTGCCACCACTGAGGTCATTCTATGGCATATTGACAACATGTCCCATTTGCATTTTTGCCTCCCGCCTGAAAGAAATTCCAGCTCTCTCAGCTTCTCATCTTAAGGATCCTCCACTCCCATCACTACCGTGGTCTCTTGGCCAACCATGTCCATGGTCTTGTTCTGCTGAGGAGCCCCAACAGTGGTGCAGAATAGAATGTTCAACTCCTGTAACCTGCCTGTATTTCTTTTCCTAATCCTGTCCTGGTAACTGCTGGAGTTTTCACAGCCAAGGCTACATGGCCACCTCATGATCCATTTATGGAATTTCAGCCCAGAGCAGTGACCATACCCAAGGTTGCAGCGAAGTAGGCTTGGACAGAAGGAATGGCTGGGGGTTACCTGAAGACATGAAATAACACCTAAATTCCTGTAGGCTTTGTTTGCCTCTTCAACATTCAAAACAAACCAGCTCCAATTCATTGACCTCTGTTTCTGCCAATTGAAACATGCAGTCAAGGTCAAATGGACACAGACTCAAGGGAAGAACATAGAATTGCAGAGAATCAGGAAGGAAAACACTCCCCACCTCATTACTCACTAGGCTGGGCCAGCCAAGAATGCCACAAAATTGCCTCCAAAATGCCCCAAGGCCATGGGACAAGGCTGTCCCGCCCCTCCAGGACCAGCATAAATACCACTACAGAGCCTCTCTCCCTCACACACTTCTACTGACTTCTCCTTGTGCTCCTGCTGACAACCAGGTGAGACTTAAGCTTCTGACCCTCCTGCTCCTGCACCCCTGGTCCCTCTTTACCAGCACTCCCAGCCCCAGCCTCAGCAGCCCTCACACCTCCCCACAGCATCACAACAGCCTCCACACTCCCTCACCCTGCTGACACTTCATCCCTCACACCCCCACACCCCTACCCTGCTTTATCGTCCTTTCTTCCAGGCACCCTCCACACCACACCCATGGCCTGCTACAACCGCTGCACTCCCTGTGGACCCACCCCGCTGGCCAACAGCTGCAACGAGCCCTGTGCCCTGCAATGCCAGGATTCCCGTGTCATCATCGACCCTTCCCCTGTGCTGGTCACCCTGCCAGGACCCATCATGACCTCCTTCCCCCAGAACACCGCCGTCGGATCCACCTCCTCCGCTGCCGTGGGCACTGAGCTCAGTGTGCAGGGACAGCCCATCTCTGGGGGATTTGGTGGCTTTGGTGGCTTTGGCTATGGCCGTGGATTTGGCTATGGGTTGGGAGGCCTGGGCTGCTATGGCAGAAGGGGCGGCTACATCTGCTAAGGGCCCTCAGCACCACTCCTGACACCACCACCTCAGGAGTCTGCTAAAAGTGCAAGCCAATCTCCTTGGCTGACGGTCACTGTACTTGCATCTTACACTGAATTCCTTCCACTTTGTTCTTCTGCCGCTTCCTTTGCCTCAATAAACTTTTCTTGCATCAAAACCCGAGAAGTCTCCTGTTCTTTTTTGATTCAAATGGTCTCACATCCTCACTGAGTACATTCCACAGCTCAGCAGGACACAGGACTACATGGATTAGACCAAAAATATCTTCCCTTACAAATATGTCAAATAACCAATAACAGAGTCTGGCATGGGAAGCAGAGGAGGGAACACCTTCCACAATCTGTCACACACATCTCAGATGATACACCAAAGATTGGACACATCAATGCTGTCCTGGGTACAGCTCTGGTAAAGCCTTTCCATGCCAGGGAACACTTGACAAACTCTTCCCAGCAGGTCTCTTGAACCCTTGCAGCAAACTGGGGAACTACATCAATCACTCTGTCAGGAAACCGGGAGTGCAAGTGCTTCGACTCCCCTGCTCCAGCAGAGTCAGCAAGAGCAGCATTTCCAGCACCATGGACAGTTCAGTGATAGGTCTCTCATGACGGACACTCCAACACATTTTCCACTCTGTGGCCAATGTCACAATGAAAGATCCTTGTATTCTTTGTCCAGGGAATTCCATTTTGTTTCACTTGTGCCCTTGCTGTGAGCAAGCCCTGCACATGAGGACTGCTGAGAACAGCCGGGCTTCCTTGTTTTCATCCGCCACCATCAGGGATTTGCACACACTGATAACATCCCCCAATTCATCCTTGTCCACCGTGAGTCCCAGCTGTCTCAGACTATCCTCTAGGAATGATTCTCCAACCCCTTTGAAGTCTTGTTGTCCTGAACTGGTCTGGATTCACTAAATCTACTTCATTTTCACACTGGGGAGCCCAGGACTGCCCACAATACCTCACATGGGACCTCACCAGGGCTGAACAGACAGTTCACTTCTCTCTGCTTGGTCATACACTTTCCCCATCCTAACCTGGACACTTGCATTCCCTTTTCCCACACAGGGACACCTCTTGCTCCATTTTTTCTCAACCACAACTACAAAACAAATGCTTTTTCATAGAAGAAAACAATTGTTCTGACTGACACTCAGGCATTCCTTCTTACCTGGGATGACTCCTCCCAACAAACAGCCCTTGGCAGAACCCCATTCTACCCTGACAGAACCCCATCAGATGTCCAGCACCTCTCAGGTTTTCTGTGTTGGCCCAATGGATCCAGCTCCTGGCCTACAGCACTGGGGGCTTGCTGCCATCTGGACTTTGGGACACTCACCACAAGCCTCTGTGTCCAGCCCCTCAGACCTTTGTCAGATGTCCACGCTGGGCACTGATACAACCCGGACTTGCCCGGTTGTCAATGATCCTGAAATGCTCACTCACAACAACCCTGGGTGACCTCGCAGTCCTCTTTCTGACAACCACAACTGGTCTGAGCCCTTTTCATCCAGCCAAAGTTGGGAACTAAATCACCCTGGATAGCAAAAGCTTAAAAGCAAGAGGGGCACCAAGATATCCACAAGGTAGAGTGAACAGGAAAAGTCAGGTTTAGTGTCATGCTTAGCCAGGTGGGATCAAGGTGGAGGAGGATGAAATGTGAGGGAAGGGGCAACACCTCCAGCACAGCTGCAAATTCCAAAGCAGCCTGAGAGGGTTGTGAGGGAATGGGGCCCCTCTTCAAAACACATCCACAAACCACAGCACATGAATGTCATGCAGTGACCTCACTGATGACACCTCGGTGCTCCAATGCTTTGGTTGTTTACTCTGCCCTCCCTGACATGAACTTTCCATGCACATCCTCCCAAATACCTACTCACATTTAAAAACAGCTGCCAAGGTGAGAAGGAAAAGGAGTCAAGAGCAGGACATGGAATCATAGAATTCCATAAAGAAATACCCACATCATGATAGAAAAGGAAAAATGAGTTTGCTGAGCATCAGCAAATTATTGGGTTTTGCTTACAGGAACAAAATATAAAGACTTACATGTTATACCTCATCCCTTTAATGTGGAATAAATGAAGTCATGTCACAGACAAGCTGGGGAAAAAAGCGATCAGGCCAGCGTTACTGATTGTTTGGGTTTTTTAATTTCTGAATGAGGTCAAGACATAGACTTTAATTGGCTGAGCACATTGGCATGTAAAGTTGAGAATTCTATATGGACCAGAAAAGTGGAACAAATTCAGCGTGAATAATCTCTCGTTTTCCAGATGCTGTCACTTCATCTGACTGAAGACACAAGGAGATGGACTCCCTTTCATTCATCAGAAACTGCTCCTAGGTATGAGGACCTTTCCAAGTTATTGCAGAGTAACATTTTGAGGACATCAGCAGCTCCCTCAGCATTCCTGGGTGCAACACAATGACTGATGGACACCCAGAGGCAAAGAATAGGGCCCAGTCATCAGAAGGAACCCACAAGCCACAGAACATCAGAGCCACAAAATTACTTTACCTGATGACATTGCAGTTCTCTGGGGTTCTGGCTGTTTATTCATTCCTCCCTGACACACATGAAACAATCAAATCCTCCCAAAGATCAGCTCTCCCTTTAAGCGGCCCCCAAGGTGAGATGGACACAGCCCCAAGGGAAGGACACAGAATTGCAGAATTGCAAAAAGAAAAACGCTCCCCACCTCAGGACTCACCAAGCAAGAACTGCAGCCTGCAAAATGCCCCAAGGCCATGGGACAAAGCTGTCCCGCCCCTTCAGAACCAGCATAAAAGCCTGCCCAGAGCCTCTCACCCTCACACACTTCTCCTCAAGCCTTCTCCTCCTGCTCCTGCAGACTACCAGGTGAGCCTCAAGCTTTGACCAGCCTCAGCAGCCCTCATGCCTCCCCACAGCCCCACAACAGCCTCCATACTCCCTCACCTCCTGCACCCCCACACCCCTGCCCTACCTCATCCCCCTCTCTTCCAGGCACCCTCCACACCACACCCATGGCCTGCTACAACCGCTGCACTCCCTGCGGACCCACCCCGCTGGCCAACAGCTGCAACGAGCCCTGTGCCCTGCAATGCCAGGATTCCCGTGTCATCATCGACCCTTCCCCTGTGCTGGTCACCCTGCCAGGACCCATCATGACCTCCTTCCCCCAGAGCACCGCCGTCGGATCCACCTCCTCCGCTGCCGTGGGCACTGAGCTCAGTGTGCAGGGACAGCCCATCTCTGGTGGCTTTGGCGGCTTTGGCTTTGGCCTTGGCTATGGCCGTGGATTTGGCTATGGCCTGGGAGGCCTGGGCTGCTATGGCAGAAGGGGTGGCTACATCTGCTAAGGAGTCGTTCACCACCTTGGAGCTCTGGCAACAGCTCCTGCAAGCAAAGCACCTTGCCCGATGGTCGCCCTGCTTGCAACTCGCACCAGATGCCTTCCGTCTTTTTCTCCTCTGTCTTCACTCTTTTCCCTCAATAAAGTTATGTTGCATCAAAGCCTGAGAAGTTTCCTCTTCTTTTTGATTCCAAATTGTCTCACATCCTCACCTAGCACACTGTGAGGCCTTAATAGGCTGTTGGCATAGGGGAAAAGGGCTGGAGCACCTTTCTTAGGACATACATTCCCACCAGTAATCACAAGAATTGCACAGGAAGCAGGGTTGAAGTGTGATCTTCCAGAATGTGTCTCAAGCCCATCACCTGCTGCACCAAAGGCTCTGTCACACCAATGCTCTCCTGCTCATGGCTCTGAAAAAGCTACGAAATGCCAGTAGACACTTCACAAACTCTTTTCCCCAGCTGGATCCTCATACCCTCCCTGTAAACAGTCATGGAATCATGCGTTTTGGGAGGAACACTGAAGAGCAAGAGCTTCATTTCCTGCTGCTCAAGTCAGACCGAGAAGAGAAGGAATTCCAGCACCATGGGCAGTTCCAGTTCTGGATCTCCCAGGACAGACTCCAACACCTTTTCCATTCTGTGACCACCCTCATGCCAAAACATGCTTCTCTTCCTTGCCCATGGAAGTACATCTGTTTTCACTTGTGTTGTTGCCCTGTTTCCTTCTCATGCGCACTGCTGAGGACGGCTGTGATCCCTCATCTCATTCCCTATCAGGGATTTGCACTCACTGATGACAAGCCTCTCTCCATCGTTGTCTCCGGGAGTCACAGATTTCTGAGTCTCATCTGTGAATGATCTCCCAGCCCCTTTAGAATCTTGTTGGCCACAAACTGGTTTTGTTTCTAAGTTCATGATCATCTTCCACTGGGGAGCCCAGAACTGCCCAAACCACACCCCATGGGACCCAGTTAGTGCTCTAAAGAGAGGATGGGCCACCTCTCCCAACCTCATGTCAAGAATTGTCTGAAATCTATCTTAGACACCTTTTCAACTAAAGCTTCATTGAGAACTTGTAGTCTCTTTGTTCTCCACCAGCACTACAGGGTCCTGCTCAGCAAAGCTGCTTTCCAGATTCTCAGCCCACATTATGACCCAGGGCCAAGTGCCATTCCTGCCCAGATGCAGAACTTCTCATTTCCCACTCTTGAAATGCAGGAGATTCCTGTTATCCTCAGTCTCCAGGTCTCTCTGACTGGTGGAACAGCCAAGTGGTGCCTCAGACACCCTATCACCTGCCAGCTTGCTGAGGGGGCAACTCTCCAACTGTCCACGTGGAAAGGAAGACTCCAGGCACTCAAACCTGGCACAGATGCAAAGCCCAGACCAGCCTGACTGACCTGGGATAATTTGGGGCCCCTGTTCACAACACACACAAAACCTCAAAACTATGAGTTTCATGGGTTCCTCACTGATGACACCCCAACTCTACATAATATTGCTCACATCTTCAGTCCCCTTTGACATGCACCATCAACACCAGCCTTTGGTTTCAGATACCCACACTTTAAAGAAGGAATGACTGCAGTAGAAGGGGCAGTTCCTCATGCACAGCACAGCTGCAAATCCCACACCAGCTGGACAGGGCTGGGAGGGAATGGGGCCCCTCTTCACAACACACCCACAAATTAAATCACACAAGTACCACAAAATGACCTCACTGATGACACCCATATTTTCTGAGGCTTTTTTTGCATATTCTGGTTTCTCTGACACACATTTTCCATGCCAATGCTCTCAAATACCAACATTCACTTCAAAGATGCCGCCAAGGTCAGATGGACATGGTCTCCTTAGAGCAAGACATGACACGGCAGAGTCGCAGGGAGGAAAACACTCCTCACATCATGACTTGCCAGTCCGGGCCTGGCAGAACCCGTAACCTGCAAAATGCCCCAAGGTCATGGGACAAGGCTGTCCCACCCTTCCAGGACCAGCATAAAAGCCGGTCCAGAGCATCTCTCTCTCACAAGCTCCTCCTGACTCCTCCTACTCCTGTTCCTCCTGACAACCAGGTGAGGCTCAATCCCCTGGCCCGCCTGCTCCTACACCCCTGGCTCCTCTCTTCCAGCCTGCTCAGCTCCAGCCTCCACACCCCCCCCAACAGCCTCCACACTTCTTCACCCCTCAGACCCCCACAGCCCTGCCCTGCCTCATCCCTCTCTCTTCCAGGACCCTCCACACCACACCCATGGCCTGCTACAACCGCTGCACTCCCTGCGGACCCACCCCGCTGGCCAACAGCTGCAACGAGCCCTGTGCCCTGCAATGCCAGGATTCCCGCGTCATCATCAACCCTTCCCCTGTGATGGTCACCCTGCCAGGACCCATCATGACCTCCTTCCCCCAGAACACCGCCGTCGGATCCACCTCCTCCGCTGCACTGGGCACTGAGCTCAATGCCCAGGGACAGCCCATCTCTGGGGGATTTGGCTTTGGCCTTGGCTACGGCCTGGGAGGCCTGGGCTGCTATGGCACAAGGGGCTATGGCTCCATCTGCTAAGGGCCCTCAGCACCACCCCTGACACCACCAGCTTTGGGCTGTGGCCACAGCTCCTGCAAGCAAAGCACCTCAGCTGATGGTCTCTCTACTTGCGCTTCACACTGCATCACTTCTGCCTCTTTCTCGTGCCTTTTAACTCTTTTGCCTCAATAAAGTTTTCCTGCATCAGATCCTGACATGTCTCGTCATCTTTATAAATTCCAGTGGTCTCAGATCCTCACCTCACACAGTGTCAGACAGGGCATTGGGGTGAATGGAAAAGGGGCACAACACATTTCTTAGTAAATATGTCACCACCACTAACAATCAAGACTGGCACAGGAAGTAAAGGATTGGGAGGACTTTCCAGAACATGGCATAAGCCCATCACGTACTACACCAAAATGTTTTGACATATTGATGATCTCCTGAGCACAGCTCTGATAGAGTGTCTCCATGCCAGCACACACTTGACAAATTCTCTTCCCAGGAGAACCCTTGAACCCTCACAGCAGAGTCACAAAATCATCCACTTGGGCAGGAACTCTGCGATGTAAGTGCTTCATTCCCCTCAGCTCAAGAAAGACTAACAAGTGCAGGATTTCCAGGTCTATGGACAATTCAGGTTTGGTTCTCCCAGGACAGGGACTCCACCATGTCTTCCGCTCTCTGTCCACTCTCATATTGAAAAATGTTTCCCTTCTTTGCCCATTGAATTTCATCTGTTTTCACTTTTGTCCTTGCCCTCTTTTCCTGTATGGTTGCACTACTGTGGATAAATGGATTCCCTTGACTTCATTCCTGCCATCTGGGATTTTCATACATTGATGACACCCTGCTGTCCATCCTTGTCTCCTGGAAGTCCCAGCTCTCCCAACCTCTCTTCTATGACAGATTCTCCAGCCCTTTCATTATGTTGGTTGTCCTGCATTTTTGTGAATTAAATTTCCCTAATAGGAAACTAAACCTCCACTAGCGAAACTAAAGTTCATTCCCTCTTCTCCACAGCTTGGTGAAAGGGAAACAAGACTGGTGTTAAAAAATTTCCATTCAGACAATTTCAGAGAGCAATAAGGTCAGTTCTCTTCTTCTGAAAATTGAACATCCTTCAACTTCTCCTCACCTGCCTTGCTCTCCTTTTCCTTCAGCTGCTTTCCGTTCCATGTGTCAGTCAGAACCTGGCACTGTGACCCCACAGGATGACCTTGCTGGGCCCAGCTGAGACGATTGCTATGGATCAACCAGCACTGGACTTTGGGGAGCTTGGGTGACCTTCATAAATCTCAGGAATTGCTTTCCCATCTCCATGGAGAAAGGCCTGGCAAATAGATCGGGCAGGAGAGATGGAGCCAAGCCAGGCAGGAATGCACTGGAAGGAGCAGCCCCTCAGCCCCAGAACGCCTGCAAAGCCCAGACCAGCCTGACATGGCTGGCAGGGAATGGGGCCCCTCTTCACAACACACACAAAAACCACGGCACAGCAGTATCACAGGGTGACATCAGTGATGCCACCCCACCTCTCCCAAGCTTTGGTAATGTCTTCACCCCACCCTGACATGCACCATCAACAGCAGTTCTTAACCTCTAATAATCGCAGTTAAAAGCTGCAGTCAAGGTCAGATGGACACAGACTCAAGAGAAGGACATGGAATAACAGAATTCCAAAAACAAACACCTGCACCATGACAGGGAAAGAAAGATGATGTTGCTGACCAGAGCTAGTAATTATTGGGTTTTGCTCACAGGAACACAATGTTAAGCCTTAAAGGATACAAGTTATGAAACCATATGACCTTCATGTGGAGTAAGACAACTGATGTCACAGACCTACCTGAGCACCTGTTTCTTGTGTGTTTAATGAGTTTCTTAATGAGGTCAAGGAATACAATTTAAATGACAGAGTGCATTATCATGAAGATTTGAGAATTCCAAAAGGGCCATAACACTGGAACAAGTTCAGCCTGAACAGTCTCTCCTTTTCCAGATTTTCTCCCATTGCATTCAAGGCAGAATGCCACAAGCTCTCTTTAATCCTTCAGGCACTCCCAGGCACTGGGACCTTGCCAAGCTATAACACAGGGACCTTCCCAGGACATCAGCAGCTCCCTCAGCATTCCTGGGTGCAACACAATGACTGATGGACATCCAGTGGCACAGAACAGAGTCCCAGTCTTCCCAAGGCACTGACAAAGCACAGCACACAAATGCCACAAAATTACTTCACTGATGACATTGTAGTTCCCCAGGGCTAAGGCTGCTTATTCAGTCCTCCCTTACAAACATTAATAAATAAATACTCCCAAATACCAACTCCTGATTGAAAGCTGCTGCCAAGGTCAGATGGTCACTGACTCAAAGAGTTGGACATGGAATTGAAGAGTTGTGGGAACAAAAACACTCTGCACCTCATGACTCAGCAGGCTAGGTCAGCCAAGAATTACCGCCTGCCAAATGCCCCAAGGCCATGGGACAAGGCTGTCCCGCCCCTCCAGAACCAGCATAAAAGCCAGCCCAGAGCCTCTCTCCCTCACACACTTCTTCTCAAGCCTTCTCCTCGTGCCGACAACCAGGTGAGTCTCAAACCCCTGACCCTCCTTCTCCTGCACCTCTCACCCCTCTCATCTCTTACAGTCAGCCCCAGCCACTGCAGCACTCACGCCTCCCCACAGCCACACAACAGCCTCCACACTCCCTCCTGCATCATTGCCCACACCTCTGCCCTTCCTCACCCCCTCTCTTCCAGGCACCCTCCACACCACACCCATGGCCTGCAACAGCCTCTGCCGTCCCTGCGGACCCACTCCGCTGGCCAACAGCTGCAACGAGCCCTGTGCCCTGCAATGCCAGGATTCCCGTGTCATCATCAACCCTTCCCCTGTGCTGGTCACCCTGCCAGGACCCATCATGACCTCCTTCCCCCAGAGCACCGCCGTTGGATCCACCTCCTCCGCTGCCGTGGGCACTGAGCTCAGTGTGCAGGGACAGCCCATCTCTGGCGGCTTTGGTGGCTTCGGTGGCTTTGGCTACGGCCGTGGATTTGGCTACGGCCTAGGAGGCCTGGGCTGCTATGGCAGAAGGGGCGGCTACATCTGCTAAGGGCCCTCAGCCCCACCCCTGTTACCACCAGCTCCATGCTCTGCCAACAGCTCCTGCAAGCAAAGCACCTCAGCTGATGGTTGCCCTACTTCTACCTCAGGCCGGATCCTTTAAAATACTTTCTGCAGTCGTTTCTTTATTTTGTTTTGTTTTTTGACTTAGTAAAGATTTCCTGCATCAAAGCCTGATGTGTCTCCTCATCTTTGCTCATTGTTATGATTTCCTGTGGTGTCACCTCCTTACCCAACACAGTGTCAGGAATAGACTGTTGGACTGAATGGAAAAAAGTCTCAAACCTTTCTTAGAAAATATATCTCCACCAGTAGCAATCAAGACTGGTATGGGAACCATGGATTGAGGGGAGACACAAACCCATCACCTACCACACCAAAGGCTTTGACACAACAAATCTCTCTTGCTTATGGCTCTCTTCAGGTCCTTGCGGGCCAGTACACACTTGACAAACTCTCTTCCCAGCAGGACTCCCTAACCCTCCCCCAAAAAATAGGAACAACATCATCCAATTAGACAGTAATTCTGGAGCGCAATTGCTTCATTCTCTGCTGCTCGATCGTAGCCAACAAGAGCCGGATTTCCAGGACCTTGGACAGTTCAGAGCTGGCTCTCCCAGAACCGATACTCGACCACCTCTTTTACTCTGGGCCAAACCTCGTACTGAAAAAGGTTTTCTGCCTTTCCCAGGGAATTCCATCTGTTTTCACTTGTGCCTTTCCCTCTTGTCCTGCATGTGTGCACTGCTGAGAGCAGCCAGGCTCCTTCGACTTCACCCTCAGCAATTAGGAATTTGTGCATACTGATGACATCCCTATGTCCAGCCTTGTCCTCTGGGAATCCCACCTCTCACATTCTCTCCGCTGGGAAAGATTCTCCAGGCCCTTTAAAATCTTTTGGGCCCTGAACTGGTGTCAATTCACCAAATCTACTTCATTTACATGTGGGAAGCCTAGAACTGCTGAGAACACCTCATTTGGGATCTCACCAGTGTTCAGGAGACACCAAGAGTCACTTCCCCCTGTTTCATCACAACACTGTTCCCAATCTGGACCTGAAGACTTGGGGTCCCTTTTCCCCAGAATGATACAGGGACACCTCCTGCTCCACTTTTTTTTAAACACAAGGGCGATTTGTCAGAAGAAAACTATTCTTACCTTTGATGCTCATACATTCCTCCCTACCTGGGGCGACTCCTCCCAACAAACAGCTCTTGGCAGATGCCCTTGCTGAGCTTCAGCATCAGATTTTCAGGGTTGCCCCAGTGGATCCAACTCCTGGGCTACAGCACTGGGGTCTTGCTGCCATCTGGACTTTTGAACACTGACCACAAACCTCCAGGTCTAGCCCCTCAGGCCTTTCTCAGGCCACCATTCTGGGCCCTGACACAACCTGGACTTGCCTGGTTGTCAAAGATCATGAAATGCTCACTTGCAACAACCCTGGGTGACCTCCCAGTTCTTGTTCTGACAACCACAAGTGGTCTGAGCCCTTTGCATCCATCCCAAGTTGGGACCTAAATCATCCCAGATAGCAAAAGCTTACAGGCAAGAGGACCACCAAGATATCCACAGAGCAGAGTGAACAGGAAAAGTCAGGTCTAGTGTCAGGCTTAGTCAGGTGGGATCAAGGTGGGGACTAATGAATGTGAGGGAAGGGGCAACATCTTCAGCACATCACAGAGCAGCCTGATGGGGCTGGGAGGGAATGGGGCTCCTCATCACAGCACATCCATAAAACAGAGCCCAGAAGTGACACGGGATCATTTCACTGATGACACCACAGCTCTCCAAAATTTTGGCTGTTTATTGGGCCCAGCCTAACGCCCATCTTCCATGCAAACCCTCTCAAATATCAACTTGCACTTAAAAACTGCTGTCAAGGTTAGATGGACAAGGCCTCAAGAGAATGACATGGAATCATAGAATTTAATGAAGAAATGTCCATACCATGTCAAAGAAGGAAAGAGGAATACGCTGACTGTAATTATTGGTTTTTGCTGACAGGAACACAGTATTAAGTAAGACTTAAGGGATAAAAGATATGAAATCTGAGAGCTTGAATGCAGAATAAAAGAATTGGAGTCACAGACCAGCCATGATAAAAAAAGGATTAAACACTCTTGACTGGTGGGTTTCTTTGATTTCTTAATGATGTTAGGATATACACTTAAAATTAAAGAATTTGCTGTTGTGTAATTCTCTGAAACCCAAATGGACCTTAAAAATGAAGCAAATCCATCCTGATGAGGACCTGGTTTTCCAGTTCTGTCTCTTGATCTCATTCAAGACACAAAGGGATTAGTCCAGTCTTCCCAATAAACCACAGCACACAAGTGCCACAAAATGACCTCAATGATGACATCACACCTCTCCTGGGCTCTGGTTGTTTATTCAGCCCTCCCTGACAGGTGATGAACAATCACATCCTCCCAAACACCAACTGTCACTCTAAAGCTGCCGCCAAGGTCAGATGGACACAGACTCAAGAGCAGGACATGGAATTGCAGAATTGCATAAAAGAAACCACTCCTCACCTCATGACTCACCAGGCTGGGTCAGCCAAGAGCTGCTGCCTCAAAAATGCCCCAAGACCATGGGACAAGGCTGTCCCGCCCCTCCAGAACCAGCATAAAAGCTGGCCCAGAGTCTCTCTCCCTCACACACTTCTCCTCAAGCCTTCTACTTCTGCTTCTGCAGACTACCAGGTGAGTCTCAAACCCCAATCCTTCTGCTCCTTCACCCCTGACTCCTCTGTTTCAACAGGCTCTGCCCCAGACTCCGCAGCCCTCACGCCTCCCCACTGCCCCACAACAGCCTCCACACTCCCTCACTCTTCGCCATCACTGCCCCTCAGACCCGTACACGCCTGCCCTGCCTCACCCTCCTCTCTTCCAGGCACCCTCCACACCACACCCATGGCCTGCAACAGCCTCTGCCGTCCCTGCGGACCCACCCCGCTGGCCAACAGCTGCAACGAGCCCTGTGCCCTGCAATGCCAGGATTCCCGTGTCATCATCAACCCTTCCCCTGTGCTGGTCACCCTGCCAGGACCCATCATGACCTCCTTCCCCCAGAACACCGCCGTCGGATCCACCTCCTCCGCTGCTCTGGGCACTGAGCTCAATGCCCAGGGACAGCCCATCTCTGGCGGATTTGGCTTTGGCCTTGGCTACGGCCTGGGAGGCCTGGGCTGCTATGGCACAAGGGGCTATGGCTCCATCTGCTAAGGGCCCTCAGCACCACCCCTGACACCACCAGCTCTGCCCTCTGCCAACAGCTCCTGCAAGCAAAGCACCTCAGCTGATGGTTGCCCTGCTTGCAGCTCACACCACCTCCTTTCTCACTTCTTTCTCCTACCTTGTAATTCTTTTCTTCAATAAAGTTTTCCTGGAATATAGCCTCACGTCTCCTCCTCCTTTGTTCTGCCATGGCTCTTGCAACTTCCCATGCTCAAAGTCAAGGGTCAACAACCCATCGGTGTGTGTGGAAAAGGGGCCACAAGACCTCTCCTGGGATGTCTGTCAACAGCAGAACCAGCCACTGGGCTTCCAGAATGCAGCACAGACCCTTCCTTTTCCCAAACCCTTGGACACACTGATGCATTTGTGCCCATATCCCCAGCACAACCTCCCGATGGCAGCACACATTTATCCAACTCTTCTCCACCGGGACTCTCTGAACATTCCAGCAATGGAATCCAGGAGTGCACAAGGAACACGGGGAAATCCATCAGTTCAAACCAACCTGATCCCCAGACAAATCAACCACCCTTTTCTCAGCTGCCCCTCACAGAAATGGCTCTGTCAATTCTTCACCAACATCCTTGTTCTTCTTTGGACATCCTCAAGTACCTCAATGTCTTTTTTGCTCTGAGGGGCCTAAAACAGAACTCAGATTCAGGGAGCGGTCTCACCAGTACCCAATACAGTGGGACAGTCACTACAGTGGTCCTGCTGGTCCCACTACAGGTAATACAAGCCAGGATGACACTGGCTTTTGTGGCCACCTGGGAACACATTGGATCATGCTCAGCTATTGTCAACCAGCACCTCCAGATCATTTTCCCATTGGCAGCTTCCTAGTCACTCCTTCCCAAGCCTGGAGATTTAAGTCTTTACTAAATTCCAAGTAAAAATCATCCACAGCCTTTTCCTCACTTACTAAGGAGGTCACATTGACACCTCAGGTGATAAGGCTGGCCAAGCAGGACCTGATTTTGCTTTAGCCAGGTTGGCTGGGCATGATCACCTGGTGGTCCTGCAGGGGCTATTAAATATTCTCCAGATGATCTGCTCCAGCAGCTTCTGCAGGACTGGACTCAGATTGACAGGCCTGGAGTTGCCCAGACCCTTCTTCTGGCCCTTCTTCTAGGGAAGTGTCCCATTTTCAAGCCTACATCAACTGAGATCTCCCCAGCTAGCCAGGAGTGTTGGCAAAAGATAGCAAGTGGCTTCGGAGCACTTTCACCAGCTCCCTCAGAGCCCTTAGGTGGATCAGTTTAGTGTCAAACACAAGTTGTCCCTGACCATCCCCACTGGATTAGGAGGGACTGAATTTTTCTCCATGGGGAGGAATTTTCTCTCTCAGCCGGACACTGCCCATCCCAGGAGGCAGAATCACAGCAAAGGGAATAATTTGTGCTCAAGGAACCTCTCAGAGGTGACCAAAGACCCACTGTAGAATGGTTTGGCTTGGAAAGGACCTTGAAGATTCTCTTGTCCAAACCCGTGCAGTGGACAAAGGCACCTTCCACTATCCCAGGTTGCTCGAAGTCCTGGCCAAACTGGCCTTGATCATTACCAGGGTTGAGGCAGTCACAGCTTCTCTGGGTGACCTGTGCTGGGCCCTCATCACTCACACAGAGAAGAATTTCTTCACAATATCCCATCTAACTCTATCGTCTGTCAGTGGGAAGACATTTCCTCCCATCCCATCACTCTCTGTTTGTGTAGGAGATAATGGAGTTCAACTCAACCTGCTCAAGGAAGGACAGCTCAACAAGGCTGCCCATGGTCATGTCAACATGAGGTTTAGTAACTTGAGGCCATTTCCACTTGTTCCATCGCTTGCTAATAGGGAGGAAAGACCAATAGTCTTACAAAAGAACTCCTTTCAGACAGCTGAGGAAAGGGAGATGATTTCTCCTTTGGCTGCCTTTCTGCATCTAAAACTCTGCAGTTCCTAAAACCACTACTCAAAACCTTGTTCTCCAGATAACTCAGCAGCTGTTCCGAGGATGTATTCCACCACAGAAGAACCATTGTAACATCAGAGTGGCAAAGCCGGAGCAGAACCAAGGAGAAAGGCAAGTCCAAAAGACAGGTCTGGTGACCTGGTGGAGACGTGAGGAAGAATGACCATGATGTAAAGGTCAGCTCCTCACTCATGGCACAGCTGCAAAGACCAGACCATCCTGACAGGGTTGTAATGGAATGGGGTCCCTTTGCACAACACACCCATGAACCGAGCAACACAAGAGCAATAGGGTGGGGACTCTGATGACATCTCTAGGTTATTGCCATCTATTCTTCATTCTTGGGCACACAGCTGAAACAAAATCCAGCCAAAATAAAAACTGTCACTTTAAAGTTGCTGCCAAGGTCAGATGAACAGGAACTCATGAGCAGGACATGACACAGCAGAGCTGGGGGAAAGAAAACACTCCCCACCTCATGACACACACCAGGCTGGGTCAGCAAAGAGGTGCTGCCTGCAAAATTGCCCCAAGGCCATGGGACAAGACTGGCCCGCCCTTCCTGGACCGGCATAAAAGCCGGCCCAGAGCCTCTCTCCCTCACACACTTCTCCTCAAGCCTTCTGCTCTGGTGTCTACAACCAGGTGAGCCTCAAGCCCCTGACCCTCCTGCTCTTTCCCCGTGGCCCTGATCTTCCAGCAAGCTTAACTCCAGCCTCAGCAGCCCTCACACTTCCCCACAGACCCACAACGGCCTCCACGCTCTCTTGCCTCCTTTCCCCTGCAGACAAACCACACCGCGGACTCCACCACCCCTACCCTGCCTCACCCTCCTCTCTCTTTCCAGGCACCCTCCACACCACACCCATGGCCTGCAACAGCCTCTGCCGTCCCTGTGGACCCACCCCGCTGGCCAACAGCTGCAACGAGCCCTGTGCCCTGCAATGCCAGGATTCCCGCGTCATCATCAACCCTTCCCCTGTGCTGGTCACCCTGCCAGGACCCATCATGACCTCCTTCCCCCAGAACACCGCCGTCGGATCCACCTCCTCCGCTGCTCTGGGCACTGAGCTCAATGCCCAGGGACAGCCCATCTCTGGCGGATTTGGCTTTGGCCTTGGCTACGGCCTGGGAGGCCTGGGCTGCTATGGCACAAGGGGCTATGGCTCCATCTGCTAAGGCCCTCAGCACCACCCCTGACACCACCAGCTCTGCCCTCTGCCAACAGCTCCTGCAAACAAAGCACCTCGGCTGGTGGGAGCCAGCCTTGCACATCAGACCAGCTCTCCTCAATTTCTTCAACTTCCCTCACCATTCTTTTGCCTCAATAAATTTCTGCTGCATCAAAGCTGTACATGTCTCCTCTCCTTTTTGAAATCTGCCTCACATGATTACCTGTGCGACCCAGGAAATTCCTCTGGCTGCCCTGGAGGACTTGAGACCCTGTCAGGGGGCTCAGAGACCTTGGCACAGAGCCCAAGACCCCTGTGCCTTTGATTTAGCCCTTGGAAAAAACAATTACCAACCTTGTATGAAGAATTGCAAGCCATGAAATTTTAAGTAGAAGAATAGTGAATTTATCACAGAGTGGAAAAATAGATTTTTGGGATTTTTAGAATGGAGGTTCAGCAGGCAAGATGGAAGAATCAGGGTGTGTTCAGCCTTTCTCTTTCTTCTTCTTGGCCTCCATTTTCTGCTGTGATGTTGGCACGTGTAGATTGGTTTAGAGTAGAAGCTTACTGTCTAACATGGATGATAGGTATTAGAAACTAATTGTAAATATTGCACACATAGTTTTTAGTATAAAAAGATAACACCACCCCGGGGGAGGCAGAGTGCCTTGGACTGTCTTGCTGAGTGGACCTCAGCTGGATAGGAGAAAATATTTCATAGATAAGATACAATAAAGAACCTTCAGACCAAGAACTAAAGAGCTCTGACTCCTTTGAGTGCCGGGCTGCTAAAAGAGACTTTTTAATGTTTCTCGGGGTGACTCTGACCAGCTAGAGACCCCAAGACTTACCCAGCACAGCGCCAGAAATGAATGGGCCCTGGGAGTAGATGGAACATGGCACAACACATTTGTTAGGAAATACATCCCTACCAGGAACAACAAGACATGTACGAGAAAATTGGTTGATGGGGGACCTTCCAAAACAGGACCCAAAGCCATGACCCAAAGGTTTTGACACATCCTTGTTCCCCAGTTCATCACTGATTCTGGCTAAGTCTCTCCAGGCCAGCACACACTTGACAAAATCTCTTCCGAGTAGGAATCTCAAACCTTTCGACATCCACTTAGGCACAAACTCTGGAGTGCAAGTGCTTCAACTCCCCTGCTCAAGCAGAGTCAGCAAGAGGAGGATTCCCAGCAGCATGGACAGTGCAGATTTGGATCACCCAGCACAGAGACTCCACCACCTCTTCCCCTCTGTGACCATCCTCAGTTTGAAAAATTCTTTCGCTGCCCAAAGAATTCCATCTCATTTCCCTTTTGGCCTTGTGCCGCTGTTCTGCACATGGGCACTGCTGAGAACAGCCAGGATCCCTCACATCTTTCCATGCCAGCAGGAATTTGTACACACTGATAACACCCCCATCCATCCTTGTTTTCTGGGAGTCCCAGCTTTCTCAGCCTCTCCTCCATGAAAGATCTTCCAGTCCCTTTAGAAGTATTCTGGCTCTGAACTAGACTTTCTTCACTGATCCTATGGACTTCTTCGAACCATTTTCTGAAACCTATCTTGAACACTGGTGGCAGCTTTTGAAGTGAGGCTTGATAGAGACCTTCTGGTAACTTTGTTCTCCACCAGCATGACAGGGTCCTGCACTGCAAAGCTCCTACTCAGCCTCTCAGCCCCCAGCATGACCTGGGGTCCATTGTCATTCCTGTCCAGATGCAGAACTTCACATTTTGTTCTCCAGAACCTCAGGAGATGCCTTTAACCCTCACTCTCCAGTTCCCTCAGACTGGGGGCACAACCAAGTGGTGCATCAGCCACTCCATTCAGCTGCCAACTTGCTGAGGGGACAACATTCCCACTGTCCAGATCTTTCTTGAGGAGGTTGGACAGGGTTGCACTCATGCATACAACTCCTTATCTACTTCCCTTGAGACTTTACTCCATCTGGACTTTGGGCCACTGATTAACAACCTCTAAGCCTGGTTCCTCCAACTGAACATCCCCAGTTCCTTCACCTGCTCCTTATGTGTCTTGTTCTCCTTATCGTTCACCAGTTTTCCTTTCCATGTATAAGATCCCAACTCTGTGACCCCACAGTGGAACCTTCCTGGGCCCAGTAAGATAACTGCTATGGATGAGCTAACGCAAAACTCTGGGGAGCATGGGAGGCCTCCCTTAATCACAGAAATCACTTTCTGATCACCCTCATGAGAAGCCAGGCATATAGACAAGCTTGAAGAGATGGAGGCAAGGAAAGGAAGGAGTGAATGCAATGGAAGAGTCCAGGTGATCACAGCTAAACAGAGGCAAAGCCCAGACCAGCCTGACCGACCTCTGAAAGTTTGGGGCCCCTCTTCACAACACACCCACAAACCAAAACCATGAGTTCCACAGGCTGACCTCACGCATGACACCGCAGCTCTTCAAAGTATTACTCATCTCTTCAGTCCCCTTTGACAAGTGCCATCAATACTAGACTTTGGTTTCAAATACACTTTTAAGAAGGAATGACCATGGTGGAAGGGGCAGATCCTCATGCACAGCACAGCTGCAAAGTCCAGACCAGCCTGACAGGGCTGAGAGGGAATGGTGGCCCCTCTTCACAGCACACTCACAAACTAAACCACACAACTGCCACAAAATAACCACACTGGTGACACTGATATTGTTATTAGGACTTTGTTGCATATTTTTCTCTGACACACAACCTCCATGCCAATGCTCCCAAATAACAACTCTTAATTTAAAGCTGCTGCCAAGGTCAGATGGACATGGTCTCAAGAACAAGACATGACACTGCAGAGTTGTGGGAAGGAAAACACTACCCACATCATCACTCACTATGCTGTGACAGGCAAGATCTGCAGCCCTCAAAATGCCCCAGGGTCTGGGGCCAACGCTGTCCCGCCCCTCCAGGACCAGCATAAAAGTGGCCCAGAGCCTCGCACACTCACACACTTCTCCTGACTCCTTCTGCTCCAGTACTGACAATCAGGTGAGCCTCAAAACCCTGACCCTCCTGCTCCTGCACCCCTGACTGCTCTCATCCTGCCTGCTTGGATCCAGCCTCAGCAGTCCTCATCCCTCCCTACAGCCCCACAGCAGCCTCTACACTCAATCGCTCTTCTGACATTCTGCACCTTGCACCCTCACACCCCTGCCCTGCCTCCCCCTCTCTCTTCCAGGCACCCTCCACACCATCCATGGCCTGCTACAACCGCTGCACTCCCTGCGGACCCACCCCGCTGGCCAACAGCTGCAACGAGCCCTGTGCCCTGCAATGCCAGGATTCCCGCGTCATCATCAACCCTTCCCCTGTGCTGGTCACCCTGCCAGGACCCATCATGACCTCCTTCCCCCAGAACACCGCCGTCGGATCCACCTCCTCCGCTGCTCTGGGCACTGAGCTCAGTGTGCAGGGACAGCCCATCTCTGGGGGATTTGGCTTTGGCCTTGGCTATGGCCTGGGAGGCCTGGGCTGCTATGGCAGAAGGGGTGGCTCCATCTGCTAAGGGCTCTTGGAACCAACCCTGAAACAGGGAATTTGATACTCTGGTAACTGGTCCTGAGGGAAAAACTCCTCAGCTGATGGTTGTCCTACTTCTAGCTCACATGATTGCTTCCACTTGTTTCTTTTGTCTTTTCCATCTTTTGCCTCAATAAACTTCTCTTGCAACCAAAGCCTGAGACAAGGCTGCTTCTTTTTGAATTCCAAAGCTCTCACACCCTCACCCTGAACATTTCTATGAATTATCAGGCCATTGGGGTGGATGGAAAAGGGGAACAACACCTTTCTTAGCAAATTGCTCACCACCAAGAAACTCCAATACTGTTATGGAAGCAGGGACTGGAGGGGACACTTCCTAAAACATGACACAAGCCCACTCCCTGATACACCAAAGCATTTGACCAAATCCTCTTCTGGGCATAAAACTGGAAGAGTCACTCCGTGCTGGCACACACTTGACAAAATCTCTTCCCAATAATACTCTTGAAGCCTCACCACAAAATAAAAAAGGAATAACATCATTCACTTGGGCACAAACTCTAGAGTGGAAGTGCTTCCACTCCACTGATCAAGCAGAGTCAGCAAGACCCAGATTTTGGATATCCCAGGACAGAGCCCCTCACCTCATATACTTTCTCAGCACTCTAACAATGAAAAGTTCTTGCCTTTGCCCATAGAATTGCGTCCATTTTCATTTGTGCCCTACCCCATTGTCCTTCACTGCTGAGAACAGCGGGGCTCCCTAGATCTCATTCCCTGCCATCAGGGATTTACACAGACTCATGCCACTCCCACCCATCCTTTTCTCCTGGGAATCTCCAGCTCTCTCAGCTCTCCTCTAGCAAGATCTCTTTCAGGATCTTGCTGGTGCTCCACTCATCTTCTTTTACAGTCCCACTGCCGCCATCGTTGCTGAGGATCTTGAGCAGGGCCAGCCTCATGAATACAACCCTTGACATCCTTCCCTTGTGTCATGGTTTGACCAGGAAGAAGTGGGAAGTCTGGGATGCTGTGGTCAAACCAATGGGTGCTCAGATTTTGATATTGGCACCTGATATGGCCAGTGGGGTTTCGACACACCTCTGAGAACACACAAGGCTTAAAAACCAGAGCTTCGGCCCTGGGAGGCTCTCTTGGGACTTCAAGGGAAAGAGGTTGTATCTCCCTTCCCTGTTCAGCTGCTGCTGCTGGGCAGGGGAGGGGCAGCCATGCGGTAGGCCTGGGCCTGGACAGAGATGGGGGGTGAGGAGGCCCTTGAGGATGGAAGGGTAGAAGAGCCCCAAGAGACATCGGGCAGCCATGCCCCCCCCCGCCCCCAGAGGAGACAGAGAGGGAGAGCCAGCAACGGAATGTGATAGCAGCCGCCGAGGAGGAGAAGGGGAGAGTGCGGCGAGAAGGTGCCCAGCATCAGCGTGGGAGTGCCAGAGCTCTGGGACAGGCAGAAATTTTTAACCCTTTTTCTTACATGATTGGGACCTTGCAAAAATGCTGATCCTCCTCGGAGCTGAATAAGAAGAGAGATAAGGGATGAGATAACAAGGACTAGGCCCGAGGGAAGTGGAGAAGACTGGCTGAGTGGGGAGAGATGATTGGAGTGGCCTTTTGGCTGGACTTTTCTTATGTGGCCATAGACTGAACCAGTTTTATTCCTGTGACACAGAGACTGCATTTAGGGGGAGGCAGTGCCTCAGAACCAGGAGGGTTCATTGTGGGTAACCCTCGGCCCCAGGGGGTGGAAAAAATGGGGGGGACAGATGTCCCAAAGCAGAGACTTTGCCTTTTTTGGAGTGAGACAAAGCATCCTTAAAGGACAACCCTAAAAGCAGCTCTGGTCCATGCACAGTGGTGAGAGCACTGGGCATGGAAGGAAGATGTCACCATGGCAAAAGGACTTTCCGGGCGGTGCCGAGTGACATGGAAGCACACGAGGTTTCAACGTGTTTCCAGGGGAAGGCTATGGTGCAAGAAGGACTCCTCTTCATGAACTGAAGTTTGAATATTCTAAAGGGTGGTGTCAGACTGGGCAGTTGGTGATGTGGGGGAATGTATTGGATTGGGAAATTTTGGTGGTGGGGAGGAGGAAAGTGCTTTTTTTGTAAGGTTTTCAGTTTTTTCCCTTATAGTTTTTTTTCTTCTTTTCTTGTACTTTAGGTAATAAAGTTTTCTTTATTTTTAAGCTGGAGCCTGCTTTGCTTATTCCTGGTCACATCTCACAGCAGACACCAGGGAGAGGATATTCTCATGGGGGCACTGGCTCTGTGCCAGGCCTAAACCATGACACCTTGAGACTTGATTCCATCTGGACTTCATGCCACCGATCCCCAGCCTCTGGAACCACCTTTTCAGCCACTCTCAGGCCACTCACTGCACTCTCTGGCTACCTGGACTTGTTCGGATGATCTGGGAGTGTAGAATGGGAAGGAGCATCCAGAGCTTCACAAAACGGTTGTGTCCAACAGCACCACATCTCTCTCCTCATGCCCAGGCTGAGTCTCTGGCACAGGGCAGACACACAGCTCAGCCAAGCACCATTTCCTCAAGGGAAATCCTCCAAGAGAACTGGCCTCACCCATTGACACTTGCAACAACTCAGGAACCCAAAGGCCTGGCTCAACGCCTCACCTGCTGCTGCTCCCATCTACCCCCTCCTCCCTTGCACAGCTGCCCACAACACCCTTGGAATCCCTTCAGCGGGAAAAAATGCTGGACATTCAGTCCAAATGTAAACCAAATCAGTGAATGCCACCAATCTCAGAAATGCTTCATTTCTAGAAGACCTAAATGTAACATGGCATCAAGTCCAACCATTCTGACATCACTTCTAAGGCCATCATTAAACATCCCTAAAGTCCAAAGCTCCATGGCTTCTAAATTCCACAGCAATAGTGAATTCACTACTGTCCTGGGCAGCCATGTACAGGACTTGAAACTCAAACTTCCAAACACAACCTGTCCAGGGGCAACTTAACTCCATTTCCTCTTCTCCTATGGCGGGATAAAAGGAAGACGAGATTAATGTCAAATTATTTCTATTCATTTTACTCCCGAAGGCAAAAGAGTCAACCTTCTTCTGAAAATTGAACATGCCCAGCTCCTTCACCTACTCCTCATTTGTCTTGTTCTCCTTATCCGTCACCACTTTCCCTTCCATTGTGTACGAGGCCAGCTCTGTGACCCCAAACTGTGACCTTCCTGGGCCCAGGTAAGATGAGTGCTATGGGTGAACCAACACAAGACTTTGGAGATAATGGGAGGCATCCCTGATTCACAGCGATCGCTTTCTCATGTCCAAGAGGAAAGGAAAGGCATAGAGACAGGCCTGCCGGCATGGACCAAAGAAGCGAGGGAGAAAACAGGATGAAAGGTCCATAGCTATCACCCTATTTGCAGAGTACATCTGCAAATCCGAGATCATCCTAACAGACCTGGGAAGAAAGGAGGCCCGTCTTCACAACACAGCCACAAACCACAGCACACCAGTGCTGAGAAATGAGTTCATGGATGACACCTCACTGACCAAAGCTTTGGTCATCTCGTCAACCGTCTCTAAAAACAACCTTGGGCTTTATTAGTTGCATTTAAAAGCTGCCTCCAACGTCAGATTGACACAGACTCAAGAAGAGGACATGGAATTGCAGAAATGCAGAAAGGAAAACATTCCGCACCTCATGACTCACCAGGCTGGGTCAGCAAAGAGTTACTGCCTGCAAAATGCCCCAAGGCCATGGCACAACGCTGTCCCACTCCTTCAGAACCAGTATAAAAGGCCATCAAGAACTTCACTCCCTCACACACTTCTCCTCAAGCCTTCTCCTCCTGCTGACGACCAGGCGAGCAGCATGCCCCTGACCCTCATGCTCCTGCACTACTGGCCTCTTTCTTCCAGCATGCTCAGCCCCAGCCTCAGCAGCCCTCATGCCTCCCCACAGCCCCACAACAGACTCCACACTCCATCACCCTTCTGACATTCTGCCCATTACCCATTGCACCCTGTCTAATCTCAACCCCATCTCTTCCAGGCACCCTCCACACCACACCCATGGCCTGCTACAACCGCTGCACTCCCTGCGGACCCACCCCGCTGGCCAACAGCTGCAACGAGCCCTGTGCCCTGCAATGCCAGGATTCCCGTGTCATCATCGACCCTTCCCCTGTGCTGGTCACCCTGCCAGGACCCATCATGACCTCCTTCCCCCAGAACACCGCTGTCGGATCCACCTCCTCCGCTGCTCTGGGCACTGAGCTCAATGCCCAGGGACAGCCCATCTCTGGCGGATTTGGCTTTGGCCTTGGCTACGGCCTGGGAGGCCTGGGCTGCTATGGCAGAAGGGGTGGCTCCATCTGCTAAGGGCTCTCAGAACCACTCCTGACACAGGGAATTTGATACTCTGGTAACTCGTCCTGAGGGAAAAACTCCTCAGCTGATGGTTGTCCTACTTCTACCTCACACGATGGCTTCCACTTGTTTCTTTTGTCTTTTCAATCTTTTGCCTCAATAAACTTCTCTTGCAATCAAAGCCTGAGACAACGCTGCTTCTTTTTGTATTCCAATGCTCTCACACCCTCACAGGGGACATTTCTAGGAATTACCAGGCCATTGGGGTGGATGGAAAAGGGGAACAAAACCTTTCTTAGCAAATTGTTCACCACCAATAAACACCAATACTGTTATGGGAAACAGGGACTGGGGCGGACACTTCCTAAAACATGACACAAGCCCACTCCCTGATACACCAAAGCATTTGACCAAATCATCTCCTGGACATAAAACTGGAAGAGTCACTCTGTGCCGGCACACACTTGACAAAATCTCTTCCCAGCAAGACTGTTCAATCCTCACCACAATAAAAGGAAATAATATCATTCACTTGGGCACAAACTCTAGAGCGAAAGTACTTCCACTCCACTGATCAAGCAGAGTCAAGGAACTGCGAGATTTCCAGCACAATGGACAGAGCAGTTCTGGATGTCCAGCATGGACCTCATCACCTCTTCCATTTTCTCAGTGCTCTCACAATGAAAAATTCTTGCATTTGCCCATAGAATTGCATCCATTTTCATTTGTGCTCTCCCATTTTCCTTCACTGCTTAGAACACACAGGCTCACTGCACCTCATTCCCTGCCATCAGGGATTTACGCACACTCCTGACACCCCCATCAACCCTTGTCTCCTGGGAATCCCAGCTCTCCTCTAGGAAATCTTCTCCAGCCCTTTCAGGATCTTTCTGGTCCTCCACTCATCTTCTTTCACACTCCCACTGCCCCCATCTTTGTTGAGGATCATGAGCTGGGTCAGCCTCTTGGATACAACTCTTGACATACTTCCCTTGAGACTTGACTCCATCTGGACTTCATGCCACCGATCCTCAGCCCCAGGGCCAGCCTCTCAGCCACTCTTAGGCCACACACTGCTTTCTGAGGCAACCTGGCCTTATTTAGATTATCAGGGAGTGTAGAATGGGAAGGTGCTTCCAGAGCTTCACAAAAGGGTTGTGTCCAACAGCAGCCACAGCTCTCTCCTCATGCCCAAGCTGAGTCTCTGGCACAGGGCAGACACACAGCTCAGCCAAGCACCATTTCCTCAAGGGAAATCCTCCAAGAGAACTGGTCTCATCCATCAACACTTGACACAACTCAAGACCCCAAAGGCCTGGCTCACGCCTCACATGCTGCTGCTCTCATCTACCCTCTCCTCCCTTGCACAGCTGCCCACAACACCCATGGAATCCATTTCAGCTGGAAAGGCCGCTTGACATTCAGTCCAAATGTAAACCAAATTTGTGAGTGCCACCAATCTCAGAAATATTTCATTCCTAGAACAAATAAATATAAAATGTCATCAAGTCCAACCATTCCAATATCACTTCTAAGGTCATTATGGAACATCCCCGAAGTCCAAATCTCAATGGCTTCCAAATTCCTCCAGCAAAGGTGACTAAACCACTGTCCTGGACAGTCATGTACAGGGCTTGAAGCCTCTTCTTGTGAAGGAATTTTTCCTAATTCCAAACTCAACCTCCCCAGGGGCAGCTTGACTCCATTCCCTCTTCTATCACTGGATAAAAGAAAGACAAGACTAATGTCAATTTTTTCCTATCCAGGTTACTCCAGAGGACACCAAGATCAACCTTTTTCTGAAAATTGAACATCCCCAGTTCCCTCACCTGCTCCTCATTTTTTTTGTTCTTATCCTTCACCATTTTCCCTACTCTTGTGTAAGAGCCCAGCTCTGTAACCCCACAATGGGACCTTCCTGGGCCCAGGTAAGTTGAGAGCTATGGATGAACCAATACAAGGCTTTGGGGAGCATGGGAGGCATCCCTAAATCACAGGGAGCTCTTTGCCATGTCCAAGAAAAAAGGTAAGGCATGGAGACAGGCCTGCAGACATGGACCAAAATAGAGAGGGAGAGAATAGGATGAAAGATCCAGATCTATCACCCTGAGTAATACACAAGCAAATCCAAGACCATCCTAACAGAGATGGGAAGGAATGGGGCCTGTCTTCACAAGACAGCCAGAAACAACAGCACTCCAGCATTGTTGAGCGACTTCATGGATGACACCTCACTGTCAAAAGCTTTTGTCATGTTTTTAACCCTCCCTGAAAAACAACATCATCACCAAACTTCGGCCTTTATTACTCACATTTAAGTAGTTGCGCCAAGATGAGATGGACACGGACTCAAGAACTGGACATGGAATTGCAGATATGTGGGAAGGAAAACATTCCCCACCTCAGGACTCACCAGGCTGGGTCAGCAAAGTGCTGCTGCCTGCAAAATGCCCCAAGGCCATGGGACAAGGCTGTCCCGCCCCTCCAGAACCAGCATAAAAGCCGGCCCAGAGTGTCTGTCACTCACACACTTCACGCAAAGCCTTCTCCTCCTGCAGCTGCAGACTACCAGGTGAGACTCAAACTGCTGACCCTCCTGATCCTGGACCCCCAATACCCTCTTTCCAGCACGCTCAGCCCCAGCCTCAGCAGCTCTCACACCTCCCCACAGTCCCCCTACAGCCTCCAAACTCCATCATCCACCTGCATCCATGCCCCTCATACCCCCAAACCTGGTCTAACTTTATCCCTTCTCTTCCAGACACCCTCCACACCACATCCATGGCCTGCAACAGCCTCTGCAGTCCCTGTGGACCCACCCCACTGGCCAACAGCTGCAATGAGCCCTGTGCCCTGCAATGCCAGGATTCCCGCGTCATCATCAACCCTTCCCCCGTGCTGGTCACCCTGCCAGGACCCATCATGACCTCCTTCCCCCAGAACACCGCCGTCGGATCCACCTCCTCCGCTGCTCTGGGCACTGAGCTCAATGCCCAGGGACAGCCCATCTCTGGCGGATTTGGTTTTGGCCTTGGCTATGGCCTGGGAGGCCTGGGCTGCTATGGCAGAAGGGGCTATGGCTCCATCTGCTAAGGGCCCTCAGCACCACCCCTGACACCACCAGCTCTGCCCTCTGCCAACAGCTCCTGCAAGCAAAGCACCTTGGCTGATGGTCTCTCTACTTGCACCTCACACCTGACTCCTCAGCTTCTTCTTTCTAAGCATTCTTTCACTTCAATAAATTTTTCTTGCATCACAACCTGAGTTGCTTCCTCTTCTTTTTGAATTCCAGTGGTCTCACATCCTCAGCCTGTGCAATGCCAGCACTCAACCATTATGTTGGATGGAAAGGAAGCAAAGAACATTTTTTAGCAAATATGTCCTCAACCAGTAACAACCAACAGTGACATGGGAAACACGGGACAGGGAGAGACCTTCCAGAACATGTCACAAGGCCATCACCTCATCTACCAAACGCTTGGACAAAGCAATTATCTCCTGGCTACTGCTCTGTCAAAGTCACTCTAATCCAACATACCCTTGAAAAATTCTCTTCCTAGCCACACTCTGAGTCCTCCCAGTGAACAGAATAACAAGAGCATCCACTTGGCCAGAAAATCTGGAGAGCACCTGCTCCAATCCCCCTTGCTGAAGTAGGCCCAGGAGGAGCAGGATTTCCAGGATTATGGCCAGTTCACTTTTGTACTTCCTAGAAGAGGTCTCTCTTACACTCTGGGACCATCCACACACTCTGAAAATATCTTCCCTACTTCGCCTATTTCACTTTATTTTCTCTTCTACACATGACTCCTCTCTAATCATGTGTGCAGTGCTGAGAACAGCAGGGCTCCCACTCACTGGTGACACCCCCTGCCCAGCCTTGTCTCCTCAGAGTCCCTGCTCTCGCAGTCTCTCCTCTAGCAAAGATTCTCCAGCCCTTGCAATATCTGCTGGCCCTAAGCCTCTCTTCATTCATTACCCACTTGTGCTTCTTCTCCTGTGGAGGCCAGAAATGCCCACACCTCTCCTCACAGGATCTCACCAATGCTCTAAAGAGAGGCAGGGCCAGCTCTCACGACTTCATGGCAACAATTTCAGAAATCTGTCTTGGACACAGGTGATATCCCACTGAAGTAATTCCCCACTGCAACTTTCTGTTCTCTGTTCTCCACCAGCACCACAGGGTCCTGCTCACAAAAGCCACTTTACAGACTCTCTGTCCAAACCATTATACAGAGTGATGTGCAATTCCTGTACACATGCACAACTTGTCATTTCTTTTGCTTGAACTAGGGGGGATTTTATTAACCCTTAGTCTTGAGGTTCTTCTGAGTGGTGGAACAGACAAGTGTGGCCTCAGACACACCAATATCTGCCGGCTTGCTGAAGGGGCAACTCTCCCACTGCTGTCATGAAATGAAAAGTCCAGGCACTCACACCTGGCACAGATGCAAAACCCAGACCAGCCTGATACACCTGGGATAGTTTGGGGCCCCTCTTTACAACACACACAAAAACCCAAATCATGAGTTCTACAGGCTCATCTCACTGATGACATTCTACTTCTGCAAACTTTGGTCACGTCTTCAACCCTTTTGGACAGAAACCATCAACAACAGCCTTTAGTTTCAAATACTCACATTTTAAAGGAGTAATGACTGTGATGGAAGGGGCAGCTCCTCATGCACTGCACAGGTGCAAAGGCCAGACCAGCCTGACATGGCTGCAGTGGAATGGGGCCCATATTCACAGCACAGACATAAACAAAAGCACAAAAGTGCCATAAAATTACCTCACTGATGACGCCCATATTATTCCTTGGGGTTTTGTTGTGTATTTTGGTTTCTCTGACACACATCTCCCAAGCAAATCCTCCCAAATACCAACTCTCACTTAAAAGCTGTCACCAAGTTCAGACGGACACAGCCTCAAGAGCATGGCATGACACTGAAGGATTTTGAGAAGGAAAACATTCCCTACATCACTACTCGCAAGTCTGTGCCACACAAAACTGATGTCAAAATTTCCGCTAGGGTACCTCCAGAGAGTCACAAAGTCAATCTTCTTTTTCTGAAAACTGAATGTCTGCACTTCCTTCAAGGGCTCCTCAGGTCTTCTTCTTATCTTTCACCAGTTTTCCTTTCTATGTTTCACTCAGAGCCCCGTAACTGGATCCCACAGTGTGAATTTGCTGGGCCCACTTCAGACAAGAGCTACGGGATGAACAAACACAAGAAGACATTGGACAGCAGGGGAAGTGTCACAGGGATTGGTCTCCCATATCCAGCAGGAAAGGCCTGGCAAATAGACAGGTTTATAATGTCGGCAATGGAACAGGGAGGGAGAGAATGGGATGGAAGGGGACACCCATCATCCCCAGAAGAGCTGCAAAGCCCAGATGAGCCTGACGTGGCTGTGGGGGAATGAGGATGCTCTCAACAAGACACCGAAAACCCACAGCATACATGGGACATTGGGTGACATCACTGTTGACACCCCACTGTCCAAAGATCTTGTCACGTCCACAGCCCTCCACAAAAAACATCATCATCACCAGCCCTTGGTCTCTCATACCGGTATTTCAAAGCTGCCGACAAGGTCAGATGGACACGGACTCAAAAGAAAAACAGGACACTGCAGAGTTGTGGGATGGAAAACACTCCCCACCGCAGGACTCACCACTCTGAGCCAACCAGGAAGTGTGGTCGGCAAAATGCCCCAAGGCCATGGGACAAGGCTGTCCCGCCCCTCCAGAACCAGCATAAAAGCCGGCCCAGAGCCTCTCTCCCTCACACACTTCTTTTCACATCTTCTCCTCCTACACCTGCAGACTACTAGGTGAGTCTCAAGCCCTAACCCTCCTGCTCCTGCACCCCTGGACCCTCTCTTCCAGCACACTCTGCTCCAGTCTCTGCAGCCCTTACGCCTCCCCACAGCCCCAAAACACCTTCCACACTCTCTTGCCCTTTTAACAATTAGCACCTCTTGCTCTCCCAAACCTGCCCTGCCTCAACCCTCTGTCTTCCAGACACCCTCCACACCACACCCATGGCCTGCTACAACCGCTGCACGCCCTGCGGACCCACCCCGCTGGCCAACAGCTGCAACGAGCCCTGTGCCCTGCAATGCCAGGATTCCCGCGTCATCATCAACCCTTCCCCTGTGCTGATCACCCTGCCAGGACCCATCATGACCTCCTTCCCCCAGAACACCGCCGTCGGATCCACCTCCTCCGCTGCTCTGGGCACTGAGCTCAATGCCCAGGGACAGCCCATCTCTGGCGGATTTGGCTTTGGCCTTGGCTACGGCCTGGGAGGCCTGGGCTGCTATGGCACAAGGGGCTATGGCTCCATCTGCTAAGGGCCCTCAGCACCACCCCTGACACCACCAGCTCTGGCCTCTGGCAACAGCTCCTGCAACAAAAGCACCTCGGCTGATGGCCTCTCCTCTTCCACCTCACACCTGATTCCTTCAGCTTCTTCTTTCTCAGCATTCTATCAATTCAATAAATTTTTCTTGCATCACAACCTGAGTTGCTTCCTGTTATTTTTTAATTCCATTGGAGTCACATCCTCACCCTGTGCAATGCCAGCACTCAATCATTTTGTGGGATGGAAAGGGAGCAAAGAACATTTCTTAGAAAATATGTTCCCATCAGGAGAAACCAACGCTGACATGGGAAACAAGGGAGAGGGGAGACCTCCCAGATCATGACACAAGGCCTTCACCTCATCTACCAAAGGCTTGCTCGCAGCTATTCTCTCCTGGGCACTGCTGCAGACATTTTTTCATAGAAATCCTTTCTTTGGGATTTGTTCATTCTTCTGGGAAGCTAAGGCCCCAGAAGAAGAATGTAAACAATTGGTATCGGCTGGCGTGGAAGGTAACAGGTGCAGTGGTGATTTGGCTTCTGTGAATGTTTGGATTTGCTAACCATTCACAGGAGAGTTTGTCCTTGCTTTCTGCTGGACACAGAACTTTGTTATTCATTCTTTTCTATGCTATTTTTCAGCTTAGCAGCCTCTGCAACTTCTCTCTTTATTCTTTTTAGTATAGTAATAATGTATTATATATCATATATAATAAATCCAGCCTTTTGATCATCAAACAAGATTCTCGTCCACTTCTCCCACCCATGAAGACCTCATCAGGTCGCTGTAATAGGGCACTGCTTAGAAGGTCACTCCATGCCACCACACACTTGAAAAATTCCCTTCCTCGTAATACTTATTGAGTCCTCCCCACGAACAGAGGAATAACATCATGCACTTGGGCAGGAACTCCGCAGTGCAAATTCTTCCATCTCCCTTTCTCAAGCAGGCCCAGCACAGGCAGGATTTCCAGAATTATGTCCCGTTCAGTTTTGGACCTCCAAGAAGAGAGACCCCATTGTCTCTTACATTCTGGGACAATACACACACACTGAAAAATACTTACTTTTCTCACCCATGGTATCCCATCTATTTTCAATTGTGCACATGCCTTCTTTCCTTCATGTCTGGAGTACTGAGAACAGCAGGGCTCCCACTCACTGATAACACATCCCTGCCCAGCCTTGTCTACCCACAGTCCATGCTCTCTCAGTCTCTCCTATACCAAAGATTCTCCAACCCTTGCAATATCTGCTGGCCCTCAACCTCTCTTTGTTCACTACCCACTTGTGCATCTCCTGTGGAGGCCAGAACTGTCCACACGGCTCCTCACAGGATCTCCTCAGTGTTCTAAACAGAGGAAGGGCCACCTCTCACGACTCCATGGCAAGAATCTCCTGAAATCTGTCATGGACACTTGTGATGCTCCACTAATGTGATGCTCCACTGCAACTTTCTGGTCTGGGTTCTTGATCAGCACCAGAGGGTCCTGCTCACAAAAGCCACTTCTCAGACTCTTGGCCTACAGCATGAGCCAGAGGCAAATGCTATTTCTGTCCAGATGCACAACTTCAGAGTTCTCTTGTTTGAAATTTGGGAGGTTCCCTTCAAACCTTAGTCTCGAGGTCCTTCTGAATGGTCAAACAGCCAAGTGGGGCCTCAGTCACGCCATCTCCTGCCAGCTCCCTGAAGGGGCAACTCTCCAACTGCTGACAAGCAATGGAAGAGTCCAGGCACTCACACCTGGCACAGATGCAAAGCCCGGATCTGCCTGACACACCTGGGATACTTTGGGGCCCCTCCTCACCCACAACACACCCACAAACCCAAAACCATGAGTTCCATTGGATGACCTCACTGATGACACCCCATCTCTGCAAATCTTGGTCACGTCTTCAGTCCCCTTTGACACACACCATCAACACCTGCCCTTGGTTTCAAATACTCACACTATAAAGGAGGAATGACTGTGATGGCAGGAGCAGCTCCTCATGCACAGCACAGTACAAAGGCCACACCAGCCTGACATGGTTGCAGTGGAATGGGGCCCCACTTCACAGCACACCCAAAAATGAAACAACACGAATGCTATAGAATGACCTCACTGATGACACCCATATTTTTCTTAGGCTTCTGTTGTACATTTGGGCTTTTCTGACACATATCTTCCAAACAAATCCTCCCAAATACCAACTCTCACTTTAAAGCTGACACCAATGTCAGATGGACACTTCCTCAAGAGAAGGACAGGACACTGCACAATTGTGTGCAGGAAAACATTCCCCACATGATGACCTGCAAGGCTGTGTCAGACAAAACTGATATTATGGCTTCAATTCAGGTACCTCTAGAGAGTAACAAGGTCAACTCACTTCTTCTGAAAAGTGAATGTCTATAGCTACATCAGTTGCTCCTCACACAAGTTCTTCCCCTTATCCCGCACCAGCTATGGATGGACCAACACAATATCTTGTGGAGTATGAGAGGCATCTGTAAATCACAGGAATGGCTTTCTCATCACTAGGGGAAAAGGCCTGAAATTGAGAGGTGTTTAGGAGTTTTGCAATATGGTCGGGAGACAGAAAATGTAATGGAAGGGGACCTGTCACCTGTGACTCCCAGAAGAGCTGCAAAGCCCAAATGAGCCTGATGTGGCTGTGGGGGAATTAGTCCTGTCTTCACCACACACCCACAAAACCACAGCACATCACTGCCATGATGATGATATCCCACCTCTCCAAAGCTTTGGTCATGTCTTCAGCCCTCCCAGAGAAACAAAATTACCAGCAGCCTTTGATGTCTTATAGCTGAATTTGAAAGCTGCTGCCAAGGTCATGTCCTCAAAAGCAGGACACGACACTGCAGAGTTGTGGGGAGCAAAACACTCCCCACCTCAGCACTCACCAGGCCTACAAAATGCCCCGAGGGCATGGGACAAGGCTGTCCCACCCCTCCAGAACCAGCATAAAAGCCAGCCCAGAGCCCCTCTCCCTCACACACTCCTCCTCAAGCCTCCTGCTCCTGTTCCTGCCTATAAGCAGGTGAGACTTAATCCCCTGACCCTCCTGCTGCTGCACTCCTGGCCAATCTCTTCCCAGATGCTCAGCCCCAGCAGCCCTCAAGCCGGCCCACAGCCCCACAACAGCTTCCAGACTCCATCGCTGCCCCTTGTTTTCCCATGCCCCCACCCTGCCTCACCCTCTCTCTTCCAGGCACCCTCCACACCACACCCATGGCCTGCTACAACCGCTGCACTCCCTGCGGACCCACCCCGCTGGCCAACAGCTGCAACGAGCCCTGTGCCCTGCAATGCCAGGATTCCCGCGTCATCATCAACCCTTCCCCTGTGCTGGTCACCCTGCCAGGACCCATCATGACCTCCTTCCCCCAGAACACCGCCATCGGATCCACCTCCTCCGCTGCTCTGGGCACTGAGCTCAATGCCCAGGGACAGCCCATCTCTGGCGGATTTGGCTTTGGCCTTGGCTACGGCCTGGGAGGCCTGGGCTGCTATGGCAGAAGAGGCGGCTACATCTGCTAAGGGCCCTCAGCGACACCCCTGACACCACCAGCTCTGCCCTCTGCCAACAGCACCTCCTGAAAGCAAAGCACTTCAGCTGATGGTCTTTCTACTTGCACCTCACACCTGATTCCTTCAGCTTCTTTTTTCTCATCATTCTTTCACTTCAATAAATTTTTCTTGCACCACAACCTGAGTTGCTTTCTGCTATTTTTGTATTTCAAACGTCTCACATCCTCATCCTGTGCAATGCCAACACTCAAACATTATGTTTGATGGAAATGGAGCAAAGAACATTTCTTGGCAAATGCGTCTCCACCAGGAACAAGCAACACTGACATGGGAAACAGGGGAGAGGGGAGACCTTCCAGAACATGACACAAGGCCATCATCTTGTCCACCAAAGGCTTTGACACACTAATTATCACCTGGGCACTGCTCTTACGTCACGCTATGCCGGCACACACCTGAAAAATTCTCTTCTAAGCAACACACTTGAGTCCTACCCATGAACAGAGGAATAACATCATGCACATGGGCAGGAACTCCACAGTGCAAATGCTTCCATCCCCCTTGCTCCAGCAGGCCCAGCAAAGTCAGGATTTCTGGGATTATGCCCAGTTCAGTTTTAGACCTCCAAGAAAAGGGAACAGATTGTCTCTTACACTCTGGGACCATCCACACACACTGAAAATACCTACTTTGCATGTCCATGGAATTCCATTGATTTTTACTGGTGCACATGCCCCCTTTCTCTTCATTTCTGCTGTGCTGAGAACAGCTGGGTTCCCATTCACTAGTGACACCCCCCTGCCCAATCTTGTCTCCTCAGAGTTGCAGCTCTCTCAGCCTTTCTTCTAGCAAGGATCTGCCAGGCCCTTTAAGTATCTGGTGGCTCTCAATTGGTCTTTGTCCACTACCCTCTTGTGCTTCTTCAGCTGTTGAGGCCAGAACTGTCCACATGGCTCCACTTCCAATCCCACCAGTGCTCTAAAGAAAGGAAGGACCACCTTTCATGAATTCATGGCAACAATTTTCTGAAATCTGTCTTGGACACAGGTGACGCTTCTCTGAAGTAATGCCCCACTGCAACCTCCTGGTCTACCTGTTCTCAATCAGCACCACAGGGTCCTGCTCACAAAACCCACTTTTCAGACTTTCAGTCCACAGCATGACCCAGGACCCAGTGCAATTCCTATCCAGATGCACAACTTCTCATTTCCCTTGCTTGAAATTTGGGGGATTTGATTACCCCTTAGTCTCAAAGTCCTTCTGACTGGTGGAACAGCCAAGTGGGGCCTCAGACACACCAACATCTGACAGCTCGCTGAAGGGGGAACTCTCCCACTGCTAACATGGAATGGAAGAGTCCAGACACTCACACCTGGCACAGATGCAAAACCCCGATCAGCCTGACACAAATGGGATATTTTGGGATCCCTCTAAATAACACACCCATAAACTCAATACCATGAGCTCTACAGGCTCACATCAGTGATGAAACCCCACCTCTCTCAAAATCTTGGTCACATCTTCAGTCCTCTTTGACACACAGCATCAACACCAACCTTTGGTTTCAAATGCTCACACTTTAAAGGAGGAATGACCACAATGGAAGGGGCAGCTCCTCATGCACAGCAGACCTAAAAGCCCAAACCAGCCTGACATGGCTACAATCAGGAATGAGGTCCCTCTTCATAATGTACCCAGAAATTAAACCACAAAAGTGGCATAAAATTATCTCACTGATGACATTCATATTTTTCTTAGGCTTTTGTTGTATATTTTGGTTCCTCTGACACACATCTTCCAAGGAAACCATCCCAAATACCCACACACTTAAAACCCGACACCAAGGTCAAATGGACACGGCCTCAAGAGCAGGACATGACACTGAAGGATTGTGGGAAGGAAAACACTTCCCACATCAACACTAAAAAGCCCATGCCAGACAAAAATGATAGTAAAAATTCTTTTCAAGTACCTCTCGAGTGTAATAAGGTCAACCCTCGCTCTTTCAAAAATAAATGTCCACAGTTCCTTTAACTAATCCTCACGTCTTTTTCTCGGCCTTCACCAGTTTTCCTTTCTAGGTTTCACTCCAAGCCAACAATGGGACCCCAGAGCAAGAACTTGCTGGGCCCAGTTGAGATGAGTGCTACGGAAGAACCAACACAAGAAGACATTGGACAGCAGGGGCAGCATCACAGGGATTGTTCGCCCATATCCAGCAGGAAACGCCTGGCATAGAGACAGGTTTAGAATGTTGGCAATGGGACAGGGAGGGAGAGATCATGATTGAAGGGAACACACGTCACGCCCAGAAGAGCTGCAAAGCCCAGATGAGCGTGACGTGGCTGTGGGGGAATGAGGACCCTCTCCACATGACATGCACAAACCACAGCATACATGGGACATTTGGTGAATTCACTGTTGACACCCCACAGTCCAAGCACGGGTCATGTCCACAGCCCTCCACAAACAACATCATCATCACCAGCCCTTCGTCTCTAATACTTGCATTTAAATCTGCCAACAAGGTCAGATGGACACGGACTCAAAATTAGAACATGACACAGCAGAGTTGTGGGATGGAAAACACTCCCTACATCAGGACTCACCACTCTGAGACAACCAGGAAGTGTGGCCTGCAAAATGCCCCAAGGCCATGGGACAAGGCTGTCCCGCGCCTCCAGAACCAGCATAAAAGCCTGCCCAGCACCTCTCTCCCTCACACACTTCTCCTCACGTCTTCTCCTCCTACACCTGCCGACTACCAGGTCAGTCTCAAGCCCGGACCCTCCTGCACCTGCACCCCTGGCCCCTGTCTTGCAGCATGCTCAGCCCCTGCCTCAGCAGCCCTTACGCCTCCCCACAGCCCCACTACAGCCTCCACACTCTCTTGCCCTTCTCAAACTTCACATCTCCTATTACCCCAAACCTGCCCTGCCTCACCCCCTCTCTCTTCCAGGCACCCTCCACACCACACCCATGGCCTGCTACAACCGCTGCACTCCCTGCGGACCCACCCCGCTGGCCAACAGCTGCAACGAGCCCTGTGCCCTGCAATGCCAGGATTCCCGCGTCATCATCAACCCTTCCCCTGTGCTGGTCACCCTGCCAGGACCCATCATGACCTCCTTCCCCCAGAACACCGCCGTCGGATCCACCTCCTCCGCTGCTCTGGGCACTGAGCTCAATGCCCAGGGACAGCCCATCTCTGGCGGATTTGGCTTTGGCCTTGGCTATGGCCTGGGAGGCCTGGGCTGCTATGGCACAAGGGGCTATGGCCCCATCTGCTAAGGGCCCTCAGCACCACCCCTGACACCTCCAGCTCTGCCCTCTGCCAACAGCTCCTGCAAGCCCTACTTGTACCTCACTCTGGATCCATTCAAGTTCTCTCCCTTGCCTTTTAATTCTTTTGCCTCAATAAAATTTTCCTGCATCTTAGACTCATATGTCTCCTCTTCTTTTTGAATTTGAAAGCTCTCGCACTCTCACTCATGGGTGGGATAGCAAAGGGGCACAACACCTTCTTAAACAAGTAGAAGCCGAACAGGAAAAACCAAGACTTGGACAGGAAGCTGGGTTGAATGGTGACCTTCCAGAACATGACAAAATCACATCTTCTGCCAGACCAAAGGCTTTGACACAACAATGCTCTCCTGCTCATTGCTCTGGTTACGTCTCTCCATGCCAGCATCGCTTGACAATATCTCCTCCCATCAGAGCTCTCAAACCACACAAACAATCACAATATCATCCACTCTCAGAGAAACTCAAAAGTGCTGCTAGGGTTTAAAACCCTGCTGGTCAAGAAAGGCTACCCAGAGATGGATTCCCAAAACCATGGACACTTCAGGTTTTGACCTCTCTGGGCACAAGGATTCCGGCACCTCTTCCACTCGGTGACTGTCCTCACACTAAAAAAGAAGGCTTGTCTGCCCTGCCCATGGAATTCCTCACTAACCCTTTACACCACCTCTACATGCTGGCATACTCTGCAATGGTGCAGTAGGAGACATTGCTGAGAGGTGGAGGTCAACACCAGCCATGGTCCCCTCAGCATCCAAAGTATATTTTTTTCTTTCTGTATGTAACTCAGAGGTCACTAAGACAGGATTTTACCCTCCAAATTCAACTCTAACATCTCCAAAACACCTATTATGACATGCACTTGGAAACACTTTGTAGCGGAAAAATTGTTCCATTCTTGTCTGCAGGAACAAGGGCCCTGGAAATCCATGGGCAAGGTGGGAGGGAGTAAATGCCTTGGAAGGGGCAGAACCAAATGCCCAGCACAGCCACAAAGCCCTGACCAGCCTGACAGAGCTGAAAAGAATTGGGGTCCCTCTCTCAAATGCAGCCACAAACCAAAGCACACCTATCCCATTGGCTGACCTCACTGATGACATCCCAATTTTCATAGGCTTTAGTGGTTTATTCTGGTTTCTCTGACACGCACCTTCCAAGTAAATCCTCCCAAACACTAACTCTCCCTTTAAACTGTTGCCACAGGCCAGATGGACACAGTCACAAGAGCAGGACATGGAATTTTAGAGTTGCAGGAACGGAAAATAGACCCCAGCTCATGACTCGCCAGTATAGGCTAGGAAACACTGACGTTATGATTTACAATCACGTACCTTGAGATAGTAAAAAGGTCAACACATTTGTTCTGAAAATTGACTGTATTCCGGTCATTTAAGTACTCCACAGACATCATCATCTTCTCCTCTTCTATTTTTGCTTTCTTGGTGTCACTCAGAGCCCACCAATGGAATCTGACAGTATGATCTAGCTGGGGCCAGGGTAGATGAGCGCAACAGATGAATAAAACACAAGATATTACAGGGCCTGACAGGAGTCCCCAAATCACAGGGATTGTATTCCCATAATCAGCAGGAAAGGCCTGGCATGTAGGCAGGTTTAGAATGTTGGCAATGGGACAGGGAAGGAGAGATGTGATGGAACACCCATCTTCCCCAGAAGAGCGGCAAAGCCAAGATGAGCGTGACGTGGCTGTGGGGGAATGAAGACCCTCTCCACAAGACACAAACAAACCACAGCACACCAGGACAATTGGGTGACTTCAGTGATGACATCCCACTGTGCACAGCTCTGGTCATGTCCACAGCCCTCCACAAAAAAACACCATCATCAATATACTTTGGTCTCTAATACTAGCATTTTAAAAGCTGCCGCCAAGCAGATGGACGCAGACTCAAAAGTAGAATATGACACAGCAGAGTTGTGGGATTGGAAAACACTCCACACCTCAGGACTCACCACTCTGAGCCAGCCAGGAACAGTGGACTGCAAAATGCCCCAAGGCCATGGGACAAGGCTGTCCCGCCTCTCCAGAACCAGCATAAAAGCCAGCCCAGAGCCTCTCTCCCTCACACGCTTCTCCTCAAGCCTTCTGCTCCTGCTCCTGCCTACAACAAGGTGAGCCTCAAGCCCGCAAATCTCCTGCTCCTGCACACTTCTCTCCTTGCTCTCCCACGCCTCTACCCTGCCTCATCCCTCTCTCTCCTCCAGGCACCCTCCACACCACACCCATGGCCTGCTACAACCGCTGCACTCCCTGCGGACCCACCCCGCTGGCCAACAGCTGCAACGAGCCCTGTGCCCTGCAATGCCAGGATTCCCGTGTCATCATCAACCCTTCCCCTGTGATGGTCACCCTGCCAGGACCCATCATGACC
Organism: Melozone crissalis; assembly: GCF_028551555.1. Lineage (NCBI taxonomy): Eukaryota > Metazoa > Chordata > Aves > Passeriformes > Passerellidae > Melozone > Melozone crissalis. Next base: position 220,064 of record NW_026535780.1, read on the forward strand.
TCCTTCCCCCAGAACACCGCCGTCGGATCCACCTCCTCCGCTGCTCTGGGCACTGAGCTCAGTGTGCAGGGACAGCCCATCTCTGGCGGATTTGGCTTTGGCCTTGGCTACGGCCTGGGAGGCCTGGGCTGCTATGGCAGAAGGGGCTATGGAAACATCTGCTAATGGCCCTCAGCACCACCCCTGACACCACCAGCTCTGGCCTCTGCCAACAGCTCCTGCAAACAAAGAACCTCAGCTGATGATCACCTATTCTTCACCTCACCTTGGATCCCTTCATGTTCTCTCCCTTGCCTTTTAATTCTTTTGCCTCAATAAACTTTTCCTGCATCAAAGCCTAACATGTCTGCTCTTTATAAATTCCAAAACTCTCACATCCTCATTCAGCACAGTGCCATGGGCTGGATGGCAAAGGGGCACAACACCTTCCTAAACAAGTACAACCCCAACAGTAGCAATCGAGACTGCCTCAGGAAGCTGGGTTGAATGGTTCTTTCATACTATGATAAAATCACATCTCCTGCCATACTGAAGGCTTCAACAAAACAGTGCTGTCCTGCTCATTGCTCTGGCAAAGCCTCTCCATGGCGGCATATCCTTGGCAACACCTCCTCTCAGCAAAATTCTCAAACCACACAAACACTCTCAGAGAAAACTCACGAGGTGCTGCAAGGCCTTTCATCCTCTGTGCTCAAGGAAGGCAACCAAGAGAAGGATTTCAGGAACCATGGACACTTCAGGTTTTCATTTCCCTGCACACAGACTCTCCAGCAGGTCTTCCACTCTGTGACCATCCTCACACAAAAAAAGGCTTATCTGCACCGCCTGTTTTCAGCATTGCCATTGCTGACATTTAACAACCCCAAAACAAGCCTTGTCTCCTGGAAATCCCAGCTCTCTCAGTCCTCTCAGAAAAATCTTCCAGCCCTTTAAATATCTTGGTGGCCCTGAAGTGGCCTTGATTCACTAAGTCTGTCAGCCCCCTCCCCTGGGGATCCCAGAACTCCTCACAATGACCTTGTAATTTTTGAGGATGTTGAACAGTTTTGGCCTCATGGATCTAACTGTGGAGTTACTTCATTTGAGCTTTGAGTCCAGCTTGAAAATTGGATCACAAGGCTCCAGGTCATCTTGTTTAAATATTATATAAATAAAGCAGTCCGCCTCACTTGACCCTTTACACCACCTGTACATCCTTGCATAGCCTGCAATGATGAGGTAGGAGACAGTGCCAAAGACATTGGTAAGACGTGGAGGTAAACACCAGCCGTGGCTCCCTCATCACCCACAGCATAGTTTTTTCTTTCTGCATGTAACACAGAAGACACTAAGACATGATTTTGGCCTCCAAAATCAACTCTAACTCCTCCTCATCACCTTGGATGACCTGCACATGGGAATGCTTTGTAGGGGAAAAATTGTCCCACCCTTGTCTGCAGAAACAATGTCCCTGTAAACCCATGGGCAAGGAGGGAGGGAGTAAATGCCCTGGAAGGGGCAGGACCTAAAGCCCAGCACAGCCACAAAACCCAGACCAGCCTGACAGAGCTGAAAAGAATTGGGGTCCCTCTCTCAAATGCAACCACAAACCAAAGCACACTTGTCCCATTGGATGACCTCATTGATGACATCCCAATTTTAATAGGCATTTGTGCTTTATTTTGGTTTTGATGATACGTACCCTCCACACAAATACTCCCAAATACCAACTCTCACTTAAAAGCTGCTGCCAGTGTTAGATGGATTCGAGCACAGGAACAGGACATGGGATTGTAGAGTTTCCAGAAGGAAAACAGTCTCCAACTCATGACTAGCCAGTCTAGGCTAGGAAACACTGATGTTAAGATTTACATTCAGGTACTTTGAGAGAGTAAAAACGTCAACTCATTTGCTCTGAAAATTAAATGCACTCAGGTTTTGAAACCGCTCCTTACATGTCATCTTCTTATCCTGCAGCAGATTTACTTTCCAGGTTTCAGTCACACCCCAGCAATGGGATCCCAGAGTGTGATCTTGCGTGGCCCAGTGCAGACGAGAGCTACAGGATGAACCAACACAAGACATTGGACAGCAGGGGAGGCATCACAGGGATTTTTTTCCCACATCCAGCAGGAAAGGCCTGGCATAGAGACAGGTTTAGAACGCTGGCAACGAGATAGGGTGGGAGAGAATGACATGGAAGAGGACACTCGTCACCCCCAGAGGAGGGGCAAAGCCCAGATGAGGCTGACATGGCTGTGAGAGAATAAGGACCCTCTCCACAAGACACCCACAAACCACAGAACACACGGGACATTGGGTGACTTCACTGTTAACACCACATTGTCCAAGGCTCTGGTCACGTCCACAGCCCTCCACAAAAAACATCTTCATCAACAGCACTTGGTCTCTAATACTTGCATTTAAAAGCTGCCGCCAATGTCAAATGGACACAGACTTCAAAACAGGACCTGACAGCAGAGCTGTGGGATGGAATACACTCCCCACCTCAGGACTCACCACTCTGAGCCACCCAGGAACTGTGGCCTGCAAAATGCCCCAAGGCCATGGGGACAAGGCTGTCCCGCCCATCCAGAACCAGCATAAAAGCCAGCCCAGAGCCTCACTCCCTCACACGCTTCTCCTCAAGCCTTCTCCTCCTGCTCCTGCTGACAACCAGGTGAGCTTCTGCCCCAGCCCACCTGCTCCTACACCCCTGGCCCCTCTCTGCCAACATGCTCAGCCCCAGCCTCAGCAGCCCTCACGCCTCCCCACAGCCCCACTACAGCCTCCACACTCCCGCACTTTGCTGCATCACTGCCCCACGCACACCCACATCCCTGTCCACACTCATCTCCTCTCTTCCAGGCACCCTCCACACCACACCCATGGCCTGCTACAACCGCTGCACTCCCTGCGGACCCACCCCGCTGGCCAACAGCTGCAACGAGCCCTGTGCCCTGCAATGCCAGGATTCCCGTGTCATCATCAACCCTTCCCCCGTGCTGGTCACCCTGCCAGGACCCATCATGACCTCCTTCCCCCAGAACACCGCCGTCGGATCCACCTCCTCCGCTGCTCTGGGCACTGAGCTCAATGCCCAGGGACAGCCCATCTCTGGCGGATTTGGCTTTGGCCTTGGCTACGGCCTGGGAGGCCTGGGCTGCTATGGCACAAGGGGCTATGGCTCCATCTGCTAAGGGCCCTCAGCACCACCCCTGACACCACCAGCTCTGCCTTCTGCCAACAGCTCCTGCAAGCAAAATGCCTGATTCTGTCAGCTTCTTCCTTCTCATCATTCTTTCATTTCAATAAACTTTCCTTGCAACACAACCTGAGTTGCTTCCTGTTATTTTTGAATTCCAATGGTCTTACATCATCACCCTGTGCAATGCCAGCACTCAACCATTATGTTGGATGGAAAGGGAGCAAAGAGCATTTCTTAGCAAATATGTCCCCACCAGGAACAACCAACACTGATATGGGAAACAGGGGAAAAGGGGAGACCTTCCAGAACATGACACAAGGCCATCACCTCATCTACCAAAGGTTTGGACACAGGAATTCTCACCTAGGCCCAGCTCTGATGAAGTCACTCTATGCCAGCATAAACTTGAGAAATTCCCATCACAGCAGCACTCTTAAGTCCCCTCCTTGAACAGAGGTACAAGAGCATCCACTTGGGCATGAAATCTGGAGAGCAAGTGCTTCCATCCTCTCTGCTAAAGCGGGCCCAGCAGGGGAAGGATTTCTAAGATTATGGCCAGTTTCATTTTGGACCTCCAGGAAGAGGGACCCCATTGTCTCTTACATTCTGGAACCATCCACACACACTGAAAAATTCTTGCTTCCTTTGCCTATAGAATTCCGTCTACTTTCACTTGTACACGTGCCCTCTTTCCCTTCATGTGCTTTGTGCTGAGAACAGCTGGGCTCCCACATACTGGTGACATCCCAATCCCAGCCTCATCTCCTGACAGTCTCAGCTACCTCAGTCTCTCCTCTAGCAATGATTCCCCAGCCCTACATTATCCAGTGGCCTTCAACTGGTCTTCATCCACCACCCCCTTGTACTTCTGCACCTGTGGAGGCCAGAATTGTTCACATGTCTCCAAGCAGGATTTGACCAGTGCTCTCAGGAGAGGAAGGGCCACCTCTCCTGACTTCGTGGCAACAAATTTTCAAATCTGTCTTGGACACAGGTGACACTGATTGAAGTAATGCGCCACTGTACCCTTCTGGTGTCTTTGTTCTTCACCAGAACCACAGGGTCTCACTCACAATAGACACTTATCAGACTCTGAGCCCCCAGCATTATCCAGGGCCAAGGGCAATTCCTATCCAGATGGAGAACTTCTCATTTCCATTTCTTGAACTTTGGGAGACTCCTTTAATCCTCAATCTCCTGATCTCTCTGGTGGAACAGCCAAGTGGGGACTCAAACACTCCACAATCCGCCAGCTCACTGAGGAGGCAACTCAACTCAACAACTGCCCACAAGGAAGAGAAGATTACAGGTGCTCACACATGGCACAGATGAAAAGCCCAGACCAGCCTGACTGACCTGATGTACTTTGGGGCCCCTCTTCACAACACACACAAAAACCCAAAACCATGAGTTACATTGGATGACCACACTGATGACACCCCAACTCTGCAAATCTTGTTCACATCTTCAGTCCCCTTTGAAACACACCATCAACAGCAGACTTAGGTCTCAAATACTCTCACTTTCAAGGAGGAATGAACGTGACGGAAGGGGCAGCTCCTCATGCACAGCTCAGTTGCAAAGCCCAAACCAGCCTGACATGACTGCAGTGGAATGAGGCCCCTCTTCACAACACACCCACAAAAAAACCCATAAAAGTACCACAGAATGACCTCACTGATGACACTCATATCATTCCTTGGGTTTTTGTTGTATATTTTGGTTTCTCTGATACATACATTCCAAGCAAATCCTCCCAAACACCAACTCTCACTTAAAAGCTGACACCAAGTTCAGATGGAAACAGCCCCAAGAGCAGGACATGACACTAAAGGATTGTGGAAGAAAAATATTCCCCATATCACAACACGTCAAAATCTATGACACAGAAAACCAATGTTAAAATCTCCTTTCAAGTACCTCTAGAGTGGAATAAGGTCAACCAATTTTTTTTGAAAAATAAACGTCCACAGTTCCTTCAACTGCTCCTCACGTCTTCTTCTCATGTTTCACGTGTTTTTCTTTCTGTGTTTCTCTCAGGGCCCAGCAACTGAACCCCACAGTGTGACATTGCTGGGACCAGTGGAGACGAGTGCTATGGATGAACCAACACAAGAAGACATTGGACAGCAGGGGCGGCATCACACGGATTGTTCTCCCATATCCAGCAGGAGATGACTGACATTTACAAAGGTTTATAATGTTGGCAATGGGACACGGAGGGAGAGAACAAGATCAAAGGGGACTTGCATCATCCCCAGAAGAACGGCAAAGCCCAGATGAGCCTGATGTGGCTGTGGAGGAATGAGGAGCCTCTCCACAAGATACACACAAACCAAAGCACATATGAGACATTAGGTGACTTCACTGTTGACACCCCACTGTCCAAAGCTCTGGTCACGTCCACAGCCCGACACAAAACACAACTTCATCAACAGAATTTCCGCGCAAATACCTGCATTTAAAGCTGCTGACAAGGTCCGATAAACATGGACTCAAAAGTAGAACATGACACAGCAGAGTTGTGGGATGGAAAACAATCCCCACCTCAGCACTCACCACTCTGAGACAACCAGGAAGTGTGGCCTGCAAAATGCCCCAAGGCCATGGGACAAGGCTGTCCCGCCCCTCCAGAACCAGCATAAAAGTCGGCCCAGAGCCTCTCTCCCTCACACACTTCTCCTCAAGCCTTCTACTTCTGCTCCTGTCGACAACAAGGTGAGCCTCAAGCCCGCAAACCTCCTGCTCCTGCACACTTCTCTCCTTACTCCCCCACGCCTCTACCCTGCCTCACCCCGCTCTCTCTTCCAGGCACCCTCCACACCACACCCATGGCCTGCTACAACCGCTGCACTCCCTGCGGACCCACCCCGCTGGCCAACAGCTGCAACGAGCCCTGTGCCCTGCAATGCCAGGATTCCCGCGTCATCATCAACCCTTCCCCTGTGCTGATCACCCTGCCAGGACCCATCATGACCTCCTTCCCCCAGAACACCGCCGTCGGATCCACCTCCTCCGCTGCTCTGGGCACTGAGCTCAATGCCCAGGGACAGCCCATCTCTGGTGGATTTGGCTTTGGCCTTGGCTACGGCCTGGGAGGCCTGGGATGCCATGGCAGAAGGGGCGGCTCCATCTGCTAAGGGCCCTCAGCTCTGGCCTCTGCCAACAGCTCCTGCAAGCAAAGTGCCTCACCTGATGGTTTCTCTACTTGTACCACACACCCGATTCCTTCAGCTTCTTCTTTCTCCGCATTCTTTCAATTCAATAAATTTTTTCTTGCATCACAACCTGAGTTGTTTCATCTTCTATCTAAATTTCAATGGTCTCACATCCTCACCATGTGCAATGTCACCACTCAACCATTATGTGGGATTGAAAGAGAGCAAAGAATATTTCTTAGCAAATATGTCCCCACCAGAATATCCAACACTGACATGGACAACAAGGGAGAGTAGTTGACCTTCCAGAACATGACACAAGGCCATCACCTCATCTACCAAAGGCTTAGACAAAACAATTCTCTCTTGGGCACTGCTCTGACAAAGTCACTCTAAGCCAGTATACACTTGGAAAATTTTCAGAAGCACTCTTGAGTCTAGCCTGTGAAAAGAGGAATAACATCTTGTATTACGGCAGGAACTGCTGAGTGAAAATGATTCATCCCCCTTGCCCAATGAGGCCCAACAGGAGCAGGATTTCCAGGATTCTGGCCAGTTCAGTTTTGGAATTCCAAGAAGAGGGATCTCATTGCCTCTTACACTCTGGGACCATCTACACACACTGAAAAATTCTTGCTTCCTTTGCCCATGGAATTCCATCTATTTTCACTTGTGCAAGTGCCCTCTTTCCCTCCATGTGTGCAGTGCTGAGAACAGCTGGGCTCCCACACACTGGTGACACATCCCTGCCCAGCCTTGTCTCCTCAGAGTCCCAGCTCTCTCAGCCTCTCCTCTAGCAAAGATCCACCTGGCACTTTAAGTATCTGGTGGCCCTCAACAGGTCTTTGTCCACTACCCACTTGTGCTTCTTCCCCTGTTGAGGCCAGAAGTGTCTTCATCACTCCACATCTGATCTGAATCTGATTCAGTGCTCTAAAGAGGGAAAGGGCTACCTGTCAAGACTTCAGGTTGAAAAATTTCTGAAATCTGTCTTGGACACAAGTGACGCGGATTGAACTAATTCCCCAATGCGACCTGCGGCTCACTCTGTTCTCTATCAGCATAACAGGGTCCTGCCCACAAAAGCCACTTTTCAGACTCTGAGCCCACAACATTATCCAGGGCTCAGTGCAATTCTTGTCCAGATGCAGAACTTCACATTTCTCTTGTTTGAACCTTGGGAAGTTCCCTTAAAACCTTAGTCTTAAGGTCCTTCTTATCAGTGAAACGGCCAAGTGGGGCCTCAGTGACACCAACATCTGAAAGTGCGCTGAAGGTGCAACTCTCCCACTGCCCACATGGAATGGAAGAGTCCAGGTGCTCACACCTGGCACAGATGCAAAGCCCAGACCAGCCTGACTGATCTAGGATGGTTTGGGGACCCTCTTCCTAACACATCCACAAACCCAAAACTATGAGTTCCATGGGATGACCTCACTGATGACACCCCACCTCTCCAAATCTTGGTCATGTCTTCAGTTCCATTTGACTCACACCATCAACACCTGCCCTTGGTTTCAAATACTCACACTATAAAGGAGGAATGACTGTGATGGCAGGAGCAGCTCCTCATGCACAGCACAGTACAAAGGCCACACCAGCCTGACATGGCTGCAGTGGAATGGGGACCCTCTTCACAGCACACCCAAAAATGAAACAACACGAATGCTACAGAATGACCTCACTGATGACACTCATATTTTTCTTAGGCTTCTGTTGTACATTTGGGCTTTTCTGACACATATCTTCCAAACAAATCCTCCCAAATACCAACTCTCACTTTAAAGCTGACACCAAGGTCAGATGGACACTTCCTCAACAGAAGGACATGGCGCTGCAGAGTTGTGTGCAGGAAAACATTCCCCACATGATGACTTGCAAGGCTGTGTCAGAAAAAACTGATATTATGACTTCAAATCAGGTACCTCTAGAGAGTAACAAGGTCAACCAACTTTTTCTGAAAAGTGAATGTCTATAGCTACATCAGTTGCCCCTCACACAAGTTCTTCCCCTTATCCTTCACCAGCTATGGATAGACCAGCACAAGACCTTGGGTTGTATGGGAAGCGTGTCTGAATAAGAGGAATTGCTTCCCATCTTTAGTGGGAAAGGCCTGAACTATAGGGGTGTTTAGGAGTTTTGCAATATAGTCGGGAGACAGAAAATGTGATGAAGGGGAGCTGTCACCTGTCACCGCCAGAAGAGATGCAAAGCCCAAACCAGCCTGATGCGGCTGTGGCAGAATGAGGTCCCTCTTCACCACACACCCACAAAACCACAGGACACCATTGCCACAATGATGACAACCCATCTCTCCAAAGCTTTGGTCACATCTTCAGCCCTCCCAGAGAAACAATGTCAACCACAGCCTTTGGTCTCTAATACCTGCATTTAAAAGGCACTGCCAAGGTCAAGTCCTCAAGAGCAGGATATGACAATGCAGACTTGTGGGGAGCAAAATACTCCCCACCTCAGCACTCACCAGGCCTACAAAATGCCCTGAGGGCATGGGACAAGGCTGTCCCACCCCTCCGGAACCAGCATAAAAGCCAGCCCAGAGCCTCTCTCCCTCACACACTTCTCCTCAAGCCTTGTCCTCCTGCTCCTGCCCATAACCAGGTGAGACTCAATCCCCTGACCCTCCTGCTCCTGCACCACTGGCCCCTCTCTTCCCACACGCTCAGCCCCAGCCGCCCTCATGCTGCCCACAGCTCCCCAACAGCTTCCACACTCCATCGCTGCCCCTTGCTCCCCCATGCCCCAGCCCGGCTTCACCCTCCTCTCTTCCAGGCACCCTCCACACCACACCCATGGCCTGCTACAACCGCTGCACTCCCTGCGGACCCACCCCGCTGGCCAACAGCTGCAACGAGCCCTGTGCCCTGCAATGCCAGGATTCCCGTGTCATCATCAACCCTTCTCCTGTGCTGGTCACCCTGCCAGGACCCATCATGACCTCCTTCCCCCAGAACACCGCTGTCGGATCCACCTCCTCCGCTGCTCTGGGCACTGAGCTCAATGCCCAGGGACAGCCCATCTCTGGCGGATTTGGCTTTGGCCTTGGCTACGGCCTGGGAGGCCTGGGCTGCTATGGCACAAGGGGCTATGGCTCCATCCGCTAAGGGCCCTCAGCACCAACCCTGACACCACCAGCTCTGCCCTCTGCCAACAGCTCCTGCAACCAAAGCACCTCAGCTGATGGCGTCTCTACTTGTACCTCACTCTGGATCCATTCAAGTCCTCTCTCTTGCTTTTTAATTCTTTTGCCTCAATAAATTTTTCCTGCATCAACGACTCACTTGTCTCTTCCTTTTGGATTCCAAAGCCCTTATATCCTCACCCATCGGAGGCAAAGGGGCACAACACCTTCCTAAACAAGGAAGGGGCACAACACCTTCCTAAACACCTTCCTCAATGGTAACAACCATAACTGGCACAGGAGGCTTGAAGTTGAAGGGTGAAGGGTGACCCTTCAGTACATGAGAAACACACATCATCTTCCATTCCGAAGGCTTTGACACAACAAAGCTCTCCTGCCCGGTGCTCTGACAAAGACTTTCTATGCCAGCATAGCCTTGGCATGATCTCCTCCCATTAGAACTCTCAAACCACACAAATAATCACAATAACATCCACTCTCAGAGAAATTCGGCAAGCGCTGCAAGGGCTTCCATCCTCTCTGATCAAGGAAGGGAACCCAGAGAAAGATTTGCAGAACCATGGACAGGTCAGGTCGTCATCTCCCCGGGAGAGAGAAACTCCTGCACCTCTTCCACTCTGTGACCACCGTCACATTAAAGAACGGCTTGTCTGCTCTGTCCATGGAATTCCATCTGTTTTCATTTTGCCATTGCCAACTTCTAAAAACCCAGCATCCAGCCTTGTCTCCTGGAAGTCCCAGCTCTCTCAGTCCCTTGTGAAAAATCCTCCAAACCTTTAAAAATCTTGGTGGCCCTGAACTGGCCTTGATTCACTAGGCCTGTGGTCCCCCTCCCCTGCGGACCCCGAACCTGCTCACACCAACTCACATCGTTTTAGACACTTTTGGTCTCATGGATGTTGAACACTTTTGGTCTCATGGATGCGACTATTGAGCTGCTTCATTTGTCAAGCTGACTCCAGCTTGACAATTGGATCACAAGGCCCCAGATCATGTTGATTAAATATTATATGAATACAGCAACCCACCTCACTGACCCTTTACACCACCTCTACATCCTTGCATAGTCTGCAATGGTGCAGTACGTGACACGGCCAAGACATGGCTAAGAGGTGGAGGTAAACACCAGCCATGGCTCTCTCTGCATCCACAGCAAGATTTTTTTTTCCTATATGTAACACAGAGGTCACTAAGACACGATTTTGCCCTCCAAATCAACTCTAACTGTTCCTCATCACCCTGTATGACCTGCGTTAGGAAATGCTTTGCAGGGGAAAAATTGTCCCATCCTTGTCTGCAGGAACAAGGGCCCTGGAAATCCATGGGCAAGGTGGGAGGGAGTAAATGCACTTGAAGGGGCAGGACCTAATGCCCAGCACAGCCACAAAGCCCAGAGCAGCCTGACAGGGCTGTAAAGGAATGGGGTCCCTCCCTCAAATGCAGCCACAAACCAAAGACCTCCTCTCCCATGCGTTGACCTCATTGTTGACATCCCAATTTTCCTAGGTATTTGTGGTTGATTCTGGTTTCACTGACATGCACTTTCCAAGCAAATCCTCCCAAATACCAACACTCACTTTAAAGATGCTGCCAAGGTCAGATGGACACAGTCACCAAAGCAGGACATGGAATTGTAGATTTGCAGGAAGAAAAAGAGTCCCCAGCTCATGGCTCATCAGCCTGGCCCAGGTAAGACTGACCTTATGATTTACATTCATGTACCTTGAGAAAGTAAAAAGGTCAACACATTTGTTCTGAAAATTGAATGTATCAAGGTCATTCAAGTGCTCCACAGACATCATCTTCTATCCTTCACTGGATTTCATTTCTAAGTGTCACTCAGAGACCAGCAATGGAACCCCACAGTGTGACCAAGCAATGGCAAGTTGAGATGAGTACTACTGATGAATAAAACCCAAGACATTACAGGGCCTGACAAGAGTCCCCAAACCATAGGGATTGTTTTCTCACATCCAGATGGAAAGGCATGGCATAGAGACAGGTTTAGAATGGTGGCAATGGGACAGCGAGGGAGAAAATGTGGATGATGGAAGGGGACACACATCATCCCCAGAAGAACTGCAAAGCCCAGATGAGCTTGACGTGGTTGTGAAGGACTGAGGAGCCTCTCCACAAGACACCCACAAACCACAGCACAACACGGCCATTGGGTCACTTTACTGGTGACACCCACTCGCCAAATCTGACATCCACAGCCCACCACAAAAACATCTTCATCAAATGCCCTTGGTCTCTAATACTTGCATTTAAAAGCTGCTGACAATGTCATAAGGACAGGGACTCAAAATTAAGACATGACACAGCAGAGTTGTGGGATGGAAAACATTCCCCACTGGAGGATTCACCACTCTGAGACAACCAGGAACTGTGGCCTGCAAAATGCCACAAGGCCATGGGACAAGGCTGTCCCGCCCATCCAGAACCAACATAAAAGCCAGCCCAGAGCCTCACTCCCTCACACACTTCTTCTCGAGCCTTCTCCTCCTGCTGACAACAAGGTGAGTCGAAAGCCCCTAAACCTCCTGCTCCTGCACCCCTGGCCCTTCTCTTCCAGCACGTTTAGCCCCAGCCTCTGCAGCCCTCACGCCTCCCCACTGACGCACAACAGCCTCCAAGCTCCCCCACCCTGCTGATACTCCTCTCCTTGCTCCCCCACACCGCTAACGTTCCTCATCCTCTCTCTTCCAGGCACCCTCCACACCACACCCATGGCCTGCAACAGCCTCTGCCGCCCCTGCGGACCCACCCCGCTGGCCAACAGCTGCAACGAGCCCTGTGCCCTGCAATGCCAGGATTCCCGCGTCATCATCGACCCTTCCCCTGTGCTGGTCACCCTGCCAGGACCCATCATGACCTCCTTCCCCCAGAACACCGCCGTCGGATCCACCTCCTCCGCTGCTCTGGGCACTGAGCTCAATGCCCAGGGACAGCCCATCTCTGGCGGATTTGGCTTTGGCCTTGGCTACGGCCTGGGAGGCCTGGGCTGCTATGGCAGAAGGGGCTATGGCTCCATCTGCTAAGGGCCCCCAGCACCACCCCTGATGCCAACAGCTCTGCCCTCTGCCAACAGCTCCTGCAAGCAAAGCATCAGGGCTGATGGTCTCTCTACTTGCACCTCACACCTGATTCCTTAAGCTTCTTCTTTCTCATCCTTCTTTGAATTCAATAAAGTTTTCTTGCATCACAACCTGAGTTGCTTCCTGTTATTTTTTAATTCCAATGGTCTCACATCCTCACCGTGTGCAATGCCAGCACGCAACCATTATGTGGGGAGGAATGGAGAAAAGAACATTTCTTATTAAATGTCCCCACCAAAACAACCAACACTGACATGGGGAACAGGGGAGAGGGGAGATCTTCCAGAACATGACACAAGGCCATCACCTCATCTACCAAAGGCTTGCTTGCAGCTATTCTCTCCTGGGCACTGCATAACAAAGTCACTCTGTGCCACCACACACTTGAAAAATTGCCTTCCCCATAATACTTATTGAGTCCTCCCAACAAACAGAGGAATAACATCATGCACTTGGGCAGGAACTCCGCAGTGCCAATTCTTCCATCTCCCTTTCTCAAGCAGGCCCAGCACAGGCAGGATTTCCAGAATTATGTCCAGTTCAGTTTTGGACCTCCAAGAAGAGAGACCCCATTGTCTCTTACATTCTGGGACAATCCACACACACTGAAAAATACTTACTTTTCTCACCCATGGTATCCCATCTATTTTCAGTTGTGCACATGCCTTCTTTCCTTCATGTCTGGAGTACTGAGAACAGCAGGGCTCCCACTCACTGATAACACATCCCTGCCCAGCCTTGTCTACCCACAGTCCATGCTCTCTCAGTCTCTCCTATACCAAAGATTCTCCAACCCTTGCAATATCTGCTGGCCCTCAACCTCTCTTTGCTCACTACCCACTTGTGCATCTACGGTGAGGGCCAGAACTGTCCACACGGCTCCTCACAGGATCTCCTCAGTGTTCTAAACAGAGGAAGGGCCACCTCTCACGACTTCATGGCAAGAATCTCCTGAAATCTGTCATGGACACATGTGATGCTCCACTAATGTGATGCTCCACTGCAACTTTCTGGTCTGGGTTCTTGATCAGCACCAGAGGGTCCTGCTCACAAAAGCCACTTCTCAGACTCTCGGCCTACAGCATGAGCCAGAGGCAAATGCTATCCCGGTCCAGATGCACAACTTCAGAGTTCTCTTGTTTGAAATTTTGGAGGTTCCCTTCAAACCTTAGTCTCGAGGTCCTTCTGAATGGTCGAACAGCCAAGTGGGGCCTCAGTCACTCCATCTCCTGCCAGCTCCCTGAAGGGGCAACTCTCCAACTGCTGACAAGAAATGGAATAGTCCAGGCACTCACACCTGGCACAGATGCAAAGCCCAGACCTGCCTGACACACCTGGGATACTTTGGGGCCCCTCCCCACCCACAACACACCCACAAACCCAGAACCATGAGTTCCATTAGATGACCTCACTGATGACACCCCACCTCTGCAAATCTTGGTCACGTCTTCAGTCCACTTTGACACACACCATCAACACTAGACTTTGGTTTCAAATACTCACAATATAAAGGAGGAATGACCACAGTGGAAGGAGCAGCTCCTCACGCACAGCAAAGTTGCAAAGCCCGCACAAGCCTGACATGACTGAAGTGGAATGGGGCAAATCTTCACAACACACCCACAAAATAAACCACAGAAGGGCCTTTAAACACCCTCACTGATGACAGCCATATTGTTCTTAGCATTTTGTTGCATATTCTGCTTTCTCTGACACACATCATCCATGCCAATGCCCCCCAATATCAAGTCTCAAATTAAAGCAGACACCAAGAAGAGATGGACATGGGCTCAAGAGCCATGACAGGGCAGATTTGCGGCGAGAAAAACTATCCTCACCTCATGACTTGTAAAACTGTTTATGAGAAAATTGTTATGATAAACCTAGATGTTGTAGCTCTAGAGAGTGACCAGGTCAACTCCCTTTTTCTGAAAGCTAAATGTACACAGTTCCTTCAACTGCTCCTCATGCCTTCTTATCCAGCACCAAATTTCCCTTTCCAGGTTTCATTCTGATCACAGCAATGGGACCACACAGTGTGACCTTGTTAGGCCCAGTTATTCGAGCGCTATGGATGAACCAGCACAAGACGTTGGACAGTAGGGGAGGTGTCACAGGGATTGTTCTCCCATAACCAGCAGGACAGGCCTGGCATGGAGACAGGTTTAGAATGCTGGCAACGAGACAGGGTGGGAGAGAATGACATGGAAGGGGACACTCATCACCCCCAGAAGAGTTGCAAAGCCCACATGAGCCTGACATGGCTGTGAGGGTAGGAGGACTTTCTTGACAATACACCCAAAAACCACAGCACACCAGGGTCAGGGGGTGGCTTCATGGTTGACGCCCCACAGTCCAAAGTTCTGGTCACGTCCACAGCCCTACACCATAAACATCGCCATCAACAGACTTTGTTCTCTAATACCTGTATTTAAAGGCCGCCAATTTCAGATGAACATGGACTCAAAGACAGAACATGACACAGCTGAGTTGCGGGATGCAAAACACTCCCCACGTCAGGACTCACCACTCTGAGCTAGCCAGGAACAGTGGCCTGCAAAATGCCCCAAGGCCATGGGACAAGGCTGTCCCGCCCCTCGAGAACCAGCATAAAAGCCAGCCCAGAGCCTCTCTCCCTCACACACTTCTCTTCAAGCCTTCTCCGCCTGCTCCTGCTGACAGCAAGGTGAGCTCAAGCCTGCAAACCTCCTGCTCCTGCACACTTCTCTCCTTGCTCTCCCACGCCTCTACCCTGCCTCATCCTCTCTCCCCTTCCAGGCACCCTCCACACCACACCCATGGCCTGCTACAACCGCTGCACTCCCTGCGGACCCACCCCGCTGGCCAACAGCTGCAACGAGCCCTGTGCCCTGCAATGCCAGGATTCCCGTGTCATCATCAACCCTTCCCCCGTGCTGGTCACCCTGCCAGGACCCATCATGACCTCCTTCCCCCAGAACACCGCCGTCGGATCCACCTCCTCCGCTGCTCTGGGCACTGAGCTCAATGCCCAGGGACAGCCCATCTCTGGCGGATTTGGCTTTGGCCTTGGCTACGGCCTGGGAGGCCTGGGCTGCTATGGCACAAGGGGCTATGGCTCCATCTGCTAATGGCCCTCAGCACCACCCCTGACACCACCAGCTCTGCCCTCTGCTAGCAGCTCCTGCAACCAAAGCACCTTGGCTGATGGTTGCCCTTCTTGTATTCACCCTGGATCCCTTCATGTTCTCTCTCTTGCCTTTTAATTCTTTTGCCTCAATAAACTTTTCCTGCATCAAAGCCTCACACGTTGCCTCTTTTTTTTCAAGTCCAAAATCCTCACACCCTGACACATGGGCTGGATAGCAAAGGGCCACAACTCCACCCTAAACAAGTAGAACCCTAACAGTAACTACCCAGACTGGAACAGGAAGCTGGGTTGAAGGGTCACCTTCCAGAACATGAAAAAATACATCACCTACCATAACAAAAGCTTTGCTCAGTGCTCCACTCCTCATTGCTCTGGTTAAGTCTCTCCATTCCTGCATACCTTTGACAGTATCTCCTCCCATCAAAACTCTCAAACCACACAAACAATCACAGAATGATCCCATCTCCACGAAAATTGGGAAGTGTTGCAAGGAATTCCATCCCCTCTGCTCAAGGAAGGCTATCCAGTGAAGGATTTACAGAATCATGGACACTTCAGGTTTCCATCTCCCTGGACACAGAGACTCCTGCACTTCTTCCATTCTGTGACCACCATCACACTAAAAAAGGCTTGTCTGCCCTTTCCATGGAATTCCATCTGTTTTCACTGGGGCCATTGCTGACTTGTAACAAACCACAATCTAGCTTTGTCTTCTGGAAGTCCCAGCTCTCTCAGTCCCCTGTGAAAAATCCTCCAGCCCTTTAAATGTCTTGGTAGCCTTGAACTGGTCTTCTTTCACTAACTCTGTGGGCCTCCTCTGCTGGGGAGCCCAGAACTGTTCACACTGACTCACAACATTTTTGATGATGTTGAACAGTGTTGGCCTCATGGATACGACTCTAGAGTTACTTCATTTGAAGTTTGACTCCAGCTTGATTTCGGATCACAAGGCCCCAGGTCATGCTGCTTCAATATCATATAAATAGAGCAGTCCACCTCACTGACCCTTTACACCACCTCTACATCCTTGCATAGTCTGCAATGATGCAGTAGGAGACAGTGCCAAAGACATTGGTAAGACGTGGAGGTAAACACCAGCCATGGCTCCCTCATCACCCACAGTAAGATTCTTTCTTTCTGTATGTAACACAGAGGTCACTAAGACATGATTTTACCCTCCAAAGTCAGCTCTAACTGGTCCTCATCACCTTGGATGACCTGCAGTAGGAAATGCTTTGTAGGGGAAAAATTGTCCCATCCTTGTCTGCAGGAACAAGGTCTCTGGAAATCCATGGACAAGGTGGGAGGGAGTAAATGCCCTGGAATGGGCAGAACCTAATGCCCAGCACAGCCACAAAGCCCAGAGCAGCCTGACAGGATTTTAAAGGAATGGGATCCCTCTCTCAAATGCAGTCACAAATCAAAGCACACCTGTACCATTGGTTTACCAGATTGATGACATCCTATTTTCATAGGCATTTGTGGTTTATTTTAGATTTTCTGACATGCATCTTCCAAGCAAATCCTCCCAAATACCAACTCTCATTTTAAAGCTGCTGCCAAGGTCAGATGGACAGGCTCAAAAGAGCAGGATTTGGAATTGTAGAGTTGCAGGAAGGAAAACAGTCCCCAGCTCATGAGTCGCCAGGCTGGGCTTGGTAAAACTGACACTATGATTTACATTCATGTACCTTGACAGGGTAAAAAGGTCAAGATTATTATTCTGAAAATTGATTGTAACCAAGTTTTTCAAATGCTTCTCACATGCTATCTTCTTTTCCTTCACCTGTTTTCCTTTTTAGCTGCCACTCAGAGCCCAGCAATGGGACTCCGCAGTGTGACCTACATATGGCCAGCTGAGATGAGCACTACAGATGAATAAAACACAAGACATTGCAGAGCATAACAGGAATCACCAAATAACAGGGATTGGTTTCCCATAACCAGCAGAAAAGGCTTGTCATATAAACTGGCTTAGAACATCGGCAAAAGGACAGACAGCGAGAGAATGTGATTGAAGGGGACAGCCATCACCCCCAGAAGAGCTGCAAAGCCCAGATGAACCTGACATGGCTATGGGGAATGAGGAGTCTCTCCACAAGGCACCCACAAACCACAGAACACCAGAACCAGGGGGTGACTTCACAGCTGACATCCCACTGTCCCAATTTGGTCACGTCCACAGCCCTACAAAAAAAACATCATCATCAACAGATGTTGGTCTCTTCTACTTACATTTAAAAGCTGCCGCCAAATTCAGACGGACACGGACGCGAAAGCAGGACATGACACAGCAGAGTTGTGGGATGCAAAACAATCCCCACCTCAGCACTCACCACTCTGAGCCAACGAGGAACTGTGGTCTGCAAAATGCTCCAAGGCCATGCGACAAGGCTGTCCCACCCCTCCAGAACCAGCATAAAAGCCAGCCCAGAGCCTCTCTCCCTCACACACTTCTCCTGAACACTTCTGCTCCTGCAGACAACAAGGTGAGCCTCAATCCCCTCACACTTCTGCTCCTACACCCCTGGCCCCTTCATTCCTGCATGCTCGGCCTCAGCCTCAGCAGCCCTCACACCTCTACACAGCCCCAAAACGGCCTCCACATTCTCTTGTCTTTCTAAGACTTCACCCCTCTTACACCTGAACCTGTCTACCCTTCCTCACCCTCTCTCTTCCAGGCACCCTCCACACCACACCCATGGCCTGCTACAACCGCTGCACTCCCTGCGGACCCACCCCGCTGGCCAACAGCTGCAACGAGCCCTGTGCCCTGCAATGCCAACAATCCCGAGTTGTTATCCAGCCTTCCCCTGTGCTGGTCACCCTGCCAGGACCCATCATGACCTCCTTCCCCCAGAACACCGCCGTCGGATCCACCTCCTCCGCTGCTCTGGGCACTGAGCTCAGTGTGCAGGGACATCCCATCTCTGGCGGATTTGGCTTTGGCCTTGGCTACGGCCTGGGAGGCCTGGGCTGCTATGGCAGGAGGGGCTATGGCTCCATCTGCTAAGGGCCCTCAGCACCACCCCTGACACCTCCAGCTCTGCCCTCTGCCAACAGCTCCTGCAACCAAAGCACCTTGTCTAATGGCCTGTCTACTCACACCTCACACCTGATTTCTTCAGCTTCTTCCTTCTCAGCATTCTTTCAATTCAATAAATTTTTCTTGCATCATAAACAGCGTTGCTTCCTGTTCTTTTTTAATTTCAATGGTCTGACATCCTCACCCTCTGCAATGCCGGCACTCAACCATTATGTGGGATGGAAAGGGAGCAAAGAACATTTCTTAGTAAATATGTCCCCACCAGGGAAAACCAATGCTGACATGGGAATCAGAGCGGAGGGGAAACCTTCCAGAACATGACGCAAGGCCATCACCTCATCTACCCCTGGCTTTGACACAGCAATTATCACCTGAGTACAGCTCTGACGAATTCACTCTATGCCAGCACACACTTGAAAAATTCTCTTCCCAGCAACACAAGTGAGTCCTCCCAATAAACATAGTAATACCATCATGCACTTGGGCAGGAACTCCAGAGTGCAATTGCTTCCATTCCCTTGCTCAAGCAGACCCAGGAGGAGCAGGAATTCCAGGATTATGGCCAGTTCAGTTTTGGACCTCCAAGCAGAGGGAGCCCATTGTCTATTACACTCTGGGGCCATCCACACACATTGAAAAATTCTTCCTTCTTTTGCCCATGGAATTCCATCTAGTTTTAGTTCTGCCTTCTTTCCCTTCATGTCTGCAGTGCTGAAACCAGCTGAGGTCCCACACACTGGTGACCTCCATTGTCCAGGTTGTCTCCTCAGAGTCCCAGCTCTTTCAGTCTCTCCTCTAGCAATGATCCAGCAGGCCTTTAAGTATCTAGAGGCCCTCAAGCGGTCTTTTTTTCCTATCCCCTTGTACTTCTTCACATCTCAAGGCCAGAATTATCTACACCACCTCACACAGGATCTGACCAGTGCACAAAATAGAGGAAGGGCCACATCTCACAATTTGATGGCAACAATTTTCTGAAATCTGTCTTGGACACAGGTGTCTTCCCACTGAAGTAATGGCCCACTGCAATCTATTGGTCACTCCGTTCTTGATCAGCACCACAGGGTCCTGCCCACAAAAGCCACTTTTCAGACTCTGCCCAGAGCATGACCCAGGCCCCAGTGCAATCCCTGCCGTGCTGCAGAACTTCTCATTTCCCTTGCTTGAACTTTGGGAGATACCATTATCGCCTAATCTCAAGATCCCTCTGCCTGGTGGCACAACCATGTGGGGTCTCAGACACTCCACTATTTGCCACCTTGCTGAGGGAGCAACTGTCCAACTGCCCACATGGAACAGAAAAGTCCAGGCCCTCACACCTAGCACAGATGCAAAGCCCAGACCAGCCTGACACACCTGGGATACCTTGGGGCCCCTCGTCAGAACCCACCCATAAACCAAAACCCATGAGTTCCATTGGATGACCTCACTGATGATAGCCCAACTCTCCAAATCTTGGTCACACCTTCAATCCCCTTTGACACACACCATCAACACCAGCCTTTGGTTTCAAATACTCACACTTTAAAGGAGGAATTACCATGATGGAAGGAGCAGGTCCTCATGCACAGCTATGCTGCAAAGGCCACACCAGCCTGACATGACAGCAGTGGAATGGGGCCCGTCTTCATAACACACCCACAAAATAAAGCATGAAAGTCCCATAAAATGACCCCACTGATGACACCCATATATTCTTTGGGCTTCTGTTTTAGGTTTTGGTTTTTCTGACACACACCTTCCAAGCAAAGCATCCCAAATATCCACACACTTAAAAGCTGACACCAAGGTCAAATGGACACGGCCTCAAGAGCAGGATATGACACTGAAGGATTGAGGGAAGGAAAACATTCCCCACAGCAACAGTAAAAAGACCAAGACAGACAAAAACGACGTTACAATTTCCATTCAAGTACCACTTGAGTGGAATAAGGTCAACTCTTGTCCTTTGAAAAACAAATATCCACAGTTGCTTCAACTGCTCCACAAGTCTACTTACCCTGCACCAGTTTTCCTGTCCAGGTTTCAATGTGACCCCAGCAACGGGACCCCACAGTGTGACCTCAATGGGCCCAGCTGAGATGAATGCTACGGGATGAACCAACATAAGACATTGGACAGCAGGGGAGGCATCACAGGGATCGTTTTCCGATATCTAGCAGGAGAGGCCTGGCATACAGACAGCTTTGGAATGTTTGCAACGTGGCAGGGAGGAAGAGAATATATGGAAGGGGACACCCTTAATCTCCAGTAGAGCTGCAAATCCCAGATGAGTCTGACGAGGCTGTGGGGGAAGAAGGACCCTCTCCACAGGACACGCACAAACCACAGCATACCAGGCCCAGGAGGTGACTTCAATGTTGACACCCCACTGTCAAAGGCTCTGGTCACGTCCACAGACCTCCACAAAAAACATCATCATCAACGGACTTTGGTCTCTAATACTTGCATTTAAAGCTGCCAAAAATGTCAGATGGAAAAGGACTCAAAAGTAGGACATGACACAGTAGAGTTTTGGGATGGAAAACACTCCCCACCTCAGCACTCACCATTCTGAGTAAACCAGGCACTGTGGCCTGCAAAAGGCTCCAAGGCCAACAGACAAGGCTGTCCCACCACTCCAGAACCAGCATAAAAGCCAGCCCAGAGCCTCTCTCCCTCACACACTTCTCCTCAAGCATTCTCCTCCTGCTCGTGCTGAAAACCAGGTGAGCCTCACTCCCCTGATCCTCCTACACCCCGGGCCCCTCTTTTCCAGCATGCTCAGAAACAGCTTCAGTACCACTCACACCTCCCCACAGGCTCCACACTCCCTCACTCTTCTACATCATTGCCCCTCACATGCCCACACCGCTGTCTAATATCGTTCTCTCTCTTCCAGGCACCCTCCACACCACACCCATGGCCTGCTACAACCACTGCACTCCCTGCGGACCCACCCCGCTGGCCAATAGCTGCAACGAGCCCTGTGCCCTGCAATGCCAACATTCCCGAGTTGTTATCCAGCCTTCTCCCGTGCTGGTCACTCTGCCAGGACCCATCATGACCTCCTTCCCCCAGAACACCGCCGTCGGATCCACCTCCTCCGCTGCTCTGGGCACTGAGCTCAATGCCCAGGGACAGCCAATCTCTGGCGGATTTGGCTTTGGCCTTGGCTACGGCCTGGGAGGCCTGGGCTGCTATGGCAGGAGGGGCTATGGCTACATCTGCTAAGGGCCCTCAGCACCACCCCTGACACCACCAGCTCTGCCCTCTGCCAACAGCTCCTGCAAGCAAAGCACCTCAGCTGATGGTCTCTCTACTTGCACCTCACACCTGATGTGTCCAGCTTCTTCTTTCTCAGCATTCTATCAATTCAATAAAGTTTTCTTGCATCACAACCTGAGTTGTTTCATCATCTTTTTGAATTCCAATGGTCTCACATCCTCATCCTGTGCAATGCCAGCACTCAGCCATTACGTGGGAAGGAAAGGGAGCAAAGAACATTTCTTCGTAAATATGTCCCCACCAAAACAACCAACACTGACATGGGAAACAGGGGAGAGGGGAGATCTTCCAGAACATGACACAAGGCCATCACCTCATCTACCAAAGGCTTGCTCACAGCTATTTTCTCCTGGGCACTGCTTAGGAAGTCACTCCATGCCACCACACACTTGAAAAATTCCCTTCCCCGTAATACTTATTGAGTCCTCCCCACGAACAGAGGAATAACATCATGCACTTGGGCAGGAACTCCACAGTGCCAATTCTTCCATCTCCCTTTCTCAAGCAGGCCCAGCACAGGCAGGATTTCCAGAATTATGTCCAGTTCAGTTTTGGACCTCCAAGAAGAGAGACCCCATTGTCTCTTACATTCTGGGACAATCCACACACACTGAAAAATACTTACTTTTCTCACCCATGGTATCCCATCTATTTTCAATTGTGCACATGCCTTCTTTCCTTCATGTCTGGAGTACTGAGAACAGCAGGGCTCCCACTCACTGATTACACATCCCTGCCCAGCCTTGTCTACCCACAGTCCATGCTCTCGCAGTCGCCCCTATACCAAAGATTCTCCAACCCTTGCAATATCTGCTGGCCCTCAACCTCTCTTTGTTCACTACCCACTTGTGCATCTACGGTGAGGGCCAGAACTGTCCACAGGGCTCCTCACAGGATCTCCTCAGTGTTCTAAACAGAGGAAGGGCCACCTCTCACGACTTCATGGCAAGAATCTCCTGAAATCTGTCATGGACACTTGTGATGCTCCACTAATGTGATGCTCCACTGCAACTTTCTGGTCTGGGTTCTTGATCAGCACCAGAGGGTCCTGCTCACAAAAGCCACTTCTCAGACTCTCGGCCTACAGCATGAGCCAGAGGCAAATGCTATTCCTGTCCAGATGCACAACTTCAGAGTTCTCTTGTTTGAAATTTGGGAGGTTCCCTTCAAACCTTAGTCTCGAGGTCCTTCTGAATGGTCAAACAGCCAAGTGGGGCCTCAGTCACTCCATCCCCTGCCAGCTCCCTGAAGGGGCAACTCTCCCACAGCTGACAAGGAATGGAAGAGTCCAGGCACTCACACCTGGCACAGATGCAAAGCCCGGATCTGCCTGACACACCTGGGATACTTTGGGGCCCCTCCTAAACCACAACACACCCACAAACCCAGAACCAGAGTCCCATTGGATGACCTCACTGATGACACCGCATCTCTGCAAATCTTGGTCACGTCTTCAGTCCCCTTTGACACACACCATCAACACTAGACTTTGGTTTCAAATACTCACACTATAAAGGAGGAATGACCACAATGGAAGGAGCAGCTCCTCACGCACAGCAAAGCTGCAAAGCCCGCACAAGCCCAACATGACTGAAGTGGAATGGGGCAAATCATCACAACACACCCACAAAATAAACCACAGAAGGGCCTTTAAACACCCTCACTGATGACAACCATATTGTTCTTAGTATTTTGTTGCATATTCTGCTTTCTCTGACACACATCATCCATGCCAATGCTCCCCAATATCAAGTCTCAAATTAAAGCAGACACCAAGAAGAGATGGACATGGGCTCAAGAGCCATGACAGGGCAGATTTGCGGAGAGAAACACTATCCTCACCTCATGACTTGTAAAACTGTTTATGAGAAAAATGATATGATAAACCTAGATGTCGTAGCTCTAGAGAGTGACAAGGTCAACCCACTTTTTCTGAAAGCTAAATGTACACAGTTCCTTCAACTGCTCCTCATGCCTTCTTATCCAGCACCAAATTTCCCTTTCAGGTTTCATTCTGATCACAGCAACGGGACCCCACAGTGTGACCTTGTTAGGCCCAGTTATTCGAGCGCTATGGATGAACCAGCACAAGACGTTGGACAGTAGGGGAGGTGTCACAGGGATTGTTCTCCCATAACCAGCAGGACAGGCCTGGCATGGAGACAGGTTTAGAATGCTGGCAACGAGACAGGGTGGGAGAGAATGACATGGAAGGGGACACTCATCACCCCCAGAAGAGTTGCAAAGCCCACATGAGCCTGACATGGCTGTGAGGGTAGGAGGACTTTCTTGACAATACACCCAAAAACCACAGCACACCCGGGTCAGGGGGTGGCTTCATGGTTGACATCCCACAGCCCAAAGCTCTGGTCACGTCCACAGCCCTCCACAATAAACATCGCCATCAACAGACTTTGTTCTCTAATACCTGTATTTAAAGCTGCCGCCAATGTCAGATGAACATGGACTCAAAGACAGAACATGACACAGCTGAGTTGTGCGATGCAAAACACTCCCCACGTCAGGACTCACCACTCTGAGCCAGCCAGTAACAGTGGACTGCAAAATGCCCCAAGGCCATGGGACAAGGCTGTCCCGCCCCTCGAGAACCAGCATAAAAGCCAGCCCAGAGCCTCTCTCCCTCACACACTTCTCTTCAAGCCTTCTCCGCCTGCTCCTGCTGACAGCAAGGTGAGCCTCAAGCCTGCAAACCTCCTGCTCCTGCACACTTCTCTCCTTGCTCTCCCACGCCTCTACCCTGCCTCATCCTCTCTCCCCTTCCAGGCACCCTCCACACCACACCCATGGCCTGCTACAACCGCTGCACTCCCTGCGGACCCACCCCGCTGGCCAACAGCTGCAACGAGCCCTGTGCCCTGCAATGCCAGGATTCCCGCGTCATCATCAACCCTTCCCCTGTGCTGGTCACCCTGCCAGGACCCATCATGACCTCCTTCCCCCAGAACACCGCTGTCGGATCCACCTCCTCGGCTGCTCTGGGCACTGAGCTCAATGCCCAGGGACAGCCCATCTCTGGAGGATTTGGCTTTGGCCTTGGCTACGGCCTGGGAGGCCTGGGCTGCTATGGCAGAAGGGGCTATGGCTCCATCTGCTAAGGGCCCTCAGCACCAACCCTGACACCACCAGCTCTGCCCTCTGCCAACAGCTCCCACAAGCAAAGCACCTCAGCTGATGGTCTCTCTACTTGTACCTCACATCTGATCCCTTCAAGTTCTCTCCCTTGCCTTTTTAGTCTTTCACCTCAATAAAGAGTTTGTGCACCAAATCCACACATGTCTCCTCTTCTTTTTGCATTTGAACGCTCTCACACCTTCACCCAATGGGCTGGATGGCAAAGGGGCGCAACAACTTCCTAAACAAGTAGAATCCCAACAGTAAGAACCAAGACTGGCACTGGGTTGAGTGGTGATCATCCAGAACATGACAAAATCACATCTCCTGCCATACCAAAGCTTTGACACAACAATGCTCTTCTGCTCATTCCTCTGGAAAAGTCTCAGCATGCAAGCACATGCTTGACAAGATCTCCTTCCATCAGAACTCCCAAACCACACAAAATCACAATAACATCCACTTCCAGAGAAGCTCAGGAAGTGCTGCTGGGGTTTAAAATCCTGCTGGTCAAGGAAGAGTACCCAGAGAAGGATTCCCAGAACCATGGACAGGTCAGGTTTTGACCTCCCTGGACACAAAGATTCCTGCACCTCTTCCACTCTGCAACTGTCCTCACACTAAAAAAGGCTTCTCTGCTCTGCCCATGGAATTTCATCAGTTTTCACCTGTGCCATTGCTGACTTTTCCTTTGCATGTGCAGCACTGGGAACAGATGCGATCCCTCGGCTTCATTCCCTGACATCAGGGATTTTACACACACTGGTAACAACCCCCATCCAGCCTTGTCCCCTGGAAGTCCCAGCTCTAAGTCCCCTGTGAAGAATCCTCCAGACCTTTAAATATCTTGGTTGTCCCGAAAGGGCTCTGTTTCACTAAGTCTGTGGGCCTTCTTCCCTAGGGACCCTAGAATTGCTCACACCAACTCACATAATTTTTGAGGATGTTGAACACTTTTGGCCTCATGGATACAACTCTTGAGGTGCTTCATTTGAAGTTTGACTTCTGCTAGACAATTGGATCACAAGGTCTCAGGTCATGTTGTTTAAAACTATATAAATAGAGCAGTCTAACCTCACTGACCATTTACACCACCAGTTCATCCTTGCATAGTCTGCAATGATGCAGTAGGTGACACTGCCAAGACATTGCAAAGAGCTGGAGGTAAACACCAGCCATGGTTCCCTCATCATCCACGGTATGATTCTTTTTTTCTGTATGTAACAGAGAGGTCTCTAAGACAGGATTTTGCCCTCCAAAATCAACTCTAACTGCTCCTCATCACCTTGTATGAGCAAAACTTGGAAACGCTTTATAGGGGAAAAATTTTCCCCTCCATGTGTGAAGAAACAAGGTCCCTGGAAATCTGTGGGCAAGGTGGGAGGGAGTGAATGCACTGGAAGAGGGAAGTTCTAATGCTTGGCACAAAGCCCCAAGCAAAAAGACATGGCTCTAAAGGAATGGGATCCCTCTCTCAAATGCAACCACAAACCAAAGCACACCTGTCCCATTGGCTGACATCATTTATGACAGAACAATTTTTCTAGGCATTAGTGGTTTATTTTGGTTTCTGCAACATGCACCTTCCAAGCAAATCCTACCAAATACCAACTCTCACTTTAAAGCCGCTGCCAAGGTCAGATGGACTCGAGCACAAGAGCAGAACACGGAATTGCAGAGTTGCAGGAAGGAAAACAGTCCCCAGCTCTTGACTAGCCATCTAGGCTAGGAAACACTGATGTTATGATTTTCATTCAGATACCTTGAGAGAGTAAAAAGGTCAACCCTTTTGTTATGAAAATGAAACGCATTATACTCTTTCACCTGTTCTTCACACATAATCTTTTTATCCTGCAGCAGATTTCCTTTCCAGGTTTCACTCAGAGCCTAGCAAGGGGATCCCGCAGTGTGACTTTGATGGGCCCAGTGGAGATAAGTGATACAGGATGAACCAATACAAGACATTGGACACGAGGGAAGGCATCACAGGGATTGCTTTCACATCTCCAGCAGGAAAGGCCTGGCATAGAGACAGGTTTAGAATGATGGCAATGGGACAGGGAGGGAGACAATGTGATGGAAGGGGGCACCCATCATCCCAAGAAGAGCTGCAAAGCCCAGATGAGGCTGACATGCATGTGGGGGAATGTGCACCCTCTCCACAAGATACTCACAGACCACAGCACACCAGGGACATTGGGTGACTTCACTGTTGACACCCCACTGTCAAAAGCTTTGGTCACATCCACAGCCCGACACAAAAAACATCATCAAAAGACTTTGTTCTCCAATACTACCAGCATTTAAAGCTGCTGACAAGGTCAGATGGACATGGACTCAAAAGTACGGCATGACGCTGCAGACTTGTGGGATGAAAAACGCAACCTACCTAAGGACTCACTGCTCTGAGACAAGCAGGAACTGTGGCCTGCAAAAAGCCCCAAGGCCATGGGACAAGGCTGTCCCACCCCTCCAGAACCAGCATAAAAGCCGGCCCAGAGCCTCTCTCCCTCACACACTTCTCCTCAAGCCTTCTCCTCCCAACAACAAGGTGAGCCTCAATACCCTGACCCTCCTGCTTCGCGTGCTCCTTCACCCCTGGCCCCTCTCTTCCAGCACGCTCCGCACCAGCCTCAGCAGGCCTCACACCTCCCCACAGCCTCCACACTCCCTCACTCTTCAACATCACTGACCCTCGCAGCCCCACATTGCTGTCTAACATTGTCCTCTCTCTTTCTTCCAGGCACCCTCCACACCACACCCATGGCCTGCTACAACCGCTGCACTCCCTGCGGACCCATCCCGCTGGCCAACAGCTGCAACGAGCCCTGTGCCCTGCAATGCCAGGATTCCCGAGTTGTTATCCAGCCTTCTCCCGTGCTGGTCACCCTGCCAGGACCCATCATGACCTCCTTCCCCCAGAACACCGCCGTCGGATCCACCTCCTCCGCTGCTCTGGGCACTGAGCTCAATGCCCAGGGACAGCCCATCTCTGGCGGATTTGGCTTTGGCCCTGGCTACGGCCTGGGAGGCCTGGGCTGCTATGGCACAAGGGGCTATGGCTCCATCTGCTAAGGTCACTCAGCACCACCCCTGACACCACCAGCTCTGGCCTCTGCCAACAGCTCCTGCAACCAAAGCACCTCAGCTGATGGCGTCTCTACTTGCACCTCACTCTGGATCCATTCAAGTCCCCTCTCTTGCTTTTTAATTCTTTTGCCTCAATAAATTTTTCCTGCATCAACGACTCACTTGTCTCTTCCTTTTGGATTCCAAAGCCCTTATATCCTCACCCATGGGAGGCAAATGGGCACAACACCTTCCTAAACAAGTAGAACCTCAGTGGTAACAACCAGAACTGGCACAGGAGGCTTGAAGTTGAAGGGTGAAGGGTGACCCTTCAGTACATGAGAAACACACATCATCTTCCATTCCGAAGGCTTTGACACAACAAAGCTCTCCTGCCCGGTGCTCTGACAAACACTTTCTATGCCAGCATAGCCTTGGCATGATCTCCTCCCATTAGAACTCTCAAACCACACAAATAATCACAATAACATCCACTCTCAGAGAAATTCGGCAAGCGCTGCAAGGGCTTCCATCCTCTCTGATCAAGGAAGGGAACCCAGAGAAAGATTTGCAGAACCATGGACAGGTCAGGTTGTCATCTCCCCGGGAGAGAGAAACTCCTGCACCTCTTCCACTCTGTGACCACCGTCACATTAAAGAACGGCTTGTCTGCTCTGTCCATGGAATTCCATCTGTTTTCATTTGGCCGTTGCCAACTTCTAAAAACCCAGCATCCAGCCTTGTCTCCTGGAAGTCCCAGCTCTCTCAGTCCCTTGTGAAAAATCCTCCAAACCTTTAAAAATCTTGGTGGCCCTGAACTGGCCTTGATTCACTAGGCCTGTAGTGCCCCTCCCCTGTGGACCCCAAACCTGCTCACACCAACTCACATCGTTTTAGACACTTTTGGTCTCATGGATGTTGAACACTTTTGGTCTCATGGATACGACTATTGAGCTGCTTCATTTGTCAAGCTGACTCCAGCTTGACAATTGGATCACAAGGCCCCAGATCATGTTGATTAAATATTATATGAATACAGCAACCCACCTCACTGACCCTTTACACCACCTCTACATCCTTGCATAGTCTGCAATGGTGCAGTACGTGACACGGCCAAGACATGGCTAAGAGGTGGAGGTAAACACCAGCCATGGCTCTCTCTGCATCCACAGCAAGATTTTTTTTTCTGTATGTAACACAGAGGTCACTAAGACAGGATTTTGCCGTCCAAATCAACTCTAACTGTTCCTCATCACCCTGTATGACCTGCGTTAGGAAATGCTTTGTAGGGGAAAAATTGTCCCATCCTTGTCTGCAGGAACAAGGGCCCTGGAAATCCATGGGCAAGGTGGGAGGGAGTAAATGCACTTGAAGGGGCAGGACCTAATGCCCAGAACAGCCACAAAGCCCAGAGCAGCCTGACAGGGCTGTAAAGGAACGGGATCCCTCCCTCAAATGCAGCCACAAACCAAAGACCTCCTCTCCCATGCGTTGACCTCATTGTTGACATCCCAATTTTCCTAGGTATTTGTGGTTGATTCTGGTTTCACTGACATGCACTTTCCAAGCAAATCCTCCCAAATAACAACACTCAGTTGAAAGATGCTGCCAAGGTCAGATGGACTCAAGCACAAAAGCAGGACATGGAATTGTAGATTTGCAGGAAGAAAAAGAGTCCCCAGCTCATGGCTCATCAGCCTGGCCCAGGTAAGACTGACCTTATGATTTACATTCATGTACCTTGAGAAAGTAAAAAGGCCAACACATTTGTTCTGAAAATTGAATGTATCCAGGTCATTCAAGTGCTCCACAGACATCATCTTCTTATCCTTCACAAGATTTCATTTCTAAGTGTCACTCAGAGTCCAGCAATGGAACCCCACTCTGTGACCAAGCAATGGCAAGTTGAGATGAGTACTACTGATGAATAGAACCCAAGACATTACAGGGCCTGACAAGAGTCCCCAAACCATAGGGATTGTTTTCTCACATCCAGATGGAAAGGCATGGCATAGAGACAGGTTTAGAATGGTGGCAATGGGACAGGGAGGGAGAAAATGTGGATGATGGAAGGGGACACACATCATCCCCAGAAGAACTGCAAAGCCCCGATGAGCTTGACGTGGTTGTGAAGGACTGAGGAGCCTCTCCACAAGACACCCACAAACCACAGCACAACACGGCCATTGCATCACTTTACTGGTGACACCCACTCGCCAAATCTGACATCCACAGCCCTCCACAAAAACATCTTCATCAAATGCCCTTGGTCTCTAATACTTGCATTTAAAAGCTGCTGACAATGTCATACGGACAGGGACTCAAAATTAAGACATGACACAGCAGAGTTGTGGGATGGAAAACATTCCCCACTGGAGGATTCACCACTCTGAGACAACCAGGAACTGTGGCCTGCAAAATGCCACAAGGCCATGGGACAAGGCTGTCCCGCCCATCCAGAACCAGCATAAAAGCCAGCCCAGAGCCTCTCTCCCTCACACACTTCTCCTCGAGCCTTCTCCTCCTGCAGACTACAAGGTGAGTCGGAAGCCCCTAAACCTCCTGCTCCTGCACCCCTGGCCCTTCTCTTCCAGCACGTTTAGCCCCAGCCTCTGCAGCCCTCACGCCTCCCCACTGACGCACAACAGCCTCCAAGCTCCCCCACCCTGCTGATACTCCTCTCCTTGCTCCCCCACACCGCTAACCTTCCTCATCCTCTCTCTTCCAGGCACCCTCCACACCACACCCATGGCCTGCAACAGCCTCTGCCGCCCCTGTGGACCCACCCCGCTGGCCAACAGCTGCAACGAGCCCTGTGCCCTGCAATGCCAGGATTCCCGCGTCATCATCAACCCTTCCCCTGTGCTGGTCACCCTGCCAGGACCCATCATGACCTCCTTCCCCCAGAACACCGCCGTCGGATCCACCTCCTCCGCTGCTCTGGGCACTGAGCTCAATGCCCAGGGACAGCCCATCTCTGGCGGATTTGGCTTTGGCCTTGGCTACGGCCTGGGAGGCCTGGGCTGCTATGGCACAAGGGGCTATGGCTCCATCTGCTGAGGGCCCTCAGCACCACCCCTGACACCACCAGCTCTGCCCTCTGCCAACAGCTCCTGCAAGCAAATCATCTGGGCTGATGGTCTCTCTACTTGCACCTCACACCTGATTCCTTCAGCTTCTTCTTTCTCATCCTTATTTGAATTCAATAAAGTTTTCTTGCATCACAACCTGGGTTGTTTCGTCTTCTTTTTGAATTCCAATGGTCTCACACACTCACCCTGTGCAATGCCAGCACTCGACCATTATGTGGGAAGCAAAGGGAGCAAAGAACATTTCTTAGAAAATATGTCCCCACCAAAACAACCAACACTGACATGGGAAACAGGGGAGAGGGGAGATCTTCCAGAACATGACACAAGGCCATCACCTCATCTACCAAAGGCTTGCTCACAGCTATTCTCTCCTGGGCACTGCATAAAAAAGTCACTCCCTGCCACCACACACTTGAAAAATTGCCTTCCCCGTAATACTTATTGAGTCCTCCACACAAACAGAGGAATAACATCATGCACTTGGGCAGGAACTCCACAGTGCAAATTCTTCCATCTCCCTTTCTCAAGCAGGCCCAGCACAGGCAGGATTTCCAGAATTATGTCCAGTTCAGTTTTGGACCTCCAAGAAGAGAGACCCCATTGTCTCTTACATCCTGGGACAATCCACACACACTGAAAAATACTTACTTTTCTCACCCATGGTATTCCATCTATTTTCAGTTGTGCACATGCCTTCTTTCCTTCATGTCTGGAGTACTGAGAACAGCAGGGCTCCCACTCACTGATAACACATCCCTGCCCAGCCTTGTCTACCCACAGTCCATGCTCTCTCAGTCTCTCCTATACCAAAGATTCCCCAACCCTTGCAATATCTGCTGGCCCTCAACCTCTCTTTGTTCACTACCCACTTGTGCATCTACGGTGAGGGCCAGAACTGTCCACACGGCTCCTCACAGGATCTCCTCAGTGTTCTAAACACAGGAAGGGCCACCTCTCACGACTTCATGGCAAGAATCTCCTGAAATCTGTCATGGACACATGTGATGCTCCACTAATGTGATGCTCCACTGCAACTTTCTGGTCTGGGTTCTTGATCAGCACCAGAGGGTCCTGCTCACAAAAGCCACTTCTCAGACTCTCGGCCTACAGCATGAGCCAGAGGCAAATGCTATCCCGGTCCAGATGCACAACTTCAGAGTTCTCTTGTTTGAAATTTGGGAGGTTCCCTTCAAACCTTAGTCTCGAGGTCCTTCTGAATGGTCGAACAGCCAAGTGGGGCCTCAGTCACTCCATCTCCTGCCAGCTCCCTGAAGGGGCAACTCTCCAACTGCTGACAAGGAATGGAAGAGTCCAGGCACCCACACCTGGCACAGATGCAAAGCCCAGACCTGCCTGACACACCTGGGATACTTTGGGGCCCCTCCTCACCCACAACACACCCACAAACCCAGAACCATGAGTTCCATTGGATGACCTCACTGATGACACCCCACTTCTGCAAATCTTGGTCACGTCTTCAGTCCCCTTTGACTCACACCATCAACACCAGACTTTGGTTTCAAATACTCACAATATAAAGGAGGAATGACCACAGTGGAAGGAGCAGCTCCTCATGCACAGCAAAGCTGCAAAGCCCGCACAAGCCTGACATGACTGAAGTGGAATGGGGCAAATCTTCACAACACACCCACAAAATAAACCACAGAAGGGCCTTTAAACACCCTCACTGATGACAACCATATTGTTCTTAGTATTTTGTTGCATATTCTGCTTTCTCTGACACACATCATCCATGCCAATGCTCCCCAATATCAAGTCTCAAATTAAAGCAGACACCAAGAAGAGATGGACAAGGGCTCAAGAGCCATGACAGGGCAGATTTGCAGTGAGAAATACTATCCTCACTTCATGACTTGCAAAACTCTTTGTGAGAAAACTGATATGATAAACCTAGATGTCGTAGCTCTGGAGAGTGACAAGGTCAACCCACTTTTTCTGAAAGCTAAATGTACACAGTTCCTTCAACTGCTCCTCATGCCTTCTTATCCAGCACCAAATTTCCCTTTCAGGTTTCATTCTGATCACAGCAATGGGACCACACAGTGTGACTTTGTTAGGCCCAGTTATTCGAGCGCTATGGATGAACCAGCACAAGACGTTGGACAGTAGGGGAGGTGTCACAGGGATTGTTCTCCCATAACCAGCAGGACAGGCCTGGCATGGAGACAGGTTTAGAATGCTGGCAACGAGACAGGATGGGAGAGAATGACATGGAATGGGACACTCATCACCCCCAGAAGAGTTGCAAAGCCCACATGAGCCTGACATGGCTGTGAGGGTAGGAGGACTTTCATGACAAGACACCGAAAAACCACAGCACACCAGGGTCATGGGGTGGCTTCATGGTTGACGCCCCACAGTCCAAAGTTCTGGTCACGTCCACAGCCCTACACCATAAACATCGCCATCAACAGACTTTGTTCTCTAATACCTGTATTTAAAGGCCGCCAATGTCAGATGAACATGGACTCAAAGACAGAACATGACACAGCTGAGTTGCGGGATGCAAAACACTCCCCACCTCAGGACTCACCACTCTGAGCCAGCCAGGAACAGTGGCCTGCAAAATGCCCCAAGGCCATGGGACAAGGCTGTCCCGCCCCTCGTGAACCAGCATAAAAGCCAGCCCAGAGCCTCTCTCCCTCACACACTTCTCTTCAAGCCTTCTCCGCCTGCTCCTGCTGACAGCAAGGTGAGCCTCAAGCCTGCAAACCTCCTGCTCCTGCACACTTCTCTCCTTGCTCTCCCACGCCTCTACCCTGCCTCATCCTCTCTCCCCTTCCAGGCACCCTCCACACCACACCCATGGCCTGCTACAACCGCTGCACTCCCTGCGGACCCACCCCGCTGGCCAACAGCTGCAACGAGCCCTGTGCCCTGCAATGCCAGGATTCTCGCGTCATCATCAACCCTTCCCCCGTGCTGGTCACCCTGCCAGGACCCATCATGACCTCCTTCCCCCAGAACACCGCCGTCGGATCCACCTCCTCCGCTGCTCTGGGCACTGAGCTCAACGCCCAGGGACAGCCCATCTCTGGAGGATTTGGCTTTGGCCTTGGCTACGGCCTGGGAGGCCTGGGCTGCTATGGCACAAGGGGCTATGGCTCCATCTGCTAAGGGCCCTCAGCACCACCCCTGACACCACCAGCTCTGCCCTCTGCCAACAGCTCCTGCAAGCAAAGCACCTCAGCTGATGGTCTCTCTACTTGTACCTCACATCTGATCCCTTCAAGTTCTCTCCCTTGCCTTTTTAGTCTTTCACCTCAATAAAGAGTTTGTGCACCAAATCCACACATGTCTCCTCTTCTTTTTGCATTTGAACGCTCTCACACCTTCACCCAATGGGGTGGATGGCAAAGGGGCGCAACAACTTCCTAAACAAGTAGAATCCCAACAGTAAGAACCAAGACTGGCACTGGGTTGAGTGGTGATCATCCAGAACATGACAAAATCACATCTCCTGCCATACCAAAAGCTTTGACACAACAATGCTCTTCTGCTCATTCCTCTGGAAAAGTCTCAGCATGCAAGCACATGCTTGACAAGATCTCCTTCCATCAGAACTCCCAAACCACACAAAATCACAATAACATCCACTTCCAGAGAAGCTCAGGAAGTGCTGCTGGGGTTTAAAATCCTGCTGGTCAAGGAAGCGTACCCAGAGAAGGATTCCCAGAACCATGGACAGGTCAGGTTTTGACCTCCCTGGACACAAAGATTCCTGCACCTCTTCCACTCTGCAACTGTCCTCACACTAAAAAAGGCTTCTCTGCTCTGCCCATGGAATTTCATCAGTTTTCACCTGTGCCATTGCTGACTTTTCCTTTGCATGTGCAGCACTGGGAACAGATGCGATCCCTCGGCTTCATTCCCTGACATCAGGGATTTACACACACTGGTAACAACCCCCATCCAGCCTTGTCCCCTGGAAGTCCCAGCTCTCTAAGTCCCCTGTGAAGAATCCTCCAGACCTTTAAATATCTTGGTTGTCCTGAATGGGACTTGTTTCACTAAGTCTGTGGGCCTTCTTCCCTAGGGACCCTAGAATTGCTCACACCAACTCACATAATTTTTGAGGATGTTGAACACTTTTGGCCTCATGGATACAACTCTTGAGGTGCTTCATTTGAAGTTTGACTTCTGCTAGACAATTGGATCACAAGGTCTCAGGTCATGTTGTTTAAAACTATATAAATAGAGCAGTCCACCTCACTGACCATTTACACCACCAGTTCATCCTTGCATAGTCTGCAATGATGCAGTAGGTGACACTGCCAAGACATTGCAAAGAGCTGGAGGTAAACACCAGCCGTGGTTCCCTCATCATCCACGGTATGATTCTTTTTTTCTGTATGTAACAGAGAGGTCTCTAAGACAGGATTTTGCCCTCCAAAATCAACTCTAACTGCTCCTCATCACCTTGTATGAGCAAAACTTGGAAACGCTTTATAGGGGAAAAATTGTCCCCTCCATGTGTGAAGAAGCAAGGTCCCCGGAAATCTGTGGGCAAGGTGGGAGGGAGTGAATGCACTGGAAGAGGGAAGTTCTAATGCTTGGCACAAAGCCCCAAGCAAAAAGACATGGCTCTAAAGGAATGGGATCCCTCTCTCAAATGCAACCACAAACCAAAGCACACCTGTCCCATTGGCTGACATCATTTATGACAGAACAATTTTTCTAGGCATTAGTGGTTTACTTTGGTTTCTGCAACATGCACCTTCCAAGCAAATCCTACCAAATACCAACTCTCACTTTAAAGCCGCTGCCAAGGTCAGATGGACTCGAGCACAAGAGCAGAACACGGAATTGCAGAGTTGCAGGAAGGAAAACAGTCCCCAGCTCTTGACTAGCCATCTAGGCTAGGAAACACTGATGATATGATTTTCATTCAGATACCTTGAAAATGAAACGCATTATGCTCTTTCAGCTGTTCTTCACACATCATTTTCTTATCCTGCAGCAGATTTCCTTTCCAGGTTTCACTCAGAGCCCAGCAATGGGACCCCGCAGTGTGACTTTGATGGGCCCAGTGGAGATAAGTGATACAGGATGAACCAATACAAGACATTGGACACCAGGGAAGGCATCACAGGGATTGCTTTCACATCTCCAGCAGGAAAGGCCTGGCATAGAGACAGGTTTAGAATGATGGCAATGGGACAGGGAGGGAGACAATGTGATGGAAGGGGGCACCCATCATCCCAAGAAGAGCTGCAAAGCCCAGATGAGGCTGACATGCATGTGGGGGAATGTGCACCCTCTCCACAAGATACTCACAGACCACAGCACACCAGGGACATTGGGTGACTTCACTGTTGACACCCCACTGTCAAAAGCTTTGGTCACATCCACAGCCCGACACAAAAAACATCATCAAAAGACTTTGTTCTCCAATACTACCAGCATTTAAAGCTGCTGACAAGGTCAGGTGGACATGGACTCAAAAGTAGGGCATGACACTGCAGACCTGTGGGATGAAAAACGCTCCCAACCTAAGGACTCACTGCTCTGAGACAAGCAGGAACTGTGGCCTGCAAAATGCCACAAGGCCATGGGACAAGGCTGTCCCACCCCTCCAGAACCAGCATAAAAGCCGGCCCAGAGCCTCTCTCCCTCACACACTTCTCAAGCCTTCTGCTCCCAACAACAAGGTGAGCCTCAATACCCTGACCCTCCTGCTCCGCCTGCTCCTTCACCCCTGGCCCCTCTCTTCCAGCACGCTCCGCACCAGCCTCAGCAGGCCTCACACCTCCCCACAGCCTCCACACTCCCTCACTCTTCAACATCACTGCCCCTCGCAGCCCCACATTGCTGTCTAACATTGTCCTCTCCCTTTCTTCCAGGCACCCTCCACACCACACCCATGGCCTGCTACAACCGCTGCACTCCCTGCGGACCCACCCCGCTGGCCAACAGCTGCAACGAGCCCTGTGCCCTGCAATGCCAGGATTCCCGAGTTGTTATCCAGCCTTCTCCCGTGCTGGTCACCCTGCCAGGACCCATCATGACCTCCTTCCCCCAGAACACCGCCGTCGGATCCACCTCCTCCGCTGCTCTGGGCACTGAGCTCAATGCCCAGGGACAGCCCATCTCTGGCGGATTTGGCTTTGGCCTTGGCTACGGCCTGGGAGGCCTGGGCTGCTATGGCACAAGGGGCTATGGCTACATCTGCTAAGGGCCCTCAGCACCACCCCTGACACCACCAGCTCTGCCCTCTGCCAGCAGCTCCTGCAACCAAAGCACCTCAGCTGATGGCGTCTCTACTTGTACCTCACTCTGGATCCATTCAAGTCCTCTCTCTTGCTTTTTAATTCTTTTGCCTCAATAAATTTTTCCTGCATCAACGCCTCACTTGTCTCTTCCTTTTGGATTCCAAAGCCCTTATATCCTCACCCATGGGAGGCAAAGGGCCACAACACCTTCCTAAACAAGTAGAACCTCAGTGGTAACAACCAGAACTGGCACAGGAGGCTTGAAGTTGAAGGGTGAAGGGTGACCCTTCAGTATATGAGAAACACACATCATCTTCCATTCCGAAGGCTTTGACACAACAAAGCTCTCCTGCCCGGTGCTCTGACAAAGACTTTCTATGCCAGCATAGCCTTGGCATGATCTCCTCCCATTAGAACTCTCAAACCACACAAATAATCACAATAACATCCACTCTCAGAGAAATTCGGCAAGCGCTGCAAGGGCTTCCATCCTCTCTGATCAAGGAAGGTAACCCAGAGAAAGATTTGCAGAACCATGGACAGGTCAGGTCGTCATCTCCCCGGGAGAGAGAAACTCCTGCACCTCTTCCACTCTGTGACCACCGTCACATTAAAGAACGGCTTTTCTGCTCTGTCCATGGAATTCCATCTGTTTTCATTTGGCCGTTGCCAACTTCTAAAAACCCAGCATCCAGCCTTGTCTCCTGAAAGTCCCAGCTCTCTCAGTCCCTTGTGAAAAATCCTCCAAACCTTTAAAAATCTTGGTGGCCCTGAACTGGCCTTGATTCACTAGGCCTGTGGTCCCCCTCCCCTGTGGACCCCGAACCTGCTCACACCAACTCACATCGTTTTAGACACTTTTGGTCTCATGGATGTTGAACACTTTTGGTCTCATGGATACGACTATTGAGCTGCTTCATTTGTCAAGCTGACTCCAGCTTGACAATTGGATCACAAGGTCCCAGATCATGTTGATTAAATATTATATGAATACAGCAACCCACCTCACTGACCCTTTACACCACCTCTACATCCTTGCATAGTCTGCAATGGTGCAGTACGTGACACTGCCAAGACATGGCTAAGAGGTGGAGGTAAACACCAGCCATGGCTCTCTCTGCATCCACAGCAAGATTTTTTTTTCTGTGTGTAACACAGAGGTCACTAAGACAGGATTTTGCCCTCCAAATCAACTCTAACTGTTCCTCATCACCCTGTATGACCTGCGTTAGGAAATGCTTTGTAGGGGAAAAATTGTCCCATCCTTGTCTGCAGGAACAAGGGCCCTGGAAATCCATGGGCAAGGTGGGAGGGAGTAAATGCACTTGAAGGGGCAGGACCTAATGCCCAGCACAGCCGCAAAGCCCAGAGCAGCCTGACAGGGCTGTAAAGGAATGGGGTCCCTCCCTCAAATGCAGCCACAAACCAAAGACCTCCTCTCCCATGCGTTGACCTCATTGTTGACATCCCAATTTTCCTAGGTATTTGTGGTTGATTCTGGTTTCACTGACATGCACTTTCCAAGCAAATCCTCCCAAATACCAACACTCACTTTAAAGATGCTGCCAAGGTCAGATGGACTCGAGCACAAAAGCAGGACATGGAATTGTAGATTTGCAGGAAGAAAAAGAGTCCCCAGCTCATGGCTCATCAGCCTGGCCCAGGTTAGACTGACCTTATGATTTACATTCATGTACCTTGAGAAAGTAAAAAGGCCAACACATTTGTTCTGAAAATTGAATGTATCCAGGTCATTCAAGTGCTCCACAGACATCATCTTCTTATCCTTCACAAGATTTCATTTCTAAGTGTCACTCAGAGTCCAGCAATGGAACCCCACTCTGTGACCAAGCAATGGCAAGTTGAGATGAGTACTACTGATGAATAAAACCCAAGACATTACAGGGCCTGACAAGAGTCCCCAAACCATAGGGATTGTTTTCTCACATCCAGATGGAAAGGCATGGCATAGAGACAGGTTTAGAATGGTGGCAATGGGACAGCGAGGGAGAAAATGTGGATGATGGAAGGGGACACACATCATCCCCAGAAGAACTGCAAAGCCCAGATGAGCTTGACGTGGTTGTGAAGGACTGAGGAGCCTCTCCACAAGACACCAACAAACCACAGCACAACACGGCCATTGGATCACTATACTGGTGACACCCACTCGCCAAATCTGACATCCACAGCCCTCCCCAGAAACATCTTCATCAAATGCCCTTGGTCTCTAATACTTGCATTTAAAAGCTGCTGACAATGTCATAAGGACAGGGACTCAAAATTAAGACATGACACAGCAGAGTTGT
The DNA here is from genome assembly GCF_028551555.1 of Melozone crissalis. Taxonomy (NCBI): domain Eukaryota; kingdom Metazoa; phylum Chordata; class Aves; order Passeriformes; family Passerellidae; genus Melozone; species Melozone crissalis. The sequence continues at coordinate 259,945 of NW_026535780.1, forward strand.
GGGATGGAAAACATTCCCCACTGGAGGATTCACCACTCTGAGACAACCAGGAACTGTGGCCTGCAAAATGCCACAAGGCCATGGGACAAGGCTGTCCCGCCCATCCAGAACCAGCATAAAAGCCGGCCCAGAGCCTCTCTCCCTCACACACTTCTCCTTGAGCCTTCTCCTCCTGCAGACTACAAGGTGAGTCGGAAGCCCCTAAACCTCCTGCTCCTGCACCCCTGGCCCTTCTCTTCCAGCACGTTTAGCCCCAGCCTCTGCAGCCCTCACGCCTCCCCACTGACGCACAACAGCCTCCAAGCTCCCCCACCCTGCTGATACTCCTCTCCTTGCTCCCCCACACTGCTAACCTTCCTCATCCTCTCTCTTCCAGGCACCCTCCACACCACACCCATGGCCTGCTACAACCGCTGCACTCCCTGCGGACCCACCCCGCTGGCCAACAGCTGCAACGAGCCCTGTGCCCTGCAATGCCAGGATTCTCGCGTCATCATCAACCCTTCCCCCGTGCTGGTCACCCTGCCAGGACCCATCATGACCTCCTTCCCCCAGAACACCGCCGTCGGATCCACCTCCTCCGCTGCTCTGGGCACTGAGCTCAATGCCCAGGGACAGCCCATCTCTGGCGGATTTGGCTTTGGCCTTGGCTACGGCCTGGGGGGCCTGGGCTGCTATGGCAGAAGGGGTGGCTCCATCTGCTAAGGGCCCTCAGCACCACCCCTGATACCAACAGCTCTGCCCTCTGCCAACAGCTCCTGCAAGGAAAGCATCAGGGCTGATGGTCTCTCTACTTGCATCTCACACCTGATGCGTCCAGCTTCTTCTTTCTTAGCATTCTATCAATTCAATAAAGTTTTCTTGCATCACAACCTGGGTTGTTTCGTCTTCTTTTTGAATTCCAACTGTCTCACACCCTCACCCTGTGCAATGCCAGCACGCAAACATTATGTGGGAAGCAAAGGGAGCAAAGAACATTTCTTAGTAAATATGTCCCCACCAAAACAATCAACACTGACATGGGAAACAGGGGAGAGGGGAGATCTTCCAGAACATGACACAAGGCCATCACCTCATCTACCAAAGGCTTGCTCGCAGCTATTCTCTCCTTGGCACTGCATAACAAAGTCACTCCATGCCACCACACACTTGAAAAATTGCCTTCCCCGTAATACTTATTGAGTCCTCCACACAAACAGAGGAATAACATCATGCACTTGGGCAGGAACTCCACAGTGCCAATTCTTCCATCTCCCTTTCTCAAGCAGGCCCAGCACAGGCAGGATTTCCAGAATTATGTCCAGTTCAGTTTTGGACCTCCAAGAAGAGAGACCCCATTGTCTCTTACATTCTGGGACAATCCACACACACTGAAAAATACTTACTTTTCTCACCCATGGTATTCCATCTATTTTCAGTTGTGCACATGCCTTCTTTCCTTCATGTCTGGAGTACTGAGAACAGCAGGGCTCCCACTCACTGATAACACATCCCTGCCCAGCCTTGTCTACCCACAGTCCATGCTCTCTCAGTCTCTCCTATACCAAAGATTCCCCAACCCTTGCAATATCTGCTGGCCCTCAACCTCTCTTTGTTCACTACCCACTTGTGCATCTACGGTGAGGGCCAGAACTGTCCACAGGGCTCCTCACAGGATCTCCTCAGTGTTCTAAACAGAGGAAGGGCCACCTCTCACGACTTCATGGCAAGAATCGCCTGAAATCTGTCATGGACACATGTGATGCTCCACTAATGTGATGCTCCACTGCAACTTTCTGGTCTGGGTTCTTGATCAGCACCAGAGGGTCCTGCTCACAAAAGCCACTTCTCAGACTCTCGGCCTACAGCATGAGCCAGAGGCAAATGCTATTCTTTTCCAGATGCACAACTTCAGAGTTCTCTTGTTTGAAATTTGGGAGGTTCCCTTCAAACCTTAGTCTCGAGGTCCTTCTGAATGGTCGAACAGCCAAGTGGGGCCTCAGTCACTCCATCTCCTGCCAGCTCCCTGAAGGGGCAACTCTCCAACGGCTGACAAGGAATGGAAGAGTCCAGGCACTCACACCTGGCACAGATGCAAAGCCCAGACCTGCCTGACACACCTGGGATACTTTGGGGCCCCTCCTCATCCACAACACACCCACAAACCCAAAACCAGAGTTCCATTGGATGACCTCACTGATGACACCCCATCTCTGCAAATCTTGGTCACGTCTTCAGTCCCCTTTGACACACACCATCAACACTAGACTTTGGTTTCAAATACTCTCAATATAAAGGAGGAATGACCACAATGGAAGGAGCAGCTCCTCATGCACAGCACAGGTACAAAGGCCACACCAGCCTGACATGGCTGCAGTGGAACTGGGCCCCTCTTCACAACACACCCACAAAACTAAACAACACAGATGCCACAGAATGACTTCACTGATGACAACCATATTTTCCTTAGGTTTTTGTTGTACATTTTGGTTTTTCTGACACACATCTTCCAAACAAATCCTCCCAAGGACCAGCTTCTATTTAAAAGCTGACACTAATGTCAGATGGACACTTCCTCAACAGAAGGACATTACACTGCAGAGTTGTGTGCAGAAAAACATTCCCCACATGATGACTTGCAAGGCTGTGTCAGAGAAAACTGATATTATGGCTTCAATTCAGGTACCTCTAGAGAGTAACAAGGTCAACTCACTTTTTCTGAAAAGTGAATGTCTATAGCTACATCAGTTGCCCCTCACACAAGTTGTTCCCATTATCCCTCACCAGCTATGGATGGACCAGCACAAGACCGTGGGTTGTATAGGAGGCATGTCTGAATAAGAGGAATTGCTCCCCATCTTTAGTGGGAAAGGCCTGAACTATAGGGGTGTTTGGAAATTTTGCAATATGGTCGGGAGACAGAAAATGTGATGGAAGGGGAGCTGTCACCTGTCACCCCCAGAAGAGCTGCAAAGCCCAAGCCAGCCACATGTGGCTGAGGTAGAATGAGGCCCGTCTTCACCACAGTCCCACAAAACCATGGCACACCACTGCTGTGATGATGACATCCCACCTCTCCAAAGCTTTGGTCACATCTTCAGCCCTCCCAGAGAAACAACGTCAACCATAGCCTTTAGTCATTAATACTTGAATTTAAAATCTGCCTCCCATGTCATGGCCTCAAGAACAAGAGATGACACTGCAGAGTTGTGGTGTGCAAAATACTCCTCACCTCAGCACTCAGCAAGCCTGCAAAATGCCCCAAGGCCATGGGACAAGACTGTCCCACCCCTCTAGAACCAGGATAAAAGCCAGCTCAGAGCCTCTCTCCCTCACACACTTCTCCGTAAGCCTTCTCCTCCTGATCCTGCACACAAAAAGGTGAGCCTTAATTCCCTGACTCTCCTGCTCCTGCACTCCTGGCCCCTGTCTTCCAGCACAGTCAGCCTCAGCCTCAGCAACCCTCATGGGCTGGCTTCCCACAGCCCCACAACAGCCTCCACACTCCCATACTCTGCTGAAACCTGACCCCTCTCATTCCCACACCCCTCTACCCTGCCTCACACTCTCTCTTCCAGGCACCCTCCACACCACACCCATGGCCTGCTACAACCGCTGCACTCCCTGCGGACCCACCCCGCTGGCCAACAGCTGCAACGAGCCCTGTGCCCTGCAATGCCAGGATTCTCGTGTCATCATCAACCCTTCCCCCGTGCTGGTCACCCTGCCAGGACCCATCATGACCTCCTTCCCCCAGAACACCGCCGTCGGATCCACCTCCTCCGCTGCTCTGGGCACTGAGCTCAATGCCCAGGGACAGCCCATCTCTGGCGGATTTGGCTTTGGCCTTGGCTACGGCCTGGGAGGCCTGGGCTGCTATGGCACAAGGGGCTATGGCTACATCTGCTAAGGTCACTCAGCACCACCCCTGACACCACCAGCTCTGCCCTCTGCCAACAGCTCCTGCAAACAAAACACCTGATTCCGTCAGCTTCTTCCTTCTCATCATTCTTTCATTTCAATAAATTTCCTTGCAACACAACCTGAGTTGCTTCCTGTTTTTTTTGAATTCCAATGGTCTTACATCATCACCCTGTGCAATGTCAGCACTCAACCATTATATTGGATGGAAAGGGAGCAAAGAGCATTTCTTAGCAAATACGTCCCCACCAGGATCAAATGACACTGACATGGGAAACAGGGGAGAGGGGAGATCTTCCAGAACATGACACAAGATCATCACCTCATCTACCAAAGGCTTGGACACAGGAATTATCACTTAGGCCCAGCTGTGTCAAGTCAGTGTATGCCAGCATACCCTTGAGAAATTCCCGTCACAGCAGCACTCTTAAGTCCCCTCCTTGAACAGAGGTACAAGAGCATCCACTTGGGCATGAAATCTGAAGAGCAAGTGCTTCCATCCTCTCTGCTAAAGCAGGCCCAGCAGGGGAAGGATTTCTAAGATTATGGCCAGTTTCATTTTGGACCTCCAGGAAGAGGGACCCCATTGTCTCTTACATTCTGGAACCATCCACACACACTGAAAAATTCTTGCTTCCTTTGCCTATAGAATTCCATCTATTTTCACTTGTGCACGGGCCCTCTTTCCCTTCATGTGCTTTGTGCTGAGAACAGCTGGGCTCCCACATACTGGTGACATCCCAATCCCAGCCTCATCTCCTGACAGTCCCAGCTACCTCAGTCTCTCCTCTAGCAAAGATTCTCCAGCCTTTCATTATCCAGTGGCCTTCAACTGGTGTTCATCCACTACCCCCTTGTACTTCTGCACCTGTGGAGGCCAGAATTGTCCACATGTCTCCAAACAGGATTTCACCAGTGGTCTAAAGTGACAAATGGCTACCTCTTCTGACTTCGTGGCAACAATTTTTGAAATCTGTCTTGGACACAAGTGACACTGATTGAAGTAATGCGCCACTGTACCCTTCTGGTGTCTTTGTTCTTCACCAGAACCACAGGGTCTCGCTCACAATAGACACTTATCAGACTCTGAGCCCCCAGCATTATCCAGGGCCAAGGGCAATTCCTATCCAGATGGAGAACTTCTCATTTCCATTTCTTGAACTTTGGGAGACTCCTTTAACCCTCAGTCTCCTGATCTCTCTGGTGGAACAGCCAAGTGGAGAATCAGACACTCCACAATCTGCCAGATCACTGAGGAAGCAACGCAATTCAACAACTGCCCATATGGAAGAGAAGATTACAGGTGCTCACACATGGCAGAGATGAAAAGCCCAGACCAGCCTGACTGACCTGGGATAGTTTGGGGCCCCTCTTCACAACACACACAAAAACCCAAAACCATGAGTTCCATTGGATGACCACACTGATGACACCCCAACTCTGCAAATCTTGTTCACATCTTCAGTCTCCTTTGACACACACCATCAACAGCAGATTTAGGTCTCAAATACTTCCACTTTAAAGGATGAATGAACATGATGGAAGGGGCAGCTCCTCATGCACAGCTCAGATGCATAGCCCAAACCAGCCTGACATGACTGCAGTGGAATGGGGCCCCTCTTCACAACACACCCACAAAAAAACCCATAAAAGTACCACAGAATGACCTCACTGATGACACTCATATGATTCCTAGGCATTTCTTGTATATTTTGGTTATTCTGACACACATATTCCAAGCAAATCTTCCCAAATACCAGCTCTCATTTAAAAGCTGACACCAACTTCAGATGGAAACAGCCTCAAGAGCAGGACATGACACTGAGGGATTGTGGGAAGAAAAATATTCCCCACATCACAACACATCAAAATCTATGACACACAAAACCGATGTTAAAACTTCCATTCAAGTACCTCTAGAGTGAAATAAGGTCAACCAATTTTTTTTGAAAAATAAATGTCTACCATTCCTTCAACTGCTCCTCAAGTCTTTTTTTATCCTTCACCAATTTTCCTTTCCAGGTTTCGCTCAGAGCCCAGCAATGGGACCCCACATTGTGACCTTGCTGGGCCCAGTGGAGACGAGCGCTGTGGATGAACCAACACAAGATATTGGACAGCAGGGCCAGCATCACAGGGATTGTTCTTCCAGATCCAGCAGGAGAGGACTGACATATACACAGGTTTAGAATGTTGGCAATGGGACAGAGACGGAGAAAATGAGATCAAAGGGGACATCCATATCCCCAGAAGAACAGCAAAGCCCAGATGAGGCTGACGTGACTGTGGGGGAATGAGGATCCACTCCACAAGACACCCAGAAACCACAGCACACCAGGGCCAGCGGCTGACTTCACTGTTGTCAACCCACTGTCCAAAGCTCTGGTCATGTCTACCACCCTGCACAAAAATCATCATCATCAACATTCTATGGCCTCTAATAATGGCATTGAAAAGCTGCTGAAAAGGTCAGATGGACAAGGACTCAAAAAAAGGACATGACACTGCAAAGCTGCAGGATGAAAAACACTCCCCACCTCAGGACTCACCACTCTGAGCCAACCAGGAACTGTGGCCTGCAAAATGCCCCAAGGCCATTGGAGAAGGCTGTTCCAACCCTCCACAACCAGAATAAAAGCTGGCCCAGAGCCTCTCTCTCCCTCACACACTTCTCCTCAAGCCTTCTCCTCCTGCTCGTGCAGACAACAAGGTGAGCCTCAATCCCCTGACGCTCCTGCTCCTGCACCCCTGGCCCCGCTCCTCTCCTGCATGCTCAGCCTCAGCCTCAGCAGCCCTTACACCTCTGCAAAGCCTCACAACAGCCTCCACAGTCTACTGCCTTTCTAAGACTTCACCCATCTCACACCCAAACCTCTCTACCGTGCCTCACCCCCTCTCTTCCAGGCACCCTCCACACCACACCCATGGCCTGCTACAACCGCTGCACTCCCTGCGGACCCACCCCACTGGCCAACAGCTGCAACGAGCCCTGTGCCCTGCAATGCCAGGATTCCCGTGTCATCATCAACCCTTCCCCTGTGCTGGTCACCCTGCCAGGACCCATCATGACCTCCTTCCCCCAGAACACCGCCGTCGGATCCACCTCCTCCGCTGCTCTGGGCACTGAGCTCAATGCCCAGGGACAGCCCATCTCTGGCGGATTTGGCTTTGGCCTTGGCTACGGCCTGGGGGGCCTGGGCTGCTATGGCACAAGGGGCTATGGCTCCATCTGCTAAGGGCCCTCAGCACCACCCCTGACACTACCAGCTCTGGCCTCTGCCAACAGCTCCTGCAAGCAAAGAACCATGGCTGATGGTCTCTCTACTTGCATCTCACACCTGCTTCCTTCAGCTTCTTCTTTCTCAGTATTATTTCACTTCAATAAAATTTTCTTGCACCACAACCTGAGTTGGTTTCTGTTCTTTTTGAATTCCAAATATGTCACATCCTCACCCTGTGCAATACCAGCACTCAACCATTATGTGAAATTGAAAGGGAGCAAGGAACATTTCTTAGCAAATATGTCCCCACCAAAAACAACCAACGCTGACATGGGAAACAAGGGAGAGGGGAGACCTTCCTGAACATGACACAAGGCCATCACCTCATCTTCCAAAAGCCTTGACTCAATAATCCCTTCCTGGGCACTGCTCTGCCAAATTCAATCTATGCCAGCATACACTTGAGAAATTATCTTTAGAAGCACTCTTGTTTCCACCCCATGAACAGAGGAATAACATCATGCACTTAGGCAGGAATTCCAGAGTCAAAATGCTTCCATCCCCTCTGCTCAAGCAGGTCCAGCAGGAACAGGATTTCCAGGACTGTGGCCAGATCAGTTTTGGACCTTCAAGAAGAGGGACCCCATTGCCTCTTACGCTCTGAGACCATCTACACGCACTGAAAAATTCTTGCTTCCTCTGCCCATGGAATTCACTTTATATTCAAATATGCATGTGCCTTCGCTTCCTTCAAGTGTGCACACCTGAGAACAGCATGGCTCTCACACACTGGTGATACATCCCTGCCCATCCTTGTCTCGTCAGAGTCCTAGTTCTCTCTGTCTCTCTTCTAGCAAGGAGCCACCAGGCCCTTAATTATCTGGTGGCCCACAACAGCTCTTTGTCCACGACCCCCTTGTGCTTCTTCACCTATGGAAGCCAGAATTGTCCACATCACCACACACCGGCTCTCACCAATGTTCTAAAGAGAGGAAGGGCCACCTCTCCTGACTTCATGGCAACAATTTCCACAAATCTGTCCGGGGCACAGGTGATGCTCCACTGAAGTAATTCCCCACCACAGCCAGCTGCTCATTCTTTTCTCCATCAGCACCACTGGGTCCTGTTCAGAAAAGTCACTTTTCAGACTCTCTGCCCACAGCATGACCCAGGGGCAAGTCCTGTCCAGATGCTGAACTTCTCATTTCCCATGTTTGAACCTTGGAAGATTCCTTTAAACCTTAGTCTCAAGGTCCTTCTGACCGGTGGAATGGCCAATTGAGGCCTCAGACATGCCATCATCTGCCAGCTCACTGAAGGGGCAACTCTCCCACTGCTGACACAGAATGCAACAGTCCAGGCACTCACACCTAGCACAGATGCAAAGCCCAGACCTGCCTGACACACCTGGGATACTTTGGGATCCCTCTAAGTAACACACCCATAAACTAAAAACCATGAGTTCCTGGATGACCTCACTGAAGACATTCCACCTCTCCAAATCTTGGTCACATATTCAGTTCCCTTTGATTCACACCATCAACACCTACCCTTGGTTTCAAATACTCTCACTATGAAGGAGGAATGACCACAATGGAAGGGGCAGCTCCTCATGCACAGCACAGGTACAAAGGCCACACCAGCCTGACATGGCTGCAGTGGAATGGGGACCCTCTTCACAGCACACCCACAAAATAAACCACACAAATGCTACAGAATGACCTCACTGATGACACCTATATTTTTCTTAGGCTTTTGTTGTACATTTTGGTTTTTCTGACACACATCTTCCAAACAAATCCTCCCAAATACCAACTCTCACTTTAAAGCTGACACCAAGGTCAGATGGACACTTCCTCAACAGAAGGACATTACACTGCAGAGTTGTGTGCAGGAAAACATTCCCCACATGATGACCTGCAAGGCTGTGTCAGACAAAACTGATATTATGGCTTCAATTCAGGTACCTCTAGAGAGTAACAAGGTCAACTCACTTTTTCTGAAAAGTGAATGTCTATAGCTACATCAGCTGCTCCTCACACAAGTTGTTCCCATTATCCCTCACCAGCTATGGATGGACCAGCACAAGACCTTCGGAGAATGAGAGGCATCTGTTAATCACAGGAATTGCTTTCCCATCACTAGGGGAAAAGGCCTGAAATATAGAGGTGTTTAGGAATTTTACAATATGGTTGGGAGACAGAAAATGCGATGTAAGGGGAGCTGTCCCCTGTCACGTCAAGAAGAGCTGCAAAGACCAAACCAGTCTGACATGGCTGTGGTGGAAAAGGCCCGTCTTCACCACACAGCCACAAAGCCACAGCACACCACTGCCACGATGATGACATCCCCCCTCTCCAAAGCTTTGGTCACATCTTCAGCCCTCCCAGAGAAACAAAATTAACAGCAGCCTTTGGTCTCTAATACCTGCATTTAAAAGCTGCCGCCAAGGTCATGTCCTCAAAAGCAGGACATGACACTGCAGAGTTGTGGGGAGCAAAATACTCCTCACCTCAGCACTCACCAGACCTGCAAAATGCCCCAAGGCCATGGGACAAGACTGTCCCACCCCTCCAGGAGCAGCATAAAAGCCAGCCCAGAGCCTCTCTCCCTCACACACTTCTCCTCAAGCCTTGTCCTCCTGTTCCTGCCCATAACCAGGTGAGACTCAATCCCCTGACCCTCCTGCTTCTGCACCCCTGGCCCCTCTATTCCAGCACGCTCAGCCACAGCCGCCCTCATGCTGCCCACAGCTCCACAACAGCTTCCACACTTCCTCACTGCCCCTTGCTCCCCCATGCCCCTGCCCTGCCTCACCCTTCTCTCTTCCAGACACCCTCCACACCACACCCATGGCCTGCTACAACCGCTGCACTCCCTGCGGACCCACCCCGCTGGCCAACAGCTGCAACGAGCCCTGTGCCCTGCAATGCCAGGATTCCCGAGTTGTTATCCAGCCTTCTCCCGTGCAGGTCACCCTGCCAGGACCCATCATGACCTCCTTCCCCCAGAGCACCGCCGTCGGATCCACCTCCTCCGCTGCTCTGGGCACTGAGCTCAATGCCCAGGGACAGCCCATCTCTGGCGGATTTGGCTTTGGCCTTGGCTACGGCCTGGGAGGCCTGGGCTGCTATGGCACAAGGGGCTATGGCTCCATCTGCTAAGGGCGCTCAGCACCACCCCTGATACCACCAGCTCTGCCCTCTGCCAACAGCACCTGCAAACAAAGCACTTTGGCTCATATTTGCCCTACTTGAACCTCACATTGGATCCCTTCCTCTTGCTGCTCCTATCTATTCATTCTTTTACATAAATAAAATTTTCCTTCAGCATAAGCCTCAGATGCCTCCTCTTCTTACACCAGACATATTGCAGCTACACCCAGTACAGACACTTTGCTCTCAGCTGAAATAGCTGCAGTCTTCCTGACACCATCTTCACTTTCAGAGGGGTGCCAGGGCCACCCAAGAAAGGTCCCATTTCTATTTCCCCTTTTCCTGCAAGGGCCTTGGTTTACCAGTGTTTCCAGGCCATCACACCCCTTACTGTGAGTTCCTCAGCGACCCAGGTGATGGTCATTGCTGCATTGTCCACCTGGCTGGACAGTCCCCATTCCACCTCCCTGGGAGTCTCCAGGCCAGGATCTCCTCTTGTTATGAGGTCTTCAACTGATCCCTGATGGAGATCCCCCTTTCCTTCCTCACTGCAGGGTCCCATTAAGGGAGCCTCCAGAGCACCATCCTCCCTTTTCAGGGTCTCTAGATCATCTGTGCTGGTTATCCCAAGTCACCAACCCTCTGCTCTGAGGTCACACATCACATCCCCATTATGACTTGAGTCACTGTGGATTCCTGAGGTGCAGCATGGAGACCTGGCAACGAGGTTCAGGAACAAGCCTGTGACCTTGCTGAGAAGATGGTGCCCCTTTTGCCACCTTCCTGCCTTTTTGTCTCCCAATTTTGACACTCCAACACGGATTTTTGGGTCATAAAGATCTTTGGTCTCCCCAAATTGCTTCTCACCAGTGACGTTCACTCTTTCTTCTCCTTTGATGTGTTTTTTTTTCTCTGTACAAAGGCTCCTGGCAAACAGGTGAGCTCTGGGCAGGTACGCGAGTTCAAAGTCTCCAGGGCTATTGGCAGCACTAAAATATTCATCAAAAGCAAATTAAAACAACATCTCTGGAGCAGCTGGAGCCCAGAGAGGCAGAGAACTCCATGCACAGCTGGATTCAGATTTGGTTCAAAGAGGAAGAGTTTGCTGAGGAACAAAAGCCCTTCCTTAAAACCAAAACTAAACAGCCCCTGCAGCTGAACTGAAAAAGAAGAGAGGGAATAGGTTTGGAACTGTTTGGCCTTTTTATTTCTCTATTTAGTTAAATAGTGCATCTCCCCTGGCTGGCCTTGAGGCACCAACTTCAGCTCATCTTAAAATAAAGTCTAACCCATAAAAAAGACAAATTTAACTAATCCCTGCTCTTATACTCATTCACCTTGGAGTTCATCCAGCTTGACATCAACACTTGGACTGAAACTAGAGCAGGATTTCACCTTCCCAAGGTCCTGGGACATGCCCAAGCAGCCAGGCCCAGCGGGATGTCTGCCTCATCCCAAACCCGCGCCAGAGACGCTCTTTTTGGGCACAGTCAGCTCACGTGGGTTCCAGGGAACACTGGGAGGAGGCTCAGATCTGCATCCACAGTGCCCTGTGCCCACATTCCTCCCTCACATCCACCCTGGGATGGGATCTTGGGTCCTGCCCAGTTCTCTGCACTCCATCCAAGGAGACACCAAACAGATGGGATGGGCTGGAAGAGGTGGCATCTCTTCCAGTTCTTCTCCTGATGGGATTCACACCCACTTAGCCAAGATCCCACTCCCAGAATAATCCCAAACCCCATCATGGAGCAGTGGCAGGTTCATCTCCCTCCTCCAGAGGACTGGGCTCGACAAGACCAAATCCAAAATTATGGTGGGAAGGACATTCTTGTGCAGCAGCTGCTCCCAATCCCATGAACGGAATTTCTTGGAATATCTCTGGCCACCACCCCCATCCCCATCCCAGTCTTCTCCCTCTGTGCTTTCGGATAATTCCCACTCCCAAAGGGCTGCACATTGTGGGGAGCAACCCCCAATCCTTGTGGAAACAGGCACAGGCCATCATGTGGGACAAGGCCTGGAAAAAGGGGTCCCTGCTGGTGTGCTGCTCCCTAAAAGAGAGCCACAAAGCTGGAATTTTAGCAGGGAAGGGATGCTTAGAGCTGTCTCACCTGGGCTCCTGGAGCTTGGCTGCAGCCTCATCATCGGACAGTTTCCACCTGGGACAGGCCGTACCTGAGAATCTCATAACCAGGAATCTCATACCCATCTGCCCCACTTTCCTGGGAGGCATGGGGAGGGCAGAGCAGGGAGTGGGGCTGGACCCAGAACCGGGCCCATTCCAGAGAAATAGGTCACCCAACAAGGAAGCTTTGTTACGGAAACGACGCCTCACACCGAGCAGCGGTTCTCCGACAGGATCCTGGCCAAGCCACCCCAAGCTTTATCCTGCCTGCTGGAAGGTCCTGGGATGTCCTCTGGATCGTGTCACGCAGACGCCCTGCCCAGATGAGCTAATGGGTCTGGCTGCAGGCTTTGATCCTCAGATCCCAAAGGCCTTGTTAGATAACATCAGGAGCCTGGGTGATATTTCATTAACAAACGAGCCCGTCCCATGTGGTCGCCGCAGCTTTATCCCTTTCCCCTGTGATCTTCCCTCGTGCTCCAACATTTCTTTGGTAATTAGACCCAGAATTAGCATATTTAAGCTCCAAAATTACTGCATTTAATGCAACACCGTGGTTATTCGAGTGCTGTCACAGCAGCTCTTGGGCTGCGCCGCCTCCCAGCAATTCCTTGGCTGAAACGTGGTTTTATCCCTAATTAGTCTCCCAAAACTTGCAGGAGGCAGCAGGAACATCTTATTCTCCCACCAGCACGTGGAAAATCTTCCTTGGCTTTCCCCCCTCATACCTGGGAGTGTTCAAGGCCACATTGGAGCAACCTGATCTAGTGGAAGGCATCCCTGCCCATGGCAGGGGGTTGGAATGGGATGATTTTTATTTATGGGAATGATTTTATTCCAACCCAAACCCTTTTATTCCATAATTTCACTGTGGAGTGAGGTGGAAGCGTGGACGCAGCTGGATCTGACTCATCCCAACATCAACGTGAGGTTTCTTCTTGCCAAACCTCAAATGTCTCGTGGAGGGTGCAGGACAGACGTGGAATTAGCTGGCGTGGAGAAGGAGCTTCAGTGTCCATCCCTGGCTCTGTGTGTGAGATCAGCCAGGGAATCCTGTAAAACATCAGGTGGGAACAACACCAAGACCCCTGGGAGTGGGATTTTGGAGCTGGGAAAGGCCTGAAAGGGCTGGGCACACACAGGGACTCAGCCAGCTGGAAGAGGGGATGGGCAATTCCAGGGGACAGAGACACAAGGTGACATCTTTAAATAAGCAAATGATGCCCCCAACTCCCAGCAAGGAGGCCCCCAAGGATCCAGCCTTCCCTGATAATTTCCCAAAGGAAAAGGACACCTTTCCAGGTCTCAGCCAGGAGAAAAGGAATGAAAAATTTATATTCTATTGCTCCTCGACACTGGGGCTACCCAGGGCTTTGGCAGGAGGAATGTGGGAATTCCTGGCTGGATTGCCCTTAATTCCACTTTCAAAATTTTAATTTAGAGCAAAGCCCTGCCTTTGCCTTGCAAAAATCCCGAGGGAAAAGCCAGCTGGAGGTGGGGGTGGAGGGGGTGCCTTCAAAACCATTCCCCACACGCAGGAAAGCTCTGCTCATTTTTAATCTCGGCTTAAGTGCATTAAAAGTGATTAAAACGTTTTCACATCAAAATCCCTTTTGATGGAGCCCCTTTGGGGGGGACACCTAGGAAACCTCTTTCCTTGTACCCCCTTCCTTTCCTTCCTTATGCACCCCTTCCCATGAACCCCCTTAAAACCCCTATACCCTCCTTCCTTCTCTTTTCCTTTCCCCTGCACTTGCACCCCTTTCTCATCCACCCTTCTGTCCCTGCACCCCCATTCCCTTCCCTACACCTCCTTCCCTTCCCCTGCACTCCCTTCTCTTCCCTATATTTCCCTTGTCCCTCTTCCCAAAATCTTCTCCCTTGCTCCCTCTCCTTTCCCCTGCTGCCGGGCATGGACTACATTTCCCGATGAGCCAAGCGGCAGCGCCCGGTGACGGCGGCGGAAGAAGCCGAGCGCAGCCGAACCCTCACCGGGCCGAGACGAGCGAAGCCGAATCCAGCCGAGCCCTTATCGAGCCGATAGCAACCGAACCTAGACGAGTCTCCACGAAGCACGGCCGAGCAGACCCGAATCCAGCCGAGCCCTTACCGAGCCGAGCCGCGCGAAGCCGAACACAGCCGAGCCGCTACCGACTGAACCCGAACTTGCACCGAGCCGAGAACAGCCGAACTCAACCGAGCGGCTCCGAGCGCACCCGAGTGGCCCCGAATCCAGCTGAGGGTGAGACGCGCCCCTCACCCCCTTAAGGGAAATTTGTGGGGACAGGAGCCACCCCAGACCGGTGGGGAGGAGAACCGGGGGGTCCCCAAAGTGGGGGGACAGGACGGTGGGGAGGGCAGGGGGACGGGATGTTGTGGGTTGGGAGGGGGGACGCGCTACGGGACGGGAGGGGGTGAGGGGAGAGGGGGGTGCAAGAGAGAGATTTGGGGTGCAGAGGAGGTGGGGGGGGGTTAGGACTGGGTTCAGAGGTGGGATTTGGGGTGCAGTGCTGGGGTTTGAGGGGCAGGGGAGGCGTGGATGCAATCCTGGGTGCAGAGCTGGGATTTAGGGTGCGGGGAAGGTTTGGATTGCAAACATAGGTTTTGGGGTGCAGGGGGAAATTTGGGGTTCAGGGCGAGAACTGGGGTTCAGACCCGGGGTGCACAGGGAGATTTGGGGTACAGAAAGAGATATGGGATGCAGGTGGAGATTTGGGGTGCAGACACAAAACTCGGGGTTCAGGAGCAGATCAGGGATGCAGCCCCTGAGGTGCAGGTGGAGATTTGGGGTGCGAGAGGCGATTTTGGGGGTGCAGAAGGAGATTTGGGGCACACACCCGGGGGTGCAGGTGGCCCTCCCTTTCCAGAGGCCGGGCAGTGCCACGTGGCAGGGCTGGCCCTCACCCAGGTGGCCTCCAGCTGAGGAATTTCAGCCCTATCACAGCCAAACACGCCCCTTTTTGCCCAGAAACGCAGAAATTTCCCCCCAAAACCCCGATCCCACCTGCATGGGGTGTGGGTGGTCCATGCTGAGGTGATCCCAGCTTGTCCCCCTGACTCCTCCCTGCAGGGTTTTGGCCATGACGGAGGTGACCAAGCGCATCCTGGTGACAGGAGGCACCGGCCTGGTGGGCAGAGCCATCGAGAAGGTGGTGGCTGATGGAGAGGGGCAGCCAGATGAGGAGTGGATCTTTGTGTCCTCCCAGGACGCCGATTTGACGTGAGTTGGGGTTTTTCTTTGGAAATCCCGGAATTTGCTCTATCAACCCCCAAAAAACCTATCCCTGGAATTTGATTTTCCTAGTCTGCTCTGATGACCCCAAAATTTCCCATCCCAGAACTTGTTTTTTCCTTGGAAATGCCTCAATTTGCTCTGTCGATTCCACCAAATCCCAAATTTTCCCATTCCAGTGTTTGATTTTTCCTTGGAAACAACCCAATCTCCTCTGTTGACCTCACTAAACCCCAAATTTCCCATCCCAGGATTGGGTTTTTCCTTGGAAACACCCCAGTCTACTCTGGTGACCCCAACATTTCCTATCTTGGGATTTTGCTTATCCTTGAAAATGCCTCAATTTGCTCTGTCCACCGAATCCCAAATTTTCCTATTCCAGTATTTGATTTTTCCTTGGAAACAACCCAATGTCCTCTGTTGACCCTGATAAACCCCAAATTTTCCCATCCCAGGATTGGGTTTTTCCTTGGAATCGCCCCAATCTGCTCTGGTGACCCCAAAATTTCCCATCCCAGAACTTGGCTTTTCCTTGGAAATGCCTCAATTTGCTCTGTCGATTCCACCAAATCCCAAATTTTCCCATTCCAGTGTTTGATTTTTCCTTGGAAACAACCCAATCTGCTCTGTTGACCCTGACAAACCCCAAGATTTCCCATCCCAGGATTTGGTTTTTCCTCCAAAAGACCCCAGTCTGCTCTGTTGACCTCACTAAACCCCAAATTTTCCCATCCCAGGATTGGGTTTTTCCTTGGAATCACCCCAGTCTGCTCTGGTGACCCCAAAATTTCCCATCTCAGGATTTTGTTTTTCCTTGGAAATGCCTCAATTTGCTTGATCCCACCAAATCCCAAATTTTCCTATTCCAGTGTTTGATTTTTCCTTGGAAACGACCCAATCTCCTCTGTTGACCTCACTAAACCCCAAATTTTCCCATCCAAGGATTGGGGTTTTTCTTGGAATCACCCCAATCTGTGCTGGTGACCCCAAAAATTTCCTATCCCTGGATTTCCTTTTTCCTTTGAAACATCCCAGTCTACTCTGTTGACCCAACTGAATCACAAATTTTCCCATCCCAGGACTGGGTTTTTCCTTGGAATCGCTCAAATATTCTTTGTTGACCCCACTTAATCCAAAATTTTTCCGTTCCAGGGTTTGATTTTCCCTCAAAAAGAGCCCAGTCTGCTCTGTTGACCTCACCCAATCCCAAATTTTCCCATCCCAAGATTGGGTTTTTCCTTAGAAACTCCTCAATCTGCCCCCACCACACCTCAACATTTCCTCTCCTAGGATTGGGTTTTTCCTCAGAAACACCTCAATTTTCTCTGCCGACCCCAATGAATCCCAAAATTTCCCATTCCAGGAGCAGCTCCGAGACCAAAGCCCTGTTTGAGAGGCACAAGCCCACCCACGTCATCCACCTGGCCGCCATGGTCGGAGGCCTCTTCAAAAACATCCGCTCCAACCTGGATTTTTGGGTGAGCACCTATTGCGGGGGAAGGGTAGATATAAGTCCAATTGTGTCAGGAACCCACGTCTTAAAAAAGGAACCCACTATGCCGCAGCAAAACATCCAGATATGGACAACATTGTAACCAGACCAGTGAAGAGATTTTTGCTTTTATTTCCAGCACATCAGTCTCAAAACACAAAATGGAGACATGACAGCTCACTGATCCACACCAAAAAATGTCTCTCGAGGGTGGGATGATACAGAAAAACATAAAATCATCTCAGTCTAGATTTCAGCCAGTCATACATAGAAAACACATATTGACAAGCATTCTATCCAATCCTATAAAACACACGTAATGGTAGGTAAAACAAAGACTAGTTCATAGGAGACAAAGGACAGAGTTCTATTCATGCTAACCTTCTAAAGATATACATTAAATAACCTTGTTGCCATCCTAAAGCCAATTCTACAGAGGCCTATTGTTATTTGTCATGTCTACTGCTTGGGAAACTTTTCTGCTTGCTTGGGAAACTTTTCTGCTGTAACAGAATTTCAGCCTGAGGCCTACATACTTTTTTTAACCATTTCCTAAAACGCTCTAACTTTATGGATTCCAACAAGCACCCTCGGAATCGGCACTGCCAGGATCCCTGTGGGTGCTGCACTCCCTAAATTGGGATATGGGCACACAGGGATGAGGTTTGCTCTGCTCCCAGAGCCAAACCGGAGCTCCAGTGGCTTCTGGAGTTATTGTGAGGTGTTGGTGAAGGAATTTGGGGATCCCTGACCCCATGATCCTGATGAATGTCCCTTTTCCCAGAGGACAAACATCCACATCAATGACAACGTCCTGCACTCTGCCCACGAGTCAGGGGTGCAGAAAGTGGTCTCCTGCCTCTCCACCTGCATCTTCCCAGACAAGACCACCTATCCCATCGACGAGACCATGGTGAGAGTCCCCATTCCCACACAAAATCCAGGGAAAGTCCCTGCCCTGCTTAATTTGTCCACTCTGATATTCCCAGATCCACAACGGGCCCCCTCACAGCTCCAACTTTGGCTACTCCTACGCCAAGAGGATGATTGATGTCCAAAACAGGTGAGTCTGGGGACATGGCAGCAGCCATGGGATTTCAAGGCAAGGGGAATCCAGTGGGAATTCCAGGTGGAAGTTGGGGAGATACTTGGGGCTCAGCAGGTGAAGGTGCTGCTGGCTGGGGTTTTTTGGGTGCTGGAGGAAGGGGCTTGAGAGCCCACCCACCATCCCTTCCCTGCTCTCATCCAGGGGTTATTCCGAGCAGCACGGCCGACGCTTCACCGCCGTCATTCCCACCAACGTCTTCGGGCCACACGACAACTTCAACATCGAGGACGGCCACGTGCTGCCAGGGCTCATCCACAAGGTCTACCTGGCCAAACGTGAGGGTGGCAGGACTTCCAGGGATTTTTTCTGGGGAGAAATGAGGGGTTTTTTTCTTTCCCACCTGTCTGCGGGGTGGTTGGAGGTGGCTCTGGTGGTCATGGTTCCTTCCTCCTGCAGAGTCCGGCTCTGCTCTGACTGTCTGGGGAACAGGCAAGCCCAGGAGACAGTTCATCTATTCCCTGGTAGGTGTGGCCTTGGGAAGCAGGGAATGGGGCTGGAGGACCCACTGGCAGGACCCTAGAGGGGTCTGAACCCCCCTGGCTTGTCCTGGGACATCCCCAGAGTTGAGTCCCCATGGGATGGGAGGGTTGGGGGACATCAGTGACTCCTCCAAGAGTTGTCTGCTCTTCAACAGGACCTGGCCCGACTTTTCATTTGGGTGCTGCGAGAATATGATGAGGTGGAACCAATCATTTTGTCAGGTAAGCCCTGGCTGCCCCCCAGGCGTCCCCTCTCCATGAGGGAACAGCCATGATCCTTCCCTTCTTGATAGTGGGAGAAGAAGATGAAGTCTCCATCCAGGAAGCGGCAGAGGCCATCGCGGAGGCCATGGAATTCAGGGGGGAGCTCATTGTATCCTTCACAAAAGGCTAAGCCCCTCTTCCCACCAGCTCCCCTGGGAGATTCCATGATCCAGAGGATCCTTCCCACCAAAGGAGCAAAAGCAAGACATGTTTTTCCTCCTTAACCCTTCCCATCCCAGTTTGACACCACCAAGTCCGACGGGCAGTTCAAGAAGACGGCCAGCAATGCCAAGCTGCGGCGCTACCTGCCTGAATTCCAGTTCACACCTTTCAGGAAAGGTGAGATGGGGGAGTCTCCAGGAGACACCAGGGGTCCTACCCCGTGCCATCAGCCTTGGTGGCATCAAGGTGGTCTGTCCTTTCTGCATGAGGAATGAGGGTGGTGAAACACTGGCATGTGTTGTCCAGGGAGGTGGTGGTTTCTCCTTCCTTGGAAATATCCAGGGTCAGGTTGGATGGGGCATGGAGCAACCTGGTCTCTTGGGAGGTGTCTCCTTGCATGATGGTTGCATGAGAAGACCTAAAAAAGTCCCTTCCAACCCAACCTATCCCATGATTGGTTCTCTGACCAAAATCCATTCCCAATCCCAAAACTTGTTCCATGATTCTCTGACCAAGATCCCTTCCCAGTCCCCAAACCCATCCTGTGATTCTGTGACCAAAATCCATTCCAGTCCCCAAACCCATCCCATGATTCTGTGACCAAAATCCATCCCAGTCCCCAAACCCATCCCATGATTCTGTGACCAAAATCCATCCCAGTCCCCAAACCCATCCCATGATCCTGACCAAAATCCATTCCAAATCCCCCAAATGTCCCATGATTCTTTGACCAAAATCAATTCCCAATCCCAAAATTTGTTCCATGATTCTATGACCAAAATCCCTTCCCA
Source organism: Melozone crissalis (assembly GCF_028551555.1). NCBI lineage: Eukaryota > Metazoa > Chordata > Aves > Passeriformes > Passerellidae > Melozone > Melozone crissalis. Next base: position 279,877 of record NW_026535780.1, read on the forward strand.
GTCCCCAAACCTATCCCACAGTTCTATGGCTAAAATCCATTTCCAATCTCTGATCCCATCCCATGATTCTTTGCCCAAAAATCAATTCCTAATTCCAAAACTTGTCCCATGATTCTCTGACCAAAATCCCTTCCCAGTCCCCAGACCTATCCCATGGTTCTGTGATCAAAATCTGTTCCCAGTCCCCCGAATGTCCCATGATTCTCTGACCAAAATCCATTCCAGTCCCCAAACCCATCCCATGATTCTGTGGCCAAAATCCATTCCCAGTCCCCAAACCCATCCTGTGATTCTCTGACCAGAATCCGTTCCCAATCCCTAAACCCACCCCATGATTCTCTGACCAAAATCCTTTCCCAATCCCCCAATTGTCCCATAATTTTTTGACCAAAATCCATTCCCAATCCCAAAACTTGTTCCATGATTCTCTGACCAAAACGCATTCCAGTCCCCAAACCCATCCCGTGATTCTCTGACCAAAATCCATTCCCATAATCCACTCCTAATCCTCAAACCCATCCCGTGATTCTCTGACCAAAATCCATTCCCAGTCCCCAAACCCATCCCGTGATTCTGTGACCAAAATCCATTCCCAAAATCCATTCCCAAATCCCCAAACCCATCCCATGACCCTGTGACCAAAATCCACTTCGAGTCCCCAAACCCATTCCGTGATTCTCTGACCAAAACCCATTCCCAATCCTGCAAATGTCCCATTATTCTGCAACCAAAACCAATTCCCAATCCCAAAACCTGTCCCATGATTCTTTGGCCAAAATCAATTCCCAATCCCCAAACCTGTCCCATGATTCTCTGACCAAAATCCATTCCCAGTCCCAAAACCCATCTTGTGATTCTATGACCAACATCCATTCCCAATCCCCAAACCCATCCCATGATTCTTTGACCAAAATAAATTCCAAAATTCCTTCCCAGTCCCCAAACCCATCCTGTGATTCTCTGACCAGAATCCATTCCCAATCCCCCAAATGTCCCATGATTCTTTGACCAAAATCAATTCCCAATCCCAAAACTTCTTCCATGATTCTCTGACCAAGATCCTTTCCCAGTCCCCAAACACATCCTGTGATTCTGTAACCAAAATCCCATCCCAGTCCCCAAACCCATCCCATGATTCTCTGACCAAAATAAATTCCCAATCTCAAAACCTGTCCCATGATTCTGACCAAAATCAATTCCCAGTCCCCAAACCCATCCCATAATTCTTTGACCAAAATCAATTCCCAATCCCAAAATTTGTTCCATGATTCTCTGACCAAAATCCATTCCAGTCCCCAAACCCATCCCGTGATTCTCTGACCAAAATCAATTCCCAAGATCCATTCCCAATCCCCAAACCCATCCCATCTTCTCCCTCCCCAGCTGTGAAGGAAACCTGTGCCTGGTTCAACGCCAACTATGCCAACGCCAGGAAGTGACGGCACCGGGACCGCCTGGCACCGGGATCATCCTCTTCAACTCAGGGTTGTCCTTTGCTGGGGCAGAGGACAGGGCTGGGGGGGTGACAGTGACATTTCCAAAGTAAAAATGGGAGCCCGGGGAGCAGCTCCCACATTCCTGCCCCACTGCTGGGAGCGGCGCAGGACGCCCAGGGCAGGGGGGAGGAAAGTTGGGGCATCCCAAAAAAATCCCTAATCAAGTGGTAGGAGCCAACTGGAGCCATCGCCGTGGCTGTGTCCAAGAGAGTGGTGGCTCTGAGCTGTTAATGAGCTACATTAATTACCTGCAATTAGGTGTAATAAAGGGAAGGCAATCAGGAATCCAGGGCATGGAAATGGCAGCAGAAAATTTGCTGCTGCTCTTGGCACATGGGGATGATCCCACAGCCCCCTATCTCTGGATAGGAATGGGAAAGACTCCAGCTGTAATTGTGGCATTTATTAAAATATATGCAAATAGCATAAAACTGGTGGGATAATGAACATCTGCCCTGTACCCATATCCAGTGGCATCCTTAGGGTCTATGTTCTCCACCAGGAACAACCATAAAAAGGGTTAAAACTCCTCAGGGAGTGGGCAGAGGGTCAAAAACGGGGGGATGAATCCATGGCCGAGCTACTGCTGGTGGTGTGGATGTGGCAGAATTCCAGCCCGGGAATTGCTTTCTTCCGGCACCGCTGCCCAGCCCTGGTGAGGCCCTGGCACGGGGACCTACAGAGGAGACACCAATCGGCACCCCAGGAAGCCACCAGCACCTTGGTGTCCCCCTGAGGTGACACCAAGCCATGGAGAAGGGACATTCTGGTGGTTGGTACTCACGTGTTGGCCCTCGGGCTGCAGGCTTTGGGCTCCAGGAGCTTCCCAGCATCCATGACCGGCTCTGGTGTCACCTGGTTTGGGAAGAAGGGGGTTCCTGCAGATGTGCCTTGGCCCTAGGGTGCCTTGGCCATCCTTCAGGACACCCTCTTCCACCCCAAATTCTTCCCTGTATGTCATGTCCCCAGCCCTGTCTGTCTGCCCCACACCCAGAGGTGCCACCATGGTGAGGACACCCCAACCTTGGAGGACCTGACCCTCAGTGAGACCCAGGTGGTCCCCAAGAGCAGATTTTGGGGGACAACACCAACATGGGGACATCCCACCCAGCACCTTACCCCACATGAGCTCGGTGTTGTCCTCTGGCCATCGGGGTCAGGTGACACCTGCCCTGTGAATTTGGGAATGTCCCCAGCCACCTCTTGGGGCTGCTCCAGGTGTGAAGGCTCTGCAAGAACAAGGCAGGGGTGGAGATACCCTCCAAGGTGGAGGATGGGAACACTCTTAGGTGGTGGCACATGCCCTGGCAGAGGTTGGGGACACTCTGGGATAACACACATGTCCCAGCACAAGATTGGGACGTGTCAGGACTTTGGATCCTTGTCCCAGAGCCACCACAGATCCCACCTTGTGGGCGCCTCTCATTTTGCAGGCAGCTCATCTCCATCCTGTCCAACTCCTCTTGCAGCAGCTCCATGTCGCATTCCCTGTGTGGAAAGAAGGAAAATCGGACTCCTGTCACCTTGGTGGCTTCTGTGTCACCACCACCATGGAGACATGAACCTCTGCAGCCTCTCCACACCCTTCTCTGAGCAGAAATAAGTCAGGGAGTTGGGAAGAGGTGCCCAAAAGCCATAGGAAAACCACCAGGATGTGTTCTGTCCTTTCCTGGAGACCTCTGCCAGATGGCTGCAGGATGGGACACCCAGGGCTGTGACACTGACCAGAAACAGGTCATGGAGTTGGGATGAGGTGCCCAAAAACCATAGCAAAGCCATCCAAGATGTGTCCTGTCCTTTCCTGGAGACCTCTGCCAGATGGCTGCAGGATGGGACACCCAGGGATGTGACATTGACCAGAAACAGGACATCGAGTGGGGATGAGATGCCCCAAAGCCATAGGAAAGCCATCAAGATGTGTCCTATCCTTTCCTGGAGACTTCTGCCAGGTGGCTCCAGGGTGGAACATCCAGGGAAATTCAGGATGAGGCACCAAGGGTGGGGCACCAAGGATGGAACATCTAAACAAAAATGGTGCAAGGAGTTGGGATGAGGGGTCCAAAAGCCTTAGAGAAGCCACCAAGATGTGTCCTGTCCCTTCCTGAGAACTTCTGACAGATGGCTCCAGGGTGGAACATCCAGGATGGGAAATTCAGGATGAGGCACCAAGGATGGGTAGAACACCCCAGATGGAACATCTGAACAGAAATGGTGGAAGGAGTTGGGATGAGGTGTCTGAAAGCCATAGGGAAGCCACCAAGATGTGTCCTGTCCCCTTCCTGAGAACTTGTGCCAGATGGCTCCAGGGTGGAAAATCCAGGATGAGGCACCAAGGATGGGACATCCAAGATGGAACATCTGACCAGAAACAGGATATGGAGTTGGGATGAGATGCCCAAAACCTGTGGGAAAGCCATGCAAGATGTGCCCTATCCTTCCCTGGAGACCTCTGCCAGATGGCTCCAGGGTGGAACATCCAGGATGGGAAATTCAGGATGAGACACCAAGGATGTGACATCCAAGATGGAACATCTGAACAGAAATGGCGCAAGGAATTGGGATGAGGTGTCCAAAAGTCACATGTGTCCTATCTAAGGAAGCCACCAAGATGTGTCCTGTCCCTTCCTGAGAACTTCTGACAGATGGCTCCAGGGTGGGAAATCCAGGGTGGAAAATCCAGGATGGGACACCAAGGATGGGACCCAGCAGCTCCCAGTGGTTCCATGCCACCTCCTCAACCATCTGCTACCTCTCCGGGGTGGAGGTGAGCCGGTACCGAGCCTTTTCCCGGGGAACCCCTGTCCGGATCCTTCCGGCACCACGGCAGCCGGATGCCAGCAGCCAATGCCCTGTGGGACAACGAGAGGGTGGGAGAGGACAGAGCCCCTCCCCAGAGTGGTTTGTCCCCAGCCGCTGTCCCCACACTTGTCCCCACCTGCTGCAGCCAGGACCAGGAGAGTGGAGATTGCTGGAATGCCGAGGGCGCTGGAAGCGAGGAAGAGGAGGAGAAAGGTCGCCTGGAATGATGCTGGCACCAGTGGGAGAACCAGGAGCATGAAGAATGAGCTGTGTGGGATGCAGGAGGAGGTGACACTTTGGCTCTGACCTGTGGGATGAGGAAGAAGAGCCTGGTGTTGGCATCCAGCAGCTCCCATCGATCCTCCAGCCCCCATTCCCGCTCACCATCCGGGTCAGGGATGGCTTTGAGGTGCTCCAGGTGCTTTTCCAGCCGGCTTTGTGCATCTTCCAAGGCTGTCAGCATCAGCTCCAAGCTCTGGTTGACCTTCTGCAGCTTCTCCATCACCTCCTGAAGGACCAGGATGCTCTCTGCATATGGAAAAAGATGGAAACAGCAGTGGGATGAGCTGGGGAAGATGCACCCCAGTGTGAAAAACCCGGGAATGGGATTTGCTGTGTTCCCACCTGGCTGAGGATGAACATCCTGAGGTCTTTCCTGCTCCTGATGGAGGTTGGATGGGACAACCTGGTGTCCTGCCCGGAGCTCTGCAGCCCCACGGCTGCTCATATTCCCTGGGGTGGGAAAAGAGGTTGGATCAGTCCCAAAGTGGGAAATGGGAATGTTGCAGCATCCCAACCTTCCCTCATACCCATCTGGTGGGCGATGTCCTGCATGAGCTTGGCCACGGGGATCTCATCCAGAGCTGACCTCATCCAGGCCTCCCAGAGCTCCTCCTGAGGTGAATATTTGGGAGGTGATGATGGGGAAATGCTGGTTTTCCCCATGGACACCCCAAATGCACCCCTGGGTGCTCCCAGCACACGATGGGGGGACAGAGGAGGGGGTTTGGGGATCTAAAATATGGAAAAAGGTGTAAACTCACCCCCGAATTTGGCCTTCACCCCCAAAAAACCATCCCTACACCAAGCAAAGAGGCTGCCCAGGATAGGGGATCCCAGAATCCAAATTTCCCAGCCAGAGGGAGTCCCACAGCCACCAGCCAGTAACAGGAGTGCAGGTGTGACATTTCCTGGGATGTGGCTTCATCCCAGAACCGGCTGTCACCCGTGGTTGTCTTGATGGGGATTTGTGGGGCGAACCCCAGCTCTGAGTGGGGGTGGGGGGGGGTTCCCACCTTCTCTGGGTGGGCAGCGAGGCCCAGCCACCCCCAAAACCCAGCAGTGGCACAGAGGAGCAGCACAGCCCAGGAGCTCCGGAGCAGCATGATGGGAACGGAGGGGGTCCTGTGGGGAGAAGATAGTGGGGAATACCCCTCCATATTCATGTACAAATTACAGGAACCCTCTCCCCAAATTTCCTCCCACCAGGGGAACCTCCCATAGTCCCAGGAATGCTGGTGAGTGTGGAGCACCCAGGAATGGGAAGCAGCTCCCACATCCACCGACAAATTAGGGGATTTGGGGACAAATTGGGGATCCTCTTAGAAAGTACCCCCCACAAACCCGTGGATGCCGGCGGGTGGGGGAACCTGTGGGGCCAGGAGAGTGGGAAGCCCCTCCCACATCCACGGACAACTTTGGGGACCTCCCTCACGGCCAAATTCAGTCCCCACCCCCGTGGTGGGGATCCCCCCGTGGCCCCAGGGGTGCCGGGGTTCCGCTGAGCGCTGCGGGGAAGGTTTGGGAAAGGTTTGGGAAAGATTTGGGAATTCCCTCCAGGACCCCCACGCGTGCACCTGCGCGAACCGCGTGGCGCCGGCGCCTGCGCAGTTTCCCCTCTTTACCCCGTTCACCCCGCCCCTTAACAGCGGGTCCACCAATAGGAGAGCGGGGCGTGGCTACCTGAGCCCAATCAGCGCCGGGGGTGTGGCTCTGGGGCGTGGCCTGGCGCAGCGATGGAGGAGCCCGAGCTGTGGGTCGGGTTCGTGGGCGCCGGGCGCATGGCCGGGGGGCTCGTCCGGGGGCTGCTGCAGGCGGGTACGGCACGGGGGGCGGTCGCGACACACGGGCAGGGAAGGGGACACGGCGACAGTCCCGGTCTGGCGCCTTCCCGGCGTGTCCTGTGGCGCGGGGAAGTGTGAGGGGACATGGGGACAGCGCTGCTCCGGACGCTCCCTGCACTCCCTCCCCTGCTGTCCAGTGGAGGGACATGGGGACAGTCGCGTCCTGACCCGTTCCTAGTGTCAGCACGCCCCCAGGTCCCTGTGCTCCAGTGCAGGGATGTGGGGACAACCCTGTCCTGGCCCGTTCCTAAAGTGCCAGCCCGCCCCCGAGTCCCTGTGCTTCATTGGAAGGACATGGGGACAGCCCTGCCTTGGCCTATTCCCAAGGTCCCAGCCCTTCCCCGGGTTCCTGTCCGACACTGGAAGGACATGGGGACAGCCCTGTCCTGCCACTTTTCCCTCGGGACCATGCTCTTCCCTGGTGTCCCTGTCCCTCAGATCAGTGTGGGGACATGGGGACAGCCCTGTCCTGCCTCTCCCTGACATCCCTGTCCCACAGATTAGTGTGGGGACATGGGGACAGCCCTGTCTCACAGTGAGGGCACAGCCCTGTCCCTGCTCCCCGTGTGTCCCAGATTGTCCCTGTCCCATAGCACAGTGTGGGGACAGCCCTGCCCATTAGGGCCACCTCCGTTGTCACTGTACCCTGACACGACTGGTGCCAGCCCCTTTTGCTCCATGTCCCCCTTTGGGATCGTGCTGGGATCGTGGGAATCACATCCCGGTGGAAATTGGGGTGTCTGGGCTGTGCTGGGGTGTCCCCCCAACCCTGGGGCCACCCTGGCCGCTCACCCCATGCCTTGTGTCCCCCCAGGGAAGGTTCCAGCCAGCAACGTCCTGGCCAGCGCTCCCTCGGACAGAAACCTGGGCGCTTGGCGGGTGAGTGGGGCCCAGGGGTGGGAGATTTTGGGGTGCCCCTCACTGTGGGCTCAGAGCACCCTTTCCCCCACACTCAGGAGGGGTTTGGCTCATCCTTCCCAGATCTGGGTGAGATCCAGGCAGAGCCTCGGTGGCTTTGTGACCAGAGCAGGTCCTCAGGCTGTGTCCATGCCTCTGGACATGTCATTACCGTGGGGATGCTGGTTTTGGGATGCTGTTTTTGGGGGTGCTGATCCCTCTCCCTGTCCCTGGGCAGGAGCTGGGCTGCAGGACCACGCACTGCAACCTGGAAGTGATGTACAGGAGCACCCTGGTCTTCCTGGCCACCAAACCCCACATCCTGCCAGGTGTCCTGGAGGAGATCCGTCCTGCTGTGGGGCCCCAGCACATCGTGGTGTCACTGGTGGCTGGTGTCACCATCCAGACACTGCAGCGGGTGAGACTCCTCCTTCTCCTCCTCCTCCTCCTTCTCCTTCTCCTTCTCCTTCTCCTTCTCCTTCTCCTTCTCCTTCTCCTTCTTCTTTTCTCCTTCTCTCCTGCTTCTCCTTTTCTCCTTCTCCTCCTCTCCCTTTGCTTCTGTTTTCCCTTCCTCTCCTCCTTCTTCTCTCCTTCTCCTCCTCCTCTCCTTTCTTTTTCTTCTTCCTTCTTCTCCTCTTCCTTTTCCTCCTCATCCACCTCCTCCTTCTCTTCTTTTTCCTTGTCCTCATCCTCCTTCTCCTTCTCCTTCTCCTTCTCCTTCTCCTTCTCCTTCTCCTTCTCCTCCTTCTCCTTCTCCCCCTTCTCCTCTCCTTTTGCTTCTGTTTCCCCTTCCTCTCCTCCTTCTTCTCTCCTCCTCCTCCTCTCCTTTTTTCTTCCTCTTCCTCCTTCTCCTCCTCCTTTTCTCCTCATCCACCTCCTCCTCCTTCTCTTCCTTTTCCTTGTCCTCATCCTGGTTCCCCTTCGTCTTCTCCCCTTCTCCTTCTCTTCTCCTTCTCCCCCTCCTCCTCTCCTCTCCTTTTGCTTCTGTTTTCCTTTCTTCTCCTCCTTCTCTCCTCCTCCTCTCTCCTCCTTTTTCCTTGTCCTTTCTTTTTCCTCTTCCGCCTTCTTTTCCTCCTCATCCATCTCCTCCTTCTTCTCTCCTCCTTTTTCCTTGTCCTTATCCTCCTTCTCCTTCTCCTTCTCCTTCTCCTTCTCCTTCTCCTTCTCCTTCTTCCTCCTTTCCTTTCTCTCTGCCTTATTTTTCATCTCTCATTCTCCTCTTCCTCCTTTCCTCCTCCTCTCCTTTCTCCTCCATTTGCACCCAGGCCCACGCAGGACACACCTCTGTGGCCTTGTCCCCTCCCAGCTGCCCCTCCAGCTCCCTCCCCGTGCTCCTCACTTCTCCGCCAGCCTGATGGGTGACACCCCCCGGTGTCTCCGGTCACCTTTGGGTACTCCCCATGGCTGGCACCCCTTCTCCCATCCCCATCTTTTCCCAGCTCCTCCCTCCCGGGACCAAAGTGCTGCGGATCATGCCCAACCTGCCCTGCGTGGTGCAGGCAGGGGCCATGGTCTTCTCCCGGGGCAGCAACGCGGGTGACGAGGAGGCCGCGCTCCTCCAGAGCCTCCTGTCCTCCTGCGGCCTCTGCGAGGAGGTCCCCGAGTCCTACATCAACATCCACACCGGGCTCAGCGGCAGCGGCGTGGCCTACGTAAGACAGAGGGACGGGGGATGCTGTCCTGCGATTTGGGGCATCCTCTCCTTGCTCCAGGCTCACCCCTGGCTGCTCTTCCCAGGTTTACCTGTTTGCCGAGGCGCTGGCCGAGGGCGCGGTGAAGATGGGAATGCCGGGCGCCTTGGCCAGCAGGATCGCGGCGCAGACGCTGCTGGTGAGTCCTTGGAACACATCAGCATTTCCCCCTTTCCCTCCTGCCCCTGGGCTCCATTCCTCCCTTGGGATGAGGGAGAAGGTGCTGGAAGCTGCTCTGCCTCAGTTTCCCCTTTTGGAAGTAAAAACGAAGCCACCAGAAGGACGAAGGTCATGGCGGTAGGACAGTCCTTCGCTATGGGGGTGTTGGGATGGTGATGCCATCTGTAGCCATGATATTTTCTGAAAAATCCTTTTCCTCCTGAGAAGCCAAGAGGCCTCAGGAACAAAATGTAAACAATGATTATCTGCTGCTGTGGAGTGCAAGAGTTGGATCTGTGATTGGTCTCATGCGGTTGTTTCTAATTAATGGCCAATCACAGTCAGCTGGCTTGGACTCTCTGTCCGAGACACAAACCTTTGTTGTTCATTCCTTCTTTTTCTTAGCCTTCTGATGAAATCCTTTCTTCTATTCTTTCAGTATAGTTATAATATAATATATATGATAAAATAATAATAGATCAAGCCTTCTGAAACATGGAGCCACATCCTCATCTCTTCCCTCATCCTCAGACCCCTGTGAACACCATCACAGCCATCCAACCGTGTGAAGGGGAATTTGGCAAGTCCCAGATCTGACCTTTTTGGTGTCCTGGTGTCCCCTAGGGCGCAGCCAAGATGCTGCTGGAGACGGGGGAGCACCCGGCGAAGCTGCGGGGGGACGTCTGCACGCCCGGGGGCACCACGATCCACGCCCTGCACCAGCTGGAGAAGGGAGCGCTCCGCGCCACCGTCATGGATGCCGTGGAGGCGGCCACCAAACGGGCCTGTGACATGGCCAAGGACTAATGGACGAGCCCCTTCTGGGACAGGAGGGGTGATGGAGACCAAAGCGAGCTCCTCTGAGGAGTAGGGGGATCCTGAGATCTTCGGGAGAACGTGGGTGAGGGTGGGAGGTGGTGGGGACACGCGTTACCTCTGCGGGGCTGGGACCAAATAAACGTGGCCAGAGCAATGGGGGTGAGGCTTTTTGTGGTCCCTGTGGTCCTGGGAGGCCACCACGGGGTCACTTCCATGGGGAGGTGACATCCATGATTTCCATGCTGGCTCCATGCTCACTGTGGACGGTGCTGACACCAATAATGAAACTGGTGTGGGATGTGCAGCACTGGGGAGAAACTTTTGGGAATGAGGTGATCCCAATTTAACCCTGCTGGGGCTGGGAGAATGGCTGCACCCCTGTGGTCAGAGCCACATCCATGAGGATGCTGCCCACATTCCAGAACTATGGGCAAGAGCTCAACCAGCCAAAAAATCTGCACCATGATCCCTCCCTGGCACCAGGGAATGGGATGGAAGCCCTGATCTGCTCCCATCTCCAGGAATATTGAGGGGATAAAATCTCAAACTTGCCCATCAGGAGGAGATCTGAGCCTTTTCCATGCCCTAATTAAGCTCTGCTTGCCTCTGATGCAATTAGAGATGATTTGGGAACTGCTTTGAGGATGAAAAGGTTTTTTCCAGGTAAAACATCACTGGTGGGAACATCTGCATGCTGAGCCCTGACTTTGGATAAGGGCCTGGAATGCCAGAACACAGGGAATGGTTCCCCACTGCCAGAGGAGAGGGTTGGATGGGATATTGGGAAGGAATTCCTCCCTGGGAAGGTGGTGAGGGGCTGGGATGGAATTCCCAGAGAAGCTGTGGCTGCTTCTGGATCCCTGGAAGTGTCCAAGGCCAGGCTGGACTGAGCTTGGACCAGCCTGGGACAGTGAAAGGTGTCCCTGACCACAGCAGAGGTTTGGAATTTGATGGCCTTGCAGGTCCCTTCCCACCCAAATCATTCCATGATTTTATATCCTCACCCCCACAAACCAGTTCAAACACCTCCAGCCCAGCACCTTCTGCTGATCTTTGCAGCATTTTTGTCACACAACTAAAAGTTCCTTTTATTCACAAACTCCTGCTTGAAATGAGCCATGTCCCAAGCTCCAGAATCTTTTCGTGGGGTGATTTTGGTGTAAAAGATGATAAACAGAAATGTGATTTTACATGATTACACCCCATTGGTGTGGAGAAAGCCACACTGAGAGGACACAATCCCATGAAGATCCCCCTGGTGCCACCCCAAATCCTTCTGGGATGGCTCCACGTGACAATTCACAGACAACAACCTCCACATAGGAATAAAAATCCATTTAATTTCCATAAACTCTTCAGCAAGGAAACAAAGAACCGACAAGTAAAAACCCCAACCCGCCCACTGACATGGGGCACAGCAGCACTGAGGAGTTAATTTCATTTCCCTCTTCCAGTAATTCAGCTAAACACCCTAAAATTTCATCCAAATCAGGTCAGGAGCTGCTAAATTCCCATCAGATGCCTCCAATATTCCAAGGCAGTGCCAGGAGCCCAACCTCAACTCACCCAGATGTGTCCTCCAGCCCTGGCCACCCCACAAAGCCCATGAGGACACCTCAACCCTCATCCCTGGAGCCTACAGGGCTTGGACGATGGTACCTGGATCAGCAGGTATCTATGGTCCAGGTGTTCCCAGCTGTGATGGGAATGATGGAGGTGCCTCTTTCTCATGGATGCCACCCAAGAGTCCCTTTCCCAACCCAGTGCCTGAAGGAAATTGCCTTAAACCAGCCCCAAACCATCCTGGATTCTGTTTTGGCAGTGGGAAGGGCGTCACCAGCCTCTTCCAAGGTGGAATATTTCCCCTGCAGCACCTCAGGAGTGGCCCACGTCCAGCTGGCTGTGCCCACCTCAACCCTGCTCTGGGATTTGGGGATTTTTCAGTGTAACATCCCCCATGGACACTGAGCAGGTCCTTCCCTCACCCCTTCTCCCCATGGAATTGGGGGAACTGCGCAATTTTAGGGGGCATCCACCCCCCTTCTGGCAATGCCAGTGACCAGGGGCCACAAGGGACGTAAAAAATAGCACCTCCTAAATATATTTAGGTAAGGAACAACCCTGGAATTCGAGCTGTTGCCCGAAAATCCCCTGAATTGTGACCCACAAGCATCTGGGCTTCCTGATCCCCAGGGAATTCCGGTCACAGAGGGGCGAGTGGCACCTCCACCACCATCCCCCTGGGACAACCGGGGTGTCCCCAGCTCTGTGGCCAACCAGGGGTGGTTGGCAGCCAAAAATCGGCAGCCGCCCCTGCACTAGGATTGGGGGCTGTGGCCGCGGCGCAGCCGCTGCGCCATGGAGATGAGGGAGCGGAGCTGCACCAGCCTCAGCGGCCCCACCTCCCGCGGGTCCTGTCCCTCCAGCCAGCGCAGCGCCGTCTCCAGACCCTGGATGGCTTCCCCAGCCGTGGGCAGCAAAGGATCTCCTCCTTCCCCACCCCTTTTGCCACCAGCTGCTTCCTCCTCATCATCCTCCTCGGCGCCTTCCTCCTCGCCACCATCGTCCTCCTCCGCACCCGGAGCTGCATCATCCAAGTGCAACCAGTCGGACACTTCCTCGGGAGCCAAGCACTTGAAGGCCAAGGCGGCCAGGTGGGTCAGGTCACTGAAGACCTTGCTGTCCCCTCCGCCTTCCTCACCTCCAGGGGTGTCCCCGTGCACTTCCTCGCCGGGCTGGGGCTCAAAGGAGGCGCGCAGCCCCAGCAGCCAGCACTTCTCGATGGATCCCGGCGGGATGAGATCCCAGGAGAGCCCAGCCAGGTACAACATGTCCTTGAGGAGGAAGGAGCGCACGAAATCCGCGGGGCTGCTGGGGCCGCCGCAGGACACGGCCAAGCGCAGCAGTTCCCGCTTGTAGAGCTGCTTGAAGGCCGACACCACCCCTTGCTCCAGCGGCGCCGGGATTCGGCCTCCTGCTCCGGCCAAGCCGCTCCCTGAGGGACTCTTGGAGAGGAACAGCGCACGGATGGATCCATCCGGAGTCTGGAGCGGCGGAGAATCCTCAGCCCCCACTCCAGAGCGGGATGGAGCGGAGCTGAGCAGCAGCACGGCCTTCTGCTGCAGGCAGCTCCGCCTCAGGTACCGCTTCACGCCCGGCACGAAGTCCTCAAAGAACCAAGCCCTCAGAAGCGCCGGCGCCAGCCGGGCCTCGGGGCTGTAGCGGTAGCAAGCCGGGAATTTCTCCTGGTTGTGATGCCGGAGGCTGGCGGGATCACGGAGACCCCCGACCACCAAAGGCTTGAGTTTGTGGGAGCCGGTCAAGTTGGCGGCCAGCAGCACCGTGACGCACTCGCCGCGGGCCGGGCGCCTCGCCGTGATTCCAGAACCGGGGAGAAGCTTCCAGAAGAGCCTGGTGATGTTGGCGTTGTAGATCTGCTCGTCCCCGTAGCCGCCGGCATCGGGCAGGACCTCGGCGCGGGTGGCCGGGGCGCGCTCGGGCTCGGCGGGGAGGCCGCCCTCGCCGTAGATGCGCTGGCTGGAGATGCCGTGGCGCTTCTGCCAGCGCCAGAACCAGCCGTGGCTCGCCTTGAAAGTGCATTCAGGCCCGTAGATCTGCCGGGCGAAGGCTTCCGCTTGTGCTTGGATGAGGGGTCCGGACAGCGGCACGCCGTGCTGGCGCAGGGCGAGGAACCAGGCGTAGACGGCGCGGTCGATCTCCTCCTCGTTGGCCAAGCGCATCTTCTTGCGCTGGGTGCCCACCTCGCCGCCGAGCTGCTCCAGGAACCAGCGGAGCTTCGCCTCGTCCTTCAGCCACCCCCGGAGAGTGCCTCCCGGCACCCCGAAAGCCCGGCACACCGACGCCTGGCGCTCGCCCTTCTTCACCCTCTCGATGGCCTGGAGCTTGTCCTTGATGGAGTAGGCGCGGCGAAGCGACATCTTCACCGACACCCCCCCGGGTGATGCGCTGCTGCCTCCACCTCCTCCTCCTCCCGCCCGCCGCCCTCCCGCCATTCCCCCGCCCTCCTCCGGCTCCCCCCCGGGCATGGAGCGACGCCCGCATCCATGGGAATGGGGGGCGCGTTATAACCGGGGAGGAATGCGAGGATGGGGTGGGGGGGGCGCGGCGGCGCCTTTGTCTCCGCTCCGATCCCCCGCATGCGCGCACCCCACCACAGCCACTAAGTTGCGCCGCTACCCCTCCCTCTTTTCCTCGGCAAGTTGGATTCGTCCTCGTATCTCCAGCAGCGCCTATGGGTTGTACCACTTTGCCAAAAGAGGGGAGAGCGCCACCCCGCTGCCCCCTCCCCTCACGTCGCTTTCCCCCTTGAGTGTTCCACTCGGCTTTCACGGGAGGGAGAAGAAGTGCGCGGAGGGAGACAACGCGCCGCACGTACAGCGCGGGGACTCCTCCGCCCCGTAACGCCCCCCGTAAAATATAGGGGATCATCCTAGGGGAGGCAGGGATGTAGCGTGGGGAGCAGCGATGTGGCTCATCCCCGTTTTCGCAGAGTGGTACAACCCACGGGCGCTTGCGGAGGTGCGAGGACGAATCCAACATGGCAAGGAAAAGGGGGAGCGGCGCGTCCTAATAGGTACAGAGGGGTGGTTCGCGCATCCCGCTTCCTCCCCGCCGTGATGTTCCACATGTCTCTTTTATCGTGGGGGGGACAGGCCCCGCTCTGTGCGTGTCACACGTTGTCTCCCGCAGCGCACCCCCCTCGCCACCCTCCCGCTCGCCACGTGTGGTACGCGCCTCCCCCATAACCCTCCGCGCGGCGCACGCCGCCCCTCTCTATCCCGGCGGCGGCCAAAGGGAGCGGAGGGCTCTGAAGGGGTCAAAGCTGTTGGTGAGTCCTGGTTTCCAGCCCCTAGGAAGCCTTACACCCCCTGTTAGGGTCGTTTATCCCCCTCCCGGATCATCGGTAGGGGGAGTTTCGGGGGTCTTCGGAGCGTCCTTTATCCCTCTAGGGTGTGAGGTGGGGGGGCCCCTCATGATATGTGGGGGGAAGGGGCTTAGGGGGTCCTTTAGGGTGTGTAAGGTTCTTTTATCATCTTAGAATCCCCAAGAAGGAGGTTGTGGTCACCCCTTTTGTTCTCTTTAGGGCACTTTTCCTGCGGAAAGAGGGATTTGGGGATCTCCTCATAAGGAATGGGGCTCCTTCCCTCACAGTGGTGGGAAGGGGGGAATTTTGGGGATCCTTCCTTGGATGTGGGGGTCTCACGCCCTGTAAAAGCCTCAGAAAAGGGAGTTTGGGGGGGATTCTCCCATTGTCTTTGGGGTCCATTCCATTCCCCCAGAGTCCTGAGGGAGAGGATTTGGGGTGTTCTTGGTTTTTGGGATAACTTTTCCATGCCTAGAATCCTGTGGAATACTGGGGTGATCCCCCTTTCCCCATGTTCGGCCCCTTTCCCCTTAGTAGGTCTGCAAAGGGGGTCGTGGAAGTCCCTAAGAGTCCTAAGGAAGGGATTTGGGCATGCCCTTGTTTCCTGGGATTACTTTCCCCACTTAAAATCCCAGGGAATATTGTGGTGACACTCCCCACTCCCAATGTTTTAGGTTCCTTTTCCCTTAAAAGTTCTGGGAAGGGGCTTGTGGAAACCCCCTCTGCATTCCCTGTGGGGTCTCTCCTCCCCTCACACCCCAAAAAAGAGGATGTGGGAGATTCCCTCATTATGTGGGAGATCCTGTGTTAGGTACAGGGAAGGGGAGGATTTTAGGATTCTCCATGTCTTTGTGGTCCTTTTCCTTTCCCAAGATTTAGGAATTCGCTGTTACAGGTAAAGGGGTTGGTGGGCTCATACTGGGGCTCTCCCTAAACCTTTGTGGTTTTTTCATAGATTTTGGGGACCTATTTCCTGGTTTTTTTGGGACTATTCCTGATGTATTAAAGCCTCACCTCTTCAAGTCTGGATTGGGGGTGGTGGGGAAATGGATCAGTGTTATTCCTGCCCTGGTAAGAAAGGGAATTTAGGGATCCCACACTTCCCCAGCTGCTCCAGGTGCCTCAAGGGTCCGCTCCTCCTCCCCCAATTCCTGGGAATTTTTTTGTCCAGTCACTTGCTGCAAAGGGAAACCGGAGCTGCTGCCGTGTCCTGGCACGGAGCAGCCAATCCATCCCATATCCCAACCCCCTTGGCTGCCTTTCCAAACTTACCCCAGAGCTGGGAAACCTGGAAAATCAACTCCAGGTGCACCCGGGCTCTGCTTATCTCACCTGTCCCTCTTTTCCTCGTGCTGCTGTTCCCGGATTTCCGTCACCTTGGTGGCTTTGTCCTTTCCCTGTTTTTTTATGATCCCGTTGCTCGGGAGGGAGGGATCCATTTCCAGACTATTTTGGGAGCGGGCAGAGGCTGCTGCTGTTGTGCTCCGTGGGGTTTTTGAGGGATTACATCCCTGGCTGAACTTGCTGAGGCTGCCGCATCGGCGTTCCCAGAAATCCCCCATGGATTTGTTCTGTCGCATCCAGGTCAGCGATGGTTTGGGATTGATTGGGATCCTGATCATCACCATCCGTAGGGATGACAAATTCCCTTTCCTGAGCTGTTTTGCTGGAATTCTTCCCTCTCCTTTTCCAGGTTTCTCCCTGACCTTCAGGCAGGATTTTTCCTCACCTGAGCTGCTCATTCCCAACTCTTTATTTTTTTTTCCCTGTTTCTCCTGAAGGTGACACCTTCCAAGTCTTTCCCTTCTGCTGATTTCCCATATCTGTGATTGTCTCATTAGGAATTTTCAGCCTGGAGCAGAAAGTTGTGGTTTTTGGGTGATCAGGAGTGGGAATTGTGGTGTTTTCCTGGAATGTGGAGCTTTGTCTCATAGCAAAGATAACGATAAGATGATGATAAGGATCTGACTTAGGGAAGAGCCAATTTTAGGGAATGAAGTCAGCAGGAATTTTAGGAACAGCCAAATTCCAGCTGAATTGGAAAAAATAGCAGAAGATCTGGTTTTAAATGAATAAAAATATTAGATACAAGTGTTAATATTTTGATTTATTTTGATTTCCCTGTTGTTGAACTCATCCTGAATTTCTGGGCTGTGACTTTTCCCAGTGGAGAACATTCCCAACACCACAGCATGGTTTATAATCCTAAAACTTTGTGTTTGAGGAAGTAAAAATGCCAATTTTGAGTGGAAAATGTTGAAAGTTGATGGTTTGTGTGATTAAAATTCCTTTTCCCCAGGTTCTTCCAGGAAAACTGATGGACACAGAAGAAAAATAACTTTCTTTTCCCCATTTTTCCTTGTTTAGAAGCTTTATTTCCTTGGAAATTTGGGGTTTTTCAGGTCTCACCATTGGCTGCTCATGGAAGCAAAAAGTTGCTGCAGGAATGTTTGGAATCACCCAAAAATTTGGGATCCTGAATTCCACCAACACGTGCCAGGACTGGGATGGCAGGTTGGGAATTCTCAGGCTGCTGGGATGGGAAAATCCTTTTGGATAACATCGCAATAATGTTCCTTTCATTGTATTAAAATTAAAATAAACTCATTTTCTGTGGTGTTGGTTCACAAACTTCATGGAGTTCTGAAAAGTTAATGAGCTTTAATTAATTAACCTATTAATTATTAATATTTTTTTGGCTGAGGAGCTGCTGCATCCATAGAAATTGGATTTTTTCTCTAAATTTATCCTGTGTTTCTTTTTTTAATGCTGTCATAGGAGCAAAAAAAGTAAGTACCTTCTAATTGTTGTGTGTTTTTTTGGGAATTCTGGAAAATCTGGGAATGTCAGCACCAGTGGGATGTTTATTAGACAAATTCCTGCAGTTTTCTTGGAAATAATTAATTTTGAAGAGTTTTTTTAATATTAATTTTAGCTCTGTCAATGGGATGAAATCTCCTGGGAGTTCCTCATTATGGAATTCCTATTCCAAAATTCACCTCATCCATGAGGGCTGCAATTCCAGAGCTTGGAGCTGCTTAAAAACTGGACCAAAATCACTTAAAAATTTAAAAAACAATAAATTTTTGAATTTAATTTAAAAAAATCAAATTAAAAATTTAGTTTTAAAAGAAAGAAATTGTAGAATTTTTTGTGCTAAATACTATATTTTTTATTATTTTTATTATTTTACTCATTATTTACTATAATAAGTTTATTTCTATGTAAGGTTCTAACAAGAATTTATTGCTCCATAAAAGAAAGAAAAATGTAAAATAAATTCAAAATAATCTTTAATTTTGAAATTTTTTTATTATGAATTGAAATCTCAATTTTAAAGCATTTTAGCTGGATCAAAGTTTCCCAACTCCAGGAGAAAAAAAAGAAAAATCTCCTTTTGCCATTTCTAATAATTTGTCTAATTGGAGTCTAATTAATATTTTAAACTCTATCAATTTAAATGTTTAAAGGCAAAGCTTTAATTTAGTAATATATAAATTTAAATGGAATTATTCAATACCGAAAAAAGTATTTATGTGTAAATTTCAAATTAAAATTTAAATTCAAGCCAATAAATTTTAAATTAAAACTTAAGTTAAAGGCAATAAATTTTAAATTTAATTTAAATTATAGTTGAAAATTAGATTGAAATTTGAAGTTAAGACTTGGACTTGAGGCTTCCAAAATCTTCCTGGAATTATTGGAATTACAAACGTTTGAGGCTATTTCATCTGTCTGGGAATTTTATTTGGCAGTCTGCCACAGGTCAATTTTTATTAATTAGTTTTTGAATTAATCACAAGATTCCCAGCTCCTGGACAAGTTTAATTTGCCAGTAGCTTGGATTATATCCCAAAATTCAATCCCAGTTTTTCAGCACCTGCCTTTTAGCATGAAAACCCAATCAGGAGTCAACAACAACCTCCAAAAACGCAAAAATTGGAGCCAGTTTTCCCAAAATTTTGCCTAATTGGGAATAAATAACAAATAATTAATGACTAATCCACTAACTTGGAATAATATCTTGTAATTCCCAAGGATTTGAACAAAATCCTGTGAGTTTTTTTCCTGCCTTAAATTTCAAATAATGAGAGGAATCCTTGGCAGGAATATTTTAGGAGGAATAGCGATTTGGGCCGCGTTGAATTCCTTGGAATTCAAACTTATCCCAAAATGGAGAAATAAATGGAATATTTGCTCTTTTTCCCTGGGAATATTAATGGATAAGAACATCTCCTGCATGCCCTTGCTTTGCCGTGCTGCCACTACATTTGTTGTGCTTATCTCCCCATGCTGCCCCGTTGATTTTTCGGGAAGATGAGGACGCGGAAAAATCCCTGCTCCGCAGACAAGGTTTGGCTGGAAAAACACCGGAGCGACGGAGCCGAGCGGGAAGCGCCGGAGCCCAAGGCCGTCAACGGGATCTGCCACGAGGATTCCATCGAGGGCGAGCTCAAGGGGGACCCGAAAAAACCCAGGAATGGCAAAAAGCAGCGGAAGCGGAAGCGCTCGCCGAAGCCCAAAGCGCAGGATTCCAGGCTGGAGGCGATCCTGGCGGGAATGTCGGCGGAGCGCGTGTGGTTCGACAAGCCCTTGTATGACCGCGCTGAGAACGCCTACAGGATAAAACTGGCGGGTTCCCAGAGCTGGGAATCACCTGAGACTGGGAAAGCGGCTCAGGAATCTCCTGCTGTAACCAGGTCGAAATCCAGCCAAGATACTCCCAAGGTGAGGATGCTCCCGGCGTGCTCCCATGGGAACCTGGCCGCCTGTCACCACGTTGTCCAAGGGGTTTGGATCAACAAGCTTGACTTCGATAAGGCCGAGAGGGCGTTCATGGAGAAATCCCAGTTTTTCCTTCCTCCCAACGCCCTGGCCATCCCATCCGTGTGGGCGAATTCCAGGCTGGGAACGCCGGACGAGGGCTACGGCACGGCCTTGCCCACCCCTGCCACTCCAGGCTTGGCTCCCGGCATTCCCGACTCTCCCGCGGCCTCCGTTCCCAGTTTGCCCAGCTCCGACCAGCAGACGGTCAACGGGAAGCCGCAGATTTCCAACTGGGAAGTTCTGGCATCCGAGGTGTGGCTGGAGAAGCCTCTCTACGATGATGCTGAGAAGAATTTTTATGAGAAGATGTTGGATGGGCATCCCTTGGATAAAACCCAACAGCAGCAACGTGGCTGCCCGGAAACATCCAAGAACCACAACCCTGGGAAACAAACGGGAATCGCCTCCACCAACCCTGAGCTCCCTGATATTCCCAAGGGAAATCCCACCTGCTTTTTCCTGCACAAGGACAGCGAATCCGTGTGGCTGAATAAGGTGACCTACGACAGGGCTGAATGCAGATATTTTGCCCTGGAAGCGGCCAGAGCAGCAGAGAAAACAGGGATCCAGGAATCTGCTGCAGGAAATCCCTCCCATCCAGCTGCTCCGAGCGTTCCCGCTGTGGAAACGAAGTAGGAGAAGTTTCTTTGGGGGTAACACCCATGAAAAAAAAACAAAAAAAAAAAACAAACAAAAATCAGCCGGGTCGGGATTGAGCCAGAAGGAATTTGCATGTGGAGAAGACTGGGTGGACTTGGAGATGATCCCGGTGGGCAGGGAGCAGGGAGGAAATCCTTCAAGGAATTCCCCTTCTCCTGAGGAATTCTGGTGGATGAAGGCTGTGTTTGTGTGGAGCTAGATGTTTAAAGGCAGGGCTGGGAAGTGAGCTCATTATCCCCCTTTTTGCATGGATTCAGCACCATCCTCCTTTCCATCCTCTCATTCCATGTGAAAATCAGCATCATAACCAGGACCCAGCTTGAAGAAGGTTTGGAAGTGACCGGAATACAATTTAGGGAATCAGTCTGTAGCATGTGCTGTAGTTTGGTTTTTTAAGGGAATTTATATTTGGAATCTTTGGAATGCCCTTGAATCTTCTCTAAAGGCAGAGCTAAGGTAGAGACGGATATTCCTGGAAAAAAAGATTCTTGGAGCATCTGTCCTTATTTCTGACACTTCTGATCCATGAATTGTGTTGGGATTTGTTGGGAAGCTTTTAGGATCTTTGTGTCAAGGGATTTAGGGGTCAAATACCTTTCACCTGGTCCTGTTTGGGATCATTTCCTTTTTAGTTGGTCATAACTGGATATTGGGAAAATCCACGTGTCTCTGTAAAAAAATGGGATAAATTTGTCTGTATTTGGGATTTTCTGCAAGTGATCCTGGTTGGAATTCCAGCAGATCCTGGAGATTTGGGTGTGGAGAGTGGTTTTGCTGCAGCTCCTGTGTCTGGTGGCCTCTGGTCTCTTCCACGTGGGTAGATGAGATAAGGAGGGATTTGATTTCAGGAAAGTCATCTCTGGCTTCCCTGGAAGTGTTTTATGGAAAACTGTGGGATTTGGGATGATGAGGAGAGTTTTCTTATGCTGTGGTTTTCTTGTGCTGCTCTTCACCTTCTCAAACTCCTGCTGGCTCTGTCCCTGTCCCTTGCTGGAATTCAGGGCAATTCCTCTTTTCCTCTTTTTTGAGGGCTCTGTTTCCCTTCAAATTAAGAATTTAACCCTCCTTTGCTCCATAAAAATCCCCCATTTCCCAGCAGGATTTGGAGGTTTTTGCTATTTTTCCATGTAGTGCCAGGTCTGTCCCCTCCAATTGTTGCTGATTCTTAATAAAAATTTCCCAGTGGACTTGTGGATTCCCCACCCCTTGAAATATCCAGGGAAAAGCTGGATGAGGCTTGGAGCAACCTGGGATAGTGGAAGGTGTCCCATGGCAGGGGGGTGGAACTAAATGATCTTTATGGTCTTTTCCAACCCAAACCATTCCATTATTTCAATTCCCTTTCTGTTCTCCAAAACAAGACATTTTCCTTAGCACAAACTAGAAAATCCTGGCTTTTTGGAATTTTTTTTTTTTCGTGGAATAAAGTCAGATCAGCTGATTCATCCCATCCCCACTCCACACCAGGTCAGGCAGGTGGGTGATTAATCTGTCCTGCTTTTTTAAGAGGATCCCGGCTACTTAAATCCGCAGCCAAGCCGAGCTGCAGGCGCAGAGCCTGCTCCTGACGAGCTGTTAACCTCCAATCCCGGCAGGAATTCACTTTTTGTGGGTATTTTCCCAGGAAAATGGCTGTGGATTACTTCCTGCACGACAAGATCTGGTTCGAGAAGTTCAAGTACGACGACGCCGAGCGAAGGTTCTACGAGCAGATGAACGGCCCCGTGGGCGGCTCCTCCCGCCAGCAGGTAACTCCCAACCCCAGGAATTCCAGAGTAAGTCAAAGGACATGATCCACCTGGATTTTTGGGGGATTTCCGCTCTTTTTTTCCTGTTTTTTTCCCCCAAGTCTTCCCGGAGCTCTCTGAGCTGTTTAAGACCCATTTGGGGTTTTTTTTTCCCCACTGTTTTCTGTGGAATTTGAAGGATTTGATCCCAAGGGAGATCAGGTGTCCTTCTAGAGGTGAACCAGTCCCAGCTTCCAGCAGTTATCCTAAATTTTTCCAGGCTGCTGGGATCTGTGGGGCCACAGTTTGAGCTGGAAATCCCCAAATCCCCAGTTTTATTGGCAAAGAGCATCCCTGACCTCCTTCATTCAGGGAAAATCCTAAAATGCTGCTTTGTTTCCATTTTGGAGCAGTCCTCTGGGATATTCCAAGGGAATACAAACCTAAGGTTTGAACAGAGGCACCACATCTGCAAAGATTTTTTTGGGGGTTGGGGATTTTTTTATCCCTCTCTTTGCGCTCCTGGAAATATTCCAGGTGTTCCAGTGGAAGACTTTGTTCATGGTACCGGTGAGTTGGGCAGGGGAAGGTGGAGGGGGAAGCATGATCCTGCTGAGCTGAAATATTTCCAGCTTCAATATTATCCCAAAATTATTCCTGTTCCAAGGTTCAGAGCTTTCCTAACCTCTTCCTGCTCCTAACTGTGCCTGTGCCTTTGGAATGCTGAGTGTTCAGTGCCTCTTTCCAAGTGTTCACGGGGAAGCTTTTTGCTGAAATTTTAACTTTTAGGCACATTCCAGCTATTCCTGCTGCCCATCCTGGCTTAGGTGCTGGGGAGACTGGGAATAAAAATAATTAGGAGCTCTGGATGAGTGCTGGAAGTGGGTTTTGGGATGAAAACCTCTTGGAACAGTTCACCTATTTCAAGGCACATCAGGAGCTTCCAGTGAAGGAGTTTGGCCTGGGAGAGGTGGTTTGAAGGACGTTTGGAGGAATTTATCTGGCACTTCCCCCATGGAAAAATATTCTTAAAACCTCCTTGGAAGTAGCAGGAAGTGGAGCCCACCTGGATGTGTCCAGGCTGTTTCTCCTTTATTTTCTGTTTAACTCAGGATTTGGGGGTTTGTGGGAAATTTCACATCTCTGGTCTTGCTGGTGGGGGGGGTTGCAGTCTGGGAAAGGCAAGGAGTGAATGGATGATGGAATTTCCAGGGAGGGAATCTTGAAATCCAGGCTAAGGCATGGCAGCAGGAGCACAGGGAAAAAATTCCAGGTGTTCTGGGTCCCACGTCTCTGGATAGAGCAGAGTCAGGGTTGTCACTTCCTGCCTGAACTCAGGTAACAATATGGAAAAATCCTGCCAGAGGCTGGGTTTTTAAGGAGTTCTGGAGTCACTCCAGCCTTCTGGCAGCATCCCAAACTTTTCAGGGTAATTATAGGGAATTTAAAAGCTCTTTGACTGGATGATCCTTCTGGACATGTGACCAGGGATTGCCCGATTTAGCCCCAATCCTTATGGCAAAAATCACTGAATCACGGAAAGAACAATTCCCAATTTTCCCAATTCCCTCGCTCCTCCTTCCTTTCATTGTTTTTTTTTTAACTTCCCTGATGAATTTTTTTTTTGTCCCCCATGTTTTAATAATATTTTTTTTTAAAAAAGAAACTCTTGGTTCTTTCTGCGCTGTTTGCAGGAGAACGGAGCCAGCACGATCCTCCGCGACATTGCCAGAGCCAGGGAGAATATCCAGAAATCGCTGGCCGGAGTGAGTACCCAAGCTCTCACCAGCTGGCTGCCTGCATCCCATTTTTTATTTTTTTTTTCTTCTTTTTATGGAATTCTAATCCCATAGATCATTTGGCTTCTTGGTTGGAAGCTGGAGGAGAAGACCAAGGTGTGCAGCGCCGTGTGCCACCAGCTCTGCCCCGTCCCCACGCGCTGCTCACCTGCAGCGCTGCCAAAACTGGATTTGGGTTAAAAAGAATTCCCTGAATTGGGCTTTTCCTTCCCTTTTTTAAATTTTTTTTGGGTTGTTTTTTTCCTGGTGGGATGTTCCCATGGGTCTTGACTAACAGGTTCCAACTCGCTGAGCGTGTGGCTTTTTTTGGGATACACTGGGCTGCCACCTTCTCTTCCCTGTTTTGCTTCCACTTTAAAGAGATGTGCAAAAAAAAAAAAAAAACCAAAAAAGTTGTGTTTTCCATCTGCTGCATCCAGGGAATTCAGCTTGGCTACAAGCTCCAAGGCTGGAGCATCCTGGAGGAGCTCAGGAATGCACTTTGTGGAGGTGTTTTTGTGCTGAGTGCAGACAAGACCATTAAAAAAATCTTCATTTTTGTAAAAGAAAGTTAAAATACTAACAAGTGGTTTTATGGGAAAGGAAAATCCAGGGAATACAGCCCAGGTGTTTTGATTTCCTGTCTCTATAGTGGGACTCCCAAAGTAATCCATCCATTATTTGGCCTCGTAATTCCCAAGCACCGTCAGTTTCTATCTTTGATCAGTCCAATATCAGGGAATAACAAGGAATTCCTTTCCCAAAGGGAATATTCCATATTCCTCCTTACATCAGCAGAAAGGAGACAGATATTTGGGATGAATATAAGGAATCATGATTTCAGTCAACAGTTTAATGAAAAAATTTCCTGAACTGGCTCATTTTATAAAAAAAAAATATGGCTAAAGGAGGCCCCTGTCCCAAATAGGGCAAAAAGTTCCTTTGGGAGAAACTTCTGGAATTGGGCAAGGGGCAGGGAATCCAAACCCAAATCACCTGGAAGTGCTGCTCATCCTCACCTTCCAGAGTGTTTTACCAAAAATGAGGAATTTCTTTCCTGACTCCTGTTAAAGAGCTTTTTTGGGAGGGAATCCCAGAAGTTTGGATCATCCAGGTGCTGTAACGGGGAATTGGTAAAGCAACAGCCCAAAGCCAGGATAGGAATTTTGGGATACAAATTGTTTGGAAATGTTTTTGGGGATTAGAGTAAGATGTCAAAAATTGCTGGATATTTTTTGTTCCTGGGAAAGGGGTCGGATCTTCCACGTGGCTGAAAAATACTTGGAATATCCCTCAAGGATCATCATTAATGTTGGATAACCAGGCTGGACTTTAGAGCATTCCTAAACTTCCTCCTTGCATTCCCAACCCCCAAATTTACAGTGTGTGATCCAGAGAAAAGTGGGAAGAGCAAAAATCCCAGGATTTTTGTCTTTCCTTCCTCCATAATTATTGGCAGGGGTTTTAGGATGTGGCAAGGGAAGAGCTGGCTGTTAAAAACTTAAAAAATGGGAGTTTTGTGCCTTTTTGCTGGGAATTTCAGGCTGAGTTTGTGTCATAAAATGTAGGAATGACCACTTGGAATATGATGGGAGTCTGGAGTTCCTTGATTATGAGGAAAAGCAGGAAGTAGAACAGGAAATTCCACCTGAACATGAGAAAAAATTTTATTGTTTTTGATATTTAAAACTTATTTTAGGGATTCAAACTTCAGGGAATAACAGATGTTTATGTCCCAAGTTTTTCTGCCAAAGTCCTGTTTTGTGCCCTTCATAATTCCCAGGGATTTAATTTGTTTGGATAATTAAGTTTATGCACAATTCCAGCTTTCCCAAGCACTTCTGTGTCCAGAATATTTGAGATAGGCTGCAGCTTTAAGGTGGGTTCAGCACAAAAATTATGGCTTAAAAATAAAGGATTTGAGGACTTTTGCAAGAGTGCAGAGGAAGGGAGGGAAGTGATGCTGTGGAACTCCCCACCTTGGGAATTTCGAGTTCTTATCCCTGATAAAATTCATGGATGCTTGTGTGGACCTGGAAGCTGGAAGAGAAAATGGGTTTTATAATCGAGGTATCGTGTCCATATTCCCAAAGCTTGGAGCATCCTCTCCTCAGGGAAGGTCTCACAGTCTCATAAAGGCAATTTTTCCATAACTTTTTAGGATTTGGGATATGGTTGTGCCTCTTTCATTGCATTATGTGTTCCAGTTAAGATCTCTTGATTGCTTCAGCTTGGGACAGGTATCCCTTGCTCTTTCCCATGCTTTTCCCTCAAGGATCATCATTAGTGTTGGATAACCAGGCTGGACTTTAGGGCATTCCTAAACTTCTTCCTTGTATTCCTGACCCCCAAATTTACACTGTGAGAAAAGTGGGAAGAGCAAAAATCCCAGGATTTTTGTCTTCTTTTTTTTTTTTTTTTTTTTTTTTTTGAGGAATTGTTACTGATAGGAAAGAGAAATTTCCTCTCCCCCATACTGGCACTGCTGGGACACTTCCAATCCTGGAATCAGTTTTGAGTCCTTGTGACAAGAAGGACATTGAGGGGCTGGAGTTTCCAGGGAAGGGAGTGGATTGGGAAGGGAATGGATTGGGAAGGGTCTGGAGCAGCTGTGGGAGCTGGGAGAGCTCAGCCTGAAAAAACCATGAAGTTCGGGGGGGACCTTCTCACTTCCACAAATCCCTGACAGGATTCCCAAGTGGGAATCAGGCTCTACTCCCAGGGAAAGACAGGAGGAGAGGAAACCACCAGAGGGGAAATTTAGCTGGAATATCAGGAAAATTCCTCATGGAAGGGGCTGTCCAGCCCTGGCCCAGAGGTGGAGTCCCCATTCCTGGAGGGATTTGACATCCCTGTGGATGTGGCACTTGGGGACACGCTCAGTGGTGGCCTTGGGGGAACTGCTGGACTCGATGGGCTCAGAGGGATTTTCCCACCTCTGTAATTCCATGATTTCCATCCTTGGAGCACCAGGGCTGGCATGGTGTGGTGAGCCCACAGCGCTGCACGAGCTCCCTGCACGCACCAGGATGTTTGTGGAGAAGATCCCAGAATTCCTGGGGGAATGTTTGCAGTGCAAGGCTGTTTCCCACCGCTCCCTAACTTCCCCTTGCATGCGGCTCTTCCCCGCGCTTGAGTTCCCTCTGGAATCGCGAAACCTTTTCCCATCTTCCCAAACTTTTTCCCACCCTGCAGCAGAAGACCCCTGCTCGGAGCAAGGAGGCTCCTTGTGCCCGTCCCAAGAAACAGTCGGGACGCTCCTCTGTAAGTGAGCCGCGCATGGATGGAGCCTGTGGAAAAACGGGAGAGGATCTGGTGGGATGAGGAGATGGAGCAAGTTCTCCTTCCTCAGGGTGTGTCCTGTGGCACTGGGATGAACCTGGATAATGGGATCTCATCCCAGCTCAGTGTCCTGGGATCTGCACTCACCTTCCTGAGCCTGAATCCACAGCTGAGGCGTCGGAGATGGAATTTTTTCCTGTCCTTTGATATTTTCCAGCCTCATCCCTGGAGGTGTCCCAGGCAAAATTGGACAGGGCTTGGAACAGCTTGGGATAGTGGGACATTGTCTGGAGGATCCTTAAAATCCCAACCTAAACCATTCCATGATTCAGACCTTTCCTCCTTGTGCCTCGTATTCTTCATCTTATCCCTGCTTTTCCCTCTTTCCATTTATGTGACTGCTGAGATTCCACACTGGAATAAAAGAGAATAAATTATTCTCCCTTCACTCAGAAATGACAACTCAAGGGCAAATCCTGTTATTTTCTTTCCCTTTGTTGCCTGAAACTGATGGATGAGGAACCTCCTTAGCATTAAAAAAAAAAGAAAAAAGCTTTTTTTTCTTTTTTTTTGCTGTCAAAAAATCCATTGAAACCAGAGTTGGAATAATTATTCCCTCAGGATGTGTTAAAGCAGATTGAAATTGTCAGGAATTAGAGGCTGGGCTGGGGAAGGTGGGAGTGTAGAATTCCTGGGATCTTTCCAGCTTTCCCAGTGTTACCTTAGGCAGGTCATTCCTGTCCCTCAGTGAGTTGGGAGAGGAGACCAAGATTTTTAAGGGGCTTGGTGTGAAATTTTATACAAATTTTATGTGGTTTTAGTGGCATTTTGGGATCTGAGAGTGGGAAGAGTGATTTTATCCTTTGCTCCTTGGTGCCAGCTGAAATTCCTTGGGATTTAGTCCATGCTTCATTTTATAGAGCTGCTCCATTAGTGTCTATCCTAATTTAGATAAAATATCCTTGGTTTTAGTTCAGCTCCTGAACTTCCTCTCTCCCTGAAGACACAACCCTGCTTTGCTGCATGGATTTTTCAGGAGGAGGGGAAACAACTCCATTTCATCCTGGTTTTCCTCGTTGCAGAGTGCAAGCACAACCTCCCCTGGAGCTGCTGGTGACCAAAATGAGCTCCTGTCCCGAATTTCCCACCTGGAAGTGGAAAACCAGAACCTCCGCAGTGGTGAGTGGGAGAATTCCTTCTCCAGAAGTCCTGGCTGGAGACCTGGGAATTCAAGGTCATTGTTCCTATTTTTCCCTCTTTTTTCCCCAGTTGTTGCCGACCTCCAGATGGCCATTTTCAAGCTGGAAAGCCGCCTGAATGCTCTGGAGAAATCCTCAACTTCCCACCAGCCCTCATCTGTTCCTCCAACCCAGGTGAGCCTTGGAAAAACGCTGGGATTCTTCTGTAGGGATTATAACCAAAGATCCACGTGGACAAACATCCTGTTTTGATAAATCCATATAAATCCCACAGCGTGTCCCAAGCAGTGGAGATTCCCATTCCTGAGCTTTTTTTGGCAACTCCAGGTTAATCTTTTCCCTCTTTTTCCCCTTTTAAAAACCCCTCGGATCCGGTGAAGAAAGTGGAACCGTTCAGCGTTCCCTCCAAAAAAGTGGAGCTCCCGGCCAAGAAATCCGAGCCAGCTGCTGCCGAGGAGGATGAGGATGATGACATTGACCTTTTTGGGAGCGACGATGAGGAGGAAGACCAGGAAGCTGCCAAGGTGCGGGAGGAGCGGCTCCGGCAGTACGCGGAGAAGAAGGCCAAGAAGCCGGGACTCATCGCCAAGTCTTCCATCCTGCTGGATGTGAAGCCGGTGAGTGGATTTGGGGATTTGGGAGCTCTGGGAATGAGGCTGGGAATCCTCTCTCGTCCTAGAGGATGGTGGTGGCACCTGTGGAATTCCAAACAAGGGCTTGGAGCCAGGTGGGATTTGTTGCCGTGGAAGGCTGGGATGGGTTTGGATGGAAGGGACCTTAAATCTCATCTAATTCCATAGGCAGGGATACTTTCCACTATCCCAGGTTGCCTTGGACACTTCCAGGGATGGGGCAGCCAAAGCTTCTATGGGAATTCCATTCCAGTGCCTCACCACCCTCCAGGGAGGAATTTCTTCCCAATATCCCATCTATTCTTACCCTATTCCAGTTTAAAACCATTCCCACTTCTCCTGTCACTCCATCCTTGTCCAAAGTCCCTCTCCAGCTTTCTTGGATCTCCTTGAGGCACTGGAAGGGGCTCTGAGGCCTTTTGGAGCCTTCTCCAGCCAAGAAAGGGCACTTTGGATCAGTTGTGACATTCCCAGAGATGTCACCTGGATACCCCCTTGGAGCTGCTGCTGATCTCCAGGAAAACCCTAAAACCTCGCAATTCCCACTTTTCCAGTGGGACGACGAGACCGACATGGCCAAGATGGAGGAGTGCGTCCGCTCCATCCACATGGACGGGCTGGTGTGGGGAGCCTCCAAACTCGTCCCAGTGGGATATGGCATCAAGAAACTCCAAATCCAGTGCGTGGTGGAGGACGAGAAGGTTGGGACAGACATCCTGGAGGAGGAGATCACCAAGTTTGAGGACTACGTAAGTCTTGGAATGGGATGTGGGAAGGGCCTGGAAGCCATGGGAGGGGGGTGAACTCAGGTGTGTTTTCCTGGGAACTCCTGGATGACTCCAGCTTTTGTCCCCTTCCAGGTGCAGAGCGTGGATATTGCTGCTTTTAACAAGATTTAGAAGGGAAAACTGTATCCCCCCTCATCCGAACCTGGAATTAATAAAGATGAACATTGGGAGTGCACGCTGGGGTCGTGGGTTTTTCCCTCGGGTGCAGCTTCTCCAGGGGGATTTGATGGGAGATTTTGGGATATTGGAGCAGCTTGGCCAAGTGGAAAGTGTCCCTGCCCAGTGCAGGGGATTGGAATGAGAGATATTTAAGATCTCTTCCAACCTAAACAATTCCATGATTCCCCCATCCTTCGTGGAAGGAAAGAACTCAAGACATGGACCTGAATTTTGGGGCTGGAATGAAGTTCTCAGGGTGTTTCCAGCCACATTTCCCAAGGTTCAGAGACCCCAGTCACTCCCTACAAAAAAACCAGGATGAATAACCAGGAAGCATCCAGGAATTGCTCATTTGGGATGGATTCCATCCCTCTTTTCCCACTGACTCCCTGCCCAGGTCACTTTAGCTGAGTGTGGCCTGGCAAGGGGACAGGTGACATTCCTGAGCATGGCCTGGTGAGGGCACAGGTGACATTCCTGACTTTGGGAACACGAGGTCTGTCCCAGTGCCAGAGTCCAAAGTCTGGGACCACCAAGGGACACGGGAATTTCCATGGGATGGTGCTGCGAGGGGACAAGTGACATTCCTGACTTAGGGAACACGAGGTTTGTCCCAGTGCCAGAGTCCAAGGGCCACCAAGGGACACGGGAAGCTCCCTGGGATTGTGCTGCAAGCCCGTCCCTTGTCCTGCTGGGGCCAGATATGTGACACGTGTCCCTCCTGCCACCCCCAGGGCACTGCTAGGAGTGCCCCTTGTCCCCTGTGCTGCCATCCTGAGTCCCTGCTGGTCCAAGCAGTGCCATTTCTGTCATGTCACCACCCCTGTGTCCCCCATGGGCCACCATCCCTGTGCTCAGTGTCCTCCATGTGCTGCCAATCCCCTGTCCCTAGTGTCCTGCATCTGTCACCATCCCAGTGTCGCCTGTGTGCTGCCATCCCTGTGTCACCTGCCATCCCTGTCCCCCGTGTCCCTGTCCCTGTATCCTCCCTCTGCTGCCATCCCTGTGCCACCCCACGTGTCCAGCTGTGTCACCAACCCTGCCCCATATCCCCCCTTGTGCTGCCATCCCTGCTGCCCTGTCCTAGTCCCCCGTGTCCCTCTGTCCCTGTATCCTCCCTCTGCTGCCATCCTGTGTCCCCCCTTGTGCTGCCGTCCCCTGTGCCCAGTGTCCTGCATCTGTCACCATCCCAGTGTCACCCGTGTTGCCATCCCTGTCCCATGTCCCCCGTGTGCTGCCATCCCTGCTGCCCTGTCCCCGTTGTCCCCCGTGTCCTTCTGTCCCTGTATCTTCCCTCTGCTGCCATCCCCGTGTTCCCCTTGTACTGCCAATCCCCTGTGCCCAGTGTCCTGCATTTGTCACCATCCCAGTGTCACCTGTGTGCTGCCATCCCTGCTGCCCTGTTCCCGTTGTCCCCCGTGTTCCTCTGTCCCTGTATCTTCCCTCTGCTGCCATCCTGGTGTCCCCCTTATGCTGCCATCCCTGCGCCACATGTCCACTGTGCGCTGCCACCCTGCGTGTCCAGCTGTGTCACCAACCCTGCCCCGTGTCCCCGTTGTGCTGCCATCCCCGTGTCCCCCTGGTGCTGCCATCCGTGTCATTCCCGTGTCCCCCTTATGCTGCCATCCCTCCTGCCCCGTGTCGCCATCCCCGCGTGCTCCCACCCCGCGCTTCCGCATCCCTCCTATTTTCCCCGCTCCTCCCCGTGTCCCCACCCCTGTCCCCTTGTCCCCGCCCCGCCATGGCGCCGCTGGCCGACCTGTACCAGGTGTCCATGGCCTACGGGCACTGGCGGGCCGGGCGACACCGCGCCCCGGCCGCCGCCGAGCTCTTCTTCCGCCGCCCGCCCTTCCGCGGCTCCTTCGCGCTCGGCGCCGGCCTGGCCGAGGGGCTGCGGGGGCTCCGAGCCTTCCGCTTCTCCGCTGCCGGTGCGTGGTGACAGCGGGGGACAAGAGGGGGACACGTGTTGGGGTCAGAGGGAGGAGTGGTGGGCGAGGGGAGCGTCCCGGTGGGACTTGGAGGGACAGGGAAGCAGCTCCAACAACTTCAGGGGCAAGGCGGGATGGAGGAGAGGGTGAAGAAGGGACGGGAGAGGTTCAAGGGGGAGGGACGGAGGGGGGAACAACTCAAGGGGACAGCGGGGACAGGAGGGGACAGAGGGGAGAAGCGTTGTGGGGACGGCGGTGGGAGAGGGAGAAGGGGAACCTTCCCAGGGAGGCTTTGGAACAACTCCAGGGGATAGGAGGGGAAAGGGCAGAGGACGAGGGATAGCGGGGAGAGTGGGAGGGATGCGGGGGAAGGAGGGAAATTCCCCCCGGAGATGGATGGGGGAATAACTCAAGGAGACTTGTAAGGGATGGGACGGCATCCTGGGGGACTTAAAGGGGGGCAGAGACTTTTCTCAGAGTGATCTGGGGATGGGGAACCCCTCAGGGGGACTTGGGGAGGACGGGAATCCCTCAGGAGAACTTGATGGGGACAGGGATGTCTCTCAGAGGGACCTGGAGGACTGGGGACCTGCAGTGGGGGAGAGGGACAGTATTTGAGGGGGACTTGGGGGACAGGGGAACCCCCCTGGGGCACTGCAGGGGATCAGGACAACTCATAAAGGGACAGGGACATCCCTCAGATGAACTTGGGGGACAGGGAGACTCTTCAGGGGACACAGGGCAAGAGGGGACACAAAGAGCTGTCACAGAAGCTTGGGGGGGGGCACTGAGACATCTTCCAGAGATGTCCCTCACAGGGGACTTGTGCCACCCCACCCTGTCACGCTCCATGCTGGGGGTGCTGTCACCCCTCTGCTGTCACTCACCTGTCCATGGGAGGCTCAGTGTCCCCCCTGTGTCCCTCGTCCCCGGTGTCACCGCGCTGTCCCCACAGATGTCGCGTACCTGCGCTCTGTCCTGCCCAGCACCATCGACGACGCCTTCTTTGACTACCTGGCCACCCTGGACGCCTCCGAGGTGACCGTCACCGCCATTCCCGAGGGCTCCGTCGTCTTTGCCAGGGTGGGACCCCTCTCCATCTTCTTTCCTGACCATCCCAGCTCTCCCAGCTCCCAGACCTCCCTTTTTCCCTGACCGTGGGAGCCCCTGGAACTGCAATCCCACCTTTCCACCCCCCAGCCTCCCCCTCTTTCCTCAACACCATGGACCCCTGGAACCCCCATCTTGGCCATGCTAGTGTCCCCTTTTCCTTCACACTGGGCACCCCTGGAATGCCTTTCCTGGGCACAGGGACAATCTGGACCCTCATTCCTCGGCAATAGGATCCCCCTGCACCTCCTTCCCTGGCACTGGAATCCCCTTGTACCCCCTTT
Organism: Melozone crissalis; assembly: GCF_028551555.1. Lineage (NCBI taxonomy): Eukaryota > Metazoa > Chordata > Aves > Passeriformes > Passerellidae > Melozone > Melozone crissalis. The sequence continues at coordinate 313,120 of NW_026535780.1, forward strand.
TCCTTCACCAATATCCCCCTGCAACCCCTTTTCTGACCATCCCACCTCTCCCAGGCCCAGGCCTTCCCTTTTCCTTCACTCTGAGATCCCCTGGACCCCTATTCCTGCCTTTCCCAGCTCCTCCGTGCTCCAGAGGGACTGGGATGTCACTTCTCTTCCCTCAGGTGCCATTCCTGCAGGTGAAGGGGCCGCTCCTGGTGGTGCAGCTGCTGGAGACCACCTTGCTGTGCCTGATCAACTACGCCAGGTATTTTGTCATGGGGATGATCCCAAAGCCCCCCTGGAAGATGGAGGGGGACAGGGAAGGGAGAGCAGCACCCCCCAATCCAGAGGGACACCCCAGTCCTTGGGTACCACAACCCCACAAGTGCCCTACTGGGATTTAACTGCTGGAATTCTACAGTTGAATTTTATCTACTGGAGGGTGTCCCAGTGTCCCCCCAAGTTTTCCTGGGGGCTTCCCATGTCCAGCCCACCCTGAAGAGTCTCCCTGTCCCTCAGGTTCTCCTGAGAGATGTCCTGGTCCCCCACAGGTCACCTTTAGGATCTCCCTGTCCCCAAAGTCCCCTTGATCAACCCCACCACATCCCTGTCCACCGAGTCCTGTGCTGATCCCTGCCTCATCCAAACAAGGAGGATCCTGGAGCCCCTTGCTCTTGGCTGTGCTGGCTCTGTGTGACCTGTCCCCTTTGTCCCCCAGCCTGGTGGCCACCAACGCTGCCAGATTCCGCCTCCTGGCCGGGCCGGACATGAAGCTCATAGAGATGGGGCTGCGCCGCGCGCAGGGGCCAGACGGAGCCCTCTCGGCATCCAAATATTCCTACATTGGGGGTGAGTCCCACCCCACGGTGCCCGGTGCCACCACGGCCCTGCCATCACCTGGGTGTCCCCCCTGTCCCTCCTCGCAGGCTTCGACTGCACCAGCAACATCCTGGCGGGAAAACTGTACGGAATTCCGGTGCGCGGCACCATCGCCCACTCCTTCATCATGTCCTTCAGGTGCCTGGAGGAGGTGCAGCCACGGGTGAGCGGGGCCAGGGATGGGATGGGATGGGAATGGGAATGGGATGGGATGGGATAGGGAATGGGAATGGGGATGAATATTGGATGAGGATAGGGATGGGAGTGCAGGTGAGGGTGGGATGGGGATGGATCTCATGGGGTTGGGGATGTAGAGGGGGATAGGAATGGAGATGGGAATGGGTTGGGATGGGAGAGGGATTGAATGGGGTTGGGGGATGGGATGTGGATGAAGATGGGATATGGTGGAATTGGGATGGGGATAGGAATGGGCAGAAGAAAGTGGGATGGGGATGGAGTTTGTATGGAGTTAGAGATGGGAGGAGATGGAATGGAAATGGGATAGGGAATGGGGATGAATATTGGATGAGGATAGGGATGGGAGTGCAGGTGAGGGTGGGATGGGGATGGTTCTCATGGGGTTGGGGATGTAGAGGGGGATAGGAATGGAGATGGGAATGGGTTGGGATGGGAGAGGGATTGAATGGGGTTGGGGATGAGATGTGAATGAAGATGGGATATGGTGGAATTGGGATGGGGATAGGGATAGGCAGAAGGAAGTGGGATGGGGATGGAGTTTGTATGGAGTTAGGGATGGAGATGGGATAGGGATGTGGTGGGAGTCGGGGTAAGGTAGGATGGAGATGGGGATGGGAATGAGGATGAGGATAGGGGTGGGAATGTGATGTGGGATGAGATAGGGGTGGGATGGGGATGCAGACAGGGATTAGAGTGGGATGGATGGGGAATGGAAGATTCCACCAGTTTCCACACTCCTGGCTCTTGGATGATGCCACGGGCTGTGCAAATCCCACGTTCCCACACTCCTGGCACCTTGGATGATGCCATGGGCTGTGCAAATCCCGTGTTCCCCTGTCAGGAGCTGCCGCCCCGGGCCGGAGGAGATCCCGTGGATCTGGCAGACCTGGCTGTGTCCTGGCTGCAGAGGGTTTGTGACCTGCTCCAGACTCCTCCCAGCAAGGCCAACCAGGGAGAGCTGGCCGCCTTCGTGTCCTACGCTGTCACCTTCCCGTGTGACTTCCAGGGATTGCTGGACACTTATTGTGTCAGGAGGTGAGGACACCAGGACTTTGCCACCATGGCACAGGGGGTGGATGTGGCCCTGAAGTAGGACTGTTGGCTGGTGCAGGGCTTGGAAACGCTGCTGGATCCACCCTGGATCCATTTTCCACTTGTCATTAACGCTTTCCTTGCCCATGCCAGGAGTGGTTTGCCCAATTTCTGTGCCGTGGCCTTGGCACTGCACCAGCTGGGGTACCAGGCCATCGGAGTGCGCCTCGACAGTGGGGACCTGGCCCAGCAATCCAAGGAAATCCGGGGAGTGTTCCAAGCCTGTGGAGCTCAGTGAGTCCCACGCCAGCTCTGGGATGGGTGTCACTGATCCCTGTCATCCTCACCTGCCTCCAGCCAGGATTTAGGAGGCTCTGGGTGCTGTGGGTGCATCCGTGGATCCTCCCAAATCCTGCTCCTTGCAGCTTCCAGGTGCCCTGGTTTGGGACCATCCCCATCGCTGTCAGCAACGACATCAGCGAGCAGAGCCTGGAGGAGTTCAGGAGGGAGGTGAGGAACCTGCTGGCACGGCTGGGATGTCACCTGGGCTGTCCCCGGAGCTGGCAGGACTGGGATGTCGATGGTCTCTGTTTTCTCTGCTGCCCCAGGGGAGCGAGATCGACATGATCGGCATCGGGACCCACCTGGTGACGTGTCCCCTGCAGCCGTCGCTGGGCTGTGTCTACAAGGTAAAGGTGGCAGCCTAAATCCCAAATATCCCAATCCTCCCTGAGCCACTTCCAGGTGGTCCATGCCTGCTCCATGGCCACCCAGCCCCAATGGAGTCACAGAGTCACAAAGAATTTGCCTTGGAAGGGATTTTTGAAGGTTCTCTACCACCATGGGCAGGGACACCTTCCACTATTCCAGCCTGCTCCAAGCTCTGTCCAACCTGGGCTTGGACACTTTCAGGGATGGGGTAACCACAGATTCTCTGGGAATTCCATTCCAGCCCCTCACCACCCTCACAGGGTGGAATTCCTTCCCAGTATCCCATCCAGCCCTGCATTCTGGCAGTGGGAAGCCATTCCCTATGTCCTGTCATTCCACCTCTTGTCCCAAGTCCCTCTCCACCTCTCCTGGAGCCCCTTTAGGCACTGGAAAGGGCTCTGAGGTCTCCCCGGAGCCTTTTCTACGCTCGACATTCCCAGCTCTCCCAGCCTGGCTCCAGAGCAGAGGCTCCAACCCTTGGAGCATCTCCTCCTCTGGGCCTGCTCCAGCAGCTCCACATCCTCCTGATGTTGGACCCCAGGGCTGGAGCAGCTCTGCAGGTGGGGTCTCACCTGAGAGGGACAGAGGGGCAGAATTCCCCCTCTCCTCTGCCCACGCTGTGGGATCAGCCCAGGACACAGGGAAGTTCCAGGTGCCAGCATTGGGTCATGGCCAATTCTTTGCCCACCAGAAGCCCCAGGTTCTCCACAGGCAGGAGGAGGTAGAATGCCCAACTTTGGGGTGGTTTTAGGGTTTTTTAATTGTCTTTTTTCAGCTGATTTCCATCAGTTGCCTCCCCAGAGGGGTCACAGGTTCCCTTCCCTTCTCCCACAGCTGGTGGAAGTCAATGGCTCCCCGTGCCTGAAGCTCACGGAGGATGAGGAGAAGATGACAATCCCGGGGATGAAGGCAATCTATCGGCTCTATGATGCTGCTGGTGAGTCTGGAGACCCTTCCCAGGATCCTGGGGGAATCTCCTGCTCCATAATTCCCTCCCTGATGTCCTCCTGGCAGGTCACCCCTTCATGGACCTCATGGCCCTGGAGGAGGAGCCGCCGCCCAGCGCGGGGCAGGAGCTGGGGATCCGAGTCCTGGGGCGGCTGGAGGAGACCACCAAGGTCATTCCCAGCACTGTGGAGCCCCTCCATCGCACCTACTTCAGGGATGGCCAGGTCAGGGGTGCTCCCATCTCCTGGGGGGTCTCCTCTCCCAGGCTGGAGGATGGATCCAGGGCAGCTTCTGAGATGTGCCAGCAACTCTGGTGCCGACCCAGACGCGGTGGCTCGGGTGGTGGCTTCCCACACGGATCTTCCCACCTGGATCTCCATCCCTGCAGGTGTGTGAGTCCCTGCCCAGCCTGCCCGAGGTGAGGACCCACGCCCAGGTGTCCCTCAACCTGCTCAGCCCTGCTCACCGCCGGCTCCACGAGCCACAGCCCTACCCAGTACGTCTAGCACTTCCCACATCCCACCGGCACACATCCGGGAATGCCGCTGGATTTGGTGGCCTGAGCAAATCCAGTGCCATTCCAAGCCAGTGGCATTCCCAGGAGCTGCTCCCTGACCCCTCCTGTTCCCATTCCCAGGTGGCCGTGACGGAACGGCTGCACCAGCTCTTCCTGGAGCTGCGCCAGGGCAGCCTCTGAGGGGGTCCCTGCTCGTCCCCAGCTCCTGCTCCGCTCTTTTTTGGGAAGCCCGGGTGCCTCGTTAGGAATTGATGGCTCTAATTTAGACCTGGTGCTAACCCAAGGAACCTGCAGGAACTGGGAGAGCGCCCTGGGATCCCAGTAGGGAAGCTGGGAATGCAGGGATGGGGAAGGCAGAGCTGTCCCTGCATCCCCTGGAAGTGGCAGAACTGTGCCCAGCTTGGTGGCCCTGCCAGCCTTGTGCCTTATCTTGGTGGCCCTGTCATCCCTGTGCCTTCCTTGGTGGCCCTGCCACTCCTGTGTTCAACTTGGTGGCCCTGCCAGCCTTTTGCCTTGTCTTGGTGGTGCTGCCATTCCTGTGTCCAGCTTGGTGGCCCTGCCAGCCTTGTGCCTTCCTTGGTGGCCCTGCCACTCCTGTGCCCAACTTGGTGGCACTAGAACAAAGTCTGGAGTGCCACCAACAGGCTGACAAGGGACACCCATGGGGCACCCATGGCAGACACTCTTTGCTTTGGCAATTCCAAGCTTCATCTCTGTGGCCACATTCCAGCTCTTTCCATTCTGGCCAAATTCCCTGGGATGTGGAAGCTGGATCTAGGTTGATCCCAGCTCCAGGCTGATCCCAGCTCCAAGCTGATCCCAGCTCCAGGCTGATCCCAGCTCCAGGCTGATCCCGGCTCCAGGCTGATCCCGGCTCCAGGTTGATCCCAGCTCCAAGCTGATCCCAGCTCCAGGTTGATCCCAGCTCCAGGCTGATCCCGGCTCCAGGCTGATCCCGGCTCCAGGCTGATCCCAGCTCCAGGTTGCCACCTGCACTCTCTAACCCCTGTTCCCACAGGAAACGTGGCTCTAACCCACACTGAGCTTCACACTAAGCAAAAAAATTCAAATAAAAGCCTTTTCCCATCATGGCTCTGACCCTAATTCCAGTGAAAAACCCTTTGGAGCTCCATTGGGAATGGGAAGGGGAGAGGGAAATCCCCAGGGATCAAACCTGTGGCTTTGCTGTTCTGTCCATGGTTTGGATCTTGGCAGAAATTACAGGGAAGAAAACAATTAAGAGCTTAACAAAGCATGGCCTGATGGTCTTGGATTTCTGGGAATTCCAACAACATTGTATCCCATTTTAAGACGAAAAAAATACTCCAGGAAATCCAGGATCAGTTTACTAAAAATTAGGTTTTTTTTTTTAAAGCAAAGCTCCAAAGATGAGGAGTCCATTGTACCTGAGTAGAGATTTTCCTGAGCTTTTGGGAGAGGAGGAATGAGGAACAAGGAGAGTGACCTGGGCCAGCATTTGTCACCCTCACAGATGCAATTCCTGATGTTTAGGAACCATTTTGGGGGGCAGAGAAGCTCCTGGGTGTCTCTGCACTTTCTCCTCAGGTATTTATGGATATTGAGGAGATTCCTGAGCCTTTTTTTCCTCCAGGCTGGGCAATTCCAGCTCCCTCAGCATCTCCTCATAGGAGATGCTCCAGTCCCTTCATCATCTCTGCGGTTTTTCCTTGGATTTTGTCTCTCATGTACTGGGGAGCCCCAGATTGGACCCAATATTCCAGGTGCGAACCATCAGAGCTGAGCAGAGGGAAAGAATCCCTCCAGGACCTGCTGGCAACACCTGGAATGCCAGAAAGATCCCAAACCACGCATCCCAAGCCACCAGGACCGATCCAAAGCTCCAGGCTTTGTTAAAATTACTCCACTCTGCATTAAAGAGGGGAGGAAAAGAGAGGAACAGGGTTAAACCTGCACATCTGGGAATCCTGGATGTTTTCCTTGAGGTTTTTTGTGGAATTTGGGCATCCCACTGACTCCACTTCCCACTTAACAGCAGGGAACCCCCAATTTTACAAATTTATTTAACTTAAGGAACATCAGTTCCCACCCAAACCCTAAACCTCCTGCAGAAAATCCCAGAGTACTCATTTTTTTTCCCTATTTTTGCCCTTGGAATTCTGCTATTTGACCCCAAAACTTGGAAGTGGATGCAAAGATGGGACAGAAAGTGCTGAAAGTGAGGTTGTAATAACACTGAATACTGTGCAGATTTTGCCAAAAAGAGGAAGCAGCAGGAGCCCAGATGTTGCTCCTCTGCTCCCATCCTCCTTCCAGTTTTGTTCTTGGAAAAAATACCTATTTTGAAAGCATAGCTTCAGCTCAGGATATCCATGATTGGAAATAAAGGATGGTGGGTAAAAGTGCCAGTTAGTGCTGGATAAGGGAAGTGCAGGGAATTGAGGGACACAGGTGAGGAAAATCAGTCCTGGCCTGATTTTCCTCACTCCACAAATCCAGGTGAGGGGGTTTTAGGAAAGGTTGTGGTCTCTTGGTAAACCTGTGGATAATTCCTTGTGTTTTGATTTCTGCTGGTCCCCAGCTTTGGAGGGAAGGGATGGCAGGGAAACAGGAATGTGGGAATGTTCCAGCTGCAGAGTACCCAGAGAGGGAGAGTTGTGGAATGTGGGGAATAAGAATGAATTTGAGCATCAGTAATTCCAAGTCCAGCTGTGCCCAAGTACCAACCACTGGATAAAGCCAGGATTTAACAAACCCAGCCTGGCTTGGATAATTTGACACCGAGAGAGGCGAGAAGAGGCAGCTCAGAGCATCCAGACTTGGCTGCTTCCACCTTCTGGGATGATCCAAGCTCCCATTCCTGATGTTGCTCCTTGCCATCAGCTCTGGGACGGTGTCACTTGTAAAGTGCCATTTTCCTGCTCTGGTACAGGTACATGTAGGCGTCACAAAAGAGGCGTTTGGCCACCCCATCCATGTCCCGAGGCTGCTCCAGGGCCAGCACAGCCAGGGGCAAGTCCAGGTATTTGGCAATTTCCGGGCACAGCGTCACCGTGGGGATGTTGAAGCCGTTTTCGCCACCTGAGGTGGAAAGGAGGAGAAAATTCCCAAACCAGATCCCAAAGGGATGGGTTCCTACAGCTCCAGCAGATCCCAGCACGCTCTGGAGTCATGCAGAGCCTCAGCTGGGAGATGTGGAGATCAAAAGCAGTGGGAGAGGTTGGATGAGGGGAGACCATCCAACCTAAAGGGGATCCAGGAGAGCTGGAGATGGATTTTGGACAAGGGATGGAGGGACAGGATGCAGGGAATGGCTTCCCACTGCCAGAGGGCAGGGACAGATGGGATATTGGGAAGGAATTCTTCCCTGTGAGGATGGTGAGGAGCTGGAATGGAAATTCCAGAGGAGCTGTGGCTGCCCTATCTCTGGAATTGTCCAAGTCCATGTTGGATGGAGCTTGGAGCAACTTGGGATAGTGGAAGGTGCCCATGGCAGGGGCTGGAACTGGATGAGTTTTAAGGTCCCTTCCAACCCAAACCATTCCATGATTCTGTGATAGAAGCACAGTGGGGAAGGACAGGAGAAGCAATCTGTGCCCACAAGCTAGGACAGGATCCCAAATCCCTTGTTTGACCACAACCAGGAGCTGGAACCACCTGGAAAAACCCCCTTGCAATCTAATTAAAGGAAAGCCAAATCCACAGAAAGCCTAAACAGGGAAACTTGAGAGGAAAAGGTGGACTGAGCAGGCCTGGGCAGCTTCCCACATGCCATTCCCACATCCCATTCCCGTTCCCTCACCGTGCCGGTCGGCCATGCTGTCGAAGAACATCCAGTGCTCGTTGCCAGGGCCGTATTTCACGAAGGACACGTAGTGACTGGTCTCGATGCAGAGCACTGCAAACAGCTCCAGCTTCTCCCGAGGCACCTGCTGGCAGCCCCGGGCGCTCCAGCTCTGGAATTCCTCTGGAATGTGCAGCTTCCTGGGTTTGTGCGTTTTGCGGCGGCGATGGGAGTGAACCTGAGGAGAGGGGACAGGGTGGCATTGGCACAACTGGCCCTGGCCTGCCAGGAAGGGGGGACAGAGGTCACATTCCCAATTTATTCCCTGCTGATGTGATTCCCGTGCTCCCTGCTTGCCTGGGAACAGCCTGGCAGCAGGAAGATGAGATGGGAGCTTCCCGCCCTGCAAGAGGGAGAAACTGTGGGAATGCTCATGGAGAAACAGCAGGGAGGGAGCAGCACTCAGTTCCTGCAGGATTGCACCTCATTTATGGAACAGGTTGTCCAGGGAAGCTGTGGATGTCCCATCCCTGGAATTGTCCAAGGCCTGGTAGGACAGAGCTTGGAGCCACCTGAGCAGCATCCAAGGGGTGGAACTGGAATGAGCTTCAAGGTCCAATCCAAGTTTTTCTATGATTCCATTATTATTTAAGAGGTTTCATAACCTCTGTCTCCTGGTGGGAACGACCCTCAGGAGAGGGCTGAGAGCTGCAGGGACAGCCCAGGAGAATGTGGGGATTTTGGGAGGGTTCATCCAACTGACAGCTTCCAAGGTGGATTTTGGGAATAACCATGGAATACCTGTTTGGAGCAGGAGCTGCAGAACTGCTTCAGGCCCGTGGCTGCAAACACTTTGTCCTTGAAACACTCTGAGCATTCCAGAGTGGCAACATCCCCACACAGGCAGCATTCCCTGGGACCTGCCAGGGGAAAAACAGAGCTCAGAGGGAGGCTCTCCTCCAGATCCCACCTAAAATCCAGCTTGTCCTGCCAAAACTGGGACTCAAGGAAGAAGAATCCCACCCCAGAGAGCCCAGAGCTGGTTGCTCACAGCCCATCATCATCATCATCATCATCACTCACTGTCCAGCAGCAGATCTGTTATATCCAGCTCCAAGGAAGGGATGATTTTGCTGAACATTTTATATTCCTTCCCAAAACGTGGCATTTGGATAATGAAGCAAGATGGGATCTAGGAAAAAAAAATAAAAAGGGAAAGAGTCACCCTGCCAGAAGAGCCAAATCCCAGAGATTTTTTTGCTCTGTCTCAATTTGCTGTCATTATTCACAGGACAAAAGGCAAACAGGGAAAGCAGAGGCCTTTTCCTAAATCTTTCCTGGATTCAGTGTTGGATATAAAACATCCAAGGCCTCACAGGTGTTTTGGGAAGCAAGAAAAGCAGGAAAGCAGAAGGAAACTGGACTCACCTCCACCAGCTTCAGATCTGAGGACAGGAAGGAGCGTTCCACCAACTGCTGCACATCGGGAACCACCAAATCCTCCTGTTTATCCATAAATATCTGGTAGCAGTAACATCCCTGCTCCTGGCCTCCTGACCTGCAAGGAGAGCTCATGGGATTGGGGATGTGGTGACACAAAAATTGGAGTTTCCCAAAGTTTGTCCTGGGAGAGCTCCTGGGCTCAAGGCACTGAGGATGGTTTGGTGCCACACAAAGCGATTTTTCCACCCAAAAATACCAAATTTATGCCAGAGGAGCAGTAGATAAGTAGGAATTTTGGCCTTATTATCCCTTTGGAGCAGCACATCCTATAAGCAAAATTCAATATCCCCTTGATATAAATCTAATTTAGTAAATTTAGAATTTAAATTGACAAACGGATGCTTCGATGAAGGATTAATTAAAAAAAATGCATCCAAAACTGAAGGTGAGCTGTGTGCAGATCTCCCACAATCCCTAAAGAAAGCAGGGAAAGGATTTCCTTGGGATGACCCCATGCAGGGGAGCTGCAGCACAGAGTCCTCTTTGTGCTCGGCCTTTCCCAGCACTCCACGATCCACGGCTCGAGCGGCGGCTCCACAAAGGAGCACAGAAATCCAACAATTCCCTTTCTGTGCTCACAAAACAGCACAGTTATTTTTGGCTTCCTCCAGCCTCTCATCCTCTTTGTAGAGTCCCCAAAAAACTGGGAGTGCATCCATGGGCTGCCTGTTTTGAGAGACTGTGGGAGCTGAGCCAGCTTGGCAGCCTGGACTCATCCCAAATTTATCCAAAGGCTGTTGGATAACTGCTGGATCTGCCCCAAAGTCGGACATCCCCTTTCTCAAACCCCTTCTGGCTCCCCCTGAGGATGGCACAAGGTTTTTATCCCGATATTCTGAAGGCAGCACCCTCCAGGGAGGGCTCAGAAGTGTCTTTGTCCAGATGGGAAAATCACAACAAGCAGGATCAGAGTCTGTTCCTAAGGAGCTGAGAAAAACTCAGAGCTGTGATTCCAAAAAACTTCGGTGGAAAGGGATAAATGACCCCCATTTGCCCAGGGATTCTGAGGTGGAAAATAATTGAGCCTGGCCCTGGGAATTGTATCCCTCAGCTGTGGAAACTTACTGGAGTTTCAGTAGTGGCTCAATTCCCAGGATCTGCTGCATTATGAGATTGAGGAACTCCTCAGGATCTGGAAAGTGAGAGGAGAGGATGGATCAGACCATGCCAGGAATTGCCTTGTCCCACTGCATCCAAGAGCTGCCAGGTAAACATGAGCCAGCATTCCAGGGGCCTGGAATTTTCTCTTCAGGTTAGGGATAAAGGCTGAGAGCACATGGTTAAGGCAAAAATCCCAAAGGGAACATGGAAAATGCCAAGCAGCCTTCAGAGACTGCACTTCCATGGAATTCTGGGATGGTTTTGGGTGGAAAAGGACCTTCAAGATCATGGAATTACAGCCATTGCCATGGGCAGGGACACCTCCCACTATCCCAGGTTGCTTCAAGCCTCATCCAACATGGACTTGGACAATTCCAGGGATGGGGCAGCCACAGCTTCTTTGAGAATTCCATTCCAGCCCCTCACCATCCTCACAAGGAAGAATTCCTTCCCAGTATCCCATCTGAATCTCCCTTCTGGCAGTGGGAAGCCATTCCCTGTGTCCTGTCCCCCCATATCTTGTCCAAAATCTTTCCCCAGCTTTCCTGGAGCCCCTTTAGGCACTGGATGGGCCTCTACGGGTACAGAGATATTTAAAAACTGAAAGAATTCTACAACTGAATTTCTACACCAATTAACATCAGCACCTAATTAAAGCACATTCCTAGCACAAAGGGAAGTGTCCAGCTGGCTCCTGGAGGAGGAAAAACACAGGGAAGCAGCTGGGGAAGGGCCCCAGGGAGCTCCTCACCTTTCTCAGCGTTGGTAAAGCTGGAGCACTGGCCCTTGTCCGTGAGCTGCTCCCGGAGGTGCATCACACTGCTGGCCCTGACAAAGCCACTCCTGGGAACAACAACCAGCTGCAGGTGAGGGACACCATGGAATGGCTGGGCTTGGAAGGGATCTTCATCCAGTTCACCCCCGCTTCCATGGGCAGGGATGCCACCAACGAGACCAGGTTGCTCCAAGCCACATCCAACCTGGCTTGGGACACTTTCAAGGATGGGGCATCCACTGGGAATTCCATTCCACCCCCTCAGCACTCTCACATGGAAAATTCCTTCCCAATATCCCATCCCAATCCATGCTCTGTCAGTTTAAAACCATTCCTCCTTGTCCTGAACACCTTTGGATGTGGATGCCAGGTTTTCCTCGGTGCCAGGTATCACCTTTAGGGCAGCAGGGAAGGAATGAGGGCAAATGGGACAAATTCCAGCATTCCCTACACTCACCTACGGAGGGGATTGACGATCTCATCCCGCAGAATTCCCTGGACATTCCTGTCACACAGTGGGAAGGGCATGAAGAGCATGGAGTCCAGCACGGAGGTACAGGAGAAGAGGCTGTGGGAAGAGTGGGATGGATTTGAGTTTGAGGGCTTGGAAACAACAGCTGGAAACCAAAAATGTGGTGGCTGGTGACAGTCAATGGCTTTGATGTCCAACAATCCATGCATGGAATTACAGGGAGGTGAGGGAAACATCTGCACGGTGAGGCACAGCTGGAACAATGAACACTGGGACAAAGCAAGGGGACAGCTCAGGGAGAAGGAAATTCCTACTTTGCAGCCAAAACTGCTCAGGGAAGGGCACCACTGAGTCTTTTTCCTCTCCAAGCAGGGAAGTTGGGACCTCCTGGGTGGGTTCTTTGGAATGACTCGAGCCAGAACTTCCAGGGACAGAGTCAGCACAGTCCAAATCCGGAAAACTACGAGCTCTCAGCCCCCTGAATGACAGACACAGGGGTACAGGGGGGTCTTCAGGGCTGAAAAACTTGCTGGATTTGGGAAGGAGATTCAAAAGCACCACGGAGGTTGCACCTCCATACAGTTACACCTTGCTCTGCACCAGGTAAACTTCCAGCCACCTTGGAAATCCAGGGAAGTGCTGCAATTTGGGGCTCAGCTTAATTAAAAAGCCATTCATTTAAGGAGTCTGCACCACCCAAGCAGGTCCTTACCTGAAGAGAGCTGCATCCATGTAGCAGGAATTACAATGGCCTTGGATGCCCTTCATCCGCCCTTGGAGAACACGGACTGCTGCCTCATTCCTGAGGGGAGGAAAACTCTCTGCACCCTCTGGAAGAGCTTCTTGTCCTCCTGCAAGAAAAGGAATTGCCTTCACCTTCTCACCTGGGTCAACTCTGCCCTTCCTTGATGCCTCAAAAGTCTGGGGAGAGCCTAAAACTCTCAGACCTAAGGTGGCTTCTCAATCCAGCTTTTCATAAATCACAATCTTTCAGACTTGAGGGATATTCCCATTTAGGTTGGAAAAGACCTCTAGGATTGAGTCCAGCTGTTGATCCAGCCAGAGATGTGGATAAACACCAAAAAACAACACTCGAAGGAAGAAACCCTGCCAACGGGGCTTTTCCACATCCTTCTCCCATCTCAGCCCCGTTTTCCTGCTTCCCAGAGGACTCACTGAAATCCCCCAGGGACAGCTCGGAGCTGGGGAAGCTCTGGAAGCGCACGTCGGGCTGGCAGGAGTTCAACCTCACAAAGAGGCCGCGCTTCGGGGCGCAGTGGAAGTAGGACCTGCCCAGCCACTCTCCAGCTGTCACCCCCTTGTCTTCATCCTGGGAAAACAGCAGGATTTATGGAATTATGGGTGGAAAAGAGGTCTGAGATACAGTCTAGCTATGCAGTGCTGCTGAGGCCACCATTTGATCGTGTCCCCACAGGGATGGGGACCTCACCCCTGCCCTGGGCAGCTGTGCTAGGGCTGGACAACCCCATCCATGAAGGAATTTTCCCAATATCCAACCTAAACATCCACTGGAGCAGCTTGAGGCTGTTTCCTGTTGTTCTGTCCCTTGTTCCCTAGGAGCAGAGCCCAATTCCCACCGGGCCCCACCCTCCTGTCAGGGAATTGCAGGGATCCAGAAGGTTCTCCCTGAGCCTCCATTTCTCCAGGATGAGCCCTCCCAGCTGCTCCTGGTGCTCCAGACCCTTCCCAGCTCCATTCCAGCCCCTCAATACCCTTTACCTGGGGATCCCAAAATTCCACCCTCCATATTCAAGCACAGCATTCCCAGGTCCTTTCCCAGCTTTCCAGCCTCACCAGTTCAACTCCAGCCATTTTTTCCTTGATTTGGGGCAGGTAGCCCAACCAGCGGATGATCCCTGAAACTTGATTCCCCTTGTCCAAGGTAATCTGGACCATGGAATTCACTTCCAGGGGTGAATTCCCACCTTCCCCTTCCTCGCTGCTCTCGCTGATCTCTCCTTTCGTTTGGTTTGATTTTCCAAAGCCCACGTCGGAGTTGAACACTGGGAAAAAACCTGATGGGCAACACAAAACATCAGCAAAACTGGGAATTGGATCCTAATTCCGGGTCTATTTTGGAAATTCCAGGCTACACACAAACAGGAAGCTGAGCAGCAGGGACACAAGGTGTAATTCCCAGTGTGTCCAAGCTGGTCTGACAGGATGAGAGGGAATGATCTTGCTCCTTGTTTCCCTGCTCAAAGCTTCACATTCCAACCTCTGGCTGGCCCTGGAGCTAATCCAGCCCTTCCCAGGCTACTGGAATGGCAGCAAGGGGGTTATTTCCTAATTTTTTCTACTAATTCCTTGTTTTGTCCAACAATTCCCACCATTGCTGCTGGCACCTGAGCCTTTCCCACCAGGATGAAGCTCCTGCTCCATCTTTTCCAGCTGAATTAAAGACTTTTTAACCAGTGGTGCCTCTTCCCTGAGGGAATTCGCTGCTACCATCAGCCTCTCCTTCCTGACAAAAGGGATTCAGCTTTAGCTTTGTGTGGAACTTGAGATTTTTCCATAAATCCCGGTCCATTAAGACAAGCTGTAGGTTTTATTGGCATTTCAGCTCCTCAGTGCCCTGCAGAGAGGAAATAAATTCCAAATTCCCCCAGAACGGGATCAGGAGAGACACATCCAAAGATCACCTACTTTGCAAGCTCTCCTTCACAACAGATTCCATGGGGATTTCCCTGAAAATGTCAGTCGTTCCTTCTTCTTCCTGGAAGGAGTGAAAAATCCATCAGCTACGGAAAAACCCATCAGCTAAACACTGGAATATAAAGGATTTTTTTAAACAAAGTTTACACAGAACCTCACGTCCCTTTTGGATATTCCTTCTATTGCTCTTGCACATCCAACCATAATGTGATTTTTTCCTTTAAAATCCCCAAAAAATCCCCATGGAAAAGCTGCTCTTACCGGGCAAACCTTCACAAACCATTTTCTCCCTTCCCTGTAAACTGCCATGGCAATTCCTTTGGTGGGGATCTCATCCACGAAGAAGCTGACGGCGTCTCCCACTTTCACGGGAACCACCTCCTCCGTGTCCTGTTTTCCCAGCTTCTGCTTCCCATAATCGTTGCCTGATGTGGGAATAAACTGGATTTTGCTGAAGGGCAGGAAGATCCCACAGTTCCTCTTGCACTTGAAGTACTCGGTGCCGTGGTAGGACCCATCACTTCTCCCTCTGTTTTCCCCCTCTCCCTGAAAACACACCAGGATGTCACCCACAGAGAAAAATTTCATGGAAAAAACGAGGAATTCTCTGCTTTGCCCCCACCCTTACCTGCAATTCCACCCCAAAAAACACCGGGGTCAGCACAGCCAAGCTGGGCTTGTAGATGCTCCCGATGTAGCGCACGACTCCCGGGAAAAATTCCCTCTCCACCTCCACCATCACATTTTGACCCGGCACGGCTCGGAGAGCTCCCTCCAGGCTCTGCCTCTCCAGGAAAAAATGCAGGCGCTCGCTGTGGCTCCCGATGGCCAGCAGGAACCCGGCGGCTTCCTGGCGCACGGGCTGCAGGATTCCCAGGTTGATGGTGACCGTGGAGCTGTCGTCCAGCATGACGACCTTCAGGAAGCAAGCCGGGGGCCCATCCTCGGAAAAATTCCGCAGGTAGCTCCTCTCGCTGCAGAAGCACAGGTTCCCGGCTTGGAAGTACTTGTTTCCATAGGCACAGTCCTCGGTCAGGATGTAGAAGCAATTCCTGTCGGCTGCCAGAGGCGGGAGGTTGGACATGGCAGGTTCGCCTGGGTTGGGAGAGTCACAGCAATGGGGATTTGTGAGTGTTGGCGAAGAATTCCCGAAGATTCCGGGGGTTGGGAGAGGCTTTGGACGGAACCCCGGCCTCAAAGCCTCGCCCGGGTGAGTTTGAGCCTCTCCCAAAACTTCCCTGCTCCCTTTTTCCAGGTGTTTAATCACCCTCGTGGTGATTCAAAATTCCATCTAACCCGGTTTCCCGCATTCCTGCTCATCCCTGTTCCCTCACTGTGCTTCCATGGGAAAAGTCCAGCTCTGCCTTCTCCCCTACACACTCCCAGGATGAGATTTCACCAAAAACACCCCAAAATCATGGAATCATGGAATGGTTTGGGTTGGGAGGAACCTTAAATTCATCTCATTCCATGGGCAGGGACACCTTTCCCTACCCCAGTTTGCTCCAAGCTCCATTATTCCAGCCACACCTGGAATAATTCCAGGGATGGAGAGGCTGCTCCAGCTGGTCCAACCTGTTCTGACCCTGTCCAGCCTCATTAAATTCCATGTTTTCTTTCCTTACTCACGGGAGAGAGGCAAAGGATCAATCCTGCCTTTTAAAATTCCCTGGAAAAGGGATTCCCGCTCCTCGGTGTTGCTACAGCTCATGAATATTCACAAATATTTTGAATATTCGTTCCAGATATATGCACATCACCCCTTGAGGTATCAAAGATCTCCAGCTTTCCTAGCAAATATTTATTTATTATTTAATTTATATTAAAAGAAATAAAAGTATCTGGAAGCTGGAATATATTTTGGTGCTTATTTTTTAGTTCAATTC
Organism: Melozone crissalis; assembly: GCF_028551555.1. NCBI lineage: Eukaryota > Metazoa > Chordata > Aves > Passeriformes > Passerellidae > Melozone > Melozone crissalis. The sequence goes on from NW_026535780.1 coordinate 329,563, forward strand.
TGACACGTGAAAATTCATGTGGTTAAAATTCCAGTAGGTTAATCTGAGTGGTGGAATTCCAGTTAAATTCCAGTTGTTACATTCTAATATTTAAATTCCAGTAGTAATTAAAATCCAGTCATTGAATTCCACTTTTTATCCTCCCTTATCTTCTCCTTTGATTATTCCACAGAAAATCAGGATCCAAAAAATTTTGTTTGAGCATGAAGAAAGGGTGAATAAAAAAAACCAAAACATTTTCCTCACTAAAAGCCCAAAATAAGTTGATTTTTCTTATCAAATTCCCAATAATACACTATTTAATTAACCAAAACCCAAAAATAAATTTTTTCATAAATTAACCAAGAATATAAACAAAAATATAAGAATACAAAATAACCAAGAATAAACTTTCCTCATCGAGCCCATTTTCCTCATGAAAGCTCCAGAATAAACCACATAAATAAACCATTTCCCTCATAAACAGCAAAAAATAAACAATTTTTATCACAAAACCCGCAAGACTAAACAACTGTCCTCATAAAAAGCAAGAATAAACAATTTTATTAATCAAACCCCAGGAATAAACCATTTTCCTCATCAAAACCCTCCGAGAATAAGTCATTTTCCTCATAAAAACCCACAAATAAACAATTTTCTTCCTTAAAAGCCGAAAATGAACTTTTTTTTTCCTCAAGAAAAACGCAAAAATGAACCACTTTCCTCATCAAAAACTACGAATAAATCATGTTCCTCATTTTCAAAAGAACCAAAACCAATTTCTTTTTCTCATCAAAACGCCGGAATAGACCCTTTTTCTCATTAAAAAAACCCAGAGAATAAACAATTTTATTCACCAAACCCCAAGAATAAACAGCTTTTCTCACAAAAATAAACAAGAATAAACTAATTTCCTCACCAAAACCGCCAAATAAACCATTTTCCTCGCGGAACCACACCAATAAACCCTTTTCCTCATCAAACCCAAGCGCAACACGGGTATTTAAACCAGAATATTCCCAATTTTCTCCGATTTATGGGAATAAATTCCCGTTCCCAGAGCTCCGAGCGGGGTTTGGGCTCGACCCCTCCCCCCTCCCCTCACCGTCTCCGCCGCCGCTCCGGCTCCGGCACTTCCGCGTCCGAGAGCGCGCGGCTCGCCAGCCAATGGGAAACGGCAGGGAGAGGGGAACGACCAATAGGAGTGAAGGGGCGGGATCACAAGGAGGGAAGGGGGCGTGGCGCTGCAGCAGGCCCCGTCCCCTGCCGGCCGGCCTGGGGGGAAGGCGGGAACTGCGTGAGGGGCGGCGGGCCGGGGGTGTTTCTATGGACCCAAATTCCTGTGGATTTGCGTGTTTTTCCATGGTCCCAAAGCCCTATGGATCCTGGAGTGTGTGTCCCCATGGACCCAAATCCTAGTGGATTCACACGTGTTTCCATGAACCCAAATTCCTTGGAATTTGCATGTGTTTCCACGGTCCCAAATCCCTATGGATCCTGGAGCGTGTGTCCTCCTGGACCCAGATCCCTAAGGATTCGTGTGTGTCCCCATGGTGCCACGTCCCTGTGGATCTGTGTGTGTATTCCCATGGGTCAAAATCTCTATATATCTGTAAATTTGTGCTCCCATGGACCAATGCCCCTATGGATCCATGTGTGTCCTAATGGACCCAAATCCCAATGGATTCACATGTATTTCCACGAACCCATGTCCCTGTGTCCTTATAGATCCATGGGTGTATCTCCATGGACCCAAATCCCTGTGGACCCGTGTGTGTCCCCATGGCATGGCCCTGTGACCCATGTCCCTATGGATCCATGTGTGTGTCCCCATGGACCCAAATCCCTGTGGACTCACCTGTGTTTCCACAGACCCAAATCCCTTGGAATTTGCATGTGTTTCCACAGTCCCATATCCCTATGGATCCTGGAGTGTGTGTCCCCATGGACCCAAATCCCTAAGGATTCCTTAATCTGTGTCCCTGAATCTGATCCCTGAATTGTAAATACACAAGTCCCTGTGTATCTGGGGTTTGTGTCCCCATAGACCCAAATCCCAATGATTTCACATGTGTTTCCATGGACCCAAATCCCAATGGATTTGCAAGCGTTTCCATGGTCCCAAAGCCCTGTGGATCCTGGAGTGTGTGCCCCCATGGACCCAAATCCCTATGGACTCACATGTATATCCATGGACCCAAATCCCTGTGGATCCCTGAATGTGTGTCCCCATGGACCCAAGGCCCTGTGTATCCAGGGTGTGTGTCCCCATGGACCCAAATCCTTGGGATTCGCATGTGTTTCCATGGTCCTAAAGTCCCATGGATCCTGTTGTGTCTGCCCCTGTGGACCCAAATTCCTATGGACTCGTGTATCATAATGGACCCAAATTCTAATGTGTCTTTCCATGGGCCCAAATCCCTGTGGATTTGTGTGTGTTTCTGTGGACCCAAAGCCCTATGGATCCCTGAATCTGCATCCCCATGGACCCCAGCCCCTCTGTATCTGGGGTGTGTGTCCCCATGGACCCAAATCCCCATGGACCCATGTGTGTTTCCATGGACCCCAAGCCCTATGGATTTGTGTGTGTCCCCATGGTGCCACGTCCCTATGGACTGATATGTGTGCTCCCATGGACCCAAATCCCTATGGATCCATGAATTCGTGTCCCCATGGACCCAAATCCCTATGGACCCATGTGTGTCCCCATGGCATGGCCCTGTGATCCTGCACAGCTGTGTGTCCTCAGAGCCCTCTCCCCATGGCCTCATGCCCCCATTGCCCTGTGTCCCTACAACCTTGTACCCATTGTCCCCGTGTCCCTCTGCCTTGTGTCCTTCCTGGGTGGCCCTGCCTGCCACAACACCCCCCAGGTGTCCCCACTGCTGCTGGGACAAGGGTGACACACTGGAGCTGGGACTACCAAGCCACCTCCCGGGGGACATCACCCACCCTGGGGACATCGAGGTGGCAGCAGAGCAGGGAGGGGACACCAAGTCACAGCAGCAGGGTATAAATATTGGCTAAATAGATTTATTTTCATACAAAGAATACACAGGGTTCCCCTGCCGGGACACCCCGACCCCAGGGGACACCCCAAGATGTCCCCAGCCACCGTCAGGCTGGCCACCACCTCAGCTGGCTTTACTGGCAGGATCTGTCCCCATTCCCAGAGTTTGGTGACAACTCTGGGTCACCTTGGGGACATCCCTGTCCCCTCTGGGGCCACATTGCTGCCTGTATTTACCAGGTGCCTGCTCAGGGCACCCTGTCACAGGCCACTCTGCCTTGTGGGACAGCCCCAGACTTGGTCCCCTGCTCCCCTGGTCCCATGCTGGGACACCTCTGGACATTTTGGGGTCCCCCTTGTGCCCTAATACTGTGGCTGGTACAGACACTCCCTCCCCCCACGCCATATGTACACGCTGGATAAAAGAAGAAAATACAGGTATTTATAGCAGGGGAGCAAAATACCCCCCTAAACCCCCCAGAAGTGTCCCCTGTGTCCCCATCCTGGTGCCTCACCACCAGCCAGTCCTGACACCTGTGCCCAGGATGGAGGTGGCTGGTCCTGCCCCATCCTGGGCCAGCTGGGCCCCTGTGCCTCAGTTTCCCCATTGGTCATGGGGCTGCCATGGGATGGTGGGACATTGAGAATGTTGGGTGAGGAAGAGCCACTGTGGCCACCTTGTGGGGACAAGGACGTGGCCATGAGCCCCAGGGAACGTGGGATGAAGCTGGAGGCACCTGGGATTGAAGCCAGAGCATCTCACCTCCCGCCTCACCCCCGTCACAGGCACAGCTACCCAAGGCCCCCTTCCATCCCCGAATTTGTCACACTGCTGTCACCCAGCCCTGGGCGTGGTGGGAGGTCCGGATGTGGCCACCCCACCTCTCTTTGTGGCAGGAGAGGAGGTGGCTGGGGGAGCTCCTCAGCTCTGAGTCCCTCCAGCTCAGCTGCGTTTGGTGACCATCTGCCGGTCCCTCTTCTTCTTCTCCATCAACCTGGTGGGGAGCAGGGTGGTGGCCTTAGGGACCTTCCCCAAGAGGGGCGTCCCAAAGCCACAGGGAGGGGACAAACTCACTTGCGGTTGCGGACTTCAGTGAGCTCCATGAGCCGCTCCTGGGCTGCCCGGAGCTCGTCCAGGCGCTGCTGGTAGCGGGAATCGCAGCCGTTGGTGCGCTCGTAGCTGGAGACCTGGCTGGAGAGCTCGCTGGCACGGTCCCGCAGCTGCTGGATGGACGAGTAGAGGTTCTCCTCATCTTCCTCCTGCTCCAAAACAAGTGTGTGAGGATGGTGTGGTGGGCAGGTCATCCCAAAAAGTTGGTTCTCCCTGTTCCAGGTTTCCCAAGCTGCCTGGGCCACCTGCCTTGGCGTTGATGATTTCGATGTGGATGAGGAGGGAGGCGAGCTCCAGGTCCTCGGTGTAGCTGTTCTTCAACGGCACCGACCGATAGCCTGGACACAACATCACAACACGAGCTCAGCACCACAGCAGGGTCCAAGCCCCTCACCATGGCCAGGACCCCAGGGAGATAAAGATGATGATTGCAGGGGTTTGAACTAGAAGAATTTTAGAGGTCCCTTTCCACCCAAACCCTGCTATGACTCCATGACTTAATGATGGAGGTCATGATGATGATGATGACAATGCAGGAGAGTTGGACTCAATGACTTTTAGTAGCCCCTTCCTACTCAAACCCTTCATGATTCCATGATCTATGGCAGAGATGATGAAGATGATGGTTGAAGGGAATTTGGACTGGACAACCTGTAAAAGCCCCTTCCAACCCAAACTTTTCTATGATTCCATGACTCAGTGATGGAGATCATGATGATGAGAATTTCAGGAAGGTCCCTTTCAACCCAAACCCTTCTGTGATTCCATGACTATGATGGAGATGATGACAATGATGATGATGATGATAGAAAGACCATACCTGTTTTGAGGCCCTTGACAGGGAAGGTGGCTTGTGCCAAGAAGTTGGGGTCACTGAACATGTCCTCCTCATACACCACAAAGCGAAGGAAGGCAAACTCCGGGTTGTTGATATCGAAGACAAACTGCTTGAAGAGCCAGACGGGGTTGAAGCCGTTATCAGCTGTGGGAGAGAGTGCAAAACCCGGCCCCATCACCCACACGTCCTCTCAAGAGGATGACAGAGGGCAGAGTCAGGGCTGTCCCTAAGAGTGGGGACATCACCTGTGTGGTCTCTCACCTACGACATCTGTCTTGTTCTTGCTGTTGTCATACTCGGAGCCGCAAACCTCCACCTCCACAAAGGGGCACACGATGCTCCTCCCGTTCTTGGGCAGGTGCCGGGCACCGAGGATCTGTGGGAGAAAGGGGAGGAAGAAGAGGGTGAGGTCTGGCCACACTGGATGAAGAAGAACTCCCAAGAGTAACAAGCTCCATGGAGCAAATACGTAGCTGGAACAAGTAAATACCACCCCTGGTTGACCCAAAAATAAGGAAGGAGTTCCCATCTTGATGGTGGCCACCTCAAGGTGGTCTTGCAGTCCTTGCACACTTGCCTGCAACTGGACTGTGATGGGCTCCACAATCTTCAGGCTGTTCTTGTCGAAGGGGTCGAAGGTCTCGTCCCTCATGATGTCCGGCTGCAGGACGTAGCCGCTGCGGCCACCGAGCATGAAGAGCGCCTGGTTCAGCTGCATCGGTTTGTCTGTGGCCGTGGGGACAGAGCAGATATGAGCATGGGGCTCAGGAACCTTCCCAAGGTCCTTGGTTAGAGGGTCCTACCCTGCAAACTCAACTAAGAGTCCCCAGCTGTGGTTGGAGGAGGGATGCAGCTGAGTTTTGCATGAATCACCCAAGGATTGCATGGATATATCATCATCAGGATGAGGACAAAGACTTGAGAGCATCCAAACCTCCCTTGTCCCCACCAGGATAAGGACAAAGGTTGGAGAGATCTTTTAAACCACCCCCTGCATCCCCATCAGGATGAGACATGGGATGGAGAGCATCCAAACCACCTCCTGTGTCTCCATCAGGATGAGGACAAAGCTTGGAAAGATCATCCAAACCACCTCCTGTGTTTCCATCAGGATGAGGACAAAGCTTGGAGAGATCATCCAAACCACCTCCTGTGCCTCCAGCAGGATGAGGACAAAGCTTGGAGAGATCATCCAAACCACCTCCTATGTTCCCATCAGGATGAGGAAAAGGCTGAAGAGCATCCAAACCACTCATGCCCCCATGAGGATGGAGACAAAGGTTGGAGAGATCACCCAAACCACCTCCAACACGACGACCCAGGGCAGAATCATTGGGAATGGGAATTTTGAGACAACCTTCGGGGGTGAGCCCAACAACAACCCCAGGAGCAGGATTTACCGGGAGTCTGGAAGTTGAGGGCCACGAGCTGGCTCCCACAGATCCACATGGGCAGTGGGTCATAGTTGGAGGAGTCCAGGCGCTGTCCCTTGGGGTAGATGCGGCTCAGCTGGCGGCGGTTGTACTGCAGGAACTTCTTGCCCTTGCTGCGGTTGGCGTATTTCTCCGCCTTGGTCTCGGGGAAGGAGGACATGTCCCGGTAACACGCCTTGTCCGTGCCAATTTCTGCAAGCACCAAGTGTCCATCAGGGAAGGATTGAGACCTGGATAGTTCTTCCCACCTGTCTCTTTCCATGCTTCATGCCTTTATCCCACCTCTCCAGGACTTACTGTCCTCATCGAACGGCACCGGCCGGCAATACACGACCAGCTCCGAGAGCTCCAGGGCGATCTTCTTCCTCCGCTCCATGATCTTCCCCTCTTGCATCTGCACCAGGAAAAACAGGAGCTGCAAGTCTCCCCCCAGACTCTTCCTTTGGAGATATGAGGAACAATCTCCAAGAGAAAGGGACCATCCAGCCCCGTCCTCTGCATCCCCTCACCCTGGCGTCGGCGTTCTGCGTGGCCTCCCGGATCTTGGCCACCCACTCGCTGAGTTCCTCCTGCGTGTCTGCGGCCACGTCCAGCGACTGGGCTGCGTGGGACATCTGCTGGGAATGGATGGTGAAGACAAATGGTTTGGAGCTCCTCCCGTCTTTGGAGATAACTATAAGGACATCAGAGGGGGGCTTTACTCGAAGACATTCCCAACGGATGGCTCTGTGGAGCAAACGAAACCTCAGCGGTCCCGCTCCCGGGCCCCCACCAGCCCCTCCTGGCACCCCACCATCCATCAGGATCTTCCTCCTGTGAGGATCCCATTTTTTTCAATGTGTGGCTTCAGCTTTCCATGCTGAAACACGCCCTTGGAATCAAGGGAAAATGTCCCCTGAATCATCTGGACATCCCAATTCCTCCAAATTCCCCCGAAATCCATAAGTAGGGACACTCACCGACGTGGCAGGATGGGACATCGATGAAGCCCTTCAGGAAGTTCCCCAGGGGGCTGTTTTCTGATGACTGCAAGAGAGGAAGGAAGAGGTAAAATGGGGTAGGCCTGTGGGTTACAGGCAGCCACCACCCAGCCCTCTGAGCCGGACAAATCTGAGGAAAAGAAGGGAAAAAACATCCAGGAGCATCACCCCAAGAGCTGGGTTGGAGTAGGACCAGGAGCATCCCCCAGATTCTGGATGCAAGTCTGGGCTGGTACAGGGCTGGGAGCATCCCCCAGATTCAGGATAAAGGTCTGGGTTGGAACAGGACCAAGAGCATGCCCCGACTCTGTGGGACCAGGAGCATCCCCCAGATTCTGGATAAGGGTCTGGGCTGATGAAAGGCTGGGAGCATCCTCCAGTTTCCAGGAAAGGATCCAAGCTGGAGTGTGGCCAACATTATTACCCAGCCTCCAGACAGAGATCAGGGCTGGAACAGGACTGGGAGCATCCTCCAGCTTCTAATAAACTGTCTACATGGGAGTGGGGCCAAGAACATCCCTCAGCCTCCAGATAAGAATCTGGACTGGAGCAGGAGCACAATCATCCCCCAGCCTCAGGGTAAGGGTCTGGGCTGGAGAGGACCAGGAACATTCCTCAGCCACTGGATAAGGATCTGGGCTTGTACAAGATTTAGAGTATCCTGCAGCTTCCAGAAATGGGTCCAAGCTGGAGTAGGGCTGGGGGCATCCCACAGCTTCTGGATAAAGATATGGGCTGGAAAAGGACATGGGGCATTTCCCAAGTCCCAGAAATAGGTCCAAGTTGGAATAGGGCCAGGAACATTCCCCAGACCCTGGATAAGGGTCTAGGCTGGAGCAAAACCATGAGCATCCCCCAGCCTGTGGATAAGGATCCAAGCTGGATCAGTATTGTGAGCATCTCCCAGACTCAGGATAAGGATCTGGATTTGGTCAAGGCTCTTGGGACCCTCCCGTGTCCTCACTCCCAGGATCCCAGAGAGGTGTCACTCACAGCCTCATCCTGCTCCTGTGCCTGGGTGCCGACGATCTCCTCCACGTAGTTGGCCGGGAACCAGAGCTGCTTCTTGCCCCCGTAGTCCCCCCGCCACCTGCAAGGGGTGAGAGGATCAAGGAGAGCGGACAGATTTTGGGGAGGGGGGGGCAGGGGTGTCCCTGCTGCATGCGGTGCCAGGGGGTGGTCGGAGAAAGGGTGGGGGGACAGAGAAGGAGGCTGAGTTAAAACCCGCTGTGGGAATACCCGGGCTGTCCCCTCCACCTCCCGCCCACGGTGACACCCAAGTGACAGCTCTCACCAGCCACCGTCCTGCTTGTCCACGTTGTGGATGATGGCCTGCTTGCAGAATGACAGCTCGTCCTCCCGTTGTGCTTTGTAGTCATACAGAGCCTTCACCGTGCACTGGGGACACCGGGAAGAGGGACACGTGTGTCACCACCCAGCGCCTGGTGACACACCCAGCCCAGCCCCTTGAGGCCCTATAGCGGAGTGTGGGGGATCCTGACCCCAAATCATGGCATCACAGAATGTTAAGGGGTTGGAATGGACCTTAAAGGTCATCACATTCCAACCCATTCCACCATGGGCAGAGACACCTTCCACCAGATGCTCCAAGCTCCATCCAGCCTGGCCTTGGGCACTTCCAGGGATGGGCCATTCACAACTTCTCTATTCCAGTATCTCACCACCCTCACAGTAAAACATCTAACCTGAATTTCCTCCATTTTGTATCCATTACTCCTTGACCTATCTGCAGTTCCTGGCAAAAAGTCCCTCTCCAGCTTCCACTGGGATGGGTTAGAGGGGACAGGAGAGCTGGAGGTGCCTGTGGTCCTGCAAGATCACCACATTCAGAGCAGATCAGGTTCCTTTTTTGGGATCCCCAGTGGTTTCTTCTGGTGCACTCAAGGGTTAATCCTCTGATATTACCACAATCTCTGGAAAAAACCCCTCTGGCTTCAGTTTTCCTCTGTGTGATATTACCTTGCTGCAAAGGGACCATTAAGGCAGCAGCAATGCTGGACCATGGGATTGTAGAATCACAGGAAAGGAACCTTAGGGCTCTAGTCCAGCCTCTTCCAGGGTCAACTCCAAAATCCGTCCAGTCACAAAAACCCCCAGGGATGGAGACTGAGTCAACTCCAAGAACAACCAAGTCTCAAAAACCTCTGAGGATGGAGACTGCACCACCTGGGAGCTGACCCTAGACCTGCTTTTTAAGGGTTTCCCGGGGAAAAGGGGTTTCCTTGCTGTTGGGGCAAACTTCTGCCAGGTCCCTGCTCCAGGCTAGGGTCTCTCCAGCCCTGTCCCCCACTACAATTTGACAATGCTGTCACTGGAGCTCAGACTGTCCCCAGGTGATGGTGATTTGGCTGGGTCCACTCCAGCATCACTTGAGGGTCAAAGAAACGGAGCACAACTCAACCATTTCTCTGGTCAGCCATGCTGGGAGGTGTGGATCTGAGGAGGGACCAACCAGGAACCCCAGCACTTGAATTGTCATATCCCACCACCCACCACCTCCCCAGGACACCAGCTGGGCCCCTTACCCTGGCCATTGGCATCTTGTTGGCCTCTACGTAGAAATGAGGAGTCCGCACCTCATACAGGGCTCCATAGTCCAGTTCCTGCAAGGAGAAATACCTGAGGGGGTCACCTGGCTGTGGGCAGGACTATGAGGGGATGAGATGAGGTGGAGTGGGATCGAATACCCCCTTGCAACTTATTGGAAAAGGGAATTATGGTGGAGTTTTAATGCTGGGTGATGACAGTGGAACGAGCTTGGCCAGTTCTGGTTGGGCTCCACCAAAATTCTGGAAGAAGGTGGAGCTGAGGATGGGGCTTGGTTTCCTATGGCACAGAACCCCCACCATCCATAATTGCTGGGAGAACTCACAGTGGTGCCCATCTTCTCTAGTGTCTCCTCGTTGATGGGGTAGCGCAGTTTCATCTTGCGGTACAGCGGGTGCTTCTCGTAGTAGCTGATGAGGTCCACGAGGCTCTCGAACTCGGCCGAGCTGCCCAGCATGAAGAGCCGCCCTTCCTGCTGGATGCGGCAGTGCTTGATCTTCCCCTCCGCCCTGGGGCCAGGAGAGACGGGAATGGGATGAGTGAGGGGTGGCCAAATCCTGGCTCCATGATGGGGATGGGCGGGAGGTGATGCTTGGGGATGCCACCAAGGTGACCACCCCGAGGATGTCACAGAGAGGGTCTCCCCTTCATGACACATGTCCCACTGTGTCACCCACAGCAAACCCTGCCACCTAGCTCGAGGTCACAACAGATAGGTTATCACAAATCCTCAGCTTGGCCAAGCCCAAGTGGCCTTGTGGTGGCCCTACTCACCGGAAGGAGATGGCGTAGGAGTTGGGCTCGCTGCGCTTCCGCACCAGGAACGCTCCATCCCGCGGGACCCGCATCAGCATGTGCTCGGCCTGGAGACGCGTCAAGCTGGCGTGGTACCACCTGCCCAGGGAGAACATGGACACTGGGGGCTGGCATCGGCATCTCCACACCCTGCTGGGGCTGGAGGAGGCTGGTGGACCCATGGGATCGAGGGGATGGGGATTGGAAGGATCCTCACTCTTTGCTCTCGTGCGCGTTGGGTTGGGGGACGGGGTCGGTGAGGCGCATCTCGAACTCGTTGCAGCGCAGCGGCACCTCCCGGTAGTGGCAGATGAGGCTGTAGAGGCTGTCGAAGACCAGGTTGTCTGTCAGGTAGAACTTGGTGGCCCCAGCCTCCTGCCTCGAGTGGATCCGGCAGTGCTGCACCCGGCTGGACCTCCTGCCATGGGGGTGAGAGAAAGCCAAGTCAATCTGGGTCTACATCTCCATCATCCCACACTTTGGGGTCTACGAGCTGCACAAAAAGGTGACATTTCCCCCAAAAAAGCCATTCCAGCCACCAAACCAGGCACTGACTGGAGGGTCACCCAGGGAAGGGTGGGATCCTGCCTCCCTGCTGGAGCTCCTACCAGAAGGAGAGGGTGTAGTCGCCCACGAAGGTCTCGCTCTCGCGCACCAGGAAGGTGCCGTCCTTGCCGCCCGTCTCGGTGCAGTACTCGTGCAGCAGCTTCTCTGCAATCTGTCGCCCGTCACGGCCACCTCCGAGCTTGCCGTGGAACCACTTCTCCGTGAAGTGCAGCTCGTTGTTGTTGAACTCCTGCAAGTTCATCCCAAAGTGGGTGTTGTCACCCTGTCACCCTCCCCACGGAGCTGTCGTCTTGCCCTGTGGGCGCGTCCTGCCCCTCACGCACCTCCTTCTGCTCCACCTCCTCTTCATCCTCGTTGAACTGGTAGCGGGATGTCTCCTCTGAGTAGTAAATCTTGTTGCTTGTCAGGACAAAATAATGAGGGCTCCAGGTCTGGGAAGGAGGAAGAGCATTGGTGGGGCAAGGAAGAGGATGACAGGGAGGGATGGAGCTTTGGGATGGGGTTTTTAATCCCCTTCTTCCCCCTCACAGTATCTCAGTGGTCTAAGAGAGCCCATCCCAAACCCCACTGTCTGACAGATCCCACTCATCCCCTGAGGGCCTCACTTACGTGGTCAATGGGGTCTTCAAGGTAGAGAATTCCATTCTTGATGGAGTTGCTGATGTCGTTCTCTGAGTAACTGGCGGTGGAGACCTCCTCGTACAGGTTCCCTTCGACCAGTTTCTTGTGCTGAGAGACACCCAGGGAGGGGAGCTCAGTGGTGGCCATGGGTCACACTGACCTCCCAAGCCTCAGGATCAACCTCCCACAGATGCCTTCTCACCATCCCTTGCTCCCCTTGACCATATCTTGGTGTAGAGCCCGACACAATCTGTGTCCCTCCTGCAAAGAGGGGTTTTGCCTGCTCCACACCTTGATTAGGATTTTCTTCTTGAGCTGGGTGGGCGAGGGCAACTCATCGGCATTGATGTCCACTGGCTTGGTGAGGAGCATGTCCCCAAAAACCTTCTTGAAGTGGCAGGCCATGTTCCTCTGCTGGACAATGCTGCAGTGGTCTTCAATGGAGAGGATGATAGGGAACCTGGAGCAAGCAGGTAGGAATGGTGGCCTCAGATGAAGTTGAGGGAGATTCTCCCAGAATTCAGAGATCATTGGGGGAGCTGGGGCTTACTCAGAGGTGACGAAGGCGTGCTCCTTGATCGTGTGCAGCACATCCAGGAATTTGATCTTGGAGGTGAGCGTGTGGCCGTGGTAGATGATGGGGAGATCATCTGGGCCGTCCCAGCAGTCCACTGAGAAGGAAAACACCTTGGTTAATTCATGTTTGCCACCAACTACATGCTAGAAACCATTTTTTGAGAATCAAAATGACAGGGAAAGATCCTCTGTCCTGGTGGCATGCGATGGGGCTGGGGAATGGTCTGTTTGATGGGACATGAGGGGTTCCAGCATCCCTGTGAAGGGCTGGAGGGACTCACACTCAATACAGCGGCAGCCCATCCGCAGGCACCGGGCGTACGCCTCCAGGGAGGACTCACTGGAGAACTGGTCTCCTGTCAGGTACCTGCAGAGGAGAGACAAGGATGATGGGATGCTCATGGATGTCCCTGAGGAACGCCCATGCGAGGGAAAATTCCTTACGTGTTGTGGGATGAGGAGATCCAGTACTGGGACAAGGGGTGGTTCATCTCCTCAGGCACCACACGCTCGTACTTAGCATCCATCACCATGTTTTCCTTGGAGAAGAGGTATGTGAGGAACTGGTGGGGGGAGAAGCAGAGAGGTCAGAGCCTGATGGTGCTGGGGAGGTCCCTGTGGGGACACTGTGTGGGGCCACCCACCTCATCCAGCTGGAAGGAGGGCTCCGACGCGTCGTTGGAGCTCTCCTTGAGGTAGGAGCACATGTAGTCCCGCACCACGCCCACGTCACTGGCCCAGGATTCCTGGGATGCAAACATGGCTGTTGTTAGGGGGGGAACTGGGCTGGAGCATCCCATGTGGGTTCCTTAGGCTGCAGAGTTCTCAGGGAAACCCCACCTTCTGGTCATGCAGCAGGAACTTCTGGAAGTCGTAGAGGGACACTTGGCACAGCTCAGGGCGGTCCACATTCCTGGGACAAGGAGCAGCCACCAGTGAGGAGCAGGAGAACGAGTTGGGATAGATCCCATGGCAGAGGCCATTAGTGCCCATCTGCAGCTTAGCCCCCCCATGACCCCCATTCCTACCAGTCCCCCATTCCAGACAACACTGGAATGTGCAGCATTGTCCAAGGATACTGGGAGAAGGGCAGGGTGAAATGTCCCTACATCCCTGGCAGCTGCCCCATCTCCCATCCCTTCCCACCCCTTCTCCCATTTCTGCTCCTATCCTTGCTTCCATCCCAGCTCCCATCATTGCTCCCATCCCTTCTGCACCCATGTTCCCATCCCTTCTGCACCCATATTCCCATCCCTTCTCCCATCCCAGCTCCCATCACTGCTCCCATCCCTTCTGCACCCATATTCCCATCCCCTCTCCCATCCCTACTCCCATCCCTTCTCCCATTCCCATCCCCATTCCCATTCTCTGCTGTGCCCCACAGCCTGGCTGTATTTCCCACTTTACAGATCCAACTCTTGGAATATTGACTGGGATGGGAGCTGGGATCTCACCGCAAGGGGAAGGAGAGCTCCAGCTGCTCAATGACCTGGAAGGCAGAGAAGGAGTCCAGGCTTAGCTGGAGGGGGACACATCCCACCACGATGGGGATATCTGGGAGGCCAAAACATGGATCTTACCGACTTCTGGGCATCAAACATCAGGTTTTTGTAGAACTGGATGAAGTGGGAGAAAGTCATCTCATTCCTGGCTTCCACTTCCTGTGGGAGACAGGGCTGGATGAGAGTGGGGCCACTCCATTGGAACCAGGGACCACCACGGTGGCCCAGCCCATGTGGGGCAGGTTGAAGAGCATTTCCCTCGTGGCTGGGATGTCCAGAGGGTCCTTACCACGAGTTTATCCCGCAGGAATCTCATGTTGGGAACACGGTAGTTGACCTGGGGCAGCATCGCCTTCAGGTCCTTCACCGTGATGCTGCCAGAGGGAAAACCAGAGTCAGGGTACTGCCAGATCCCTGGATGAGTCTCAGCTCCCAACACCAAATGTCCCACCCAAATCTTGGTGCCTGGCATAGAGATCCTACCCTCCTGGCCTGTGGATCCCTGCAGTGGCACAGGACCCAGGGAAACTGTGCATGTCTCATTCTGGAAGGTGTCCAAGGCCAGGCTGGATGGGGCTTGGAGCAACCTGGTCTAGTGGAAGGTGGAACTAGATGATTTTTAATGTCCTTTCCAACTCAAACCATTCCACGATTCCATGTTTCTGAGATTAATTACGTAATGTCTGGCACGAGTGTGAGTAGAGGGACAAGGAGAGGAAGTGCATCCAAGAACCAACTGGGCATTTTTAAGACATCATCCTGCTTGGAGGTGACGCCCATTCCCATACCCACAATAATTTAAGTCCATATGCCCTTGGTTTTGGAGTTTTACTGTCCTGGGAAGATAATTGTGGGCTGCATTAATGGCCTATCCCCTCTGGCACTGGTGAAAATGGGGCATTGGGGATGGATCCCAATGGTCCTCACAGTCACAAGGATGTGACCTGCATCCAATCTCTGATTTTTGGCGTCTTCAAGCATCCCAAAAACCCTGGTGCTCCCTTGTCCCACAAACTTCACCCCTAGCCTGGCTCAACCTCCAGATTTGGGATGCAACAGGGGGAATATGGTTCTGTCCAGCTGAACCCACTGTGCTGGTGGCTCACCTGCCTTCCCTGGCCCGGTCCATCCCATCAAACTGCTTCCGTAGCCACCTGGGAAGGAAAGGATGGACAGAGGGTGCTCAATCCCAAAGAGGCCCAAGCCCAGGGCACGTTTTCTTCCCAAAACAGGGACCAGGAAATGAGATCTGCTGGTCCTTCCTCACCTCTCGATCTGCAGTGGGGTCTGGGCTCTCTGGGTGTCAGCCACCAGCCAGTTGAGCCCCGTTATCCATAGGTTGATGTCCTCCTCGCAGAAAGCTGTTGGAGGAAGAGGAGGGTGATGAGGTTGGGATGGGGATGACGGGATGTTGGGAAGGGGGTGGGACCCCGAGGATGGACACAGGGAATGTGCAGGGACCCAACTCACCAGCCACACTGAGGGTCCGCAGCCTGAAGTCCATCCCGTAGAGGATGATGAAGCACATGGTGAAGTCCAGCTTGCGAGCGTCCTCGGGGTAGCGCTCGAAATCCCGGGAATTCTTCCCCAGGCGGATCTCCTTGATCTCCCGAATGTCGACTGCGGGGAGAGAGGAACACAAAACTGTCCCCTGCCACCACAGCCTCATGTGAGTGGTTCAGGGAAGTGGGAATTCCAGGGGGACATGAGTCCTCTGGAGAACCCTGTTGCCAGGATGGGATACCCTCAGGAGTGTGTGATGGAATTATGGAATTGTAGGTGCTGTGGCCATGTGGCTTTGAGGGTGACATGTCCCCAGTGTCCTCCAGTGATGTGCAATGGCATCATGGGTAAGGCAGGTCCATTCAGAGAACCATGATCCCAAGATGGGATGTCCCTGTGGCACTGCCCATTGGAGTGCGATGGCACCTGGGTGTAATGGCCTTGTGTTCTCTAGGGATCTGTATCCCAGGATGTCCCCAAGATGGGGTCCCTGCAGTGTTGCTACAGCTGTGTGTGAGGACCAGGATGACATAGCCACGTGTTGTCCAGGATTTGTGTCCCAGGATGTCCCCAGGACAGGGTGTCCCTACAGTGCTGCTACAGCTGAGTGCACCACCATGGATGCCATGGCCACGTGTCCTCCAGGGAATCGTGTCCCCAGGATGAGGTGACTCCATGGCACTGCCCATTGGAGTGGGATGGCACCAGGGTGCCACGGCCTTGTGTCCTCTAGGATGTCCCCAAGATGGGGTCCCAGCAGTGTTGCTACAGCTGTGTGAGAGGACCAGAATGACACAGCTGCCTGTTCTCCAGGGATCCGTGTCCCAGGATGTCCCCAAGATGGGGTCCCTGCAGTGTTGCTACAGCTGTGTGAGAGGACCAGGATGACATAGCCATGTGTCCTCCAGGGACCTGTGTCCCAGGATGTCCCCAAGATGGGGTGTCCGTGCAGTGCTGCTGCAGCTGAGCGCACCACCATGGCCATGTATCCTCCAGGGAATTGTGTCCCCAGGATGGGGTGTCTCCAGCTGCCCGCTAGAGTGGGATGGCACCAGGATGACATAGCCACGTGTTCTCCAGGGATCTGTGTCCCAGGATGTCCCCAGGATGCAGTGTCCCTGCAGTGCTGCTGCTGCTGATGCACCACCATGGATGCCATGGCCACGTGTCCTCCAGGGAATCGTGTCCCCAGGATGGGCTGTCTCCATGGCACTGCCCATCGGAGTGGGATGGCACCAGGGTGTCATGGCCTTGTGTCCTCCAGGGATCTGTGTCCCAGGATGTCCCCAGGATGGGGTGTCCCAGGATGTCCCCAGGATGGGGTCCCTGTAGCTGTGTGAGAGGACCAGGATGACATAGTCACGTGTCCTCCAGGGATCTGTGTCCCAGGATGTCCCCAGGATGAGGTCCCTGCAATGTTCCTGCAGCTGAGTGACAACACCACAGATGCCACGGAAAAGTCTCATCCAGGGATCTGTGTCCCAAGGACAGGGTGTCCCTGCAGCCCTGCCTCCATGTGCCTGGTGGCCCCCATCCCTGTGTGTCCTCCAGGAACTCGTGTCCCCAGGACGTGGCATCCCAGCAGCGCTGCCCACTCTTTTCCCAGCTTTGTGGCTGCCACGCGTCCTCCAGGCTCATCCCACCCATCCCAACCAGCAAATCTCCAGCCACCTTGTTCTCCCCAAGCCAGACCCTGCGCTGGGATAGGCTGAGCTCGTGTTTTCCTTGGAGAGCTCTTCCCAAAAGTGGCAATTTGGAGCCCTGGCAGCCGGGACCGCAGGGCGTTGCTTTCCTGCTGCTCTGCTCCCTCATTATCCCGCTAAATAAAGCTCCAACAGCGGCGGCAGGGCCGGGTTTCCGGACCACGCTCTTCCTCACTGCTACTCCACCAAGGGATATTTCCAATTTTCCCAGCGGACACATCCCACTGGGAGCAAGAATAATAACATAATATTAGGAACAACACACAAAATTGTTCTTGATCCCACAACTGTCACCCCCCAGGCAGATTTGTCCTCTGGGAACGAGCCACCGACACCGGAAAGGGCTTTGTGTGACCCAGGGCGGCCGGACCACCTCGCCAGGGGTATTGTCCTGCCGAGGAAATGGGTCATTTCCCGGAGAATTTCCAGCCCGGCTGCGTTTCCGATGTGGTGGTGGGGAAGGCTGCAGACGTGCCTTGGTGGAAACCCTCGGCCGAATCCGAAGCGGGGGGATCCAAAGGGGAGAGAAAAGCTGAATGCAGGGAGGAATAAGGGATGGGGGGAGGAATTGGGCTGATTAAGCAAGAAAAGAGGGGAAGAATAGTTTTTCTTGGCGGAAAAGCTCCAGGAAACAGTGGAGGCTTTATCCAGCCTTCTTTTGCTGGATGAGCGCAAGCCAAATTTCACGGATCAGGGTGGGATTTTAGCACAAGTGACACAGAGGAGCTCTGCACCTCAGCACGAGCTTTGTTTTGGGACAGGATCTCAAGGAAAGAAACTCAGTTGTCATTGCATGGCTCCCATGGCTCAGAGCAAACCTTCTTCCATAAGAACAGGCAGATTTTGAGGATAAAAATGGGTTTATAGGTTAAAAAGCAGCCACTCGACCCCAAACCTGCCCATCCACAGGGTGCCAAGAAGTGGTGAGGAGCCAGTGGCCACCAGGGCTTTGCTGACAAGTTGCAATGCGGCTACTCCTTGGATTTAACCCCTCCAGGACCTGGCCTTGCACCCGAACTCTGGGAGCCATTCCTAATTCCAGGAATGGTTTGTGTTGGAAGGAACATTAAAGATCATCTCATTTCAACCCCTGCCATGGGTAGGGACACCTTCCACTATCCCAGGTTGCTCCAAGCCCTGGCCTTGGACACTTCCAGGGATCCAGAAGCAGCCACAGCTCCTCTGAGCAATCTGTGCCAGGGTCTCACCACCCTCACAAGGAAGAATTTCTTCCCAATATCCCATGTATCCCTGTCCTCTGGCAGTGGGAAGCCATTCCCTGTGTCCTGTCCCTCCATCCCTTGTCCCAAGTCCCTCTCCAGCTCTCCTGGAGCCCCTTCAGGCCCTGGAAGGGGCTCTGAGGTCTCCCTGGATCTGTCTTTTCTCCAGGCTGGACATTCCCAGCTTTCCAGAGCAGAGGGGCTCCATCCCTTGCAGCATCTCCATGGCTCCCTCTGGACTCACTCCAGCATCTCCATCCTGCTCTTGGACCCCAGAGCTGGAGGCAGCTCTGCAGGTCTCAGGGGCAGAGGGCAGAATTCCCATTTTCCTGCTGCCTATGCTGTGGGATGAACATGGGGAATTTCTGGGCTGCCAGCAGCAGTTTTTCACCCACTAACACTCCTTCTCCCCCAGGGCAAACAGCCCATTCCCATGGAAAACCAGGGGAAAAGGGAGCGGCGAGGGGCTGCACAATGCACCCGAGCAGCAGCTTCCTGGAAACCACATCTGCAGCGGATTTGCCTCGATCCTGTCAGAACTCTGTCTCCAAACTCCTCCCCGCATTGTCTCCATTGTCCTGGGCGATTAAAACACTCTGGAAGTCGGTTCCAGCTGCGAAAATCCCTTTTCTTTTCTAATGCAAAGCGAGCGGCGTGGTGCAAAAAAAAAAAAAGATTTGGAATGGTGGGGAGATGATGGAGAAGCAGGTCCTGCCCGGTGCGATTTTAGGGATGCTGAGAGGCTGGGAGATTTTTTCGGGCATTAAGAGGGGAGCAAAGGGGTTGGAGGGAAAGGTTGTGCTGGGAATTCCTGCTGGCCTGGGCTGGGGTCATCCCTTCTTGCAGGATGTGGCAGCTCAGACCTCCTGGACAGGGGAAATTGGAAAACCGTGTCCTGCCGGGATCCTGCGGTGTGGTTTAAAACCTGGAATAAAATATTTTCTCCTTGTCCAACAGTGATAAATCCCAACTAGGTTTTCTCCTCCTAATTCCAATTATTTGCCATTAACAAGGCTGGAGGTGTCATCAAACCACCTCTCCAAAATCCTCTTGGATTTTTCACGCTGCCTTCACCCCCCTTTCCTTTCATTTCTTGTAAAAATCCTTTTTTTCGGGCTGTTTTCCACCAGATTCCTCGCACTGGGAAGTGGGGTCTGCTGAGGGCGACGACCTGGAAGCCCTCCAGGATGAGGTTAATCTTGGAGGCCATGCTCCAAGGCATTCCCAGGCATGGACAGGATCCCAGGCGTGGACACATGGACACGTGTCCAGAGGCTGCTTAACAAAGCGTGTAATTATCCTGGGGGTCCAGGGGAGAGGCAGGATCCGTGTCCTGGCCCTGACAGCCCCTAACAGAGACATCAGCACTTCCCACTAATCCCTCTGGCTCGAAGGGGGGGATTTAAAATGGTCTGGGCAGGCGGGAGGTCTGGGAGATCCCAATGATTCCATAAAATCAGAGAGAGTGGGAAGAGAGGGATGGAGCAGGGGGTGAGGATGCTCCAGCCCAGTACAGGATGGGGATTTCTCCCACTCCAGACTAGGAAAAGTGAATGGTGGGACGGGATGGCAGGATTGCACGTTTCCAGAAGGATTTGAATCCTTTTTTCATCCTTCTGGATGACCTTGGAGGATGCCTGCTCATTCCTATGGGGGAGATTGGGCTGTTGTTTGGGAAAAGACAGATCCTAAGGCTCCAGAGGGGAAACTGAGGCACAGCATCTGAGCAACCTGAGATCCTGACCTGGCAGTGCACAGAGCTTCCGGAAAAAACAAGGAGCTGGAAATGCATTATTTCCATGACTGGATAACAAGTTCCTCTCCATGAGGACCTAAAATACCTCTCCAAAACTGGGTGCCCTTCCTCCCATCACCTTCTGCTCCCACAGATCTGCTCCTGTATCCAGAAAATCCAGACAAGCATGGATCCTGCTCATGCCTGTGCCCAGCTCTGAGTGCCACCCTCCTTTTCCTGGCTCAAATCTGGAATTCCACCTTGGGATCAGCACCTCCAAGCAGGAGCTGAAGCTTCCTGAGGATTTTGTTGGATCTTGCAGAGAATCAGCAGTGGGTGGTGATTTTTACGGGGGGGGGGGGGTCATTGTTGATTTTGGAGGAGCCTCTCCAGGAAAAAGGTACCTCCCAAACCTCTGGAGTGGGTTTTGTCATCACCCAGGTGAGGTGATATTCCAAAACTGATTTCCTTCCCTGCACAGGGATGAGGTGATGGTGTAGCTTCATGGCACCCCAATCTTCCTTCAACTGAATTTTTTTTGCTCAATTAAAGCTTTGAGGTTATGAGCACCAAGACATGGAGCCCCAACAATTCCCACTGTTGGGAGAACATCCCAACAACCTCCTAACCACCACATGGAAGGGTGATTTTTATGGATTCTCCAGTGGGGTTTTGGCGTTAACAAAGCACCATGAGCAGGAACAGGGATGGCTATTCTTTTCCCTCCTTGCCAGGGAGGATATAAATCCATGGGGATGAAACAGAAGCAGCTTGATCCCACAGAAGAACTTCCAAGGTGGGATGGAGGAGGTGAGGGATGCTCAGCCCAGCAGCTCCTGCTTTTATGGGAATCACCCCGTGGCCAGACACCCTGACAAGGTAGGACATTCCATAGGGGTGAATATCCCACCGTGGTAGGACATTCCATAGGGGGGAACATCCCACCGTGGTAGGACATCCCCCTAGGATGGCCAGGAATTCCACAACCAGTCACCTCACCATGGCAGAACACACCATCACATCCAGGCACCCCACAAACTGTCACACCACCACTGTAGGACATCCCACCAAGAGCGAACACCCTATAACCAGTTACTACACCATGGAAGGACATCCCACCACAGCCAGGAGCCCCACAACCCGTTACCCCACCATGGAAGGACATCCCAACACAGCCAGGAATCCCACAACCAGTTACCACACCACTGCAGGACACCTCAACACAGTCAGGCACCCCACAAACAGTTGCCCCACCATGGAAGGACATCCCATCACAGCCAGGAACCCCACAGCCAGTTACCCCATCATGGCTGGGAAACACAGCATGCCCAGAAACTCCCCCAGGGCTGTAGCACACCCCAATAGACCCAGGCACCCCACAACCAATTACCCCACCACTGTAGGAGATCCCACAAAACCCAGGCACCCCAACACATCCAGGCACCCCACAATCAGTCCCCCCATCACAGTATGACATCCCAACACATCCAAGCACCCCACAACCACTCACCCCACTGTGGCAGGACACCCCAACACGCCCAGAACACCCCCAGCCAGTCACCCCAATACTGCTCAGCATCCCACCAGCACATCCCCAGCCCCCCAACACCGCTGCCACTGATACTCGCCTGTCCCCCCAATCCTCCCAGTTCCCCCCAATCCTCCCTGTCCTCCCAATCCTCCCTTGTCCTCCCAATCCTCCTTGTCCCCCCGATACTCACTGTCCCCCTCCACCTTCTCGGGCGTCCGGCTCCAGATGATCTGGCGCGTCTCCAGCTTCACCTGGAAGGTCCTTCTCTCCGGCCTCTGCGACTTCTTCTGGTAGAACAAGGTGAGGACGGTGCCCATCTCCAGGCAGCGCAGGATCCTGCCCATGTCCCCCGGCTCCATCCTGGTGTCCTCCAAGAAGCCATTGACGCTGTTGTGCCTGGCCATGGACATCTTCACTGCTCGGCCATCGCCCGGCGGAGCCGCACAGCCGGGATTGTCTCATGCAGGAGAGGACGAAACCAAAGGGCCGAAAGCTTCCCCTGGGGATTTTTCTGGGATCGCCCCGGGCGTGGGTTTTCCTCTACGGACGAGCGGAGCACGGGCAGGACGCGCAGCCGCCGGGATTGGCGACAGCGGGGAGGAAAAGGCCGGGCTGGAGGTACCGTGACCTTCGTGTCACCAAGGCTGGATCCGGCCCTGGCGCTGGCATCCAGCGGCGCTGGGAAAAGACAACGCCGGCCTTGCTCGCGGATGAGTTTTTGGATGTGGGGAGGAGGAAAAAAAATCCAGCCCCACAGAAAAAAAAAAAAAGGCAAAAAAAAAAAAAAAAAGCCAAGTCACCCCAAAAGTGATGGTGGTGAGGTGGCAAAAATCCTCCTCCTTCCTCCCTCTCTCCCCGGCCTCCGGGCCGAGCGGGGCCGGGGTTTGGGAATGGGGTGTCGGGAGGTGTTGGGGAAGGTTTGGGGAGCAGCGGGATGGCGGTGGGAAGGGATGTGGGATGCGGGGTTGGGGTGGTCGGAGGTGGGTGGGGAGGTGGGATGGGGGGGAAGGGGAGGGGGTTCCCACAGCCCGCCCGCCCGCCGCCCCTTTTTTTTTTCCCCTCTGCTGCTCCTTAATTTCGGGCTGATGAAATGGACGCCCGGAGGAAACTGCAATCACACATGGCCGGAAAGAGATCAGAAAGGAATTTAAAAAAAAAAAAAAAAAAAGATCTTGGAGAAAGGAAAATGCGAGCCGGGGGAGGAGGAGGAGGGGGGGGGTGTTTGTGTGGAAAAGATGGCTGAGGGTGACATCTAGAGGAATTCCAGATGGGAATCGCATTTGGGGGTGGGGGGGGTATCCCAGCACAGGGGGCACCCTGGGATGGGGCTGCATGGGTGGAAAAGTGGGGTTTTTTTGGGGGAAAAAAGGGGTTAAAGGAAAGCAGCTGCCGTGGGTTTAGTTCCTGGCTGTCCCTGAGCTGAGCTGGGAATGAAGCTCCAGGAGGGATCGGGATTGGAATCACTTCAGTCATGAGTTTTGTCCAGCCTCAGCTCGATGGGAAGTGCAGGGTGGTGATGGAACATATGGAGGGAGGGGGGGTGGAAGGCAGCAGGGCACAGGGATTGATGTCACAGCCCCTGTTTTGTCCCTTTGATGGATTCTGGGTGGGAAAAGAGCAGCTGGTGCTCTGGGAATTGTGCAGGGATTTGGGGGAGGCAGAGGGTGAGGGGGAACCAGGATGGGCAGGGGATTCTTTCCTGGCTCCACGCTTTGGGAATTTGGACCAGGAGGGGATTTTGCGGTGCTGGCTCTGCTGGGGAATATTTGGGATCCTAGTGATGGATGCTAAAGGAGATGCTGATCCAGTGATGGACACTCAAGAATTTGGGGATCACAGTGATGGAGGTTCAGGAATCCAGAGATCCATGTCCCAGGTTCATCCCACAGTGTGGGCAGGAGGAAAAGAGGTAATTCTGCCCCTCTGCCCTGCTCAGGTGAGATCCCACCTGTAGAACTTCCTCCAGCCCTGGGGTCCAACAGCAGAAGGATGTGGAGCTGCTGGAGCAGATCCATAGGAGGCCCTGGGGATACTCTGAGGGATGCAGCCCCTCTGCTCTGGAGCCAGGCTGGGAGAGCTGGGAATGTCCAGCCTGGAGAAAAAAAGGCTCCAGGGAGACCTCAGAGCCCCTTCCAGTGCCTGAAGAGGCTCCAGGAGAGCAGGACAGGGACTTGGGACAAGAGGTGGAGTGACAGGACACATGGAATGGCTTCCCACTGTCAGAGGTCAGGGATAGATGGGATATTGAGAAGGAATTATTCCCTTTGAGTGTGATCAGGTGCTGGAATGGAATTTCCAGAGTAGCTGTGGCTGCTCTTGGGTCCCTTGGAAGTGTCCAAGGCCAGGCTGGATTGGGCTTGGAGCAGCCTGGGATAGTGGAAGTTATCCCTGCCTGTGGCAGGAGGTTGGAACTGGATGCCCTTCAAAAATCCCTTCCAATCCAAATTTTTTTGTGATTCCATGACTCCCGTAGGGCCATGGAGCTGGTTTGCACCACCTGGAAGTGGCTCAGTGAGGACTGGGATATTTAGGATTTTACCCTCATGCAGAGAGAGTTGAGAGAGAAAGAGATCTCCATCTTTCCACTGGCTGCCTGCAAATCTCCACTTCCCCAAAGAACCTGGGGACATACAGGGTGGAAAGGAGATCGTGAAGGGATTTTATTTTCCTTCCTTTATCCATGAATTAACTTCTGTTTCCCCCCCTACTCCTCTGGAGCAGAATAAGCTTTTGTTCAGGGCAATAAGCCGCAGAGATAGTGGCTGCTTGTGTTTATGTTTTCCATTTCCAGGCAAATCCCATTTCAGATCCCCCCTGAACGCCGGGCTGGGAACTGAACATCCCAATTGGAGCGAGCTGCGGTGGATGGAGGATCAGAATAGAAGATTGTTTTTCCACATGGGGTTGAGCAGCCGGGGTTTGGCTTCTGATGTCCATCCAAAACACGTGGGTGGGGAAGGAATGCTCTGTTTTCAGTCAGCAATGGAATCACTGGTTTAATTTTAGCCTCTCCGGAGCAAAGCTTGCAGAAAGGAGTTCCCAGAGCAAAGAACCCTAAGGAGAAGAGGAGCTGGAGTCTCCATGTGGCCCCCAGGAATAGTGGTGTGCCCCCAAACCGGTGCTGCTGAGCACCCAAAATTCATGGTTCTTCTTAAAAACCTGGATGTGACTCATCTGTGCAGGTCAGGAGAAGTGTTGGGACATCGTGGAGCTGTTGGGAAGACAAGGAGAAGCCATGGATGTGCCAAGCTCCATCAAAAGGTGCCCCATCAATACACAGGGTGCTTCAGTGGGTGAAATGTCAGGAAAAAATGGTCCCACAAGGAATCAAGCAAGTTGAATTCCCTCTGTGACTTTCGGATGTGCATCAATCTGTTTTGCCGAGTGGTGCTGCCCACAGAACTCCAGAGATCCAGCTGGGAGAGGAACGAGGTAAAAAACAAAACAAAACAGAAAGGTCTCAAAAATTCACTTCCTTCTTTCTTGAACATCCTTCCCTCTCATCCAGGGCTTGCAGAGGATCATCTGATGCCACTTTCCCCTCAGCTTTTCCAGCCATGACTCAGATTGTCAGGAAGTTTGTTTCGCCTCTCTTTGGTGCTGTTGTGAAATTTCCCGAAACCAAAAGGATTTGCAAATGTTTTTTGACAGGTCCTGCAAGGTGGGAATTTTGCAATGGCAGCTGGTGGTGTAACTGCATTAATTTGGGATAAAACCAGATCCCTGGATGGCCACATGCTCCTGGAAGAGCTCTATTGGGCAATGCTGAACATCCAAACCATATTCCCAATCCAAATATTTACAATTGGCAGTGTATGGATTTTTTTTTCTCAGCCTTTCCAATCAGGGAAAAGTCCAAGGCCCAAGCACTTGGGGAGCAAAGTCCTCTCCCCTTCACAGCTGAAGTTGGATCAATACAGATGTTTTCACATGAACAAATATTTTTGGGAATCCTTCCATGGTTTCCTGGTGGATTGATTCAATCCCTTGGAATTGGCAAGGGAAAAGCCATGTTTCCATTGCCAGGATATGGTGGAGTCATATCAGAATCATGGAATGGTTTGGGTTGGAATGAGCCTTAAAATTCATCCAGTTCCACACTTTGCCATGGGCAGGGACACCTTCCACTATCCCAGGCTGCTCCAGCCTGGCCTTGGATACTTCCACGGAATGGGCAGCCACAGCTTCTCTGGAATTCCATTCCAGAACATCACCACCCTCACAGGGAGAAATTTCTTCCCAGTATCCCATCTAACCAGCAGGAAGCCATTCCCTGTGTCCTGTCCCTCCATCCCTTGCTCCAAGTACCTTTCCAGCTTTTCTGGAGCCCCTTCAGGCAATGGAAGGGGCTCTGAGATCTCCCTGGATCCTGCCCTTCTCCAGGCTGGACATTCCCAGCTGTCCCAGGCTGGTTCCGGAGCAGAGGGGCTCCATCCCTTGGAGCATCTCCGTGGCCTCCTCTGGATCTGCTCCAGCATCTCCATGTCCTTCTGCTGTTGGGGAACCCAGAGCTGGATCCTGTGAGTCCCTGTGGTTTCCTTTCCTCACTCAGTAAAGGAAACTCATTTTGCCATAGGATGTCACAGCCCTCACGATCCCATTCCCACAGAGCAGAGGATTTAGGACATTTTTGGGTTAATTGATTTGTGGCTGAGGTTTTTGATCCATGGTTGGTCCTTCTACCTCCAAAATGAGCCATCCTGGATTCAGTGGGTGAACAAAGAGGAGAAAGAAGAGGATTTGCTCTCTGTCCCCACTTGAACTACCTTGGAAAAGAATTGTCCTACTGGGAATGACAATGACAATTACTAGTGGGTATGACAATGACATAGAAGCACAGAGATCATCCCTCTGGTTTCTCCCTTTCCCAAACATGTGGATTCAGGTCTGTCTGCAGCTCCTGCCCTGACAGTGCCACTTCAGGCAAGAAACATCCCCAAAAAAACAGACAACACCACAAAAAACCAGCACCCACTCAATAAATGACAGCAGCTTTTCCTTTAGGATCCTACAGCCATTTCTTCTCCCATTCCTGACATTCTCCTCTCTGTTTTCCATCTAACCCAGGAGACATCTCCTTCCCTTGAGCTCTCCTCTGGAGTCTTGCTGTTATCAGCAAAAAAATGTGAGTTGAGAGTTTGTTTGCCCTTGGGAAGCACTTTTTTTTCCTCCATTGGAGTTAAAATAGGAAAAACATTTTGTAGAAGAGGCAAATTTCTTCAATGATAAATAATTGCTGATCTTCTCTTCGAGCTGGGGCTGTGTCCATGGATTTCTGTAGGAATGGGAGGAATGGTTTTTAGGAGTAGGGCCTGGAGTGACGGGATGAAGGGTGATGGATTTTTAAAAAATGGGAGAGGTTTAGATTGGAGATAAAGAAGAAATTGTTCACTCTGAGGATGGTGAGAGGCTGGATTGGGCCACTCAGGGAAATTGTGGATGCCCCATCTCTGGAAATGTTGAGAAGAAGAAAGGGGAGAAGAAGGAGAAGGAGAAGGAGAAGGAGAAGGAGAAGGAGAAGGAGAAGGAGAAGGAGAAGGAGAAGGAGAGGGAGAGGGAGAGGGAGAGGGAGATAAAGAAAAGGAGAAGGAGATAAAGAAAAGGAGAAAGAAGGTGGGGAGGAGGAGGAGGAGAGAAAGATGGGAAGGAGAAGTAAAAGGGAGAAGGACAGGAGGAAGAGAAGAAGGAGAGGGAGGAGGAAGAGGAAAAGGAAAAGGAAAAGGAAAAGGAAAAGGAAAAAGAAAGGGAAAAGTCCTGCAGCCAGATCACACCCCATGAGTCCATGCCATGGATGGTGCTGCCACAGCAGGGAATGGGTCACTCACCTCCAGACTCTTCCCAATCCTTCAGAAAAAGGATGCAGGGAACAACCACTGACCTTGGGACTACACAGGTTTTAAACCTCCACTCTTTTGATTTTCCACTTCCTCCTGGATTCTCTCCCATTTCTTTACACTTTAATTAAGGCATCTCCCTGAAATCTTGACACAACAATCCCAGAGACTCAAAAGTGCTGAAGACATTCCAGGAAAGCTGTGGGTGCCCCATCCCTGGAATTGTTCCAGACCAGGTTGGATGGGGCTTAGAGCAGCCTGGAATAGTGGAAGGTGTCCCTGCCCATGGAAAGGGGTGGAATTCAATGACTCTGAAAGTCCCTTCCAACCCAAACCATTCCATGACTCCATGATGTCCCACACAAGCTGTTCCTGCAAATGGATCCCTGGCAGTACTGGGTGTTTCAGCATCCAGGGATCCTCTGGCACACTTGTCCCTGGATCTGCACTGGGATGATGTTTTAGGACATTGAAAGGATTTATTTTTGGGCTGAACGAGATAATTTAATTCCTCTTCCCTGTGTTCCCTTCCCTGGGATGTTTACTCACTCAAAACCCTGCACTTGTTGGGTTTTTTTGGGTTTTTTTCCCCCTCTTTTAAAAAAAATTAAATTAGACTTCCAAAGTGTCATATAAACGTAGTGCTGTGAATTAAAAGTGCCATGAATTCTTTTTGGATATGTGCTTGTGACAGGAACGGGTTGGAAAGCCAGAAAAAAAAAAAAGAGGTTTATTTTAATATTTTAACATCCTCATCTGTCCTTTGCCCTCTGCACAAATCCTAGGGGAGATTTCTGCCAGCTGCTTGTCCCGAGGCAGGATGCTCTTCTGTATTCCCTGGAGAAGATCCAGTTCATGCTTAAAATGCTGCTTCTCCATCTCTGGATACCCCCATCCCAAAGCTCTGCCGATGGAAAACATCCAAGGATGACCCCAAGTGGTCCAAGATCCTCCAAACTTTGCATTTTCTCCTTACAAATTTTGGTGTAAATTGGTGAAACAGCTTTGAGTTTGCCTTTTTCCTGAGGTTGGATTTGTGGGAGTGGTGGATCCACGGCTTCCCTGGGTTAAAAATGAGCTTTTCCTCCACGTGTGCTGAATTAATTTCAATTCAGAGCAGCTCGTTCCGAGCTCTTTTATGCAAAGCACTCGACTCCCTGTGCCAGCACAAGGGAGGGAAGGAGCAGCTGGGAGTGGAGGAGGATTTTTTTTGGCACAAGTGCCAATTCCTGTCAGTTTAAAGCCATTATGAAACTCTGGGTGGGATTTGGGACCAATTGAAGCTGATCTGAGGCCGCCCAAAGGGAGGAGATCTGTCATTCCTGCCTGCCTGGCTCCCAGCCTGTTCCCATGTGTGCAAGGCTTGGAAAAAAGAGAGGATTTGAAGTCTTTTTTAGCAGTTTTAGGGTCAGACTCCCCCAAATTCTTTGTATTTTGAAACCTTTTCTCGCAAAATAATTTATCCCAACCAGCTGGTTCTTCCCATATTCCACTTTAAAACGCCACAAAACACCAAAAATTATTTACTAAATCTCCATTTCCAAGCAGGGAAATTGTAGGCTCATCCCAAAGATGTGATTTGATCAGAGCTGGGACAGGCAGAACTCCCTGGCTGCATTAGGAAGTGAGATATCCCAAGGGACAACATCTGTTTTAAAGGATTTGAGGCTGATAATGGGTTGCTTTTCCAAATGTTCCATCCTGGTGTCGTGTTGCTCCAGCTCCTTGGCTCAGCTTTTTGTCCCCTGGACAATATTAGGCTGGAGTTTTATCTCCTTTGCACACTTGAGGCTCTGCTGCTCTTTGTTTATGGGGTTTATTCCCTTGGGGAAGAATGAAATTATTTGGAAAACAAACTCCTTAAGAATTTTCTTCACTTCCACAGTAAATTTGAAGATTTGAGACCGGTTTTCCTGCAAAGCATTTTATAAATGACAGAAAAAGTGTGGGAAATAGGGAATCACGAGGCTGATGGGTGGAATTAACATTTCCTTGCTGGAGATTTTCCTTTGGATCACCAGCAATTCTCCCCCTCATGCCTGGGTGTGGGAGGACACTGGTGACAGGAGAGGGGTCAGGGGGTGGGGACAGGGACAGGGGCTGGGGACAACTGGACCAGGTTTACCTTGATACGGGACATCCCAGAATCCTGGAATGGTTTGTGTTGGAAGAAACCTTGAAGATCATCCCATTCCAATCCCCACCATAGGCAGGGACACCTTCCACTATCCCAGGTTGCTCCAAGCCCCATCCAGCCTGACCTTGGGCATCTCCAGGGATGGGGCAGCCACAGCTTCTCTGGGAATTCCATTCCAGCTCCTCAACACCCTCCCAGTGAATAATTTTTTCCAATATCCCATCTCACCCTGTCTTTTGTCAGTTTGAAGCCATTCCCTGTGTTCTGTCCCTCCATCCCTTGTCCCAATTTCCTCTCCAGCTCTCCTGGAGTCCCTTTAGGCACTGGAAGGAGCTCTGAGGTCTCCCTGGGGCCTTCCCTTCTCCAGGTTGAACATTCCCAGCTCTCTCAGGCTGGCTCCAAGATTTACGCATTCCAAGTAGATAATTTGTGTTTCACGCATTTTGGTAATTGCAGCCTTAGTGAAGCCTTGGGAGCTGAAAATGTGGAGAGAGAAGAAGAAACTTGGGATAAAATATCACCCAAACCCCAACCCAACTGAACATGGAACCAATGGACCAGGGAGAAGTGGGGAAATATCCAAGGCCAGGAGAAAGAAAAACTGGCTCCCCCTTTTCTGTGCAGAACTATAAATAATTCCAGTATTTTGGATCAGTTTGTGGATAATGGTCTTGCACACCGTGGAAGAATCTTTTTTTGGACAACAGTCACAGGAGAAATGCTGCAGCCATCTGATTGTGAAAAACGCCACTCACTTGTTTTTAAAATTTTAAAAGTTTAATAGTTATAAAATGGTTATAAAAATAGTAATATAATTAAAGTAATAAAAATTTGGACAATTTGGATTAGAACAATATGAGACAATAAAAACAAAGACTTACAGATGTCCAGGTATCTTTTTCTGGGCAGAAAAAGCCTGAAACAGGACACATGTTAACAGAGGATTAACCCTTAAAAGCAGTAACTTGCTGCATATTCATACACCTCATACATGACGCATAAATTCCATTCAAACAAAGGATTCTGTCTGGTCAGCGTCAACTTCTTCCTCTTAATCCTAACAGCATTTTCAAGGCTGAGCAAGGCTGGAAAAAGTTTGTTTATTCTGATAAGAGAGCAATAAATTCTTTTTCTCTGAAAGATTTCGGTACCTTGTGACTGCTATCTCACTGTGAGTCCTTTAAAAATGTATCTTACATAGCAGAGTTTCTACTTTAACATTATGTTACAACCTAAAACTATATTTAACACACTACTTAAGAAAATTAATACAGCATAAGTTTCTAACATAATGCATATAATATTCATTTTAATATTTGAGAAAAGCCAATCATAAAATATGCATTTTGCACATGATCATTGGAGATGGGGACGGTGGACCAACCAGGCAGGGATGGGGACAGGAGAAATGGGGATAACTGGGCCAGGCAGGGATGGGGACAGGAGATGGCTGGGTGAAGTTGTGGAAGGAACAGAGGCTGGGACCGAGGAGAGCCATGGTGGCCCAGGCTGAGGACAGCTGGTCCAGACTAAGACAGTGTGAAAAATGTATATTTTATTATTGGCTTTTCGTGAATATTACAATGAATATTATATGTGTTATGTTAGAAAGTTATGCTGTATTAATTTTTTTAGTAGTGTGTTAAATATAGTTTTAGGTTATAACATAATGTTAAAAAAGAAACTGTAAGATACTTTTTTTTAAGGACTCACAGCAAGATAGCAGCCACCTAAATCTTTCAGAAAAAGAGAATTTATTGCTGTCTTATCAGAAGAAATGAACTTCTTCCTGCCTTGCTCAGCCCTGAAGACACTGTTAGAATTAAGACAAAGAAGTTGATGCTGACCAGACAGAATCCTGTGTTTGAATTGAATTTATGCATAATGTATGAGGTGTATGAATATGCAACAGGCTATTGTTTTTAAAGGTTAATCCTCTGTTAATGTGTGTCCTTTTTTGGACTTATTTTGCCCAGAAAAACATACCTGGACGTCCGTAAGTCTTTGTTTTTATTGTCTCATATTGTCCTAATCCAAATTGTCCAAATTTTTATTACTCTAATTGTATTGCTATTTTTATAACCATTTTATTACTATTAAACTTTTAAAAAATAAATAAAAAAAGTAATTGGCGTTTTTCATAATAGGAACAGGGGACAGAGTCTGGTGACAGCTGGACCAGGCTGAGATGGGAAGAGGGGACAACCGAGCTTCTATCCCAGGCCGGGGACAGAGGCCGGGGTCAGCCAGGCCGGGCTGGGTTAGGCCCAATCCCAGGCCTAGGCCCGGGCCCAGTTTAGGCCGCGCTGTCCCTTCCTGGTTGCCCGGCAACGGTCGCGGGAGTCACGTGACCGCTCAGGAGCGCTCACGTGAGTCCGTTGGCGTCGGGCGGCGCCGGTTGATGACATCACAGCGCCGCGGGGCCGTCCGGGAGTGCTGCGGGAATGGAGGAACGGGAGCGGCTGTGCCGGGAGATCCGAGTGCTCCAAGGTTTGGGAATTGGGGTTATTGGGAATGGGAGAGGCTGTGCCGGGAGATCGGAGTGCTCCAAGGCTCGGGAATTGGGGAAATTGGGAGTGGGAGCGGCTGTGCCGGGAGATCGGAGTGCTCCAAGGCTCGGGAATTGGGGAAATTGGGAGTGGGAGCGGCTGTGCCGGGAGATCGGAGTGCTCCAAGGTTCGGGAATTGGGGGAATCGGGAATGGGAGAGGCTGTGCCGGGAGATCCGAGTGCTCCAGGGTGCGGGAATTGGGGAAATCGGGATATGGGAGAGGCTGTGCCGGGAGATCCGAGTGCTCCAGGGTGCGGGAATTGGGGGAATTGGGGAAATTGGGAATGGGAGAGGCTGTGCCGGGAGATCCGAGTGCTCCAGGGTGTGAAGGGATTGGGGAGACATTGGGAAATGAGAGGACATGGGGAAAAAAGGGAGGGAAGGACGAGGAAAAGAAGCCGGGGTCTGGAAACTGGGAGTGGCTGGAGCAATGTGAGAGGACCTGGAGGAGGGATAAGGGGAAATCTGGGCATCTTGGGAGGTGGTGCAGTGTTTTAAGGGAATTTTGGGAATCTGCTTTGGGACAGGGAAGGGTTGTGATGGGACCTGGGGGGTTTTTGGTGGGGGTGGGACGTTGGATTTTAGGGGAGTATGAGCGGGATGGGGATGGAGAAGATCCCAAAGTGCTGGAGAAGGAAGGAATGGGGAGAAGAGAGGACTCAGGAGTTCTGGGAGAAGAGGGAAGTGATCCAGGGAGTGCTGGGAAAAGGCGGAAAGGGAAAAGACCCAGGAAAGCTGAGTGGGCCAAGGCAGGGAGGGAGCAGAGCCCATGGAGTGCTGGGGGATTCTGGGGTCCCCACACCAGGGAATTCCCACAGTGCTGCTCTCAGCAGGATCTGGGACTCTCCTGGCTTTGGGAAGGGGCTTTTCCCTGTCCCACAGCCCTGAGCTGGGAGCACAGAGGTGGGATGTGGATCCATGTGCCCTTCCCAAGCTCTGGAAAGCACCAGAGCTTATTTTAGCACCAAATCTCTCTTTTTTTGTCCTTCAAAATGAATTTTCCTCGTTAGTGAGGCCACAACCTCCGCTCAGGATTTGGGATTTACTTCTCCAGGAGCTCCCAAGTGGGGGAATGATGAGAGGGAGGAAAACAATCCTTGCTTTTCCATGAGGAATGTGCTGACTCAGCTCTCCTGGCAGCACCGTGACCCCGGTGAAGGAAGAACTCTGCCTGAAATACCAGGCTCCAAATTCCTTTGGGAATCACTCATGGGAAAGGTTTTCTGAACACTGAGGCTGGACAAGGGCAGGAATTCCCAAATTAACAGGGATGTTGCCTTCCAGAGGGACACAGCAGCAAAGCCTTGGAGTGTCCTTGTTGCTGCTTTTGGAGGAAAGCAAGGAAGGGAACTTGGGAAGGGTCTGGAGCACCAGGAGCAGCTGAGGGAGATTGGGGGGCTCATCCTGGAGAAAAGGAGGCTCAGGAGGAACCTTCTGGCTCCCTAAAATTCCCTGACAGGAGGGTGAAGTCAGGTGGGATCAGGATCTGCCAGGATACAGGAAATGGCTTCCCATGGCCAGAGTGCAGGGATAGATGGGATTTTGGGAAGGAATTCTTCCCTGTGAGGGTGGTGAGGGGCTGGGATGCAATTCCCAGAGAAGCTATGGCTGCCCCTGGATCCCTGGAAATGTCCAAGGCCAGGTTGGATGGGGCTTGGAGCAACCTGAACCAGATGTTCTTGAAGGTCCCTTCCCACCCAAACCATTCCTGGGCGCTGTGATTCCATGACTTTTCCTTCCACCCTGGCTCATCATCCAAAACCCGAGTGGTGATGCAGTTCCAGCACAAGGAAGAGCAGCTCTGTGCTGCTCTCAGATTCCCGTGGGATCAGGGAATTAATGCTCTCTCTCCTCTGCCACAGGTCTCATAAACAGCCACAGGAACATTCACGGGAATGTCCCACGCCCGGCGCCATCGGCTCCTCCGAGGTGGAACAACCCCTGCCAGCCTGGATACACCAGGAGAGGAGCCTTTTCCACCAGGTACCCCCAGCAGGCTCCCAGGAATTTCCACCCACGCCAAGCTCACTCCTGGAGGAAAAAATACTGCCTGGACAACCGGCTGCCGGGATCGGGGTATGAGGCTGGAAGCGCTTCCAGCACTTCCCAGGGTTTTGGGAGCCTTGGGGACAGCCAGGCTCCTGAGGCACCGGAATCATCCCCGGAGAGGCACGTGGACTTCACCATGGATGGGAACATCGTTGTGGATATCCAGGTGCCACAGAGGGCTGGCCAGGAAAATGTGGGTCCTTACGGAGAGTTTTCCAGGCGGGAAGTGGCGGTGGCTCCTTCGGCGGATGGAAACATCCAGAAATCTCTTCTCCAGGAGGAAGAGAGAAGACCTTCCCTCTCCATTTCCTTCAGTTCCACCTCGAGGACTGTGTGCCTGCCTGGAAGCGGGGCTGGGAGCTCCTTTTCCACCTCTGGAAGCACCAGTGAAAGTGCCGTGGCGCTGAAGTCAGAGCCACAAAAACCTCTGGAATTTCCAGGTCAGGAGCCAGCCCAGCACTCGCTACGGATCAAGGCAGAACCACTCTCTCCAGGGCAGCCAAGTGGTGAGGAAGTCCAGGATGCTTCCCTACATCCCAAACTCTTTGGGAATGCTGAAACGCTCTCTCGACCTGCTCAGGCTGGGGTGACTCTGGTGAAGAGCAGATTTCCCGTAATTCCCAAAGCTCCTGCTCTCCAAAAAGCTGCCTCAGCACCCATCTCCAGCAAATCTCAGAAATTCAGGAAAAACAACTACACCTGGGTGGCAAACCCTGGGAAAAGCTCCCGGATTGTGAAGAGGTGGGCGAGCCCTCGAGCCGAAAATTCCAAGAAGGGCGTTGTGGGAGTGGACAAAGGTGCCAAAATCTCCCCCAAAGCGGATTTGGGAGCCAAGATAAAGAAATTGGGATTGCAGTCCAAGCTGGGGGTTTCTCCCAGTAAATATAAGTGGAAAGCCTCCAGCCTGCAGACTTTGCCTTCCACTTCCAAGTCAGCATTCCAGTGGAGATCCGAGGACCAGAAGGAAGCTCCAGCCCCAAATGTCCCTCGAACCGTCTCCGTCCCAGCGGCTCCGAGCGTGGCGTCCGTTGTTCCCGGTGGGATGAAATCCTTTGGAGAGGCTGCACTGTCCAGCTACAAAGTGAAGAGTCGGACAAAAATCATCAAGAGGAAGGGGAATGTGGGGTAAGTTGTTGCTTTGGGTTTTGTGTTTTGGATTTTGTGCGTTTCATGTCAGGTTGTGGCTGTGGGAGAAATTCCAGGGGGGGTTGTTGTGTGCTGGAGGATTTATGGAATCATGGAGTGGTTTGGGCTGGAAGATCTTAAAAATCATGGAATTCCATACCTCTGCTATGAACAGGGACACCTTCCACTAGACCAGACTGCTTCAAGCCCCCTTCAACGTGGCCTTGGACACTTCAGGGAAGGGGCAACCACAGCTTCTCTGGAAATTTCATTCCAGGGCCTCAGCACCCTCCCAGGGAAGAATCCCTTCCCAATATCCCATCTGTCCCTGCCCTCTGGCAGTGGGAAGCCATTCCCTGTGTCCTGTCCCTCCATCCCTTGTCCCAAGTCCCTCTCCAGCTCTCCTGGAGCCCCTTCAGGTCCCGGAAGGGGCTCTGAGGTCTCCCTGGATCCTTCCCTTCTCCAGGATGGACATTTCCAAGTCTCCCAGCCTGGCTCCAAAGCAGAGGAGCTCCATCCCTTGGAGCATCTCCATGGCCTCCTCTGGATTTGCTCCAGCAGTTCCATGTCCTCCTGATATTGGGTGATCCAGAGCTGGATCCTGTGAATCCCTGTGGTCACTGACCCTTCCTCACTCAGCAAAGGAAGCTGCATTTTCCTTGATTTAATTTCAAATTCTCATTGTTGTGTGTTGATTCCTGCTTCTGTTTCCCACATCCTTTCAGTGCTTCCCAGCAGGTTTCCATCCTTGTCTTGGCTGGAAAACTATCCGTGGGTGGATTGTGCTGGGAAAATCACTCTGGAGCAGCCTGGAGAAGCTGGGAATGTTTGGGATTTTTTTGCAGTTCAGGGAGACCTCCCACACCTTGGTAAATTCCAGCAGAACCAGGGAAGGGATCATCCCCCTGTTCTGGGCACTGCTGAGGCTCCTCAAATTCTGGGGGGAAAATATTGAGGATCTGGAGCATGTCCAGAGTTGGGAATGGAGCTGGGGAAGGGTCTGGAGCACCAGGAGCAGCTGAGGGAGCTGGGAGAACTCAGCTTGGAGAATAGGAGGCTCAGAGGGGACCTTCTGGCTCCCTAAATTCTCTGACAGGAGAGTAAAGTCAGGAAGGATCAGGATCTCCCAGGGAACAATGGACAGAGTGTGAGGAAACAGCCTCAAACTGCTCCAGGGGAGGTTTAGTTTGGATATTTGGAAAATTCTTTTTTGTATAGGGTGGTCAGGCATTGAGAATCCTCATCCCTGGAGAGATTTAAGATCTCTGTGGATGTGGAACTTGGGGACATGGTCAGTGGTGTCCATGGCACTGCTGGGAAATGCTTGAACTCGCTGATCTCAGAGATCTTTTCCAACCCAAACCATTCCATGATTCCATGATTCAATCCCTCACATCTGTTGAGCAGAAGGCAGTGGGTAAGTCTGGCTGTAAAACACCTCACTCTCCATCTGTTCCTTGCCAGGAACTCCTCACATTTGCCCATTTCCTTGGAATTCTCTCTTCAGAGCTTCTCCTCCCCAGAGGAGAATCCCGGTGGGATTTGACTCTTCTTGGAGCCCTGGAGAAGAGCACCAGGAGCGTTTTGGTCACTTCCCTGCTCCCTCCTAACCGTGTGACATTCCCTTTCCCAGTTCCTCCACGGATAAGAAGACCATCTCCCCCACCACAGCTCTCAAGAGCCGCTTCCACCTCCGGAGGAGGAATTCCACGAAGGGAAAACCCTCGGTGACGGCGAAGCGCTCCTCGCCCCGGGGCCTCGTGCAGATTTCCAAGCACCGCCTCTGCCGGATGCCGGCGACCAGGACACAGGCAGCCACCAAGGAAGGTAGGAGCAGGCATTCCAAGGGCTCACTGGACTCACTGGAGTGATTCCAAGGTGTTTGGATTTGGGGATGTGTTGCTGTGTCCTCCTGGAGGTGTTGTTGGTTGTGGAGCAAACACTGAGGAGAAGTTTCACTCCATATCTCTGTTGCCCTTTTGGTATTTTCACAAAAAATCTTGTTTCCTGCTTTTCCTGGGGTTTCCCTGGATTTTCAGAAAGGTTTTCCAAGATGGGAGAGGTTGGCAGAGGCAGGAATACACAAATCTCTCACCTGTATTCCAGTGTGGCGTCCAGTTTTGCATCTAATTTGCTTAAAACACCAGTAATTAGTGGAATAGTGAATCCATCACGTTTGGGAGCAGGGAATTTGCATCCATGTCCTGCTGCCTTGGAGCAGAACTCAGAGCTCAGAGCGGCACCACCACGTGTCTGGGATGTTGTTGGGCTGTTGGTGGCTCCAAGTCTGGTTCTTCTGTTCCCTAGGGATATTTTTGTGGATAAAAGGCTTCCCCCACCTGGGATTCAGTTGTTTCAGGTGAATATGAGGCACATTTTCCCTGTGGCCATGTGAAATTCCCCGTGGGAATTACTGGAGCTGGGAGAGGGGTTTGGATCAGATGTAGCTTGGATTTGTCTCCAGTTATATTTTGGGATTATTTGGTGTTCAAACAGCTCCATTGAGATGTTGAGTTTTCCTGCATGAGGGATTTTGGACAAGGGGCTGGAATGCTAGGACAAGTGGGAATATAGCTTCCCCCTGCAGAGTTAGATGGGAAATTGGAAAGGAATTCTTGGTAAGGCCCTGGAATGGAATTCCCAGAGAAGCTGTGGCTGTCCCTGGATCCCTGGAAGTGACCATGGCCAGCTGGGATGGGGCTTGGAGCAACCTGGGATAGTGGAAGGTGTTCCTGTTCATAGCAGGAGTGTGGAATTCCATGATCTTTTGAGTTCTTCCAACCCAAATCATTCCGTGATTCCATGAAAAGACCGAGACATGGAGCAGTTTGGGATTGCTACAGCATTTTAACCTCAGAGGGAGCTGAGGCAGTGATGATCCCAGGGATATCAGCTTGTTTGGAATCCCAGTTCCTTGATTGAAGGGAATGTTCCTGCACTGAAATCTTTATTTTAGCTGGATAGGAATGAGAAAATAAAGCAGGAATGTGGTTTTGCTCCAGGCTTTGGGAATTTGGCAAATAAAAAAGGTTGGAGTATGGAAGAAATAAAAAGGGAATAGGTCTGGAAGTGATCTTGGGAGAGCAGGGAGTTCATTTTCACCTCCAAAAGTGGATCCAGTTATCCAGCCTTTCCTGGCAGATGCTTCTCTGTGTGGCACCTTCTCCTTTGCAGAAAAATTCAGGAAGAGCCTGGATTTCCTTGAAATTCCCTCAGTGAATTCTGAATTTGCTCCCTTTGATTAAAATTGACGTTCTGGATTTGAATTCTTTTGTACTTCAAGATTTTTCTTGGAGAGCTTCAATCCCAGGCAGAGGATTTACAACTTCATGTGTTGGAATATTCTTAAACTCTGGGTTTGGAAAGCTGTGGAATTATTCCAGGGCTGTTCCTCTGTGTGCTCCAGGACTTCTGTGTTATTTTTTTCCCCCAAGTTTAGTAGATGAAGATTATTGGGTGGTGGATGGGGGAGGGATATTCCCAAGTTTGGAATGCTCACAGGGATTGGGACAACTCCCATGTTCCCTATAAATGTATAATTATGGATGTGGTGCCAGTGTTTTTGGTTCCACAGGAGCTGGGAATAAGTGAAGTTTTATGGATTCAATTCCTGGCTCCTAGGTTATAGAAGAGGTTTTGGGAAGGTTATTTTGGTTTCTTTTGGGGCAAAGTGTGGATATTAATCACCACAAAGGGGTGGATTTTCCAGTCTTCTCCATTTCTCCTTGGGCAGGTGTGAGGGAAGTAAATGGGGTTACTGGGATGCACTGGGAGCAGAGTGGGGTAGGAATGGAGCAGGGACATGGAGGGAAAGACAGAGGGGAGGAATGTTCCCAACTTCCTGCATGGCAGCGTGGCTGGAAAAGTTGGATCAGCCCCTTCCGTCCCCACGGATGTGGGGCCTGTGGTGACACAGCCTGGCTGGTTTCCTGTTTGTCCTGTTCCACAGGATTTGGGGATCTGTGGCACAGCTCTGTGGGTTGTACAAGGACATTGCTCCTGCTTTTCCCAAGTCCTGGTCTGTCTCCTGACTTTCCAGTTCCCTTCTTGGACCCCAATGGATCTGTTTGGTCTCATCAGTAGGGAAGCTGTTCCGGGTGTTGCTGAGTCTTAAAGTGGGATTAGTGTTTTCTAGTGCTCTGTCCCCTTCCCTCTGTTGGAATTGCTGTTATTTAGGGATCAGAGAGCCAGTGGGAAGTGGCAGATTGGTAGGAATTTTCTTGGGATTATTTGGGCTGTTCCTCAAGAGATCCACCTGCAGCTCTTATGGATTAATTCCAAAATAGTTGATTAAGTGGGATGTTTAATAACTGCTCAGATATTGGAGTGTGTCCCAAATGGAAGTTTTTCCAATGGGATGGTGGAGCAGGGAGAAAGTTCCAGGTCAGGCTGCCTCCCTCACTTCTGGGATCCTCAGGGATGTGATGGAAGAGGGATAAAAGGTGGTGATTGTTTCTCTCCTTATCCAGGAAAAAGCTGGAGGACCAACAAGGATCATCAAGGTCTCATGTGCCAGTGTTTTGGATAAAATCATGGAATGGTTTGGGTGGGAAGGGATATTGGAGATCATGGAATTCCAGTTCCCATCATGGGGCAGGGACACTTTTCACTATCCCAGGTTGTTCCAAGCTCCATCCAAGCTGGCCTTGGACACTTCCAGGGATGGGGCAGCTGCGGCTTCTCTGGGAATGTCATTCCAGCACCTTTGCAATTTCACAGGGAGAAATTCCTTCCCAAATCCCATCTATCCCTGCCCTCTGGCAGCAGGAAGCCATTCCCTCTGTCCTGGCACTTCAGGTCCTTATCCAAAGTTCCTCTCCAGCTCTCCTGGAGCCCCTTTAGGCACTGGAAGGGGCTCTGAGGTTTCCCTGGATCCTTCCCTGCTCCAGGCTGGACATTCCCAGCTCTCCCAGCCAGTCTAAATGCCAAAAGAGCTTTTTCTCCATGTCCTGTCCCATCACCTTGGGAATCCTTTATCCACTTTCTCCAGACTAAAGATGGGATATTCACAAAAGTTCAAGGATGGCATCTCTTTCTCACCAGTTTTGAGGGAAAACGCCAACTTTTAAGTGAGGTTTGACTGATCCAGGTGTGATGACAGCAGGATATTCCTGCTTTTCCCATCCTAAAAATCCCATGCCCAGGGATACAAGAATCCCACACTTTCCCAACAGCTTTTTCTTGTCTTTATCTGGGATTTCTTGCAGGATGAGGCCTATTCCCAACCTATTTTTGACGACAGACAAGTGAATCGTGGTAGTTGGGAACTTTTCCTCGACATTCCTTGGCTCATCCTGCTTGGGCTGTCATTTCTTATTCCCAGGATTTTTTCCTTGGTAAAAACTAGGAATAAGTGCTTCAAAGGAAGATTTCTTGATTTTTTTTCTAATTCATTTCAAGGTCAGACATGGGGCAAATATATGGACAAGGAGAATGGGAGTGACGACTGTGTGGTACCTGTGGGAAAATTTTGGATTTTTGCAGGAGAATCGGGGGCTTTTCCAGGAGAATTGGTGATTTTGGGAAGTGCACACAGCCCTGCAGAGGGCACTCGTGCCTCTCCCATCTCCTCAGTCCACCTTTTTCTGGTTATTGATGGCCTAATTTCGTCTTTATGTGAAAGAAAGCAGATCTGGAGTAATTTGCAGCAATAACCTGCTAATGCCGGGCCAGTATCAAAATTCCCATGTTCATTCCCGGTGGCAGATAAAACACTAATATATAATTATCCTTGCAAATTGGATTGTTTTAAATAACCAAAAGGCTACGGCCGGGGAGAAAACCATCCCATTTCCCTGGAGTTCCTATTGCGGGGTAATTGCTGCGTTCAATCAATTTCCTTGGCATTAGAAATTCCATCACAATCAACATTAAGCTTTATTCATTGTGATGGCAAAGAGCCGGATCATTTCTCCTCTTTTCCTTAACTGGCAAAATTAATCAGGGAAAAGATTTTAAACATTTACCCGTGCGAAAGAGGTCAGCTCTGCCACTATATTGCTCAGCAGATAAGGGGGCTAATAAAAAGAAAATTGAATTACTAATGATCGCCAGGAACAGAGTATATAAAACCTGGCAATCGCCCGGTGCAGGAAAAAAAGGGAATCAATTTTCTCCGGACAAGGTGCGCTCGTTTTTTATTTTGGCTCATATTATCAGCAATTTAATTGGAGAGAGCATAAACAGGAGGAAACAGTTAGGGAATAATGAGGCTGGAGGTGTAAAATCCTGCAGGATAGATGCTGGACACAATTTATTTGGCACAACAGATAATCACTTTAATTGAATCCAAAAGTGCAGCGTTCAGCAGCGCCGGCTCTGCGCCTCGCCCGGGGGGATCATGGAATATTACAAAGAGGCTCCTCCGTGTCTTTTCCACCTCTGTAATGTCCCCTTCCAGGCAGGACTGCTCCGGGATTGCTTCGGCACGGTCACAGCTGGCTGGAAGCAGGAGATGGAGAAAGCACGAGGGAGATTCTCCAGGGAATTTTCCTTATTTATGTTGTGTTTGTTCCTTAAATAATTCGGTGCTTGCCGGGTTGGGTGGCTCCGTGTGAGACCGGTCGTGTCCTGCTTGAGGTGAACTTGGAATGGTTTGGACTGGGAAGGATCTTAAAGATCAACTTATTTTGCTGTGTCCTGAGTTCAAAGCCTGGCTCCCTTTTCCTGCTGTGACTTCCAGGTCTGGCTATAAAAGGAACTTCTAAAGAGACTTTGGATTGTTTTCCTGGGAGAGGTGGGTGGTTCATTGTGGAATTTAGATCCCAAAACAATTTGGATTGGGAGGGACCTTGAAGATCATCCAATTCCACCCCCCTGCCATGGGCAGGGACA
Source organism: Melozone crissalis (assembly GCF_028551555.1). Lineage (NCBI taxonomy): Eukaryota > Metazoa > Chordata > Aves > Passeriformes > Passerellidae > Melozone > Melozone crissalis. The sequence goes on from NW_026535780.1 coordinate 371,764, forward strand.
CTTTCCACTATCCCAGACTGCTCCAAGCCCTGTCCAGCCTGGCCTTGGACATTTCCAGGGATCCAAGGACAGCCACAGCTTCTCTGGGAATTCTGTTCCAGTTCTTCACCATGCTCCCAGGGAAGAATTCCTTCCCAATATCCCACTAAACCTTCCCTCCTTCAGCTTAAGTAGATGTGGAATTGTTGCAATTCCCCGTCTGTGGCTGTGCAAGTCCAGGGCCAGAGCAGGAGTAATTTGGGAGCACATCCTTGTCAGATCTACTACATCCAACCTGGATTTGTGTTGCTTCCCTTGGAAATATTCCTTCCCTGCTTATCTTCCCCTTTCTCCTGCTCCAAACTGAGATAAGCCAGTGGTTGGTGTTATCAGCTTTCTGCTTTTCCTGTGTTGCCACCCCACTGCTGAAACTGCCAAACAGAAGGAATCCTGTTTGTTTTCCCATCTTCCTAAGGAGAAATTCCATAGGATTCAGAAAACCTGCTTCACTCTGCATCTGCAGAAGCTTCTCCAACTCTTTCCTGCCAGAATCACCCTCCAAAAAATTCCCAAAACCCTCATTTCTCTCCTTGTTCCAAATGATGTGACATGAGGGGGTTGGGATGGGCAAGGAGTGTTTGCTTGGAAAAACGCTGGAGGCAAAAGTGGCAGGAGCTGCTTTGCATTACTTGGGCGAGTAAAGGGGGTGTAAATGGTGAGGAGCAAGTTATGGGTGGCATCCAAATGCTCAGCTGCTGATAATTTTATTGACGCTGGGTGTTTGGATCCCTCTGGCAGCTCTGAAAATCTCAGCCCTGGATTATATACCCTCTCCTATTTTTTTCTTTTCTTGAAGGTTCCAGCAGGTTGATTCCCAGTGGGACAGCAATTGAGGGAATTTTGGAGGTTTTTTCCCTTGTTTGGTGTTTTATTGTATATTTATTTTATTTTATTTTTCTTATGAGTTGTGTGAGGCTGTGCCGCTCTTCGAGGCGACGCCTCCGATCGTGTTACAGCCGAGTTAAGCTCTTGATCCCTTCCCTCAGGGAAGCCCTTGGATCACACACAGAACTCCCCAGAGTTCATCACATCTTTTTCTTTGCTCCATCATCACTCCTGTTTTCCCGAGTTCCTTCCAGCTGATCCAAACCCTTCCAAGGTCGCCGCTCTCTGTCGTTCCTCTGTCCCACCTAGGTTTTGACCTTGCTTGGAAATCATTCCGTTGCCAGCTCTCTCTTCCCTCTGGCTTGTCCTTGGGAGCCAGGGGTGGAGCGTGGCTGGCGAGGTGGCTCCTCACTCCTTCAGGAATTGGGAAAAGTTCACATTCTTGGCTCTTTGCCGGGCCCGGTTACGTCAGTGGTCGTAAGTAGCGGTTTTGGGTTTCCGCCTTGACTTGGCATTTCCAGGTGACTCGTCCCGAGCTGCAAGAGGAGCTGCAGGCCCGGAGCCAGGATTGGGTATTCTCTTTGCAGAGCCCTCTTTTAAAAATAACAGCCTGCTGGGAGCGAGTGGATGGGCCTTGCTCAAGGAAGTGTTCCCATGTGGAAGTTGGATTTGGGATCAGGAAGATTGGCGACAGTGACAGAGGGAATATCTAGAGGGAAATGGGCATCCTGAAGGTGACAATTCCTGGGTGTCTCTTTCCCTGTGGAATTCGACCTCAGTTTGTACACTCAATTTGTTTTGGAAGCTGCATCCCTGGACGTATTCCAGGCCAGGTTGAATGGAACTTGGAGCAGTCTGGTCCAGTGGAATGTGTCCCATGGAAGGAGATGACCTTGAAGGTCCCTTCCCACGCAAACCATTCCATATTTTAATGAGAGTCACCTCTCAATCCCTATTTTAGGTAGTTTTACTTCCATATTTTTACCCCAGTCCCTATTTTAGAGCCTCTCCTGTGCACTCCAGCTCTGTTGGATTGGGAAATTCCATTGGTAGCCAGCAGCTCTTTGGGGAATAGTCTATTTATACACTAATAGGAAAAATATTTGGCTTTGGGGATGGATGAGATGCTTCCATTGGTCTGACCCTTGATATTTCCAGGTCTGTGGGGGGCTTTGTGTAAGAGTCCAAACCTTTCAGGGATGGCATGGTGTGGAAGTAAAATAGACAGGGAAAAAAAATACAGAGGGGAAAAAAAAGTAGGAAACACAGCAATAGGTCCTAAACTCCTCATTTCGCCTCCTAGAGCTTGCCTGGCCTTAAATATTTCCAGGAATGGAGCATCCACAAATTCTCTGGGCAACCAGGACCTCACCACCCTCACAGGGAAGAATTTCTACCCAATATCCCATCTGAACTTACTCCCAGTTTGAAGCAAATCCCCTTTATCCTGTCGCTCCATGCTCTTGGGAACAGATCTTTATCTTGGAAAGAGATATTTATTTGTCCATGGAATGCTTTGGCTTGGAAGTGACCTCTAGGAGTCTCCTAATCCAGCCAAAAAGGAAGCTTTTAAACCAGTTTTGGACCTGCTGCTTGGATTTGGGTGGAATTTCAGTGCTGATCCCTCTTATTCCACTGCTTATCTTTCCTTCCTAAATAAAAATAATGAAAATAAAAGTGGGTTAAGGCACTTATTAAAACCCATAACCTGAGAAGTGACAATGAGTCCCTTTTCCCTGTTTTTTTTTCCCTTTTTTTTGCTATTTTCTCCCACTTAATAAACTGTCTGACGGTATTCCCAGCACGGTCACAGTTGGAATTACTGATGCCAGCGTGGATGATCGGAGTATCCTCCACTGCTCTGTCAGGATTCCCAAAATCCCGCCCTGGCAGATGCTCAATTCCCCGTAAAACCTGCGTAGGTTTCTCTGTTCTGCTTTCTGCTTCCAGTTCTTTCCCAAATCCCAGTTTACACCCTAAGTTTTAAAATTTTCTCATGGAAATCTTCCCATTTGGTTTTCCTTGTAACGACTCGGAAGCGTCGGAGGGAAATTCCTCTCTCTGGCTGCTGAGCCGAGTTAAGCCGTTCATTCCAGGACTCGCTGGATTGCTCCGTGTGCTCTACAAAGTACTGGAAATGAGCAAAAAAAAAAAAAAACCCCTTGGAATACGGAACAGATGCCAGAGTGCACCTGGAATAAGGGGTTTGTGGACTCGGCAGCATCTCCCGAGTCCTACAAAACTCTGCTGTTCCAGCAGCTTTGCCGGAGTTTCTGCTTCAGCCTGAGGGGTGGGGAAATGCCTTGACTTCGCTTGTCAACGGGAATTTTGCTGCCATCCCTCAGGAAATCTGAGTTCAAGGAACGTTTCCTCCTCCCCCGTGCCTCTGGATAATCCCCACGCGTGCGGTTTTCGGGGGGCTGTTTCTATTTTGGATTGTTTGGAGCGGTGTCAAGTGGGGATTTCGTGTGGAGGTGTGGACGGGATCGGCTCCAAAGCTGGTCCCACGTGTTATCAGCCCTTAAGCTGCCCTCAGGGGCTCTCTGTTGGAAAAGGGCACGGGAATTCTTGGAGGTTTAGTGTGGGCTGTAAACTCCAGTGTTGGTTGCGATGGGAAACCCCATGTTGTTCCTCAGGGTGCCAGCAAATGTCCTGGGACATCTTGTCCTTGGATGGGGCAGAGAGAGCCCAGGGAAGGGTGAGTGGCTGGGATGTGGCATCAGACTTTTTCCCCATGGAATCACAGAATGGTTTGGGAAGGGTCTTGGATATCGTCCAGTTCCAATCCCCTGCCATGGGCAGGGACACCTTCCACAATCCCAGATTGCTCCAAGCCCCATTCAGCCTGGGCTTGGACACTTCCAAGGATAGGACAGCCACAGCTTCTCTGGGAATTCCATTCCAGGGCCTCAGCACTGTCCCAGTGAAGAATTCTCTCCCAATATCCCATCTCTCCCTGCCCTCTGGCGGTGGGAAGCCATTCCCTGTGTCCTGTCCCTCCATCCCTTGGCCCAAATCCCTCTCCAGCTCTCCTGGAGTCGCTTTAGGCACTGGAAGGGGCTCTGAGGTATCCCTGGATCCTTCCCTTCTCCAGGCTGGACATTTCCAGCTCTCCCAGCTGGCTGGCTGCAGCCCTTGGAGCATCTCCAGGGCCTCCTCTGGATTTGCTCCAGTATCTCCATATCCTCCTGATGTTGGATCCCGGAGCTGGATACAGAATTCCTGGTGGGATCTCACCTGTGCAGGGCAGAGGGGCTGAATTCCCCCTCTTCTGCTGCCCATGCTGTGGGATGAGCCCAGGATACAGGGGATTTCTGGGATGTAAGCACGCATGGATGGGGCACTTTCAGTTTTTCATCCACCAAAACCCCCAGTCCTTCTCCTTGGAACTGCTCCCCATCCATCATTTATCCAGCTTTGGGCAGGGAAAATGTGCTTGGATCCCGAGGCTCAGGTGGATCAGTATCAAGTGCTCCTTTTGGGGTTTAAAAAAGCAAGGAATTCTTTCCTTTTGACGAAGAGCCCAACCTGCCACCCAAATGATGTTGGTTCCTTGCTGGGTCGAGGTGTTTGCAGTGATTGGTGACCTTAATTTAGCAGTGATGACTTCCAAATGCTTTCCCTGTTATCAGGAATCAGGGAGTGGAGCCCTCCCTTATCGGGAAGCAAATCAAAAGGGAATTTGATGGGGTGAGGCGAGTCCATCAGAGATCCCTCTCTGTTTTTAAAACAAGATTTACTCTGCTCTCTCCACATTAACTGGGGCATTTTACGGTGCTCCCCTTTCCATGAGCTTCCGTGATCCATCATTTCCCGGCTCGCCTGCCGGAGTGGCTGTTAGATTTTACTACAGCAAACACTGTAAAAGGGCATTAGAGCAGTTAAATCTGGAGTCTTGCTTCCATAAGGAAAAAGAAAATGCTGAATTAGGCACCAGAAAAGGCAACCACAGCGATACTTTAATCTTGCATAAATTATCAGAAGAGTCAGAGGCGAGTGATTTTATGTATTGTTAGAGCTTTGCTAATTAATTATTCTGGAATAATTGATGTTTAGAAGCACCAAAGTTGGGTCCTTTCCTGGCTTAATGGACTTTCAATATGGCAGCTGGATTTTTATTTCTTTCTTAATTTTAACCCTCCCGTCCATGGGTTAATGAAGTTGCTTTCCTAAATATGAAGAGTCTAAATAATAATTAATCAAGGAAATGTCGCTCCACAAATTGTGGGTCTAAGTCAGTGGTGGTTTTGGGGACATTCCTGACATTAGGGGAAGCTGAATCCCCAGTGGGAATATTTGAAGGATTAAATGTCCTAAAGAAATGGATAAATGTCAATAAGCTGAAGAAGAGCAGGACTAGATGGGATATTGGGAAGGAATCCTTCGCTGGGAGGGTGGTGAGGAACTGGAATGGAATTCCCAGAGAAGCTTTGGCTGCCCCTGAATCCCTAGAATTGTCCAAGGCCACGTTAGATTTGGCTTGGAGCAACCTGGGATAGTGGAAGGTGTCCCTGCCCATAGCAGGAGGTGGAACTGGATGGACTTTAAGGTCCTTTCCAGCCCAAACCATTCCATGATTTCCTTTGACAGGAGAAGATGGCCTTCTTTGGATCTCTGGGATTGGAATTACCTTCTCATCAATTTCTTCCTCTCTTTCTGGAGAGTTTGGATTCATTGTTTCCAAAGGATTTGAGATCCCCGTAAACCCAGAGCCCCAAAATGTGGCTTAGGAATCACAGAATTCCAGCTGGCATTAACCCTCTTTGTGGCACTGGTGGGGCCATGCTGGTAACCAGTGGTTGCTTTGGGTGATCCCAGTTCAAGAAGAATACAAAGAGATGATCCCAGTGGATTTTGGGATTCCCTTGGGAATGTGACAAGGGATGGAGTGACAGGACACAGGGAATGGCTTCCCACTGCCAGAGGACAGGGAGAGATGGAATATTAAGAAGGAATTCTTGGCGGTGAGGGTGGTGAGGGGCTGGAATGGAATTCCCAGAGAAACTGTGGCTGGCCTATCCCTGGAATTGTCCAAGGCCAGGTTGGATGGGAATTTGAGCAACCTCGGATAGCGGAAGGTGTCCCTGCCCATGCCAGGGAGTTGGAATGTGATGATCTTGAAGGTCCTTTCCAACCCAAACCATTCCATGATTTCATGATCACCATCCTGCAGGAATCCTGCCCCTTCCTGCACCTCTGGACATGGAGGAATGAGTGATAAAATCCACCCAGGCAGATTGGACTTTGCAGTTTGTTTCCAGAGCTTGGGAATCATCTGCTTGGTTGGATTTTGTAGCACACCCTGTCAGGACCCAGGACATCCCTCTGTCTGTCCTCAGCAGCCAAGATCTCTGCCAGGTGTCTCAGAGACCCTGGCACAGAGCCCAAAATGCCCCTGTGGTTTTGATTATGACCCATGCAGCAAGTTACCAACCTTAGATGAAGATCTGCAAGCCACGACAAATTAAGCAGAATGATAGTGAATTTATCACAAAGTGAAAAAGTAGATTTTGGGTTTTTTAGAATGGGGTTCCAGGGGGGCAAGATGGAGGGATCTGTGCGTGTCCAGCCTTTTTCCTTCTTCTTCTTGGCCTCCATCTTCTGCTGTGATGTTGGCACTTTTAGATTTGTTTAGAGTAGAAGCTCACTGTCTAACATAGGTGATAGGTATTGGAAAGTAATTGTAAATATTGTGTACGTAGTTTTTAGTATGAAAAGATAACACCGCCCCGGGGGCAGGCAGAGTGCCTGGACAGTCTTGCTGAATGGACCTCAGCTGGACAGGAGAAAGAATTTTATATGTAAGATACAATAAACAACCTTGAGACTGAGAAATGAAGAGCCCTGACTCCTTCTTCAAGCACCAGGCTAGGAAAAGGGACTTTCCAACTTTTCTCGGGGTCACTCTGACCAGCTGGAGACCCCGACACATCCAGTTTTTTGGGATGGGGGAAGATGGGGCCTGCAAAGGACAGGTGAGGACAGGGCATGAAGTGAACAAACACTCGTTGAGCCAAAAGGGGTTTAGGAGAACAATGTTGTTTAGGACATACAATGCTGGTAAAGCGATCCCTGCTCCTGAGCAATTCCAGCCCCCGGAGCAGGGGGATGCCCAGCCCCAGCGACTCTCCCACTGTCACCACTCTCCTTGTGGGGCCGGGCAGGGCGTGGGTGACAGACATTCCATGGCCTGCACACAACGTGGGGAAAGCAGCTTTGTGGAAAAGCGTCCTAAACCTGATATCCTTGTTTATCTCTTCCCAGGCCCTGCCTGGCCCCTCGAGATAAACAGGTGCCAGTGCTTGCGATTCCCAACAGCCGGAATAATTCCAAAAGGAGGTTGTGTTTACGTGGGGAGTTATTCCTGCCTCCCTTCAGGGCTGGAGCATCCCTGTGGCAAATGGGCTGGGAGTGGACACAGCCCCAGGACCTGGAGTTGCTCCAGCCTGGCCTTGGAAGCTTCCAGGGATGGGGCAGCCACAGCTTCTCTGGGAATGCTGTGCCAAGGCCTCATTACCTCACAGGGAAGGATTTCTGCCCAGTATCCCATCTAACGCTGCCCTCTGGCAGTGGGAAGCCATTCCCTGTGTCCTGGCATTCTATCCTTTATCCAAAGTCCCTCTCCAGCTCTCTTGGAGCTCCTTTAGGCACTGGAAGGGGCTCTGAGGTCTCCACAGAGTTTTCCCTTTTCTCCCAGCCTGTCTCCATCCCCTGGATCAACTCCTTGGCTTTGTTTGCTTCCCTCACTTTTTGGACACATCCAAGACATTCCAGCCCCTTGGACTCATTAATAACTTAAACCTCAGGGTCCCATGCTTGGATTTTTTTCCCTTTATTTCCCTTTTCCGCTCTCTCCCTGCCTAGTGGGATCCCTGCTCCTTCTCCCTGCCCTGGCCCAGCTCTCGCGTGCCTTGGCTTAGCACAGGGAATCCTCAGCTCCTCTCCTGGGAGCTCCCATCATTGCTGTCATTCCCTGAGGGAACACTGTGCCCTGCTCCAGGGCTGTCTAGTGTCTCGAGTTAGAGACATTCCTGAATGGAACGTCCTTAATTCCCACACAGATGCTGCAGGAGCAGCATCAAGCCCAGCAGTAAAACGTAGTGAAGAATTCCAGAGTGAAATCGAGATGGGAAACCTCTGCTGCTGCCAGGCTGGAAATCCTCCAGCCTGGGGTTTCCCTGGGCTTTTTAATGGAAACAGGAGCTTGTTTTATGTTGTTTTATGTCATGGGCTCTGAAGTGAAGCTGGGATCAGTTCTGGAATTCTGGGATCAGTTCTGGCTCCTCTTAACAAGAAAGACAGTGAGGGTTTGGAGCATATCTAGAGAAAAGAATGGAGCTGGGGAAGGGTCTGGAGCAACCAGGAGCAGCTGGGGGGGAGGGCTCAGCCTGGAGAAAAGGAGGCTCAGGGAGGACCTTTTCACTCTCCACAGCTCCCTGAGGGTGGAATCAGGTGGAGATTGGGCTGTCCTTCCAGGGAATAAGGGACAGGACCACAGGAAGCGGCCTCAAGTTGTGCCAGGGAAGCTTTAGTTTGGATATCGGGAAAATGGTTTTCATGGGAAGGGTTGTAAAGCATTGGAAAGGGCTTCTTGAGGGAGTGGGGGAGTCACATCCCTGGAAGTGTCCAAAAAAATGTGTGGATGTGTGGATTTGGCACTTGAGGACAGGGATTGGTGGTGGACTTGGTGGTGATGCTGGGCTGAGGTTTGGGCTCGATGATCTTGGAGCTCTTTTCCAGCTTTCAGTTCCATGATTCCAGACTTTGCTCTGTGTTATTCCTCTTGCTCTCACTCTCTGCCTTGACCCTGTGCCTGACAGCAGTGATTGGGAATTTGGACATGGAATTTGATTTCTTTTTTGGAGTATCCCAGAATCACAGAATTGTGGGAACTGGGAGCGACCTTCAAGACCATCCAATCCCACCCCTTCCCATGGGCAGGGACACCTTCCACTATCCCAGATTGCTCCAAGCCAACTCTAACCTGGCCTTGGACACTTCCAGGGATCCAGGGGCAACCACAGCTTCTCTGGGAATTCCGTTCCAGCTCCTCACCACCCTCAAAGGGAAGAATTCCTTCCCAATATCCCATCTATCCCTGTCTTCTGGCAGTGGGAAGCCATTCCCTGTGTCCTGTCCCTCCATACCTCATCCAAAGTAAGTCCCTCTCCAGCTTTCTTGGAGCCCTTTGGGCACTGGAAGGAATAATTCAGATTTATTTCTGTTTGCTTTGTTGTTCGGTTTTTTTTTTTTAATTTAATTCCTTAACACGTTCCCAGATATTTCTGTTAATACATTGTAGGAAACATCAATTCCAATTTTTTTTTGTGTTTGTGGTTTTTTTTTGTTTTGTTTTGTTTTTGTTTTGTTGTGTTATTCCATCCCCACAATTCCCAGCCAGTTTTCCCTTTCAACTGAAAGGACATTTCCCTCTTTGTTGCATTTCCATTAATGGATTCTCACCATGGATCCACTTCCCATCGCGTGTCAGTCACTGCCTGTTCCGAAGGGCTCATTCCACACTAAGTGGTGTCGGAAAAGACTTTTCCCTTCCCCATTCCATCCTCTTAAAACCCAATCCTGGACGTCACAGCGGCCACTTGGGCTGTGCTGACACTTCCTTTGTCCTGTCCCCTCTTCCCAGGGATCTTAGTGCACATTCCAGGCTGCCTCATTCCCTAATGCTTTGCTTTTTCTCCTTGAAATATTCATGGGAGCAGAGTGGCCTGGGTTGCTTAATGGAGCAGCATTATCCTTGGAATTCAAAGCAGGAGTGTGCTTGTTGTCAGTATGTTTTAAAAACTTTTCCCAAATCTTGAATCCTGTCGGATTGAGGTATTTTCCCAATTTTTAAGTGGATTCTGGAGTTGGTGGTTGTGAATGTGCTGTGTTGGGAGGAGGAGAAATTCCATAAACTTCCAGTTTCTCACTAGACGAGGATGTATTATCCTGACATTCCTGAGGGGTTTTTAGTGGGTGGCTTTTCCTCCTCTAAAACCTGGATAAGAAGAGTACTCAGAAGGAATTTAGAATCACAGTGTAATGGAATAGTTTGGATTGGAAGGGACCTTAAAAATCATGGAATTCCAACCCCTGCCATGGGCAGGGACACCTTCCACTGTCCTAGGTTGCTCCAAGCCCCCATCCAGCCTGGAATTTTGGCTTGAGTCGGGATTTGCAGCTCCAGATGCTCCTGGATATCCTGTGGATTACTGAAGAGTGAAATAAAGGAATGCCAGAGATTTTTCAGGGAATTTTTTTTCCTTCCAGCTTTACTAACCAGTCAGCTCCCAGTTCATTCAGGTCACTGGTGGGATGCCTGGCTCTCCTGCTGCTTCAATATTCCATATATTTAGGAGATGGTTCCTGACACATTGCCTAGAGAGAATAATTGGATGTGGCAGCTGAGTGAAAAAGGCTGGATGGGATTTTTCCTTCCAGTGTGTGCAGATGGATGAAGTTTGGGGTGATTTGTTTTATTTTTATTTTGGAAAAAATAAAGGGAAACAAAACAAATTCCCAGAAAACCACCAACAAAACCTTTTATGTTCAAATCAACTGGGTTCCAATGGGGATTCAGCCAAGACAGTGGGAGACAGGAGGGATTTCTTTTCCCTGTTCTGGAATTTCTGGTGGCCTAGGAAGGGGTTTACCATTTGGAAATACTCACAAATTGGAATACCAGCAATCCCTGGAATCCCAGGGAATGTCCTTCAAATCCTTTTGGAGCTGATTAAAACCAAAGTTGCTGGACTTCTGTAACCTTGGGATAAATGATTTTACTGCTGTTCCTGTGGTTTTTTTGCTTGAAGTTGGGAGCAGATCTGAGAAAAAGAGATTTGGGGAAAAAACCTTTGGCAGATCCCAGTGCTGCGGGATCTGGGCAAAAATCCCACCTATTGGGCAGGAATTCTTCCCTGTGAGGATGAGGAGTCCCTGGCTCAGGTTTTGCAGAGAAGCTGTGGTTGTCCCATTTTTGGAAGCGTTCCAGGACAGGTTGGATGGGTCTTGGAGAAATCTGGGATAGTGGAAGGTGTCCCTGACCATGTCAGGGGGGTGGAACTGGATGAGCTTTAAGGTTCCTTCCAAAGCATTCCAAGATTCTGTTCCCCGTGCTCTCACTCCCTCCTGGGTGTGGCTGGTGATCCTCTAGGTCCCCATTCCTGTAGGATCAGAGTGGTATGGGGAGATCAAGCAAAAGAAAATGGAGAGAAAGTCAAAAGGGTTTGAAGATGGCAGGGGGAAGTGGGAAATGGATGAGGGACAAAGAAATCATGGAATCATCGAGGTTGGAAAAGGCCTCTAAGATCATCGAGTCCAGCCATTAACCCAGCAACAGCCCATGTTCCAAATTCGACATCCACACAGTTTTTGAACCCTTCCAGGGATTGTGATTCCACCACTGCCCTGGGGATGCCATGCCAAGGCTTGTCAACTCTTTCCACTGAGAAATTTTTCCCTGATATCCGAGCTGGACCTCCCCTCGTGTGACTTGAGGTCATTCCCTCCCATCCTTGTTCCCTGGGAGCAGATCCTAACTCCCACCTGGCTCCACCCTCCTGTCAGGGAATTGCAGAGTGAAAAGGTCGTTCCAGAGCCTCCTTTTCTCCAGGCTGAGCCCCTTTCCCAGCTCCCTCAGCTGCTCCTGGTGCTCCAGACCCTTCCCAGCTCCATTCCCTTCTCTTGGACTCACTGACCTTAGAGGGCTTTTCCAACCTTATCAGCTCCATGAGAAAGAGGGACTCAGAGTCAGTGCTGGGAAGAGCTGGATCCGTGAGAAGGATGCTGAGGATAATTTGTGACCAGGATTTTAAGAAATGAGAGGAAACCTGGAGTTGCCACCCTTTTCCCTCAGGAGCGATGGAGGGATCCAGGTGGAAAGGAAAAGCATCAAAGCCTCTTCCCCTCCAGTTTTCTCTGAGTTTGGAAAGTTTATTTCCGAAGGAGCAGCTTTTTTCCAGCCTGGAGTGGTATTAATTGGTTTTTGTTTGAAATATTTACGGGATGGGAACATCAGGGATGAGCTGCTCTCCCTCTAAGTGGCCTTGACAGGTGACATTCCCTGGCAGCTCCAAGTCCCCACGGCGCAATCGGGTGGATTTGAGAAGTGCTGACTCTCCAAATAAATCAGGTTTATGGATTGGCCTCAGTCTTGTCCTAAATCTTGTTTTCTTCTGGATTTCGTGGGAATGTTTTGTGCGGACTGGTTGTGGTTTGGGATCTTTCGAAGTTTTTATGTTCAAGTTGGTTCACCTAAAATACGGGGCTAAAATCATAGAATTTAGAGAAAGATTTTAATCTGGGAAGTTGGATCTGAGGGTTGGTGGGATCTCACTATCCCAGCACAAGGATAAGGTGTGGTTTTAGGGACTGGAATGTGTTTGGAATGTGGGGTGGCCCTGGGAACAGCTGGGAAGTACCAGAGGACCACAATGAGCCACAGCTGTGTCTGTGACAGCAAATCTGCACCTGGAAATGTGGGAATCTTCTGGAAAAGGGTGTTAAAGGAATGTGTGCTCTATCATTTATCTTTTTGGCCTTTTCCAGGCCAGGTTGGACAGGACTTGGAGCAACCTGGGATAGTGGAAGGTGTTGCTGCCCATGGCACAGGAGTTGGAATGTGATGATCTTGGGGCTGCCTTCCCACCCAAAACCATTCCATGATTCTGTGAATTTTTAATTTTTTTTCCCTGTGAAATGTTTTTGTCCCGGAATCTCCAGAGGAAGTGTCCCTTCTCCCAGAAATCTGAAAATTGAGAGGCTTAGCTGGAGGAATATCCTTGGAGCAAACTTCCCTGTGTGTCCACGGGGATATTTCTTTCCTGTGCTCTTGTGCTGCCCGTGTTGTTTCCAGCCCCTGGGAAGCTGCTGTGTGTATCCAGCACGTTCCTCTGGAATGTGGTAACCCCATTCCTTGGGAATACAATTTGAGCTATGACATAATCCCTGGAGCAAGTGAGGAGCCATTAGCAGCTTCTTCCTTACGGCAGTTGGTGGAGCGGAGCTGTGCCTTGGGATTCTGCTCATTCCTGGGTATTTTCTCAGGCTCCAAACTCCGACAGGTGGCACCCGGGAATGACTGGGCAGGGAATTCTGTTTTAAATCATTCAGCACCTCGGAATGGCTTCCCCTGTTTGTCTGAATTATAGCATTGACCCCCAGGATTCCTTAGGAATATGCCCTTAATCGGTTCCGTGCAATGGGAGAATCCCAATCCGGAGCATGGCTTTATGTGTATCCCATCTGCAATCCAAAGGATCCCATCTTGGGAAAGGGAAAATTGGGATAAATGAGAAGGAAAAGGAGCTGGAGGTGATCCCAGCTTGGATTACAGCTGGGTCACAAGTATTGGAAAACATTTATGGAGGAGATCTGGGACCATGTGGACGTGCTCCATGGATTCAGTGTGTTCCAGGGTCCATGTCCCAAGATGACACGTCCTACAATCCTTAAAATCTGTTGGCATGTGGATGTGATCTGTGGCTGAGCATCTCCTCTCTCTGCCCAGCTTTCCCTTTGAAAATGTGGGGTAAAAATTCAGTAATTAGAGATGTTAACAAGGGATCTTGGAGCACTTAATGGGAAGAGCTGCTGGTGTGGGAGTGGGAAAAAGGGACTGGAAGGAGCAACGCTGGTGTTTCCCTTTCTAACTGGGAATTCAGGAACTGTTGGATTGATGTGGCCAAAATGCTGCTTTTCCCAGCTGTTCCTGCTGCCAGCAGTCTCTTTCCTGGGATTTTCTCTGAATTTCCATGTCTGGAAGCAGATACACATTTGAATTCCATGGGAATCTGTGCTCAGTCCTTCATCATCCCATTCCTGCGGGATTTTTGGTGGCTTTTCCCACAGCTCCAGAGAAAGGGACAAGAGAGGTGGTGGTTTGGAAGTTTATCCCTGAAATTCTTGAATGTTGAGTCCTGAGAGAATGGGAATTGCATGTGGGAAGTAAAAAGCTTAAGGTGAAAGTCAGGGAAGAGAGAAAAATGAGATATCCAGCTGTGGGATGTTCCTGGTATCCTGGTCATGGAGCATCACCTGGAGCCAGCATGGAAAACAAGAGTTGGGAAGCAGCAGCATCTCCACAATTCTCCCTCCTTGCTGTCTCCAGGAGCTCCTTCCGCGGGTGAAACAAGAGGGAATGGATTAAAAACTCCATAATTAGCACAGCCAGGGCTCTGCTCCAGGCTGCAGCCGGCATTAATTAGTTATCCCAACAATTATGGCATTGTTAGGAAAAATCAACTCGTTCAGGCTCTTTGTTTTGGATTTGTTTGGCACCTCCTGGGATGGGATCCTGGACAATGACTGCGGGATGCTGAGCAGCTGCCAGTGGAGTGATCCCATTAAAATACGGAGATCTCATCTCCGATTCAATTCCGGCTCCAAAGAATATCCTGGGAAGTCGTTTTGTTGCTCCCAAGAGCATCTCCAGTTCCAGTGTCACGTTGTCACCCCTTGGAATAGGCTGAGTTATTGCTGTTGTTATTTAAGGAGAAATATTAATGGAGCATTTCCTTTTAATCCCATAACTCTTCCTTATTTTCCCTACCGTAAACCTGCCTTTCCTTCTGTTCTTCCTTGCAGCATTCCCTGCTGGATTTCAGTGCAGGAGCAGGAAATTCACCCCTCTAAAATGCACTTGATTACCTTTATTTGCTCTAAGATTCTGGGTCACTGCTCCCTTCCCTCCCTGATATTTCCTGGGGACAAATGAATCCTTATGTTGTTCAGCAGCTCTTGGGAATTGTTGGGAATGCTCCAAGTATTTTATACCTGTAATGGAAAAAAATAAGTGCTGCTTTCCTGGGTTTTTGTGGGATTTCAGGGAATTTTTATGCAGTGGAGGAGCAGAGGTTGAAGTAGTGATTCCTGTGATTCCTTGGAATGCTGCTGATTGCATTGCAGCCAAGCTTTGACATTGGGAATATTCAGCATTTGTGGGAATATGTGTGTCTGAATTTGGTCCTGTGAACAAACCTCCTGTAAATAATTGTCCTGATTTAGTAAAATTTAGGATTTATTTCCAAGTGGCGGTTTGGCAATCCAGGAAAATACAGCACTTCCTCATGCATGGGATGGGCAGAGGATGGTTTGGGAATTTTGAAGGTTATCCAGTTCCAACCTCTGCCATGGGCAGGGACACCTTCTACTACCCCAGGTTGCTCCAAGCCCCATCCAACCTGGCCTTGGACACTTCCAGGGATCCAGAGGCAGCCACAGCTTCACTGGGAATTCCATTCCAGCTCCTCACCACCCTCACAAGGAAGAATTCCTTCCCAATATCCCATCTATCCTTGTCCTCTGGCAGTGGGAAGCTGTTCCCTGTGTCCTGTCCCTCCATATCTTGTCCAAAATCTTTCTCCAGCTCTCCTGGATCCCCTTTAGGCACTGGAAGGGGCTCCAAGGTCTCCCTGGAGGCTTCCCTTTTCCAGGCTGGACATTCCCAGCTCTCCCAGCCTGGCTCCATCCCTTGGAGCATCTCCATGACCTCCTCTGGACTTGCTCCAGGATTGGGATGGAACTGGACTTGCTCCCATGGGTTGGGATGGAACTGGAATTAGAGCCAAGGTTATGGCCCCACATCCCATGGTCCTGGCAGGTCCTTGAGCTCAGTGGGCCCACAAAGGTCTGGAATGATCCACCTCCATGGCTGTGATGCTCCAGGATATTCTTGCATCCACTTTTCTATGTGACAGGAATATTTGGGTGTGAAGTGCCAGAGTGCAGGTACTGGAAAGTGTAGGAGAGGAAAGATCTTTCTCTTTCCTCTAGGATTGTTTACAGGAGTTGGAATTCCTGCTAATAAAGACTTATTTCACCCCTGTGCTATTCCATATATTATTATTTTCCAGCAGAGGAAAATTAATGTAATTTTTCTGTATTCACATAGAACAGAGCATTCCAAGAGCATCCCACAGATTTGTGAGGTGACACTTGTGGTTCTTATTCCTTTTAGTGACATTTGCACATCTCCAGAGATTGTCTCATCCCTCAGCTCCAGAATCAGCCCATGGAAAATGAACCAGGAATGTCCTGAGCTGCTCCTTTCCAGGGCCGTGCCTTGGGTTTGACTCCTGGAAGTTGGTTTCGGCAGGCTGCGGAAATATTCCCACTGAAATCCTTAATGAAAACACCTGTTCCGAGTCATCATCTTTTCCCTTTTCCATCTCTTGTGCCCATATATAACAGCGGGAGTGATGAAAATTCCCAATTAGCTGCCTGTGAGAAAACGAGGCAATGCCAGCTGTGAGCAAGCCACTTCTGCCTCCCTGGGGACAGAGTAACCTTATCCCATTCCCAACTTTCCTCCCAAATACTCCCAAGCCGGGGGGGATCACTTGTGAGGGCGAACAGGGAGATGGCACACGAGGAAAAAAGGGGGAAAATTGGGAACAAGAGGAACTCCAACCACGGGTTTGTCCCGGTGTGCCGGATCTATCCTTACCCTCCTTGGCTCGGGACAGCGCTTGGATTTGTCGAGTCCCTACGGAAACATCCAGCTTGGCATCCGAGTCCCGCCAGGAACGCCGGCCCTGGCTCGGCCCGCGCTCCGCGGCCTCGGGGAGCTCCTCGCTCCTCTCACAGGTGCCTTTCCAATTTTAAGATTTGGTTCGGATGCGTCGAATTGATGGGATTCGTCATGGAAAGCTCCGGGCAAGATGTGATTCCCGTGAATTAAAAAAGCATCCCGAGCTGGAGAGGGTGGGAGATCAGGGGCTCTTGAGGCCAACAGGGAGTAGTGTGGGATTTGATTCCTGACACCTCCCGGGGTAATTTTTAGGGATGATCTCATCCTGATTCTGTTGTTGATTTGCCACTTGGCTCCTCTAATTCCTTGTGGATTGACCCCCCTTCCCTCATCATCTGTCATTCCATGAGGGCTGGGAAGGGGTTGAGGAGGTGAATGAGAAAAAGGTGCTGTTGCTGTGCTCCCTTCTCCTTTTCCTGGGATAAAATCCCTGCTCACTGTCAGCCCTCATCTTCCAAAAATCCTGGATTGGAAAGCACCTTAAAGCTCATCCACTTTCACCCCCTGCCATGGGCAGGAACACATTCCACTATCCCAGGTGTTCCAAGCCCCATCCAACCTGGCCTGGAAAATTCCAGGAATGGGGACTCCACAACTTCTCCAGGTTCCTGTGTGTCTGCCTCAAAAAGAAGAGCTGGTGGTGGGAAAAATCCCTGGAAGTTGTGTCACCGTTTTATCCAATCCCAGAGCTCCTTTTTCCTTTCTTCACCTTGAATGCAGTGCCAGGACACAGGGAGTGGCTTCCCACTGCCAGAAGGCAGGGGTTAGATGGGAAATTGGGAAGGAATTCCTCCCTGGAGGCTGGTGAGGGGCTGGAATGGAATTCCCAGAGAAGCTGCCCCATCCCTGGAAGTATCCAAGGCCAAGTTGGATTTGGCTTGGAGCAGCCTGGGATAGTGGAAGGTGTCCCTGCCCATGGCAGGGATTGGAATGTGATGATCTTTAAGTTCCTTTCCAACCCAAACCGTTCCATAATCCTGTAATTTGGAGTCTTTTCCAAAATTCCAGTGTGACTCTGGTACCACCTTGCTCCCTGCAGTGCCAAGAATTTCCCAGGTGCCACTTCCCAAAGGTTTTATTCCAATACACACCCACAGCTGCAAATCCCCTTTCCCTTTTTTTTTCCCCTTGGACCTTTCCCAAATCTCCCAAACAAATGGGAAGCTCCCGGGTCAGAATCTGCAGCTGTCCCTGAGCTCAGGCTGGTGGTGAAACAAGTGGGGTGGGGTTTATTTCCCCTCCCCTTTTCCTGCTGGGAATGCCACAGGGCTGGATAATTCCAGGTGTCTGATTAGCCACGCTTAATTAAGAGCCAGGGATCTTGGAAGGAGCCTGGTGGAGTCAGCTGAAGGAAGCCTGGAGGGAAGGCTCAGCTTGTTCCCTGTGGGAATGTCAGCTCCAGGCTACCCAGTGCTTTGGGATTGCTATGTCCTCATCTTTCCAGTTCCACGGTTTTCTTGGAATAACCAGTTGGGAAAGGTGTCCTGAGAGCTTGGGGAAGTTGGAGGAGGACATTCCTGTGCCCCATGGGAAGCATGGTTCGGGATTTTGGGTAAATCAAGGCTGCTGCCTTGTGCAAAATCTGGGATTTTTGGCTCTTTAAATTCCACCAGGAAAACATTCCCCCTCCAACCCCCCCCTCCCTTCCAGACATTTAAAGAGGAGCAAACATCCCCCTCCTCATCTGTGGATGCTCCTCGAGCTCTGTCCCCTGTCAGGATATTCCCTTTCCATCCCTTTCCCGGCATGGATCCTTCACCTTGGCAGCTCCCTGAGGCAGGAGCAGCCTTTTCCTTGTATTTCTGTGCCTCATTGACTCCCATCTGTTCCCATTCTCCAGCATCAAGCTTATTCCTTTTGGCTTTTCCCTGTTTTTCCCCTTCCACTTTCCCATTTAATCGTAGCTGTGTTGTTGGACTCAGCATTTTCCCAGCGCTGAAATGCAGGAAGAGATTTGGGAATGGGAGATGGGTCAGTGAATAAACCCCCCCCTCCCGAGGCTTTGAGCGAGACCACATCCCAAAGGGATCCTTTTGGGATGATTTTTAGGGATAACTGGACTCAGCCCAGCTTCCCTAGAGACCTTAATTCCATGTGTGTCACTCCAGCAAAACAAGAAGGGATCTCTTCCCTGTATTCCTTGGTTTGGGATAGATCTTTTTCCCCTGGATTCCTTGATTTGGAGTTTAATTACACCGATTTCCCAGCTGGAAAAGAAAATTTGGGGGGGTAAAATTTGAAACCTGTACTGCAAAGTTTAAAATTCCTGGATGCATTTCTCCCTTTCTTTTCCAATTCTTTACAAAGCATATTCAGGCATATTCAGGTGTGGAAATCTGTGGGAAGAAATTGATTTTTCCTTCCATCTTTTTCCCGTTGGGATACGGAGAAGCAGGATCTGACACCAGGACCTGCCGTGGTACCCTCTAGGGGGCACGATGCCTCTGCTGTTTTTCTGGAGAAAGGATTTTTTTTCCCATAGGGAAAAACGAACTGAGAGTTACAAGAAGCAGCAAAATATCCGTGTGTTCAGCAGGAATTGTAGCCGGCCCGGAGCTGCTTGGAATTTCCCCAGCAGTGTTGTCCTGCCTTCATTTTTGTGGGACTTTTCAGGGTAAATTTGGGTTTAATCCCTAATTCTGCCCGTCAGTCCCAAATAAAGTGAGGCGTGTCCCAGCTCCTCTTTAGTTAAAACCTCTGGGGTCATCATGAATCCTGGATAATTTGGGATATCCTGGATAAGCTGTGAGGTGCAAGAATTGAATTTAAACACCGTGTTGGTTTTTTTAACTCCTTCATTCCCATTATTCCTGAACTATCGGG
Source organism: Melozone crissalis (assembly GCF_028551555.1). Classification (NCBI taxonomy): domain Eukaryota; kingdom Metazoa; phylum Chordata; class Aves; order Passeriformes; family Passerellidae; genus Melozone; species Melozone crissalis. Next base: position 390,980 of record NW_026535780.1, read on the forward strand.
AGTGAGAGTGGAATAAGAGGCTGAGAAAATTATGCTCTGTAAAAAACCCCCTTTGGGAATAAATCCTGTTTTCCAGTGCTCCTGTAATTACCTTTTCCCACTCGGTGTGGGATTCCTGCCTTAGGGACAGAGCTGGGGTTGCTTTTTTGCTGCCTCTGGGATGTTTCTCACACGGAGCCAATTCCTGTCTCATTAATTGATTCCCAAGAATGGTGAGTTAACCGGGAATTTTTTTATTGGATCAGATTATTTTATTTCCCTGCCTTCCCAAAACTTTTGCCCTGTCCTTAGCCACAATTAATTAATTAATCACTGCTTTAATTGCTCCACAAGGGGAGGGAATGGGGTGGCATCACCTCTGGACCCTGTGGAGCAGAACAAGAGCGCAAAAGGCTCCGCCGGAAAATCAAATCCATCTTTTCCAATCGGTCCCTGCCGACCTGGATTATCTTGGATTTTCTGGCAAGGAGCTTCGTGCCAGAGTGAGCAAATTAAGGAGTGAGGGGGTCCCTGTAAAGGATAAAAATGGGATGTGCATCCCTGGCTTTTCATGGACAAAAATTCGGGATTTAAAAAAATCCGAAACCACCTTCAATTATAATTTGAGTAAATGGGAACATTCCCTTTTTATGACATAAAATTCCTGCAAAATAAAAAGCGACCTCCAAACCCTCATTTTTCAATGAAATATCCTCATGTTGGGAATTCTTTTTTCTCCTTTTTTCCTCTCTTTTATACATATCCAGGAGGATTTTGTTCGGGAGAGGGGAATGTTGAGACACAAGCTCCATGCTGGAACTCCGCTCCAGCCCGATCCTGCTGCATCTGCTTCCCTCTGCCTCATCCTTCTCCACTTTTCCTGCTGGGTCAGGATTTTTCCAGCTCGTAATCATTCCAGCAGATGGTGGGATAAAGGGATGCTGACCAGGAAATTACCTGGGAGCCGGGAGCAGCGGCACCTTTATGTCACAGAGTGCCAAAAATCCGTTTGCAGCATGGCTGGGCTTGTCCAGGGAAGGCACGGATTTATGGAAAAGAGTGGGAAAAGCTCTCCAGCTCTTTTCTGGGTATCAGGATAAAGGGTTTTTTTGGGAAAAGGTTGAATTGGTGATTTAAACCTGCTGTGGTGGTGATTTAAGGTGGGGTTTGGTGATGTCCTGCAAAGTTTCCACAGGGAGAATCAGCTACTCCTTCGACTTGAGGCTCCTGGAATTTCATGTGGGAGAATGGGATCTCCAGGAAATTCCTGGTGGAGCAGGGCAGAGCCTTTGAGATTTGTTGTCCAGTCAGGAAAACTGGGCTACCCTGTGGATTCAGGTGTTTGGTGTTTGGTGTAGGAGGGTGGGATCTCCAGGAGATTCCCATAAAAGCAGGGCAGACTCTTTGGGATGTATTGTCCTGGCAGGAAAACTGGGTTCTGCCATGTTTTCAGGCTCTTGGTGTTTGATTTAGGGAATTGTATTTCTAGGAGATTCCTGGAAAAGCAGGCAGAACCTTTGGGATGTGATATGCAGCCAGGAAAACTGAGCTGTCCCTGATTTCAGGCATTTGGTGTGGGAGAACGGGATCTGCAGGAGATTCCCAGAGGAGCAGGGCAGACCCTTTGGGATGTGTTGTCCTTCCAGGGAGCGCATTTCTCCCAGGATTTTGCCACCCAAAAAGAGGGAAGTGGGAAACCATGTAATTCCATAAGATGAATCCCTTTTTTCCTCCTGCCCTGTGCCCCTTTTTAAGGAATATCAGCGGGGCAGGTGCTGCTTTAGGAATACAAAGCTCCGCTCCCATTTTCCCAGGGAGTATCCGGTAAATCAGGCACTCCCGGCTCACTCCATCCAGTAATGAAGTGGGAATGAACTCTGGAAAAGGGAAGGGGGAGCAGGGGGGGATGAACTCCCCGGAGATTGATGGGATGTGCTGACGTAGGGGCCCAAACACGACCATCTCACTTTTCCAAGCAATCCATCTGGAGCTTCGGTGATCTGTCATCCCGGCGAGCCGGGAAATTCGTTAGGAGACTTGGAAAAGAGCTCCCACCTCTGCGGTTTTTCAGGAAAGAGTTGAGGGGGGGATGCAAAGGAGTCTTGGGAGCTTTTTCCCCGGGATTCTTGAGGGTGTTAATTTGGTGGGCACAGGAGTTTAAGTGGGCTTAAACACTTGGATAAATCAAGGAATTCCTTGATATTTGGTTTATGAAAAATTGGTTTATTCCCAATTTTTTTTTAAGCAGAGCCAGAATAGGAAGGAGATTCCTTAGGATTTAGGGCAGTCAAGGAAGTGTTAAAGCAGCTTGAGAAGGAAAAAAAGGTGATTTGGAGATTTATTTTTTGTTTGTTTTTATCCTTGTTTTTGCTGTTGATCCTTCTGTCTGCTCTAGGAAGAATCTGTTTGTCATTCTGCTTCCTGGTTTTCTTGCTTTTAAATGAGGAAAAGTGGGATGTTGAGGGCTGTGTTAAAAAATTCCTCCGAGGTATCCTAAGGGAAGACCAAAGTATTCCCCATTGTGCTCATTCCTTGCCTGGATTTGCATCAGAATTAATCCCAAATTCCATGTAATGATCCAGATTAACAACTTCTTAAATGGAGAGAGAACAATTCCTGGAATCTGAGACTTGGGATGTGACAGGGTCTAAAACCCCTTTAAAACTGAATTTGAGATTTTCCTACAGGGATTCGGAGGAGAATTAATCCCACATTTTGTGTAAAAATTTGATCCTAGGTGATCCACGTTTTAAAGGATGAATCTCTGGCAGAATGATCCCTGGAATCTGAGACCTGGGATGTGACAGAGGATAAAGCTCCTTTAAACCTCATCTTGAGGTTTTCCTGCAGGGATTTGCAGCAGAATTAACCCCAAATTCCATGTAAGAATCCAGATCAACCGCTTTTTAAATGGAGAGAGAACAATTCCTGGAATATGAGACCTGGGACGTGATAGGGTCTAAAATCCTTTTAAAACTGAATTTGAGATTTTCCTACAGGGATTTGCAGGAGAATTACACCCAGATTTTGGGTAAAAATTTGATCCAACATGATCCAAAATTTTAAGGATGAATCTCTGGCAGAATGATCCCTGGAATCTGAGACCTGGGATGTGACAGAGGATAAAGCTCCTTTGAACCTCATCTTGATGTTTTCCTGCAGGGATTTGCAGCAGAATTAACCCCAAATTCCATGTGAGGATCCAGATTAACCACTTATAAAGCATGAAATTTTGGGAAGTGGAGAGCAGTGCAGTCCCTGGATCCTGAGACCCATCCCTAGATTCTGACACTTGGAATCTGGCCAGGGCTAAAATTCTTTTAGACTTCAGCTTGAGGTTTTTCTGCGTGGATTTAGTGAAATTCCATGTAATGATCCAGATTATTAACCACTTTTTAAGGATGAATTTTGGGAACTGGAGGGCAGAGCTATCCCTGGATCAGTGGGATCAGTGCTGGGGCTGGGACTGGTTTTATGGAAAGGGCCACACAGTCCCTGGTCCAGACTTCCAGCACGCAGTTGTTCCCAATCCAGAGGCACAGCTGGCATGCCATGGCCCTGTCCCGGTATCCCAGGATGTATTAATAGCCCCACAATTTGGGAATTCACGGCTGGGCCGAAACCTGACTCCAGCCACTTTCCCACCCTGCACATGAGCACAATTATCTTGGAGACTCCAACCATTTCCAGCACCCTTTTTCCAGTGCTGGAAAAGTGCAGCTCTTTGGTTGGCATCCTGCTTTTATCCTCTCTCCTGAATTCCTGGAGAAGGGATCAGGTGTTAATTGAAGAGAGGGAAATCCTGGGAAGTCAGGACAGCACTGATGTCTCCTTTGCTTTTCCAGCAAAATGTCCTGGATGCTGCCTCAGTTTCCCCACATGATTCCCTCCTTCCTAATCTTCCCACTTGGTTGCTCCCAGGAAGCTGCATGGAGAAAGGAATTTCTCCTTCCTTCCATGAAAGGTGGTGGCTGAAGCCCTCAGGGACAAATCTCTGTGGAGATGGGTGCAAATATCAGGTGGCAAAATGCAAAATCCACGAGATAAAATCATGGAATCATTAAGGTTGGAAAAAAATTTGGAGCCCACCGAATCCAAGTGTTCCCTCAGCATTTCCAAGGCCACCAATGACCTTGTGGATGGATTTTAAAGTCTTCTAGGGATGGGGACTCCACCACTGCCCTGGGCAGCTGTGCCAGTGCCTCACCACCTTTTCCATGAAGAAATTTTCCCAATATCCAACTTAAACATCTCCTAGTGCTTCTTGAGGCTGTTTCCTCTGATCCCGTCTCTTCTTCCCTGGGAGCAGATCCTGATCCTGCCTGGCTCCACCCTCCTGTCAGGGAGCTGCAGAGTGAGAAGGTCCCTCCTGAGCCTCCTTTTCTCCAGGCTGAGCCCCCCTTTCCCAGCTCCTATTTGTATTTCAGAGATTTCCATAGAAATTATTCCTGCAAATCCACCCTCATTCTCCTTTTTTTCCCCTGCATATCCTGTAAATACCTTGAATCCCAGAATGGTTTTGGAAGGGACCCTTAAGACCACCTCATTCCAACCTTTTCCATGGACAGTGACGGCTTCCACTAGACCAGGTTTCTGGGATTCCTTTTTGTGGGAGTAGGGAATAGAATATTTATGGAATAAGCATACCCACGGTGTATTTTGGCAGTGGTGCTGTCATTCCTTTGCATTCAGTTTGCTGCAAATTCCTGATCCCTGTATCAATAATCACTTCCCAGCTTGTTATAAATTTCCATCAGATAAATATTGATATTCCACTCCAACTTTATGGATAAAGAACCTCCCTGGCTTCCATATTGTCCCAGGTTTTATGGATTGGAAAGAAATCAAAGGTGGTTTATGATTTGAAACAACCTCGAGTTGATTTGGGTTGTTTTATGTCCACTTGTGTTAATCAAGGGGGAGGTTTGGGATTTATTCCAAGAGAGATTTTGGTGACATTTCAGGTATCAGATGCTGTTATCCATGAGGGAATCCAGAGGGATTCTGGGAAGAGGCAAATTAATGGAGAAGTTTGGAGTTTTGAGCAGGACATGGATATTTTTTCCCACCCGAGAGCCAGTTTGGGAACTTTTTGGGAGCCCGCGGCGCCGCTCGGTGTTTGTGTCACCCTCGGAGCTCCTGGAGGGGCTGGAAAATCTCCGGCTGCAAATGAAGCTCTGATGGAAGGTGCTGCTCCCGGGGTGCCTCTTCCCGTGTTCCTCGGGGCGGGAAGCAGATCCCACAGGCACCTCCCATGTGATGTCTGCGCCCAGCAGGAAGGGAAGAAACTGGAGACAAAGGAGAAGAGGAGCTGTGCCATGTGCTGCTCCTCTGGCTCTCCCCAGCCTCAAATTGCTCAGGGACACGGCTCTGGCTCCGTGGATTCCTGGGAGCCACCACCCTCAAGGAAGCACTTTTCTTCCCCTAGAGCTGAGGGATGTCTGGGGACTTTTCCTGCCTCTTCTGGGACGTGCACAGGTACATCAAGAGGGGAAAAGCAGCCTGGAGAAGCCTCTTCCTGAGGTTTGTGCTGAGTTTGGAGGAAGATTTTGCTTAGCTGATTGGCTTTTGTTATCCTCGAGGATATTTAACCCCCTCTGGAAGACTCATTCCTTGGGCTGGAGCTGGTGGGAGGAGGAGTTGGGGGGACACTGGGGACAGCACGTGTTGAGCTACTGGTGAAAAACAGCTGGAATGTGCAATCCCAGAAATAAGAATCTAAAGCTGTCCCAAAGGCATGCGATGAAGGGCCTGGAGGGGAAAAACCTGGAGGAGAAGAGGGAAGAATCATTGGGATCTTGAGTTTCCTCAGGAGGGGCAGCTCCAATCTCTGCTGTCTATGACCACGACCAGGACCTGAGGGAATGGCTGGAAATGTGTCAGGGAAGGTTTATGTTGGGTGTCAGGAAAAGGTTCTTTCTCCAGAGGGTGATTGGGTGCTAGGACAGGATCCCCAGGGAATAATCATGGCCCCAAGGCCGCCAAAGCCATTGGAAAGGACTCTCTGGCACAGAGGGGGATTTTTTGGGATGTTCTGTGTGGGGCCAGGAGTTGGACTCGTTAATCCTCATGGTTCCTTTCCAACTCAGGATATCCTATGAATCCAGAGGGAGTTTTGGCTTGTGGGCAAATCCCTTTGACCCTTTAGTCTGTTCCCTGTCAGGCACAACTATCCCAGGAATATTTTAATGTGAGATTCAGTAATTTTCTGCCTTGAACATCTTAAAACCCGTGGTAAAATCACCACCTGCTCAGCTATTTTCTCCTCAAGCCCATCTTTTCTACAAGCATCTGATTCCCAACTTCTCAGCTTTTTTTCCCCTCCTGTTAATTATTATAATTACTTTTAAAACCTGGCCCCTGATTAGGCACTAGGTGGACACGGTGGCTGGGTTTTATTGCAGAACCTGCTCCTGCTCAAGGAGTTATTTTTGCTGAAGGCTTGCCTGGAATTGCTGAGTCAAGACAACACTTTGATGGGATAAACATCTTCCCTCTCCCTTCTGTTCAGACCCTGGAGCCCCATTTGCCTGAGTAAAGACATTGAGTTTCTTGGAATGCAGCTCCTGTTAAAGGAGCCCTGGAGCAAACACAGTGAGCTCTTGCTATAATTTAAGAGTTTATCCCAAATCCATGAACCATGGACCCAAATTTGGGGGCTGAAAGTTGCTTCCTTGTCTTGACCATGTCCCTCCCAAGACCTGCCGATGGATTTGAATTGCCACCGATGTTGGAGCTGGTCAGTGATTTCCTGATGGAAACACCACCTCAGAGCCACTGGTGGTCACCTGCTCCTAATGTGACTTTTCCAGAAGGGTTTGGCCAAAAGGTCAGCGCTCAACTGCTCAATGGAACCATTCCTGATGGATGCACGGAGAAGCTTCCGGGGGGGAGCACGCGGGGTTTACACAGAAACAGTCGCTCATCCGACTGAATCGTTAATGCCCGTTGCCCGCGGAGACTAATTAAGGAGAGCTGCAGCTGTTTTGGGAAGCACTTTGTGGGGATTACAGCACGGGCTGGAGGAGCTCTCGGAGTGTGAAACATTAGGAAAGGCGTTTTGTGCCGCTGCGCTCCGAGGAGTTAAGGGAAAGGGGGGGTTGTGGGGACAGAGTTTTCCAAACTGTTTTCTTGGAGATGGTTTGAGTTTGGCCAAACAACGGGATGTGAGTGGTGACAGCCTGGCTTTGGTGGGGACAGGTCAGGAACCCTGGGGGAGAAAGGTTAATGGGGTGTCCCTGCTGCCTTTCCCTAAAATCCTGCTGCCTTTTCCTGTGGGAATTGGGGCAGCTGGGGGGGTTGGTGCTTTCCTCTGTCACTTTGGTGGCTCTGAAGAGTTTATGGGAAAGACCTCGGGTTTGTGGTTGGGAGCTGGGAAAGGGTCTGGAGCACCAGGAGCAGCTGAGAGAGCTGGGGGGGCTCAGCCTGGAGAAAAGGAGGCTCAGGGAGGACGTTCTGGCTCTCTACAACGTCCTGCTCCAAGCCCCATGTCCAACCTGGACTTCAACAGCTTCTTGGGAATTCCATCCCAGCCCTTCCCCAACCTCCCAGGGAAGAATTCTTTCCCAATATCCCATCTAACCCTGCCCTCTGGCACTGGAAACCCTCTACCCCATTGTGCTAAATTTGTGTGATACAAGACTTCCTTTATTCCTCCTTTTGAATTTTCCAGTGGTTTTATTTGGTCATTTAATTTATGTATCTTCATTTATATAAGATCAAGTTTTCCTGCACATGGGACATAAATCCTCCAAGACCATGGGTTGCTTTGGGTTAATGTAAAAGAAAATACTAGGACACTTTGTAAAACCTCGGTTTTGTGGAACTCCTGAGCCATCCTGGAAATCTTTGATTCCTTGGTCATAAACCCTCCTGAAGGATTTGCTGTACTTGATTAAATCCTGAGGCCCTGAGAAACAGCCAGTGCATGGATCTTCTGGGAGCCAAGGGGAAAACTTTGGGAGGCATTGCTGCAGTTGAGGTTCAGGCTGGGAGTGTGGCTGTTCACATTCCCAGTGGCATGTGCAGAATCCCTGGAGCTCCAGGGATTACGGCTTTATAGTTCGCACGTGGGATTTGCTGTGAGCTCCTGGTTCTTTTTATAGGGAGTCTATTCTGGGGGAATTTCGGAGAGGGAATTTCTGACCTTTGGACAAGAAGCCATCAAGCTGTGAACCAGCAGGAAATCCAAAGTGATTTAGCCCGTGGTCCTTTTAAAAATCCAGCTGTTTCCTGGTTTGAGGTGTTGTTTGTTGGGTGATTGTTGTTGTCAGGGGCTGGAGCTGTGCTGAGGCAGGGTCTTGGTTCCCTTCCCTTGTGTCTTCATGGAATCTGGGAATGGTTTGGGTGGGAAGGGATCTTTCAAGACCCTCTCATTCCATCCCCTACCATGGGCATGGAGACCTTGCACTATCCCAGGGTGCTCCAAGCCCCATCCAGCCTGGCTTTGAATTTTTCCAGGAATGAGGCAGCCACAGCTGCTCTGGAAAACCTGTGCCTCACCATCCTCACAGAGAATTCCTTCCCAATATCCCATCTATCCCTGCCCTCTGCCAGTGGAAAGCCATTCCCCCTTTTCCTGGCACTCCATCCCTTGTCCCAAATCCCTTTCCAGGTCTCCTGGAGCCCCTTCAGGCACTGGAAGAGCTCCAAGGTCTCCCTGGATCCTTCCCTTCTCCAGGCTGGACTTTCCCAGCTCTCCCAGCCTGACTCCAGAGCAGAGGGGGTCGAGTCCTTGGATCATAGTGATGGAATCACTGTCCCTGGAAGTGTTGAAGAAATGTGTGGATGTGGCATCTGGGGACGTGGTTTAGTGGTGAATGTTGCAGTGCTGAGTTAACAGTTGGACTTCATGATCTTGGATGTATTTTCCAACTTCAACAATTCCATGATTCTGGGTTTATCTTCCCTCCATCATCCCTCCTGGGTTAGCGGGCATGAACCAGGCTCCCATATGGCTTGTGAGATTTATGGAATTCTGCAGGACTCATACCTGGAGGGTTTTTTTGGAGGAGGGGGTGGATTGTAGCCTTTTCTCCATCCAAAATATGTATTTGGTTTAATAACAAGCAAGAGCACCTGCCCTTTTCCCTGACACTATGGGAAAAACCCTGGAGTGCTGTCAATAAAAAGATTCCCTGATAGCTTTGGAAAGGAAATTAAAATTTATCAAATATTTCCCCCTCCCTGTCTGGAGCAGCTCATCAGATGTGGAGGCTGGAAAAGGGAGATTTGCTGATCTTTCCCTCTCCCACATTGACATCCCTAGGTGATCCCAAGGGTGTGACAAAGGGAATGCTCTGCTCACCTATCACTCAGGCTTTGGAAAATTAATTTTTTGTTGGAATAGCATCCAGGTGCCTCCAGAGGTTTGGAGTCACAGGAAAGGATTGAAGGAAAGTGATTTGGATTGAAGGAGGCCTCAAAGATCATCTCATTCCAGCCCTCTTCCATGGGCAGGGACACCTTCCATGAATCCAGGTTGCTCCAAGCCCAATGCAACGAGGCCTTGGCCAGATGCCATTTCCTTCAAGCTATGGTGTTGGAGAGGCACATACTCCAACATGAGATGGCACATGCTCCAGGATGATGCTCAGGGATGCAGGAGTAGCAACCTGAATGTAAAGCACTGGATCAGAGGGTAGAGATGGGATTATGGACCTTTTGGGTAAAAGAGCTTTTGTTTTCCACCAAAATTAGAATTTTTTTATTTGTTTTGCACCCTTCTTGGTTAGCACCCTTGGATGTAGCGAAGTTGATTGGAATCAGGTGACTTGGAGGTCTGAGCTTTCCTTATTATGATGTTGTTGACCTCGAGAGCTGAGGAGCCACCAATGCCAAAGCTTTCTTCTTTTCTCTTTCCTAAAAATGTGATGCAGGCTTATCTTTGTTCCTTTATGCTTCAAAACCACGGCTGAAAGGAATAATGGAATATCCTGAGTTGGAAGGGGACCCACACAAGTCAGCCAGTCCAGCTCCTGGCCCTGCACAGGACAGCTCATGAATTCCACCATGTGCTGAAGGACCTTGAATCAAAATTATTCCAAAGTTCTCTGGTGTGGTGCTTACTTGGGATTCTCTAAGGAGGATTTGCTCTCCAGGTAGCCAATGGGAATTTCCTTTTTGTAATCCTGTCTTCCACATCATAAATTTCAGTGGCCTAGTCCCCATGTGGATTTGATCCAAGAGAAAGTCTTGGCATTGTGTTTCCATGATTTAAGATCCCTCTCACTGCACCCCACCCTGAAGAGGATGATTTTTGAGAATCAGATCTATGAGAAAATTCCATCTCTGGTGCAGGAATGGTGGTTTGGGTCATCTGGTCTTATTTAAGCCCTAGTCGTCAATCCCTTAAGTTCTGCCCATGGAATGGGATGGTGGGTAGGGTTTGGGTGCTTCTTGGTGCCATCCAACCCCACGCTGAGCATGGAATGCTGTTGGAATCTTTCTCCTCCAGCACAGCTGAAGCCGTGGCCTTTGGGGAGGTGGGAGAGGTGGATGAGTGCCAAGCCCATCCAGCTGGATCACCCAAATGGGCAATCCAAGGAAATCAACCACATGCCCTGATGCTCATGCACAGCTTAGGCTGTGAAATTCCTTATTTATAGGAACTTAACGGATGCTGTAACGGCTTCAAGCAGATGAACGCATTTCTTTAAAGCAACAGCAGCATTCTTCCTCCTCGAGGGGGAAAGTTTTAACTGAAAGAGGGAAGATTTAGAGCGGAAATAAGGAAGGAATTCTTCCTTGGGAGGGCGGGGAGGAGCTAGAATAGAATTCCCAGAGAAGCTGTGGCTGCCCCATCCCTGGAAGTGTTCAAGGCCAGGTTGGACAGGGCTTGGAACAACCTGGAATAGTGGAAGGTGTCCCTGCCTGTGGTAAGGCTTTGGAACTGGATGATCTTCAAGGTTTCTTCCCACCCAAACCATTCCAGGATTCTCTGAAGTTCCTTTGAAGGGAAAGAGCTGGGATAGAAACAGCACTGCAAAGACCGCACACGTTTTCCTCTTCTTCCTTCCCATCCATCCCGAGCTTTGTCGAGCGACGGATAAAAAAAGGGGGGAAAAAAAACAACCAACCCACCCACAATAATCTATAGCAACTGTCAGCCAGCAAACTACTCCCATTTCATAGGGATAGGTTGGATGTCAGCGCGGGATCGATGGCTCTCGCGCCGTAATTATAAAAACTGGTGGGTTGTGTTGCTTGAGTGAGTTTGGGAAGAGTAGGGTCTCAATCTTCCCTCTAATGGGGCTTTGGCAGTCGGTGGCGCAGCGGCTTCGTCTTAGTCTGACAGTGTTGTCATTAAACACCAGGTAGCGTGGAACAACAGGGAACACGGCTCCGGAGCGGCCGGGAACACGCGGCTTTGACAGGAGTGATTTGTCATCAAGGAGCTGCCCAAACTCCTGAGCCTGGAGTACGGGCGGCTGCTTAAAGTGACTTATTGCCCCTGTCGGCGGCTGCAGTTGTGATTTGATAATCGGTAAATGTTTGTCAAAGACGAATTCCCTCCCTGATGCAGTGCAGTGCTGGAAAAGCAAATGAAAAGCAGGGGGGAAAGAACATATTGGATGGATTAAAGACTAGGGTAGGATAAGGGTGATGGAAACGACAGGTTTCCCTGTTAAACTTGGCTTCCTTCCTTCGGGGAGGTGGAGTGTTGAGGTTTGGGATACTGAGATGGGGACTCACTATCAACAAACTGGTGTTGGGGGACTGGGAGTGGTGCAACATTAACTCAATTTCAGGAAAAAATTCTTCATGGAAAGGGTTGTTAAGCATTGGAAGGGGCTGCCCAGGGAGTTGGTGAAGTCCCCATCCTTAGAGGTGTTTGAGGAATAACTGGATGTGGCACTCAGGGCTCTGGTCTGGGTGACAAGGTGAGGATCAATCACAAATTGGACTCTATGATCTTGAAGGGCTTTCCCAACCTTAATGATTATGTGATTATAAGGAGTGGTTTTTCTTCAGGTTTCAAAGGTGCTGGAGCTGTGCTTGGTCTTGAGGGACTATAGACTGATGTGGAGCAATGGTTCTCCTTTTCTTAAGCACAGGGAATCATGGAATAGTTTGAGTTGGAAGAGACCTTAAAGATCATCTCATTCCATTGTCGGGGAGCCATTGTGGTGTATCTGACTTCAGCTCCATTCTCCTCTGTCCGGGAGGTTTCAGGAGTGTTTTTTTGATAAGGAAAAGAACATCTTGGTTCTTTCTTTCCGTGGATGTGGTGCTTTTCTGGCTTTTTGGCAAATAGTTCCCTTGGCAAACCCATGTGCACCTACTCAGTGGTTACAACTTGTAGTAGAATCCCTTTGTTTCTTGTAGGGATGGATTTTGAGCCTGTCCATTGCCTGCTTTATATCAAAGTTTAGAAAGGAGAATTAAAAGGAGCTTAATGAACCTTCTGCCTGCAAAGTTTTCCTCCCATCTCCCTGAGTTTATCCAAGTTCCTCTGCTGAATGCCAGAGTCAGGTCAGGTTCTTTTTAAGTGGATGCTTAGAAATCTAAAAGCTGGCCTTCTGTTGGATAAGTGGCTTTGAGGGTGGGGAATACCTAAGAGATTCAAATTTTTCCTTGTTAAATTTAAATAAAATAAAAAAAATAATAAAGGAAGTCAATCCTAAAGCACAAATGCAAATGGAATTCCAGCCCGCCGAGCGCTCCCGTCGTTTCCCGAGGCAGAGCCACCTCTCCCCGTGCCACGGTGAGGCGTGAACATGAGATCCCTGAACCCATTTGATTATAGCCGGGGTTTTTCTGGTGTCTGAAGTGCTGGAAACGATCAAGAGCAGGAAAAGTGGAGTGATTTATTAGACTCATAAAAATTCATACTTTGTTATTCCAGTTGTCTTCCATCTGCAGCTTGTTAGAACGAGCACCCCTGGCAGCTCCCGCCGCGAGGCCGGGGGGAGGAGGGCATTTATCAGCTTTCCTCCTGCCATCCCACTCTCTCATTTAGAGGAATGGATCCAGCTCCTGGAAACACATTAATAATCATTCACCGAGGGAAGGGGGGAAGGAAAACCCACCACCCTCTTTTGTTATAATAATAAGGGTTGTGTTTGAACAAGGGCCGACGCTCCAGAGACCCATTCAGGCTCTTTAACACAGGCTGGAGCTGGGAAAACGGTGTTCAGAGCCTTCAGTGTGACCTCCTCTTGCCAATCCTGGTGGATAATGTGGGCTCTCCTTATCCTTGGAAGGCTCTTCCACTCTGGTGATGTTTGGAAGGGCCATCCTGGGGCTTTTTGGCAGTGGGGATGGGGATGTGACAGAGCTTGTGGAGTTACTGGGGTTACTGGGAGGTTGGTGGTGTGTCCTCCTGTCCCCACCAAGACCTTGTTGTTGGACCCTTCTGTCTCTGCCTCTCTCTGTATTTTGGCATTGGAGGGAATAAACCAAGATATTTGCTGGTGTTTCTTCTGTTGTGGTTGGAATATTGGTGTTGGAATTGTGGGACTGAGTGAAAGGCACGGTTCTTCCCATTATTTGCTAAGGCTTCCCAAATCACCTGGCTCTGCGGGCTGGTGGGGTTGAAGTGACCCAGACCCCTTTGGAAAATTACACGGATTTGGATAAATATAGGAAAGCTTTGGTTGGGAAATACCTCTGAGATCATCGAGTTCCAACGTTCCCCCAGCACTGCCAGGGCTACCACTGATCCACATCCCCAAATGCCACATCCACACATCCTTGAACACTTCAGCATGGTATTCCACAAGGAATGGGAAGAGTCTGGAGCACCAGGGGCAGCTGAGGGTGCTGGAGGGTTCAGCCTGGAGAAAAGGAGGCTCAGGGGGGACCTTCTGGCTCTGCACAACTCCCTGACAGGAGGGTGCAGCCAGATAGGGGTTGGGCTCAAGGGAAAGGACAAGAGGAAATGACCTCAAGTTGTGCCAGGAGACATTTAGATTGGATATTGGAGAAAAAAATTCTTCATGGAAATGTGGTCAGGTGTTGGAATAGCCTCCCTTGGCAGTAGTGGAGTTACCATCCCTAGAAGAGTTCAGAAAATATGTGGATGTGGCACCTGGGGACATGGTTTAGCAGTGGCATTGGCAGTGCTGAACAGTTTGACTCAATGGTCTTAGTGCTCTTTTCCAACCTAAATCCTTCCATAATTCCATGCTGGATGTTGTGCTATCCTGGGAACACCCAAACCCCAAAGACACCACATCCACCGAACCAGATCCACTAAGATCCATCCTGTGCAGCATCCCAGCTGCAGATTGAAGTTGGGATTGCACCAGTGGGCTGGAAAGGGAGAACAGGTCCTCAGCCTTTAGGGAGGCTGATCCTGAGTGTCTCCTGCAGCAGCATTTTTCCAGGGAGTTTCTTGTAGCTCCGTGACTTTCACGTCTGCTGCTTTTCTTTTCCCTGTCACGCTTGCTGCCAGTGTTTCCGGGCTGTTGGATTTCTCCTGGCTGTGCCATCCCCAGCTTTTCCAGATGCTCTTCTCACTCCCCTTCTTTCGTCTCAACAGCTCAGGCATCACTTTGTTCCCCCATGACATCTCCACACATTGTGGGGCTTTCCTAAACATTTGGATTTTTGAAAGGCTCTAATAAGGTCTGCCTGGAACCTTCCCTTCTCCAGGCTGGACATTCCCAGCTCTCCCAGGTGTTTCCAGAGCAGAGGCTCCAGCCCTTGGAACATCTCCATGGACTCCTCTGGACTCACTCCAGCAGCTCCACATCCACATCCATCCACTCCAGAGCTGGATGTAGAATTCCAGGTAGGGTCTCACCCAAGCGGAGCAGAGGAGCAGAATCCCTCCCTTTCCTGCTGCTGGAATTTTTCTCTTCAAGTTGGATGATGTTTTCCCACTCTGTATTTCCTAGAAACAAAAATTCTGTATTTTTCACCTAAACACAGGAATTTTGACCCAGGGAAATTTATTTGAACAGGATATGTGGATTTGCCCAGAGAGGTTGTGAGTCCTCATCCCTGGATATGTCTAAGGCCAGGTTGGACAAGGCTTGGAGCAACCTGGGATAGTGGCCGGTGTCCCTGCCCATGGCAAAGGTTTTGGAATAAGGTGGTCTTAAAGGTCCCTTCCAAACCAAACAATTCCATGAATTTAATACTTTGCCTGATAAAATGGGTGTTTCCTTACAGTTCATCTCCAAGTCCCAGTGCCTAACGCAGCCTCACTCTTAGTGGATTCTGTGAACTTCTCTTTTCCTGTGGCCCGATTGACCTAACAGAATTAGCCAAGCAGATTTGGTATTAATTTCCCAAATAGTCCCAGCTGAAAGCAGCTGCCATGCTAAGCAAATTTTCCAATGGGTTTGGGGCTCTCTAAAATGTTCCAGCTCCAAATCCCGCCCTTCTCCCGTCCTCTCAAAATGTGACAACCCGGAGCAGCTGTCGTGCTCCGGGTCCCAGGTAAAGCAGTTTGGATCAATTGGATTTATTTCCTATTAAGCAGCAGTTCGTGATCATAAAGCATCGTTTACACGCTGGCATAAAGAGCCGTTGCTCTTGAAAGAGCTCGGAACTGAATGAGTGTGAAAATTAAATTCCCCTCTTAAACCCAAGGATGGTCCTTTTGGAAGCTGATTCCAGTCGCAACATAATTAACCTCTTGCTGTGCCATTCTGTGGGAACATATTGAACCTGCTCCGGGATAATCATCCCTAATACTGGTGTCTGCTTTCACACTGAATTCCTAACAGCATTACAGTAATCCCAAAGCTTTTGTTGACTCCAGGGACTTGGCCAAGTTGGCAGCCAGGACAAAAGGTGTCAGAGCCACGTGGCTCAGGGGTGATGCCATCGAGGTGTGATGGGATGGGAAACACCAGAACCATTTGCTTTTGGCTGGAGGAGTTGTAGTGGAACTTTATTCATGTTTCTTGTGGATTTATGCCTGTTGAAGGTCATTTCCATATGCTTGGAGCAACTTGGTCTAGTGGAAGGTATCCCTGCCCATGGCAGAGGGTTGGAACTTGATGGTGTTAAAGGCCCCTTCCAACCCAAACCATTCCATGATTCTTGTTTTAGCCCAAATTCTCCCAGTCTTTTTCAGTTTTTCCCTCCACTGCTCTTCCCTTCCCATCCACAGTTTTTCTCATCCAGGGAAGCAAGTGGTGTTGGGGATAATCCCCAGGAGGTTTGGGTGTATTCCCACCTCTGCACCCAATGATGAGCTGAAGTCTGAGACTGGAGAAGAGAAGGATTCAGGGAGACCTTAGAGCCCCCTCCAGTGCCTGAAGGGCTCCAAGAGAGCCAGAGAGTGACTTTGGACAAGTGAATGGAGTGACAGGACAAGAGGGAATGGCTTCCCACAGCCAGAGGGCAGGGACAGATGTGATATTGGGAAATAATTCTTCCCTGTGAGGGTGGTGAGGGGCTGGAATGGAATTCCCAGAGAAGCTATGACTATTCCATCCCTGGAAGTATCCAAGGCCAGGTTGGATGGGGCTTGGAGCATCCTGGCTCTTGGTTGATGTGAAGGGCAGTGATTGGGATTCCCAATCCCTGTATGTGCTGTAGCAGCGGGAGTGAGGCTGATCCATCCTGGCCATCAGAGCTCCCCATGGTGCTTCTGCTGCCAAGGTTGCTCCTGGCTGCGAACTCCTCTGCTGCCCCCAAATTTGCCCTTGGACCTTCTTACTAAAATCCTGATAAGCTCCTCCACCACCTTCCCTTCATCCGTGAGGTGGGAGACGGTGTGGAAGGATCAGATCCATTAGGAAATGGTCTTGCAGGGATTTTACAAGGAATTCCTTGCCTTGACATTGGTCATCCCAAAATCCACATGATGGAAGCCAGCAGCAAATTGTTTTTAGTCAGGGATGCCTTTTCCCATGGAAAAGAGGGAAGTTTGATCCCATACCATCCCAAAGCATCAGTGGATGTGTACGATGGTCCTGCTGCAACCTGGGATGTCTGGCTGAGTATCCTCTTCCTTCTGGGATTTGAGGATAACAGTGGGTTTTGCTGAATCTTCCCTTCCTGGCCTGGAGCAAATCACATGGCAGCGGAGTCATCTTCATGTTGGGAAGGGTTTGCTTCCAGAAATTCCTTTGGCAGAGATTTTCAGTTCTTTTCGGAGCTGCTTTGGGTTCCAAGTGGGAGTTTTTTACCTCCTATCAGGAGCTGGGACATGCTGGTGGCTCCTTCACTCATGTCCTGATAGTCCTTAACCATTTTAATTTTTTCCCTCATGCCTGTTTGGAAAGAACAATTTGTTTTAGCAGAGGTTTTTTAGTCTCTGCTTTGCTTTTTTTCTGTGGGGTAGTTCTGCTTCATCCCTTTACTCTCTGCGGTTTTCCCCGGTGCTGGGGACAATCCTGGCACTGAATCCAAGGTTCAGCTTCTGCTCCCCAATTTGCATTCGTCCCTGCTCCCGTCTTGCTTCCAAGTGCTGGAAGATCAATGTACCTGTCACTCACTGCTTTCCGTCTCGCCTCCGATCAGGATTAATGGCACAGCTCGGCACTGAGCCCCGATGGAGACACACGGGAGGGGTCGTGGTGGCCAAGGATTGACAATGGGAGACCTTGTGGTGCCCAGGTCATTACTTAATTTAGTTCTTTTCTCCATTCCTGTGCCCCTACACGAAGGTTTTCTATCCCATATCCTGCTCCTAAAGCAGCAGTAATCCCTTGGATTTGGGAATCTGCCCTCCTGAAGTTCCCCTTGCTTATTTAACTTCCTTTTTCCCATCAGTATCTGAACAGGATTTACTCCACCATTATTGTGGTTTTCCTAATCCATCCTGAGCAGTATCATCTTCCTCTTGCCTCATGGATTCAGAATCACATAATCATGGAATAATCATTAAGGAAAAGAGCTCTGAGATCATCAAGTTCAAATGTTGACTCAGCACTTCCAAGGCCACCACTAAACTCTGTCCCCAAGTGCCACATCAACACGACTTTTTGGGACATCTTTCACTAGACCAGGTTGCTCCAAGCCCCATCTAATCCATGGGCAAGCACAACTTCTCTGGGCAACCTGTGCCAGGGCCTCCCCACCCTCACATGGAAGAATTCCTTCCCAATATTCCATCTAACCCTGCCCTCTGGCAGGAGGAAGCCATTCCCCCTTGTCCTGTCGCTCCAGGACCTTGTCCAAAGTAATTTTCCACCTTTCTTTTAAGCCTCTTTTAAAAGAAGGTTTCTCCAGGTGAAATATTCCAGGAGCAAACTCTTTTTGTGCCCTCCCTGCTTCAGCTTCCCCAGGGGGCCAATTCCTGGTACTTCTCTCAGGAAAATAAGAGAAGAACTAAGGACCCTTGCATCTCCAACCCCTTTCCTAAGGGATGCGTGTGTGGTGGCTCCTGGATCCTACCTGCTTGAAGCACCCTGGCAAGATAATTTGGCAACAAATTCCCCATCTCAAGGTCAGCATTGGACAAGAGGAAACAGCTTTAAGTTGTACCAGGGGAAGTTTTGTTTGGATATTTAGGAAAAATTTCTTGACTGAAGGGATGCTTGGGCTGCCCAGGGAAGTGATGGAATCATCATTCCTTGAGGGGTTTAAAAGCCCGTGTGGATGTGGCACTTGGGGACATGGTTTAGTGGTGGCCTTGGCAGCACTGGCTTGGTGACCTTAGAGGTCTTTTCCAGCCTTAACAATTCTACACTTAGAGTTTACACCAGGAATTTTTTTTTCCTTGGGAACAGGAGGCGCGAGCGGCGCCCGCGGGATTCGCGGCTCCACAGAAAGCCCCGAGCTCAGCAGCGCGCGGCCCTGGCTGATAAATGATGCTCATATCCCATTCGAATATGATGCAAGCAGTTTTTTTGTAGTTTGTCTTCCATGGCGGTAGTAAAGTTTTTAATTAGGAAAGCTAATGAGATCGATTAGTCATTAGAAGTGACCTCTGGATCGCGGCGAGGAGTGGGGATGTGTGCGCCGGGCTGATAACGGGGGACGCTGGGGTATTGTTTGTAATAAAAGCGTGAAGTGTTTGATTTGAGTGAAATGTGCCACGGGGAATACATCACGCGGAGAGGAAAAAATTACAACCCTGGGAGCCTGTAATGAAGGGAATTAAACCAACATCCTGTCTAAATAACATGATTATCTACACAAAACCCCTCAGCTAGCAAGTAATAATAGAAAACGGAGCTCTTCGGAGAGGCTCTTTGAGGAGGTGGTTAATGCTGGAGTCGCGCATCAGGCACTTTCCAAGGAGCAGCTTCGGAATGAATACACCATCCAATTACCTCTGGGAATAGAGTTTACCAGGTGCCAGCCTGTTTTGGGGAAGGAGGAGGAGGAGGGGGATGCCTGCAATAATTTGGGATCTCTCTTTCTTGTCAGGCAGGAGTTTGATGCAATTCTGGGTTGATTGGAGGCAGCTCAAGCTTGTGTGGGGGGCAAAAAGATGTTAATTATGTATTCAGCAAATTCCCAGCTTAGTTATTCTGTGAGGTTGGAGTGGAGGAGGGAAAGGGGCAACTTGTGCTGTTGCTGGTTGGGGAGGATGTAGGATTGAGGCTCTCATCCCTTCCCCAGTGGGATGGAAGTGCTTTGGGTACATGGCTGGTACTGTATCCGTGTGAGGTTGGGTGCGTCCACATGTTCTGGGTGACAGAAGTGACAAAAGGCAGATTTAGGTGGGATACAGGGGAGAAATTCTTCCCTGCAAGTGTGGTGAGGCCCTGGCAGATGTTACCCAGAGAAGCTGTGGCTGTTCCATCTCTGGATGTGTCCAAGATCAGGTTGGACAGGGGTTGGAGCAGTCTGGGATGGTGGAAGATGTCCTTGCCCATGGCAGGGGGTTGGACTGGATGGTCTTCAAGGTCCCTTCCAACCCAAACCATTCCATGAGTTTTCATTCCATGAGATTTCAGGTCAGTCCCACCATCACCATAGCTGGGATTTCATCATGTGTGTGGTGTTGGTCCCTGCAAGGGGTTAGCACCTCTGTTCTTTTGTTGTTCCTATTTTCTTGTCCTAAATGCAGTTCCCTGAAGGAAAAAACTCCGAGTTTGCTGGTACTTGGGAGCAATTTTAAATGTAATTAGAGCTACTACTTTGCAAAAGCTTTAAAAGCCCACGCAGAGGTTTGGTCACTGCGCTGAACAATTTGATCTGCTACAAAAAAATGCTGGGATAGGGAAAGAGCAGTGAGATCCCATTTGCTTTCCATGTTCTTTCCTCTCTCCTTTCTTTCCTCACCTCTAAAGTGACCTCTGAAGTGCCTCACCTCTAAAGTGGCTGCAGTTCCTCTAAGTCATTGAATCATCAGATGGTTTCTACTGGAAGAGAACTTGGAAGATCCTTTAGTTCCATGATTTATCTCGTGGGTTCAGATTGCGGAACGTTGCGAGCGTCATCTTTACCACAAAAAATTCCAGTGATTTTTCTGTCATGGCAGAGCCTGGTTTTTGCCTTTTTCCATCACCAGGGTTGTAACTTTTTTTCTGAATTTCTGAATGGAAATTTGTGTTGCCTGATCCTCCCCAAAGCCAGCACAAGTCATCAGCTTGTTGGGAATGCTCAAGAAGGAAAATATTCCCTGTATGAAACTGTAAAGATGTGAATTGGTGTTGCCACTGTTGCAGGGCAATGGGGGAGCTGTTCCCACCTTTCTAAGGAATGGTGTCAGTTCTAAAATGCATTTCCTTATTTTTCCTAGTTTACCTGGCAATCCAACTTATTCTCCCTCCTCTCACAGAGACAAACATGGGGATGGGTCGAATGTTTTCAGTGGAAATAATGCTCCCACTTTTCCCCTCCCAACCTCTCCATGATTTTAATGAGAGGATCTCCAAGAAAAACAGCCAGCTCTTTAAATCAGTTATAAAACCCAGAGACCGAGGCTCAGCATGGAGTGTCAGCTTTAATTATCTGGGCAGTTACAGCTGTATGTTATAAAAGTCGGGCAATTAGGTGCATTCCTGAAAGCTTGGGGAAAAAAAAGGCTCACGGAGGAAAACCACAGTCAAACACAGAACTGTTAATTGCATGAAACATTCTGCAGAATAACCCGGGATGTAGATCATCCTGCAACACAGAGAATCCAGGAATGGGTAGGGTTGAAAGGGAGCTTAAAGCTCATCCAGTTCCCTATCCATGGAAGGGACCTTCCATTATCCCAGGTTGCTCCAAGCCTTGTCCAACCTGGACTTCAACACTTCTGGGGATTAAAAGTATTATGAAAACGCCAAGGATTAAAGTCAAAAGTTTATTTCCAGTGTGGATGTATGTTGGGACCAAGGTGTTGTTGGTGAATCCATAATTCCTGTGGTAGTGTTTTGCTGATGGGCTGGTGAAGCCAGTCCCAAGCACATCAAGGCCTTTCTGTTACCATCAGCTGTACTGACCCATTCCTGAAACTTCACCCCTTTTTTCAGGTGCTAAAATGTTGGATATAGGACTTGAGTTGGATGTGGGACCAATGGCCATTGAACTTGATGATCTTAAAAATTCTGTGATTCTGTGAGAATGTCAGTGAGATCCCTCCTGTGCCCATCCACACCTGAATTTCAAGCCTGTTTTTCCATGTTTTGTCTCCTAGGATCCAACTTCCACTTTGTAAGGAGCCCCCCAGCCAACAAGGTGATAAAGACGCGCTACAGGATCGTGAAGAAGAACGTGGTGCCTCCAGCCTTATCATCCTTCACCAGCCCTATTCCCACCTGGAAAACCAGGCGTCCCATTACATCCAGGTAATTCTGCCATCCCTGGAATGCAGCTGGTTGGGATGTAGGAGCCACGGGAACTCCCACGTTGGCTCCGTGTTTTTCTGTCGCATCTTCACCGTTTAATTTCTCTCTTTGTGTGGCCTACTCTGAGTTTATTGACTTAAAGTGTAAAATCATATTAGGAATTGTGTTATCCTGAGCTGGTGCCAGCAGCTTATGCCTTTGGCTTCCTATGTATTCCCTCTTGGAATTAATTGTTTCCATGGAGCAGTTAAATAAGCTGAAAAGAGGATGAATAAACGTGTGGATGTTGATGATGAAGGGGAGCACGTTGAATGCTCCAGACTTCCACGAGGATGTAGGTGCTCTCCCAAATTCATTTATTCCCAATTATCTGGATGGGTGAAACATCCAGAAATATTTTGTCACTGCCTAGAGAAGGTGCCATAACCTTGAGTTGGAATATTCCTAAATCCATAGAGGTGGAGATGTTTCCATGGAGTGTCTCAGAGGCCAAGACAAGACCTGGAGCTTGTGTAAAGCAGAAAGGTTGTTAAAATAATTGATTCTTTAGAACAAGGTGTGATTAGAAGCTATGGGTTTGGTGAAAGTACAGATTTTGGCTATTTTTAGGTCAGGAATAGCTTGTCTTCCCACTGAAATGCCAGTAGTCATGGACAGTATTTTGGGCAAAGAGAGTCTGTTCTGCTCTTCTCTGGCTTTGTTCTCCCTGCTCCAGGTGGATTCCTCCAAAAGTCATTCCCTAGCAATGCCCTGAGGATTGGTGGCTTTTGTGGTCGAGCTGTGGAGGGACAAAAATAATGGTGGTTCTTTTTAAAGCCTGACTTTGCCTGATGTTTCCCTTTAAAAGTGAAGTTTGGGATTCTCAAATTGGTATCTGAAGGGAGAGTTGGTTTTGGAAGAGTTCAGGGTGATTAGGCAAAGTATGGGATAAACAGAGAGATTGGTAAGAAAGTTTGGGTGAATTATTTTGTGTATTTTCCAAGCTCTTGGTTGAGAAACTCCACATCTCTTGTACTCTCCTGGTCTCAAAGTATGAAACCATTCCATTCTTCCAGTATGGAAACTGGGATCCTTTTGGGCTCATGGTCAGCCTTACCTGCACCAATGCCTCCTTTGTCTTCACATTCTGCTTTTTCCTGTGGTATTTTCTCATCTGGGCATCATCCCTGAGATCCACAGGTTTTGTTCTGGGTTGCCACCTCCATTTGCACATCCTTGGGACCAAATTCCTGCATTTCCCTGTCCAGAAACAAACCATGGAATTTTTTGCCTGCTCCACCATCCTGCAATTTCATGGAATCAGAAGATGTTTGGGTGGGAAAGGACCATTAAGATCTTTGAGTTCCAACCCCCTGTCATGGGCAGGGACACCTTCCACTGCCCCAGGTTGCTCCAGCCTGGCCTTGGATGCTTCTAGGGATGATACAGCCACAGTTTCTCTGGTAAAACTGTGCCAGGGCCTTATCACCCTGGAATTGTCCAGAGCCAGGTTGGGTGGGGCTTGGTGCAACCGGGGATAGTGGAAAGTGTCCCTGCCCATGGCAGAAGGTTGAAACAAGATGATCTTGAAGGTCCCTCCCAGCTCAAATGATTCTGTGACTTTGACCTTTAATTAGTAGAAAACATCTCATCCTCCAGCTGTTGGACTCAGCTTCTTCTCTCACACCTTGTTACTCCAGATCTGGATGGCTGATCCATGCTGTGAATCAAGGCAGGGATGAGCTCTGGGCATGGAATTCAGAGCAGGAACATTGGGATCTGTGTGGTGGCTCTTGCTCAACCCAGTGGTGATTTTCCAAGGAACAACCTCGTGCTGCCGCGATTGGCTGAGAGCTCCCACTTGTAGGATCATTTTCTCTGTATTAATCTCCGACTTCATTAAATTGGTGTAGTTTAGATCTTACAGCTGCTTCAGACAAATCTTGATAAAATGCCATCAGCAAATTAAAACAATTATGTTTTAAAGAAGCCATAAATCTCCATCTCCCAATTACCTTCGTTGGGGGTGATTAATCATCTGGCCTGTCTGGAGGAAGCACATGGCAAATGCTTCTCCTGGAGTTTTTATGGGATTTTTTGCTTCATCGTTCCTATCTTGGATCTGTCACAAGCAAGACACCAGGATCTGCTTTTTTCCTGATTTTCTTTGCTCTTCACAAAACAAGGAGAAGCTCTGATGACTGTGGGACACCCCTTTAGTCACCTCATTTTTATTTTTCATACTGAGTAGTCAATTATTTTTAATATTTCTGTTTTTCATTGTAATAATTACAATGTTTTTACAATAATTTGATATTTTTAATACCCTTATCCCCTTAAGCCAGCAGGGGGATGTCACCTGGTGTTGCTGCCCTCCAGTGCTACTCCCAAGCTGGTTCCCAACTGGTACCAAGGAGAAATTTCTTCCATGAAGTCCAGGTTTTTGGGTATCTGGAAGTAATGTGCCAGGGTTTTATTTTGCTGGGACATCCAGGATGTCACCCCTTTTGCCAGTAAATCCTCAAATCACGAGACTAAGATGAAGAGGGATGTGGCTTTGGGAAGTGAGTGACAGGGAGAGTTGCTGGAGGTACCTGATGTCAGTCCCTTGGGAATGAATTCCATCCTCCCCTTCTTGCTGGGTTGCATAAAACTGGGCCCTGCTGCTGACTTTTCTTCGAGGCGATAGGTGGGAGTATATTTTAAATTAATTTTACTCCACTTTTTGTAATATTTTTGTTTTAAATAGATTTATAAGCAACTCGGGGCCTATTTCTCCAAATTTATGAAGATAATTTTCACTCTCTTGATAAGGTGAAATTTACACCTGCTATTTCCATATTAATTCACATTGCTAAGTGGATCTAATTTTCTTCCGTTCTTCTATCTGGTGAGTGTGGCCTTTCCTAATGCAATTTCCCCCTCACTAAATCACTGTGATCGGGAGTCATGATCGAGTTAAATTAACTTAAATTAATTTACTTAATAAGAGCTCCAGATCATTGTGAATGAGGTTAAGATTTATTGATTCTCCTTTTCACTCCTCCCCCTTATCTCCCGCGGCTTTGCTGGGAGCGCCGCTCACAAGGGCTGTGATTTGCTGGCTTTAAATTTCGGTCGCTCCTGGTGACGTTGAGGTTGATCATCTCTTAAAAATCCTGGAGGGAGATGTCCTCTCTCCTCACAGCCTCCCTCTGCTGGGAAAGGGATGAGGGATTTGCCATGGAGGAGTTGGGATGGATGAAGTGTTGCACTGAGATTTGAGAGTGATGCTTCTCCTGCTTCCAACATCTTTCCATGGTCCATGTGGACGTGGCTACCAAAAAAATGGGATGCCCATATGTTATAGAGGCAGCAGAAGAATTCTGGGGTTGATGATCAGAGAGATGGAGCACCTTTCCTACAAGGAAAGGCTGAGAGGATTGGGATTGTTCAGCCTGGAGAAGAAAAGCTTCAGGGTGACCTCAGTGCAGCCTTCCAGTGCCTGAAGGGGCTGACAGGAAAGATGGAGAGGGAATTTTTGCAAGGAATGACAGGGCAAGGGGAAATGGCTTCTCACTGAAAATAAGTAGTGTTAGATTGGATATCAGGAAGAAGTTCTTCCCTGTGAGGGTGGTGAGCCACTTGCACAGGTTTCCCTGAGAAGCTGGATCCCCAGGGTAGAGATTGCAAAGCTTTTAGAGCTCAAGGAGCATTTGGACAACACCCTCAGGCACAGGGTGGCATTTTTTCCTGCATTTGTGCAGGACCAGGAGTTGGACTAGATGATCCTTTTGTGTCCCTTCCAACACAATGGAATCCCTTCTAGGATTCTATAAACACCTTCAGAAAACTTGTCCCTCTGGAGAGCCAGAACCACTTTTAAGACATTTTTGGGAGCAGAGCCCCCTTTGAGTTGAGCTTATAGACCCCCAGTGGGGGAATGAAACACTGACCCACTTTGAAGAGTTTTGTTCTCAAATCCTGCTGCAAGTGTGGAAAACAAAAGTCACCTGTCTGCAAATAATGAGTTGTGTCTGGCACTGCTGGGGAAACTCTGATATTTCTTGCTGAAAACTTTGCGGCGCCTCTTGAGGGAGAATCCTACCCCTCCAGCACTATAAATAAGTAAAGAACAAGATAATCCAACATTTGTCAGAGAAATGCCAGCTCAGGAGAAAGGAGCTTGTCAGTGGAGGATTCACTCGTGTAGTTTAGTTTAGTTTTATTTTTTCCTTTTATTTCCTTCTCTTTTGTTCTGTTCCGTGGCCTGGAGCACGTTGAACAGATTAAGATGGAAACAGTTGTCACCATCCCTGGGGGTGTTCAAGAAATGACTGGATGTGGCACTCAGCGCTCTGGTCTGGTTGACAGGGTGGTGATTGGTCAAAGTTTGGACTTGATAGTCTTTTCCAGCCTAAATCATTCTGTTATATGGTAATTACGAGGATTTCTCCCCCAGGTTTCAAAGATCTGAAGCCTTTAGGGATTCACACTGAAAGATAAGGAGGATGATGCAGGTTTTGGAATGGGGCTCAGCCACATTGGTGGGTGCAAGGTCCACTTCTCTGGGAAAGGGGAGATACAGTTGAGCATCCAAGAGGAGGAGGAACCACCATCCCTTCCAGTCATCCTCTGCAGGAGGTTGGGATATTGTGTTCCAGGTCACTTGGACACATCAGCCTCCTTGTCCCATTCTTTCCTTTCCTTCACAGTGGGTAGTTTTGGGTTTCCAATTTCCTTTTACTCCCTTAACATCTTTTAGACACCAATTGCCAACTGATGGACCCAACTCATGATCCAGTTCAGAGAATCATGGAATGGTTTGGCTTAGAAGGGACCTTGGAAGAGCATCTGGTCCAACCCCCCTGCCATGGGCAGAGTTGCCTTCCACTAGACCAGGTTCTTCCAGTCCCTATCCAGTGTGGCCTTGAACACTTGCATGGGATAGGACCATTTCATCCATTCCCAGGGAAGCCTTCCCGATTTTCCTTTCCATTTTTCTGGCATTTCTTGAGTGCTGTAACAAGTTTCCCTATGGTAGTAATTTCACTGTCGTGAGATAATCGGATGGTACCAGGTGCCAGTCCTGGTGTGCTGTTAATGTGTAATTAACCCTTTCTCCCTAAATCCATGGGAATCTGGTGAGAATGGGAATCTTGGTTATGGAATAGAGTCCTGTGTTTCCCATCGGATGCATTCCAGTTCCTGTGCCTCATTCCCACAGAATGGTGTGGTTGACTTGCCATGGATGAAATGAATGCTAAAACTTAATATATCCCCTCTCTTTTGGGGAGGAGAATGTATCCTTGGGAATTCCAGGGAAGCTTTCTCATCCTTTCCATCTTCCTCTTGTTGTGTTGGAGACTGGAGAAATCAGGGTCTGCAACAACTCATCCACCATAATCCCACTGATGGACAGTAATGGGTTAAACCAGACTAAATCCATCACTTCTGAGCTTTTTGGTTGCACTCTGAGGGTTCCTAGGAAGTCCATCCATTCAGGAAACGGGATGGGGTCATCCAACATCTGTGACTCCTCTGGGAGCTGTTGGGAAGTGCTTGGGATACGTTGGTTGCTCGTTGTGCAACCCAGTGTTGGATTGGGGTGGTGGTGAGACCCTGGCACAAGCTGCCCAGGAAAGTTGTAACTACCCCATCCCTGGAAGTGTTCCAGGTCAGATTGGACGGGGCTTGGAGCAACCTGGGACAGTGGAAGGTGTCCCTGTCCTTGGCTGGAACTCGATGGTTTTTAATGCTTGTTCCAACCCAAACTGTTCCAGGATTCTTTGTTCACAATCCTGGATGGTCAGCAGCTGGAGCTGAGAACAGAGAATCGAGTGTGGGGCTGTAATTCACAGTGGATGGAGCAAATCTACATTTTCTGGGGTGTCATCTCAAAAGTTGCGGAGAAAACAGGGAAAACTGTTAACGTCGGCTTCCACGGCGGAAAATTGCCGAGCACTCCGACGGGAGAGGCTTTAATCGACGTTCCCATATATTGTGAGCAGACAGGGATGGGCATTTTAAAGATCTCAGCAAATGCTGTCTTTTATCCTTGATCCATTTATTTTTTCCACCAGTCTATACCTTCTAGGGCCCAAGAGGTGGGATCCCAACCTCCCAAAACCAGTTTGGAGCACATACTGTATGGATGTTCTGAGCCAGATGCTGTTTTAAGTAGTGCAAGTACTTCAGTCTCCCAGTTTTGGGGGGTTTCAAGCACAGCTTTTTATGTTGTTTATTTAATTGGGATGGTGCTCCAGTGGGATTTTACCTCCTGGTGCCGATTGCTCCGGGATCTTCCCGCATGGAGGTGAGGGAATCGTGAGCAAAGGGCAGAGGTTTTGGGGGGTTTCAAGCACAGCTTTTTATGTTGTTTATTTAATTGGGATGGTGCTCCAGTGGGATTTTACCTCTGGGTGCCGATTGCTCTGGGATATTCCCGAACAGAGGTGAGGGAATTGTGAGCAGAGGGCAGAGGTTGGGACACCGGGAGTTAATTTCCTTTTATCAAGATGATAAAATCCCCCCTCCGCCTTCCCGGCTTTTGCCGCGTTAATCTGCGAACGGAGTCGGAATGTGACGAATGGCCTTAAAGTTGCTGTCAATTTTTTTCTTCCCAAATTCATTTGACATGAAAGTGAGAAGTAAACAGAAAGCCTGTGGTTAAGCAGATAACTTGGAAAGCCTTTTCCATCACATTTAAAAACGGCCGTGTCATGGATTCTGCGAATTGGCGGCTTCTATTTTGTTTGATTTTATTTTGTCTGTGTGGTAAATTTTCTTTTAATAATCCCGACGTGGTTTGACGAGGTTTTAGGCCTCGGATTTTTTTTGAAGGGATGTTAAACCATTCTCCAAAATGACATCTCATTAAAGTGAAATTCATCTGCTGGGATTGGAGCCGTTACAGGCAGGAGGGAACAGTAACTCCCATTTGGAAATCCATATTTTTTGTTTCTATAGGAAATACTTTTAATCCCTTTAATGAGGCTGGGATGAGATGCACAACCCGGATTGTTTCGGAGCAGCCCTGACATCTGGCCCAGCATAATCCAGTTTCTGTTCCGGACTGGTTTAGAGGCTTTAAAAAACAATGGCACCTCTTCGGGGCAAAGCTGGGGATTAATCCTCCCCGTTACTGGTGCTCCCCTCCTTCCCAAGAGACAGACACTGGGGAAAAGTCACTCCTCTCTTCTGTCTTCCTTTGCTTTTTATTTATTTCTTCTTTTTTTTTTTTTTTCTACTTCTTCTTCCCCATTTTTATTTTCTTTTCTCTTTTTCCTCTCTCATTTTCTTGGTTTTTTTCTTTCTTCCTTTCTCCCTTTTCCTTTCCTTGTTTTCCTTTTCACTTTATTTGCTTTTGCTATCTTATTTCTTTTCCCTTTTTCTAGATTTTCTCCCCTTTTACTTTTCAACTTTTTTCTTTTTTCTTTTTTCATCTCCTTCCTTTTTCACCTTCTTGCCTTTTTTCTCTTTTCCTTTTCCCCCTTTCCTTTTCTCCTTTTTCCTTTTTCCCTTTTCCCTTTTTTCTTTACTACTTTTATCTCCTGCCCTCCTTTCCTTTTTTCCCTTTTCCTGTGTTTCTTTTCCTTTGCTTTATTTCTTTTTCCTTTTCCCTGTTTCCTCTTTCCTTTTTTCTTTTTTCCAATTCCATCCTTTTTTACCTTGTTCCTTTTTTTCCTTTTCCTCTTTCTTATTTTTTCTTTTTCATTATTCTTTTACCTTCTCCCTGTTTTTTAATTTCCTTTTTTCCTTTATTTCCCTCTTTTGACTTTTTCCTTTTCCTTTTTTCTCTTTTCCCATTTTATCTCCTTATTTCCTTTTATTTTTCCCTTTTCTTCTTGTTTTTCTTTTTTTTTTCTTTTTTCCCTTCTTTTTCCTCTTTCTTTTTTCCTTTTTTCCTCCCCCCTTTTTCCCTTTTCTCCTTTCTTCCTTTTTTTTTCTTTTCTCTTTCTCCTTTTCTCATTTTCCCTTTTTCTCATTTTTCCCTTTTCCTCTTTCCTTTTTTCCCATTTTCCTCTTTTCTAATTTTCATTTTTTTCTCTATTTTCCTTCTTCCCCTTTAAATATTTTTTCATATTTTCCATTGATTTATTTTTTTCCACTTTTCCTTCTTCCTCCACTTTTCATTTTTTTCCTTCTTTTTTCCCCCTTGTCCTTCTCCCAAACATTTCTCCCAGCTGGTTGCTTTCCTACCTGGATAACTCAGCAGCAAATCCAAGTTCTGCAGCTTCCAGCAGGATTCAAGGACTCCACCACTCCTATCCCTGCCCTGACCACCCCCATTCTCCCAGTCTCCCCAGTCCTGCCCAGTTCCTGAGCAACCTTATGCTGGGAGGTTGGATTTTTCCTGCTTTTCCATGAATTCCAGGCTGCCGGCGCTGGGGGGAAGCGCTCCCGTTCCCTCCTCCTGGGTCAGCCGCAGTAATCGAGCTCCACTTCGGAGGAAGTAATGAAACCAAAATAAAAGCGGGACTCAGGGGTTAATGACCAGCTCTAAATGCACATGAACATCCTTAGGAATAATGGGATTTTCCTTTTTTAATTTTGGTTAATGGAGTCGTCACGTTTCGAATGGATTCCATTAAAAAGAAAACTGCCACATCCGATCGCGGGGACAGTGAGGGGTTATTTACTCGGCAGGGTGTTGTGTGGATCTTGGATCAGCTCTTCCCTGGAGCCTGGAGTATCCTCGTTGGGAAGCCCAGCATTCTGTAAACTGAATTTTTCTTCCTGGGAAATCTTGCAGCTTCATCCTGTGCTGGAGCTGTGTTGGATTTGATGATCTGGAAAAGCTTTTCCAACTCAATCCATTGAGAGCCCCCATCATGGCACTGGTTTCCTGCTGCATAAGATGTTGGATTTGCTGCACCCATTGGCATGAGATCACAAAATCCCAGCATCATTTGGGTTGGAAAAGACCTCCAAGATCATTAAGTCCAACCTGAGACTGATCTCCACCTTGTCACCCAGACAGAGCACTGAGTGCCACATCCAGCTGTTCCTTGGACACCTTCAGGGATGGTGATTCCACCACTTCCCTGGCAGCCCATTCCAATTTTACTCTTTTTTTGTGAAAAAATTCCTTCTAAGATTCCCAAGTTGGATGGAAGTCATCTGGAAGTCATCCAGTCCATAACTTGGATAGCATAATTGGAGTGTCTTCCTTCTGCCTCATTTCCCCCCATCCCAAACCAACTTTGATGGTGCAAAATCACTGTTGGAGAGCACGGTGCCACCATTCCCAACTGGAATCAGTGGCATCCTCAGTGGGATTTTCACCTGGGTCAGGACAGAGTTTCAAAATCGGTCTCCTGAGTGAGACTTTTTCAGTTGTTGGGCTTCACAGATCAGTCTTGGAGGTTCAAATAAACCCCTGGTAGATAAAGCCATTCCCGAGGATTTTCAGCAGCTCCTTTGGTGGACTTTGGATTGTCAAGGCCAGGCGGGAGCAAAGCAAGGGATGTGGTTTGGTTGCAATGTGTTTGATTTGCAGTGTGAATTTCGGATCCTCAGCACCAGGTGTGCTCTCTAGATCTACTCTGAAGGGTCCCCACTACTTTTGGGATGCTGTGGGTCAGGGACAAGGAGATTCTGGAGTTAGCAACCAAAGGGTCCTAGGAAAAAGATGAACTGAGATGATAAATGAGATAAAAAAGGAGACTCTGCATTCAGGAAATGCTTGTTTGCAGAGGTGCAGGGGACTCATGAGTGGTTTGGGGTGAGGAACCGTGTCCCAGTTCCATCAGGGTGCTCCACAAGCATTCCCAGCCCCCAGGGCTGGACAAACCAAATGGAAGGGGATCCCATAGGGACTAAAACCAGGCTGGAGGTCATCACCTCTGTTGTGCCACAGAGCAGAGGTGGTCATAGTGGTGCCACTCCTCAATGAGCTTCTGGGCAACATCTTCCTGCCTGGCTGCTCCCACCATTGCATCCCATGGAATTTTGGGTTAATATGTTTTCCTTAGTAGTGTTTCTAATAGGCTGATGGCACCTGCAGGGGTGGCTCGAGGAGGATTTGCTCAGGAGCAGTTTTCATTAGCCAGGATTTCTTTTCCTCTGCTTTTGTGAGGCCTTTCTGTGTTTTCCGAGTCCAGCAGCTGTCAGAGAAGAGCAGAACATATTTAGCAAGGAGCTTTAGAGGGATTAAAAGTTGGGAGTTTGCAGCTGTGGATCAGCAGTTGTAGGTCAGGGAGGGATCATCTGGGGCAGGAACTCAGGTGGGAGAGGTGAAAATGTTGGCTCAGGTAACTCAAGAGGTCTTCTTCAATGCTGGGTGCCATCTCCAGGTGCTGGGACACCACATTGGAGATGCTCCTGCTCATCCTGTGGTGGAAAAAGTCAAAAATTCTCTGAGTGCTCTGGAGCTGGGCTGGGAGAGCTGAGGGTATCCAGCCTGGGGAAGAGAAGGCACCAGGGAGACTTTAGAACCCCCTCCAGTGCCTAAAAGGGCTGCAAGAGAGCTGGAGAGGGATTTTGGACAAGGGATGGAGGGACAGGACACAGGGAATGGCTTCCCACTGCCATGGGGAAGGGATAGATGGGATATTGGGAAGGAATTCTTCCCTGGGAGTGTGGTGAGGGGATGTGTTGGAATTCCCAGAGAAGCTGTGGCTGTTCCTGGATCCCTGGAAGTATCCAAGGCCAGGTTGGATGAAGTTTGGAGCAACCTGAGATAGTGGAAGGTGTCCCTGCCCATGGCACGGGGTGGAACTGGATGGTCTTGAAAGTCCCTTCCCTCCTGAACCATTCCACAATTCCATAAAAAATGTTAATTATGGCTGTAATGATATTTTTTTGTGAATTAGTGCTCAGGGTCTGGGATGGGCTCTGGACAGTTGGGGCAGATGCCCCGGGAAGGAAGCAGAGGATTGATCCTTCCTCTTCCAGTCTTGGGATTCATCTTGTTCAAAGTCCCCCAGGGACTGAGCGTGGTTCTGTTGGGATTTGGAGCCTGTCTCTAAAATCCTTTAACCCTCTTGGTGCTGTTCCCTCTGTCCCAGGGCATCCATTTATTCCTACCCAGGTACTCCAGCATAAAATCTCTCATGGGTCCATGAAGTTCCAAGTTCAGCTCTTTCTTTTCTCCATCCAAATTCCCCAAACACCAGCTGTAATTTTAAATAAGATAAATGTTGTGGGATATTATTCACCTTTTCTAACCCTGGCTTCAACAGCAATGGAGTAGCTTGGCCAGATGAAATTTCCCTGTGGATAAAGTTTTCCAAATTGGCCACATGCTGTATTTAAAACTTTGATTTAATTTTGAAATGGTTTGGACCCATTGGAAGTGTTTTTTTTAAGGCTAATTATGCCTGCTAACAGCATCCCATTCAGAATATATTTTCCGGTGCTGGATATTTACACACTCCCTGTTTTTTCACCTGACAGTGACAGCTGTGGGAGTGAGGAATGTATTTAATTCCTAAATATCTACTCTAATAAGAGATTAGTAATGGCAGAGCTGCTTTTTTTCTACCCTTTTCCCAGATGGTTTTCCCTACAAAGGGTCATAACTTCTCCAAGCTTTCAGCCTATTGAACCCCGAAGTTTTCCTGTGCCAATTCCAGTGTGAAAGTGGGGATTTAAAAGAAAAAGCGCCCAAAAAAGGAGGAAGAGGGAAGCAGAGCATGGATGAATGGCAGCTCCACAAGGCACAAATTCCCTGAATTACTTCTTATCCCGATAAAATTGGGATAAATTCCTTTAAACTTTTCTGTGAGCTGCTGCCCTGAGCCGGGTCCAACTGGTGCCAGCATCTGGGCTGAGCTCCGAGCTGTGCCCGGGCAGGTCTCAGAGCTCAGGAATGAGCAATCCGGTTTTTGGGGGCAAAAAAGGTCACTTGGCAAGTGCTGGAGCATCGTTCTCCACTGATTAATTCTGTCCAGGCTAAGTAAACATTTAGGCTTCTTTCAGGCCGAAGGATGGATCCATCTGTTTCATCCTGGTGGGAGAAATCAGGGAGTATCCTGAGCTGGAAGGACCATCAAATCCAACTCCTGGCCCTGCATGGGAACATCTCAAAAAAAAAAGTATGAAATACTCTTAAAAATCTGGAGAAAACTCCTGGACTGACAAATGAAGAGGGATCGTAAATAAGATCTCCGAGAGCTTCATTGGGCAGCAAGATCTGTTTTCCAGGAGCTGGAAAGGACTTTATGCAATGGAAGGAAGGAAAGGAAGGAAGAGATTTGTACCTCTCTCCCATGGGTCAAATTTCACCCTTGGGCTGAGTTAATGAAATTTCCTGTTGCGTTTGTGTCTGTTGTAATAAACATGGAAAAAAATCCTAAATAATTATATATTCATATCTAAAACCTACATAATGTTTGGAAGATCTACTGGAAGGTTCCCTGCCCATGACAGGGGGTTGGAATGAGATGATCTTTAAGGTCCCTTCCAGCTCAAATTATTCTGGGGTTATGTAATCAGCTCTCTCAGTCCCTGGGTGTTTATTTCCTTCTGCTGCCTTGGAAATAATTTGAATTAGCTTGTTAATACAGACTAATATCCCTCCTACCAGGTCTGGTCTCTCCCCAGCAGAGCACTGAGATTTCCTCTTTCTACACCCAAATTCTCTGTCTGACGGAGCTTCCTTTGGGATGAAACCATTGTGTTCCCTTCCAAACCTTGGTTTTATTCACATTCCCATTAGGGAATTGTGTGGATGATGCAGGACCATCCAGCCTCTCCCTGACTCTTCCAGGGCTGGATCCTGGCACCTCTGTGTGGATTTCAGCATGAGGTCGGATCCGCCACCGCCCTTGGCACCGGCAAAGCCGACCATCTGCATCCGGCAGCTTCCCTGCTCCCGGTCTGTCCGTCCATCCATCCCCAGGTGCCCGTCGGGCTCCGCAGCATCTGCAGCTCCTGCTGCCCTCTGGGCTGGCCTGGAAGGAGGATTTGCAGGAGGATACGGGGAGGTCTGAGAGGTCACAGCTGTTAAAGCTGGGAAAGTGGGAAAAAAAGAGCAGAGGGATTCCCAAAGTTGGCACGGATCCCGCGGCCACCTGTCCGTGAGCAGGAATGGTTTTCCGAGCTGAAATTATGTTTTGATTGCAGATAATTTCCTTTAATGCCCTCCCCCCAAATTAGTGGACATTTAATGATTGCTTCTGGAGTTGTTGGTAGTGAATCCAGGTCTGTGTTCCTGCCTTCCTCTGGTGTGGAGAGGAGGATGTAAACGTAGGCAATGAGGAGTGAATCTCCAGGGAAACCCCAAAGCTATTCCAGTTCAGGGTATTTTATATGGGAAAAGGTTTTATGGCTCAATAAGGAGGAGCAGGGAGTGTCGAAGGTGATGTCTCTGCTGCTTTAAATTCCTTTTTAAACCCGAAGATAAAAGGGGAAACATTATTTGTGTCACGGGAAGGAACTTTGTGGGAGTTGTGGGAGACAGAGGGAATGTTTTTCTGTCCCCTCCCTCTAACAAATTCCTGGTCTCTTCTGCATCTAAAATAATGCTATTTCAACTCAAATCAGGGTGTGGAATCATGGAATCATTGAGGCTGGGTAAGCCCTTATTGAGTTGAACCATTCCTCCAGCACTGCCAACGTCATCACTAAACCATGTCCACAAGTGCCGCATCCACACAGCTTTTAAATCCTTCCAGGAATGGTGATTCCACCCCTGTTAGGGGCAGCTGTGCCAGAGCTTGATAACTCTTTCCATGAAAAAATTCATCCTGATGTCCATCCTGAACCTCTCCTGGCACAGCTTTGAGGCCATTTCCACTTGTCGTGTCCCTTGTTCCCTGGGAACAGATCCCAAACCCCACCTGGCTGTCAGGGAGTTGTGGAGAGCCAGAAGGTTCCCCCTAAGCCTCCTTTTCTCCAGGCTGAGCCCCTTTCACAGCTCCCTCAGCACTTCCTGGTGCTCCAGACCGTTCTCCAGCTCCATTCCCAACTCTGGACATGCTCCAGCTCCTCAATGTCTGTTTTTCTGAACTCTCGGATTTTTAAGAACAAAAAGCTGATGGATAAGGAGGAAGAAAAAAGGACTTCCTTGTACAACATGTGAACATGTGGAATTAGAATTGTGGAACCATGGAATGATTGGGGTTGGAAGGGAGATTTAAGACCATCCAGTTTCACCCCCTGCCAAGGGCAGGGACACCTGCTACTCTCCCAGGTTGCTCCAAGCCTTGTCCAACCTGGCCTTGGACGCTTCCAGGGATGGCAAAGTCCACACCCTCTCCAGGCAATCTGTTTCAATCAATAGAATTGACTGGATGTGCTGCCCCTGTTTGTAACCCCTGACATTAATTCTGTGTCATCCATGGGTTTTGGATGGACAGGGAATTAGGCAGGATCAATCTTACCCTGGACCTGCTTTTTGGTCCCAGGGTGGGCAGCTCCTCTTGGATCTGCATCATTCCCACCTGTGCACAGGTGACACCAACCAACTTGCAAGCACGAGGGAGGGCAGGGGTTGCATTTGCCACATCCAGAGCTGTGGCAAAGTCCTCTGGGGGCTGGGATCCATCTGGGAGGGCATCTTGGCAAATCCTCTGTGTGAAATCCAGTAGAAAGCACTTTGTGGAGCATCCAAGAATGCTCTGCTTGCCCAGCTTTGGGAGCCTTTTTGCCTGAGTTGGTGAAACTCTCGCCTCCTATTTTTCCCCTCTTTTTTTTTTTCCCGTCGGCGCTGCTGAAGTGAGGCTTCCTCAGGCAGGTTTTTTACAATTTGGATTTGATGAGAACAGTCGGTTACAACTCCCCGAGTGCCGTAAAAGTTGATGCGATGGTCGCTCCGCGCCTGTGCTCATTTTTATAATTTTTTATTTTATGAAACAGGACAGGGAGCTTAGTGACTTATTACTATTCATTTCGTTTCAATGCAGTAAATATTGATTCAGTTGGGGCTTTTCAATTTAAACCACTTGCCGATTATATAAAATATTACCAGCCTCTGGAATTATGCTTACGGATCCCTTCGGCTGCTCATTAGCGAAGGAGTGCAATTTTTAGATCCCTTTGCTTTCATCATCCAAATAAATGGGCTGAGCTCCCTCTTCCCAGGGAAGGTGCTGTAGACTCAGCTCGCAGGGGCTTGACAGCCTCGATGGAGCTCTTAATTTGGAGCCGCTTTCAAAGGATTTTGTACGTGGGGATTTTTTTTCATTTTGAGACATTGAGGTCTCTTCCTCTGATTTTTCAGAGTCGGAATGACAGCTGGGATAAATGGAGCAGGTTCATCCTGCTCAAAGCAGCTTCTCCTACCTGTGGGTCGTTGGATGTTGCTTGAGCTCCAAGGATCTGTTTGCATGAGTTGAAAGAAGCAGGAGCAGAGGTCTGGGAAGAGGGAAATGGGTGTAATTCCAATGGTGGAAAGGTGTCGTTAGCTGTGGTCACTTGGGGTCATCTGTGCCGGACATTCCCATGGCAAAACTTCCCACAAAACCAGCTTGGACAACTCACAGAGTGTGGCTTCATTTGTGAGGAGGTGTTGGAGCCCATCCGTGTAGGGATGGGGTTAAATAAGCTTTGGGGAAATGGGGGAAATGCAGTTGGTGCCACCAGAGATCATGGTGGTTGGACTGTGGGCTTGGGATCTTGCCCATCCACAGATGAGCCCATTTCAGGAGTTTTCCCTTCCCATTGTTGGACCTTTCCATCCTCACTATCTCCTGTCATCCACACTGAGCCCTTTGGAATGTGAGCTCCTTGCCATGCTCCTCCTGGCATATCCTCATGGAAGAACATGAGGGCAGGATCATGAAAATCAGGACAAGCTCCTTCTCCAACATGTTTGTCCTGAGGACATGGAGAGCAGGAGATGGACAGATCCAGGATATTCTGATGGGATTTAAAAGAAATAAATAATACCTAAGGGATCATCCCCATGGTTGAGAATTGTCACTTTTGGGGGTTAATTACTGGGGAAGGAACCACCCTCAAGTAGTTTCAGGTACCATCAAGATGAAAAGAGAGAGAAGTTTGGATTGACCTCAACTTCTTGACCACTTTTAAACCCAACCAAGAACACGCAATGCTCAGGTAGAGACTCAGAAATTGTCAAGTTTAGCAAGAGCTGTATTAATTGGATCAATGTTAAAATGTGATTTAAAGCACATTGTCAGTGGAGCAGGGGATTTGGCTGAGGACCTGGTTCCAAGGGTGAGTTATGATGCTGGATCTTGGGGCCAAGATGTTCTTCACGTTATTCTTTGTGCAGCACTTAACCCGTGGTGGATTTCCCCAAAAATAACTAATGATGTGAGCAGAAAGAACCTGGATGAGGCTTCAAACTGGAAAAGGAAGAGCTAAAAACTGCACTGTTGTGGAGCCAACTTACATAATTAAACACTGGTTTAAATACCGCTTTTAGGCCAGGTTTAAGAGTGGTAGTAAACCAACTTGGCAATAATCAATAGTTTTTAGTCTGCCTGCATAATTCAAACTCATCGGCCCCTTTCTCCCCCAGTAGTTCAGAGCTAATCTCACCAATTTGTTGCGGTAGGATGTCGTGGTGAAGGTGACCTGGAATCCCTTTGTGTGAGTGGATTTTTGTCAGCTAAATTCAATGAATTTATCCTTTTTAATGCAAAAACCTTCGTGTAATGTATTCATCAGGTTGCTGGCTCACCTATTGCTGGAGATGAATGTGTATTATTTTAATGCTAAGATTAATAAGGACTTTCTGAAGTCCTGCTTGAAGTATTCTCTGTTGGTGTTTGAGGACTTAATTGGAGTGTGAGGCTGGGATAATTGTGTGGCATTGCAGCTCATGGAAAGCACTGGAGTTTTGGAGCAGGGCTTCCATGGGAGACAGGCACAAATTGGGTAACGGCTTCCCCAGATCCCCTTGAAGTCCCTGTATACACTTCAGCCACTTTGGGATTTTTAATTACTTTGAAAAATCGTGGAATAATCAGATTATCTGGGTTGGAAAGGAATTTATAAGATCATCTTGTTCTAAGCTCCTGCCATGGGCAGGGATTCCCTTCCACTATCCCAGGTTGCTTCCAGCCTCATCCAACCTGGCCTTGAACACTTCCAGGGATGGGGCAGCCACAGCTTCTCTGGGCTACCTATGCCAGGACCTCCCCACCCTCACAACAAATTTATTCTCACAACAAAATTATTCAATAAATTGAGAATTTATTCCCAATATCCCATCTATCCCTGCCCTCTGATAGTGGGAAGCCATTTTCTGTGTCCTGATCCTCCATCCCTGTCCCTCTTCAGTTTTCCTGGAGCCCCTTCAGGCACTGGAAGGGGCTCTGAAGTCTCCCTGGATCCTTCTTTTCTCCAGACTGGACATTCCTAGCTCTCCCAGCCTGGCTGTAGAGCAGAGGGGCTCCAGCCCTTGCTACATTTCTGCAGCCTTCTCTGGAGTCTCTCCAGGAGTTCCACATCCTTCTGATGTTGGGCTCCAGAGCTGGAGGCGGCTCTGCAGGTGGGGCCTCACTTGAGTGGGACCAAGGGGCAGAATTCTTCCCTCACCTGTTCTCCAAACTGTGGGATGAGCCCAGGACGTGGGGGAATTTCCATGTTCCAGCACACATGGCCAAATATTGGGGTTTGTAGTATCATCCCATTCCCATAGCTGCATTCTGGTGGTTTGTGTTGTTTCATATCCCAGGGAACCACTTTGAGATTCCCAAGGCAAAGCAGAAAGCTGGAGATTTTCCTGCATTGCCAAGCCAGGTGGGTCACTCCCATTGTGCCACCTAGGAGAATTTCTTCCCAATATTCCCTCTAACCCTGGCAGTGGGAAGCCATTCCCTCTGTCCTGGCACTCCATCCCTTGTTCAAAGTCCCTCTCCAGCTCTCTTGGAGTCCCTTTAAGCACTGGAAGGGCTCTCAGCTCTTCCTGGAGCCTTCTCTTCTTCAGGGACAAGTTCCTTTTATTGCGATGGAGACACAGAGTAGTTTGTCCTCGTTGATTGAGTATTTATGATGGGAGCTCTGGATGGTGTTTCCCTCAGATTGCATTTCTGCAGCTGGCAGCTGCTCCTGTCCTCCCCAAAGGTCCCTTTTCACCTGTCAGGACACACTGCAGCCTTTTACTTGTTTATTCTTGTCCTTTGATTTAATCCCTGCCCATTGGGGTGGCTGTAACGCCGTGATCTTCAGAATTTTCATTCTGCCCTGTATGTATAGGTTGGATTTCTCCTACTCTTTTTTTTTATTATTATTTTTTAAATCCTGCTCAATATTCAAGGACCATAAAAACGTTCCCCACTTATCATGAGCTGTTATCTCAACGACTCCTCACCATTATTAATAATCACTCTCAGTGTCGTGTATTGCTCTTCCTTATGGCTCCCGAGGCAAATCACGGATGCAGGGAAGGATTTTTAATGGTTGAGTCACAGGCTGGGGAGGAGCAGAGCACTTTTGCCTCTTTCTGGAAGCAGGACAATAGGTTTGGAGTAATTTCTGTGGTTCCTGGTGGCCACCTGCTGAAGGGGAACCTCCTGAATTTAGTCATGCTGTGTCCTCCTGCAGACGGTGACATCCATGGAGATGCTCCATGGGCATTTTGGTGCCTACCTGGCATAGGGATGTGCAAATGTGAGCTGATACCCTGATGCATCTGAGGTTATGGAGCCTAGCCAGTCCCACCAAGATGCTGGGTAACCCCAGAACCTCTCAAGCTTTGGTGTGAGATCTTCTCCCTTAAGGTATTTGAAAACCATACAAGAGTTTGGATGGGAAGGGACTTTCAAGATCATTGAGTTCCACTCCCTGCCATAGGCAAGGACACTTCCCATTATCCCAGGTTGCTCCATGCCCTGTCCAACCTGGCCTTGGACACTTCCAGGGATGGGGCAGCCACAGCTTCTCTGGGAATCCTATTTCAGGGTCTCCCCACCCTCCCTGGGAACAATTCCTTCCCAATATCCCATCTAATCCTTCCCTCTGCCAGTTTAAAGCCATCATCTAGACCTGATGGTAGGCAGCTGGTTCTGGAGGGCCCTGCTTGAGCAGGGCTTTGGGCCAGACTTCCAGGGATTCCTTCCAGCCTCATATTCTGTGATCTCCAGAAAACCTCTGGGCATTGCTGTTGTTGATCATGGCACATCCTGTCTTTGGACACTGGGACATGCAGAGGAATTTGAGATTTGTCCAGAGAAGGTTTGGCTGTCCCATCCCTGGAAAGTGTCCAGGGTCAGGTTGGATGAGGCTGAAAGCAACCTGGTCTAGTAGAAGGTATCCCTGCCCATGGCAGAGGGGTTGGAATGAGATGATCTTAAAGGTTTCTTCCAACCCAAATCATTCCTGGACTTTATGATTTCACATCAAAAATTAACCCTGGGCAGGTGGTTGGACTCTCCTACAAACCTGGAGACAACTTGATCTTGCATGAACTCTGGGATACCTGGAGTTGCTGGTGGATCAAAGAGCTCCCATTCCCACTTTCAGTCTCCCAGATAGATATTTCCAAACCCACTCTTGAATTCCCAATCCAAACCAGGCAGCTCCTCCTACTGCCTGGTTTTCATTGCTGGGTGATGGCCTGAAAGCAATGACCCCCCAAATCTTGACTGAAAAGCACCATCCCACTGGGAAAGGCGACTTCCTTCTTTCCTTCTCCAAGTCAGTGGTGGATTTTATTTTTCCCTGTTGTTTTGGGGGTTGTTTTTGTTTTCTGTTTTCCCAGCTCGGCACGGTTCAGCGCTTCGGCCTTGCGAACTTGAACGCCCGGATTAATTTGTGGTTAGATCTCTGTTAAGATTGCATCCACTTC
Source organism: Melozone crissalis (assembly GCF_028551555.1). Lineage (NCBI taxonomy): Eukaryota > Metazoa > Chordata > Aves > Passeriformes > Passerellidae > Melozone > Melozone crissalis. The sequence goes on from NW_026535780.1 coordinate 432,260, forward strand.
CCCAGTCAGCACTTAATTGGCAGTCGCTTGATTTAACAGCGTGGGAGCCGGCTCCGGAAAAATGGCTTGGATAAATCACTGCCTGACACCAGAAAATAGATATAATCTCAACATTAACTACATTAATAGTAGCAGGAGCCGAATTAAGAAAGCCATAAAGTAGAGGCAGGAGAGTATAAATTACGGCCATCTCACTGTCTTCTTCTCCAGGCTCTGCTTTCCGTCCTCTCCCTGCCGGTGGGATGGGATCAGTGCTGGTGTTGGGTCCAGTTGGGTGGCATTCAGCTCTGTTGGGGACAGGGAGAAGAGCAATTCCCACAATTCACACCATTCCCAGCTCATGGGATGGCACCAGAGTGGGTCTAATCAGTTTTAGTGGCTTAGTTGATTACAGGGATCAAGAATGTTGAAGTCTGGATTTGATTTCTTTGCTCCGGAGTCCTGACTTGGGGTCTTTTATGGTCCTTTGGTCACAGGGATTTCTGGGATGATTATTTGGGGTTGGATAAGGGGAGAAAAGACATTTCCTAATGATGTGGAAGGAAATCTGTGCAGGGCATGTGGTGAGGTGGCCAGCTCCCAGCTCCTGGAGAACCCTCAGCAGATTCCCCGCTTGTGGGTGTCCATGCTGTTCTTCCCAGGGGAAACTTTGCCTTTATTTCCCATCTGTGAAAAACAGGGAAATCAACTCAGGATAAAGGCTGTGAGGGAGTGTTTTTCCCAATGCTCTGGATAGTGGTGAACTTCACAACTTCTCCTGTTCTTCAGGAGTGGCAGGAAAAGTGTTCCTCCCGTTTTTGTGTGCCATGGGATGCCAAAAACCTTCCCAGCTCTTCCAGCTGTTTCTTTATCCATTTGGGCTGATGATGACTGTTTATAAATTCAGAATCTGGTTGGTTGTTCTTTTTTTCCCCTTCAGTCAGGTGTTAGATCCAACTTTGGTTCAGAAGGTGACAGTTTAGGATTTTCTGTGGACATATTGGAGTGGAGATGCTCCACATGGAGATATTTGGGAATCCTGAGATGGGGGTGGAGGCTGAGCAGCTCCATGAGGACCAAACCCTCAGTGGGAACTGAGGTGCTGATGGTACCTGCCTGCTGGTGAGAGGGGTCCCAGAGCAGGTAATGATGCCCTTGGGCATCATAAAAATCCTTTTCCATCCACCTCTCCATGGAAGAATGGAAAGAAGGGAATGATGATGCCAAGGAAGTCTCCTTGGAAGCTGCATCCCACCATCTGGAGAGTTGGGTCAGTACTACAAGCTAGAGGAAAGTTTTGGGTTAATTTAGGAAGTTTTCCCCATTTTTTGGTTGGTCTGGAGATTTTTGTGGTATTTTTGGGAGTTTGGGGATTGCTCTGGGTCTGGTGTCAGCAGAGGGAGACAGCTCTGTCTGAGTCTGGTGTGGGAAAGGCTAATTTGAATTTAATGAGAGAGCAGGAATTAATTTGCTTGGTCTTTGGGCACATGTTGAACAGAATATGCCAAATTTTGATGGAGCCATCAAAATCCAATAAAACCCAAACCTTACCCAAATTTTCCCCCACAATCCCTGATTAAAAGCATCTCTGGCCTGTTTGGAAGTGCTAATGCTGCCAGGGCTTTTATTTTGTTTGTTTTTTAATTATTATTTTATTTCTTGATAAATTAATTTTCTTACTGATAAATTATTTTATTTGTTTATATTTATTTTATAAACGTAGCTTGTTATCTATCTCAACAAAGCATTCACATTATAAAATCATGAAATAGTTGGGGTTGTGAGGGGAATATCATCCCATTCCAAACCCCAGCCATGGGCAAGGATAACTTCCACTATCCCAGGCTGCTCCAAGCCCCATCCCATCCACCCCAAACATTTCCAGGGATGGGGCAGCCACAGCTCCTCTGGGCATCCTGTGTCAGGGTCTCACCACCCTCATAGGGAAGGATTTCTTCCCAATATCCCATCTAACCCAATCCTCTAGCAGTGGGAAGCCATTCCCTGTGTCCTGGCATTCCATTATTTGTCCCAAGTCCCTCTCCAGCTCTCCTGGAGCCCCTTCAGGCACTGGAAGGGGCTCTGAGCTCTCCCTGGAGCCTTCCCTTCTCCAGGCTGGACATTCCCAGCTCTCCCAGCCTGGCTCCAGGGCAGAAGGGCTCCAGCCCTTGGAGCATCACCGTGGCCTCCTCTGGACTTGCTCCAGCAGGTCCACATCCTCCTGATGTTAGCCTCAGTGCTGGATGAAGAATTCCAGGTGGGATCTCACCTGAGCAGGGCAGAGGGGCAGAATTCCCTTTTTTTCTCAGGTTTATCCTGACCTTTTCAACTTTATTTCCATCTTTTTGGATCAGGTACACCCCCCCCTTCACCACGTCCCGTTTTCTCCCCTGGAAATGGATTTTTAAAAGCGTCATCTTCCAGCGAATTTTCCTCTCCATCTTGTTGTTTATTAGGCTCTTAAAGGCAAAGCTTGTAATGCATCCATTGATCCAAATTCCAATTGAAGAGATGTGAGCACATAAAATGGTCCCGACCCTTTAATAATGGAGCGATATCCTTTGGAATGTAGGCGATGCAATTAGGACAAGGAACCAACCCCCTGCCCCTTGATGGGGGCCTTTGAATCATTTTTATCCTTTGAATATATTGTTCCATATATTCAGAGTCAGAGCTGAGTTCCTTTAAGTGTCTTCCTGGTGAGTATCTGATGGACTGACGCTCTCAGAAGTGTTGGACTTTTTGTTTTATTCCTCTTTCTCTTGGAGGCAGATCCAAATTTTTATAGATCTGTGTTTATTAATTATGCATGTCCACATTTATAAAATATATATAGCATGTATTTTATATGTGGATAGAAATTGGATGGATGGGCTGAGTCCAGCGGTGTGAAGGTCAACAAAGCCAAGTGTTGGATCCAGCACTTGGATCACAACAATTTCATGGAATGCTCCAGTCATGGATAAAGGGCTGGAGAGATGGAAATGGACTTGGAGGTGCTGGTGGCAGTGTCTAAACATGAGTCCAGGTGGGCAAGGAGGCCACTGGCACCTGGATTGTAGCAGCCATGTTGTGTCCACAGAGCCAGGGCAGTGTCTATCCCCCTGTTCTGGTAGTGCTAGGACATCTCCAGTCCTGGCAGGAATTTTGGGTCCCTCACAGACATGGAAGGGCTGGAATGTGTTCAGGGAAAGGAATGGAGCTGGGAAGAATCTGGGGCACCAGGAGTGGCTGAGGGAGCTGGGAGGGCTCAGCCTGGAGAAAAGGAGGCTCAGGAGGGACCTTCTGGCTCTCCACAACTCCCTGAGAGGGAGTGCATCCAGCTGGGAGGGGAATCTGCTCCCAGGGAACAACGGACAGGCCAGAGGAAATGGCCTCAAACTACACCAGGAGAGGTTCAGGATGGACATCAAGAGGAATTTCTTCATGGAAAGGGTTGGAATGTGCTGCCCAGGGAGGTGGTGGAGTCCTCATCCCTGGAGGTGTTCAAGGAATGCCTGGAAGTGGCACTCAGTGCTCTGGTTGGGGTAACAAGTTTGGGATCAGTCACAGGTTAGACTTCATGATCTTGGAATTCATGATCTTCATGGTCTTTTTCAACCCAAATGATTCCATGATTCCATATATGTTATGTATACACTTATTCACGTGTAGACAGCGTTGATATTAAATATTTACTGGATCATGGAATTACAGGGATGCTGAAAATTCATGCCAAGGAATCAGAGCTGACAACGCTGCTCCAGTTGTTTTGTGGGTCAGCTTATAAATGGTAAGGAGACCACCAGACAGATATACAGCCACCTGCGTAAAATTCGGAGAAATAAGTTTGGGAGTCACCATCTGAATTTCTTATTTACTCCTTAAGTTTAATATAATGTCAGGTAAACCAATTCTTTAAGGGAAAAAAGTCATTTATACACTGTTTTCTCTGCCTTTGTAGCTAAATTTAATTTAAAATGTAATTAATTAAATTTAAATTTAGTTTTTAACTAAATTTAAATTTAGTTTTTAGTTTTCAAAATACATCACCTGTGAATGTGTATCCATCTCCAGTCCAAGCTGTGGGCATGGGGTTTTCCAGAGGCAGGCAGTAGCTGGTGTTTTCTCAGTGGATTATTCCCTTTAGCACAGCGCCACTGAACTTCTTAACCTCTTCCATGCTGAGTTCCTGCTTTTCCATGGAATCCTGCTCCTTGTCCAAGATATTTGCTTTAATTAAAATGCATCAGCTGTTCTGGCTCTTCATAGTATTATTGCTGTTTCCTGCGTGAGGAAAAGAGCATTTAAAGGGAAAATGTCTTTGGAAAAAGCAATTATCCCAGGTATTTTTGGAAAGCAGGCAGGAGGGAAAGCCTCCAGTGGGATTTGGCTCCGTGTCTGAGTGATTATTGTGATAAATATTCAGAGCTGGAACCGTTTGGGTCGGGATACGGACGCAGCATTGGAATGATACTCGGCAATTAGCCTTCCTGGGATATTCCAGTGCTTGGAGCACATCCAGGGCTCTGAAATGGGATTTACAGGGATGAGCAGAGGGAGGAATATCACTTCTGTGCCAGGACAGGAGAAGGTCTAGGAGCTGCTCTCGCTTTCCCTCTGGTTTTAGCCCATCACTGAGGGTGGTAGGACACTGCCTGGGAGGGAATGAGGATTAATCCACGCGAACACACATCCTGGGGCTTCCCAAGCAGAACCACTGAATCCGGCAACACCTGCGTGGAGCGCCACGAGCTCCATTTCAGCTAATCAGAGTTAAACCCTAATGAACTTTGTCCAATCGCCTGAGCTAATGGGGGTAAAAGGAATCTAATTAACGGGACAATAGTTCCCGGTCTTCCCGGTGTAATCACTGATCCGCTGCCAGCATTAGAGCAGCGGGATGGAAAGCCAAGTATTAGGGACCGTCAGCATTTCCATTCTCAGGCTCAGCCTAAGCGGTTTAACGGGACCTTGGCAGGGGGGTTTGGGCTGAGACTTGACCTACCTTGAAAACAGCTTTATGTTGGGAAATTGTCTTCTCCAGAGGGGACTTTTGTCTCATCTGCAGGGAGGTGTTTTTCATAGCGCAAACTTTGCTGGAGAAGTTGGAATTGTTTCCAAGGATCCTCCCGTGGCTTGCTGTGGGTGGGATCAGGCCCAGGGCTGGAGGGAAACCAAGGACGTGGTTTGGAGTTGGGCTGTCAGCGAGTGGGGAGGACAAGAGGAAATGACCTGAAGTTGTGCCAAGGGAGATTTAGATTGGATATCAGGGAGAATTTCTTCATGGAAAGGGCTGTCAAGCACTGGAACAGGGCAGTGGTGGAGGAAGGAAGGCAGGATTGGATGGGATACTGGGGAAAAGTTAATTCCTGTGAGTTTGGTGAGGCCCTGGCACAGGCTTAAAGAATTGTTTGGGTTGGAAGGGATCTTGAAGGTCCCAACCCCCTGCCATGATCAGGGACACCTTCCACTATCCCAGGTTGCTCCAAACCCCATCCAAACTGGCCTTGGACACTCCAGGGATGGGGCAGCCACAGCTTCTCTGGACAACCTGTGCCAGGGCCTCCCCACCCTCAAAGCCAAGAATTCCAACCCAATATCCCATCTTTCCTTGCCCTCTGGCAGTGGGAAACCATTTCCGGTCACTCCATCCCCCATCCCTTGTCTAAAGTCCCTCTCCAGCTCTCCTGGAGCCCCTTTAGGCACTGGAAGAGGCTCTGAGGTCTCCCTGGGTCCTTCTTTCCTCCAGGCTGGACATTCCCAGCTCTCCCAAGACAGTTCCATCCCTGCCCTCCTTACCTGGCCACATCAGTCCTTCAGCACAGCTGGTCACAAGGCAAATTCTTTCCCTGTTTTTTGTGCTTGGCACAAAGAGCTGCGTTTGTATCCAAGCTCTCCATCTCCTGCAGGAATTAATTGGGTTGCAGACAATAGTAGGGATTTAGGAAACAGGGGCCAGGAAAAGATCCCTCCTCTCCCACTGCTCTGAGCTCCTCGAGGTGTTACTGGATCTTGTGTGTTTTTTGGAAGGTTTTGGCAGGATTTCAGGGCTTTCTCTGGCCTGAAGTGGGATCATGAACCCTGCAGGAGCTGTCAAGTGCCATCTGGAGCTTTGGCTTTTCGTGAACGCAGTGGAGAGATGAAAGGGGATGGCAACACGGGGCTGAATGACTTTCAGAGGGAAATGGCAACAAAGCCAGTGGGAGGGAATAATGACACTTGAGGAAAGAGATGGCATCCCCAGGGACTGTTACAGTCTGGGCCAGTACAAACCTTGGAGAGGCCATGGCTAAGGTCCTGCAAGTGGATGAGACAATCCCAAGGCTGGATGGGGAATGGATTGAGAGCAGCCCTGAGAAGGATTTGGGGGTGTTGGTGGATCAAAAACTGCATGTGCCTCATCCACATGTGCAGGAACCCTAAAATTCCCTGTGTCCTGGGCTCATCCCACAGCATGGGCAGCAGGAGAGGAGGAATTGCAGCCCCTCAGCCCTGCTCAAGTGAGATCCCACCTGCAGAGCTGCCTCCAGCTCTGGGGGTCCAACAGCAAAGGGATGTGGAGCTGCTGGAGGAAATCCAGAGGAGGCCCTGGAGATGCTCCAAGGGCTGGAGCGCCTCTGCTCTGGAGCCAGGCTGGGAGAGGGAAGGATTCAGGGAGACCTCAGAGCCCCTTCCAGTGCCTGAAGGGGCTCCAGGAGAGCTGGAGAGGGACTTGGGACAAAGGATGGAGTGCCAGGACACAGGGAATGGCTTCCCACTGCCAGAGGGCAGGGATGGGTGGGATACTGGGAGGGAGAAATTCTTTCTTGTGAGAGTGAGGAGGAGCTGGAATGGAATTCCCAAAGAAATTGTGGCTGTCCTATCCTTGGAAGTGTCCAAGGCCAGGTTGGATGGGGCTTGAAGCTACTTGGACAAGTGGAAGGTGTCCCTGTCCATGGCAGGGGGTGGAACTGGATGCTCTTCCCACCCAAACCATCCCATGATTCTGTGGAATATTCCCCCTCGGTTTAGCCCAAAGTTGCCTGTAAATTTTGCAGCCCTTTGAGAAGCCACTGCAAGGAGATCAGGCAGGATATTTTGTTCATACCTGGATCTTTCCAGGTGGAATTATTTGAAAAGTTATCCAGTCTATGTAAGGATTGGCAAGAGGCATCCTGCTATGGGATGTGGAAACCATGCAAATCTCCTCCACACCACTTCATTGCAGGTGTAATGCCATGTTTCTGATTTTTTGGGTTTTTTTTTTGTGGAGGAATCTCTGTTCTCATTGGTTGATAACCATTAAATTTATTTGCAACTATTTTCCTTTCCAGGTCAGGGGGATTTATTGGGAAGGTATGTCTTTATTTAGGTAATTAGGGGCTTAATAGGTGCTCATTGAAATTCATAATTTTTCCCAGGTTTTGAAAATGCTAAATGAGATCTGGGCTGGATTATTGTTTTTTTTTCCTTGAGATTAACATTAAGCTGCATTTGAATGGAAATTCAGATTCAATTGAACCAAATTAAAATAGGTTTTTTTTTTTAAGTGTTTGTTTCATAATTAGAAGTAAGTATTGAAAGGAGGGAATTGTTTATGGGTAAATTAATGCGTTTTTGCCCATCACTGTGTGTTTAAAACTAATGGATCCTCTGTATTTATGGATGTATGTGGGGAAAAGACATATCCCTTTCTATTTTTAATTTCCAATCACTTTTCCAACCTCAAATATCATCAACAGTGGACTGAATGATTTGAATTATCCCAATCAGGTTCTTCAAATAAATTAAATCTTAATGTAGAAAGTATTTATTTGAGGTTTGACCTTTATTATTTTAAGGAGAAAGCATCAATGCTGATAAAAATCCCATAAATCAAACATTTTAGTGGAATTACTTGCTTTTAGCTGTAGATTTGGGGTCTTCAGAGATCTGATGAGTGAGGATAAAGATGGAGAATCTTCCAAGGGGCATCTTGGAGCATTCCTGGTGTGTTTGAGGAACACTTCTAGCCCTAAATCCTGTGTTGTTTGCTAAGGAATGATGAATGACTGAGGAAAATGGGATTTTTGGGATTTTTTTTTTCTTCCTGAATGAGGATTTTCCATTGTCACCTCCCAGGCTTGTGGCAGATGAGCTCCCTCCTTCCTCACCTCTCTCCTTGTTGCTTCCCGTAACCATTGCCCCCGCGATGATCCGCTCTTTCCTCGGGATTCAAATGCCAGCATGCAAATGTGATTTCTGACTATGTAAGGATTACTTTCAAAAAATATATATGTATAAGCTAAGCCCAAAGAAGAAATCCAGTAGTAAAAGAAAACCATTCTTTAAGAGCCACTTGTATCGCCGCCAGTGCCGGGAAATCCTCTCCGTTTCAGCCGGCTGGAAACGCCGCTGGGATGTTCCTGCTCTGCTCGTGGGGTTGTGTTTAACTTAGAGACATCAAATACTCTAAAAATGTTACATTTCAAGTATAGGGAAGTTTTTGGGGGGGTTTGGGTGGGGTTTTTGGATCACGTGGTCTTCTGTTCATGAGGGAATGGGGGTGTTAAATCTGAGCAGGCTGGAGCGACTTATCCTTGTTTTTAACCTTTGTTTTCCGTGTTGGCTTGGAAATCTCCCAGGTTTTTTCCTTTTTATTTAGTTTAATATATGGAATTAAAATGTTAAATATAGATTATCTGAAGAGGGAATGTATTTTCCCAGCTGGCTCCTGGCTGAAGTTTTGGTGGTTTTACTCCATTCTGAGCAGGTTTGGAGCTCCATTCTGAGAAGGGAATGGAGCTGGGGATGGGTCTGGAGCACCAGGAACTGCTGAGGGAGCTGGGAAAGGGGCTCAGCCTGGAGAAAAGGAGGCTCGGGGGGACCTTCTGGCTCTCCACAACTCCCTGACCAGGATGGTGGATGCAGGTGGGGTTCAGGATGTGTTCCCAGGGAACAAGAGATAAGAAAAGAGGAAACAGCCTCAGGTTATGCCAGGAGAGGTTTAGTTTGGATATTGGAAAGCTTTTTTCATGGAAAGGTTGGGCAGGCTGCCCAAGGCAGTGGTGGAATCCCCATCCCTGTAGGAATTTAACGTCTGTCTGGATGTGACACTTTGGAATGTGGTGTAGCAATGGCCTTGGCTGTGTTGGGGGAATGGTTGGGCTAGATGATCTTGGAGAACTTTTCCCACCGAAATGCCTCTGGAATTCTCTGAAGGACACAGCAGGGTGATGTTTGATCCTAGGAAATCAGACTTGGTCAACACAAGCACCTACTAAGCAGCAACATTAAATGTTCTAAGTGAGGCAAAGTTTCTGCTGCTTCGAGAGATGCACTGGAAAAGCCTGAACCTCATCCTACAGAATCATGGAATGTTTTGGGTTGGAAGTGACCTAAGAGATCATTTTGTCCAAACTCCTACCATGGACAGGGACACCTTCCACTAGCCCAGGTTGCTCCAAGCCCCATCCGACCTGGCATTAAGAGTTTTATCACTCTAGCACCTCCCTTTGTAACATTTTTAGCATCAGGCTCTGATTTCCCCATAGTTGACGTTGAACCTGCGCCAGCTACGCTGCCGTTTTTAAACATTTTTATGTCGTTCCTCCACCCCCTCTTCATTAAAAATTTTTCTTCCGCTGTCCACCCTGGGGGTGGGGGAAAGACAACCCTCAACCTTGTGTAGTCAAGGTTATGGCGATAAATTCCGGAGCATTGTCACTTCTATTCGGAGTAAATTGGCCGGCCGCTCTTGGGCTGAAGGGGAGATAATTTGCTGTAGTATTTCAAATGGATTAGAAATGGATTTGAAGGGAAAGTTCATGCCTCCCATTACAAAGGCTAGAAAGAAGACTATCTTAAGGCACTGTTCACACTCTAGCCTTCATTATCCACGCTTAATACCTTTCCTATTTTCCAGCGTTAATGAAATTTCCTGCCGGAGCGGGGCCTTGTGGACGGACGGGAGGACTCTTTAGATCTGCGGGATGCGCGGCAGAAAGGGAATTACAAGGCCCTCGTGTTGAGGGGCCCAGTGTATTCTTCAGGTCCTTGGCCCAGCTATTATCTCGTTAATTTTATCCTCTTTTGTCAATACAGTTCATTTCCAAAGGCCGTCCTTTCCATTAGGGTAACAATTCCACGGAGAGCTGGGATCCCGCCGCCGATGAAAAGCGATGGGCGTTCGGCTCCGTGCCCTCGCCGGTGGCTTTTCCCTGCCACCTCCAGCTTGGATGTCACTAAGAGGGAGGGGGGACGCACACACTGGTGGCTGTGTTGGGGCCACACAAGCATTTGGGAGCATCACCTTGGATTCAGAGGGAAATAAAGGGTTCCTGCAAGTGAAGTTTGGGAAGTTGAGTTTCCTCCCCGCTCTTCTTTGTGGACGCAGTTTTTCCCTATAAAACATAATTTCCCTTAAATTTTAAAACACTTAAGGCTCCTATAATATAATAAATATCATGCCGATATTCTAATAAGTATTACTTTATAGATATAAAAGGATGAGGGGACATCACTGCTTGGAGATTTGTACCACCCAGAAGTTGGAAATGGAGGTAGCCGAGCCTCCAGTGAGCTCAAACTGAGCTCCTGGTTGGGACTCCCTATCCCTGGAAATGTTCAAGGCCAGATTGAATGGGGCTTGGAGTGACCTGTTCTACTGGAAGGTGACCCCGGAGGGGAATTGGAACTTGGTGATTTTGAAGATGCCTTTCAACCCAGATCATTCTGTGATGATTCCATGGCTTCAGTCTGGTGACCCTTGGGGCTTTGGCAGCCTGAGCAGATGTTCTGCAGAAGCTTAGCTTGGAGACCACCCAGAGGTCACTTGTCTCCTCAAAAATACAACAAGTTTAAATTAGAAGAGGTTCAGCCCCACTCCCTTTGGGGAATGAGATGAGTTTTGATGTTGTTTGTCAAAATCCTTGAAAAAATCATAGATTCAAGGAATGGATTGGAAGGAACATTAAAAATCATTCTCTTCCAACTTCCTGCCTCAGTGGGGATGTTCTGATACCGTGTCTGTGTTTGGAGGTTCCCTCAGTTTGGAGCTTGGCCATCCCTAAGGAATTCTAAGGAAGAGAGAGGTGTGTGACCACTTTGGTAATCTGAGAGCAGGAAGGCAGGAAAATAAATATCCTGAGCATTTGAGGGATTCAACCAACTGGGTGTTAAACTGGTGCTTAAACCAGTGAGTCAGGCTTAGGTAGTGTGAGCAGCCCCTGTGGCTGTGCAGGGTTTGGGGTGGGTTGGGTTTTATTGACATTACAGCCAAAAAATATTTAATTTAATGTATTACCTCATTTATGTGTGTCTGTGTGATAATATAATGTATTAAGACATACATGTAAATTTATATTCAATAGATATTGAATGTATCTCTATAGATATAGAATCATTTTATATATATGAATATATAGATATATAATATATATAGATAATATATAGATATAATTATAATATATAGATATATAGATATATCTATATCTATAATATATAGATAATATATAGATATAATTATATAGATACAATATATATTTAAATACATATAATATCTATTTAAATATGTTTATCCTTTATGTATATACGTCTGCATGTAGTTTATATATATCTATAGTGTATCTATATGTCTATAGATCTATAGATCTGTATATCTGTATATCCATGCCCTGATTGCTTCCACAGCTGTGGCACATCCCAGCCTTTCCCTACAAACCAGAGTGGGGAATGTTGGATGAACCCCTGACTTCTTCCCTCCCCTCTACTAGAGTTAAGGAAAATAAGAAATGTATAATATATAGAAAACAATATCTATATATTTTATGTATTGCCTATGTATTAGTGAATATATGTAATTCAATATATATGCTATATATTCAATAATATATGAATAATATAAAGTGCTAAGAATAAAAATTGTATCTGGCCTCACATAAATTATCTCTAAGAATTAATAAATATATATATTGAACATATCTAGATGTTATTGAACAAATATAATTCAATATATGCATTCAGTGCATATATTCAATAGTATCTAGAGATAATTGATGGATATAGAAGGCCCAGAGAATACAGATGATAATATATAGATTTATGTATGAAAGTAACAATATTTGTTATTCTATATAATATATAGATCTTGTATTTCCATACATACACTCAGGGTATATATATTCAATTATATGTGTATCTATATGGAAATAGATGTGTGTGGATAAATCTATATATTACTCAGAGATAACATATAGGGAATATATATGGAATTACAGAAGTCCTTAAAGGGACTGATTCAGTGCGGAAAAAGGAGCCCCAAATCCACTGGCACTACAGCCCCTGTGAATGGAGGAGTGGAGCATCCTGGGGTCCGTCCAGGAATGTGTCTCTGGGAGGAAGAGGAGATGGATGGAGCTGGGATGGGTCTCGTCACACCCATGGTGGTGTTCTGCAATACCTTCATTAGGATTCTGGAATGGGTTGGGTTGGAAGGTTCAAGATTGTCCAGTTCCATGGAAGCCATGGGCAGGGACACCTTCCAGTATCCCAGGTTGCTCCTAGCCCTATCCAACTTGGCCTTGGACACTTCCAGGGGTGGGACAGCTGTACCTTCTCCGGGAACTCCATCCCAGCACCTCACCACCCTCCCTGGGAAGAATTCCTTCCCAGTGTCTTACCTAATTCTGCCTTCTGGCAGAGGGAACCCATTCCCTCTATTCTGTCACTCCATCCCTTTTCCACAGTCTCTCTCCAGCCCTCCTGGAATCCCTTTAAGCATGGCAAGGTCTCCCTGGATCCTTCCCTTCACCAGGTTGAATACCCCTCGCTCTCCCAGCCTGGCTCCAGAGCAGAGGGGCTCCAGCCCTCAGAGCATCTCCATGGCCTCCTCTGGATCTGCTCCAACAGATCCACATCCTTCTACTGCTGGGACCCCAGAGCTGGACACAGAACTCCAGATGGGATCTCAGAAAAGCAGAGTAGAGGGTGAGAATCATCTCTGTCACCCTCCCGGCTGTTTGATATTTGATATCATTTTTATTGCCCCTGATATGGCCACAAGACTTTTCTTCATGTCCTCCAGCCACTGCTGGATGCATCCTTGGCCTTGCTGGAGTTTTCTGGAATGTGCTGGGTGATCCATGAGTGACCCAAGTGTCCCTCATGCCATCACCCCCTTCACCCAACAACGCCACTGCCGTGACTCCTTTGCAAGTCACTAAGACTTGATGCTCCTCTCCGGAGCAATTCCTTGAGGAGAAAACCCTGGGGGAGCTAAAACGAGGAATTTATCCAATTCCCATCCCCTTCCCACAAAAACCAAGCAGCAAATTTTCCGAGCTCGGTAGCCAGTGGCAACAGCCCTCCGGAATGAATAGGCTGTCACGCTCAGCATTAGGAAATGTAACTATTCCATTTTCCAGCTCTCTTTTTCTTTGGAGCACATGTTCATTTAAAGGAAATGCTCATCGGGGTTTGCATTCCGCTGATAGGATAGCAGGATCTTAATTTACGGATATTCTCCGGTAATGCGCGGTTTATATACGTTCTGCTAATAGCATTATGAGCATAGTTTGGGCTAATACAAAATTAGAGCTCTAATTTGCATAAACAAATTACTGTTTGGATTAGCGCTAAATGAGGAAGGCGACTGATATTGGAGGAGATTTGATTTGGCTGCAGTGGCTCTGTTTGGATAATGGGGGATGGATAGGAATGAGATGGGAGGCTGCGTTGTGGGTCGGGACGGAGGTGGGGTGGTGCAGGAGGTATCAGGTCATGGAGCAAACAAGATTTTGGGTGACAGAGGAGCCTCTCTGGGACATGTGGCAAGATGGAGGTTGACCTCTTTTCCCTGTCAACCAGCAACAGGATGAGAGGAAATGGCCTGAAGCTGTGCCAGGAGAGGTTCAGGCTGGACATCAGAAGGAATTGTTTCATTGTTAAATATTGGGATGAGCTGTCCAGTGAGGTGGGATGGAGTCCCTATCCCTGGAGGTGCTCAAGGAATGCCTGGACGTGTCACTCAGTGCTCTGGTCTAATTGACAAAGTGGTGATCGGTCACAGGTTGGACTTCATAGCCTTGGAGGTCTTTTCAGACCTGAAAGATTTTGGGATTCTGTGATATTTATCCCTTAGGTGTCACTTCAGAACTTACTGGGTCCTTCAGAATAATGGATTGGGATTCCCAGTCTGTCTCCATCCCACTGCCTCAATACGGGATTTGTGAATTTAGGGAGAGTTGGGGAGGTGGGAACAGGTCCCCAGCCCTGCCCACTGGACCCTGCTGAGGTCCAGCATCAGCTCCAGGTGACTGGTGACGGATGGAAATGCTCTTGGATGATTGGTCCTATGCAGGGATTGAGGAAAGTCCTTCCAAGAGACAGATTTGGGGGCAGAATAAAAATATTAAAGTTGTGGTATCTAATTAATAACAGTAATAATGATAGCAAAGATACAGACTCATGGAATGTTTAGGTTGGAAAGGACCATAAAGACCATCTAGTTCCAAACCCCTGTCATGGACAGGGATGCCACCCACTGGATCAGATTGTTCAGTGTCCCATTCCACCTGGCTTTGATGTACTTCCAGGGATGTCAAAGCTTGTAGAGCTCCATAAAACTTGACTAAGCTCAGTGAAGGTCCCACCTTGCTGATTCTCTCATGGGATTGCATCCACATTTCCTTGATTCTGCTGGGGCTGGAGATGCAAGCAAAGGTGGGAGAAGTTGGGGGAAGAGTCCCTGAAGGTCGTGTTTTTGGTGTCAGTCATGAGGAATCAGAGCTTTTCCTCTGTGAATAGCAAGAACATCCCTGCTTCTTCCATACATCTCTTCCCTTCTAGTGGGAGCTGTCCTGCCCTTGGAAATGGGGTGGAAATGAGATGATCTTGAAGGTCCCTTTGAACCCAAACCATTCCATGAGTCTCCCATCCCATGGTTTGCTCATGAAACAACACCTCTGTGACATTATCCCAAATTTGGGCTGACCTTAACTTTATTTTTCCTGCAGATCCCCATTGTTAAACCAGACCCGACCCTTACTCCAAGGTGGCAAATCCCAGCTCGTCCAACAGCGCTGGAGGAGCAAAGGCTTCCGCTGCATCGGCGGCGTCATGTACCGGGTGTCAGCCAACAAACTCTCCAAAACCTCCAGCAGCCCTGTCCGGGCCAGGGACCTGGGCACCAGAACTCCCATCAGAGCAGGTGAGCAGGAATTTGTCCCAGTTCATGTCCAAAATCCATTGAGTTCAGTTTTTATTCCCAGCCTGTGTGTTGCAATTCATCCTCCACCTTATAGAATTCCAGATGTGAAAGTGGTGGACATCCCATGGTGCCAAGTGCTGTTCTTGCTTTATAGTAGTTTCAAATGTTGGGGAAATTAAAAGATTGGGAAAATTGAGGTTTTCTTAAGTCAAGCTTAATTCAAGCTTGTGGAGACGCGCCATTAAACTTGGTTTAAAGGGCAAAATCTTGAATAACTTTAAACGGCACCATGAGATTAAATGTGCTTGAGATGCTCAGCAAATTACATTCAATATTGACCTAAAAATTTGGGAAGATCATTCTGCAGATAACCGTGGAATGATGCCCCCCATTGTGATGAATTCCAGTTTTACATCATGGCTTTGATTAAATTTGTGCTTCAGCTTCTCCTGTGTTTAACATCTCAAGTGTGACTCTTAAAAAAGAGCAGATTTTAACTGTGCTTAAGGTATTTTTAAAATTTCTTCTTGGTCTCAAATATTTTTGCACCCTAACTGTTTATTAAGAATTTTTGGAAATAGTTAAACTGGGGAAGGTGGATCAGAGTTTGGAGACTCAGAAAAAGTGTCCATAAAACAGCTCAGGGGTTTGTAGAAAAGAAATCGGATTTTTTCCAAGAGCTTTGCTACTGGTGCTGGGATTTTCCAGTCTCTGGATCAGGATATTCCAAAACTAGCTCAAGGGTGGTTCTGCCTTCAGCACCATTTCTGGGCATTGAAGATGTCAACAAAGGCAGAAAATATCCTGCAGGAATGGAAGAAAAGGGGTGAAACCCAGGACATGGACAGGGATGTTGTTGGATGGATTTCAGGACAGACTTGGAACACTAGGAAGAGTCCTGGGGAGTAGTGATGGCTGGAAGGACTGCAAAAGTGGATGATCTGAAGATACTAAGCAAAGAAAGGATATCTCTCCATGGCCAGGTGGAGCAGCCAAAAACTAAGGGGCTTAAACTGGTGGGAGAGCTTTCCAAGGGCAAGGATGATGAAATGCTGGACTCATTTGGCTCTAAAATCTCCATTATTTTAAAGATTTTTTTTAAAGAACAGGCTTAATGAACTTCTTTTTGGGGAGGACATGGGTGGAAAAGGCCCTACCTCCCAGCAAGAAGGTGAATTTTTTTATTTATCCGAGTGCAAGGAAGTCTCTAAATTTGTCTGGAAATAGACAAATGAGCAAAGTCTCATTTAGGCAACTCAGCAAAGGCTGATAGATTCAGCCTGTCCTTGAATATCCATCACTGGATTGGGACCAAGCAGAGAAACACCAACTTAGAGGCAAATTTCTGGAGGAGAGATGGATCCAAAGGTATCGTGGGAGGATTTCTGCAGATTCAGGCCTTGGAATTGCTTGTGGGGGGTACCTGAGGGGATTTGGGGTGACAGGGCATGGAAGAGATGTGATGCCCCCATTTTTCCTTTCTCACTGAAACCGTGTCTTCTAGTGAGGTCTCATTCAGAAAATTGGGTTTAATTAGTCCCACTTAGGGAGGGAAGATTCCTTCCAGGGTTATTCCCTATAAAATACATTCCCATCTAATTATTATTTTGAAGATGTTCCTTATTTTGCTGTTGCCCCTTTCCCCTTCACATATCACGTTGGCTTAGTAACCACAAAACCTGAGGAGCTGCTGTGAATCAGTATTTTCATGTCATCTTTCATCTCTCCCCACAATTCATCCTCCTTCCCAAGGATGGATTCCACAGATTCCTCTTGCCTTAGGATAACTGGGCCTGGCAGGGCGGAAGATTTGTGTGTTCTCATCGGCTGCGAACGTTTGCTCAACGCTCTGTGTTTTCAACACTTGACAAAGTTTATTTAAAAGATGGAAAAAAACGGCTTTTCCTTTCCCTTTCAGTGCCAGGCACCGTGTGTTTGGAATAGGGGAGAAATGGGAAATGCTCCTGACAGTTTAATAGCTTGGAGTTTACTTCCAGTGGGTTATAATTCTGCTCTTTCCCTGGATTTATAGGGTTGGGGTTTTTTATCTCTACTGTACAAAATCTGATGCCGGGCACTGGGGCTGATCCATCCACACCATCGTAGCATTCCCAAGTGATTTATTGATGTATGCTGGTGGTGAGTTAAGATATGATCTTGGGGATGCACTTCCTGCATCCTTGTGCTGTATTGGGATCAATCTTGAGGCTACCCGGAGCAATGGGAGGAACAGTTTTCCATGGCTCTTCTGGAATTGGCTTTGTTGGTGCTGGAGAGGTGAGGAGGGCACATGGCTTGGGGTGTCATGTCAAGGAAAGTGTCACTACAGTCCCAGGAAGAATTTTTGGAGGTGGTTTGAACATTAAAAAACTCCCTGGATCAATCACAGCATCACCACGGCCTGTGCAGCTGCTGAGAACTTTGCTCTCATCCCACACATGGCTCTGCTCCCAAAGGATTTCTGCGCCTTCCACACTTGTCTCTAGAAAACGGCAAATAAAATACAGAGATAAAAATACTTTTTTTTTTTTGTCTTTCCAGCTGGTTAGGGATCTTGCATGTGGCATAATTAATTGCTCAGGCAAGGATGGAGAAGAAAACTCAGAGCTTAAACTCTCTCTGCTCATCCCTGTGCAAGACGAAGATGTGGAATCACGCATGGAAAGGCTCTTTCCCTTTGGGATAACTGATATTTCAGCACCCATGTATTTTTTCACTTTGCAGAAGTCTTGGAAAATCAGCAGTGGGATGTTGTGGACAGCATTGGCTACTTGGCAATTAATTAAACAACCAGAATAATTGGGTTTCTCCTCTCACAAGGAACTTTTCCTTCATTTCTTTCTCCAGCTGCTCAGGCATTTTCCAGACTCTTGAGGAATTTCCATGAAATCAGGGGGAGAAGCAAAAGGTCCCAGGCGATGTAGAGTTTCACAAAGAAATACAGAAGGGGAAATACAAGATTGAAAGCAGCAGAAAGCAAATTACGGGTTGACATTGTCCGGAAACCAGCCCTGACCCCAATCTCTGCACGAGCCGCCGCTGCTGCCGAGAGGGGAATTGCACTCCGTGAGCTGGGGCTGGCTCCAGCAGGGTTTTCCAGGTGTCCAAGCTATTTTTCCATGGGCAAATCATCACCTGCATGATTTCTTCATGCTGAGGTTTTAGCTCTTGGTTGGAGAAAGGCTGGTGGCTTTGGGGACTCCAGAGGTGACAGCTGGCCTCTTGAACAATGTGATTTTATTTATTGGAATTTTCAAATTGTCTCCATGACCGTAGATTCCAGAGCCTTGGAGATACCCAGGATTTCTGGGCTCCCAAAGGTGGAGGCTTAAGAGGAGTTTTAAGTCCTCTCGAGCTGAGGCATCTCCCACACATTGTGATGGTGGCTCTGATCCCAGAGAAGAAAATTATTAATTAAAACATGGTTGAGTTCAGCCTTCAAGAACTGGGAGGGATTTTCCCTGCATCTGGATGCACTTCCTGCCTCCATCCTGGTGTGTAACATCCCCTCCTGCCTCAGTTTCCTCTCTCTGCTGCGAAGGTGATCAGCTGGGGAGATGGAAGGTCATGGAATCATGGAATAGTTTGGGTTGGAAAGGAGCTTAAAGACAATCTCATTCCAACCCCCTGCCATGGGCAGGGGCACCTTCCACTATCCAGGGTTGATCCAAGCCCCACACAACCTGGCCTTGGACACTTCCAGGGATGAGACAACCACAGCTTCTCTGGGCAACCTGTGCCAGGGCCTCATCACCCTCACAGGGAAGGATTTCTTCCCAATATCCCATCTAATTCTGCCCTCTGGCAGTGGGAAACCATTCACTATGTCTTGTCACTCCATCCCTTGTCCCAAGTCCCTCTCCAGCTCTACTGGAGCTCCTTCAGGCACTGAAAGGGGCTCTGAGGTCTCCCTGGAACCTTCTCCAGGCTGGACATTCCCAGCTCTCCCAGCCTGGCTCCATCCCTTGGAGCATCTCTGGACTCCCTCCTCCACTGCATCAGGCTGGGGACAGGTGATGGATGCTCCTGAAAACAATTTGGGCTGCAGTGGGAGAGCTCCACACTCCGCAGAGCTGAAAGAAAGTGCTCTCTGGCCTCCCTGTTTACCAACTCATTTTGCAAGTGCTGAATGTCATGGAAACACGGTTCCAACTTTTTCAAGGATGATGAAATGCTCAGCGCTGCTGTTGGCCCAGCACTTGTGAGAATGCTCCTTCCTCTGAGCCACTTCTTTTTACAGAAGGAAAGGAGGGATTCAGGACTGGAATGTTTCCACCACCCATAATCTGTCTCTGTTTTTAATTTTAATGGGAATTAGCGAGGATTTGCTCTGGTGTGCTGGGCTTTGTCTTTTCCCCATGTCCATGGAAACATCCCAAGCTTCTTGTTTGTCCATCATGACCCTGACTTCTGTCTTCAACACACCTTGAGTGTGTTGGGATCATACTTACTGGAGGAGTAAGGAAGACTTTGGTGGAGGAGAGACCAGCCCAATGCACTGAAGTATGAGAGCAGGGAAATTTGGAATGTTGCTATCCTCAGGTTTCCACTGGTTTTGGTGTTGCTGATGGCAGGATCCCTTTGTGCTCTCTCCCTTTGGGATGAATTCCTTGGGTTTGGGATTGCTCAGTCTCTTGCCTCTTTTTGATCTCAATTCTTTGACTTCTCCAGGATCAAGTCCCTTGTTTTGGGATTGCTTTATCCCTCGGACACTTCAATCTCAATCTCTTGGTTTTGGGGTTGCTCTGTCCCTTACCCATCCTGAATTAAATCCCTTGTTGTCTTTGGAAGTCATTCCCTTGGCTTTGGGATTGCTCAGTCCCTTATCTCTTCTGACCTCAATTCCCTGGCTCCCTCAATCTCAGTGCTTTTTCTTTGGGATTATGGGATCCCTTGGTCCCTTTTGATCTCAATCCAATTGCCCCTTTTTTACCCAATCCTTTGCCTTTGGGATTCCTCAGTTCTTTCCTCTTTTCAGATTAGTTCTTTCTCTCTGGTGTTGCTCAATCCCTTGGCCCCTTTTGAGTTCAGTTTCGTGGCTCTTTCAATCTCAAGTTTTTTTCTTTGGGATTGGGGAATCCTTTCAATCTCATGCAATCTCAATCCCATGGTTTTGGGATTCTTCAATCCCTTACCTGTTTTGAGCTCAATTCCTTTGCACCTTCATTCTCAAAGCTTTCCTTGTCTTTGGGATTAGAGAGATCCCTTGGCCCCTTCAATCTCAAGCCCTTGTTTGTTGAATTGTTCTACATCTTTGAGCTCAGTCCCTCAATTTCTTTAAACTCAATCCCTTGTTTTTGGGATTCCTCAATCCCTTGCCCTTTTTCACATCAGCTCCATGGCCCCCTCAGTCTCAGTGCCTTGTCTTTGGGATTGTGGGGTCTCTTGGCCCCTTTGATCTCAATCCCTTAATTTTGGGATTGTTCAGTCCCTCAGCCCCTTTGAGCTCAATCCCTTGGCTCCTTTTGAGCTCTGTCCCTTGGTTTGGGGATTGTTCAATCCCTTTGACCTCTTCACTCTCAATCCCTTGATTTGCTATTGTTCAGTCCTTTTATCCCTCTGGAGCTCAATCCTTTGGCCCCTTTTGAGCTCTGTCCCTTGGATTTGGGATTGTTCAATCCCTTTGACCTCTTCACTCTCAATCCCTTGGTTTTGGGAGCGTTCAATTCTTTTATCCCTCTGGAGCTCAATCCTTTGGCCCCTTCAATCTCATGCCTTGGCTTTGGGATTGCTCAATCCCTTTCACTTTATGAACTCAATTCCTCAACTCTGAAATTGCAGGGATCAGATCCTGCTCCTGGCCCATATCTGCCCATACAACATGACTCAGGGGCATTCATGGGATGCAGGGACAGTCAGGCAGGAAAACAGGAAAATCTCTGCTTGTTTAGAGGCAGCTCATCCCTTCTTTTTCCGTTGTCTTCTCTGGAATGAGGACTTGAGCTGTCCAGTGAGGGAAATAAATGACCCCCAGCAGCTGCGAGTGCTGATCCTCGAAATCCGCGGAACCCACTTAAATGAATAATAATTAAAGAAATAAATTTCCCCAAGTGCAGCCTCAAAACTTTCGGTTCAGCAATAAAGCCAAGGAGAGACTCGGAAAATGAATCGCTCGGCTCTTTCCGAAGAGAGGCTGCAGTGGGAGAGGTGGAAACTATTAAAGGAGCCAGTGTGGTTTAAGGAAGCCTTTTCCAGGTCGTGTGGCAACAGGCTGAGGAGAGGTTGTGTGGTGATGCTGACACCTGAGGGATAAAAGGATTGAGTGATCCCAGAATCATGGAATTGAGGAGGAAGGAGCCAAGGAATTGAGGAATCCCAAAACTAAGGGATTGAGCTTGAAAGAGACCAAGGATATAAGGAACTGAGTAATCCCAAAGACAAGGCACTGAGATTCAAGGGGCTATAGAATTGACCTCAAAAGGGATAAGAGACTGAGGAATCCCAAACCCAAGGAATTGAACTCAGCGAGCCAGAGAACTGAATTCAAAAGGGACAAGGGACTGAACAATTCCAAAACCATGGGATTGGTGAGCAAAAAATGGGATCACTCTGTTGTGCTCATCCCCCATTTGGAGCACTGGCCAGCAGAGCTGACCACCTGCCTGTCATTGCTTGTGCAGACCCCTGGTTGATTCCTTCTGTGTGTAAGATTTTTCCATAAATTATTCTTGCCTTGGGATGGTGGAAGTAGATGGGAAGCAATGGGCTTGATACTCAACACTCATCATTCTAACAATGTTCCCACCCTCTTGCCCATGCCTTGGCCCTACCACACCCCAACTCTGAATTTCTTCCTTTTTTTCTGCCTATTTCAGTTTTCTACCGATTTTTTCCCTCCGTGAGGAAGATTTCCACAAATTATCCTTGATTTGGGATTGTGGAAGATAGGAAGCAATGGGCTCAGTACTCAATACTCATCATTCTAACAGTGTTCTCGCTTTCCTGCCCATCATCCCTTTGTCCCAGCTCACCCTAATTCTGGATTTCTGCCTTTTCTGGATTTCTCTTTTTTTTTCCCAGTTTTTTACAGCTTTTCCACCATTTAAAAAAAGTAAATTATTGGATAAGATGCTCCAACAGACCTTTCCATGAGATGAGGTCCTGATCCTTGAGCTGTGCCTCGGAGCAATAAAGTCCTTACTAAATAATTAAACAGGTGATAATTAACTGTGATATTTGCAGCCAATTTTTAACTCAAAGGACTATTTGGAATATTGTTTTCGGGGTGTGTTTGCTGCATCCCGAGCCTCTGGGTGACGGGGAGCTGAGCAGGAGTGTTGGATTGGATGGGAGCTTCCTGATATCCATGTGGGAATGCTGGAAAGCACTGAGTGTTGTTTCTGAGTGCAGTTCCTGGGCTGCCACGGGAAATCTCTAAATCTCTGCCAGCCTTTCCCTGGAGGAGAAGGACCTTGAGTCTCGAGCTGTGTTTTTGGGTTATGGAAAAAAACCACCCAGGATGCTGGAGATGGACCTGGATCCACTTGAGCTGAGTTTTAGGATTAAGGATATGAAAAGATCCTAATTAATTTATAGTTGGTGCAGGGGTGCAGCATCCAACCCGCTTGTTTTAAACATTTTTTTTCTTTGACAAGGATAAATTGTGCCTTTTTCCACTTTTCCATCAAAAGCTGGAATTCCAAGTGTCGAGCCAAACGCTGCAGAAAACACCGTGGGACTGCTTGGCTGTGGATTCCTTCCTAGGAGCAGGGAAAAAAAAAAAAAAAAAAAAGAAAGAGTTAGGCCGTAGCCCCCGCTATTAATCATAGCTGTAATCATGCATTTAATGAACATGACAGCTCCCGCTCCCTCCGGAGAGACGCGCGGAGTCTCCCGGCTGGATTGGGAACAACAATCACTTCTCACCGCGAGCCACCGGAGCCGCCAGCGTCGGGCTGGGATGATGCATTAAGAGAAACAGCCCTGTTTGCACGGGCTGCGGGTTTCCTTACGGATGATGCTCCTGCAAGCGACTGAATCATCAGGAAAGGGGGTGAGAAATCCACCTGTCCCTTGCACAGGGTGGAAAATATCCCGGCTGACGCCGCTGTGCTGGGTGTAATCACTTCAAAAGCCCTCAGTGTGCAGTTCTTGATGCTCTCTGTGGCAGGTTTTCTTACTTTCCTGCTTTTTTCCCCCTTTTGTTGTTCCCACTGCCCTGCAGCATATACATGGGAGGAATTTACCATGGCACCACTTTAGATTTCCACAGTGAGGGATTTTGGCAATGCCAAGGATGTGGGAGTCACTTTCCTGATCTGACAGCACCGCTGTGTCCCGATGTTCTCCCTGGCTCGGAAGTGATTGAGGAGAAAAACGGGACAGATCTGATACTGGGATGTGCCCAGTGTTTTGTCTGGACCAAATGAGACTCCCAAAGTTGAGCCCTGGGGGCATCGTTTCAGCTTTTTGTTTAATTTAGGCCAGACTGCAGCAAATTTTGGCTCCTGGTGTTGGATTTTAACCCTTATCCCTTTTTCCAGTGTCTTTTGATGTCCCAATTTCACCCCAATTTCAATAGTACACCCTCCATTGCCAGGAATATTTATTTATTAGTGCATTTATTAATGCAAATCTCTTGTCATAACCAGTTGGGAATTCCAAGTTGACAACCACCCTAAAAATCCAAATTTAGGCTCCCTTGGACCTCCTGAAAAGTCGGGAACATGCAACCCCCTCTCCTGCACACCCTTCTTGTCACTTGAATGTACACAAAGCTTTTATTTTTATTTAAACTTTTTTTCCACGATGCAGCAGCTTCAAAAAATACCCTCATGACAGAGCCTGAGTTTTCTCCGAAAATCCCAATGGATGGGGAAATGTTTAATTATGGAGCTTTCTTGTAATTGGCTTGGCTTCTCCTGGAGAAATATTTGGGTGATTTTCTAATAGTTTGGGGAGGATTTTCACAGGGGATGAATAATTAGGGAGTGGGAAAATGTGAATGGGGGTTTTCTTTACTTTGCCTGGAAGGATGCTTTGCCAGGATGGATCTCACATGGATATTGTCATGGATGGGACCAGCTCTTGGGTAGTTAAACTCCCTTTGGGATGCAAGTTAATCCCTGGAATGGGAGATGCACATCATGTTATTGCATGGCTTCTTGCTGGCAAATGAAAACTGGGAGAAAAAAGCCAAAAAAAATAATTTCATTGATATATTTTTGCTACATAAAAATTCCAACCCACTGGCAGGAGGCTGTTGACCCCTTTTTTTATCCTCTATCTCCTTAGTGATTCCTCCTTTCTGGCCATGATGACCTTTAATGGCCCTTCCAGCCATAACCATTCCATGATTCTGTGATTCCAAACTTGTTCATCCCTGTGTATCTGCTTTTATGCCCAAATATTAAATATTTAGAGGGACTGTGTGCTGCCCTCTGGAGCTGATTCCTGGTGAAGGAATATTCCTAGCTTTAAGGAATATTATACAGAATTCCAGAGGGCTGAGGATGCTCCAGCCCTATCCTAATGGATTTTACTTTGAGGCTTTCTCCCCACATTGTTTGGGAAGTCAACCTTGCCCTTAATGGAGACTCTTCTGTAGCGTCTTCGGAGCATCCCAAAGTTGGTAAATGTTTATTCTAGCACAAAAAAAGATGCTCCCACAGCTTGAGATGAGAAGAATTTAAAAAAAAAAACAGGGAAAAAAACTATCTCAGTGGTGGCTGAAATGCCCCGTTGATGGAATTTGATGTGCAGAGGGAACAGATGGGGCTTCGCCGACGCCGGCAGCCGAGTGACAGCTCGCGGTGCCGCGCAATCAAATTCCACTCGCTCAACTTCCCAACACGCCCGGGCTGGCAGGTGAGTGACTGAGCTGCTCTCATCCCACCTGGAAAACTGAAATCCAGCCTTTCTTTCCTGTCCATTCCTCCCTGCACCAGCCAAGGATGATTTAATTCCGTGCGTGCATGGATGGGAGTGGGCGCTGGGCTTCCCTGTCCAGCTGCGGGGAGTGGCCAAGCCAAGCGTGGAAATTTGTTGGATTGGTGGTGGAAGCATGGGATTTGCTTGGAGAAGTGTTCTGGCACGTTTGGGTGCTGAGGGGAAAAATTCCTGCTGTGTTTGGGGCTGGCAAGGAGCACTTTTGCTGGGGCTGCTCCAGAGGTGGGAAGTCCTTGAAGGGCATCTTTGTCCATTGGTTCCCTGGGAGCTCCGTGCTTTGGGTTAAATGAGATCATGGAATCATGGAATGGTTTGGGTTGGAAGGGAGCTTAAAGATCATCCAGTCCAACCCTCTGCAAGGGCCAGGGACTCCTTCCACTGTTCCAGGTTGCTCCAAGCCCTGTCCAGGATGGTCTTGAACACTTCCAGGGATGGGGAATCCATGGTTTCTCTGGGCAGTTTGTGCCAGGGCCTCCCCACTCTCACAGGGAAGAATTTCTTCCCCATATCCCATCTCTCCCTGTCCTCTGGCAGTGGGAAGCCATTCCCTCTGTTTTGCCATGCCAGGTTCCTGTCCATAGTTCCTCTCCAGCTTTCCTGGAGCCCCCTTAGGCAATGGAGGGGCCTCCAGGTTCTCCCTGGAACCTTTTCTTTTCCAGGCCAAACAACCTCAGATCTCCCAGCTTTTCCTCACAGCAGAAGGTCTCCATCCCTCCAATAATTTTGTCGACCTGAGTGCTGTGTGAATTCCTGCAAAATTTATTGACTCCAAGCAATGATCCATGTTTTTCTCTCTCTCCAGCACTGAGATTGCACTCCACACCCAGTCCTGGGCTCTTTCCACCCAGCCTGAGCAGATCTTCAACGTGCCGATACATTGCCAGGTCTGTACTCCTCATGGGAAGCAGGAATGACGTGCTCCATCTTTGGAATTATGCTCAGGAGGGAATCAGGAGCTTCAGGAGCAGCTGTTGAACTGGAAGATGATTTGGTGAAGCTCTGGCTTCTGCTTTTCTGCAGCTTCTACTTAGAGGTGGTTTTAAGCTCAGCCAGAGCCTCCCCACCCTCCCAGGGAAGAATTTCCTCCCAATATCCCATTTATCCCTGCTCTCTGGCAGTGGGAAACCATTCCTTCTTTTCCTGTCTCTCCATCCCTTGTCCCAAGTCCCTCTCCAGCTCTCCTGGAGCCCCTTTAGGCACTGGAAGGGGCTCTGAGGTCTGTCTGGACAGCCAGGCTGGACATTCCCAGCTCTCCCAGCCTGGCTCCAGAGCAGAGGGGCTCCAGCCACTGGAACATCTCCAGGGCCTCCTCTGGATCTGCTCCAGCAGCTCCACATCCCTCTGCTGTTAGACCCCAGGGCTGAGGCAGCTCTACAGGTGGGATCTCACCTGAGCAGGGCTGAGGGGGCTGCAATTCCCCTCTCCGGCTGCTCTTCCTGTGAGCCTGGGACATTCTGGGCTCCTATGGCTGGATCATGTGGAGTTTCTCATCCACCAACTCCCTCAAGTCCTCCTGAGGACTGCTTTCAATCCATTCTCCACCAAATTTGTGCTTGGAGTTACCCACTACACATCCAGGACCTTACACTTGGCCTTGCACCTCCTTTTAATCCAGGAGCTGCAGACAACCAGCAATTACAGAGGTAAAAATGTGCATTTCCTCTGAAAATAATTTCCTTGAACCTGTGTTTTTCATGGATAATGCACTGTGTCCTTATCAAACCAGATCTGACTGTGCCCTACCACTGAATTATCTCCTTGGAGAGATCTGATGTGTCCCTCATGGTTTGTGTTCACCCTGATCTCAACACTTCCCCTCTCCCACCTGGTCCCACACATCCCAAGAGCTGCTGGGTAATTCCCTCTCCAGCTGGAAGCTCATGGAAAACGTGCTAAGCAACTTCTGAGCTCCTTGAGCAACTTCTAGTGGGACCAGAAAATTAAAAAGGAGCTTTTCTGCTCTTTGGTGGTACTTTTTGTTCTTGTGGCCATAGGTGCTCGTTCTTTAAGGTTCTTGAGCAGGTGCCCACTTGAAGGCCATGAATAGCATCAGGCCCAGCTGGTGGGACATGTGCTGAAGAGTCCTCCAGGTCATTCAGCCTTGGCATCCTGTGCTGCACAAGGAGAGGATGTTTCCTTCCTCACCATATTCCCCAAAAATGTGGGAAACCCTCTCCACACTCATAAAATCTGAGTAGAGAATCAGAGTTATGGGGGTGAGAAGGGATCTCACTGATGATTGTGGTGTAACCTTGCAGATTTTTAATGATTTGGGGTAAAATCAGCCAAAAATTGAAAATATTTATGTGCTTATGAGCATGAACTCCCTAAATATTTCACTCTGCAAAGATGGGCTCCTCTGTGGTTTCAGATGCTGTTGAGGTGTCTTCTCCATGTGGTTGTGGTGTTGGAGCTGGAGGTTTTCCCTGACCTTGTCCCTCTTTCTCCTTCAGCCGTGCTGTGCAGAGGAGCTTGGCCATCATCCGTCAAGCCAAGCAGAAGAAGAAAAAGAAGGAATATTGTATGTACTACAACCGCTTCGGGAAGTGCAATCGGGGCGACAGCTGTCCCTACATCCACGATCCAGAGAAAGTGGCCGTCTGCACCAGGTAGGGATGGACACGGAATTGTGGTGAGCTGGGACGTTGGATGGCTTTGGTGCTTCCTTGTGGGGTATTCCTAAGGGAGCAAACTGGTAACAGAGGTGTAGGACAACAGGAATGGGAGTTCTGGGTCAGGTGTAGGTTCTGCACTGTTGGGTTGGAAGGAGGAGGACAAGAAAAGGCCAGAGAATCATGGAATTGTTTTGGTTGGAAGGGGCATCAAAGATCATTGAATTCCAAACCCCTGACATGGGCAGGGACACCTTCCACTGTCCCAGGTTGCTCCAAGCCCTGTCCAGCCTGGCTGGAACACTTCCAGGGATGGGGCAGCCACAGTTTCTCTGGGAATTCCATTTCAGGGCCTCACCAGCCCCACAGGCAAAAGTATCTCTTCCTAATATCCTATCTATCCCTCTGGCAGTGGGAAGCCATTCTCTTTGTCCTGTCACTCCATCCCTTGTCCCAAAAATCCCTCTTTGGCTCTCTTGGAGCCTGTTTAGGCACTGGAAGGGGCTCTGAGGTCCCTTTGGAGCCTTTTTTTCTGGGCTGGGTGACTTGAGCCCCTGCCCTGGCCACACTCCAGGTTATTCCTTCAGGAGCATTCCTCAGATCCATTTGGATCAGTCCAGCAGGTTTGAATCCCTCAGCCTGTGACGTCGTGCAGCTCCGAGAGTCGGTGATTTATTCCAGGAGAACTGATGTGTGTTGGCAGTTCATTAGACCTGCCCAAGAGTTGATTAAACTCCATTATGAGTCATTTAAAAACTGCAGAAGAGCCAACTCCACTGATGAACTCCTGGAGTAATTTTTCCATAAAATTGCCGCTGTGCTGGAATCACTTGGAAGTTGCTCAAAGCTCGATGGGAGACGATAGAGGAGGGGAAGGTGATTTATTGGTTTTTTAACTGATTTTACTTCTTCTCACTCATTCTCCCATAACTCCTTGCCTACTTCAGGAATTGTGCTCCTTGAAGTCTTTTGGGTCTCCAACCTGTCTCATTTCCATCGATCATTGGAGGACAACACTGATTTCTCCCACTTTTGTGTGTCCTCATCCTTGTTCCTTTATCTCTAATCCCATTCTTTAGCTTTCCCTGATAATAATTTTGTTAATCTGGTCTCACAGTGGTCAATCCTAGGAAAACTCTTGACATCCTCATGTGCTTTGGGATCTTGGTTCCTGTTCTGGGCCTGTCTTTGCTCCTCCTGGTCATTGGCCACTCCCACCTGGAGCTACATCCAGGATCTCTTGGAAGGGGATCATAGAACCCTGGAATGGTTTGGATTGGAAAGGACCTTCAAGATCATCCAATCCACCCCTCTGCCATAGGCAGGGACACTTTCCACTGTCCAAGCTCCAAACCTAGTCCAACCTAGCCTTGAAAACTTCCAGGGATGGGGAATCCACAGCTTTTCTTGGCAACTTGGAATAATCAGGGGTCTAGGAAGGACCTTTCTCCTTCTGGGAGCATCAGGTCTGAATTTTGGGGTACAAGCCTTGCTTTACCTACTAATGAGCAGCCAAATGTGATGAAAGAATAAAATCTATCAGGAATCATCAGCTGCTCTTCCAGCAAGGGGGATCTGTACTAATTTAGGGTGTGAAATGGGTTTATGGATGAGCTTGGCAGCAATTGTGTGGTTTTTGTGACCCACCTCGTGTCCAGCCTGCTCCATCTGCTTTATCTCCAGGTTTCTCCGTGGCACGTGCAAGAAGACTGATGGGACCTGTCCATTTTCCCACAAGGTGTCCAAGGACAAGGTCTGTGTGACTTCCCAACGGGAATGGGGCTCCCTGTGCAATGGGGTGGTTGTAGGAAGGTTCTTCCTCACTCAGTGCTTCCAACTGAGTTTGGAGTTTCTTTGCTGAGCTGTTCGGGCTCCTGAATCGTGACAGAGCCATGGAAGGGTTTGGGATGGATGGGACCTTCAGGATCATCTCATTCCTACCCCTCTGCCATAGGCAGGGACTCCTTCCACTATCCCAGGTTGCTCCAAGCCCCGTCCAACCTGGCCTTGAATTTTTCCAGGGATGGGGATTCCACAGCTTCTCTGGGAAACCTGTACCAGGGCCTCCCTATCCTATGTCTAGAAAAGACCTATGAGGTCCTAGAGATCTAAAAAAGACCTCCAAGATCATCAAGTCCATTTAGATACATCTAATCCTTCCCTGCTTCCATAAGATCACATTTCCCTGGAAATCCCTCTGTGCTGGGGTCAGAGGATGTTTTAACAAACATAGATTGGAGGTATAAATTAATAAAAATCAATTCTAAAATGCCAATCAGCAAAATCAGGTTGAAACCATGGCAAAACAACTCTGGAGTTCATTTTCATTTCTTGATTAAAACCTTCATCAAGAAGGTTTTCCACCTTCTTGATGTATCTGAAGTTCTGTGGTTTTATTACATAAGGTGGAAAAATAATCCAGAGTTTTTATTTTGGATTTAGCACCTCAGCCTGTGTTTAGTGGCTGGGATCTCCACTTGGATGTAGCTTTGGAGACTCCAGCATGGAAGCTGAGGTGGCTGAGGCACGTTCCTCGTCCATGGGGAGCTCGTAAGTTATCCGGGAAGTCACTCCTGATGAGACACGGAGCACCAGATGTTTTTTACATGGATTTATCTTCAGAGTCACTTAATCATGAGTACATAAAACAGGGATGGGGACAGCTGCATTCCCTGGCTTGTGGCGTGTCAGAGCAGGAATGGGGATGAGGATTGATAGATGGAAAAAATTTATTTTTTTTTCTATCCTGTAACAGCATCAGACTTCAGAAATAAAGAAGCCAAGAATGAAGGAAGCTTTGCAGGTGGATTAGCTGTTGGTTTATCCAAAAATATTGTAATTAGTGAGGCCACCTATTTCTTGTCATCCAAGTGAACAAAGTGCAACCCTCAGCTTGCACCTCTGAAGTGAAGGATTGAAATTCATCCACAGAACCATGAGCTCCAAATTAAATGGAGTTTCAGGAGGTGGTGAAGTCTTTTTTGATCCCAAGACAGAAAACCTAGACGAAACTTGGGAATTGGACACACTCAAGGTGCTGTTGCAGTTGGTGGTTTATCCACCAAAGAATGTGATGGTTGGATGTGGATGAATTTGTGGTCTCTCTACCCAGGAATATTCCTCAACAGGT
The DNA here is from genome assembly GCF_028551555.1 of Melozone crissalis. NCBI lineage: Eukaryota > Metazoa > Chordata > Aves > Passeriformes > Passerellidae > Melozone > Melozone crissalis. The sequence continues at coordinate 463,017 of NW_026535780.1, forward strand.
TTAAACTCCTGGTGGAAATGTGGCCTCAGTTTCCCCTCCAGAAACACTTGGTCCCTCAAAGAGGATGTCCAGATTTGACTTCTGGGCTCTGTTTTGGGTGAACAAATTGAGAATGATGGAAAACTCAACCTTTAGCAGCACCTCTCCAGTTTGAGAAAATAACAGTGATATTGTGGTAATAAAACTGAATTAAAAAGGAGTGACCATGTCAAGGAGCTGTTTGCCAATAGCATTTTGGGGACAGAATCCCTGGGATGGGATCCCATGGGATGCAGTGACCTCAGCCCATCTCACCTTTATCTTGAGGTAATGAAGAATCACCTAAACTCAAGATGAATCATTAATTAATAAACCAAAATCATAGTTGGCAGTAGCAGAAAAGCCGATTTTTCTGAAAAGCTTTTGGAGCACATTTTTCCTGCCATGCTCCGTTGGGAAGAGGAATTATTTTTCACAGGATTAACCAACCTGAGGGTGGTTCAAAGGTCTCCCTGTTGGCCACCTTGTCATCAGCAAGGGCTGGAAGAGAAGCAACCTCCTCCATGGAGTTCAAACTTGTTCCAGGGTGATTTATTGCCATGGGAATGCTGCTTCCTAAAGCGGGAGGCAACTTCACTTTCCAAGTCCTGGAGCTCCCCATTAACCTGAGTGGTTCTTGGCAAAGGTGGCTTTTCCCTCATTTATCAGGGCTGGGAAAAGCAGGTGGAGGCACTCAGCAGAGGAAGGAAGCAGTTTTCCTCCTGCTTGTGGAGTTTTTGGAGTAAATCCCACCTTTTCCTCAGGTGAAGGATTGTGCCTCATTGGTTTTTGGCTGTTTGAGTTGAGGTTTTAATGCAATCCATGTTTTTTTTTTCTCATGGGATGATGTGGTGGTTTGGGGATTCCTGATTTTGTTGGTCCCGTTGATTTCACTGTGTGGTTATTGGAGAGGGACATCCCAAAACCTCCTGGTCAGAGAAAGTTCAGGTTGTTGTGTGTCTCACTTTGGTGGGATATCACTGGGATGGGGTATCCAGTTCAGGAGGTGAAGGATCAAAGGCTGTCCGGATTTGGCTCTTGGTTTCAGGACAAAACTGTTTCTCAGCCTTCATGCACTCCCTTGCCTCAGTGTCCCCACTAAAAAATGGGGATAATCACTATTTTCTGTGGGAAAAATCACTGTTTTCTGTGGAAAACTGCATGGATTCAACTGTCACAGCAGCAGGGAGCTTTTCCCCATCCTAGAGCAGCAAACCCCTTATTCCAAGCAGGGAATGGTCCCCAGGATGGAGGATGGCTCCAGATTGTCCCTGAGCTTTGCAGATCCAAACTCCAGTGGTTTCCATCACCCTCTGGTGATGGAAGAAAGAGCCTGGGGAAGAGGGAAAGCTCTTCTTTTTCTGCCATGGGCAGGAACACCTTTCACTATCCCAGGTTGCTCTAGTTCCTGTCCATCCTGGCTTTGGGCACTTCCAGGGATGAGGCAGCCACAGCTTCTCTGGGTATTCTGTGCCAGGGCCTCACAGTTTAAAGAATTTTGCTCCACAGGAGACTCAGGCAGAGCCTTGGTGAGAAGCACCTGCTGAAGTGACACACAGGGAATTTTTCCACAGTGGATCATAGCCACTGGCACATCCCAACAATAGGGAGAAACCAGGAAATCTGAAGGAAGCGAAGGTTGCGAGAAGCCGGGACTTGAGAAGCCGCCCGCTGCTGTTGCAACAGCTTTTCCCCTTGAGGAACTCGGAAAGAATCAGCATTTTTCTCCCTAATAGAGCTTCAAAACTCAGTTGTGAGCAATTTGGAGGCTCACGTGGAGTTTCGGGTTCATTTAGCTGCTGCCTCCAGAGCTTGTAGAGAGTCAAAGCTGTCGAAGGCGGCCGCAGCGCCCCAGTGCCTTGAATTAATGTTATTGTTATTTGTGTGGACGTGCTGGGGTGCAAACAAGGTTAATTGAAATGAGAGCGCTGCTTCCTCTTGATAATGGCTCGGGCTTGACAGCGAGGAGGAGTTTATTTTTGTCAGAGAGCTGCCTTTATTATCCCTTTTTATTAGAGCTAATTTGGGCTCTATATCAAAAACTACATTAAGGGAATCGTTTACGGTCACACCACCAGCACTGCCAAAGATCGCCCCAGAGCCCTGTCCTTTATGTTAATGTCTGCAGTTAAAAGACAATTAAAAATAAACTCTCCTCTTTTAAAGCACCCTTTGTTTTCTTTCCTCTCGGCCTCCAGTGAGGCAATTTAGTTCAACCCTTAATGTGCCCTTCAGGGATAAGGGATTTTTCCGGATAGCCCCGGCCGTGGTTATTGCAGGATTGTAAATATTACTTGGGGATGCTTGAACTGGTGGGACCACGATGCTGCTGGTGAATGGGGTGATCAATACCACGCCAAGCAGTGAGGAAATTCGGGATGTAGGAGCAGGAGGAGCCGGACCTTTGGGAAGTGCACATTCCAGGTGGCAGCTGCCTGGTCGGGGCGGGAAGCGGGAAGCTGCCGGCGGTTGCCGGTGAGTTAAGGATGCTGAAATATGGCAGCAGGCTGGTAATTTGTTTTTAATGATAACAGCTGGCAGAAGGTGAAGTTTGTGCTTTGAGGACGATGAGGAGAATCCTTGCTCCGTCGGTTTTCCCCGTCGGCTGTCGCGTTGCAGAAAGTCGGGAATGCGGGCGCGCGGAATCAGGAATCTGCTCCGTGTATCCCACTGCTCTCCTTCTCCAATGCTCAGGGCAGGAGCTGCTCTCCTCCTCATTTCACTCCCTCCTGGAGCATCCCTGCGTGCCCCAGTGTGCAGGGACAAGCATCACAGCCCTGGGAAATTCCAGGAAAATGCCTTGGAATGATGCAGCCCCCCCCCAAAATCCTTGCGGAGGTGCTTTTTTCCCCCCTTTTTAGGAACCACCTTTTGTAGCCTTTATCAAACCCCCTTCCAGCCAGCTCTGTATCCATGGAAGAACCAAATGGGAAACACTCCCAGGATGCTATTTTGGCCTTTGTGATGGCCAAAATTTCCTCTGGGATGTTGGGATTCCCTCTGAGAATTCCTTGTGAGATGTTGCAGCCGGGCTGGGTGTGTTCCTTGTGCTGCTGTTCCCATCTCCATCACTGCATCATTCCTTGCAAAAGGTGTTCCCAGAATTCATGACATTTCCCCATCCCTTCCCTACACTGTCCAGAGGGAATTTTCTTCCTGGTGGGAGTTTCCAGCTTTTCACCCTCTCTCCAGCATCCTGAAGGATGCTGAGGGAAGCGCCTTCGCTCCCTGCGTATCCAAACACCGGGAACACGTAATAACAGGGAGCTGCCTTGCAGGAGACCAATGGAAGAGCTAAAAACACCTCTGGGATCGGTGGCTGGCAAAAGATTTCTATTTATTTTATGCTTGTCACGCTTTTATTTCAGGTCTGGGGGTTGCAGTGGTTCCGAGTCACGGGTTTAGGGAATTGCTGACGGATTTCTCCTCCTCTTGCAGATGCCGGTGTGTTCCTACTACCTGAAGGGGATCTGCAGCAACAGCAATTGCCCCTATAGCCACGTCTACGTGTCCAGGAAGGCAGAAGTCTGCCAGGATTTCCTCAAAGGATATTGTCCCATGGGAGAAAAGGTAAAGAGGGATTTTTCCCACCTGTTGGGGGCCAAAGCCAAAGCCATGAGCAGCGTCCTGCACCAGCTACGGCACCACAGGGAAGAGCTGGAAGCTGCTCAGCGCCTGCACGTGGTGAAGAACAGTCCTGTGCTTTTCCAAAGGGTTTTGGCAAAGTGGTTTGTTTGGGAGAAAAGGGAAAGAAGTCAAAGGCTTCAGGTCATCAACATGCTGGTGTTTCCCTGGTAAGAGCCTACATGGCATGTTCATCTGAACTGGAAGCACCTGCCCTGAAAACCCCTCACTGAAACAGGTGAAAAATGCAGGAAAATATTTAGGATTCCAAGTTTTACCTAGAAAATCCGTAGGCATTAATACTTATTTTCCACTCTGGCTCCATAACAGGTTTAAACTTGAGCCTTAAATCCTGTGGCTTAGTTTTAAGAGCACGACCAGCCTTGCTCAGCATCCAGCTGTGCCTGGGGCATTCATGGAGCCACCTCCAGGTCCTGGGGATGGTTTGGATCTGTGCAGTGAAGTCCTACATGGACTTCATGTGCTCCTTGGGGAGAGTTGCAACCTCATCCATGATCTTTGGTACCCAATATAACATGGAAATTGTGGGAGCAGCTTTCCTTGAGCAGGGCTTGGAGCCAGCTGTTCCAAAGGAATTTGGAACACACAGGATCTCACCTTTCTGTGTCGTGGCTAAGGGAGAGGGTCGGCCATGCTCGTGTTCCCTTGGGAATCCAAGTGACTGTCCTGACTCCTCTTTGCTGTTTTCTAAATGGGTTATGGGTTATGGTATGGGATTTCTGCTCATACTTGAACAACTGTGGCAAGCAGGAAAGGGGGGAATTCAGCCCCTCTGCCCCAGTCAGGTGAGACCCCAACTGCAGGGCTGCCTCCATCTCAGGATCCAGCAGAAGAAGGAAGATGTGGAGCTGCTGGAGTGAGTCCAAATGAGGCCACATAGATGCTCCAAGGGCTGGAGCCCCTCTGCTCTGGAGCCAGGCTGGAAGAGCTGGAAATGTCCAGCCTGGAAAATGGAAGGCTCAGAGGAGACCTTAGAACCATTTCTAAGGGGCTAAAGGGGCTCCAGGAGAGCTGGAGAGGGACTTTGGACAAGGAGCTGGAGTGCCAGGACACAGGGAATGGCTTCCCACTGCTGGAGGACAGGGTTAAATGGGATATTGGGAAGAAATTCTTCCCTGTGAGAGTGGTGAGGCCCTGGCACAGGCTGTCCAGAGGAGTTGTGGGTGCCTCAGAGGGCTCTTCTCCTCCTTTTCTCCATCATGGTAACACTTGTTTGCAGAGGTACAACCCATCAGGAGAAGCTGTAGGTGCGCAGATCCCACCAGTGTGGCCACCAGCCTGTCCCAGAATCCCAACACAACACTGGATGAAATCCTAGGATCATTTAGGCTGGAAAAGACCTCTAAGATCATTGAGCCCAGCTTTGAACCCAGCACTGTCAAGTCCCACTAAACCCCATCTGGCCTTTTCCCCATCCTTTCCCAAGGAGAAACCACCAAAGAGCAAAAACCAGGAAAAAAAAGCCAGAAGTGAGAGTTTTAAGGAAAGCAGGACATCAGCAGCAGCAGAGGGAAGCTCTAATAAATTAGTCTGGGCCTAATTACTTTTTGTGGCAGCGCGTGGAGGGGGACTTGATGCAGGATAAACATTCCCTCAGAAGCAAAACACAGGCATCCTGCCACCTCCCTCCAGCGCAGCGCCAACCACGCAGGCAGGGTCCCGACAATTATTTTTAAAATATTCCAATTTAAATGAAAATATAAAAGAGATATTTAGAATATTTATTCTATTAGGAAAAGTGCTTACGGCGTCACTTTTGGAGTGTCGGGAAAGCATTCTCCTCCAGATGATGGATAGCAGCCTGTAATTATATATGGGGAGAAATTGCTGAGCGGGCCATATTTAACTGGGGAGGAGAAATTCCAGCTTGGGCCATTAAGGGTTAATTTTATTCTCTAAATAATATAAAAAGTGCTGAGTCCGTGCCTTTGCTCCAAGTAGAAAGTCCTCAAATGGACCCCGGAGAGTTTATAATATTCTACTGAATCAAGGAAAAATGTTAACCTTGCTTCATAAAACGATGGCTTGTTAAAGATGCGCAGTCCCTTTTCTTGTGAATTATTTAGGATGGGAGTAAATCTTCCCTCGTTCTGCCTTTCCCTGTCCGAGCAATGTTGGCTTGAAGCACAAAGAGCACGGAATGTGAAGGTGTGTGACTCCAGTGGAGCATCCTAGGTGGTTAAACTCCAACTAAGATGGCCCATAATTAGGAATGGAGGTTGTTTTGTGATGATTTTTGGCATGCTGGGCTCTTCTTCCAGTTGCTTTTTCCTTTTTGTGCCCTCCCAGACAAACACAATTCCTGATTTTTAGCAGACCTCCATCAATAATGTCCATTATTATCCATAATTTATGACGTGTCACTGGCAGTGTTGTCTCTTAAGGACTTCTTAGGATGTGTTGCAGGATTCTCAGGATAAGTTGATCCACCTTTGACCCATTCCATGGACTGTAATTCCAGCTGCTCTTCATACAAATGACACCAGGACTGACCCGCTCTGGCTTCACCAGCAATTTAGAATTAAGTGAGAAAGCTTTAATTTTGCATTCCCAAGTCCTTTTTTCAGGAAGGTGGACTATAGAGGGTCTAAATCCACCCTTGGGGAAGGGGACAACTCCTGTACAAGACCATGATCACATCCTCCTTAAAGGGAATGTTACCCCCAACATTAATTAATTAATCTAAAGTCGAACCTGATGATTTTGGACAGCTTTTCTAACCTAAGTGATTCCAGGATTCTCTTTCCAGAAGGGAGCTGGTGGCAGAGCTAGGACCTTGGTTTCCAGCATTCCTACAGGTTTCTTAATCATGGGCTGGGAAGTTCCTCCACCATTTGTGCTTCCTAAAGGTATCATCCTTAAACACAACATCATATATGTCCCTTAAGGCCATGGAGTGATTCCCACCTTGGAGATCTCTGTCCCAATTTTCCTGGAGCTCCCTGCCCTTCCCTGGCACCCTGACCTGGTCATGCTGGGAGGTCCCTCTGGGCTTGGCCACCTGCACTGGAGGAAGCCCCAAGAGGGAAGTGGGAAGAGAGGGAGAAATGGGGCCTCTTGCAGGTTCTTCCCAGGGTTTTTTGGAGATGTTTTTGTGAGCTGCTCTACAGTCAGAGCTCCTCTGTGGTTCCACGTCCCTCCTCCCTTATGGGGCCTTGTGCCGGGGCTTGGAGGAGGAATTCTCTAGGAGAGGATGGGATGGGGCTGGTGGGTGTGAGGGATGAGGCAGCACCAGTGAGTGAAGTGTCTGTGGTGATGTGACCCCAGAGCAAGGGACAAGCAAGAGGAGATAGTGGATGGAGATGCTGTGCATGGCCCATCCCTGGAAGTGTCCAAGGCCAGGTTGGACGGGGCTTGGAGCAACCAGGGATAGTGGAAAGTGCCCCTGCCTATGCCAGGGGCTTGGAGCAGGATGGGCTTTAAGGACCTTTCCAATGCAAACCAAATTTGATGTCAAACCATGGGCTGGGATCTCTGTGAGGCTGAGCCTGGAGCTGGGAGTTCATCCATAGATGGTCCTGAGGAGCACCTTCCTTGGAATTTGCTTTCCAGGCACAAAAGATGAAGGAGGAAAGATTTAGATGGGATATTGGGAAGATTCCCTTCCTCTGGCAGAGTTTGTCCAGGGAAGCTGTGGCTGCCCCATCCCTGAAAGTGTCCAAGGCCAGGTTGGACAGGGCTTGGGGCCACCTGGAATACTGGAAGGTGTCCCTGCCCCACAGCAGGGGTTTGAAATGAAATCATTAAGGTCCCTTCCAACTCAAACCACTCAATGATTCCATTGCTGCATCTGGAAGATTGTTTTGTATTAAATAATCTCCTCCCCTCCATGCCCGTTAGTGCCAGAGCCACATTAAATCCCTCTCCCTGGATTGTTTCCATCGCCTGCCTTGGAGCCTGTGGGTAAGTTGTTCCCTCATGGGAGCTGTTAAACAGTGAGACACAGTGAGATTAAACAACGAAGCTTCCCTGGAAAGGCTCGGGGAGATGGGCTGGAATAAATCATGGATAAGAGGAGAATCTGTTCCCATCCCTCTGGAATCCCAACTGGCACATCCAGCCCTTGTGATGGTGAGGCTTGACATGGGGACCTGCCATGGCATGTGCTGGGACTGCTCATCCCAGCTCATCTTATTCCTGAAATCCATCTTTTTATTGGACCAACAGCTTTCACCAAAGCTCTAATTTCTGCCTTATCTGTGTAAAAAATATGGGACAGGGGCAGCACTGCCTGAGGAAGTGCTGCTTCCTTGGGAAGAATAATTTTCCTCCCCCAGGTGGAGCTTGGTGTTTTTTGCAGTGGCAGCTGCTTGATTTTGCTGTAGAAAATCCAAGTGTGGGGATTTTTTCTCAGCTGAAGCCTCATTCTTGTGTGGTTTTTTGTGTGTTTGGTTGGTTATTTTTTCCTTTTCTGGTGGAAGTTCAACAATTTCCCACCAGAAACGTAATGTTTTGTGTGTCTGATACATTCAGTTTAACACATTTCTTTAGAGAAAGCCACATGAGCTGTGTTACAACAGTAAATATTAAATGTCTGTGGCGTTTTCTCTAAATTATCCAGTGATGGAGAGCAGCAGCCCGGGATCCTTGTTTTCCTTAATCTTTTATTATGGAAAGGTGAAGTTCAACACTGTTCATGCTTTCTGATCTCAGCTGACTTTTTCAACCAGCATTTTTCTTTCCTCACAGCCATTAGATCTTGGTGTTTCTGGATCTTTTTTTCTCCTCCTTTGATCCCAGGTTGACTCCCAACCAACTTGGCTTTTCCTTGAGGAACTCTTGAACAAAAGGTTGTCCAACCCTGGCACAGGCTGACTTGGCAAGTTGTGGAATACTCATTCCTGGAGGGATTTAACAGCCCTGTGGAAGTGGCACTTGTGGACATAGTGGTGGCCTTAGCAGTGCTGAGGGAATGAGATTTTCCCACCCAAATGATTCCCTGATTCTGTAATAATTTGGAAATAGCTGATGGAGAGCTTTGCCTTTGATAGCTCTTTTATAGTCCACTGCAGCTGTATGAAAATCAATGACAAAAGCAACTTAATTTTGTTTATCCTTAATTTTGGCTCTGGCTGACAGATGTTTTCTGGGAGCTTGATTTGGGGTTTTTTTCCCCCATAATGTGTAGCAGAAATCTTCAGTCACCAAACTGATGAGCAAGTGGAATTTTTATTTTAAATAAAGTATATGTAGGATTGGTAATGAGGCTGTTTTTAAGGTCATCAGTAGTGTCCAGGATGGATTTTAGCTGGCTGAAATTTCTCCAGGTTCATCCCATTGATTTGTTTGGAATGTTGAATCCTTGTCCACATCCTCTGGGCAACGAATGCTGCTGATAATAAATGATAAATCCCAGTTGTGGCAATGGGATCTTCCCATTGGAAGCACTTTGTAGCCTTCAGAAGACGTTTAAAACTGATCAGGATTCTTCCATGGCCAATCCTATCTTCATATCTCTATGGAAATCTTGTGGATTTCCAGTTGTATCTCTTGGTTTGTAATGGGATAATGAGGGTTCTTATTGCTCCTTTAATTTAACTGTAGCATCTCCAATGGAATTCTGATCTTTACATTAAAGATGGGGCTTATCAGGATGCACTGGAACTGTTTAATAGCCTGGGATTGTTGATAACAGCACCAAGATAAATCCCAGGCTGAGATTTCCTCTTTCTTACACTTTAATATCTTTGTAGAAGGAGGTGGGGCACGAAATGTGAAAATTGGGAAGTTTGGGAGAAGAGCAGCCACAGAATCACAGCTCTCAAGTGGGAGTGTAGTGATGAGGCAGAGACTTCCTGATTTCAACCTGAACTTCTGTAGAGCTGAACACAAAACCTGGCAGATTGGAGTTTTGCTTCTTGTCTGGAATCTCCCTTTGATCTGATCTGTTCTCTGTCAGAAAATCCCCACATCCTGTGAGCAGTGGGTGATTCCCAGGATCACAGAATGGCTCAGGTTGGAAGGGACCACAGTGGGGCATCTGACCCACGCTCCCTGTTCCAGCAGGGACATCCCAGAGCGCATGGATTGTGTCCAGAGGGTTCTGGGATATCTCCAGTGAGGGAGACTCCACACCCTCTCTGATCTCAGGGTCAATCTCTGATTTTCAGGCCTTGGTCACTGCACAGGGAGGAAGTTCTGCCTCATGTCCAGGTGGAATTTCCTGGGATCAGTTCCTGCCTTTTCCTCTTGTGCCATTGCTGGGACACCCAGAGCAGAGCCTGGTCCATGCTCTGAGCCCTCCCTGCAGACAGGGACAGACAGGCATGAGGTCCCCTCTCAGCTGTGTCTCCTCTCAAGGCTGAACAGCCCCAGCTCTCTCAGCCTTTCCTTGGCGGAGATGCTCCAGCTCCTTCATCATCCTCGTTGTCCTCCTCTGGATCTGCTCCAGGAGTTCCATGTCTCCAGCACTGGACAGAGCACTCCAGATGTGCCACATCTGTGCTGAGGAGAGGGGCAGCATCACCTTCCTCAACTTGCTCTTCCTAAAGCACCCCAGGATCCCATTGGTGGTGCCCTGAGCCACCTGGAACCAGGCATGTGGTGGAGCCCCATGATTCCTGATGGAAATTACACCGTTGGGAATACCCAGTGGGTATCTGCCTCACTCCACACCCAGCAGTGAAGATTTGGGGTTGGGAATTACCATTGATTGATAGACCGTGTGAAAGTGGCTCTGTGGAGGCTTTAGTGTGGGATGGATGGGATTGTGGAGGTCCCTGATGGAAATGAGATTCCTCAAAGCAGTGCAGGGGATGGTTGAATTCCACAGGCATTGCCACTAAAGGGTGAATGGCGGGTTCAGAATTCACCTTCTGGATGTGCAAAAAGTCAATGACTCAATTTCCGGTGGAAGCCAGTGACAGGTGATGTCCCTCAAGGGTCTGTACTGGGACCAATGCTAATTAATTCTAATTAATGACATAATGGGTCTGGCTGCCCCCTTGGCAAGTTTTCAGATGGCACCAAGTGGGTGTTGCCGTTGTTCCACAGAATCTTGGGACTGCAGACTGCTTTGGGTTGGAAGACACATTAAAGACCATCCAATTCCTACCCCCTGCCATGAGCAGGGATTCCCTCCCAGCTGCTTTGCTGACTCTTAAATATGATTTTCCCAATGATTTTCAAAACACCATCCTGGTCTTGCTCCAGCTCCAGAGGTATTTTAGCTCAAATGTTGTTTTATCTCCTGGACATTCCAAAGAAGAGGGTTTATGGATTTGCAGTGGATCCTGGAGAGCTTTTAGATCCCAAATTCCTCTGATCATTTGGAGATGACCATCAGGAGTCATCCCTTCACTACAGGCATTTTGCTGGGCAAACTGTTTTGAGGGCAGAAACTTGTTTTGGAGCAAATTCCTTCGGATAACCACATCGGTTAAATTTCTCCGTCATTATTCCAGTCTGGATGATGTTTGGATGTATTGTCCTCCAGGTTTTAATGACAGGGAGCCGGGATTTTTTTTTTAAAGGCTGTTTCCATCTGCACCCAATTATAAAAAAGCAATCGGAAAAAAGCCATTTACTGGCTGTCACTTCGGAGCGGCGTCAAAACAGCTCCAGCACCTCCAGCCATCACTTCCCAAGAACCACTTAGAAGGACATTAAAACAGCCTGACATCCATCCAGTCCATTAATCCCACTGCTTGGCCATGGGCATACCTGGAATAGCTTCGGCAAGAGCTGCATGGATGCTCAAGAGGGCTTTAAAAAGTGGGAAACACTGGAGTTGAGGCTGTTGAGTTTTGGGGATTTCAATGCTCCCTTTCCCCTGAAGGTCTGGTTGGTGGGATTTGTGTCTGTCATGATGGATAGAGGGATGGACATAGATCCCAAGGAGATGGGAAGAGTGCTTCAGCACTTTGCCATCTCAGAATCACTGAATATTCTGGGTTGGAAGGGACCCACAAGGATCATCGAAGTCCAGCCCTTGTCACCTGCTGTCCCACAGCACTGGGAAAGGAACAGGGGGTGAGGTTAAGCCTGGAGATACTTGAGAAGTTCAACCTGGCCAAACTGCTGCCCAGGAGCCAGGAATGTGAGGCTGGGTGGGATCTCTCCTCCCCACCCCATACGGTCAGTGGGTTGGTTGTTGGTTGGCCCAGTGACCCAGCTTCACCTTCCTCCCACCCTCCATCCCCTCCTGCCAAGGTTATTCATGGAAAATGTTCATTAACATCATTCCCAATACTGGGCCAGGACTTTCCACCAGTTGTTGCCTCCTCCTTTGCCAGCTTCATGCTAAAGAAGGCTTGGCCCTGCAAACCTCCTCATCCCTGTCTCACTCCTGGAGCACGTTGGGCCCCGTTGGACCATTTAAGGCCTTGTGGATCCTTGACAGCACCTGGAATTTCACCCAAAGCTGCCCTGGCAGCCAAGGAGGAGTCCTGGATATGAGATCTGCCAGCTGGGCACCATCCCAACCCTGGGCACCGTTGCTGGACAGGCTGTGGGGGGAACCCCACAGCCGGGAGACTGGGATTGGGACATGCCCATGGGGATGTTGGCGAGGAGCCGGAGTGGGGTGAGATTCCTCCCTGCGGCTTTTTAGGGATTCTCTGGGGTTTTCTCATCTCTCTGGTGGAAGGGACCAGAGGTTTTTTTCCCTTTTTATGGCCCAACCTGTGGTCTGGCGGGGGTCCCGGGGGGGTTATAATTAGCCACCCCAACAGGTGTCAGGGATCAGATGACCCCCAGCACCACCCCACAGCCCCGCTCGGCTTCACCCCAGCTGACGCGTGGCCGGCAGCAAAATTCCCTGTGGAAACCCAGCCCCGGCATGTCGGATCTGGCAGGAGCAGGAGAGCTACTGTAAATAAACAGAAGGGGCTTTTCCAGCCTCCAGAGGCAATTCCAGCCTCACCATCCCAGCTGTGGGACAGCGAGGATGGATGGGGCGTTGCGGAGGAAGGACTGGAGCGCTGGGAACGGTGTGGAAAAGCCATTAGAAACCCGAGCTGGGGACGCGGCCCCGGGATTAGTCGCACCCGGTTTGTTTTCTTTATTAAGTATCTTTTTACCATGGAGCCAATAAACATGGGCTGCTCCAAGGATTCACTTGGAGGCTGGGGCTGGGTGGAGCACTGAGGAGGTGGCACATCCTGATCCCAGTGCCCAGTTGGGATCATGGCACTGTCCCACCCCGTAATTGGTGCCCTGCTGGGAAGGAACAGTCTTGGCCTTTTCCCAAAATAGCATAATTCCTCGATGTAGCAGCGATGCATCCATGTGGCTTTTTGAAGTCGGGGCTCTTTTTTTCCCTGCTCTTCTCCTTTCCAAGTCGATTTTGTGCTGGAAACCCCTTTACAGAAGAGGATTTGACATCCTTTTCAGGGATCGTGCAGGGCAGAGACAGAATTTGGACTTGATGATCCTGGGAGTCCCTTTCAACTCAGGATATTCTGTGATTCCAGGAACTGTGGATGGTCAGACCAGGACCTGGCACCAAGGCCCATCCCCACAGTCTTGTGCTCCACTGGGATTGTCCCTTCCAGGGGCCTTGGAAGGTCTGCCCATGCATTCATCCCAGTCTTCAATCCCTAATGGGCTCTTCCTTTATTTTTTTCTGTTCCCTAATTTTGTCCCATTTATTTTAAAAGAAGTTATCAGGTTGAGGGATTTGCTTCTCTGCTTGCTAATATTTTGGGAGAAATTCCTGTGTTTGAATTCCTGTCTGGTTGCCACCTTTTCCAAGCATTTCTTTTTGGTCCAGGATGTATCCAGTCTGCAGGTAAAATGAGAAAATGAAGAAAATGTCCTATGGAGCCAGGCTGGGAGAGCTGGGAATATCCAGCCTAGAGACAAGAAGGTTCCAGAAAGACCTTAGAGTCTCTCCCAGTGTCTAAAGGGGTTCCAAGAGAGCTGGAGAGGGACTTGGGACAAAGGATGGAGTACCAGGAAAAAGAGGAATGGTTTCCCACTGCCAGAAGGCAGGGTTAGATGAGATATTGGGAAGAAATTCTTCCCTGTGAGGCTGAGAAGGCTCTGGCACAGGTTGCACAGAGAAGCTGTGGTTGCCTTATCCCTGGAAGTACCCAAGGCCAGGCTGGATGGGGCTTGGAGCAACCTGGGATAGTGGAAAGTGTCCATGCCCATGGCAGGGGATTGAAACAGGATGATTTCTAAGCATTCCATGATTCAATGTTCCTAAAAAACACAGGATTTGGGAGTAATGGCAAAGCCCTGTTCAGACCTGACTCTACTTCCAGGTTTCCCCGTTGGTTGTAGAATTACTTCCCATTCCAGCTGCTTGAAATAAAAGGTGCAAAATCATAGGAATGGGAGTTTTAAATGGGGTTTTTTTTTATGGAAAAGCAGCACTATCACTGAGCTGTCCCCCCCATTGAGCCCATATCCGTGTGCCCATGTGGATCCCAGCCCTCCTGCTGCTCAGCACCATCCCCAACCTCCAGCACATGAGCTCCTTGCTCCGCCGCTGACTTCAGCGCTCAGCCCTGGGCAGTGGAGCTGCCAAATCCTTCTGCTTTTCCAGGAGAGAGCTCGGCAGGGATCCTGCTTAATCCCAAAGGTCAGCACGGGGAGATGCTCCTGCGTCCCCAAATTAAAGTTGCATTAAAAGGGCAGGAACTGACCTCCATCCCCCATTGTTGGCAGGATGGATTTTTATAAACAGGGCAGAATGGTGGTGCTGAAACCCTCCCTGTGTTTATTTCCCCATGGATTTTTCTTGTTTTCCCCAAAATTTGAGTGTCTGTAGCATGGAGGAATGGGATGCTTGGGCACCCAAGTGTGGAAGGACTCACATTTCTACTGGAGAAGGTCAACAAAGGAATGAATGCTGGAGTTGGGAATTTTTGGTTGTGCCACGTGTGTTGGGTTGTCTCTCCATGGATGTCACAATGTGATGCAAAAGCCAGATGGTTGGGATGGAGCATCCTGGGTGGGAATGGGTCCATATGGGACTAAGAGGGGTCCAAGACTTGCTCCCACCTTTCATCCCTTGGGATATGCTGGGATGAGCTCTCTGGATTGCTGGGAACAGAGATTAGAGAGAGGCTGTCCTTTTTCCTTCCTCCCAACTTCATTCCCAGGAACCCAGCTAGAAATCTCAGCTGAAGGCATCTCCTCTTCCCTGCCTGCCTCTCTTCCTGCCTTTCCCACTGCCAAAAAGTGCCATTTCCCAGCAGAAAACCTTGTGGGGAAGCTCTGGGACACCGATGACACCTTGTCCCCACCAGAACCACTGGTGGCTGCTGGGAGCTGTCAAAATCCAGAGTTGGGAGTGCAGGAGCCATTTTAGGGATGAACATCTCAATGCTGTTGTTTTAACAGCCCCATTCCATGGGCACACTGAGCTTCCTGGGATGGGAAAGCATCAACCAAGCCTTGGGAAGAGCATATTGAGCTCCAGCCCTCTTCCATCTTCCTCAGAAGGCTGGTCTGGGCAGCAATCCCAAAATAACTCCTAAAAGGATTTTGTTCTGGCTGTTCCCTGCACTTTCCCAAGTTCCAAGCATGTCTGGGACAACAAAACCCTGTGTCGTCTCCAAAACCAGCTTCTCCAGCCCAAATAATCTCCTTGGGACTTCTCCAGGGATAAATCACTGCTTTGGTGGTTTGAATCCATAAAATCAAGCACTTGGAAAACCGTGAGCAGATGTGGAATGTACCAGACTAGAATATTATTTTTAGTAGTATTTTTTCTTGGAGTATTGTTTTGATGTGGAGAAGGAAACACCAACCCATCCCTCTCTCCCTTTAGCAAGGTGTGGGTGCCACCTGAAGGAGCTCAGTTGTGGATTCCTGTGCTCCCACAGTGTTTTCCCTGCCTTTTCCAACTCTGCTTCCTCTTTCCTTGGCAGTGCAAGAAGAAGCACACGCTGGTTTGTCCCGACTTTGCCAAGAAGGGGGTCTGCCCCAAGGGTGCCCGGTGCAAACTCCTGCACCCCCAGAAGAGACGTCGTCCACAGCAGGTTGGAGGTGATGGAGACCACAACAACCCCCCTTCCAAGTGGAGACGGATCCAGGAGGCATCAGGCAGGTAGGAAGGAGCTCATTTTGCTTCATTTAACAGTTTTCTTCCCAACCTGCTCCAGATTTTTCCTCTTCCAGGCGTGTTATGTCTGTATCCTGGGTTATTTTAAGATGTGTTGGTGTGGGTCGCTGGGGTGTTTCCTGAAGGAGCCACGTCTGGGATGGGCAGTGTCCATGCTTGAGGAAGAGGTGATGGAGAGAAAAGAGTGGATTCACCCTTAGGAATGTGCCATCCAGGGCTTTAGCACCTCCAGGAACCTTAGAGGCTTTTGTAGATCTTCCTCTTGGAGATGGAGGAGTCCTCATGGAGATTCCACTGCTGAAAGTGGGTCCAGGTTATCCATAGTTATGTGGGAAACAGGAAAACATCATCCCTCTTCCTTACATCCATGTTGGAGAGCAGAGCTGAGCCCTCTCCATGGCATGGAGGGACTGGAGAATCAGAAATGAGGATGGACATGGAGATAAGAGGCTTTGGAAAAGTTTGATGCTGGACTGAGCCCTTGGTTAATCCTTGGAAGCTCTCTGAGCTCTCCCTGTTGTTATTGGGTGCCAGGATGGAGCCACAGGCTGATGATGGATGTGTCCATCCTCATCCTCACAGGATTTTCCTGAGCTTGGCACACCCTCTGCCCTCACTCTCAAGTCCTGCATGCAGGACAACAACATCCCAATGGAATTTAAACTAAAGTAAAATGGAAATTTGGCTTTAAAAAGCCAAAATCTTCAAGTCCTGCTCAGTGAGAGGAGGAAGGATTGACTTGGGTGCATGGCTTCTCCATGGCTTTTGCAGCAGGAGGTGGGAGTGAAGGTGAGATGGAAAGGGAGGGACCTGGGAGCTTTGCCAGGCTGGTCCATGCTTCTGGAATCCTCCATGGTCTGGGCCTGGGCCTCATCCTGGCCCTGCCTTGTAAGGTAGCAGAGGGGGACGAGCAGCTCCGCGGGTTCTCCGAACTTATCCCTGGTGACAGAAGAGCCTTGGAATGACACCCAGCTCACGTTCCCGGTGTGAACGAGGTGTAAAATAGCTCCTTGCTCTTTTTAGGGAAGGAGGAATGAGTGCAGGCCTGCCTGGTTGGGAGGCTCCTGGCGTCCTCCGCTGGGAAGGGAGCACGCCCCAGCTTGGAAGCTGCTCCAGAGGGTTTTTTTTTTCCTTTATTGGCACCGTCATGGGAGATGTCAAAGGAGCTGGAGTGTCAAGTTAGCTTGGAAGAGAGTGGCAGGGCTGGGAATGAGCCAAGCCCAGCAGGACACCTCCAAGCCATCCCAGCTCCCCACGCCTTCCATCTCCCCTTCCCTCTGCTCGATCACAAACAGGAGCCCAGCACCTGAACAAGAATCTGAGGAGCTGGGAGCCTTGCAGGGAAGTGCAGGACAGGGAATCCAGATGGGGAGGGAGAAAGTCCAGCTGAATCTGTGCTGGCTCCAGGGAAATCAGGGATACAGCATGGCCTTGGATGGATACCTGGGAGCTCCAAGCCTCTTCCATTGCATATGATGCCCTGACCAGTGTTGCCAAGTGGGATTGTTTTACTTTTCCTTACTATTTTTTCCCATTCCTGCAGGAATGATCCAGCTCAGCTCCAGGATGACGGGGAAATTCCTGGACCCTCCAGTGCAGACCAAGAGGTGAAGTTTTGGAAAGAGGAGGAGCCCAAGCCAAGCAGCTGCCTGCAGAAGCTGCCATCCTTCATCTCCCTCCGTTCCCCGGAATCTCCCGGTTCCCTGGGCTGCAAAGAGGAGAGGGATGAGGACGAGCCAGAGGATGAACCAGGTAGGAATCACATCCTCCACTTGGAGCTGCTCTGGTTTTCCAAGAAAAAAAATTATTCTCTGCTGTTCTGCGAGATTTTTTATGGGTTTATCCATGTTATTTGTGAGTCACCAAACCAGTTAAGACCGGGAGTCCAAACTGGGATGGCAGTTATCATTCCCATCTGGGCACAAATCCTTGTGTACGTTCCCAAAATTGTGTGTCAGGACTTGGTCCCCTTATTTTATCAACTCCTTCCTTATCATGTAAATTATCCAATGATGAACCCGGTCTCATTTCCATGATAGAATCACATCATTGCCCTATAGAGAAGGTGTTTAGTGGGATGCAAGGATGCTCTGCCTCTGGGGGACCTCTGGACCATCCATCACACCTGTTTCCCAGCAGGAAATAGCTTGGAAGCTTTACAATAAAAACATTCCAATGGGAGGTGGGATGGAGTGTTTGCAGGTTGGAAATTTGAAGGAAGAACTGTTCGTCTGGGATTATCTACTTTGGAAGTCAGTAAAATTTTTGGGATACACGGTTTCGGATGAGCAGAGCTTTTTAGGAATTCTGCCACGTGAGAGCAAGCAGCTTCTGCTTCTCCAGTGTTCTCCTTGGTTCCTCCTCTCCTCTTTCAGCTCTTCCATGGGAAAATCCCTAAAGGGATGGGATTTTGGGGTGCTCCAGGGATGTACCCCCAGAGAGAGGGGATGGTGAGGTCGGAATTGTGCCTGATTCTTCCCAGCTCTGAGTGGGAGGGTTTTGGTTGAATGATGCTCCACATTTCCCTTTTCCTCTCCCATCCTTCTCCAGAGGGATGCGCACCCTCATCTCCAGAACACCATCCAGGAATGGGCTCAAAAATCACAATTTTTTATGGGAGTAAAGATGAAATTCCTGTTGTCAGCTGTGCTGGCACAAGATTTGGCTCAGGGTGAGCCTTTCCCATCTTTGATCCCTGCTTTCCATGCAGCCGGAGCAGGATCCCACTGGGATAAGGGATGAATTCCGTTGCAAAAGCCAGGCTGAAGCATTTACGGGATCATTCATAAGGATCTGCGAGGCTGTGCCTGGCTCAGCCGCTTCAAGCCAGGGAGGGCTGAGATGCCTTAATGCTGTCAGAAAGAGAATTCCCAGGATTAGCAACATATTCCTGAA
The DNA here is from genome assembly GCF_028551555.1 of Melozone crissalis. NCBI lineage: Eukaryota > Metazoa > Chordata > Aves > Passeriformes > Passerellidae > Melozone > Melozone crissalis. The sequence goes on from NW_026535780.1 coordinate 481,591, forward strand.
GTCACAGACGAGCGCGGGTGCTGTTGAACCACAGTGTGGTGGACACAGCGAGGGGACCACTCCAGCTGGGAATGTTCCTCTGCACAACACGGGGTGAAACACTCAGCTTCCCTTTCCAGGGATTTCTTCTCCCCTTCTTCCTTTTCCTTGGCCCTGGTTCAACTCCCTTTTGATCTTGGGAAGTGTTCCCAAAGCAGCGACTTAACCGGGATTTTTGTCTCCATTATGAAGTTGGAACAATTAATTAATGGACAAGAAGACTGTTGAAATGCCTTGGAGTACACTTGGCAGCTGGGAGTAACTCAGGAGCAAGGACATCCTTTTCCTCTTAATTCTAGTGGGAATTAAGAGGAAAGGTGAGGAAGGATGATTTCCAGGCGTTTTGGGTGGGAGGATGATGAGGAGGAGGAGCTGGTTCATTTGGGAATGTCATCAGGAAGGCTGGGTGAAGCTGGCAGCTATGAGGTCAGGGCACTCATCCCTCTGTGCTCCTTTGCCCAGGGAGGCTCATGGAATTGGGAAAGCAGGTGCTGGAGGATCCATAAGAAAGGAAAACCAAAGGAATTGCAGATGGTTGTAAAATCAGCTGATGATGAAGCAATTTCCCTGCCAAAGTGATGACATGCCAAGTCTGGACATGGGAATGTTGATCCATGGGTTTTCCCATCCTTGGGTCTCATCTTAATCCCAGTACCCGGGAACCCCCAAATCCAATGGGATAAGAGGAGCCCCGGCCACCATCCCTAGAGGACTTGGGATTGATGCTTCTAAAGGACCAAATGCTTTGAGGTGGCCACATCACTTGGACTGGACTCCATGACCCTTGTGGATCCCTTCCAATATTCCTGTACTCCTTCATAATGTTTGGTGGTCCTGAGGTTGAGTTTGGAGCTCAGGAGGTGGTCAGGATGAGTCCTTGTGTAGCTCTTTTCCTCTAGGAAATAGCTGGAGTATGTGGTGGGATTTGGGGGTGGGATCTGGAGAGCTATGCCAGCGATAATGTTGGATTTGTGCTTGTGAAGCCTGAAGTTGACACACAAATTATTGGGATGGTAAATAATGAGGAGGACAGGTTGTCATTAAGGAATGAGATGAATTCCTTGGTTAAACAGTCACAATTGGAGAAAATGCCCTTTTAATCCTGGGAAATGCAAGAGGAACGAGGAAAAACACGGGAGGGGCAGGGAGGGAGTTTGGAGATGACCTTTAAGGACCAGCGTGGGCAACAGCATGAGCTTGCATGGTCTCAGTGGGGGTCTGGGTTCAGGATATAGGGAAAGGGGACTGGAAAGGAGAGATGTGCTCTGCATCTATGGAGCAGAGCCACTGTCATGTTTCCAACCCTCCAGAGAAGCCTGGAAATTGAGGTTGGAAGAGTGATTTGTTGACAAGGTGGTGATCGGATAAAGGCTGATCTTGGAGGTTTTTTCCAGCCTAAATGATTCTGGGATTCTGTAATTTGAGGGCGCTGGTGGTTTCCAAGCATCTTCCAAAAAGCCAATCCATGCAGCATGGGGCCAGCCAACTGCTCCCAGCCAAGCCTCCCAAATGGGAAGAGTGGGTTTGGTGGCATCCCATCCTTTACCTTGTGTTATCCCACCAGGAGCATGGAGCCAGAGGGAGAACAGGCTTCCCTGCTCCTCCAACTCCTTTTTCCAGGTAATGGGCTTTTCCATATTTCACCTTCCAGTTAAATCGCCTGTGCTGGAGCCTAACTGGCCTCCCTGCGCTAATTGCACCAATGCAAACCATTCCAATCGAGTGCTAATTTAATTAGAAAGCACCCATTTTAGTTAATTTGTTCGAGAAGATCACTGCAAACTCCTGGAGAGAACAGATGTTCCCCTCTCCCCCGATGAACATTCCGGGCTTTGTAAATGGCTCCGCTCAGCCTTGTTTAGGAGAGAAAAGAGGATTTTATAGCCGCAAACGACCCTTTCTGTAAACATTTTACAGCTCTCTGCACGTTTGAGTGACGATAAACCCCGAGCAGCTCGGCGGGCTGCAAATTTGGGACCATACGGCCGTCATTTTATTGTCATATTTCACGGTCGTAACGTTAATGGAAGATGCTCGCTCCAGTCTTTTTTAACGGCTCCGCTGAGCACGCTCAACCGCCTCGGCTTCCGAGGAATTCGGGGAGGTGCGGCAGCGGCTTCTGGGTTTGTTTACGGCTTCTAGTTCTGGAGGGATAAGTTTGGGAATTTTGTGGATTTTCGCCTCTTTTCTCGCCGTGGTTGAGATGACCCCAACACGGAACTGCCGCTGTCGTCGCTGCCTTGGTGGCGGGGCTTGATCCAACCATTCCCAGCTCCAGGAATCTGAGAATTAGAGAATATCTCAGTTTAGAAGGGACTGTCAAGTCCAACTCCTCATCCTGCACAGGACAGCCTCAATTTAATTTAGGAGAATTCCAGTGCTGCTGCGCTCCATGTGGATATGGCCAGTCCCCCTTGGATCCCATTGAATCTTTATCATCTTCAGCATCTCCTGCAGGGCTTTTTATGCCAGCAGATCTTTGCTCCAGAACTTTTTTTGGTAGCCAGGTGAGGCAGCCAAACCTTTGATCAGTGGCAGAAGATGCCCTGGAGCTTTCCCTGAAGCATCTGCATGGTTGGGGATGGAGGGTTTGGACACGAGGGGATTGTCCTGGGATAACAGGAGCTGGCATCACTTTGACCCCAGCAGGACTTGGTGCGGTTGGTTCCTCTTGGGAGGAAGCAGTGGGGATAAAATAAAGGGAATTGATTTCTCTTTGTGGTCGCAAACATCTCCAGGGTGGTGAGGCCTTGACACAGGTTTTACAGAGAAGTTGTGGATGCCTCATCCCTGGAAGTGTTCAAGACCAGTTTGGATGAGGCTTGGAGCAACCCAGAGTAGTGGAAGATGTCCCTGCCCATGGGAATTGGTCCTTAAGGTCCCTTCCAATACAAACCATTTCAGGATTCCATGGAAAAAATGGGCAAAAAATCAATATGGAAGAAAAATATTTCAGTCCTGGAAAAGGAGTGAGACTTGGTAGGTTCTAAATTGGACACTTTGCAATGAGGAAATTAAATCACAGTGAAGTTTCTGACTTTGGGAGCTACTCAGGGACACCAGGACATGAGGAGATCCAAACCCAGCCTCCAGCAACACCTGAGTCATCTGTGGCACCCCAAAGGCTGAAGGTATCCCAAGCCCAAAGGTGTCTGGTGGATGTAGGGGATGGAGATGGAAGGATCGCAGAATCATTAAGGTTGGAAAAGACCTCTAAGGTCATCAAGTCCAACTTGTGACCAATCCTCACCTTGTCACCAGACCAGAGCCCTGAGTGCCACATCCATTAATTCCTTGGACAATTCCAGGGGTGGGGACACCAAACCTCCCTGGACAGCCACTTCCAATACCTGACAGCCCTTTCCATGAAGAAATTTGATGGATCCGTGTTGTCCTGCTTGAGGGCTGGGTGCATTTAGACTCAGTTTTTAGGGTCTCATCCACCTGTGGCAGAAAGTTGGGGTGGAAGAGCAGCAGGATGAGTTTCTAGTGCAGGTTGTCACCACATGGATTTAGTGCAGGATGGAGCCAAGGAGATCCAACTCTCCCCATATTCTTTTTCCGAATGAAAAACCGTTTGTGGAAAATTTTGGGATGCAGCCCTTGCTGCTGGACTTTACACCCCATCTTTAGTTGCCAAGTTTTATTTAATAAATAAAATTTAAAAATATTATAAATAAATAAATAAATAAGGCATATCCCAGCTCAGGTTTCTCCAGGAGACTTTGGCAGTGAAAGGAAAAGACCCTTCCAAGGCACATTCAGCCTCTGGACTCTCCTAAGTTGTCCTGGAAAGGGTTAAGGGATATTTTTCTTCTGGGAATAAGTAGGGAAAGTGTGTTTGCAGGGAATTTCTCCTCATGGCATTAAACCTTGAGCATCCATCAGGGGAATTCTGGGGATGCATCTCGGTGCTCTAAACACTCCTGGAGGAAGATGCAGGACAGGATGGAACCCTTTGGTGGCATCAGGAGAATGACAGAGACCAAAGGTTGTTGAGGAAAGGAAACCAACAAAATTCCAGTTCTTCTCCTGCTGGATGGTGAAGTTTGGAAAGCTGCAAGGGAGTTGTTTTTCCCTGTATCTCGCTGCTTTGGGGTTTGGGAATCTTCACCCCTGATGTGGGGCATCTCCAGCTGCCTTCAACCTCCCCACCTTGCAGAGAAACCCAATTTTTAATCTTTCATGGATCAGGAATGATGAGCAGGGAGAGGATTTGGGCCCCAGTCCCAGACCCACCTCCTTTCACCCTTCATCCGAGAGGATTCCCCACATTGAAATCCCTTTCAGTCCCTCTCGGATCAGCATCTGGATGAAACAAATTTGGTTTTAACTTCCCTGTTGGATGCAGCTGGAGCCTCTCAGCTCCGGCTGGGGGAAAACCAGGTTTTATTGAAAAATCTAATGGTGCCACCTGAAGTGTGATTTACTGCACTGTCCACTCCTCAGACTTGATAATATATTTCTATTAGATTTCCTCCTTTCCCCTCTTTTTTTCCCGGAGAAGAGTGGCAAGTTTCTCCGTCTGCCTGACACCTTCTTAGGCTTAGGCAAAATAAATGTTGATTTCCATCAGGAGGAAGAGCGCTGGAAGTCCTAATTCTCCGACGAGCCTGACAAGCTCAGCGAAAACCGCCTGGGTTTCGGTGGAAAACTTGTGATCCAGGCCTCGGTTCCTCTCCTTCAGAAGCTGTTCAATCTCTGGAATGAAAAAGGGGTTGCTTTCGCTAACTAGAAATTATATACCTGGTTCCTTGGAAGATGGATTGCGCCGCTCCCGGAATGCCGGGAAAGGCGGCGCGGGGGGAGAGAGTGAAGGAGCTGGAGATGCGACCCAAGATTGATCACGCCATTTGCAGGATCTCCCAAGCACAAAACTGGAAAAATATCTTTTCCTTTGCCAGGGTTGGGTGGAGTGACACCCCCGTTTGGTCCAGGTTTTCCCTCCCGGGGGTTTTTTTGGGATGTGGTGTTAACTCCTGGGCTGTGCCATCCTTCCTCCATCTCCTTCCATCCAATGGGAAAAACGGAACCAGTTTAGCCCTCTCATGACCTATTTTGGGTTTATTTTCTCATTCCTGCCTTGATTTTTCTGAGGAATCTGTTGGAAATCAAGCATGGATGCTCTGGAAGTATCTTGGCCCTGTGGGCTCTGTACCAAAGTCAGGAAGTTAATTGTGGTTGATTTAAAAATCACCTTTTTTCTTTTTCTCGCAAAGAAATAAATCCATGTTTCTGCTTCTGTAATCACACCAGCTTTGAGCTGCCTCATGGATATCAGCTAAGGAAGTGTTAGAGTTTAAGGCCTGGCAAAGCCAAGGCCCCCATAAATATACCTTTTACCTGATATCTGCTGTGAGATGTGGCCAGGAAATAAGCAAAGCAGGCTCCAACTTAAACATAAAGAGAAGTTTATTAACTAAACTACACACACAATTACTAAACTACACACACAATTACTAACCTACACACACACAGGGAAAAAAACAAGGAGAATGAGAACTACACAGAAACACTTCCTTATCCTCCTCCCACCAAATTCCCAAACACATTTACATTTCCCAAAAAATTATCCACACTCGGTCTGGCACCACCCTTTGGAAAAAAAAATCAAATCTTCAGCTCATAAGGGATAGACGGAGTCCTTCCTTGTGCCACGGACTTCTTGTCACAATCAGCAATCCGCCCGGTATCTTGCTACCTCGTGACATCTCCTTTCCATGCCGAGGTGCTCTCACCACCTGGCATGGGATGGGGCAGGGGCCTGCCTTCAGGGCCTTTTAAGAATGCCTCGTCTCGTTCCAAGCAGAGTACAGTCACAATCCTGGGACCTCTGTCCCCCCCATGTCTTCTATACCCCCTGGGGCCGAGGGGTCTCAAAACCAAACTCTCTTGACGCCGAGCCTCCGCTTCCCCCTGCAATACAGCCTCTGCCTCACCAGGAAACAGTCCATGGAAATACAACAAAAAAGAGTCCAGCAAAAACTGCCACTCCATCTTCCTCCATTCCTTCAACATCTCTCTTCTCCCTTTGCCAGACCCTCCTTACTGGCCTAATTTTCTTCCTTCATCTTCCACTCCTATCCCTTTCCCAGGAAAGGCAATGTTCTGCGAAGCCTTCATTCCCCGAAGGGTTAAAGCTCTCCCAGGCGGCCGGACTGCCCGCTGCCCCCCCCTTTCTCCTCCCAGCCGTGCTGCCTGCCGGCACATGATATCAAGTTTCAAGATATACAGTTCGAGCACGGGCTGCATTCTCTGGGGGGGGAATAAACAGGTCGCTCAAGGGTCTGCCACCCTTCCTCCGAACCCGGGCCTACCGTAGATGGCCCACGTGGCTCTCCCCTCCCCCAGCCCAGCCAGAAACTGGGCCGGGGGAGAGACTTCTTCACGCCGGAAATCCCAAGAGGGCTCCGAAGGCCAAGAGCCCTGCTTTTAACCCCTTGAGTTCGTAGTCTCAAGAGGCGGATCCAAATGTCCCACTGGTCAAACTAAGTGCCCATCTTAAATTCCAATTACCCATTGGTAATCACAGCAAAACAAAATATCCCAGATGTCCCATTTCCGGTCAAACCACGACAGGAAGTTTTCCCTGGCTCATCCAAAGGGAATTCAGCCCTTCCCACCATTCCTATTGATAACTCATACCATGGGGCAGGAATGTGGAGTTGCTGATTTTGACCCCTTGAGGTGACAGCCAGCAGCTCCGGACCCTCATTCCAGCAACCAGGCTGGGATTTGCAGATCCCAGGCTGGAAAAACCACATGTCTGGATGCCAAAGGGAAAAATTGGGAGGGTGGGGACACAAGGGTGTTTTGCTCCATGTCACCATTCCCAAATCCCAGCCGGATTCGGCTGCGTTGCCGGTGAGGAATATCCAGATCCGCCGTGTCTGCCGTGCATCCCGCTGATGTATGGGAGTTATATTAAGGGTGGAAAGGTGCTAAATGAGCCCTCTTTATTTTCCATAAATTAACTCCAGAGCGATGAATCACTGCCAGCGCGGCTTCGACTCCCAGCAAGTTTGTTTATCCAAGTTGGAAAGCGAAGGAAAACTCTTCGAGACTCCTCATTCTTGGGTTCTCACCTGCCCTGCCTCCCCTGCCCCCAAAAACTTCCTCCTTTGGGCTCTCAAGGCTGCTCGAAGGTGTCCTTGGTCCTACATCCAGGTTGGGTTCATCTTTTGGGAAGTGCCATGCAGAATTTTTGCAGGAGCACGGGCAGCAGAACATCTGGAGGGGGTTTGGGCTGGATTCCCTCCATCTTCTCCATTACCTTCTCCACCTCCATTAATCCCAAGTGAAGGGGAACTTTTTCCACTAAACCTGTGGGTCCTTTTTTTCCTAGGAAACCTCCACTTTTTTCCATCCTCATTCATCTTGGTGGCCAAGTGGCCACCACTTTCCTTCCCACCCATCACTCTGGTACTTGGAGCCCCATAAACACCTCTCCAAAGCCTTTGGAGAGGGAAAATAGGAGAACCTCCATAAAGGTACTCACAACGTTGTGGTTGAAATGGAGAAGGATTTCTTTCTGTCCACCTTGATCCATGGGACAATGCTGGGTTTGTCCTACAAGGAGGTCACCTCCCAGAGGCACTTCATGGTGTTTTGGCTCTACATGAGCATCCAGAACCCTCTTTGGAGGAACCACTGTGTTCTAGCAAGCTGAAGCCATCACCTGGAGCATCCTGAATGGATGCTGGGAATGCTTGGTGGGATGGCTGCTGGTGCTCAGCAACTTCCAGCTCCATCCCAGCACCAAAGCAGGTCCTGATGTTCATCAGTGGGAAGGCTTGGATCCTTTTTAATTCTCTTTTTCACCCATAACTTGTGAATTTTGCAGCAGATTTGCTGCTCCATAGTGGGAAGTGACCTCTGAGTGCCGCTTGTAGGGAGCTGAGAATGTTTAGGGATTTGGGGAATGAGCCACTTCCATCCTTGACATGGCCAAGCAGGAGGTGAAGCAGAAGAGGAACTTAGGACACTCCTACACCTGCATTCCAAGGGATTCCCAAGGTGACCTGAGCCAACCTCAGTGACTTTCTCCTCTTTTCTTCCTTTCCTTCCCAGGCAACACCAAAAGGAGGAGAATGTTCCCCAGGGCATTCCTGCAGGATTCCGAGAACTCCCTTGTGGGTGGCAGAGGTGAGTCCAGTGGGTGCTGTCAGGGCACAGAACCACCCACATTCCCGATTTCCGAGTGTTTTAACCCCCTCCCATGACCAGGCAAGGAGAAGCCTGGGAATATCCAGCTGTGTTCTCCCCTTTCCCGCCATCACCATTCCCTTCCCTCCCTCCAGGAAAACGGCTGCAGATCAAGCCCCGGCTGTGAGTTCCATCCCAACCCTGTGGCAGCCGACCAGCTCAGGAACTGGAGAGCCAGGGAACAAACCTGGCACCTACCTCAGGATGCCATGTCCAGACGTGGCATCCCCCTCCTCCTCCTCCTCCTCCTGCTTTTCCGGGATGTCACTGGGACACGGAGCCGTGCGGCAGCGTGGGAATGCGCCGCTCGTTCCTGCGGGGGACCAGCTTTGTTTGGAATCTTTGAATTGACCAATAAATGACCTTTTCAGATGGTTTATTGAAGGAAAGTCCTGCCACCTCCTTGGATGCTTGTGGGGCTGGGAAGAGCTTCCCATCCTCATCCATCCTCCGGTGCTGTCCCAGCCACACGGTGATGGTGGGACCTGAGGTGGTTTAATGCCATCAGGTGACATTCCCACAGCCAGATCAGGACATATTAGGGACAAGTCACTGTGCTGGGATGTAATGGGTGTAAAGCCCCCACAGCCCTGATCCCACCATTCCAAGAGCCCATCCCACTCCATCCCCTTGCTTTTGGGAGGAGATTTCCTGGAGCTGAGAGCATCTCTCATGGAAATGTGTTGGGAGTGGTTTTGAGATCACAATCTGTGTTTTGGGATCTCCCTGAATGCACCTGACGCCCTCCTCTCCCTATCCCAGCAGGGGTTTGGCCTCCCTCCATTGGGAAAGCCAAGCAGCTCTCCAGGGTTTGGGGGTTTTTGGGGACTCTCCAAATTCAAGCAGGAACAGAGTGCAGGAACACTGGAACAATGAGGTTTTGCATCCATAGGTACAATTCCCAAGGGATTTTGGGGTGGCAGGTGCTCTTCCCCCACACAGATGTGATTTGTGGGATCTGCTCATCCACAGCCCCTCAGGCAAAATCCTGTGGGGAAAAGGAATCAGAGGGAATTGGGAAGGACTGCGGCTCCGTGGGGATGCAGGATCCAGATGTGATCAGAGGTAGTGTAGGAAATGCCAATGGGCGGTAGCTTCACCCCCCAAACAGGTCCTCAAAGTGGGGTTCCCTTCACCAGGTGACCCCATGGAGGGGTTTTGTCACCATCCCAAATCCACAACATCCCCCAGGCACTGGAGGACCAGCAGATCCTCACCCTGGGATGTCACTTGTGCCCCAGGGTGTGTCCAACGAGTTGATTTTTAATAAAAGCGTCGTGGTTTTTGTTGATATGAAAATGTCTTTTGTTAACTCCTGTGTTTTGATATGTAAATAAAAGAATTCCCTCCCCTGGGATGGAAAAGCCTCCATGTGGCTTTCCTCTTTTTTCAGCATGAACATCCCATCAAATATCCATCTGAATCCAGTGGAGGAGTCACTCTGATCCCTAAATCCTTGGGTTTTTTTAATTATTAAAACTTTTCACCCAGAAACAATGATTCTTCATGTGGCAGTATACTAAAAAAACTCAAATAAATTCGCTAAAAACCACCCTGGAGGAGACGGTGCTGTTGTGAATCCTCAGGGATGTCCAGCGGTGGGCAGGAGCTTTGGTTTTCGCTGGATCCCTAACGAGGATAATCCTCGTGCTGCACTAATTAAAGGAGGCAATGAGCAGCGGTGGCTCCGCCGCCCACCGGCACCGCTGCTCCCTTCCCGGCGAGGATTGGAATTTCCAGCCGGCTGTCGTTAAAGCTCTGCTTGGGGGTGATTAATTTCCAAGCAGGGATAAACGCGGCCCCTGGAGAGGTGTCACTGAACTCCGGTGGGTTCCCCCTCTGTCTCCAGCATCCTCAGTTCCTTGGCAATGGGTTCCAATGGGATTTATCCCTCCTCGCTGCGAAGCCAGGGGTGCGCTCTTGGGCTCGGGGACCCGCCAAGGACATTCCCTGGGGGGTGCCACGACTGGGAGGTTGGCACAGGGTGGAGTTTCTGGAGGGCTCCATAAAACATTTCCCGGAAAATCCTTCCCGCGGCGGCTGCTGCTGGCAGCGCTCTTGGTCCCCTGCCGGGGAAGCAGGTGCCGGGTGAACGTCACCCGCCAGGATCAGTTTTCTGCCTGTCATCGGGGTGGCTGTTCCCTGCCCTCCTCCTTCTCCACCTTCTCCTCCTCAGCTTCATCCTCATCATCCTCCTCCCAATGTGATTTCCCTCCTCCGCCCCGAAATTCCTGACCCGGCAGCAACACTGGGTTGTGGGGCAGGTGGTGGTGGAGAATCACCAAGATGGTCCCACCCTCTCTCCATGGGGTGCATCGTGGTGGACACCACCCTCCCATGGGGTGAGGTCGCTGTCCCCAAGCCAACACCACCCCAAGTGGGAGCTGTGTGCCATCCAGGGAAACTGAGGCAGCCCCAGGTGGGCACCCAGCCCTGCTCCGAGGAGTGATGGGGCACACGAGCTCTAAAAGAGAAAGGTGACGCCATCCTGCCACCATCCCGAGGCCACCAACCTGGTTATGTCACTTGACCGCCTGTGAGTAAACTTAGCTGACGGGTCCGGCGTGGCGGGGAGGGTTGGGGACGTGCCATGGGCATTTCCTAAAAATACCCCGGGGGTGTCGCTGGGGAGCCACGGCCCCATTGGAGCCCGGCCCGGTCCTAATCCCTTGGTGGCTCCTGTCCCAGCTTGGGTGGCAGCTGCTGGTGGGGGCCAGGTGCCCCCAGGGTGGAGCAGCTCTGGGGAGGAACTGGGTGCCAGGGGAAAGGAGGTGGCACCCCATCTTTTCCCAGTGCAGGATCCCGGTATCCTGCTACACAGGTGGGATGGTGATGGATTTTGGGTGACACAATGACGCAAAAAGGGTTAAAACCACCCCACTAAAAAAAGGGTTTTTGTTGTCCACTTCTTTGCCCTCTCCCTCAAGTCATCCCCAAGTTTGGGGACTCCAAAGTGGGATATCTGTGTCCAATATGGGATAACATGCAGGATCACCAGGGAATGGGGGTCATGTTTAGGGCTTTGGCTGCATCCATGACCCTTCCCAAGGGGAACAAATGCCCCCCCTGCCCTGACCCAATTAGCAGCAGAAAGATGGACCCTCATCAGAGGCCAGATCCAGCATAAGAAGTAATGTGGATTTTAATTGCTGGAGTTGCAGTGGGATAAACTTTTTCATCCTCAAAAAATACCTTTTTTGTATTAATTTGACCCTATATCCAAAGGGTCAGTTAGCAGCCATGGAGAGCGGTGTCCCCTGTCCCCAGATCCCCAAAAAGGATTGGCTGGATGAGGGGAATGTCACCCCCCACATCCCAAGGAGCTGCCTGTGGGACGCAGTAGGGTGGGATGCAGCCGGGTTGGGATGCAGTGGGACCCAGGATGCATCCTGTGGGTGACAGAGACAATCCTGGATCCCCATGGGATGAGTGGATGGGTGTTGCCAGCCTCTGTGGGATGAACCTGCTCATCCCTTGGGATTAGGTGGGACCACTCCATGGCGACTGCCCCGTGCCTCAGTTTCCCTGTCCCGTTCCTCCCAGGCTGCAGCAGCCCTGAGGTTGCAGATGGAGCAGCACGGCCACATCCCAACCAGGGCCTCATCCAGGGGTGGCATGAGCACCCCAAAAACCCCTTGATCTGCTGCCTGTGTGTACCAGTGACACCTTTTCCAGGTGCTGGGATGGCAATCCTGCTCCTCCGTCTTGTGACACTCCCGTTCATGTGTCAGGTGTGGATGTCACCTGTGTTGGGTGCGACACCACCTCCGAAACCAGAGGCAGCACTGGAGTACAAAGGCACACGTGGCTGCAGCCTGACCACCAACAGCTTATGAAAAATCCCGAAAAATCCCCAAAATTATATTTATTTGACTTTCTGCAAGGATGGAAATGCTCCGGGAAGGATCCTGGGCTGTTCCTGAGGTGGGGAAGGGGCTGCCTTCCGATGCTGTGGTCCCTCAGAGAGGTGGCACCGAACCCAATTTAGGCTCAGTAACTCCTTTTCAGATATTTCCCTTTTTTCGGGAGTAGGAAATCAGGATTTCGAGGATGTTTCTCCCCACTCCACACTCAGTTCGGGGCAGAGGGTGAGAGATGAAGCCCCACATTGGGATGCGGAGGCCGAGAGGGTCCAGGGGGTACCCGGAGCCTTCCCCTCCTCCGGAGATTGACAGCTGCCCCGGGGGCGTTGCCATGGGGATATGAAAATCCAAGCGGGCTCTCGGGGTGCTGATAGGCTGGAAGCGCTTAGCCTCGCCCCAGTAGGCGTGGCCGTGCCTCGTTTTCCCCGTATAAAAGGCGGCGAGTTCCATTCAGCTCCCGGCGGCGGCGGCGCCGGTCGCGGGCAGGGGCGGGCAGGGGAGCGGCCCCCGCCCCCAGGGCGCCGTGTCCCCGCGGGAGGAGGAGGCAGGAGAAGGCTCGGAGCGCGGGGAGGTGGGGCCGGGGCAGGTGCCAGGGGAGGCAGGAAGGGGCGGGCAGGGCGCTGCCCGCTCCTCGCCATTGGGAACCGGCCGCAGGCAGCGGCGGAGCCCGCCCGGCCCGAGCGCAGAGCCGTGGCGCTCGGAGGACGGCCCCGGAGCGCAGCAGCGGAGCCGAGCCCCGACGGAGAGAGGTGGCTGCCCCGCAGCCCTCAGCGGAGCCCCGGCTGGGGGTGCCGGAGCCCGGCTGAGCCTCGCAGCAGAACCCCGGTGGAGGGTCCCGGAGCGCGGCTGAGCCCCGCAGCAGAGCCTCATCTCGGACACCGCTGAACCTCCCGCAAAGTCCCATCGGAGCGTCCCGGAGCCCGTCTGAGCCCCGCAGCGGATCCCGGTCGGAGCGTCCCGGAGCCCCGCTGAACGCCACCGCAGAGCTCTGTCAGAAGGTCCCGTAGCCCGGCTGAATCGCACCGCAAAATCCCACCGCAAGTCCCGTCGGGAGTTCCCGGAGCCCAGCTGAGCCCCCCAGCGGAGCCCCGCCGGAGGGTCCCGGTGGCCGGCAGCAGATCCCCGTCCGAAGGTCCCGGAGCCCCGCTGAACCCCACGGCAAAGCCCCATCGGAGAGTCCCGGAGCCCCGCTGAACCCCACGGCAAAGCCCCATCGGAAGGTGCCGGAGCCCGGTCTGGGCAGCCGCTTGCGCCGGAGCCCGCTCGGAGGAGGCTCCCGGAGCCCGCGGGACCCTCGGTGAGCGGCGGTGCCCGGGGTCTTTCCCCCCCGGTCCCTCCATGGACTGAGATGGCCTCGGAGCTGGCCATGAGCGCGGAGCTGCCCACGAGCCCCCTCGCCATCGAGTACGTGAACGATTTCGACCTGATGAAGTTCGAGGTGAAGAAGGAGCCGGCGGAGGCGGAGCGGCTGTGCCACCGCCTGCCCGCCGGGTCCCTGTCGTCCACCCCGCTCAGCACGCCCTGCTCCTCCGTGCCTTCCTCACCCAGCTTCTGCGCTCCCAGCCCCGGTGGGCAGCCGGCCCCCGGCCCGCCGGCTACCACCGCCGCTTCCCTGGGCTCCAAACAGCAGCTGGAGGAGCTGTACTGGATGTCGGGTTACCAGCATCACCTCAACCCCGAAGCTCTCAACCTGACGCCGGAGGACGCGGTGGAGGCGCTGATCGGTGCCCCTCACCATCATCATCATCACCACCAAGGGTACGAGCCCTTCCGACCTCAGCCCTTCGGGGGCGAGGAGCTGCCGCCGGCCGCGCATCACCATCCCGGCCATCACCATCATCATCATCACCACCTACGCCTGGAGGACCGGTTCTCCGACGATCAGCTGGTGAGTATGTCCGTGCGGGAGCTGAACCGGCAGCTGCGGGGCTTCAGCAAGGAGGAGGTGATCCGCCTCAAGCAGAAGAGGAGGACCTTGAAGAACCGGGGCTACGCTCAATCCTGCCGCTACAAGCGGGTCCAGCAGCGGCACATCTTGGAGAACGAGAAATGCCAACTGCAGAGCCAGGTGGAGCAGCTCAAGCAGGAGGTGACCCGCCTGGCCAAGGAAAGGGATCTGTACAAAGAAAAATACGAGAAGTTGGCCGGCCGGGGCTTCCCGCGGGAGCCCTCCCCATCCGCCGCCCCGAAAGCCACCGCTGACTTCTTCATGTGAGCCGGGCTGGTGGGATGGGGTGGGATCCCCTTTTTTTGTTTGTTTTTTTTTTTTTTTCCTCATGCGGGGAGAGAGCAAACCCGCCGCTTATATTTAAAAAGAAAAAAAAATTAATATTATCAAGTCCCCACCGAAATTTTGGGGAGGTGAAGTTGAACTCCCTCCCTCCCACCACGCACCCACCCATCGGGACTCGGGGTGGGGGGTCCCGGGGTGGGGGAGTGGGGGGCAGCCCTGCATGCGGGACGTGTACGGCCACCCGCCCCCCTGCCCGGGAGCATCAGCGCCATCCAGGTGGCTTCTCCCCACCTTTTCCTGCGGGTTTCCCCCTCCATTGGGATTTTTATTCTTCGAGGGATCCCCCACGGATCGGCCGGGGGGGTCCCCGGCAGCGCTGCGCCCTGCCCGGCCCCTCCGCCCACCCCCCATTCCCGGCCGGCAAACCTGAGCCACGTTTAACTTATTCACCCTTGTAAATATGTAGAAAGTTAGTTCGTTTTTTGCCTTTTTTTGTTTTTCTTTCTTTTATTTTTTTTTCCTTGAGCCTATATTTTGCTTGGTGATTTACGAGAAAAAGAAAACGAACAAAAAAAAGAAAAACCAACAAAAAAAACCCTAAAATCCTTTAGAAAAGAGAAAAAAAAAATTACACGAGTCTTAAAAAGTTTGTATGTAATAGCATGCAAATAATATCCGAGTTAATTTAACGATGTTGGGAAGAAGCCGAATGCACTATATACAGGAATCGATTGGGTGAAATAATACTGTTTTATAGAGATTTAAAATTATCTATGCTCTTAAAAATAGTGGGGAGGGGCGGGAGGGGAAGAGGTAACAATTTTAGGGTGACCTGAAAGGCAATATAGTAATATATGGACTGCAAACGGTTGGCTGCTATCTCACTATGCACCAGATTTATTTATTAACCCTCGGGAAACGCAAAATCTTATTTTAACCTCGATGTTTGGAGAAAAAGGAAAAAAAAAAAACAGACGGCAAGAAAATGCACATTATTTGTTGTGGAAACAAGAGGAAAAAAAAAGGATTAAGAATTCGTGCAATCGTTGGAGCGAAAGCGGGACCGATCCTGCGCGGAGGAGCGGGGCGGGTTTGTTTGTTTGTTTGTTTTTTTAAACGAGTTGCTTATTTAAAAAAGGAGAAAAAAAATTAAAAAAAAACCAAATTTTGGGGGGGGGAAAACAAAAGGGTCCTGCGGACAAACCGAGCTTGGGAGCCTGGTGCATTTTAGGGACTGATCGTGCGAAGCGTTTTTAACGACCTGTTGTTTCGATTTGTGACGGTTTTAATGATGTTGCATCAAGATAAAAACTTATATTCAACTAGAGCCTGGGTCGGGTTTTCTCTCAACTTTTGGGGGGAGTCCACGCATCATCGGGGTTTTGTTTGGGGGTTGTTTATGATCCCTTTGATTCCCGGTGCTGATGCAAAACCTTCCCCGAGCTCCCGCTGAGATAAGTCCGGTGTTGAGCGTCGCCTCTGCCTCATTGAACTCTGGCTTTTCACTTTTCCTGCCTTTTGTTTTGTTTTGTTTTTGTTTTGTTGTTTTTTTTCAGCCGGGTTCTGGGTGTTTTTGGTTTTCTTTCCCGGCTGGAGGGTCCTGGAGACCTTCATCCCTGCAGCTGCTGGGAAGTCACCGGATCCAGTTAGGTTCCAGCTTGTCCGACACCGTCCCGATGAGCCGCTGGCTTGATTTTCAACGGTAATAAATTATTTTTCTTTCCTCTTTTGGCTTCTCCCGCTTGAATTTTTAATTAAAATAGGACCAAGCCCACACTTTCCCTAATCCAAGCTTTTGGGCTGGTATTTTACTGAGTTTTTGGGACTGTTTTTAAGGTTATTTCTCCCTTTGCCGCAAACCCCAAGTACAGCTGCAGCTTTTCCCAGACTCAGCGGGACAAGTTCCAACACAACCCTTGATACAACACATATTTTGGGCTTTTTGTATGATTTTTTAATATTTTGGTGTATTTTCTGTCCTATATTTTTGCCCAGGCTCAGCTGTGGCAAGTCCCCAAGCTGTGGCATGTTCCCTCCTGCCGCTTCCATAAATCTCCGCTGTGCTCGTGTAACCCCCTGTCTTTTCCTTGGATTTGTGGGGTGCCTGCAACTCCACAACCTTCTGGTCTTGCCTTTTCTGCACCCCCAAACCTCACTCCTCTTTTTCTTCATCTTTTTCTGGCTTTTTGGTATCTCACTGTGTGACCAGAGGATTTTTGAGCAGCCTGAGCTCGGCTCAATATTGGACTTGGATTTTGGGATGGGAGCTGGGATGCAAAGAGGGACATTTGTCCCAGGGCTGGACAAAAAGGGGGGTTTGAAAGGTGGGGGGATTCACCCCTTATTCCTGTATTTATTTAGATCCAGGGAAACTTTGCAAACCTGGCTCTAAATAAAATTAACCTATGCAGCTGCTTGTGGTACATCGCGTCCTCAAATTTTTTGGAGGTGAATCACAGCTTCCTGGTGGGTAATTCCCTAATTTTCCTCCCAATATCCCTTTCTCTTGGCATATATTTTTGGGGGGAGAGCACATCCAGCTGTCTGGTCATGATCAAATAAGAATTTGGGGAAGAAAAGGTATTTGGGGCTGGTACCTTCCCCAAACCAGATTGGGGGATCTCGGTCCCCGCCGTCTCCATCCTCACTCCTGGATCTTTCTCTCCTGGATCTCCATTCCCTGTTGGCACATCCTGGGGGTCCCTGCCCCTTTTCCCAGCTGGGCTGGGGCTCGTTGGGGAACCAGAGCTGACTTTGGGGTCTGTGTGGAGTTTTGTGGGAGCATTGTCCCATGGGGTGTCACCCCAGGACACAGCATGGTGCCCGTGGGGTGACCGCGATCGTCTCCTGCTCCGGAATCCTTTCGCCGCTTCCATGGCACAGCGAAGGCAGCGATTTAAGATTCCAAATTTTCCCCTTCGCCCTCTCCTTTTGGTTTTATTCTGGGGTGCAACAACCTGGAAAACATCCCAGATTATTTTGGCAATCCAGGTATTATCCCTTCCTCTTTATCCCAAAAGAATCCCCAATTCCCTGCGCCACTTTGATTTTTTTTTTCCCCAAACCCTCCTTGAAATCCCCTAATAGCTGGAGCAGGACACAGGGTGTTTCTGCCATCCATTAATATTGGTTGTCCATTGGGGGACCCCATCCCACAATTTTTTTGGGAGATTTTGGGGTGGAATTGCACCCCTCTGCCCCATCATCCTGACTTTCTCCGTGCTCCTGAAGCTCCCGGCTTTCTGGGATTTAGCTTTGCTGAATAAGTAATAAAACCCAAAGTAGTTTAAGCCTAAATTTGACTGATTTATGACTCGTCTCCTTTTTGGGACTGAGCCCCCCCTGCACTCTCGGCTTTGGGGGGTGTCTGGGTGGTCCCTGCTTGGGTTTGCAGCTTTTTTTGGGATGGCTGCAATATCTGCAGGATCATGTGTGTGCATTCCAAGCGTGTTGGCGCATGTTTTGGGATGGGGATGTGGCGGGATGGGGTCGTGTGTCACCCGTGTGCCGCAGGACTGCGACATCCGCAGGTGCCACCACGTCTGCTGCAGGAGGACGCGTGGTGCTTGGGGTCACTCTGACCTGGTTTCAAAGCTTTCCCCTCGTTTTTCCTGATCCCTGAGCGGGGCTGGAGCCTCCTTCTCCATCTTCCTGCTGCTTTTTGGGGGATGCAGCAGGACCTCAGGACACCACGCTGTCCCTCCTGTGAGGATCTGCAGTCCCTCCGCTCATCCTGGGCATCTCCTGCGTCCTCAGCTCCATCCTCTGCCTTTTCCAGGGGTGGAAACAGCAGCCCAATCCAAAAGGATGCTCCAAGGGCTGCCTGGCACTTGGGATGGGGACATGGGGACAAGCCCTGGGGGTCCTCTTCATGTTCCCCTCCTGCAGAGCTCCTTAACCCCATTTCCAAGCTTTACTTGCTCGCACAGTGGGCATCGCTGAGTTGGGAAATGGCTGGAATTCCTCCTGATTCCCAGCCTGTTGGTTTTCCACAGGGCAGAGGGGTGATTCTGGGGGGTGCTCACCCCCAAACACAGTGGTACCCTGGAGCACCTTATCCATGAATGCTGGGGATTTGGCACAGCCCCTGGCAAAGTCCCCTTGAAGCGGTGCAGGGTGCTCCGTGCCACCTCCAAGCAGGAATTACCGGGATCGCTGGAATCGGGTGGAAAACCACGAGAAGACGATCAATGTGACATTTCCAAAGTGTCCCTCGCTCCTTCCTCCTCAGTTATTGATGCTCCCACACCACAGGTTTGTCCCAAAACTGCTCTGGTGTTCACACAAATCCCGACATCTCCACAAATCCCGACATCTCCGTAAGGTGAGAACTCCAGTCCTGGAATTCAGTCCTGGGATGGAAGCAGGTTGGGCTGCTGGGCACGGAGGAATCTGGGGTAATGTTCTCTTAAAAAGCAGGAATTAATTCAAATCTCAGCCAAATTAATCCTGGAAAAAAAAAAATCTTGGATTTAGCTCCGAGCTCAGGGCTGAGCCACTGTGAGCAGAGCCTGGGCTCGGTTTGGAGCTGGAAATTTTTTGGCTCCAGTAGATCTTTATATTCTGGCTCGGCCAGAGTTTGATTTTAGCACATTCCCTCCTTTCCGTGCTCTGTGTCTGCCTGCCTCCTCAATATTCCTGCACCCCTGGGACACAAACACCACCCTGCCCATGTTATATAAAAATATATTTATATTAAATAAAGTTATCTCCATTTATCACCTTGGTAGAACAGAGCTCTGCTATGGGACCATGGCTTTGGCACTGCACAGCTCATCTTGGGGGCTGGAATTTTTTCCAGCTCTCTCCCTTCCCCCAGCCAGCACATCCCAGTTACACTGATGTCATCCCTAAACTCTGCAGGAAGTGAGGTCCTTCCCAAAATCCAGGACATGGAAAACCCCCCGTGCATGACACGTACAGCACCACAGCTGGGATTTTATCCCAATTTCCTTGGGTTTGGGTGGGTTTGCTCCACCCAGGGGTGCTGCTGCTGCTGCTGTGGGAATTGGGATGCAGGTGGTTGGATCCAGAATAATGGGTGTGGGATGCAGGAGGAGGGAATATGGGACGCAGGAGGTGGGATGCACAGATACAGGACAGCAGGTGTGGGATGAAGGGGATACAGGGATACAGGACATTGGATGTGGGAGGGAGGCAGTGGGATTCAGGATGTGGGATGCAGGAGGTGGGATGGAAGAAGTAGGACGCAGGATTTAGCATGTGGGATGCCAGATGTGAGGATACAGGACATTGGGTGTGGGATGCAGGTATTGGGATGAGGGATATGGGATGCAGGAGGCAGGGATACAGGATTTATCATTGGGTGTGAGATGCAGATGGTGGGATATAGGGTACAGGATGCAAGGATGGAGAATTTTGGATGTGGGATGCAGGATAAAGGACGTGAAAAATAGGATATGAGAATTGGGATGCAGGAAATGGGGTGTAGGAGTTGGGATATGGAATGTGGGATATGGGATGCTCCCTGCAGCAGGCTCTGTGCTGGTTGTCACTGCCCCTTGATCCAGGAGGAAAGGGAAACTCTGGATTGTGAGGATCAAGAAGGAGCCTGGCACTGCCCACCCTTTTCTGACTGGATAAACTCCATCAAGGACGCAACACCAGCAAATCCCAGGAATTCCGGCTCATACCCATCACTGCCTGTGTGTGTGCAGGTGGTGGGATGAAGCAGGTGGGATATGGGATGCAAGCTGTGGGATGCAGGACGCACATCCACGTGTGTGCAGGGAGAACAGCTCGCTGCCAAGTGGGAAACGTTCCAGGGCAGCGTCAGTCCTCAGATCCAGACGTGAACAGATCCTGCCAGCCAATGCCCTTTGCTATCTCAGCTGTCTGGGAAGTGCAGCTTTCCTTGGAGTCGCCATTCCCAGTGCCTGGGAATGCCCCTGTTCCCCTCTCCATCCCCACAACTCCCTATCCCTCCTTGCCAAGCTGCCAATTAAATCATCAGCTCAGTGTTTAATTACCCACACCATAAACCCCAAAGGTTCCCCGGGTTTTCACCCCCCTCCAATCCTTCCTTTCCATGGATGAGAGCAGAGGGGAAGCAGAGGGAGCATCTTCCCACCCCCACCAGGTTATTTATTCATGGAAAAGGCCGGGGCTGGAGCGCAGCTCCGGCACAGCCCTGGCAGCTGGCGGCTCCCTGGGAGCTGTAATTTGCACAAGCAAAAATAAACTAATTGTTATTTTCCATTTACATAAAGGGAAGGGAAGAGAGGTTGGAAGAGAGGGGGAAGGAGGCCGGGAATGTGAAGGGAATGTGCTGCCAACTCCTTCTGGCAGGGCTGTGCCAAAGTACCGGCTCATTCCCTGCTCCCGTGGGGCTCATCCCGCCTGTCTGGTTGCTGGAGGAGTTGAAATTTATGGGAATGATGGCACTGGACCATCATCTTCCTCACCACAGAGTCAGGGCCCACTTCCAGGGGTGTGAAGCCCATCCCAATGAAGGTGCAACACAACAGGAGAGAGAGGACAACCTCTCTCATCAGCTGGGTGGGAGGAAAAACCTGCTGGTGTGAGGACAGATTTGAGGGATGGATGGATGGATGGATGGATGGATGGATGGATGGATGGATGGATGAATGGATGGAGATTTATTTGGAATTTTCACTTTGGCCATGGTGTGTGGATCCAAAAGAAGGACCTGGGCATAGAATCATGGAGTGTTTTGGGTCAGGAGGGAATTTAAAGAGCATCCAGTTCCACTCCCTGCCACGGGCAGGGACATCTTCCACTATTCCAGGTTGCTCCAAGCCCCCTGTCCAACCTGGCCTTGGACACTTCCAGGGATGGGGACAGCCACAGCTTTTCTGGGCAACCGGTGCCAGGGTGTCCCCACCCTCCCAGAGAAGAATTTCTTCCCCATCTAACCCTGTCTTCTGACAGTGGGAAGCTTCAGATCTTTGAGACTTTAACCCTTTTCCCAAGGGTTGACCATTGCTGAAGGGCACCTGGTGGGGATGTGTTTGTGGATTTGGGCTTGGGATGGAGGTGGGATAGAGGATAAACAGCAGAAGGGGATGGGAATGTTCCTCTCTCATCAACGCTGTGCAACCCAAGGATTCTTTGGACCAGGGAGGAAGATGAAGGAAAGGTTTCTCAGAGAGGCTGTGGATTCCCCATCCATGGAAGTGTCCAAAGCCAGATTAGATGAGATTGGAGTAACCTGATCTAGTGGAAGGCATCCCTGCCCGTGGCAATGTGGTTGGAATGAGAGGATCTTTAAGGTCCATCCCAACCCAAGCCATTCCAACAATTTTATGAGGAACACATCCACGACCTCATGCATTGGATGGAGTGGAGACTGGAGATGCTGTCGCCAGCAGTGTCAGCACAGGAGAGACCCCTTCCATGTTGCCACATCTTGGGAACCTTTGTCATAACACTTGGAACGAGATGTCGCGGGCGTTTAATTCCGATTTACGCCGACAGGTCCTGTCCGTTAATTAAATATCCATTGATTGTTCGGAGAACACTTCCTTGGGTTTATCGCGTTTCTCCGAGACAAATCAAATTGCCACGTCATTAACTTCTAGCTCTCCAATCCATACATAATTACTGCCTTATTAATACCTCCGAGTTACGAGGAAGTTTGAGGCAATTAATATTTGTGGGATAGTTTGTATCAAGTTAATTCCGTCAGGGTTATGTTAATAATGCGGACATCTAATAAGCTGGATAATTAACGTCTTTCTCGTTAGCATCTTCTCAGGTGCCAGTTAAATGTCAGGACAGGCTTTGTGGCTGGGCTGTGTTTAATTAAACTCGTTATTACAGAGGGATTCATGGCTGTTACATGTGAACAGAGTCAGGTAGGACCAGCACGTGATTCCTGCCCTGCCTGGGCTTTGGATGCAAAATGAGTTTGGGGATGGGTTGGAAATGGGATTTAGGGGTTGTTCCAAGGCTGGACACAGGAGAGTTTTTTGCTTGGCAGGAAGTTCAGGATATGGTCCTGGTCAGTGTTGGTCTTGCTTGACTCAGAGCAGGGTTTGGATTTAAGGGATGTTCTTCCAAGAAAGTGGCAAAAACCATGGACTCCTTGATGTGGACATGATTAGTGGAGTGGGAAAAATGCTGGGAGCATCTGTGACCACATTCCCCAGCAAGCCCAAAAATTGTCCAAAACCTATCCCCATATGAAAATTCAGGCAAATTTTAGGCTCAACTTCAGCCCAAATTTGAAGCTTTGGGTTGGGTTTCTTCCTGAGCCAGCAGGAGTTTTTCCAGTGCATCCCAGCCCTGGGATCATCTCACTCCATGCTGCTTCCCTGGGGTTTTCCTGCTCCCTCATCCCTGGAGCCGGTGCCATGGAGTTCTTGGCCATAAGAACTTCCCTGGGAGACCTGACTGAGCCTGCATCTCCCTGCCCACAACCTTCCCTCCCCTGCTGCTCATGAATAAAAGATGGACCCCGTCTACCTGGCCTGTTTGTCCTCGTGAAAAATTCATCGGCTGCTGATTAACTTTTAAGGAAGGGCCGTGTTGCTCAGGTGGGTCGATGTTCTCCAGCTGCCCAGAGGGGTGGGAAGCTGTGGAGTTGGGATTTGCCCCCTCTGCTTGCTCTGGAAAAGGAATGGGGGAGAGTTTTGCTCCTTCCCTGCTCCTGGTTTGGATCCTGGCAAGAAATCCTGGAATAATGGGAAGAGAAGGACCCAGGCTGGGCTCAACTTGTATTTGGGAAGGTGATGATCCACAGCAGCTCCAGAGCACTTCAGAAATTGTGGAATTCGGGAAAGGAGACACAAGCCATGACCACAGAGAGGAAAAATGCCCCAGGTGACCTGAGCAAAGTCTTCCATCCCTGGAGAGTGTGGTGAAGGCTGACGTTCTGCCTCAACAGAGGGGCAACATTTCCACTTGAAAAAGGAGGGAATTAACCAAAATTAAAACACTTTTCCTTTCTGATTATCCATAATCCCTAAAATAAAGGCTCCGCTGCTTCTTTCTCCCCTCCCCTCCTCTTGTCTCTCTCCAAGGGCACAGAGGAGACGCTCAGAAACTCATTTTTAATTGCATTTAGGAGCTCATTTAATGTTATCCCTAAAATCGTTCCTGCTGGAGATGGCTCCTCATGTTCCCTCTTCTGGGACAGGCTGGGGAAGGATCCTCCACCACTCCATGTGTGGGGGCTGTGCTCATGCTGGCACCACAAAGTTGCTTCCTGGTCAGAGATTCCTGCTCCATAAATATTTCAGGAAGCAGCGTGGGGGTCCCAGGGGTCTCCTGGGATGGGTCGTTAGTGCAGGATGAGGAAGCATCGGGCAGAGAGCAGAGGAGGAGCGGAAAAAAACTGCAATGAAAACCAAGCAAAAGCTGCCAAAGCCACAAGGTCAGGGATGAAATATTCATGGAGCCATCCGTGCTGGAAGACAGGTGTGGAGGTCCTGGGGAGGCTACGGAAACCCCGCTCTGGCTTCCTTCTCTCTCGTCATCAATGCTCAGCCAGCAGAGTTTGGGGCAGTGGTTAAAGATGCATGAGCCCAGTTGTGCAACAGCTGGACACATCTGGCACCTCATCCCCCTGGTGCTCCTCTCCTGTGCTCTGTAAAAGGTGGGTGGGGAGACTGGGAGGGGACATTTGGTGGCCACAGTGTGGGCTGGGCCCTTCAGGAATCACAAGGAGAAATGGGATTTGGGATGGAGGTGGTTGGATGGGAGGGATGGGCAGTGGGATGGAGGTGGTTGGATGGGAAGGATGGGTTTTGGGGGGGAGGAGGTTGGATGGGAGGGATGGGCTTTGGGATGGAGGTCGTTGGATGGGAGGGATGGGTTTTGGGGTGGAGGGGTTGGATGGAAGGGATGGGATTTGGGATGGAGGTGGTTGGATGGGCAGAATGGGATGGAGGTGGTAGGATGGGAGAGATGGACAGTGGGATGGAGGTGGTTGGATGGGATGGGATGGGATGGGATGGGATGGGATGGATGGATGGATGGATGGATGGATGGATGGATGGAGGGATGGAGGGATGGAAGTGGTTGTGGTGTAGGACTAGGCAATGGAATTTAGGAGTTTGAGTTGGAGGGATGAGCAATGGGAAGCAAGTGGGCTATGGGAGGAATGGGTAATGGGATGGAGGTTGCTGGGTGGGAAGGATGGAGCCTCAGATGGAGGTTTTTCCCCACATTTCCCTTTTTGGGAAAGTTGTTTGTCCTGTTTGGCCCCTCCATGTCCTGTCAGAGCATCCCACAGGCTCTGCACCAGACAGCCTTCCCAAATCCCATCTCCAGCT
The DNA here is from genome assembly GCF_028551555.1 of Melozone crissalis. Taxonomy (NCBI): domain Eukaryota; kingdom Metazoa; phylum Chordata; class Aves; order Passeriformes; family Passerellidae; genus Melozone; species Melozone crissalis. Next base: position 506,190 of record NW_026535780.1, read on the forward strand.
GGGAATTCTGCCCCATGCCCATGGATCATCACCTTCCTTCCAGGTCACCACATCTCCTGCCAGCCCCTGACCACCCTAGAGATGAAATTCCTGAGACAGGTGTTGAACCACTTCTTCCTAGAAATAACACCCCATTTTCTTGCACAAATTATTTCCTTTTGCCTCCGTGGAAGCTCATTGGAATTCCTGAATGCTACAGCACGGATCGATGACGTGCCAGGCCAGCACACGGCAGTCGATTCCTGTTTTCCAGGAGACTTTTCCTCCCTGTCTAATCAGAGAAGGCAACGTCTTTCTCCCTGATTTTTGCTCTGGTATTGGTCCCCCACTGATTAATTTCCAATGGGTCACCTCAGCAAGGAAGGAGGCTCTCTGGTTTAATTAGGAATGGGTAATATGAGTGTGGATTATCCAGCAGCTGTCCAGTGTTATTGTGGATGACTGCCAGGAGTTTCAGCCTCTCCTAGAATAAAATTCAAAAAGAAAATACTTGGAATAAAAGAAAATACTTGGAATAAAAGCCTTTGTGCTTATCAGGTTAGTGTCCAGCTCAGGAGCTGATTAAGCGGCTTCATTGCCACCTACCTGAGCCCACAGGCAGCTTATCCCAGGCCTTTCCACAGGGAACTGAGGTCGGGATGCTGTTCCCAAAATGGTGAGTGCCACCAAATTGTAGAAGATGGAACAACTCTTTGCCTTATGGGAATTTATGGGATGGGAGGGCAGCACCCTTGCATTGCCCATGTTTTGTAGTCCCTCAGGATCATTGTGACACTCGGATCCGTGCGCACACACTCGCTCCCATCAGTTTTCCCAGCTCCAGGTCTCCTTGCTGGGAGCTGCCGAGTCAGCAGGCCGCACATCTGCAGTGTGGGATCCATCAGAGGATGATATTAATCAGGATTTTTCCTCTTGGACTTTGGCAGCTTCCCGGTGCTCGCAGCTGTGCCCACGCCCTGGGAAATCAGCTCCGGTGACTCCCGTGCTGCCTGCTGGGAATGTTCCTCATCTCCCAGGAGCTTTTGGGGCTGTGGGGACAGATGTGTCCCTTCCCATGGATCAGCAGGGAAAACGGGAGGAGTTGTTAATACCCTAATCCTGGCCGTGCTGTCCTGGCACCCTTTTCCATGCAGTTTCATCCCTTTCCCTTCTCCTTGGTGCTCTTGGAGCACCTTTGGATGTTGTTTCCAACAAGGAGAACATCCTGGACCAAGCAGCGTCATCCTTGTCCCAAACCCACCCCACGGTGCTCAGAGGGGGAATAAGGTGTTATGGAATATGGGAAACCCTTAGGATGGGGACCTCCCTTCCAAGCGTGGGATCCCATGTGCCACTCCCGACTTCCACATTCCTCATCAGGAAGCTGGATGAGGCCTGTCAAGTGGATAATTAGGATAATTAATTACCCTAAGGCAGTGTTTAGCCTCAGTGGGAACAGTGGGAAGGCTGGAGGAGAATCTTCTCCCACTAAGAACTTCTAATCCCATTCTTGGAGAATAAATTGTCCCAGTGCCTCAGTTTCCCTGCTAACAGGGATGTGTGGGGTGGATTGGTGACATGGCCCATCCTGGAGGTCATATTACGTTTTCCAAGGAATTTTTGAGGCAGGGACTGACATGTACCTGTTCTTTCATCCCTATTTTCCATCACCTGGATCTCCAACCTCCTTTCCCTGACATGCTAACAGTGGCTGTGGTTAGGGGCAGATTGGAAAATGGGATCTGGGGAGGGATTTTTCACAACCCTTTTTGTTTTTGTGCTGTGCTCCCTTCCCTATGGACACGGGTTCTCCACAGGGGTTGGAAGCAGGAAAGATGCAAGGAAGGGGGGAAATTCTCTTTCTTGTGATCCCTTTGTGTCTCGGTGTAATCACCTCTGATTTATTCTCTTTGATTTTTTTTTTGGTCCTTTTTGTTGTTATTTTTCATTTTTGATCTGTGTCAGCATTTTCCCCCCAGTGTCTCCCTTCCCCTGGGATTCACCAGAAACCTGAGACTGGGAATTATTCAGGATGCAAAGGGCTGTTAGTGGGTCACTGGTCTCCTTCTGTGGCATCTTCCAACTTCCAAGCCCTTAACCCTTCCCAAGCCACGGAAGGAATCCTCCACACATCCCCCTTTCCCTCATGGAAAAATCCCCATCAATACTGAAATCCTACGGGCAGAAGGGGCAGAAGGGATGGGTTTGGGTGAATTTGGGCTGAAAAAAAAATGACTTTGTGGCCATTGGAATGCTGGATGCTCTGCTGGGAGATGTCATGGGGAATTATCACACCTTTGGGAATTTGGAATATCAGTTGTGGGTGGAATGGGGTTGGGATGGGGATGGGACACTGGAAGATGCTTGAATAGGTTTGCAGACAGCACAGCCCTATGGGCAAAGCCAGAGCAACAGGAAATTCTGGCACTTTGGGAAGAGTTTTAAGCACTTAAAAAATGGGATAAAGGGGAAATTGGTGCTGCCAGCAGCAAATCCTCCTGGGATTTTTGGGAACAGACTCGAGGGCACCAACAGAGTGGGAAATTTTGGAGCAGGATTTGGGGCAGAAGTCTTTCCAGGGATGGAGATCTGAGGATCTGGGCATCAGGGAGGTGTTGAGGGGTTGGAGCATGTCCAGAGAAGGAGCTGGGGAGGGTCTGGAGCACCAGGAGTGGCTGAGGGAGTTGGAGCTGGGGAAAAGGAGGCTCAGGAGGGACCTTCTCCCTCTCTGCAATTCCTGGAAAGGAGGATGGAGCCAGGTGGGGATCGGGCTCTGTTCCCAGGGAACAGGGGACAGAACAAGAAATGGCCTCAGGTGGTGTCAGGGCAGGTCTAGGTTGGATATCAGGGAAAATTTCTTCATGGAAAGCATTTTCCAGCCTTGGCACAGCTGCCCAGGGCAGTGGTGTCACCATCCCTGGAGGGATTTAGCATCCATGTGGATGTGGCACTTGGGGCATGGTCAGTGGTGGCCTTGACAGAGCTGGACTTGATCTTGGAGCTGGACTTGATCTAAATCATTCCATGATTCCATGCTGGATGGACGACAGTGAGCTGTTGGCCACCACGTGTCCCCACCAAGCTGCTCTTGTCCCTCAATCCTCATAACTCCTCCAGCACACGGAGAAAAGCCAAATCCCTACAGTTTTGTCTCTCTCGCTTCCCAAAACGAGAAGGAATAAATACATGAGGATATGGAAATGCAGGAAAAAAACCCATCACTTTCAAAGGCAGACTGGATGTTTTTCCAGCATTTGGGAAGTGTGTGTTTCTCTCCCAACTTGTTTGGCACTCAAGGCTATCGGGAGCACTCAATCTCAACCTTTTTGATCTGCTCCCAAAAAATTCATCAGAGGATGCAGAAAAGTGGATCAGCTCTTAAGCACTGCATCAAGAAAGTTGCAGTTTAAACAGATTTTATATTATTTTTTTTTTCATCACCAGAGTTTCTAGGAAATTTAAAAAAAAAATCCATGGAAGTGAAGAACAAGGCAGATCTCCTGATAAGCAAATAAAATTATATGAGATAAACCCCCAAGACCTCTTTAGCCACCACAAATGAAATATCAATTTTTAGGCTTCCCTAGCCTGGATTGTGAGGAAAACAGAGGGACTGGAATATTTGCTGGTGGTTTTAAAAGCAACCACTTTTTATACTGAAGGCTTCTCTGCACCTCGTGGTGACACAAGTGGTGTGTGGCTAAAAAGCCACAGGGGTTGCGGCTCTAATGGAGCTAAATTCGCTTGGAAAAAAAAGAATGAAAATAAAAATAGCCATGAAAATATTAAAAAAAAAGAAAAAAAAAAGAAAAAAAAAAGAAAAAAAAAAAAAAAAAAAGAAAAGCAAGCCTGGCCAGAGTCCATAAAGCAAAGAGCTGAGCAAATTGGGGCAATTGTCAAGGGAGGTCAAAGCTGTCACCTGTCAAGGTTGGCAGTTTCCTCTAGAAAGGACTTGATGTGAATCCTCCCCCCAGAACATGGGCAGTGTCCAGGGGCAGCTCTGCTCTCCTGATGTGCATCTTTTCTGTGGGATGAGTTTTGCCTACGCAGCCAGGGCCAATTTCACATCACAGTGAGCATCCAGCAGCTCCTCTCCTGCTCCTTCTCCTGATTTTGCTTGGATCCAGTTTGGGTGATCTTCGGGAATGAGGAATATGGGATACAGGATCAGCAGCTGGCTCTGCTCCAATGTGCCAGAGAGAGGCAGGGATTAAAACCATCTCCACCCCAAAAAGGAGCCATGTAGCTCCTAAGGGCACCTAAAACTTCCAAAAAAAGGAATTTTTGAAGAGACCATGGAGATGCTCCAAGGGATGGAGCTCCTCTGCTCTGGAGCCAGGCTGGGAAAACTGGAAATGTCCGGCCTGGAGAAGGATCCAGGGAGATCTCAGAGCCCCTTCCAGTGCCTAAAAGAGCTCCAAGAAAGCTGGAGATGAGGCTTGGAGTGGAAGGAAAAGAGAGAATGGCTTCCCACTGCCAGAGGGCAGGGTTGGATGGGATATTGGGAAGGAACAGCCCCTCCTGACAACCTCAGCAGAGAGGTGGAGGGAGGAGGAGGAATGAAACAATTCCCTAACTGCTGGAGATGTTTCTTCCACGTGAACACTGCCCTGGCTCCAGAGATTTGTCTGGCATGTCATTCTCCTTAGCACTGGAATGACCTCAGCTCCTTCTTGGCCGGCGCTCCGAACCCACTGCTGGCCTGCGAGAAAATAATAAAGAATTAATTAAGACCCAGCTCTCATCAGTGTTAATGCTTCAGAGCCCCTTTATCCACCCTTCCAGGGCGTTCCAGGTGCTTTTGCCTTATGAAATAATCAGGATGGAGATGCAGCCAGAGCAGTGGCCTCAGCCCTGAGCACTGATCACAAAAAGGGTCTGAAAAAAATGGATTTCAAAGATTTCAATACTCAATTTTCCTCATCACCCTGCTCTTCTCCCTTCCCAGACAACATTTCCTCTTCCCCAAGGAATTCTGGTGTTTCCCTGCTGTTTAAATTCCTACAGCACAAATCTTCTCCAGCACAGACCTCAAGGGTGTGACAGCTCCAGTGACATCCTCTAGGAGACATTCCCAAGCTCTGATGGCCCTGCAAATCTCCTTCAGAAAACCACAACATTCCCATGGCACCTCTATCCACAGAACCCCCACCACAGGGAAATCTCATCCCAACAGATCCCACCCATCACTGGGAGAAGCACCAAACCTTTGGACCATCAGGACAACTCTGGATTCATGGCTGACCCACCACAGCTGAGCCCTCGGAGCATCTTTGTGGCTATCTGCTTCCATGAGGTCACTGGACATGCCCTGAAGGACTGGTTTGAGGGAATGTGAATTCCTGGTGGATAAAATCTCCTACAAGATGTAGGAAACTGTTGGCTGTGGATTCAAGGGGTGACAGTGTGAGTAACCACCAGGAACATGGGAAAGGGGTTTTTTACTCCTTGGTGGTCATTGTCCAAGGTTTCCAGCTCTTCTCAGAAGAGGCCATGCTGCTCCAAAGTGTTTTCTAACTGAAAAATCCCTCTTTTTTTTTTTTCCTATTGGGAATTTTAAGGGTTCTGCTCCATGATGAGGCTTCCCACAGGGCTGGAGGGGATGTGGTCTGGGGAACATGGGTTTCTTTCCATCAAGGATAGCAAGATAACTCTTGGATTAAAGAGTTGTCTGGATTGAAATGCCCATGTCTTTACCCTGGACTGAGAGGGAATGAAAAGGTCAGGAATTCAAAACTGTGGGGCAAAGCCTTAAGATCTAGTGCAACCAGAGCTAGTTTCTCATCCCAGCAGAGCAAAAAAGGCTCCAGGACCTTATTCCCACCAGGGACTCCAAGAATGAGGATGGAATCAGGCTGCATCCTCGGAAACAGCTGTGTCCGCAAAATCTTTGGGAATATTCAGTGCAGCAACTGCTGGTGGCAAGAGGCAGCACAAAGAAACTCCATGGGGCATCACAGAACAAGCTGAGCTCGGGGAGATTTCTTAATCCCTCTCCTTACTCAAAGGCTGGATTTTGCCATCCCCATCACTCCGGAGAAAGGAGCCCCGAGTGCTGCTGGCTTGGGATGGGACTTGGAGCCAGAGCCTGGTCTCAGAACACGAGCTCAGCTTCGAGGAGGAGAAACAGAGCTGGGAAATGCTAAAAGAGCCATTAAATCATCTGCTCCATCCCCAGCAGGGCCGGCGGGATCGTCCCCCCGAGCTGGCTGGCATGGAAATGCTGCTGTTGTGGGGTTTTCATGGAGATCCTCTGGGAACAGCTCCCTGCCAAGTGTTGGAAACTCTTTGAAATCTCTACCTTTTGCTTCTCGTTAGTGCAGCCTAATCATCCCCCTTTCCCCAGGGGATTTCTGCCCTCCAGGCACACGAGACCTTTTTTCCATCTGCCTTCCCAGCTGTCTGCCTGCCCAGGTCCCTGCAGGTCGGTGCTTACCTGGAGGGGATTTTTTTCCAAGCCTTTGGGTGCTGGCAGCCCCCAGGGCAGGACAAGAGGCAGGAACAGCAGTTGAATGATCGGGCAGGATGCAAACAAAGGGAAATGGTGCCCAAGGAGGATTGTCCTGGCTCAGGAATTCCCCTGGAACACATCAGGCAGTTTCATGTCTCGATGCCTGTGAGGATCCATCCTCCAGAGGCCCGGCGCTGCCTTTTCCAAGCTGTGCAGGAGCTGGAAGCGAGGATTGTCTCATTCCCTGTGGGACAGCAGAGGTGTTCATGTATTTGGTTCCCAACAGGCAGCTCCTGCCCCTAAAGGGATCAGGATGTGTCAAAGTGGAAGGCTGGGAATGGGACTGGATGGTTCAACCCCAGAGCTGGGGGAAATTTGGGATAAGAAGTTTTGTGGCTCCTCTGGACAAGCAGGAATGATGGATTGTCTGTAAGAGAGGAGGGAAAGGAGCTGTGAGGCATCAGGCGAGATGTGATGGGTCTGCAGTGGGTTTGCCAGAGGGTTTGGAAAGCTGTGCAGAGCTGGAGGAACAGGGAAAGGGATGTTGGTGCAACACCTCTGGTTATGGGCTCACCATGACTGGAAATAATCCAGTGGCCACCCCATTTTGGGAGAAAATTTTTTTCTAATCAAACCCAGAGCTGGCAGAGCTGGCAGGGGTCTCTCCTCTGAGGAAAAAGCTGCTCCCATCACACCTCCTTCCACTTGGGAAATGACCCACACTCCTGGGAGCATTGCTTTGCTCAGGCATAGGAACCATCCCCTGGTCCAGCAGCTCCTGTGCTGAACAAAACCAGGAGTGAAAACTCCAGTTATGGAGTCTGGCAATAAAAACACGATCCAGAAATAACCAAGGTGGATTTAGACTGTGAACGTGTGCTGTGAATGCAATTTAAATTGTAAAATGTTTAGGAAGCTGCCTGCTGGTGACAAGGACCTGCCCTGCCCTGCCTGCAGTGCTTCATGGAGCAAAAGCCAGGTGCTGTCACTCCAGCTGTGACAAGGACAGCAAAAACTGACCAAAACACTCATGAAAAAAGCGGAATGGTATCTCTGAGGGGTCCAGAGGCTGTTTATGTCCCGGAAAATGTGAATCCAACATGGGGAAACAGGGAGATGCAGAAAACAACCGGCTGTGTCCCAAATCCCTGGAGCCACTTCCTCCTGCTGGTTTGGATCCTGCTCCGTCACCTGCTGGCACCACATTTATCCCTTCCCATATCCCACAGCAGGAGAGTTGGAACTGGATTCTCTTTCAGGTCCCTTCCAACCCAATCCACTCTACAATTCTGGGATCACTCCACAGCCCCACAAGGGGTGAGGTGAGGCCAGGACGCCGCGGTTGCAGTCCCAGAGGACTCCCCATGGCTCCCAATCCCTTTATCTCGGGATCAAGAAGCTCTGGGGTCGCATCTGCCAGCCTTGTGCTGGCGGCATCACGCTGCTGCTGAAGCAGCAGGATGGGGCAGCTCGTGGGAGCGACAGCACCCATCTTCCACCCCGAAAAAACCATCCTGGGATCAAACACTGGGATGATCATCATCCCGGGGTGATGTTCCTCCCTGTCCCGTGGGGTGAGGTCCCCACGGCTTCCAGCATTTCCCAGCCTTGCAGCCCCCCGGGTTAACCCGGCAGCATCCTCCTCCCTTCCCTCCCTTCCATCCCTTCCCTCCCTTCTCTCCCCGTCTCGGCTCTCGCCCCCGCCAGCATCCACCAGCCTCTTTCAGGTACCTCGGAGCTTTTAATTGAAAGCAGCCGCCTCTGCTCACAAAACACGCCGAGACCCGGGAGCCAACTCTGAAGCCTGACTCAGGATGGGGACCCTGCCGGCGCGACGCGGGGCGACAGATAATTAAAGTGACAATCGCGGGGGATGCAGCGATGCCTCCCCCGAGGATGCCGCGGCAGCACCGGGAGAGTCGTGCCGGGCCGGTGGCTCCGTTTTTGGCCACCTTCAGCCCGGCTACGTGGCCACCTCCACCTCCCGAGCCGGGTTTGAAGTCCCCCGGGTGCCGTCGGTGCGGGACAAACACACAGGGCTTGATCGCTGGAGGCTCGGGGTGTTTAAACGTGCGGGAGCGTGAAGACAGATGGGCTAAAATTTCTGAATGCTCATGAAAGATTCAGGGGCGTCACTTGTTAAATTTAATTGGGAGAAACCCGACTCGGCGCCTGACTGCACGGTTTGGTGGCTTTTGCTTAAGAAGTCAAGTGACAAGCTTGTCGTCTGTGTTTTTCCCCTTCTTTCCTTCCCTTTTCTTCCTCCCACCCTGCTTTTCCCAGCTCCTGCCACCGTGAATAATTTGGGGAGGATTATCTCCTGTCTCCTGTTGGGGCGAGCATCACTCCAGGGCGGAGAGAGGTGGGATTTTGGTGATGCTGTCAGCTTGGGATGCAGGAGGTGGAAGCTCAGGTGCTGCTGAGTTTTGATCCAAATCCAGGAAGGGAAGAAGGGGCTTCAATAAATGTCATTTGCCAGTGAAAATTTGGGATTCAATCCCTCTGCCATGGGGCTGGGACATTTTCTTCCCCACATGAACACCTGGGAGGTGACAAAACCCCTCTCCTAGGCAGGATCTCCTCTGGAGCTGAGTTTTACAGAGGCTGGAGGAAAGTTGTGTGCCAACAGGGGTGACAATGAAATTTAATGGCTTCTTCTCCTGGGGGATTTTCAAAGTGATGGGTGTTTTCAGTGGCTGATTCTTCTTTTTAAAAAAAGGAGGTTCCAGGAGGGAATCATCCCGCCAAAAGCCGATTTCTATGCTCGTCGTGGCTGCCTCTGCTTCCAAAGGGAAAAGCAGTCCCTGCTGGAGGGTCAATTCATCTCCTGTGAACTTTGATGTCTGCAGGAAAGCAGATGAATCACACTTGAAAATTCCTGCTTCTCCCAGATGGCTCCCAGAGAAGCTGCAGTGGCTCCCCAAGGTGTTCTCCCGCTCCACAGATATCCTCGGAGAGGTGATGTGGACCCTCCCCACTCAGCTGTGTGGCATGCCGGTTGTCACCCCTGTTGGCACACAACTTTCCTCCAGCCTCTGTAAAACTCAGCTCCAGAGGAGATCCTGCCTAGGAGAGGGGTTTTGTCACCTCCTCCTCTCCCACCAGGTGTTCATGTGGGGAAGAAAAATGTCCCAGCCCCATGGCAGAGGGATTGAATCCCAAATTTTTGCTGGCAAGTGACATTTATTGAATCCCCTACTTCCCTTCCTGGATTTGGATCAAAATCCAGCAGCACCTGAGCTCCCACCTCCTGCATCCCAAGCTGACAGCATCACCAAAATCCCACCTCTCTCCTCCCTGGCTGGGTGGGAATGGGAGCTCCTGGATAAATTGTGGGAGCAGTTTGGACCCTGTCAAGTGGCCTGGTTGTCGCTTTAAATGCACCAATGATGTGGAATGCGACCCTTTTTAACGGGGTTTTTCTAGTGGGATCTTTGAGCCTAAAGGGGAATTATTCCTGGTGTTTTATGCATTGAAAAGTATAAAATACACTCATCTTTCCATGTGACTGTCCATCCATCCATTCATCCATCCATCCATCCATCCATCCATCCATCCATCCATCCATCCATCTATCCGTCCACAGAATCATGGAATGTTTTGGGTTGGAAAAGACCTTCAAGATCATCCAGTTCCAACTCCCTGACATGGGCAGGGACATCTTCCACTATCCCCGGTTGTTCCAAACCCTATCCAATGTGGCCTTGGACACTTCCAGGGATGGGGACAGCCACAGCTTCTCTGAGAATTCCATTCCAGAGCCTCTCCACCCTCACTGGGAAGAATTCCTTCCCAATATCCCATCTCTCCCTGCCCTCTGGCATTGTGAAGTCATTTCTCCTTGTCCTGGATTTCAAGCTCATGAAATGTGTTTGTGGAATGAGTTTCCTCTTTAATGAGTCTCAGTCTGCAACTCCAGGGCCAAAAAAGTGGCTTTGGATGAACATCTGGATGTGCTGGAGTGTCCCTGTGTAGAGAGGCTTGGACATGAGCCTGGAGTTTGGACACAAAATTGGATTTTTTCTCGGCTTTAGGTACTAAATTCTCACATTCTTTACTGTGAGAGATCAGACTTGGTACCAAAATCTTCACCCCAGGTTTGTAGGACACCTCAAGTCACCCAAAATTTCACCTGAATGATGCTGATTTGGGTTTAGTGAAACCCCACAGAGTGATGGACATTCCACTAAGCTGCTCTGAGTCTAAGCTGGGTGAGGGGAGGTTTAGGCTTGGAATCAGGAAAATTTCTTTGCCCAGACAGTGGTTGGACACTGGAATAGGCTCCTCAGGGGAGTGATCACAATCCTAAGCCTGATGGAGTTCAAGGAGTGTTTGGACAATGCCCCCAGGCGCAGTGTGGGGTTTTTGGGATGTCCTGGAGGCCAGGAATTTTCTGGGCGATCACTGTGATTCACTTCCAGCTCAGGATGTTCCATGATTCCATGAAATAATTTATTTTTGTCATTTTCCTTCACCATGAGCTTTCCCTTGAACCCATTCCTGGCTCCTCAGGACCATCCCATGAACAGCAGCATCCTCAAAAGCTGAAGGAACAGAAATGAAAGCGCTGCCTCCTTCTTGTCACCGTTAATTACCTCCTTTGTTAATGACTTGCATTTCCAGCATCCACTGCTGAAGATTTGCATTTGGATTTTGGAGATGTGGTTCTACTCTGAGAGAAGTTTTATCAAACCCAGATGTCAGCACAGAGCCAGATTCCCACAGCTCCAGGATGACTCAGGTGCAGTTTCACAAGGATCCGAGTTCTGGCTTTGAATTTCTCAGGATGAGGATGCACATTTTAACAAAATAAAAGGGCGGAATTTGTTCATCGCAGCTACCCCAGTGAGGAACGGGGAGTTTGTAATTAAAAAATTTTCTCTTTTTGTGCTCATCCTGCCACAGCTCTCCTCTCTCCATGGGACCTCCAGGGGAGCCTCTCCGAAATCCTTGGAATGGCTCCTCAGAGGGGAATTCCCAACACATCCTTGTCCAAAAATAGGGAGGGGATTCTGGCCCTCTGCTCCTCTCTGGTGAGATCCCACCTGGAATGCAGCCTCAGCTCTGGATTCCCCAGCACAGGAAGGGCATGGAGCTGTTGGAGCGAGTCCGGAGGAGACACCAAGGTGATCAGAGGGATGTGAGGGAAAACTGGGAGAGTTGGATTTGTTCAGCCTGCAGAAGAGAAGCTTTGGGGTGACTTAATTTTGCCCTCCAGGACCTAAAGGAGGTGACAAAAAAGATGGAAAGAAGTTTTTTACAAGGGATGGAGTGACAGCACAAGGGGGAATGGCTTCCAATGGCTTCCAGTGCCAGATATTGAGATATTGGGAAGAAATTCTTCCCTGGGAGGTGCTGAAGCCCTGGTATGGAATTCCCAGAGAAGCTGTGGCTGTCCCCATCCCTAGAAGTGTCCATGGCCACATTGGACAGGGTTTGGAACAACCTGGGATAGTGAAAGGTGTCCCTGCCCATGGCAGGGGGCTGGACTGGATGATCTTTAAGGTCCTTTCCGACCCAAACCATTCCATGATTTCATAAAAAATAAAGGTTCAGTGCAGTCCAGAGCACATCAGGCAGCACCTGCCTTTGGAGTCAATCCCAGCAGCATCCAGGGATGCTCCTGGATTTGAGTTCTGTTGGCAAAAGGGAAGAATTTCTGTGCAAAATCCCAAACAAAAAAGCAACTTTGTCTTTTGAACACTGCCAGGGATTGTCTCTGTACCTGTCCTTTGTTTTCTTTTTTTAATTCCTTGTCCCCCAGAACGAGGAAAAACAACCTTCCTTCTTCTCTCCATCAGCAGAGGAGGGGCAAAGGGAGGAAAATAATTATAAAAGGAAGAAAAATGCTCCCCGTAATTTTTTGTGTTGACAGTGCAATCTCCAAAAAATCTCCTGCTTTGCTTTGATGCAGAATAAAAGAATTTTGAGTGACACAGAGACTTTTCTGTTGTTCTGCTCTCCATTTTTCATCTCAAAAATGCAGCCGTGAAGAGCTTTTTATTCCTGAGTCTCCACCAGGATTTATGGATCAGGTTCATCCGGTCAGAAGTCAGGGAAACATGGAATTATTCAGGTTGGAAAAGAGTGATTCCAACCATTCCCCCAGCACTGCCAAAGCCACCACTGACTGTGTCCCCTAGAGCCACATCCACATGGATTTTGAATTCCTTCAGAGATGGGGAGACTCCACCACCTCCCTGGGCAGCCCATTCCAATGGTTGTCAACCCCTTCCATGAGGAAATTCGTCCTGAAATTGATTTAGGAGCTGCTTCCAACACAGCTGGTGCTTTTCAGGGATGTTTTACCTCTTGTCTTCCAGGGCCAACTGCATCCTTTAATTCCAAAGATAGTGGAATCAGGATGTTGGAATGGGCTGGAGCTCATAGGGGGATGTTCCAGGGATCTCTCCAGGTCAGAGGAATCCCAGTCTCCTGCCTGCGCTGCTCTGCTTCATGGAATCATGGAATCATGCTCCAACTCCCTCATTCCAAGCCCCTGCCATGGACAGGGACACCTTCCACTACCCCAGGTTGTTCCAAGCCCTTTCCAATGTGGCCGTGGACAATTCCAGGGATGGGGAGTTTCCTACCAAGCTGCAATTCTCAGTGTTGGAGAGGCAGGAGTCCTGCTCCAGGATGTGCCTGTTTTGGGTTAATGTCCAGCTGAAATTGGTGTCCAGTGACAGGCAAGGGTTCTGCTCCTCTGCCCCGTTCAGGTGAGACCTCACCTGCAGAGCTGCCTCCAGCCCTGGGGTCCAACATCAGAGTGGCTGGAGCAGATCCAGAGGAATCCATGGAGATTTTTCAAATGCTGGAGCCCCTCTGCTCTGGAGCCAGGCTGGGAGAACTGGAAGTGCTCACCTGGAGAAGGGAAGGATCCAAGGAGAACTTGGAGATCCTTCCAGGTCCTAAAGGGGCTCCAGGAGAGCTGGAGAGGGACTGGGGACACGGAGTGACACAAGGGGGAATGGCTTCCCCTTGCCAGAGGGCAGGGTTAGATGGGATATTGGGAAGGAATTTTTCCCTGTGAGGGTTCTTAGGGGTTGGAATAGAATTCCCAGAGAAGCTGTGGCTGCCCCATCCCTGGAATGTCCAAGGCCAGGTTGGATGGGGCTTGGAGTGACCTGATCTAGTGAAAGGTGTCCCGGCCCATGGCAGGGGGTTGGAGTGAATGGTCTTGAAGATCCTTTCCAAACCATTCCATGATTCTGTGACCCTCAAAGATGGGACTTAAACCCTTTTCCTGGGAGCACTCATTGAGCAGGATCTGTGGAAGGCTGGGAAAACCTGGCAGGGAGCACGGTCTGAGCCAGCCCAGGGCCCAGTTTTAGGTTACTGCTGCTTAGGGGCAGAAATAGCTCCTATTAAGTTGCATTTCGAGATTTGGAGCCAGAAGATTGAGGTCACATCCACAGAGCGGGACCTGGTGTTTTGTGTCCTCTGCAATTCTAAGATCTCTCCCCAAGAGCCATCCTGGGAATGGCATCCCCCTCCTCCTGCTCTACTGGGACACAGCCTCTTCCAAGGGGGATTTTGCTGCCTGACGTTTAACCTGGCAGGAAAATGTGGAAGTGGGAAATGGAAAATTTATCTCCTGCCTCAGTTTCTCTACTGCAAGGGAAGAGCAAGGGAAGATTTTCCCCATCCCATAAGGGCTGGGACATCCCACCAGGAGCTGGTGGCAATCTCACTAAACACCAGTTTAGTGAGATCTTTCAAATCACCCTGTTCTGCATGGAAGGAGAATTCCCCTCCATGGAGAGGGGCCAGGCATCCCTGGAAAGGGACAAGTTTAAAGGTCAGGGATATGGGTTGGACCCAGACCAAAATCTTTTCCCCTCAACCACCTGCTCTTGCTAGAAGTTGTCTCTCTGCCTCCCTGGTTCTCATCCAGCCTCACCCCAGAGCCCAATTCCATGGGTATTTTGGGATATCTGAAACATCAGGCCAGGATCCTCCAGCTGGTTTTTACATGGATGAATCCCACTGCAAACACCCCTCTGGAACTGCTTATCCCACCTCCCCAGACATAAGAAATGATGGCAAAAATTTCCAGGGTTTAAAGGGTTCAGGAAAGTCTGATGGCCTCAGACTGTGAGATTCATCTCCACATGGAATTGATTTCAGGCAGGGATGGGAAGATCCTTGCCAGTGGACAATGTGGCAAAAGGGAAATCCTTAAAATCATGAAATGGTTTGGGTTGGAAAGGACTTTGAAGACCATCTTATTCCAACCCCCTGCCATGGGGGATACCTCCCTATCCCAGGTTGCTCCAAGCCCTGTCCAACCTGGCCTTGGGACAGGGCAGCCACAGCTTCTCTGGAAATTCTCTGCCAGGGCTTCAGCACCCTCACAGCCAGGGATTCCTTCTCAATATCGCATCCAGCCCTGCCTTCTGGCAGTGGGAAGCCATTCCCTGTGTCCTGTCCCTCCATCCCTTGTCCAAAGTCCCTCTCCAGCTCTCTTGAAACCCTTTTAGGCACTGAAAGGGGCTCTGAGGTCTCCCTGGAGCCTTCCCTTCTCCAGGCTGGACATTCCCAGCTCTCCCAGCCTGGCTCCAGAGCAGAGGGGCTCCAGCCCTTGGAGCATCTCCATGGCCTCCTCTGGAATTTCTCCAGCAACTCCACATCCTCCTGATACTGGACGCTTCTTGCTCATCCTCTGCTTTTTGGGCTGAGGAACCATTTCCACGCAATCACAACAACGCTTTCCTCATCCAGACATACCCTGGGATCACTTTTCCTATTTCTCACTGCTCCTGAAGGGATTCTGATTTTTGGGACTTGCACTGCTCTCATTGTTCTGCTCACTTTTCTTCTCTTTGTTTCCCCTCCCGACACATGAAGAGAATTTAGGGTGTCCTGGGAATAGTATCCGTGCATCTCCGCTGCCGTGATGGCAGAAAGACAGATAATCCCTCTCCTAATCATCCTGAGGTGAATTCATGTCATCCACGGAGCTCTGTGTGCCCGTTCCTTGGTTTTCCAAACCACTTTTACAGGGAAGGGGATATCCAGTGCTCCAGGGAGCTCTGGGGAGCTTTGGGGACTTCCAGGCATCAATATCACCCCTGAGCTTCCTGAAGTCTTCCCTCTTCACCTCTTGCCATCCTCCTGTCCTTACAGCTGTGTCAGAGGGCTCCGGAGGAGGCCATTCCTGTGGAAGCAGCCACTTGAATTTCCCCCCTTTCCCTCAAAGTGATTTTTCTCCCACTTCCGCGCAGCGTGCGGAGGGAATTTTCGCACCCGTAAACACTTTGCGCCGCTGGCTCCCGGCTAATTGAGTCTGACAGTTCGTGTAGTCAGCAGCTGAATGGTGTCACTGGGAATTAGGCTGCCGGGATAGACTGCCAGGAGCAAATTACTTTGTCACTTCTCAGCTGACTCGAAAATATGGGGCTTTTTTTTTTTTTGCCTTTTTTTTTTTTAATTCTTCTTTTTGTTTTTTGATTTTGTTCCCCAGGTTTCGGTTTAGTTTTGGAGGTTTTGTGTGAGAGTGTTTGAAGCTCCCCCCTAAACCCCAGCCTGGTTTGTTTAAGGAGTATTTTCTTGTTGGTAACAAACTTCTCTCCTCCTTTACTCCCCCCGGAAATGTTTATGGAGCAGGTTCTGAAAATGATTTTTAAAGGGGATCCGGGGGATTGAAGGGAAGTGACTCAGAGAGCAGGAAAGGGATTAAACAGATCCCTCCTCCTCTCTGTGTTATCCATCCAATGCCATGGATCTGCGTTCAAAAACACATAATCATGGGGACTATATGCGGTGCTTTTTATTAAGAGCTCTGGGAATCAGGGTATATTCAACCCAAATCTGATTCCGACCATACATCCGAAATGATCATGTTTTATACTCTATCGTTACATAACTTTCATGTTAATTATTAAACTTATATTGTTCTATTGTATACATAAATTTAGCCCCTCTCTGAATTTCCAACATAGTTTCTCACTATTCTTCTTATGGTTATATAATAATTACATTTAATTACTAAACAATCATCACACCTAACAATTATATAATTTATCATACTGCTTACGCAGGTGCAGTTGATCTGGGAAAGCACAAAGCCTAACATTTTACATTCTATCTTTAACTTTTTCCAGGGTTCCACTATCAGATCCATCACTCATCTATCCACCTCCACCAGGCAGCTTCCATTTGTTTGTTCATCTCCCTGATGTGTTCCTTTTGCTGTGCAGTATTCCAGGATTGTGTCCATTTGCTAACTGGTTATCCATCATCTGGCTGTGGGGTGTCTCTGGTCCATCCTTATTATCTGAGGATAATTTATTTGCTGAGTTTATCCCTTTACCCTTTCCCAAATTCCTCCCACAATGCCATGATCCCATGTTGGGACAGTTGTCAAGCTCTTCAATCATCCCCTTTTGAGGTCCTGTTGGAAAATTGTTTGTTGGAAAGTTGTTGGATGTGAAAAGCTGTTGTTTGGATATTCTGCATCTGCTGGTGGCAATGCAGTTCCAGCCTCTCTGAAAAAATGGGATGAGTGGGATTTTAACCAGTGAAAAGCAGGTAATTCCTGAGGTGATGGAACCAAGACCTGTTTCAATGCCACATTGATGCCAGCCCGGGCTCTCCCAAACTCTGTCACCTGTCACAATCATGACCAATAGGTTGTTTCCCTGAAAATATTCCTCTGCTTCCATGAGAAACCTTGGAATGCCACCCAGACCAGCTCAAGGCCAGGGGAGAAAGTCATGGAACAACTTCCCAGCTCCACGTGACTGGAAGTGAAGAAGAGCCCTGGACCAGGTTCATCCAGCTGGAACACTTTTCTGGGGAAGATCCAGAGTTTTGGTTCTATTAAATTAAACCTGCACTGGAAGGGCTTTTCATCCAGGTGGGAGTGAGGGAGGGGTTGGTTCACCTGATTTTTGGGGATTTTTTGGTAATGTTTTCATAAAAGACATTTCCACTCCCTTATGTTTCTGCATCCTTATCCCAACACTGCTCATGCATTGCTCCAGGGACAATTTGCATTTTTCCAAGTGTGATCCCACTCCCTAAAAATTGTGACTTCACATTGACAGTGACAAAACCACACTTTTTAAATGATTATCACCAGTGCAACATCTCCCCCCAGTCTCCATTCCTGTAATCCTGGGGCTGAGGGTACTCTGAATGTTCCTGTCTTATATCCTCCAATACTTTGGACATGTGAGTCACTGTTGTAAATTTTATAGGAATCTTTTATTAAATTCTTGTACTTAAGCTGTCAATTAAATTTAAATGCTGTTAAACCTTTAGGCTTAAACTGCTGGTCAAGCCCAGGACTCAGTTTAACAACAAGGTTTGGTCTGAAGCTTGTGCCTCAATGGGATGGTTTTCCTTATTCCTTTTTATCCTTACCCTTTTCCTTGCACTCCCCAACACCTCTCTTTGCTCTTCCAGGGGGTGATTTCCTATTCCTCAGTTCCTCCAAAGCCTGAAGAACTTGGATACCAATATTCCCTACCAGAGAGGAACCCAGTGGCCAGAACCTTGAAGCCAGGTCCTGCTGCAAGACCAGGAAAACTGGGATAATCCCACCTGGAAGAGACTTTGCACAGCCAGGTTTATCCTGGGCACATGGCAGAGATGCTGGAGGAGGTAAATCCTCCATGGAAACATCAACTCTGGCTCTGCCTCCCAACAATAAATCCAAGTTTAATCCTCAAATTGCCTGGGCCTCCCTCCTGCCAGGCTCTGGCTCCTACACAAATTGTCCATCAACCCTAAGTAGGATTTCTGGGCCACACAAAAAAAGAGGTCCCACAGCTGCCATGGAGGGACACAAATAAATGCAGGGATGGTGGGATGGGGCTGCTGGGCTCCCTCTGGATGTTTTTGGCCAGGTCCTTTCTCATGGATGCTTGGGAAGAGGTCATTACCCACACGGCCTGTTGGGATGGATCCTCTTGATCCCATTTAGCTGAATCTTGGAGCTCCCACCCTTGTTTTGGGGAAAAAACCCACAATTTCTACCCCCTTCCAGCGGATTGTGGACTCCTGGCTGGCTAGCTGTGTGTTCCAAGGTCTGGAACACCTAAAATCCTGGAATGGTTTGGGTCGGAAAGGACTTCCAGGATCATCCAACCTTCTACCATGGGCAGGGACATCTCCCAAGATCCCAGGTTGCTCCAAGCTCCATCCAACTTGGCCTTGAGCTGGTCTGGATTTGTCTCCCAGACCAGACAGTTTTGTTGGACTCTCAAAAGGAGCTGACTGCCCTCCAGGATGCTCCAAGCCTTCTCACTGGTCCTTCAGGTGCAAAGAATCTTTTCTAGATTGCTGGGAGAAGGGAAAAACCTGGAAGATCATCCCATCCAAAGCAGGAATTTTGTCTTTGCCCACTGCCCGCCCAGACAGGAAGATCATGGTGATCTGATCCTTGGGAATTTGAGAAGGTGGATAGGGATTCTGCTCCTCTGTTCTCCTCTGGGAGGATCCCATGGAAGATTGCATCCAGCTCTGGTGTCCCAGCACAGGAAGGACATGGAGCTGTGGGATTGAGTCCAGAGGAGGCAGCAAGATGATCAGAAGGATGGAGAACCTCTGGAAAAGCTGGGAGAGTTGGGAATGTTCAGCCTGGAAAATACAAGTTTCGGGGTGACTTAATTGTGGCCTTTCAGGACCTGAAGGAGGTGATAAAAAAGATGGAGAGGAATTGTTTCCAAGGATTTGGAGTGATGGGATGAAGAGAAATGGCTTCTCACTGACAGGGAGTAGGGTTGGATGGGATACTGGGGAGAAAGGAAGTTTGACAGATGGAAGGATGAGCCTGATGGCTCCAAAATGGAGAAGACATCCCTGAAAAGCAGCATCCTGAGGGATTTGTGGGTGCTCACATTGTTTATACAACTGCAGTAGACAAATCCAACCTAACCATGAATTTTGGTCTCTAATTCCTCTTGGAAAGGGTGGAATGACATGAGGAGAATGAAAAATATTTCACAAATCTGGCAAAGTTTGGGTGTCCTCAACTGCTTCTAAAGAGCAGAACCTTTCATCTTTCCAAGATTCCTTCTTTTTTTGGTGGCCACATTTTCCTTTCCAACGCTCAGGGATGGAGGCACCGCTGGCTCCAGGGAATGCTGACGTGAGGGGTGGGTGCTCAGAGCTTCCTGGGACCCATTGAAGGGATGGTTTGGAGATTGCATGATCTTGGGAGGGGAAGAACAACTCCAGCCTGTCAAGAGGAGGGCTGTGTTTTTTGGGAAGGAGCCAAAGGAAAACTGATCAACGGAGCACGGGAGAGAAAATGAGACACCCAGAATAGCTCCGGGTCTGGTTCTGTGCCTTGCAGCGAAAGCCTGAACATCCACAGGATCTTCCCTCCTTCCTGGCTGCTTCGCCATCCCCAGGGGCCCTCCTGATGTGCCAAGGTCATGGGACCCTGTGACGAGGCCGTGGTCCTTGGCAGATGTAGAGCCCTGGAGAACAATCCCTGAGGAAGAACTGAGCTCAGGCCAAGTTTTTTTAAATGGGATTTTTCTTATCAGGAGGATTAATCTTCATAAATTTGTGTGGAGGGCAGGGTGGAATCTGCATCTGGGGTTTAAGTGTGCCCATCCTCGTGGTGTTCTGCCCCACAGAGCACCTGATTTTCCCTCTGCAGGGCAGCGACCTCTCCACATGGAATTTTTTCACCCCTTTTTGCTCCACTTCCCCCACTTCTCCCAAAATCCTTGTAGTGCCCTGCACCGGTGCACATTGCAGGGAGTTTTGGGGCTCCATGTCTGGCAAACTCAGATTTTGCAACAGATTTTGTTCCTTCCACTCAAAATAATTCCCTGTGCACCAAATGAATCGGGGAGGGATGGGAGGAACAGGAACTTCGTGGGACAGAGCCAAAATCAACTCTGGATGAAAAGTCCTGCCCGGAAAGAAACAGGAAGTTTTGAGGAATGATTAGCAGAGAAAATGAAGAAAAAATTACCCCCAGGGCAGGAATGAGAAGCACCCCGGGGCTGGCTGGGCTCCTTGGCTTTGTTTATTCCTGGGACTCTCCTGGCTGGGGCCTCCAGGCGATGAGTTCCTCACTTCACAGTTTTGGGAGTACATGTCATGGTTGAGGTTCATTAATCTCCCCCTGCCAGCGTCCTTGATGAGTGATTTTAATTTTGCTGCCTCTCGGGTTACCCTGAGCCGTGAGGAGGTTTAAAAACATCCCCGGGTTGGGGCGTTTTGACTTTCCCATTTAGGATCGAGGTGCAGCCTCTCTGAGGGTGGATCCTACCCCTTCACTCTGCAGCTGTGATGGCAACACGGGGAGGTCTCAGATCCCTGAGAATGAATTTTTGCACAGGAGCAACCTTGGAGGAGGCTTAAAGGTCACATCTGATGGAATTCTGCCCCGTTTGCCACCGCTGATGGCTCTGAACACCCTGTTCAGAGTAAGGAAAGGGCTCTGACACACGAGAAGCAGCAGCATCGTCTAAAAACACAGCCTTCCTCTTGACAGGCTGACGAAGCAGCCCTGTCCCAGAAACCTTCATCCTTGTCCTGCATCCCATTGAATTCCAAGCAGACACGAATCCCTGTAAGGCCACAGCCACAAAAAAAAATTCCAGGAGCCGTCTCTCTCTTCCCTCTGCTCAAGCACGCTCGTTTTCCTGGGAAAATCCCTCTCTTTGAGTTTCTTCAGCCTCGCAGCCTTTAGGGGTCACTCCTAGCAAGATTTCCATCATTTCCCTGCAGCCTCACAAGGTGGAAATGTCCTGGAAGAGCCAGCGATGGCATCAGGACTCCTGGCGTCCCAGTGTGTCTTGTGCTGAGTATTCCCAGTTTCCTGTCGCTTTACCTGGGCATGATCCTTCCCTTCTCCTCTCCTGAGGAAGGAGGAAGATGGAAGCTGCATCTTCCCTGGCTCCATAATGTGAAAGATGAACAACCCAGGGCATTTAATGCTGGTGTAATTTTGGGATGAGAAACCTGGCAGTGCCGCTCTAAGCACATCCCAAATTCCATTTCCATGCTTTCCAGCTTGAGATGGGCTCAGTAAAGAGGGGATGAACTGGCTGGGAATGGGAATAACAGCAGGGATCATGAACCTTTCCCAACATGAGGGCAGGGATTTTTCTGCTTTGTCCCCTCTGTGGCTGCCATTTGCTACAGCCAGAGTGACGATTCCAGCAGCGGGAGACAACGTTCCTGGGCAGTGGAATTTGATCACCTGCTCTTTTCCACTGGGCCCAGGCCAGAACATTCTATCTATCTCCAGGAATTTGGGATGAGGGTTCTGCTCTTATCCGGTTGAAGATATCCCTGATCATGCAGGGGGACCAAGTTGTTCCATCTGACATGGCCTTGGATACTTCCAGAGGTGCAGCAGCCACAGCTTCTCTGGGAATTCTATTTTCAGAACCTCACCACACTCACAGGGAAGAATTTCTTCCCAATATCTCATCTATCCCTGCCCCCTGGCAGTGGGAAGCCATTCCCCCTTATGCTGTGACTCCAGGCCCTTGTCTGAAGTCCTTCTCCAGCTCATCTGGAGCCTCTTTAGGCACTTTGGGGTCTTTTCCTCTCCAGGTGAGTATTCCCAGTCCTCCCAGCCTGTCTCCAGAGCATTCTCTATTCCTGCACATCCTCCCCCTCAAATCAGAAAGAAAGAAAGAAAAAAACCAAGAAGTTTTGAGGAATGATTAATGGAGAAAATGATGATTAGCAGGAAAACCCCCCATCACCCTCAGAGAGTGCTTATCACCCTTGGAATAGCAGTTCCCATCCTGGGATGGCAACATTCCCACTGGCACAGCACTCAAAACAGCCAGAGATCTCCCTCCAGCTCCCAAACTTCTGGCTCCAGTGGTGTCAAACGGATTGTCAGGCACAGAGGGATGGCAGAAGAGGATGCAAAGGCAGCATTTGCCTTGGGATCCCTACTGACAGGATTTCCTGGACAGCCCAAAAACCCAGATAAAGGGAATTGTTCAATAATGAGAAATTGACAATTGAACTCTACCAAGTGTCAGAGCCAGACACTTCCAGCAGCAGCCAGAGGCTGGCTCAGGATCCCTTCTTGCTCCCAGAGGAGAAGTGGCTGAGGAACAGGGAAAGGTCAGGAAAACTGGTGCTGGTAACAGTTTGCCAAGGATAATTTGGGCTGCCCCAGGCCCTGAAAGTGAGACAGTGGCTCCTGGCAGAGCTCCAGGTTTGGCACAACAGCACTGGAGTGCAAAGACTCTGGCAGGAGGGATATCCAAGGGCTGTCCATGCATCCTTGATGTGGGATATGGGATGGTGTAGCCATGCATGTGTGGGAATGGTGAGATGGAACATCCAACAGCCTGGAAAAGGGTCAGGCAGCATTTAAAACCCCTCTGCCACATCCCTGGAAGTGTCCAAGGCCAGGTTGGATGGAGTTTGGAGCAAGCTGGTCTAGTGGAAGTTATCCCTGCCCATAGGAGGAGGGAACTCCATGATTTTGAAGGTCCCTTTCAACCCAAATCATTCCATAATGATTATATGGAAAGCAGGGAGATGAAGGGACATGGTGAGGTTTGATTTGCTCTCAGTGTTGCAGCGACCCTCAGTGCCACTCAACCATCCCCTCCATGTGAGCAATTGTCCTGATGCCATAGCCCTCTGCTGCTGAACGGCCCAACCAGGTGGAATTCCTGATCCCAGCCCTACCTGTCCCTCCTTAGCTCCGTGCTGGGCCCTCTGGCTGTGCTCCTTTGGAGCCTGATAGATTCTGTCCCCCTGGCTGAGCAGGGATCCGCGGCTGGAGCCTCGCGCTCCCCTGGGCCAGGTCCCGGCGGTGTAAGCGGATCCCTGCAGCTCAGGGCTTGTTATGTTTCCCAGCACAGTCTGTGCCGGTTAATTTGGACCTCCAGGAATTTGGAGATGCTCCTTCCAGCAGGGAGGCCCCTGGGTAAGACATGGCATCTTCTCTCCATGACGTAAACCCTTCCTGGGCCAAATAGCTCCATGCCCCAGCACGGATCACGGAATCACTTAAGCTGGAAAACTCCTTTAAGACCATCACGTTTCCTGCTGTAAAACTGCACCTTGAAACCTTCACCCTTCTCCACCCTGGGGATGTAAAGTTTCATTATGGAGGTGCAGGAAATGGTGGGAATAATGCGAGTGCCTTGTGGTTGGGGTTATCCTTTGGGATAACTCCGTGCTTTGATGGATCTCCCTCTGCAGGACCACGGGTAACTCTGGGGGAAGCCCGTGGGTGGGGGCTGAGGTCCCGGCAGGAGGTGGGGATGCATCAGGTGTCAGCCTTGGGTGCCAGCCAAGGTGTCTTCTAACAGCACCCCGGGGACCTGGCGCTGCCCTGGGGGCGAGGGAGCCAAGCAGTCCCAGGGCGAGGTGCCCTCGGGAGGGGAGGAGCAGCTGGGGGACAGGCAGGGGACACTTGAGAACCAGCTCCCTGCATCCCAGGGGGCCCTGGCCGAGATGCAGCTGCCAAGCAGGTCAGGAAGGATGGACACCTCCCGATGGCTTGGATCAATGTGCAGGGGTCTGGAGGATGGTTTGGAGCAGATTTCCCCCTGAGGTCAGGCACGTATTAGATTTGGAGGCTGGGTTTCCCTGCAAAATCCCACAAATTTACACACAAATCCTATTTGGAATCTTATCCTGTTCTTTGCAATTCCCTGAAAATAAGGCCCAAATATTCCTCCTTCTGCTGTTTTGTTCTCCCACCGTCCCTGACTTGCCTGTGTTCAACAGGGTCCACCTGAAGTGCTGATGTTTCTCTGTCAAGGCCTTTCTTGACGCTCCAAAGTTTTTTATCCTCATCCCATTTCCTGTTTTTCTCCCTGTGTGTATTCCTGAAATGGTCCCTCCTGCATGACATAAATCCAAAGTTTCTGTAGAATCATACTAATGGAATCGTTTGGTTTGGAAGGGACCTCTAAAGTTCATGTAACTCCAAACCCCAAACCCTCTTGGCTTCAATTAAATTGTTCAAGAAATCATGGAATGATTTTGGTTGGAAGGGACCTTAAAAATCATTTTGTTCCATCCCTCTGGCATGTCCCCTTGCAGGGACACCTTCCACTATCCCAGGTTGCTCCAAGCCCTGTCCAGCCTGACCTTGGACACTTTCAGGGATCCAGGGGCAGCCACAGCTTCTCTGGGCACCCTGTGCCCATGCTTCACCACCCTCACATGGAGGATTTTTTCCTGATGTCCAATCTAAACTTACTTTCTGTCAGTATGAAACCATTCTCTCTTTTTCTGTCATTACAGGCCCTTGTAAATTGTTCCTTTCTGTCTTTTTGTAGATCCCTTCAGGTACTGGAAAACTGCAATTAGGTCACCCCAAAATCTTCTAATTTTCTTGTTTTATGATCATCCAGACCCTCCCATTCAAGATTTCATCAGGGTTAAACCAAGCACCAAATGAATCACTCCTGGCTCCTTCTGCAGGAGCATCCCCATCATCCCATCCTCAGACTGGAATTCTGTGGAGGCTGTTAATTATAGCTGCAATTCCCTCTGGAATAATGACTTTTCCCTGTCCCCTCACCGCTGCTTTGTGTTCCCACATCACCCTCCCGCCCAGCAGCATCTCTCTCCAGCAGGAAGTTTAAAATCCAGGTCTCCTGAAGGAAGTGGAATCGCAAGGGTCATTTTCGCCTCTGCAGATGCTAAATCGTGCTCTGCTGACTGCTGGAAAACCTTTCCCTCCCCCTCCCAATCCATGCAGAAGTTTTGCAACAGCAGCAAATCCCTTGATAACCCGCCTGTGCTGGAAGCAAAGCCCTCCCCAACTCAGCGCACCAAGAAGTGCAGAACATCAGCTTCCCTCATATCCCTCTGTTTCCCTCTTTTTCTCGGGAGCTCCAGGCAAGGGACAGACTTCTGAGCCCGGCTCTTTCTTCAGGTCCTAATTCGGGGCCCTTTGCAAAAGGATTAGTTTCTGTTTGAAGGGGTTTTTTTCTGCTCTGGGGTAGTATCCAGGCAGGAGAAGCCAGCTAAGGGAGAGAGGAGCCTCACAGAGTCCATTTCTGCTCCCTTTTCCCTGTCAAACTGGAGGCCTGGGATGGATCAGTGGGACCAGGATGTTGGACCCAAGATGTTCTTTTTACTCTTCTCTGAGGGTTGATTTGGGGCTGGTGAGAAGAAAAGTGGGGACTCAACATTTCTCTACCTCACCCACTTCCAGCTGACTTCCAGGCCCCTCTACACCCTCTCACCCTTCATTTTTCCCTGGATAGAACTAATTCATCCCTGCTGTTGCTTTTCTATTCCCAGCCCCTATCAACAGTTCCCTGACCCTGGTGCCAAGTGCATGGTCCAGCCCATTTTGGTGCTGCCAAACTGCCTTGCATCCCAAATCCCAGTGGCTCCATCCATGTGGCCTCTTGGGACAGCTCCAAAATCCCTTTTGGGAACAGCCCCATCCAGCAGTGGTGCCAGAGATTTTATCCATAGTCCCAGCTGCCTAAGCATCTTCCATGCTTTGCAAGCCAGGCTTCTCACTTTTTCCAGCAGAGAGAGATCTCAATGTTCTTGGGCACAGCACATGGTTGAATGTTGGATCTCCGTGGATCTCCATCCACAAGATTAAATCCAGTCGTGAATCCATAAATTGATCCATGAATCTGTAAGCTGATCCATGGCTTGTTTTCCCTCATTGTTTGCTCCTGGTGGAAACTCCTGGCTCGAAGCCTTACATCCAGAGCTTGGGCTAGTTTAGGATAAAGGATTGCAATTCCAAGGATAGGCCTGTGGCATAAATTGGCTGTGAGAAAATCCACTTCCATATATTCCAGAGACATCTTCATCTGGGCTCTCATGTTCAGTGCATGGACCGTTCTTATCTAAAGGAAAGTCCTGCAGAAGGGTTTGATGGAGACTGGGATCATCATCCCAGTCTGAGCTTGAAGAAGCAGGAGAGAGAGACACAATTCCATGGATTCCACAATGGAGTGTTGTTTGTGCTTTCCTGCTGTTTTGTCCCGGCTCCTCTGTGCTTCCACATTGTCCCAAAAATTTCAAGCATTCCCAATCCCAAGGAGTCCTCTGGCCTTGCCACTTATGAATTCCTGGTTGGACTCAGTGATCCTAGAGGTCTTTTCCAGCCAAAAGGATTCTGTGATTTCCATGATGATTCCTGTTTCTTCTCCCACATTGTTCCCAGGTTTTTAGAGCTGGTGGGAAGCAATTGTTACAATCCCAAAGCTTCTCCAGGGTCACCACCAGCCATGTCTCCATCCTCCCGCATTCAAACTCTGAATCCATAGCACAAAATCATGGAATCTACTGAACTGGGAGAGTCTCACAAGGATCACTGAGTCCGACTCCTGGCCTTGCACAGGACAACCCCAACCATCCCACCATCCAACTCCATTACAATCTAAATTGCTGGAAGTTTCTGAACTGACTAGAAGATTCTACCTTTGGCCAAAACTGCTTTAAACCCTCAGCTCTAAATCCCTGTGGCCCCACAACAATTGAGTGGCTCCATCATCAGGTGAATGTTTTCCCATTTCCATCCTGCCCAAAGGGAAGAAACCTCCGGCTTTTATCTTTGAACAAACCTTCCAACACCCTGTGGAATTTCCTCTCCTCCCTCCACAGCTTGCGCCTGGCTCTTGCTGCTCTCCAGCTGAGCTGAGTGCAGCCTTGGGTCAAGTGTAATCATTTTTATAGAGCTGGGGATCAATAACTGCTGGAGAGAAATGCTGTGTGTCAGAGTCCCCTCGGATCCTGGAAAACCTAAGGAACACTACATGGAAGAACACTTACTGTATTACTGCTGCAGGGGGATGGAACTCCGTGCCAGAGGCTTGGCAGGGCTTTGGAAGTTTTGGAGAGATTCATGCCCAGCTTCTCTGGGAATAGGGAGAACATCCCTGCCCTGCACAGCCCTTCCTTCTCCCCATCTTTCCCAAGGAACCTCCCTATTTTACAAACACCAGCTGCAAGAACACCTGTGAATCAGTGCCTTTTCCCAAGCTGATGGATGAAGGAAAGCATGGAAACACATACATTTAACACCATTCTGCCCCAAAACTGGGAAATTATTTTAATGGTTTATGTTTTTTATTTCCTGTTTCTGTGGTCTCCTGGAAAACCTGGAATTTCCAGGGATAAACACCTAGATCCAATCCCTGCAAAACCCTTTGGGACAAAGCGTTGGATAAACATCAACAGAAAAACTCTGGGAATAATCTAAGCTGGCGAAAAATTCTCCTGGGATGGAACCGAGCTTAATTTGGGTAATTGGTGGCTTGAAGAGAAGGAAGTGGGGATGAAAGGGAAGTGCCATCAGGGGACGATTGTCCCTTTCCTCTCACATGACACTTCCTTGGTGCACCATGGGTGATCTGGGGGGTGTTAAGGATGTGTGGGATTTGTCCAAGCGTTTCCAGAGCCTTGCCACCTGTGTCTGTTACCTCCCTCTCCTTTTCCCATCTCTGTCCCCTCTGTAGTTATTCCAGTGGAGTTGGGGTCAGGAAATAACTGAGGGAGATTTCCAAGAGATTCCTGCTCTGCATGGAGAGGAAGAGCTCGTATCCCTTTCCCCACCACATTCATGGACATGATCTCCAGACTATCCTGAGGATGAATCCAGCTTTAGCCCTCCATGGCCTAGTCCAGCCTAATCTGGGAAATGAAAATTGATGCTTGGCTTGGTGAGATGCAGCATCATCACCTCAGGGTAGGAATCCAAGGAATGAGCAATTAGTCATGGATGGGACTGTCACCCATCCCTGGGTGTCTTTCTCTCTCTTCCTGGTTTTCCATGGTGGTGGTTTGGTGTCCCCGCAGTGGGAGTGGAGGAACTGGAGAAGCAGAAATCATTTCCAGGTATGTTGAGTCTCTCTGGGTTAGAATTATGGTTTGCACAAGAGGAGTTTTATAGGACCATCCTTTGAAAAGGGAAATTCTTCTCCCATTCTAAGAGAGATCAGTTCCTGAGATTTGTCTGCTCCTATTCTGTTGCTCCACATAGCAGAATGGGGATAGAATCCTAAAATAAGGGAATAATTTGTGTTGCAAAGGAACTTAAAAGACCATCTGCAAGAAGCAAGGAGACCTTCAACCAGATCAGGTCGCTCAGAGCCCCATCCAACCTGATTCTGAATTTTTCCATGGGTGGAGCACCCACCCCCCTGGAATTGTTCTCGTGTTTTTCCACCCTTTCCAAGCAGGAAAGCTTTAGGGAACCTTAATGTTTCAGATCTGTCTGAGAACTGAAATGCACTGACAGGAGTCGGGGTGGGGTTGGGAAGCCATTGATCCCGTCTCCATCCATTTCTGAAGAGTTTTTCCATTCACCCATCCATACATCCATCAAACCATCTCCAATCCATCCTCTCGGTGCTGCACAGGAAGTTTTGACAGGCGGAGACGGGAATGTGCCAGGTCATCACTTCTGTTACTGTTGCAAATGAATTTTATGGATGGTTATTTACATCTGACTTTATGACCCACCACTTTCTACTGAGGAAAGACATTTTAATCCATAGGAAAGATCTCTAGGGCCATGGTTTTATCAGACAGAAGAAATCTGATCAGAGCACATCTTCAAGCCTGGAGTTCCACTGGTCCTGTTTCCTTCCAACAACACCATGCAGTGATTTTGGAGGAATTTCTGTGCAGATTCCTTGTGCCAGAGGTTTAACTCCATTAACATGCTTGAATCACAACTGGGAATGTGCCCCCACTCCCTCTTTGCCCCCTTTTAGGACACCTGAACCTTGTACCTGCTCTGACCGAGGCTGGTATCAGCCATGGATTCATGGCCACGGGATATTTTGCCCAAGGGATATTTTGCCCATGGGATATTTTCCCAACAAAATCCTCCTCCCCACTTCACCCTCTCCTGCTGGATTGGTAGGTTGAGATGGGATCTGCTCCTCCACCTGTCTTCCTAATCCCTCCTTCCCACCTGGATGGGACTTTCTGAGTCTGAATCCATCTCCAAAGCACAGGTTGGGTTTCTCCTGCTTGTTCCTCATTTGGTCCTGATTCCCTCATCCCTAGTGCCAATGAACTCCGTATTCCATCTCATCCTTACCTGAGAGACTTTGGTTCTTCCATGATGAACAAAATAGATTAAACTTTATCACCTTCCCTTCTCCTCCTCCTGGCTGGAGCTCAGCTAATGGTCATCCAAGTCCTGGCCTCAATCCTGATGGATTCTGGTTGTCCAGAGGAGAACCAGGCTGTGTCCAGGATCCAAACCAGGCTCTGCAGTGGGAGATGTTGTCCCAGGACATCCTGCCCACACAGCTGTCCCCTCACCTGACGACCCCAAACCACAGTGGCACTGAGCAGCTCACACCATCCAGCTATGCTGCTTCAGCATCTCCTCAGCCATGGTGAGGCACATCTGGGTGCTGTGTCCAGTTCTGGGCTCCTCAGGACAGGAGGGACATGGAGCTCCTGGAGCAGGTCCAGAGGAGGACAACGAAGATGATGAAGGGACTGGAGCATCCCTGACAAGGAAAGGCTGAGAGAGCTGCGGCTGTTCAGCCTTGAGAGGAGACACAGCTGAGAGGGGACCTCATCCCTGTCTGTCCCTGTCTGCAGGGAGGGCTCAGAGCATGGACCAGGCTCTGCTCTGGGTGTCCCAGCAATGGCACAAGAGGAACAGGCAGGGACTGATCCCAGGAAATTCCACCTGGACATGAGGCAGAACTTCTTCCCTTGGCAGTGACCAAGTCCTGAACAGAGACAAGAGAGGGTAGGAGTCTCCCTCATTTGAGACATTCCAGAGCCCTCTGGACACAGTCCTTGTGCTGGGTGCTCTGGGATGACCCTGCTGGAGAAGGGAGGTGAGACCAGATGATTCCACTGTGGTGCCTTCCAACCTGACCCATTCCATAATTCTGTGGCTGGACATCACTCCAACATCTGGAGTGATGAGTGAGCCAGCAGTGACCATGGCCACACCACGGGCAGCTTTGGAGCTGGTGGGGGAGATCCTGACCAGGCTGGGACAGGACTATCCAAACCCACAACCTGCTCTGCAGGCATTGGAAGCAGCAGGAAGCTGGGCACGGCCTCTCCCCCTCGCAGCCTGCAGTTAAATATTGACAAGGGAGGGCTGTTTTTAAGGGATGACTGATTTTATGAGCAATCATCAAGGAACGCGGGGATGCCACGAGCTCATCCAATATCCTGTCTCTGAGAGCATCCCCTCCCAGCTGCCTGGGAGGAAGGAGTCAGCCCCTGTAATGGACACTTATCCAATAATTTGCCAAAGGGGGCAGTTTCTCGCTAACCTCAAGTGGTTTCTGTTTGGCGTGTGGCCTGAAACACAACCCTGACATCCCTCATAAATATTTATCCCAGCTGCCGGAGCAGTGGAGGAGATGTTTGACCACATCCAGCCTTTGTGGGAGTTTTCTAAGCACTTGTTTCAGAGTGCCCCCCCTGTGCTCAGGGCAAAGGGCAGCTCCTGAGTCAGCTCCAATCTCCTGCCAAGGAAGCCTCCCGGGAGGAAATGAACCTGGAAATGTGTTGGGGTGCAGTAGATCCTCTGGATTTGAATATTAATCAGGATCAGGGCATGGAATATTCACTCATCGTCCCTAATTGTCAGCATAGGGTTTGACACCTTTTCTACCTGGCTGCTCCAGACCCTGGTGGCTTGAGGACACAGGAGCTCTTAGAGGCCGGGGTGATCTCTCCACCATGCCCCCAAATGTCACCCTCCAGGGCTCCACCTGTGTGTCGCCAGGGATCAGGATGGGGATTGCTCACCAGGACTGGGAGGCCAGGGAGCAGGGATGAGGCTGGGGCTCCAAAGACCCTGTTTTTCCTGTGTTAGGGGTTCTTTTGGCAAGGTGTGGGAACACCCTGAGCTCCATGGCAATGCTCAGTCCTGCCCCAGACCCTGCTGTGTTTTGTAACATCCAGGCTGAAAGACCTGGGACAATCCTTGCATTCCCATCTGCTGACACTTTTTGGGAATATTGCTTTGGTTTCTGCTCCCTGTTTTCCTCCCTGGGATGCTCTGAACCCCCCCTCAAGGGACACATATTAGGGAGCCACAGCAGAGCCCCAGGGGGACCCTGCATATATGCCAGCCTTGCCCATGTCCAGAACTGGAGCCTCTCCCCTCCTGATTTTGGACACATCCAGGCTCATTTGAGGTGTGGGGGCGCAAGGGTTAAGCCCTTGTCCTTTAGGAGCAATGAATTTATCTCATCACTCACTCCGGGTCCTCCACCCCCGGAGCAGCATCCAAGGAAAGCCTCCCTCCCCCAGTTCCTGGGGGCAGCCAAGCCTGAAGCCCCTCTCGCTTCCCACCAGCGGGAACAATGTTATTCTGCACCGAGGCAATTACCGCCACCTAATTAAAACCGAGGCGCGTGCCATCCCTCAATGACACGGCGGGTGGAGGTGGCAGGGTGCAGGGAAGGCGGGGAGCAGGGAAAGCGGATACTCTGCCTTATTCCCCCCTTTTTTTTCCAGACCTCCCTCGCTACTCCCCTGTGGGACTTTGCTCCCCAGGAAGCTCAGGAAGGTGGGGAGGAGGGAGGGGGAATGGGAGGAGGGACAGAAAAGAAATGGATGCTCGGGGGGGCTTTGTCCCATCCTCTCCTCCCACCCCTCCCCTCCAACCTTTTACACTGCCACTCAGCTCCAGAGGCTCTTGATTGACTTTAAATGTAATTAAATCGCAGGCACGCCGAGGATAATTCAGGGAGGTTTCATTGCCCGTCGGAGAGAGCGAGGCAGCGGAGACAGAGGGGTGTTAATAATGCACTTTTTATTGCCGGGCAGTTGGAAGAGGTTCAGGGAATTTGTGGAGAGGGAGGAGCCTTGGACCGGGCAGGGGAATTTGGATGGGGGTGGGCGAGTCTGGGATTTTTGGATTCGATCCCAAAAGTCTTCAGAGGGATGGGGGAATGCCCCGTGGCCAGTCAGTTGGGGCATCCCTGCCACATTATCCCATGGGAAGGCTACACGTTTGGATCAATCCCCAAGGGATGCGAAGGTTCTCCCAGGCAATTAGTGCCAGGAAAAGAGGAAACAGCTCTGCCAGGGGAGCTTCAGGTTGGACATCAGGAAGAAATTCTGATTGGGTTGTCAGGCATTGGATTGCGCTGCCCAGGGTGGTGGTGGTGGAGTCACCATCCCTGGATGCGTTCAAGGAATGACTGGATGTGGCAGGGGATCGGTCACAGGTTGGACTGGAAGATCTTGGAGGTGTTTTCCAAGATTCTGTGAGAATTCTCTGAGAAAAGAGTGAATTCCTCTTGCACAGTCAGGAATGCCCAACTCAGGATGAGAACTCCTGTTTTGTTCACAGTATCTTGTGGATCCTTGCTGTGTCCCACCACATGGGGGGACAACTCTGCTTCAGATCCTCTGGGAAAACCCAGATTTTCTGAACTCTAAATTGGGTGATTTTTCCCAAACTGGTCTTTCAGCTGATGATGATTTTTCCCACTTGTCTATTTTATTTCTATCTCTTTTTCTTTATTCCCCCAGAAATCACTTCTGCTGCTTCCTCTGGAAGATAAACTGAGCAAATACATCCCTTGCGAAGAAGTCCTTTCATTAATTTAACTGGGTTTCAGGCTGCCCCAAATCCAGGTCTGACAGCTCCATGCTTGGCTCAATCCAGAGAATATCTGGAGAACTCCTGCATGGCATGGCAGGGGTTCACTTGGTGTGAACATGGTGGCACATCCAAAATTCTGGCTGGAGAAACAAGAAGAGCAATCTGGATTTCATCAATATGGAAAAATTCCCAACAGAAGTGAAGTAGGTTGAAGGTGACTTCGAGGTTCATAAATGTTGGAGGCTTTGCTGTCACTGCCTTGTTTGGGAATGATGTTGGTTGCAAAGAAGGGTCCAATGGTGCTGTGGCACCCTCCTGTCTCTAACTGGTTTTACACAATCCTAGGTGAGTCTTACTAAGCTATGCTTAAGTCTGGGTCTGGTGGGACCTGAGGAATGTGTTGTTGGTCCACACTGGTAGACTCTGACAATTGCATGAGACAGAACTTCCTCTTCCACTTAATTTTTGTCATTTGTCACATCAGGCCACTCTGCCTCAGTTTGAGATTCAGAGGTGAAAACATGGGATGGGGATGAGTATGTCCTTGGAAAGAGGGCATGGCTGAAAGGTTTGGGGGTAGAGGAGGTCGGGCTTTCATCAAGGAGGCATCTCAAGTAGCATTTCTTGTGGTGGAAGCTGTTTCAGGGGCTGTTTCCAGAAGAAGGAACATTTCACAGTTTGTTGAATGAGAAGCAGAAGTTGCCTGAAAGGGGGATCTCTGACCCCCTGCAGAATTAGAGTTGTCCTTCAGAGGGAGCCCACAGGGTCTTGAGACCCAACCAGTCCATCTCCTATCACCTGCTGGTTGATCCTCTTCCTAAATTCCCAAGTTTGGAAGCCTGGCTGGGCCAATGTGGCACCTTGCATGGTGCTTTGCTGTTTGCTACAGTAAAATCTCCTCTCCACTGGTGTCTTAATTTGGGAGAAGATGCTTTGATCAACCCAGAGCAATCAGCTGAACTCCCTCAAGAGTCATTACCCCTTGATGCTCTTGGTATTTTGTTCCTCTGGCCACCATGGGACCACCCACAGCTCATGGAGCAGAAGATGCAAGCTGCAGCTCCCATCTTCTTCCAGGTCCCAGAGAGCTGGTCAAAGGGTCCAGGAAATGGAATTCCAGGTGTGGAATGGGTCCCCATGCCTGGTTAGGCCGGGCAGAGCCCGCTGGAGCATCTGATGGGGCGGGGAGGGGGTGGGGAGCGGATTAAAATTCTCGTTTCTTCACGCTGGGTGAGAACGCTACAGTGGATTAGGCCGGGAGCTGCTCCTGGCTGCGGTGCTGTGCTGAATTAGCAACATGTTTGAATGAGATAAAAGGGGCAGCTTTACCCCAGCGCCCTCGTTCCACTAATCCCACTACAGCTGTGAAATGAAGAAAAGCAGATCGGCTTTACTCCCTTCCCTGACTATTTCCTACCCTTGAGACCGAGGCAGCTCCGCACACATTTACCAAACCTGACCCCACAGGCAGATTCCTGCTCCGGCTGGGTGCTCTCTTTGCTGTGCCGGGCCCTATCCCAGGACTTTTGGGATGGGAGACTCTTGGAAAATGGGGTTGGTAGGGGTTGGACTTTTGGAGAGTGGGGTTGGTTGCCCTGGGAGGGGTTTGACCACCTCGTCAAGCTTTACAAGATTCCGCGTTGCTGTGGTGTGTTGCCACGGATGTGCTGGAGGAGGGAAAACTCATCCCTGTTCCAGCAGGTCACCTCAGCAGCATGGAACAGGTGGGGTTTTCTCCTGCTTTTCCCTGGGAATCTCTCAGGCAACTAAATGGAGGATGCTCTTTGGTCCTGCAGCTGGGACTGCGCCCACCCAACCTCCAGGTCACTGATGACACTTTACCCTGTGGTAGCACCTCTTGCTTGTTCATGGATGTCCCAGTCTGGGACAGGTCACAGCTCCAGGGGCATGGACAACATCTCCTGGTGCTGGAGGTGATCCCACCAGTGCAACTTCATCTTTCAAGTGGGTCCCAGTGTGGTTCCAACACCTTATTCACACAAGGATGTTGCAGTGTTGGGATAACTTGGCACCACGAGTCCCCTCTCCTCCTCATGCAAAGTGAAGTTTATTAAGGGAGATGAGAGAAGGAGACTGTAAATAGCCAGGTAAAGATCTGGGAGATCTTTAAAAATAATCTTAACAATGTTTTAAAAAGGATCTTGGAGGTCTTTTCCAGCCTCAATGACTTGGAGGTGATAGAACTTGGAGGAAAGGGTTGCAACCAATGTTTGGGTCTGTTGACTTACTCCTGAAATGGGTTATTTCTTTCTTATCAGTGAGCCAGGAGTCACAACAGCTGGATATCACTTCCCTGGAGCTGGGGAGCTCAGATTTGTCCTTGTCCCAGTCACTTAAAGGCTGGAATTCATCCCTTCTGTTCTGGGAGCTGTCACACAGGTGTAGCCATTGGAATGGTGCTTTTATGCTCCTGCACAGCCAGGAGTTTAAATCTGTGCCATCCACAAAACTGAGGGAATAAATTGTCCACTTGGATGGAGTTTTCTGCCTTAGGAAGAGTGGAAAAATTCCCGCAGCTCCACTGTGTGGATCAGCTTGTTGTGCAGCCATGGGAAAGAGGAATCTCCGCTGCACACACCCCGTTTATCCCATCAAAACACTTTTTTACCCACATCTCCATAACATGGGTAGGAAAACAAACCTGCTGTAGGATTGGATCCATCTGTTTGAACAGGAATCAGAGAGATTTGGAAGATGGATGAAGCTTGGTGTGGTTTTCCTCAAAAAATCTGTTTGTGTGGATGCAGAACTAGTTCAGCTGGAAATTTTTCTTCCAAGGAAAGGTTCAAGAGAGTGCACAAGGAATCTCATGGAGCTTCATCCTTACTCCTGCCAAATGAGAGACTTGACCTTTCTTGAATTATTCCTCTTATGCAATAATTTCAAAATACAAAGCTTTTTATGTTCCATGTTTTCACCTCTGGAAGAGCCCTTTCCCTTAATGGCTTTGTGTCTCTTGATCACTGTTTAGAAGGTCAACCACAACAACTGGAGCTCCATCCCCATCTCTGCTTAAATCTTGGCATTTCCCAACAAGATAATTGTGCAGAGAGAATTAATTCAGGTGGTCTGAACATCCAGGACTTATTTTTCTCCTTCTGTGGAGGACACTTGAGTTTCTTAACCTTCAAACCAGCAAATCTGATGTGTGAAATGAAAGTTGAACTTCTCAACCTCCAAAACCTCAATTCCCACCTGAGAAGTGGGAGTTGAGCTTTCTAACCTCCAAAACAGCAATTCTCACCTGTGAAGGTGGAGGTTGAGCATCCCAGAATCCAAGAGTGCACAAACCAATCACCTTTTCTGACCCAGAGGTGTAATTAGTTGATGTTTTCCTTAAGTTGTGGCCTAATTTCAGCATGATGAGCACCAAAATGTTTCTATGATGAGGAACTCTGATCCCACCTTCTCCAGGCATGGCTGATCCCCAGATGGAGCCATTGAAAAGCCTCCTCACAGCAAAGTGAGGATGATAAGGGTGATAAGGGTGATATGGCCCCTATCTGGGTTTGCATTTTGGGTTGGATTCATAGAATCATGGAATCACTGAGCCTGGAAAAGCTCTGCAAGATCATAAAATCCAATCTTTGACTGAATACCACCACATCAAACGGATTTCAACTCCCTTAAAATTATTTTGGTGCTGAGTTTAAAGCTGAAGGTGACACTGGAATCCTTGGGTTGAAAGGATGGTGCTGTGAGGGTGTCCTGAGCAGAGACCTTGCACAATGATCCCAGCTCCTCATCCACTGCCTGGATAATCAGACATCAGACGGAAGGCAGGGATCTGAATTTCCACTTCCATCCCAAAAGATGGAGCCTGCTTGTGTGTGATCACCCGCAGTTCCCCTCTGCATCCCACATTCCTGGGAGAGGTGGAATCCTTCACATCCTCCATTTCAAAGACGTCTCTATTAACAGGACAATGGGAGAATAAGCACTTTCCTTTATTCATTTCCCCGCTGTCTGATAAAATCATATTGATGATAATTTTCCTTTAATGGACCATTTGCAGTAATTATGATGCAGAGGGTGAGTAATTGGAGCTGACGCCCGATGCCTCCTATGGAACTCGGCAAACTTAATTCACTCCATTGTCTGGGAGAAAGGGAGAGAGAGGAGGGAGACAGGGGGGAGAGGCCAATCCCACAGGCCCCTCTCCCCTCCGAAATGGTCAGCAGAGCAAATTATTGCTTCTTCTGCCTCTGTAGGATTTGCTCCAGTGAATCAATTTGTGCCTTTCCCTTTTCTTCCCTTTCCCACCAGTTCCCAAATTGGCATTCTCTGTCCTGATGCCTCCATGCTCCCAGTTTTCAAGCTCCAGAATAATTTCTTCTGTGTTGTCTGTTATGTGCTTTCCCCCATCACTTACCAGCAGATTCTTCTCTTGGATGTGTCCTGGAATAACAGAATTATTTAAGGTCAAAAAACCCTCCAGGATCACTGAGTCCAACCATTCCTCAGCACAGCCAAGGCCACCACTTAACCATGTCCCCAAGTGCCACATCCACATGGCTTTTAAATCCCTGCAGAGATGGTGTCCAGCCTGTGCCAGGGCTGGAGAGCCTTTCGGTGAGGAATTTTTCCCTAATATCCAACCTAAACCTGCAATGGCACAGCTTGAGGCCATTTCCTCTTGTCCTGTCCCTAGATCCTTGGGAGCAGATCCCAACCTCCCCCTGGCTCCACCCTCTTTTCAGGGAATTGCAGAGAGTCAGAAGGTCCTTCCTGAGCCTCTTTTTCTCTATGCTTTTTCTCCCAGGTCCCACAGCTGCTCCTCATCAGATTTGTGCTCCAGACCTTTGTATTCCTTTAAAAAAATCAAATATCCTTGGGATAGGCCTATATGCAGACTCCCTGCAGCATTATACCATCCTGAATGTCATTCCCTCTGTGTCCTTCTCTGCAGGCAAGAGGAATGAGCCTCTGGAAGGCACCTTGGTGGAAAAACACATTTTCCTGCTGAGGTCCAGTCCTGGATTCCATGGGAAAGCACTGGCTGCGGCCAGAACAAGGAGCTGTGCTCCAGGGAAAAATAAAGTGTGGAAAGATCTGATTATCTGTGAGTAGAAAGCATCCTTGTCTGGGAGAAGGGAATTGGGAAACATTCCATCCTGGGTTTGAGGATGTTGGTCTCTTTGGAAGTGTCCGGGTTTAACCTGTCAAGGTCACACAGACACTTCCTCAATCCCCCTCAATTCATTTGGATAGGGAGAGATTTAGGAATAGAAAAGTAAATTTGGGTAATTGAGATAAAACCTGTTTAATAGGTCAGAAAAGGAAGGGGAAATAATGACAATAATCATAGAATTTCAGAATGGTTTGTGTTGGAAGGGACCTTAAAACAAATCCAGTTCCAACCCTCCATGGACAGGGACACCTTGATCCCCTGAAGGTGGAGATGGGACGAAGTTGTGGAGGGATGAACCTGAATGCTCTTGGTAGTGATGCAACCAGCTAGCCCAAATCCATGGGATCATCCAATGGGAGGTGGGGCTACAGGGAGAGCAGGGAAATTTGGACAGGGAGAGAATCTGTGTATCACCATAAACCAGAACAGATACAAAAACAGTTCATCAGTATTCTTGGAACTGAACTGGGATGGAAATGAACATTTCTTTATGCATTCTGGCAGATTGACTCCTTGGAAAAAAATGATGGAGGCCAATTGAGCAATTGGGTCCCAACAATTGGTTGCAATATTTTGTTTCAGTCAGGAGTGCGCTCCAAGTTGGCTCCAAGTTTGGTCTTTTTTTTTTCTAATTCAAGATGAATTTCAAGAGTTGTTCTCAGCTGCAAAATGAAAATGTCTCTTTTAATGCATTTCCTTCTATTTTTAATTTCTTGGAATCAGGAAGGCATTTTAAGCACCGAAAATTCAATGGAATTCAAATGTGGCTGAGAAATGCTTCAATACTGTTAAAACTCCTTTTTTTTTTTTTCGTTCTAAGAGATTTTTCAAGAGAAAACTTCTCCCCAAGCTCTGCTCTCTGGGAAATTTGGAGTGATAAATTTTGTAGTTACGAAAGACCAATGGATGTCTTTGTGGAGAAATCTGGGAGAAGAGCAGCCCTCCTCCCATCTCCTGATTTCTGCCTCAATCTCACTGAGGAATTGCCTTTGAGTTCTGCGTTTTCTCCCAGGTTTCATTTCTGGAAATTAGCTGCTAAGAGGAATGAAACTCTTGGATTTTCTCCTGTGTGTGGATCCAACTCTCTGCCCATCCATCTCTCTCCATTTCACAGAGCTAAAGCAGCTGTTTTGTCCAGCTTTTCTTATCCATGGGAAATAAATAATGGGGAAATGAAATGTGGTGCTCTTGGAGACAGGGGTTGAGTTTTGCCTCTGTTTTTTGGGGGGACAAATCTTGGAACAAGGTGTTCTGGGACTTCTGGGACCGTTCTGGAGTGTGGTCTTCATGGTTCAGAGATTTCCTGGAAAACTGGGCATGGATTAGACCCGACAAGTGTCCTCTCCACCTGGGACAAACATCTGCCAAGCATGAATGGCTCAAGGTGGCCAGACTCAACTCTTCATCCCTGGAAGTGATCCCGGAAAGGTTGGATGGGGTTTGGAGCAACCTGGGATAGTGGAAAATGTTCAAGGTGAGGTTGCTCCATACCCCATCCAACTTGGCAGTGAACACTTCCAGGGATGGACAGCCCCCAGTGCATCCACTCCTCATGGGAGAGGCAGCAGCTGATGTTTGCTTTGGAAACACATCTGGCTTTCCCATCCCATGCATGGGATATGACCAGTCCCTCCCAAATCCCAGTGCTTGTTCTGTGGGAACCAGCAATATTTCCAAGGATTAATAGGAAAGCTGCTCATTAGTCCAGGAATTTAATAGGAATTTAGCCCGGTGTTAGATGCCAATTATTTTCATCTTTGCCCCTGGTGATGTTGATGGGGAAAAGTGGATCTGGACCCTGTGAATGGCTGAAATTCCATTCAAAACTGGGCATGTGTTTTGTTGGAATAGGATTTCTTTTGGATTAATGGCTATTCCTCCTCTTCTCCATTACTCTTTATAACTGGAAGATTCTCCTTCAGGGAAGGCTGAAGGATACAGCCTTTTCCAAGGCTGCTTTGTTGTTTCTGACAGGACTAAAGCCAGCCCTGCCTTTAGTCCAGAATAATTTTGAAAAAAAAATTTATGGATGCCCTTTATTTTCCCAAATGGGACCAAGCCATTCACAACAAAAGGGATCATCACCTTCTCCCGCGGGATGGTGGCATCAGTTCTAAAACCCTGTGGTAGTTGGCAGTGGATATCAGTAATTATGGGAAAATAAATTATAGGGATGGCACAATTATCCCAGAGCCAAAGGCAATAAACCCAGACACGCAGAGTTAATGTGAAAGTTTAAAGAAATCCAATATTTTAAGGTGGTATTTCCCAGGATCCAAAGAGCCCTTGGCCAGCCCCTCTGGAGTTCCAATCACATTTCAAATAATTGGAAATTGGGATACAATCTATGTTTGCTTTTGCAAGATGAATAGGAATATTCTCCCTCTCTACTTTTTTCACCTGGAAAAGCCTTTTAAAAATAACTAAGTTCATTTTCTTCTCTGATTTTTAGGTTCCTGATGAGGGAACCTAAATGTTTCTATTTTTTAGTTACAAATAATGGCAAAAAAAAATCTCAAAAAGCTTTAAAAATTCATCAAATCAAATAGGATATATTTAAATTTTTCATCATTTGGGAGAAAGTATGAATTTGGGGAAAATTGCAGCAGGTTTTTTGGGAATCTCTCATTGGAAAAATCTGATTTGTTGTCCTGTGGAAATCTTCCACCTTGCACATCCGAGGCCAAGACATCTGGATGGCAAACACTTCCTGGGAAGGAAGTGGGAATTGGTGGGAAAGGATTAGGAGTGGCTGGGAACAGGCTGGAATGTTGTGAGATACTTGGATATGGTTTGGGATAAATCCCTAGTGGTGAATAGACAGATCTGGGTCCTGAGAGAAATCCATGTCTGTTGGCTAAATCCCGGAGCAGGATGATCCCTTCCAATCTGCAAGGAAAGTGGAATTTTGGGGTGTCTTCTTCAGCCTGGAAGGCGCATCTGGGCCTCATCTGATTAAAATGAAAACTTTATTCTATGAAGTTTTGAGATAGATTGAGGAGATCCAAAAATGTAGGATCCTTCCATCTTTTTGGCCGCCATAGCCAGGACAAACTGGGAAAACAAACCTGTGCTGGAAACGGCAGATTTCCCAGTGGATTCCTTATTTTCCTTTCCACATTGAGGAACTGCTTTTTTCCGTGTTTCTGTTTGTTTAGTTGTCCATTTGGGTGTTTTGTTTGGGGGATAGTTTTTATTTGTTCTTTTGGGTTTTTTGTTGTACTGTTTGGGTTGGTTTTGGGTTTTTGTACATGCATGTTATCCCTGGATGTGATGACTATGGAATGTCACCCAGTTTAGGTTCCAGCTCTCCCAGCTTTGACCATTTAATTGATTTCTTTCCACAGATGAGTGGAAAAATCAGGAAACTGACTCTGGACTAATCCTGGGGTAGCAAATGCATCCTGTGAATTCAAAGGAAGGAACCTTATTCCATTCATTTCTTGATTCTGAGGAAAATCATCATAGAATCATGAACTAATTTAGGATGGAAAAGCCCTCTAAGATCATTGAGTCCAACCATTCCTCAGCCAAGGCCACCACTAAACCATGTCTCCAAGTGTCACATCCACGTGTATGTTAAATTCCTCTAAGAATGGTGACTCCACCTCTACTCTGAGCTGGGCCCCTCTTTCCATGAAGAATTTTTTCCTAATATCCAGCCTAAAGCTCCCCTGGTGCAACTTGAGCCATTTCCTTTCATCCTGTCCCTTGTTCCCTGGGAGCAGAGCCTGATCCCACCTGGCTCCACACTCCTGTCAGGGAGTTGTGGAGAGCCAGGAGGTTCCCCCTGAGCCTCCTTTTGTCCAGGCTGAGCCTCTTTCCCATCTCCCTCAGCCCCTCCTGCTACTCCAGCCTCTTTCCCAGCTCCAGTCCCTTCTCTGGACATGCTCCAGCATGTTTCTCCAGTGGGAATATTGTGGGAAATGCATCAAAGGCTTTCCTAAAATCCAGGGAGATTCCACAGCTTTTTCCTCATCCATCAAATGTCACCTTGTCAGAGAGGAATCATCACGTGTGACCCTTTTTGGGATGCTGCTTTTTGGGACAGATTTTTTTTTTTTTTTGGGAAAAAGGAGTTGCCTTCCCAAGGGATGCTTGGACATGGCAAACCCTTTTTCCAGTCTGTGTTTTTCTTTTGGAAAGGGCAGGATCCTGATTGAGAGAAAACCCAAACCCTCCATGTCACACCTTGTTTGGGACCCTCTCATCTCAAAGCTTGGCTGCTTCTCTCTTCCCAAAATCTTCCCATTCCTGCTGTTAATGAGGATGGAGCGACTCATTTGGGATCCTGGATGTCTTTATAACCCGAGCCCATGGCTCGGAGCTGCTTCTCCTGATGATTTTAATCTCCTCATCCATCTTTTCTGGTCAATAAACTCCCTCTCGAATCAAATTGTTACTGAACATATCCCGACGCTGATGTCCATCGGACTCTGGGCTCCAGCGGATAATGGAGTTTGTCATAATTAAGTGTCCTTCTTAATTAATTGAGTGGTCAGGATGCTAATTAGCCAGGTTTATTGAGACTGGAGGAGTATGAAGGGCAATACCGCAGCTCATCAAAAGCACTGGGACTGGGAATAAAGTGCAGCTCCCTTCCCTCTCCAGACAAATCCGTGACTCCGGAGATTTATGGATTGGGAGATGGGGATGAGCAGGGTTGTGCTGGGCTTTGTTTCAGTGTGGCCAAGGTTTCCCAGCCTTTGATCCCGTTTTCCACACGTTCCTGGAGCTCGTCCATCACTACAGCCCTGACTCAGGTGTCTCCTCATTCGTTATCCCATGCTCATTCTGGCATTCCTTGCTCAGACAAAGCAGGACTTCCAATAGAAATTTGGGACACCTGATGGCTCATAGTTACATAGGAAATTCCCTGAGTGGGAGTTCCTTGATTTTTCCTGCCCTATCTGGTTTCTATCCTCTAATTCCCAATTCTCAAATCCTCTTTTATTTTTTTTGCAAAGTGTTAACCTGACCTTAATTCTTGAACTTCCTGGTCTATCCCCATGATTCATTAAAAAAAAAAAAAAAGATTTGTCTCTTTATATCCAAAACCAGGACAGGGATTTTCATAAGGAATCAAGAAAAAGTTGGGATCATGCAGCTGAAGGAGGATCTTCATCTGGGATCTGGAATGAAGTCGAGGCTCTATCACTGGGTGTCTGGATTATTTTAGGGAATAATCCTTAAGGAATTTGACTATTCTATCCCAGTTCCTGAACCAACCGAAGCCCAAGAAATCCATCAGGATCTCTCAAGTTGGTTGAGAGTGGTAGGATTGGGAAGAGAGGGAGTGCACTTAGGAAATGAAAGAATATTAAATAACGTTTTGAAATTCTCTTTTTTGCTGCTTGAGGATTGGAGCATTCCCAGGGGGATTGGAGTGAGAATTCCCCTTGGAGACACCCAAGGAGAACCAGGACAAGCTCAGCACCTGTGTAGGGAGTGAGGAGCTTTTATTTGAACTTTTCTTTTCTTTGAGAATGTCTTTTCTTTGGGAAAGACTTTTCTTTTCTTTGGGAAACTAGAGAAGTGGGATCTGTGAAGGCTAAAAAAAAAGTGTTGGAAGTGCACCTGGAAATCTGGGAGTAATCCTGGAGTTGAGGACTCAAGAATTCCTCAGGGTTACAGCCTCCCACATGATAGAGGTGGACTTTGGCATTCTTCATGGAGATTTTTTTACAGAATTCCCTACATTTCTGGGCTCAAGGAACAAAGAGTC
This sequence comes from Melozone crissalis, assembly GCF_028551555.1. Lineage (NCBI taxonomy): Eukaryota > Metazoa > Chordata > Aves > Passeriformes > Passerellidae > Melozone > Melozone crissalis. Next base: position 549,991 of record NW_026535780.1, read on the forward strand.
AAAAGCCTCTCATGCCTTATCCGATCTTGCATCCTTTGTATGCTTAAAAACATGGAATTTGCCCCATCAAAACATTGTTTTACATCCCATTTTTACTCCAAGTGATGAGACTTTGGCCTTATTTTGTCTGGAATAATTCTGTGCCCAGAAAAGATTCATCCATCCTGCCCTGATTTTGGGGGCAGCATCCATAAAATCTGTAATTCCCGCTGTCCAGTATTTATTTTGGTGGCTTTGGCATTGGAGTTTGGCTGTTCCGTGGGAAGAGCAGGCAGGGATGGAACATCTGGAAGGAAGCTTCCCATGCCTGGATTATTTTGAGAAATTCCTGATGGAGATGGCAGTGCAAGGCCAGGACTTCCAAGGAATAAGAACAGAAGGAGGATGCGGAGCTGCTGGAAAAGGTCCAGAGGAAGCCATGGAGTTGCTCCAAGGGCCCTGGAGCCCCTCTGCTCTGGAGCCAGGCTGGGAGAGCTGGGAATGTCCAGACTGGAGAAAGGAAGGCTCCAGGGAGACCTCAGAGCCCCTTCCAGGCCTGAAGGGGCTCCAGGAGAGCTGGAGAGGGATTTGGGATAAGGGATGGAGGGACAGGACACTGGGAATGGCTTCCCACTGCCAGAGGGCAGGGATAGATGGGATACTGGGAAGGAATTCTTTCCTGGGAGGGTGGTGAGGGGCTGGGATGGAATTACCAGAGAAGCTGTGGCTGTTCCTGGATGCCTGGAAGTGCCCAAGGCCGGGCTGGATGGGACTTGGATCAACCTGGGATAGTGGAAGGTGTCCCTGCCCATGGAACCGGATTATCCAGAATGTCCATCCCATTCCAAACCATCCAATCATTCCATGATTATCCCTAACTCACAGAACATTCCTTGAAAAAAGGAATAATCAAATTCCTCATAGTAAAAATCCTCACTTTTTAGTAGAATAACAGGAATTTGGCTCCATGTCTATGACAACTGAAGGGATCAAAGTGATCCAATGATCCATAATCCTCTCGCTGACTGGAGCTGGAATGATCTGTCCAGACAAGGATTGCTCTGCACTTCCCCTGTTCCATATATTCTCTCACAAAATATCAAACCCAAAAATTTTTTGGTACTAGACATAAGATATTTGTATTCTCCATGTTTTAAAATTTAGGGGAAAATTAGTTGTGTAAATTAGTATTTAAGAGATTTTCCTGGTATTTTTCCTTCTTCCTAATGTGATAGGCAAAATGAGGATTAAATCCTGGTCTTAAACATATTAATGATATTTATATTTATTTATAAATATTTATAGGATTTTTTTAAAATATCTGTTTTGGTCTAATAATGCCAAAATTTGGCCAGACGATCCTGATTTAAGGATTTGCCTTAGAATTCACCTGGATCTGTCCTGTTCCACTTTTTCCTTGTGGAAAACCAATCTTAAACAGATAAAAAATATCATTGAATAACTACATTAAATAAAAAACCAAAAAATAAATATAATTTGCATTAATTGAACAGAGCTTGCAGAACATATTCCAGCGGGAGATTTCCATTAGGAAAAGGCAGCTTGATAGAAATTAGGGAAATTCCAGCTTTTGTCAGGACACATCCCTGTATTTTTATGGCTTTTTGGTGACTCAGGAAGGTTCCTTTTGATTTTATGATTTCCAGGACGTTTTAATGGACAGAAACATCAAAGCAGAGACGGCTTGAGGGGTATTTTTAGAAATGTGCCTTCCATAAAAATTCCATATATTTCTATATATACACACTTAAAAATACAATTACAAATACATTTCTATTTTTCCACATCCTTTTTATAAAAATAAATGTAAATATCTTGATGTGGGATGAAGCAGGAGAGGGAATTTGAAAGTGTGACCCAGCCTAATTCCAAAGTATCCCTTTCTTGATGTATTTTCAGTCCCAGATTTAGTAAACCAGCTTATTCCTGGTCAAATTCCTGAGGTGGTACATTTTGGGATTTTCTTTTCTTTGCTCTGCAGTTCAGCTCCCGACAAATGGGTTATACCTGGATATGGGAGGCTGTTGGAAGTGAATTCTGGGAGTGTTTTAAAGGGGAATTATCCCATTCCTGAAATCCATTACTTTGTTTTATTTGGCCAAAATCAAATTCCAGTTTTATTGGAATATTATTGTGTATTTGGGAATGAAAATTCCTCCTTCCTCCTCTTCCCAAATTCATGATTTTTTGGATAAGAAATAAAACTGATCCTGCAGTGGATTCCTGATATCTCTCAGTTCCCAGGTGGTGGGATGAGATCCTGGTGCCAAACCCCTGATCCATTCTGAGGGATAATTTCCCCACTTGATGGATGCTTTTTTCCCTGGAAAAACAGCTGAAGATGACACCTCTCCCCACTTCAGCGGTGGCTGGGTTTAAAAATAAATCCCAGAGGATCCCAGGATGGAGAGAGGGTGAAAATAAGTCCTCAAGAGATGGATTGAGGAAGGAATTTCCAGCTCCTCACATTTCCCTGGTGAGGTGAGAGCTGCCTCATGGGGGGCATATTTTTGGGAATATAGCTGGCATTCTGGGGAGGAATGTCCCTAAGCCCCCTCCAGCACCCCAATGGGGTCCCATCCTGTCCCTCCATAGGGAGAGGGACATTTTTCCAGTGGCATTTCCTCACTGCTGCCACCCCCAGCCAAAAGATGTCAAAGGGCTCTGCAGGACCTCCCACCTCCCTCGGATCCATCTTCCCTGGAATCGCTGCCTTACAACCAAACAGGATTTGTTCCACTCCAATTTGTCAAGATTGGACAAAGCCTCAAAGTTGGTGGAGGTGTTTATTAAAGGTTTTCCAGGGGTTGGAGCAGGGGAGGCAATTTTCTTCCTGGGCTCTGAGCACAGCTCCCATCCCTGTTCCGTAGAGTGGGAGGGATGATGGGGTTTCTCTTTCTTTTCTGCCAGTAAAAATTAGATCAAATCCCTTTTCTCCAACCCAAAATTGCCACCCAAGAGGGATCAATATTTTTATATTATTATGATCCTCTTTTTCCAGCTGCAGGAAAAGGGGAAAGTTGATGGAGTGGGGACGCGGGGATGCGTCAGGGAGGGATGAGCCACATGTGCCACCCGGGGATGGTGCAAACATCCCAAAGCTTTTAATTTCAGGGAAGAGGGGGATGCCTGCAAGGACCCCCTCAGGAGGCAGATTTGGGAATCAGACAGGGTAATTCTGGGAAGGTGGTGGGAATGAGATCATGGCTCTGGAGGGATGCCAGCCCCCTCGGGATTGGGATTGGGCATTTTGTGCCAGCTGAACCACTCTGCTCCACTGTAACACTTTTAAGGGAATTCTGCTCCTTAGAGCTCCCCTCCTTCTTAATTTTTTCCCCCAAAAATTAATTTCCAGAGTTTTCTCACCCTGGGAAGAGTGGGAAGCAGGGGAAGGTTACTCCTGAAAAGAGGGAAGGTGACTGGCATTACCTCCTCCTCATCCAGGTGAATGTTCCTGGGGCTGACTCATTTTGGATAATCTGGAATAACTCCAGGGAAGTCACCGGGGATGGCAGAGGAGCAAATCCAGCAGGAAGTGAAACAGAAATTAACCCTTGGCACATGCCCGCGGATTTATCTGAAGGCAAAGGATTTTATTACACTGGCTTAAGTGGGCTTTGGATGGAGCCTCTGGAAAAAGCAGGGAAAGGTTGCTAGAATCCTTCTTGAGCTAATTAATCAAATATATAATAAATAAATCACCTGCAGTCACAGCCAGGTGCCTGGAAGGGAGGCAGCACAGCTTTAAGCAGAATTTCAGGCTTTGTATCTTCAGGATTATTGTTATTTAATTATATTGGAACTGCCTTTGGAAACTGGTGGGCAGCAGGTATCAGGTGAGAGCTCCCTGCTTTATTCTGAGGCAAAATTTGATCTCTCTGTTCCAATGATGAATTTTCCCTGATGAAATTAAACTTATTTCAGATTAAGAGGGGAGGAAAAAAAGTGTTTTCTATTTTGAGCTGCAAGAGAAGAGAAGAAATAACTCCCTACTGAGATTAATTCTTATCATTTTAAGATATGATGACAGATAAAAAAGAACTTCAGAGCTGATATGAAATGAGATTCTGAGCTTTGCAGGGGAAAAAGGGCAAATATTTTGGGGAAATTTTCATGGAAATACCTTCCTGTATTTTTGTTGACAAAACATGGATTTGAAAGGCTTTGATTGCCCCACTCACATCTGACAATTGTACAACTCCCGGGGTTAATTTTTAGGGATTGTCAAGGAGAACTGAAAACCAAACGCATCAACAGGACAAGAGGGAGAAAGATGAGTTTAACTTCCCCTTTTATTTTGTTTATTAATGTGGAACGTTTCCCTTGTTTGGATTCTGGCTGGAGATTGCAATTCCTTTTTTTCTGAGCGCTGAACTCCTGCTGACTTCCAGGCTGAACCTCTTTTCCAGCCTCATTTCAGCACCCTTGGATGCAGGAGAATGAGGATTAGAGCACCAGAACTGTGAAGATTTTGCTTTTTTGGGTCATTGGAAGCTCTGCTTTTCCTGCTGGTGTGGCCTCCATCCCTGAGCATTCTCATGGGGGTGATTTATGGAATGTTACAGGTCCAGACCCTCTTCCCAGGCAAAATTCTTAAACACTTGGTAAAATTAAATTGCATCCAGGACAGGATTCCCTCCCTGGCAAGGCAAAGTCAACCCCATTTCCTGATTTTTCACATTTTAATTTCACTTCCCTGGTGCTGCTGGGTTTCCTGCTAAAGGAGGAGAGCTTGTCCCATGATTATGGAATCAGTGAGGGCTTGGGAGAATGGACGTGACACATGGAGCACCTGGAAAAGTCACCTAATCCCCTTGTGACAATGGAAAAGGGAGTTGGGGCTGAACTTCCAGCAGCTCTGCCTGATTGGAGTTTCCCAGGTGCCTGAATTTGTCTCTTACCTGTGAGGGCAAGAATCTTTCTTTCTTTACAACAAATGCAATTAACAGTTCGGATTAATTACCTGCACCAAAGGTGTGACCTTGTTCATGACACATGATCTCAAGGCTCACATAAAATTACAGGTGGTGCCTGAAATTTTATCTCCATCAGAATGAAGACCTGGTATCCCATTAAGTCTCCTCTCCCTTGCTCCAGGTCAGGCTCCAGAGGGGGATGAGGGTGGGATGTTTGAGGGTGGAATCACAACTAATGGGGAGGTTTGACACCCCCAGGTGAAAATTTGGCTGGATACAGTCTGGGAGAGCTGGGGGTGTCCAGTGTGGAGAAGGGAAGGATCCAGGGAGAGCTCAGAGCCCCTTCCAGTGCCTAAAGGGGCTCCAGGAGAGCTGGAGAGGGACTTGGGACAAGGGATGGAGTGACAGGACACAGGGAATGGCTTTAAACTTCCAGAGGGCAGGGCTGGATGGGATACTGGTAAGAAATTCCTGGGAGGGTGGTGAGGCACTGGCACAGGTTTCCCAGAGAAGCTGTGGCTGCCCCATCCCTGGAAGTGTTCCAGGCCAGGCTGGATGGGGCTTGGAGCAACCTGGGATAGTGGAAGATGTCCCTGCCCATGGCAGGGGTTGGAACTGGATGATCTTTGAGATCCCAAACCATTCCAGGATTCCTTGATTCTGTTTTGGCCCAGGAGGAGACAGGAGCACGATGTACAAGCTAGTAGCCTTTCCATTCCCATTCCTAGAAGGCAATTCCCAGAGCAATAACCAGTAAGGAGAATGTTGGACAAGCCTCCTGTGAGGCTGGGTCTCTTTTTCCACTTCTACTCTTCTCCTTGGAGTTCACAGAGAGTTTTGGGATGAAGGCGGAGGTGATGGAACCAGAACCTGGGAATGACTGAGGCTGAGACACAATCCCAGGGAAGATCCCACAAACTCTGCCTGTCTTTCCTGCCTCCTCCTGTTCTTTACCATTGCTGTTTTCCCCCTCTGCTTTCCTTGAGCTCCTGGCAGCATTCCTGGCTGCCTTTCCCTGCTGGTGCCCAGCCCTGGCTGCATGAGGTCAGGGACAACAAGAAGGAAAACAGGAGGAAACCAGGCCAATTTGTCCCGCTCATCCCTGTCTCCCTATCTGTCATCCCCAGTCCAGATCCGCTTGCCCTCCTTAAACAAGATCTCAACTGACCGTAAGGCTTCTGTCACTCCACCAAAATCAAACCCCTTCCCTCATCAAATCCCTAATCAGCCGGAACGGCTCCGTTATCCGTGCGAAATTGACTCCTCTCCGCTCCTTCTGCTGACCGCTACCCTTCAATGAGCCGGCCCCGGCTCTGACTCCGAGGGCAACATCTCGTCTAATTATATTTCCCCTGCCTTTTCCAAATCCTCTCAGGCACCCGTACGAGCCCAGGTATCGAGGAGAGTGGGAGGATTAATGGAGGAGCCAGGCGTGGATTGCAGAGGGAAAATTTGCAGCTGCGCTCTCCTGGCTGGTTTGGGAAGGGTGATTTTGAGGCAGGAACGGGAGAGCTCCTGCTCCAAGGTGGAGGTGGTGGCATGGTAAGACCTTGATGGTGAATGTGGCAGATGTGTTCACCCCTTCCCAGGAAAAATTCATTCCCTTCTGGCCACCCCAGTTTTGAGCTCTGGTGGCACCACACATTCTCCATGATCTAATTTTCCAAGAGAAAAGAAATATCCCTGTGTCCACAACCAGCCTTGAAATTGGCTTTGTGTTAATTGCCTTCAGATTCCCAAAAAATATTCAGAATGGGGGGCACGGGTTAAAACTGGGATATAAAAAAGGAACAACCACGATCAGTGGTTTAGGAATGCCACAGGGATCTGCTTTCCCTGGAGAAGGATCCTTTGGCCAAGAGACACCAGGAATTCTGAGATCGTGGGAAAACCTGTGAGGATGGGCAGGTGTACAAATGTGGGATGATATTCCAATCTGTATGGATACCCTCGAATCAGGGCAAGAAGCTCTGTGGAAGTGCTGGGAATGTGAGGGGGCAACATTCAGCTAATCCATCAGGAAAAACCCATCCCTGAATGAGTCAGGATGCAGGGAATGATGGCATTTATTCCATTCCCCCCAGTCCACAGGATTTTCCCTGCCATGCCACGTTCCTGCCAGGAACATCTCAGTGTCAGATCTCGGGGCTGCATTTTTCAGCCAGGAGATGGGAATGGATTAGTGAGGGAGGGGATTTGATTCTGTGGAAATAAACTTGCTCTTTGGAAATGGAATTAGTGTGGGATGTTTAATCAAAGGAAAAGATGGATTGGCAGTGGGGTAATGCCAAGCCCTGGCCACAATAACCACAATTTATGGCTTGTGTTGCCGCAAAGTCAATTTGGGTTTAATTTCTCTGCTTTGCTCCAGCTCTGTTTTCTGGCAGCTCTGTCTGATGGAAGGTGGGTGATGGGAAATGCCTCTATTTTGGAATTTAGAAGCGGGAGGTTGCTCTTGCCTGGGATATTCAGGATTTTAATCCTTTTCCTGCTGCCTTTGGGGTGACCTTTCAGAGGTGAAAGTCTTTCCTGGCTCCAGGGGAATTTTCTGGGATCAGGGAGTTGCTCCTTCAGGTGATTTAAGATCACAGCATGGCCTAGCAGAACTCATAGTTGAAGCCTTTATTCCCTCTGTTCAGCCCTTCTGGAGAAGAGGAATGGAGAAGGAATGGAGGCAAAAGGATGTGTCACCATAGATATGAACCTAATGGGAATTGCGCATTGAGCTCTGATGGGAATTCTAATCCCTGCCTTGGGATTAGACACCACCCAAGCCTGTTTTTATTGGTCCTCCCAGTTCCAAGAGGGGCATGTGCTGGGGATGGGCAGCCACTGTAATCCAGAGAAAGCATTCCTGGGTCCAATCCTTGAGCTCAACCCAGCTTTCCTCTCCAAAATCCTCGGATAAGTGAGGTTGGAAAAGAGCAAGAGGCCTCTGGGCAACCTGTTTCAACTTGTGACCACCTTCCTCATCCAATCACTTTTCCTTGTGTCAAGCTGGATTCTCTTCCATGTCAACTTGGATTTTCTCCCTTGAGGATGGTGACAATGGAACTCGGCCTTGGAATGAGTCAGTGGGGCTGGAGCCCATCCCAGTTTCTGCTGTGGGGACCAGCTGGTCATGGATATCAACCCCAGCTCTGGCATCTTTCCCTGGATAACTCCAGAAGTTGCGGCCTCTTGATCAGCCACAGAATTAAATTTGGTCCCACACCTTTGGGACTTTGCTGCAGCTCACTTGCAGAATTCCAAGGGAAGAGGATTCCTTCATTCCTTTCTCTTCTGGCTTTTCCTGCCCTGGTGCCCAGCTCCCTGCAGGGGACAGGAATTGTTTTCATGCCTTTAGGAGCTTTTCCATTAGTGCAGATTTGAAAAATAACAGGAAAATGAAGAAACCACTTCCTTTAATTCCATGGAACAAACCCAGTGAGTTCCAATCCATAAAATTTTATAGACAACAATAAACCAAAAATGTTGGCCTCTCTACTGAGTTGTTTAAGAGGTTGTTGTGGCATTTTCCTGCCTTGTCATTCCCGTGCTCTGCAGTGGGAATATAAATCACCTGGAACAAGGGTAAGACTAGAGCTCAAACACATCCCAGGTAGGAGGAAAAGGGAGAAGAAACAGGATAATCCATGGGCTGAACAGGTCATGGCTCTGGATACATTTCTTTGGAAGTGAATAAAGTATATTTAAAAATATTGAACCAGTGTGGTTGGTCTCTGTCATTCCCCTGAGGGAGTTTATTACTGATGCTGATCCTACAGGCATTGCTTACCTCAGTTGATCAAGGATTTATGGGAGCAGGAAGGAAGGTTCTACACAGTGGGAGATCAAGTGTGACATTTGCCTTCAAAAACTAAAATTTCCTGGCAAAAAATAATTTCATTAAAAAGAAAACCAACAAAACCCCACCCATAAAAACAACAACAACCAAAAAAAAACAAAACAAAAAAACCCTCTAAAAACTATTCTTGACCAGGCCTGCTTGTAATTCCCTAACATTTTTTAACTTTTAAGCTGACATTTCTGACTCTGGTTTTATCCCAACAAAAATACTCCAGAACCACTTAAAAAATAAAGATATTTTCAACACAGTAGCAAAACTCTATGTTTTTTCCCCATTTCTCAAATTCACATTAAAAAATGGGATTCTTTTCCTCCGAGGAGCTGCAGAGTAATACTGGATAATGGAAGCTGTTGTTCCAGGACATCAAAACATGGCATGGGATGAGCCTTTCAGGGGAAGACTTAAATCAATAAGCTTTGAGCCTGGCAAAATAGGACATTCATTGGAGACGTTTACAGTCAGCACAGGTTTTTTAATTTTTTTCCCTTTTCCAATGTTTTGCATGTGAGGGGGGATCCTTTCATCTGGATTATTCCCTCATTAAAACCAAGGGCTGTCAGATTTGCTGCCAGGATCAGGGCTCAGCTTCTTAAAATGCTCCTGTGGGAAGCTGTTCCTTTGTGAGGGTTTTAAGTAGGGCTGAGCTGAGATTCCCAACATTAGGGGGACAATCCCCATTTTTAAAGTGGATTTGAAGGTTTTTTAGGAAGTTTTACCTCCCAATCTGCCCAAGAGAAATTGAACCAGAGCCTCCATCCCTGGAAGTGTTCAAGGAAAGCCTGGATATGGCATTTAAAGCTCTGGTTGGTGATGGCCAAAGTCGGACTTGATGATCTTGGAGCTGTTTTCCAGCCCTAATGATTCTGGGATTCTTGGATCATCCTCATAGCTTCATGCTGGGAAAGCAGAAGAAAGCCCAACTTTATCTCCACCCTTGGATTTGAAAAAGAACAGCAAAACCACCCTGGAGATGTTGCTGCTCAAAGGATCATTCCCATGAATGCACCTGGAAATTCTTCCACTGCCTGAATCTCATTATTTCCCAAACTTTTTAGTGGATGAGGAAAAGACTCCGGATGTGTTTGCCTAGACTTTAGTAAAGCCTTTGATGCTGTTTCCCACATAATTCTGCTGGAAAAACTGGCTATTCTTGGTTTGCATAGATGCACTGTATCCTGGAAAAAAACTGGCTGTGCCCAAGGAGTGGAAGAGAATGGAGTTAAATCCATTTGGGACTGGCTGGTGTTCCAGAGGGTGGAGTACTGGGAACAATCTTGTTTAAAATCTTCATTAATGATCTGGATAAGGGGATTGAGGGAACACTCAAGGTAGGAGATGACACCAAGGTGGATCATTGATCTGCAGAAGGATCAGGACAGGCTGGATCCATGGGCTGAGTCCCAATCCAATGAGGTTCAACAAGGCCAAGTGATGGGTCCTGCACTGGGTAACAACAATCCTGTGAAATGCTCTGGACTTGGGGAACAGTGGGTGGAAAGGTCCCCATTGGAAAATTAGGAGTTGGAAAACTGGGCAGGATCTGGAGAACCAGGAGCAGCTGATGGAACTGGAGCTGGAGGAAAGGGGGGACCTTCTGGCTCTCCACATCTCCCTGACAGGAGGGTGAAGCCAGGTGAGAATCAGGCTCAGAGAATGTGGGACAGGATGAGAGGAAATGACCTCAAGCTGTGCCAGGGGAGGTTTAGGTTGGATATTAGGAGAAAAATTCTCTGTGGAAAGGTGGTCTACCCTGGCAAAGGCTGCCCAGGGCAGTGGTGGAGTCACCAACCCTGAAGGGATTTGGATGTGAGAATTGGGCAGCTGGCTTAATGGTGGCTTTGGCAGTGCTGGGTTAATGATCTTAAATGTCTTTTCCAACCTACATAATTCCATGAATTTTTTTGGGACCACCAGTGAAACGGTCTGGATAAGACCCCTTGAGAGGTTATGAGGAGAAAGTGCTTCATTGATGGATCTATGGTGGAAACCTGGGGTGCTGCTCCCACATCCCACCCTCTCATCCATACCCCTCATGCCTGACAGTTGCTGGACATTTATTCCCAGAGATAATTCCTAAATCCCAAATCCCCTAAGAACAGAGAGTAGATCCCAGAAATCCCAAACCACTCAACCCTGCTTCCATTGCCCATTTTCTGTATTTGCTCCTTTTCTCAGGATCTGCAAAGGGACCCCCCAGATTTTTCTTGCCTCTGGGACCACTATGTTAGGGGAAAAAACCAGGAATGTTGTCCCCCCATCCCCATATCTGCAGTAATTCCTTGAGCTAAACTTTTTCCGACTAATTTGAGCAATTGGCAGATTTGGTGTCTAATGAGCTATGGAGGGCACGGGCAGTTAAACATTCCCAAAGTGCCTGGAGAAACCCATCCCATCATCACAACAATGGGGAGATTAAGGCTCCAATTAAAAGGAGACAGGGCAGTGACCAACCGTGATCACCCTGGGCTCCTGAAGAGCTGATTTAGGGAATGATTGAAGCAGGAATGGGGTGGGAGCAAGATGGGAGCTGAAGGAATCCTGTAATTAGTGGTGGGGTGTTGTTGTGTATCTGTCCCTGTTTTGTGAATGATTTTCAAACTGGACAAATGAGAGGCGGAAAAAAATCCTGGAAAGCGTTTGCTTTGGTGACATCAGATTCCTGTGGAAGGGATAAGCTGTGTCTGGCATCATCTGCAATTCCAGGAGCTCACCTCTTTTCTGAAAATCCACTTTTCTCCTTCCTCCAACATCAACAACAGTTTCCCCTCTGTCTCCCATCCCTTCTGCCCTCCCCTTCCCTTTCTTCCCAGACAGGTCCTGTGCACTGCCAGTCAGGAAAATGCAGTGCCCTGCATTGTGAGAAAGCCTTGAACTGCTTTTTTCTAAGGGTAAGGCAGTGAGAGAGAAACTCCTGACTGAGACTTGCCTGGAAAAACCCAATTTATCTCATGGGAAGGTGGGAAGAGGAAACTGCCTGTGTTTGTCAAGATGTTGGAATGAAGAGTGGCACTGGGAAGCTCCGGGAGAAATGAATAATTCTGTTTTCAGACACGGGGGAAGTAATGGATGGGAGAAACCAGACACAGGAATATTTCCTTCTCCAGTGGTTGCAGTCCAGGCTCTACAATCTGGGAAGAAGCAGGTCTGGACAGGGATTGGAGCTGCCCAGGAAACCTGGGAAGCTGCATCTCCTGTGCCTGTGCTGTTGGATTGTGACAAACTGACGGTTCCCTGATGTTCACCCAAACCTTTGCAGCCTCCCCTGATGTTCCTGTTACTCCATACAGAATCCTGCAATGGTTTGGGTGGGAAGGGACCTTAAGGATCATTTCATTCCACCCCCTGCTATGGGCAGGGACTCCTTCCACTATCCCAGGTTGCTCCAAGCCCTGTCCAGCCTGGACTTGGACACTTCCAGGGATCCAGGGACAGTCATAGCTTCTCTGGGAAACCTGTGCCAGGCCCTCATCACCCTCCCAGGGTGGAATTCCTTCCAGGTATCCCATCCAGCCCTGCTCTCTGGCAGTGGGAGGGCATTCCCTGTCCTTCCATCCCTTGTCCAAAGTCTCTCTCCAACTCTTCTGGAGCCACTTGAGGCACTGGAAGGGCTCTAAGGTCTCCCTGGAGCCTCCTCTTCTCCAGGTGGGACAACTCAGCTCTCCCAGCCCATCTCCACAGAAGAGATTCTCCAACCCTGTGGACAAATTAGTGGCCTTCTCTGGAATTGCTCCAACAGGAACATATGTATATGCCTCAGGTTCTTTCTGCTGTTCCATGAGACCAGAAGAAAAGGAAAAGTCCAGACAATACCTGCTTGGAGAAGAATAGACAGGAAGAGAGATAGAGATATTTCTTGGATGTAACAATTTAAAGGGAAGTTCCTAAGGGAGGCAAGAAAGGTGGGAAAGGCTCAAAAGACAAATCATTCTTGATAAAAATGTTGATCAGTAGAAATCTCTCCACATCTCCACAACCATGATGATCTGAGTCCAGAGTTTTGGAGCAGAAACCTGCCTGGAAAACAGGGATCAACTGAAATGTCAGCAGCCATGTAGTTTTCCAGGGATTTAGTTCACAGTTAATCTCATGCAACTTCGGAAGCCTCGCAATTCACTTACCCAGCATTGTGGGTATTTAACATTGAGGTATCACCTGCTCAGGGAAAATCCTGAAGCAATTCCTAAGATGGGATTGCATTCCCTTGCCAGGTAGCCTGACTGGCCCATTTGCCGTGTGAATGGGGAAGTGACTCTGGGTATTTCTCTCCCAAAAATCAGGAATTCCTCTCCTGGCTGAGTTCCTGACCTTGAATGTCTCCAGGGATAGGGCATCGTCCATCCTCCGAATCCCTCATTTTACAGGCTCTTGTAAAAGGAATTTACTACCAAAATTTAAAACCAAAGTTCCAAGCGCTTGTGATCCTGCAGGAGAGGAATGTGAAGCATCTTCAGGGACAGAAATGGAGACCATGGAAGTTTTCCCATGGGATGCCAAGGGACAGAGAGTTTTTCCACAGAGTCCTGACGTTCTGGTGGAGAATTGTCCCATCCTGGTTTTGGGAGGGATCTGGGGTTTCCCACCCTGTCAGACTCTGAGGGCTGGGATTTCATTCCTCACCATCATCACTGGAAGGGAAGCAGGGCATTTCCCGTCACCAGGAATAACAGCCATTTCTTATCCTCCAGGGATTCCATGCCCAGTAAGTACTGGAAACCTGAGGCCTCCATCGAGGTGGCTGAGTAGCTGTCTGGAAATGCAACTTTTTTGGAAATTCCAGCCCTCACCACAAGACAGAAGGAAGAGAAAACCAACCCGGGGCTACCAGAGACCCAATTGAAGACCTTGGTGTAAGATCTCCACATCTGAGCCTGTCCCTTTCCCTGAATTCACTCCAACCATAAAGACCTTAGCTGTCCACCTCTGGAATCAAAGATCCTTAGCAGCTGAATCCATGAGTGATGGAAAGCAGCAGCCTGACTGTCCTGAGCCTCCCATCCCTGCCCATAAATCAGGGAAGAGGGGTGGATAAATCAATCCCAGAAATCGACAGGCTGGCACTGGAATGTATTGTTGGTTAATCAGTCAATAGTTATTGACCGGGATCATGTTCCCAGGGTGATAATCCTACCCTCAGGAGGGAGCCCACACCCCCATGGAAATGTTGGCTGTGGAAGCTTTCAGCAGACTGAGAGGAAATTTGGGAAGAGAGGTTGGAAAAAGAGGTACAGTGGGGAGAAGACCTGTGGGAATGTCACAGAAAAGGAATGATGGTGGAAGGGGAGGAGAGGAGACAAGGATGTGACTGTTTGTATTTGGGACATAAAGACAAGGAGAAGAGTCCACACAAACTCTACACACCCTTTCCCAAAGCCAACGATGAATCCAGGAGCCCCAGTTCTCCCAGTCCCCTCCAGGCAGATCAAAAGGACAGGCCTCAAAAGCTGGGATTTAAGGGTTGTATCCCTTCAGGAGGTCCACACTAGAACTGATCCCATGCCCTTAAATCTATCATGGCAAACTCCCCAGTCCCTGCCAAAATTCCTCAAAAAAGCCAGCTCTGTACAAACTGGTTGAAATCTTGCTGGGGAAGGAACTCTAAGGACTAAATCTCTTCTCATTGTCCATGGTCCTGAAAGTCCTCTTGACAGGCATGAGGACATCTCTTTCCAAGTGGAAATGGCCTCTGGGACTGGGGGCATTTCCAGGGCTAACAGGGTCATTTCAATCCCAAAGAAAATTGGTGGCATTGTCAGGTTAGAAGTTGCTACCCTATTTCCATCCTGGTTGGGGATGGAAGAGAATCCAGTTTTAAATGAATGTCCTGCTCTGGTATCCAGAGAACCCCAAAATCATTATGGTTAGGAAGGATGTCCAAGATAATTGAGTCCAACCAACTCATCACTCAGCTCAGAGCATGGAGTGCCATGTCCAGCCTTTTCCTGGATATCTTGCATCCCTGGGCAACCTCTTCCAATGCCTGACCACCCTTTCCATGAAAAAATTCTTCCTGATGTCCAATCTAAACCTCCGCTGGCACAACTTGAGGCCATGTCCTCCTGTCCTGTCGCTGTTTGGCCCCCACCTGGCTCCGTCCTCCTGTCAGGGAGTTGTGGAGAGCAATAAGGTCCCCCCTGAGCCTTCTTTCCTCCCAATAAAGAGCAGCAGTGATGGATAAAGTCGCTGAAGTAACGCAGAATAATTTCTTCCCTCCCTTCGCTCTCTTTGAAATGAAAAAAAAGGGAAAAAACAGAAAAAAAAGGGGAAAAAAAAGGGAGAGGGATGAGAGCCTGTCAAGTTGTTGGATGTGACACCCCCAGCCCATGTTCACCTTGGCAGATGGCAGGGGATCATTGCCTAGCGCTGCATGCTTGACATCCCGCGGAAACAGCAAGGATGAGGTGATGGATCCGGAGCCGTCGGCAGCTGCTGCGGTACCTGCCCGGGGAGAAGGAGGCGCAGATTCCTTTCACACCTCCCCATGCACAAACACGTTTTTGGGAAGCAACCCATGGCACATCTGCTTGTCCCCACCACTCCCTGTTTCTCTCCCCCGGCGTCTCGTGGTGCTGGCTGGCGGGTTGGGGGGTGTTGCTCGTCTTGTCACCAGCTCGTGTGACAGGTGAGGAAACGCGGAGTTGTGGAGGTGCCAAGGAGGTGCCCCGGGGCTTTCCTGCTTCAGCAAGGGGGGACTGGGGGAGGTGGGTGGGAAAACAGAGCAATACAGCAACATCTGTTCCCGTCTCCACTTTGCAAAGAACGGGAAGATGAGCAGGGAGGAGACAGTGGGAGATGCGAGTTTTTCTGCCCAGCAAACCAGGGAAGTTTGCCCTATCCAAGTTTCCAAGGGTTAAGGTTCACCCAAGCCTGATATAACCTCTCCACGTCCTCTAAATATCTGGAGTAAGGAATGACCCAAGGGCCTCTTTGCTCAGGGAGTTTGGGCATTCAGGTGCTGTGATTGGATGTGCAAGAGCTGAGATTCCAGGCGAGCCCTCTGGATGTGTGTCCTGCCCTTCCTCAGAGCTGGGATTCTGTGGGCAAAGTCTCCTGCTGGACATTCTGGTGGTGAGACTTCTGCTAATTCCTTGTTTAATTTGCGGTTGTGAAGGGTGGATTGCTGGGAATGATGGAATACACATGTGCAAGGAAGCCCATTTTTCTGGGAGGAAAATGACAAAATCCTGAATCCATGGGCAGCTCTCTCCATCACACAAAACTGGAAGGATTTTCCTCACGTCACATGTTGCTGCAAGAAAATCTCAGGGATAAATCCTGCTACTGGATTATGGGGAACGTATCTGACATCACCATGTTCTCTCCTGATCACTGCATCTATGAAATTTCCAACTTTAGGGACACAGTACTCCTGAGATATCAACTGCCTCAGATCAAGGATTATGGAAAAGCTTGAATCCAGGACATCCATGAAAATTCCCTGTCTCCAAACCACATCAGTACCAAGCTGGAGACCTTTAACTTTATTCCTCACCTGGGAATAAGCGCACAGGGATCTAGGGATTGTTTCTCCAACTTGTTGCTCAACTTTACATCTTTGTGGGTTAAAACAATACCTGGAAGTGAATCAAGGGGTGACTAAAAACTTGCAGGGTGGAAAGGAGGAAAAGGAAACAAGAAATGATCCTGGAAGTGTTCAAGGCCACATTGCAAGGGACTTGGAGCAACTTGGTCTAGTGGAAGATTCCCTGCCCATGGTAGGGGGGTGGAATATGATGATCTTTAAGTTCCCTTCCTACCCAAATTATTCCATGATTCCATGAAACATTGGTGATCATGGTCTTCAAACAGCTGGAAAATCAAAGTAGGTCTTCAAATGTAAATTTTTTTTCCTCTGGAATTATCCAGTTCAGGGGCTGGATCTGGCTAGTTAAGGATGATTCCTGTTGACATCTGAGGTATCCAAGATTATGCAAATCATCAGGAGATTTCCCAAGGATCCACTGAAGACCTGAGTCCTTTGGGATTTGCAAGTCAACAAAGACAACTTGAAATACCTCCAAAGACACCTGTTCAGACAAACGGGTTAAGTTGCTGGAAATAAAAGGCGTGAAAGTCCAGCAGACCCAATGGGAATGGTCAGAATATCTTCTCTTGTCACTCTGGAGTAGATCAGAACAGCAGCAGAACTTTGGTAGATTTGAATAAATCCACTGTGGTCAAACCTGTTCCCAGTCCAGAATGACAGGATGGAAACTGGTCCCCCAGGATCCTGTCCCTACCTCTGTGCCATGGGTCTATCCTGGCTCATTTTGAGATGGGAACAAGGCACAGGATTTCATGGCTGATATTCCAGCCCCTCTCAATAGCCCAGCAGGTGAGGAAGAGGATAAGAAAGGGATTTGAATAGTGCATTGAGTTTCTTCTTTGTCTCTGTGTGGCATTAGGAAAATTCCCTTTTGACATCAGGAAAATTCCCTTTTAGGCTCATGATCCAAATATTTCAGAGCCCCTTTGCTGCATCCTGCCTTAGAACTGTTGGCAATTATGAGAGCCTTTGGTTTAGCAAAAATCACTGGGACAAAAAGGCCTCCCGAAGCACTCCTGAAATCCTGCTCCCTGGGAGAACATCGTGGACAGGGCAGAAGGGTACAGATTGTGTTGAAATGTGTTCCACAGCTGGTGGGCTGCATGTTCTGCCCCTCCAACTGTGGCTCTGGCTGCCACCACTGGTTGTCCTGGTGCTCGGTGGCACTGCTGGCCAGGATCTGCTGGGAGGTCACCGTGAGAAGGAGCTGAGGTCACCGAGCCGTGCTCAGCTCCTGGAGCAGCTGTCGGTGTTATTTGGTTTGGCAGCCTCTTCTTCTCCCAGCCGGAAAAACTGAAATCTAACCCCTCAATGCACGCTTTGTTTTGGAATTAGCTGCTGGAAGTGGTGGTTCCTGGGGGCGGTGTGGGATATAAGCTGCTGTCCATCAGGATGATGGGGCTGGGTGACAGCTTGTCTCTCCCGCTGGCACAAGTTGGGAAGGGCTGTTGTTTCCAAGGGTTTTGCCACGTGGGAGAGGAAGGATGGTCCTAGATGTGGTCTCCAGAGGTTTGGAGGAGATGGAGGATGATGCAGGCTCTGTGCAATGGCCCTGGTTTTCCTTTGGGATTGTTTATTCCATAGGCTTTTTCCAGGGATGAATTGGGGTTGGGCAGAACTGGCACAACAGGATCTGACCATCTCCAGTCCATGATCTTGTGAACCTGGATGAGGCTTGGAGCAACCTGTCTAGTGCAAGGTGTCCTTGTCCATGGCAGGGATTGGAAGGAGATGATCTTTAAGGTGCCTTCTGACCCAAACCATTCCGTGATTCTATATATAAAAAAATACACCTTTGTTGTGTAAATAATTGTAAATTATGTTTGTCTGGAGCGGAGCTCTCCAGAATCCAGACCATGACAGGGTCATGGATAACAGATAATCCCATGGGAGATCTTTGAAATAATCCATCCCAATACTCCACGTGGGTCAGTTTCACTGGAGCCTTTACACACAAGATTTTTTCCAAGTGCCAGTGGCATGGGATGAGTCCTGTTTTCCCAAGTGCCTCCCAAAATTCCATGGAAAATGAGCACACCTAAAATCCTTGTGTAGTAACCATGTCTCACGCCTAGATAACACTTCCAGGATCCCCTGAAATCCAAATAATTTCTCTTACTCTGGAGATGGAGCATCCAGGGATTCATGTCACTGTTTGAATGTGAGTCACTGAGAAAATGGAGTATGGAACAGCAAGCAGCAGCATTCCCAAATATTCCCGTGGTTTTGACACTTTTTTTGTGGAATGGAGAGCTGTGAGAGATTTAAGAGTCCACTCATCTGTTCCTTCTCTTGTCCACCAATATTTGGAGGATCCACGACTTTATTCTGTCTTTTTCTTAATTTTCCAGAGGTTTAATAGAATCCTGGGAATTCTATTGGGAGGGAGGGAGGGATCTATTGGGAGGTTCTATTCTATTGGGAGGTTGGGAGGGATCTTCAAGACTGTCTGGTTCCAGCCCTCTGCCATAAGCCAGGATTCACCCACTATCCCAGGCTGTTCAGAGCCCTATCAAGCCTGGCCTTGGACACTTCCAGGGATGGAATAACCACAACTGCTCTGGAAAACCTTTGCCAGGGCCTCACCACCCTCACAGGGAAGAATTTATTCCCAGCATCCAATCTAAATCTCCTCTCTGTCAGTTTAAAGCCATTCCCCATTATCCTATCACTCCATTCCTCATCCCAAGTCCCTCTCCAGCCTCTCCTGGAGCCCCTTTAGGCACTGGAAGGGGCTCTAATTTCTCCCTGGAGCCTTCCCTTCTCCAGGCTGGACATTCTCAGGTCTGCCAGCCTGAGTCTAGCCCTGTTTCATTTAAAGGGCTTTAATTTATCCCCCAGCCTGGCAATTTATTTAAATTTCTCTTTTCCCTTACCCACTATGGTCAGAAGCAGAGTTATAAAGTTGAGATAGGATCTACCTGGGACTTGTCAAACACTTGTTCAGGCAGCAATGGGAAACTCCAAGTACATTTGTTGAATTAAAAGGAATATGAGTCCCAGGAGAGCTTTTCCTAGTAAATTTTGCAGTTCACTAAACAATCGATTTCCTCTGCACACCTTCCCTGGATTCCACGGAGCAGGAGCTTGATTCTCCTGTGTTATGCCTTGATTCTCCAGCCTACTGGATCCTTTTCCCTGTGCACCAGCCGTTGCTGATGGTCGGATATCCGGGCAGGGATATGGATGGCCTCAGGATCTGCTATCCCTGTACCTCTTCCCACAATCCTTATTTCTTGGTCATGCTTAGTTAGAGCCTCCCACCATGTGAGTTTGGACAGCTGCTCCCTGCATGGCTCAGCCCTTCACCCCAGCAGCCCAAGGAATTCCTGGGAAAATGCAGCAATCAAGAATTCCTCATTATTTTTTTTTAATATCAGTTTCAAGTAACTTTTGCTTCCAATGTGATATTCCCAGGGAATATTCCTTCATAGTCAGCAGTCAAGGGATTTTTATTACCTGCCAGTGAGTGAAATTCTTGTCCCTTCAAGGAAAATGTCCCTCAGGGGTGGTGAGGCCCTGGAGGAGGTTTCCCAGAGAATTTGTGGATGCCCCATCCCTGGAAGTGTCCAAAACCAGGCTGGACAGGGCTTGGAGCAACCTGGGATAGTGGAAGGTGTCCCTGCCCATGGCAGGGGGTGGAACAAGATCATTTTTACGGCCCCTTCCAGCCCAAACCATTCCATGATTCTCTGGTACTTGATAGTCAGTTGAGATAAAGAGATTCCTGCAGGAAGTTTAGGATGTATCCTTTGGCTGGGATGAAACATTCCCTAGAACTGCTTCTATCATTGGAGTGTGTATGGAGAGGGATTCAGCTGGATTCATCCACTCAACCAAGAAATCCCCACCTGGATCTTTTCCACGCTGCCTGGTTTCAACCAAGATCTAATTCCTTCACCTTGGAAGTAAGGGCCGTATGTGTTGTTACATCATTCCCATACAAAGACTATTCCAGGGATATTGAAATGCTCCTGTGATGCTGCCAAAAAGCCATGGACATGCTGTCCTTAGTGTGTCCTCAGTGGTTGGACTGGACAATGTCCTTCCTTGGAAAGAACCTTGGCTTTCCTGCTGGATTTTGCTTCTGCTCACTTCAGCTCACCTCTTCATCACCTTTCATGTTCTCACCCTGATCATCCACAAATTCCACCAGTGACCTCATTCCTTTTTCCTGCCTCTCCAGGTCCTGAGTGACACCATTGGGATGTTGCAGATGTCATTGACATCAGCTGATCCCTTCATCCCTTTGCTCCCTTCCTATTCCAGGCTGCCAAGGGATGCTCCTCTGGCTCTTCCCTGAGTCCTGCATCATTCTGGAGTTCCTCATGTGGTGCAGGGAATGCATCTTGGAGTCTTTGCCAAAATAATTGAAGATTAGGGATAATCCAGCTCAATGGTGCCACCAGTCTTTGAGCAGCCAGAACTACCTCAGGGTGAATTTTTCTCCTCTTGCTCTTCCAGAAAAACCCCGTTTTCTGTAAGCCGAGAATAGCTTCCAAACATCTGGAGCTTCTCAGCTGTTCCACTGATTTCCTAAGGAGGCTTTTTCCCAATTCACATCCCAAGATGTATAATCCCCTCTTCTCCAAACAAAGTGGGAGGGATGGGAGGAATGCTGAGCTGGGAGTGGCTGGTTTTGGGACATCAGGATAAATCTTGATCATAGCCTGGGTGGGATCGGTACAGCTGGGAGCTGATCCAGGTCATGGAATATTTTAGGATAGAAGAGAGTGCTGGTATTTTCATTTCAACCCCTTGCATGGCCAACCTCAAAGTTAGACCAGGCTCAGCTCCTTGGGCTCTTTTTGAGCCTTTCCCAGGGTCTGCCCACCCTCATGTTGGGAATTTTTCCTTGGTGCCCCCTGTGATTGTCCCCACTTGTCCTTTTGCTTTGGTACTTGGAGAAGAACCTGACTTCATCCTCTCCGTGAACATCTCCTGTGAAAAAGGTGGGCAAAAAGGATGTTCCTTTACTTTCCTCTTTTCAGCTGGGCTCAGTCACTTCATACACTTCATTCCCCAACCCATCTTGGTGTAGCCCCAAAACCCATCTTGGTGTCACCTCAAAACCCATTTTGGTGTCACCCCAAAACCCATCTTGGTGTCCCCTGCCAGATTTGCTGTATTTTGTCACTGGCGCCCTAAAACTGAGCTCACTACTCCAGATTTGTCCTCCCAAGTGTCACATCCAGGGGACAAATCCCTCCCCTTCCCTTGCAAATAAAACCTGGGATGCAGTTGCTGACAGGGGTGGAGCTGATGGAGGCAATTGATCCCAGCCGGATCCTTTTTGTGCTCTCCGAGGGAAATCCACAGCCTGGGGCATCACCTTGTTAACATCTGGAATGAAGAGCCATGGAAAAGGGTGGGGAATGGAGCATTTTACTGTGGGGAATGCCCTCAGGGATTTTTGGGATCATGGTGAAGGTGGTTGCCATATCCATCATGTTATTTATGGACAGGAAAGGAGCTGCATTCCTGAGTTTTGTTCAGCTGGTGCTTGTGAAGAACTCAGTCATTGGGTGATGCTCTGTCAGCCTCTTCTTCGAGACCAGAGGAGGAGGGAATGTTAAGATCACTTTTCCTGACTTGAGGAAAATTCCTTTTGGGATGTAATGGAAAAATTCAAAGGTAAAACATAAGTTTTACCTTTTCTGTTTGTGTTTGGCATTTTTGTTTTGGGGGTTTTGTTCATTTGTTTGTAGGTCAGTTTTTTTGTTTGTTTTGGGTTTTGTTTTTTTTTTTTTCCCCCTAATTATTATATTTTTAATTGAGAGTATGAACAGTTCCTATGTCCTGGCAAATGGATAATCTCAGGATAATCACCTCTATCATAAGAACTGGATCCAGAAGGTGTCAAGCTGGAGCTGCAAGGATGGAGACAAGAGGGGCATTTAGACACTCTGAACTGTTTATTTATTTTAATCCAATTGTGGGACTCTCTTCCTGCCTCCTCCACTCCCTGGGCCAGTGTCACTCGTTGTGACAAACATATCCAGGGATACTGAAATGGAAAAGGAGTCAAGGATGTGGCTCCTGCTGAGGGACATGAACAAACTCTGGGCTTGCAGGTTAAAAACTGTCACCTGCTGGTGGCTGCTGGCTGGATATGGGCACCTTTCCCTCCTTTAGAGCAGGACATGGATAAATCCAGGACCTTGGACAGTCCAGCACTGTGCTCCGTGCTGGAGGAACTCCTCAAGGTGTGTTAGATCCCATTTTGTGTCTCCTACCTGCTGGAATCTCTGCACTGCACAAGGTGAAGACTTGAATGTCATTGTCACTGAGCTTTTAAACTGAGGGAGAGGGACAAGAGCTTTTCCCCATGAAAATCCCACTGATTTTTACCTATGCACCTTCCAGCCCATCTCCTGTCCCCGAATTTCCTTGGTCATCCCTGCTGGTGGAGAAAGGGAATCACTTTCACATCAAAACCTCCTCAGCTCAGCCCTGTTATCCCACCTCACCCCCAAGAAGCTGCTCTAGCTCCCGTGGCCTTTTCCTTTTAATCTTCCTGCCTTCTTCCCATCTTGGAGCTGTTGCCAATTAAGAGCAAGCCATTTGATCATGCCATAATCCCAATGCCAGCAGGCAGAGCTGTTGGAGCATGGGAAGGGAGGGAAAAAAAAGGGAGAGAGAGTTGGGAATAATAATAAAAATAATAATAATATAGAGGAGGGGAAGAGAATAAAAAGCAGCCTCTTCTTCCAGCTCTCTTCTCACAAGGTAAAGAATCAAAAAGTCATTTGATGCATAATTGATTGCTTTGGAGTGACTCACAAATTGCTCAGGAGCCTTGATTCTCGGGATAATCAGCACATGGAAAACACAGGGACGTTTTGACCGCGGGGTTGTGGAGAGGGGGGGTCTGGGGAGGAGGGAAAAATAAACACCAAAAGAGCACGGCAGCACCAGAGCGAGTCCCAAATATTTTAATGAGCGCCAAGAACAAGGGATTTCAGAAGCTCGAGCTCAGGACAAAACAATAAATTAGCAAACAAAAAACGGGAACAAAACAAAAAGGGGCTTTTTAGTGTTTTTTTTTTTTTTTTTCTTTTATTCCCCCTGATAGAAAAGCACAAAAGTGCTGAGCTGGCAGGGCTGGGGCTGCAAGTTGCTCTATCCCTCCCTGTTTCTCTGGAATGTGTGGATGGGAAGGGAAGGGATGTAGCCTTGAACCTTTGGGTGTGGGTTCCCTCACCCTGCCTGCCCCATCCTGGGTCATCCCAACTCCCAAAATACTCCAAGAGAATCTATGGCTCATAGTAAATTTCACTGTGACTGGAAAACAGAGATGTTGGAGCACTTGGATTTCATAATCCTGGTGATTTACTTCCAGAAAAAGAAGGGAAGAGAAAGGCTGGACTTCCATTGATCTCCTAACTCAGTCCTTTTCCAAGAGGGAATTTTACTGACCTGGATTTCCTGGACCTTTTGGGAGCTGGGAAATGACAACAGCAGCACCACAATCCAAATGGGATTAAAAAGTCTCCAAAGGACTATCTGGCTCTAAGAGCCTTGCACAACCAAAATGTGGGATTTTGGAAGCTGCTCCTTCTTCCAGCATCATCTGTTCCCTGTTGTCTGCTTCCTATGGATGTTGTGATTGCTTTTCCTTGGGTCTGACCACACTTTTCTTCTCCAGCCTTTCCCAATTTTCTGCTGCAAGGGATGGATCCCTGGGGATGTTGTTGCTGTGTAGTTCAGGCCCAGTTGTTGTCATCCCAAAATATCCAGCAGAGCACCTTCCCAGGGTTCCTGGATGGAGGGTTTTGTGCAAGTAACTAATCCCAAAACCTCAGTTTACTTTTCCTTCCCTGTCCTGATCCCAGCCTTTGGAAGCAGACACATCCCAGCTCTGTTTTCCCCAAAATTAACTCATGGAATGCCTGAATGCACCAAGGAGTTTGGAATTCTTTAGGGAGAAAAGCTGTTTCACAGTGTGAATGGAGAGTGCTGGAATCCCTGCAGGAACTGGTGGGATGAATCCATCTCCAACACATGGATAAATGACTTTTCCTGCTTCCTTACAGTCTGTCATGTTGGGAAGCAACTGCTGGATGTCATTAGCCCAGCTGGAGATTTGATTTCAGCTTCTGCTCAGAGCTCAGAATGTGCTGGAAGCATTGAGAAGTGGATTTTCCATGGATTTTGGGGCTTGCTTGGTTCCCTTCCCTTCCCTTCCCTTCCCTTCCCTTCCCTTCCCTTCCCTTCCCTTCCCTTCCCTTCCCTTCCCTTCCCTTCCCTTCCCTTCCCTTTGTTTTCCATCTCCTTCCTACTCCACCTCTTCTCTCCAGGGATTGGGAATCCCCCCTGCATCCCATGGACAGCCCAGTGACACAGGAGGGACAAAAGGGACCTTGGAGGTGGCCAGGGGCTGACAGAAGTTGCCCAGGGAAGTTGTGGATGCCCCATCTCTGGCAGTGTCCAAGGCCAGGTTAGATGGAGCTTGGAGCAACCTGGGATGGTGGAAGGTGTTCCAGGAAGAGGGTTTGGAATGAGATGAGCTTTAAGGTACTTTCCAACCCAAACCGTTCTGGGATCCCACGATCTTTCTAGCCCCAAATCTTGTCTTATTCCCCTCTGAACCCTCAACTGGCTTTGAAGCCAAGCCTTGGAAGCACCCATAGTAATGCCAGATGAACACCAGTCATGAGAAACAACTTTGCTGTTGGTCATCCCAAAAAAATCCCCTCCTGGCAGCAGGGATGAGGAAAGGTGATGGGATTGTGACCCTGCAGCACCCTTAGACAACCTGGGACACCCAGGGACAAACGCCACCCTCAGAGCTGGTGGCAGAACCGCCCTTTCCTGTTCCAACCATAAAACCACGGTGCCTCCCTACAGATGGGTGACGCCTGTTGGGAAGGGGGCTGACGCATCCTTGGCATTCCCACATAAATCCATCCATCCTGGCTGGGATAAACTGATTTAACTCAGTGCTTAGCACACCAATTTCACATCAGCCCTAGAAGGTTTTGCCCAAGGCACCATCCCAAAATCCTGCACCTCTCCACCACACGGAGCTTCCTGAACCGCTGCTGGATTCCGGCGGCAAGAGCTCGTTAATATTCCGACAGCTCCGATGTCACTCTCTAAACGAAGGCTGCTCTTAAAGAGAGGTTTTTATTTAATTGGGCCTCGACTCCGCTGCGTGTGGCCTTGTCAGGAACCTCAGTGGCACTCCTCAGAAAAAAAAAAAAAAAAAAGAAAAATTGGGAAAAGCAAAGGAGGGAGGGGAGGACGGGAAAAAGGGAAGGGTGGAAGGGAGCGACCCGAGCCCCACTTTGAAAGGGAGGGGATGAGAAGGGACCTGTCAATGGGATCAAGCCGGAGGTGGCCGTGAAAAGCCTGGCAGCTCCCGCTCCGTGAGGATGGGGAGGGGAAGCGGTGGGAATCCACGGGGCGATCCGTGAGGAGATGAAGGAGGAATGACAGCCCCTGAGGCTGGCAGGGTTTGAAAGGAGAACACACAGGAGCCAAAACCTGCGGAGAGACACTTGCAACTTTTCACTTATTCCCTTTGACAAGACAATGGAGTTTTCTTTCTGCCTCCCCCCCAGCTCCCCCCTTCCTTGTTTTTTAAAGTGGGTCCCATAGGGAGAAGCAGAGAGTTCTCAAAGGATGAAACAACTGGAGTGATGCGGAGGGGAGGAGGGAAATGGGGAAGAAAGGAGGGAGCAGCAGAGCTCATTTCCACATGGGACTCTGCTTTAGCCAGGAGGAGGAGGAGGAAGGATTGAGCCGAGAGGGGCATTTCCTTCCCCTCGGACTCCCAAGATTCCCACTCAAAAGAGAGGCTCAGAGACTGGGGAGGGGGACACCAGGGTAGGATGCAGCTAGAGACCTGATTCCATAGTAATGGGAAGATTCCCTGATTACCTGGGAGCTGGGAGCAGGGAAGGTGGCAGGTGGAGGAAGGGGAGCAGAGCAGACCGACCGAGTCCTTCTCTAAGCTCCTTCTGTGCCCATTGGTACCAGGAAAAGGAGGTTAGACTTTTGTGCTTTACACAATTCCCATGGAAAATGGGGATCAGGGCACTTGGCAATGCCGCGTCCTTGCTCCCAGTCTTCATGCCATGAAACTGGGAAGACTGGGAAAATGCCAGTAAGGACTGTCGGGCTGTGTCTCCTCTGTCCAAACCCTGCAGGGACATGAGGTGTGGCCAGCCCAGGGTGTACCCCAGCTCCAAGGCTGCTTCAGGATTTAATTACATACTGGAGAAATACTCTGTCCCTCCCTCCATCTTGCTCTTGAATTTTCCAGGTGAGATTCCCCACAGGAAGAACTTTAAGTGGACCTAATAAACAAAATAATGTTGGAGGAGAGTTTTTTCCCTGAATGTTTCTGCCTTAACCTCATCTCTGTCTGTCAGAGATGGTGGGAGGAAAGGATGGGATAGACCCAGGCCAAAAATAGGATCAAGATGCTGCAGTCTTGGGTAATTCCAGGAAAAAAAAATCTGGAAGTTCTTCACTGTCCCTTTGGCTTTCCCAGAAGGGAAATAGGAGGGACCCAGAGCTTGGCAAAAGATCCCGGGAAGGACAAGGAGATGTTTTCCAAGCAGTCAATTCCAACCTTGTCTTGTGCTCAGGTTTTCTCCAAGGAGAAGAGACCCCTCAGCCTCTCTGGGATCCTGCTCATAGGGAAAATTTTCCTCTTATCAGTCATGACTTCCCATATTCCAGATTCTCCCTGTTGTCCTCCTGCTGTGACATTTCATGATGAGCCTGCCTTTTTCTCCTCTACTCTCTCCCTCCAAGGATTAGATGAGTGGCACAAAAAGTTTGGGAAGCATTAACCAAACGATTCAGAATGGCCACATGGCCACATTCCTGAATCCTGAGATCTCACCATTTACCCCTCTGCATAAGCATCCAGCAGAATCCACCATCAACCTTCCCATCATTTCCAAGCACTGGATGAAGGAGATCAACACCATAACCTCCATTTTAGAGGGATTGGGAATGAAGACATGGAAAAATGAGTCATTGGAAGAGGAGAAACCAGGGTGGGACTTCCTCACCTCCTTCAGGGACCTGCTGTGTCCCCACCACCCCTTTGTGGTCGTTGGGGTTTATCATGGAATGGTTTGGGTTGAAAGAAACCTTAAGGATCCTCCAGTTCAAGCTCCCTGCCATGGACAAAGACACCTTCCACTATCCCAGGTTGCTCCAAGCCCTGTCCAACCCAGCCTTGGACAGTTCCAGAGATGGAGCAGCCACAGCTTCTCTGGGCACCCTGTGCCAGGGTCTCCCCACCTCACAGGGAAGAATTCCTTCTGTAAATTGAACCTAAGTTTCTCCTCTTTCAGTTTGAAGTTATTCACCCCTGTCCTGTCAATCCAGGCTCCTGAAAATTATCTCTTCCCATCTTTTTTGGCATTTTCAGGTACTGGAAAGCCACAATTACATCAATCCAAGCCTTCTTTTCTCCGGATGAACAATCCAAATTCTCTCAGTCTTTTCCCACAGCACAGCTGCTCCATCCCTCTGATCCCGTTGGTGCCTCCTCTGGACTCACTCCAGCATCTCCATGTCCTTCCTGTGCTGGGGAACCCGGAGCTGGATGCAGCTCTGCAGGTGGGGTCTTACCTGAGCAGGGCAGAGGGGCAGAATCCCCTCTTTTAATTTTGGACTGAAATCCATGTCCTCTTCCTTGGGGAGTAAAAGTGTTTGGAAAACCAGGGGCTTCATCAGGTGTTGCTAATGAACAGTGGCATCCAGGAAGGGAATGGCCAAGGTGGTCTCTGGAATTTTCTGCTCCATGTCTCTTTGAGGAATGAGAGAATGTGGGGTCAAATATGGGATCCATCACAACATTCCCATGGTGGGACATCTTCCAGAGCTTCTTGCTTGTCCTGGTCTGTCCAGACCCTCCCAAAAGAGATCCAGTTGCTAATTCCAGGACCTGCTCCCTGGGTCCTTCATGGATCCTTTGCTGGTGGCATCTGAATGTCACCTGGCCCAAGGCCTGTGAGCCCTGAATCCTGTGTCCAGGAGATGGGACTGGAAAAGCTCCTTCACTTTTCCATTGGGAGCAGTATGAGAAGTGGGACAGTCAATGGCAGGTAGGGAAGATTTGTCTGAACAAGATTCCCTTTAAGACCCCAGATTTCCTTTTCTGGGCTTGTTAGGAAGACAGGGGTGCCTGTCTCAGGTGAAGATGCTTTAGGAGCAACTTTCCCATGGTGGGTGTGAAATGAATTCCATGAAAAAATAGGATTTTTAGTGCTTCTGTTTCTTTGGTGGCTCTGGGAAGGACACATCCTCTGCCCTAAAGTGCCCCTGAGGGCTGCTTTTGCATCACCCTGAGATCTGACCTATTTTTGACTCCTTTTTTATATCTCAGAGCGGAGATTGAACACCTGGAACCTGATGCAGGTGCTGACCCTACAACTGGGAGCTGCCGACAGGTGTGGAGAGGGGAATAGAGGGAAGAATACTCCCCTAGAACAGGTGACATTCCAGCCATTGCCACTGCCCCACCTGCAGCTGGGAGGATGCCCTGGAGAACATCTCAGCCATTCCAGCACCAGGGACCATCAGCTGGGTCCAACTTTGTGTGTTGATGTCCTTGGGACACATCTGAGTGGCAAAGGTGGATGTGCAATCCCTTGGGAAAACCATAACAGGGAGCACTTTCAGTCTGGCTGGAGGATGGGGGTCTCAAACAGTCCCACGTCCCAAATTCTCCAAATTCTCCTCACCCAGGACCATGAGGATCACCCTTTATCCCAACCCTCACCTTTATTTTCTCTCCCCGCTTTCAGCCTCCCTCCCTCTCTCTCTTTGTCTTTCCTTTCTCTCCACCCCTCCTGGTTTTGCCACTCCTATTTCTCCCTCTTTTCTCCCTTTTTTCCCTGCCCCTCTCGGGCAGGCTCGGAATTCACATGGAATCTCATCCCCAGCTCACACATTCCCGACGCTTTGTACCAGCTTTGGCCTCCACATTTCCATAGGCAGCGGCTTAATGGGTGCTTAGCGAAGAACTTTTTGTGTTATTTTTCCCTGTGTGAATTACCTGGCCCGCAGCGTCACCGCGGAAGATTGGAAATGCTGGAAATGCTGGAAATGCTCCTGCCATGGACCTTTACACGGCACATTTTAGGATCCCCGCTGTGTTTTCTTTCCAAGAAGAAGAAAGACCTGTCAGCATTAAGCAAATCAGCCGCACGTCTCGCCGCCTTGAGCTGTGTCACACATGAATATCTGAGGGCTTCTTTTTTCCCCCCCTCCGCCTTCTCTTTCCCTTCTCCCCTCTCCTTTCCCCTTCCCCATCCTCTTGGTTTTTAACGAAAGAAAAGTTTA
The DNA here is from genome assembly GCF_028551555.1 of Melozone crissalis. Taxonomy (NCBI): domain Eukaryota; kingdom Metazoa; phylum Chordata; class Aves; order Passeriformes; family Passerellidae; genus Melozone; species Melozone crissalis. The sequence continues at coordinate 579,614 of NW_026535780.1, forward strand.
ACGCTCTCACAAAGGAGGGAGAGGGAGAAATATCCATAAAACTCCAATTTAAACCCCTTTAACCCGTTCCTTTGCTTTTCCTTTCAACCTGAGAGCAAACCCTTTTTTCTTCCTAATAGGAAGAAGGTTTGAATTTCTTGAGCAGCTGGAGGGGGAGAGGGAGGAGGAGGAGGAGAAGGAGAAATGTGGAGGGGAAGGAAGAGTTTTTCCCTCTGCATGAGGGTTTCAGGGAATGGAAAATTGGGGATGAAGCAGGACAGGATTTTTCTTTCACTGTCTTGTCTTGCCCACTCAAGCTGCAAATTAAGAGTCCAGATGCCCCTAAACAAGGGAAATGTGGATAAATAAAACACCAAATTATTAAAAATCACAGATATTTTAAATCCTCTTATCTTGGGAATAAATTTAGGGCCAAAATTAGGACCTTCCATAGAAAAAGATGATTCAGAAACTGCTAAGACTCAGGAGTGACACCAGACACCCAAAAAGTCCCCTGACCATGACACCTCATTGAAATTGATGCAGTTGAGTTATGGGGTCAGTAGAACTGCAAAATTTGTCCTCAAAAGGATTCAGGAGTTGGTTTTCCCATCCTGCCCCAATCCTGGGCATCTGTGTCTGCACAGGCTTGGAGCAGTGATGATCCCACAAGGTGGGAAAAGGCAGCAAAGCACAGGGATTTGTTCCATGAGTGGAATTCCTGATGGAGATTTCTTTTAGCCCTTCCACCGGACCTTACCCCCTCAATCTCCCGGCTAGTAAGGAATCTAAAAGTGAAAACTCATTCTAGCCAGGAAAGGTCTGGTAATATCCAAATATCCACGTGGAAATTCAAACACACATTTCCTTGTCTGGGCCTTCACTGGACAGAGCCGGTGTGGATGAGCATCTCCAAATCCTTGTCTTTTGGGGTCAGAGAAGCAGGAATGGGTTCAGCTCCTTTTCACCTCATAAAGCTTTTCCTGATCAAAAAAAAATGCTGGGAATGAGTTAGGGAGGATGTGGAAGAGGACAGAAGGAATCAAATGTGTCTCCTCATTGAATCTGAATAAAAATCAGGGAAATCAGGGAAAATCAACCCCATTGCAAATTTCATGGCACCTTGGACCTAGGTTAGGCATCCAATCAGGCATGAAAAAGAGGAGAATCCATGTGAATCAACACCAGGGAATTTTCATTTCCAAACCCTGGGGTTGCCCATCTCAGCCATTTAATTTCCTTGCCCATTAATGCTTAATTGATCCACGGCTCTGATTGACTGCATGGGAGACACACCATGCAGAAAGTTGGAAAAAAAAGCAGGATCCAAGGAAATCTGGGAGTTTCCTGGATATGTTGAGGGGAGCTCATGTGTGGGGATGGCAGGATAATTCATGGGACTTGGATTTCCATCCACTGCTAAAACAAAAGCTCTGTGCTTTCCTCTCCCTGGTCCCTGTGGTGATCCCCAAGCCAGACCTGCCTCTTATCCTGCATCACCTTGAATTCCTCATTCCCTCTTTGGCTCCTGAGTTTCCTTCAACCCCACAAAGCTTGGATTGCTTGGTCTCAGTTTCCTGGACAGATTCTTCCTAGGATTCTCCCAAAGTACTGATCAAGAAAGCCAGTGCCACCTGTCCTGTATCAGCCACAGGGTGACAACAGAACCAGGGCAGGGATTGTCCCCACTGTGCTGGCACTGATGAGGCCACACCTCAAATCCTGGGATCAGTATTGGGCTTCTCAGGATGATAAAGCCATTGAGGAGCTGGGGTGTGCCCTGGGAATGCAACAGAGCTGGGAAAGGGTTGGAGAACCAGGAGTGGCTGAGGGAGCTGGGGGAGCTCAGCCTGGAGAAAAAGAGGCTCAGGGGGGACCTTCTGGCTCTGCATAACTCCCTAATAGGAGAGTGGAGCCAGGCAGAGCTCTGCTCCCAGGGAATGTGGGACAGGACAATTTCCATTTAGTTTTGGAAATGGCCTAAAGTTGTGCCAGGGGAAGTTTAGTTAGGATATCAGGAAAAAAGTTCTTCATGGAAAGCGTGGTCCAGCCCTGGCACATCTTCCCAGGGCAGTGATGGAGCTCCTGGCTGGATTTAACACCTGTGCAGATGTGGCACTTGGGGACATGGTTTAGTGGTGGCCTTGGCAGTGCTGGGTGATCAGTTGGATCTTCGGGATGTTTTCTAATGGAAATGATTCAATGGTCCCATGACTATTGAGAATGGCCCCTTGTCCCACGATTTATGCAGAGCTATTCTTAGGAACATTTGGGAATCAGCTCATTGGGCTGCTCTGTGCCTTCCCAGCGACTGCACTGATGATTGCACAGCGATTGCATCCCAAATCCTGAAGCCATTCCCTGCCACTGCCTGAATCCTGACACAGCCCTGTGTTAGGGTTCACTTCCTTCCCTCAGGAAGTTTGGCGAAATTATTTTCCAGTGGGAGAGCATGAAACCTTCCCAAAGCCTCGCATGGAGCCGAGTGAATGAGTTGCACATCCCGTCGCAATTCCCTGCCCGGCTGGGGCTGCCTCATGCAATCCCAGCTTCCCACTGTGCCCTTCCCGACTCCTGGGGACTTCCTGCCTCTTGGTTCTGGCTCATCCACGCTCCACTTCATTCCGGCTGCCTCCAGCTCTCAGCACATCCATCTGCCCCCGCTGACTTCATCCCTCCAGTGCCTGGGACACGCGCCAGGGCACGGGAATTGCGCATCCCACCTTCCCCAGGGTGCACTTCTTGGAATTGCTGAGCTGAGCAGAACCACGTGGAGCTCTCAACCTTTTCCCCTCACCCCCAAATTTAGGGGAAATGAGGGGAAACGCTGGGAGAGCCGTGCTGCCGTGGAGTTATTCCAGAGCTCGTGCTGCCTCCCTGCATCCCAGGGTGATGAGAGATGGGATTTGTGCTGTGCTGTGGAGGTGGTGGAATGATTTAGGGATGTGAGGCTGCCTTTGGATGCAACAGGTCCCGACGGATGCTGCGATGCCTGGAGCAGAACAGAATCCTCTAAATCCACAGACGAGCTCATTAATTATTAATTGCATTGCACACTTATCAGCTCAATCCCAGGGCTTCAGCACAGCTCCAGAGTGAGAATGGCATCCTTGAGGAAGGAGCAGAGGGCTCTGCATAGAATTAGGATGGGACAACTCGTTGGAAGCCCTGGATTGTCACCCCAGGCACAGAAACATTGTCCTGTGTGGTTCACATCCAGTCCAAGAGGATTCTCTGTGGATTCTCCATGCCTGGAAGTGTTCCAGGCCGGGTTAGATAAGGCTTGGAGCAACCTGGGATATGGCAAGGTGTTGGAATGGGGTGATCTTTAGGGTCTCTTCCAACACAAACCATTCCATGATTCCATGATTTTCTACTGTCTCTCACTCACATTTGTCTTCTGGTGGGGGGAAACCAAGCATTGAAACAGCCAAATCCCAGTGGAGACTAATGTTTGGAAAAGCAGTTGCCATTTGACTCAATTTTCCTTGGGAATATGGGTGGCAAGAAAATTGTATTTGGGGCTAACAGCCACTCGAGGTATTTCTCCATTAAACATTCCCAATTCCTGGTCCCAAGGCCAATGGGCAAGAAATTGATATTTTGCACTTTTATCCTGTAAAACAGGGACAACTTGGAACTTCCCAATTTGGATGGAGCTGGAATCTCTTTTATGGAAGGTACAACTGGATTTCCATGGTGCGAAGCACCATAGATTCCCAACATCTTAATGGAGAGGAAACACATCCCAAACCTCACAAAAATGTGTGGGGAATGAAACAAATCTGGATGCTCTGGAGAGCATCTCCCACGTGGAGTGGAGAGGAAAGGTGGGAGCAGGGAGGGAGGGAGGGAGGATGCTGGGGGTGAGCTCTGCGCTTCCCGGGAAGGGCTTTAATGCATCAGAAAGTGGAAAGTTTCCCATCTGATTCTTGTCACGGGCAGCAGGACTAATCAGAGAGATGCCATTTCTGGGGGGAAGGAAAAACCCCAGGAATGGACAAACCACTTTGCTCAGAGGGGGCTGCTGCCCTTAAGAGGCTTTTATTGCCGAGGCTCCGTGGCTTGGCAGAGGTGCTGTCATTAGAGTGACACTAAAAGTATCCAAGGATTAGCGGTGACGGACGGACTGACCTGTCCCTGTCAAGCTTGGAGCAGCTGAGGGGGGGAGGAAGGGGGAGAAAAGAGGAGGGAGAAGTGGCTTTTCCTCTGAAATGGGGTGATTTCCATGAAAACCAGGCAGTGCTGGTACCCAGCTCAGGTCCTTTCCAATTATCACCTCCAATCAGCCCATAAATCCCAAAAGATTTGGAATCTGCCCTTGCTGAGAATGCAGAAATTGGGTGTTCTCCCTGCCTTCGGCAGGGCTGGATGAAGGACAAGCTCCCAGCTTTGAAGATGCTGCCAATCCACCCTTTCTGCCAGGGTTTTTCAAGGAGAATTGAGGAAAGCCATGGCCTGGCAGTGACATTGATGTTCCTGGGTCCCACCAGCAAACAATTCTCTTCCTGATCTATTATCCCTGCCCATGGCAGGGGGCTTGGAATTAGATGATCCTTAAGACCCCTCCCAATCCAAACCATTCCATGATTCGTTGTCAATGCAGCTCTGATTTTAGGAGTTGTTGCTCTTGTTTATCTCTGGGCAGAGCTGAAATTGCCTCCTTCAGTGACAGAGTTATCTTTGAGGAGAGCAATCACTTTGGATAAAATCCTGTTTCCTCCCCCCACCATTTCATGGAAATCTCATCCCATGAGCTTGAAATAGGAGTACCCCTCATCCCACAAGACTTTGTGACCCTCCCCATGGGGAGAACCCATCCCAGATGACCACATAGTGGGAAAACATGGAAAATACAGGTTTTTAACATTTCTTGTGGCTGTGGTTAAATTTCTCCCGTGTTTCTGCACTCCCTGCCAGGAAATCTTACCAGAATCTCCCCCCAGATTTTGGATTTTGACCTTGGCCAGGGCTGACCTGGGAAGATGCCAAGTTTCCTGCTAGAGTCCTTTCCCTAATCCCAGCATATCTCACATCCCTGCTCCCCGTTTTACCTCTCCTCCCTGCTCCTTCACAACAGAGTATTTGCCAGCCACAGCTCCATTATTCTGCTCCCGAGGCTGAAATTTTCCTTTTAATTCTTCTCCTTGTGGAAAATGGATCTAATTTCTTTTCCCTTCCACCTCCCCTCCTCCTCCTAAGCCCCTTCCTGGCTGCTTGCAAAGAGAGGTTTTAGACACCAATTTCAAGGTGGATTCAGCCCTGGGAAATTGGGGAATTGAACATCAAGAAGTTGTTTGAGGCTGTGGAGTGGTCTGGGCTCCCTCCTGAGCTGGAGGAGTCCAACAAAACCCTTGGAAGTGCAAGTCCAGCTAATCAAGCTTTTGGAGAGGTAGGAGGACTCCTGGGGATGGAGGGGGGGGTGTTTCTTCAAACACGGATCTTTGGGAAAGGCAGGGAGACTCAGGGGAATGGAAAAATGGGGGATGAGGGAAAAGGATTTGGGAAGTGCTGTTTCTGCTATTTGAGTTCTGGTCAAGGCACCCTTGAATCCCAGTTTTCCCACCTGTTTAGTGATGGTGAGCTCCTATCTATGGACTGGTGGGAATCTGCTCTGGATGGCCTGGAGGAACAATACATTTTCCTTAAGGATTGGCTGGCAAAGCCAGGAAATGGCAAAGCCAAGGGATGTCAATGAGATCTGACCAACTCTCTCTCCAGAGAAATTGTGGATGCCCCATCCCTGCACCTGTGGATGTCCCACTGGATGTGCCAGTGTTGCATCTAAAACCTGGATTATATCAGGCACAGCTGAGTGGAAACACATCCAGATACTTAAAATTAAATAATGGAATAGATTTGGTTGGAAAGAATATTAAAGCCCATCCAATCCATGGGCAGGGGCACCTTCTACAAGCCCAGGTTGCTCCAAGCCCTGTCCAACCTGGCCTGGGATATTTCCAGGGATGGGAGCATCCACAGCTTCTCTGGGAAACCTGGTCCAGTGTTTCTCCACCTTTGTTGTAAAAAAACCCTTTTCCTTCTTTCTAGTTTAGGGATCATATCCATGTATTTAGTGGCTGTGGGAGCTCTACTTGGCTCTGTGAAGTTCATAAAAATCCAGGGAATGGCGTGTTTTGGGAACAGCCACTTTTCCTTCTGCATAATCCGAGCCCATCTAAACTGCCCAATGGCATCGATTAAAAGCTCAGCAAAAGAACAACTTTTTTCCCAAGTCTGGGAATTTAACTCAGTGCAATGATAGAAATCCTGGATTTTGTGTAATAGAGTTGTGGAAGGGGGAAAACCCCTTTTGCCAGGGGAGCAAAAAGCTATGAAGGAGTTCCAGGTTGGGAATGCTGAATTTGTCCCACTGTTGCTGAAGGATTTGCACCAGACAGCAAATCCAGTGGAAAAATGATCTGGGAGTATCCAAAAATGCTTTGCTGTTCCAATACCCTTATATTCCAACTTTTCTTAAACTATTCCATGCACCTGAATAGTGGGATAAACAGCTCGGGACAGCAGGGTAAATCAATGTTTTTTCCATATTCTACCTGCATGAGAAGCAGAATCTGGACCCTCAGAAAAAAACCTGATATTTAAATGGTATTTAAGAAAGACTAAAACATTCCCAAAATCTCGAAAAGCTGCACAATCTGGGGCTATGGGAAGACCGTAATTCCTCCAGGAACAAGCAGGTTTCCTGGCTCTGAGCTAAATGGGAATCATGTTTGTGTCAGGGATTCCTGCTGTGATCATGAATAACCAAAATCCCAACTTCCCAGTTTACCTGAAAAGCTCCAAAGACCTTTCCTTAGCTCCATGTTCCCTGGAAGCATTCAGAGCTTGCCCAAACAGCATTTTCCTGACGCTCCATGAAAAATATTTGCTCAGCTCTTCTGGAAATCACAAGCTCCCGGGAAGTTCAAGGCAAGGGATTCACCTTGCCCTGGGCTGCTGGAAATTGCTTTGCTCCACAGCTCGTGCTGCAAAAGAGGGAGATCAGCGGGGTGGGAGTCCAGTAAAGGTCGTGGAGGATGTGGAATGACAGTGGAATTTGGGACACGGGTTGTCTGAGCGCAGCATCTTTCCCAGTAGTTTGATGGAGGGGGGATTTAAGGGATTGAGAGGAGGGAAGGGAGGATGGAGAAATGGAGATGGAAAGCTCTGGAAATGGTCCCATATTGTGCCAGCAGTGGTGGGCAGAGGTCAGGGGGTACCACTGATCCTCTTATGGTGGAATCATGGAATGATTTGGGTTGGATGATAATTATCTTGATAATTATCTCATTCCAACCCCCTGCCATGGGCAGGGACACCTTCCCTTTCCCAGGTTGCTCCAAGCCTCATGCAACCTGGCCTGAGGGATGGGGCAGCCAAAGCTTCTCTGGGAATTCCATTCTAGGGCCTTGCTACCCTCCTAGGGAATAATTCCTTACCAATATCCCATCTATCCCTGCTCTCTGACAGTGGGAAGCCATTCCCTGTGTCCTGTCTCTCTAGCCTTTGTCCCAAGTCCCTCTCCAGCTCATCTGGAGTCCCTTCAGGCCCTGGAAGAGGCTCTAAGTTCTCCTGGGAGCCTCTCCTCCAGGTGAACATTGCCAGCTTTCCCAGCCTGGCTCCAGAACAGAGGGGCTCCATCCCTTGGAGCATCTCCATGGCTTCCTCTGGATCTGCTCCAGCATCTCCACATCCTTCTGCTGTTGGACCCCGGAGCTGCTTCCAATAAATCTTTCCTGCAAGTGACACCAGGACAATCCAGGATGCCCTTTCCTACAGCAAGGACAAAGGGCATTGCTTCAAATTTAAGGATAGGAGGCCTAGATGGAATTTTGAGATGTTCTTCCCTGCGAGGGTGGTGAGGCAGTGGAATGGAATTCCCAGGGAAGCTGTGATTGTCCCATCCCTGGAAGTGTCCAAGGCCAGGTTGGGTGGTGCTTGGAGTAACCTGGGGTAGTGGAAGTTTTCCTTTCCCACAGCAAGGAGTGGAATGAGATGATCTTGAAAGTCCTTCCCACCCAAAAAATTCCACGATTCCATGATAAGTAACCATTGCAGAGCTTCCCCAAAACAACTGGTGACTCCAGTTTAGGAATTTGCTGGATTTGTGAGGAAAGAGAAAAGGAATTCAAGCAAATCCAGCTAACAAACATGAGGAAGGGACAAGGAAATTCTCCTTGGCCCCTTCCCCAGATCCACCACAATTTTCTGATTTTCAGGATGCTCCCCATCCTCGTGATTCCCTCTGGACCATGATGGATGAGTTTGAACTTCCGTCTGCCTTCCTGGAATTGCTTTGCCATTGGAAGCCGTGTCCAGGGGGGCTCCCAGGGGGTCGATGAGGATGGGGAGGAAGGGGTTGATGGCCAGAGGGTTTTTCCTGGTGTGAGGTTGTTGTGGATGGAAGTTAATGGAGCCGGGAGATCCAGCTGCTGCCGGGGAAGCATCCAGGGATTCTTTTCGCTCCTGCACTGCCGGCAGGAACATCCTGGAGCCTCAGCAGCACATAAGTAACTACGATGGGTGATTCCTTAATAATTAAAGATATGCAGTGCTTGGATTGCCTCCCGGAGCCAGAGCAGACCGGGGAGAGCAGGGAGGAAAACTTCCCGTCTTACAGGAAATCTTCCCGTGCCGAAGCTCCCCGCGCCTGCCGGGGGATTTGGTTGGAATCAATTCCCTCTGCCTGCAGCCGCAGGAAGCTGCCATTGGGATCCTGCCATGGATTAACTAAGCGACCTTGGAGTGCTGCTTCCCTCCTTGCCGTGCCTTGTTTTCCCCTCCCAGATTTGGGATGCTGTCTGGGGTGTCTCATGGGAGAGGTTGGAACCTCCAGAGCTTGGAGCTGAGAAGTCTCAGGAGGAGGTGGAGGTGTTTAATGGGTGATCCCAGAGCTCTCTGAGACAGCAAATCTGCATTTTTCATGGAGTTCTGGAATGGTTTGGTTTGGAAGGGACCTTAACGATCACCTTCTTCCAACATCCTGCCATGGGCATGCTTCTCACTATCCCAGGTTTCTCCAAGCCCCATCCAACCTGTCCTTGGAGGTGCTCTGCTGTTCCCACTTCCATTGCTTGCCCTTAAACCACTTGGAATTCATGGAATTCTGGAATGGTTTGGTTTGGAAGGGACCTTAAAGATCACCTCCTTCCAACCTCCTGCCATGGGCAGGGATACTTCCCACTATCCCAGATAACTCCAAGCCCCATCCAACCTGCCCTTAGAGGTGCTCTGCTGTTCCCACCTCCGTTGTTTGTCCTTAAACCACTTGGAACTTGAGCCAGCATAGGAAAAAACGATATTCCCACCCTGGAAAAGAGCATCCAGGCGGGACAGCTGGGTCTCACACCCTGCTCCCTGTGGCCAGGACAACTCGGACACACTGTCACAGGGATGCTGAGGAGCCCTCTGGCCATTCCCTGACAGCTCCACTTCATTCCCAGCGCTGATTCCAGGCGACACACGAGCGGATTGATGAACTCCCGCTCTCCCGCTTTTCCGAGCCTCGGAGAGAAATGGCAGAGCCCGAGGGGACGAGGCTAAAATCCTCAGTTAACATTAAAGTGAAGGATCTGCCGGTGCTTCTGCCGGGGGCACAGGGGAGCGGATGCGCTTTTCTCTGCAGCCCAGACGCGTGTCGGCTCGGCGGGAGGGGGGTTTGCCTTTTCCCGGGATGGAAAAGGCGCAGGGAGGGCGGGATGGGGATGCTGACTCAGCAGCCGCCGCTCCATTGCCTGGAAAGACGCGGAACGGCGTTTGGAGCATCGCGTTTTGCGCTCTGGGGCTGTGCCGAGCTTCCTTTGCATCCCCTCCCCACACCCCAAGCGCTGATCCCCATCCAGGCTGAGCGATGTGACAGGAATTTGTGCCCGGGCCTGGCTTTTATCATGCAGATTGTGCATAAATCATGATAATTGACCCTGGAGTCGGGGATGGCTTCAAGGTCAGCTTGGATCAGGTTTGGAGTGTCCTGGTCCAGTGGGAGATGTCCCTGCACATGGCAAGTGGGGTTGGAATGACATAAAATCCCCTCCACCCCAAACAGTTCTAGGGTTTAATGATATCAAAGTGGTGTCAAATTGGTAGAAGAGGAGAACTCCACCTTAAATCCCGCTTTAAATCCCTCATCCCTATATTTAAGTTGCCATTCCCTCTGCGTAACAACTCTGAGTTGGATTTTAACTTCCCAGGGTGAAAAATCCTCATTTATTCCTGCAATGAGGATGGAGGGAGAGATCAGGGAGCTGAGGGACTGCTTACAGCAGGATGAGCCAGCTGTGACCCAGCATTCCCATTCCTCTGAATCCCCTTTGCCTCCCTCTGGAGCTCTCAAATTGTTTTATCCCTGCCTGGGCTTGTGCCTGGAGCTAGCACGATTTTGCCCACATTTCCCGGCTTGCACAAGGTTTTCTCGCTGGGATTAACCCCTTGGAGAGGCAGGCACCGCCTGGAACCATAGCCCAGAGCTGATCACCTGAATCCCTGCAAAGTTCAGACTGTGGGGACTCAAAGGATGCAGCAATGGGGCTCTGGGTTTGCCAGCAGCTTTCCCAGGGCTGAGCCAAAGCCTCCTCCTCCTCTTCCTGAATTTTATGCTTAACTGAGGAGTCAAAGAAATTCAAATTTACACAGCACTTGATTTGAGGAGAAACGTGTCATTTTCTTTCTGCTTGGGGTGAAAAATTGCTCGGGCTTGGACACTGAAAAATTAGGGAATGTGTCCTTAAACATTCCTGTTCCTTACCTGTAGGACCCAGGGATGAGGATTTCTGGGGGGTTCTGGTGGATCAGGAGGCAGGGAAAGGCTCTGGATGCCCCCTCTGCATGCAGGGTAATTATGGATTACACAGCCAGGGATGCTGCGATATTTCCAGGGATTTCTGATGTTGCTTTCTAGGAAGGAAGTCTTCCCTGTGAGGGGCTGAATGAGGTTATCCAGAGAATCTGTCCCATCCCTGGAAGTGTTCAAGGCTGGGTTGGATGGGCCTTGGAACAACCTGGAATAGTGGAAATTGTCCCTGCCATGGCCAGGAATGAAATGAGGTGGACTTTGAGATCTCTTCAACTCAAAGCTCTCTGTGGCTATGAAATTCGGGAGATGCCACTTGGAATTCCCTCCTTTCTGTGCCTCAGTTTCCCCAGCAGCAGGAGCTGTTCCTCCTTTTCCACCCACGAAGGAGACTGGAATTTCTCGGGCTTTGCTTCTCTGGCCAGGGCTGGATTTTCCGAGCTCAGCACTTCTGCAGAGCCAATCCTTGGAGCTGGTGAAGTGCTGTGGGAGAGAGGATGTGCTGGATACCCGAGCCGGGTGGGAGCAGACAGCTTTTCCGTGGATGGGCTGATCCTGCAGGGGGGAGCAGATCAATACGGAGAGAGCTGGAATAAGCCGAGCTTTGGAGTGAAGCCTGAGCTCTCAGGGCTCCCGGTAAAGGCCGTTATCTCCAGACATTCCCGGCTGTCTGGATCCTCTCACAATACAGAGACATTCCAACCAGGATATGAGTCAGCTCACAGGGATCTCTTCCTGATCCTGCCCAAAACGGATTTGTGCTGTTGGCTGACACTGCCTGGTGTGGGGGACACCTCTTTTGGGGACCAGGACCAGCCAGGGAGTCCATCCCTACCCACCCTTCCTGATTTCGCCTGCATCCCATCCAGACACTGGCATCCCTGTGCTCATCCCAAAGTTATGAGGAAAACAGCCAGGGAAAAGGCACATGGATTTATTCCTTGGTTTCTGGGCTCTAAGGGTGACCCAAACAATTTTTCTGGTCCAAAGAGCTCCTGGCTTTATCTGTGAAATCCATAGAAGATTTCTCAGATAAAGGAGGAGAAGGAACTGGGAAGACCCTCCAGACCAACTGGTTTTTGCCCAATAAAATCCAAGGAAAGCTGGAAAAGGTTTGTGTTCCCCAGTTATGCCCCATCCTGGTCTCCTGGCCACATTCCCATGCTTCTCAGTGGCTCCAGTTTGGGTATCAGCCCTAGCCCTGTCTAACCAATCCAAGCTGGGATTGGGAGAAGAGAACAGCTGGATTTTGGGCCTTTATCCATGTCCTGTCTCCTGACCAGGAGAAATGCAAGGCAGTATGGACCAGCAGAGAATTCCCAGGGTTTTCTCCCTGTTGCCAACAATTTGTACCCTTGAACCAGCATTTTTTCATCTCTATTATGGTAGTAGATGGATTTTTCCCTTATAATGTGCCTGTTATCCTTGCAAAAAACATTTCTGAGCAAGGAATTCCCTGGGTGTGGAATGTAACAGCCAAAAAGGGAGGGAAAGCTTTGCTGAGACCTGCAAAAATCAGTCCAGTTGTGAAAAGGAAAGAGCGGTGAAACCCGAGCTGTTTATCCCAACAATCATTGGGAGTGATCCACACAGGCTCTTCCCAAATTAGGAGCTCTCAAGTCTTCCCCTAAATGTTGGTGTTTTGGATCTTCCACAACATTTGGCAATAAATAAAATCCAGGCCGGGGGATTTTTTTTTGGCGCACCATTCCAGCCATTTCCCTGCTCCTCCTTCCTCCCCCCCTTCCCATCTCATTTCCTCGGGAGCCAAAGGAATCTGTCTGCCTGATGGATGGCTCCTGACAAGCTGAGAAGCCAAAGATCACATGTCAATAGGGCCATAATTAGGAGAATTGAGCCCTGTCAGGGCCTCCCGGAAATTTATCTGGAATCAATGGCCAATAGGGTGGAAGGAATGAAGATGTGGGAGTGTTTGCTTTGGAGCTGCCATGGATTTTTACACCCTGTCTGCACAGGGATCCTGCTGGCCGGGCCTTTCCTGCTGCCTGAAAGAAGGGAGGATTATGGAATTAGCCATGGAGATCTGCCCTGGCACCCGCTGACCCTTCTGGGGATGTGGCTTCACCCCTGGAGCAGGCACAGCGAGAGGGAAAAGTGGGATAGAGAGTGGAATTCAATGTTTTGCTCTTCCTTCCAGTGGGAAAGAGCGTGGCAATCCCAGGCATGGGCCTGGAATTGTGGAGGGAATTTCAGGAAATGTGCCCAAATCCCCCATGTCCCCAAATTCCCTCAATGTTCCTGAATCCCCCCAAACAGCCTCCATGTCCCCAAACCTCCCCTATGTTTTCAAATTCTCCCAATGTCTCTGAATTCTCTCCCCATCCTCAAATTCCCCCAAATCTCCCCACAGCACCCAAATCCTGGCCCCATGCCCACATTTCCCTTTATGTCCCCAAATCCCCTCAATGTCCCCAAATCCCCAAGTTCTCAAAGCTCTCCCACATCCCAAAATTCCATCCCAAATCGCCATGTCCCCAGATCCCCCCAATGCCCCCAAATCCCCCCAATGCCCCCATTTTCCCACATCGCCAAATTCCCACTCCATGTCCCACACTTGGGACCCCACATGGGGATCTTGGATCCACCCCGGGATGCAGGATGGGAGAGGCAGCGGCTGAGGGGACAAGGACATCCTCACCTCCCATCGCCAGCTGAGACAGGGCTGGGGTCTCATTTCTCACAAATTAAACCTGGATTAAATCTCCAAGTGAAGCTCAGACTGTCACAGTTTTCCAGGGATCCCAAAAAGGGATTTAGGAATTGACTTCCTCTGGAGGTTGCTAAGGTCTGGGCCACTGCAGGGATTTTTTCTTACTGCTTTTCCCACACCTATGGCATTTTTTGGATGTCCCTGAATCCCAAATTTCCTGTGATGTCCTTGGCATTGGTGAAGGATTGGGGAGTTTGCACTTCTGTGGGCTGGGGCTGAACTCTTTCTGCAATTCCAGGGTTTACAGGCAAAGAAAAGCTTGGAATGCCCTGGGAAACCCTTTGGCATCTGCTTTTAATGCTTTGTTGGTGCAGGGGTCAATGGCCTGGCCCCAAAACTGTTGAACCATGAAAAGAGCTGAGGTTAAAGCCAGAAATCCTTTGGAAATGCTTTTGGATACCAGGCAGGATGGAGCTGGAATCACACAAGCCAGAGAGAAGCAGCAGGCAGGGGGTGATCCCTCCCTGCCTGGGGAATGACACTGGGATTGGGGTACTGGAGCACCACACTGTGGTGTTTCTACCCCAGGGTTGGAATAAACTGAAGAAAACTTTTGGAATTCCAGCCTTGTGCATTGCTGCAGGGGTCGACCCCACTTCCTATCCATGGATTTCACCCCCAGGGATGCAGCAGGCATTCCACCCTCCCTGGACTGAGCTCACACATCCCACAAACTCTGCTGCTGCTCACCCGGGCTGCAAAATCAAAGCTTGGAAAAACTCCCAGGGATTAGGGCTTCAAATCAGTGAAATCATCGATTCCCTGCTGGGAATTAGGGATCAGAAAGGCTCTCCCTGCCTGTTTTTGTCATGGCAGCATCCTCATGACCCCTCCATCGTCAAAATCCCAACTTTTCATCCCCTCACAGTGTGTCCACCAGTCCCCACAGCCCTCACTGAGATTCATTTCACTTCTGAAAACCCCATAGGATTGTAGGAAAAGAATCAAGGAAAGGGGAAGGATCCAGAGCCTTCCAAAGGCTGTGGATACCACAGAGCTCCTAATTTATTGCTTCTGTAATTGGGGTTAATTACTGGTGACCAAATTTATCTTCTCGCCTCTCATTAATCCCAAACACAAAAGAACCCTGTTTGCAATCAATTGCTGTTTAATTACAGCACAATAGCTGCCTCCTGAGATCGAAATCCCCGCTGGCTCCAGGTCTTGGGGAGGATGGGAGTGGAAAAGTGGAAGATGAGGATGCCAGCTGGGAATGGCATTGTGTATTCCAGAGACTGGTGAAATCCAGGGAGAGGAGTGGGAAGTCTCCTTGTCCTGGTTGAAGAATCAGGGAGTGGCTTTCAGCTGGGGAGAAATGAGAGGGAATGACCTCAGGTTACACTTGGGCAGATTTAATTTGGATATTTGGGAAAAAAATATCATGGAAAAGGTTGTCAAGCCCTGGAAAAGGCTGCTTGGATAAGAGGTGGAGTTCCCATCCTGTGTGGAATTTCAAAGCCACAGACAAGTGGGATTCAGGGATATGGGTTAGTGCTGGAATTGGCAGTGCTGGATTAATTTGAATCGATGATCTTCAAGGTCTTTTCCAACCCAAAGGATTCCACGATTCTGAGATTTGGATGGAAAACATGTTCCATGTGAAAGCTTTCAGGGAATATTTGATCCACTCTCAACCTGAGAACAATGGGAATAGAAATTCCTTCCTCAAGGAGAACAAGGAAAAAAGGTCCCAGCACTTCCCAGGGCTTTGTTGTTTGGACTGAAGGTGTTTGAGGTGACCAGCAGATTCCCCAAAGGACATGGAAAGTGAGGAAGAAGGGGAAAAAATGAGAATTGTGGGAAAACTCTTATTTCTGCAGAGAACTCTGGTTTCCTATCCTGATTCCCCATTCCTGGGGACAGAACACACCAGTCCCAGGACCTGAACTCTCCAAGTTGTTTTTTTTTCTTTTCCAGGAGAAACATTTCCTTGGCACTGGTGCCTGTCCTACCCCCTCATTTATCCCAATAAATGTTCTGGATTAAATAAACTCCCCTCCCAGCCCATCCCTCCCTCCCCATTCCTTAGGAGCCATCAATCTCCAGGATTATTGAGTCCAGTTTGGGAGTTAGTGGGGTGTTGAAAACGCTCCAGTCTTCCCTTTATCACTTTCAGATCAGTCCATCGGATGGGAATCCATCAGGGAAAATTATGGGAGAGGCTGTGCTGATCTATGGCTCCCTGTTCCCGGATCAATCCAGCTCTTCCCTTTCCAGCGTGAGGATCCGGGGCTGGCCACACATGACTCCCTTCTCTTAAAACACCACATTCATCAACACTTCCCATTCCTGCAAGGGTTTTGTCCTGGAGATGGGATAAAATACCCACTGAGTCAAACAAGGTGGAGGCTGAATTCCTCTTGGGACCTCAACTCCTGACTGGAGCCACTTTTTGACATTTATTGCATTTAAGATTTGAGTGGATTTACGGATTATGAGCAGCCAAAATCTGGACTGTGCTGGAAGTTCATCATATCCCAAAATTTTAGCTGCTCTCAGGATGGTGCTGAGGTGGTGCATCCACCCTGGGGCCAGGAGTCAGGACCAGGAGCTGGCTTTGGAGCTGTTTTTCCACCTGGGCATTCCCAATCACCTCTTTCCCATGCCCTGTGCGGATCCAGAGGGAAGAGCACCACCTACTGAGTCTCCCTCACTTCTTCCTTCCTTATTTATTTATTTATTTAGTTTTTCAATCTATTTTATTCCTATTTGTGTTCCTTGCTTCTCCCTGAGAAAGGCAGGAGCACGTTTAATTCCAAAGAACCCTCCTGATCTCTCCGGACATTTCTGCTTGCTCTGATTTTCCTGTGTTAATGAGACTTCCTTGGGATCTTTCTGCTTCCTGCCTTTGGGAATTAACAGCACCTCCAGCCTGATGCCTCCTCAGATTTGGGTTTTCTCTTGGAACAAGTGTGAGAAACAAAATAAGTTTGGTAAATTTTGCCTCAAAATTGGAATTTAAGCTAAATATTGAAGAATTTGCTAAAGCAGAAACACATGCCGGAATATATTTCTCTGGATGGATTTTTCCATATATGGGTGTCCATTTGTAGTAGGAACATGCCCCTGGATGTGTTTTGGCCAAAGATTTGGGGAATTAGCTGGAGACTTTCACATCTGGGTTCAGTTCCCACCCTGGCACAACCCCTTAATATTTATTAAACACTGAAAAATTCCTTGAAAACAGATTGGGAGAAACACAGAGAAATCCATTCTGGTGTTCACTGGACATTTTTAATTGGGAGATAATCCAACTTTTTAAGGATAAGACCTCAGCCATGTTATCCCACAGCCCTTCATTTGCACCCAATGCCAAATTAGACTCATTAAATGTCCTCTTGTTGTTTCTTTCTGCTTGGTTTATTTGTTTGAGTCATGAAAGTGTTTGTGTTTCTCCCAAGGGAATTGGCACAGTGATATTTTGTAAGGATTTCCAAACCCCTGAGTCCCCTCAACTGCTTCCAAAGGTCTAAACACTGTGTATATCCCAGGAAGAACTTGGTGGGAAGTGGGAATGAGGAAATCCTTGTCAGTCCTCAACATTACCTATTTTCTGCTTCATGTCTCATGTAAAGCTCAGGGATCTTTCCACTGGGTGGAAAAAACCCAAATGTGGCATCCCTATGGATTAAATACAGTTCTGTGAGGAATGAGTGGGAAAACCAGGAGATTGTTTATCCCAAAGAATGAAGGGAGATGGAATAACAGCCCACAATTATGTAAAAACCTGCTGCAGGAAGGGGAGAGACACATTTCCCTGTGCATAGGACAAGGAATAAGGAGCTTAGAAACCAGCAAAGGAGATTTAGAGCTGTGGGATAGAGGAGGGCTGGGATTAATTGCTGGGAGGAGGGGAAGGGTGGGATCTCCAGGGATGGAGTCTGGAGGACAAATGTGTCAAGAAGGGCTTAAAGAGAGTGGATTCATCCACGGGACAGGAGGCAGGGAAGATAAACATCCACCTGGATGTTTTTCCAGTGTTTCAGGTGGCTCACAAGGCAACATGAGTGGATTCTGGGATTTCCAGAGTGGGATGGGAGGTTTGGCAGCTTGAGAATTTCTCCTCCTGCTCCTTCCTTGGAAGAGCCATGTGGTGCCACACGGAGCTGCCTCTCCAAAGATTTCCCTGCCATCCCTTTTCCCACTTCCACAGATCCCAAGGTGACCTGGGATGTGCGTTCATTGAATCCTGGAATGGTTATTGCTGGAAGGGACTTGGAAGATCATCCAATTCCGACACCCTGCCATGGCCAGGGACAACTTCCACTATCCCAGGTTGCTCCAAGTGTCATCTAATCAAGGCCTTGGGCACTTCCAGGGATGGGGCATCCACAGCTTTCTGGGCATTGCATCTCGGACTCCTTCCCAATCTTTCCACCTTGGAAATGTTTTTTTTTGGTGGGAATCACCCAGCCAAGCCGAGGTGATCCCATCACCCCACGGAAATAAATCCGCTGATGGAGCAGAAGTCGGAAATAACCCAGCAAAAACTTGAGACAGCTCTTGCTTCCAGTAATTCCCAGGGAAGGGTGTCAGCCATGATTTCTAGGAGCCACACGCAGCAGAAAGCAGGGAATTGCTGGCAGCGCTAATGAAGTTACGGCCATCCGGTGATTGGGTTAGGAGATCCTCCGGGAGCGGCCTGCGAGGTGATGGACGGAAAGCAGAACGGGAATTAAATTGCATTTCATTTCAATTTGGCCATAAATTTGATGATTTCATCAGATAGGGAATAAAGGGGGGAAGGGAGGAAGGGGAGGAGAGGAGAGGGAGGGATCTGCAGGCAGGGAGTGAGCAGGACACGAGGAATTGCATCGTCCCAGTTTGTACCATTGTAGGTCATTCATCAGAAGTGCCAAAGGTTTTGTGGATAGGACACTCTGGCAATAAAGGTTGGGAATACAGGTTATCGAACTGTCCTGGGATTTATGGGAGAGGATGCATGGGGTGAAGGGAGGAGATGGACCCACCATGGGATGCTCCACTTGGCAGCAGTGGTTTGTGTCACCTGAGTCCTCTGCTGAAATGTGAACGTGTTACCAGGGGTGGAGACACTCAGATTGCAAGTGATGCAAGAGCCAATGAGAATTCCCAGTTTTGGATGCATCCAGAGGGACCTGGACAATCTTGAGAAGCAAAATCATGAGGTTTAACAGAACCAAGTGCTGGTGCTGCAACTGAGGGAGAGAGAGTCAATCCCAGGGTCAATCCAGCTGGGGATGAGCAGATGGAGCAGCCCTAGGGAGAAGGGCTTGGAAGTACTGGTGGGTGAGAGGCAGGACATGACCCAGCAATGTGTGCTCCAGTCCCAGAAATCCAAATACAAATGTATTCTGGGCTGATTCCACAAGGTTGGCAGCAGGAGAGTGGGGAATTCCACCCTTCTGCCCTGCTTGGGTGATATCCCACCTGGAATGTTGCATCCAGCTCTGAGGTCCCAGCCCAGGAAGGATATGGAGCTGTTGGAGCAAGTCCAGAGGAGGCACCAAGATGATCAGAGGGACCAGCTCTGCTGTAAGAAAAGACTGAGAGAATTGGGATTGTTCAGCCTAGAAAAGAGAAGGCTTGGAGGGACCTAATTGTGGCCTTCCAGGACCAGAAGGAGCTGAAAAAAAGATGGAGAAGGATTTTTTACAAGGGATGGAGTGACAGGAAAAGAGAGAATGGCTTCAAACTGATAGACAGTAGGGCTAGATGGGATATTGGGAATAAATTCTTCCCTGATTTAGGTGGTGAGAATCATGGAATCACGAAATGATTTGGGTGGGAAGGGACCTTAAAGATGATCTCATTCCAACCCTTCCACTATCCCAGGTTGCTCCAAGCCCTGTCCAACCTGGCCTTAAACACTTCCAAGGATGGGGCAGCCACAGCTTCTGTGGCCAGCCTGTGCCAGGGCCTCACCACGCTCCCAGGGAAGAATTCCTTCCCAGAGAGAATCAAAGATCTCCAGGTTGGAATCTAGTACTGGAGACCTTCCAGAAATGGTCATGATTCATTCCAGTTTGGTGACACTGCAGTTCCAGGCCCTGACAAAGACACCTGGGAATGAGAAACATCCTCAGGACAATATTGCCCTGGAATGTTGCATGGGATCACTGGGAAGCACTCAAGGGACAGGCTGTACTACATTTCCTTAGCACACTGATATCTCCATATCTCCAATCTTTCTGGCCTCACAATATTCCAGCTGGGTGTGTCAAGGCTTCCATCCCAAACTGGTGACATCCTTGGATGTCTCAGCAAGTTTCAGCTTTATTTTGCTGTACCTTGCTGTCCAGAGGTTTTCATCCTTACTGGATGAAGGATTTGGTCAGGGATAGAACTGGAAGACCTTTTGGTGGGATACCTGGGTATCTCATAATTTGTGGGTTATCTGGATATCCCGTAATTTGTGGTGAAGTGATGGAATGGTGCACAACCCTAATTTCCATGACTAAGAACTTGCCATTCCTTGAAATAGGATGGATGGACCCAAAAATGGGGCTGGTTGTGAAGTGACTCTGTGTCCAGCTCCAGTTCAGGATTTCCCCAGTTCAGACATGGGAAGCTGAACAATTTCTGATGGAGACTTTCTCCATGGATCCTTCTCCTTGTGAAAATGAGTCTGAGACCCCTCTGAGAACTTCAAACATGGAATGCAGCTTCACAGCCCTCTGGGACTTCTCTGGATGACCACACAGATGGAATCTGCAGGAACATCTACTCCTGTGAAGGCTGGATGGTGAAAACATCAGCAACACCAGCCAGGGCTGGGGTAAAGAAATTCCAGTGGGATGCTGTAAGTCCTTCCAGGGGTGGCTGAAGGAGCTGGGAAGCCTCAGCCTGGAGAAAAGGAGGCTCAGGGGGAACCTTCTCACTCTCCACAATTTCCCAAAAAGAGGATGCAGCCAGGTGGGGACTGGACTCTGCTCCCAGGGAGCAAGGGACAGGGCAAGAGCAAACGACCTCAAGCTGTGCCAGGGGAGGGTCAGGTTGGACATCAGGAGGAATTTCTTCATGGAAAGGGTTGCTAAGCATTGGAAGGGGATTCCCAGGGAGGTGGTGGAGTCCCCATCCCCAAGGGACACCTGGATGTGGCACTCAGTGCTCTGGACTGGTGGAGAAATTGGAATCAGTCACAGGTTGTACTCAATAATCCTGGAGGTGTTTTCCAACCTCAGAGTTTCCGGGATTTGGTGGTTCTTTGTTGATGCTGAAATTGTCTATGACAGTCCCAGCCCCTGGATCTATATAATTAAAGCTACAAAGCTGTGTTCTGAACGAGGCCTCTTGGATCTCTGGTGGCATCAGTGATCCCATGGGATGCACCACCACGTTCCCACATTCCTGCTGCACCTGGCTGCCACAGGGATGGGATATGGATGAGCTGTGCTGAGCCTGGGAGCTGCTTTGTGCTGGTCCAGCAATGCCAAATGTGACAGGAGCTTGGCCTGCCCTTGAGGCCAAAGCTTTTAAACTCGCCGTGAGAGAGAGGCCAAAGATATTCCCCATCAATCTTAGCCCCGGAGCTCCAGCTGCGGCAGGAATGGGAAGGAATTGGATTCCAGCAGTTTGGCAGTTTTGTGAGCATAATTATTACACGTCATTGCCAGGAATTCCCGCGTAGATTTTGACCCATATTTGGGATATTCCTATGGAGTGCGCAGATGGGAGTCTGTTTCAAAAGGAATCTTTAGTGGAACTTCCACATGTTCAAAGTGAGGGATTACAAGTGTTCCCAAAATAATGACTGGGAGGTACAAGGGGAAAAAAATGCCGGAATCTATTTCACATGCACAATAATTTACTTTTAGATGTGCAGTAAAGATTTTATATGCACAATAATTTACTTTTACATGTGCAATGATGTTTTTACACATGGAATCATTCATTTTTATGGATAAAAGCCGACCAATTAAAAACCTGGGTGTTAAACATCCCTCCCACCAATCCTGAAGGATTACTTTTGGAGTAAAACTTCACTCAGGCCTAACATCAACACTTTTGTGGAGGATTATTGTTGCTTTTCCAGCTGGTTCCATGTGCTGCACCTTATTTTTTCCAGCTCATCCTCACGGGAAGTAGGAGCTCCGTGGGCCATTGGATAGGAATGTGAGCGCCACATCACTTGGATTGTCACCTGGTTTTCCCCATGATCTATTCTGATCAGCTCCCTGAATCTATGGGAGGCGTATCAGCCCCAGCAGGAAGAGATGAGAAAACATTTATGGGATCATGGAATGATGGAGTGGTTTGAATTGGAAGGGATTTCCAAGGTCATCCAATCCATGGGCAGGGACACATTCCACTATCCCAGGTGACTCCAAGCCCTGCCCAACATGGCCTTGAACAATTCCAAGGATGGGGCAGCCACAGCTTCTCTGGGACTTCCATTCCAGTGCCTCACCACCTTCACATGGAAAAATTTCTTCCCAATATTCCATCTTTCAGTCTGAAGCCGTAGTGGTGGGATTTCCATCAGTGGAGCTGAGCAATTGCAAGAACGATTTAAAGACTCCAAAGGGTCCATACAGCTCAGAGGTAAAGAGATAAGGCCATGAGAAATTCCAGCTGTTGAAAGATCAATGGAAAAACTTTGTTCAGAGACTTCAGATCTGCCTCCATCTTTTTTTTTTTTTCCATGAATCTTCACTGAGCCAAATCAGATGAGGTTGGAGCTTCCATTTCTCAGGTGAATCTTTTGATCAGACAGTGTAAGTTTGGGGATCGGTGTTCCCTCAGTTTTTCCTGCATATTTAACTCCATATTTAAACAGGATACACTTCGGAGCCCTCTATCCAGGATGGATTATTAATCTCCAGGAAGCTGAATAGAAAGGGAAATATCTCCTTGTTGTCCCTGAGGCTTCACCTCCATGGAAAGCCCTCTGCTGCAGTGAATGAGCAAATTCACTGTCCATAGCTAATTCCAGGATGATCCAAAGGAATAAAGGGACTGAGTAAATTAGGAAATGCTTCCCAATATTCTGGAATCTGGTGGATTAAATGGCCCAGCTCAGGCCAGAGGGTCACCTCCAAGCAGGGCTGTCCTGGTCACACTGAGTCTTTGCCAGTGGCGACTCAGTTACTTTGAGTGGGAATCTCAAATTACTGCAAACCTGGCAGATTCCAGGGAAGAAGAGGTGGAAGGGACGGGAAATAAAAATAATAGTTGCCAGTCTAGGAGAAAAAGAGGTTCACAGAACCTTTAGTTTGGACAATCTGGGAGAAGAGGGAAGGAAAAGAGGAAAAAAGGAAGGTAGATGGTCAAGTGAAATCAAATGAAATGAAATGGCACAAATTGAAACACTTTCCCTTGGAGAAATCCCAGTCCTGAAAAATAAACTGGTTTTGAGTTCATAAATGTTCAGTGGTAGCCTGATTCTGCAGGAAGTGGAAAAATTTCTTTTCATCCAAAATTAATATTTCTTTCAAGGAAAAAATAAAAGCTTCCGTGGAAGCTTTTTTTGGAGGATCCAGTTCCACCAGCTTTGGTTGCTGCAGTGCTCAAGACTCTGGTTATGGGATATTTTGAACAAGGAAATGGGGAAAAATTGGTGAAAATGTCGAGCCATTGGGAAATCTTATAGAAAAATGATGTGGAATGGTTATGGATCAATGTCCCAATAGAGAGGGTGGGAATTCTGCTGATTGGTGGTGTCTGCACTTGACAACACTTCCCAAACAAAAAGGCAGAGAAGCAACCTAAAGATTTACCTGCAAACCATCCTAAAAATCATCTTGTTCCCACTATCCCAGGTTGTTCCAAGCCCCATTGTGGAGCATTTCCAAGGACGGGGCAGCCACAACTTCTCTGGGAATTCCATTCCAGGGCCTCACCACCCTCAGAGTAAGCTCAGAACAGCTCCTTGGTTATTTTTCAAGGTTCATGGAAAACTAAAATCTCCTGAAGGACAATTCAGCTGGTTAAAAAAAAAAAAAAAAAGAGTTAATGGTAAAATGAGAGGGGATGGTCAAAAAACAACCAAAGTGCCCCCAAAAGGATAATTTCCCCCCGCACCAAGAGTGACACTGGTTTGAAAAACTGGCTTAGAGGCAAAGGGACAGTGACAAGGGACACATCAAATGGGAAAAAAAAAAGAATAAAGGACATTGGATTTGCACAAAAATGGAGAAAATCAGTGAGATGAGCAAAAAGCCAGGAGAGGCTCTGGCCAGTAGAGCTGAGGCCAGCAAAGAGTTGAAATACTTTGGGAACAGAAGGAGCTATAATAACCCCAGTATTGATTCCTCCTTGGAAGGGAAATGTGCAAAGCAGGCATTTTCCAGGGATATTTGTTTTGTATTTGGAGGGAAAAGCAGATTTGTTCCTGATTAAAGGGAAGGGATGGTTTACAGGCCGGCATTTAGTGGGGAACATTCCAAATAGCCCCTCTCAAAAAACACTCAACGTGCTAAAAACAGGGATTAACTCTATCCAAGTGTTTTCTAGGATGTGGCCAAGAAGAAT
Source organism: Melozone crissalis (assembly GCF_028551555.1). Lineage (NCBI taxonomy): Eukaryota > Metazoa > Chordata > Aves > Passeriformes > Passerellidae > Melozone > Melozone crissalis. Next base: position 603,568 of record NW_026535780.1, read on the forward strand.
CAGAGTTGGTTTTCAAGATCCCAAGGCAGGGAAATCCAAGGGACAAGAGGAAATCTGATGTCGTGTCGGTCTGTTAAGGAATGGGAATGACTTGGTTAATTATTGCCTGCCATTGATTCCAGGCAAAATGAGGGAATACCTCACTAGGACTCGATTAATAAGGAATTACAGGAACATGATGCTAATCAGCAGGGGGTTATGGGAAATCGGTCTTGTCAAATTAAGTAGCTTTTATAAACGCAATTAGAAGAGGGAGGATAATTAACGAACTTGCAGAGGATTGGGATTGAGTTGCTGGGGGAGATGTTGAAATTCAGAAGTTTTGGTTCAAGAAGTGGCATTTGGGAAGTGGGAGGAACAGTGGGAGTTGTATCCATTCCTGGAACTTCAACTCTTTAGCCACAACATTCACACAGCACAACGATATCCAACTAATATCCATGCTGGCTGTGAGATCCAAAACTTTGGAAAAGTTAATGGTTTTTGACACTCAAGTCCATACATTGATAAAGAAATAAACTCCAAGGTGGCTCCTCAGAATGAAGGCAGAAGATGGCTGTGTCTTGTCACCAAAAGGGACAACTGGGACACGTTTTGATATTGTAGATTTGCACCTAAATAAATTTATGATAAATTGGCTTTGTGTTGTCCTCCTCTCCCTGTTGTCCCATCAAGTCCAGAGGAGGTCATTCAGTTGATCAAATGACTGCAGCTCCTCTGCTCTTCTGGGAGAGCTGGGAATGTCAAGCCTGGAGACAGGAAGGCTCCAGGACCTTCCTGTGCTTAAAGGGCCTCCAAGAGGGCAAGAGAGCATCTTTGGGCAAGGGATGGAGAGTGGGACAAGGGGGAATGGCTTCCCACTGCCAAATGGAAGAGTTAGATGGGATTTTGGGAAGGAATTCTTCCCTGTGGGAGTGGTGAGGCCCTGGCACAGGTTTCCCAGAGAAGCTGTGACTGCCCCATTCCTGGAAATATTCAAGTCCAGGTAGCATGTGGCTTGGAGCAACCTGGGATAGTGGAAGGTGTCCCTGCCCTTGGCAGGGAGGTGGAACCAGATGATTTTTAAGGTCCTTCCAATCTAAACCATTCCATGATTCCATGATTCTATAAGTCAGCTGTTGGAGTCTACTTTGGGGGTGGTGTTTGGCAATGTCCTCCCCAACAATCCCAAATGGAAAAGCCTCCTTTCCCCAGGCTTCAGGATGAACATGTTCCATGAATTTTAACCTCTGAATTTTGACTGTGGGGAGAAGTGGCTGCAGACTGTGCTTCCTTCTTGGAATCATGGAACAGTTTGGGTTGGAAAGGACTTTATGATATCAAATTCCCACCCCTTGCCATAGGCAGGGACACCAGAATTCCTCTAGAGTTGGATGTGGCTGTTGGACCACATCCTAAGGGATGATCCTGATGAGGAAATCTGGAATGCCAGGCCATGTCCCTGATTTCTGATCGACCTGCTCCATCCCCTCTCCCACTCCCATGCATCTTCCCCTCCTGCACTCCATAAAATGCGTCCTCTCAATTGAGATGCTCTGGTTTATTTGGGCTGTGAAATCTACTTAAACCTTTTTAATTTGTCTTGTTTGGATATGGGCATCATTTGAATCGTGTTTTATGGGCACCCAGATCATTTTCCTTCCTGTAAATCGTCCCTTTAGTTACTGAGGCTTCTGGGAAGTTGTAAATCCTCCCTCCCATCTTTTCCATGGAGTTTACGTTGTTTTACAGCTTCATTAATAGGTTCTCTCCCGGCGAGGTTGATGAAAGTTATTGACCTAATCATAACCTATTAATTATGACAGTAAATCCCACTCTTGGAAATGTTTTACTGAGCAAATGTTACTTGGAAAATCTGCGGGTTAAACTGCAGATCCAAGAACTTTAAATCTCCCGTTCACTGCCCCAGTCATGGAGCCTTGAGAGAAGCTTGTGGAGTCCTGCTGGCTTGGGAAAGCTCTTGTTTAGGGAGAACTCAGTTTTCCTAAATATTGGCTCTAAGTGTTTGAATTTAACATGGAAACTCAGGTTCATCCAGTTCTTCTGGCTCTTAGAATCATGGAATCACTTAGTTAGGAAAAGCCCTCAAGTCCAACTGTTCCCTGGCACTGCCAAAGCCACCACTAAAGCATGTCCCCAAGTGCCACATCCACATGGCTTTTGAATTCCTCCAGGAATGGTGACTCAACCACCACCCTGATAATCTTTTCATTGAAGGGATTATTCCTGATATCCCACCTAAACCTCCCCAGGTGCAAGTTGAGGCCATTTCCTCTTTTCCTTTTGTTTTTTATTTCTGGAAGGCACAATTCATTAGGAATGTACTGACTTCTATCTGAGGCCCATCATAGGTAGGGTAATATTCCAAGTATCTGCCCAGAGAATCTGTGGACTCCTCATCAATGGAAGTGTTCAAGGCCAGGTTGGATGAGGCTTGGAGCAATTTGGGATGGTGGAAGGTGTCCCTGCCCATGGCAAAGGGATGGAATGAGTTAATCTTTGAGGTCCTTTCTACACAAACCATTCTGATTCAATGCTTTTCCACTATCAGGTTTTTCATTGGAAGAATCCAGCTCCAAAAAAACCCCAACATTCCTAAAGCTGCATCAGGATCCCCTAAAAGCAGGCAAAAGATGTTTCTCTTCCCTAAATCTCTCCCTTCCAGAGGCAGATCCATCGCTCCTGTTGGAAGTGCTCCTTTAGGATAGCACAGCTCCCTGTAGCTCAGCTGCTGAGCGAGCAGCTCCCTTCTGCATGCTCAAATCCCTCGGGAAAACCACTTTGCTTATGAGGCAGAGAGAGAAAGGTCTCCTGGGAATCCAAGTGCTTCCATCAGCCTTTCGGAGTAGCCATCCGTGGTAGGAACTGCGAGAGGTCCCAGCTGGGCTCCAGGGTCTGGATTAAATAAGCATTAAAAGTTCGGATATGCACAGGGAATTTATTGGAGAGACACACATGGGTATCCATTTATCCAGAAACTTCCACAGGATCCCACCTCTGTGTCCACATATTCTGAGTTCATGACCTGAACATGAAGTTGAAGACAATAAAAATGCTGAAAGAGCTTTTTCCTGCCAGATACCCCAAATTCATGGATGAGCATCCCACTGTGCAAGTGGGGAAGCTGCAAGGAAGTGGCTCAAAGGGAAGGACGAGATGGGAGTAAGGGATGGATATTGCTCCAAATATCATGGCAAGGTCACAGCAGCACTGAGGGTTTGGAAGGAATATTGGGAAGAAATTTTTTCCTGTGAGAGTGGCAAGGCCCTGGAATGGATTTCCCAGAGAAGCTGTGGCTGCCCCATCCCTGGAAGTGTTCAAGGCCAGGTTGGAAGGGGCTTGGAGCAACTTGGGACAGTGGAAGGTGTCCCTGCACATGGCAGGGGATGTGATTGGATGGTCTTCAAGTTCCCTTCCAACCAAAACCATTCCATTATTTTATGATTCCATGAAGATCAAGAATCAGGAGATAAGAAAGTGAAGATGAGGAAGGAATGCAGAGGAATGTAGTGAGGTGGAAGCAGGAAGCTCCTTTCCAAGGCTGTTTAAAATGAAGCTGAAATGGCTGCTTGAAATGAAACACAGAAAGATGGAGATGATTGCAATAATTTTGTTGGGATTTTTGGTTTATTTTAAACACTTTTCATCCTCCCAGAGGATTCCAATGATTCTAATATCCTTTTGGAATGGCAAACATGCATGGACATAACAGTTAAATTGCTCTTGTTTCTTGTTGTGTCCCCATTTCTGTTCCTGCCATTCCTTATTTAAAAATAAGCTCCTTTTCTACCACTTCCACAATTTTACCTCTTAATTCCCACTGAAACTTCCAAGAAAGCTTTCTTTTGGCCATTGCCTGGTATGGATGCTGAGCTATTTGATTTTTGCTGGAATTGCCCATTTTTTCACACGCTCTGTACCAACCTCCCAACACGTTCCTGGGAATTTCAGGTCTGTTTCCATGATATCAGTTTGAATAACTCCACTCACACACTTCTGGAATTTGGGAGCCCTGTTGGGATTTACATGCAAAGCACAAAGCACTTGGATCAACCTGGAGAACCCTCCTCACTTCCAGCTGCATTTTCCATGTCTCCAACAGAGAATAAGACCTTGTCAGGTGCTAAGAGATATTTTGGATAAAAAAGTTTGTGGGATATGAAGGCCTCATATATTTTGGAAATGCTCCATGTCCTTCAGAGCTTCTGTGGAGATGTGAAACAAGGTGAGGAATATTGGATGCTCCATGGGTGGAATCCCAAGGGATAAAAATGGAAAAAATATCAGCCAAGAGTAGCCTGAAGAGTTGAAACAATGTGGATTTCTCTCTCCTGACTCCCAGTTATCCAAATGGCTCATTTTTCCTTGAAAATTTTGTTTATGGAAAAAATGGCTTATTGGCTTGCCACAGTCCTGGCTCCCAGCAGGAAAATCCTGGATATGGATGTTGAAATGGAAAATAACTTTCCTGATGTGCTTGGATAATTCCCAAGGCTCTGTTTCACTGCTGTAATGGCAGAGATGAGGAGTTTTATTCTTCATCAGGGATCCTAAATTTGGAATAGAGGATCAACCATTGACCTGCAGGAACAGCTCAGCAGGAAAGTCAGAATTCCTCATTGTCCCTCTTCCCTGGTTCAATTCCAAAGCAAGGATGGGATTCCTGCTGGTCTGCAGGAGTGGGGAAAAGAGAAGCATTTGAAGATTGGACACCTCCAAGCAGGAAAAATTAGAATTTTGGGGGAAAGTTACTTCTTTCTGTAATCAGAAATTATTTCCAAACCCAACCTCCAACTCCCTCCCAATATTAATTATTCTTTCATTGGTTAAAAATGAAATAAATTTAAATTAATAATTTATATGAATAATAATAGTAGCTCATATCCTCAAATAGACAAATTGCTGGCAAGGTGTTTTAGGAGATGCTGCAATTCCATTCTGGAATCCTCATCTCTTTTCCCTCTGGATAGCAAGGGATGTAAATGCAGTTCCTGCCTCTGGAATTCTCAAATCAATGGGATTTTGAGAACCAAAGAGCAGGATTTTGCCCTAGGGTACCACAAGTGCCACTAAATATTCCAGAATTGTTATTTTAAGGGATGGAGAGAGGGAAAAGGAAACCCAGTGGGAAGGATAAGTCTTCAGGAGAAGGATTCAGGCCAGAGGAATGCATGGATGAAAAGAGAAGGAAGAAAGGGAAAAGATGGCAGTGGGAGAACAGGTTCAGGGTGAGGAAATTGGGCAAAAAGAATCTGCTGAATTCTGCTGTGTTTTCTGCCCCTGGGCTCAAACCCACACAGCTTATTGCATGTAATTCATAAAAAAAAATAGCTGGATGGCCCTGGGATGAAAGAAATTCCTGGTATATCCCTAATTAACCGTATCTTCAGCACCTCTGACAGCTCCTCCTGATCCAGCAGGATTGATCCATCAAACTCCATCCATGCCTAGCAACTATGGTGGGTGTCAAGGAGGGAGCAAGTCACCCGTGTTTTTCCATCCAGCATCCAAGGGGGGGCTGAGGATGTGGCTGGAGGTCACGGCTGATGCTGGTGCTGATGCCACAGAGCTCTGAATTCCCGTCCTGGTGCCGCCGTTCCTCCCCGTGAGGCTCATTCCCTTCCGGAAGCGGGACTGGCCGGCTCAGCCGAGCGCCAGAGCTGTCGAGAGATGAAATCAGAGCTGGCCCAGCTTGGGTTGCAGGGATGGCTTTCTGTTCCCATTAATAATTCAGGGATCCCCTGAGGGCGGGAAGATGACATCATATCCCACCCTTTTCCCATTGCCACCCTGCCTTTCCCTTCCCTCTTTCCCATCATTCCTCTGCATCCAAAGAGTTGGGGACTCCTTGGCGCCATGTTGTGTTACCACCAAAGACTATGTCTCCTAGAAATAAAATTCCCAATTTGCCAGGGGTTTGGTCTGTTTCAGCCACCCAGGGGAGGAGAATAAACCCTGGGAATAATTTTCTGCCTCCAGCCTTTTCTTGGGGAGTTTAGTCATTCCAGGTTGGCTTTACTGAGTTGGTGAGAGCAGCTTAGTGTCGTCTCTTTTTGAGGATTGTAGGGAAAAAATAGAGAAAAGTCCTAGAAAAAATCTGAGTAGGAGAAAAGGCCTGAGTTTCACAGACAATTGGCAAAGAAGGATCCTGCAGTGTGAAATAATGCTGGAATTTTTTCCTGCTGGCTCATCGTGGGAATACAGGTTGTGGCTGCGATTGTGGAAGTGGAGATTGTCACTGTGCAGGTGACACCTGTCACCATTGAAGGAATCCTTTCCTTCAGGTCCTCCTTTTCTTCAGTCCTGGAGCTCAGCCACCTGTGCAAACAAACCTGAGGCTTTTTTTGTGAGCATCCCCACATGGCCCCTCCTCCACAATTGAAATTCATCACCTTTGGTGTCCAAAGCCACCCTTGTGGTGGTATTGGGAGTATTGGAGGGACATGGGTTGGAAAATATCTTGGAAGGATCCAGAGAAACCAATAGATCATGGAATCATAGAATGGGTTAAGTTGGAATGGACTTTAAGAGTTGCCAATTCCAACTCTCTCCATGAATAGGGGACCTTCCACTAGACCAGGAGCCCCCTTTAGCCTGGTCTTGGACACCTCTTTAGATGTCTAAATATTTTCTGGATACTTTGCCAGGATTGTGTGAGAAACACAACAAGGAGGGAACAACAGCTTTCCTGGGAGGAGGCCAAAAATCCTCCTGTGTGTGACTTGTGCAACTCTTCATACACTTTTTGGGACACTCAGATATCCCGAGTTTACTCCTTATTTCCCTTTGTTCCTTTTTCCTTTTTTTTTTTTTTCCCCCTCTCTGCAAAGTGCATTTTTCATGTGGAATCATTCCTGGGGAGCTTTGGGATCAACCTGGGTCAGTTCAGTCCCACCGTAACCACCTGGCAGAAATTTCAACCTAAGGCATTTTGTCACTTACTTAGAAATTCCCAGCAACTGGATTTGCCGCAGGAGATGGACCTGAAGGATGGATTTGACGCAGCTCTACCATGAGCATGGGGTGTGTTCATCCCCACGTGCCCAAATCACCCATGGTTGAAAGGTGGTGGGGACTTCAGTTGCTGCAATGTCTCCATTTGTATCTTAAAAATATGGATGAGGAATTTATCTGGATTTGCAAAAGAGTTTGGAACTTCCAATTAACATCTTCATCCCTTCCTTCCCCAAATTCCTTTCTTTGAAGCTTTATTAAGGGGAAAAGGGATTTTCTGGACCTCTGCCATGAAGTATCTCTACCCCTCTTTCAGCAGAGCCCAGAGGAATTCCCTGCAGACTCCAAATCAGCTGAACATCCCTAATCTCCTCTTATCCCATGTTATTCCTCTCCTGAGTGTCTCCTGGTTTGGAATCAGGCCCTGCATAGTTCATTTTCCCCTGTTTAATTTCTCGACCTCCTCCTTTTCCTCAAGGATTCTGAGTGTTAACACAAAGAGACTGGCTGAGCTGTCTGATTTATCCATCTCCTCACCTTGACTTTATTTCCTGGTCGCAATTCCAAGTGCTAATGTTACATTCCTGGTTTAAGTGTCTGATTTATCCACCCTCACCTCCCCCATTACTTCATGGTACGGGTTTGAAATGTTAATTTTAATAATAAAAGTTTTACACCCCCGGTGCTTTCCGTGCTAACACGGGGACATTATTTCCTAGGACGAGGGTTTTAAAAGCTAATGTCCTAATGCTGCTTTAATTGTGGGATTTATTCCTGCTAAGGCAGCTCCTGGAAGTGTGTGGGGGTAGGAGGAAATCTGTGGCCGGTGGCAATGTCTCTCCTGGTGTTTGGTGGGAAGAGCAGATTCGTGAATCCAAGTTAAAGAAGGAAAAGAACTGATTTTCCTAAGAAGATATCCAAGGTGATGATGCTTTTAATACAAGAATGATCTTTTGGGGGAAAACAGAATCATGGGATTATAGGATCATTTAGGTTGGAAAAGCCCTCTAAAATCACTGAGCCCAACTGTTCAGCCAGACCTGCCATGGCCACCACTAAGCCATGTCCACAAGGGCCACATTTATGCCTTTTAAATCCCTCCAGGGATGTTGACTCCAATACTGCTCTGGGCAGCTGTTTCAAGGCTGGACAACTCTTTCCATGAAGAAATTTTCCCAGTATCCAATGTAAAACTCCTCTGGTGAAATTTGAGGCTGTCTCCTCTTGTCCCATCCCTTGTTCCTCAGGAGCAGAGCCCAAACTCAGCTGAGCCTCCCTCAGCCCCTCCTGACTCTCCAGACCCTTCCCAGACTCTGTTCCCTTCCCTGAACACATCCCAACCCCTCAATGTCATTCTTGTTGTGAGGAGCCAAAACTGATCCCAGAATTTGAGGTGTCACTGAAACCCTGGTGGTGCAGATCCAACTTCTCCTGGGTCTCTTTAGATCTCTTCCAACCTCTTCCAGGGGAATACACCTCCAAGAACCTGGCAAAGCTCCAAACTGGAGTGGGGATGTGGTTTAGGCTGGAGATATGGAAAACACTTGGGAACTGGGTGGTCTTTCCCAAATCTGCCACTGTTAGGTTTATGGGATGGAGGGAGGCTCTGGTCTCCATGAACAGCACCATGGCAAAGGTGTGACCAGCACAGTCAGGCAGTGCTGAAAAGTTCTGGTTTCCCTGTGGTGTAGGTGGGACGAGTGGAACCAAAATTCCTGGATGTTCTGTATCCCCTGAACATCAAGAAAGGAAATTTGAGGCCAAGGAGAAACTCCACATCCTGTTGAGCTGTTGAGTTGTGCATCAATATCCATCTTTCTGGACTGACAGTCCTGCTGCAGAATGAGATAAAGGTTAGGGTTAGGCTAGATGGGATTTTAGGGAAACGTTTTTCATCCAGAGGGTGGTTGGGCACTGGAACAAACTCCCCAAGGAAATGGTCACAACTCCAAGCCGGCAGAACTCAAAAAGCCTTTGGCTCTCAGGCACAGGTTGGGATTTTTTGGGTGCCTTGTGCAGGGCCAGGAGCTGGACTTAGATTCGTCCAGCTCAGGACATTCCATGAAATACGTGGTTCAAGGCACAGCTGGGGCATGGAGTAGCTGGGCTGGGGATTGGGATCAGCACTGGAGGTGTTGGTTGGTGACAGCAAGACTCGTTCACCTTTAGTGGCTTGACCCAACGATCTTCTCCGGAACTGCTGCCGAGGATGATTGGATTGCTCTGACAGGAACTGGGAAGTTGCTGATGCAGGGAACAAAGGTCCTAAAGCTGCAGTGGCAGCAAAACGCCATCCTGATGTGTCACAGGGACAGCCCCGGCGGCAAGGAGAGCTCCTGCCTCCCCATTGTCACCCAATGGTCAGGCTGAGGACGACCTTCCTGCGCCTCCAAACCAAGCCTGGATTTTAATTCCATCAAGGAGAATGCAGACTTAGTCTGGCCTGGAAGGAGGGATGAACTTGTACACCTATGGGGTTTTTGGGAATTCAGCTTGACCTGACACCCTCAGTCATGAGAGAAAGTGTGGTGTCCACTGTTCCACTCTTTTCCTGCTCATCAGATTCTGGGGACAACACTGAACCACCTGGAGGTGACCTGAGTGTGTCACCTGCTTCCAAGACCTTACCTGGCCTCATTATTTTGCTGCTGTGGGGACAGAAAGTGCATGAGGCCACAGAGGGGGGGTCACAGGAGTGCAGGTGTCTGAGCACCTGCAGATGTGACACCACAAAAAAGAGATTGTGCCAATTTCTCAGGTGGCACAGGTGGATCCTGGGCCTGAGCACCCACTAGGGCACCAAGAAATTAATTAATGAAAATTAATCCTGAGCTCTTTGCCTTCTGGTGACCTCTGTGTGTTTGCTGTCAGCTTTCTTATGGATCCGATTTCCCGTTTTCTTTGCTTTCCCTTGGATTAAGAAATTCTCCCATTACAGAAGTCACTTAATGTGAAGGGAAAGAAAGTGAAAATTCAATTGAATAAACAGTGAGGGCACATTTTTTTTGCTATCTGTAAAAAAAGGAAGAGCCCAAGCAGCAGAAATTAATGTTCAATTGAATAAATACCAATAACACTCCTTCTTTTTGGCTCCTCCAGCTTATGGTGCAAAGATAGTGAAAATTCAATTGGATTTTAATAACAACGTGCCCCATTCCCAAAAATACAACCAAAAGGTGAGAAAGGGACCCTGACTTAAAATCAATGATAGAAAAGATAGGCGACATCATCAAAATTATATTAGCCTTAATAGTCAATCAATTAATGAAATCTCCCAGTTATTTAAAAAAATAAAAAGACTGTGGAGGGTTGTTTTTTTTTTTTTTGCTTTTCTGATGAAGTTTTCTGGCGGGATCTGAAAGCTTTTTGTCCCACCTTCCCTGCCCACCATTAGGGGCCATTTATCGAAGTGACAGTTCCTTTATCTGGGAAGGAGGGGGGGGAAAGGGAGAGTGCTGAGGCCACTGGGAATGAAATGTTGCCGAGATATGAATTTTGATAGGTCGTCAATACCCTCTGTCCCTTCCAATTAAAAAAGAGCAGCAGCCACCGAGGGCAGATGGGCAACATTTCAGAGCCCATAAAATCAAACGGGGGGATAGAGGAGAGTCTAGCTGGACTTCAACCTCCTCACCCTCTTTCTCTTCTGGAATGGGGTAGTTTGTCTTAACACTTTGCCTGCTGGATTACTCTTCTTCTGGCTCAATGTTCTTCACCGCTGAAAACTCATTGGATGGAGGTTTTGGGTGTAGGTGGACCTGTCCCCGAGGTCTCTATGTGATACCAGCATTTCCATGGGGGGACAATCAGTGTGGTTGGCATCTGCCCATGTCTGAATCCAAAGCTCTTTGCCAGGAGATGCTTTGGAATCGTGGGATTGTTCAGGGTGGAAAAGCCCTCCAAGGTCATAGGGTACAGCCCTTCCCCAGCACTGCCAAGGCCACCACCAAACATTGTCGCCAAGTGTCACACGCACACAGCATTCAAATATCTGCAGGGGTGGTGACTCCAGTACTGTTCCTGTGCTCAACCACCTTTCCTGTGAAGGAATTTTTCCAGAATCCAACCTAAACTTCCTGCAGTGAAACTTGAGGCTGTTTCCTCTCCTCCTGTCCCTTGTTCCCTGGGAGCAGAGCCTGACTCCCACTTGGCTCCACCATCCTGTCAGGGAGTTGTGGAGGGCCAGGAGGACCCCCTGAGCCTCCTTTTCTCCAGGCTGAGCCCCCTCAGTTCCTTCAGCTGCTCCTGGTGTTCCAGACCCTTCCCTAGCTCTGTTCCCTTTCCTGGACACGCTCCAGCTCCTCAATATCTCATTGTGAGGGACCCACAAATGACCCCAGGACTGGAGGGGCCCCAGCAGTGCCAGCACAGAGGGACAATCACTGCTCTGGTCCTGCTTGGCCACTTTTCAAGCTGGTGGGGTCATCCAGCAATGGGTCAAACAAACGTCCCAGAGGTTGCGTGACCGTGCTGATGCCACCTTGTCCCTCCCAGCCCTCTGGATCCGGCCTCTCCTTGGGCTGCTCCTCACCTCCTCCTCTCCCAGGAGAAACCCAATCTGGCCTCCTCAGTGTCACCTGAAAGCGGGGATCTGCTTTCAGCCCCATCCCCGTTCCCGACAGCGGTGCGGACTAAGTGGCTCTGTCGCCCCGCGGAAAAACCTCAGCAGGATTCCTGGCTCCAAGGGAGCTGCACCCGGAGCAGCACCTGGATAACCACGGAGGAGGGTTAACTCTTTGGTATCCTCTCTGCCAGGTTCCCAGAGGAAAAGTCCGTCAGGGAGATGTGGTAAAATCAGTTGGAAGAATGATGAAAAGTGGTAGGGAAATCCCCACGGATCAGAACGTTCCAGATGTAGAAGGGCAAAGGAGAGGGAAGGGCACCTCAGAAACAAAGATGGAGGCCCAAGAGGATTTCATGGAGTGAGAACAACAAGGAAATTCAAATTAATTTTAGCAGAAGACACTCAAGGTAAGGAGGTGAAGGGATTGTCTCTCATTTGGTTCCAGAGCACAATGACTGTCTCCAGCTGTTCCAAGAAAGATCCTGTGAAGTTGTGAAATTCCTCTTTCATGGATTCCTGAGGATTTCTTCTTTTCTTGGAGCAGAACAAGCATTGCATGCCTTCATTCAAGGACTCCAATTAGCCCAGTGTTGCAAGTGTGGGTTGACCAGGGAATCCAAAGCAGGATTTGAACCCATTTTGCAGGTGAGACAGGGGCCTCAACCAGGATTCACTTCAAAATGGGATGCAAATGGAATGGGTGAATCTTTGTGAGGTCACAAACCAGCTCACCTGGACGTCTGCAAGGGACTAAAGTGTCTCTGCCACTCCTTCCATGCCATGCCCAGGGACACTGACACACAGGCCTATCAGCCTTTGGAATCCGAATTCCTGATCCCAAGGAACAAAACAAGAGGTCTCTGTACAGGTCTGGATTCCAGGAGATCATCAAATACAATAATGGAGTGGAATCATTCAAGTTGGGAAAGACCTCCAAGATCTTTGAGTCCAACCTGTGACCAATCCCCACCTTATCACCAGCCCAGAGCACTGAGTGCCACATCCAGTCATTCCTTGGACACCTTCATGGATGGGGACTCCAACACCTTCCTGGGCCCATTCCAATCCTTGACCACTCTTTCCATGAAGAAATTCATCCTGATGTCCATCCTGAACCTCTCTTGGCACAACTTGAGGCTGTTCCCTCTCATCCTGTCCCTTGTTCTCTGGGAGAAGAGCCTGACCTCCCCCTGGCTGTGCCCTCTTGTCAGGAAGTTGTGCAGAGCCAGAAGGTTCTCCCTGAGCCTCCTTTTCTCCAGATTGAGCTCCTCCACATCCCTCAGCCACTCCTGGTGCTCCAGACCCTTTCCCAGCTCTGTTCCCTTCTCTGGACAAGCTCCAGCCCCTCATCATGAGGAGTCCAAAACAGGTCCCAGGATTTGTGGTCCCTCAGTACTGACAGCACTGGGGGATGATCCCTTCCCTGGTCCCCCTGCCCATGCTATTTTTGGTACAAAAATGACATTAAATGGACATGATTATCTCAAGAAGTTTAATTCAGACATATGGAATTCAATCTCCATATCTACCCAATCCTGGGAAAGAGCGAAAAGCTGTCACTCACATCTTGTCAGTGACAATCTGGACAAGCTGTCAAGATTCATTGAAGACTCTTCACTGTCACTTCCCCTGCTCTGAGGATTTGAGGTGGCTTCTCATCTTGGTGGTCCAAACTCCTCCAAGACCCCCTTCAGTATCCAAATGAATGTTTCTGGTGTTCCCAAAATATGGTGGGTGTGGCTGGAAATTCCAGGGAGGGCACATTTTGGGTGGGTGGATCTGGAGCAAACTGGGTTTGATGGGAAGTCTCATTATGGTTCCAGTTTGAGTGAGATGGTGGCTTCTGGGATGGTGACAGCAGGAATGGACATCTAGGAGTGCTCATCTTATGTGTCCCAGTGATCTGAAGCGTCCCAAAAATTCCCATCCTATTTGTCTGCTAAAATGGCCTTTCTGAGGGATGTGCTGGTTTCCAACAGCTGGATTTTCAGCTGGATAACAGTGAATCCGTGGTGCAGAGCACAGCTGGAACCTGTGCCAGGGTTCACCCTAAAAGAGGGAATGGGGTGTGATGAGGTTTGGGAGCTTCAAGAATTCCCATATCCCACAGACTGAGAATAACTGAAAGTCCCAGATTAAATCTTGAAGTGGAAAAGCAATCCAAAAGCAGCAAGAAAGTGTTGGCTCAGCACAGCAGATGGGTTTTTTTTCCATTTAGGGTTTGTTTTGGTCATGGAATTATATTGTTGTGGGTATTCCTGGATATTTTTAGCCGGAGTGTGATGCAGGTGTGGGGTTAAGAAAGCTCAGGATGCTGCAGTGCTCATCCTGCAGCCTTTCCCAACCCAAATACTCCAAGGATAGGAGAGAAAACAAAGATGTGCCTTGGCTTTGGGCCTGGAAATGAGGAAGGGAATTAACTTGGATGCGTTGGAGGCGGGGGCTTGCACAGGGAATTTTGTTAAGTAGTTAATGGACACAAAATTTGGTCAGCTCCATGGCACCGGCTCCTGCTAACTCAGGGATTTTACGAACCCTGTGGGATGCAGGCTTGGATAGGAGTGCTCTGAAAGGAGACACCCTCTGGATGAGCACCGGGATGGGTGTGGGGAAAACCTGGCTGCTGGAGGGAGCAGAGTCCCCTCGCTGGGAATTCTGTCTTGCTCATGGCAGCATCCTTGCTCCACAAACTTCCCTCTCCCGCAGCATCCTTGGCTGGCATCCCTTTTCCCTTAGTCTGGGAATGCTAATGATGTCACAGCCCTTGGTGGGGAGCTGATAACGAGCATGAAATTCTTGGATCTCGACTCAGCAGAGCTTAGTGTCACTGGGAGAGCCACACAGTTCAAGGAAAACCCCGTTTGTGGCCAAGATTTTAAAGGATTCTCCCATCCTGCTTTGCCCTCCCTCCTTATCTCTCTCTGCCCTGAAATTCCCAACATGGAGCAGCCTGGGAATAACTTCCCCGATTTGGTCTCCCAGGCTCTGCTGGAGGCTAAGTGAGGTTAACAACTGAACATGTTGGGAATTATTGAGGGAAGAGACCTGGGGAAAAGCTCCGTCCCTGATCTGATGGTGATAAACGATTGGAGCCGGGATATCTGATTCCTTCTCTCTGGTGGTCCCTGCAGGAACAGCTTCCAGGCGAGCGTGTCGGCCGTTCATTAAAGGAAAACCAGCAAAGATTACCCCTAATATCTTGAAGATTAGTTGGATAAATACACGCTGGAATGTGCAGGTGCTGGGGCTGCTGGGAAACCCTCTGGCTTCATTGACTGAGTTTATCCAATTTGCATCCACCGGCATTCCCAAGGCTGCTCGGTGGTGCTCGGATGTGTTTGTAAACACAGCAGGGATGCACTTAAGGCACATCCTCAGGACTCCTTTTGGGATTAGAAAATGTTATTTGTGAGCAGAAATGTAAAGTCGTTTTCTAAATGATTCCCAGAAAGGTCCGAGGGAGATTGGGAATGACAGAGATGAGTGTGTGAATCCTGGAATTGTAAAATATCCTGGATGGAAGGGACCCACAAGGATCAGTGAGTCTGACCCCAAGCCCTGCACAGGGCACCCCAAAAAACACCCTGTGCCTGAGTGTTTTCCAAACTTTCCTGGAGCTTTGGCAGCCTTGGGGATATGGTGATTCCCTGGGGATCCTGTTCCTGTGCCCAACCTCTGGAGGAAGAATCTTTTTCCTGATACCCAACATAAACCTCCCCCTGACAGAGCTCTATCTGCTTCCTCAAAGTTATCCAGGATGGAAATCCTC
Source organism: Melozone crissalis (assembly GCF_028551555.1). Lineage (NCBI taxonomy): Eukaryota > Metazoa > Chordata > Aves > Passeriformes > Passerellidae > Melozone > Melozone crissalis. The sequence goes on from NW_026535780.1 coordinate 618,855, forward strand.
ACCAGGATAACTTTCAGATGCTTGAAAATACTGGAATGCTTAAAAAAACCCCCAAAAAACCCCCAACAAAAAGAACAACAAAAACCCCAACAACAAAAACAAACAAACAAACAACAACAACAAAAAAAAACACCAAAAAAACCCCAAACCTAAAAAAACCCCAAAAAACATCCCCCCCTGAAAAAAAAAACACACAAAACCCCCCCAAAAATATCAAAAACCAAAGCAGGACTGGAATAGGTTTTCCCATAAAAATTACAATTAAAAATCCTCTGAATTTCTTTCTTAAACTGAAAATTATTTTTTTTTGCTTCCGAAGTACAACAAAAATTCCTCGAAGTTGCCCCTTTTTGAGGAGAGGAGGCAGTGGACCAGAGATTTCCAGAGGTCCCACCAATCTGAATCCTTGCAGGGAATGTGAGTGGGAAGTTTTGCTGCAGAGCAGCTTTGGGAAGGACAGGAATTCCCATCCCTGAGTGTCAAAATTTTTTTTGTTCCCATTTAAAAAGCAGCAACAGAAACAATGGCAAATCCTTGTTTTATTGGATTGACCCAAATGTCACCTCTGGATTCTCTTCCCTTAAACTTGAAAGCCAAAGTCACATTTTAAATCCAAAACAGAGGAAAAAATTTGAAGGATGCTGGAAAGGAACCAGTGCTTGGAGCCACCATTTTACTGTGTGAGGAAAAACCTGGAAAAGCTCCAACTCTCGTTCCATCCTTTAGCTTGGATTGCTGTGGGAAAGGGGGGGAGCACGTCCACCTTGGTCTGGGCTCACCTGGATTTGGGATGTGATGTCCAGAACCCACCAAACCAAGACATTTTGTCCCCTCTCCATCCCCTTAATCCGAAAAGAAATGTTCTTGGGAGAAGGGAAGATTGCTGTGGTCATTATGAACTACTAAATGATGGAGAATCCATGAAATGAAAAAAAAATCTCCAAAAATGGGATTGGCTTTTTAAATTATCATTTTAGATGTCGCCCCTCAATTTTTTTTCCCATTTTTTGGCTCTTCCTGCCTGATCTCCTTGGTAGTGGGGCTGGAATGGTGGGAAAATCGCATTCCAGGAGAACAGCAGGGATCTGGGATGACCCCACATCCATGTGGAGCTCAAAGCAGTGACTCTGTTGTCATTTGACCCTTCCAGATGAGGATGAAGTACCCTAAAAATCCAGGAGAAACCATGGAAAGAGGAATTTTATCCCAACCCACCCTGTCTTTAAACCTGTCTTCCCCAGGACATTTAAATATCCCAAAATTACTGCAACACATTGATGGATTTCCAACAAATCCAGGAAAAGGGGTGGGAATTACAGGGAAGGGAATGATTTTTCTGCCAAGTTGGAAAAAAAAAGAGAGGGATTTGGGACAGAAGAAGGAGAATCCAAGGGCACTCAGAGGGCACTTGGAGACATCCCAGGTGCAGGGAGGATGCGGTGGCCTCCAGGGAATCAAAATTGCTCCTGCGCAGGCACAAAAAAATCCAGGAAAACAAAGCAAATCCACCTTTCCACAGGAAATTTCCACTGGAGCAGGCAGGGCTGGAGTTAATAGGAAGGAAAAAACCCAGAAATAAGGAAAAACCCAAAAGAAGGGAAAAACCAGGAATATTCACGTGAAATAAGGCAGCTTTTAATCTTTTTTAGCCCCTATTCCTCTTGTTTTGTTTTGTTTTGTTTGGATTTTTTTTTTTTTATTTTTCTCTCCTCAATTTTCCTCCTGCGGAATAAACAAGGATGGCTGGAAAACAAAGGGTTTGGAACTTATTTATTTATTTATCCATTAATTTATTTATTTTCCCCACCTCTGCATTCAGCTGGGGGTGGGAATGCTCCGTGTCTGTGTGGGATGAAATCCAGGCCAGGCGTGCGGAATTCAGCTGCCCTCAGCAGGAAAGAGGAGCGGGAGCGGCAGCAGAGGGATCGAAAGGAGATGGGAAAATAAAGGAATTCCACAGCCCTCCTCCAATTCCTGCTGCGGAATTCCAGCCCTGGGCCCTACCGCAGCCCCAGGGCGCTCCGCCAAATTCCCCGGATCCATCCTGCCTTGGGATGAGATTAAAAAAAAATGCAGAATAAAAATCTAAGTCACGATGTTTAATATTTTATGATTTTTTTTTTTCCTAAAGGACTCATAAAAGCATGGAATGATTTGGGTTGGAAGGGGGTTAAAGATCATCTCGTTCTTGTCGGGAGGAGGGACAACTCTCGTTATCCCAGGTTGATCCAACTCGGCCTTGGACACTTCCAGGGATGGGGAAGTCACAGCTTCCCTGGGAATTCCATTCCAGGCCCTCACCAACCTCACAGGGAAGAACTTTTCCCAACATCCCATCAAAATCTACCTTTCATCAGCTTTTCGGCTTCAAACTCAGCTTCTGGAATCTTGGGATTTTCCTTGTGTTTCCCAGACCTCCTGCCTCTGTTTGTTGTTTGCTTCCCAGCCAGCAGCAAAAACTGTCACCAAGATGAGATGGGAAATTTTGGGATTGCAGGGCTTTCCGGCAATTTTTACCCTAATATTCCTTTTTTTTTTTCCCCTGGTGGATTAGATGATCCCGTGCCAGAACTGCTAGACCCATGCACAATTCCCTTTTTCTTATTTATTTTTGTCCTCTGACCTCTCTTCACTGAGCCAAAAATTCACTTTTACAAGCATAATTTCCTTCCCTGCCCTTGCTTTTCCAACCCTGAATTCAGATGCATCCCTGGCATTTGCATCCAGAAAATAAAGAGTAACAGGGAAACTGAGGCTGGGTTTGGAACATCTGTGAATCTCTGCAGCTGGGAACCCACAGCATGGGCAGGTATCCTTGGTTTTGGCTCATCCATGTTTTTGGCTTATCTGGAATATCCTTGGAGATCTGTCCCAGCTCAATCTCTCACCCTCCCCTTCCCATGGATTCATTTCCCTCCTTAATTTTAGATTTGGTATCTGTTCCTTTATTTTAAGCAGCTTTTTCTGCTGCTGCTCCTCAGTTGGATCCCAAGATTTAGCCTGGCTCTGATCTCTCCATGCCCTAAATCCCTCTCAGGTACCTGTTCCTCCCCTGGAGCAAAACCTGGGAATATCTTGCAGTTGGGACAATGTATTTTAGCCCCAGCCCTGTGTTATTTGAAGCTGTGCCTTTGGGATAATCCTACAAAATGCTGGTCAACACTTTCTGGAGAGTGGAATTTTCTATAGGAAAACATTTCCTCCTCCACAAAAAAAAAAAAAAAAAAGAAAAAAAAAGAAAAAAAAAAGAAAAAAAATTGGGATAGGGCTGATTGTGGGATTTTTAGGGAGTTTTGTTTTTGGGGATTAAAAATATTGAAAATATTGGAATGAGTTGCTTCAAGTGTGCCACAGTAAAATATTTTATAATTCCAGGGGAAATCTTCCTGCTGCTGCTCTGTCTGGTTTTTCCCAGTGTTCAGAGTTAAACCTTGGATTTGGCAATTTATTGGATTAGGAAGTTGAGATTCCTGCTGTGTTTTGTTGCTTGTGAGAGGGAATATTTTGATTTGACTGAATTTAAGCAGTGTAACATCAGATGAGAATTTTCCAGGTGGATTTTGTTCAGAGGACAAATCCCAAATTCTTCCCTGTATTTTTTGGTGTTGGAATTCCAACCCCATTTCCAGGCATCAGGATTTTCACACAGAAGAAAACGTCATTTTTGAGCAAAACGATAGGCTGCACACTTAAACAACAGCTGAAATAATAATTTCAGGTTTCTGTCAGGGTTTTCCCACTTTTCTTTTAACAGGATTTTATTTTTAGGATTTTTTTTCCCTTGTTTACTTAGGACTAGGAAAATAATCTCATGGAAATGTGATTTATCATTGAATGGGTTAATTGGCTAGAAACACATCGCTGCTTCTTGGGAATCTTATTTGGATCCTATAGTTGCTGTCCTGGGGATCTTGGACTCCAAAATTCCTGGGTAGAGGTAAAAGGACTTCACATTCCAGAGGGTTTGGAGTTTTCCTGCCTTGCAAAAAGAAATTAATCCTTTCATATTCCTTCAGAGGGGATGTCAGGATTTATGTTGTTATTTTTCCCTAATATTATCTAAATTCCAGCAGTTTTCCAGAGGTTTGCTCGTTATCCCTGCTTGTGCTAAATGAGAATTTGGGAGGCACAGTCAGAAACCAGCCCAGAACTCCATAAGAAAATAAAATCTCCTGGGATTCTGTACCTAAAAGAGCTGGAGCTGAGGGAAGAGAGCACCTTCAGGATGTGTGTCCCTCTCTCCATGCTCTTATCCCAATGTCCTCTGGAGCCAAACCCGCTGAGGGAATGGAAAATAAGAGCCAGACCCTGCCTCAATTCCCAGGGATCGATTGGCACTGGCATTATTTCCCTCCTTGGCAGAACAAATCCGATGGCTCTTCCCGGGATTGTCACAGAAAGTCCCCAAATGCAGATGGGAGAAGGATGCTATGGATTCAATAAAATGAGCCCCAAAATCAGGATATTCTTTGAATGTTGATCATAAAATCCTTTGGAAAATCTGGTTCCAGTGAAATATCAAACCCCAGAACTTTGTTTTTTTGGAGGAGGGAAAACGTGGATTTATTTTTAAGTCAGTGATAATTTTATTTTTCAGTGCAGGGTGTGGAGAAGGATTTTTACCACCTTCCTTCCTTAAAAATGAGGAAGAGACAAAGATTTAGGACAGATTTTCCTTTTACCTGTGATGCTCGAGATTTATCCCAGGTTTTCATGTGCATGTCTGTTATCCAGGGTGTGGGGATGTGTGGAAAAAGAAAATCAGGATTTCTCTGCAGGAATTGTGTATTTTTATTAAAGGCTTATTTTGTCTCCCAAATTCCTTCCTGTGACAGCAAAATTTAAAGGGAAGAGTTTTCCTGGCAGTGAATCCCTATTTCTACGATGTGCCTTTGATGGAACTGGGGGAGTGATTCCCTATTTCCAGCCACTTCTCCTTCCTTTTTCCCCAGCCACGAAATATCCCGTGATCTAAAAGGCAGAAGGAAAGGCTGGATATCAGCATCCCATTCCCAAAAATCCCTCCTGGACCGGTGAGAGACACCCAGCTACGCTGGGGGAAAATCGGGAACGAATCCATCAGTGTCAGCACTTTCCCATCCCTATAAATAAAGGGATCCGGCTCAGCCCCAGCCCAGCCCCCTCTCTCCAGCTCCTTCTCCCTCTGGAAGTGCCCCTGGAATGCCGAGGGAGCCGGAATTTTAAATCACCGCTCCTATTAAATCAAGTTTATTGAACTCAGCGGCTCCTGAGCTCTCCCATCTCCTCCAAACCCCACATTATCCCTTTAAGACCCCAACTCCATCTAAGTTTTATTTACGGACGGAGCCCTCAAAGCTTTTTTCCAGGTGTTTTCCAGCCTCTTTCCCAACCCCTGCTTCCCTGTTGACGCGCTGATCAATTACTCATCAAATCTTAATGAGCGCTTTAACTCAACTGTGGCATCTTAATCAGAGCCTTTGACTGCCAAGTGTCAGCTCCATCGACTCGGGAGGGCTGGGACAAATGATCCCGATCGACTGGAATGGGCTCTTCCCGGCTTGGGAAGAGCCTTTCCGCGAGCATCATCTGCCGTCTAGCGGCTGCACGGGGAGGGGACGAACGGAGAGGGAATTTTGAGGGTGGAATTTCGAGGGATGTGGGGTGGGATGTGGGATGTGGGGTGGGATCATCTCCCACTCGGTTCCCTCTAGGAGCGGATTTGGGGTGAGTTTTCCTTATGGGAAACGCCGCTTGTTTGCGTGTGTGGGTGTGGACGATCCTGCCAGGATCCATAGGATGGCAAATCTGTTCCTATAGGGATGTGGGATCCCAGGAAAGGAGGGATCTCGGGACAGGAGACTGGGAACACAAGGCAGGGCTGGATATACGGAAACAGGGAATTCTCTGTGGGTGCTCTGGGACTTCATCCCACAGCAGAGTCCAGCCTGCTTTGGGACAGTCCCCACAGGCCTTGCAAACCTTTCCTGGGATTTTTTTTAGCCTGTTCTTCTCTTTTTTATTTTTATTTTTTTTTTTTTCAGTAGCATCTGTTGGAAAAGCTGCTTAAAGGAACAACAAAGAAAAAGCTGACACAGACCTGAGCCGGAGAGAGGGAGCAGGTCAGGATTGCCGGAATCCTCAGGGATGTTTGCATCCGAGCTTTTAACGTGTTCTAACGAGCCCTGTGCCCTCCAGACACCTCTCCACAAACCTGGGGACCCTTTTTTTGGGTGGACAGGGACAACCAGGCAGCAGATCCAGGTCACCCAAAGCTGCTGGGAGCATTCCCTATAACCGGGAAGCTGCAGGATGTGCTGGCTCCATGCCTGACCCTTTTCCTTGGATCTGAAATCAACTGAGGGCCAAAAGACTTTGGAGCAGGTATTCCAGTTCAGTGCTGATGAGCAGGAGGGATGTCTGGGATTCTGGGAGATGTAATGCCCTGGAAGAAGGATTTATTATTATATTTTAAGGCTGAGATGATCTCTGTGGGATGTTCTGGGGAGATCTCAGGGCGAGGCAGCTGCTGCTTCAATCCAGAGGGGTTTATGGGATTGGGACAGCACCGTATGGACACCCTTGTGTTCTGTCTGAAGCCAGGACACCCCTGAAGGAGGCTTATTTTTGTTTGTAGAGGTGTTCCTGACCCAATTCCTAAACATTCCCCATTCCCTTTGACTTCCCAAGTGCCCAGGAGAGGCTCAAGGATTGATGTCATCTGTAGGAATTTTCCTTTTCCACCCAGGGTCACCAAATATCCCTAGGAAGGTGGAACAATATTTTCCTCTCTTTTCAACCATTTCATGGGATTTTTCCTTGACTGAGGCTGGTGAGGAAGTGGGATGGTGATATGGAAGGAGGAGAAAGAAGGAAAACCAGGATCCATTTTGGATGCAGGCAGGGAGTTGTAGGTGATGGGAATGATGTGAACTTGGGGCCCATCACCTGCAGCAGGGTCTGAGCATTCCAGAGCCTGGGAATTTTCCCTGTGGAGCATCTCTAGAGCTCAAAGATTCATTTGAACAAAGAAGGGGAGACAGAAAGAGTTAAAATATTTCAAATTACCAAAAAGCAAACACTTTCCATGGCTTATCCAGTCATCTGCCAAAAAACTTTGGGAAAGGGGAACCAGGAAGAGGAGATCCTGCCTGGAGCTGACACAGAAGGGAAACAAATCCCTTTGGATGCCTTGGGCTGGGACTTTCTTGATCTAACAAGATTTAAGCAGTTCTGCTTTGCTGACTCAGATTCCCTTTTCCCAAATCCAAAGGGCTCAAACTCCCATTAAAACCAGTTTTAAGTGGATGAGGAAATGATGTCAAAGGGCCAAAGGCAACGTGGCCAAACCTGACACTAATCCATGGCCTTACAACATCACTGCTTTATGAGAGAGATTCCCAAAGTCGTGGAATGATTCAGGTTGGAAGGGGCTTTCAGGACCATCCCATTCCAACCCCCTGCCATGGACAGGGACACCTTCCACTGTCCCAGGTTTCTCCAAGCCTCATCCAACCTGGCTTGGACACTTCCAGGGATGGGGCAGCCACAGCTTCTCTGGGAAACCTGTGCCAGGGCCTCACTGAACTCAGAGGGAAGAATTTCTTCCCAATTTCCCATCTAACTCTGCCCTCTGGAAGTTTCCCCTTTACCTGTCATTCATCTCTTACCCAGAGTCCCTCCCCATCTTTCTTGCAGGATCCCTTCAGGTCCTGGAAGGCCACAATTAGGTCACCCCAAACCTTCTCTTTTCCAGGCTGAACATTCCCAATTCTTTCAGCTTTTCCTCACAGCAGGGCTGCTCCATCCCTCTGATCCCCTTGGTGCCTCCTCTCAACTCTTTCCAGCAGCTCCACCTCCTTCCTGTGCAGGGAATCCCAGAGCTGAGTGCAAAATTCCAGGTAGGATCTCAGCAGAGTGGAGAGGGTTCCAATGGTGTCCTGGATCTCTTTCAATGGAAAAATTAAGGAGAAGCCAAATGTCTCCTAAGAATCTCCCAAGCTCCAGCTGCTCCTATCACAAGGAATTTCCCGAGCCTGCTCTCACTTCTCTGTAAACTAACATCCAGGAAATCTCTTTTCCATGGGTGGGCTCAGCCTCCTCTTAAAACTGAATCCATAACATTCCCTGGGAATCAATCCTACTGCTTCATGATTTGGGATGTCAGGAGAATCTTCTTTGTGTTTATTGGCAAATTTTTAAAATTCTGATTTTTTTTAAGTTTTGTGTTCCAGACCCAGTCGTTTAATTGACCTGATTTGGAATAAATAGATTCAAACACAGAGTGTCCAGACTCAAATCAGGGAAATAAAATAAAAATGAGCTCAATATTTATTTTCTTTGGAAAGTATCCTGGTTTTTTAGGTAGATTCATAATTTGGACAACTCATTTATTGCTTTGGGGGCCGTTGGTTGGATTGTCAGGACTCTTTGTTGAATTGATTGGCAATTTGGGATGGTGTTATCCCAAAAAATATCCCAGGGTGTCAGATCCTGGTTACCAGGGCAGGGGAGAGACTGGGAAAACTGCTGGAAGCAAGGACAGGTTGTATCAAGAATTCTAAGTGTAAAACATCTCCCTTCCCCAGTTTTATGGTGAAAAACCATAAGAAAGGGAACTGACCCCACTTTCATGGATTTCTTTTCAAGTACTTAATTTGGAATTAAGGGATCTTTAAGGCCCCTTCCAACTCCAGCCATTCTAGGATATGTTTGGATTCATATCAGAAGATGCGGATTCAGGAGGGAAATATCCAATTTTTCTCCATGGAAGCTCTGGATAAAGAAGCTCTGGAAGAAGGGTGGAGCCAGGTGGGGATTGGGATCTGCTCACAGGGAACAAGGGACAGGATGAGGGGACTTCAGCCTAAGCAACTCCAGGGGAGAGTCAGGTTGGACATCTGGAAGAATTCCTTTGTGGAAAGGGTGATCAGACATTGGAAGGAGTTGCCTGGAGAGGTGGTGGAGTCTCCATCCCTGGAAGTGTCCAAGGAATGCCTGGAGGTGACACTCAGTGGTCTGGTCTGGGTGACAAATTTGGAATCAGTCACAAGCTGGACTCAATGACCTTGGAGGTCTTTTCCAGCTGAAATGATTTTGGGAAGCTCTGGGATTTTGGGAAGCTCTTCCTGGCTCAGCTCAATGTCTGGAGATTGAGGTGACCAGAAGAAAGTTGGAGAAGAACATTGAGGCAAGAAAAACTCCTCCTTGTGGAAGGACTTCAGTCCTCCTTGGTGGCTTGATATGGATACCCTTCTCCTGGGATGGGGTGAGAGAAGCAGGATAAAGCTAGGGAAGTGGCAGAAGGATCTGCTCCTTGGAAGAACATTCCGAGCAGAACAGAGATGCAGTTATTCCACTGCGGTGGAGCCTGTTCAAAATGGGATGAGAAGACACAAACCATGAGCAAAGGAAGACAAATCCCACAGCGGTGACCTGTCCCCTGACAGAATTCCATGTCTCCAGCTCCCCTGATAAACGGGGATGTTCCCTTGATAAATGGGCCCCTCGGACCCAGCTTGTCCGGAGCCATTCCAGCAGATGGATGTCTCCCAATCCCAGCCAAAGAGCTCATTTCCTTCTGCTATAGATCCTGGAGGCTCCTGGCAGCAGAGAGGGATAAGTGCACTCAGCAGGGTCCTGGGCTGGCCGGGGTGGAGGGGAGGCACTCAGGATGCTCCCGTGGGAAGGCAGCGATGGATCTGGAAGGAATCCAAGTGGTCAACGTGAAAAGCCTTTCCCCCCGGGAATGGACCTGCACTCTTCATCCAGCTTCATCCAAGGAGACCTCATTCCTTACAGCCTAGGGAAGGAGGAAAGCAGGGAAGGCAAAATGGTGGGAGCTGATTCCATAAGGATCTGTGTGTCCAAGCTGTCCGTACCTCCATAAATCATGGAGTCATGGAAGCCCTGAGGTTGGACAAGACCTCCAAGATCTTTAAGTCAAACCTGTGATTGATCCCCACCAAAGCATTGAGTGCCCCATCCAGGCATTCCTAGGACACTTCCAGGGATGGGGACTTCTCTGGGCAGATCCTTCCAATGCCTGACCACCTTTTCCATGGAGAAATTCCCATTGATGTCCAACCTTAACCTCCCCTGGCACAACTTGAGGCCATTCTCATCCTGTCCCTTGTTCCTTGGGAGCAGAGCCTGACCCCTACCTGGCACCACCCTCTTGTCAGGGAACTGCAGAGAGAAAGAGAAGGTCCCCCTGAGCCTCCTTTTTTTCAGCTAAACATTCCCTGTTCTCTCAGCTGCTCCACACAGGACTCACTCTCCAGACCCTTCACCATGGAATACTTTGGAGTTGAAGAAAGGGTTTGGTTTTATCCAGGGAACAGTGGGAGAGGGGAAATTCCCTGTGGAACTGGACAGCCAAACACCTTCTTGGCACAGGGAAAAATACAAACAGGAAATTGGGATTCCAAGGGAAGTGTGGGGATTGGCTGGAATTCTGCAGAGCTCAAAACCACTTTGTTCCTGAAACAAAAATAGGATGGTTTCCACTCTCCTTTCCAAGGAAACAAATTCCATTTTCTTCTCTCTGTTCAGGTGTTTTCCCTGAAGCTGAAAAGTCCCTTGGATTGATAGGACAAGTCTGGGCAAATAAATTATCAAACCTTGGTGGGCAATCCGTTATTTGCGTTAGTAAATGTGCAGGGCTTTTCCCAAGTATCCATCAAGATCCCCCTCTGAACTGCTGGAATATTGGATGTCTCCTCATGTTTGTTTCCCCCACATTCTCTCCTTTCCATCCTCCTCTCCTGTTTTTACTTGGTTCCTTACCTTGTACAATCCGGAGAGGAATTCTGGATTTCAACAGCAGCAAATATCACAAGACACCTGGAATTCCCAAATTCACCTCCTTGGAAGGAGCTCATCCATTCCATCAGGAGAGACATGAGGAGCTCTCACCTATCCCCACTCAAACCTTCAAGCTGCTGCAATTAACAGGACAGATTTTAATTGGCAATTACAATTCCATTAACTGGGACTGGTGGATCATTGGATCTGTCAGGAAAGCCCTGGAGCAGGGAAGATTGGTGGATGGATCTGAGATCCTGGTCCAGAGCTGTGGAGGAAGAGACAACAGGAAACAGCTGGGCTTTCTCAGCCAGAGAATTGGAGGACTTGCCTGAAATCCACTTGTATTCCTTATCCAGGGATGGCTGCATCCCAAAAAAGTCCTTGGGATGAAAGCTCAGCAGCACCAGGGATGAGGGAGACAGGGATTGGATCAAGAACAGTCTCCAGCCCAGAAAACCCCTGGGAAACAGAGCCTGGATCTCCTGGTTGGAGGGGAAAATATGTGGCTCCAAGGGAATTCCATTGCTTGAAGATTTGTGAGGTCTGGATAAAACATCCAAGCACCTTCAGGACACAGGGAATTTATCAAAGAGGATTGTTCAGGAATTTTCCAAGTTCTGTTCCTGGCTTTTCAGTGGATGTGGGGTTTGTCCTCTCTTCCTACACTGGTGGGAATTCCACCCTCAGCTTTGCATAGCTGATCCCAGCACAGCACAATTCCCAAACCAGGATTTGTAACACCCTGACACTGATCCTGCCATGCTCCATGGATCCCTCTGATCCCTCTGCCAATGGATCCATGGTCTCCTGGCTCTCCCTCATCCTTATTCCAGGAATATTTTCCATGAGTTACCAGCATCAGCCAACACAACAGGTGTAACATCTCTGGATAATTTGAAGGGATGACTTGGAATGAGATTCACAATCCTTCAGGATTTCTCTTTAATGACAAATATTCCTATTCTTTTATCTATGTACTGCCAGTATTTCTTTGCATAAGAGCTTTTTCCTACAAATTTCTTGGAAAAACACAGTTGTGATCACTTTTTAACAGGCCAGGTGAATATTGCCCATTGTGAGGGCTTGGGGAATGCCAGAGGCAAATCCCATTCCAGGTACCATTTTCCAGACCAAACACTGACTTAAAGCAAAGGTTGGGAAGAAGAACAATCATTAAAGTTGGACTTCAGGGCTCTGGGGACAAAATCCATCTTCATGTGGAGAATCAGGAGGGTTCTTGGCATATCCAGACGGAGGGAGGAATTTAATTCCCAGCAGTTTGTAGGAGACAGACAGGAACTGGTTGTTTGTTTGGATTTATTTCCCCGTTGGCCATTCCCAGCACCTGTCAGCTCTGAATTTCATCAGATCTGACAGGAAAAGAGGGCTGTAAATAATTAAATTCCTGAAAAATTTGTGAAGACACAAGGCAGGGTAAAATAATCTGGGGCTCTCCATGGAGCAAAGGCTGGACAGGAAGGGATGGGGAAGAGGAGGTTGGAAAGCAGAGGGACACCCACGGCCACAATGGATATTCCAGGCTCCCAAAAACCCCAGCAGAAGGAAAGACACCACAGAAGAAAACAGAAATTTTGGGACTGTCCATCAATAAGTGACTCTTTCCACAAAAGAGGCATCCTGGTCCTGGAGCCTCTGGACAGAGTTTTCCTGCTTCGTTTGGGATCCATTTGCTGCATCAGCTCCTGGTTTTGTCTGTCTGAGCTCTGTCTGTCTCTATCTCTCAATCACAGCCAGAAGTTCCCATCTCTGATGGACCCAGGAGTGGGATGTTATTGCTCACGGAGCAGTTTTCCCTGCAGACGGATTGATGCTTTCCCAGACTTGGATTAAACCTCCCATGAGCTCCTCCAAAGTGGCCTCTTCATATCCTTTTCATCCCAGCATCAATTTTTCCTTTGATGCGATATTTTGAGAGTTTGCAGATTATTTTTGGTCTTTGCAATCCGTGTATTTTTGCTGTTTCTTTGATCTTTCCCACCTGGAATTTTTTTAGGAATTTTTTCCCAACAGAACCTACAGTCCCTCATTTCCCCTTTGCTCCCAGGGTGTCTCTCCGTGCTGGAATATTCCCATGTTTAGATCCAAATAAATAACATCACCAATGATTTTCTCTGCTGTTGGACTCTGGAGATGGATGTAAGGAGAAATATTGAGCAAGAATTCCATTTTAATCTCTCCTCCAATAATTCTGGGTGTCTCGGGTGCTTCCTCACCTCCCCAACACAAAATTGTGCATTCCCAACCTTCGGATAATATCCGAATATGCAGATTTTATTGACTTCTGCTCCAGTCAGTTTGGAGATTTATTGACACTGGAAGGGAATATTGACCTGGGATGAAACCGAGGTCAATGTGAGCATCCCACGGGAGCATAAATTTTCAAACTGACCCAGCAAACAGAAGTCAATAAAGGAATGGTTCATCCAAACATTGTCTTACCAAAATTAATTCCCAGGGACATGGCTTCACCTGCAATTTTGATGGAGAAATATGGGAGGCGAGATCGGGATGAATGGGAGTTGGTGTCTGATTATGGAGAGTAATGAAACTGCTGGGAGTGGGGGGAAAGGAATTGGATTTGTTGATAATTTAATTTCCAGTCAGTGATGGAGCAGCCTCCTGTTAGCTGAGGATGACTCTGGAACGTGCAGGGCAGGATCAAGTGTAATCCTCAGGGATAAAATTCAGGGAAGGTGGTAGCTCATGATGTCAGTTCTGTGTTGGGCTCTTCACCTCCACAAAGCTTTTGGGGGATCCTTGATGGCTTTCAGTCAACTGAGATGGAGATCCTAATTTGCAGTTTGGCGCCAAATTTATCAGCTTTTCAGTCTTAATCCAGGTGGGAATGGGAAAAAAAAAGTGTTTTAGGTCTCTTGATATAATTTGGGATATGTGGGGTGAGTATGCTGGGATCTGCAGGGTTTCATGGCCTCAAGTGGCCACGAAATCCCTTGAAAATGATTGAAATCTCTTGAAATCCTTTGTTCCCAAACCCAGATTCCCTACACACACAAATGCCTCCTGTGTTTTAATTGATGCCAGCATGGATTTTCAATGTGAGCATTTCCAAGTGTTTTTTGTTCTACAGAAATGACTTGCACATTTTTATTTATTTTTTAAATAAAAACTGTTTATCTGTAGTGAGAGAACTATCTGTAGTGGGAGAACCACCTTGATTTCTTCATCTTCACCACTTCATGATCCCTGAAGTTTTCTATCGTACAGGCAAACCTCTGCCTGTGTGCTGGAAAATCTGCTCCTGCTGCCATAGAGAAATCTGCTCTTTCCCTTTGGAATTTCATTACAGGTGTAACCACTTTTTTTGAGTGTTGATAAAAAGATTTGGTGACAAAGGACAAATTCAGGAGCTCATTTCTCTTTGAATTAATGGGGAGAAAACTGGAATTTTGATGGAATGTCTTGTCCCAGCTGAAGGATCTGGAGCACCAGGCTGGGCTGAGCTGGGAAAGGGGCTCATCCTGAAGAAAAGGAGGCTCAGAGGGAACCTCCTCACTCTCATCAACTCCATGACAGGAGCCAGAAGAGGGTTGGCCTCTGCTTCCAGGGAACAAGGGACCGGATGAGGAAACTGCCTCAAGTTGCACCAGGGGAGGTTTAGTTGGATATCAGGAAAAATTCCTTCACTGAAAGAATTTTCCAGCCCGGGGCAGGGGTGGAGTCCCCATCCCTGAAAGGATTTAATGTCCCTGTGGATGTGGCACTTGAGGACATGGTTTAGTGGTGGCCTTGGCAGTGCTGGGGTGACCAATGATCCTAATGATTTTTCCTAACTTAAATAATTCTCTAATTTTAACAAATTATCCTTGAGGCTTTTCAGAACCACTGAAGCCACTTGGGTTTAGAAAACCACAAAATCATTTTTCCCAGCAGAGGAAGCTGAGATTTGTCAGATTTTAGGTGAAGCAACAACCAAAACTAATCCTAACACCTCTTAGCCTCTGCTTACCCACTCTGGACTTACCCCTGTCAATATCCTTGCATCCCACTCCACTTAATCCACTGTTTCATCCAGACATCCCTGGGGATTCTCAGTGCAAAGTGATGTCAGGTCCTCGGCCTTCCAGGTCTGCAGTGCGCAGCCAAATTGAGCTCATCCATCTTCCCTTTAAATCGCTGTCCATGTTGAACTCCTTCCCAATGTTTAAACCACTCCGAGGATTTGTATTTAAGAGGAACTTAAATTATTCAAGCCCTTAATGTTCGGGGCTTTTTTTGAAGATGCATTTTGGAGCTGTCAAGCGAACAATCTTAAATGACAGATTGATGAATTCATTGTCCCTTCCCACATCTCCGGGAGGAGAGAGTGATGTGGCTCCCAGGGAAAGCAGCTTTGCTAGCGGAGATAGGAGTTTTGCCCTTAATTCCCAGATTTTTGGGGCATTAACACCTTTCTACTGCATGTGGAGTCAGCAGAGCAGGGTCAACATCAGCCACAGACTGAGTTTCAGCCTGGGGATGGAAGAAATATTGGGAAGTTGCCTGGTTTTGTAAGGATGGGGTCAGGAATGCTGAGGTACAGCTGGAGCTGAACACGGCAAGGAAAGCAGGGAATAATTTGAAGGATTTCTACAAGCCAGGAAAAGGTCAAAGAACCCTTTCCCCCTGAAAAACAAGACTGGAAAACTGATAACAATGGATGAAGGATGAGATAATCAACCTTTTTGCCACAGTTTTTATGGGAACCTCTCTTCCCACACATCTCCTGGGGATGGACAATGAGGTGGGGACAAGAGGAGCAAAATCCTTCCCACCATAAAAGAACATCAGGTTCCAAAACCCCTGAGGAACCTGGATGTTCATAAGTCTGTGGGACCTGATGGGATGCATCCCAGAATCCTGAAGGAAATGGCTGATGTTGCTGTCAGGATATGCTCCGTGATATTGGAAGAGTCACAGGAGGGAGGTGAAATTCCTTGTGACTGGAAAAAGGGAAATTTTGATTAACCAACACAGCTTTTCATTGTGGAGTGACAACAAGGAACAAGGGAATGGCCCACATTTATTCCTTTATCTGGAATTCTGTAAGGTCTTTGATGGGGTCTCCCTGATAAAACCAAATTCAGGTCCACACACACCCATCATAGCCTACACATCCTCCTAAAAACTCTCAAAATAATCAACCCTTTATCAAATGCTTCCCAGGAATGAGGAATTGTGACCAAGCACCAGCCATTACCACCACAGAGTATGTAGAATTTTGGAATGGTTTGGTTTGGAAGGAACCTTTAAGACCATGGAATTCCAAACCCATTCCGTGAACGTTTTGGGAAGGGATTTCAAAAGTGCAGCTGGGGTTGCCTGTACAATCCAGGCATATTTATTGTGTAAGAACAGACTGAAAATCTGGGAAAAGCCCATTTGCCTTTTTTTTTTTTGCCAATCTCAGCTCCCACTTCAAGGCAGAGCCACCTCCCACAGCCTCCTGGAAATAATGAACAGCAAAAAGATCCAAAATCCCGGAGGGACAACGCAGCTCCAACGTTAATGCACATGGAAAGTTGTGCTCGTTCCTGGCCTTTTCCTTCCCAGACAGATTTTGTCAGATGGCAGCGAGTTCATCTCAGAACAAATGACTGAAGGCTGCAGGGATTGATTTCCAAGGGCAGGAGGGAAAGAGCTGAATGAGGACAGCCAAGATCCAGACGTGATGTGACAGCTCCCGAAGTATCCGAAGGGTGGAAACGCTGCGGAAACAGCGGCTTTGTGGGAAATGTCTTCATGGAGATGTCTTAGGCTGCTTGCTGTCTATTAAAAAAGGGCTACTGGACCATTCCCAGAGTATTTATGGTGGAGTTTGATGGCTTTAGTAAAGTGGGAATTGTGAAGGTAAAGAGTGGAGAAATCAAATTCCCAGCTGAAAGATTCCCAGCAGCTTTTTATTCCTTGTGGAGCTCTGGGATGAAGTTCTATGGATGCAAGCAGGCCAAGAAACAGACTTGGGAAAAGATGCCTAATATGGGGAATGTCCCGCAGGAGAATTCTTCACTCTCCTAGTTATCCATAAATGCCAGGCTTTGTATTCCAAATTCTTGGTAAAGCAGGGACTTGCCTTTAGGAGCTTGCCAGGTCTCATCCGAGACCACCTTCCCTTCTTTCTGAGGTGTGGAGTTAAACTTCCCTAATTTTGGGTGCTCAGCAATCCATTAACATGGATTAATGGGTTCATCCATGAGTTAAACTCCTTGGTTTGAGTTCTTGGTGGGCATTGGGATGTGATGGTCTCATCCCAAGGTGCCTCCTTGGATCAGAGGGGCCCTGACCATATTCCACTGACTATCCTGGGAATCCAGACCACTCTGTTGGATGTGGGTGCTTGTATTCCTGAAAATAAAGAAAGGCAAACCCGAACAACATCCAAAGAGAAGAGATTTCCTGCAGCAAAGGAAATCCCTCTTTTACCTGGATCACCTGGCTCAAACCTCTCTTTAGTGCATCCTCCCTGCTTCTTTGCAGGGTTAGGAGTTGGTAAGAACAGGAATGGAAGCTGATTCCCAATCCCTGGGAAAGGGATCAGAGCTGAGGTTGTTCCGGACATGCTCATGGATTGTGGGTCCTTTAACAGCACTCAGAGGGTGCTAATTCTCTCTGGGAGGTAAAACTCCCCTCCTTATTTTTCCTCTTCTATCCTTAGCTGATCCCTGGGCTTTAAAGAGAATCCACCTGGCCGTGCTCCTCTCCAGCACCTGCTTTTCCTTGGATTACACATCCAGAGCCGAGACAGGGGTAACTTAAGAATGCTCCCTAATGGAGCCTGTGCTTTCCTTATCTCCCTGTGATAAAGGAGGGAGAGGGATGAAATGCAATTCCCAATTTGCCGCCAGTGTGACCAGACCCCGTGTGGGACCGGGCTGGTGGCGGCAGGAAACTGCTGACACACACAAGAGCCAAGGGCATCCTGATTTGGAGCTGTCTCCAGCTTTTAAAGGACCAGGAAGCGACAGCAGCTCCCTCAAGCTCAGGTCGCAGGGAAATGAAGCCAGCTGGGGTTTCTGAGCTCTTTTCCAAGCCTGGAGCTCTCCTAAAGGACACCCAGCTCCTTGCTGGGATGAGCTGGGTGGAAATACAGAGGAATGGTTGACTTGGGATCTCTGGAAAAGAGAGGAAAAGGGGAGAAGCTGACAGAATTGGGATTGTTTAGTCCAAAGAAAGGAAATCTTTGAGGTCACCTAATGGTGGCCTTCCAGTGATTGAAGGTGCCAACAAGAAACATGGGAAGGACTTTGGATGAAGGCATGGAGTGACAGGAAAAGGGGGAATCACTTCAAACTGACGGAGGGCAAATTTAGATGGGATGTTGGGAAGAAATTCCTCCCTGTGAGGGTGGTGAGGCCCTGAAATGGAATTCCCAGGGAAGCTGTGGCTGCCTCATCCCTGCAAGTGTCCAAGGCCAGGCTGGACAGAGCTTGGAGCAACCTGGGATAGTGGAATGTATCCCTGCCCATGGAAAGGGGTTGGAATTGAATGATCTTTAAGGTCTCTTCCAATTCAAACATTCCATAATTCCCTGATTTTGTGATTCGCTGATGTGCTCTCAAGTGTATAATTTATCTTGTGCATACCCCATTTTTTTGGGGTAAGGGGGGCAATTATCCCACGAACTTTGGATTCCACCTGTTCTCACAAGAATTGTGGGAAGGAGTTCATTGTCCAACCATGAATTGCTTTCCAAAAAACCTGGAGCCCTTCTAAAAGCTCATCTCCATCTCGCTAAAATCCATTAAAAACATTTAAATTTTGATTGGTGCTGAAATCCAGCATTAGCAAAGGCAAGTTGGCCCTTTCCAAGCCTGGAAATGAAGAGGAAATGCACTCAGTGAGTTTTCTGCTCCTGTTCCAAGCACACCGTGGGATTGATCCCATTTACATCCCCAAGATGAATCCCAGGGATTCTAGACTCTCCAGATGCAGAGAGATTCCAGATGCTGAAAATCCATGTGGAAGAGCCTCAGGTCTGTTTCAGCACTTTGGACTTGACCTTCTTGACTCTTTTCTCAGCCATACTGCTGAAAAAATGAATTAAAGATGGGATTAAAGTGGGAACTGCTTTTCCCTCAAAAATCCATTTTCCAGATCTCCTCCGGATCCGTTCATTTGCTCAGACGTGCCAGCTGGAAGTTTAGGGAGTGGAGGTGAACCTTGGACTTGATGATCCTCAGGGTCTTTCCAACCTTGATGATTCTGTGGTCCTTCATAAAAAGTTTCCTCAGGGATTTTGAAAGGATAAATGAGTAGGAGGCTTGTGTGACCACCACTGGCTGGTGGGGAGATTCAGGAGTGGGGGTCAAATGTTTAAGGGAAAAGTGAGGCTTAATTCTTACTCGGAATGGTTTGAGCTGGATGGGACATTAAAGTCCATCTTAAAGTTTAGATGGGATATTGGGAAGAAATTCTTCCTTGTGAGAGTGGTAAGGCCCTGGCACAGGTTTCCCAGAGAAGCTGTGGCTGCCCCATCCCTGGAAGTGTCCAAGGCCAGGTTGGAACAGGGGTTGGAGCAGTCTGGGATAGTGGAAGACGTTCCTGCCCATGGGGGCAGGGGATTGGAATTCCATGATCTTGAAGGGCCTTTTCAACACAAAATTTATGATTCCTGGACCCACCCTATTCCCCTCCGGCCTGATGCAGCACTGATCCATTAATTTCTCCACCTGGTCTATCCTGTCTATTCCATTTTTCCCACCTCTCAGGCTCTGTCAGTGGGACTGCTGGAAGAGACGCCGGTACAGTGCTGAGGCCTGCACCATCTTCTCCCAGTGCTGCTCCATTTTCCACTCATCCTAAAATCCTACAAACCCCTCTTTTCCCTCCCTTTCTTCCTCCTTGTCACTCTCATCCTCTCTTTCCCACACCATAGGGCAAGAGGAATGCTAAGGAAGAGCTGGAAAAAGCAGAAACCCTCTCTCCACCCCAAATCTCTTTGCAATCTCATTTCCAACATCCAGGCTGGATTTCTCCCGTCCCTTTTGCTCCAAGTCGGGTGGCTGAGGGGAATTTGCATCGCCAGCACCTGTGGAACACCAGGTGTGGGATTTAATGGTCACTATGGGGAGAGAGGTGCAGGCTCCCCCCCACACTCCCTTCTCCCTTTAAGGGAACATTATCCAAACAAACGCGCTCGGAAAGTGCTGAAGCGCAGGCAAATAATGACACGGGAGCAGGAGCCAGGCATTAAAAATTCATGGAGCTGGAATATTAAAACTTTTTACTTCATCATGTCAAGGCACCAGGCAAATGCAAACAAATGAGCCCCACTGAGCTGTGCCTGCGTGGGCCAAGACAGGGACGAGCTGGGGACAGAGCTGCAGTGCGGTCCCTGTCGCTCCTGAGACGTCAGGCTCTGAGGGGGACAGGGAATCAGCGGTCCCTGTCTCTCCCGAGATGTCAGGCTCCGAGGGGGACAGGAATTCCGTGGGATCTTTAATTGCTCGGTGCCTCTAAATGAGCTCTGCTGAAATGACAACTCCGCTGCATGAACTGGGAGCGGGGATGTGGAGCCTGGGGGAGGCCCCGGCCCTTCCCACCTGCTGTGCTGTCAAAATGTGGGAAAAGGGGGAATGTCTGGCGGGGGAGGGAATTCCAACCCCTCTCGTTAATTCGGGGCTGTCTTTGCTAATTAAGGCACCAGGGCCTGTCTGCTCCTTGCTGTGCTGCTGACAACAGGGGCTGGGATGTGATGACATCCAGCCTGCTCCAATCATGAGCTCTCCTTGGGATCCTGGAGGTGATGACTCCACAGGCTGTGGGAGCAGTTGGAATCCCCTCCTGGACACAGTTATGTGGGAGAGGGATCTGTTTTCTGTCAAGGTGAGCACAACCACCCACTCCTCCCCTAAAATGAGGTTCTGTGAGCTCTTGTGCTCCTAGTGCACATCCCAGAGCTCTGTTCTATTCCCATCCTCTGCTGTTCATATTCCAACTCACTTCTGCAGAGCCACAGATCATCCTGGAATCATGGAATAGCCTGGATTGGAAGGATTAAAAATCATCTTTTTCCACCCCTTTCCAGGCTGCTCCAAGCTTCATCCAACCCGGCCTTGATTTTCCAAGCAAGAAATAGATCAAGCTGAAGAAAGTTGGTGGAAAGTGCTCCTCAATTAATCTGTTCCAGCCCCATCTATCATTAATTAAGTAATTTTCCTCGTTAAGCTGCGCAGACTTTTAACACACCCTGTTTATTTAATGACTCCTGTGATCCTCTGAACACAATTACTGGGAATAAG
This sequence comes from Melozone crissalis, assembly GCF_028551555.1. NCBI lineage: Eukaryota > Metazoa > Chordata > Aves > Passeriformes > Passerellidae > Melozone > Melozone crissalis. The sequence goes on from NW_026535780.1 coordinate 639,902, forward strand.
GAGGAAAGGATTAGCTCAGGAATCTCTGGCTGGATGAGGCTTTATTGAAAGTGCAGCGAGCGTCACATTTGGATTTTTAATAGATAACTCCTCTAAGTAATTGATTAAGTAATTGATTAATCATAAACTCCTAGACTGCCAGAGCCAGACTTAATTTTATGGCACTTTAAAAACAAAAAAAAAGGGAAGGATGGGGATGATGTAATAACCAGCAGTCGAGAGGCAAATAAAGGAGAGGAATGTTTCATTAAACATTCCACAGATTTTTATCTCTTTGGGTGTTATGGAAGTGCCTTCCTTAGGAAGAAACATCTTAATAACAGCCAAGGTTTTCCTGGAGCTTTCCATGAGCAAGGTGGTGGTGGTAGGAGGGGGTGATTATGAGGAATATTTTAAATCCTTCTCTAGCCCAAATAAGCTGTGAAAAATGAAGCTTGGAGCAGGATGTGATTCCATGTCACAGGTAACATTCCAAAGCCTGGCTCCCAGCAGTGGTGGCTGCAGCCCAGAATTTGGCAGCCAGATGCCCTGTGGAGTGTCCTGAATAAGGTTTCCTGAATATTGGACAAAAAATGTGTGGAATTTTAGCCAAGGAATTTTAAAATGTTTGGGGTAAAGTGGCCCTGCTTTGATGAGAAACTGTAAACTGTGGAATCAGGGAATGATTTTGAATTGGGAGGGACCTTGAGGATCATCTCATTCTACCAGGAACACCTTCCACTATCCCAGGTTGCTCCAAGCCCCATCCAACCTGACCTTGGGCACTTCCAGGGATTGTGACAGATGTGACAGCAAAGCTTGGACCTCATCACTGCAGACTAATTAAGGCTGAAGGGTTCCTGGGCAGGTGCAGAAGAATTCCTTGAATCTTGAGAACACCAAGACTGGAAATTAGGATGAATCCAGAAAATAGGATTTTTCCTAGGCCAGGCAGGGGCAGGGATGGGGTTTGGAGAGCACAGGTGGGATTTCTCCATGGCCTAATGCAAAAGTTTCAATCTTGAGAATCTCCAGTTGGCTTCAACAGGCCATGGGTGAATCCTATGGTGAATTTCCACGACTATACGGATTTCCTACAAAAAAAAAAATTAAAAATAAATTTTAAAACGATTTTTTTTTTGGGAATAATTTCTCTCCACTCTGGTGCTGCTGCCTCAGACCTCAGGTCCTCGGTGTCCACACCTGGAGAAAGAAGGATCCACCCTTGGCCCAGTTGGTGATGATGGAAAAGAGGAGCCCTAAAGGTGTCATTCCAGTTCCACATTCTAGTGTTTCCAAACCCATTCACAGGACAGGGCAATTCCCATCTGAGCCAGCTTCCAACCTGTCCATAGGGCTGGAATGCCCATAGGATTTTCCTGGATGGTTTCTGATCCCTGCTGTGGTGGCAGAGGAGCTGAAGTCTCACCTGTAACTGCCTTGCACAGATAAAAAAAGCAATTCATGGCTCCCAGCATTCCTCTTTTCCCAGGAAAACTGTGGTGGGTCAAGGAGAAATGGCATCAAGTTGCAGCAGGGGAGGTTCAGGTTGGAAATTGGAAAGATTTCCTCACTGGAAAAGTGGTGAAACATTGGAAATGGTGGAATCACCATCCCTGGGAGTGTTCAAAAACCCCGTTTCCAGAGGGTAGGGTTAGATGGGATTTTGGGAAGGAATTAGTCCGTGTGAGGGTGGTGATGCTCTGGAATGGAGCTCCCAGAGAAGCTGTGGCTGCCCCATCCCTGGAATGTCCAAGTCCTGATTAGATGGAGCTTAAAGCAACCAGGGATAATGGAGGCAACTGGTCGTGTCCCTTCCAATTCCAACCATCTTATGATTCCATGATCCTATAAAGAGGTGGCAGGGAAAATTTCCATGGAATCTTCTCACACCATCAAGGGCGAGAGGTCCAAGGCGGCAGAATTCATCAGTCCAGGTGTGAATTAGGAAACCCTCCCCTGGATGTGGATCCAGGCAGGCACAGATCTGCCTGGCGTAGTGCAATTTCTGTGTGGCACGTGGATTTTTTTGCTCTTTCCATACCAAAATTCCTCCAAAAACTTTCTTGGGGACTGCTCTGCACTTGGAAACACACTTTGGAGCCAGGAGGGTTGGACATAAAACTGGTCCTAGGTCCTGCAATGTCCCCTCTTTAACTTTGCACAAACCCACAAGGTTTGTGGGTACATCTGATTTTCTTCAAGAGCCTAATCCAGCCAGGATCAAAAAAAAACCTGGAAAAATCCACGTGCTGGCTCTGGGAGCTACAGGTAGGAAAACAGCCTGAGGCAGAGGGGGAAGAGTTAAGGATGAGGGGGTGCAGGGGGAGAGAAGAAGGGGCTGAGATTGCAACACAAATAAAAGATAAATCAAGCAGCAGGAGAGAATCCCTCCAGTGCCAGTTTATTTATCATCATTTTCCCTGGACACTGACGGGGCCCGGGAATGTGGGGTGGGCAACCAGCAAATCCGGCTTGATGGATGAGGCGTGGAGAGGGAAGGAGCCTCTGCCAGGGCTGGGAGAGGAGGGAGGCAGGAGGCAGCAGGGCAGGGATGCAGGGATGCAGTGGGGAATGCTCTGTGCTTGGCACTGGGGGGCCTTTCTCCTTCCTGGCCTCCATCAGCTCCCTGGAAAAGGGAGCAGCTGGTGCAGCAGCAGAGCCCGGGAATCAAGTCCTTGTCATTCCCAAAGATTCCTTGCAGAGTCAGGTCTGAGCTGGAAGGATCCTTAGAGCCAGGAGCAGCATCCACGCTGCTACATCCTTGCTGCATCCCAAAACTCTTTATCCACTTGAATTCCTTTCTTTCGCATCCGTTTTGTGACATTCCCATGAAAAATAAAGTGCTGTCTTGAATCTCCTGTCTCCTGGGAAAACACAAGAGCCCAGATCCCTGAAAGTCCTTAAATCCCCTGTGCTTTTTTGTGGATATTCCTCTTATCCAGGTTTTTCCAGAGCTCAGCTCAGCTGCCATTTGAATCCTAACATTCTTAAATCCCCAATGTCCCAACATACTTTTTGAGCTGCTTGGAGCCCTTGCTCTCCAAAAATCCTTGGAGGTCCAAAATCTGCTTGACCTCGGAATGGGCCTCTGGCCTGTGGTGAAGGGTTTAAAACTGGAAAATGAGGAGCAATCCCCCATAAATCCAGGCATGGAGCAGGGACTGGAGGAAGGCAGAAAGAAGAAAAGGAAGGTGGATACAGCTCTGAGGGTTATGACTACTTGACCTCCTCCATGGCAGGAGGCTTGGAATGAAGTGGTCTTTGAGGTCCCTTCCAGCCTAAAGTATTCCATGATTCTAAAAAAGGTTTATGGAACGCATAAAAAAGGCCTGTCTGGAAAACTCCACGAGGATTTCATCCATCACCTTAATGCCAGTTAAGAAGACACTCTTTTATCTGTGCCCATGTTCGTAAACTCCCGCAATAGTTCGGGTTGGAAGGGATCTTAAAGATTGTCTGGTTTTAACCAAGGGCAGGGACGCCTTCCACAAGACCAGGATGCTCCAATTCCCTTGAACACTTCCAGGGATTTACACAAACCTTCCTGGTTTTTGCCAGCCACCCAAAATCCTCAGTTTTTTCCACCCAATTTTTGCTTAATTCAGTTGATGATGAGCTGGATCGGCTCCTCCAACCTTCTCTGGTGAGATTCCACCTGGAATGCTGCATCCAGCTCTGGGATTCCCTGCACAGGAAGGACATGGTGCTGTTGGAGAGAGTCCAAGGTGATGAGAGGGATGGAGCAGGTCCTCTGAGAGAATTGGGAATGTTCAGCCTGGAAAAGAGAAGCTTTGGGGTGACCTAATTGTGGCCTTCCAGGACCTAAAGGAATCCTGCAAGAAAGATGGGGAGGGACTTTGGATAAGAGATGGAATTGCAGGTAGAGGGAATGGCTTTAAACTTCCAGAGAGCAGAATTAGATGGGAAATTGGGAAGAAATTCTTCCCTGTGAGGATGGTGAGGCCCTGGCACAAGCTTCCCAGAGAAGCTGCGGCTGCTCCATCTCTGGAAGTGTCCAAGGCCAGGTTGGACAGGGCTTGGAGCAACCTGGTCTTGTGTGGGATGTCCCTGCCAATGGCAGGGATGGATTGGACCAAGATGATCCTTAGGGTTCATTCCAACCCAAACCATCCCATGACTCTATAAAATTTGGCTACAATGACACTTTGGCCGCAATTCTCAGTTTTATAGATAATTTCAAGGGTTTCACAAATCTTTGTGCTGCCTGGGGCAGCCGAGGTCTCTGTGCCCTGATGAACAAGGACAATTTTCCTTCTTTTCCTTCAGATTCTGGGATTTTGTTAATTCCCTCCGTCTGTATTCCCAGACCCCACAAAACAAAATCAGTTCCTGTAAGGGACAGCAGGAAGGAATGGGATGGGATGGGATGGGATGGGATGGGATGGGATGGGATGGGATGGGATGGGATGGGATAGGATGGGATGGGATGGGATAGGATGGGATGGGGATTGTAGGATTTTTGTGGAGAACCTTCCAGGCTCTTCCACAGCTGGGAGGGGAGTGGGTTTTATTTATTTAGAGCAATTCCCTTCCCTCGGTGCAGCCCCTGGGATGCATCCCTCGGCCGTGTTTGCCTTTCCCATCTTTGGGAAGGAAGCAAATCAATGCAATCCCTGGATGGAATTAAAAATAACAGAGAGCTTTCTTTCAATGTCCCATTAAAGACCGAGGCAACACTGTCTGATTTGCTCCTATTTTTTTTTTTTTCCCTGATTTTTTTTAGCTTTTTGGTCAGCTCTGAGGAAGCTTTGGGAGTGAGGAGGGATTTCAATAATTACCTCCTGATTCCACCCCGGATACGGTGCCCTATCCCTAAACCGCAGGCCCTCCACGCCTGCCCTTCATCTGCAACTCCAAGGGAAGCAGTTTTACATGGAGCCACATTGATATTCAAATAGATTCTAGTGGAAGCAGCATTCCAGCCAGGAGCGTGTGAAAGAGCAACTAATGGATTAGTATTTATGGTCGGGTTTAATCCACATTTTAGGATATTGCAGCTGGAAAGGGACAGATGATGAACTCAGTTTTTTTTTTTTTGCAGCCCCCCTCCTCCTCCTCCTCCTCCTCCATCCCTGTTTTGCCCACTCCATCTTTCCTTCTTTCCTGCATCCCCCTCCTCCTCTCCGGCCGGGATGCAGCAGCCTCCTGGCACCGCTGAGCTTGGCAAAATTGATGACAGGACTTTAGGATCCATTAGAAAAACAAATTCTTAAACAGTGTCTTCTAAAATCAATCACTTTTACCTTTAGTGGGATTTATGGCTGCCCTGCCGGCCCTTATTGCAAAGATCCATGGCTGCCAAGAAGGAAAAAAAAAAATTCCAAGTGGCTCAAATCAGGGCTGGAGGCTCTGAACTCGCCTCTTCTCCCCATGGAGGTGACCCTGGGTGAATCCAAAGGGAATGTCTGGGTTTGAGAGGGAGTAGATCTGGTTCGTGGGGACAGAAATCCTAAGGGAGATGTGGAACATCCCTAAACCAGGCTGTCCAGGAAGAGGTGAGAACCAGGAACACTCGGGAATGGGAAAAAGGTGCTCCAAAGTTATAAAAATATAGGGGTGGGGACAGAACAAGTGAATATTAACAGGACAGGATTAGGAACATTTCTTCCGGGAATAATTCCTGCTTGAATCCAAGGATTTCTTTTATATCCTGGTGTGAAATGTGCAAGAGATGCACAAAGTTGTGGAATCACATCCTTGGAAGTGTCCAAGCTCAGGCTGGACAGGGCTTGGAGCAACCTGGGATAGGGGGTGTCCCCCCTGCCCATGAGAGGGAGTGGGAATAAAATGATCCTTATATCCCAACCCAAACCATTCTGGATTCAATGATTCCATACACAAGGTGATAATTCCATGGGGAAGGAAGAGAAACATCCATTTAATCCAAGCAGGATGGATCAGAGCAGCAGGAAGGAGCCTCCTGGCACTGGGTGTCATTCCAGGAGTAGGGGCACAGAGTGGCAAACTTCCTAAACATGGAGACATGCACAGGAGAGGGGAATAATCTTCCCAGGGGTGGATTGATGGATATCCTGCAGCACAGGGATCAGACCTGAGAGGAGAGAGACTTTTGGAGGTTCTGCTACAGCTTTTCCCTTGAATTGTTTTTGCTTAGGGTTCAGAAAAGTATGGGAGAAAAAAAAATCTCTTCCAGGGACCTATTTAAAAATATGTAAAGTTTACCAAAAGTGTGAAATTTTAAGGAGTTTAGTTGGTTCTGGGGATCCCAGATTTAATTTAAATTGGATTCACTGGTGAGAGGAAAAAAAAAGAAAGAGAACTTTTTTCACAGCTACGTTCTGCCTCCAGGTATTTAATCCAAGCTGTGCATGGATGGGAGGGGAATTCTTTTGGTTTGAACCTCCTGATGCTTCCCAGAGCCTTTTCTCCTCACTTTGAGGAGACTGGGAAGACTGAGCTGGAAAACCAAGGAGGTAAAAGTGGGATAAACAGGGAGGGAAGAGAGGAATGATACAAGAAGCAAATCCAGGTCTCTAAGCTCCTTCCCTGCCTTGGCTCCAGGGCCAGGAGGGGCCGATGCCAGGACATGAGTAAATCCAGGGAGAAGCTCGTAATTCCTATCGATTCTCCAGGAGGCAGCACGAGGTGGATAAAAATGCTTGTTCTATCATTTAGAAAAATGGCAATGTTATGATAGAAGGGATTGATTTTCCTCTTTAGGAATATTCATAAACACCGGTTCCAAGAACTGATAAATCCTTCCCCTGCGCCGAGTAAATCATTCCCAGGGCTTCCCAGAGCGCCGGGGGCAAGGGAGGATGTGATTTTTAATTCCTTCTGGAGGAGCTGGGAATGGGGGGAGTCTGGGGCTGCAGGTCACCCACAGCCAGACTTTCCTTCGGAGGGACTTCAAAATCCCAAATTCCTCCTTATTTTCCTGTTTTGAAAAGCTGGGAAAAGAGGCTGAAGGCTTCCCTCCCCGTCCCTAGTTTTGATCCCACTAAATCAGCTGAATCTGGGCTTTTTCTGGCTGAAAATTCCAGTTTTCTCCCTTTTTTTTTGTGATGATATGGAAACATGAACTCTAGCTGGGGTGTAAATCCTGACCCCTTCAGGAATTTTCCCTGGGATAATGCCATCTCATCGTGGCTTTTGTTCCTTCCCTTTACCCATTCCCAGGGACAGGAACACATCCCACATGCCTGGTGTGAGCCAATCCCCGTTTTCTTCCCAGAAAGGGCAGATAAAATCCTCTAGGATCAAGGAGATCCTCTCTGAGCCCATCCAGAAAACCCTTGGCACACTTGGCCTTCCCTTCCCACTTCTGGCTTAAGGTGGGATTCTTTCCCACTCCATGAATTTACAAGCCACCTCCAGGCTGCTCACATCAACCAAACCCCACAGTTTGGCCTCTGGAGTGGTTAAGGAAAGCTGGAGCCACATTCCAGCCGCATTCCCACCTCCCGAGGTTGTCCAGGAGCTCACCAAGGAGTGTTCACATCCTGGAAGTGCTCAAGGCCAGGGTGGATGGGTTTTGGAGCAACCTGAGATCATGGAATGTTGCCCATGGCAGGGTATGGAATTGGATGAGCTTTGAGATCTCTTCTAACCCCATAAGTCTGCAAGAAGGATTTATCCCAAGAAAACCTGGAGGAGCCTGATCCTGCTGGACAAAATTCGGTGGGCATGGGCATTCCAAGATTAAATTTGCTTGGAATGGTTGAGGTGGAGCTTGTCCATCTTCTTCCCTGTGGGAACACTGATCCCCTTCCCTCTGGTGTTTCCAGGATTGTCCTGGCTCAAGTGTCCTGCACGTGGCCTTAAATCCTCACATTTCCTTGTCCCTTTTCTGCTCCATCACCTGTGGCTCTGATCCAAGAAGCAAAACCCCTCAGAGATATCCCTGGAAATTACCCCACAGGACCCATTTCTAATGGAAAGAAAGAAAAAAAAAAAACAGTGAGGCAAATTAAAAATTCCTGCCTGTCTTTGATCCAGGTATTTTGAGAAATAGAAGTTTTTATAGGGACTTAATATGATTAATAAAACCAGGAACATTTTCATGGAGAGTCCATAGGAATCTCACCTTTTCATAAGCTTTACGTCATCTCACATCACTCCATTGCCTGTGGAATTTCCTGGAACAGCAAAAGAAGGAAAAGGCAAAGCATCCTCACTTCTCCAGCTCACTCCTAACATCTTGCCTGGAGGGAAATACCGAAAATGTGGACATTTGCAGGATATTTGGATACCTGAGAAAGAGTTTTATCCACTGAGGAGGAAAAAAAAAAAAAAAGGAAAATCCATGTGTGTCCTGATAAAAAATATTAGCAATTTTTATTACCTTTTAGATTTTACTCCTGCACTAATCCATTTTAATGAGGTCAGCCCGCCTGGCTCCAGGTACCTGGACTAAGTGGAGCAGTTTAATGTCGGGATCAGGGATGAGGAGCACAAGGAAGGGGGGTCTGGATGTTGGACTTTATATCACCCAAAATTACGGCGTAAAAATTGACTCCGTTTGCACATTTTTAACTGGATTTGAAATCGACACCATGTGTAATTATAAAAAGGGATATATCTGCTGGGAATGGGATGAAGCACAGGATTTTCTGTAGGAAAAATTTGCTTATTAGTGCACAGGGAAGATTTACGGGATGATATAATTATTTATTGGGATGTATTTTGTGGAGAGGGGATCATATTATCCATATATTTCCTGCATTATGGCTCTGGACAGTCAATATTAATATTGCTGGAATTTACGATTGGATTTTAGAAAACCACTTTTCCCTCTGTTGTTTCACTCCTTTAGGGAGTAGTTACATGGATTGGGATATGGGAATATCAGGAAAATCTTCCTGAAAAACTGGAAATTTACAGCAAAAAAACGTTGGAAACAACCTGGAGACAAGGATTGGGGTGAGCCCAAATTGTTCCCTGTGACAGAAACCCACGTCTCATCCTGTCCTGGATGGGAAAAATGATCCATGAAATCATGGAATGGTTTGGGCTGGATCATCTTGACACGGGCAGGGACACCTTCCACTACACCAGGTTGCTCCAATCTCCATCCAGCCTGGCCTTGGACACTTCAAGGGATATTGAATCCCCAGCCAGCACATGCTCACAGTTCTTCCATGGTCAAGAGGAGAACCAGAACTCCTCTGAGGGATTCCTGCTTCCCCTTCCTCCTCTTTTGCTCCCAGTTTTTGGAATTACAGCTCCTGGGGTCAGGCTTGGCTTTGGGGTCCACCTTGGGATTTGGGGACCACCTGAGGCTTTCCAAGCATCTTCTTCCAGACCTTGTGGGACAAGAAGAGGGTTTATTGCCGTTGTCACATTGTATTTGTTGATACATCAGGCTGTCACTCACTGTTGTCTGGTTGATGTCTTGTGGGAGGGAGGGAGCCTGACAGACGTCAAATTTGATAGGGAAATTGATAAGCATTGATAGTGGAGATGGGAAAAGGCCTGGAGGGAGATCTGAGGATGGATAAATATGCCGGGGAGATGGATTTGGACAGAGCCCATCCGTCTCAGATAAGGATCAATACATCTATACCTCTTTTACACCCATCGGTTGTTATCAATGGCCACCCGACTTATTTGATCTTTTCTGTTTTGCAGGGTGTAGGAAATGATTTCCCTGGATCCACACACAGAAGGAGGGAAGGAAGAGCATCAAATATCCAAGAGATTGCTGCTACAGAATCCCTAAATTGCATCTTTACCCACTTTCCTCTTTGCTCTGCTCCCCATCACTCCGAAAATCACCCTGAAATTCCACTGTCAGAGAGGTCCCCAAATCCTGGGACTGGGAGATGGGATCCATCTGTGCAGTTTTATCTGGGATTCTCAACCCTGGCAGCACCAAGTCTTGTTTTTCCTGTAAATCCCACGTAATAAACCCCTGGGAAATGTGCAACAAATTGCTTAAGTTGCTGTTTTCTCTCCAGCCTCTCCCCCGCTCCCTATCCATGATCCTCCCCCCGGCTTTGGCTGTTTATTGCCAGCGGAATCGATTCGGGATGGTTCCCCCCTCCTCCTCCTCTTCCCTCTGCCCCCATCTCCCACCCTCTCTCCTCGCTCCCATCACCTTTCCCCCCTCCCTCCCCACCTTCCCGGAGCTCCGGGGAGCCCGGTCAATCCATCACCGTGTCCCAGGCGTGTGACAGCCCCTCATAAATGCACCACAATGAGCCCAAATCAGCACCAGCCCAACCAATTTCGCAGAGCAGGAAACATCTGAGGAGCTGAATCCCAGCGTGCCGGAGATTGGAATTGGGAAATTGGTTCTACTCCTCTTCCGTGGTGCTTTTTAATATTTTTTTTTTTTTTAAAGCTTACCTATAGATTCTCTCCCTCTTTAGATACATATTTAAGGTAATACTCTCCCACTTAAATCTCCAGTGCTTATTCCACACGGACAGCGTGGCCCAGTTGCTCTCTCCCTCTCTCCCTCTCTCTCTCTCTTCCCTCGATTAGGAGAGGGTTTTATTGGGAAACTTGCTTAGGCTGCAGGAATGTGCTGCCTTCAGCAGATTGAGGCTGCAAGCGGGGCTGGGCTCCAGCTCCCCCCCTCAGCCTTCCTGGGAGTCCCTGCTCTCTCCTTTTGGGGGCTCAAAAATCATGGAGAGCCACTTTTCCCATGGGATTGGCCCTTGTGGGGTGTGAGTGCTCATTCCCACCCGGAGAGGGTAAAGAACGGGGTTAATGCACATCCTCATGGAGTTATGGATGTGTGACCTCACTCTGGGAGCACTCAGTAGTCAAAGGGCAGCGATTCCGTGGGGATTTTGTCATCCCAAAGAACATTTGTCCCACTCAGGTGAATGATGACCCAAGCCCCGAGGACCTGGCAGTGGCGTGGATGGATGTTCCCTTCTTTTTGGAGGCACTTAGGGGACATGAATCCCACATGGAATTTGAAGGGGGAACTTTGCAGATCTGGAATAACCTTCTGAGAGTGCCTGGTGTCACCTTCTGGTCACTGCTGGTGGGTGGTGCTGAGGTTTTGGGGTGCCAAACTGGGAATTGTTCCCTCTTCACGGCATGGAGGGGGTGCAGATGTTTGGGTTGAGGCAGCAGAAATGTGGAAATGTAAAATCACAGGAAAATTCTGTCTGCAGTCTGAAAAGCTCAAGATTAACCCCCTCCTTAGAGGCAGAACTGTGTGTGGGGTCTTCCAGTGGAGGGACTGAAAAATGGGAGAGAAAAGGGTTGGAAAAAACAGAAAAATGAGGTGGAGCTTCAGGAAACACTCGGTTAATGTTGGGATGTTGTGGGTGTTTCACAAGGGTTAAAAAACAGGGAAAATAAAAACTGGATGGATTAAGCGGGGAAAAATCTGTGAAGGGCTGTGAAATACGAGACTGCCTCTGGCTCTGGAGTTGCAAACTGGACAGTTTGGAAAACAGGGATGGTATTTTGGGGAGTTTTCATTAACATCATTTGGGTTTTAGAGATCCTGGTGGGACATGAGCTCCCAGGCCAAGCTGGTCCAGCATTTCTTAGGGAATGATGTGAATGACATGAAATGTCTCTGAAGGAATCCAATAGGAAAGGTTTATACATATATACATATATAAATATATAAATATATACTATTTATTAGGGCCTGGAGTGACTGGAAAATGGGTGAATGGCTTCCCACTGCAAGAGGGCAGGGATAGATGGGATATTGGGAAGAAATTCTTCCCTGTGAGGGTGATGAGGGGCTGGAATGGAATTCCCAGAGAAGCTGTGGCTGCTCCTGGATCCCTGGAAGTGTCCAAGGCCAGGTTGGACAGGGCTTGCAGCAACCTGGGATAGTGGAAGGTGTCCCTGCCCGTGGAACTGGATGATCTTTAAGATCACTTCCAACTCAAATCCTTACAGGATTCCATGAGTTGCATCCAAAACGGGATGGAAAAGCCTCCATCCATCTTTTCCTTCACCAACTAAAAATAAACCAAATCATTTTCCAAATCTTCCTGGGAAGCTGCTCCCAAACCAGTGGAAAGTCTTGGATCTCCTTAGATCCTTGCTGACACCTCCAAGAAGATTCCTGACTGTGCACCTGCTTAGGTGTGACCTGGGTGGTTTTCCAAGCACATTCACATGTAACCTGGTGGTTTTCCAAGCACATTCATGTGTGACCTGGGTGGTTTTCCAAGGATATTTAGGTGTAACATGGGTGGTTTTCCAAGGACATTTGGGGGTGACCTGGGTGGTTTTCCAAGGACATTTAGGGGTGACCTGGTGGTTTTCCAAGGATATTTAGGTGTGATCTGGGTGCCTTTCCAAGCACATCACAGCCCCAAATTCCAGAGCAGCCTCTCAGCCAAACTGCAGAATATTCTCCCTTCACCTCTTGCCACTTGAGCCATTACACTCGGAGCTTCCCTGAGTGCCCAAGGGCCTCTCCCTGGTGATCACTCATCCCAGGAAATTGTTACAAGGCAGATAATTAATTGTTGCGAGTCACTAAAAAAATGATCATTCTTTGCAGAAAATTACCCCGATGTTCTGCAGAAATGTTAATGCTCGCAGCCATAAAATGAATGGGGAGCTACAGCTCCAGCTGCCAGGAGAGCTGTGAGTTATAATCCCACCACTGGATGCGGAAAGCCCGAGCTTCCAGACGCTTCTGGAGAGAGGGAATGCATTTTCACTGGATAACAGTTTAACTTTATGATTATTTTTTCCTGCCCCGGAGTCCTCAGTTGAGTATTAATGACTGAAGCGGGGATAGGAACGGTTTTGCTGATCCCAGCTTGGCGTGGAGTGAGGCTTCATATTTATTTCCATCTGGCTACCAGGATTTTACTCCAAGCAGTTGGATAAAAGGACTTGGAAAGTCATGGCAAGGCTGGTCAGGCTTTTAGGGCTGTATTCCATTGCCTCCCAGAAATAAAGAGCTGGGATTTAGGTGCAGCAGGGGGACAAAATGAAAATTAACAGGGTAATTGCTGGGAGTTAAAAAGTCTTAATTTGCTCTCCAACCAAAATCTAGTTGGAGCAGCTGGAAAGGTGGTCTGGACATAGTCCTTGTCCCCATATCCCAGTAAATCCAGCCTAGCAAGGCTTAGGATCTCAAAAGGTTTGGCTTGGGAGTCAGGATAACTCCCGACAGTGCATCCAGCAGAGTTCCTGTGGCTCACAATGCAAACGCTGCTGATTCCAGAGCCCAGCTGAGGTGGGCAGGTGTAAGGAAGGACATGGAGTGGTTTTGGAAGGAATTTCTCCCATCCCTCTCCGAGATAAGACCTGACATTTTTATCGATTTCCATTTGTTCTGGAGCAGCATTTGCATCACTCACTCCCCAAATGGAATGAGGAGATGACTCAGATCACAGCTGCTTTCCCAAATGTGGCTTGGGTTTGTTTTTTTTTTGTTGTTGTTGTTGTTCAAGAAATGTTCATTTCCCAAATGATCAGCTCTTGGCTTTCTTCTTCCATGCTTGAATTCCAGTGACTTCACCTCCAAGAAATGGGGTGGGTTTCCCGGCTGCAGGGGAGTCAGCAAGTGAGACAAACACCTCCTCCCTCTCTTCCAAGCTTTTGTCTTCTCTGTTTTTCATGCAGCTGGGTTGGAATCCATCTGTGGACAGCAGGGTAGAAGAAAATTATCTTTCTCTCCCAGCAGGAGTCCAGGATCCAACAGATCCATGTCATGTTCCAAGGAAAGCCACTAATCAGGGTATGTTGTTGGATAGATGGAGCACCAGGGGTGAGAAAAGTACAGGGAGCAGCAATGTTGGAGAATCCAGTTTGGGGCAGAGGGGATGGATATCAAGACAAGCAGCTGGAATCAGGGAGTGACAGAGCAGGAACTGCAGGGAAATCCTGCAGGAATTTGGGTTGTTTCTGGCTGAGAGGAGAAATCCAGCCTTGGAATCCAATAAACAAATCAGCCAGAGAGAGGGAAGGGTTTGGTGGGAAGGTTTAGAAGCTGACACAGCAGGAAAGATCTGGGTTGGACATTAGGCAAACATTCCCAAGTGGAATGAGTGAAGGAATGTCTGGGAAGGAGAAGGATCTCCAAACACTTGGAGAGTTCAGGACCAGGTCAGGCAAAACCTTGGAAGGGAAACATGGATCCTGCTACTCCTCTCTGAGGAGAGGGAACGACTCCATGGGCTCATGGAGCGGTTTGGGTTGGGAGGGACCTTCAGGACCATGCAATTCCAAGGACAGGGACACTGTCTATTGCTCCAGGTTGCTCCAAGTCCTGTCCAACCTCTCCTGGAACACTTCCAGGGATGGGGCAGCCACAGCTTCTCTGGGAATTCCATTCCAGCGCCTCACCACCCTCACAGGGAAGAATTCCTTCCCACTATCCCATCTATCCCTGCCCTCTGGCAGTGGGAAGCCATTCCCTGTGTCCTGTCCCTCCATCCCTTGTCCCAAGTCCCTCTCCAGCTCTCCTGGAGCCCTTCAGGCACTGGAAAGGGGCTCTGAAGTCTCCCCAGAGCCTCCAGTTAGAACACTCCCTGCTCTCCCAACCTGGATTAAGAGCAGAGATATTCCAGCCCCCTCCATGACCCTTTTAGTGACTATTCCATCCTCTTTTCCAGGTTTTTTTCCAGGCTATTTTTCCCACATAACCAAAACCACAGCTAGAGAACAGTCACACCTTTGGTTTCTGCTGATCAAAGCCAGGCTCAGAGGGCTGATGGAGCTTCCTGACTCCAGGACTGATCCCTCCTCAGTGCTTCCACCTCTAATGAGCTGTCTGGGAAGAGGAAACGGAGACAGGAAGGCGCTTTGCCATCCTGAGGTGACAAAAACTTGTCACTGATGCCTCCTTTGATGGCCTCTCACCAGGGAATGTTCCACAGGGATGCTCAGCTTGTTTGGGACTTGTGTTTTTTGTCCCTCATCATTATCAGGCTTTGATGAGTGACAGCAACCAGTGCCACCCTTTGGAAAGAGAAATCATGGAAAGCTGCACTGGCAGAGGATTCATGCAGCAAGAAGCCCCCAAAATATGGTCCTGTGATCCATCCAGCTTCGTTCAGAGCAGGCAGGAATGCCCAAAAACCAGAGATATCATGCATGACATCCAATTAAAACAGACCTACTAAAAAGGAGCTTCTCTGCATGTCCCGTTCTCCCTGTCCAGATCTCTTCCCAGATGTGGCAACATTCCATGCAAATGTTGTATCCCCCTCTACCTGCACAGATCCATGGGTGTTTTCCAGTTCTGGATGCAGAGTCCCTGTTCCATCTCTGTCCAAAAAGGATACAGACACATTTGGGAGTGGAGGTCATGTCTTCCACAGAATCCAGGAAACACATCACTCCCAAAAACTCAGGATTTGCCACATGGAATTCCCCCCGGAATACACTAGAAGCATTTGCCAGTGAAAGTGATCAGATGTTTAATCAGGGACTTAGAGAAGGTGTGGGATCTTCATCCCTGGAGGCATCCAGATCTCAGCTGGAAAATCATGGGACCATTGAGGTTGGAAAAGACTTCCAAGATCGTTGAGTCCCACCTGTGACCCAAACTTGTCACCCAGACCAGAAGTGCCACATCCAGTCATTCCTCAGACACCTCCAGGGATGGGGACTCCATCACCTCCCTGGGCAGGCCCTTCCAATGCCTGATCACCCTTTCCATGAAAAAATTCCCCCATGTCCAGCCTGAACCTTGCCTGGTGCAGTTCGAGTCTTTTTTGTCTTGTCCTGTCCCTTATTCCCTGGGAGAAGAGGCCAAATCTGAGCATTCTATTCTAAGTCTAAGACTGAGTTTATCTTCAATGTTGAGGGGCTTTAAGCAAAGCTTTGGACAGGATGTTGCCAGAGGTTCCTTCCAAATGTTTTTTGATCCTACAATTTAGACAAAAAACTGCGGAAAATTCAAAATTGGCTTTTAGCTGTGAGATTAATGAGAATTTTGAGTGCTGGTCCTTCTCTCCAATCTCTGGGGTTAACACCCATTCCCAAAACTCCTGCCTAATGCCACGTGTGATTCCGTTCATCAGTTTCCATTTCCATGGGATGCAATCCCATTTTATTAATTTTAAATTGCCCAAATAATCATTACCCTCTTAATTGCCTGCTTAATGAAGACCCTGATCCCCAAGGGTTTATTGAGGCTTATCTATTCCTGGGTGACCTGGTGGGTATTGATTATTTGCTCGTTAGTCTTCATTAAGGATGGGTTTTAATCAACCATTGGAAGATAATCCAGAAGCCAGCAGAAGCTTTTCTTGGGACACATTTCTTAGCTCCAGATAGGACATCCAAAAAAAAAATTATGTTCATTTGCAGATCTTACGGGGAGAAAGCTGGATCTTGGATTTGATTTCCTGAGATTCTTATGATCCCATCTTGTTTCTGCTTTGTGGTGTCCTCCAAAATGCGCCAAAATCAGGAAAACATCCTTAAAATTTGACTTAAATTGCAGAGTTTGCAGCCTTTCTGAAAATTCTGCTCCCTTTCAGTGAGATCCCTGGGTTTCCAGGCTGGATGTGACCAGAAATCACCAATTGCCTGTGTCCACAAGCTCTAATCCAATACTGAGGGAATACCAGTGCCCTTTGTCCCAGGAATGTTGTGGATGTAGAAAAATCTCCACCCTGGGAGAAAAAAGGAGCTGCTTTTCTGTGTCTCCCTTGGTCCCCAGATGGACAGGACCAGCATCCCTGAATCCATGGGACATGGAGGGAGGGAAGACTCTGGATAGGATTTGGGATGGTGAACACAGCTCCTGCCTCTGTTTTTCCTCCCCAAGGCATATCTTTCTCCTTTCCCCCCCAGGATTCCAGTGTGGGCTTGGTACAGAAATATCAATGTGAGATCTTTGTGAAATCTGGTACACCCCCCTGAGGCTGCCAGATGTTTTATAGGATCTGGAGGGAATTCTTTCTGGATCAGAAGCAGGAGGTCAGGCTGGGGAATGAGACCTTGCCCAGGTGAGGCTGCCAGGGAGGAGCTGGGCAGGAGTGGAGGTGTCTGAGGCCTCTCAAGAGAACCTTGCCAGGCTTGGTTTCCCAGCTGGAAGAGCCAAAGATTTCTGGAATGTGGGTTTTGCACCCTTTCCTTCCCAACGGGAAGCACTGCCTTGCCTTGCTGCATTGGGGGGTGATTTTAAAGGCAGAATGACGAAGGGGTGGGGGTAAAAAAGCAAGATTCCTCTTTTTCTTGGGGGCCAAATTAATGGAAAATCAATCTGGCCTCAAAAATCCATTAACGGTGGTAATGCACCGGTGACGTGGCAGGAAATCCAATAGTGGGAATTAAAGTGGGGCTCTCCCACTTTCCTGCAGCCACGGGAATTCGTGGGGATCGTGCCGGGGGCAGCAGATTCCGAAGAGTGCAGAAACCAGTTTGCCTCCTTCCAAGATGTCCTGGATTCCCAGCCTGGCTTCCCATGGCATCTCCCTCTGTACCCAGAGCATCTGCTTGGAGGGTTAAAAATCCCTCAGGAATTTATTCCATGGGTCACTCAAGGAAGGATGTGATTAATTTTTAGGGAAAATCTCCTTCTGGATGTGTTTGGATAGAGACAAACCCATCCTGACCTCAGTTTGGGGCTCTTTGGAATTTGGATCCAAGATCTCTGAGTCCCAGAGTATCCCAGACACCCTCAGGAAAACAGGTCCTGGGCTGCCTCTTCTCTACTTGGCTGCCTTCCACAGGGATTGGATACAGCTTTGGGAAGGGAAAAAAACCTTGGATCAGGGCTGCCCCTCTGCAAAGAGGTGAAACCACACAGGGAAAAGTCAAAATCCATGTCAGGAATCTCCGGGATAAATAATTTCCCCATAGTGCCAGGAATTCCCACCCCTCTCTATAGTTTTGGGACTGCATGGATGAGTCTCACCAGGGGTCATGGAGCAGATCCCAGTGTGTCCCAGCACTGTCCTACAAACCCAAGGGTTGGGAGGATGAGGTGGCCTCTGGAATCCACTCTTGGATGAGCATCAGCCCCCACAAACATCGCATCCATATCCCCGCTCACTCCGTTGCTGATGGATCTTTCCTGTTCCACATGTAATGGAAGCTGCCTGGCAGGTCCATCCAGCCCCACGGAGGTTCCCCCTTTCCCCCTCCTTCCCCCAGCTCCGTCTGCTCCCCCACAGCCCTCAGATCCCGGGATTTATGAGCCAGCCTTGCATTATGAGGTGAGTGACTTATCGCTCTGTCAGGGCCGGCGTTTTAAGACAGAATTATATGGGAGAGGGAAAAGATTTTTACCAAATTAATGAAAAATCAATCCAGCCTCAAAAATCCATTAATGGTCATAATGCACTGGTTCCAGATAGAGAGATAGCGGAGAATCCAATAGTTCCTGTTAAATACCTCTCCTGGAATGGAGCGCCTGGGATATAACTCATTCATTAGGCTGCCGATGTTTACTTTTTAAAGTGACACCAATCCCTGTCCCTGCAGGATTCCATGAAGAATTTATAAGCCCACATTCCCCCAGTGCCCATCTCCGGGCCCAGCCTGGAGGAATTGATCCTCTGATCCCTTTTCTACCCCTCCCTGGGACAATCCCTGCTGAGGCAGGGCTGGGATGGCTCCGTTCCTATATCTGATATTTTCCAGCCTCCCCTAAACCCCAGATTTCACCCCAAACTGCTCTCCTAGCATCTCATCTAAGCTGGGAGATGTCTCCTCTCCACTTTGGAGAAGAGCTTGGCTTAATCTCCTCCCTGCTCAGCCTGGGACTGATCCTGCTCCCTGCCCAGCCTCATCCGGCTGTGGGGAATGGGGGTGGCTCCAGGGAACTGGGAATCAGTGCTGGTGCTTCCCCATTTCCCAGCTTTCTCAGGATGAACTGGGGTTGCTCAGCCTGAAAAAGAGAAGCTTTGGGGTGACCAAGTTGTTGGTCCAGTTGGACCAAGTTGTGGCCTTCCAGTTCCTGAGGGGAATTTACAAGGAAGATAGGGCCAAATTATTCCCAATAGAAAGGAGCGACAGGAAAAGCAGGGATGGGTTCAAGCTGAGAGTAGGTTTAGCTAAAATAGTGGGAAAAGGCTTTTTCCTGGGAGTGTGGAGAGGAACTGGAACAACAGTAAAAACCTTGAAAAACCAGTTCATGCCATCCTTCCTCCATTGCTGATTCTCCATGCAGAGTTCCAGTCTTTTGGAGAGGCCTGATTGTGGGAATTACATCCCACTGTGGTGTGTCCTGGTATCTTTAGGATGCTGAGCCCCAGAGATGGAAGAGAACATGTTTTCATTTTGTAAAGTGCCTGATATTCCAAGGAGAAAACTTGTCTGAGGCATTGCTCAGCATGAGGGGGGTTGGATGGACCATTCCCACTGCCCAGCATATCCTGATCATGCACTGGAGTGGATGGGAATTCTGCTTTTCCCAGGAAACTGAACCAAAGTCCAAGTGTTTGGTGAAGTGAAGTCAAATAAGAGAGACTGAATTTACAGCTTTAAAACAAAAATATTTCCCCTGAAGGGGGTCTCAGTTGTTGCTGAGTAGGAGGATCCTTGGAGATCATCAGATCAAACTAATCCAGCTCCAGCATCCTGCACTGGATGTTCCTGTTCTTTATCAGGCCTGGGAAAATCTCCTCCTCATGGAAAAGTGCAGAACGTTCAGTGTTGTCCAGGAGCCAGAGCTGAGTTGTACTTTTGGATCTGCTCTGATCTCACCTCCCTTTGCTTTGCAGCTTTCCCAGTCCCTGGGATTCCTGCACTGCCACAGATTCCTTCCTGATTTACACTGGGCTCGGGAAAGGTGGGATCAGGACCTGGCACTTTGGGATGCAGTGCCTGGATATAGAGTCAGGTCCACACATCGACCCTGCTAAATGTCATAATGCACCAGGCTTTTGTTTTCTTGGAATCTTTTAAAAAGCAATAAAAGGCCCCAGAATCCCGGGAGCACCAAACATCCAACAAAGTGACAGCCTGTCAAAGCTGCCTTCTCGAGAAAACCCTGGGCCCAGCAAATTTTAAGCAGGAAAATTTATTCCCATGTCGCTCATCTCTCCGAGTGAAAAATGGCCAGGGCTCCTCTTTTGCATGAGGGCTGGAAAACTCCACGGTGCTCAAACAAGCGGAGCGGCCTCCAACAGGACCATTCATCATCTGGAAAAGGCAGCGGTGACAACCCCAGTGCCAAAAAAAAAAAAAGGGGAAAAAAAATTAAGTTGTGGGTTTTATCCAAGCTTAAATGATCTCGGCCATTAATATGACACGACAGGCAGAGCACCACGCTTCCCTGGCTTCCCTGGTTTCCTTGGGATCTAACAGAGGTCTCCAGGACAGCGGCTCTATTACCTGGTCACCTTTGCTGCTGTGGTTTCCCGGTTCCAGGGAGGTTTTTCCGGGGGGTTTTGGTCCCAATGTTTGTGTTGAGCTTGTGTGGATTTCTAGGATGGGCACAGAGCAGGAGGAGCTGGGATGGAGATCAGGGAGCAATTTCTGAGCAGAGATTTCCACCCAGTTGGGAATGGATTTTTTCTGGAGATGGTTTGGAGTAGGAACATTCCGGATTTGCTAATTTTTTTTTTTTCTACAAGCCACACTTCCAGCTTGACTTCTGTTGAACTGTCTGAACTTTGGGATGTTCCCCATCGCCAGAAGTGCTCAAGACCAGGTTGGACAGGGCTTGGAGAAGCCTGGGATAGTGGAAGGTGTCCCTGCTCATGGCAGGGGTTTGGAATGAGATGATCTTGAAGGTTCCTTCCAACCCAAACCATTCCATGATTCTGTGACCACTCCTCAGCTTGGAGGGCACGCTCCTTGTAAAGCAATCAGCTGTAACAGACCCCTCTGTTTTCATTGTTTGTATCCCATAGGATTAGTCCAAACAATCCTAGATCTTCTCTCCAAATATCCAGGGCTAAGATCCTTCTGTCTGTCTTGCTCTTTTCCCTCAAGATGCAGAATCCTGGAATTATTTGGTTGGAAAACACCTCCAAGATCATTGGGTCCAACCTGGGAGCAATCCCTCCCTTGTCACCAGCCCAGAGCACTGAGTGCCTTGTCCAGTCATTCCTTGGATACCTTCAGGAATGGGGGACTCCAAACCTCCCTGGGCAGCCCCTGACCACCTTTGCCATGAGGAAATTCCTCCTGATGTCCAACCCGAACCTGCCCTAAATGATCCTGCATTTGGGAAAGTGAATACACAGACTTTTCCAGGAGGTGACATTGACGCCTCTGGATGGTCCAGCTCCATCCTGAAGGTCTGACCTTCCTCCTGGGCACAGGTGGGATTCTCCCTCCTCCCGCCCTGCTGGGACTTTTCCAGGTCTTCACATGGGACCCATCACGTGGAGCACATCCGTGACCACCTGCAGGACCATTCCATGTGTGGCAGGAGGATGTGGATCAGGATTTTATTTAGTAACGCTGACTGATAAGGAGCTTAGATCCAGATCCTGTGGATCTTAATCCTCTGGGAGTTTTGAACGCAGAAACAAAATCAGAACCAGAAGAGGAAACTTTCGCTTTCTTCCCTCTCCAGGAGCTCTTGGAATGGGTGGGATTGGTCCCTTGCCAGCATGAGGGAGATGAGTTGATGGGAATTTCTGGTCACTCTGTGTCACCCTCACCCAGCTGGTGTCATCACCAGGTCAGGGAGACTTGAGTGGACCTTCCTGGACTCAAAAAATCTTTTCCCAATCTTTCCTCATGGGCTAAAATCAGCCCTGAGGTTGCCCAAACCCTGGGTCCTGCCATTGTGACCCATCCTGTGCCTGGTGACCTGAGGGGCTGGCAGGAGATTTGTCACCTGCAGGGCTACGTGCAGTGGATCTGTGGTGACGTTTTGTCCCCAAGCCGGCTGAGCTGTCCCACATTTTCAGCTCCACGTGGTGACATCACCCCTTCCACAGCCCCATGTGAGTGTAAGACGCTTTCAGGGGCTTGCAGGACGATGAAAATCCCAACAGGAGCCTGAGGATCAGTTTTCCCCATTGAGAAAGTTTCCTCTCCCTGGGTGCAGACATTTCCCACCATTCCAAACATTCAACTTTCCCACTTCCTCAAGCCCAGGGAGATCCTGGAGGGCTCAAATGTTGCAGCCCAAACCTTGACGTGCCACTCACAAGGGTGGAAGGAGAATCATGGAATGGTTTGAGTTGGAAGGGATCTTTAAGATCATGGAATTCCATCCCCCAGCCATGAGCAGGGACACCTTCCTCTATCCCAGGTTGCTCCAAGCCTCATCCAGCCTGGCCTGGAGCAATTCCAAGGATGAGGCAGCCACAGCTTTTCTGGGAACTCCATTCCAGGGCCTCACCAATCTCACAGCCAAGATTTCCCTCCCAAAATCCCATCTAATCTCACCCTGTTCCAGCTGAAAGCCATTCCCTGTGTCCTGGCATTGCATCTCTTGTCCCAAGTCCCTCTCCAGCTCTCCTGGAGCCCCTTCAGGTCCCGGAAGGGGCTCTGAGGTCTCCCTGGAGCCTTCCCTTCTTCAGGCTGGACATTCCCAGCTCTCCCAGCCTGGCTCCAGAGCAGAGGGGCTCCAGCCCTTGGAGCATCTCCGTGGCCTCCTCTGGACCTGCTCCAGCATCTCCACATTCCTTCTGACATTGGAGCTTCCAAATCTGGGATCATCAAGGCTTCAACACCTTCAGGGCAGATCTCCAGATCTCTCTCTCCGTTTGCCCAGGATTTTACAGCTCAAACCCACAAAGGATTCTCTGTAGTTCAACATCTTTTCTTTGTCTGTCCTGGTCTTTTTGATCCCAAGGATTCCCTGATTGCTGGGAGGGATGAACAAGGAACACTGGGAATGACATCATTATGAGATTGATTTTATATTTATCTTCTGTTGCCTCAGATCACACAACAAAAAACTCCAAAACCCAGTCCAGCTTTTTTATTTTAAACCAAATATCTACCTCGGGCTTAGCCACACTTGAGAACACCTCATAATTTTTCTTTAAATCATAAGTGGAGCATTTGTCAAGACAAGAAAAAGTGGGAAAAAGTCAAAAGTATCAAAAATCAGAAGTATCATCCTAAGGTGTTTGGGAAGCTGAAAAGTTCCTCATTACTCAGTCATGGTATCAAACAGCCTTTTCCCCATCCTTATAAAATAATTCCCTGGATCTAAATTTAAACAATTTTAGGCCATTTTGTGGGAAATCTTGGGGAAAAAAAATTTAACTGGTGTCTTATGAAAGTCAAATCGAGTCAGGTCTTTTTCTTTTTTTTTTTTTTTTCCTTTTCTTCAAGGTGATTTTGCCCTTTGGATTTTACAGATCTTGGTGTTCTTCCTAAGGGAAGCAGGGAACAAAGTCCTTGGGAACAGACGGAGCTCTTCCTTCTCTTCCTTGGCTGTTTTCATACTGAGCTTAAATCTGAGGAGGAAATTCAAACAGATAAATTTATAGATAAGGATATGGGTATATGTGCAGGTATGTGAGCAAAACAGACTTAAGACAGGTCTTTGCTTTAGCTTAAAATATTAATATTGAAGCTGAGCTCCCTCTCCCATCCGCCTCATTCCCAATTTAATCCACTTTAGACATGGGGGAAACTGAGGCACAGCCATTCTGCCCACATTCCCAGTGACCCTGATTGCTCAGCTCTTTGCCTGTCACCTTTTGGGGCTGGATCCTGGTGTCCTGGAGGATGAGCATCCTCCAATGACAAGGAACAAACCTCGGGAATGTCACGAGGCAGAACCGCTCGATGACGCCGAGCCCATGCTGGGAAGTCCCTGTGGCTCCTGAGGTAATTTCTAAGCAATTCCTGACCACTCAAGCATTTAAATCCTTTGCAGACTCAATTAAAAGGTTTTGGGGGAGTTGCTGGGGTGTTTTGGGAGGTTTGTTTTTTGTTTTTTTTTTTTCCCTAGAAGCCTTTTAAACACCACTAAAAAAGTCTTTCCTCATTTCTGCCGCGGGATTGGCGGAGTGAGGACAAGGAAAGCCTGGGGTCATTCCAGGAGTCATTAATCCTGCTGGACAGGAGCTTTGTTGGCAATATTTCCCTCTCCAGCTGGGTGAGATCCCACTGTTCCCGGGAGCCTGGAGGAGTCAGACCCAGCTTTGGGCCCAGGCTGGAGCAGCAAAGCTTAAAGTCATCCTACAACAGTAAACTGGGCTTATCTTGATCTTGTGCTGTGAGGCACGACGGGGTAGAGACAGAAATTTCTCCTTGCTGAGGGTTTTCTTCTCTTTTTATCCGTGGCTGGAGGAATCTGGGATAGTGGGAAATGCCCCTGCCCATGGAAGGAGGTGGAATGAGATGGGCTGGAAGTCCTTCCCAAACTGACCCATTCCATGATTCTAAGACCCTTCCCCTTGCTGGTTTAACTGGCCCCATAAAATGGGATCTTTCAGCTGCTCTGGTTTTCCTTCCAGGCTGTCATATCCATGTGGGAAATTCCCTACAGATGGCAGAAGGCAGGACACTGGAATGCTCTCAGCCAAACAACTCCTGGATTGGAGAGGAGGAAAAACTCTTCCCAAATCTCTGCCAATCCATCCTGGTGACCAGGCTGCTCCTTCATCCCCCTCCTGGGATCAGTCCTGGAGCACCTTCCAAGTGTGGCAAGATGCTGTGAGTCCCCCTTTGCTTCCTCCTTCCCACCTGGGATTGTTCCTTGCATTCCTGGCAGTTTTGGGTCATCTTTAGGAAAAGCAAAGCTTGATCCTTCTCTCTTTCCCCTCATCATCCCAGTCCTTCCAGGATGCTGTCCAGAGCAATTCTCCTCCTTGTCAATGCTGCCTTGGATGACCAGGTCAATCTGGTCGGAATCCACCCCAGAATAATTTCCAGGGATATTTATTATTTTATTAATTTATTATTTTATTGATTTATTAGGGATAAAATTATTTTATTAATTTATTAGGGATAAAATCAATCAGTCCATGAATGACTCATGCCCACCTGGCACAGGCCAGGTCTCCTGCATCCCAGTTTTGGAATAAATGAATTTTGCCTTTTCCTTGCTCCACCTCAGTTCTTCCCCCCTCTCCCTTTCCCTCCAAACATTCCTATTTCCCATCCCAAGCCCTGGAAGGTGCCTCTAAGGAGCCAGCTGGGCTCCATAAGCCCTTAAGCAGCTCGGGGCCATGCCCATGTCACCGAAGGCACGGCTGGGATGGCTGAGGTGAGCAGGACAGATTTTCGGGAGCTCATCTCCCACCGGGATGCTCCAAGGCCGGGACAGACGTTGGATTAGGGGTTATTATCCCTCTCCAATTATAGCAACGCCTAATCCAGGGATGATGCTTTTGACAGGTGGAGATGAGGGATGGATCCATCCCTCCTGACATTAAGGAGCTTCCAGTGGCTCTGATGCTGTCCAGACTTCCTGTTATCCACGGGGATCCCAGATCTGCTCCAGGTGAGGCCCTTGCTGCTGCTGGACCCTCACCTGGGGATAAAATTCCCCCAAAAGAGTTTGGAACAGAGTTTCCAACAGGCCCTTTTTCCTGGGGAAGGTGGCTTTGGGACACAGCAGGCTCCAAGGATTTTTCCTTCAGTGCAGCACCTGACGTGGCACTTTTGCATCTGTGTCCTAACGAAGCAGTGATTAATTAGCACTGGGATCCTGCTAAAAACAGCCAGCACATCCCAAACATGGCCCTGGCTCCCCTGGAGCGGGGCTGGGCTCTCTCCTCTCCCCCTTCCTTGTTTTTCCACTCTGCCTTCCCTCTCCCACTAAATTAATCTCCATTGCTCCAAAGGTCTCTCTGGCACACGCCGCTGACCCAAGCTCAAATTGATTTTTTTCCCTCACCCCTAACCCCTCGCTGTTTTCTGCCAGCAAAGCACAGCGAGGATTTTATTTTTTTTTCCCCACCTGGAATTATTTTGATTTTTATTTTTAGTTTTGGAGGGACTAAACTTTGACCCTTTAGAAGTGAAAAGGAATTATTTCCATTTGGGGAAGTGGGGAAGGAGCCTGGAGGGTGGGGGCTCTTTTTTATGGCTGTTTAAAGGGTGAAATTATCGAGGCAGCTCCTGGGGATTCATTTTTCCTGGCTTTTCCCTGCTTGTCCGGATCTGACCGTGAGTTAAGGCAACAGATTTCTCCTGTTTCCAAACAAATCAGTGGAAAACCATCCTGTCCTGTGGCTCAGGGGTGTTCTGGTGGCCCTGGTTTTCCCTTTTTTTTTTTGGGAAAATTTTCAAATTAGGGAGAAATTCCTTATTCAGAGGGTGGTGAAATACTGGACCAGGTTGCCCAGATAATCTGTGGCTGCCCCATCCCTGGAAGTGATGAAATCCAGGCTGGATGGGAGTTGCAGAAACCTGAGATAGTGGAAGTGTCCCTGCCCCTAGAAAGGGGTTGAATTCCATCATCTTGAAGGTCTCTTCCACCCCAAACCATTCCCTGATTCCATGACTTCGCCGTTCAAATCCTCTTGCTGACCAAAATGAAGCTCCTCTAGCAAATCCCTGCCTTTGAGGAGGTTTTCTGAACCTCTGGAAAGAGCTGGAAATGTTTCCTGCATGTTTCCCTCCAAAGGCTCCCGTGTCTTTATGACAAAAGAATTTAAATTTTTCCATGAAAGCAGAAATCTTCCTGCAGGTGTGGAGCAGGATGCTGGGATGGGACCTGATCCGTCTCCACTTCCGATTTTTCCTCTTCAGGGAGGAAAATCCACCAGCATGGGCAGGAAATGTCTCCATGAAGGAGAAGGAAATAATTGTTATCCCTGTTCCATAAATTAGGGACGAATTAAGAAAAAATCTGGTTCATGGTGTGCCAGAGAATTCCCAGGATGTCCCTACAGCACCAGCTCCCATTGGGAACACAGAGACTGCCAAGAGAAAAGAGGTGGATGTAGAGAGCAGGAAAATCAAGGAATGACTCTGATCCAGTGGTCTCCAACTTGGGGTTGAGAGTTTTTCAGCACTTTTCCAGGGAATTTTTCCTCCTGGGAAGTTGGAGATGGATGGAGAGATGAATGTGGGTGCTAGATCCAGCTTTTCCTGCCTGGGATAGGCACTGGGAAAGGGAGCATGCCTGGATTCCCAGGAATTCCTCATCTCTTATGGGGGGAATTTTTCTCTTCCCATTTTTGACTTTTTTTTCCCCTTTTTTGCTTGTGTTGCCAAATGCTTCACTTATGATTTCTCATCTCTTTGTCTTCCCACTCTGGATTCTGGACACACTGCAGGAACACTTCTCATGGAGGAGCACATGGGACCTTTAATCCTGGACAAAATTTTCCAGCATCCCACTTGGCATGGCAGGGCAGCCTCCCTGCACAGCATTCCCAGGATGCTGCTCCTGGATGTGAGGCAGGGTGTTCAGGAATTCAGGAATGTGTTCCATGGGATGAGAGCAGCGTTCTCAGCCCTGGCATGAAACAGTGGATTCATCTTGGCCAAAATCCAGGAAAAGTAGGACCCTATGGATCTTCTCATTCCAGAGTTTGGACAAGGAGCCAGCGATGCTCTTGGCAGAGGCACCGAGGGCAGTGTTAAACTGCATCAAAATCCAAGGAATTTTTTGTCCAGGGAAGGGTCTTCCTGCTTTTCCTGGGTCCGAGAGGGTCTGAAAAATGAGTGGGAATGTTTGAAAGCTTGGCCTGAACCCACCACGGGATTTGGGAGCATCATCCTGGCAGGGACAGGACATTCAGCATCATCCCAAGGGTCAGCCTGGTGTTGGATTTCAGCTCCAGGGCCCAGGTGGGGAAGCTGCTCCCAAAATTCCTCCCTGCAGCCAAGTCAGCAGCTCTGGAATTGGCTCCTCAGCAGGATCTGGGGGATGTCTCAAGGACAAGGCTCCTGCAGAGGCCACACGGGGCTGGGGACACCAGGATGTCACACACGGCGTGGTGTGAGCAGGGTGGGATGGGTGGAGCAGAGGGAAGAGGGGAAGAGAGAATTTTGCAAGGAATTTTGGTTGGATTCATCCGTGAATTTGTATAGGAGCAATTTTGGGAGAGGTGGCACTGGGAATATGTCACCTGTAGAAGTGTCTTGGGGACATTTGTGCTGCTGAGAAGCACCTCGGGATTGAGACATTCAGGACACCCTTTCCTAGATCCCTAAAGCAGGAATTCTGGGCAGAATGCCTGATCCAAGCAGTCTCCCAGATAGGACCTTCAGGAGGGGGAACCTTGGAATCAGCCATTCCCTAAATTGTGTTCCTTGCTGGGAGGTGGAAAATCCAGGTCCCCCTCCTGAGGTTCTTTACCATTGACACTTCACATTCCAGAGTCTGGTGGTTTCAGAAAAGGGTTGAAACATCCAGACAGGAAATATTTTGGGATTCATATCCCGGACAAAATAGATCCAAGTTTTGTGGTGTCCTCAGGAGCTGCTCAGGTTTCTTTGGCTTTGCTGGGCCAAAAGCCTTGGAATGGAGGGCAGGAAAAGGGAGAAGTGGTGGCTGGGGAGGAGAATTCCCAGCAGAGCTGCTGAGAAATACTGGGATGAAAATTCCCGTGTAATCTTGGCCTGCAAATGAGGGGTTGGAGCAGCTGGGAGAGGATTTAGGGAAGGACTGAGACCAGGAGCTTCCCATGGGATATGGTGGAGTTGGAGGAGTTTTGTCACTATCAGATATTTTTGGGATGTGCCCATGTCACAGCTGAGGGGATCAGTGTGGGGAGTCTCCAACAATCATGGAATGATCAAAAATAGACACAGCCCTGCTTCCAGAGACTTTTAAAAGCTGGGAAATTATGGAAATGGCAGCACGTCCTGCCAGGTTAGAGCCAGGCCAGGCACTTTGGAATGATGCTGCAATCCTGGAGGAAAAATCTGTGTAGGCATCCCCTGCTCGGAACAGGATCGCCAGCTGGGATGGTCGCAGCTCCAAGGCTTCCAGAGCTCAGGAAAGTCTGGAAAATGTCCTCATGGTGGAAATATTTGAGTTGTCCTGTACAGGGCCAGGAGTTAGACTCAGTGATCCTTATGGATGCCTTCCAAATCCAGATATTTTCATTCTCCTCAGGAATTGGGGTGATGGAGAGATGGGAAACAGCAGTGAATTCTCCAAATGGAGAATCCCCTGGGAACCTGGCCTTTCCATCCCAGGAGAAGATGCCTATTGCTCCAGTCCCAAGGATCCCCACTTTTCCTGAGGTTTTCCATGCCTTGCTTTTCCATCACTCATGAGGATGTTCCTGGGATGGATCTCTTGAATTTTTGGGAACAAGTGGAGGCATCACCCCCAAAGTGACTCTAATCCCAGTCCACCGCCATCGACTCCAGGGATTTCGTCTCCATTCTGCTGAGCTGGTTGGAATTCCAGGTGTGAGTTGGCAGCAGGATCACATGAGCAGAGGGAAAACTTTCCTCTGGGCATTGCTTCCCCTGGGTTTAGGATGGAAAAAACCAGAGAGGATCCACAAAAAAATTCCTCCTGCCCTGAGAAAATGTCACTGTGGATTTTAATCCCACCATATTCCAGGCTGGATCAGGCCAGCCCCATTTTCACTCATGAATTTGTTAAAAATCCATTAATAAGGGCACAAAAATCTGTGGATTTACCTCAGGTGAGATTTTCTCTCATTCATTTTTGTTTTCCTGAAATTCTCTGTGTTTTCCATGAGAAAATGAAAATACATCAATTCCCAATTTTTTCCTAGATGAAAACACTTCCTATCAAGTCACCAGAGGAAACCAGCTCATTTTAAAAAAAGACACAGAAATAATATTATGGGATCATAATATCCTCAGAATATCTGCAGAATTTGGGCTTTTAAAGTCCATCCAAACACCACTTTTTCTGGGAATTTTGTTTAAATAGCAAATTACAATTCCCAGCTCTTTTCTTATTCAAGTTCTGGAAGGTTTTGACTTTTATTTTCATTTGTCTTTTCCTTTTTTTTCCATTTAAAAAACAAATTCATCTTTTCATTGGATATTCCTGAAGGAAATCCACCATGAATCCACTCAAATTCTACAACTGAGGACCAGCAGGTGTGTGGGGACAATCCAGCAAAAATTCCACAAATAGATTCCCAAGGGGAAGTGAAAATCCTGATAAAATATTGGCTGTGATTCTCTTTCAGTGGACTTGGAAGGTTTTACATCCAGGGAGGATCGTGGGGAAAATGTGGGATCATGAGCTCATAAATACAGGACTTGGGAATGTGGTTGGGACTTTTCCAGCTGTGGATTTTTGGGATTGTAGGAGCAGGAGCAGTGGTGCTCGTATGGAGATGTTGGGGAGCATCATCCAGACTTTTTGGGTGAAATCCATTAAAATCTGCTAGGGCCACAAAAATCCTTCCTGGTTATCACCAGTGAGACTTTCAGGGATGGGCACAAGGAAAATATTCCATGGGGAGGGGTCAGATGTGGGATGAGATGAACGGGAATGATTTGGGAAGAGGGCAGGATTGTGGGATTCATTTCCTAGACTGGAAGGAGAACTGCTGCTGCTGGAGGCTCTGGAATTATGGGATTCATCCCTACCTCTGCCCGAGCTGCAGAAAGGATTTCAGATTTCTGGGATTTGCTGCAGGACACAGACCCCTCCCTCCCTCCCAGTCTCCAAAATCCTGGATTTCATCCCTCCAAAGCTGCTTCCAAAACAAAGCAGCTCCACGGGCAAACAGGGAATTTTGGGAGTGTGCAGATCCCCTGGATTATTCCTGACCTTCCCCACTTTTCTGAGCTGGACCTCACTGGTCCTTCCCCTCCTGATCTGAGTCTTGCACAGGAATTTTATATTCCAGGATTCCAAAGGATGAGGAAGGGGTTAAGAGGACTGGGAGCTGCTGCTGTGGGGCTGGGAGTGGGGTTTGAGGACACTCCCGGGAATTCTGCCTCATCCACAGCCCATTTCCAGAGGCTCTTTCCAAGCTTTATTTACCTGTTCAATATCAGGGAGCAATTCCCGCTGCAGCCGTAACATTCCACGCTCCAAAGTGCAAACTCCACAAAATTCCCCGCTCCCTCTTAAAGGAGCACATCCCACAGCCCCCTGCATCCCTCCGTGGGGCATCCATGCATCCCTAAAAACGCTCCATGAGGCACCAGCCAGCTGCAGGGACCATCTGCACATGGATTTGCACGCACAGCACTTTTCCAGGGAATTTGTGTGTGCTCGGAGTCAGATCCAGCCCCACTCTGCTGGAAAAGCTCATCCGTGGAAGCGAGGACTGAGCACACTCAGGGAATTGGAGGGGTTTTCCTCAAATTCTGCCTGGGTGGGAATTCCAAAGTGCTCTTTCCAAGCCCATCCAGCTCTTAATGTGTCCCTTGGAGGTTATCCAGGGAGATGTGGAAATGGGATCCCACTGCGCTGTCAGGAAGTGAAGGAAAAACAAAGAACTACAAAGAAGGGGGGAGAAGAGGAATCCCGGAGCTCTCTGGGATTCTTCAGTAGGATCTGGTGAGTTTCAGGGGAAAAAAGGGCTGGAAAGCCACTGCCAGGATGAGGAGATGCCCCAGGGTGGAATTCCCATGTCCCCAGCAATATGTCCATGATCCATATGGACAGACAAGGCTCAAAAGGCCTCACTCAGCCCTGGGTGCTGCATTGGGAACACCATTCCCAAATCCTGTGGAAAATCCAGGATTCCTTGAGCCACCAGTGTGTGACATCCCTGTCCCTCCTCATCCCTGGATTGCATCCAGAGTGAAAAATCCCATCTCATCCCACTGTCACCCCAATTCCCATCCTGAGGTGGGATCCTTGCTCCAGCTGCAATCCTTCACTGCAGCTCCATTCCCCAAACAGGTGCTTTTTCCTGGAAATCAGGATAATGGAGGGGTTTTTCTTGGACAGGGATGTCCCCCCTGCCCTGCTGCCAGATGTGCTCCACAGCTGGTGGCTCCAGCTGCCGGTGGCTCCTCTCCTCGTGCCAGGCTGATGGATGGGTTTTCCCAGCAGGAAATTGCTGGCAGCGGCTCAGCTCGATCCATCAGCTGCTCCTTGCTCCCCATTTTTCCCTTTCCCAGCTGAGCTTGGCATCCTTGTCCTTTCCTCAAGGCTCGGAAAGGCCTGGGAATGGGGATGGTGCAAGGAAAGGAGGAGCTGTTCCCAGGAAATTGGGACATCCTGATGGGATTCGAGCTCCCCAAGGGCTTGACGTGGTTTCAGTGCTTCCAAACCTGCCAGGAATCCTCTTCACATCCATGTATTAATTCCCAGATTTTGGATGTGAAACTCAACACATCCCTGTTGTGTTGATGGGTTTTGCTTCCTTGGAAAACCGG
The DNA here is from genome assembly GCF_028551555.1 of Melozone crissalis. Classification (NCBI taxonomy): domain Eukaryota; kingdom Metazoa; phylum Chordata; class Aves; order Passeriformes; family Passerellidae; genus Melozone; species Melozone crissalis. The sequence goes on from NW_026535780.1 coordinate 671,933, forward strand.
ATAAGAGGGGGGGACGTTTCCTTCTTTTCCCTCCATCCCTGAAGCTGGAAAATGGGTGGTGGAGAAGGGCAGAGAGGATGGAGAAGGGATTCTGCGGGGAGGATGCTCCCTGCTCCTTGGCAGAGCCGGAGCCTCAGGATTAATGCTTGTCCTTGCATTTCCGACGGAATTCTGTATGCTCCGGAGGAGCCGGCTCGCCTGGTACTTTTCCTGCTGGAGCCGGAATGCTGGGACAGGGAAAATCCTTGCAAGGTGAGGGGGAAGGTGCTGGGGCTCCAGCTTGGATTCCTCGTGGCATGGGAGAGCAGCTCTGGAGGTCGGTGCAATGTGGATGCCGGCCTGGATTTGGAGGGGGAAAAGGGAAAATTCTTTCATTCCAAGGGAAAATGTGGAAGGGGCGGGATGAGGCTCTGAACAGCCAGATCTAGTGAAGGTATCCCTGATTATTGCAGGGAATTGAACTGGATGACCTTTAAAGGCCATTCCCAAAACAACCCTGAACTCATGGAACAGGAATTGCACAAAATTCCAGCCCAGCTTTGAGCCAAGACCCTCCTGCTCCCTCTGGATGAGGCTGAAGAGCCCAACTGGTCTTCCCAGCACTCAGAAGCATCCTGGTACCTCAGGAAGTGTCTCCCTGGAGAGGGGACTCTGAAGATCCTGCATCCACACAGAGATCCCTCTTTCCCGCCCTTTCCCGCCCTTTCCCAGCATTGGGATCAATCAATACCTCCGGATCTAACGAGCCACAGGAGCGGAGTCCGTGTGGGCTTGGGCAGGGTAATGGATGGAAAAAGCCCATTCAGTGAGAGGGAAAGTGGGAAAAAAGGAAGGAAAAATCAATGGGAAGATCGAGATGACATCATAGCACCATTATTATGTCATCAGCCCCACTCCAAGGATTTATCGTTCTGGCCGAGGTTTTCCTTGGAGCTTCCTGCCCTTCTCATTCCAGAGCTTTCCCAAAGCTGCTCTTGGCTTTAAAAAAAACAGGGAACAGGGACATTCCAGACCTTGTGTGCCTCCCCACCCACTGCAGGTGTTCCCAGAGGAATTTGGGAAACAATGCTGCTGGTTCTTCCCTATTTTCCTTTTCACCTTTCATCATTCGGGAATGAGCCTGGAAGCCTTCCTGAGCCTGACCTCTTCTCTCCAACCATGTTTTCATCCTTTTCCTTCCTTTACTTCCTTCCTTTTCCTTTTCTGTGGAGAAAAACATGGAAAACAGAGCCCAAACCTCTTGGAATGGGCGGGTTCAGGGATCAAAACCCTTCTTTCCATCATCTCTTCTACCTGTCCTGATATTGGGATAGAAATCCAGCTGGATGAGTTTCCCACTTTCCCAGTTTCTTTTCCCATTATTTTCTGCTGAGTTTTGATGGAAAAAAACCATCAGGATGACACAACACCTGCAGCATATCCCTGTGGATAGAGAAGGGAAAAGACTATTTTGGGATACCAAAACCACAGGAATATTGGTGTTTGCCTTGGCCTGATTTAAAGGAAAGATTAAAAAAAAAAATTAAAAAAAATCAGGATAAAATCAACACATCCCAAAATGGGTAATTAAGAAACCTAAGTCTCTGTAGGATCATTATCCGAGCAGCATTCCATGTGGATGGCAATTTTTAATGGCTGTTCCAGCAATTTAATATCCACTTTAATATATCCGTGTTTTCCAGCACACAGAGCCAGGGCAGGGAGGCAGATTTGGGCTCAGCAAGGATTAAATGATGGGATTGTGTCCCATAAAAAGCTGAGGGAACAACTCCCACCCCTCTGCCTGGTGATTAGGGAAGATGAAAGACAAGGGGCAGCAGCAAAGCTGCCCCCATGTGCCTCAGTTTCCCATCCCTATGGAGCAAATCCAAGGGATTTAGGGGATCCAAGCCAACCAGGCACGGAAAAAGCCAAATTTTCTGGCAGGGCTGACCTGAATCCAAGGAAAACCCTCCCAAATCCTTGCATGCCACACAATCCTCCCTATTTTCTCCAAGCTTTGAGTCACCTCCCACCCCAACCAGTTCCCACTGTGGGAAGAGACACTGAATTCCCAACTCTCCCAGTCCCACCTGCTGGAAATTTTTGATCTTTGCCAGGTGGTGACTCCCTGGTTTTCCTCACATCCCACACTGAGGGAACAGCTCCATTCTCCCAGTTAAACTTGGATTTGTTATTTGATCCCGAAAATTCAGCACTTTCAGGCTGCAGGGGTGTTGAGGCTGCACCTGATTTCCTGCAGGGCTGGGCAGCATCCAGATGTGCTGGGCTGGATTCGGTATCCAGCTGTGGCAGGCTCTGGATTCCCATGTGGAGCTCAGCATCCAGATGTTCTGGATTCACTTTCCAGCTGTGCCAGGCTCCTCAATCCCACACAAGACTCAGCACCAGTTCAGGATCAGCTCCCCCCATCATCCAGATGTGCGGAGCTCAGCATCCAGCTGTGCCAGAGCCATATCCTGCTGTGCCAGAGCCCAGCTCTGCCAGGCTCCTCATGCCTGTGCAGGATCCATGCCCAGCTCAGCATCCAGCTGTGCCACATCCAGCTGTGCAGGATTTTCCTGGGGCATTCTGCCCATGTGAGGCAACAGGTTTGGAATTGTTTTGGATGTTTTTGTCAGACATTCCCACTAAAAAAGGACTCCTGGGAGAGGCAGAGATAATCCACAGCTGGTGACTGACAGGGATTCACTCCAGGGAAAGGGCAGGGAAAGTCTGGGGAGAGTGGGAATGTCTCATCCCTGAGATATCATCAGGCTGAGATCTTTCCTCAGGGAATTTTCTTTTAACAAAACATTTTCCGAAGAGCTTTTCCTTGTCCGGAAGAAAAGGATACCTGCATGTTATGGGGGTTGCAGTTTGGTTTTCCTTCAGAAAGTTGGGATACTCAGCCGAGCTGGTGGCTGGAGGTGACAATGCCACCACCCTGACCTGTCCCCCGGGCTCCGGAGGTGGGAATTTCCCCAGGGCTCAGCAGCACAAGGTTATGGACTCCGTGATTTTTAATTAATGCCATTGACTCTGAGAGTGTTGGGAGAGGGGAGGGCCTGGGATGGGAAATTGTCCCTTGGAGGGACAAAGCCTGACAACCTTGTCATCCCCAATTAGCAGCTAATTACCTCCATGACGAACATCTTTATTAATCCAATTAATAGCGCGGGTGGCGTGACCTCGGCAGAGCTGCTGACTCAGGGTGGGGCTCGCCAGGAGCGGGATGGGGGGAGGAAGGAATGAATTCCTCCTTTCCCAACTCCTCCTCTTTGCTAATTAATGGCTGATTCCCACTGATCTCCCAGCCTGATCCCAAATATTTCCTCTTTCATTCCTCCTGTCCGCCCTGCTTCTTGTCTGTTTGTCCTTTTATCCATCCAACTTCCAACAATTTTTTTAGGAAAAATAACCCCATCTCCGGGTATTAAACCATGGATCATGATGATCCGGTACACTGGGATTTCTCCAAGCTGGAATGGTGTGCTCATTCCCTGGCGACCTGCAAGTGTCTCAATGTGCAAATCTTCCTTGAGTGGGAAAAAGCTTGGGATAGATGGAGAAATGGATGGATCAGTGGAAGGATGGATGTGCGTGGATCTATGGATAGATAGACTGAGGGGAAGAGAGATGGATGGATGGATGGATGGATGGATGGATGGATGGATGGATGGAAGGAAGGATGGATAAATAGGAACCTGGATTGGTGGGTAGATAACTGATAGAAGTGAATTAATGGATTGATGGATGAATGGATATTCATGGAGTTGGAGCAAATGGATTGATGACGCTGATGAGGATGGGACAAAGAATGCAATGGGAATAGCTGGACACTGAAGGGTCCCTGGAAGCCACGTGCAGGTCGGACAGGTGGGATGACAGATCCTCATTCCTCCTGTGAGGCCAGTGCTTCCCAGTATGGATGGAGGCACTTCCAGCACTTCCCACTGGGCTTTGTGGATCCTCATTCCTCATCCCAAACTGGGATGTCCCCTCTCAAGCAAGGCACAATCCAACAGAGGCACCACTGAATATTCCACATTCCCAGGGCCACCACCAGAATTGGGAATTGCTGCAGGAATGTTGTTTTTTTTCCCAAGCTCTCTTGTGGAGTGACCTCTCCTCCATCTTCCCCCACAGATGGAGCCTCAATTAAATTCGGGAATCCATTTTTTAATAGGACTTTCACCTCAGCTCCCTGCCGGGCCATTAAAGCCATTATGGCAGAGTTAAGTAAGGAATCCTGGGAGCCTCTGGAGCTGTCATCCCATGTTTATGGCCCAGGCAATGTTTGCTTTATTAAAGATTCAGGAGCCATTTCCGAACGCCTCCGTTCTGTCCTTCCCATTACAGGCCGGACCCTGGTGAAAGGGTGACTGCAGGGAAAAAGAGGATTGCTCCTGAGATGGGAAAAAAACCAGGATGGGATTGCTGGGAGAGTGAAAAGGCATGGCAGGAGCTTGAGAAAAGGAGGAGAGGTGGGAATTTCATCCCAAAGCGGTGCTGGGTGTTGCGATGAAGCTTTTCCAGCTGCTGCAGGGTTTCGTTTTCCCTGGTTTCCAGGGATTGAGCAGGATCCAAAGGCAAATCCCTGCCTGGCCCAGCCACAGAGGTTGCCCTGAGAAATTGTGGAATCCCCATCTCTGGAAGTGTTCAAGGCCGGGTTGGATGAAGCTGTGGAATAAGGCAAGGTGTCCCTGTCCATGGAAGGGGTTGGAATGGGATGGATCCCAACCCAAACCATTCCATGATTCTCTGATCTGGCCCTGCAGAGCGAGATGACATCACCTAGCTCTTTCTGAGCCATGACATGGTCCCCACTGACTTCTAGGCCCCTAAAATTCCCTCCTTCCCACCACAATCCCCCATTTCCCCATTCCATGACCATCCTCCCTCCTCTTTTAGAATACAGAGCACAGACCCTTCAAAGCCACCAATATCCTACAGAAAACAGGGATCCAAGGAGATTCCCTTCTCCATCCCTGTCTTGCTGCCAGCCCAGTTCCACCTGGGCCAGGTGTAACCTGCTTCCATATGGGAGACACTTGTTCCTGTCCATGGGAATGATTGGGATGGGATGGGATGGGATGGGACGGGACGGGATGGGACGGGACGGGATGGGATGTTATTCCCAGGTTATCCCCGAGTTCCCATGCATGAGAAGCTGGTCAAGCACTCCTCATGGATCACACATGGGATGGGATAAGGGGCTATCCCCATCCCAGCTTTTGTTCCCTATAGGAGGCAGCTAAGGATGTGGGATGATGGGGACAGGCAGGTCCCTGCTGTCCCTCTGCCACCCCAATCCCAATTTTTGGAGCTGAGCACCCTTGGGTGCACCTGAGCCTCCATCTATGTGACACCCAAGGGTGGCCAGAGGACTTGGAGCTACACCTGGGTCCCACATGTGACAATTTAGGACTGAGGTGGCTCAGGGTGATGAAGGGATGTGGAGAACACGATCCAGCGTGTCCCAGCTCTGCCCTCTAGTGCAGCTCCACCAGGCGCCATCACCACTCCTGAACCTGCTGGTGTCACCCCCTGCAGGTCCTATTGACACTCCTGAACCTGCTGGTGTCACCCCTGCAGGTCCCATCACCACTCCTGAACCTGCTGGTGTCACCCCCTGCAGGTCCTATTGACACTCCTGAACTTGCTGGTGTCACCCCTGCAGGTCCCAGTCCCCCAGCCCTGGTGGCTCTGGTGGCTTCACACCCCCCTGGTGAAGCCCCTCTTGGTGGCCTGATGAACTTCTCGGTGTTTGCTGCCACCTGAGGTGACACAGAAGGGATTTTGTACTTCTGAGGTGTTGGGGGGACAGGGACAGGAGGGGACTTGGTCCAAAAGGGGACCTCAGACCAAGAATTGACCTCGGAAATCTCAGAGAGCACCTCGGCAAAGCTTTTGGGATCAGCCCAGGGGAGCAATTCCCTCTCAGGGGGATGAGGGATGAACGCTCCAGCTTTTAGGAGCAGGGTGGGGCTCCCACTGCTTCCAGGAAAATTCCAGCCCTTCATGGGATGGGGTTTGCTGCGAGCTCAGGGTGTAGCTGCACTGCAAATGCTCAGTTTCACTCCTTGCACGCTTTTCCCAGAAGGATTTTTCAGGATATAGGGACAACCCCCCCCCATTTTTTGGGATGTACTGGAGTCCAGAGCACCCCAGGGACACTCGTGCCCAGCCTGGGGTGCCAGCGTGGGTGGGGGGTGCCCGGCTGGGCAGATTTGGGGGGGCTGTGGGCAGTGGGCGCATTGCACAGGCTGCTGCTGCCCTCCAGTGGGCTCAGGCTGGAGAGGAGCCTGGAATTCCATACAGACGCTTGGGAAGGCAGGGGTGGGGCTGAGGATGTCCCTTCCCATGGGGTGGAGCAGGCGCCAGACCAAGGATGATCCCACGGAGAAATCCAGGAGCAGGAGAAATCCTGCTCTGCCCCATCCCTCTGCTCCTGGACCAGGAGTGGTTGGAGGCAGCTCCAGTCCCTGATGCCTCTAAAAAATTCCAAATTTATTAGATTTATTAGCAGTGAGAGCACCTGGCTCGGCTCCAGTGTCCCACCACCAACCCACATCAACCCTCTTTTGCTCTTTTCCCTCTGTTATCTCCAGGGAAAAGCAGGAGCAGGGATTTGGAGCCAGTGACAGCTCCAGAGGAGCCTCTGTGGGTCACGGTGTCAGTGGGATGTGAAGGGACAAGGACAACACAGGGACCTTCTCCTCTTGTCTTGTGCCATTAATGAAGGAAAGAATCAAATCCCCTTCCCACCAGGCTGGAAGGGCTGCTCAATGGGCTGGGAGATTTTAATTATGGAAGGTGAAGCTTAAAGAGGAGGAAAATCAGGAAATTTGGGTGAATCCCTGTGGTTTTCCAGGATGGGATTTTCAGGCTGTTTTCTGACTCAAAGGCCCTGGAAATCATCTGTGATTTAAAAAATCCCCAAAATCCTCTTTCCATCTCCTGTCTGGTCATAAGAGCTGCATGAACTGGTCCCAGTCCAGGATATCCAAACATTCCTTGTTTGCTGATTTCCTGGAGCTCCTCTCTGCATGGACAGAGAGACCTCAATTTCTTGGTAAATGTAAAGTTATTTTTTCCCTATTTTTTGTGGTTTTGACCACATTTTACCCAACAGGACCCCTCTGCTTCCTGGTCAAGCTGGAGAAGACAGGCATGGACAGATCCAGCTCCATGGATTTCAGGAAAGAGGGAAGGAGCAGCAGGCTCTTGCTGATGGAGCACAGATCCCATCTGAGCACACGACACCAGAGGGGGAGGCGATGCCAGCTCCGGAGTCACGAGTTTCCCACATCCACTGGACGTGGGTGGCAAAAGGATCTTCAGCAGCACAACGACTTCAGTGTGGGTGGCTTCTAAAACCTGGCACAGGAGGGCTGATGGAAGGGGAAACTCCTTCAATTCCAAAATTATGTCCCCCCCAAAAAAAGCTGGATGCTGTTTTAACCCTGGCTTGGTAGACAGGACAAAAAAAGCTCCCACCACATTCCATAAATAAATCTGATTTTGAAATTTCTGGCCTTGTTTTTTTCACATTTAAGGGGCTTTAAACCCACCTTTCTCCTGTGGGATGCATATTCCCATAATCCAGCCCCAAATCCATGGGTTTGGTCATGCTCCCAGGATGGTGGGGAGGTGGTGTCCAGGTCCCAAGGGAAAATAGGGAGTCCCATGCTAAGGATTTGCAGCTTTCCAGCCTAAATTCCAATTGATGAACTTTGCAAAAAAAAAGGGATCAGAAATCCTTTATGGAACCAAAAAAGCAGTTTAAAACTTGCTGTGTGAAGTAAAAATTACTTTCTTGACCAATTCCCTTTTTTTTCTGCAGGGGAAAAGCCCCCAAAGGGTCCAACCTGAGCCCCACACTCCACTTCCCATATAATTTCCATGAATTCACGTGACAAAGCCACCATCTCCCATTGCATCCCCCTGGAGATGGAGACCACAGCTCAGCAAATTTAATTTGGATACCTGGGACTTTTCCTTGGAGCAGCCCATGCTGGATCCAAAGGATTTCTCCCAACCCCAACAGCTCCAGATTTGTGTAAAAATGACCCAAAATTGACTCTTTAGGAGGATCAGCCAGGGCTTGTTTCCCATTATGGGTGGTGCACCTGTAATTCCCAACAAAAATGCTACATATTGGATTTGAATCAGTGCTTTTTAATCCATAAAAGGTGAGAATTCATGTACAAATTAAAAAAAAAATAAACCAACAAAAAACCAAAAACCCAAAACAAGCCCGACATAAAACCCTGGAATTAGGGAAATTATCCCAATCCCACAAAACTCAACCCCTTTGCCAACGCCGGGGTTGGGTGATGCGGGCGGAAGGCGACGGCTTCTCCTAAATCAATCCCTCTCCAGCTCGGGGACGTCCATGCGGCATCCCACGTTTTTAGGGTGGTGGGAAGATGCTGCTGGGATGCTTTAAGGGCAAGGTGGCCTTTTCTGTGACCCCACCCCCTCCTTCCCTTCCCGCTCCCACGCCGAGCAGCCGGGAAGATGACGTGGGAAGCTGGGAAGCCCGGCTGCTACAGATGGCCCTGCGCTGGAAGGCGGATCCGGAATCCGGTGTGGTGATGCCTCAGGATATGGAGAGGCCTCTTGGACAACAGCAGAGATAAGAACCTCTCCTTGAGCTCATAAAATCCCAGCATGGGTTGGCTTGGATGGGATCTTAAAGCCCATTCTGTTCCAGCCCCTGCCATGGGACAACTTCCATCATCCCAGGTTGCTCCAACCCCGTCCAACCTGGCTTTTTTTCCTGGAAGTTTTCCTTAAATAGAATCAGGGTTAAGAGCTTGGAAAATGGACAAGGAGCCACTAGAAGAAGTCACAATCCCAGGGGATACTGTGGCCACAAGATCCCATCGCTCCTTTAAACCACCCCTAAAAATTCCTTGAAAAGTACAAAAATACAATTTCATCTCTCCCAAGGGAATTTTTTACCTCCCAAGATGATCCAAGCACTGAAAACCAGACAGCTCCTCAGCCCTCAGAAAAAATAACAGGCAGAAACAGGATGGAGGACATTTTGCCAATCTGTTTTGTGGATTCAGAGTCTCCCAGCATTTCCAGGACAATTACCAAGATGCCTGGATCCATCAGGCCAGCCCAGGAATGCTGACAGCAGTGTTAGGGAATTAGCAACATGTGCAAGATCCAACAGCAGCACAAATTTAGGAGTTTAATAATCTGGAGGAGATATCTTCCTGGAATTTTAATCTCCTCCCAGGAAAAATAAACCCCCCCCAAGGCTCTTAGCTATTAATCTCCTCACAGAATATTTAGGGCAATCCACGTCTCCTGATTTAAAAAGCCAGACAACAACTGCACGTTAAGCCCTTCTCTTTTCTTCCAAAGAATCTGGCTGGGCAGCTGGGTTGGATTTTCTGAGTCAAGGTGGGGGTTCATTCCCGCAAAATAAAACCACCCCAGAAGCACTAAAAATGATCAAACCATCCCGCTTTGCTGGGATAGCCCCACCTGGGAGATGAGGCCCGGGTTGGACCCTGTGATGGGATCACCACAAGTTATCGATGCCTGTGCTGTCTCCTCTCCCAAAAAATGGGAGTCTGGGAGGATTCATCTGAAGGATTCAGCTCCTCCAGCAGCTCTTGGAGAGCAGCTCCATCTTGTACCTTGCAGAGAAAGCCCAGGAGATGCTACAGAAGGTGACACTTTTGCTTTAATGGCTGGGGCTGGCTTTGGCCAAGCAGAAGACACAAACCGGGCCCTGCTTTAGCACAGCTTCCCCCAACCCCCTTGAAAACAAAAAAAAATCATCCCAAAATTAACAATAAACCCGAGTTTCCCCCCAGACTGAGGGGATCATTGGACACAGGAGCTGGGAGGTGGAGGTGCCTCGCTCACCTCTCGGCGCGGATCCGACCAGCGGCGCATTCCCGGGTCTGGGAGTCCTCACAGCCCAGCCAGGCTTGGGAAGCTTCCCGGGCAGGCAGCCAGTCCTGGAGCTCAGGGGACACCATGGAGCACGGTCAGTACATGGCCTCGTTGTCCCCCACGGCGGTGAAGGGGACACCGCTGTAGGTGCTCTTCTTGCTCCTCTTGCTCTTCTTGCTCCACACCAGCAGCGTGCTGGCGCTCTTGCTGTTCATCAGGCTCTTCCTGCTGTTCTCCTTGTTGCTCTTCAGCATCCCAGACCCCGAGGACATCACTGCTGCCTTCCTGTCCACCTGCTTGGGAAAGGTGGAGAGGGGAGTGAAGCCAGGGCAGCACCCAGAGAGCTCCAAGGAATGAATCCCTGTGGGATGTGACTTACGGCTTTGGGACATTCCGAGCCCTGCAGGGTGATGACTCCAATGTCCACCCCCTCCTTCCCGGTGCTCTTCAGGAGCTGGACAACCTCGGCGTGCTTGGACCACTTGCAGTCCTTGCCATTCACTGAGATGATGTAGTCCCCCTCCTTCAGCCCAGCTTCCTGCAGGGAATGAGGGAAAACGTCCAAGAGAATCTTGGAATGGTTTGGAAAGGACCTTCAAGATTGTCCAGTCCCACCACGGACTTCCCATCATCCCAGGTAGCTTCTTGGACACTTCCAGGGATGGAGTAGCCGCAGCTTCTCTGGGCAACATCTGCCAGGGCCTCACCACCCTCACATCCAAGAATTTCTTCCCAATACTCATCTAACCCTGCCCTCTGGCAGTGGGAAGCCATTTCTTCTCATCCTGGCACTCCATCCTTTGTCCCAAGTCCCTTTCCAGCTCTCCTGGATCCCCTTTGGACACTGGAAGGGGCTCCAAGCTCTCCCTGGAACCTTCCCTTCTCCAGGCTGAGGAGAAGACACAACTCTGCTCCAGATATCGACCATATCCAGTCCACATCCCAGTCTTTGGGGAGATTTGGGTTTTCCAAAGAGGGATATGATCCTGCTGCTAAGGAGAGTGTTGTTGCAGAGATGCTGGGACTTGGATGGATGGGTTGGGAGTGGAGCAGAGAGACCCTTAGGAAATCTCACCAGGATTCTCCAGCATCTTCTGATGGAAAACAAAGCTGCCCCTGTTTTTTGGATGTGCCATCTTGTTCCAGCCACTGTCACATCCCAACATGAGGGACAAGGGAGCTGAATGGGCTTCTAACAGTTAAAAACTGAGCAAAATTCCATGTTTTCTCCTTAGCTATCTCCTAAAAATTAATCATTTCATGACGCCCACCTGAGCTCCAGCAGGGATGAGTCTCCTCCTGAACCGTTTTAAGACCTAAAAAACACCTGGAATCCCTCCAGGCAGCTCCCTTGTGGCATTCCCATGGGAATAGCAAGAAATTGGGGTACTCACAGCAGCGCAGCCCCCCGGGATGACCCCGGCAATGAGGACGGGGGAGTCTCCTCGCAGGGTGAACCCAAAGCCGTTCTCTCCTCTCATCAGGTGGACTCTCCGAGCTGGATACCACTTGTTCTTGGCTGAGAACACGGACAGCGGGCCCTGGGATGAGGCAGAAACATGGAATGCACCTTCTCAGCTCCCTGGAATTGTGCAGCCTTGTAAAAAAAACCAATTCCAGGGATGGGGAGGGGGCAGAGGAAGAAATCCTGTCTTTTGCAGGGAAAATAGTCCCTTCATCCAGGAACAAATGATGGGGGCTGAGGCTGTCTGGATCTGGGGGATGCCACTAGGGGTTGGTCCAGGAGCAGGGTGGAGGGACAGTTCACTAGCTCAGGGTCACTTTTCCCCAATTCTTTCCCATTTTCCCCTCTTTTTCTGCTTTTCCATTCCTACAGGAACAGGATATTCCTGCCCGCCCTGGGGCTGAGATGCACAAGCTCTCCCTGGGGTACTCAGGGGATGATCCCACCACAGATCCCACCACTGTCCTGAATCCCAGGACCCTAAAAACCTAAAGAGGGCATAGATAAAGTTCCAGTGGGATTTTCCTGGTGCCTCCTGCCACCAAAACTCTTCTTCCCAAGGATCTCCTGGGAAAAGCCCACCCAAAATTCCCGTGCCTGCTCCCCTGTCACCAGAGGAGCTTTGTGACCCATTTGTGTCACAGACACAGATCCCAGCCCTCCTCCTGCTGCTCCTCCTTGCAAAACTGCTGGAGACAGGGAGAAGAGGCTGCAGGAGGAAGGAATCCAGGCAAGCAGAGCATGCAGGGGAGGAGGAGGAGACGGCCGCTCCCTCGGGATATTCCCGTTCCTGGAGCTGTACGTACCAGCCTGTGGAAGAGGTCAGTCACCTTCACCTGGGAGAAGTTGGGGGATTTGATTTCGGGTTTCTGGTGAGTTTTGGCTGATGGGAGGGAGAGAAAAGCACAGACAGGGGGTGACCTCAGGCAGTTGGGGCAGCTGCTGCCATCCTGAAGAGGGACAGCATGATCCCACAAGAGCCAGGACCTAAAATCCTGGAATAGTTCAGATTGGAACTCAGAGATCATCCAGGCCAACCCCCCTCCACAGCACAATTCCCCATGGAGTCCTTCCCACCCAAAAACCCCCTCCTCACCCACAATCCCAAAAAACCCCCACTCACGATGGATGTCCGGAGCCTCTCCCGTCTCAAAGAAATCCTCCTCGTGGTCGATCTCGGAATATTTGCTCAGGGAGCGTTTGTGGGCGAAGGACAGGACCTCCTGCAGGATATCCATCTTCCTTAGGATCTTGCACAATCCATGGATCCTCATGGCCTCCTCGTGCTTCATGATGGCTTTTTTGAGGTGAGCTTTGCCTGTGAGGGAGCAGAGGGAGCTGAGCCCGACGGAGCGGCAGCTCCGGCGCCGTTTCCCGCTCGGCTGCCCACGGATTTCAGGAGCGGTGCCACCACCCTGCTGTGACTCAGGGACAGCCCAGTCACGTTCCCAGCCCTAAATGGGGTCGGTCCCAGCCCGATGGAGGGCTGGGAAGGGACCTTGAAGGGTGACCTACTTCACTCCCCTGACAGCAGAGCTGGCAGATGTTCCTGAAAAACCACCCCCGACGTCCCTCCTCACGCTTAACCTCAATCTCCTGAGCAAATTAACTTCTCTCCCTCGCCTCGGATCCCTCGGGAATGGGAACACAGAGAACAAGCCAGCCCCGTCCTCCTTGGGAAGGTGCAACACATCCCTGTTTTCTAGGCTAAGCCTTTTCCTTGCCCTGCAGGTCCTGCCCTCCATCCTCTGCTCTTCGCTCCTCTCCACTTGCCTTCAGCGCGTTCCCACCCTCGGGAAATGGAAGTGGTCGGGAAAGAGGAGCTGGAATTCCAGTGACCCACGGATATCAACGCAAAGCATCTCCTCCATGGGAAACTGCAACCAAGGCAGCCGTATCCAAGGCTAAACTCCCAGAAAAGCTCTCTCCGTGTGTGTCTCATGGAAACACGTGTGCCTGTGGCATTTCACGTTCAGGACACACGGTGGCAACAGAATCCAGGGAGATGAGGGCTGCTCCAGACTCCCGGAATGCACAGCCAGAGGAACTTAAATGCCGAGGGAATGTTTTGGGCTTGGATGGAAAACATAGAGGAGATCCCCCCCACTGAGAATTTTTATAAAATATATAAATTGTGAAATTATGAAATTATGAAAGCTAATTTATGAAATTGTGAAATCTATAAATTGTGAAATAATGAGTAATAATAATAATAGAATCATGGAATGGTTTGGGTTGGAAAAGAACTTAAAGCTCATATCATTCCAACCCCCCTTCCATAGGGAGGGACATTCCCTCATCTCCCTTCCACCATTTCAGGTTGCTCCAAGCTCTTTGTGACCTGATCTTGGACCCCTCCAGGGATGGAGATCCACAACCTCTCTGAGTTTTTCCCTTCCTGTAAACCAGATCCAAGCTGAGCTTGGTGTCTGCACATGTATTTTTTACCAGGAGGGTTGAACAGAGCCTGTTTTCCCCAGGAAAATCAGGCAGAGCTGGAAAAGCTGATGCAAACCACATCTGAGGGTGTTGGGGTGCTGTCACCACAAACCACTTGGATTTTGGGGTTTATTTGGAGGTTTCCAGTGAAAACCTGGCTGAGCATCCTGAAGGATTTTGCTGAGGCCAAACTCATTCCTGGTGGGATCGGCCTCCTTCCACACGTGTGCAAGGAGGGAAAAGAGAGCTCCCGGGGGAGGCAACACCCCAAATTCCGAGTGCTGAGTTTGCTCTTGGTGCAGCCCTGTTGAGGAGGGGCTGCCAAAACATGACTTCAGCTGAATAAGCAGCGTCTGTTTTTTCCCTGGAGCTGAAATCCCGCATGGGAAGAAGTTCTTGTCTCCCAAGAATTCGCTGCAGCTGAAAAAGCCACCCCCTGAGCATCTGCTGCGTCTTGTTTTCCAGCCAAGTCAGCCCAAACCAAGGAGCTTCCAGGATCTCTGTGTCCCTGTGGATTTCTCTGTACTGTTGGGTGATGTTACCTGGTTTGGAATACCTGGAATTTTTCCTGTCAGAGCTGGACAGGTTGGGACAAGCACCACGAGTTGGTCCTCACACCCTCAAGGGGACTGTGATGCTTTCCTGCTTCCCAGGAGAAGAAATCTCCTGAGAAATTCCTCTCTGCATGGAGAGATCCCCCTAAAACCTCATAATTTGTGGGAATCAGGATGGGATCCAGGAATTTGTGCTCACCCAGCTTCCTCCTCTCCTCGGGATCCTGCAGCAGGACACGCAGTGATGGCCCCTCTGGCATGGTGACATGGAATTGCAGGAAAGCCTTCTCCTGCTCCAGCAGCTCGGCATCCGAGGGAGCTGTGGGAAGGAAATGGATGGGGATGGGATTAGGGAGAGGTCAGGGCCACCCAGCCCCTCGTGGCAGTGGGGACAAGGAGGTCACATCCACATTCAGGTGGCCCTGGCAGCACCTTCCTGTCATCCAACCACAGCCTGCAAGGAATCAGGGATGGGCCCAGGGATGATCCCAGTCAGGGATGCACCAGGATGTGAAGTTAAGGGCAGGATTTGTCCTGAACACAGCTTTTTTTCGTCTTTCCTGCCTGCCTTTGCTCCAGTGTGGAAGAAGGACTGGGAATGGAGAGCCCTGGGAGGTCAATGACAGGGAGACAAATGAGACAACAAAATCAGGGAATCATGGAATGGTTTGGGTTGGAAAGGCTGTTAAAGATCATCCAATTCCAACCTCTTTCCACAAGGAGGGACACTTCCATTTGGCTGCAAGCTCCAGCCATTCTGGCCCAGGATAATTCCAGGGATGGGGCAGCCACAGCTTCTCTGGGAATTCCAGTCCAGGGCCTCACCACCCTCCCAGGAAAGAACTCCTCCCCAGTATCCCATCTATTCCTGCCCTCTGGCAGCAGGAAGCCATTCCCTGTGTTCTGGCACTCCATCCCTTGTCCCAAATCCCTTTCCAGCTCTCCAGGAGCTCTGTGAAGCACTGGAAGGGGCTTTAAAGTCTCCCTGGAGCCTTTTCTCCATCTCACAGTGCAACCAAGGAGGTCATTCCATGGAAAAATAGAGATGGATGCAGCTCTCCCAGGCTCTCCAAACTCCACACTTTAAATCCCACTCTTTAAACCATTTTTTCTAGCCCAAATTCATCCTAATCCTCTTTGGCTGCACAGCAGCCTCTTTCCCTGGACACAGATTGGGATAAGAAACAATCCAGAATATTCCTGGGAGTTTTGTTGCTCCAAACAGAGGATCTCAAAGCCTGGTGGGCAGAGGGATGCAGAGGGTTGGGAACTGGCAGCTCCAGGGCTGGCTCTCCCTGTGCCAGCTCCTGCCATGTCAGCATCCCTGAGGGATGAAACTGCAGCGTAAGGAATTTATTCCCAGCTGGTTATGGAAGCAGAAGATTTGTTATTCTGACAAGGGAGAGGTGGGAGCAGGAACATGAGATCCCAACAGCAAGCAAAAAAATTCCTAAATTAGGCATCTCCTGCTGATTTCTGCTTCCCACAGTGCCTAAGGACACCAAAAATTTTAGGGGGAAGGTTTGCCCTGCCCCTTGGTATCTCATGGAATCCCATCTCCATCATCATCCTCTCCTGTTTGGATCTTTAAGCCCTTCCAGCTCCACATTATCCCCCTCTCTCCCATCTCCTTGCTCAGCCCAGCTTCTGCAACGCCCACGTGGCACAAGGAAGATTTTGGGCAGGCTCTGGAGCGGGGGAGGGTGTGAGGACAGTCTGGCAGCCACTGGTCCCAGCACTGGTTTTGGCAGCCAGCCCTCAAAAATCTTCCCAGCCACCCACCAGGTGACACCAAAGGCCACCAGGAGCATCTGCTGCCCACCCCCGGATCCTCTGCTCCATCCCAAAATTGCTCCCAGGGTGTTGGAGGTGGCAGAGATGGGGATCAAGGGTCACATCTTGAAGTCACGCTCCAAGTGACTCCATGGAACCATGTGTACCTTGCTGCCACCACCCTGAGATTCCCAGGACATCCATCCATGAGGCTGGAAGTTAAATCCAAGGTATTTTTGGATTTATTTTTGGATTTTTGAAGCCCTCAGCTGGTCTAACACAAGGTGACCCAAAGCAGGCAGGTAGGTGACCCTTATTCCCCCACCCAGCCCCAAAGGGGACAGCAGGTGACATCCCTCCAGCAGCTTTTTCCTCCCCTTTTTAAGGATTTTTCTCTGTGGAAACCAGAAATATGGAAAAATCTGCCTTGGGGACGAATTGCTGAGTCCACTAAGAATATCCACAGCTCAGAGCATTCAAAAAACTTTGGGTGTCGTATCCATAACATCTTTTTTTTTGGGAAACCCTCCCCAAAACCCAGGAATAAAGTAGAATTAGTAGTTGGATGAGCAGGAAGCTCCCATCAGGCTGGACACTCACCGGGGCAGTCACAGAGGGCGATGGCAGCAAAATAATGGGAGAGGGCTTTGAAATGCTCCGACTTGACTTGGACCATGGTGGTCCAGGAGAAGGGAACGTAGTCCTTGACGTGGGGCTGGCTCATGGTCTGGTGTACCAGGGAATAAACATCTTCCACCTGGGAAGAGGAGAGGCAGAAGAGATGGGATGCAGGTTGTACTCTCTGGGAAGGTCCTGCCAACCACAAAATCCCACCAAATCCTCTCCCTCCCAAAATCCTCACCCTTGCTGCCTCCTGAGCCAGCTGCAGGCGGGCCAGGAAGTCGTTCTGGGCACGCAGCAAGGTCATCTTCTCAAAGACACACTCCTGGACCTGGGCCACCATCAGCCTCACCAGCATGGTCAGGGAGGCCGCGCTCATGTCCAGGCTGGGAGCGTTGGAGAAGTTTTCCTTCAAGTAGTTAAAGGCACCTAGAGGAAGAAAAAAGCTCCTGGAAGTTACCAGACTTGTGAGGAAGAGAATCAAACTTTGGGATAAGGCAGGTTTCCCTCCACGAACACCAAATGTCTCACCATCAGTGGTGGGTAAGATCTGAGGTCCCACCCTTGCCATCTAAATCATCCTTGTGCCCAATTCCTTCTCCAAAGCCCTGGGTTATCCCAATTCCAGGCTCCATTTTTTCTATGGGGAGATGGATAAGTATCTCCTCTCCACAGCTGGGACACCCTTTTGCATGCCATCCTTTTGGGGGACATCATTTTTGGCTGTTGGACCATCCCAACTCCTCTTCCCCACCAACACAACCAACGTGGAGCCACCTCGCGCTCCATTTGTGATCCCTTGGAGACGCCTCTTCCTACAACTGCTCCCACCTCCTCCTGAGCTTCTGTGGATCATTCCCACCCTTGGGAAGAGGAGGAAGAGGGGAAGGCACTCACCAGCTGCCTTCTGGAAGGCATCGATGGCCTGGTTGAGGCCGGGCAGGGAGGCGCGGTCCTGCCGCGCTCCGATCTGGGTGTGCAGCGCTCCCAGGTTGAAGAGGACACTTCCCTTCTCGAAGGCCAGAGCCCTCTGGTGGGATGGGACCCCCGTCAGGGAGTCGTACCTGGAGAAGGGAAGAGCCAACAGCTGCCCATCCCCTGGTCATGGTCCCCACATGCAGCCAAGCAGAAGTGTCCCTCCCCAAGGGAAGGGGTTGGAATTGGACGGTCTTGCAGGTCCCATCCAACCCAAACCATTCCATGATTCCCTGTCTCATTTGTCTCCCTGTCAGTGACCTCCAGGTGGGGAAATCCCAGGGCTCTTCATTCCCAGTCCTGCTTCCACACTGGAGCAAAGGAAGGCAGGAAAGAGGGAAAAAAAGCTGTGTTCAGGACAAATCCTGTCCTTAACTTCAGATCCTGGTGCATCCCTGACTGGGATCATCCCTGAGCCCATCCCTGATTCCTGTCCCTGTCATGGTCCACACAAAGTGTCCTCACTCATGGAAGGGGTTGGAACTGGATGATCTTGTGGGCCCTTTCCAACCTAAACCACTCCATGATTCCCATGGATGCAGGAGGAGCCTGAAGGGTTTTCAGTGCTCAGGTGGGCTTGCAGACATCATTCCCATCATGGTACATCCCATGGGATTTGTGTTTCCCTCTCCCTCCCCAGGTTAACCCACCAAGGGCAACAGCAAATCCAGATCCTGGTGTCCACCAGCTCTGGCAGAGATTCCAAAATGGAAATTTGGATCCTGACTCCCACCCCACCCAGATGGGACAGGGAAAGCTGCACCCACCAGTGGAAGAAGACGCCCAGGGTTTTGGAGGGAGGGAAGAACCGGCTGTCAAGGAAGTAGAGCTGGTTGTAATATTCCATCAGGAGCTCCAATCCGGCCTCGTTGCGGCTCGGGGTGCGCATGGCCTGCGGGAACGGGAGAGGAGACAGGGATGGGAAAAGAGGGACAGAGGGACAGGACACAGGGAATGGCTTCCCACTGCCAGGGGGCAGGGATAACTCAGATATTGGGGAGGAATTCTTCCCTGTGAAGGTGGTGAGGCTCTGGAATGGAATTCCCAGAGAAGCTGTGGCTGCCCCATCCCTGGAAGTGTCCAAGGCTGGGTTGGATGGGGCTTGGAGCAGCCTGGGACAGTGGAAGGTGTCCCTGCCCATGGGTTGGGATTGGAAGATCTTTAAGAGCCTTTCCAACCCAAACTATTCCATGATTGTGAGTTTCAATCACGGGGAAAGTCTGGGAGCTGGGACACTCAAATGTGGAAGCAGCAGCCTGGGAGTTGTGCTGGAAAAATTCATGGAAATTCTGATTTTATAAATCCTAGGGAATAAACAGGATTTTTTCCCCTCCTTTCCCAGACTGCTTTAAATTCCCTCTTCTCCAAGGCCTACCTGGAGAGAGAGAAGTTGTTCAGCCTTGCCAGGGGTGAATTAATATCCATAAATAATGATTGTACTATAAATTTCATTGCTGCTCATTTGTAGGTCAGCAGGGCATTGAGGACAGGGAAAAATGAACAATTCCTGAATAATCTATAATACTATGGAACCTATACACCAAGTCCAATAATATTATGGAATCTCCAAGGGACACCCACCTGTCGCAGCTCCATGAATTCCTTGATTTCCTTTTCATACAGGACACCCTCCTCTCCATAGTGTTCACTGATGAAATCCTGGATTGGGAAACAGAAGAAAATCCTGATTTTTATTATTTAAAGGGATATTTCTGGCAATTTTGTGCAAGAATTTTCCACTTCTGCCCACAAGAAAACCTCCACTAAGTAATAATCTCCTCCCTTTCCTGCTCTTCAACATCTCCAGACCTTCACCTCCCACTTTCCCATGTTTTAAGTCCAGATCCTTCCCATGAATTTATTTTTTTGGTAGCTTTTCCAAATGAGGAAAATAATTTCAGCTGCTTCAGCACTGATCAATGAAACCCCAAAGCTCACCTTGAGTGGTACCAGCAAATCCAGCTCCTTGGTCTCCTTGAGTCCCAGGGGGATCATGGGAACGCTGATGGATTCACTGGAAGAAGACAAGAACCTGTTTGGTGGTTGGATTAAAAATCTTGGATGGATCCTGTGGGTTGGAGATTAAAAGGAAGCAGCTCCTTGCCCTGGGCTGGTGCTGCTCCTATTAACAGACTCCACATGGAAAAATGCTCTTCCCAAAAAGATTTGGGAATGGCAGCATAGGAGACAAAGAGCTAAAAAAAACCCCCAAAATCATTTTTACAGCTCCTGATGTTCAGAGGAATCCTGGATGTTGGGTGGGCAAGACAGGATCAAGCCCTCACCAACACAACAGCCCCCTCTCATTATCCCCCCAGATTGCTGGTAACTCATTAATCAATCATTAATTGGGGAGGAAAACAAGCAAAGGAAGTTATGAAAACCAGGAGAGCAACGCAGGGAATTAGCATCCACATTTTCCTTGGAACAAACAGCTCCAGGAGCTATAATTAGTGCAGAAAGCCATTACTGCTCATTTCCTAACGAGAATTCCACTGGAATCCAATGTCTGGAATAAACAAAGGGGGGTTTGTTTGGCCTGGGCAGGGTTTGGGATTGTTGTTGCTGCTCCTGATTTCTTTTCAAACCAGGGCAAGCAAGTGGCAAATTGGGAAAACTGAGCAGCCTTGATAGGGAATGTGCCTGGAAAAGGATGTGGATGGACACAGAAACGTGGAATTGTGGAACTGGGGAATGGGTTGGGTTGGAAGGGGCTTTAAAGATCATCCATTCTCACCCACTGCCATGGATAGGGACAACTTCCACAGGATCAGGCTGCTCCAATCCCCATCCAACCTGGCCTTGGACACTTCCAGGGATCAGGGAGCCACAGCTTCTCCGGGAATTCCAGTCCAGGGCCTCACCACCCTCACAGCCAAGATTTCCTTTCCAATATCCCATCTAATTTCACCCTATTCCAGTTTAAAGCCATTCCCTGTGTCCTGTCCCTCCATCCCTTGTCCCAAGTCCCTCTCCAGCTCTCCTGGAGCCCCTTCAGGCACTGGAAGGGGCTCTGAGCTCTCCCTGGATCCTTCCCTTCTCCAGGCTGGACATTCCCAGGTCTCCCAGCCTGGCTCCAGAGCAGAGGGGCTCCAGCCCTTGGAGCATCTCCGTGGCCTCCTCTGGATCTGCTCCTGCTGTTGGAGCCCAGAGCTGGATGCAGAATTCCAGGTGAGGTCTCACCTGAGCGGGGCAGAGGAGCAGGATCCCCATTTTCCACCCTGTGGGATGAGCCTGGGACAGGGGGAATTTTTGGGATGTGAGCACATGTGGATGAGGCATTTCCAGCTTTTCACCTACCAACACTCCCAAATCCTCCTCCTAAGGGCTGCTCTCCATCCCTCCACCTCCCCAGCCTGGATTTGCGCTTGGAATTGCTCCATCCCAGGTGCAGGATGTTGCACTTGGCTTTGTTGAACCTAATGAGGTTCTTCTGGAGCTTATCCAGGTCCCTCTGGATCCCATCCCATCCCATCCCATCCCTCAGCCACATCACCCACACAACACCTCACGCTGCCATCCAACACAGTCCACCTCAGGAAGGGAAAAGGAGGAAAAGAATCCCGGCATCCCAGAATTGTTTGGGCTGGAAAAGACCTACAAGATCATCGAGTCCCACCTGTGACTGATCCCACCCAGCCCAGAGCACCGAGTGCCACATCCTGTCATTCCTTGGCCACTTCCAGGCATGGTGATTCCCATCACCAAAATATCCTGTTGGGAAGAGCTCCGGTGGGATTGTCAGGAAAGGGGATCAATACAAGGGAAGATGGTTCTTTCTTCCCTATTCCTCCTGCTTTGGGACATCAGTGTCCAAAGGATGCTCCATCTATCCCAAAACACCCCAGTATCCCCTGGGAAAAGCTGATTTTTCTCTCCTTGCAGCTTTAGAAGGGAATCACTGTGATTCCCAGAATGAAAATTTTCCAGGAATTCTGGCACATGCCCAAATCCTCCCCTATTCCTCCAGCCACCACCTTGTTGTCCCTGACCATGGAAAGGTTTGGGTTGGAAGGGAACCTCTGAAGGTCATCCCAACGCTTGGCCATGGGACAGAGCAGGGCGGACAAGGCGAGAGCAGCCTTGCTTTCATAAAAATTCCCTAACAGAGGGAAAAATGAAATCCCAAGGGAACAGGCTGCTCTTCCCAGACCCACCTCTCATTCTGATACACATCCATGCTGCTGTTGAGCTCTTCCAGCTCTTCCTTCAGGAGCTGAAGGTTGGAGTTGACGTAGCTCAGCTCCAGAGCCACTGTTTCCTTCACCTTGTGGTTGCTGGTGGCCCTGCAAGAAACCAATGGATCAAATTTCCCTCTTTTTACCCATGAATTTATTTTTTCCACTCCAGACTCAGTTACCCCGTGGTGCAATCCATGTCTAGCCCAACATTCCCATGGGATTGTGCCTCTGGTTCTCCAGGTGATGCTGGAAAAGTTTGGGTGGGATGGGACCTCTGAGGGTCATCCCATTCCATCCCCTGCCATGGGGCACCTTCCACTGTCCCAGGTTGCTCCAAGCCCCATCCAACCTGGCCTTGGACACATCCAGGGATGGGGCAGCCACAGCTTCTCTGGGAATTCTGTTCCAGGGACTCACCACCCTCACAGGGAAGGATTTCTTCCCAATATTCCATCTATCCCTGCCCTCTGGCAGTGGGAAGCCATTCCTTATGTCCTGTCACTCCATTCCTTTTCCCAAGTCCCTCTCCAGCTCTCCTGGGGCCGCTTTAGGCACTGGAAGGAGCTCTGAGGTGTCCATAGAATCTTCTCTTCTCCAGACTAGATTCCCAGCTCTCCTAGAATTTCAGGATTAGGAAAGTCCAAACATCCAGGTAGAGGCTGAGCCCAGGGAAAACTCATTGCAGTGCTGCATCCAGGAATTCCTGCTCCAGAGCCACCTTCCCTTTGCCCATTGCTGTTTCACCTCCAGTGCAATTCCAGCTTGGGCTGTGACCAGTCCAGGTGCTCCCCCATCCCAAATAAACGATGGGATTTGAGGAGGAAAAACTCATTTTTGTGTGCAAAGAATCCTTTTGGAAAATAAAGGATTTTGTGAGCTCCTGCCCTCCCTTCCCGGCTCCCAGCAGGAGCTGTAAACACCAGGGATTGATTCCAGCTGTTCCCTGGGAGCAGGACAAGCTCCCAGGCTGATTATTCCCTGCTTATCTCCTGCAGAGGAAAGCAGGGAGAGATAACCCAGAGCTGAAAGGGGCTCTGGCTGCTGAACCACGCTGGGATCCAGGGAAAACAACAAATGGACAAGCTCTGCTCCACCAGGAAACTGCTTCCCTCCTGCTTTTCCAGAGCATTGCCTTTGACATGGATTTTTTATGGATTAAATCCTTCTGGGTGCTGCCCTGCCCTGCTTCAAGGCAGCAGAAGGAGCTGCAGGGTTTTCCTTTGACAATCTGGTGGTTCAGAGCCTCCTCCTGCCTATCCTTTGCCAGGATTTTCCAAGACCAACGAATTTTTTGATTCCAAACAAACCAAACCAAACCAAACCAAACCAAACCACATCCAAAGATCCCCGTGGCTCTCTGAATGAAAAATGCTTCAGCATTCCTGCAATTCCCCAGGCACCATCACCCTATGTTCCCACAAAAACCAGTATTTAATTCATATAAACCAAGACTTAATTCCTATTTATCCCCCCCACATCCCAACACCTCCAGGACACCGTCAGTCCGATTTTCATCCCATATGGATTAAGGAGAGTTTTCCCTCCTTGTTCCCAGCTGCCAACATTTTTTTTTTGGCTCTCAGCAGGCCTCTGATTATTTTCCAGGTGTCTTAGCACAGTTTCCAGGAGGATCTGCTCCATGATTTTGTCAGGAATCTGTTAAAAGGTTTTCCTGGAGTACTTGCAAGTGCCACACACCGCAGAAAATCCTGGAACGGGTTGGGTTGGAAGAGACATTAAAAATCATGGAATTTCACCCTTTTGCCACAAGCAGGGACACCTTCCATTATTCCAGGTTGCTCCAAGCCCTGTCCAACCTGGCCCTGGACACTTCCAGGGATGGGGCAGCCACAGCTACTCTGGAAATTCCATTCCAGCACCTGATCACACTCAAAGGGAATAATTCCTTCTCAATATCACATCTATCCCCGCCCTCTGACAGTGGGAAGCCATTCCCTGTGTCCTGTCCCTCCATCCCTTGTCCCAAGTCCCTCTCCAGCTCTCCTGGAGCCCTTTTAGGCACTGGAAGGGGCTCTGAGGTCTCCCTGGAGCCTTCTCCTGGCTGGACATTCCCAGCTCTCCCAGCCTGGCTCCAGCCCTTGGAGCATCTCCGTGGCTTCCTCTGGACCTGCTCCTGCAACTCCAGGTCCTCCTGCAGTTGGTCCCCAGAGCTGGATGCAGAATTCCTGGTGGGATCTCACCTGAGCAGGGCAGAGGGGCAGAATTCCCCTTTTCCTGCTGCCCATGCTGTGGGATGAACCCAGGACACAGGGAATTGCTGGAATTTATTTTGTGATTTATTTTTCTTTCGTTCCAAAAACCTGGGCATTTTTATCTCCTCCGTTCCTCCACTCCATCCCAGTGTTTGAACAGGAAGGAAAAGGTTTCCTCTGGCTCTTCCCATTTATTTACCCAGCAAACAAATCCACTGAGCAAATACTGCATGGATTTTTTTTTCCCAACACCCCATTCCTGCCAACTTTTCCAGGAAAAAACATGGAAAGGCTGAACAGGATTGTTTTTACCAAGGATCAGACTAGTTTGTTTTTAAATTTAAAGGCAAAATCCCAGTAAATTCAGCTCCAAACTGCTCCAGGCTGGACAATCCACAGTTTTTTCCACCAGCACCAGGCTAAAGATCCAAAGGAATTTTATCCATGCACCACAAATCTTTAATTTTGAAGCAATAACCTTTAGACTTGCAACATAATCCCTCCCTCCTCCTCATCCTTTAATTTCAAGCTTGATTATTCCTTTTTCCAAAGTTTCATAAGCTCGGAGCACCGGAATGCCGAGAAATCGACTTTATTACTCAGCTGGATTTGTGGGAGGGCGGAAGGGAGGGAAAGTGGCTGCTCCAAAGGACACCCAGAGTGCTGAGCCAGCACAAAAAGAGCCCCCTCAGTGCATTTCCCTGATAATCAAGATGTGTTTTGCATCCCGTTTTTCCTCACTCCCACTTCCCACAGCTCCGATTCCAACCCAAACCAGGCAGATTTCTGCTGAGCCAGCACATTTCCCTCTGTTGTTTGTTTGGTTTTGGTTTTTTTTAATATAACACAGGAGAGGTAGAAGTTGGGTTCTCTGGCTTTTTTTCTTTAATTAAATGAGGCTCAGCAGTGTGGACGGAGCAGTGGGATCTCCTCCCCCAGGAAAACACCAATTTTTTATGGCTTAACCATTATCCCCTTCTTCCAGGAACACTCCATTGATGCTAAATCACTCCAGTTCCAAAGTGGAAAGTTTATTTTATTTTATTTTATTTTATTTGGGATAAAAACAATCAACAAGTTAGTAAAATATTCCCCAAAAATTGTATTTTAAGGCAGATTTATGGGATTTTTAATATTAATGACCTGCCCAGCCTGGAATGTGCTCCAAATATTAAGGAAAAATGAAATAAACACAAAACATGCTAAAAAAAGTTGTCCTTGGGATAAAATCCCTGTGGATGTGGCACTTGGGGACAAGTGGTGGCCTTGGCAGTGCTGGGGGAATGGTTGGACTCAATCCTGATGGGATTTTCTGAGCTATTTATGATTCTAAAGCTGGATTTCATGGAATGGTTTGGGGTGGATCTTCAGAAACCTCAAGTTCCACCCCCTGCCTTGGGCAGGGACTTTTCCCTATCCCAGGTTTGTCCAAGCCCCATCCAACCTGGCCTGGACAATTCCAGGGATGGGGCAGCCACAGCTTCTCTGGGAATTCCATTCCAGCTCCTCACCACTCTCACAGACAAGAATTCCTTCCCAGTACCCCACCCATCCCCGCCCTCTGGCAGTGGGAAGCCATTCCCTGTGTCCTGTCCCTCTACCCTTTGTCCCAAGTCCCTCTCCAGCTCTCCTGGAGCCCCTTTAGGCTCTGGAAGGGGCTCTGAGGTCTCCCTGGAGCCTTTTCTTTTCCAGGCTGGACATTCCCAGTTCCCATCCTGGTTCTAGAGTAGAGGGGCTCCATCCCTTGGAACATCTGGACTCACACCAAGAGCTTCAGATGCCTTGGGTTTTCAGACCAAAACTCTGCATTCCAAGCCCCACCTCAGCCACAAATTTATTCCCATTATCCCATCTGCTCCAATCCCCTTCCAACTTGGCCTTGGACACTTCCAGGGATGGGGCAGCCACAGATTCTCTGGGAATTCCAGTCCAGGGCCTCACCACCCTCCCAGGGAAGAATTCCTTCCCAAATCCCATCTATCCCCGCCCTCTGGCAGTGGGAAGCCATTCCCTGTGTCCTGTCTCTCCACCCCTTGTCCTAAGTCCCTCTCCAGCTCTCCTGGAGCTCCTTTAGGAACAGGAGGGGGCTCTGAGGTCTCCCTGGAGCCTTTTCTTTTTCAGGCTGGACATTCCCAGTTCCCATCCTGGTTCCAGAGCAGAAGGGCTCCATCCCTTGGAATATCTGGACTCACTCCAACAACTCCATATCCCTCAGATCCACTCACTGGGTTTTCAGACCAGAGCTCTGCATTCCAAGCCCAACCTCAGTCACAAATTTATTCCCATTATCCCATCTGCTCCCAACCTGATTTTTAACAATCTTCCACCAGCATAATTTTGGATATCAAGACTCTATTCCTGCCCCCATCCAAACTCCAGAGCCAGGGGGATGCCCAGGGGGTCAGGACTCACCGGAAGAGGTTTTCTGCTCCCGCTCTCATCCTCATTTCCTTGTTGATCTGTTGGTTGATCCGGGCCCGGCGGTGCTGGAGTTTGCTGCGCTGGGTCTGGGCAAAGGGGTCACAGCCCTGCTGAGAGACAAGGACATCCCAAATTAACATTTTGGGATTCAAAAAAATCCCATCAATTCCATAAATCAAGCACTTTCAGAGCCCAGAGTCACGGGATGCTTTAGGTTGGGAGGGAGTTTAAAGATCATTGAATTTCATCCCTTATCGTGGACAGGGACACCTTCCTCTATCCCAGGTTGCTCCAACCTCACCTGGGGCACTTCCAGGGATGGGGCAGACACAGCTTCTCTTGGAATTCCACTCCAGAGCCACACCACCCTCACAAGGAAGAATTGCTTCCCAACATTTCATCTAATTTCACCCTAATCCAGTTCAAAGCCATTCCCTGGGTCCTGTCACTCCATCCCTTGTCCCAAGTCCCTCTCCAGCTCTCCTGGAACGCCTTCAGGCTCTGGAAGGAGCTCTGAGGTCTCCCTGGATCCTTCCCTTCTCCAGGCTGGACATTCCCAGCTCTCCCAGCCTGGCTCCAGCCCTTGGAGCATCTCCATGGCTTCCTCTGGAATTGCTCCACCAGCTCCACATCCCTCTGCAGTTGGTCCCCAGAGCTGGATGCAGAATTCCAGGTGTGGTTTCTGCACCTGAGCAGGGCAGAGGGGCAGAATTCCCCTTTTCCTGCTGCCCACACTGTGGGATGAGCCTGGGACAGGGGGAATTTTTGGGGTGTGAGCACACGTGGCCGGGTCACATTGAGTTTCTCATCCCCCAGACTTCCCCTGCCCTTGGAATAACCATTTTATTCCCTAATCCCACGTGTTGCCAGCAGGGATTTCTTTCCCTGAGCTCTTCCCAAACTCAGCCCTGAACAGAAACTCCACATTCCATTCCCAGACTCTGGACATGAGCCAAGACCCAGGGGGGCTGGAGATGAGCTCAATAGGGCCTCAAAGCTCAGGAAGTAATGTGATCCCAAGGCCATCTCCAGGATGTGGAGCACAGGGAGTCAGGAGTTCAGGGGGATGCAGGAACGAGGGGCTCACGGCGCTAAATTGATTCCATCCTTTCCGTGGCTCCGGCTCGGAATTTCTGCAGACGGGGAAGACAGGCTGGATTCCCGACTTCAGGAAATAGCAGCCGCCTGATTTACCTCTGGCTCACAGGGTTATTATGGGATGCATCAGGGAATGGGGTGTCCCCAAATCCAGGGCTATAAAAGCTCTGCCCAAGTGGGGATGATTCCCACTGAAGATTTAGAGGGATGAGCCTCTGGAAGATCCCTGGATAAAAAAATGCCTGGTTGGGAAGGCACAAAGCTGGGAAGTTTAAGAGTATGGGGAGTTCTGAGCCTGAAAATCACAGGAAGATCCCAAAATCATGGAATGGTTTGGGTTGAAAGACACTTTTAGGATCATCTCATACCAACCTGGCACAGGTTTCCCAAAGAAGTTGTGGATGCCCCTGGAAGTGTTCCAGGCCAGGCTGGATGGGGCTTGGAGCAATCTGGGACAGTGAGAGGTGTGCCTGCCCATGGAATGAGATGATCTTTAATGCCCCTTCCATCATAAACCATTTCATAATTCCATTAAATGCCTGATCACCTCTCCAATGGGACCTGACAAGGAAGAAATTTTTGCATTTCCATGGACTTCAGCTTCCTTAAAATTAATTCCTCGTGTTTGAAGTCCACCGAGCACTGCTTCCTTTGGAAAACGGTCTGGGATTAACAGTGGGATTTTCATTTAAGGGAAAGATTGGATCTTCTAATTGGTCCCTTGGAGACTGAGGAATCAGAGTGACTCCAGCTGGTCCATAAATCTGTGGGATTAATGCTTTACAGTGATCCATGAACTTGATGAAAGGAACAAACTGTAAGCAAAAGACCCCAATTATTCTGGAAAAGCAGTGGGATTTGAGGAAAACACCCCAACACCTCCATAAATATTGGGTCTGAGATACTCAGGAACACACAGAGGAAAGTCTGATCCAGAATTGTAATTTCTGGATTTGTCCTGGGGGGAATCCATCCATCTTGTTGGATCCCTAGGGGAAAAAAGGAAAAAGGAGATCTAGGAACCAGAGGAAAAAGGGGAAAGGATCAGGAAATCAAGACAAGATGTAAAGAGAAGGTGCTCATTAAAATTTCAAGGTTTAATTTCAAATTTCAAGATGAAATCTCAGAGCATGACAGACCCAGAGACAAACACATGCAAATATACCCACATGAGACAGTTCCAGGTTCCCTCTCTGTGTCTCCAGAGCCACAGAAATCCATGCAAAGCTCTAGAGGTGGGAAGTTTCTCTTCTCTGACTCCATCTCTTCCGGCAAATGCCAGCACCCTGGAGTCCTTTCCAACTCTGGCAAAGATTTATTTAGAAGCAGCCAGAGGATTTTAAGGGAATTTTTGTGGGGAAAAGGAGCAAAAACCACCTGGAGACGCAGGGAAGAGGCCTGGGAAGTGCAGGTGGGACGATGGAAAAGGCACAAGTAGGAGGATTATCCAAACCCAAAATAAAGATTTTTGCCTGGAGGGAAAGCAGGAAGGTAATGAAGGAAAGAAAGGAGTGGGATGCAGAAGACACTGGGATGGCTCCCCAAGATATTCCAAGAGGGGTTAAAACCTCTTCCCTGCAGGAGCCATGAAAAGATTTACAAATTGATCTGACTTCTCCTGCTGGGAAGCACTAAAGCTGTTTGCAGAGCTCAGGGGTTTTTTTCCTGGCTTCTCCATCAGATTTAATGGGATGAGTTCTCAATCCCTATCCAGGCTCCTAAGCCAGCAGCAAAAAGGTGCTGGAAAACCAGAAGCCCCTGATATAAACCCAAAGCCTTGTGAGGTTAAGTCAGGAATTCAAGGATTTCTTGTCATCTCCACACATTTTGTTTTCCTCTACATTTATGAGGCTGGAAAGGTGCAGGAATTTGCAGGAAAGGATTGCTGCACATCTTCCCTCAAGAGGCTCTTCCTCAATCCCCAAAAATCATCCCTGGCTTGCACGGATCAATAGAAACATCATTCCATGAGGAACAACTCAGCCCCATCTGCAGGAGCTCCCGGAGCGTCACAGGAATGTTGTAATTCCACAAATCTTGGAGCAAGGAGGAAATTTGGCTCCAGGAAAGCATAAAAGGCCATCTTTAAATCCAAATATAAATGAGGAAAATAAGGAGTCAAGCGAAGAGCATTCCACCTTCCAACAGCTCAAAGGATCCCAAAGCTTTTCCTGTCAGAGCTCCAAAGAAAACTAAAAACCACAGAATGAATTTCCAGGGATTTGAACATGACTTACATAAAGGGGAAAAAAAAAAATCCCACCAAAATCCCCCTGTTGGGTTCCAAAAGGGATTTTCCTCACTGAATTCCTTGCTCAAGCTCTCAAGGTCACCCCTGTAAGGTCAGAAGAAAGAGAGGCACTTCCATCCAGGCTTTGGGGTGCACCTGGGGACACCTGGAAAAGGGAATTTGGGGAGTTTAAGAAGGGGCTCTGGAGATACTCAGACTTTTCCCTCCTGCTTTTAAGGTTTTAAAGGAAGAATGAGCACAGAACTCTTCCATAAATTGTGGAGGAGGCATGGAACAGTCGCTTTTGTTTGTACACAGGGAAAGATGGATCAGAAATCCATGAAAATGAGTGAGGTGTGGCCAGCCCTGATGTTTTATCACATGTGACAAAGCAGGATTAGGGACAAACATTGGACTCTCTGATTCCAACGAGTCCATTCCAACCCATATCTAATGATTTTATTGGAAAAAGGCTCTTTAGGCCCAGAAAAATCAGGGGAAATCCCTCACATGGAAGTGACAATGGAACCAAAAATTCTCATCCAGCCTCTCCACATGAGGGAAAAAAAAGATTCCCTAAGACCCTTTCCAGAAGGAATCAAGCTCCCCTTTGAGGGAGGGCAAAGATTCTCCAGCCTTATCTTTGCAGGGAATGTTTGGAATGACTCAAGGGCTTTTGTCACTTCCAGCCACCTCTCCCAGTTCCAGAGGGCCCATCCAGGGTGGCAATTTGGAGTCCTTAGGGAATGTTTACTCAGGGTGGACTTTGAACTTCCCACCCGCAGGAGATGAAGCCCTGGGTGACAGCCACACCCTGAGCGTGATTTGTGACCTCAGTGACAAGGACAAGGCACCAGGGACAAACTGAATCACCTGCAGGAAGATGTGGAAGCCAGTAATTCCATGGCAAAGGGATTGTCTCTGCTTCTTTGTAGCTGGAAGCAACAGAGGAGAAACGAAACTGAAGGATATTAAGTGAAATGTGGGATGGGAAAATGGGATCCTTGGAAGTCCTGTTAAAATTTCAAGGAATGGAGAAATGGAGATGCAGTTCCTGAAGATCAGGAATGCGTTGGCGAAATCCAGGCACAAATCCCTCCAGAGAAATGAGGAAGGGGTTGGTAACTGGGAGTTACAACTCCAGCAGGAATTGCAGGAAAAATCTCCTGAAGAAATGAAACTTGAAAGTGAAGGATATTAAGTAAAATGTGGGAAGAGGAAATGGGATCCTTGGAAATACTGTTAAAAGTTTCAAGAAATAGAGAAATGGAGATGAAGACTCAGTTCCTGAGGAACTGGCACAGATCAGGAATGTGCTGGTAAAATCCAGACATGGATCTCTCCAGAGAAATGAGGAAGGGGTTGGTAATTCCCAGCAGGAATTGCAGGAAAATCTCCTGGAGTTACCGGGAGAACCTGGCTGGATCCCACAAGCTGCTCCACAGGTCAGCTGCCCGAGACTGGACCAAGCTGGGCCATGTCCAAGGCCAGTTCTGGCCACAAAGGAGTCGCCACCAGGATTCCTCCCAATTAGGGAGGCTGGGGAATGCCCAGAGAGAAACTGAGGAAGTTTAATTTGAGCGGAGACTCGAGACATCCATGATGTGGGAAGAGGAGTCATCAGCTGGTGCTGAGCTCAGCTCCTCAGGCAGCCCCACCTCCAGGAGACACCTTCCTGTTCCCAAGGACAGGGAATGAAGGAGAGCAGGACTCCAGCCAGTCTGGATCGCTGCTGTGGGTGTGGGCAAACACACTGAGACCCTTTCCTGCCAGGAAAAGGGATATTGAAGGGATGATGGAAGGGTTTGGGTTGGAAGAGACCTTCAAAACCATGGAATTTCACCCCCTGCCATGGGCAGGGACACCTTCCACTATCCCAGGTTGCTCCAAGCCCCTTCCAACCTGGCCTTGGACATTCCAGGGATGGGGTAACCACAGCTTCTCTGGAAATTCCATTCCATAGCCTCAACATGCTCAGAGGAAAGAATTCCTTCCCAAAATCCCATCTAATCTCACCCTATTCCAGTTCAAAGCCATTCCCTGTGTCCTGTCCCTCCATCCCTTGTCCCAAGTCCCCCTCCAGCTCTCCTGGAGCCCCTTTAGGCTCTGAGGTCTCCCTGGATTGTTCCCTTCTCCAGGCTGGACATTCCCAGCTCTCCCAGCCTGGCTCCAGGCCTTGGAGCATCTCCATGGCTTTCTCTGGATCTCCTCCATCAGCTCCAGGTCCCTCTGCTGTTGGAGCCCAAAGCTGGACCACAATCCATGATCCCAACCCCATCCAATGGCCCCATGGTCTGTGGCTCCAACCTCAAACTCATAAATTTCTCCCACTAAACACCTACATCCCACTCCAAAAAAATAAATAAATCAGGGATTTATTTCCCTGCCCTCTCAGCAGCACCAGCACTTCCTTACACAGAGTTTTTCCTCCAAACAGGAAGCACAGATGATTCCAGGCTGGAATAGGATAACTCTGAGCACCTGTTTTAATTCCAGAACCCCGCTGGTCTTTAAAGGATTTCCACAGAGCCACAGCTGTCAGCTGGAATTTTTATTCCTCTGTGGAATCCACAAGTTTTTGAGGCAGGCCAGCACAGCAGAAGTGGCCAAGTGACCCTGCTTTAGCCACATTATCCCGTGGGACAGAGAGGAAAACAAAAGCCAGGGAAGCGCTCCACACACAAAAACAGGCTTGGAAATCCTCCTCTTTTTTTTTTCCCAGGGTTATCCAGAATTTCCTTCCTTTTTTTCCCAGCCAGAAGCATTTAAGAAATTAATATGAGCTGTTATAAGACAAGCAGGAAGTGACAACAAGTGGGTTTTTACTGCCTGAAAATCCATTTAGATAGGAAATTCCCTGCCATGGAATTAATCTCATGGAGCACCCTGGCTCCGAGCTGGGTTTCTGTGGGAGACAGGAGCAGCTAAAACCTCTAAAACCTTTTATTGAGAATATGGTTACATCACAGAGCCTTTGAACAAATGAGGGGAGGATTAAGGTTTTAAATTTCCCAAGTGGCCTCACTGGTGGTTCATGCAGTCAGCAAGAGGAAGGGAAAAAAATAAACCCAGGGGTGGGAATAAAAATCTGGGGGATTGGGGGGTTTTTAAACAGCACAAACTGCAGTTGAAAATTGAATTTTAGGACAGTGAAAGTGCTCTGAGGAGGTGGGGGAAGCACAGAGTCAGGGCAAGGTGCCAGCAGGAAACAGGTGGATTAAGTCTTCACTCCTAGGACAGAAAACTTGGCCAAAAAAAAAAAAAAAGGATTAAAAATCACTTTTTCAGCAGCATTCAGGATCCCCTGCAAGGCAGAAAATATGGATCCACGCTCCTGATGTTGTCAGGGTGATAAAAACAGCAGGAAAAGGTTGTATTGATAATTTCTTTTATATAACAATAACAAAAATAAAGTAATACAGCCCATCAGGTGTTCTGCTGCTTTAATTAAAAAATAATCATATTATGACAGAGGCTGCTGATGCCCTGCCCAGTCCTCCCTCCAAAGCTTGGCAATATTTTCCATGTTTTTCTTTGTGCTCCAGGCCCAAAGAGAACAAATTGGGAAAAAATTCCCAAATCCCTCCTGTTCATCTTCCCCCACGAGCAGCACCTGCTCGTTAGACAAGGCCCCGAGTTAAACCCCGACCTGGTTTAAGGTTGCAACCTCTTGAGCTGCAGCCCAGGCTCAAGTGACTCCAGATCAGATTGATCCAGGGGGAAAAAAAAATGAAAAAAAAAATCCCTTCCAGAGCTTGGCTGAGTTTCAGTTTCTTGATTATTTGGGATTTTCTTTTTTAAGGGTGTTTTAAGGTTTGGGACTTTTTGCGAGAAGAGCTCAGATTATGGAGTGAACTCGCTGCTGGTTTATCCTGTTGGATCTCAGGGGGCAAAACTAATGGGAAAAACACTTAAACAGATCTAAAAATTAATGTTTTCCATGTTTTCTTGCTCCCTAAATCCTCCCTGACCCCAAGAAATCAGGGGCTGGTGGCAGCCTGAGGACAATTCCCACTGATTCCATCCCAAATGTTGGTCATTAAACAACAACCCCAGCAGAACAATCAGCCCCATCTCTCCTGCACATCCTGGATTTCCCAGGGAACACCTGCCTGGATCAGCTTCCCACTGGCAAGAAAGAGGAAAAAAACCCCAAAATCTCAGGGAACGAGGTGAAAAGCAGGCACTGGGAAGCTTGGGGATGCAGCCAGCAGAAAAGACGGGATTCAGGAGCAGAGTTTTAGGGATGAGGAGCTGGGAGGGAGCTGCTTAGGGCTGTTTATGGGGCAGCAACAGCATTTCCACCCCTGGCAGGGTTGGACATCCCTGTGTCCCCATCCATGGGCACAGCCATCCCTGTGGATGGGACAGGGATATGGGGCCATCCTCACCTTGCGCGTGCTGCCGCTCTTCGGGCCGTGCAGGAGGACAAGGCCACCGTCCCTGTCCCCATCCGGGCTCTCCTCCTCGGGGGGCATCATCTCCAGGGATGTGACATCCACAGGCTGGGAATGGGGGGCTGGAGCTGGGGGGCTCCTGCTTGAGCTCACAGGGGGGGTTTGGGGGCTCGGTGACCCCACCGGGGTCCAGATCCCAGCCCTGTCCTAATTAGGGGCTGAAACCCCTCCTAAGCCCTGCTCTGTTCTCTTGCAAAGCCCCCTGCCCTCAACATCTGGCCAGATGTGAGCCCACAGCTTCCCTCCGAATAGAAATAATTTAGGGAAAAGAAGGGAAACAAACCCCTTTTGTAAAGCTACCCCAGGTAGGGGGATGTTAAATCCCACCAGATCCTAAATGGGGGATGTTTAAACCCCCCCAAAACCCGCTTGGATAAGGAGGATAAGGGAGTTATCCTGGATAACTGGATAAGGGAAAGAGGGAGTTTAACCCCCCCAAACTCCCCTAAATAGGGGGGTGTTTAAACTCTTACAAACTCCCCCTAAAAGAGTTATTCTAAATGGAACTGGGGAGGGTTTAAACGGAGACCCGGAATGAGAAGGGAGCCAAACCCTCTTAAAACCCCTTTACACGGCTGCCCCAAATGGGGGCGAACCCCCCAATCTCCCTTTTAGAATTATCCTAAATGGGGGGGGAGGGAAGTTTAAACCCTCCCAAAACTCCTTTTCAGAACTACCATAAACACAACGCGTTCAAACCCACCTTATACAGCGACCCCAGATAGGGCGAGGGGTTAAATCCCTTTCCCCTCACAGCGTAAACACCCCCAAAATCCCCCTCCCAAAGATGCCCCAGCAAAAGGGACCCCTCCAAAACCTCCTTCCAGAGCCAAACCACAACTCCACAGCCCTGCCCCACCCTGGGGTGCCCCGGGCCCCTCCGGCCGTGCCCCCGCTCGCCCCCGCTCACCCCCGGTGCCCCCTCAGGCCCCGCCAGCCCCGCAGCGATCGCGGCGGCTCTGCCGAGCGCGGGGCATAAGCAGGGCGGAGGGGCGGGGCTTAACCGCCACGCAACCAATGACAGCGCCGTACAGCATTGATGGACAGTAGCGGTACCCAATAGATGCGCGGAACTGGGAGAAGCGGTGGGGGGGAGGAGCGGAGGGGCCGTTGCCCGTGGCAACGGTGAGAATTAGAACGCGGGTGACGTCACGGGAGGCGGGGTTCTAAGCCCCGCCCACAGGCGCGGCTGGAGTCGGGCCGCCCCTCACGGCTCCGCAGCTGGGTGGGATCCGAGCCCGGGCCGGACACATCTGGAGGATCCCAGCTGAAACAAGGGGCGCCTTCCGCATCCCGACCACATCTGGAAGGCCCCCGACTCCAGCCAGGCGATTCCAGCCGCGTCTGGGCCTATCCCGCACTCGCTGCCTCACATCTGGGTGCTTGTATGTTCCTACCCCGGGCACATCTGGATGAGCCCCCAGTTCCCATCCCAGCCACATCTGGGCTGCTCAACTTCTGTTCTCCACCATCCCCTGGCCACATCTGGGCGGTTCCTCCCTCATTCTGACCCTGCAACCTCCTCCCCCAGCTCCCCCTCCTCCTCTCTTGAAAATTTGGGCTGCTGTGCCCTTAAACCATAGTTTAATATGAAATATAACGAAAAAATAATGAAGAAATAAAATTAAACCCACTTTATTCCTTTTTGCAGGTAAATCCTGCCCCGTATTCCTGCTCTGGACCTTTGTCGCCGACCACAAGAAGGTCCCTGAGTCTTTTACGTGGGCCACAATGAAATTAGTGAGTGATGAATCCCATTCATATCAATGGGACACAGGGAATTCTGTGTGGATCCAGCTGCTTATTGGGGGGAAAATGTTAGCCCAGGACACATTAAATATTTTAGAGGGTGTGGATTTATTTTATAACTGCATTTATTAAGCCAGTCCTGCCTTTCCCAGTTATTTTTTCACATCAGGGTTGTGTGATCCCAGGGAAGGGCTTCTCTCCCTCAAGGATTTTCCAATCCAAAAGGAACAGCTGTAGTAGAAAAGTGGAATTACTGATTAATCTGGAATATTTCATGGATACATCCCCCAACAGCTGCTGTGGTGTCACCACACAGTGCAGGGATCCCATTCCACTCTGGTTTTCCCTAAGGATGAGCCAAACCCACTTTGTGCTCCAATTTTCCCAAGCAGAGCTCTGGGTGGAGCTCCCATTCTAATTCCAATTCAATTTCCTATTGCAAAGAGCATCTACATAGGGAAAAATCCATAAAAATACACAGAACCTCAGCTTAATTTTTAATGGATTCATCCCAGGTTGTGCTTGGGTGGGACTGAGGAGCAAACTGGAGCTGCTCCGGGCTAGGACAGGTTTTTCCCAGCTCACATCCCTGCAGAACCCATAGTGGACATGGAAAACTTAGGAGAAAGCTGAGTAAATCTCATGGAACTCAGGGAAAATGGGAGAAATCCAAACCCAGGCTGTCCTTGGAAGGAGGCGGACAAGGGCGAACAAGCCCCGGCTTGAATTTGTCCTTCCCTGCTCCCTTCCCCGGGGCTGGCTCCCATCCCTGGACAACCTCCACTCATCCAGCCAGAAAGGTGGCTTGCATGTGTTTTTTTCCTGGGATGGCGCAACAGGGATCAAAGAGGCTTTCCCAGATCCAGCCCTTCCTCCGGGGGTTTCCGCTCCCGGCCGCGAACCGGGCGGGACCTTCCCAAGGGAATGCGGGGTGCCCCCCTCCTCATCCTGGCTGGGGATTCCACGTGGAGCAGTGCCCTTTATTGACCCAAATCCCTGAGTTTTCCTGCAATTATGGGATTGGTTTGGGTTGGAATGTGATTGGAAGGTCATCCAGTGCAGAGGGCAGGGAGATCTTCCACTAGAAGAGGTTGATCCAAATCCTTGGATGTTTCCAGGGATGGGGCAGCCACAGCTTCTCTGGGAATTCCATTGCAGCCCCTCACAGCCAAATATTCCTTCCCAAAATCCCATATAATCTGACCCTCTTCCTGTTTAAAGCCATTCCCTGTGTCCTGTCCCTCCATCTCTTGTCCCCAGTCCCTCTCCAGCTCTCCTGGAGCTCCTTTAGGCCCTGGAAGGGGCTCTGACCTCTCCCTGAATCCTTCCTTTTCCCCCTAATTCGGGGAAAGCTTTTGCCCATTATCCCAATTTCCCCCATCCCATTCCCAGGTGTGCTGCTCACACCTGGTTTGGGATGGATGACAACATTGGGAGGTTCAGCTGGGATGAGTTTCTTGATGACATCAGGGGCAGGTTGGAAACAAGGGACTCATCCCATGAAAAGGGCTGGAGAGGAGTGGGATGGGTTTCAGGATGAGGGTTCTGGGCAGTAGGACCCAGTGGGATCTGGACTTTGTGCCCAGATTCCTCTACATCCAACCATGGAGCTCTGATGAATGAGAGGCAGCTGAGAAAAGTTGGATTTGGGGATTAATTTAATTATGTAATTGAAGAGGAAGCACCTCCTGCCAAGTAGGTTTTTCCTGATTATCTTTAAATCCATATTTTCACCCCCATTCTCCACCTGAGTGGTCCAAAGTATTTCCCTGCTTCCCAAGCCTCCTTGCTGAGGAGTTGCTGCTGGAAGGGACGCTCCCAAAATTCAGCTTTTGGGCTAAAACTTCATTTCCCAGGGTGCATCTTGGGCTGGGAGCCTCCAATCAGGATGAGGGACACTTTTAAGGAGTTTCCTGGGAGAGGGGGGACTTCCCTTAGGGAAGCAGGTGGGTGAGGAGTGAGGTCTTCTCCAGGCTGGCTGGGATTGGGAATGTTCTCCTCTACCAGCTGAGCTTCATCCCAGCTGCAGCTGCACGTGCTCTTGGCACAGCAAAGCCTGGTAAAATATGGAATTTTTCTAAGTGTTTTCTACTCCCAAAAACTTTTTCAGGGTATTTTCTACTCCCAAAAACTTTTTCAGGGTATTTCAGACTGTTTTTACTTAACTCTTTGAGAAATACTGGGGGTTTTTCCCTCAATGTAGAGGGTTTTCATGGATGGGGACTAGGAATATGACCTGTATTCCTTGCATCCTCTTGAGTTTCTAGGGAAAACAGGGATTTAGGAGAGTCTGGCTGCTCCATGAGAAGAGGACAGGGGAGGAGTGGTGGTGGGGACTCAATATCTCAATTTACCCAATTTCTCTGCTGTGCCTAATTGTTATTAATTGTGGTGGTGGAAGCTGTGAATTCCTGAACTATTTTAGGGAATTTCCTCTTTTTTTTTCCTCTTATTGCCTTTTATTTTGCCACTTCCAGCAGTTGTTCAGGGACTGAGCTTAAGTTTTTTTCAACATGGGTCCTCATTAAATCTGAGCTTGGCCCTGTGGGCTCCAAACTTTGGGATTGAGCTGTTGGGGTTTCCTTGGAGATCAAAACTGGGGTGGCACCAACCCTGTGCTGTTTCCATCTCATTCCAGTGACCATCCTGGGATTCTCTGCCTTAGCACTCCCAAGAAATTGTGAATGACGGAGCCATGGGGGTGTCAAAAGCCAGCGAGGTGAAGAGCAGCAGCAGGTGGGTACCATGGGGCATGGCAGGGAATTTTGGAGGGGCTCCTGCTTTGTTGTCCCACTGGTTTTCCTGGGAGTTTCATGCTCAAGCAGAGAAATTGCTCCGGAATTCCTTTTGGGAAGCATTTTTTGGTGCTGCTGGGCATAAGGATTAGGAAGTATGGCATCATGCCATGGTTTGTGGTTACTACCAAGGGGTTGGTTTCAGTGGGATCAATTCTTCCTTATCCCAGGAAGCGAAAGAATGAGTTGGAAAATGGGCAGGACAAGCCAAAGGAGCTGGAATGCACAGAGAAGGTACCACACCTCCCTCTGCTTTGGGGTGACCCTTGTAATTATCCCAAAAAAAATCAGTGGGATTCAAACTCATGGCATGAACTTCCTTTTCCTTGATCCTGCTCTGTCCTGGTGTGAAGCCTTCCACGGTAAAAGGGAAGAAGAAAGAAAAATCAAAAGCCAAGGAAAAGCCACTGCAGGAGAACATCATCAGCAGGTCAGCCCTTGGAATGGGCTTTTCCATCTGGGATATCCCAGAGTTGTGCATGGGAAGGCCACAATGTCCAGCTCTGCTTTCCTTGTGTTGCTTTGATTATCAAAAGGAGTTTTTAAAAATAAAGGGCATGGAGTGATGGGAAAAGGGGAATCACCTTCAGCTGAAGGATGGAAGGTTTAGATTGGGTATTGGGAAGGAATTCTTCCCTGGGAGGGTGGTGAGCCCCTGGCAGCTGTTTTCCCAAAGAAGCCATGCCTGCCCTATCCCTGAAAGTGTCCAAGACCAGGTTGGATGAAGCATGGAAAAACCTGGAATAGCAGAAGGTGTCCCTCCCTGTGGAAGCAGCTTGGAACAACATGATCCCTTCCAACCCAAACCATGATCCTAAAATATGTGTGTGTCCCTTCTGTGTCCCCTTTGTGGCCAAGAAGCTCCCTGGAGCAGGAGGCTGTGGATGGGAACGGCCTTGGCTCGAGCCTCTGGAATGGGATCCAAGCTGAGGAGGGAGCTGCACCCTCGGTACGTGGTGGTGGTCGCTGTGCTGAAGGATTGGGGAGCATTCCTGGGGTTTGTTCCCAAGGGAATTGGGAGGGTTCTGTCTTGTGGTCTCCTTCCAGCTCCTGGAAGGAGCTTTTGAGCATCTGGAATTAAATTAAGTAATAAATTTCCTGAGTTTGGGGTGGAATACGTCACATTTTGGTGGCACCTGTGGGGAGCATCAGGATATGGGTGACTCTCACGTCCTAAGCAGGAGGTTGAGATTGGGAATCTCTTCCTCAGGAATTTGGTTTTCACTGCTTTCCTTGTTCATATCCCCTCTGGAAGTGTCCAAGGCCTGGTTGAATAGGGCTTGGAGCAACCTGGGATAGTGGGAAGTGGGAGTGAAATGAGATGATCCTTAAGATCCTTTCCAACCCAAATCATTCCATGATCCTTTCCTAGTGCTGGAGAACACAAATCCCAGGAAATCCCCGCTATATTTTGCTTTTTCCTGTGTTAATTTGTCCTCTTGGTGGAGATCATGGATCTGGACACTCCTTGTCCTGTTGTATAAACCCAGCAGAGATTCTTTTCCTTTTTCCCTCTTTCCATCCTTCTCACAAACAGGATCCCAAATGTCCCCAATTTCCTGGATGGATCAAATTCATGGAGAAGCTTTGAAACCCCCTGTGGTCCCGGCATTCCCAGTACAACCATCAGGCATTTTCAGGCCGGAATGACTTTGGAAGGCCATGGCTCTTCCTGAATTTCCCAACAGGTTTTCTGAAGGATTGTGAATCCAAGAGCAGGCGTGTTCCCAGGGAATGAAAGTTTATGTGGACCTAACCAACCTGTAATTAACTCAGGGTTTTATTTTCCCCTTAATGAGTTCGCCCAGCAGCTTTCACGAGAAATCCCTGTGTGGTTTTGGCTTCCCTTGAAAGCCTTGGGAAGAGAAATTTGGGGAAGTCGGGATTTAGAGTGAGAACCTCGGAGCTTGGCAAGCCCTGGATGAGGCTGGGATGAGTTTTGGGATGCCTTGTGTGGTCAGGAGCAGGAAAAGATGGTTCCAGCTTGGAAAACAAGTGTAAAACCAGTGGGATGGGATTTCCAAAGGACAGAATTTAGGGCTCTGTGTCCCCTACAAGCTCGGTTTCTTTTAGGTTCCCATTTATATTTTGATGGTTTTTTTTCCTTTCTCCAGGATTTCTGGTGGCCTCCATGGGTCACATTTTAGGGCTCTGTGTCCCCTCTGAGCTTTTTTAGTTTTTAAAAATTTCCTTATAGGTCCCCATTTTCCCTATATTATGAAGTTTCTTTCTTTTCTCCAGGATTTCTGGTGGCATCCATGGGTCAGATTTTAGGGATCTCTTTGTGTCTACTCTGAGCTCATTTTCTTTTAGCTCCTAACCCCATTTTCCATACATTTTGATTTTTTTCCCTTTCTTTAGGATTTTTAGTGTCCTCCAGGAGTCAGATTTTAAGGATCTGTTTGTGCCCCCTCCGAGCTCATTTTCTTTTAGCTCCTATCCTCATTGTCTCTAATTTTTTTTCTTTTTCCTTGCTTTCTGCTCATCCTTATTGTATTTCCCACCCCGTGGCTTTGCTCCCCACCTCTCTTTCCCTCTTGCCATCTGCTGCAAGGGTGATTTCATCTTCCAAGCACCTGGAATTTGATCCATCTTTATTTTGGAGCCCTCCCATCCCTTCTGTTCCCTGGATTGCTCTCCCAGCAGTGCTTCCAATGAGCAGGTGGTTGACGAGGGAGTTTTCCTTTATTTATCCATAAAATTCTTTTATTGTGCTGTTGGAAGGAAACCAGGGATTTCCTAACCACATAAAACCTCAAAACTTGGGAAAACCTGGTATTTTGGATTCCTGGATTCCAACCAAGGGGGCTGAGGGAGGTAAAAGTGCTGGTTTGGGGGTGATGCTGCTTTGGGATACCTGTGCCAGGGGACCTTTCCCAAATCCTTGATATTTTCCAGGAGGAGACCAAAGCAACCTCCCCTCAAGGGCCAGCAGCGGGGCTGGAAGGCCCTTCCAGGTGAGTTGGGTCTTTTTTTGGATTAATTTTCTTCCAGAGAACTGGAATTTTGTTCTTTTTCTTCTCCTCCCTGTGGAGCTGCACAATCCTGGTTTTCCCTCCTGGATCGCTGGTGCTTTCCCGGAGCATCTTCTCCACATCCTGGTGTTTTCAATGACTTTAGAGCTTTCCAAAACCAATCCCAAGTGGAATTTGAGGCTCAGTTCTGGGATTTGAGGGTGGAGAGGGAAGTTCCAGCCCCATCCACCCTCCCCAGTCCAGCAGGGTGTGATCGCTCAGGTGCACATTCCTACATAAATTTGGGGAAGTCCTGGTGGGAACAGCCACCCTCCCAAATCCTGGGGAAAGGCTGTTCTTTCCCTCTAGATCCTGGCAGAGATAGGAAACAGAATTTCTAAAGCTGATTAATCCTCTCTGCCTCATAAAAATTCCCAGTTGAGAGGCCTCTAATAAAACCTGGGGAGGAAGGAGCTGATCCCAAAAGGTGCTGGAATTTTGCCTTCTGAGTCATGGATCTGCTCCCTGCCAATGGGATTGGAGGGGCTGAGCGTGTTTTGCAGGATGCTTTTCCCCAAGGAGTTTAGTGGGATTGTGTAACAGTGACCAAAAAGCATCTGGCTCCTGTTTTTTTATTTTGCTTTTTTTTTTTTTTTTGGGAACTTGTTTCCATCCCAAGCCAGCTTGAAGCTTTTCCTTGCTTTGATATCCCACAGCCTGGTAATTAATTATCTCCCTAGATTAATTTATGGAAAGGGGCCAAAATTCGTGCTTTCTGTTGCAGAAATTTTGGTTAAAAGCAGGAATTGTGACTCTTCTCTATTTGGAAGTCCAGGAAGAGAAATCATTATCCTGCTTGGGAGGAGGAAACTGGATTTTCAACTCATTTTTTGGGAAGGATCAGGGCAGCTGGCTGTGCTTCCTAAGGGATCCTGCAGCAGGATCCAGGAGCTGGGAAAAGCAGGGAATGGATCTGATCTGTGGCTTGAGTTTAGCTCCAGGCTTAGCTAGGATGCACCAGAGGATTTGTCTTGGAGGTGACAATGACCCAGAAGGGAAAGGGACACCATCACCTCAACATTAAACTCATGGAGTTCTTGGGGATGGAAAAAATATCCAAGATCACCATTAAACCATGTCCCAAAGCACCACATTTACAGGGTTTTGGAACATTTCCAGGGATGGTGATCCCACCTGGACAGCCTCTTCCAGTGCTTGACCACC
The DNA here is from genome assembly GCF_028551555.1 of Melozone crissalis. Classification (NCBI taxonomy): domain Eukaryota; kingdom Metazoa; phylum Chordata; class Aves; order Passeriformes; family Passerellidae; genus Melozone; species Melozone crissalis. Next base: position 714,988 of record NW_026535780.1, read on the forward strand.
CTTTCAGTGAGGAATTTTTTCCTAATACCTCACCTAAATCCACCCTTTGGAGTTTAAGGCTCAGCCTAGGAGACATAAACTTGGTTTAGACTCTGCTGCTGTTTCCTCATTCTGATTTTGCTTGATTTTTCTGGAATATGAACACCTGGAAGACTCACAACTCCCTGCCTTGGGAGAAATTCTAGGGGCAGGTTGGTGCTTTATAAGGGTTGCAAATCCCACAGAATTCCCAAAGATTCACCTGAGCTCTCTCTGAGCTGAGCAGGGAAATGCTCCTGGGTTCCTCACCTATATGGATGGTGGGGATCATGGATCTGGACAATCTTTGTCCTGTTGTATTGATGAGGCTCCTTCCCTGCCCATTCTGCACTGGAATCATCCCCACAGCCCCAGGAATTGTGTCCCATCTGTCTCCTTTTCCAGTGTGTCCATGGTTGGCCCGATCCCTTCCTTTGTGCTATTGGTGCTGCCAAACCTTTTCTCCTGAGGTTTTTCTGGCAATATTTCCTTAGGACTTCCCCTTTTTTGTCTGGAGACCTTGTGGTTCCGCTCCTTTGAGCTTCCTCATCCCATAAAATCCAGACTGGGGTCATTCCCTGCTGCCTCGGGATATCTCCATCCGTGGTGCTGCCATGGTTGGAGGGAGTTGAGGGAGCAATTCCCTAATTTGGGATGGAAAAGGGGAATGCTGGTGGTGAGAACTGGCTGTGATGTCGTTGTAGGTCCCAGGACCAATCCCAGGGAACAGGACCGGCAGTGGGAGAGCAGCACCTGGAGACCCAGAATGGAATTGGGGTAGGAAAACTGGGGGGAATGTCACCCCTTGGACCTCATCCTGCATCCCCACCGTTCACTTGGGATTTGGGATAACCTCTCTGTTTTCCCAACATCTCTTCCCTTTATTCCCGCTTCCCACAGGTCCCAAGTGAAGGTGCTGCTGGTGGGGTTGCATCCCCCTCTGGAGATCCTTTGGAGAGGGATGTGGGGCTCACAGCTGTGAGGGAGAGTGAGGAGAAGCAGCTGGATCCCCCTATCCCCCAGCAGGAAGAGGATTCCCAAGCCCCAGAAAGAAAAAGAGGGAAGAAACAAGAGGAAAACAAGCAGGAAAGGGGATTGAAGAGAAAAGGAGGGAGGAAGGATAAATTTGAGGATTTGATGGATGGCATTGAGGAGGAGGAGGGGGGTGAAGGCAGGAATTGGGAAGGGGGATGGGGAAGAGCCAAAAAACAGAGAAGCAACAGCAGCCAAGGATGGGATGAAGGGAAAAGAAAGCGGGAGAAGGGGAAAGCAAAGAATCCCAGCAGGGGGAAAGTGAAGAGAGTGGAAAAGGTGGGGAAGAGGAAGAAGGAAAAATTGCTGAAAGAGGAACAAGAGGTGGAGAAAGATGAGGAGAGAGAGAAAGGAGTGGGAGGTGAGGAGCAGAGGGTGGCAAAGGGAAGTGGAAATGGAAAAGGAATTGAGAAGGAGGAAGAGGTGGATGAGAAAGGGGAGGAAGGATTGGGAGAGGGCAGGAGTGGAGGGATGGGGCAGGAGGTGAAGGAGGAAAAGGATGAAGGGAAGGGAGATATTCAAGTGGAAGAGAAAAAGAAGAAGAAAAAGAAGAAAAAGCCAGAGGGGGAAACAGAAGAGACAGAGAGAAGGAGTGAAGAGGAGGAAACCCCAGGGAAAACCGGAAAAAGGAAATCTAAGGAAGGAGATGAAAAGAAAGAGGAAGAAAAGAACAATAAAAAGACTAAAAAACAGAAGGAAGAAGAAAAAGAGGCGGAAAACAAATGGAAATGGTAAATTTCAGCGTGTCTTTGGCAGGTCTAACCCTGGACTGGGATTTTAATTTTATTTTGTGGGGTAAAACAGTGAAAATTCCAATTTTTAGCTATTTAATTTTCCTATATTCCTTTGAGCCTTGAACTTGCCACTCTTGGAAATGGGTGAGAGATCATGGAAGGTCTGGATGCACAGCAGGATTTGTATCATAATTATTTTTACTTTAAAATTTTTTTGTAATATTTATTTCTCCTCCAATGATTTTCTTGGTGCCTATCCTGGGAAGGGACAAGCTCATAATTATTGGAAAGAAATAATAATAATAATAATAATAATAATAATTCCAACACCGCAGCAACTCTATCAGGGAGCTGTAGAGGATCTGAATTCCTTCCGCACTTCCTTCTCCAGCAGATTTGGGATGATCCAGGAAGGTATTTTGTAGGAAAGGATGTTGAATGTGGCTGCGGGATGCTGGATTATTTTTTGAAAATGTGACTTCAGCCACTTGGTGTCACTCTCTCCCAGATCTCCCCAAGATCTGGGAGAGAGCAGGAGGATTTTTGGGATGCTTTTTGGGAGCCTGTGGCAAACCCTGATCTGGGAGGAGCCGTTATCCCAGACAGGGATATCCCTGGAGCTTTGAGGTGGCTCTTGAAGGATCCAGGGTGACGTGAAAAATAAGATTTTATATATTTTTTTCCTAATCAATGCCTTGTTTGGAATGGCTGGATCCTGGCTGGTATGTAGGAATTCAATCCTAAATAATTATCCACAACTACATTTCCCATGAGGAGATTCCCATGTGTTACCCTCATTGGGCTCGGGGGGCTGTGCAAGGTGAGTGTGGGGGATGCTCTGCAGGGATTTGTGATCCCAGAATTTTGGGAAAAGAGATGATCACAGATCACAGAAATGATCCTGACACTGCCTTTCTCTGAGGCTTTCAGCCCAAATTCCAGAAGTTTGTTGGTTTTCCTTGACTATTTAATTTCCTCTGTTTTTACGGTAAAATGCACCTTTGGGTACCATGAATTTATTCCACTCTGCTTCCCATGGGGAAGAAAAAAAAAATCACAAATAACCTTTGCGGCATTGTTGAGCGAGAAACAGGAATTTTGCTTTCTCTGTGTGGAATCTTGCTGTGTTTCCCCAGAAATCCTTGGCTTTTTTTTTCCCTGGAGATGCTGGGATTAAGGGACAGTGCCAGCCTGGCTGTGGGACACAGATCCTTGCCTGTCCCCTGCTGTCACCAGTGCTCTTCCTCTGACCCTAACCTGTGGTTTTATCCCTCTTTTTAGAGTCCTGCTCCTGATTTTCCACTTGGATTTTTTGACATTATTTTTGTAATTTTTAAATTTAATTTTACTGGAATTTTTGTTGCTGTTTTTTAAATCCTCACAGTCAAAACTTGTAGTGGCTTTAAAATCCCATTTGCTCCTGCGGGGAGAAAGATTCCTTAAGATCTTATTTGTGTTAAAATGAAAGTTTTCAATATTTATGAGGCATAGCTTTCCCAGAGAAGCCCTGGCTGCCCCATCCTTGGAAGTATTCCTTGGATTGGATGGGGTTTGGAGCAACCTGGATTAGTGGAAGGTGTCCCTGCCCATGGAAAGGGGTTGGAATGAGGTGGCTTTTAGGATCTCTTCACTCCCACCCTGAGTTCCTCCATGTCACCACACTTCAATTTCATGGATTCCATTCCAGTTTTCCTTGTTTTAAAGAACAGGGAAACTGAGGCAGCAGCAGAGAAGATGGGATTTCACCTGGAATTTTTATCAGCTGTCTCTGCTCTGAGCATTCTTCCAATGTGACCTTGGGAGGAGGTGCCAGATGCCAGATTTGGGATATTCTCATGGACTCCTGTGTGTCTTTTCCAGGTGGGAAGAGGAGAAGAAGGAAGACGGAATCAAATGGATGCAGCTGGAGCACCGAGGGCCCTACTTTGTGCCCCCCTACGAGCCCCTGCCCAAGGATGTGCAGTTTTATTACGATGGTACAGCTGTGGTGGGACCTGGGCCTTGGGGTGGTGCCCTCTCCTTAGGGAAGATGAATATCCCATTGGAAAAGCCATGGGTTCCAGCTGGAGGATCTTACACGTGGTTGGAATTACGGAGGTTTTTGGGGAGCTGATCCTAATTGCTGTTTTTTCTCATTAAGCTGCATTTTGGGTTTGAGTTTGGTCAGCTCATCCATGTTTTCCAACGAGCTGGAAAAATGGGATTTTACTGATCCATGGCCTCAGGGACTGACACATCCAAGGATTTGGCTGGGCTGCTCCAAGCTCCTGATGTCCCCAGGGTCACCTCGCATCACACTCAGGGTATCACTGGCAGGACAGACCCAGGCTTTTGCTGCCTCCAAGTTTTCCTGACATTCCCACTGGGATTCCTGCCATTCCCTGCTCTCAGTTCATCCCTGAGCTCATTTCTGATGGATCAATGCGAGGGGGAAATAAGGATATTGGTGGTCAGCCCAGGGATGCTGGAGATGGAAAGGGATCACATTCCCTTGGTGTTCCTCAGTTCCCTGGGGCTTCCCATACTTTTTTTACTGTAGGAAAAAGGCCACTTTGGGAAAAGGAGGTGCCTGGCAGCACCAGTGGGCACTGCTGGGACATCCATGGGGCTGTCAGGGATTTTGGCTCCATGAGGAGGAGCCTTGAGCAGGGTTTGGACCTGCTCTGTGATCTTTGAGGTGTTGTGGATCTGGGCTGGTGGCTTTGGAATTTGGGATCTTTGATGTTGACTTTTTTTCCTCAAAAATATCACTGTTCCTGGATGGAAAAGTGTTTGTGGACAGGCAACAACGCCAAGTAGGAAGGGCCCATGGATGAGCTGGTGTTTGGGGATTGTCATGGAGCTGCTCCAGAGCCCCATTCCCTTCAGTCCAAAAATCCCAAAAACCAGTGATTCAAGTAGGAATCAGCCATTCCCTGGACATCTCCAGAGGACTTTTTCCTAAAAAAAGTTATTTCCAAGTTATTCTTAGGATGATCTAAGATATTCCTTGGTTTTGTTGTATTTCTCCAGCCAAAGAGCTCAAAAGGGGATAGTGGTTTTGCCTCCAAGAAATGATTCGAGATCCTTAGAAAATCTAAGAAATAATCCAAAATTCTGCCCAGAGAAGGTGTGGCTGCCCAATCCCTGGAAGTGTTCCAGGTTGGACAGGGCTTGGAGCAGCCTGGTGTAGTGGAATTTGTCCCTGCCTCTGTTTTCCCAGGAAAACCCTTGAAGCTGAGCCTGGCCACGGAGGAAATCGCCACGTTTTATGCCAAAATGTTGGATCACGAGTACACCACCAAGGAGATCTTCCAGAACAACTTCTTCCATGACTGGAGGAAGGTACCTTCCCTGGGAGGCCTCCTTGATATCCATCAAACCCATCAGCCCCAGGCTGTGCTGTGGGATGGGGGAATTTGTTCCTTATTTATAGTCATTTATAATTATGAGGTTCTAAATATTTCCATTCTGTTTTTTTTGGTGGGTTTGGGCTGGGATTTTCTTTCTGTGCTCCCTCTGAGTTTTAGTGATGGGTACAGGTGGTGGATCTTGCAAACAGCTCCAAAACCAGTTTGGTATACCAAAGATTAAAGGAATAACCTTTGATCCCAAAACAACCCCAGACTCTTTCCAGGGAATGTTTACACCTCCCAAATATATTTAGTGCTGTCCCTGCAGTTGTGTTTGGGGAGTTTTTTCCATATTAGGTTCTTCCACCCCAGAATTGGTTGTCTTTTTTCAAAGAATGGGTCTCTATTCCCTTTTCCAAGGACAGGCACAAGCAGCAGCTCCATGTGGAATTAGTTTTCCCTCCTGGCTTTTCCCAGCCCCTCTCATCTCTTTCCCAGGAAATGACCTCAGAGGAGCAAGAGATAATCAAAGACCTGGACAAATGTGACTTTGGGGAGATCCACAAATATTTTGTGGACAAAAATGAGGCTCGTAAAGCACTTCCCAAGGAGGAGAAGCAGGTGAGGACTGGTTCCTGTGACACGTTTTGGGAATTTTGTCTTCCTGGTGTTGTGCTCTGAGCTTGGACTTCTTTAACTCAGCTCTGTCTCCATGGCCATTTCCCCTCTCTTCCTGAATTTTATCAGCAGATCTGCACATTCCATGGCTTTTCAGGGTGCCAGTCATCCTTGGATCATGTTTTGGAGTCCTTCCCCGTCCAGAGGATTTTGCCAAGGGAATGATGGCACTTAGACTTCTTGGTTGGAATGTTAAAGCTCCTTTCCCATCCAAACCATTCTGATTTATTTTTTTGGTGGTGTCCTGGTTTCAGAAGCTGAAGGAGGAGGCGGATAAGATCCAGGAGGAATATGGGTACTGCATCCTGGATGGGCACCGGGAGAAGATTGGCAACTTCAAAACTGAACCTCCAGGGCTCTTCCGTGGCCGTGGGGAGCACCCCAAAATGGGCATGCTGAAGAAGAGGATCATGCCTGAAGATGTCATCATCAACTGCAGCAAGTGAGTTTTCCTTGGAAGTGCTGAGCTCCTGGGGCTTCCCTTGGGATTGGGGGGAACTGGGAATTTCCTCTACCCAGAGCTGGGGTCTTTCCATCTTCTAAAATCCCTGTTTTCCACGTCCTGAGAGTGTTTTTCCCTCTGAATTTTGTGAGCTGGAGTGGTCTTAGCCACCCATTTGAAGACCTTGATTCAAAACATTCTCCACCAGTCCAGCAAGTTTTCCTGTTGTTCCCAGCATCCAAATGATAAACACCTGATTGTGGGAAGGGTCTGGAGCATCAGGAGCGGCTGAGGGAGCTGGAAGGGCTCAGACTGGAGAAAAAGAGGTTGGGGGGGAACCTTCTAAAACTCCCTGGACAGGAAGGTGGAGCCACATAGGGCTTGGCTTCTTCTTCCAGAAAAAAAATGATAGGAGAAGGGGAAATGTTCTCAAATTGTGGGAGAGGAAGTTTAGGTTGGATATTAGGGAAAACATCTCCACAGAAAGGGTTGTCGGGCACTGGAAGAGGCTGCCCAGGGCAGTGGTGGAGTGACCAGCCCTGCAGGGGTGTGAAAGCTGTGTAGATGTGGCACTTGGGGACGTGGTTTGGTGCTCCTGGCCGTGCTGGTTCATGATTGGACTTGATCTTGGAGGGGTTTTCCAACTTTAATGATTCCATGTTGGTGGAGTAATTCTTGGTGGATTCTGTGTTTTCTCAATCTCTGACTCACTGAAAACTTCATTCTTCACGGTCTGAGGGCTCTAATCCTGCTCTTCCCACAGGGATTCCAAGATTCCCGAGCCCCCAGAAGGCCACAAGTGGAAGGAGGTGCGCTTTGACAACACGGTCACCTGGCTGGCCTCGTGGACAGAGAACATACAGAACACCTTGAAGTACATCATGCTGAACCCCAGCTCCAAGCTGAAGGTTGGAATAATGCCCTTTGTTAGGTGAAAAAAATCTGGGGAAGCTAGGATGTGGAGAATCAAAAATTATTTTTTTTTTCTGGCTCTCTTAAAAGTGGATAAACAAAATGAGGGAAAGGACAGAGATGATTGTGAAGCATCAAACTTATTCCAAGGAATGGGTTGTTCCTGGCAGAGTGATCCTGGTGCCATGTTGCTCATGTGTGTCCAGGGAAGGCTGTTGGAAGCTGGATGGGGGCTGAAAGGATCCACAGGGACCAGAGTAGGGTTAATTTATACCAGGAAATGGAGGGTAGGAAGAGATGGGATTGAACTCTGTGGGAAGAGAAAGGGGATTTAAGGCTGTTTCCAAGGGCTCAGGAAAAGTGGGAATGCTGCCCAGGTGGACACAACTGAGCAAGTGCTGTGTCAGTCCACTCTGGTGTCCAAGGAGCCACCTTTGGCCATGTTTTGACTACTTGGTCTTTGCCATGCTCTGACTGTGGAGAACACCCTGACTTGGCCAGGATTCAGATCCAGCACGGCCAGCAGAGGGCACAGAAACCCTGGATGAGCTGTTTCTTTTCCAGTTTATTCCCTTCATGGGTTTTTTTCCCAAGAAAACAGTGGGATTTTGTGGGAATCTACAAAATCAGAGGGTTTTGGGAAAGCTGAAAAAGGCAGGCCTCGGAGACAGCAGAACTGTGATTAGAGCCAAGCAGCAGCCCTGAGATAGGTCAGCAGAAAAGCAAGGACAAGTAGAACAATGGTCTGTGTATTAATGCTTGTTTAGAATAACTCCCTAAGCTACAAAAAGTTTATCTAGCGAGATATTGGGAAGTTTGAAGCTTAAAAATGGAGCTCTGTGCATTGTGTTTTAAGGCTTACAAGCAGGTATTGTATTCAAAATAAGCAGACATTGTTTTAACCAAAGGTACGTGTGCTTATAGTGGTTGGATAGAACTACTGTCAATGTGCTTTTGCTTTGTGTGATTGGTCAAAAAACTTTTCAAGTGAGTTTTAACATTAAGTTCTTGGTCTGCTGCCTGGGATGTGAGCTGCTGGCATCTTCCCATTGTCATAACCATATAATGAGACTGATGCTGAAAAATAAAACAGCTCAAGGCACGTTCCTAGCAGTCCCATCCCGTTTGTGATTTGTACATAGACCCCAAGCCAGCAATAGGGTTTCAGCAGGATTTAGATGCTGGAGGTGTTTCTAGAGCAGGACTTGACTGGTAGGGTGGAATAAAGATGGGGCACTGAGTGGAAAATATCCTGGTTTCCATTGCAGGGGGAGAAGGATTGGCAGAAATACGAGGTCGCTCGGCGCCTGAAGGATGTTGTCCACACAATCCGGGCTCAGTACAGGAAAGACTGGAAATCCAAGGAGATAAAGAAGAGGCAAAGAGCAGTGGCCCTCTACTTCATTGATAAGGTATCCACAGCCTCACCCCAGGTCCCTCAATCCATGTGGAAATTGGGAATTCACTTCCCCGATCCACCCCACTGTGTAGTTTTGTGTTTGCTGGTTCTGCCACCCAGGGTAGCTCCACATAAGGAATCTGGGGATGATTATGGAATCCTGGAATGGTTTGGTGGTCTGGGACTTTCAAGATCATTTTGATTTTGATCATTTGAAGGTTGGACTTTCAAGATCATATCATTCCACCCCCCTGCCATGGAAAGGGACACCTTCCACTTGACCAGGTGGCTCCAAGCCCCATCCAGCCTGGATTCAAAAATTTCCAGAGGTGTGGAAAATGAAAATTGTCCCTAGTTGAAGGTGTCCCTGCCCATGGCAGGAGGTTGTAATTTGATGATCCTGAAGGTACCTTCCAAATCATTCTATGACTCTATAGATGGAGATGATCCATCTCCTCTAGTCCCGATCCACTTTAACAACCTGGCAAAGGGGAATTGAGGTGGAGTAGCACAAGATGGATGAATCCTTACTTTCTTTCCAGCTGGCCCTGCGAGCTGGGAATGAGAAGGAGGAAGGGGAGACTGCGGACACGGTCGGCTGCTGCTCCCTGCGCGTGGAGCACATCCAGCTGCACCCCCAGCTGGATGGGCAGGAGCACGTGGTGGAGTTTGACTTCCTCGGAAAAGACTCCATCCGTTACTACAACAAAGTGTCCGTGGAGAAGCCGGTGCGTGGGGCAGGAGCAGAGGAAGTGCTTGGTTGTCTGGGTTCCCTCAGTGTTTATCAGTCCCAAATTTCCAGCCAAAACCTGTTACCAAGATGTGCTTTAACCCTGGAGAACGGGAGAAATTTTGGGATAGAACTTCCAAGGTTGTTCTACTTCATGAGGGAGAAGTTCCACCTCTTGCTGGAGCACCCTCAGATGGCTCACGCGCTTCAGGACTTGAAATGTCTCCATTTATATTAAATAGTTTTCCTTTAGATTTTAATGGTGTTTGTGGAGAAACTGGAATGTCAGAGATGTGAAAGATGGGGGGGGACACCCAGAGGCACCTTGAAGTTGAGAGGGTTGGTGGGATGTGCCAACACGAGGGTGAATCAGAGTCCATCTGGAGGAGGAGAGAGATGAGGGAGATGTCTGGGAGCAATTCATTCCTTGGCCATGACCAGGGCTGTCCTTTCCCCCTCCTCAGGTCTTCAAGAACCTGCAGCTGTTCATGAAGAACAAGGACCCCAGTGATGACCTCTTTGAGCACCTCAATGTGAGTTGTCACCTCAGAGCTTTTCAAACAGTACTGGTGGCCCTGAAGGAGGAGAAGCCAAGCCATGACACCCTTGGCCACCTTTGGTGGTCGTCTCTGCCTTATTTTACCTCTCTGCTCTCCAGGGACATCATTGTCACTGTTTGAACATCTTTTGAGGTTTTTCCAGCCTCTTTTTGCACTGCTTCCATGTGTCCTTGTTGAGGAGCTGGATTCCCGCTCCTTCCCTCCTCCAACTCACCCACTTGGGCTTTTTTTTAGCCTAGGAAGGTCTGCCCACATTTTGGGGAATTACTGGAGGTGCCAGACCTCAGCTTTTTGTTGCTTTTGCACCTCATTAGGGCTCCACAGAAGTGGGAGAGGAATATGCTGCCTTCCCTCCTGGAAAAACCTCCCTCTTCTTCCTCGGGATGGGATATGGGATCGATGAGCAGCTCCATGTTCTCTGTAGAACAGGGATGTGATATTGGATGTGAGGTCAGGAATGATTGATTGGAAAAGACCTCTAAGATTAACAAATCTAGGCATTAACCCAGCACTGCCAGGTCCAACACTAAACCACGTCTCCAAGTGCCAACGTGTGTCCTCTTGCACATAGATGGGCAGAAATTTTTAATTTCCTGAGATCTTTTTGTGGATTTAGGTAAAATTTTTTGGCCAGTTTTGGGTAGCTGATGACCTTACCCCACAAGTAGCTCTAGAAACTGCAGGATTTAATTTTTTGTTAATGCCTAATTTTGGTTGCTTAGGCCGGAGATGGTCTAAAAAGAGATTTGTCCCAGCTTCTGCTTGTCCTATTCCTTCGTGGAATCATGGAGTGGTTTGGGTAGGAAGGGACCCTAAAGACTGTCAAGTTCCAAATCCCCACCATGGACAGGGACACCTTCCACTATCCCAGGTTGCTCCAAGCTTCATCCAGCCTGGCCTTGAACAATTCCAGGGATGGAGCAGCCAGAGCTTCTATGGGAATTCCATTCCAGGGCCTCACCAGCCTCACAGGGAAAAATTCCTTCCCAATAACCTGTCAAACCCTTTGTCATCTTGAAGCCATTCCTCCTTGTCCTACCACTAGAATTCCTAATGGTGAGTTTCCCTACACCTTTCCCTGTTTTTCCCTCCTCCAGACAACCTTCCTGAACAAACACCTCCAGGACCTCATGGATGGTTTGACGGCCAAAGTCTTCAGGACCTACAACGCTTCCATCACCCTGCAGGAGCAGCTCAAGGTCCTCACCAACCGTGAGTTCCAGTGGCTGTGGTGTCTCCAGAGCATGGTTGGGACCAAAGGGCTCAGGAATGTCCATCCATTGCTGTGGGATCCCTAAAACTGCCCATGTCCCACCTGGGCAGGTGATGCTCCACATAGTGGGGTGGGAGTGACATATGGGGGTGAGCAGCAAGTCAGGGATGTTGGTAAGTGAGAAATTGTGAACTTGGGGATACTCTGACTAACTGAGGGCCAGGACAGGGATATTTTCCCTCTTTTCCTTGTGTTGCTGGTTGGTTGCACTGTTTCTGCCTCCTTGGGTATGTGAGGGATGAGTCACAGCACCAGATTGTGATGCTCAATTGTCCTTCCCCAATTCCCAAAATCATTATTGTTCTCCCTGGAGAGAGAATGCGACAGCAACTTGTTTGCCTTTCCTTCTGCTGTATTCCCCGCTTTTCCCAGCTCCTGGAATGGAGTCGGAGTGATGTTTTCATTTCTTTCCAGCTGAAGACAACGTTGCAGGAAAGCTCCTGTCCTACAACCGAGCCAACAGGGCCGTGGCCATCCTGTGCAACCATCAGAGGTCTATACCAAAAACCTTTGCCAGGTCCATGCAAGTCCTCCAGGAAAAGGTGAGACGGACCCAGCTGAGCGATTCCAGACCTAATACATCCTCTATATTTTATTTTTGGGCTGGGGTGATACCTGAAAGAATCACCTTGGTCACGAACATCAGGGATTGTCCTGGGAGTAGTGGATTGCAACCCAGAGGTGGAGAGGGATGGGGTGACCTCAAATACTGGGGGAAGCAACTTAGCACAGAATTTGGGTGAGTTTTTATGAGTTTGGGGCATTTTTCATCACTCTGTCTTCAAACTAAGCTGGGGGCTTTTTGTGATGGCAGCTCTGGCCCAGTTGGATCAAGATCAGGGAAATTGTTTTTTCTGTCTTTTTTGCAGGAGGAGTAGCTTGAAAATACCTTTAATTACCACTTTTAATTGTCCTCAGTTTTTGCTCACACCCCACTGAAGGGCTGGGACTTTTTTGAGGGCTCTGGTGCTGTCACAAATCCCTCAGTCTCAGGCAGGTGCAGAAGATGGAACAGATTTAAGAGCTCCAAGTATTTTTGGCACCTGGGCTGGGATGATATTTTAGAAGATGCTAAAAAATGCTAGAGCCCAGAAAATGCTGCAGGGACAAATTGGGAAGTAGGGTTGGTAACAAACTGAGGAATGGTGTGTGAAGAGGGAGGAAGCCGAAACCTTCAGGGAGGTTGGAAGTGTTGTCTGACTTTTCCACCTTCACAGATTGACGCCAAGAAGAAACAAGTGGAGGAAGCCCAGGAAGAAGTGAAAAAAGCTGAAGATGAGTTTAAGGACACAAAAGAAGCCAAAGCAGAAGTGTGAGTGACTTTTCCTTGGAATCCTCCCTTTTAGAGGGATCCAGAGGGCCCGTGGATGGGGCTGATGTGTCCCCATCAGAACAGAAATGCCCATGTTTGGGATTGGGTCCTTCTTGTCCCATGGAAATTTGGAAGATGGTTAAAATCTTGTGGATGGTTCCCTTGAGGGACACCTCCCACTCTCCCAGGTTGCTCCAAACTCTGTCCAACCTGGCCTTGGACACTTCAAGGATGGAGCAGCCCCAGTTTCTCTGGGCAACCCATTCCAGGATGCTGGATTTTATTTGCCCACCTTCAATGGTGGAAATTCATTTTTTATTGTTAATTTTTAATATTAAAAAAGCATCTCACCAGATCCAAACCCCTGAGAAATAGGTTAGTGCTGAATGGCACCTTTGACTCTGCCATTCCAGAGAATTTCTGGACTTTGGGACAGTCTTTGTTGTTCCTTCTCTGTCCTCAGGAACGTGGAGAAGAAGAAGAAGCTGTTGAAGAGGCTGGAGGAGCAACTGGCCAGGATGAACATCCAGGCCACAGACAAGGAGGAGAACAAGCAAATAGCTCTGGGCACATCCAAGCTGAATTACCTGGATCCCAGGATAACTGTGGCTTGGTAAGTCTGGGGTGTGAAACCATGGAATTGTTTGGGTTGGAAAGGACCTTAAAATTTGTGATGTTCAATGGGCAGAGACACCTCCCACTGTTCCAGGTTGCTCCAAGCTCCATCCAACCTGGCCTTGGAGACTTCCAGGGATGCAGTGGAGAGGACCCTGCTGGGTAACTGGTCTCCACTGGTGTCTTGTGCTCTGCACAGGTGCAAGAAGTTCGGGATTCCCATCGAGAAGGTCTACAACAAGACCCAGAGGGAGAAGTTTGCCTGGGCCATCGACATGGCTGGAGAGGACTTTGAGTTCTGAGCTGGTGCCTCCCATGTTAAATCCCAAATCCTGCTCATTTGGTGCTGTTGGGAAGCTGTTTTGTTTTTTTAATTTGCTGCTGCTGGTGGCTCTGAGGGTTGTCTGAGTTTGGTGCCCTTTTTTTTTTGGATGGAAAAGCAAGCACCTGGATTTCCAGTTGAAGCAGGTATTGCTGATTGGGATGTTGGACTTTGGGAACTCTTAATTCCTCTTCAGAGTTTCCATGTACTTGGCCTTCCCCTGGAGTCCTGGAAGGAGATTAAAAAAGAGCCTTAACTGTGCTGATAAGCAAAATCACGTGTAATGCTGTCTCATTGGTGTAGTGGAGCTGTGCTGCCCTTTCCAGACTGAGTGGGATGGATGGGGAAACACGAGGTGATGACAGCAGGAAAACAGGAACTGCAATAGATAACCCAGGATTGGGTTAGGGATGCACTGGGGGCAAAGGAAAAAATCTCAAGGTTTTACATTTCCAGGGACTTTGTGCTCTTTCACCTCCAGGAGAGGAGAAAGTTGTGCAATTGCAGGGATATTAAATGGAAAAAAAACATGGGAGGGAATTTGTGTCATGTCAGGAGAAGGTAGAAAGGAAGATGTTGGATTTAAAATCAGTTTCACATTGCAGGGAGTTAAAATTCTTGGCCATGAACAAAGAGCATTTTAAGCACCCCCATGTGGTAAAATGTTGTCTGGGTGAACACATCTCACTTGAGGCCATGGTAATTTCCTTATTTTCTTCACTTGGCTCTGGCTCAGCTCCTGTATCCAGAGCAGGATTGCTCTGTCCAGACAGAGGCTTAGGAAATGGGGAATTTCCTAGGAAATAGGATAATGCTGGGCCAGGCTGTGTGGGATGTGTGGTGGGGAGTGGGATCAATATTGCTGGAGCTGCTCCTGTGTTGGGATGATGCCTTTGGCATCATCCTTTCCACTCCAGCTGGGAATGGAGCAGGCAGGGATCAACAGCGTAAACGGTTCTGTTTGCTGCTTAATGGGCTGTTTTCCACATCCCCAAAAAAGGCAGTATCAGCACATTCCTGGCAGAATTCCCATGTCCCAGTGAATCCCAGGTGTGAACAAATGTGGCATTGGCAGCAAAACCTTCCTGCACCTCAGGGCTGATGTCCAGGGCTCCGTATTCCAAAGCTCCTGGTGCTTCCTGTGTGTTTATTTCCACTCATTCTTGTGTTGAATTTCTTGCTGTTTTGGTTGGAAATTGAGGTCTTGGAATGCATTCTCATTAAAACCAGGAGTGATTTTGGAGGTTTTTTTGCAACTCATTCCACATGTGGTTGTGGGTGTTCCATCCCCGGAAGTGTCCAAAGCCAGGTTGGATGTGCCTTGGAGCAACCTTGGATAGGTGTCCCTGCCCATGGCAGGAGCTTTAAGGTTCCTTTCAATCCCAACCATTCTGGAATTCTATAAAATAAAGGAGTAATTACAGAAAGGCTGAGCTGTTGCTGTCCCAAATGGTCCTGTCCATCCTCACCCTGTTTTTCCTGGAGTCCTCCAAGTGTTTCTGGCAATATTCCATGGACCTTTCCCATGGCCTAATGCCCAGGAGCTTTTCCTACTGCTCAGAATCCTGTGGAGCAGGATCATGCTCCCATCCCAGAGAGGAGGATCCCTCTCCCACTCCAATAATTTGGGGTTATTTGGCAGCTCCAGGCAATGCTGATGTGCTCAGATGACCCCTCCTCACTTTGTCCCTTCCAGGCATGGTTTCAGCTCTATTTTTCCAATGTTTTCCTGAAACATTGCACTCCATCCCTGGAAGTGCTCATTAAAAACCTCTGGAAATGGCACTTGAGGATATGGTTTAGTGGTGAACATGATGGTTGGACTTGGTGATCCTAAAGGTCTTTTCCAGCTTTCTGTGGTGTTGCAGGCAGAGGAAAACCTGTGTATTTTTGGTAGCCCAAGATCGTGACAGCATTTGGTGAAATTCAAAGTCCAAAGTTTAGCATTTTTTCCGTTGTGATTACTTCCTCTTTTTATTTAAAAAGGGGAGGTTGTGGTTTGTGACAAAACCAGAAATGACACCTTCCCATGTGATTTCTGGTTGCCTAATTTGCTTTTCATAAAAGCCTTCTTTTTCAGTGTGGGTGGGAGGGGACCTCACCCAAAATCTACCAGGGATGAAGGTGACTGCTCAGGCTGGTACTGGAATTTAGGGCTGTTCTAGGTGCATAATGGAGCTTTAATAAAAAACAAAAACAAAAAAAAAACAACAGAAAACCCACAAAAAAACCCCAAACAAATGAAAAAATTCCCGAAAACCATGTGAGGGTTGGGAAGCTTGTACCCTTCCTGCAGCCTGGGGATGTCCTACACTGATGGCTCTGGGCAGTGTTGATAGAGGAGCTGTTGGAGAAGATAAATTTAGGGGTGGGAGGAGGTGATGAGAAGTTCCTCTTGTTTCGTTTTGGTAGCTGCTGCCCCTGCCCAGGCTCTTCCCAGAAAATCCCGTGTTGGGAGAATCTCTGGAGGGCTCAAGTTCAACCTTCTCCTCAAAGGAGAGTCAAATCTGGCTGGGTTGTTCTGTGTTTTCTCAAACTGAATTTCAATGTTTCTGTGCAGGGAGATTCCTCCACCGTCTCTGACTGTTTTGGAAATGAATCACTGCCCTGGCAAAGCTTTTCCTTCCCTGTGTCTGGTTGGAGTTTCCCTTGATGCATCTTAGAAGCGGCTGCTTGTCCTTTGTGCAGAGCCAGAGCCAGATTATCCTTGGACATCAGCTCCGTAATTGTCCCTGTTAAAGGCAGCAACTCCATCCTCCCTCAGCCTGTCCTGTTGCATGGGATCACTCAGCCCCAAATTCTGGGACTTGGAACTTAAAGAATCGCGGAAGGGTTTGGGTTGGAAGAGATCTTAAAAATCATGGAATTCAACCCACTGCCATGGGCAAGGGCACCTTCCACTACCCCAGGTGGCTCCAAGCCCTGTCCAACCTGGCCTTGGACACTTCCAGGAATGGAGCAGCCAAAGCTTTTCTGGGAAACCTGTGCCAGGGCCTCCCCACTCTCCCAGGGAAGAATTCCTTCCCACTATCCCATCTATCCCTGCCCTGTGACAGTGGGAAGCCATTCCCTGTGTCCTGTCCCTCCATCCCTTGTCCCAGCTCTCCTGGAGCCCCGTCAGGCACTAGAAGGGGCTCTGAGGTCTCCCTGGAGCCTTCTACAGGCTGGACATTCCCAGCTTTCCCAGCTGGGTTCCAGCCCTTGGAGCATCTCCATGGCCTCCTCTGGATCTGCTCCAGCAGCTCCATATCCTTGTGCTGATGATCCCAAAATTGGATTCAGTGCTTCAGCTCTGGTGCCCCCAATCTGAGGATGGCTTTACAAGCAATTCCTCTTCCCACCGAAGCTGTTTGAGCAGCTGGAAGCTCCAGTGGGATCCATCCCTGCTCATTGCTTCTGTATCCAGCATCCTGGAGCTTCAGGAACACAAATCCATTGGCCTGAGCTGTGCACATCACAAACCTTCCCACGTCTCTCTCAGAGGGATGAGTCAGAATCTTGCTCCCTGTCCAGCTGATTATTGGTCCTCATGGATGAAAAAAACTCATCAGCCTCCTGTTTTCCAGAGCCACATTCTATAGCTTCAGTTTGGCAGGGCTCCCCCCCTCCCCTGGCCCATCAGATGATCTAAATAATGGAATCCTTTAGGTTGGAAAAGCCCTTCAAGTTCATCAAGTGCGGCCGTTTAATTGCTGTGTTCACCACAAGACAGTGTCCCCAAGTGCCACATTTCTGTCTTTTACATCCCTCCAGGAATGGTGACTCAGCCACTTTGGGGAAGGGAACTCATCAGCTCTGCTTGGCTGCTCTCTCATCTGCTTAATGATGGGGCCTTCAGACTTGAGGAAAAGTGTAATTTCGGCTGATTTATCTTAATTAGTGCTGAGAGGGGAGGGGAGGTGATGGAGCAGTTGCTGCTCAGCTGCTGCAGTCCCTGGAGTGATGGGATGAAGGGAAAACCACCCACCTGAATCCTGCCAGACTCATAAAATATGGGAAACCCCGGTGGGGTTTTGAGGAAGAAAAAGGTGAAGGATTTCCAGAGGGTTTTTCCTCCCTGCCCTTCTCCCCACGAGGTCTGATGTTGTAAAAATGAGGAGGAAAAAAAAAAAGGGAAATACAGAACAGAAACTTTGAAGGGAATGTTTTGTCAGTTTGAGAGGAAAGGGAAGGACATTTGAGGCTGTGGCTGCTGTGATTCAGATGCTGTCTCTGAGCTCAGTGAATGGAGACGTTTCCTTTTCCAACCTTTTTTAAGTGGGAGACAAGAGAGCGTGGCTGTGGTTTGGCATAAATAAAACATGTGCTGAAAGAGCTCCCTGGATCTCTGTCTCTTCACAGTCAGCCAGGCTCAGATGGATGGAAAATCAGCCCCAAGTGCAGAGCCATTATCCCAGGCCACGTGTTGGGAAGCGCTGATGCCAAGGAAAGTGGCTGCAAGGAAAGCAGCCTTGGGAGAAATCGGATCCCTGGGTTAAATTGAAGGGCAGAGGAAAGGCTTCCAAGGAAGGATTGAAACTCCAGGATCTCAGGTTTTTACCCTTTGAAAGAGCTGACACTGGCTGTGGGGTGAGGGTGGCTGCACATCCTGGGTCTCCCACTAGGAATGAGTGGATAACATCCAGCCTGGCTCTTCCTATCCCTATTTTTGGCCAGTGGACACCTCTGTTACTCAAAACAAAATAAAGAATCAGGAAAAGCTCAGCTGAGTTGTCCCAAGCCCTGAGATTGGCTTTTCCAGACTTTATTCCTGAGCCATTGCAGGCTGGGACAGGAGAAATCCCAATAAATCACTTTGTTAATATTCTTAATCCAACCTGGGATTAAGCTGCAATTGTGATTTGATTGGCTTGGCTCAGGAATAAGCTTTGGGATAAAGGCTGTCCCAGCTGCAGGGAGGCTCCTAAATTCCTTCTGCTGCTGTGAGCCTGGAAGGAAGAGGGATTGTGAAATCATGGATTGGTTTGTGTTGGAAAGGACCTTTAAAATCATGGAATGCCATCCCCCTGCCATGAAGGGCCTTGCTCCAAGCCCCATCCAGTACTTCCAGGGATGAGGGCAGCCACAGTTTCTTTGGGAATTCCATTCCAGGGCCTCACCACCTTCACAGGGAAGAATTATTTTCCAATATCCCATCTGACCCTGCCCTGTGGGAGTGGGAAGCCATTCCACCCGTCCTAGTGTAAAAGGTGCCTCTTCCAAGTGACGTGATGTCTCTCTAGACTGTAGGAACTTCCACAGGTTCCCTGGGATTGCCCTGTGTTGCAGGAGGCAGACGGCTGATTAGTTCCCAAAAAATTTCCAGGTGGGTGGGTGGCATCCAGGCTGCCCCTCCTCTTGGAGACAAGGCAGATTTTCCTGGCAGGATGGGGCAACAAGGAAGTCTCCAATCCCTTCCCAGGGTCACTTGGAGTTGAGCGAGCTCATTCCGTGGAATCTCTCCCATCTCTCTCTCAAGGTTTTGTTGGGATTTTCTCTACTTCCGTAGGCTGGATTTGACAAGGTGGAGGAGAATGGGGTGGCAATTAACTCAACCAGCCTTAATTTGGGCTCCTGTTCCAGTCTGGACTCTCCCCCAGGCAGAAACAAATTCTGACTTTCCCACAGTTCATTCCTGGTGCAGGAAGCAGCACTTCAGTTGGAGGAAGCACCTGGAGGGCTCAAATCTCCATTTCCACCCCTCTCCTGAGCATCCCTGGGTCCAATATTGGATTTCTGACAAAACCAGGCATGAAATGAACTCAAATGCCCTCAAAGCAAATTCTGCTGCTGCTGGGGCTGGGAGTTGAAGGTGGTGAGGGGAGATAAACTGGACCCAGAAGGTCTGGCTGCTCTTCCAAGCCCAGGAACTCGGCACAATCCCTTTTTTTTAAAATTTGGCTTCTCTTCCTTTGCCTGTGGGACCCTCCACTGGATGGCTACAGCCACAATTTCATTCCATTTTTCCTCCAGCCACTAGGGCAGGCTTTGGAGTGTGGCCCTTTCAGCAAAAACCTGGCTGAACTGAGGCTGCACAACCCCTGACTCCCTTTTGTTATTAAAGAAAAAGCTCTATGTATTTTTTATTTATTTTATTTGTTTGATTTTCCTCTATGTTCTCACATTTGACAGAGCTCCTCCAAGGGGCTGTGCTGGGTCATCCTCGCAGGGCCCTCCTGTGTGCTGGGAAAAATAAAATAACACCACAAAAACGACAAAAGCAGGAGATAAAATTCCAGAAATAGAACAGAGAATTGTTCAAGCCAAGCCTTCCTGTTTGAGTCCAAGACAAGGTTGCTCGTTATCCCTTTAATTTGGGATAACAAATTTTATTTTCTATGGATACTCCTCTGCCCCGCTCAGGTGAGACCCACATATCTGGAGCACAGTGTCCAGATATGGGATCAGAAGGATGTGGAGCTGATGGAGCAAGTCCAGAGGAGGCCCTGGAAATGCTCCAAAGGCTGGAGCCAGGCTGGGAGAGCTGGGAATGTCCAGACTGGAGAAGAGAAGGATCCAGAGAGACCTCAGAACCCCATTCAATGTCTGAAGGGGCTCCAGGAGAGCTGGAGAGGGACTTGGGACAAGGGATGGAGGGACAGGACACAGGGAATGGCTTCCCACTGCCAGAGGGAAAGGATAGATGGGATTTTGGGAAGGAATTATTGGCTGTGAGGGTGGTGAGGGGCTGGAATGGAATTCCCAGAGAAGCGGTGGGTGTTACTGGATCCCTGGAGGTGTCCAAGGCCAGGCTGGGTGGGGCTTGGAGCAACCTGGGACAGTGGAAGGTGCCCCTGCCCATGGCAGAGGTGAAACTGGATGATCTTTAAAGCCCCTTCCACACAAACCCACACAAACCATTCCCTGATTTTACTACCAGGTCATCAGCTTTGAGTTTGTAAAACCTCGGGATTGAGGCTTCCTAGATTTGCTCAGACTGAGTTTGTCTTGACCTGCCTGCAGCTTTTTTTTTTTTTTTTTTTTTTTTTTTTTTTTTTTTTAATCTTGGCTGAGTGGGGAGAGCAATTTTCCTAATTGACCAAGTGGTTCTGGCTAATTAGCTCTGCTTTTGTTTAGCTTTGCATGGAGCAGCTGTAGATTTGTATAAATAGAAGCACCAAGCCATAACTCAGTGCAGGATGAAGGATTTGTGCCTCTGATTCAAGGACACAGAATAGGGAAATTCTGGCTTGGAGGCCTGGAGGAGGGGAAATGTGGGATGGGAGAGAAGGGCAGGTATGGAGCGATTGGATGGGGTGAGGCCCTGGCACAGAGCAGCTGTGGCTGCCCCATCCCTGGAAGTGTCCAGGGCCAGGCTGGATGAGGATCTGAGTAACCTGGGACAGTGGAAGGTGTCCTTGTCCATGGCAAGAGGCTGGATTGAGATGACCTTCAACAACACAAACCATTCCACGATTCTATGAGTTGTCTTCAAAACAGGAATTAACATTCATGGAAAAGCCTCCATCCGGATTTTCTCTGTTGTTCTGCATAGGATTAGTCTTTATTTTCCTGGAGTGGGCAGCACTTGGACGATCCTTGAGATGCATTTCCACCTTAGGATATTCTGTGGAGTCACAGGAGAGAAATCCACATGGGCACAGTGGGAACAAGCCCTTCCCAAGGCTCCAGGATTGACTCCAACTGGAAAATCAAAACTGGGGTCCTGGTCCTCACAGAGTGGTTTCTCCTGGCTGGATGCAGCACCATGGAAATCCAGGAATTCCCATCCTGGGGTGTTTAGGAAGTCAGTAGAGAGGAATATGTTAAGAGCTGGGCTGGAGATTGATTTTCCTTCTCCTTGCTGTCACAGCTCTCAAAAAAACTTGGAGTGCCCTTGGAAGTTTCTTGTCCCATCCTGATTCCTCAGAATCATGGAATGGTTTGGGTTGGAAAAGCTCATCTGGTTCCATCCTCTGTGGGTGGGGGCAACTTCCACTGTTCCAGGTTGCTCCAAGCCCCATCCAACCTGGCCTTGGGCACTTCCAGGGATTCCAATTTATATGGACAATCTGTGCCAGGGCCTCACCACCCTCACAGGGAAGAATTTTTTCCCAAAATCTCATATAAACATTCCCTCTACATCTACCATTAAAAAAAAAAAACCCAAAAAAAACCAATTCCAAGATGTTTATTGTTTATTCTCTTTTTGTGGAGAGCTGACTCATAGCAGGGCTGGTGGCTGGGAACAGGTTGTTCATGGAATTACACAGGGAATAAAACAAATGGAAGTGAGTAGGAGGAAGATGCAATCCAGATCAGCACAGCTCCAGCTCTCTGCGTGTCTCAGCCAGATGGAAATTTCAGGAGGTTTACGGGAAAAAAGTCTTGAAAAATAATGGATTTACAGCTCCAGTGGTATTGTTCCTGTGTCCTCTCTGGAGAAGGTCTGGGATTTTGGATTTGAGATTTTCAGGGATGGTCCTACTTGGTCAGGTCAAAGCCATGCTGAGGAACACATTAACAATTAAAAACTGTGGACAGCTGTTCAATGGCCCTTGAAACTGTGCATGGATTTTCCATGTATTATTAGTACAGATTCCATGACAGCTCTCCTGCAGTGATTCCAGCCCCAGGGAAGCGCGAAGGGCTGTTGGATCCCCCCATTAATCCCCAGGTGACCTAATCCAGATCCAGCTGGATTAGGATTTGGGCAATACAGGAGCCCCAAAGGCACCATAAAATCACGCAATATCCATCACCAGGGATTTGGGATGGCCCCGGGGTACCATTTTCCTGCCCTGCTTGCAAGAGAGGAAGCCAAAGGGCAAAGTCTCAGGATTTCAACACCTTGGTGTATCCCAGCCCTGGGCTGCCCACGCTTGGTTCCTGATCCTGAGTGTCTCTTCCCCATGGAAATAGACATGGAGAGCATCCAGGAATGGGGAGAAGTGTGGGGGATTGGCAGGAGCAGCCACAAGGATCAAGTCCTTCCATGATTTAGGACTTAAGCAAAGGACTTAAGCTTGTGTGGGATGAACTCCAAGCTCCTCTTGGTTTCCCTGGGATCTGAACACCTGTGAGGGTCTGAGGTGAGGCCAGGTCTGTGTTGGGGGCATGGTGGTGGCAGCTCACCTCGGTGTCCTGATTTTGACAAGGTCACAACCAGGCAGGATGAAAAGAATGAGCCTTGCAGGATCAGCACAGAGAAATCCCTGTGGAGAAGGGATGGGAAAAAAGAGGGTGGGAAAATCACTTTTCACTGTTGTTGGGTTGAGGAGGGGAAGAGCTGGAGCTCTCACTCATCCGGGAGATGCTCAACACACACAGTTCCTCTTCTGCCAGGGCCACATGTCCTTCAAAGTGCTGCAATTCCTGGCAAAGAGTGGTGCCATATTTGGCCTCTTCCTCCCTCAAAAACTCCAAAAAAAAATAAAGGATGGGGAGCAAGACTCTGCAATTGCTTCAATGGGTTTTGTTTAGGGCTGGAATATCCCTGGAGCTGAGAATCAATTCCATCCTGCGACATCTGATGCGCTAGGACTGGGTGGGGAATGGCAAAACAGAGGGACAGATGGAATTATCTGGGAATCCACCTGAGAAGGGATGAGGCAGGTGTGTCACCCTCTGACCACAGGGGAGCTGAGTGGGTAAAAACTTCAGGACATACAACAGGAAAAGGTCCCACGATGTTTCTGTCCTTCCTCATCCCTGGGTTTCCTACATGGAGGAAAAAAAACTTTTCTGGGGCCATTTTTGAGAAGAACCTGATATAAGGCTCCCAAAAAATGAGCATATCCCTCTTCCTTGACTTCCAAACTTTGATCTACATCCAGGAAGATTCAACAGCCAGAACATTCCAGAGAGTCAGGCAAACAAAGCCACATTTCCATGGCTCCAACAACACAGTGTTCCAGAGCCAAGAGTAAAATCCAGGATCGAGTTCTCATCCTGAAGGACGTGATTCAAATGCCTGCAAGGGCCTGATTTCCAAGGATGAACCTGAACTAGGGAAATAAACAGTTGCTAGGAACATCCCTGCTCTAGAACATCATCCACAGCATTTAATTAGTTGGTTTAATTGTTGGCACATTCCCTGGCAAGGTTCTAGGATGGATCAACCATCATTACTCCATGGAATACCTGAAATTAAACAGAAGAGGTGGCACAAAGGAATGATTATTCCCAAGAGGCTGATATCCACCTCTTGGCCTCTGTGCTGGAAATGGTCCTGGAAGAGCTGAATTTACTGCCACAGCTGTAGCCTGTGGATACTGGGACACCTTTTTTCCAGATCTTTGCCCTGACCCAGCCAAGCCTTCCATGCTCCAGTCATGCTGCTTCCATGTGCTGGCCATCCAGGGTGACACCACCATCCTGAGGAAATGCCAGCCATGGCAGCGCCACACCTCACACCTGCATCACACATCCCCAAGGCTGGGATGGTGACTTCCCAAAAATCTGGTTCAGTGGGCCACTGGCAACCCCCAAAATGGGAATTGACCCATCGTGCACTTTTGTCCATCACCCCACTTGTCCCTCAGGCCATTCCTGCCAGTGGAGCTGTGGTGGACCACTTCCCATGGCCTTGAAGAGCCTCTTCTGGCTGTCAGTGAGGAGCAGATTTTAATCTGGATTTGGTGATTTCTCTCTGGATCTGTGTCAGGCAGGAGATTATTTGTGTCATCGCTCCTTGGAACTGAGGGAATAAACATCGTTAATCATGGAATGGTTTGGGTTAAAAGGGACCTCAAAGACCCTTGTTTCAACCCCTTGCCATGGGCAGGGACAATTTCCACTATCCCTGTCCAACCTGGCTTTGAACACTTCTAGGGGTGGAGAGTCCAAAGTCCTGATCAAACTGAAGAGTAACACAATTATTTTCCCATTTTTTTCCTCAAAAAAATAGCCAGAACTGGTGAAAACAAAAGGATAGAGCTTTTCCAGGCTGCTCCCACTGCTGCAGGACGCAGAGCCTTGCCTTCCCAGGCTGACTTCCAGACTCCCCCAAAGAGTCACCCCTGATGCCACGATGAATCAGGCTGGCCAATCCTTATTCCCTGGAACAGGTCCTGCTCTTTGGTCACTGCCTTGTGACACCTGGCGGCACGGACACACGGACACACCTCCGGCATTCCTGGGGCACACCGTCCCCGAACCTGGCATGGCTTCATCTCTTGGGCAAGAGATGTGGTTTATCCTCCCCACACCCAGGTGTAGATCCATGGGTGAGGATTGGCCAGTGCTCCTGAGGTTATCAGGCATGACTTCCCCATCCTGTTGATCCAGTTTTACGTCACCAGAGCTGGTGGTGTGAGAAACCTCCAAAATATCTGTGAATCAAGCAAAAAAAGCTCTCTGCAAGATTTCCCCCAACGTTTTTTTTCTTGAAAAGGAAGATGTGGTGGGTTTTGGTGTCTCTTTGAATGTCCTATGGCCATGCCTTCACTGTGGTCAGTGATTGATCCAGTGACGGATGTTCTGAATGTCTTGGATGAGCATCTCCTCTGTTTCAGGGAATTTTGTTCACCTCACTTGGCTCCTGACAAGAAAATCATGTTGACCCCCAATCATTTTAACCCTTGCCTCATCCATCTTTCTTCCATGTGTTTTTGGACCCTCTGCCTCTTCTGCTTTTCCATCTCCTAAGTCCCAGGCTGTGTCAGTCTCTGCTCTCTTTGCCTGCAGGCTGGAGAAGGAAGGGATAAGCAGACACCTGATGGCCCAAGTGGCTTCACTCCAAGGGGCTCCTCTTGCTTCACCGTCTCTGCTCCTTGGTGGCTTGGTGATTCATGGAGGTGTCAGCTGATGTCCAGCACTAGACATCCTGATAACTCCTTCCTTGGAAGCACAAGTGGGACAGGCAGTCGGATTGAAGCCCCAGAAGGGATGAAGTTATCAGCTCCATCTCCTCCCCTTTCATGCTGAGAAATTGTAAAGGCTGGGGATGTTTTTGTCTGACTGGTATTAAACAGGACTTTGATTTGGATGCTCCATGAAAAATGGGACAAAGATGTTTTTAACCCTTGCTGGAAGTGTTCAGAGCCAGGTTGGATGGACACACTGCAAAGTGTCCCTGTCCCTGGCAGGGGGTTGGAATGAAATTGTCTTTAAAGTCCATTCCAACCTAAACCATTTGATGATTTTATGATTTAAGACTTTGTAGGTAACCAAGTGATGCATTTCCTGTTCCCGTGAATATCCACCTTGGTTTACCCTGCCTGTAGATGTTGGGAGTTCTCCAGGTCTAACCCTGGAAATGGACTTGGCATAATCCACCCAGATAATTCCATTAATTTATACCACTTGTTCCCATTTTCCTTGGAAAAAAGGAAATAACCTGGCCACAGATGCAATGATCAGAACAAAACCCCCACCCAGACATCAACAGCACTGCTGGCCTGACCAGAGATAAATTAAAGGATTAATCCCAATACATGGTGTGAATTCCCAGAGTGCTTTCACTGCTCCCTGGAATCGCCAGCCCAGCCTGAAGGCAATGCCGAGGTGAGAAAACAACCCACAAGCATTCCTGGCCTCTCATCTAATCCATGATCCCTGCCCACTCTTTCCAAATCATTGGCTTCCTCATCACCCCGTCCAAAGGCAGGGGAGATTTATATCCTGTCCCCAGGTGAGGGTGTTTTTCCTGGGCTGTGGAGACGACCAGGAGAAGATGAAGTTCTCCCTCCTTGCGGTGCTGGCTTTGGTCCTATTTGCAGCTCAAGGTGAGGTTTGCTCCTAGATAAAGTATAGCTGGGTGTTTTAAAGGTAGGAATGCCTCATATCCAGGGGGAGAAATCATGGAAGAGAGCTCCTCAGCTCTTGGAACGGTGCAGGTGAAGGATACAGTGCTCGTCTTGGGGTTGTTTATCTAGAATCTCAATCCGGGTGTGTGAAAAGTTTAATTTTTAGTTGGAATTTTCCTTGTCCTGTTGGATTTTTTATGGAAACAAGACAGAAAAAAGGAGGCAGTTCCCACTGGTCTGCCTTTGAGAGACTTTCCAGGGTGTTGTCCTGTCGGGGTGGTGGAAGGCTGTGGTTATTCCTAAATCTTGATGAAGACAGCACAATGCTCTGTGTTCCTGGTCCATGAGGGCCACACCTCCAACATCTGGCCCTGTGCAGCTGTTTATACCCATCTCCAAGAGCCCACAGCTTGCTGACTTCAGAGATTTTGGGACAAAATTGGGGAATTAGGGAGAAGTTGGGATGTGGGCTGAATGGGTTAATGGTGGTGGGTATTTGCATAGTATTTGTGTTGTAGATGGTGCATTTTATTTCATGGAGAGATGGTAAATTAAATCAGAGCCTTCTTTAAGGAATATGATCCCATATCCTCTATACAGCAGAGACAATAAACCTTTCCCTCATTTTGGAGAGCAGGACAGGCTTTGCCAGTGCTTGGAATTGTGCCACACGTCTGGTGCAGAAAAAGAATTCCTTGGAATAGTTATTTCTGGCTCATTGTGGCCTAAGAATACCTTTCTGCTATTTAGCTTTGTTCACTCACCATAACAGTGATCCTGACAGATTTCCAACTGTTAACAAGGCCCGGGAGACAGGGAGGTTGTCCTCAGTGCCAAAATGAAGCCTGGTCTAATCCACGTTGGATTATCCAGGCAGTAAAAATTAAGCATTCACTGCGTGTGTTTTCGGGCTGAATTCTCACAGCAAAGAGTAAGAAATCTTTCTCCTCGTCTTCTCTGTCCTTTAATCAAGGTTCTGGATTTATTTTTGGGGGCATTGATGTCCCACCCAAAGACAAAGGCGTGGGAGTCTGGCTTATCTAAACTGTGGAGGTCCCAATTAACCCTCTTCATCTGCCAGTGCATTCTGCCTAATTAGGCTGCAGTTTAATAGTCCCCAGCAAGTAGAAAAAGTGACTCCAGGGCTTGGGACATCCTTGGAAACTCCTCCAGGAGTCCCTGCCCTTCCCTGCTCCAAGCATCACACCAAACTTGGTGCCCTCGGCCTGTCAAATTGAAGGAGGGGAAATTTAGGTTGGATATATGGAAAAAATTCTTCCCTGTGAGGATGGTGAGGCCCTGGCACAGGATTCCCAGTGAAGCTGTGGCTGCCCCATCCCTGGAAGTGTCCAAGGCCAGGCTGGATGTGGCATTGGAAGAGTGGACTGGGTCTTTCAGCCCCATGGCTTTTATCAGACCTGAACCTTGTGTATTTAATATTCCATGAAAAGTAGGGGATGATTTTTGCTGCATTTCACAGAATCTAGAATCATTTAGGCTAGAAAAGATCTCCAAGATCCTCAAGTCCAACCTTTGATCACCACTGGAGCTCTGAGTGCCACGTCCAGGCGTTCCTTGGACACCTCCAGGGATGGGGACTCCAGCACCTCCCTGGGCAGCCCCTTCCAGTGCCTGACCGCCCTTTCCATGAAGAAATTCTTCCTGATGTCCAACCTAATGTAGTTTGAGGCCTTTTCCTCCTTTCCTGTCCCTTGTTCCCTGGGAGCCTGACCCATCCCTCGCTGCACCCTCCTGTCAGAGAGTTATGGAGAGCCAAAAGATCCTCCCTGAGCCTCCTTTTCTGCAGGCTGAGCCCCTTTCCCAGCTCCCTCAGCTGCTCCTGGTGCTCCAGACCCTTCCCCAGCTTCATTCCCTTCCCTGGACACACTCCAGCCCCTCAGAGTCTTTCTTGTCATGAGGGGACAAAACCAGACACAGGATTTGAGGCACGGCCTCAGCACAGAGGAACAATCCCTGCCCTGCTCCTCCCAGGCCTCAGCACAAGCCAGGATGATTCCATCTCCCTCTTGCCTTTTTTTGTGTCTCTTCCTGCAGCAAATTCCCTGTACTGCTACACCTGCAATTGGGAGCAAAGCAACTGGAGCTGCCTGAAGGCCGAGAAGTGTTCGGACAAGGACGAGTACTGTGTCACCAACGTGGCCTCTGTAGGAATCGGTAGGTGCTGCCTCTGGATCCCCTCCTGGGCACTCAGGAATGGGATGTGAGATCTGGGCTGGATTTGTGATGGGCTGAGGAGTCGCTGGGAAGAACAAGTTGGAGGTGGAGGCCTTCCTAACCCAGCATGGCGGTGCTGATGGTTTGAAATTCTCCTCCCCATCACACATGGAGATTTTTCTCTTCAGCTGTTGTTTTATTCCTGCACTGAAAATCAGGGGATATTGAGAAAAGAAGAAGGATCCTTCAGAGGAAGAATAAATAAATTTCAACATTGATTCCTTGTTCCCTGTGAGCAGAGCCTTAACCAAACCTGGCTGCACCCTCAGGGAGTTGTGGAGAGTGAAAAGGTCCCCTCTGATCCTCCTTTTCTCCAGGCTGAGCCCCCTCAAGCTCCCTCAGCTACTCCTGCTGCTCCAGACCCTTCCCCAGCTCCATTCCCTTCTCTGGACATGCTCCAGCTCCTCAGGTTCTTTGTTGTTATGAGGGCCCAAAAACTGATACCAAGATTTGAGGTGTGGTCTCACCAGTGATAAGAAAGGCGAAAAACCACTTCCCTGGTCCTGCCACCATTTCTGATCTAAGCCAGATATAGAGAGAAATTGAATTATTTCTTCCAGCAGGGAAGGCTGATAATGTGATTTAAATCCAGGAATGAACGTTGTCATTGTACACCTAAAAAAGTCTTGATGGGAAGTGCTGGATGCCCAGCATGGATATGGAATTCCTTGTGTAGGAGGTCACCAACAATTCCTAGGCTGTGGTGGGACCAGGATGGGTCTCATGCTGATCTCTGGGGCTGTGGGGGGGACTGTGGGACTCATCATCCCAACTCCATCCTGCACAAGGATCCCTCAACAAACCCCATTGCTAATCCCACTCTCTCCCTTCTCTGGGCCAGGCTTTTTGTCCATTTGGAAGAGGATCACCAAGAAGTGCTCCAGCACCTGCCCACACCACAACTTCCTCCTGGGCCTGGCCACCTACACCTCCTACTGCTGCCAGAGCTTCCTGTGCAACCTCAGTGCGTGCCCAGGGCCCCGGCTGGCTCGCCCATGAGGTGCCAGGGAGTTCCACTCCGTGTCCTTCTTCACCTGCTGGGAGAAAATGGACCCTGAAGGACTGAAGAGCTTGGCCAGATTCCCCCAAGAGGGTGTGGACATCAAACATGAGGAATAGATAAAGTATTGTGGTCATTGTCTTGTCCTGTGGTGCCTCCCAACTTTCTTCTTGTTTTCTTCTCATCCCTGAGCTCTGCAGCTCCAGCTTCCCCACCAGAGCTCTGAGTGCCACATCCAGGAGTTCCTGGCACACCTCCAGGAATGGTGGCTCCACCACCTCCCTGGGCAGCCCCTTCCAATGCCTGACCATCCTTTCTGTGAAAAAATTCTTCCTGATCTCCGTCCTGAACCTTCCCTGGAGCAACTTGTGGCCTTTCCCCCTCATCCTGTCCCTTGTTCCCTGGGAGCACAGCCTGACCCACCCCTGGCTGTCTCCTCCTGTCAGGGAGTTTTGGAGAGTCAGAAGGTTCTCCCTGAGCCTCCTTTTCTCCAGGCTGAGCCCCTTTCCCAGCTCCCTCAGCTGCTCCTGGTGTTCCAAGTCCTCCCCCATCTCCATTCCCTTCTCTGGACATGTTCCAGCCCCTCAATGTCTCTCTTGTCATTCTCTGGTCTCCAGCTTTGGGAAGGAGATGCTCCTGCACTTCCTGCATCTCCAGAGGGGTTTCTCCTAGAATTTTTTCTTATTTTGGGTGCAGTTGGAACTACAGAGTGGAAATTTCTGGGTAAAAATAACCCCTCTTATGTGTACATCTGTTTCCACCTCCACTTCCAGCATCCTTGGGAATCCCTTCCTTCACGTTGCTTTGCTGTTGTTGGAGCCACACGGCCTCACCCAGGGCCAGCAGCTCCCTGGATTCACAATTCCTACCTCTTGGAATTGTGTCTCCCAGCAAAACATTAATTCACCTTTTCCTCAGACATCCTCCAAGGCAACAGCAGGGTAATCATGGAATATCCTGAGTTGGAAGGGATCCACAAATATCATCAAAGTCCAACTCCTGGTCCTGCACAGGACAAACCCAACAATCCCACCCTGTGCCTGAGAGCTTTTTCCAGGCACTTCTGGAACTCTGTCAGGCTTGGTGCTGGCATCACTTCCCCAGGGAATTCCAGTGCTCAAACCCGCTCTGGATGAAGAACCTTTTCCTAAAATCCAGCCTTCCCTGGCACATCTCCAGTTGCTCCCTCAGGTCCTGGGCACCAGAGAGAAGAAATTGGTGCCTCCTCCTTTGCTTCCCCTCATGAAAAGCATTTGCTTGGGTTGAGCTGCTGAGAAAACTTGGAGAGGTTTACAAGGAAAAGAGATTCCAGAGAGGTCAAATATTTGATAGAGATGTTTCCAGAGGCTGCAGAGAAACAAGGGTAAAAAGGAGGTGGAAAAATAAACAATGACAAGACAACAGAGGTTTTTCTTTGGTAGATGTGGTCTGAGTGCCTCTCCTTTCTGCTAAACAACACTTTTTTGGAGGAATTTCACACTGGAAAAATCATGGGAATGCTTTAGCTCGAGTCAAAGCTCCCAGATCTGCAAAACATTGCTCAGCCAAGGGATGACACACTATGTTGTGCTTCCAACCCCAGCCTGGTAAACAACGGGGACAAAAGGAGCTTTGAGCTGTGCTTAGCTGGCCTGCCTCAGGCTGGAGCCTGGGGCTGCTCACATTGGAGGATTTCTTTCCAAATACTCCAGAATAGGGAATTTTCAGGGGTGTGTTTCTCTTTTATTAATCAATTTGTTCTTTCCTTCACCCCCTCCTGCCATGTGAAGGAACCTTTCCCTCTTATTTACAGCATGATCTCTTCCCAACCCACATTGGGAATTTTTATTTCCCACCCTAAATCAATTCAAGCCCCCTCCCTTCCCTCAACCCAAAGCTCTTAATTTACTCATCACACAATATTTCCTCACAAAAACAAAACAAAACAACAACAAAAAGGGATTTGTGTGGTTCTTCTCCTGTGTGCCAGAATTTTTCCACTCTCTGAAAGCACTGAGGAATCCCAGTTGGACAGACTCTAATAATTAATATTTGATTGGGTTGGATTTATTCTTCCCGCAGTCGTGGAGACAGAGGCTCCCCCAGCCTGCAGGAAAACACAGTTGAGAAATTTTTTTGCTGCTTTAAAGCAAAACTGGCTGGTTTTTTTTCCTTGATTTGCTGTGCCTTTGCTGCAGAAAAACTTCCCTGTATCCATGGATAATAGAAAGGGAAAATAAATCATCCTGGGCATGGTTGAAGAATAAAGGGTAATTTTTTTTTTACAGCATTAAAAATAAAGTAAAAGAGAGGAGGTTTAGATGGGATATTGGAAATAAAATTTTATTGGGAAGGGAGTGAGGGCCTGGAATGGATTTCCCAGGGAAGCTGTGGCTGCTCCATCCCTGGAAGGGTCCAAGGCCAGGCAGGAGAGGAGTTGGAGCAATCTGGGATAGTATGAGGTGTTCCCATGGCAGGGGGTGGCACTGGATGATCCTCAAGGTCCTTTCCAACCCAAACCATTCCCTGATCCTATAATTCTCAGTGCAGCTCAAGGATATGGAAATCCCTCCTCCCGTGATGCCAATCAACCCTGGTGGCAATTACTCCTCTCCAAGACATCTCAGATGTGCAGGAAGGAGAGGAGGGAGTGATTCCCAGCCACTAATTTTGGCCAGGAATTAGGGCCAGTGCATGGAGAGATGGGAGTCATTAACACACGGATGAGGCTGCCCAGAAAATTACCCCGAGCTGTGTCCTGCAAGGCAACATCCACCCCTTGGACTGGGAAGGTGTTTGGAGGATCCTAAACAAAAAAGGGTTGTAAAAAAATGTTTTATCCTTGCTCCAGACTGCTCTGAGCTTCTCTGACCCCATCCAAAGACTTGGACAGGGGTGAAGGTGCTCCAGAGGCTCATCCTGCTGTTATTGCAGGAATCTGGGGAGGGAATACCCAAACTGATACACATGGGGACAAAGGAGAGGAGGAGATATTGTCCTCCAAGGCATGGCAAAAGCTCCCTGGAGGAAGAATTCCCAGAGCATGGCACTGAGAGAGGCAGCACAAAGCAAACACAGAGCCCTTTCAGCGTCTGGAGCCGGCAGGATCACGTGGAACTGAGATGGAGCAACACTTCCAAATGGAATGATAAATGCCTGGCTGTGGATAATCATCAGTGTAAATACCTCAGAGACGTGTTGGATGGAGTTGTGACGTGGTTCCTTCATGTCCAGGATGGTTGTCACCCTTCATCTCTGCTATCAGAGCCACCAACAGCCAAATCCCATGGAAAAATTGATCCCTGTGCTGATCCATGTGTGTGGGAGAGGCTGAGGAGTGCTGGGAGGAAAGAGGGAATGAGATGGAGACATAAAACCTTTAAAAAAGAGGGAGAGGAATTCCCAAAGCAGGGATTCATGATGAGGGGTCATCAGATAGTGGCATGTGACACCCCACTGTCCCCCTGCCACCCCCACCATGAGATGAGCGTTGGCCAAGGCAGGAAAACCCCAAACCTCCTCTCTGAGGTACAGCAACCCAAGAGCTGTTTCCTAACTCTTTGTGGGGTTCAGGGAAGGGGGTGAGGTCCTCATTTGGTTTTGGGATTACAGAGTGACTGGATGGATCACAGAAAGCAGGGAATATGGAGAGGGGAGAAGTGACCTGGCTGTTCCCAGCCAGGGATGGATAAACACATCTCTGAGCTTGTGACACTTTTCTGCTGGGAGTTTGGGTGGAAAAAGTGCAGGAAATTCAGCTTTGGGGGAAAATTCCAGCTTTTTGGGGAAACCAGGAGTTTTCCAAACCAAAAGCTGGAAGCTGGAACCTCTGGAGCTGTTTGCGGTCAAGATGGAATGAAACAAAAAAACCAAACCAAACTCAAGCAAAACAAAACAAAAAAACAAACAAAAAACCCCAAACAAAACACCCTCCCCAAAAAAAAAAACCCAAAAAAACCCACAAAACAACAAAAAACAAACCAAACCAAACAAACAAAAAAACCCCCAAAAATATGTTTCTAAAAATTCTCATTCTCCTTTTTTGTTAACTTTTGGATTTCCAGTATTCCAAACTGAAATAACTTTTGGGGATTCATGTCCTGGCCTTATTTCAATGCTGGATGCCTCAGGCTGTGTCTGCCCCACAAACTGTAGATTTTGGGATTAATCCCCCCTGCGAGGACACCTGAATGGCTCCATGGAGACCCCCAAATCTTTCCAGAAGTGAATCCGAAGGATCAACCCCTTCCATGCCTAAATGAGTTGTTTTGAATCCCAGATTGAGTGAGAAAAATAAAACCAATTAAAAAAAAAAAAAGGTGGCAAAACTATAACAAGCTCACCCACCTACAAGGTGGGATTTGATGAAAATTGGCAAATTTCCATGCCTGGGGCACTAATGAATATTCTGAATTGCGGGAGGGCGGGGGGAGGACACATAACAATAAAAAAAATCACTTTTAAAGGAAATTCTGGCTGCTTTCCAGCACGAAGAGCCAGACAAAGCCCACGAGAGGGAGCTGCTGCCTCTGTCCATGGGATGCTCCAGCCCATGGAGAGCCGCTGATCCTGGAGCAATTTCCAGGGAATAAAAGCGAGCAGCAGTGCGAGGGATGAGCCAGCTGGGCTGGAAGCAACCAGGCAAGGATCCGTCCAGGCTGTGTCCCCATCCTGCTGATCCCACCCGAGCCGACAGCAGGTCCTGGCCATTCTCCAGCGTCTGCTTGCTCCCAGCAACCTGGGATGTGCCTTGCTTTGGACTCTGGGGTAATTCTGTGCTAGAGCAGGGGGAATTGCCATCCGAATCCCAAAGCCCTGCAAGGTTTTAATCCAGAGTTTGGGCAGCTTGGAAAGGGGTGTGACCCTCTGTCCCACTCTTGGGAACGCCCAAAATTGTCGGGATGGACCAGGCAGCATGAAGGGAATTTTATTTTCTTAGCACCCATGAAGTTTAGGGGAGTGAAGAGGGGATCACATTGGATGGGGTTGTGCCTTTAAGTCCCATTCTGGGTGACTTTTCCTGATTTTTCTATGCATTCTCTCTTTGCAGTGACTCCTTGTGCAGCTTCCTGCCCCTCCAAATTCCACTGGCTCCCTCCAGGAATGGTCACAGCCAAAACACAGGGCAAGCACTTGGCCTAATAATGGAAATTCCACGTTTCCCCTCCTTTTCTCTGAGTTTTCACCCTGTCTTCAACCTGATTCCTTCAGCAATTCCAGGGAAGTGGAGCAGGGAAGAAGTTCTCCCAAGTTTTTTTGGGAGAGGGTGGTCCAAGTGGCACTTCAAGCTTTCCCACCACTTCCCTCTGTCTGACCTCAGGAGAGTCACTCAGTGTCTGATTCATATGATAAAAATGGAGATAACAGCTCCAGGTGACCTTAGGATTCTTTGGATCTCTGTCCCTTGGGAATGTTTCATCCAGGAATGACCTTAGAACAGGATCAGGAGGGTCAGGTGCCCACCCACAGTGCCTGGGCCTCTCCCAGGCCTCTGCAGCTCCATGCTGCTCCAACTGCTGGGAACGCTCCTCCTTCCCACAACCTGTCCTGGCAACGCTCCCACATCGCTCCCTCCTCCAGAAATGCTGTTCCTTGACTCACTGGAAAGCTTTTTTTAGGAGTTCTCTTCGGAGCCAGGCCTGCAGAAAGACATCCCAGCCCTCCTCCTTATCACAAAGGAGCTCGGTGTAGGCCCAGAGGTGAAGATGAGGGTGGGGCCATTGCTCAGGGCCTCTGTCACTTGGCCACTGCTTGGTTTGGTGTCACCAGGGTGACAGGGTGAGGTTGCCCAGCAGGTCTGGTGGGTTAAAGGACCCTTTGTTCCAATTGGAGGGTCCTGATGGTGGAAGCAGAGGAGCTCTGAGACCAGGATTTGGTCCCTGGAATGTGTTGTGTCCTGATGGTGGAAACGGAGGAGCTCTGAGACCAGGATTTGGTCCCTGGAATGTGTTGTGTCCTGATGGTGGAAACAGAGGAGCTCTGAGACCAGGGCTTGGTCCCTGGAGTGAGGTGGGTTCCAGGATGGGATGCTGAGCCCTGTGTCCTCAGAAAACCTTGCAAAGCTGCATTGATCTGCTTCCCCCTCCAGCAGCTGCCCATGCCCAGCCCTGTCACAGGTTTGCCACACAGCAAGGAGGAGCTCAGGAATCAGCTCCGCCCTGGAAAATTGGGAAACTTGCTTGTCTGCTCCTCAGCCAGCTCCCAGTGGGATGACAGCAGGGAGAAAGGGAGCAGCTGGTGCTTTACCCTCTTGCCACAGCAGAAAAACCCCAGAGAATCCCAGAAGGGTTTGGATTGAAAGGGACCTTAAAACTCATCCCATTCCACTCCCTGCCATGGGCAGGGACACCTTCCACTATCCCAGGCTGCTCCAGACCCCATCCAAACCGTCCTTGAACACTTCAATGGATGGGGAAGACACAGCTTCTCTGGGAATTCCATTCCAGGGCCCCACCACCCTCATAGGGAAGAATTGCTTCCCAATATCTCATCTAAATCTCTCCACTTTTAGTTAAAAAATGTTTCTCTTGCTCCTGTGCTTACAATTCAAAGCTTTTCCTGGACACGTGGTCCTTGCTGCAGGGTTGGATTATCTGCAGACAGATGCTCTTCCCAAGGTTTGCTGCGTGCTCTGGGGTTCAGAGAAGTTCAGAGGAAGCAGAGCTTGGTGGTTTTCTACATTTAACCACATTTCATTCCCTAAAATACCCCTAACCCCCCAAGGTTTGGTGGCAGAAACACAGAGCTTCCGCTGGATGCAGCCTTGCTTCCAAGGAAACCAGCAGCAGTGGTGTTCCACAACTCCCAAGCATTCCCAAAATGTTCCTTCCTCTCCTCTGCAGCAAGAGGGAGCCGGGTTGGAGGCTGTCCCATCAGTGTCCCCACAGATCGTGTCACCTCCCACCCCAAATCCTCCACCCTAAATTTGGCACTGCAGGAACGGGAAGAGGCAAAAACGTGAGAAAGGTCCTGAGGTTAAATCCTACAGGGAGAGGCTCCAAACAGGCAGATAAACAGCACAGGGCAGGGGGTGTCCCCCAGCTGTGAGGACACGTGTCACAGCGTGCTGGTGGCACCCTTCCCTCCCCAAAACATCCAAATCTGTCTCCTGGGCACGGACTGGGGGGAGTTTCTTGGCACGGGGAGTGTTGACAGTGGGAAAATGCCAAGTTTTTGACTGATTTACTGGTGCAGAAGTTGATTCACAGCTCTTCTTCATTATCAGAGTACTTTGTGAACCTGCCCAGTGGCTGAGAATCCCAAAGGAAGCAATTCCTGAGGATTGCTTGGACAGTGTGGTGCATCCTCCTCTTCCCCAGGGGAATGAGATGGACCAGAGGGGGTGGGCAGGAGCCATCCCACCATCAGGACCAGGTGGCAGTGAGGACAGAGGGGATGCCATGGCTGGATTTTGGCTCTGGAAGTGCCACCAGTGGCACTTGGTGCAGTGGAGGAGAGGAGATTCCCAGGATGTCGCAGTGAAAGCCATTCCCAGGGAACTGGGGCAGAGCTTTTGGCCTCCAGGTGCTCAGCCAATCCCAAATTTGTTTCTGTTGGCACTTCCTTCATCTCATCTCCCTTTCAGCTTGAAGGAAAATGGATTTTCTTCCACGTGGGGAGTCAGGGAGCAAAACCTGGGCCCAATGCCAAGAAATGGCATTCCAGAATGTTGTTCCAGAAATGGAAGGATAAGTTTCTGGAAATTTTTATGGACCTTTATTTCCACTGGAGATCCTCTTTCCTTCCTCCTCCCCTGCTCCTTGAGCAGTAACTGGGCTGCAAAGCAAAGCTGGAGGAACCAAAACCACCACTGTCCCATGCCTGTGACTTTGGGAATGCCTCTCCCAGCTCAAACTCAGCTTTAAGGCTTTGGAAATTCTTTGCTGAAACATTTTCAAGTCCCCTCAAGACCTGGTTGTGCTTTCCCTGACAGTTTAATAATTTGGGAATGAGTCAAACACAATCAGCACAGGGCGAGTTGTTCCTACCGTGCCCTTTCCTTGGCATGCAGGTGGTGCCTGCAAAGCCAGGGTGGATTTGGAACCCTTCTGTTGTTCCCTGGATCGTGTGGGTGGATTTTGATTCCCATGCCCCTCCCAGGCTGCCATCCATGAGGTTTCCAAGCCCTTGTTTCTCCTCTGGGCTCAGAGGGGATCATCTGCCAATAGATGGATTTGATTTTGGCACTTGAGCTGCCCTCACCAAACCCAACTGAAATGTGCAGGGATGCACCTGAGCTGGACTAATCCCTTCCCCTCCTTCTGTTCCACCCTCACAAAACCATTCCCTGCCTTCCCAAAATAATAATAATTAAAAAAACCCCCAAACCCAAACAACCCAGCCTCGAATTTTTGGCCAACCCTCCTGGGAAAATGCCCATCATCTCTTCCACTGGAGGACACGATTGAGCTCTCAGATAGGACTGTTTGTTTCTGTGCCCTGGTGGCCACACCCTTGGGGTTGGGATGGTTTCATCCAAGATCTTTTCCTGGCTCTGGAGCTCCTCCGCCAGCGTGGGCTCTCCATGGAGACATCCCTGCTGTCCCTGGCCATGGCTGGGGAGGTTTCAGCAGGGCCATTACACAAGGTGTGACAAGTTTCTGGACGTAACAAGGACCAGCCCAAGCTCTGGTTCTCACCACCCAACTGGGCTTTTGATGCTGTGGCAGTGGGAGTGGCGTAGGAGAGAAACCGGAGCGTCCGGATCTTCCCACACGTGGGCTGAGTTTTTCCAATCTGGTTGAGTTTTTCTGCTCTCAGTTGGGATCTTTCTCTTAATTTATTCCAACTTCTCCTGACTCAGAGAAGTTGGAATAAATTTGGAATAGTGATAGGGAGAGGGGGAATGGATTAAAAGTGGGAAAGGGTGGATTTAGATGGGATATTGGGAAGGAATTCTTCCCTGGGAGGGTGGTGAGGCCCTGCAGAGGTTTCCCAGAGAAGCTGTGGATGTCCCAAGGCCAGATTGGAAGGGGCTTGGAGCAACCTGGGACAGTGGAAAGTGTCTCTGCCCATGGCAGGGAGCTGAAATTTAATGCTCTTTAAGTTCCCTTCCAATCCAAACAATTCTGTGATCCCATGAAGAACAGACAGATTTTCTGTGGAGCTCATCCCACATTTTATCCCACAGATAAAAATGAAATTATTTATCTCATTTGATTCCCAGCTTTTACCCAACCTTGGAAATTCCAGCTCTTGTCTCCAGTGCAGAGGATCACTTCCATGCTTGTAACAACCATCATGGAAGAGATGAGTCAAGAACTCAAAGCACATGAAAATGGGCAGACATGGAAAATGTTGGTTCTTGTTGAAGATGACCCAAAATGCAGGAGACTGAAACTTTCTTGGAGGCCCTGCAGACACGTGGGGATGCCCTCAAAATGCCACCAGAGCCGTGTCACACCAGCCTGGCAGGTTTGAGCGACACCCTGGATCTTAAGGATCAATTTAAAACCACGCACAAAATAAACACAGAACCCCCACAGTGCTCACAGAGGTGTTGTGAAGAAAAACACAGCAGGTGCCACCAGCCTGTCTTCCTCAAACCTCAGACAAAACATTCAGTGGCAAAGATTTCGGGCGTTTTTTTGTAAATATTTGTCCTGGCATGGTTGAGATCTATCAGAGGCCAAGATTAACAAAGAGGGATCAGAGCTTGTCAGGGCCTGTGGGATCATGTGGTGCAGGGGACAATCCCATTTTACCTCCTGCATGTTGACTCCTCGTGTTATGAAACAGGATCAGGAGGGTTGGAGCAGGACAAGGGGAAATTCCAACTTTCAGTGAAAGAAACAATGGCAAACATGGGATTTGTCAGGGAGAGGGGTTATTTCTTCCCAAATGCTGTTGCAGCCAGTGGTCCCCTCCTTGAGGAGGACTGGAATTAATTATTTCTGGGGAATTCCAAGAAGATGCTGGATTTTTTTCCCTCTCTTTTCTTCTTTTGCTCCTATTCCCCACCACCCTCTTCACTGCCCTTTTCCCCTCAGACCCTGCAGGTCTCCAGCATTCCCATTCCTGGCTGTGGAGATGCCACCACCAAACAACAAACCTGGCTCCGAGGAGGATGATTCACATCCATAACTCCGCAAACAGGGTGGTTACATCCAAGTGGCTTCCAAGCACCAGCCCCATGCCAGGGGACCATCCAGGCTGGGGTGTGCCCAAGCCATGCCTGGTGGCCCGATGGCTTGGGTGGCGCCAGGGCCCTGCTTGATGACAGAATCTGGATTTGGCCTTTCCATCAGCATTTTGCTGGGGGTGTGAGTCATGGAGGGTGACTCTGAGCATGATGGAGCTGTTTGATGTCACTCCAAGCTGATGGGGCTGAAAAATCCCTTAGATCTTGGAGGATGAGGGAATGTGACAGAATGGCTTTGGTTCCTCCCTGTTGGCTGCAGACCCAAAGTGTTGGAACCCTGATTCCAAGAATTTTAGACTTTCTGTGATGACAGGCATTGATCCCCGAGAGAATGCTGCATTTGACCTGAGGGCATGGAGAAGGATTCCAAAACTGAATTATAGATTCATTATAGAAATATTGATGGGATTATGGGTGTGTAGTTTGAATGGGAGTGTGTAACATCACAGGGTGGAAAACTTAAGAGTTTAAGGTTTTAGAATATAGTAATAGATATAAAGCAAGATGGAGGTTTTATGGTGGAGGCTGGTCCTTCTTCTTGCTTTATAGATATTACTATATTCTAAAATCTTAAACTCTAAGTTGAAGGTTTTAGACAGAAAGTCTAAAATTCTCAGCAACCAGGGTTCCAACACCAAGGGACTCAAGTTCCTCAAGTCTTGAGATCAACAAGGAGGTTGATCCTGGTGCAGATCACAGCTGCTGAGTCATCACAGAATCATGGAATGGTTTGGTTTGGAAGGGATCTTAAAGAACATCTCATTCCAACCCCAGCTGTGGGCAGGGATGTCTCCCAGTGCCTCGTGGTGCTCCAAGCTCCCTCCAACCTGGCCTTGAAGCCAGCCTTGATCACCTGGTGTTTCATCCCCCCATGGTGGATTTGGGCTACTCCCCTCCATCCCAGCTGTAAATTTGGTACCCTCTGTCATCTGATGTCAATCATCTAAAACTGCTCCTCATAAGTCTTGTTGCAATACATCTTTCATAGTTCTGTTTCTCTAAAATATCTAGTCTTATTTACAAAAACATCTTTTAAAACTTTTTTCTAACTCCATTTCTCTCTCAACAATACCTATCTTATTCCATAACATTTCTAAATCAACATTTTTTAATTTAAAGTTTACATACGAATACATACTGTATAAACCTTCTATTAAACCCCCAAAATTCTCTACAAATCTGTTTCCCACAATCTGCCATGGGAATGACCTGAGGAGCTGTGTCCTGCTGTTTGGAGCCTGCCAGAACAGCTGTGCCAGATGTGCTTTGGGAAAGGGAGGAATAGAGCAGGCTGCTTGCAACAGGCCTGAGTGGAAAAGGCAAAATGTCTCGCTCAGCTTTTCCTTCTTTTCTACGTGTTTCTGAACCCCACAATCTCCCACTTCTGCTTCT
The DNA here is from genome assembly GCF_028551555.1 of Melozone crissalis. Taxonomy (NCBI): domain Eukaryota; kingdom Metazoa; phylum Chordata; class Aves; order Passeriformes; family Passerellidae; genus Melozone; species Melozone crissalis. Next base: position 755,762 of record NW_026535780.1, read on the forward strand.
TTACCAAACCCTGCTGCCACTGCAGGCCCAGATGAAGCAACCCAGCCTTCCCTGACCCTCTAAGGAAGGAGGAGAGGAAACAACCAGAGCAGCCTGGTGCTGTCTGGAGTCAGGCTGGACCTCTTGCACCATCTGCATGACTCAGGGACACAGGGAGCACCATCCCTGTCCTCCACCCTCCCACCTTATCCATGGCCCTTCTCCTTCCCTCTTGGCTGCACTTCACAAGCCTGAGCTGAAACAGAGATTCCTCCCTGCACCATTGAGGGGAGCTGAGACTGGAGCCACCCTCCAGAGAGAAAAAAGGGGGGAAGTGTTGACATTGAAACATCCCTGGATCTGCGTCCATCCCATCCCCTCCATCCCGGGTTGAAACCACGCTTTGTCTGGCTCCATTTACACAAAAGGGCCTGGCCTTGCACAAGGCATTCCCAAAGTCTGGCACAAACACCCTCTGTGCCTGCCAAGCCCCAAGTGGGTGAAGGTTTCTTTTTCCTGAAACTTCCAGGCCCTGTTAACTGTTTAATTCCCCTTGTGACACCCACTGGGTGACACCAAGCAGGTGACACCCACCTGGCCCAGTTTCTGCTTCGAGCCTCACCCTGCTGCCCTCCCCTCAACCCTGCTTTTTTCATGTCCCTGGGAAATGGTTTTAACACCTCCCTGCCGCGTTCTCCTGGCACCATTTACACTCCCACTCCCTCAGTTGTCTTTGTCCTGGATTTTCTTCCAGATCTCTTCATCCCTTGCTTGGAAAAAAACTGGATTTTGCTTCCAAAGGCACCGTTCCCTCCAGTGTCATGGTGCTGCTCGGAGCCCAGAGCCCTTGCAGTGGCCCTGGGCGTGACTGCAATGCCAAGAGGGCCCAAGAATAGCAGGGATTTGGGACCTGGCCAGAGCCTGGGATGCCTCCCAGAGCCTTGGCAGCCTCCCCTGGGGACACAGAGATAGGGGTCAGGTCATGCTTTCCCCATCCAGGTCGCACAGGAGCCCCCAGTAGTTGGGATTTGGGGAATTCTGCACCTTCTCAGCCCCTTGAAGGGCTGTTTTTAGCACCTGAACAGGGTCTGCACATAAGAAAAATGTACATTTTCCACACAGCAGGGACTTCCCTCCCATCCCATCTTATTCCTTTCCCTCACTCTGCCTGTCCTTAATTATTTCCCCCCAAGCTTTGTGTGCTTGCCTTGAATTATTTTGCTCTGCACCAATATTTCTACGCTCCCTGCTTCTCTCTTTCCACTTCTGTCTGAAATATTAATCTTGTTTATTATTATTATTATTATTAACCTCTCCTCTCTCCAATCTATTTAAAAGCTTTCTCACATTCCCACTTCCCACAGCCCATTTCTCACTTGACATTTTTTCTATTCAGCTGCACTTTGTTTTAACAGCCTCATTTATTTACTGCTCATTTATTTGTTTTAATTCCAAAGCTTTTCTTCTTTCTTGTTTGTGGGCTGTGTTCAAACCTTGTTCCCTCTTCCCGCTGAGAAGCTGCATTTTTCTGCTCGATTGGCTCCGAGATGAGCTGGATTTGGGGTGATAATTCATTTTCATTTTGGGATTTTTGATGGGATGAAAGGGAAGGAAGTCTCATTTTCCATTTTTCCAGCTGACTGAGACAATTCTGGTGTTATACTTTAAACAAACATGTGGATTAATACCTGTTTTTTCCCCTCCCTGCTCCAGCAGATCCCGTTTCCTGCCTGATGTTTTTCATGCCTGCATTTATAAAGAATCTTGCTCAAAGAGAATGTTTTTTTTCCCCAGATTATTTCTGAAATATTGTTGCTGCATTATCTGTCACGTGGGCCTTTCACATCCTCGCTAAAAGATGAAATAGTTCAAAATTCCTGCTCAAGGTCAGACCAGAGAACAGAATAGAAAACTTGGAAAACTGGGGGCTCATCCGCCTCCACCCTCTGGACACTGAGACAGAATCACTGTGGGTTGAAGCTGCTGCAGAAAAAAGGGAGGAATTGGGCAAAGAAAAAATTATTAAAAGCAAAAAAACTCCTAACAGGGGTTGGGAATGGGTCCAGCTTCCCAGGATTCTGCCTGAGCAGGGAAGGAATTGGCCTTGCTGCTCCTTTTAGGTCCCTCCCAACTCAAGGCATCCCGTGATTCTGTGATTAATTTGGGGAAAACAAAGAGCACCTGGATGTTATTTCTTCTGTTTCCACACCATTTGTGACCTTACAAACCTTGACCCTGAGCTCCCCTTGCTAATTTCTCTCTCCAAAGGGTCCTGCCAAGACTTTTTGACCACGATTTCTTTTATTTCTCAGCCATTTTCACTGCCATTTGTAGATTTTTAACTCCTCCATGCACTTTGTCCCTCTCCTGCAGCCTGAGTCATTTGGCTCCTCTGCACCCTGAGTCAAGAGGTGGTGTGGGAGCAGAAGGAGGGAGCCCAGAAAGACTGGAAAGGTCATGGGGGACTGGAAAAACCTGACAGAGTCCGGAGCTGGTCTCCAGGGAGCAACAAACATTGTCACCTGGAAACCCTGGATGGTTCTGGAGGACAGGAGAACAAAACAAAAGCATCAAACCCCCATCCCTGATCCCTGCCTGGGCTGTTGGAGCCTCTGAGTGACATTTCCAGGGAGAAATAGTGGGATCAGGGGTGGAACAGGAGGAACTTTACGGTCCCTTTCAGCCCAAACCTTTCTATGATTCCATGATTGAAGGAATGCTGCTGCTTCCTGCTTAAGGCATTTTGTACAAGGGAGATAATTCTGAATGGCTCTGGACAACCCAAAAATCTTTCCTTGCCTCCTCTCCCACTTCCCAGAGATATTAAAGCTCCCATTCCATGGCAGAGAGAAAGGATGGAGGGTGCCAGCAAATGCCCTGACTCACTCCAGGTTTTGTGGCTCAGCCCAAAAAAGGGACTCCCGTGTTTGGATCAGCTCAATTACTCCACAAATTAGCAATGCAGACAGGGGCAGGCCTCGGAAAAAAAGATTGGATGGGAAGGAGAGGTAAAAAAACATTGCTATCTGCAGCCTCATAATAGGTCCCTACGCACAAACACACCCAGCACTGATCACACCTTGGGTGCTGCCACTGCCCAAACCTCAAATTATTGCAATCAAAGGAAGCCAGGGATGAGGCAGGGCTGGTATAAAACCTTCCTGGGGCGCATCTTCCCACACTGCTCCAGCTCCGAGGGCACGAGGACCAACCATGAAGGCTTTTCTGGTGGCCCTGGTGGCTGCAGTCCTGTGTGCCCAGCAAGGTAAGGAGGCTGGGAGAGCCAGAGGAGAGGAAAAGCAAGGAGATAAATGAGGGAAAAGAGGGTTTGGCAGCTTTTGTTGCAGCTGCCGAGGTCTTGGCGGGTAATTTTTGGTGTCAGCCGTGGCCAGAAATATTTGGTGTGGTCGAGTCCTTGCTCTTGGGTGGGTTCTATGTGACCCAGAGGAGATGAATTCTGGTTTCTCACACCCTCAGATATCCAGCTCCAACCACTCACAGCTGAAGACACGACCTGAAAAATGCTGACAGGAACCAAGCAGGGCTCAGGGTTTTTTGCCTGTGCTTTGATTTTTGTTCCTGAATGAAACTCAAGGAGCTGTTGTGGACGAAAGCTCGGGCACCACATCTCCTGCCAGCATTTCACTTTATTCCCCACAACTCCAATTAGGTAATGAGGCTGCTGGCAGGTATTTGAAAGCCTCAGAGCTCTTTGCTCATAATTTGGAAGAGCAGTTAAGTGCCTGGGAGTGTGTTTGGAATGGGATGCACAACGCTCTGCTCTTGTCCTCTTTAAAAAAGGAGGCCCAGCCGTACCTGGATAATTGTGCGGGAATATCCAGTTGGGAAATCTTGGCTCTGGGCACGGATTTGCCAGCCCGAGGAGCACAATTTGCACCTTTAAGGTTGTTTCTGGCTGCATTTGCAAAACTCCAGCTAATGGAGGGTGGAGGGCAGACGCAGGAAAGGCTTTAGAGCAGCTCTAATGGTTTGAGCTGTTATTGCTTCCTGGCTGGAAGGGATTTTCCTTGGATCACTTAGGGAGCATCAGCACTTTCAGTTGCTCTCAGGCACGTGTTGAGAACTCGGTTCCATCTGCAGGAGGAAGTGGTTGGGGAAATTTGGCAGAAAAGCAGATCAGGGAGAGCTCCAGGGTCTGTAAATGGCAATAATCCTCGCCGGGTCTGGGTTTTGCTTTGCCTGCAGAGGGGCAGGAGCCCCCAGGTCGGGCTGGGGAGCCTCCAGAGGAGAGGAGGGAGGCTGAAAATTCCAAAGTGATGGAGAAATAGTGAGAGATGGAGGGGAGAACTTAAATCCAGTTTGCAACAAGGCTGATTTTGCCTCCTGCTACAGAGAGCCCCTGAGCTTGCAACACCTGGCACTGGAAAAGAGCAGAGAATCAGAAAATGATTAAAGGTTTGGATTGGAAAGGACCTTAAAAATCATCCAGTTCCACCTCCTGCCATGGGCAGGGGCACCTTCCACTGTCCCAGGTTGTTCCAAACTGTGTCCAACTTTCTGGAAGGTTTCAGAGCAAGCCAGTCCTGTGCTGAGACACCCAGAGCTCCCCAGGTCACAGAGGGGAGGCCTTTTTTCCTCCTCCTCAGGATAGTTAGAGACCAAAAGGGCTTTCAGTTCTCTTTTAAAAATGCTGCTGGAACTGTTTAACCAAGGGTCATGGGCAGAATCAACCTCAGATGCCAGCTTGAATCGAGAACAAACATTGAAGGGCCGCTGGAAGGGGTTTTCTTGCTAAAAACAAGATCAAGTTGGATTGGAAGGGGTGTTCTGTGGGGGAAAAAAAAAAAAAAAAATTAGCCTTCCTGGGCTGAGAAAGTCAGGAAAAACAGAACCAGGGAAATCTCAGCCTCGTGGAGACCCCTGGCTGGTTTGTAATTTTTGTTCTCCTTCAACCAAGAGCTCTTCACCGCTGGTGACAATGGAGCAGGAATTCCTGGCAGCAGCTCAGCTGCCCCAAAATGAGGAGCATTTCTTGGAATTTTGGACAGGAGGGAAACAATTTCCACCAATTGTGGATCCACCTCTGGGGAACGAGAAGGCACATCTGTGTTCCAATGGCCAGCCTGGAAGTTTTATTCAATTTACTTCAGTTGTGCCCAATAATATCTCACTTCTTTTCTGGCTCTGGGATAGATCTGGCTTGTCACTGAGGAGAAATTATCATGGACAACACCCCGTTCCAGGTGCTGATAGGAATAATCCATCCATTGTCCAGGGCAGCCTCTGCCAGGGAACTCCCTTTACTGTGGTGCCTCAATTTGGCTCCCATGGGTGTCATTAACCAGGCATTAACTAATTCATGTCTGGGCAGGGTTTTGCAGATGTAGGGTGAAAATATTTAAAATTGACCTCTAGAATTGGGCCAGTTCCTCCTCTCCTTGCCAGGACTTTGCTTTTGGAGGTTGGTTTTTCAACAAGGCCAACGTGGATCCTGGGGAGAAGAAAAAAAAAATCACCTGAAAATGCTGCTCAGGCTGAAAAATGTAAATTTAACCCCTTAAAATCTCCAGTCCAGAAAGAAAACTTGGTTTGCTCTCTACATTTGTTTTCTCAGCTCCATTAATCAAACCCAAACTTATTTCACTTGCTGGGAAAAGTTGTTCACACCAGACTTTTCCCCTTGTACTTTCCAAGGCTTTTGACACTTTTTTCCCCAGGAGGGAATTGCTGGAAATCACTAATCTGTGTTGTGGGTGTTTTTTTCCAGCTTCCTCCCTGTTTTGCTACGTCTGTGACAATGAACATTCCAACTGGAACTGCATGAAAACCTACAAGTGTGAGGACCATGAGAAATACTGCACAACCACGTACAGCACTGTTGGAATTGGTGAGCCCTAACAATGGGATTTTTTTTTTTCTTCTAGCAGTTGGTGGGCAACTTTTTTAAAGGGAATTGATGGAAATCAATGGTTTTGTTGGAAAGAAGTGATGATTTTGAGGTTGAAGTGTCTCAATGTGATGAGTGGGAATATTTTGAGGTAGAAGGGACCTTCAGGATCATCTTGTTCCAGGGACAACTCCCACTAGACCAGGTTGCTCAAACCTGGCTTTTGACACTTCCAGGGATGGAGGACCCACAGTTTCCCTGGAAAACCTGTGCCAGGGCCTCACCACCTTTTGGAAGGGCTGGCTGGAGCACCCAAATTTCGGGAGCAGCCTCTGTTGTGTTTTGGGATGGAGAATAGAAAAGGGTTGGGTGCCAATAACTTGGTTTTAAAAAATGCACTGGAATTGGAATGCATTGAAAAAATGCTTTGGGAATGCATTGGAATTGCTGTCCTACAGGAACCACAGTATCATTTAGGTTGGGAAAGACCTCCAAGGTCTTCAGGCCAAACTTTGACTGGCCACCACCTGGGCAACCAAATCTGTGTGGGTTTCAATCAAGGAGTTCCCAGAGTCCCACACTTGATCCAGGACTTGTGGATTCACACCCAGCCCTGTCAAACCCCCTGAGAGCTTTAACTGAGTGGAAAATTAAGGAAATTGCAAATCCCTCTCCTCTGGCCGCCTCTTCCAACAGAATCCTAAATCCCAGCTCTCCTTTCTCACCCCTTCTCCTCCCAGGCAAGGACGTGGGGCACCGCATCACCAAGAAATGCTCTGCGGACTGTCCCGAGACCAACGTGAATTTCGGGATGGCCGCGTACTCCACCAAGTGCTGCGGCACCTCCCTGTGCAACTTCAGCGGCGCCAACAGCATCCGGATCAACTACGCCGTGGTCCTGCTGGGAATCCTGGGAAGCTTGGTCTGCGTGCTCAGGGTGGGATTGTGATCAGGCCTGGCAGGAGATTGTGACCACCCGAGGAGCCACGAGGAATTCCCCGAGTGAGAAACCTCAGCCGAAGGTTTCCAGCAGCGACCCTGTTGTATTCCAAGACGTTGCTTCAGATCCCAACACAACACCTATTTCCCCCCCGCCCCTTGTTTTATACTAATTTTTCCCCTGGAAAAGCTGTTTTGATAGCACGTGTGTGATACTTGTCAGACAAAATAAAGATTTGTGTTATTCTAGAGTGTGTTTGTTGTATCCGCACCAGGGCCAACCTGAGAAATCAGAATTCCTCTTTTTAGCACTTGGGAGCCTTCTCCAAGCTGCCTTTCCTAACTTTCTTCCATCCAGCAGCTCCAGACACTCCACAGAGCCGGATGGTCTCCCAGATCCCTCTGAGATAAGGAAAGGTCAGAGATGTTTGTGTTGCTCCCATTGCAAACAACAGTAGGAATTGTCTTCTAGATGCTGAGACACAACCAGGAATTTGGTCCTGCAGGAATTTGCATTGGGAAGTTCTCCTGGGATCTCTGCAAGGTGGGTTGCTCCAGCTTTTAAAACAGGTAAATGTCCCACCCCAAGATGCTGGAGATGCCCAAGGTAAGGAAAATGCTGCTGGAATCTGGAAAGGAGACCCCTGTGCCTGCTTGGAGAAGCTGCTGAGTGATTCCTCCTGATTTTCCTGTGGGAAATGGGCAGGAAGAGCCTGGAAGAGGTGATGGTGTCTGAGGTGACTGGGAAGGTCTCTGCTCTGTCCCTTTCCAGGGTTTCTGCTGCATTTCCAGGCTTGGGAATGCTGGGAATGGGATGGAGATACCCTTCAGCTCTTGGAGGAGCAGAACTACAGCTAAAATAGGCAAATAAAATAATCTTGGTGCTGAAGAGTGAGGAAAAGTGCAGCACTGAATTTTGGGAGGGTCTTTATAATGGTACCTGGAAAAAAGGCCTCCAGCCCTGTTTAATTTGAGGGGAATCTGGTGCTGGATTTGAGGGGAATCTTGGTCCAGATTTGAGAGGAATCCTGTACTGGATTTGAGGGGAATCTTGAGCTGGATTTGAGCAGAATCTTGTGCTGAATTTCAGGGTAATCTGGTGCTGGATTTGAGGGGAATCTTGCTCCAGATTTGAGAGGAATCCCGCACTGGATTTGAGAGGAATCCTGTGCTGTATTTAAGGGGAATCTGGTGCTGGATTTGAGGGGAATCTTGCTCCAAATTTGAGAGGAATCCTGTGCTGGATTTGATGGGAATCCTGGGCTGGATTTGATGGGAATCCTGTGCTGGGTTTGAGGGGAATCCTACTCCAGCAGCACTGCAAATTCCATGTGTTTCCGTGCAACGGGGAGAAAAGGCAGTGTTGGGTGAAAGTTGTAAAAATGGGATTAGGCTTAGTCATCCTATAAAGATTTAATTTCTGGTTGGGAAAGATGTTCTGGAATTTATATCAATGGGATAACTGAAAGGGAATTGTTGCAGAATTTCTGAGGGGACTATTTCCTCAGAAACCTGGGGATTTGGCACTTTTAAAAATCACTTTATGTTAATCACAATAGTTTCTAAGATGCTTCTCGAAGCTTTCAGCCAACTTAAAGTTCTACATTTAGTAACAACATCTGAGTTTCACAGCTACTTTTGCATTTCAGCACTTGTTTGATGAAAATTGCATTTTCCACCCAAAATAAACAATTGTTTGCCCTTCTCATGTGATAATTTCAACCAGGTTTAGAACAATATAAACAAAACATTCTCCTCCTTTCCTTCTCCACTCCACTGCGCCAAGGGAAATAAATCTTTCCACCTCACCTTCCACTTTCACCTCCAGTTAATTCCCCTGTTGCTCTTAACAAAATCATCCTGAATTTCATGAATTCCAAATTCTTGTAAACTGGGATTTTAACTTCTCCTTTTTCTCAGTTCTTCTCGTGTCATTTTTGTCCTTCCTGCCCTCATGGGCTCCTCTCATTCTGTCACCTGGCCCCGGTAGGGACAAAATATCAGAGGGCCATATGGACCAGCTGGAAGATTTCAGGAGCATCTCGTGGAAAATCTGTCAGGAATCCTGCAATAAAGCCTTGAAGAAATCCATTCTGTCCCTCTCCAAATCTCAGCAGCTTGCAGGAGACAGGAGATATTTTAGGGTTTGGCATGGATGAGATTTTGAGGGAAGGGAAAAAAAAAAAAATAAGCAGTGCCTGAGCTGCTATTTCTGAACCTGTCAGGGGATGCTGCTGGAGATAAACCCCAACGTGGGCTGGCTCTGGGATGGAACAGCACCCCCTCGGGATTGGAGCCTTCCAGATAGGCCCCAGAAAACATGGATTTACCAGTAAAACCTCATTAAATCTATCCTGGCTTGGAGAAAATAAAATATTTTGCAATGTTTTGCACTGGCATGGAGGGAGCTTTGTTTTCCTCCTGCTGGCTGCCACGAGGAGGCCGACAGAGCCAAACCTCGCCTTTCCTTGGAGCTTTTCTGGCTAATTGCCACCCCTGCTCCAAATTAGTTTCGCGCTCTGCCTATTGGGAAAGCCAAAATTCCCTTACTCGTGCAGGGCTGCAGAGGGACAGTGTTTATAAGTCCAGCTTGGAGGTGCTGGAAAAACTGACATCACTTCAGGAAACCTGGCGTGTTTTCCCGGTGAGAGGAGGGCTGGAGGTGGGGCATGTCAGAATCCCAAAATATTCCATGGGAGATGGGGGTCTGGGCGAGTTGGAGAGAAGGAGAGAGGGGATAAAGCAGATGGAGAGCAGCAAGGGCGCTGGCAGAGGATTTGGGGCAGCTCCTGCAGCTCCGAGGGCCACGTGAGAGGATCCAGCTCGACTTTTCCTGGGATTGTGCCTCTGTTCTGCGACTCGATGGCAGAAAGGCAACAGTGGGAGGGAAAAACAACGACAATCCCCAAGAAGGTGGGAAAGGTTCTGGTTTTATTCATGGAGATTGGATGAAACGCGACTTAAAGGGGGGAAAAAAAAAGGAGTAGTAAAGAGCACAATCTGGGAATCCAATGGAATAATCCTGTTTGGCATTTCACACATTTTCTTCTTCTGAAGACTTAATGAGTTAAGATCATTGATCAGCCAGCCCCTCCTTCTCCATGCTTTAATTAGTTTGTGTTTTTCTCACTGACTTTTTTTTTTAAATGAATTTGTGAAAAAATTCCCAGCTTGTTCCATGCCATGGGAGTGGGTGTTATTTCTATTTTTTAACTTACATGGACATTTTCCTTTGCTCTGTAGAATTTATTTTTTAATAAGATAACATTTTCTCCTCATAAAAAATATCTCAGAAATATTTCTGATTTTGAACTTAAAAAGGAGACAGAAAATGATGCCTGGCCCCCTATGAAAAGGAGTGGAAGGATTCTGCTCTTCTGATCTCACTGTCTTGACAATTCTGTGAGACATTTGGGAGAAGTTCCCATCCCAAATTCAATTTTAAATTTAAATTCCCTCAATTTCCATATGTGCAAGGACACGATCTTGGAGGATGCAGCCCGCTCCGAGACCTGGAAATGAAACCCTTATTCTTTTGCAGGGAAAATTGCTTTGTTTTCCTGTTTTGCTTTTCCCTCACTTCTCCAGAATTAGAAACTGTTGCAGAGTTCAACGTCAGCTGGAGCAGCTGCGTTGTGAAACAACCAGGAAAAGGAGAAGTTGTGGTGGAAAACACACCCCCCTCACGATTTCCAAAAAAACGCCCTTCTCCATACAAGCCCGGACACGCTGCTCCCAATTATCCATCATCTGACACAGCAGCCTCTGGTTATTATCTCTGGATCAAAGCGAGCACTGCAGAGGTATAAAACCTGCCCTGCCTGAGCCCTGCTTATTTTGGAGGCTCCCAGACCTCTAAAGGATGAAGCTTTTCCTCCTGGTCGTGCTTGGCGTCGCCCTGTGCACGGAAAGTGGTGAGTCCCGAAAGAATTGGGGAATCATCCCAAAACTTTGGGGCATGTCTTTGGTATTCCAGGATTTTTGCAGTGTGGATGGTGAAGCTGGAGGGTCAGGAAGGAGTTATTCCAGGAGGAAGGGGACAGGGGGTTTAACCCCACCTGGAGTTGGAGGTGTGATGAGGAGTGGGGGGTGAGATTCCCACCTCAGACAATTCCACAGACCCAGCCCAGCCCCTGGGATGGCTCCATGGGAATAGGGATATCCATGAGGGATATCCAGGGTAATATGTGCAGTAAATCTCTGGATTTGGCACTAAAGCCTGATTTTTTAATTTTTTTTTTTTTTAATTGGTTGCACCTCAAACCATCATTTCCTAAAGTGATGACATGGTTGAGCCACACGAAGGTGCAATTCTGGCTCCCAGCCCTTCCTTGTTGCTTCCAGGTGCAACTTTGCTGATCACAGAGTCCCTAAGGTTTTAAAAGATCACTAAGATCATGGAATCTGATCTATTAGGAAAAAATTCCATCATGGAAAGAGTGATAGAGCATCCAGGCTGCCCAGGGAAATGTTGGGATCACATCCATGGGAGTGTTCTGAAAATCCAAGGATGTGGTGCTCAGAGCCAGGGTTTAGTGCTGAACCTGGATTGGAGATCTTTCCCAGCCTTAATGATTCCAGGATTCCCAGCTGATCCCAGGTTTGGGATGGAGACACAGAGTCCCATTCTCACTCTGATAATTGCCTGGGGGATTTTTTGGGAGAGCACTGGGAAGCTGCGCCTCAATTTTCCTGGCTGGACTCTGCCAGTGACCACACCTCGTGCTCTGGGACAGGCAGGGAACAGAAGGTGCAGCCTGGAATATCCCTCTGTTTTAGGGGAATGGTTGATTTCCTCAGCTAGGGGGGCTTTTGCCTTTTTGCAAACTGAATTTTTTCACTATAGGATTTGACCTGCAAATTCCTGGGCGTTCTGGTCCTGGACTAACAGATTTTTTTGGCTCCCACTCAATTTGAGGAGGGAAATGTTCCTATTGATGGATTTCACTTGAAACTTGGAATTGTGCTCAAGCTCAGGATGTTAAGGCAAATAAAAGGATCTTTTCCTGCAGCTTTACTCCCATTTTTTTAAAAGATCAAGGAATGAGACAGCAAATTCCTTGAGGAATATTTTCTCTTCAGTTAGAGCACAGCTCTTGGTGAGTGTGGAGACATCCCAAGGCAGCCTGGATTAACTCAAGGTTTGCATCTGGAAGAAATAAAACTTCCTTCCCCTCTCAGCCCTTGTTGCAACAGATACCTCAAGAAATAAAATTATAGTGTTTTTCTCTAGCTTGACCAAAATTGTCCTCCCTGACTTCAGGGTGTGCCAGTTTAGGAGCCAATCCCAGAGTTCTGGATTAATTGGTGAGTCAGAAATCTCTGGAGCACAGAGAGAGGTGGAAAAATCCATCCTTGAGTGGTGCTTCCTCCTTCTCCTGCCAAGGAGGCTCCCAGGGCGACTGGAGTCTGAAATTGGGAGTTTTGGGAGGTGGAATTAGGATTTGGGCGTGGAACCAGCTCCACCGTTTCCTGCACTGATTCAGGAAGTTTTCCTGGGAATTGGCCTGGATTAAAGATGCTGCATTTATTAAGGATTAAAGTGAGCTCTGTGTCTGGAAAATCCAGTTTGGGAACTGAGCGTTTCTGTGAGGAAAGGGTGGTTCCCAGTGGGGTGGAGGTGAAATATCCCATATCATATTCCATATAAGAGAATTTTGCATGAGAAAAGAGAATGAAACCAAACACTTTGGACAATTTAAAGGAGGGTCCCAGACTTGATAAAAATAAATTTGTGCCTGAAAGGTCAGGACAAGGCAAGAGCCAGGCAGGACAAATGGAGCTTCTGGAGATGGGTACGACCACGACAGGAAGCAAATTGAAAAAGTCTGGATATGAAGTCAAAGAGAGCCGGGTGCCAAGTCTGAGGCTTTTGGAATGACCACAGGAATGGTGGGAGGTGGGATCTGAGTTATCTGGTGGCCTCTGCTCAGGGCCAGTCAGTGAGGGACAACAGAGGAAGAGCAGGGAATGTGAGGGCTGTGGGCCACAAGAGGAAAGGCCATGGGGATGTTGGCAGGAGTGGGAGAAGAAGGCAGAATTTCCACACAGGCAGAGGAAGAATAGAGAGCTAAAAGCAAAACAGTGATCCTGTGGTCATGGCTGAGCTGGAGCCAGAGCTGCACCAGCAGGACACTCAAGGAGCCAGATCTGGGCTAGCAGGACACTCAAGGAGCCTGTTTGGGCCAGAAGGACTTGTCCAAGGTCAAATGAGGGCAGTGGTGAGGTTGGGACATCACTGACAAATGCACAAAGAAACTTGGGTGAGGAGTGAGGAAGATGAGGAGCAAGGAAGGCAAAGCTAAAGGACAAAGCTGCCGCAAGAATTAGCGCGGCATTAACTTCCAGTAGCCAGGGATATTCTTGAAATGAGGATGAGTTTAATCCCTGGAGGGTGACATTGCAGCCAGATAAACAGATGAGGAGGAAATTCCCCTTATCATGCAAAGAATCCTTCCCCAAGGATCTCTTTGCTCTCAATGATGCTTCAGCCTCGTCGAGTGCCAGCTGTTCTCATTCACTGATTTCAGCAAAGCACTTTGCAGATGCTGGGTGTTCCAGATGTGCACGTTTTGTGGAGCAAGGAAGTTATTCCCCATGGATGGCTGGGAAAGGGAATCTGCTGCAGCCAAGGCAGGCATTTGCTGAGCCTGGACTTCTGCAGATCCAAGATTTTCCTCCTGGCACAGGAGAGCTCTGAAAATCAACCCAAATCATAGAAAGGTTTGGGTTGGAGGGGATCTTAAAAAAGTCTCATTTTAGTGTTTGGTATTCATATTCAGAGCTTCAGGGCAAGTCCTGGACAGCTGCTGCCTTTGAATGTTTGTACTTTTTTGTTTGTTTGTTTGTTTTTTGTTTTTGTTTTGTTTTTTGTTTTTTGCATGGCACATGTCTGCACCCCATTTAAGACAGAGTTTAGACAGTGACAGAAATCCTAACTCAAATTTTTCCGGCGTTTTGCTGGATGACTGAGAGAAAGAACCATTCTGATGCCCACATAGAATAAATCATAGAATCCTGAAATGGTTTGGGTTGGAAGGGACCTCAAAGATCATCCAGTTCCACCTCTGCCCATAGCAGGGACACCTTCCACTATCCCAGGTTGCTCCAAGCCTCATCCAGCCTGACCTTGGACACTTCCAGGGATGGGCCAGCCACAGATTCCCTGGTCCAGTGTCTCCATACAGGAACCAGTGGCCAGAAACTGAGGCTTGGAGGGGCCAGGTTGCAGAGAAAACCCAAGAGCTTCACACTACAAGTGATGGGAGACTGGGCTGCTCTTCCCAAAAACACAGTGGAGATGCCAGATGTTTTAATGGATTCAAGGGAGAGTCAACCAAACATTCAAAGGGAAGATCCCTGAAGGTTCCTAAATGAGCAAACCACAGCTGTGGCAGCAATTTGAGCTTAATCTGGCTTCTGGAGAGTCCTTGGAGCCAAGTTTAACCCATGCAGGAATTTTTTGCCTGTGGCCACTGGGCTTGATGGATCCTCCATCCATCCACCCTCCGTTTTGTGCTCCTGAGGACATTCCCAGAGGTGCCTGATGGATGTTCTTGTGCTTCTTTTGCAGCTTTCTCCCTGACCTGCTTCACCTGCAAGGATGCTACTTCCAACATCCACTGTCTCAGCACCACCAAATGCTCGGATCACGAGAAGTATTGTCTGACAACCTATTCCACCTCAGGAACTGGTGAGTGCGGAGATTTCCCAAGGCCCTGAGGACAAGGTGGGGCTCAGGTGGGGCTGACACTCATCCTCCTCCCACCAGGCAGTACAATGGAGGAATTAATGAGGATTTTAGCATGCAGAGAACAAATCTTGGGAAGGTGGGAACTTGGCCCGCGCCTGTTGCGACATATTGTAAAAATACTTCTGATTAAACTCAAAATTAAAATACTGCTGATTAAACATTTTGAGGAAAGAGAGATGCTGGAATAAAAGTAATTATTTTTTATTATCCCTGCACAAATTCCTTGTCTCAACTCCAAGCTCAAGTTTATGCCCATGAGATGGTGGAAATGGAAAGTGCCGGGTGCTATGGAAGAAGCAATCCCGAGGCACGGTGCCAAACTCTTGCAATCTCACATTGTACAAATAAGTCCCAAATTCTTGCCCTCAGCTGGCCCCGAAACCAGCAAAGGACTTGTAAGGCCTGGAGAGGGTGTCCATAGGTCACACATACACAAATAATGATGGAATGTGATGAAACCCAAGGGAAAACCCAACGGCATCGAGGGCAGAACAACAAATTCCCCACGGGATTGCACGGCCAGGCTATGACTGAAACCTGCCTAAAAAAAAAAAAAAAAAAAAAAATTGAGATGAAAAACTGAACTTTTCCTGCTGTTTTCTCTCCCTCCCACTCCAGGCAGTGACCGGAGCCAGCGAATCACCAAGAAATGTTCTGCATTTTGCCCAACAATTGACCTGAACATCGGCGTAGCTGGAGTCGCCACCAGCTGCTGCGAGAGCTCCTTGTGCAACATGAGTGGGGCCAACAGTGTGAAAACCAGTTCCACCCTCCTCACCCTGGGCGTCCTGGCCAGTCTCGCCTGCATCCTCAGGATGGGTTTTTGAGGGTTGTTTTTTGGGGGGAAAAATGAGCTGCTTGGCTTTGCATGGCATGGTTCAAGCTGCGATCCATCAGGTGGGAATGCTGCCCTGTGCCTCCCACCTGGAAGGTCACCTCCCATCAGGAGGGGCTTTTTTTGCTCTTTCCACGCTCTGATGACAACATAAAATGATGTTTGTGAGAGAAAGGGGTAAAATGAAGCCCTGCACGTGCAGAATGGCCCCATGTGGCCACCATCTCTCCTACTCCTGGCATTTATAACTCCGTGCATTTTTTGCCTTTCATTCCATCCCCGCCATTCTCTTGTGCCAATATTTTTTTCCCCCATTTTCCACCCTGTATCATTTTGCTCTGAGAAAGCCTTTAATATTCCAGTTGTTAAACAGAAACTGGGCACAATAAAGTGTTATTTTATTCTATTGTGTGACTGCGTGGTGTGGCACGCTGGGTGTAGCTGCTGGATGTATCCATGTTTTGGGATAAAAGCGGAGGCGTTTTCGCCTGCAAGTTGAATGGGAATAATGCTGAAATATATTAAAATTACTCTGCATTCACTTCAGGAAGCCTCTCCCCAGATTTTATTTTTTCTGCACTGACAGAAATGGCATTTTTGTGACTCCATTTCGGAATAAACTGAATTCTATTTAACTTCCTTTCAATTCCTCTCCTGGGTCAGCTGCCTGGAAGGAAACAGCGCTTGAGTTCTCTTGGAAACAGAGGGGACAAGGCAGGGAAGGGATATGGAGCATTTACTTTAAACTGATTTAAGGTCTCTCAGTGGAAGTTCCTTTACAAGCATTAGGATTATTTAGAAAAGGGAGAAATGTACCATGCTTAAAGGAAAATCATAGGAAAAGACAGATGGTTTCTGGAAAGAAACCTGGAATTTTTCAGACTCATCTGTGAAAAAATATTCACACTGCAAATAAACCTTTTATGTTTGCTCATCAAGGTAAAATTGAAGGGACTCATTACCCTGCTCTGACCTTCCCTGTGGATAATCTTAGGAATGAGAGGTTTGCTCCCTCCGACCCTTCCAGGGAGGCTGATCTGCTTTCTCCTGGGAGCAAGGAGCTCTCCACAAGGATCATCCTGAGGGAGATCTCCCAGGGATATCAGTTGGGTGCAGCTCACCCAGCTGGTTTTCTCTCCCTAAGTTCCTTGCACAGCTTCATTTGACAGGCATTTTCTGGGATTAGAGGAACAACACTCAAGAACAGCCACATCTTTGTTCTTTACAATAGCTGTGCTGAGGAAACCTGGGCTCATGGCTCCAGCTCATCCCAATCTTCCCTTATCCCTTCCTCTTCACCTTCCTCCCATCCACGTCCAATCCCAGCTCTGCATTCCCTCGTTGTTTTCTCTCCCAGATTTCTTCATTGCCTTCTTCCTCCAGTCTTACTCTGGGTTTTTCCATCAAAACTCTATATCCTTGCCTCAACACATTGTTTCCTCCTCGGTCTAAATGGAAAATTGGCCAAGGATACTTTGATTTTGGGCATGAGTCTTCCCATTCTCCCCAATAAAATCCAATAAGGATTTTATTGCCTTTCCCAGCTTAGCTGGCTCCATCCATCTGCCCGATTTATTCTCCTCACCTTGCGTCCCTTCCTGTCAAACTTAGGGATCCAAAAACCCCAAACAAGCCAATTCTGTGACCTTGGCTGGCCATATTCTGCCCCATACCCCGCTCCTAACATGGTGACAACTGAACTATTTGGAACAATCTTCATCCCGTGCCATCCACAAGTTCAGGATTCCTTAGGGACAATGGCTGGCACAGGGAAAGGCCAAGACGGGGCTGGTACGGCCTCGGGTCTTGTTCTGCTAAGCTTGGGAGTGCAGACCTGCCCTTGGCAGCCAGGTTTAAAATTAAGGTCATGTCTTGAGCTGCCTGAACTTGGCAGATGCCTCTGTTTTGGGATGGGAAGGATCCTGGCATGGCAAAGGGGATGGAAGCACGTGGGACACCCCCTGGAGCTGTTGCATGGAAAAGTTATATATATATATATCCAGAAGTGCCATCCCTAAGGGAGCAGCTCCATCCTGGCTGCCTCCTTCTTGCCTAATTTCCCCCTGACCCCACAGGTTTTTCCCTGGTGCCCAACAAAACGCATCCACGTGCTCCAAAGCTGACCCATGTCCCAAAGCCCTTATCTGGAGGCGGGAGCAGCAACTTCCCTGAGGCACGGGAGGACCTAAAATCATGAGAGCTCCTGTGGTGAACCCTCCCCTTGGATTGTTGTGTAAGAGGAGACTCTGCCAGCCTTCCCGAGAAATCCTGATTGGCACCTCCCACGCGGGCGCTGCTCCCTAATTCCAAATCTTCCCATCACCCTGGGTTTCTGGTGCCTCCCATGGCTGCACACTCCTCACATGGCAGCATTCAGCTGCCCCATGAGCAGAGACATCTGTGATGCCTGGAGGGCTTTTGGGAAGGAGACGGGAGCCTCATTCCAGTGGCTGGGATTGATCCTGGGAGGTAACTGCCTCTCTCTCCCTGTGGATTATATAAAAGTCATTTTTCAGAGCTCTGAGTCACTGCACCAGGACCTGGATCAGCCAAGGAGGCCTTTCCCTGCCTGAATGAGGCATCTGCACAAGGTGCTTTAACTTTGGCCCTTCTTTTCCCTCCCTTGGGGCTTTCCCACCATTGGTTTTGAAGGATCTGTGCTGCCTGCTGCTCTCCTTGAATAATTCCCCTGCCTCTTCCCCCACAACATGAAATTTCTCCCACTTTTCCCTGTTTATTTGCCCGGATCCAACACAGTGCCTCAATGCCAAAGCATGAGACAGGATGGAGGCAAGAGGTCAAAGCAACACCCTCAGTGGGTCTAAAAATCTTCTGGAAGCCATGGAAAGGGACAAAACCAACCCTTTTTCCAAAGCTGACCGCTGCTTTCTTGTCACAGAGCCAACCCATGGCTCCAATTTGAGTCCACTGCCAACTCATGGCTCCAATTTGATCCACTTTAATTTTCCTCTATGGATAATAAGATTACTCCAGAGAGGTGACTCAGCTTCCTTGGGGATTTTTTCCCCCCAGTCTTCCTCAATTTACTCCTCACTTGGTGTCCCTGCTCCAGGCCCTTCTCCAGGCTGTGATCCTGGGCTGCAGGAGACACCCTCTCCATGCTGGATCCTTGAGTGAAGCCTCTGAGTGCTTTTGAGTTTTGTAATCTGCCCTGTTGGGAAATAAATCTCTTTTCCATGCTCTCCGTGCACTGGGAAGAGGGAATGCTCCAGCATTCCGAGGTACCTCAGAACCACAGTGCTAAGGAAGACATTCACGTCCTGGAGACAACTCCCAGAAAACTCAGCAAATTTTCCCATTTCCCACCCAAATTTCTCTCCTTGGTACATATTTGTTGGATGTGCCGGGAATGTTTCAGTCTCACTGCTCCTTCAAAGTCAAAGTCAAAGTAAAAATCAAAGTCAAAGTCAAAGTCAAAGTCAAAGTGTCAAAGTCAAAGTTGACTTGTGCTGATCCTATTCCCAGAAGATTCATGTGGGAATAAAATGGATGTTGGAAAAGTCAACAAAGCCAGGTTGGATGGGGCTTGGAGCAGCCTGGGATAGTGGAAGGTGTCCCTGCCCATGGCATGAGGTGATTTTTAAGGTCCAAGGTGGTTTTTAAGGTCCCTTCCTACCAACCCAGTCTATGATTCTCTGGAAAACAACAGGAGCTGGGATATGGAAGGGGAAAGGAATAAACACAACAAGTTTATGGGATAAATAAGACCAAAAATAAGGGGAAAAAAAATGGTTCTTTCAGCCTCATTGCAAAATGCCAGCAAGGAGCCACACCCATTAATGAGGGAGAAAAACCTGCTTACAAAACACTGGGGCAAAGGACCAAGCTGTCCTGGGTGAAGCACAAGGCTCAATTTGATCATCACCACTGACCTCACCAACCTCCAAAACCCAGGGAACGTCTGTTTGGACACAGGGCTTGGACAACTCTGGAATTCACCACCTAATGACATCATTCCGGGATCAGGAGGGCCTGAAAAAGTGTCAGAAAATCACATGGATCAGTAAATCATCTAGGGTTGGAATGATTCATGTTAGAAACAGTCAAAAATGCCCTGCTGATGGCTACGTGCAGGGAATTGCCAGTTAAGTTATTCCATAATTGCCAGAAAAAGCGGGGTTTGACAATATTTTCTTTCTGCTGTCCAGGACTAATCTTGTTGTAGAAGAAGCTTTGTGGACTTTGCAGCTTGAGCTCTTGTAAGATGCATCTTGAATGAGGGTCTCTATCCCAGACTGTCATGAACACATTTTAAGGAATTCAGAGGAGAGGAACAACACAGAGGAATAAAAGCAAAAGGGTTGATTTAAGAGGAGAGTTTGAAAAAATGACACTTTGAGGGATGGCTCTTTCCAGAGCAGAGCTGCAATTCCAGGGTGCCAATTTGTGGGCTTGGAACTGGAAGCCTGATTTCGAGAAACTGTTGGGCGTGGAAAAAAAGCAGCTCCTCTACAGAATCCCTGGATAGCAGCAAAACTTCATTAAATCAAAATTGTACAAGGTATTGGAGGATTACAAGCAGGAAAAAGAGCGAGCAGAGGGATTAACCAGAGGAAAATTGATAAAGAAATGAAGACTGACGTGAAAATTTGAGGAAAATCTTCTGTTTAACCAACCATTAGCTAATTCAATTTAGTGTAAAACACACTGATTTTGAGGTAAACCAGCTCAGAGGCTGAGTCTGGTGCTGTTGAATAATTAAAGCCAATGAACGGTGCAAACTCTGGAACATCACGTGCTATCCATGCAAAGGGATCAGAAAAATTCATTCCTAGGACAATCTCCCCGTGCCTCCAGGCTCTGCTTTCATCAGAGCAGCGGCTCTGGAAGGGAGGAAAGGAAAAAATTCAGAGGAGGAGAGAGCAGATCCCGACTTCTTATCACTCACACGACCAGAAGAGCAAGAAATGTGTGGCTGAGAGGGCTTTTCCCCAAGGTGCCAGCCCTTTTCCAAGGGCCCTGGCGTGGAAAACTCCCACACACGAACATTCCACACCCTCGGGTTGATTTCATGTCCACCTGGAACCTGTAAAACTGCTGCTGCTGTTGGGCTGGGGTATAAAACCTGCCCTCCAAGCAGCTTCCCAGTGCTGCTGGGAGGATCTGCTGGAGATGAGGACTCCTCTGGTCACCTTGCTGGCTGCTGTGCTCTGTGTGGAACAAGGTGAGCCTCTCCTGCTGCTCCTACTTAAGACAAGGATTAGGGGGAAGGTGGTGACATTTTTCCACGTGGCAGAACTCTAGAGGGCTGTCACCATCTGTGCAGTGTTGTGATGGTGTCACCAATGTCCTTTTGCACCTCAATCAATGATTTGAGAAATGAGAATCTGATTAATTGATTCTTTTTTCCAGTGCTGGAGCTCTGGTGGTGCTCCAACCATTAAATCCACACTGTGGTCCTTGGGATCTTCCAAAAGGAGGCAAGTTGGAAGTGATAGAAAGCATAACAAAATCTTTTTTTTTTCCCCTTAATAATTTCAGTTTTGGAGTATTTTAGAGACTTTTCTGTCCTGCTTCTTCCTCCCTCGTAGTGGTTTGCCACGTGTCTTCCTAGAAAATGCAACACTGGGAATTTCTGTAGATTAAATCAGCGGCAGAGGTGAAAGAACTTTTCATGTTAAAGGCATCCTGCTCCCAAGTGTTGTCCTCCTTCTGGGAGTGAGACACACGCGTTGCTCCATCGCTCCTGGCACGCGGGAACGATGACCAGAGTGCCAAAATTTCCCCCACACATGATGGTTTCCCAGAAACCACGATACGAATCTGGTTGAGAAAGAGGCATCTAATTAATAAATTATCACTGATGTATCAACCCCCTACTCCTACATCCTTTGGAATGGTTCTCCAGCGTGCCTGGAAGAGCAGGACCTTCGGCCGGTTTTGGGTGTGGAAAAATGACTATTCGTTATTTGAAAAAAAAATTTGATTTAGTGCCCACAATTCCTGATTGAAGCAAAGTAACATGGGCAGAAGAGTAGAATTTTCAAAGGCAACGTTCTCAGTGTGACCCAGGATGAATTGGAAAGCTCACAGAGATCCAGGATCACAGGTTCATGGTGGGATTCCTCACCACTGACATTTGATATTGGCAGCAGATTCCCAATGGATTTAAGGACAGCACATTTCTGTGCCCAGCCTAGACCCAGAATAAGAGATTTCAGCTTTCTGGCCTAAAAGTGGGACATAGGAAAATGTGGAAACTGGCATTTGATCCTTCTCGGGTACCCTGGATCTCATCCAAGACCCTAATGACCAAATTTTGGTCAAAACTCTTGATCTCTCAGCCGATCAAAGAGGGTTTTTTGCCTTTTCAATCCATAAATTTACTGTTTTGTGAGTTTTGTGTCCAGCAAAAATCATAAAATGTCTTGATCCTCTTTGCAGAATCACATTAAGGGTGGAAAAGACCTCTAAGACCTCTAAGTCCTTGCTGCAATGCTGGACAAGACCAGGCAGATATTTGCTTAAGGTGTCCCTGAGAGTTTCCAACAAGGAAGATTCCTCAGCCTGGAATTGCTCAGAGACTGTGATCCCTTTAGGAATTTAATTTTAATATCTCTTAGCATCTGTTTTTGTTCTGTTCTCCCATATTTCCATCACAGGGCACATAAATTATTTTATTACTTTCTTCTTTGCTGCATCATTTTTCTTGCATCATGAAGAAGATTCCTGCGACTTTCCTGAGCATATTCTCATTTTCAACAAACAAACTAAAGCCCTTCCAACCTTTCTGAGAAGGTCACATTTCCAGGATCTCTGACCTTCTCTCCTCGCTCTCCTCTGGTCCCTCTCCAAACGCTCTGCATTTTTGGAAGCGCTGCAGAGAGATTTGGGCACCAGGGCTTCAGCTGAGCCTTTGCCAGGGTGGAAAGGCCACTTTGTGTATCTTGCACATGACATTTCTGCCCGTGTCCCCTTGGGTGACGCCTGTTTCCGTGGCTGGAATGTGACACTGTGGACTCCTGCTGTTGTCACTGTGGTTCTGAATTGTAACTGAACCAGTTATTTGTCACCCTACATTTACGTGTCTAAGTTTTATCTACTGTAATTTATTTATCTTGATTTAACTGCATCCAATCTTCTTGTTCACTCTTTTATTGCATCCATCTGTCAAAATCACTTAAAATCACAGGGATGGTTTGGGTTGAAAGGGAGATTTAAGATCATCTCATCCCAACCCCTGCCATGGGCAGGGAAATCTTCCATTAGCCCAGGTTGCTCCAAGCCCCATCCAACCTGGCCTTGGACACTTCCAGGGATGGAGCAGCCACAGCTTCTTTGAGAAACCTGTGCCAGGGCCTCACCACCCTCACAGGGAAGAATTCCTTCATTGCTCCAGTTGGTTGGACCAATAATCCTCGGGAATTACCCTCTGACGGTGTTTTCACGACTGGCTTTGCCCCCATTCCCTGGAATTTTCAGCAGCTCGAGAACAACATCACTCAAAGTTGTTGCAAAAATTCCTTAAAACCTCCTTGAATCTCCTCTACTCTGCACATGAAAATTCAACTTCTTGTAGAGGTGACAAAAGCAAAAAAAGCTGCAGAGGATCAACAGTTGGGGACTTTTTCCTTCCTTCCTATCAGAAACTTCTCGTTTCATGGTGTGACCTCTGCTGTCCTTCCACATTCTCACTGTCAACTTCTTATCGGGCAAAAGTGCGCCCACAGGGACGTGTCCTTTAGTTGCTTTTGCCCTTTCCAAAGTGACAGACTGGCCCCAGACTCAGCAGGAACTCAGCCAGCATTTGGCTTTGTTTCCCTCCAAAAATTAGCTTTGTTTTTAAAGGAACTCAGTCACAAAACCCCACACTTCGCTCTGGGTGATTCACAAGCTCTGAACTCAACCACCACTGCTAAACCTTTCCATCTGCCTGGTTGGGGAGTGCTCTGCACATATTTTGGGGTGGTTTTGTTCTTCTTATGATGCCTCAGGTTTTAGCTTTTATGTTTTTCAGATTCTGTGCTGTTTTAGTGTGTAATTCTGAGCTTCATATTAGGGGATGGTGAGCTCTCTTCACAGAGTAGGGAGACAAAACAGTTCCTGCTCTAGCTGGGGACCAAGGACAACTGATCCAAATCTCAGGCCCAAGAGCACAAACAACAGCAGAATAAAGAGAGAAAAACAAGAAGGATGGGACTTCATAATCTAAAGCTGTAATTGGACAATTAACTCCAATATGCAAATAGACCAGAACTTATAGAAGTGTGACACCCCATGATCGGTTGTCCATTTTGTGACCATTTTGGGTTTATCTTGGGTGTAGTCCTGGCTGGGCTCTTGTACTGCCCAAGCCATATCCATTAAAGCCTTCTAATAAATTCCTCCTTTATTCTTTATCTCTGTCCAGTCTCTGCTCTTGGTCAGCCTTCATAAGGCATCACTTCCTTTTTTTTTTACTACTTTCCGGAGGTCTGGCCTACCACATTCTGGTTTTGAGGGCAGACACAGACATTCTCGGCAGGAAACGCTGTGTAACCTTCCTGCCAATCATCTGCCACTGCTGCAGATGTAGGAATTATCTCACCAAATCTGCCTTCAGCACTTGAACCAAGCTTTTGGTTTAGATTTTCCATTCATTCCCGATTTTATGCTAGAAACAGGAGTTTGACAGAGCATCTGAGGGCTCTCACCAGACCTCCTAGAACTGAGGTTAGGCCGGTTCAGTGATGTTCAAGCACAAAAAAAGAGATGTGACAGCAGTCCCTGAGCCAGAAGAAAGAGAAGTAGGACACTGGGCATTGTCCACCTCCTCAAAACGCTACGGGCATCTTTAAATTCTCCCTGCCAAGCCCTGCCCAGGAGAAACCCTGAGCAGTAATTGGCAATTCCCGTGGCTGAGCCCTCAGGACCGAGCTGCTATGGCTCAGCAATAATCTCCTTCATAAAAGCCCCCAAATCCTTGAATTCTGCTCACATCTCCTGCTCCCAGGGATTGCAAACAGATCGATAACACTTCTCAGCCTGAGCCAGAGGAGACAGAGAGGGATTTAGCGCTGCTGCCACGGGTCAGGAGATAAAGAAAGCCACTGGTCATTCCCACAGAAACATTCCTCAGGCTGTAAGGAGGGAAATGGAGATCTCTGCAGTGGGGTTTTTGTATTTGTAGCCTTTAAACCTTGTAATGTGCTTTTTTCCTGGTTTTTTGTTTTGTTTTTTGTTTTTGGTTTTTTTTTTTTTTTTGCCCCAGTTTATCCATTCATGTGCTACACCTGCCAAGAACAGGAGTCCAACAAGGACTGTTTGACCATTTCCATGTGTGCCAAGGAGGACAAGCACTGCGTGACCATCCGGAAGGATGTCAGGACAAGTAGGTTTGGGAACAACACCCTGTTTGTTTCGTAGGAGAGCAGTCCCAGGAATGGGATTTCATCCCAATACAGGAACAACAGGCCTTGATGACCAACTTTTAGGAGACACTGACCTTGTGGCTGCTGCAGCGTCCAGACACACTTGATATTCCTTCTGGAAATTGGGGAAAGGATGAGGACACAGGGAGCAGCACCGGGGAGTGGATTCACACCTGGAGCTGTGTGTGTTTCACTCCCAGAACTGTTTTGAGAAGTGTTTTGGCCAAACCTCACCGCGGCTGATTCCCTGTGCCAAGCACAATCCGTCAGGCCTGGCCTGGGGGCTCTGTGCCCTCAAAGACCTCCATGTGCTCTTATCCCAAATCCCAGGTCATGCAGAACACTGCATTTATGTTGTAGGAAAAACCATCCTGGTGGGAATGGCCCAGCCTGAGCATCGCTTCAGGCAGCTGCAGCTGAGAGCCACAGGTGCTAATTCCACGTTAGGATTGACAAAACCTAAAACCACGTAGTCCAGAGAAGTCCTGGTTGGACTTGATGATCTTAAAGGCCTTTTCCAACCTTAACAGTTCCAGGATTCTATGGCACTGTGGCTGCCCCGTCCCTGGAAATGTCCAAGGCCACGCTGGATGGGCCTCTGAGCTACCTGGTCTGGTGGGAGGTTCCCCTGCCTGTTGGATTTTTCCTAGCTTTTATAGAAACTGGGCAACTCAGCGGCATTTTAAAAGATTTTATTCCATTATCAGTCTCATAGAAGGGTGAGACATAAGAGATGTAAAACTCAACGCTATTCTATCAGAAGTTCTATTTCCTGGTTACTTTATAAATGTTTTTCAGCCTATTAGCTTTTGCCACACAACGCTGCTATTACTTTTAACACCAATCACCTACATTTTTACCCCACATGGTCACAGAATCACAGAATTTTTTAGGTTGGAAGAGACCTTTAAGATCATCGAGTCCAACCCATGTTTTAACACTTCAACTAGATCATGGCACCTGTGCCACAAGTGCCACATCCAGTCTTCCCTTAAACACTGCTACAAGGCATCTTTCACAGTTCTAATTCTTAAAATACGTGGGCTTTTTGCATGCCATCGTTTGAAACTTATTTCTAGTTCAGTCTCTCTCTCTACCTGGTCTGGTGGAAGGTGTCCCTGCCTGTTGGATTTTTCCTAGCTTTTATAGAAACTAGGCAACTGAGTGGCATTTTAAAAGATTTTATTCCATTATCAGTCTCAATGAAGGGTGAGACATAAGAGATGTAAAACTCAACACCATTCTATCAAAAGCCAACCCATTTCCTGGTTACAATACTTTATAAATGTTTTTCAGTCTATTAGCTTTTGCCACACAGTGTTGCTAATACTTCTAACAACAATGATCTATATTTTTATCCCACATGGTCCTGCTACAATGCATCTTTCACAGTTCTAATTCTCTAAAATACCTGGGTTTTTTGCCAGGCCATAGTTTGAAACTTTTTGAAACTTGTTTCTAACTCAGTCTCTCTCTCAACAATGTCGTCTCTGTTCCATGGCCCTCCTAAGTCAGCACACTTTATCTCAGTGTTTGCATACAGATGCACAAGACTCTGTGAGCTTTCAGTCAGGTTGTGAGAATTCATTACAAGTCCATTTCTCACATCTCTCCCTCATTTTTTGGATTGTAAAAACTTTTTTGATAGTCTTATTTATCATTTGTTGTACATAGTGAAGTATACAAGCATACAATTCATCACAAATCCACTTCTCATGTCTGCCCATGGATGGTTTTTAAGGTCCCTTGTAATCCAAGCAATTCCATAATTCTATGATTATTCCATGAAATTTGCCTTGAGGATTAATGCCTGGCCTTCCTTTATTCACTGAAACAGATTTAGCCACAAAAACATTTAAATAATTATTTTTCATCCTCCTTTTTCTCTTCTTTCCCCCACTATTTTTTCCTGCATTAGAGCCCAACAAGCCTAAATACGTCATCTCCAAGATGTGTTCTCCAACGTGTCCAGAAACAGGCCAGCAACAAATCCAAAGCTCCCAGAATGTTTCCTGCTGTGAGAAACCCCTGTGCAATGTGAATGGAGTCAGCAGCAGGCAAAGCAGCCACGGAATGATGTCCCTGGGTGTCCTGGCCAGCGTCACTTACATCTTTACATACGGATTGTGATGGGCTTGGAAGGGCTCCCCGTGATGGCTGAAATAAAAGTGTTGTTCTGGGATAATTTTCCACTCTCAAAGATTCGTGTTTTGCGGTTGAGCTTCCCCCTGGGATTTTTGAGAGAGCCTGGATAAGTCAGGTGCTGAACTCCCATCGATTTCCCGAGCCTGCCTGAATCCAGAGTGTTCCCAGACATCCAACTCACCTAAGAAAACATATAGAAAATGGCCTTTTTGACATGTTCAAGCCTCAAATCATTATTGCTCCGAGGAGATCCTTGAAGGCATAGTTTTGTCTCTCACTTTCAAAGCTCTGTGAGGAATAACATCCCACCCTGCAATGGCTCCACAGTTGTGTCAGCACAGGGGATGATCAGTGAATTTGTTCACAGTGAGTCTGGGTTATCAAACATCTGTTTATAAACGAGCAGGTGGAAGTAAAGCTGATTTGTGGCAGTGCTGTGGACTTTTCTCTCTCAGCCTCAGTGGGGAGAAATTTCTGCCTCCTCAGGGTCTTTCCTCCCATTCCCATTTTGAAATGAGCTTCTCTCATCAGAGAAAAGGGGGAAAGGCAGAGAGGGAAATATGTGGCTGAGAGAGGAAAAGCAGTGGGAAGGTGGGAGGGAGAAGGGAAGGAATGGGGGCAGCCTGCTGAGCTGGGAGTTGCTCTCACACTGCCTCCTCATGGACCTCATCCAGCTGGAAAAGACATCCCCAGATCCATTCCCCTCTTTCTCCCCAGGGCCAAAACAACCTCACACAGCTGTCACCAACCCCTGTCATTCAGAGCTAGTGAGAGGCTTTCTGCAGAGCCACGTTCCTGGCAGAGAAACCATCGATTGTGTTGAGCTTTGTTTGGTTCTGCCCTCCACGCTCTCTGCTCCCTCCTCTCCCTGCAGGAGCTGCAGCTGAGGGGACACAGAAAAGCTCTGTAGGAGGCCTGGGGGTGTCACAGAGAGAAGAAGAAGGAGGGCAGCCAGCCAGGGACTCACACAAACAGCTCAGAGCTTCTTGGGTCACAGCCCCAGCTGCAAGCTCCCATTCCTGGAAAACACACAGAAAAAAATAAAAAAAGGAAAAAGAGAAAAGGAAAAGCTGGCAGCATCCCTAGCTCAGCTGTGTCCTGGGAGAAACCAGAGCTGGTCCAAACAATTGAAGGGTGTCGTAGTTTTTTTTGTTGTGTTTGATGGTTGAATGAGATCTTTGCTTTCTCTGAAGCATTGCCCTGGAACTCTGCTGGGTTTTGGTTGCGCATGTGGATTTTTGAGGCATTTCAGAGCGCCTGGATTTCAGTTTTCCAGGAGGACAAAAGATTTCACATCAACTTCACAACAAGTTTTGTGCTGTGAGCTCTGGATCTGGCAACTGGTTTTAAATATTTTGTTTAATCAGGGGAAATGGAGGAAATTAAGGAGGTGACACCACAGTGGCGGGCAGGGATGACAGGACACTCACACCCCACTGAGCTGTGCCTGCAGATGACAGCTGTCAAAAGACCAAATCAACAGCAGAACCTGCTGGTAATTTTCTCTCACCAAACACAACCTCAAAACAGAAGGAAAATTAATGAAGAAGGAGAAGAACAAGTTTTTAAACCAAAAAGAAGGAAGAGATGTCCAGCTGCTCAGGGCAGGCACTGGTAGGGCTGTGGAGGCTGTGCTGCATCCCAATCCCAGGAGCAATTCCTCCAGGAGCAAGTCCTCCATACCCTGCACAGTTTTTCCCTGCTGGACCTCAGGTGCTTTTAAAAAACTCCAAGAAAGTTGAGATCCAGGCCAAAGCTGTTATTGTTTTACCACCTGTCATATTGGCAGGAGAACGAGGAAGTAGAAGGAGCAATTTGTATCTCAAGCAGTTTTGCTGGACATGAGAAAGCAAAATCTTGGTGGAGAGACCATCTGGAGGGGATGGAGGGTTGAGATAAGTCCAGTGAGGGTGTGGGGAGCCAGGATGGACACAGCTCAGGAGGGAGAATGAACTTTATCCTGATCTTTTGCAGACCCTTACTCCCAGCTTTTCCCCCAGTTTTCACCACAGCAGTCCAAAAGGTCAAGTGAGAGTGGTTTCCTAGAATTGTCTACAAATTTAGAGGAACCCTTTCTCTTCCTGAAATTTCTGGATGCCAAAGCAGCTGAAGTAGCGGGGATTATCCTGACTGATTCTCTGGAGGTGAAGGGATTGTGTTTAACAGGATTTACTCCTTGTCCTGTCCACCCACCTAGCTCCTGGACTGAAAGCTCCTGGTTGTGGGAGCTGAAGGTCACAGAAAAGTAAATCTGGAGGTGGGAATTCTGGAGGATGGACTTTGTCACCACTGAGCCTCTGAGTGGAAGATTGCTGGAACTCTTTCAAATAAAGAAGGAAGAGGGACAATTTAAAACTCTCCTTCTTGATTGGAGGTGAGGAATGGGCTGATTATGAGGTCACAGCTCCTTTTCCACACTCGTTCCTCCTTTCCCTGGGCTGGAGGAAGATGCAGGTAGAAGATCAAGGTGGCTCAGCTTTAGGCAAAGCTTAAATCTCCTTTTTTTCCCCTGTGGATTAAATCAGTCCCATTTCTGTTTCCAGTGTGAGGTTTGGGTGCTGCTGCTCTCCAGGCTGACCAGCCTCGAAAAAGAATTCCAGGTGATTCCTGGAGCCTGAGTGTAGGATTTGTTTTTCCAATGCCACAGCTTTGAGCTGCACTTGCAGAGTCAGGAGTTGTGTTTGTGCTTTCACATGTGGAGCAAGAGGGAAAACAGGTGTGGAGACACAACCACATCAAACACAACAGCAAGAGCCACTTTGCTGCCACAGATATTAATGAGATGAACTAATTAACACATCAAAAGTGAATAAAATTAGTGTTTTCTGTGTAAATATGCAAATCAGTGGGGGTTGTCAGCCAAAGTGGTGTCCAGGAAAAATGGGAAAAGAAATCCATCAAAGCTACCAAGGCCAGCCAGTTTCTCCTGCTCCTGTTTCTTTGCAAAAGGGAAATCTGGGTGTTTTGGGAGACTGGGCAACAACAAATCACAGACTCATTTAGGTTGGAAAAAATCTCCAAGATCATTGAGTCCAACCTGTGACCAGTCCTCACCTTGTCAGCCAGACCAGAGCACTGAGTGCAACCTCCAAAGCCTTTCCATGACAAAATGTGGAAATAATCCATTATTAAAAAGGGCATAGAGACACACAGAGCAGCCAACCCAGAGTGGGGAAAAAAAGCTCTGAAACAAATCATCAATCAACATTGTAGGGGTTATCAAGGAGGCAGGGATGATCAGCGAGGGTTTTATGACAGGTGGGTGATATCCCTCCCTGTGACAAGATAACAAAATCTGTGAGGGTAAAAGTGGTACCTGTCACACAGCTCAGCCTTAATAAAGCTTTTGGCACAGTGTGACGTGATGGGCTCAGGAGCAAAACCAAGGAAACCCAGTGGGGCTGAAATCACGAGCAAACCACAGCCAACAATTTGCTGTCAGGCTGGAACGATCCATTAAAAGGCTCCTCTTGGCTCTGGGATGATGCGAAGTTTTAATTGCTGGTTTGGATGATGTATTAGACAATAAATTCACTGAGCTCACGCGTGACGAGCTGAGAGAATCTGCAAACAGGAGAATTCTGGGTGATTCCAGTAAAATGTAAGTGGTAGGTTGAGAAAAGAGGGTGTAATTTAGGAAGGACAAGCACAAAAAGCTCTCCAGTTAATGTGGCACAAGTACGGGATGAGGGAATCTCCCTCGCAGCAATCTGGCAGGAAAAGAAGATGTGCTGGATCACAAGTTTAACACATGTCAAACTTTGGGGAAAAAAATGTGAAACAAAGCCCTGCTGGAATTCTGCACTCCATGGAAAAATCTTCACATTGCACTGGGAAGTGTGAAGTGGTGTGTGATGGGATGAGAACCTTCCAGATCCTCCAAATGGAAGGCTCGGGCTGCTTTGTCTTCCCACTTTTTGTGCTGGGGTTGATGCAGTAGGAAAGAGGATTTTAGGCAGGATCAGAAGGAATTCCTGGCATCCAAAGTAGGGTGAAGAGCTGGAAAACTGCCTCCAGAAGCAGCAGCAGCTTTAGTACCATAATTAGGATTCATCAAAGCATGGAAAAGCTCTGCTCTTAGCGACTCCACTGGGGCTGGAGAATGAACTCATTCCTGGTCATTCCCATTCCTGCCTCTCTCTGTCACCTTTCTGTCATTCCCACATGGAGCTGGTTCCCTCCACCAGAGCAGAACTGGGGTGCTCAGGGCTGGGTTTGGCTTTATCACAGACCCATGGGATGTTTTGGATGAGAAGGGACCTAAAAGATCTCGTTTGGGTGGGAAGGGACCAAAAGATCTCGTCCCAACCACTCTGGCCATGAGCAGGGATCTCTTCCACCAGATCAGGCTGCTCCAGGACAAAGGCTGAACAGCAAAAGTGACCCAAAGCTCTTCCAGTGATGTGGAAAGCACTTCCATGTAGGAACTTTCACTCCAAAGGATGCCCAGCTCCAGGGGTGCCAGGATTTCAGTCAACACTAAAGCAGTGCTGAGGCAGAAGGTGGAGAGAGCTCTGCACGGGAATGATGATTTCCCCATTTTTCCAGCCGATTCCTTACTCAGGCAAATCCTTAAATTCCACACAAAGAATTGGGGGTGCCAGGGGTACAATTTTCCTTGGTCCAGGAGAGGCAGGAACAAGCCCTGGCTTTGTGCCCAGCGCTCACAACAGCTCACCTGGGACCTGCCTGCAGCTCCAGGATGCAGAATTTGATGTTAATCAGCAATTAGATAACGAGCAGACGCCGCTCCTGGGAATGAGAAACTCCCTTCTGCAGTCACAGGAAACCGGAGGAATAAAACTCCCCACTTTGACATCTTCGGGGAGAAGAGATTTTGTATTTGATAATATAAAAAATCTTGGAGAAAGTGGGTTTTGCCTTTCACATTCTTCCTTGTGGATTTCATAGGGTTACAAGCACCAGTGTGGGTGTGCCCAGATCATCTGTCCTGTGTCATTTCTGTGCCACCAGCAGCCAAAAAAAATGAAAGCCCTCCAATTCTCCGCATGCCTTTAAGGCTGAGCACAAGGGGAAGGTAAAAGGTGAAAGGCAGAGCAAAAAAACCCCAGTTTTGGTTTTTTTACAGCTTTTGGTGAAACAATGCTGTCTTTGCTCACTTTCTGTTTCATTTTCCCCCTTTGACATGTAGTTTCTGAATATTCCAGCCCTTTTGTTTACTTTATCTGGGCGTTTTATGGCTCTCACCCTGCTCTTAGTCCTCTGGAGTTTCCTATCCAAGGTCAGCTTGTTCTTTCTCTACTTTTGAATGAGCACAGGCACTCAGCAAATGCCTTTGCTTTTACCTTTTGCTCTGCTGGTTCTTCTGGTTCTTCCACACATCCCCATTCCTATTTTTTTACACCAAGTTTAACATTTCCACTACAAACCTCCATAAGTCTATCACCTTGCCTACAGCTTCAGCATATTTTTGTGCTGCCTCCTTGGAGCCTGGTGAATTCCTTGCCCACAGAAAAGTGCATTTTTTTGGGTGGAAGGAGCAAAGGAAAGGACTGAAAAGCCTCTTCCCACCCCAAAAAACCTGGAGATGAGGTCCCTTTTGTGGGAGAGAATGTGCCCAGGAAATTTTGCGGGTGGTCTAGAACCTCTGATGGCACAAAAAAAAAGGGCGAGGATTGGGAAAAAAAGCTGTAAAATGAGTCCAGAGTTCACCCAGGAGATGGAATTAGGCCTGGAGACAAGGATAGGCATAATATAATTAAGGATTAGTGTTGGAGAAGAGAATTATGAAGTACCCTGGGTTGGAAGAGCAAAAGGATCAGCAATTCCAACCCTAAAAGTCACAACCTGAGGCCAGAAACTGATGGAGACAAACACAACACAGGGCCAAGGTCATCCAGGACATGGCTGGAGACAGAGACACTGACAGGGCCTAAAGGGTTAAACTTGAGCTTAAAGGGGGTTCCTGGAGCCATGGGCACAGTCTGAGGAGGGCCCTGCTGAGACTGCTCACGGAAATTAAAGTTTTTTGCCTGAGAAACAAGATCTTAAAAAGTCACAGTTGTTTTCCTGTCAAAAGCCTAAAACAAGCACGGCTGAGGGTGACTCACACAGACTTAGGAAGGAGGAAGTGTGAGAATTCCAGCACCAGCTGAGCCTCACCAGCCAGCAATCCACTTTCACCTCAGGATCGAGGAGAAAAGGGAAAAGGAAACTTGCATGTCAGCCAGAAGCGAAAGTTCATCCACCTGACAGCCAGATTCTGCTGCAGGTTGTGGTTGGAGGAGGCAGATGAAGGTTTTATTCCTTTATTTATAAAAATATAATGAATGGTGTGGCCTAAAGATCCGTTTGGGCACCTTTATTGCAGGAATTTTCAGGAATCTCAGAGGCTACCTGAGAGAAATCTCAATTTTTCCCCACAGGATGCAGCAGAGGTGCGGTAGAGGACAGTGACCTGTTGGGCACCACAGACAGCAAATAATTACCTGGAGCTTGGTTTGCCCATGGAAAAATCTGTGTCTGGAGAACCCTTGGGTGCTCCCAATATGATCCTGAGGGTCTCCTGGACAACTTTGATCCAGAGAGATCAGGAGGGACTTCAGGAGGGGAAACATCCAGGGTGGGATGAAGAAAAAGGGCTGGGATATGGAGTTGGGCCTCTCATCCAGCAGGATGGTGGGAGCAGGAATTCCAGGGATTCCACGGATGGAATTCCAGCTCTAGCATTCCATGGAGCGTTGAGGGCTGTGCCAGCACCTGGAAAAGCACTTTGTTGCAGGAAAGTGCCGTGGACAAAGAGAATTTTGGGGATGAGAGGAAGCAGCAAGGATCCTCTCCACGTTTTAGCAGGTGAGAGCAATTCCAACCCCCTCTGGAAGAAACCTGAACAATTCCCAACTCCAGAGCATGATGCAATTACTGGGTAAAAAAAAAAAAAAAGGTCTCTGTCTCCTTCATGTGTCATTGGAGGAGAGCTGTTTGAGCAGTTCTGCTCCACTGGCAGGGGAAACGTCTCATTTGCAAATTCCTCTGGGGTTTTGGTGCCTCAAGTGCACAGCCAGGCCCAGGAAGTCTCACACAAACCCTGAAACAGAAGCGTGGTGGGGAAAGAACCTCTCTGTGTCCCACCTGAAGCTGAGCAAGCTTTCACTGACCCTCAGTTACAAACTTTAACTCGTCTAGTTCAACATCAAACCCTTGCGGGCCTAGTTAGTCTAGGTTTAATTTCTGCACCATCTCTGCTTCCCCAGTCCATCAAGGATCCTGTCACACTCATAATTTCCTGATTTTAACTGTACCCTGCATGCCACAGCCATGAAGTATTTACCCCAACACCAGTTTGTCCTCTGATCCAGCCACCTCCTTATCTCCTTCTCCCTCAAGTGTGTTTTTATAGCTGTCTCCACCTTTTCCCAGCACGTGTCACATTCCTGGGGCTGGACTCTACCCCAATGCCTCTCTTGCTTCACCCTTTTTGTGAAGAAATATTTTTTGGCCTTGCACTCACAGTAGTAAGCCAATGGTTAAATAAAGTCCTCCAGTGACCTCCAAACTTGCAAGAAGAGGCTGGAGCACTCGGGGCAGTGTTTTGTGGGCTGGACTAGAACAGAAATCTCTGCCAGCAGAGTTGCTGAGTTGAGTCTGTCCCACACAACAACCTTGGGGGCAGGTGGGAGATGATCTTAGACCAGAGAATATAAAATATTCTCAGTTGGAAGGGACCCAAAAGGATCATGAGGTTCTCAGAAGGGCTTCCTTCCTCACCTGGTGTAATCCCCACCACAGAAAACTGGTCCTTGGTGGCTCTGGTCACCTCTTCCTTTTGCAGCATCCTGTCATTAGTGCTGTCCCCACCCAGCCATTCCATCAGTATCGGGATGACTCCAGATCCGGTGCTGGGTGGTGACCTCTGTGACTCTTAGATCCTTCCCTCTTCCTTCTTATCAGCAGACAGACCCTCTCCAGGAAAAAAAAAATGGGGCTGATAATATTAAATTTAAGTGTTGGAGAAATCCTGGAAGCTGTAGATCCTGAGGATGAGGAGAGTGTAACATAAAAATCCTAAATCTGGGTTGGAGAAGATCTTAAAGATCACTCAGTTCCAGCTTCCTGCCATGGACAGGAACACCTTCCACTATTCCAGGTTGCTCCAAGCACCATCCAACCTGGCCTTGGACACTTCCAGGGATGGGGCAGCCACAGCTTCCCTGGGAAACCTGTGCTAGGACCTCACCACCCTCACAGGGAAGAATTCCTTCCCAACATCCAACCAAAATCTACTTCCTCAGCCAGTATAAAACAGAGGTTTTGTAAATGTGTCTGAATTATGTTTTTTCAAGTTACCACAAAGCTGAATTTCCCATTTTTTCAGTATTTGGGTTGTGCCAGCAGCCTGTTTCAGAGGAAGATATGAGACCACAGAAACTGCTCGGAAGTCAGTTCCTGCTAGAATATCTGGCAGTGACAAATAAAACTAAGCCACGGGAAAGAAAAGGGAAGCAGGGGTTTGCAGGCATGGGTTTGCTTCCCAAGCAGAGTGCTCTGAATGCCTCCGACAAGACAGGAGCCGGAATTTCTCCTGACAGATGCATTCGCCAAGAAATGCTGACTCTGCAGAATTAAACCCATCTGTGGCACAGAGTTTGTCAAGCCTGCTTGTTTCCTGCTGGCTCACCAGCCTTATCCTCCATTGCCAGGCTTTCCTTACAGCCAGTTTCACAGGGGCCCTCCCCCACTGCCCCTCCTGCAGCTCATTTCCTAGAGGATTTAGTTATTTCCATGGGACCAACTGAATTTGGTTCACTCCAACATCAGGGGACTTATTTACAGTTTGAAGACTCTTCCTGCCAAGCAGCCCAGGCTGTCCCATGCCACCCCCCAGCTGCTGGGCCCTTCAAGCTTCTCAATCCTGTATGTCTAATCCAATTTAGGCTCTGGTTAACAGATGGGGGAGTTGGTTCTTTATGTGCTTGGATCGTGAGCGGGGGCTGTGCGTGCAGAGGGGTCAGATCTGAAGAGGGGGTGTTGAATGCAGTGACAGCTTCTGTATCCGGGGGAGTCTCGCCTGCAGGAGATCCAGGCAGGGAGCCCTGATTACAGGGAATGTGTGAGGACGGGGTGGTTTGGAATGCGTGGAGGACGATGTGTGTGCGCTGCTCAGGGGATCTGTGAGAGGAGATGCACGGAGGAGGGAAGGGAGGCAGGAAATCAGCAGGTCCTGTGGGTAGAGCGAGTCAGAGAATCACGGAATCCCAGAATAAGCTGAGTTGGAAGGATTTGACTTGTATGAGTGGGGTCGAGCACAGACGCAGCACCCTACTCCCGTCTCCTCCTTCAGAGAAACACAGGGGACCCGAAAAGGGGCTGGAAAAAGCCTCTTGGGGCACGGCTAGGGGAAAGCTGGCTCTGCTCCCCCTTGGCCAGCCGCTGCCATGCCGACACGCACTTCCCAGCGCCCCTTTCCCGGCCCCGGTTCTCCCTAGCGGGGAAACGAAACAAGGCGTGGCCGGGGAGGCGGAGGGGGGAGGCGGCGCGGGGGCCGGGCCCGGCCCGCGGGGCGGAGCCGCCGCCCTTTCCCCACCCCCGGCGCCCGGCCCTGCCGCCAGCCCTGCGCTCCTCCAGCCGCCCTGCGCATCTCTCCGGCCACATCGTCCGCACCATGAAGGCGCTCCTGCTCGCTGTGCTGGCCGCGGTGCTGTGCGTGGAGAGAGGTAGGAGAAGGGGATGCTCCCACCACCATCGCCTGCCCTGCAGGTCCCCCGGTCCCTCGCCAGCCCTGCGTTAGAGAACAAATTGGGGGTTGGGGGAGCGATGCGTGTGGGAGGGTAGCTGTGGAAGTTGGAGGTTTTTTGGAGATATAAGGGTTGAAAAGGGGTCGGGGCCACGGCGCTGAGCCGCGTTATGGTTCGGAGCGAGATGCGGGGGTGTCTTCCCAAGATGTGCCTCGCAGCAATGTCCCTCCTGGAGCAGGAACTTCAGGGCTGCCCCGCCTGTATGAATAGGTGAGCATCTCCGGCTGTGCGGGTGGATATGCTGGAGCTTTTCCCAGTTGCAGCTCGAACAAAGCAGGGCCGGCTCCGCTCCCCTTTTTCGGCGCAGCCAGCCGGGATAACCGCGCTGGGATGGGCTGAGATGCAGCCGAGGGGAAGGAAGGGGGGTGGAGGGGAGAGGCAGCCCAGCCCCGGCAATGGCTGATGGAGCAAAGTCAGGGCAGAGCCACTCGTGATTGTGGCTCCTGCTGCCCGCTCCGAGCATCCTTCGGGGCGCTGTGACCCCTAAGGGGACAATGCCCTGTGAGGGGCTGCTGCCGAAACTGGGGAGAACGCGGTTCCTGTTGCTGTGTGTCAAGCTGCCAAGTTGCCCAAGTCGCAGGGCCTGCCATCCCCTCCTTCCCCACGGACTCCATCCCTCACTATTCCAAACTCCTCGGGGCCGTGCGAAACCACGTATTGTTCCCATATGGGAGAAACCAAACAAAGAACCAAACGGGAGAGTTCTGAGCTTTCCCAGCCCCTGCTCAGCAAGCAGGGTCCCTTCTTGTTTTCTGAGGTGAAACTGGCTGTTTGCTGCCCTTTCCAATTCCTCCCTCCCAGTGGGATCCGGGAAGCAACTGCAGATTAAAGCATTGGGTCCCGGCAGAGCCCAGCTGGCTTGGGCTCAGTTCCAGCGGCCAAGGCCAAGGCAGTAAAGGGTTTCATCCCCTCCTCCAAAAAAAAGCGCAACCTCTTCAGCTTTAAAAGTAAGTTTTTATCCAGGCAAAAGGGTTTGCTGCAGGTGGTTTTATCCCCAAACACTTCCAGCATGTCCTGGGGGGATTTCACAGAAAAGCTTTACCTCCTGCTCAAAGATCTTGCCTGTGGATCTTGATAAGGATTTTGCCTAAGAGAATGGAAAAGCGACATCGGGGCTGAATGGGAAAGCTGCCGAAGCCACAGCATTTTCCTCGTGCTGACGAGCTCCAAAGTGGGCTTTTAAAGGCCTTTTTCCCCCTTGTCTTTGCAAGAATGATTCAACCTCTTATCTCTAGGAATTCCCCCAAATGCCCTGTTCTGTTTTGGGAGCCCTTTGTTCCTCCGACTAGCTAAGCAGCAAACAAACAAACACATGAATTCTTCCACTGGTGAAAACAAGGCTTCTCTTTTGCATTGTTCAGTCTTGTGATTTTTTTCCCCCTTTTCTTCTTGTAACCTTGAGCTCCAACTCTTTGCTCCGTCTACAGCTGCATGAAATTATTTCTGCAACCCCTCTTGTGCCTTTTGTCTAAACCACTCAGCCTATTTGTGCTCTCCTAACTCTGCAGTGGGTGTTTTTTTGGGGGCAGAAAGTGGCTGAATATTTCAATATTTCCTTTCTTAAACTCTGCTTCTGCTGGAAGGATTTTTTTTTTTTTCTGTTAAGACAAGGGGTAATGGGTGGGTGTGACAATGAAAAGCACGGGGACAGGTAGGACATG
The DNA here is from genome assembly GCF_028551555.1 of Melozone crissalis. Classification (NCBI taxonomy): domain Eukaryota; kingdom Metazoa; phylum Chordata; class Aves; order Passeriformes; family Passerellidae; genus Melozone; species Melozone crissalis. The sequence goes on from NW_026535780.1 coordinate 794,048, forward strand.
CAGTGGCAGGAGCAGGGATTGAGTCACATGGCAGAGAATTTCATGCCCAACAGCACTTTTATGTCATGTCCAAAGATTTCTGGTGCGTTTGCTCCTGGAACCTTAAATGAGCAGCATTGCACCACTCGGTGCCTTCAGTGCAGTGAGCAAACACACATGGGGACATCTGTCCTGTGCAGGAAGCCTGTAATCCCCTTCATTCCTGATTGCTGAAGATTCCTGGGATGAGTCAATCCACCTCCTCGGGGTGGTTGTGAGGTAAAAGAGTTTGGGACAGGTCACCTGGAGACTTGGGAGCAGACCTGGGCTCCACTGCGAGGTCCCACATGGAGCTGTGGCCGGCCCGGCAAGGGGCAGTGACTCAGTGGCTGGTCCCATCCTCCTCCTCCTCCCCATCTCCTAAACGCAGAGATCCACTGAGGAATCTCTCCTGGAGGTGTTGACTCAGCTGGTGGCCCTGTAATCCGGGTGCTGTGGGTTGTGGTGGCTGCCTTGGCGTGCTCAGGTAACCCGGGTTTGTTGTGGGGGTTGTTTCCAGAGTGAGGATCCAGGAAATTCCTGCTTGGGGGTTTTTGTGGTCTTGGCTTCCATTCCAAAGCAGAGATTTGGCTGCTCTGCTGTGACATTCAGGCTCTCCCACTAACCCACTTTAATCTGTTTCCCTGAGATTATATTTTGTTTTCTTTCCCCTCCTCGGCTGTGGCTGCTCAAAAGTCATTCCTCCGAGAGCAATTGTTATTTTTTTTCTCATTTTTTTCCTGTAGAAGCCTTTTATTTTCCTGAGAGAAGCAGGAATGAGAAGAACAGTCCTGTGGCAGAGTGGGGCAGATGCTGAGCAATATTTTTCCAAATAATAATTCTTCAAAATATCCATGTCAGTAACTGCTGTGCCTCAGAGAGCTTTTCCAGGGCTTCAGTTCCTTAGGAAAATATTCCAAGGGGGTCCACAAGAAAGCTGGAGAGGGATAGGACAAGCAGGAATGGGTTCGAACTGAAAGAGAGTAGGATTAGTTTGGGTATTGGGAAGGAATTCTTCCCTGTGAGGGTGGTGAGGCCCTGGCACAGGTTTCCCAGAGAAGCTGTGGCTTCCCCATCCCTGGAAGTGTTCAAGGCCAGGTTGGATGGGGCTTGGAGCAACCTGGAATAGTGGGAGGTGTCCCTGTCCATGGCAGTGGGATGGAACTGGATGATCCTGAAGCTGCCTTCCAACCCAAACCATCCTGTGATTTTTGATAATCCATTTGTGGTGGGGCTGAAGGAGCAGGGACGAGGCTGCCTCACACTTCCCACCCTCAATCAGCCCCTGCTCTGTTTTGCATTCCATAAATACAGAAAGAGAAAGGCAGTGCCTCGTGGAAAGGCTGCCTGGGAGCTCCAAAATCCCGAGTCCATGGAAGATTGGGAGCAGACCTGATCTGTCTGCATATGTAGGTCAACAACTGCAGCGTGGATGTGATGCTCTTGTGTGTAAAATACAGAGATCAAAGTGCCCGTGGCCTTGCTGAGTCTCTGGTCCAGGCTGCCTCCACAACCATTTCCCACCCCAAATGCTGTTTTCCAATCATTCCTCTTTGTGAGGGATGAGGGATGGGAGCCAGCTAATCCATCCTGCTGCTGTAGGATAAGCCTTAAATGGCCTCAAGTTGCTCCGGGGGAGGTTTAGTTTGGAAAGGAGGAGAAAATTTCTTCACTGGTCAAATTTTGGAACAGTAGTGGAACCACCATCCCTGGAAGTGTTGAAAAAATTGTGCAGCTGTGTTGCCTAAAGACTTGGTTTAGTGATGGGTTAATGGCTGGATTCAAAGATCTTAGAGGTCTTTTCCTGAAATGATTCCACAATTCTGTAATTTTAGGGGACCTGCTGGTCTTGCAGGTCTAGAGCTGGAAAATCATTTCTACCTCATGCTGCAGCTCAAGCATGGCCTGATCTTGGTGTCCAAAGCCGGGTCATGGAAAGTTTGAACCTATGGTCACACCTGGAGCATTTCCCATCAGTGTCACAGCATCATAAAATCAGAATGGTTTCGCTTGGAAGGGACTTAAGATCATTCAGTTCCAACCCCCTTGCCCTAGGCAGGGACATCACGTCTATGGTAGCTGAGCTGAATGATCCCAAACCTCAAAAATTTCTCCTCTGGAGTTTGGTTTAAAGTTGGCAGCTGTAGCTTGGGCACATTCTTGGTGCAAACAGGGTGGTGACAGAAAGTACCAGGCTGTGGTTGTATCAGCTTTAGCAGATAAGAGCTTTAAATGCCTCCCTGAGGCTTGAACACTTTGCTTGGCCAATTTTTTGGGGGAAAAAAAAAAAAAAAATCCTCTGTTGCAGGTTGATAAAAGTGAAACCAAAAATGTGGCTGTGGGCAGATGCGAGACATGCCGTGGGACAGAGGTGGGGACCTCCAAGTGAGGACATCTTCCCACCAGCTCCTAAATGAGGTTTGCCTTTCTCTCGCAGCCCACACGCTCGTCTGCTTTTCCTGCTCGGATGCCTCCTCCAACTGGGCCTGCCTGACGCCTGTCCAGTGTGGAGAGAATGAAAACCACTGCGTGACGACGTACGTCGGAGTGGGACTCGGTGAGTGCTGACAGCACCTCCTCCTGCCCTCCTGCCTTCTCTCCTGGGTCACCTGCTGAGCTGCAGCGAGGCCTTGCCTTCTTCTGGCTGGGTTGGGGGGGAAAAAACAAAAAAAAAGAAAAAAAAAGGGAAAGTTCTGCTTAGCAACTGAGTGTGTCGGACCATCCCACGGGGATTGTGAGGAGGGACGCGCTGCCAGGAGGAGTCACGTTAAAGCCCACGTGCCTGCACCGATGCCCGCCAGTCCGGGGGGAATTTCAGGCTGCTGGGGGCGGGGAGTTTGCTGATGAATAAGTGAAAGCGTGGAGGATGCTGCAGGCTCCCTGTGTGGGAAGCTCCAGGGTTGCTGTTCCTGCTGATTCTTTTGCCTCCTGTTTGGGTTCTTTGTCCCCGAGTCCCACCTTTGCTTCACTTTCTGTGGACGAGGCGGGAAGGGAGGGTTGTGGGTTTCCTTCCTGTGTGCCTGGAGAGATTTGGGGGGGGTTCTGTCCTTCCCAGCTGCTGTGCTGAGGGAGGCAGGATGCTCTGGTGGATCTCCTGGAACCTTTGCAGGAATCCGAGCCCATCCTGGCTCTCCCTGGCAGGAGTGGGGGAATTTCATGCCCAAGTCTGCAGCGTGGTTGGGTCAGATGTGCACAAACAGAGACTGGGAGCTTCTATAAACTTCCCTTCGTAGCCCACTGCTAATGGTTTCCTCTTTCCTCTTAACATGGGCTGTGCCTCTCTGTAAAATGCAGCCTTGGCTCCCAAGTGCCTCCCCAGTGCTCCCTGTCTCCCTTGAGGAGCCCCAGAGTGAAGCTCAAGAGGGATTTTTGGGATTCCTCACGGGAGCTATTGTTGCTGAACATTGACCAATCCAAAGGGGTGTCTCTGGGGTGTTGTGTGTTCTCTGGTGTGTTTGTGTGAGCTTATCACGGGCGATCCTTGATAAGATGGGTTGGCTGGGATTCCTGTCTCTGAGAATCACTTCATCCCCTCCAGAGCACTTCATCCGCCCTGTGCCACCTGCACCACCCTGAAATTCCTTTGCAGAGCAGGTGAACAGAAAAAAAAAAAACCCACATTCTAAACCTACCTCTTTTCCTTCCTCTCCCCCCCACCCCATATCCAGGCGGCAAATCCGGCCAGTCCATCTCCAAGGGATGCTCTCCCATCTGCCCCAGCGCCGGCATCAACCTGGGGATTGCGGCCGCCTCCGTTTACTGCTGCGACTCCTTCCTCTGCAACATCAGCGGTTCCAGCAGCGTCCGAGCCAGCTCCTCCATCCTGGCCTTGGGAATCCTCATCAGCTTCATCTACGTCCTCTGGGCTCGCCAGTGATGGGGCTGCCTGAGGAAGGGCCGCCTCCCACGGGTCTCGTTAGCCAATATCTTCTCTGTTGCTGTCTGCAAGGAGATCCTCTACTTCTCAGCAGGCTTCCAAGGTGATTGTTTCCCAGACTTTTTTTGCTCTTCCAAGCGAGTTGGAGGACCTGGGTGGTTTGGCTGAGCTTGTTCTCCTCCTCCTGTGGACGTCTCCCGCTGCACTCTCGCTCCTCCTTCGCCGAGGTGGATGATTTTTGGAAGGGTTTCTGCTTTTTCTACCTATTAATAATCCCCCCCTCCCACCTCCCCTAATTTCTAAAGTTGGTTAAACCAGGCTGGGACTCGCTGAGAACAGATTCACCCCAAGCACCACCAGGTCTGCTCCAGCACATGGGTGGCAGAGGCAGAGGGAATGCAGGATCCAAAGGGAGACACATTCCTGGCCCCTCGCAGCTGCAGTCTCTTTTTATAAAATAGTCTCGTTTCTTCTGATCCTGGGCTGACTTTTCTGGAAAACCAATGCCGTGTACCTTGTCCTTCCAAGTTCTGTAAGTGCCAGACCTGAATAAACTTGCTCCTGTTGTTACCTGAGATGGGACGTGTGTGTGTTTCCTTGCTCCAGGGATTAGGAACTCTTTCATGGAAAATCCCAATGTTGGTGCCCAGCATGAGGGTCCCTCACCCTCTCGAGCAGCTTTTGGGTGCTTCATCTCCACATCCTTCCCAGTTGTGAGCAGCAAATCCATCTCCTCCCTGTTGCTGTCCTTCCTGATAAAAACCTCTGGGCCAGCTTGTTCCACCTCCCTTGGGAGTGACTTCTTCCAGATGCATTTTACTGATAAATTTCAAGTTTTGTGGTCTGAGTCAACTCTAACGGAGCAATGACCCTGGCAGGAGGATACTATGAATTGAATCTGCATTTTACCAAGACTTGGTGCCTCAGTTTCCCCACTTTGGACTTGTCATGGTGACCACCACAATGGCGATACCTGAATGGGCAACAGGTCTGAAAAATGTGGTGGAGTCAGAGGAGAAGATGTCCATACCCAGAATTTTAGGTCCAACCTTCATTGCTTGATGGACTTCTGGAGGTGACTTCACCACCCAGCCTTCCACATCTGCTGTCCCTCAGCTCCCAGGATCTTCCCAGGTGTTTTGGCAAGGTTTTTCCTAGAAGTTCTCAGCTGTCCCATGGGAGATGTGTCCTTCTGCCCTCTCTGTGTCATCTGTCTTGCCTACTCTGCTTGCCTGGGGACCTGCTCACCACAAACCCAAGCCAGAATTCAGCCTTAAACTGTCAAGTTCAAGCTTTGTCACTTCCACTGATTGATCTGAGTTGCACTGGGCTTTTTTTCCTTCTATTTCTAGCAGCAAACCCAGGTGTTGGCACATTTTAGCCATGCCTTGTACCTGCTTCTCCTATTCTGTGTCAAAACCCAAACAAAAGCTCCACAAACTTTCAGTTCCCACCTCTGTCCCCTCTTCAGGTAGTGATAAATGAAAGGTGGTTGCAGAATTGTACAGAAATGTTGGTAACAAAAGTGGTTTTATGTTTTTTCCCCCTCCCTCCCGTCTCCTATTTTAATTAAAGGCACAGAGATGTTAATGACAGCTTTTCCAACAGGAGGGATGGGTCAGTGGGATGTGATCTGCAATTTAGGGGTTAATTTGGGAAGAATGCATCACTTGTGCTGGTCCTTGGATGTGCCTTCCTTTGGATAAAGCATCCTCCTGGGACCTTGGGGCCCGAGGTGCCCCACAAACCTCTGCTATGCACGTGGGGCACAGGGAAAATTGGGGAAAAACTTCCTAAATTGAGATGAATATTCCCCAGCTTCCTCATGCCTCAGCCTTCCTCCCAAATGGGTTCAAAACCTTGTTTTTTGGGTTCATTTGTCCTTCAGCACTCTGCTGTGACACCAGAGCACTCTACATTGAATTTAGGGAGGCTCTGTCTTTTCTGGCCACCTGCAAAAAGGTTTTGGGGTTGGTTTGGGACTCGATTACCTTTAGCAAAGAGCTGAAGTTCAAAGCTATCGACTGTGTCCTGATGTCCATCCGTGCTTTTATGAGGATCCTGACGATGCCACACTGGACAGCCCCATGGGCTGAAGACCTGGTTGTCTCCTCCAAGGGCCCTGGTTGTCTCCTCCACAACCATCTCCTTCCTTTCTTGAAATTCCTTGGCCAGTGCCAAGGATTTGGTAGTGCCAGGCTCATGGGAGGAGCATCCAGAGGCTGCTTATCCCAATAAATAACAAATTACATTCATGGAATTGCCAGGGGAGTGAGCTGAGGGTTGGTTGGATAAATTTCACAAGGAGATTCGTTTTTCTTCCTCGCTCTCTTTTTGTCTCTTCCCCCCCCATGTACTCTAATCTAGAATATGGAAAAAAGAGATATTTTCAGTATTTCCTTTCCTGGCAAAAAAAGACATTTGGATGGATCCGTGTGTGTTTGAGAGAGGGAGGGGGTTGACAGCTTGTCACAGTTGAATCCCAAGCACTTTCTCATCAGTCATGCCAACTCTCACTATTCCTGGTCCTACTCTAGGTTTATTTTTTGCCTCCAAATCCCCAGAATGACAAACCTGGTGAGACTCTCATGTGTTGTAAAACCCAGGCCTAAAAAAGGGCAGGTGAAGTAATTAAAATCATTAATAATAAGGCAATAAGTAGGAAAAGCAATGGGGTTTATGAAGTGTTCAGACTGGTGGGTGGGTTGTTGATCCAAATGCTGTATTTGGAATTTAAAGGCCATGGTGGGACAGCCCTGAAGTGCTTTGGATGTGTTTCTGTGGACTGTGGAAATTAAGAGATCAAAATCTGAGCCAAAAACTCAGATATTCACAATTCTGACAAGACAAGAGGTTATGAGGGGAGGAGGTTTGGCTCCCTAGAAGCATAAAATATCCTGGAAGAGTTTTTACTGAAATTTAAGAACTAAAGTGAAATTCCTGCCCACTTTGGAGCGTGTTCCTGAGAAAATGCTTTCAGTGCTTCCATCCTGGAAAAGGCTGTAATTCACCAGCAGCTGCTGCCACCATCTCCCACCACCCCACCAAGGGCTCGAATTTTTTGTGGATTGTCTAAAAATGCTCAAAATCCATTGTGGCATCAGCGTTTCTCACCCAGGATCTGGGAGTTTGCTGTTTGCCCAAGAAAAGGACTTCAAAACAAAGAACCAAACAGTTCTTCCAGCTGGTTTTGAGAATTATTTTTTTTTTAAAGGGCAAAATTTCTTCTGGAAACCACAAACCTGACGTGACTTCCTTGCTGCAAGAGAACAAATGATTGATTTGTTGCTTGATTATTGCTCCAAGGATGCACTTTGCTGCTCCAAGGATGTCCTGGATTGGTGTTGGTTTGCTCAAGTTGGGGTTTTTTTGAAGGAATTTGTCTCCCAGGGACTTTGTTTGCTGTGAAAAAAGGAGGCTGTGGTCCCACCACCCCTGTGGGAAGCTCTGGTGGGGGTGTCCGTGTGTCCATGGGATGAGTTATAGGATCCGTGCCCTCTGGAAAAAGCAGATGTGGTGCACATCTGGATGCCTGGAGGTTTAGGGCTCTTTCCCTTGCTCTGGTTGGTCTCAGCTGTTTGGGTTGAAGGTGGCTCTGGATCCTTGATCCTGAAGGAGTTATTCCACCCCTCTCTGAGGCTGTGGAACAGGAATGGGAACAGAAACGCCCGGTTTTGCATTTTGGGAATGCCCATGGTGCCCAGGGAAGCGAAGCCTTGGGTTGGTCCTGCCACCTACTGGCTTCTGCCAGACTTGGTGGAGGAACTTTGAAGTCCAAATTTCCGAAATCAAGGCGGATGAGCTGCCCCAAACCAAATAATTGCACCCAAAGCAGAGAGTTGTCATCAGCAGAGACAGATTGAAGGTTTTAATTCATCCAGCTTTTCTCTGATCGTGGAAATTGAGAAATAAAAGGCTTGTGAAGATTCCCAAGTCCAATGTTTTCCGTGGGAGCACTTTTTGCCAGCCCTAATCCTCCAGTTCCATCAAATGAAAATACACGAAGCCAATAAAATGTTGCAGGAAAAATAAAAAAAAAAGTTGGCACGTTTTATTTCAGCTTTGTTGGATGATCCAAGGTGGTTTCCCTGAAATGCTGATTTTACTAATTCCTATCTGTGAGATTTGTAACTGTGTATTATCTTTATTGTAACAGGATAAGCGGGATAAAGAAGCATCCATCCCTTTAAATATATTAACCTAAGTATAAGTGAAGTGTATGTTCCATCTTGTTTCTTATACTCTAATAAAAAATATATGGAATTAATAAAAAAAAAAATACACACTTGGAAGGAGATTTTTGGATGGTTCTGCAGATATTCCAGATATTAACTCTTATTTTGTGTGGAAGGAAATTGCCTGGATTGTATTCCAAGCTCAGAGCTGCAGGTTGTGGGCTGGAAAATAAAAAGGATAGACCAAATTGAGGGACTAAAGGAGGGTTAAATTCCTGCATTTCATCTCAGGGCCATTGGAATCTCTTCCTGGGGATGGATAAAGAGCAGGGATTGTCTTTGCCTTCAATAGCTCATAAATATCCTTGACTTGCCCGTGACCCCGCTGGGAATGGAGATGGGATTTGGCCTTGGAGCCTGCGCTCTTCCTTGTGGGAAAGGGCTGCTATTTTGGGCACAAAAAGGGCCCTGTGTGGGTGTCCGTGGGCAGCTGCTCCTCTTCCTGCCCTCCCAGGGATCCAGCCCTGCTCCCACCACCTCCGGACACACGGATGGACACACGGACAGATGGACACAGGGCTGGGTGCTCTGGAGATTCCCCCCTCCCTGCTCTCCTAACATTCAGCTCTGCAAAGTTACGTCACTCTAATTTTTGTTTAAAGATTTTATGGGATCCCATGGGAGATGGGGATTATATTCCCTGGGGAATGTAAGGCAAATGTGGAATAACAGCGACGGGCTCGGGACTTTTGATCCTTTCCTCAGGATAATTCCAGGCTGGACTTCCATTTCCACTGCAATCTGTATTTTGCAGCCTGATTTGCTAGTGGTTTTTGGGATGGGAGGGCTCCAGTGGTGACAGGGAATATTTTGGGACTGGGGGGACATTGCACAGAAGAAACCTGCATGTCCCTCCTGCCTGTTCCCATTTTTTCCATTTTTCCTGACATTGTCCCCCACGTCCCAGCTCCTGCTGTTCCCTAAGGATCTGCCTGTCTCTGCACAGGCCCAGGATGGGCTTTTCCCTATTTCACCTGTTTGGAAATCGAGGGAAATGGTGTCACATCTCCTATTTGCTCTTTAGATGTTCCTCACTGGCATCCCAAGGTTGTTTTGATCATCCCAGGATGGGAGATCCCAAATGGGGCTGAGGTGGGAGAATTCCGGCCTTCCCATCACAGGAGCCTGGAACGGTTTTTGTTGGAAGGGACCTTCAAGATCATCTCATTCCAACCTCCTGCCATGGACAGGGATGTCTTCCACTATCCCAGGATGCTCCAAGCCCCATCCAACCTGGCCTTGGACACAAATCAGGGATCCAGGGGCAGTCACAGCTTCTCTGGGATGCCTGGGCCAGGACCATTCCATTCCAGGGCCTCGCCACCGTCACAGCCAAAAATTCCTTCCCAATATCCTATCTAAACACCCTCTGGCAGTGGGAAGCCATTCCCTGTGTCCTGTTTTGTCCCAAGTCCCTCTCCAGTTCTCCTGGAGCCCCTTCAGGCACTGGAAGGGGCTCTGAGGTCTCCCTGGATCCTTCCCTTCTCCAGGCTGGACATTCCCAGCTCTCCCAGCCTGGCTCCAGAGCAGAGGGGCTCCAGCCCTTGGAGCATCTCCGTGGCCTTCTCGAATCTGCTCCAGCAGATTCCTGCCATCCGTGTGCTCATGACTCCAGACCTGAATGCAGTATTCCTGATGGGATCTCATGAGGGCAGAGCAGAGGGGTTATATCCCACCCTTTGCTGTTTCTCTGGACAGGGCTCCTCTCTACCCGTGGCAAATACTGCTTTCGGAGGGGGGGAAAGCTCTGGAACTGAAGAGGAGTCTCTGAAAAGCTGATTCATTTGGGAGTTTTGATGTTTTGGAGGAATCAAGAAAGGCTTGTAGGAAGGGAGTTTGGAATTTAAAATTGGAGTGGTGCTAAAGGAAGACAAAAAACCCCAAAAAGATTGAATCAAGAGCTCCGCCTTCCTGCCAGTGCTGACCCTCTCCACCTCCTTTTCTCCCCATTCCACGGATTTTGAGAGATTGTGGGCGCAAGGGGGGAATGGCATCCTGAAGAGGAGATGGAAAGGTGGGAGGTGCTTTCTGTGGCTGTGGGAGCATGTCCCAACATTCCTGCTTATCATCTCCCAAAAAAAAAAGAGATTTCAGGAGTTGCACAACATGCTTGGGTCTCCATGATGTGACTTTTGTGGGATACAGGGAAAAAATTGGCCACCCAGGGCTGATATTAATAACTTGCTAATAAAGCTGCACAGAAATGTGCCACAAACAGCACCAAACTCACCGGGACAGAGGTGTGAGCATCTCCCTGCTCTCTGCTCCGCTCCAATTAACACCAGCAACTGGGTGGGTTCAATTTCACACGGATTCTTGTCGCACTTTGTCACCCAGAGCTAAACCAGGTGCTTTCCACAGGTGCCCAAAGCTCTGCTGGCTCAGATTTCATCTCTCATTGCTCAGATTGTGGCGATTCACTCACCTCAGCTCAGGCTGAGATTTGCACCTGAGCTCAGACCAGTAAAACCTGCTTAGTTCCAGGAGCAGCAGCACCCATTTAGTACCAAACTATGAATGGAAAGATGCCAAAAAGCAAAAAAAATTCAAGTTCAATTCACTCAGTAGACAAAGGATGGTGGCACCTTGCATGTGACCACTCAGGGTTTTTATAAGGACAAGGTGGAGCTACTCCTGCTGGAATTCAGGTCCTATGTTGTTTTATTTAGATAAACTGAGTTTTTCTCCTTATTTTATTTTCACCTGGAGGTTTCTCGTCCTCAAGCTGATTGGAACCAAGTGACTTCAACCTACGAATTTTGGGAAAAGTGAAACTTTAAAAATAACGAAAGTATCCTGGAAAGTCCTTCGTTCCTTGGGAAATGGGCTGGGAGGAGGGATTTGCATTTTCTTCTCTTGTCAGGAGGTGGCAGTGGCAGGTCCCAGTTCTTCCAGTGCATTCCCTTGGGATGGACTGGGATGGGAGTGCTGCCATTCCAGGACCTTCTCCTAGGGGGTGTGATGGAGAAAGGACTTCATTTGGAACCTGTGGACGAGGAATAAATCCATCCCAGACCTCTCTTTGACCCTTTTCCATGCCAGATGCTATGGGGCCCCCTGAGCCCTCCCTTCCCATCCTATTTTCCAGGCTGAAAAAATCCATCTGTCTCATAACTCCTCGTGTTGCCTGGGGTTAAATCCATGTTCCAAGCCACATGAAATGTTGGGATCACAGGGACATGGTGGGAGAAGCTCAGAGAATTGAGTTCTGCTGTGGCTGGGCTCTGGTTGGGCAGGGAGAGGGGGTAGATCAGGACAGGTGGTGATGTTGTGGGTGTCTGATAACAGCCTAATCAGGTGGGAGGAGATAAGGCCTTTTCCAGACATCTGGAACAAGCCTCACATTCCCAACGGGCTTCTTGTATTGGGAAGCCATTCCCTCTTGTCCTGCCGCTCCATGCCCTTGTCCAAAGTCCCTCTCCAGCTCTCCTGGAGTCCCTTTAGGCACTGGAAGGGGCTCTGAGGTCTCCTCAGAACCTTCTGTTCTCCAGGCAGAAAAATCCCAATTCAGCCTTTCCTCACAGGAGAGGTGTTGGTTTCCTCACCTTTCCTCATCTCCCAGAAATGCTCTGGAAGCCACAAGTTTTGGGATCAGAACCATCTTCCTGAAATCTTCAAGCATCTAGAGGCCATACCTGAGCTGGTTTTTTTGGTGCAGGACACACTGAGCCTCTCACCTGGGCAGCAGAATCTTCATTTAAGTTTTCTACTGGTTTGGGCAGCTCCCAGCAGCCAAAATCGTGGATATTTCCAGCTCCAGTGCCAAACTTTGCAGGATTAGAGGGAGATGAAAAGGGCCTGGAGGCAAAGCTGGTACTTTTCAGTCGGGTTATTTAGTGTTCTACACGTGTTGTCCTTGTTCTTCCCTTCTGGGTCAGTGAGAAGTGACTCAGGTAGGAAAGTATCTCCTGTTCCTTGGATTAAGCCTGGAACAAAGGCAAGGGATAATTAAGGCAGGTAACAGCTACACTGAACTGAGTGATTTACATTCCTGCATCATTAACAATGCCTTGGAAAAGCTGGATGGAGCAAATAATCTCTAAAAAAGTGATTGCTGCCTCAGTCAGAGTTGATGGGGAGGGAGAATTTCTCAGCTTAGAAGCAAAAAAGAACAAAAGGCAGAGAGAAAAAAATTGAGAGGGAAGGAATTAAAATTCCCGCCAGTTATAAATATATGATCAATTCTTTCTGTGCACAACACAAACACACTTAAGGAATTATGAATCCTCTAAGATTCCCCCATGGCATTGCTGTATCCATGTGCTGGCCACTGGCCAGGGAAGTGATGGATGTGAAGGTCTCACCCTGAAAGAGTTAAGAGTTACACAGAGGTTAATCTAAATAATAACCTGGAGATAAGAGGTACCTGCATGGAATTCAGAGAGGGAGAAAAACAGGTTGGGGGAAAAAAAAATAAAAAGGCAGGTGAATGATTACCTGGAAGGAACAGGACTCCTTATAAAAGTAAACCATCTTGTTCCTACCTTTTTCTTCTGGGGAACATCCAAAGTTTCTCTGAGCCCCAGGTGCAGCTCACAGCACATGGCTGGGGCAGAGAGGGGGACACGGCGAGGTGTGGTGGGAATCTGGGATGAGCAGCAGATTTAAGGAACCCTTTGTGGGGTGTTCTGACCCATCTGACCTGGGTCTGGCTTTAATCACATTCTCTCAGGTCCCTGTTGGAGCCAGGACACAGCAGAACCCTGGGATGCATCAAAAGGAATGTGACCAGCAGGTCCAGGGATGGGATTCCCTCCCTCTGCTCCACTCCCTCCTGGAGTTCTGTATCCAGCTCTGAGGGCCTCAGCACAAGGACCTGGAGATGCTGGAGCAGGTCCAGAGGAGACCAAGGTGATGCTCCAAGGGCTGGAGCCTCTCTGCTCTGGAGCCAGGCTAGGAAAGCTGGGAATGTCCAACCTGGAAATGAGAAGGCTCCAGGGAGACCTCAGAGCCCCTTCCAGTGCCTGAAGGGGCCCCAGGAGAGCTGGAGAGGGACTTGGATCAAGGGATGGAAGGACAGGACACAGGGAATGGCTTCCCACTGCCAGAGGGCAGGGATAGATGGGATACTGGGAAGGAATTCTTCCCTGTGAGGGTGGTGATGCACAAGCTTCCCAGAGAAGGTGTGGCTGCCCCCGGATCCCTGGAAGTGTCCAAGGCCAGGTTGGATGGGGCTTGGATCAGCCTGGGAGAGTGGAAGGGGTCCCTGCTCGTGGCAGGAGTTAGGAACGAGATAATCTTGAAGGTCCCTTCCAACCCAAACCTTTCCATGATTCTTTGTTCCAGTTCAGTGCCGAGGTGAAAACCAATGTGGAGAGAGCTCCAAAATTCCTGCAACTCCAATCTGTGCCAAACCCACCTGCTCCCAGGTGTGAAAGCCACAACTCTCTGCTCAGCTGGGTCCTTTGAGCCTTGTCCCACCGAGGGGACACATGTCCTTTCCCTGAGGGCATCTTCCAGAAGCTCAGTTGTGGGAATCACCTGACCATTGCAGGTTCCAGAGGTTTGGAAGAGGGATGAAGTGACTCCAAAGCTGTGCCAATGTAATGGTTTTTAAGCCAGGCAGAGACATGTTGGATCCTGGCCATACATTGTAGGGAATTGTAGTAAAATCAATTAGCAGGAATAAGGCTGCTGTGACTAATGAGCTAATGAGTGGTGCCTTAGTGAAAATGGCTCTAAAAGAGCTGCAGGGTTGGATTCCTGACTCATCATTCACAGGGATAGGCCAGAGTCAGGGTTGGCATTCTCTACTTTTTACTTTGTTTTTCCAGCATTCTGTTTAACTTTTAAAGACATTCCTCATCAATGGAAGAGCTGGAGAAGGGCAGGGACACCTGTTTAATTCTTCTCTTTCTGGTGCAAGAGCCTCAGCTCCGGAGAATTTTTTGTTTCTGTGAGGGACAGGTGGGGTCTGTGGTGTCCCAGAGGCGAAATTCTCGGTGATTTAATCCCTGGCATCTTCTCAGCAGCAGTTCAGTGTCAGAGTAACCCATCCTTCGTGCTTCCATGAGTCTTTCATCCCTGACCCATGGAGCTGCTGGAGCAAATCCAGACGAGGCCACGGAGATGCTCCAAGGGCTGGAGCCCCTCTGCTCTGGAGCCAGGCTGGGAGAGCTGGGAATGTCCAGCCTGGAGAAGAGAAGGCTCCAGGGAGACCTCAGAGCCCCTTCCAGTGCCTGAAGGGGCTCCAGGAGAGCTGGAGAGGGACTTTGGAAAAGAGGTGGAGGGACAGGACACAGGGAATGGCTTTAAACAGGAATTGGGATTTTGGGAAGAAATCCTTCCTTGTGAGGATGGTGAGGGTCTGGAACAGAATTCCCAGAGAAGCTGTGGCTGCCCCATTCCTGAAGGTATCCAAGGCCTTGTTGGAGCAACCTGGGATAGTGGAAGGTGTCCCTGTCCATGGCAAGGGTTGGAATGGGATGATCTCTAAATCCTCTTCAAAAAAAGCTTAGCACTAGCATGTGCCAGGGTCATGTCAGCACCCCTCCACCCTTAAATCCAATCCCATCTTTCACTCCTGCATCTGCCAGCTCTGGAAATTTGGGATTCATAGGAGATATATCAAGACCTCATTAGGGTAATGAATATGGAGAGTTCAAAATAATTAAGTCAAGCAGGCTCTCAGTGCCTGCAGCCCTTGGTCCCTGAAACTCTGCCCTGGAGGTGGATGGGGAATTTTAGGATTTGCAGCGGAATTGGGCAGCCTGGGAGGTTGTGGGATTTGGAGATTTCCAGGCTTGGATGCGAATCAGGCAGGGCTGGTGAAGTTGCCTCCACCCTGAGACTGCCTCAGCTGGCAAGGTAGGACAGGAAAAGAGTTTGGCACGGGATTCCCAGACTGAAAGTAAATATTTGGTTGAACTTTTCCTCTTATTTATGACAACAGACTCATCTGAAGTGTGAGAGTTTTTGTGTTAATTTTCCTTTGAACAAATACACTAAAAATATATATATATATTTTAAATCCAACTTGTGACGAGGCAGACTTATGCCGATTGTGTGTCTTTTTAGTTTTTTTCTGCAATTAGTGGGAAACCCTCCCCGTAGGACAGGTTGTGGTTTCCTACAAAATAATAAAAGGAATTCAACAAAACAACGTTTGAATATTCTCATTAGTTCTTGTTAATTTTTTTTTTTTTTTGGGTGAGTTGCCAGCCTTGCAAAGCAGCAGCACAGGGTGTACATAAAAGAGGAGACATTTCAGGACTCAGATAAGATCAACTGAAACCATAAACAAAGTGTGTTGACACCCCCCCACAACCACCCTGCGGAGCGAAGGAGGGAAGAGGATTTAGAGCAGGGTGGTGGTGGAGATTCTTCCATCCAAGATTTTCTAAGGCGAGGGAGATCACATTTCAGCTGTGCAGGTGGAACCAGTCATTTAACACATATTGTTCGAGGCCACTTAATACCAGAAACCAGAAGCCACACCCCATTCATGCTTTTTTCTTTTTATTTTTTTTGTTCATTATGAACAAGGCAAACACCATCAGAGGATTTCGCCTTTTTAATAGGATTATAATATTTTCTGCTAAACACGAGGAATGCCAGACGTGGAATATACCTAAATGTCTTTCCCTAGGTAATTTTTGGGGCTGCAAATAACTGCTTAGCTCTCATAATCCACATAATTGCTGTATTAGTGAGGCAACTGTGAAAACAACCTGTCGGAATTCCCGAGGATGGAAATCTCCCAGAAATGGTGTTTGGAAAAGCTGCTGGGATTGCTGAAATGCTGAGACCACCTTTAGGTTGGATATTAGGGAGAAATTCTTCCCTTTGAGGGTGGGCAGGCCCTGGAATGGAATTTGAGAGAAGCTGTGGCTGGCCCATCCCTGGAAGTGTCCAAGGCCAGGTTGGATGGGGTTTGGAGTGGCCTGGAATAGTGGAAGTTGTCCCTGCCCATGGCAGGAGATTGGGACTGGATGGTCTTTAAATTCCCTTCCAATCCAAGTCATTCCATGATTCTGGAACTTTAGATTTGGAGAGATGATGATTGGATTTTTTTATCCAGCATTCCTAGAAAAACTTTTAACATTCCAAGGCAGGGCAAAACAAATTGGCCTCAAGTTGCATCAGGGAAAGTTTGAATTGGATATTAGGGAAAATTTCATTGCAGAAAAGATTGTCAGGCATTGGAACAAGCTCCAGGGTAGTAGTGATGGAGTCACAACCGTGGAAATGCTCAAAAATGGCACTTGAGGAGAGGGTTTGGTGGAGAAAATGGTGGTGGTGCTGGTTTGACTCTGGATGTGATGATCCTGACATCTTTCCCAACCTTAATGTTCTATCATTCCACAAGTTCACACGAATTACCCTGAATAAAGTTCCTTCAATGGCGGAATAATGAAGGTGATGGAGATATCTCCAACACCATCTTGGATTCAGATTTTCCCCATTCCTTAGTAAAAGTCTGTGTTGGGAGGGTGCCTGGCATAGCCACCAAAAGGCCCTTCGTTCCCAGTTTTTGCAATTCCACACTTTGCTCGTCCCGTGTTGGACGAGGATTTCCTAACATGGAGCTGGCCTGAAGTGCAGGAAAATCCAGCAGATGCCTGGGGCAGCAGAGTTGGGAATGGGAAAAGTGTTTGGGAACCAAAAATGTCTTGAGCTTGCAACCACATTTGGAGAAGGTTGGCTCAGAGCAGAGGGGCTTCTCCATTCCATCCTTCCTTGGGATAATGAGCCTGAGAGATTCCTTTGGCCCAAACTTTTGGGTCCTGGTCCTGTTTTTTTCCTAATGCTCCATGCTTTTTCCAGTGAGTGAGTGATTGAAAGTCAGATTTCTGCTTCTAGACCAGGCTGGACAACGCTTGGAGCAACCTGGTCTAGTGTAAGTTGTCCCTGCCCATGGAGAGGGTTTGGAATGAGATGATCCCTTCCAATTCAAACAATTCCATGATTCTCCTCCTCCTGATAAATTCTGGACCCCACTGAAGGTGAAAACGCAGAGGAGAAATACCCATGAGGTTCAATTCCTTGATGTTCACACCCACCAAGGCGTTTTTATCCAGGATTTCTTGAATCCACTCCCAAAAAAGGAGAGGAAATAAGGAAATATCCCCAAGCTGAAAGACAAGATCTGGACACCAGGATTACTTAACACCCCGGGCCTTCCACATCCTGCTTGGACACAAAACACCGGGCTTAACCAATCCCAGCCATTGTCCACCCTGCAAAAACGAATTTTCTTCTCCAAGGAACATGAAAAGACATGACGGAGTAGCAGGAGGTGGGGCCTGCTTTGGAGCTCCTTCAATTCATTTATAGCTCAATGAGAGTCGTTTTTCCAGTAGATTTGGATCTGGGGACGGAATCGTTGCATGGCAAATCACCGGGACGTGTGGCATCGGTGAAGAGAGGTGGCAACCTTCAGTGGCCAGACAGCGAGGGCTGTGCAAGATGAAGGTGTTTCTGTCTCTGCTGTTGGCTGCCGTCACTTGCATGGATTTGGGTGAGTTCCTGCTCGGATTTATCCAGACTCCTTCAGGAGATGCAGCGTGGTGGGATAGGATGTGCCCTGTTCCCTCTGAAAGCCATGTCTCTGACTTTTGCCAGGAAAAAAAAAAATCTGTCTTTGGAATTTTCCATATGTTCAGGATGGTGCTAGTGTCATTGGGATTGTCAGGTCAGGCTCCTTAGGAAGTTTCACAAGGCAGAGTGTGATTAAACCCTGTCGTTCCTTTAATGCAAATTCCCACTCTCACTTTTTCTATGTTTGTGCTCTATCTCACTCTTTTTTTTTTTTTCCTTAGCATTATTTTTAACTTTCTGCACCTTCTTTTGATACTTAGCCCTGGATGTCAGTTCCATGCAGTGTGTGTGGGAGCTCTCCAAAAATGTTACATGTGGGATTTATCCAATTTTAGAAATGGGAAAGATGGCTGGGACACTGCTGGAGACCCAGATACCCCGGAGTTGTTGTTTATCATGGAATCATGGAATGCTTTGGGTTAGGAGGGACCTTAAGGATCAAAGTGAGGCACTGGAACAGATTACCCCAAAAAGTTGTGGATACTCATTCCTCGAAGTGTCCAAGGCCAGGTTGGGCTGGAGTTGGAGCAACCTGGTCCAGTGGGAGGTGCTGCTGCCCATGGCAGGGGGTGGAATTCCATGATCATAAAAGTCCCTTCCAACCCAAACCATTCTGTGATTCCATTCCATGGTTCCATGATCCTCCCTCTATCCTTTCCGTCCCTTGTTCCTACCACCACACCGACCTCTTAGACAAAAACTGATGATCCCAAGCTTTGTTGGTGCTCTCCTGGATATATTCTCCTGTTCTCCAAGGTAATTCGTGAGCAGGATCAGTCCAGGATCTGTGACTGTTCATTGGGATATTCTCAGATCCAGACAGTGCCAGCTCTGATTTTATCTGTGCCTGTCTATGGAGCTATGTCAGGATTTTTTAACTCCTATTTATTTCCTTCTTTTGCAAGGATATTTTCAGTTCTTCCCTCCTTGTTGAGCAGATTCTGCAGGGGAGAAACAGGTGGTGACTTGTTTGGTTTTCTTTTCAGAGAGGAACACAAATCCTGTGGGTTGGATTTGTCCAGCATCCTGAAATGTGAGACTAAAAGTGATGCTTCCTCCTAAAGATGAATTTCACAACTGTCAGACTCGAATTAGTGCAAACAAAGCATCAGGTCATGATGGGCAAAGCAAGAGAATAAAGTTTGCTTTAGCAGGAAAATTGCTGTGTTTGTTTAAAAAGGGCTTTTCCTGGCTCATTAATGAGGATGGTGTCTGTTTTCACAGGGTGACTTGTTCGCCTGAGCCTGCTGACATCCCATTGGAGCTGTGCTGGGAGAAGCTGAATAATTTCTCCTTTTTAGTGAGGTTTTAAGAAATTTTAGCAGGAATGTTGCACAGACAGGGTGGCAAGGGCTTCCCAGACTGAAGAGGGGCTATTAGGGTGTGATGGCACCAAAATACATCACTGTGGTTGCAGCACACACTTTGAGGTGTCTGCTGAGGGGGTGGAAGAGAGCACCTAGAGGAGAGGACCCAGATAAAATGTTGGGCTCCTCAGAAAAACCCGCAGAAAGCAAAATGCCCTGAAAAACTTGTCAAAAATGGCTTTTTTTTGGTGATAGGAAGCACCAGACACTGTTTTGATTTGATATTTTTAGTTTTGAGTGCTCTGTGTCACAAAAATCTGGGTTCTTCAGTGGTTTCCTCCAAAGTTTCTCCATCTCAGAATACTTTAGGCACTGAAAGACTTGGGCTGTGGTTATTCTGTGGTTGTAGGAGCTGAGAAGCACCTGCAGCTCTCAAGGGCTTTACAGCCTAACAGGGATGAGGAACATCTCTGAAGTAGATAGGGACAAGGGAGGAGGAGCTGGCTCAGGACAAATTTGGAGTCTTGAGTAATAAATTTTGTGTCTGTGGTCTCTGCCTAGAGCAGAACTTGTCACATGCAATCCATTCATGGGGCTGCTGTCTGGTTTAATTCTTTGTGAGCATGGTGAGGTCCTGGCACAGGTTTTCCAGAGAATCTGTGGCTGCTCCATCCCTGGAAGTGTCCAAGAGCAGGCTGGACAGGATTTGGAGCAATCTGGAATAGTGGAAGGTGTCCCTGCCCATGGCAGGGGGCTGGAACTGGAATATTTTAAGGTCCCTTCCAACCAAACTGTTCCAAGATTTAAAATAACCCCTCACACATTCTTCTCACAAACCCAGAATCTCAGCACAAGGGGAAGGGTTGTGCTCAATTTGTTCTCAGTTTGATGGAAATAAATTCATTCTGTCTGGGACACCCTCCCAGCCTTTGGGAAGAGCTGGCAGAGCGGATGGCACCAGGGGAAATTCTCACTGCTGCAACTCATGCCCAAATCTGACTTTTTTTTGTATGTGTATCCAGATCCTTCACCAAGGAGAAAAACCTGACCAAGCTGACAAATTTCTGACCTGATAGACAAGGGATGAGCTGTGGATACTTTCCACCTGGACTTCAGGAAGGACTTTGATGCTCTCTCCCACAAGATTGTGGAATCAGGGAACGGTTTGGGTTGGAAGGGACCTACAGATCATCCAGTTCCACCCCCTGCCATGGGCAGGGACACCTTCCACTATCCCAGGCTGCTCCAAGCTCTGTCCAACCTGGCCTTGGACACTTACAGGGATGGGGGCGTCCACAACCTCTTTAGGAAACCTGTTCCAAAATCCTCATGGACAAGGCATGGGCTGGGTGGACATTTATAAGGAAAAGCTGGGACTTCTCAGGCTGGAGAAGTGAAGGATCAAATTTGGAATCTTATAAATGTCTGTAAATTCCTGAAGGGAGAGAGCAAAGAGGACAGAGCCAGGCTCCTTTCAGTGATTCCCAGTGCCAGGACCAGGCAAAGGACACAAACTGGAACACAAGAAACATAAGGAAACACTTTATGACTCTGAGGCTGACTGAGCACTGGCAGAGGTTTCCCAGGGAATTTGTGGAATCTCCATCCTTGGAGACATTAAAACCCCACCTGGAGGCAGTCCTGAATTAGAGGCTTTAGGTGGTCCTGCTTGAGGGCAGAGATTGGGCTGGTGGAGCTCCAGAGGCCCCTTCCAACTTCCCCCATTCTGTGATTCTGGGAGTTTGGGAGTCTGGGATCTCTTTCTGATGCTCTGCTAAAGTAAAGGAGATGTGTAGATCCAGAAAACAGAGAAATAAATCAGCCCAAGCTCTTTCCTGTGTCACGGGGTGTCCTGTGTGTGTGGCTCTGTCTTGTTTGACTCATCACAAGGGGTCTGAACCCGATCTGAGGCTGTGCTTTGACCACCAGACCTTTGTGTTTCTCATTCCCAAACACGTCCTATTATTCCATTCTCAGCATGATTATTTTGGAAAATCCCTCCCAAGAGATACCTGATGAGGATCCACACTGAGACCATCCTCATGTTTTCCATCCTCCTGTTTTCCCTCCTCACAGGACACTCCTTGCAGTGTTACACGTGCAAGGAACTGACCCCAGTTCAGGAGTGCTTGAAAATTGAGAACTGCACAGCGGCTGAGACCATATGCAAGACTACAATCTATTCCCTGGAGGATGGTAAGGACAATTCCTTCTTTATCCATACTTTTAACAGAGAATCTATGGCTCTTCCAGGAATTTTTAACAGGAATCAGTGCTTCGACAGTGCTGGTGTGGAGACCAGTTCCTCTTTCCACTTAAAAAGTGGAGAAGAATTCCTATGGGAGCTCTAGCTCTCAGGCTGTTGTGGGAAGCAAGGTTTGTGCGAGGGAATATTTGGTGAATTCAAGCTCCTGGTTAATGCTCAGAAATGAGATTTTAACATTTTGCAGGGTCATGTTGTGACAGGCAAACAGGGAATGGCTTTAAACCTAAAGAGGGTGAGTTTAGATGGAGATTTTAGTGAGTTTGATTTAGGATATTAGGAAGAAATGGGTGGGGAGGGTGGAGAGGCCCTGGCACAGGTTTCCTGGACAAGCCATGGTGCCCTATCCTTGGAAGTGTCCAAGGCCAGGTTGGACAGGTCTTGGAGCAACCTGGCATAGAGGAAGGTGTCCTATGGCAGAGAGGTTGGAATTTGACAATCTTTAAGTTCCTTTCCAACCCAAACCATTCTCTAATTCCATGACACCAACTCCTGGTCAATCAGAAGACAAAAGACAATGATGATGCTCTCCCCTGTTTTTCCCATTCCTGACTATTCCTGCTTTTTTTCCTTGCCATAGTTTATCCCCACACGGGAGTCTCGACTGTCACCAAGATGTGCTCCTCTGTCTGTGAGCCCTCTGACGTGGATGGCATCGGGATGACACATCCTGTCACCTGCTGTTTCTCTGACCTGTGCAACGTCGATGATGCAGCATCGACGTTGGGGATCAGCGTTGCGCCAGTTGGGATCCTGGCAAGTTCCCTCTGTGCCTTTTTCTGGGCTAGACTGTGAGGGGATGATGGGAGTCGTTCATTCCAAAAATTCCATGAAGAAAATAACCCCCCACCAGCCCAGCTTTCCAAGTGGATGCCTCATGAACAAGACTCAACAGCTCCCAAAAATTGTTTTTATTGGTTTTTCTTTGTTTTTTTTTTTTTTTTGTTTTGTTTGTTTGTTTGTTTTCTAATATCCACACTTTCCCCACAACTAAGAGAGAAGCAGAACACAGGAAGGCCCAACTCAATTTTTTAAATTGATTTTCCAACAACTCCCCCCAAAATTAACTATGGAGTTTCTTTGTTGCGCTGGTGTGGTTGGGTTTGAAGTAAAAAATTAAAATGTATGAAGTATATTTAAGGCAAAAAAACCTTGAAAAGAGCCTTCCCTATCTCCTTAGAGCAGGTCCTCTCTGCCCCATCATTTTCTGCTGTTCTTTCTAGATCTCCTTCTTTGTACCCAAAAAAATTAAGGAGACATTTCTGTGTCCAAAATATGAGGCAGGAGACTGAACTTGCCATGCCAATGATCTGTTCCAGGGAGGTTAAAGTCTCATGTTCTCTGTACCCTTTTAAGCAGAATAAAAAGAATCTTGTGTTGAAATGGTTGTAATCACATTTAATTTTCCTTTTTTGTATTTCCAAACTCCATCTTTCAGTATTGTTTAACAGTTAACAGGGTTGGGTTTTGGGGTCAGTCACACAGCAGATGGATGAGACATTTCCCATTATCCCTCACTGGAAGTGACTTTCCATCAGCATTTCTTCCATCAACTCTCCTTGTACAAATCTATCTTTACTGGGAATAAAAATCTATCTTAACTGTACAAATCTATCTTTACTGAATTTTCCCTGAATTCCTTGTGTATTGCTCTAGGCTCCTACATTTTGATCTCTCCTGCTGTGGTTCTGCACTTTCCTACAATCCCCTTTCCAAGGTCCAGCAAAAATATCCTCCTCCAATTATCACCCTGCTCCTGACATTTGGGATAATCAATCCAAATGTGATATAAACTCTTCCATGTGGCAGACGTGATTTCCAAGAGAGGTGGCACAATTCCCATCCTTCGAAGATTTCATGGCCTAGATGGATGAAGTCCTGGGAAACCTGGGCTGACCTCAAAATTCGGAGCTTGGATCAGGAACTTGGGTTAGGAACATTCTGAGGTTGCCTTTCCAACCTGAGCTCCCTGTAAATCATTATTCCAATGGGATCACTGGAACACAAAAGCCATAATTTCCAGGCATTTTAAAAGGAACATACATACTGAGAAGAAATTCTTCCCTAGGAGGATGATGAAGCCCTGGCACGGATTGCCCAGAGAAGCTGTGGCTGCTCAATCCCTGGAAGTGTCCAAGGCCAGGTTGATCAGGGTTTGGATCAACTTGGGAGAGCGAAAGATGTCCCTGCCCATTGCTGGGGTTGGAATGAGATGATCTTGAAGGCTCCTTTCAACCCAAACCATTCCATGATTCCATGAAACTCTGAAAGCTCCTTGGTGGGGACTTCTCCAGCTCTGCCAAAGTCACAGATCCTGATGCCAAGCGGGTTGACCCCAGAGGTGCCACCTGGGATAAAACCAGGAAATCCCAACACCCGCCCTGAGATTTCATTTGGGGTAAGCGGTGAAATTGTTTTCAATTTCCTTCCTTGTTTCAATTTCCTCTGTCCTTTGTCTCTCCCATTTATGACTCCCTTGAACCACTGAGATTTTTTTGAGGTCCACACCCTCCAAAAATGATCAGGCACGGCTGATTGCAGGCACCTCTCAGGTGGCTGAGCCGGAGCGGCTCCGTCATCGCTTTGAGGAGCCGCGCGTGGAGGAGCTGATCCTCCCCTCCCTTCATTGGCCATGAATGCTTCACTCCTTTGATCTCCAGCCAGTTTGGCAGCGTGTTTCCCACATTCCAGCTGTTCCCTGCAGAGATCATGGCTGTGGGGGAGATATGGTCTGAAAGGCAGAAAATCTGTGCGGGTGAGGCTTTGGAGCCGCTCCCCCTGGAGTGAAGTGGAGCTCTCCAAGCACGGGGTGATGCTTTGTGGTTAGACATCAACCTGAACCTCTCTGTGGTTTGTAACTTTTCTGATATATAAAAATTAATATATTGATTAATATATTAGCTCTGTTCCACCTGGAGTGAAGCTGTCCTCAACTTCCCGCTTCTGGAAATGTCTCTGATTATTTATTTCCCTCCAACAGCCACAGAAGGATTTTTTTTTTTGTTCATTTTTGCTGAAATTTAATTCCCTCCTCATCCAATTGACCTCCAGGGCCATCTTTTTTTTCTGATCCTCCTCATTCCTGGGAGCTGCTCGAAGCTGTCCCTGAAAGTTTCCCTGGATTTGTTTGAGTGTTTTGCTCCTTTTCTTTTTTTTCTCCCAAGCTCTTTCTTTTTGGGTTTACCTCTTGTCCTGTCATGGTGAATCTTTGGAAGAGTTTGGCTCAGTCTTTTCTTGACCTTTTTTGAAATACTTGGAGAGGACAAGGGTTCATGTTCCAGACAAAAGTCAAGGAGAACTTCAGGGGGAGATAGATAACTTGTCCAAAAGCTGTCTGGGGAAATCAGGCAGGGCTTTGCTTGCTCAGTGGAGACTGGCTTTGGAGCAGACATCCACCCCACATCTTCCTGACTTTTGTATGGAGCTGGGATGAGTTGACACCTAATTTTTTTGTTATTGGGAATTAATAAAGTGATCTGTGTTTTCCTCCTAGCTCAGCTCAGGCATGAATTTTTGTAGAACAACCTGGCTTTGGTTTGTTGCTTCAGCTCCCAGCCTGAGACACCTTCCCAAGGGCCTGGATCTGTCTAAACAGATTCCCTTGGGAGCAGTAGGATTCAGGCAGCACTCTGGATAAACACGATCTGTCTGTACACAGAGCTAAGCTCCCTACAATAATTCTCTGAATATATTTTGGCTTTTTCCCCGTCCCCAGAGGCAAAAGCAGGTGAATTCCCTCTTGGAAGCCCTCCAGGTAAAATCCAGCTTGATGACTGTGGGGTATAGCTCAGTAATCTGGGAATCAGCAAACAGCCCTGCCAGAACATTTCACACAGGGATGGATCTGTGTTGTGCTTCCAATCCTGCAGTGTGTTTGCTAATTCTTCCTTGGAGGAGGTGTTCCAAGAGGCCAAGGCAGTTGTGATTTCCTGCTGGGGATTGCAGAACTCTGTGACATCCTGAGGAGGAGGCACCGAGGTTTTCTTTTATGTCCCTGCATAAAAAACCCTTTTGCTACTGCTCCTGAGAATGTGAAGTCTGAATTTCAGCAGTGCTTGAGTTGTTCCATTTGGAAGCTAATCCCTTTAATTCCCTGGGACAGGGACACATTTCCCTATCCCAGGTTTCTCCAAGCCCTATCCAACCTGACCTTGGACATTTCCAGGGATGGGGCAGCCACAGCTTTTCTGGGAAACCTGTGCCACCTTCACAGGGAAGAATTCCTTCCCAATATCCCATCTATCCCTGCCCTCTGGCAGTGGGAAGCCATTCCCTGTGTCCTGTCCCTCCATCCCTTATCCAAAGTCCCTCTCCAGCTCTCTTGAAGCCCCTTTAGGCACCAGGAGCTCTCTTCCCTGGAATCTTCTCTTGTTGAGGTGAACCCACCCAGCTCTCCCAGCCTATCCATGCAGTGTCACCTTAATTTACTGGAAAATAAACAGAAAATTGGATAGATGTACCCAGATTGAGCATCTCAGTTTGCAAGCAGAGCTGTGCAGATGCCTGGACCAGGAAGCAGAAACGTGCGCTCGTAAAATCCAGGAAGTTCTTTTCAAAACTGATTTTAAAAACAAATCTGGATGGCTTCCTTCACTCTGAGGAGGGCTCCCGTGGTTATATAAGAAGATTATCTTTGACTTCAAGGCTGTGTCAACGTGACTCAGGCCCTCAAGGGCAGGGCTGTGTCACCAGGCCATGGTTATGGATTTGCAAATCCCTGCTCCCTATGGCAACCCCGCCATCCCCTTTGCAAACAAACCGGGAAGGACTTGGAGCCAGCACAGGTATCCAAGGGAGAATGGAAACTCTTGCTGATGTTTGGAAAGATATCCAGCTGGATGTGACAGCAGCTGAGGTGTAGTGAAAGGTGTTTTGGGGGTAAAGCAGAAATAAAAGGAGTTGCCTCCCAGTATGGATCCAGATCTGGAATTACATATGGGGTTGGAAGGCAGCCCAGGAGTCTGTGGTGCAACCCCCTGGGCTGCTCAGGGGGACAAATCAGCTGCTTTTCCCAACATGTGGATGGAAGTTCTGTTCCAAAGCCCATTTTTGGTGAATTATGGAGGTTTACAGACTTTTCTTAGGCTCCAGTAAGATGAATGTGGGGTGGGAACTGAGCCGTCCTTCATAATTCTCCCTTATTCATGGCTGAAAAATATTTCATGGGATAATAGGATGGTTTGAGTTGGAAAGGACTTCAAGATCACCCAGTTCCAACCCCTGCCATGGGCAGGGACACCCCCCACTATCCCAGATTGCTCCAAGCCATGTCAAACCTGGCCTTGGACACTTCCAGGGATGGGGCAGCCACAGCTTCTCTGTGCCCAGCACAATGCCAGGGCTCTCACCCACCCTCACAGGGAAGAATTCTTTCCTAAATTCCAATATAAATCTACCCTTTCTTTCAAACAGAATTGTTTCTGTTTGCTGGGACATGTTTGCATCTTGATTTTTTGGAGTAATTAATAATTTAAGTCTCTTCACAAACCACACAGAGTTTTTTATTCTATGAACTTTTGTAAAGGGCTTTAGTTCAGTGTCACACAGGGTGGGTTTATGACACAGCTTCCTTGACTCCAAAATAAGAGGAATACTTATCAACCAGCTTTGATGCTGGAGTTTTTTCTGTCCGAATTCAGACTCTGACCTCCTCAGAGGAAAAGCTGTTGAGCTTCAAAGCCTCGTTACAATAATTTGTTATCTTGGCAATGAACCCTTCCCAGTGCTCCTATTTGATTGTACCCCAAGAATTCAGGACACTTTCCAGGTGCAAAGTTTTCCTAAGAGAAGGATCTCACAGAAAACTTGGCTAGAAATGTTGCATTCTCCACCCCTCAAAACCAAGGTCTGGATGCCCAGTGCATCCTTGTCCCAGTTATCAGCCAGAATTAGAATATGCAGCTATTTATAAGGAAAACCTACATCTGGATCCCAAAAATAGAGTGGGATAAAGCTTCGTGAGGAATTAAAAAAGACATTGGAAACAACAGTGCTGCATTTCAACAGCTCAGGTTTGTCAGGGGCCTGCTTTCCTTACAAAGCTGTTTTCTCCAGTGGTGACTAATTCCATGCATCTTTCCAGACCTGTAGAATGGGAGGATACAGCCCAGGGACAGAACTTCTTGTTTCCAGGAGAGAAGCAATGCTATAAAAATGGTTCAGCCTCATTTCTCCTCCTATGATTGGGAAAAAATGATCCCACCCTGGACTGGACCTGCCTGGGCTGCAGAGAGGAACCTGCTGCCACCCATCCCCATGGGATAATCATTCCCTTGGGATTGGGGGAACCCAGGACATGGCAGGGACATTTCCTGGGGTTGTTTCTGCCTCAGTGCTGGGAGGAGGTGACTTTGTCATTCCTTGTCCCCAAAAACAAAGCATGAGGATCTTGGAGCCAATCCAGCTGCAAATATCTGGGGGATTACAGTCATCTCCTATAAACTCCCAACAGCCTCATTAAGATCGGGCACACCTAATCCTTAATGAACCAATAATGTTGTCACATGTTTTACCAGAGTTTGGATGATTACAGGATTCCATAAAACCCCTTCTTTGGCCTCCAGGGCTGGCAAGAAGCTGCCAAAATAAATGAGGTTATTGAGCGACAAGGGAGAGACAAGAACACAGCTCCATCCATCCATCCATCCATCCATCCATCCATCCATCCATCCATCCATCCATCCATCCTCCTGCTGTCCTGGATTTCCCAAAAAACCAAAAAACCCAGCCACTCCCCAGGGCTCCTAATCCTTCAGAGGTTGGGACATGGATCGGGATGGATTCCATCACTCTGGCTCAGGTTCCTGGGAATTCTCAGCTTGAACAGAGCTCCCCTGAGCAGTTCAGGGTGAGGTGCTGACTGCTTGTGGGGTGGAGGATGGTTGAGATCTAAAGCTTGGAAAAATCCATGGAATCATGGCAAGCGGGGAAATGACACTGAATAAAAGAGCTGGATGGAAGAAAAAAAGAGGTGCTGAACACCTCAGATTAGAGTAGAAATTGGGAGGGATTTCTTCACAGAGAAGGAAGTCAAACATTGGGACAGGCTTCCTAGAGAGATGATTTGTGTTCTGAATCTGTCAGTGCTTAAGAAATATTTGGATAATGCAAGGTTTAACTTTTCATCAGTCCATAGATTGGGCAGTTGAATTAGATGGTCATTGTAGGTCACTTGCAACTGAAATAGCTTCTCCTTCTCCTTCTCCTTCTCCTTCTCCTTCTCCTTCTCCTTCTCCTTCTCCTTCTCCTTCTCCTTCTCCTTTTCCTTCTCCTTCTCCTTCTCCTCCTCCTTCTCCTTCTGCTTCTCCTTCTTTTTCCTTCTCCTTCCTCTTCTCTCCCCGTGACCTCGTGTCTTTTCAAAGCAGCCTTCTGCCAAGAATTGAATTTCATTCCAAAAAAAAAGGGGGAGCACCTGTGGGACTTTCTGTGTTTTTCTATGGAGTAAGGATTCATTAATTATTTAAATAATTTATTAGTGGTAATATTGTAGCTCAGATATTATCTGAATAAAACATCTCAGCTCCTTTATCCAGCCCAGGAGACAGAAAACAACAGATCCTCCAAGGACCCTTTTTGTGACATTCTCCTAACTGCCCACATCTTGCACAGAGCTTGGATTTCTCAAGGTGACAGTCACAAATAATGATAATTATTGTACTTGGAGTGCTGATCTCCCAAGAGCAGATCAGAACAGGAAATACCCCCCAAGAGCAGGGGAAGAAGAGCAGTGATTTATTCTCCATGTGCTTTTTGACTATCACAGCTGTGAAAGTCTGGAATATGAGCCACAAAGATGCACAGATTTCAGAAGAGTTTTTTTCTTCAAAGAAGAAATAAGAAATAGAATAAAAATAAGGGTGGGGTTTGATTTCTAGAAGCTCAGGAGACCCTAGGCATGAGCTCCTTGAGTAGTAAAAGCCCCTTGAGATACCAAGACAGGCTCTCTGTGCTTGAAGAACCTCACCAGCCCGTGACATCTTTGCACAGAGCTAGAACAGCAAAAAATAAGATTTCAGAAACCCCTTTTGTGATCCAAGGGCACCAGCAAGCATAAAACCCTTCCTAGCTGCATCCCCAAAGTTCTTAGGTGCCCATGGATAGTGGATGATGGCATTTTGTTTAAAACCCTAATTTTGTGAGGAAAAATCAGATATTTTGCTATTCACTCTCCCTTCCTTTCCAGGCTGACTTTCCTGCTCTGCTGTCAGTGCGTCAAAGTCTGTCACCATCTCCCGGGTGTTTGTTTCTCTTTCAGATTTGGGTGGCATCTCCCAACACAGTGACAGCTGTCTTGATGCTAAAAACACCTCTTCCCCCGTGGCTTCTCTCCCTGGAGATTGGCAGCAGCCAGGAGAGATTAGGAACAACGTCTGGCCTGTTTTCAGCCCAGCTTTGTAAGGACATGGCTCATCTGATCCTAGTTTTGTGCATGAGCAGGTAACGACACAGAGATGCTGCTTTGGATTTGCTGCATGGAAGGAGTTTCTGGAGGCCCTGTGGATTTTAGGAAACAGATTTTTGGGTGGAAAAGGTTCTGTTGAAGCTTCCACTGCACCCGAAGACACATTTTTAAAGATTCAGAAGGTTTGTGTGGAAGAATGACACCAAAGCATGTCGATAATCAGCTCATGGTGAGCCTGTTCCCAGGAATCCCACTTTGGATCAATATTCCTCACTGGGAGCAGTGGCACGTCCCTCTGCAAGCATCTCCCATCCCTGCTGGCTCCCAGCCACCCTCTGGAATCCTGCCACTGCCCAGGGCACAGTTTCGACTGGCACATTTCCACCCGCCCCCGGGATTTCACAGAGGCAAAGCCTTCAGCCCCAGCCCGTGTTTGTGCCTGGTCCAGGGAGCAGCCAAGGAATGTTGGAGCAGCAGGCCTCAAAGAAGGAGCAGAGCTTCTCCCAGTCATCCCAAACTCCTCACTCTGCTCCTCTGGTGAGGTTTTTGGAGGTGTCCTGTGTCAGGCCAGGAGCTGGATTTGATGAGCCTTGTTGGTCCCTTCCAACTCTGGATATTCTGTGATTCCATGATTCGAAATCCAAAGGTACTGCAGGAGCAAATGCACCGACACTGGGGTGCCTTGACTTCACTCAACCTGCTTTTCCAGGAAATCTTTTATATCTCCTTCCCTGATTATTAAGTGAAAGCCATTTCTTCTGGAAGGTGTGAAGGGATGGATGTCTCAGTCCCAACAAGACAGGAATAACTCAACTTCTCCTGGATGATGAATCCAGGGCAAGGCTGGGCATTAAAGCAAGGTTTGAACTGTGCCTCAGTACAGGGGTGTCACTGCTGGTTTGACTGGGGATGCATCAAATTGTCATTGGAATAGGCATGGAAGAAGACATGGAAAGTGTATTCACCTCTTGTATTGCACATCAAATTGTCCTTGGAATGGGCAGGAAAGACCTGAAGACATGGAAAACATATTCACCCCCTGTATTAAACAGGTCTGGAGTGCCAGGACAGGGGGGAATGGCTTCCCACTGACAGAGGGCAGGGATAAATGGGATACTGGGGAGAAATACTTGGCTGTGAAGGTGGGGAGGCCCTGGCACAGGTTTCCCAGAGAAGCTGTGGCTGCTTCATTCCTGGATGTGTTCCAGGCATGGTTGGACAGGGCTTGGAGCAATCTGGGATAGTGGCGGGTGTCCCATGGCAAGGGGTTGGAATGTGATGATTTTTACAGACCCATCCAACCCAAACCATTCCCTCATTCCATGAAGAGACCTGCTGGCCAAAGGCAGCCTGTATAATTTTTGTTCAGGTTCTGGAGTAGTTTTTTGACACTATGACCCATGGATTTCCTATCTTTTGGCTTTCAGTTCCCTATAAAATGTTGGATCTCATGGATTTCAGCAATTTGTCCAGCCATGAACTGGTGCAAAATCATTTCCCCTCAAGGCATAACATCCCCACCACATTTAGTGAGGATATTCAGAAACTTAAAGCTCAATCCTAAAAAAAATGTGTGTCTGGACCAAGCCTGGAGCCACCAACGTGTGACAATTCCCATCTGTCCAATGGGGACTGAGGGATAAAAGGGATCAGGACCCAGAACAGGGCACAGAAGGATTAAAACATGTTTTAATTCTTGTGTTTTCCAACCGGATGGGAATGTGCAGAGTGCAGCCCCAGGTCTGTGCTGGAGGTGGAGCCCACCCAGACCATCTGCCCCAGCCTTTTGCAACACTCTGAGCATTTCTCTTGTATCCAAGTGACCCAAAATGACTTTTCTAAATTAAGATCCCAACCACGATGCCGTGCTCAACTTCCTTCCCCATCAACACATCTGCTGCTGACACTGAAAGGATCTTTTCACCTCATTTTTAGGCTTTGTTTTCATGCCTGGGGCTGTACAGAATAAAGAGGGAAAGAGGCTTCTGTGCTCCTCTAGAATTAGGGATGTGAGAGTCAAGCAGGAGAAAAATGAAGATATCCGAGAGAGGATGTGCTGCCATGTCAGAGGCAGATGCTCCAAGCCCTCCAAACCCTAATATGGAAAAATAGCTCTATTTTAAGACCGGAAAAAAGTGCACATGATAGGTTTGAGATGAGAAATAATTTGGGAGTGATATTGAAAATGATATCACTGCTGCTGTACTTCAGCGCTGCCAGGCTCATTCCATAATTAATAACTCCTTCAGATGGAGTGACTTTCCTTTGAGGGTGCAGAATTAAACATTTAAATCCCTCTCTGTAAATACAAGGCTGTGGCAGAGCTCTCCAGAAGCCTCGCAGCTACACTCTAATGTATATTTATATTCTAGATAAGTATTTTTAGCAAGAACTACAAGTCCTCTCTGTATTTGATGACATCAGAGCTCTGTTTTACATGCAATGTCCCGACTGCAAAAAATATCCCCTTCTTGTTCCTGCTCTTGGAATATCGCAACAATTTCTGTCCTTATCTCATCTCTCTTTCATTTTTAATATGTGTTCCAAGAGGGCTGTGTGGGGCTTTTTTCCTCTTTCTTGCTCTCAAAGATGATTAAATATATAAATTTTTTTAAAAAATGAAGCAGCCAAACAGCTCCTGGTGTTTCCCACCTCTGCAATCAGGGCGTGCTGGGATAACAACCACCACTCATGGCCTGGCCAGTGTCCTGCTGTGGAAAGCCACTGGAAAAGATCCCTCCTGGAAAACCCAGTCCTTTAAATATTAATCCTGCTGTTCTTGTGATGCTTCCCTGGGAATCCTGCTCAGGGCAAACCAGGATTGAACCTGGGTCCTCCTTCAGTTTAAATCCAAGCTGAGTGTTTTGTCTTTCTGGGAAAATTATCTTTTGGAATGCCCACTCCACCTTCTGGAGTTGTGAAGCTCACAAGTAAAGGCTACTCAACGCTCATACCTAGCCCTGATTTTTGGCTGGAGGTGGGACTCCACAGGATATCCCAGCTGGAATATCCTCACAGATGAGCCTCTCTTGTTCTTTACTCTCTAATTCTTGAGTGGAAAAAAGCACTTCAGGTTTGGAAGCAGGACATGCAGATCAGGAAAAAATTCCTCCCCGTGAGTGTGGGGAGGCCCTGGCACAGGTTTTTCAGAGAAGTTGTGGCTGCCTGTCCTGGGTTGACTATATGATGCTTTTATCCCAAATCGTCTCGTTCTGTTATGATGAATAGTAAGTTTTGCACCTTTAAGACGTGTTCCAGAGAGTGAAGGGGGGGGGAGAAGAAACACACAGTTTGTTTTCAGACACTGCACTCACTCCTGCACATTTCTGCTCCTGCACTATGATGTCTGCGGATGGACAGACAGCTGGACAGAGCTCTCTTTTGCTTTTAGTTAATGTTAGCTAGCTCAGGCTAAGAAGTTCCCTGGACTGTGGTTTTTTCCCTTTTCTTTGGAGCTGTTTAAACCTGCTCTGGACTGAACACCCAGGGGAGCACTGGCAGCTGCACCTGTGGCCCACCAGGCCGGGCCTGGCCTGCGACATTTCCAGCACCGGAGGGACTGATCAGAGAATGAGTGAGCTGAGCTGCAACCCGGGGAGGGGTTTTCTCAGTTTTTCATCTCTTTTGGAGTGGCAAGGGGTTTTATTGTTTGATATTGTTTAGGTTTTATTGTTTAATAAACAGTTGTTTTTCCACTTTTCTCCAAGGAGGTAGTTTCTCCCGGACCGGTTGGGGGAAGGGGCCTATTGAATCTGTTTTCCTACAGGAACCCCTTTGGGGATCCTCTCCCAAATTTGCTCTGAACCAGGACACTGCCCCATCCCTGGAAGTGTCCAAGGCCAGGTTGGACAGGACTTGTATCAACCTGGGATAGTGGAAGGTGTCCCTGCCATGGCAGGGGTTGGAATTTAATGATCTTGAATCTCCCTCCCCACCCAAACCATTCCATGACTCTGCATACCTCTACCACTGCCCCATATTTGCAGAAGGGCTGGAAGGAGGTGAAAAAAGAAAATTTTTTGACCAGATAAAGCATAAAGCACTGAGGAATGCCCTCAAATCTGGATATAAAACCTCTGCATGTGTTGGGAAGAACAAGCCCTCAGATAGACAAGAAAAATCCTTCAGCAAAGCAACACCAGTGCTGGATTCCGCTGACTGTGAAGCCTCACCCGGCAGGGCCGAGAGGTTGCAGGTCTTTTTCTAGCCCTTTGGAGACACGTTTTCCTCTGTTCTATTTTCTCCAGCCTATATTTAAACTTCTCTCTCCCCGTGTCCACTCGACCCAGTGACGCAAAAATCCGGTCAGGCCTTTGATTCTCCTGCATTTCCTGGGGCACTGGCACTGGCTGTGTTTAACTCCTAAGGGGCAAAGGGAGGGATAAATAACAGCAATAACCCAAGAAACAGCAAATTCGATTTTTTTAAGTGTGCCTGTTCTGCCTTGTGGCTGCCACAGTGTGATCAGGTCGCTTGTAACACAAAAAAGGCCATTTTGTACCCCTGCGTGAAGGGTTTGTCACCTCTCCTAATCAAGGAACGTATTAGAGGTGCTTTGAAGATAAAAATGGAATTCTGAGTCTGTTTTGGCTCCAGTAGAAACTTGTAGGTCATGCTGGAGGGTGAGTCCTGAGTGACAGGAGGCCGGGAGGGGCAGGATGCTCACAGCCAGCACTGGTGACATGAGGGGACAGTCCCCACAGGGAGCATTTTTGTAGCACAGCAGGGTCACTCCCAGCCTCCTGTTGGCCTCGATGCTGAGCTCAGGCACTTTCTCTTTTGCTCCCTGAAACCCTCCCAGTTCTCCCTGTGCATATCCCAAAAACGCCTCCTGTCCCACTATTTTACCCCTCTCCCCCTCCTTTTCCAGCAGGGATGGCCTTAAATCTGACTTTTCCATGGAGGATTTTTGCACTCCTGTGCTCATCCCTGTGTGTGGTTTTCCCCCTGTCTGGCACAGGACAGTTTGGGAACTAAAAAACAAGCCATAAACTGTCGCAGAGATCTTTTTATGAAAATGCTTTCCTTAGGATTTTTTTCCTTCTGAGAAGCTGAGAGGCCTCAGAAACAAAATTTAAACAATGATTATCTGCTGCTGTGGAAAGAAACAGGTAGATCTGTGATTGGTCTCATGTAGATGTTTGGAATTAATGGCCAATCAGGGCACAGCTGGCTCTCTCTCTGTCCGAGTCACAGACCTTTGTTATTCATTCTTTTCTATTCTTAGCTTAGCTAGCCTTCTGAGAACCTTTTCTTCTATTCTTTTAGTATAGCTTTAATGTAATATATATCATAAAATAATAAATCAAGCCTTCTGAAACACAGAGTTAAATCCTCATCTCTTCCCTCATCTGAAAACCCCTGTGAACACCATCACAATAAACCCTCTCCCTGCACCTTGTGCTGCCCCACACTCCTTTCCCATGGGAATATCCAGGACAAAATAAAGATGCTGCAGGCTGAAAAACAGAGAATCCAACTTTATTTACCAAATTCTCACCCTCCCAGTCCCTCTGTATCCAGATCCTGCCCCATCCACGGGTGGAAAGCAGAGCCCAGGATCCTGCAGAAAATGTGGAAAGGCTGCTGGAGACAGAGCTGGAATCCAGGACAAAAAAAAAGGGATGTGATCTGAGGATGGCAAAGATGGAGCTTTGCTTCTGGCCTGACACATCCAGCTGGTTTTGAAGCAGGGAAAAACAGAACAGACGAGTGGGAAGTAGGGCCTGGTGCTCAGTGTCTGTGAGGGTGGGTGGAATTCTGGGATTTGAGTAACTTCCAATTATTGTCCTCTCCATGGCATTTGCTCCCTGCAGATCTCAGCATTGCCAGGGGGGTGTTTCAGTGTTTTAGTGGGTTTCACCTCCAAGGAAAAGGGCCCACCATCCTCCTGAGCTCTGCCAAGGAATGCAAGATTGTCAGAGTTTTCTCCTAAATGGTACTGAGACAGACATTGAGAAAATATTCCCTCTGTGCGAGGAGGAAAAAGAGCCCCCTGCTTTGGTTTCTTGTGGAAAGAGAGTGGAAAAGGGGAGAAAAAATGGAGGATAAATAGATTTTGCCACAGAGGAGGTTGCAGGGATGCTGTGAGCACACAAAGATGGTGCATGGGGTGTATCCATGCTCCACTCTCCCCTTGTTTCCTGATCATCTGGACGATCCCTGGCAATAGGAGCAGAGGGAATGGAAAATTTCCTGCATCTCTGTGAGCTGGGCACACCTGGCTCATATCTGCTTCTACTCCAGTTGCTTTTGCAGCAGACAGGGCCTCAGAATCAATCCCACATCTGCTCCAAGCAAATCCCAGCTGGGATCTCAACACTTTTAACTGATTTTTCCTAGAGCTGAGGGTCTGGGATAACCATTATTTTTCCTATCCTGCAGTCTCTGCTCTGAAGGGATGAAGGGAGGGCAGAATAAGGGAAGAATTTGCTTGGAATAGTCTTTAAAACATCTGGAAAGGGAAATCTGGGAGCTCCAACTGCAACCTGAGCTCAGGCAGAAGCTGAGGGAGGGGGGTGTGTGTTTGTCTGGCCAAAGTTGGAAATTTGAGTTGCAGGTTTGTCAGTCCAGGGGGTGTGCTGAGCTTTCCAGAAATCCATCCTCTTCCCACATGGAAGCTGAGCCCTTCTGAACTCATTCCTTAGCTTATCCTTGGACTTAAGCTCCAGATCTCTGCAGTTGCCACCCATGCCCTGATGGGCAGGAAGTAACTGGGTCCAGATCCATCTGCTCCTCTCAGTCAGGACATGGCACAGGATTCCCAGAGAAGCTGTGGCTGCCCCTGGATCCCTGGAAGTGTTCCAGGCCAGGTTGGATGGGGCTTGGAGCAACCTGGGATGATGGAATATGTCTCTGCCCGTGGCAGGGGATTGGAGCTGGATGATCTTGAAGGTTCCTTCCAACCCAACCCATTCTCTGTGGATCCTGAGGACCAGAAGCAGCTGAAAGTGAGGAACATCTGCTTAAACAGCAGGAAACTGGGGATTTGAGGGGTTTAAGTCCAGGCTAAGTCCAGGTTTAAGTCCATTCTTGGCTTGAATCCAGCGTTGAAGATGGGGTGCAGCCACCCGTCAGCAAAGAAGGACATTCCCAAAGCATCTAAGAGTTCATGAGGCAGCTTGGCAGGGAGAGTGGTGGGCTTTCAGCTGGAGCTGGGACACTTGTGACCTCACAGGGAGCACTGAAGGACCGTGCCAGCCACCAGTGCCACCAGAGCCAGTGCTGCAGAGCTGCTCCTCACCCCACTGCTGCTCTTGGTGTCATCTGTGCACAGGTCAGTGTAGCAGCAGGATTTGGGCTTTTGGGCCCCTATCCCATCGTAGGCGAGGCATTCCTCCTCACAGTCCCTGGTCACGGTGATGTTGCCAAAAAAGGGATAACCTGGGAGAGGCAGATTGGACAGGAGGAGGAGGTGAGAGAGGGGAAAAAACAGGGAAAGAAAATGGGATTGAGAAACGCTGACAGAGGAGGGGTTGGACATCCCTAATCCATGGGTGCCTCTAACCCAGCTATTTTTTGTGGGAACAGGCCTGCCAGCTCTCACTGCTGACTCTCTCTCACCCTCCTGCTCCTTTCAAATCATTCTAGCATGGACAAGGGACATAATTCCCCATAGAGGTTTGCACCCTCTATAAATTCAAGGTCCAGAGAGATATCGGGGTAGGAAAGGTACTTCACTGTGAGGCTCCAAATCTGATGGATTTCTCTCCTTCGCCCTCTAAAGTGGGATAATTTCACCAGGGTTTTTACAGAGATGTTAAAGGGACTGGGATGGGGAGAGGGAAATGTGGCCAGCAGATTGAGGGAGGTGATTCTCCCCCTCCGTTCTAGTGAGACCCCACCTGAAGAGTGGGATCTGCATCCAGCTCTGGGGTCCTGATACAATAAACACAGGGAATTGTTGGAACAGATTCAGAGGAGGCCATGGAGATGCTCCAAGGGCTGAAGCTCCTCTACTCTGGAGCCAGGCTGGGAGAATTGGGAATGTTCACCTGGAGAAGGGAAGGCTCCAGGGAGATCTCAGAGCCCCTTCCAGCGCCTGAAGGAGCTCCAGGAGAGCTGGAGAAGGACTTGGGCAAGGGATGGAAGGACAGGACAATGGGAATGGCTTCCCACTGCCAGAGGCTGGGGTTAGATGGGATTTTGGGAAGGAATTTTTGGCTGTGAGGGTGGTGAGGCCCTGGCACAGGCTTCCCAGAGAAGCTGTGGCTGTCCCATCCCTGGAAGTGTCCAAGACCGGGTTGAACGAGGTTTGGAGCAACCTGGTCGACTGGAATGTGGGAATTTGGAGTTCCATTATCTTTAAGCTCTCCCCCAACCCAACCCATCCTGGAATTCTCCCCAGGGCCCCTCAGCGGCAGTGGTGTCACTCACCTAAGTCCACGGAGTGCAGGGTCGTGGTGCACACGGTGGCTCTTGGAGGACACGTGACGGGTGTCCTGCACTGAGAAATGTCTATGGGCTGCTTGCACACGTAACATTGCAGGGACTGGGCTGCAGAGGGGACAGAAAAGGCTCTGAGGTGACACAGCCAGGAAGACAGACGCAAATCTGCAGCTTTCTGACCAAAATGCAGCAGTGCCTAAAATTGTCCAAAATTAAGCGTGTCTGGAGGAAATGGCAGAGCTTGGATATGCTGGGGGGAAAAAGATAAATCCCAGCACTGGAGGACAAGTGTGGTGTAGCAGGAGCTGGGCCTAAACATGACTTTGGAGGCTCAGCAGACTGAAAAAGGGGATTTAGAGGGACTTAAGCTTGAGTTTTGGTGGGTCTGAGCATCCTCTTTAAGAATTCAGCCTAGAGAATAGGAGGCTGAGGGGAGACTTTTTGGGATCTACAACTTCCTGATGAGGGGAAGTGGAGAGGCAGCACTGATTTCTTCTCTCTGGAGCAGTGACAGAATCCAAGGGAATGGCCTGAAACCATGTCGGGGGATGTTTGGGTTGGATATCCAGTGCCTAACTGGGTTCTTCCCCCAGTTAGGCACTGGAACAGACTCCCCAGGGAATGGTCATGGCCTCAAGAGCTCAGGACATGTTTGGACAACGCTCTCAGGCCTCAGGGTGGGATTATTGGGATGTCCTGGGCAGGACAAGGAACTGGGCTTTGATAATCCTTGTGGGTCTCTTCCAAATCAGGATATTCCATGGTTGTAAAAACCAGCTCCCTCTGCTGAGAGCACCATTCTCCAGCTGTGACAGAGGCAACTCCCTCATCCCTCCCCTCGCAGCAACAGCTCCTTCCTGCTCTTTTAAGGGAAATTCTGCAGGAATCAGTAACTGAGAGCAGGATTTAAATTTCAGAGCTGTGTCAGAGATCCTGAGGGCTGAGTGAGGCCCTAAAACCACCCTCATCAGGGGCCACTGCTGCTTTTTGAAGAGGCCATGTACGAACCCTTGCTGGCTGCCACCTGAGGGAGGGACATCTCTAAATATGCAAATCTATGCAAAGCAGCTCTCAAAACCTTCAGTGTGAGCGCTGTCCATCCACAGCCAGCAGACACTAAGAGTGTGGATTTTCCAAAGTCCTGCTGGTGTGGCTTGGTGACAAAAACCAGCCTGGTTTGAGATTTTCTATCCTACCCTCCTTCCACCGGCTGAAAAACAACCTGCGAGCGTCCAGTGCCATCTATCGGTAAAAATTC
This sequence comes from Melozone crissalis, assembly GCF_028551555.1. NCBI lineage: Eukaryota > Metazoa > Chordata > Aves > Passeriformes > Passerellidae > Melozone > Melozone crissalis. Next base: position 833,335 of record NW_026535780.1, read on the forward strand.
AAACCGACGCTGTTTGTTTTTTTTTTTTGTTGCCGTTCCGCCATCAGAGGAACCTCTGGGGCTTTGTGATAAGGATAAATATTTTTGAAGGCATTTGTTTGAACACCTGACTTCAGAGAGGAATTTTCAAACATCTACTCCTCGCAGCAGCTCCTTTGGAAAATTCAGCTGTGGGGTAGAGCCTACACAGCGCAAAACTTTTTTTTCTCATTCCTTAGCTCTTGCTAAGGAATTCAATTCAAAGAGACAATTCCTTGTCTCTTTGCAGAAGTAAAAAGGATTTTTTCATGGAAATATTTCAATTTTCTTGTGGCCATATTCTCTGTAAACAAGGGTGGTGGAGCCATCCCTGTTTATCCCAGCTCAGGACCTCACTAGTTCCCTGATCCATGATCCAACGATCCATGATCCAATCCATAAAATTGTTATATATTTTAACAGAGGTAACAAATAATCAACAATCATTTGGATGCCTGTGAATGCCTAGGATGGATGGATGGACAGAGCAATTCTGGCTTCAGGAACTTGAGAAACTGCCTTGCAACCCTTGGGGTGAGGTGGTTTCCATTTACGAACCTCAATATTTTCATAGATAAACTGGGAAGTGCCTTGGGGGAATTGATCCCGGTTAAAAGCAGGTTTAAGGAAGGAAAACCTCAACCCCCCTCATCTTTCACTGACTCCAGATGGGGCATTTAGAGGACATGGGTTTTGTGGGAAGGTTGCATGGAAGAGGAAAGTCCAAATCCTTAAGGACTGGGACAGGAGAACTGAACAGGGACAGCTCTGTGTCCTGATCTGAGCCAATAATTCCCAGTTCCTCACTGTCCAAAAGGACCTTCTATTTCTTGATATCAAACCTCAGGACTATGAATGGTCACAGACACCTCAGCCCCAACAGGGGTGCCTAGACCAGCTGCTTCCTTTTGGATCATCCACCAGAAAATATTTCTGCCTGATTTCAACTGTAAAGCAAATGGGGTTGATAACTCTGTTTCCATAAAATTCTTTGAGATTTTGGGTGGTTTCTCAGAAATTCCATTAAATCCAAGGGAAAAATTCGGATGGAGATGTTTGATCCCTGCCCAGGCTGCCTTTCCTTCGAGATCTTCCATGGAAACAACCCATGGATCTGGGGCCCATGGGCTGTGGGTTAAACCCCTCTGGGGTGGTGCCATCCCTGGAATGCCTGTTCCAGGCAGGGATGTGGCTGCAGTTGGTCACATCCGCATGGAGGAAGGACACAGCGATGGCCAAACCCTGCTGCCAGCTTGCCCAAGATCCAGACCCATCACACACCCAGGGGAATTTCCCATTTCCACCTATCTCCTGAAATATCTCCTGAAATTTCAGGGGAATTTCCTATCTCCTGAAATAAGGGAAAATCCTGGAGCTGAGGGTTTAATAAAACTTTCCAATGTCCTTGGAGTTATTTCTCACATCCCTACTGTACTGAAGTTTCACCTTCTGGCTTCCAGCACTTCCAGCAGCCAGCTGGGTGGTTTTAGGAAAGTCAGGAGCTTGGGATGAACATTCCTCATGGGACAGGGTGGCAGCTCAGGTGGAGACTGGCACTTCAAGCTCTTGCCCAGGCTGGTTCTCCCCTGTGCCTTGTGGTTGTCCCCTCCATCCCTGGATGTGGGTGACAGGAATCCAAAAGACGTGCATCGCTCCCAATCAGGCATCACAGCTCTTCCCACCAGGAATGCATCTCCCCTTTCCCATTTCACCCTCTCCTTCAACCTTCTTCAATACAAAAGGCATCATTTCCCCTACCTGGACGTCACCAGGTCTTTCCCCTCCTTCCCCTCCTACAAATTTCCCAGGGTGGGGGGCCCTGGAGTGCTGGGAATGAGGAGCTCTTACCCAACTCCACGAATGCCAGGCCCAGCAGGAATCCCACCAGGAGTTTCTTCATGCTGAGAGCAGATCCAGGCAGCCAGGACAGATCCAGAGAGCTTCTCCCAAGGAGCTTTATATGTTTTCCCACCCTCCACCATCAGCTGTTGTTGATCCTGTGGGCGGATTCCCTCGGGGTGATCAGGGGAAAGCCCAGCTCCAGTCTGGATTGGGATTTGCAGAGGAATGAGTTCCCTGATGAGGTGACATCACCCCAATGAGCAGACTCCTGCCATACCTTGGCTCTTCCCCAGGTTTATGTCCTGGGGCTGGTCCCATGGAAAAAGGAAAAACACGGCTGGCACTGCAAGGTGTGGCCCCATGCCAGGGCTTGGATGGGGAATGAGACAAGGTTTGTTTGCTCCTTCCAGTCTGGCTCCATGAGCCCAGAGCTGGCTTGTGTCACACATGTTGCACTGGTCAACAACCGGCAAGGGGCAAGTGACAGCAGGCTTGGCTTCCACGTGCTTTGGAGAAATGATTGCATGGGCTGGCAGGACTGAGGTTGCCCAAAGATGTCTGTTTTCTCAGATCCTGTTCAAAATCAAGCCTGGTTTCTGGATCCCTTGATTATTAACTGAGCTGCCGGGCATGGGAATTGCTTGGAGGCCAATGGGATATGGTGCTTCCATTTCCCACTCCCAAGTCTGGAATTGGGATAAATCATGTGGTTTCAGGTCCTGGGTCATGCTGGCAAAGCAGGATGCTCAGCCTCCCTTTGGAAAGATGTCAATTATTTACCAAATTTTATCCTGAAGCTGGGAAATAAGCACAACATGGAACAATTAATCAATTTTCCCACTCCAGCACTTTCCTGATAGGAAATTTCACTTTATCCACATCAGGGTAACCCTTTCAAACATCATAATTTATTTTGTATCTTATCCAATATTTGAGGAGACAGCTTCAAATGCTTGGAGCTGGGGAGAAATTATTTACTTCTCCCTTTGGAGTGAGGCGCTGGTATTTTATATTTCACAGGAAAAGCTGATAGACTTTTCCTTGGGTTTGTTGTGATCCAAATTGGAAAAACCTGGAGTTGTGCAATTTCCCATAAAACAGCTGAATAAGCCAAAGAGGCAAAGTTTGTGAATCACTGAAGCACTTGGGAGATCTTAGGGCTGGAGATGAGGTGAGTGAAGGAGCTTTAATGAGGTGCTTTGCCTGTCACAGGCTTGTCACGACAGCACACGTGGGAATATTGCTGCCATTCCCAGCAGCCTCTCCTTCTTCCCAGATGGAGGATGGTTCCCAGTAACCCGAGAAGCGTTGCTAATGAAAATTTCCACAGCCACGGATGACACAAAGCTGACAGAGCTGTGGGAAAGGGAGAGAAAGACCTACACCCTAATCCTTCCCTATGAGAGTGAAAATTATCCTTTATTTTATCTTCCTGTGCTCTCCAAGTTCAGGTGCTAAAAAAAACAACTGGATAAAACATATTTTTCTGGGGACGTAGGAAAAAATCCACTCGGTGAGAGCCACCAGACCTGGTTACATCCAGATCCTTGCTCGGAACTGGGCAGCTCAAGGCACATTTGAGCAATATCCTAATTAAGAGCCATGAAACTGGAAGAGATCCAGTGCTTTCAGCATTCCAGGTGGTTGTGCCTCAACGGGAAAGCACAGTGGGGTTGGCACAGTAAAGCTGCTGGGTGGATTTTGGAGTGGAAATGTCCATGGTCATTCCATACCAAGAAATTTTTGGGATAAATCTGTGTGGTTGAAGGAATAGGGATATAAATACTTAATCACTGTCTTAACTCTGTCTCAAAGGCTTTGAGATGTTGGAAATCTTTCCATAAGGCAAAACACTGACAAAACACCACGGCTCCTGCAGAGGTGCAGCAGTGCCAGACTTCAGGGAAAGAGGATTTGGGAGCGTTCCAGTAAAATTGTGGAGGCAAGGAAAGACCTTTAAGGTCTGTTACCTTAAGGTATTCCTTGATCTAAAGATAATCAGGAGCTCACGGAGAGATGGAGCCCTAGAAACAAACCCAAAACCTAACAAAAACAACCCCAGGTGGTGTCTGGGTGCGTGTTGGGATAGGAGGGATTTGGATTTTTGATTTTGGAAGTGGCAACACCCTCCTGGCTTCCCACGTAGAATTCCACTACCACTGTCAAGAATAAAATGGGATCCTAATGAAAAAACAAAAAAACACCAAAGCAATAATGAAGAGAGTGGGACAACAGGATTCACACCAAAAGATGACATTGGAAAACACTGGCTCCTTTTAGCTTGGCAGAGTTAAGACAAACCTAAGTTAAATGAGACTGGAAATTGAGGTTGGATATGCAACACTAAAAAATTTTGGATTATTTCTGTAAACAAAGGCAGGGAAGAAACCTGACCTGCTTTAAACCTGATAAGTATGTGTAAGCTGTAGTTTGACAGGGCAGTTGGGAAAGGCTTAGACAGCTTGTAGGACTCAGGAGGCCCTAAAAATTCCCTTCTGTCTCTGTCAGGGGAGGAATAAACCCTGGGAAAGGTTTTAAGCACTGACTGACAGGAGCCAGAAGGGACTTTGGTTGAAATGTCATTTCGGGTCTGGAGAGCTGAGAATATCAACGAGGCGTGGTGTGTTAGGGAGAAAGGTTTGTGTGCCAAAAGCCTTCAGGAATTCTCAGTGGGATCAATCTAAACCTTCTCCCAGACTGTCCCTGGGAGACTGTCCTAATTTATAACATAATACAGGGAGACATAATCTCTCTCTGCTTATCACAAATACCAGGAAAAGCAGATGACAGAAATTTGGTGTTTACGGGTAAGAAGGTGAAACGCTTCACCTGCTCTAATTTCCCTTACAATCAACTCATGTTTGAATGACTAAACTCCACATTTTTATGAGATACTCTGTGGCAGGGAGTGAACACCAAGCTATGCTCAGTTGTTCCAGTTGATTATCAGCCACGCGTGAAATTAGTCCTGTGTAAAATATTTCTACAATGATTTATGGAGTCCCTACAGCCAGTGGCTCTTGTTGCACCTCTCAACTAAATTCAGTTTCTCACTGCTGCAATTTTCCTCTTCTCCATAGAAATGTATTTTGTCTGGGATATCTCTTGGATAGACTTTGATGGGCTCTCTGACTTCTTCTCTGTTCTCCAAGGGTTTAATCCTTCTGATGGTCCTTTGAACTCCCTCTGTTTCCACCACTTCTCTCCCACATTGTCCAGCCCAGATCTGGACATTTTCTTGAGCCACTCCATAGAATCCCAGAATGTTTTGGGTTGGAAATGACCTTCAAGATCACCCAGTTCCAACGCCTTGTCATGGGCAGGGTCACCTTCCACTATCCCTGGATGATCCAAGCCCTGTCCAACCTGCCCTTGGACATTTCCAGGGCTGGGGCAGCCACAGCTTCTCTGGGAAACCTGTGCCAAGACCTCACCACCCTCACAGAGAAGACTTTCTTCCCAATATCCTAGAAAACCCACTCTCAGTTTGAAGCCATTCTCTGTTGTCCTGACACTCCATGCCCTTGTCCAAAATCCTGACACTCCATCCCCATGGTTCTAAAATCCCTCTTTGGCTCTCCTGGAGCCTCTCTTCAGCTACTGAGAGCTCACAACAAGGTCACCCCAGAGCCTCATCCTCTGCAATCCCAGGAATAAACAGGATGAATCCACCTGCCATGATACAAACACCAACCAGCCCTATCTGACACCGTGGTCATGTCATGGTAACCATGGCATCAATCTACATGACATCAGTGTCATTCCTGAGACCTGATTTGCAGGATGGAGTCTGCTCCATTTTCCAGATATCAGATTCCCAAGCATCCTAGTGATAATTGATTTGCAGGAAAATACAGATACTGTTGATCATTGCACTGAGCCACCTGGAGTTCAGCTCCTGTGATTCCAAAGGGGCAGAATTTTTGCCAGGGGGCTTTTCGGATGCTCCACCATCTTTACGTGTGACTCAGTGGCTGGGAACCTCTCTGCCCATGCCCGTGGCCCCAGCGATGTTTGATGATCCAGTGGAAGTTCCACCTCTCATGGGTGTGTGTCAACAACAAGACTTTGGGCTTGTTGGGGTGGAGTTGGTCTCCACCCTCCTGATGAAACTCTGCTACTGGGCAGGAAGGAATTCAGGTTTCGTTGGGCTGGAAAAAGGTGAAAATGTGAGAACCTTTCTCCAAGGAGCACTTCAGGTCTGTCTTTCAGGAGCTGTTTGGTATTAAATGTTTCTCCTCCATGGAAAGTATCCCAAAAAAAAAAAAAAAATCCAGATTCACAGCTCTGATTCAGTCTCTAAAGAGCACCTACCCTTTTTTGTTCTGTGTCTGAGCTTCATTTTACTGCTTGGCACCCCCTGTCTGAAGATGTGAGGTGAGAAGTTGAACGTCTCCAAGCAGAGAAGGGAACTGTACTTGCATTTCCCAAATTCTGGCTTAAGATCACTAATCCCAAGACTAAAAAGCAGGATGGGAGGAAAGATCCCAGCTTGCTGGATTTTTACAAAAAGACGTAAAGACTTTTACAAAAAGGTGAGTTGTGTTCAGGGCTCTGAGAGGAAAAAGGGGAGTCCTGGGATGTGGTCACGTGGAGGTTGGAATCATTGAATCATGGAATGGTTTGGGTTGGAAGGGACCCTAAATCTCATCTCATCCAACCGGCCAGCCATGGGTAGGGACACCTTACACTAGACCAACTTGCTCAAGTTCCTCTTCTTCCAGCCAGAGGGCTGAGGACAATTCCTTCAGGCATCACCTGTGTTTGGTCCACCCTGGAAACGTAGGTCCCTCAAGTCTTTTCTGAAAACAGCAAAAATGTCCAAGATGTGATTCTGGATTGGATCCCAGAGGGATGAATATCCACAATTCAGACATTTCAGGCTTCCTTTAAGCAGTATCAGTCCTACCATGGACTTGAGAGATCTCTAGCTAGTGTAAAATGGTCCCTGAGTGTGTCACATCCTGAACCCACTGGATTTGTTCCAGGGAATGTCCAGGCACACTGTGAGGGCCAAGGATGTTTCCAGAAAGGTCGTTCTGGTTGGAAGGATGAGAAATTCAGGCACGAGCTGTGACAGTAGTGATCAGGATCAGAGAATAGATCCTGATCCCTTTTAAATTCCCTTTTTATTCCGGTGTGATTCCCTTTTCCATCCCAGTGACAATTGCTGCCAACTCTATGTGAAAGCCCATGTGACCCATAAATCCACACTTCAACATGTAGGAAGTCTGTGGCCATGTGATTTTCCACCTGAAATTTGGATTATTTGGAATAATGGGATTGTTAAAGGTTGGAGAAGACCTCTGGGATCACCAAATCCAGCCACCACCATGTTCCCCATTAAACCATGTCCTCAATTGCCAGATCCATGTGGGTTTTTTGAACACTTCCAGGCATGGTGACCCCACCCTTTTCTGGTGCTTGAACACTAAAAAAGCCAAGGTTTAAGGATGCTGGGAACATTCCTCAGGGCTGCTGTTGGCTGGGAGTCCCCAGCATTTTTTTCCACACTTTATTCAGCTGATGGCACTGTTGATGTCTTATCAACATTCTGCAGTACAAGGGCAACATGCAGAGACTGGCCAGTCACAGAGCTACTTCCTTCCCTTTATCTCAGGAAGATTTTCCCTTTTTATCAACTTTGGTTGTGTAGAGAAAGGAAACAGAGACCTGGCCACGAATTTGCCACTTGTCAAACCCAGGGGCTGTCACCGAGTCTGTGAGTGAGAAGTGCCTGACATCACTTTGTCAACCTTCAGCATCATCAGCAGTGCCTCTGACTGACAGGTTGGCAGCAGAGTCTGTCGCCAGATACAGATCTGGATGAGTCAAGCTAAATAAGTAACCCCTGCTAAGTAATAAAATTAGCCTGTGCTGGGTGTTGCCATGGGGATCCAGCACAATAATGGGAATAGCGTGACAAGGAAGCCAATTCCCATCATTGGGGTCTGTATCGTCAAGGCATAAATTTGTGGGAGCACCAGTTAGCAGAAAATGCAGCAGAAATGACTTTTGAAAATTTGTGGAGTCATGGGCCGATTGAAGCAGGACAAAAAGTCTGGAGTGGGAGTCACCTGGCCTAAGCATAGCCTTTCTTCTCTACCAGAGGTGGCTCCTGGGTGACTCACTGGAGCTGTTTCTTTTTCCAGTCAGGCAGACAAAACCAAATGTCATCAGACAAAAGCTTCATCAAAAAGTGGATGGCACTGGGGATTACCTTCACTGGCTTTAAAGCGAGCCCTGCAAGGGTGGAGATGGGGTCACCTGGAGGCCTCTTCTTAGTAAATGTTAAATGTGTGTGTTTTGTCATGGAATTGTGGAGTGGCTTGTGTTGGAAGGGACCTTAAAAATCATCTTGTTCCAATCCCTGCCACGGGCAAGGACAGCTTCCACTATCCCAGATTGCTCCAAGCCCCACCCAACCTGGCCTTGGATAGAGAGGAATCCAGGGATCCAGGGGCAGCCACAGCTTCTCTGGGAATTCTATTCCTCAGCACCCTCACAGCCAAGAATTCCTTCCCAATATCCCATCTAATTCTGCCCTCTGGCAGTGGGAAGATATTCCCAATGACCTGTCACTCCATTCCTTTTCCAAAGCCCCTCTCCAGCTCTCCTGGAGTCCCTCCCAGTGCCTGAAGCTCCATGGTCTCCCTGGAGCCTTCTCCAGGCTGGACATTCCCAGTTTGCCCAGCCTGGCTCCAGAGCAGAGGGGCTGCAGCCCTTGGATCATCTCCGTGCCCTCCTCTGGACTTGCTCCAGCATCTCCACATCCCTCTGCTGTTGGACTCCAGAGCTGGATGCAGAATTCCAGATGGGATCTCACCAGAGCAGAGCAGTGGGCCAGAATCCCCCCCTCGCCTTCTGCCTACACTGTGGGGACACAGCTCAGGACACAGGGGAGTCTCAGGGCTGCCTTTCCCTGCCAGAATAACTCTCAGGCACACTCTGGGATTCTTGGAGTGTCCTGTGCAGGGCCAGGAGCTGGGCTTGGTGATCCTTGGAGGTCCCTCCCAACTCTGAACTTCCCTTGAATTTTGCCAGTCCATCCCATCAGGAACAAGCTCCTTCCTCATCCATCCATCCATCCATCCATCCATCCATCCATCCATCCATCCATCCATGTGTCCAACTTCAGTGACCACATCCAACGCTCTCTCTGTTTGTTGTCCTGCTTCTTGGCTTCCTACGTAATTCCACAGGAGTTTGGATTTGCCAATTAGTTTTCATTAATTCAAAATTAATTCAGCTTCTGCTCCTTTTGGCCTCCAACATCACAGACTAATAGTGTCTTTCCTTCCTTGCCCATTCCTTCCCTCCCTGCAGAGAAGTTTTTGAGGTGGCACACCCTGATTTCTGGGATCAGGAGTATAAAGCCCTTCAATAACATTGTCCCCTCATCTGGCTGAGTTTTGGGATTATTCAGTTTTAGATAGGCAGAAAAATGTTGATATATGATTGATATATAGATAAATATGTTGATATCCAGATATATTTGTTGATATCTAGAAAAAAGAAAAGTGAACTGGAAGTTCAACGGTATGGATGCAAAGAGTGAAGCTTATGGTACACTGAAATCAAAGATTCAAAAACCTCTTTGGGTTTTTTTTTTCTGTAAAAAAGAGGAAAAATAGAGAAAAATATTCTAGAGAGAGAGAGACTGTGGCCTGATATAGGTGAATAATTTCAGAGATTATTCCAGGAATGAGAGGGAAGCCAAAAGGAATGAATGAAAAATGGAGCAGCAGACAAAACAACATGAGGGAGGTTAAGAAATATATGAAGGAAAAATTTGCAATAGTCAAAATGACTTAGATCTCGAGAAAGACGTTGAATGTTATTTATTCATTTATTTAAAATGAATAATTTAATGTTATTTAAATATTATGTAAAATTATTTAGCTTTTAAATTGAGAGGCAAAATAAACTAGTGATAGATGAAAACTGAATATTAAATTAACCACTTGTTTATTCAATATGTAAAATGCTTTTGATTTTGGGGGTAAAGACAGCATAAAAAAAAGTCCAGAAAAAGAAACAACCACAACTGAGGTGAAAAAAAAAAATTCTATGTATTCAAACCATGACAAAGCAGGTCAGGATGTTTTCCATCCCAGAACTCTTGGATGAGATACAGAAAAACAGGTCCAGGTCCACTCCCAAATATTGTTTATAAATTGGTCAAGGCAGAATCATGAGGTCAGAATTTAACCCCTAAATCAAAAAGAGGAGGGGTAACAGCCACTGTCTGACCTCAATAGAGTGCCAGGGGTAAAAACAAGGTTTGAAGGAAGGAAAACAATAAAAATCCCAGAAAAATACTTAAAATCCAATGTTGTATTTGCTGTTTTCATGTTAATAAAATCATATTTAAAGTCAAGTTTAGCAAAGTAATAACACAAAATAACGTGGGAATATTTATTAAGATGTCACAGATGGAAATTAAATTGCTATAAGATGGGTGAGAATTTTTTAAAGGCCTGGGAGTGGAGGAGCTAGAAATATTTAATGTGTTGGGAGCAGGATATGAGCCTGGAAAGTTCATCAGCGCCGTTCCTCACTTTTGGAGTGCTCTTGCTTAAAATTTTCTGTTAAGACCTTGAAAGATGCCAAATAGGAGGGAATTTACTGGTGGCACAAATTCGGGAAGCCTCAGCAATTCCAGGAAGGATCAGGGTATCATGAACAAGCAGGTGGCTTGGATGCAAGTCATGGATTAAAGAGGATCATCCACCATAATAAGTCAATTGCACGGTAAATGAGGACGTCACCTGGAGATGATTGGGAGATGAAAGACGCCGGAATTCTTGGATGATCCCGGCTGGAATTGCTGTGGAGCATGGAAAAGATTCAACACCAGGTGCATTTCCCCACCAGTGGCTGAGGGACCTGAATTCCCATCCAAAGGATCATGGGGAGTTGAGAATGGAGGGAATATGAAGCCAAAAGGGAAGATTTAATAAAGAGGGAGAGTGGCTTTTCACACAGGCAGATGGTGATAGGACAAAGGGTAAATGGTTTTAAACTAAAAGGGGATTGACATCAGAGTTTGGGAAGGAATTCTTCCCTGTGAGAGAAGGGAAACAATGGATTAAGTTGCCCAGAGAAGGTGTGGTCCCCCAATCCTTGGAAGTGTTCCAGGCCAGGTTGGAGAGGACTTGGAACAACCTGGGATAGTGGAAGGTGTCCCTGCCCATGGCATGGGATTGGAAATTAATGGTTTTGAAGGTCCCTTAAACCCCAAACCTTTCCATAATTCTGAAAGAGATGGGATTTCTTTCCCAAATATGGACACACTCAACAGCAGGGAAGAGTTGCCTGAGATAAGAAAAATGGTGGCACTAGAGAAAAATAGTCCTTCACTTCTCCATATAAATGTCCCAGGTTCAGTGCCAGCCTGGGAGTTCTCAAGGCTGGAGAACTGATCCACGTTCATGACTGGAAAACTGGGATGGAGACACAGAAGGTTTGGACTGGTTTGGATTGAATATAAACAGTGGTTTTGCCAGACACTTGAGTGGAAAGGTTTTATCACCTTCCCAGCAGTAACATTCCAGGAAAACCTTTAGTCTTTTCAGCCTCCAGTGCCCACCTGTCCATCCACTGTTCCAATGTCTATCTATCCTGGATATCTGTCCTGTCATCCAAGGATTTTGAGTAATGCCTCATTTGGAGTTCCAGGTTAGCAAACACCCCCCCATAGCTAAAAATAAGAATTTATGGACGGTGCTGAGCTCTGGGTACAGATGAATCCAGCTCTTCCACACCACACTATTTTGGCAGTGCCTATGCCCTGGCAATTCATGTTTGGATAACTCCAAGATTTGGAATGGTAGAAGTGGATGATGGAGGAAGAAGAGCCCAGGTAAGATCTCCACTGGTTTGGGGGTGAACTCAGCAGGTTTGAAAGTTATTCCCCATGTGAGTGAGGTGAGACTGAAATTTACACCTTGCTTCTGCTGAAAGCACTCCCAAAGTCTCGTGGCAGCTCTGCCTGGATGAAGTTGGAGGAAGGTGACAAGGAAAATAAGGGTGACACATAAGTGGAATATTCACTGTGCTGTGATGTGTGGGATCTGTTTGCCTTAGCATCCTATTAAATATATAGTAAGGCTCAGAGGGTTGGGATTGTGTAGTCTGTAGAAGAGAAGATCTGTGGTGACCTTAGTGCCTGTCACAGTACCTGAGGAGCTCCAAAAGAGCTGGAGAGGGATTTTGGAAAAGGGATGGATGACAGGACACAGGAAATGGCTTCCCACTGCCAGAGGGCAGGTTTAGGTGGGATATTGGGAAGGAATCCTTCCCTGTGAGGGTGGGGAGGCCCTGGCACAGGTTTTCCCAGCAAAAGGTAAGGGAAGAGGTGCACAAGGGGTAAAACTGATAAAGTCTGATGAGATTTAAATTAAAACAATAAATACATTTTGGCCTCGCTGTGTCTCCTTCAGCTGTTGCTTCAGGGATGGTGCTGATTTCCTGCATATTTTGGAGGCACCACAGAGACTTCTGAGGCATCCAAAATATTGGAGAAAAAACCTCAGGAGACCTTGAGGGATGGATATGTCCAAATTTCCATTAACCAGGAGCAAAAATGAAAATTAAAACTTCAGTGGTAGCTTTTTTAATCTCCAAAATGAAAATTCTGGGTTGAAATCAGGGACATTAATGAAGGAATTTCATCTCCCCTGAAGAATGGGACAAAAGGAAATTGAGAAGGACAAGGGAGGAAAGAACATCTGGTAGAGCTGAGAGGGTGGTGAGGCCATGGAATTTCCAGAGAAGTTGTGGATGCCCCATGCCTGGAAGTGTCCAAGGCCAGGCTGGACGGGGCTTGGAACAACCTGGGATAGTGGAAGGGGTGTTGGAACTGGGTGATCTTTTAGGTCCCTTTCAACCCAAACCATTCCACGATTCTGAACTTGATACTGATGAAGCAGATCTCCTCTTCTTCTCCTCTTGGGCTCCTCTTGGAGACACAGCCCTGTCATGTGGGGCAGAGCAGCACATCCACCCTTCACCAAAAACCTTCACGGAGTGTCTGCATTGTCTCTTTGCCTCCTGCATCCCTGGCTGTCCTCAGGATGCTGCCTGCTCCTGATCCCACCGTTGGGTTGGAAAGAGGCAGCTGTGAGCTCTACTTCAGCCAGAGGATTTGGGCTTGTTCATGTCGACATCTAAATAACAGCGCCAACAAAAGTTTCCCCTGTCATTTCCGTGATGCAAAGGTGTCCCCTGGTTTTTATTTCGTGGTGAATCACCGGGGTGGTGGTGGCAGGGCATTTACCTTGGCGTAGACACACAGGGTTGTGGCTTTGCTTCCTGGTCTGTTTGGGCTCCACCCTTGGTGTTTTGGGGTTCTTCACAGAAAGTGTGGTAAAATATGTGCAGGGAAAGAGCCAGCTGTCCTCAACAGGATGGATTAGGTTAGATTGGATTAGATTAGAATAAATTAGATTACACTAGACTTGACTGGAATTTTCAGTTGGAAGGGTTCTACAATGCCCATCCAGCCCAAGTCCAGGGCTGACCAGAATTTAAAGCATATTCTGAAATCCAAATTCTGACAGACCTGAGGCACTAACCACCTCTCCGAGAAGCTGTTTCAGTGTTTGACCACTCTCTTGGCAAAAAATCCTTCCTGATGTCTAGTCTATACCTCCCGTGGTGCAGCTTTGACCCTTTCCCACATGTCCTGTCCCTGGGTCCCAGGGAGAAGAGCTCAGCACACCCCTCTCCACTTTGCCTGCTCAGGGATTTGCAATTAGGTTCCCTCTCATCCTCATTTTCTCCAAACTGGGCAAACCCAGCACACTCAAGGACTTTCCTTCCAGCCCTTCTCCAGCTTTATTGCCCTTACATGGATGCATTCCAGGACATTCCCATCATTCCTGATTTGTGGGGCCCAGAATTGTACAGAATGTTCTAGGGGAAGCAATGCTGGACACAGCAGGATAATCTCCCTGGACACAGCCCAGTCCTCCTGGCTGCCAGGACACACTGGTGACTCCTATGGAACTCCTGTCAGATTCCTTCTGCAGGACTGGTTTCCAGTCCCTCCTCTCCCAGTTTATCTTGTGCCTGGCATTGCTCCATCTTAGGTGCAGAATCTGTCATTTAGACCTGTTAAATTTCATCCCATTGACCATTAATTTCCTCCTCTTTCACAACTGGGGAATAGACACCCATCCCAGACTCCATTTCCATTCTTTGCATCTTTTCCGCTTTACACAAATGTCTCTGAGAATGAGACATTTCACAACAGAGTCACAAAACTTTGGAGGAAAACAAACATTTCCAGCCTGGATATTAGGAATTCCTGCTGAGAGTGGAGAATACTGCTGTGCAGCCCTGGATGTGAGGATATTGCATGGACCAGCAACAGCAATGACCATTTGGGTAGACCTTGACCTGGGTTGAGGTAGTGACTGGTTGAAGACACTTTGAAAAGGGTTTGGACAAACTCAGTTTGGTTTTGGGAATGGTTTTGGGAATGGTTCAGTCTGAGAACTCTTGAATCCATTTGGAAGAGGAATTCCCTTCACCAGATTACTCAGATTTCTCCTGCCCCAGCAATCCCACAGTTCAATGTCACATTTTCACACAAAACCCTTTAGTCTCTTCAAACATCTGCAGCCTTTTGCTATGCATCTTTACTGCAATAAATAATATTGTTGGTTAAAAATGATACTGCAGAGCATCTAAAAAATTGAAGACCACAGAATCATGGAAATAGTTTGTTTTGGAATGGTTGTCAAAGATCCTCTCAAACAACTCCCTGCTATGGGCAGGGACAGAGATGCTGAGGATGAGTCTCTGGCACTGAAGCTGACTAAAAAAATGATCTGTGATTATTTTGCTTGCCAAAACCCAACTGGCCTCTGGGAATGGTGTTTGGGTTGTTTTAACTCCTCTGCCACCCCTAGGAATTGTTTGGGAGATCCTTGACCTCAACTCATGCTGGTGACAGCAGGAATGAAGAACCTCCAGTGCTCAGAGGTGTCCACTGTCCTGGAGCTGTGACTTCTGGGCTGATCCCATTTCTAGAAGGCCAGAAAAGTAGTAATTTGTTTGTATTTTGCTTTCCATGATTTTTAAGGAAATATTTTTCTCACTCTTTATTCAACCCACATTTCTGGGGGCTGTGTGGGTGTATCCCACCTCCTGTGCTCATTAAGCAGGATCCTTACAGGGAATTCAGTGTAGATCAGGATGTCTTGGGCTTGATTTATGCCAAAATGGGCCTCATAACTTGTACAGTAATGTTAAAAAAAAAAAAAAACCAAACACAAAGGGACAATAAATTTTGGGGATGGCCAAGAAGTGAATCTACCTAATTTTTTCTGGTAATCCAAGTGTCAGGGAATTCTCAATTCTTATAGACACAGGTGACACTGATGAAAACCCTGCAAGAATTCCTGACAGGGACATGCTGGCAATGAATCCCTGCTTCCCATGGATACTGTGAATCAACAGATCTCCATGGCAAAGGCAAATATTTCTTTTCCTCATCAAAGAGATGAGGAGAAGCAGGGCAGAGCTGCTGCACTTGAGCGCCTGATAACAGAACGTTTGCTGCAAAAACATCAGAGAAGATAAATTAATTGTCTGGGATTATGAAGGGCAGAGAAACAGCTGTCTTTGATAGTCCATGGGTGTGAGAATGTTGTTAAATGCTCTGTCATTTTATGCAAGGCAGCTGGAGCCAATCCAAAGGTAATGACTGGAAATGAGCGCCTCATTCATGACAAGGAATCACCATTCCCTGCCTCCTCCTTGCAAGAGCAAGAGTGGAAAGGGTTGCTTTCCCAATTATTTTCTTCTAAATATTCCCATTTTATTTTAATAGTCAAATTCTGATGGCAAGTCTGCCTTTATTTTTCTGCTTTTTTTTCATTTCACGTGCAGAGGAATGGAATAGGGCAGGTGTGTTCCAATTATCACATTTCAAGTGCTGATTTGAAACCTTGGCCACACCTTCCTCTCTTTTTAATTATGGCAGTTAAGAAGGTGTAAAAAAAAAATTAATATTTTAAGCAGGATGAATGATCACCCTCCTCTTCATTGAAGAAATACTGGAAGTTACAGACAGAGATTACATCATTTTTTTTCTTGAATTTGTCGGTGACAGCAGACAAATCTGTTATTTTCGCGAGTTCAAAGGCTGCTGCCAAATGTAAATCCAAAAGCAGGCATCACAACTCATTTGGCACCTCTGTGTGGCACCACCCAGGTTTGTCCCTGCGAATAACTCAGTGTGTGGTGACCCCTGAGGAAAACAACTCCATCACTCCACTTTCGCTCCCCTGCCCCGGGTGAAGTCCTCATTCCACAGATTCCCTCGATTGAATCTGAATGAAAATAAGCAGAGGGGAAGGACCAAATTGTTTTTTACCTTTTCTGACTCAGCCCCACACCTGTCACCTCTCTTTATGGGAGGTGGTGACACTACCCCAGCCAGGGAGGGCCACCAGCAGAGCTGGGAAAGGTTCCAGGGCTGGGTCATGGTGTCTTTGGGTGATTCATGTGGGGAACCACTGGCAGAGGTGGGCAGGTGCCCTTAAATTTCAGTAATCCAGACACAGAATTTATTCCAATGTCAGGGGTGAACTTGTCTGGTGTAAAAAATTCTGGGAAAGGTACATTACAAGAGCTTTTTTACTGAGTTGATGGCTTTTAAGGTGATGTCTCCATAAAATATGGATGAGGAATCAGAGAAGCCACAGAGGGAGGAGGTTGGGGTTGCAAGAGAATCTGAGCATCAAGAGCATCATTGGGTGAGTCAGAGCAGCATCGTTTTGCAAAGAGTCCTGAAAAAGAGTTTGGAAGGGCATTAAGAGAGCTCAGGATAAGGTCAGAAATGAGGGATCAAGGGTCCCCTGGCACATGGAGCTGTCAAGGGGCAGGATGGGAGTGGGAATAATCAAGAGGCCATGGAACGAACTTGGCTTGTCCTGCATGAGAGGCAGCTACAATTCATCAAGGGAAGTTCTGCACAGGGCAGGAATTCAGATTGGTTTTAGTGGTAATGATGCCTTAGGATTTAAGCTTTTATATTTTGCATGTATTTTTTATACATTCCTGCAAAGGGCAGGGACTTGGATTGGTTTTTAGTGGTAATGATGCCTTAGGATTTAAGATTTTGTGTTTTTCATGTATTTGTAATCCTGTAATTCTTTAGTGCATAACTCTAAAGTCCATATACATTGCTAGCTACTGCTTTCCCATTTTGGTCAGACAAAACAATTTCTCTCCAGGCCTGGAAATCAAGGACAACTCACTGTCTCAGGCCCTGAGAAATACAAACAAAAGTGAGTTGGGAGGCGCAAACTTAGGGTAAATTACTTCATTACCTAAGCTGTAATTGGATTAACCCCCAATAAGCAAATGGACCAAACTTATAAAAGTATAAAAACCTATGACCCATTATCTGGTTTTTTGGGTGTAGCCCCTGGGTGGGCTTCGTCTGCCCAAAATGTATCTGAAAGCCTTTCAATAAATATAACTGCTTTTTATCCTCTTAATTTTGTCTGGCCTCTGTTTTTAGGTAGGCCAGAAAACCATTAATTTAATTCGAGGTGGAGGAGAGCTAACTGTTCTATTTATCTCCAGAAGCACCTTCATTGCACAGCAACACGTGCATGATTCAGAGCAGGAGTGTGGCTGGGCAGGGCGGGCTGGGAGCGGGGTGAGCCTTCCCCAGCCGGCTCTGTGAGATCATTTTTAGCCTCAATCTCTCCCCTGGCCAGTTAAAGTCACTATCTGAACATCTCTGAGTGTGTTTGACCTGATAACATCTGAACAAGGCAGAGGAATGGAAATGCTGTGGAACTCGCCCCGGGCCATAAAGGAAATGTGGAGCACAACTAGGAACTGCTGGTCCCTAAGTCCAGCTTATCCACAGACTTTCTCCAGTGGTTTAAATCCAGTTTTTAATCAACTGCTGCAAATTGGGTTGGTTTCAGAGGAACTTTTTCAGACTGGTAATGTAAATTCTAACATGCTGTAGGAAATACTGGGTGGCCTAATCCTTATCCACAAGGATGGTGAATAATTGGTTAATTGTACCAGGAGTAAAGTGTGTGACAGTGGTCACGGGGGTTTTCAGGATGAGGGAAGAGACGTAGATCTGACTCCATATTTCAGAAGGCTTGATTTATTATTTTATGATATAATTAACATTATAACTATACTAAAGAATAGAAGGAAAAGTTTCATCTCAGAAGGCTACCTAAGCTAAGAATAGAATGGAGTGGAATGATAACAAAAGGCAGCTGTCTTGGACTCTGCCATTGATTATACACATCCAAGATGGGCCAATCAAAAATCCACTTGATGCATTCCACAGCAGCAGATAACCATTGTCTACATTTTGTTCCTGGAGTCTCTCAGCTTCTCAGGAAGAAAAAATCTTAAAAAAGGATTTTCAAAAAAAGATGTCTGCGACAAAAGAGAATTCATGAAACCTTAGAATCATGGAATGGTTTGATTTGGAAGTAACCTTCAAGATCATCTTGTGGTGGGCAAGGACAACTTCTTCTAGACCAGATTGCTCCAAGCCCCATCCAACCCAGCCTGGGACACTTGAGTTTTTTAAGACCCTGTTCTCAAATTTGAGAAGTGTGGAGAGGACAGAAGAATTGATAAAACTGTTCAAGAAGCAACTTCCTTGGGCAAAATAAACCCAGCCTTGTTTTTCAGATGAATATTGTGCTTGTGTGTCCTGCAGCAGCTCTCAGGATGTTTTATCAGCACCCAAAATGTAAATTATCACAGATTTCTGCACCAACAGAGCACAGCTGGTGACAGAGGGTTCAGGGCAGAGCAGAGGGACCTGACCCAGAGTCCTGTTGAGATTTATGATAGGTTTAAAGCAGGAGGGAGAACCAATCTTTCTGCCAAGGTGCAGTCACAGCCCTCAAGAAAACATCTCGTTCTCTTCCTGGTCCTGCCCTGGCCCAGCCCAGGTTCTGATCCGCAGCTGAGTCATTTATCTGCCCCAGTTTGCCACCTCCTTGCCCTCCCAAAAACCAGAGGGTTGTTTTTGAGGCTGCTCTGTCAGTGACCTGGAGGGACAGTAGATATTCCAAGTGCTGTGCCAGGTGCCATCAGTTCCACAGGGGGCTCCTGCCCAGCTCTTTCCTGTTTCTGTCCCAGTCTTGGCCTCTCCCAGCTGCACCTTTTCTAAACTATCTCACCACCAAATAATGGAAAATCCCAGAATATCTTGGGCTGGAACCCCCCCACCATGGGCAGGGACAACTTCCACTATCCCATGTTGCTCCAAACCACATCCAACCTGGCCTCGGATGCTTCTAGGGATCGGGCAGCCACAGCTTCTCTGGGAAAACCTGTACCAGGACCTCAGCACCCTCCCAGGGAAAAATTTCTTCCCAATATCTTGTCTAACTCTGTTCTCTGAGAGTGGGAAGCGATTCCCTGTGTCCTGTCCCTCCATCCCTCGTCCAAAGTCCCTCTCCAGCTCTTCTGGAGCCCCTTTAGGCACTGAAAGCTCTCCCCAGAGCCTTCCCTTCTTCAGGCTAAGCAACCCCAACTCTCTCTGCTTCTCCTTATAGGAGAGGTGCTCCATGCCGTCCTACCTGTGCAACTTCCAGATACATCCACAGAGAGGATTTATCTCTGGGTAAATCCAGATGAGAACCACTCAGTGGTCAGTCCTGGACTCCTTCAGGGCAGAATTTGGGAGAAGAAATAATCCCTTGAGCCTCTGAGTGTTTAGACACTGGGTCTCAACCAACAGAGCTTGGGAAAGCCACCTCTTGGCTCTGGGAGGAAACTCCACAATTACATGCTTGAGGAAGTAGATGGCATTGCCGTGGGACCAAAATGTTAAATCAGAGCTGAACAGCCCAAATTTATACTCTATAAATATATATTTTGGGGACAAATTACCATAATTCCCATCCCTGGAAGTGTTCAAGGCCAGGTTGGATGGGGATCTGAGCAACCTGGTCTAGTGGAAAGTGCCTCTGCCCATTTCAGGGCAGTGGAATGAGATGATCTTCAAGGTCCCTTCCAACCCAAGCCATTCCATGATTTTAGGAATGTGTTTGACTGCTCCAGAAGCTGGAAGAGGCTGTTTGACCCAATTTCCCTGAGGACTCCAATGGCTCTGGTGCCACCATGCCTTGGCCTCTTAAATTCCCAGTTTACAGAAAAGACCACAGCAGCAAAATTGCTTGTTGGGAATGATGTCTGGATGTGGAATTGTTTCAGAAAGTGGACACAGGGCATTAAGGGTGTCAGGGACATCCTTGCAGCACAAGGAGAAGATTCCCTGGAATGGAGAGCTCATGGAGTTGGTCACCCATGCAGAAAACAGCCTGACTGGAAGACTTACAGCTGGACAAGCCTCTTTTCAGGGATATGACTCAGGAGGTTTGGAAAAGCCAGAATAAATCACTGCACTTGTCCCAAATCCTCCCTTCACCAATAACCAGATTGGATTCCTATAAACAAGGTGGCTCATTCTTGATTTCCTCCGGGGAAACCCCTTCCCAGCTTCCTACAATTAGCAGCTTCCTTACAAATAGCCTGGCATCCTGAGGCTTTATGAGCTTTTCACAACAGCAGATGGTGTCATTAGCTCCTTTGACTTCATCCCATATGGGACTTTGACCCTTGTCCCATGGCTATGGATCCTCCAGGTGACTCATCCCCCCCCAGGGAAATGATTCCCTGTTATTTCAGCCTGTCGATCTCCACATCCTTGGCAGCTCCAGTAGGTTTTAAGGTAGAAGAGAGAAATTTGGGGCTCTTGGCGAGTGTCCCTCCCCTTTTAATCCTCCAACCACTGCTGTCCTGACTTCACAGCTCCTTAAATCCTGTTCTCCCACCCAGGGCTTTTCCAGATTCACTTTCTATGTTTTCCTCATTTTTTTTACCAGATCTCTCCACGTGGATGTAGCTTGGAAAACACCCCTGAGAGTTTCTCTCAGGCCTCTTTGTACAGAGCTTTTCCTGCTGCCTTTGATCTCCCAATGCCAGGTGGGAACACCTGAGTTTATGTCCATAAAATAAATCAGCTGGAAAAGGCATGGAATAACTTTGAATTTATAGCCACAGAGAGGGGCTGTTACTGTTTATGAGAGATGTTAGAGTCTGCCTTGTACTCAGACACCCCATGGGTGTTGTTCAATCTCAAACCACTGGCCTTGGAACACTGATCCAGCCTGTCCAGATCCCTCTGCAGAGCCTTCCTGCCCTCCAGCAGATCAACGTTCCACCCCATTTGGCGTCATCCATGAACTTCCAGAGGGTGGTCTTGACCTCCCCATCCAGATCATCAATAAATATATTGGACTGACTCCATTACTGATCCCAAAAGGACACCACTGGTGACCAGCCACCAGCTGGATGTGGCACCATTCCCCACCACTCTGTGCCTGGAATCCAGCCAGTTTTTAACTCAACCAAGAGTGCACATTCCCAAACCTTGGGCTGCCAGTTCTTCCAGGAGAACGTCATGGGAAGAAGCATCACAGGCTTCCCTGAACTCCAGGGAGATATATCTGTAGCTTTTCCCTTCTCCTCTGGGGAGGTTACCTGGTCATAAAAAGGACTTTAGGTCACATTGCGCAGCAATGACCTAGGCTGGGCATTGGCCAGACATAAAACACCCACCTGCAGCTCTGCCGTGGGCAGAAATAGATGACTGAGTGATAGACACGGTTGGTGGAGAAATAACTTTATTTTAGGTGTTTTGCAGATAACATGAACACACCTTTCCTTATCTGGTAGCACAGGACCTTTGCAATGAGATTAAAGCAGAAGCCATCATATGGCAAAGAGTTGCCATCAGCTCGCGGGGTGCTGGGTGCCCAACACACCCCACTGCTCCTGGTTAGGATTCCTGTTATTAGAGGGGTGCTCTGAGACTCTCTGTGGTCATGGGAGGCATCTTTGCTCCTCAGAATTTGTTGTTGAGGATGGTCCAGACCACTCCGGCCGCTATCCCTCCGGCCAGCCCGTAGCTGGACCTCACGCTGCCCGCGGCGTTGGCGTTGCAGAGGTCGCTGCTGCAGCAGGAGATGTTCCTGTTGCCCACGTTGAAGTCCTGGTAGGATGGGTCACACGAGGAGTCACATCCCTTGCTGATGATGCTGAAGAGCCCCACGACCCCTGGGAGGAAAGCAGGACCATTAGGCTTAGCCTAAGATTCAGCCTTCCACAAGGCAAGCCTTGTGGAACTGAATAGCGGGATGCTCGTTCTGTGGGACAAAAGGCAGAATCACAGAATGGTTTGGGTTGGGAAGGGACATTCAAGATCATCTCATGCTCAGGGACACCTTCCACTAGGCCAGGCTGATCCAAGCCCTGTCCAACCTGACCTTGGACAATTCCAGGGATGGGGCAGCCACAGTTTCTTTGGGCCTCACCACCCTCAAAGCAAGTAATTTCTTCCTAATATCACATCTAACCCTGCACTCTCTCACGTGAAGCCCAATCCCAAACATCTTTGTTGCATGGAGCCTTTCCACACCTGGGAAATTATGGAAACATGGCTATTCCCATTTCAGATGGCACAGATATTGTTTGATTTGTTTCTGAGAGGCACAGCCCATCTTTTTAGCCGTTTTTGGCAACTGCTGGTTACCAGCAGATTTTGACCTCTAGGAGATTTGACCCATTCTCCTCCAGGAGATCTAAAATCCATTATGGGCACCAAATCTTTGCCACGTGCAATAAATAACAAAGAGTCCTACAACATCTTGGCCCTCCTGCATGTGAACGTCATGGATTTCCACATTTCCAACCGGGATAATTCCTACTGGAGGCATCCCATCTACTGCCTGACAGAGGGGAGCTTAAATGTGGCACTGATGAGTTTTGTGCCCCAGGTTCAAGAGCAACTCAGTTGTTGGCACACCTGGGACAGGGCAAACCAGATTTAGGACAGAAGGATAAAATCCTAGTTTTTCATGTTTTCCCACAGAGATTAAATTTTGTCATTTTCATCGATTTCACCTCAAATCAGCACCTCCTAATTTCACAACCAGGATGGACCAGGCTCAGCCCCTCCCATCCTAATTCATGTTTGCAAGTATTGCAAAACAAATTAACCATTTCCCTTGCAAACAAATAATTTTTGGTGCTGTGAAAGAGAAATAAACCTAATTTTGCACAGGTGAAAGACACTTGCACACTGAGGTTTGCTGGCCCAGACCACCTGGTGTATCCAGACTGGGTGAGCCTGGATGGGGCACCTGAGGCTGGGAAGAGGTTTGGCTCCACCATCCCAGATAAGACATTTCCCACCCCCGCTTTTCCTTACGGATCACGTCCGTCTTGCACATGTTGTTCTCTCCGCACGTCTTCACCGTCTGGCACTTGGAGTTGCTGAGCTGGGAGGTGCAGCTGTAGCACTGCAAAGATGAACCTGCAGGAGACCAAGAGGGGTTAGGAGAGAAATCAGGGAATAATGGAATGGTTTGGCTTGGAAGGGACTTTAAAATCATCAAGTTCCACCACTTTGCTGTGGGAAGGGACAACTTCCAGTTGACCAGGTTGCTCCAAGCCTCATTCAATCTGGACATGGATACTTCCAGGGATGGGGCAGCCACAGCTTCCATGGGCAGCCTGATTTTTTTTTACCACTCTCATTATAAAAAATGTCTTAATTATACTTAACCTAAATCCACCCTCTTTTAATTTTAAAAAATTACCCTTTATCCTATCCCAACAGGACCTCCTAAAAATTTATCCCCAACTCTCCTGGAGTCTCTTTAGGCACTGAAAAGGGCTGTAAGGTCTCCCCAGTGTTTTCTCTTCTCCAGGGTGAGCACCTCCAGCTCTCCCAGCTCCAGAGGAAAGAGACTCCAGCTCTCGGAGCATGGAGACCCTCATAGAGACCTCTGTGATCTCATCTGGACTTGCTCCAGCAGCTCCACGTCCTTCTGATGCTGGACCCCAGAACTGGACCCAGCCCTGCAGGTGGGGAACAATTCTACACCTCTCATGTATCTATGTATCTTCAATCTATCCAAAGCTTTCCAGAGAATTCAACCACAGGGAAACAGAACAGGACAAATTCTGGGGATCTGGGGATCCTCAAAGGAAGATATCTTCTCTGCTTTGGGTTTGGGAATTTTTTTTTCTTTTTTTTTTCCTTTTTTATTTTTTATTTTTTGTGGATAATAATATACCTGGTTGAAGTGGGAGCCAGGTTTGGCAGATGCTGGAGATGTTTTGGATGTAGTCAGTGCAGTGAGGGAGCAAAAAGAGAGCAGAGGGACAGCAGGGCTTGAAGAGGATCATGGAATGGTTTGGGTTGGAAGGATCATCAGGGACACATCCCTCCAGACCAGGTTTCTGCAAGCCCCATCTGACCTTGCCTTGAGTGAGGGATGAAGAAGGAATTTGCAAAGTCTCTTCCAGCCCCTTGTCTCAGTTCTTAACTTTTGACTCGCCCTTTCCATCACACCCTCCTGGAAATCAAAGTGCAAATGGCTTTCAACCCTCTCTGACCACCCCTTGTGGAAATGTCACTCCAGAGGGGATGGAAATCAGTACTGGGCACACCTGCTGGGCTGCTCTGTGCATCCAGCAAAGGCAGGGAAAACACAGCACCTCCCAAGCAAATGGCCCTGGTGAAAAATTGTCCCCAGAGGAGTGAGATTGTGGTGTAATTACCTGTTCCTGTCAGCTACTTGTGCCCCAGGGTGTCACTGGAGCCTTGCAAGTGTCAGTTAATTAATAAATAAATAAATAAATTTCCTTGAGCCCCATGACCATCAAACCTGCATCTCAATACTCTTTTAGGACACTGGAAAGACCTGTTTGGAAATTAGTGATTGAAGGAATTAATTTGAGGCACTTGGTCTCCTTCTGTCCAATCCTCTCTGTTGCAAATGACTGATGCAGTCACAGAGGTGAGGAGCCAACCCTCAATTTGTGCTGCACTGTTCTCACACTGATCTGACTTTTAAAGCAATAAAAGTCAAATTTTTAGTGTTCTGATGGAAGCCGGCAGAGAGAAAGGTCTGAGGGCTGTGCAAGACCATTCACAGCTTGTTCCTTAAGCATCCTCTGCTGATTGAGAAACTCCCCAAATTTGATTCTTCTCTTCTCTGGTAATAGGGAGAAGCTGCTTTAAACCCATTTTTTTTCCTTCTTACTGAAGCTATAAAAATCTGATATTATCTAAAGCCCACCCATTCAGTCTATAAAATAACACATCATGGCACAGTCATTTTTACTGTCCCACTAAAATTCTGGAAATCTGAGCAGAGTCACGGTCTGCATTTGAAAGGAAGAGTCAGAAAAAAAGTTGGTAGAAAACATTGCGTAAATGTTGCATTTTTGATAGCCTGGAAAGAAGGAAAATAATCCTCCCACCCCACTTAGCCCCTCCCCTTCCCCCTTAACTATATGGTCTGGCTGGGAAAAAAAAATTAATTTTGATTGATTCAGGATTCAGGAGTTATCTTTCCTGGAAGCTTCTCTCCCCATCACTCAGATCCCACCATCCCCATGTGGGATGTGCATTATTCCCACTCAACACTCATCCGAAGGGAAACGCCTTGGTATGACAACGTGCCAAACTCTCTTCCCTCATTTCCAAACCCCACCACAAATCCTCCTTCCAGTCTGAAAACCTGCAGGGAGGGATGGGGGGCAGATCTTTTGTGGGTTCTTACCTGAGTCCACGCACAGGAGCGCTCCCAGCAGGAGCACGAGGAAAGTCTTCATCTTGGAACAACCTGTCTTGGGGCTGCCTCTCTGGCTTGTTTGCTCCTGGGGCAGGTTATATATCCTGGGAGGCCGGGCGTGCCCACAAGGTCATCCCTGAGAAGGCACCTGAGTGAGGGAACTGCTGGCGGCACCAAGGGAGGGGTTGCTTTGTGGCGTTGGGATATTTGCGTTTGGTGCCTCTCCTCTTTCCCCTGCCACTCTCTGGGCTCCCCTCCACCCCTGCCTTCCCCTCCTACCCTTGGGCAGAGTGCTCACAGGAGTGGAAAAAGCCCCAGATTCTTCCCTCCTACCCTTGGGCAAAGTGCTCACAGGAGTGGAAAAAGCCCCAAATTCTTCCGAACAAGGCCGGCCTTATGCATTTCTTCAGAGCCACTGAGGCTGCGGTGGCACCCTGTGAACGAGGCTCTCCGCCCCCAGTGCCACCCTGAGTGGAGCCATTGTGTTTAAACTGAGGACAAAATGTTCTTTGAATCAACAGCTCCGGGTATTTATCTGCCCGTGTGAGTGATACTCGTGATAACAAGGTATGTGGTAGGGAGGTATGTGGGCAAATTAAAAGTGCATTGGCATTTCCAGGTACCGAGGGGTTCATTCGCCCTCCTTTGCGTTTGTTTTCTCTTACAAAGCAATGGCCAACTCTTATTTTTGATGTTTGAAACCCACAGGGTCTTTGTGCTGGGTTTTGTTTGGCGTTTTGAGATGTTTCCTCTGTGGCTTGGTTCTCTTTGTGTGCTCTTGTCTGGCATAGGCTGGGTACAAGTTTGGACACTTGGCTCAGAGCAGATGCAAAGTCAACAACCCAGGCTTGTCCATAAAATGCCACTTCCCCATCACAGACAGGGTGAGTTCAGCCACATTCCAGCCTCGAGTGCGAATGTTTGCTCTCGTGGGTTGAGCAGAGTCCTCTCCCATTCCTCACATCCTGTGACCACTTCTCAGGACATGCTAGGGCAAAAGAAAACAGGGCTTTTTTTGCTAAATTCAACTTGTAATTTCCTCCCCCCCTGCCCCCCCCCCCCGGATTTTGGGATTAGCGCTGTGCATTTCTCTCCTTCAGGCATTTATTCCCATGTGACTTTTCCAAAAGGTGTGCACGTGGATCATTTATCAGTGGCTGTGGGATGAAGGATACAGACTAAAACTCCTGCCCTGACTTTGTTGCAGGAGGTGATTTGACAAATCCTAATTCCTCCATGGGGATTGTGACCACTTCCACTTGCACCTTTCTGTGTAAAAAAAAGCCTAAAAAAGCACCCTAACATCATCTTTCTGTGCCTATTGGCTTCTACCTCATCATATTTTTACAGACCATATCATTTATAGCCAAGTTTTATGAATAAAAGCACAATATTTTTTTCAGACTCTGGACTTCCTCATTCAGAGGTATTGAAGGTTATTTTTATTTTTTAATCCCTTAGAACTATCCCTGTAGGGTTTGGCTTTTTATGGTAAGGAAGAACAGGGCCAAGGGGAAAAAACCATTCCCTATCAAATCCATTAAGGCCTGGAATTAAATATTTGTTTTAAAAAGCATTGATAAGGAAGAAAAACTCTTTCCATCTTTCCCAGTGCCACTGTTTGTATTCTTTTTCTAACATCAGCTAGAAAAACTCAAAACTTGTGGTGCTGTGAGTGAATTGACAGCTGAGAGCTTCTCCATCCCCCAGTCCTGCTTGCCTGAGGCTGTGTGAGATCCCAGGAATTCCTGTGTTCTTACATAAATTGTTGATTCTCACTGTGTTTTGGGAAAGTGAACTGCAATTCCTGCCTGACTCCTGAAGATGGCAAACATAGCCCGTTATAATTCCACGTGCATGAACACACAGTTATCCACAGGACTGGGTGTATGAGGTGTTGTTTTCTGTTCCTGAGGTTATAAAATCGCCAGTTCTTCTGCCTGCATAGAAATTTCCTCTGGAAATCTCAAGATATCTGAAAATCCCTTGGAATTTGGTTTTTTAAAATATTTTTTTGCCGTCACTGTGGATTCCTGATGGAGACAGGTCTGGAGTTCTGTTTGGGAAGGGGGAAACAGGAGTTGATTACTTGCTCTGTCCTGGTTCTGGATGATTTGCTCCTGCCTGGTGTCAGGAAAATGATGATGGATCATGGTACAGATCATGGAGTCATGGATCACATCGAGGAGCAGCCACGAACTGCAAATTTGAGGAAAAAAAGGTGAGAGGATTCCTGGAAAATCTGGACAGAGAGACGTCAAAAGGAAGTTTCTCCGATTTCTTGGTCATCTGTAGGGGAGCTTGTAGGATGGCACAGATATTAAAATCACAGGATCATGGAATTATTTGGGTTGGAAAGGTGTTCAAGATGATCTCATTCCACACCCCTGCCATGGCCTAAGCCAAGTTTAAGCCTGGTCCAGCCTGGCCTTAGTTCCAGGGATGGGGCAGTTCAGCTGAGCTGAGCTCTGAGTTGTTTTCTCAGCATGCTTGTGCCTGTAACTCCTTTCCAGGATGTTCTGAAGTCCCTGTGTGTGCTTAAAATGGGAATTTTATTGCCGTTTCCACTCCTGGGTGGTGTTAACAGAGAGCTGATGCTGCCTGAAGCACTGTCTGCAAATCTGCCCAGGCTGTGAGGCTGTGGGATGTTAGAGAAGGGATTTTAGTGGCCAATTTTAGGCATCCAAAGGGGAATTTCTGATGGCTGTTGCTGGGAATCCAGACTCAGGAATATTCAGCTGTCCCAAATCAGAATGGGTGGGGAATAAATGAGATTAAGTCACCAGCTGGGAGTCAGGCAAATCCCATCATAGACTTTTCTGTGAGGTGGGAAGTGTGGATCCCAAATGAGGCATGGAATTGGATGGGCAGGATAACAGATGGATTGATAAGGGGAGAGAAAGATTTCAAAAGGAAGAGATGTAGACATGCTCCCAGAGATGGATGGATGGATGGATGGATGGATGGATGGATGGATGATGGAAGGAAGGAAGGATGGATGGATGGATGGATGGATGGATGGATGGATGGATGGATGGATGAAAGAATAGGTTTAGGCTGGATATTGGGAAGGAATTCTTCCTTTGAGGGTGGTGGGGCCCTGGCACAGGTTTCCCAGAGAAGCTGTGGCTCCATCTCTGGACCTGTCCAAGGCCACAACAGGACAACAGAACCAACCTGGTCAAGTGGAAGGTGTCCCTGACATGGCAGGGGGTTGGACAAGATGACCTGGAAGGTCTTTTCCCACCCAAACCATTCCATGATTCTATGGAAAACACACAGGATGTCCCCTATCTCAGCCTTCTCCATCTCCTGGCTGTTTTCCACTTTCCTCTGTCCTGGGATGGACATCAATGATGCTGATCCAGCAGTAGGAAAAAATTATTCCAGCTGCTCCAGAGGTGCCCTTGACTGCCAGCACAGAGTAGCTTCAGCTCCCACATTTGCAGATATTTAACACCATTCCATGTCATGGTCCACCTCCCTCCCCAAGGATTTATATCCAGGTTTGCTGTTCAAATGAGCTTCAGAGCACATGGATGCATTCCTGCTGGAATTCCAGAGCCCACTAACGGAGGCTGGGGTTGCCATTAGGGGCAGGATATTGAGAGGATGCAGGAAGGGGTTTGGGTTTCTGTCACTGAGCTTCTCAGGGACCTTTGGCTCGATCCTTCCTTTCTTTGTGCCTCTTTTTCCTCCAGCACCATACAGGGCTTGGAATTCCTGCATCCCAAGCAAAGTTTTTCGGATCTGTGGATGCACACAGGTACAACCAGGGTGCAACACAAAAGTTTAAGGAGCAAGGAGTCTGTTTGACCTTGAGCATTTCTCCAAGGGTCTGGGCACAAGAATGAAACATCCAGTGATTCCAATGTGGGATTTCTGATTTCCAGAGCCAGCCTGACCAGCCCTGGAGGAAAACTTCACCTTTACATCCCACACATTCCTGCTGACAACCATGAAATCAATGCACAGCAGAAAATAAATCCCACCACGGTGCTGATCTCGTCTGTAGAGTGAGGAGTCGATGGAGAAAATTCCGAGGGCTGCAGGGATTGGAGATTCCCATACGATGGTGCTGTTGCCACATGGCTGGAGCCCAGACCTCTCCCAGAGTGTGGGAGCAGTCCCAGATTGTTTGTTTAAAAATCTCAGCAACTTCAGAGCATCAAAAATGCATCTGAGTCTCTCTCCTCTCTCTCTCTTTTTTTTTTTTTTTTTTTGTTATTTTGCTAATTGCTGAGCTCTTCTGCTCTCAAAAGACTCAGAGTGTGGGATTCCTGCCAGCTCCTGCCAGCGATGCCTGGTGCATCCCAGAGTTGTTTGCAGGGAGAAAGGAGAGCATTTTCCTGCACCCACACTTCGGAGTTGGGGTGAAGGGTGGGTAGAGCAGCCTGGGCTGGGACCACAAAGAGGTTCTGTGCTTGTTCTGCCCTCACAAAAAACTTTCTGACTTTTCCCTTACCTCGTGTTGCATCTTCCTATGTGCAAATCTGGCAAAATATTGGAAATACAGTCAGGAAATGTGAATTTCCTGGGATCACACAACCGATCTTAAATCGGGACCCTTAACCACCCTTGCTGCTTCCCAGTCTATGAACTTTTCCTTCTGTTGGGAAAATTAATTTTCCTGGCCCCACAAGAAACCAGAGAATATGGATGGGGAAGAACCTGAGATTTGCAGTGCAGCTGCTGCAGGCGGAAACACAGAATCACAGAAAAATTTTAGGTGGAAGGGACTTTCAAGATCATCCAGTTCCAATGCCTGCCATGGGCTGGGACACCTTCTCCCAGACCAGGCTGCTCCAAGTCCTGTCCAACACTGGGTAGAAAAGGGTGGTTTTGGTACCAGACATGACCAGCAGGGACCATTGCCCCTCATGTGGCCGCAGCTGCCCTCAATCCATGTCCTCTTGGTCTCTCCTTTCCCAGAGAATCCCAGAGTCCTTCAGGTTGGAGAAGACCTCTGAGATCTTTGAGTCCAACCATTCCCAAAACAAGCCCATGTCCCCAGGTGCCACATCCACACATCCTTTAAATCCCTGCAGGGATGGGCACTCCCTGGGCAGCCTTTTCCAATCCTCCTGGTGAAGAAATTTTCCCTAGTATCCAATCTAAACCTTCCCTATCAACTTGAGACTGTTTCTTCTTGTCCTATTCCTTGGGAGAAGAGATCAATCCCCGACTCAGGAGGGCTTTGGTCCTTCTAATTTTTTCCCTGCTTAACCTCACGGCATCCTTGAAGTCCTCCTAAGTTGTCTCCTCCTCATGCAAAGGTCATAAAATCTCCTTTTTAGTCCATCCTGTGCTTAGTTTATGGTCAGTCCTCAGAAGTGATAGTGCTTTCCCAATGTTAACAAGGTTTTGGGAAAAATTTTCTGCACAGAAGGAGCTCATCTCATGAGCACTGGGAAAATGTTTTCTTGAGGGATCATTCCTGTCAGGGTTTTTTTTTTGTGTCTTGATTCTGAAGCTGTTGACAAAGTGTTGAAAAATAGGATTCTGTGGACAAAGAAGTGCTGTGAAGAAGTAACAAAGTTATTTGAAGTCCAGGATGGATTTTGGGATCAAACCCAGGTATGGAGACCAAGATCCATCTGAACCAGCGAGTCTCCACTCGGGACATGCAATTATGATGCAGGAGATGCAGGATCAGTCCTTTAAAGTCAGGTTTCCTTTCCCTGGAGCAGATGCTCCTCTATTTACAGAGGCAGGAATTCTGATAGCACTTGTCTTTGTCCCTCTGCTTAGAACTGTTCCACTTTGTGTTAACTAATTACAAACTAATTGGGCCGCAGAGATGCGGTGGCATGAAGCAATTTGATTTTGATGAATTGGCAATTTCTTACAAAAACTATTTCGTTAAAAAAGTTGATTTTTTTTTCTCCCGACTACTTTATCAAATGCTATGATGCTTAGGACAGCAGAAGATGAGTTGCACAAACCAGGAGAGATAATAGGAATTCTGATTAATATCTGTCATTTCCTCCTGGTTTAACTGTTTAGCTGGAAAATCAGTTGGAAAAAATGAACCCTCAATTGCTTAAAGTCATTAGGAATTTGCTAATTTGGAAGTGCAAGGGGGAATGGCTTTAAGGCTCCCCCAATAAAGGGCAGGTTTAGATGGAATATTAGATGGAATTTAGATGGAATTCTTCCCTCTGAGGATGGGGAGGCCCTGGCACAAATTGCCCAGAGGAAATGTGGTTTCCCCATCCCTGGAAATGTCCAGGACCAGCTGAATGGAACTTGGATCAACTTGAGATAGTGGAAAATGCCCATGGCAGGAGGGTTGGAACGAGATGAACTTCAAGATCCCTACCAATCCAAGCCATTCCAAGATTCCACGATATGCCCAGGAGAAGCCTGAAGATCTTGGGGCATTGTCCAACGTGTCCTAAAGCCAATCCTGAATTTGATTAAACAAATCGGATTCCCAACTCTGTTTTTGGCTAAATCTTTCCAGATTTACAGGAGCTTGGCTACTAAATAGGCACCACCTTGCAGATGGTTGTGTTTTGTTAGATTCTTAACAATAAATGGAAACATAAAAGGAAAACCAAAATCCTGTGGTGAGATTCAAAGCTGCTCCCAGCAGTTCCACTTTTGATTTCAATGCTGGAATGAAATCATCCCTCTCAGCTGCCCAGGCAGGAGTCAAGGATCCCTTCCGCTGCCCGACCTTTACAAATTGCACTTCCTGCTCAGCCGTGACCTTTTCCAAGGTGCCACAGATCGCGAGCCCAGAGGTTTTGGGATTTTGATAGCGCAGCCAGCACTGACCATGGAATTAACAGCTGCCTTGTCAGTCTCCTCCTCTCAGCAAAAAGTGGGATGCCAAAGGATAGCCAGGAATGTGCCTAGGATTAAACAAACCATAGGAGGGAAATGGAGGAGATGGATTTACAGCCAAAGGGGTGCAATTTTCATGGAATCATGGAATGGTTTGGGTTGGAAGGGACCTTAAAGATCATCTCATTCCAACCTCCTGCCATGGACGGGGACAACTTCCATTATCCCAGATTGCTCCAAGCCCTATCCAACCTTGCCCTGGACACTTTTAGGGATCCAGGGGCAGCCACAGCTTCTCTGGGAATTCCATTCCAGGATCTCCTCACCCTCACAGGGAAGAATTTCTTCCCAATATCCCATCTAACCCCGCCCTCTGGCAGTGGAAGCCATTCCTCCTCATCCTGTCCCTCCATCCCTTTTCCCAAATCCCTCTCCATCTCTCCTGGAGCCCTTCAGGCACTGGAAGGGGCTCTGAGGTCTCCCAGGAGCCTTCTCATTTCCAGGCTGGACATTCCTGGCACTCCCAGCCTGGCTCCAGAGCAGAGGGGCTCCATCCCTTGGAGCATCTCCATGGCCTCCTCTGGATCTGCTCCAGAATCTCCACATCCTTCTGCTGCTGAACCCCAGAGCTGGATGCAGAATTCCAGGTGGGGTCTCACCAGAACAGAGTAGAGGGAGAGAATCATGTTCCTCAACCCAAAATTTTCTGAATGAATGAATGAAACTGAATTTCCAATTTGCTTGTCCCTCAATCCTCTTAGGTCCCAGCTCTCTGGTTTTCTCCTTGCCTTTGGGCTCCTTTCCAGGATTTCTTCCTCTTTTGCTGAGGAAAAGGCATCATCGCGGGTGAATTTTCCTGTTCTCCACCTGGCTGCTGCTTCTAGGAGTGCTTGAGGAACTTTTGTGGGACCCTTCATTTTGAGGTTTCTCCTCTTTTTGACCAATTTTCACGAATTTCATGAGATTATTTCTAGAGCTTTGAGAGCTTTCTCCTCATTTAATTTGCTTGAATCTGGGCAGGGCGATGCCCAGTCTGATCTGTGGGCAGACAGGTGGATGGACAGAGGGATGGACAGGGCTGGAGCTGGATTAATCAGATTTCCATAGACCAGGTTAAGACTTATGGAACTGTAGGAGCAGCATCCAGAGGTGAAAAAAAAAAAAAAAAAAAAGAAAAGAAATTGAAAAAAAATTCAAAACAAATGTCAAGGATCCCAACAAAATATCAAGGATAATATAATTGCTTGCCAGGGAATAATAGGAATGGTAATGGGAGTTGTTCCTCCCTTGTGATCCACAAATCCTGTGTGGATAAAAACAGTCAGGAGGTTGGGAACATGCCGTTCCTCCCATTTTGATGGCTCACATTGGATGGACCTTGGCTAATTTGTCTTCCCTGCACAAAGCAAGGTCGTTTGCTCTCAGGGGCATCGCCGCCTCCTTGAATTAATTTTCTATTAATTACTGGAATGATTTGAGCGTGGATAAGCAGCAGTTATTTTTAGCACTCAGACTGATTAGACTTTGGAGAGAGCTACCTGGGGAAGCTGTGGGGCTCCTGATGCTTCGGAAGGAGAGACCAACAATTCCCAGTTGAATCAAAGTGTCCATCGGGGTCATGAGCCCCTTCTGACACTGGGAAAGTAGAAGATTTCACCAATTTCCACCCCTGAAAGTGCTCAAGGAGAGGCTGGGAGGAGCTTGGAGCAACCTGGTCCAGTGGAGAGTTCCCTTTCCATGGCAGGAGTTGGGATGAGATGTTTTTTAGGGTTCCTTCCAACCCAAAACATTTTATTCCATGACCTCACCTGCACCTGGCATCCCTGATGAAATACCCCCTTGAACAATGGACAGGGACATCCTTCACACCTCCTGACCTTTTATTGCAGTTATTTATTCCCATTAATCTGGGTATTTCTTGTTTTCCTTGGCTGCCCTGCCCTGACATAATTTGCTTTTTGCTCTGTGTAAAGAGAACTGAGGCACCAGTTCAGCTTGCAAGTGGGTTGCAAGCATATTTCCCTGTGAATTCTCTTTTACTTCCTCCACTACTTGTTTTTCTACTTTTTTTTTTTTTTTAATAACTCTGTTTTCGGGCCCCCAAACTGTCTGGTAATTACCCTGCTTTGATAAACCTTTCTATTAAGCACAACTTGTAAATACCTTGCCTGCTGTAACTGCATTCAATTCATCATAAAGACTTGAGAAGCCTTTGTTTTCCCTCTTTTGTGTGGAAAAAAATGGAAACAAGAGGTAAATTCATTTATTTTCAGCAAGGAATTAAGGAAGAATTAAGGAAGGGACTTGGATTCATAGATTTTTTTTTAATTAATATGATTCTTTAAACCTCCTTTTCCAGGATTATAAATCTTAACTCCTTGTTTATATATTCATTTATTTGCTATATTTTATCCCTTGTGGGGTTTATTTTGATTTGTTTTGGTTTTTTTTTATTTTTTTCAGGGAATCAGAGACTGCTTTGGGTGGAAGAGACCTTCAAGATCATCTTGTTCCAACCCCCTGCCATGAGCAGGGACACCTTCCACTAATCCTGGCTGCTCCAAGCTCCATCCAACCTGGCCTGGAACACTTCCATGGATGGGAAGGAATTCTCTTTTATCCCTCTTCCTTTAGGAGCACATGGCCTTGCCCAAATTCTGTCCAGGCGAGCTCCAGGTCAGTCTCCATCTCCAGTAGATGTCCAAAAATCCCACCC
Organism: Melozone crissalis; assembly: GCF_028551555.1. NCBI lineage: Eukaryota > Metazoa > Chordata > Aves > Passeriformes > Passerellidae > Melozone > Melozone crissalis. The sequence continues at coordinate 868,369 of NW_026535780.1, forward strand.
TGTGCCCAACAACGTTGTGCAAACTCTCCTTGACCTCCGTAGGCTTGGAGCCTTGATCATTCCTTTGGGAGCCCTTTCCAGTGCCCAACCACCCTCTGTGGGAAGAACCTTTTCCTAAAATCCTACTAAACCCCTCTGGTATCTTCTTTTTGCCAGGGTCAGGATTAAATGTGTGAAATGGTATTTCTTGTTTGGACTCAGATGTTTATTAGTTATTATCTCAGTTACAGTCTCACAAACCCTGAGTTCTGCAGCACTTCACTCTAACAAACTAAAAATGGAGACCTATCTCTCTCTCTACAAGGCCTTTTAAGGGCAAACTGTCCAATTAAGAAATTACACCTAAATTATTTTTACTTTTAACCCAATATCCAACCACCTGCAGCTTGCAATGTGGATTTTTCTATCCAATTAATTTTATATCCAATTACAAAACCACCCAAACCCATGGAGAAGAAGGTGAAGAAGAAGGTGACGAACAAGCACCAGCCTCCACCCTAAAACTTCCACCTTACTTTATATTTATTATTATATTCTAAAACCTTAAACTCTTAAGTTTTGCACCATGTGATATTACACACTTCATTTCAAACTCCACACCCACAATCCCAGTTCTATCATTCAATTTTGGAAGCCTTCTCCACACCCTCAGGTCAAATGCAGTGTTCTTTTTGGAGTCAGTGCCTGTCAGCACAGAAAGTCTAAAATTCTGAGCAGGGACCAAGGTCCAACACGTCCCCTGACACAAATGGAGGCCGTTCCCTCTGGCTCTGTCACTGTCACCAGACAGAAGAGAGCAGTGCCTGCCCTTCCGCTCATGCAGAAGCTCCAGGTCCTCCCTCAGAATCTTCCCCTGGCTGAACAAACCGAGGAACGCCAACCTCTCCTCATCAGGATTCTCCTCCAGACCCATCACTAATTTCATGTCCCTCCTTTGGATGATTCCTAATATCTTTATACCCTTTTTATATTACAGTGGTGCCCAAAACTTTCCACAAATGGACAGTTTTGTCCATTTGTGTCCATTCTGAAGCCTCTCCTATTCCAGACCAACCAGAGACTTGTGATTCCTGAAGGTCCTGGAGATCCCACCTGCTGAGGAACAGAGGTGGGAATTGCCAATGGAGACGCTCAGAACTACGGAAAATTTTCTTTTCTCTCCCCTGGATGTTCATGTTTAAGTGAAAGATGCCTGTTCTTTATTTCAATAATATTCTGAATGAAGTTGTTGGAAAGCCTCAATAAATTTAAGAAAACCCAAAGTTTTGGGTTGCTTTTTTTTTCTTTTCCACATCAAGATGGAGCAGGCCACAGTTCCTCCATTAGTTTTCCTTCTGTTTTAGACCTTTTGTCCTGCCCAAGAAACAGCTCATTAATGTGACCTCATGGGAGGATCACACCAAGGAAATGTTTGAACCCTCAGCCTTTATGAAATTCTGTCTCTATGTTTCCCCAGCTACCAAAATTTCTTTTTTTTTCCTTCTCTTTTTGCCTTTTCAGCCGTGGCTCACCTTGGTTGCATGCATGGATTTAATTATTACTCCTGGCAAAGCATGTAGCATTTTTCACTTATCACGAGCATTTTTATCAAGCCAGGTTTAGTTAGCTGTGTGTGTTGTGTGTGATGGACATTTTCCATGTCTGGAAAGCAGCAAATTTGCCAAAATATTTAGAAGTTACAAAACGTAATAAAGTTTGATTTTTTTTTTTGGGTAACTAATGTTTGTGGATATCTCTCCAATTGGGTTTTTTTAATTGCCTTCTTTTCACCTGGAGAAGGCCAGGGAGGATTAGGTTTCACTGAAAATTTTCCTTGCATTTTTTGTGGCAAATATTCCTTAAATCCCTGAGTAAAAAGATCAGCCTAAAACCTATAAAATATTCATCTTCTTAACTCCTGCTGGTGAAAAGTTCTGAAGATCTGGACTGGAGGCTTCCTGTGATCTCCTGAAGCACATGGGAATGGCTGGAACAGCTCTGATTCCTGCTGCTCTTAAATGCTTCAGGAATTGATCCTCTTTGGGTCAGAATGAGAAAATTAGAGTGTGGCTCAAAGAGGAAAAAACAGTTTCAATTTCTCCCACTTTTTCCTGAGTTTCCAGGTCAATTTTTTTCACCAGGATTCTCTGGGGATTTTACTTAAGGGAATGCCTGCTGTTGCAAGGATATGGAGCAGAAGCAGTTCAGGCTCTGTTGTGAATTTTGGTCCAGAACTTGCCCCAGATGATTTCTGTTGCTTTTCTTGCAGTCCTGATGCCGAATTTTGCCCCAAAAGGCGAGAATAACTGCCTAAGAGACTCAATTTAAGTCAGCATAGACAGGAGGTATTTTATTGCGACGCGTCGGAGAAATCACAAAGGGATTTCTGAGTATCTCGTAACCGAGGTAAGCCTTTTATACAGTTTTGATTATGAAGTTACATCACATCACATGCATAATCATGTTTTTGCATACATATTCATAAGAGGAGTGGTGTAGGCGGAGCGTGGGCGGAGACATCTCTTTTGAGGATCATTTTGGTGGTCGTTCCGGTTGCCTTCATCATGGGCAGGGGTCACCTGATGAGTCTTCCTCCTTAAACTTTTGAACTCCTATCCTAATATGGCCAATTCCCGGTGTACTTGGCCTGGTCCCATGGCTTGGCAAGGCTATTAGGGTCAGTTTGACTTTGTTGGCTCTGAACATGCTTAGCCCATCAGTTCCCCTATCCCTATCTCTCTTTCTTGTCATAGTGTTCCATGCCTCAACTGATTTATTGCTCTATATGTTTCCTAAGTGCTAAGCTTTCTTCAAATGTTTCACATTCCATGTTTTAACTCATTATTTCTTGAAGGCTATCCGTTTTGGGGCTTCAGTCCCCAAGAAGCTTTTAAAGCTGGAGCTGGGAACATCCCCCCATAATCATTGGTGTAAGCCAGAAATGTTCTGGCTTTGGAGGTGGGAGCCTGTGCTGTGCTTTTCAGGCAGGAGATATTAATTAAAGCAGGTATTAATTAAGGGTGAATGATCCAAGACACAGAGATATGGGGGATGATCACAAAATCACAGAATCACAGAGTGGGTGAGCTTGGAAAGGACCACTGGAGGTCATCTGGTCCATGATGGTGTCATTTTGCCTCATATATGGATACATTTATATAAAATGAGCATGATTCCATTTCCCCTCTCAGTTTTAGCATTCACAAAATTAACAGACAGTAAATGCAGCACACAAATCCCCTATGCCTACCCTGAGAGATGTAAAATCACTGACTTTAGGACAAATATCTGTCTTTTCAGATGGCAGAGAAACCCCATAACTCTTCCTCACCCCTGGTTCGGGCAGAGGAGCTGATGGAGCTGGAAAATCAACTTGCTTTTGGTTCTGGTTGAGAGACCATAGACATTTGGGATGCTGAGCATGTGAATGGTGATGGGAAAGAGTGGGAAGGTCCTGCAGGACCCCATGGATCCTTGTTGGGGCAGGACAGCCTGAAGGAGCATCTGTGTCCCAAGGGGATGAGTCCTGTGATCCACCAAGATCCTCCCGCAAAGGCACTGCAGGGAAATCCTGTCCCTGAGTTTTCCCCAGCACTGATTTCACACAAGGAATTGATAGGAACTGCCTGAGTCTTGCAGGGAAAGGCACTTTGCAGCGGCTGATTGCACTCCCACAGGTCCTGTTTTCCCTTGGAATCTCCTTGGGGATTGCTGCTCTCAGCACAGGCTTTTTCTGAATGCACACAGTGATTGCTCCCACGGGGTGGGAGCTTTCTCACCCTCCAAAAGGGCAGAAAAACATTTGGAAAGCACTTTCCAGGTTACACAGCCTCCGATTTTATTTTCATGCAGCCCCTGCAGTCAGCAGGAGCAGCAGGGATCTCACCAGGGAGGAAATCCAAGGAGACACAAGAGGCAGGAGCTGGGTAGAAGCTGGGACCATGGGGTGGACTCGATGATCTCAGAGGTCTCTTCCAACCTTTAAGATTGTTGATTCTATGATTTTTGCACTAAATGTAAGGGAGTTTCCACCTTCTCTCTTTCCTTTTGCATGGATTTAACCTCTTCTCCCTCCCTTTGCATTCCAGTTATTGCCAGTCTGGGACAATATTTGTGATGCACTTGCAGAGGTCACAGGGGAAATGGGTGGTGTCCAAGAGGGCAGGAGACCTGGAAGGCAAATTATCACAAACACTGTGGAATTAATCCCATCACCACCACTAGGAATGTCCAAAAACCATTTTTTATATGGCATTGATGTATTCAAAAAGCATTTTTTATATAGCACAATAGGTATAGCATTGATGGTGGACATTGTGTTGGGCTGATAGTTGGACTTGATGATCTCAAAAGTCCTTTCTAACCTTAACAATTCCATGATTTTATTAATAATTTCATTTTCCCCTACTGGAATCAACATGGAAAAAATCCAGGAACCCCCTGTGGAGAGAGGAGAGACTGGGCTTTGAGTGTAGCCATGTGGAGTGATATTGGAGCAGGTTGGAAAATCCCAGCCTGCTGTTTCTCATGGGCTGGGTAAGCATAACTCATCCTGGGGAGTCTCCAGGGTAAATCCAGGCAATTCCCTTGTGGGAAAATATTCCCCTATGAATATTTTAGCAGACCTGTTGCTGCCAATGCTCCTGAAAATTAAGACACTCAATCGACATGTTCAAAATTGGCTTAAAACTGAGAGTAGCTCTGGATTGGGTATTAGGAAGGAATTCCTCCCTGTGAGGGTGGTGAGGTCCTGGAACAGATTCCCCAGAGAAATTGTGGATGCCTCATCCTTGGAAATGTTCAAGGCCAGGTTGAATGGGGCTTGAAGCAACCTGGGATAGTGGAAAATGTCCCTGCCCATGGCAAGGGTTTAGAACTGGGCGATCTTTAAGGTTCCTCTCAACCCAAACCCTTTCATGATATTTTTATCAAAAAGTGTAAAAACAGGAATATGTGGCAATCATCCAAGTGAATTTTTCACCATTATTTGTGCTTTGGCTCTTTTATGTTAATTGTTTAACCCCTAAGAATGGACAGGTGGAAAACTCATCCTGCTCCATATCTGCCTCATGTCTGATCAAAACAGAACAACTCTGTTTCATCTTGAGATATAATATTTCTGGAATTCCCAAATATACAAAAGCCATGGATTAGATGGCATTGTACAGTAAGATCACATTTGATAGGCCAATCAAAAGTGCAATTCTCCTTGAATTCTCCTGGAATTTGAATTAAATACTTGATGGGGATCACCCCAAACCCACGGGAGAAAAATTGAGAGAGCCAATAAAAAGTGGAATATAGGGCCACTGGAGACATAAATCTGGGAACCATTCTGGAATACCTTTAATGGAGCCAGGATAAACAATATAGAGAGAAAAGGAGGAATAATTCCAAAGTAAGAAGTTATGTGGGTTTGGATCCTCTCACTCTTTATGACTTCTGCTCCTGAAGCAATCCATCTGAAAAATTTCCTGATAGGAATATTAATTATGGGTCAGCTGTTCAGGGTCATGAAATCGTAGCTGGTCTGATTTAGAATTCCTCAACAACTTGTCCCAAAGCATTTTTAGGAATTTTAGCTCACAAGGGGAAGGAATATTATTAATGGAACCACCAGATGCAGCTGGAAAACACCATTGAGCTCTCAGTCATGGAACCCCACAAATCAGGTGTGAAATGGAAGCAGGAGGCTTGAACACAACGAGAGATGAGAGCAAACTGCTTTGAGTTATCTTCGTGGTGTTAATTGGGGAGATAATTTGTGAGGGAAGACAGATAATTTGAGGGGAAAGACATCTTGCACTTGAGGAGGGAGCAGGTGTTGGGAGGGCTGGTAAATGATAAGGTCATTACCCTGTGGGACAGAGAGGCACAAGAAAAACAAATTTAGTGTTAATAGTCCCTTTAGATTCGCTGGGACATTGAGGATCAGAGCAGCAAAATCTTGACTAAGATGACCCCACTGGCAGTGACAAAGCCCAGAATAAAACTGAGGGTTTGGAAGATCAGTCCATGGATCCTGGGGTTTCCCTCAATAACTGCAGCACTGTCACCATCGTGGGAGAAAGGGAAGAGAAAAGGAGGTTCTGACAGGGGATATCAGGAGCTGCAGCAGGAATGTTGGTTCCTAATTCAGCTCTTTGGAGTGGGACACTCGCAGGGATGTGATGTTGGACGTTCCTGAGCTAGAGATGACAATCTGAACTTGAGGCTTGTTTTTATCTTTGTTGCTCAAATCAAAATTCACTCTGCCACATTCAGGATTCTGCCCTCATCTCCTTGTGTGACCAACATCCCCTGCACAACAAATCCTGCTGTGCCTTCCTTCCTGGGTGCACGAGAATGTGGAATCATGGAAAGGTTTATGTTGGACGGGAACTGAGGGATCATCCAGTACCAGTCTCTGCACCATGGGCAGGGGAATGCAAAATATGTCACGAAGGCTGGAAGGCAGATCCAACCATGCTGTGAGCAGGAAACCATTCTTCTTCTTCTTCTTTTTCTTCTTCTTCTTCTTCTTCTTCTTCTTCTTCTTCTTCTTCTTCTTCATATTAGTATTAGTATTAGTATTGGTATTGTTATATGCATAATATTATTCTATATTAACTCATTAAACATCAGGATATGGTGTTGTTTTGGAGGTGATATTTGCTCCCTCTAACATCTCTGGAGGAGATAAGAGGCAAGGCCATGCTGGTTCCAGTTCTAGGGGGGCTCAGTGCTTCACTTCATGGTCCAAATGTGCCTCTCCAACACTTCCAAACTTATCTAAAAGACTGTTTTGGGCATAACTTGTCCCTGTTATCCCAGGGTAATGTCTGCCTTCCTCATCTTCAAGGTGTTTCAGGCGGGACATCCCCTGGAATGAATCAGGGAGTATTTCCATGCCATCACCAGTATTTTGAGATAAAAAACTAATAGAGGGAGAAAGAACTTTCTTATTTTTCACTATACACATGGAGCTTAGGGTGGAGCTGTGAGATTCTCCCTGGAGACTTGGCTTTGCAGCTATCCTTTTATCCCACTTTTTGAGATCTTCCATCACAAGTCAGCCCTGATTTAGCTTTTACAGAGAAATCTGCTGCCATTTGGAGACTTAATTGCACCAGAGGCCTTCAGCAACGTGGGCACTAATGAGCCAGAGTTCAGATATTCCTGGCTTAATGAAAACCAAGGAAGGGTTGGCCATGGGCTCCGGGCAGTTCTGGATCTCACGGAAGAAGAATTTTCTCCTGGATAGTTCATTAATAAAAGGAAGGGTAGAGGAGAGTGGCTCATCACCATCTGTCAGTGGGAGCTGGAGCCCGGCCAGGAGAGCCAGCAGTTAATTAGGAATGAGAGCTGCTTCCTTTCACAGACATTTCTATATGTTTATATATAGCCATTGTATTGCCATTAGTAGAAGTATCTCTATTTTTTTCCTAATTAAATGAGTCAGCCAAAATTTTTGTTGGGTGGTTTTAACTCTGGAGAACTTGCTCAGCCACAGGGATCTGCCTTTGCTCCTCCCAAGCTCTAGGACTGGCTTAGGAAAACTCAACCCAAGGGATAATGGGACGCCCAGGAAAGTTCTCTTTTGGAATGGGCTTCAAGAGAGGGGAAAGATGTCACCTGAGTTCCAGGGTTATTCCCCTTGCTGGAATCATCAGCCGATGCTCTCCTTGAAAGCTGGAGAGGGCATGGAGTGACTGGAGGGGAGGAGTGGCTGTCAGCTCAAAGGGAGTAAGTTTAGATTGGATATTAGGAAAAAATTCTTCCCTGTGAGGGTGGTGAGATTCCCCAGAGAAGCTGTGACTGCCTCATCCCTGGAAGTGTCCAAGGCCAGGCTGGGCAGGGCTTGGAGGAACCTGGTCAAGTGGAAGGTCCAGAGAGCTTGGAACCAGGTGACCTTGAAGATCCCTTCCAACCCAAACCATTCCATGATAATTCCATCAGGAAGATTGGATAGCTCAAGGTTTGTGTTCCTCCTCCCAAGTTCTCATTGTTTCTTTTTTCTCTCTCTTCTTCCCTTTCTGCAGGAAGAACATTCCAGCACACCTCTCCCAACTCTCCAGGTGCATCCTTGTCAGGAAAACTTCTTTATTTATTTTTTGTGACTCCCTGAAGAAATGTGACATGAAGAATGGATTACACAGGGAAGGAGGAAGGTGTAGAGGTGGAATTGGTCTGCAGGGACTGTCTGTGAAGTCTCTTTTTGCCTCTGAAATCTAAAGGGGCTGGTTTTTTTTTTTTTCCAGCATTCCCTGACAGATGTTTAACATTCAAACAAATCCAATCTCCACCCTGCTACTCCCAGCAGCCACCAGTGTGTGATGGAGATAAGAGATGAGCTAAGGTTCACAGCTCACTTGCGGAATGACTCATCCCTTTAATTGCATCCCTTTAATTACAAATTAGCCTCCTTGACCTTTTCTTCCTGCTCTTTCCTGAGTGTCACAGCACAGTTTGATCTCTGTGCTGCCAGGAGCAGGAGGAGATGATGTCTCTTGGTGGAAGGGTTGTTTGAGCTGAGGCCACACTCTCACCTCCCTTAATCCCATGAGTTGTGCCAAAAAAAAGTTCCTCTTCTTCTTGAAAAGGTTTTCGTGACTTAGAAAGAGACAAAAAAACACAAAGTCACCACCTAAAACTGCAGAAGGAACAAAAAAAAAAGTCTGACAAATGAAGATAGTCAAATTTGGGCAAAAAACCTCAAAGTTTGGAAAGACTGAAGAGCTAAAATTGTCGTTCCTGAGTTGTTTTGCTGTAGGTTTTCTCTCTTTTGAGGTCCTTGAAACTCTGTTGGAATCAGTGATGTTACTCTGACAGAGAACTAAAAAAAATTTAAGGCTTATTCAACAGGAATATTCCAGCAGAAATGCTTCTTGGCAAGACATGGTTTCCCACCAGAAAACCTCCAAAAAAGAATGGGAAAACCACCTCAAAAAATGGCAACTCCTTGGCAGAAGTGGATTGGAAAAATGGAGGTTACCTGTGAATTTCCTTTCCAACATCAAAGTCTTCGGGAGCAGAAGTTTCTAAAGAAGAGAAAACATTGTTTGAAACTCTTTGCCTTTATTCATCAGTGAATTCTTGAAATGTTCTCCCCTGAGAAAATGTTTGGAATAACACCAGATTCGCCCACTCTGTGCTGACATTTAACTCATCCCATTATATGCATTACGCCACCACTCCAGCTTCATCCAGGATATAATGTAAGGAACATATACACAGATTTAGAAAAATACAGAGCCTTATAGATTTATTTATAACAGTTCATATATTTATAATTAACTTCATTGTGAGGAAAGTTCAGCACGAGGTAGGACAACAATGGACTCCTCAGTTATATAAAAGGGCCTTGAAAAGCTCTTCCCTCCTCAGAGAAAAGTTTCCTGAACTGCTCAGGGAAAGCTGTATTTTCTAAAAAAAAAAAAAGGCTGAAAGTGGAAATGTTTTGTTTATAAAAATTTGTTACAGTTAAAAGTTACTATTTAATTTATTTTTTAAAGTGTACTTGGGAAGAAGGTGTAGGGTTTTATATAAATGTTGGGACACACAGGATGAGAGAGGGATCAAGGGCAAAAGACAGATTGTTAACAAGGTCCTGGAATGACAGGACAAGGGAGAATGGCTTCAAACTCATGGAGAGTAGGTTTAGTTTGGATATTAGGAAGTAATTCTTCCCTGTGAGAGTGGGGAGATCCTGGAATGGAATTCCCAGAGAAGCTGTGGCTGCCCCAGGATTCCTGGAAGTGTCCAAGGCCAAGTTGGACAGGGTTTGGAGCAACCTGGGATTGTGGAAGGTGTCTCTGCCCATGGCAGGGGAGTAGAATGAGATGACCTGGAAAGTCCCATCTGTGCATGGGAGAGGATTTCAAAGGTTCCATGACCTTACCCCAGGATCACAGAATTGTTGTGGTTGTAAAAGACCTCCAAGGTCATTGAATCCATAACTCAACTCTTCAAAGTTCACCACTAAACCCTGTCTTCAAGCACCATATCCATAGGTTTTTTAATCAGTTCTAGGGATGGTGACTCCACCTCTGCAGCCTGTTCCAATGCTTGATAATTCTTTCATAGATTGTTTTTTTCCTAATGTACAAATCTAAGCCTTCCCTGGCACAACTTGAGGCCATTTCCTCTTGTTCTATAGTTTGTTACTTGGTGAAGAGACCAACGCTCACCTGTCTACAACCTTTCTCCAGGAAGTTGTAGCTGCCACTTGTCCCCTGATGAGATCCTGAACTCCCTGAAAATGGGAATTTTTTACCTCCTGAAAATCCTCCTGCTCTGCTGTTTCCAACTCAGAGAGCTCGGGGTGTGGTTGGTGATGCAGCTGAAACCATCCCACACCAAGTGCCAACCAGATGGAAAATAACTCCCTGTTTACTCAGGAGCAAGTGGGAACTTCCACCTTGCATAAGAGGCCTTTTGCCTCCTTGTGACCTGATTTCCTTGTGGTTTTCACTAGAACTAGTCAAAGAATTCCATACAAGTGGAAAAGGAAAGAACAGGAGCCTTGCTTGCTTCCTTCCTGCGCGTTGCATAAAGCTTTAATAGCGAGTAATAGCTGACATGGCTTTGATTTTATTGCACTTAACTGGGTAATTCTCCTGTCCCCAACTGTGCCCAGGAGGACTGAGACGAACAGAAGTGACTGTGCCACGGTACAAATGGGTCTTTGAATTCCTCTTACATTCCCATGGCCTGGATTGTGTTCAATAAGTCATGCACAGTAAATACAGCTAGGAGACGTGAGGAGACTCATGAATACTTGCAATGCACTCAGGTGCCACTTTGGTGAATGTGCTGCAGGCAGAATATGGAAAAAAAAAAAGCCTTGCTTGTGTCCCTGTCCCTCCCCTCACTCGTTAGTGAAGGCTGTTCCCCACCACAGAGATCCCCAGGCAGAGCTAATGAACCCAAACAAGCCATTTCTAATTTTATCCCTGCTTTCTTACAATAAGGAGACACAAGCTCACGTCCAAAATCTGACATCCCTGCCCTGGGTTCATTGATGGGTTCACAGAATATCCTCAGCTGGAAGGAACCCACAAGCATTTTGAATCCAACTCCTGGCCCTGCGTAGGACAACCCAGAGAATCATGTGCCTGAAGTGGTTTTCAATGATTCCTTGAGCCCCAGAAGACTCTGTTTGCAGCATTTTAGTGTCTGTTGGTTGCATGGAGGGGCACGAGGTTTCTCTGTCATGATGGACAAGCCAAACAGCACCGTGGACATCTTGGGTGGGCAACCTGGAGACTGTCCAGCTGGACATTGGGCCACAGACACAACTGTGCCCGTTTGGTTGCAGATAGAGCCTGGAATTCTCGTGTCCCATCCCTATTTTCACTCTGTTCCTCCCTTTCTGGATGATGAGAATTATGGACACCTCTGAAGTGAACGTCTCCTGAGCTGTCCCCATCTTGCTGCATCATATTTCAATGTTTTCTTAATATTCTCCTGCTCCATTCAAATTCCAGCCTGGCTTCTTAATCTGTCTTCCCTGAATCCAAGGCCTTGCACAATCTCCTCCCTTTTGTCTCCCCAAAATCTGGCACTGTGCACCTTCACTGAGGGAACAGCAGCAGTGCCCCTGTGAAAAATCATGTGAAAATATCCAAATAACTTCCCTCTGATGATCCCAGTTTTTTCTTTTGTATTAGACAAACCTCTGGAGGTTCTCCAGGATGCTCAGAACTGGGGGCTTGGCTCAATGGGATGGGCTCCTGACCTTGCCATGGATGAATTGTGCAAATCCACTTTAATGAAGGTGTTCCAGTCACAGAGGATCCTGTATTGGAGCCTCTGCAGGCTGTTCAGCAAAGCAAAGAAGGAATTGCACTGTCTCCTTTAATGCTTTTAAACAGTTCATGTCTCACTGCTGGCAGGTGAATAAATTGGTAATGAATATGCAAATCAGCAGATCTTCCTGAGAAATCTCATTTTGAGGTGTTTGTGAGGCAGGATGAGCACTTTACTGTTTGCCACGCATTTCGTGCCAGTGATATCCTCTCTCCTTCATAAACAGAGCTGCTGTTAATCCATGACCTGTTCCACACCGGCTTTGCCGGCAACAGTAAATTAAAAAATGTCAGGGAGCATTGTTAATTGCTGTAAATTGATTGTCTTTTTAATCCCGTGAGATTTCTAGCATGGAATTATAGAATGGTTTGGGTTGGAATATGATCTTCAAGATGGGCAGGGACATCTTCCACTGTCCCAGGTGTGAGAGTCTGTCAGAATTTTCCCTCATCTGCCTCACGATTGTCCTTGGGAGACCACTGAAGAGAAGACCCCCCCCCATCTATATCTGGCTCTGAAGGAGAAAAGTCACACGCCACGGGCCCTGAGACCTGAAAGCTCAGTGTTGAGCTATTGTTTTCACAAGTGTGTTTGCTGTATGCTAAGAAGAGGGCACCATGCCCCGTTTGCAACAACAGCAGCTCTGGAAGCTGTCCCACCTCTCGGCCTGGCTGGACTTCTCCTGAGTTTCAGGTGGTCTCCCACAGAAGACCCTCATCTGTTTTACAACCACCGTGACAGACAGACGGAGAGGTGTGAAGCTTTTCCATCAAGGACTGAGACGTGAAACTCCTAAAAGGCCCCTCTGCTCCTTCCAAGGACTGGGACTGAAACCCCCAGCCCGGGGGAGGTGTGTGGGGAGGCAAGCTGACCTAAACGAGATGTTTGCCTGCAAGTTGTGACCACTGAACCAAGAAAACAATGGCTCTCATTTACTGCTGAGAACATGGACTACCTGTTACATCTGTTCCCTATTGTATCTGTTTCCCCCCCTCACAATTTTCAGTAACGAAACCCTCTGAGTTAGCTAGAGCCTTTGAGATCTCCCCAGCGTAGCAGGCGGACCCTCGGCTGGACTGCACCAAAGGACTTCGTCTCTGCGTTGGTAGCTATATCCGCTCTCTCTCTCTCTCTCTCTCTTCTGTCTCTTTCTCTCTCTTTTCCTCTCCCTTAATCCCTCTATCGCATTTTTTGCTGTGGTTATTTCAATAAAATTGCATTTGATTTGATTATCACTGCAAACCCCCTTGTACCGTGTTGGTGTTTTGCACTCTGAGATCATTCCTACGAACCATCAGGTCATCTGTCCACTAGGACGGACCCTGACACCAGGTTGCTCCAACCCCATCCAACCTGGCCTTGGACACTTCCAGGGATGGGGCAGCCACAGCTTCTCTGGGAATTCCTTGGCCTCACCACCCTCCCAGCTCTACCAGATGTTCTTTCCTCCCTTGTCCATCTCAATTTCCTTTTGTCCCATTCTTCAGGGGAGATGAAATTCCTTCATTAATGTCCCTGATTTCAACCCAGAATTTTCATTTTGGAGATTAAAAAAGCTTCCGCTGAGGTTTTAATTTTCATTTTTGCTCCTGGTTAATGGAAATTTGGACATATCCATCCCTCAAGGTCTCCTGAGGTTCTTTCTCCAATATTTTGGATGCCTCAGAAGTCTCTGTGGTGCCTCCAAAATATGCAGGAAATCAGCACCATCCCTGAAGCAACAGCTGAAGGAGACACAGCGAGGCCAAAATGTATTTATTGTTTTAATTTAAATCTCATCAGACTTTATCAGTTTTACCCCTTGCGCACCTCCTTCCATTCTCCACCTCCTTACACAACCCTCTGCAGCATCTCCAGGGTTGTGTGATCCACCTGGAAATGTTCCAAGGGTTTGACACAGCTCCTCATGTCCATCCCACATCACGGATTCATTACTGTTATTTTTCCCTCAATATTTTGCCTCTCCTAAAAGATTCTGGTCCAAGAATCTCTAAAATTTCCCTTCGCAGTGCGTTGTTTCTGTGGATCTAGATGTTCAGAGAGCTGAGTCACAGTTCTCTGGCAAGACGTGGCCTGCTTAGCCTGAAGTTATTTTTTGTTAGTTTTTGTAGGCAGGGAATGTGAACAAATGAGGGATGAAGTCAGTTTTCCCACTTGCCAGCCATTTGTTGCCTGGGATCATTTCAGCACTTCCATCCTTGGTGTGTTCTGCGTGCTTCCCATTTTAGTCTTGGAGGCAGCAGATTCCTTTTTTTTATCAGGGGAAGTTATTCAAAAGCCTGGAAACTGTGGATGAAGAAACAAACTGGGCATTCCTGGAGGATTGTGATATAGCCCATTTTTTGAGCAAATTCTAAAACTTTAATCATTTTTCTTATGTTGTCACTGAAGTAGTTTTGTTAAAAATTGAGGTTATTACTGACTAATCATTTTTTACTTCGGTCTCATTTTGATTAAATCAAGAAAAGACAGGTTGGAACTTTTAAAACTACACCTATTTAAGAAACTGAAGTTTCACTGAATGTGGAAAATTATCTGGTTTTGGTAAGTCAATCCAGAGGCTCATGCAGCTGAACATTCCTGAACACTCCTCATGGCTATTCCTGGGTTTTTAGCTCCCTAACCTGATGGTGCAACGTGCCCACATCTCATAAAACATAAGTGAGAAGTTTTCATGCTTGTTGAGCATAAAAAATGTCCTGGTAATGAAGCTGCTGTTTCTGAGATCATAGAATAATGGAATTATAGAATCATGGAATGGTTTGGATTGAAGACGACGTAAAAGATCATCTCATCTACCCCCTGCCATGGGCAGGAACACCTTTCACTGTCCCAGGTTGGTCCAAACCCCGTCCAACCTGGCCTTGGACACTTCCAGGGATGGGGCAGCCACAGCTTCTCTGGCCACCCTGTGCCTTGCTACCCTCCAGGTAAAGAATTTCTTCCAACATCCCATCTAAACCTCCCCTTCTTGCCGTTTAAAACCATTCCCATCACCAATAAATTGTCCATTTGAGAGACATTTTCTCCGGACACTGATTTTCTCTTTATGCACCCCAGTTCCATTTTAGAAAATGAGAAATTTGTGTTCCTACACATAAAATATGACCAGTCTCAACACTGGATGGTTTTCACTTCTTTACCTGCACTGATTTTTCCTTCTGGCTTCTGCAGCACTCAGCCCGGCAGCCAAGGACTGATACTTGTTAAAATGGTTTTGTCTGCTTATTCTGTTCCTCAAGGGCTGTTGAGGTTTTGAGAGATTTGTTTGAGCTCTGGGTCAAGCACAGGCACAACCCAGGAGGGTGGGGAGGAGATGCCAGGGGAGTGGAGAGAAAAGCTCCACTCTTTTGGAAAGAATCAGTCATTAGGTCCACAAAAACATTTTTGCCTAAAGGATCCACTGAAAACAAAGTGTTGCAAGATAATGATGGGCTCTGCCCAGAGATAATTAATCTGCAGATGGAAACATCCATTCACGTGTGCTCTCTTTATCCATCTGGCAGTTCATTATTTTTACAAAGGCCATTCAAGTCAAGAAAGGAATTCTGCTGCTTTCCAGGCACAGATAACAATTCCCTGTGCTTTTCCTGGGGTTCCTGGCAAATTCTCCTTGCACAGATTGCTCCGCTCAGCAGTGACATGGCCAACAAGGAGCAAAAGCCACCTTTTAATGCTGTGAAGGTTTTTACTTTATTCTCATCTATTTGAAGAATGAAAAAAAAACTGCTTGAATTTTTCCTTCCAGCTGTCCACGGTGCAGAATCTCCCCAGGTTGCCACAGGAATAAATTCATTAACTGTTTCTCTAATGATGGCAGCTGAATATTTTAATGCAGTTAATTTTAATCAGTTTTTTAAGTCCACAGTAAAACCTCTGCAATTACCCTCAGGGCCAACAAGTGCTCAGTGAACCATGGGGTGGATTCAACTCCTTTCTCTGGATAAAGCAAATCCATCTCTCCAGAAGAAAAGCAAGACACACTGAGGTTTCTGCCTGTTGGTGCTGTTCTGCTGTGCATGGAAATGTGGGAATATTCACTGGAGTGAAGATGGGGATGAATCATCCTCATAATTTGCTGGGTACTTCTCACACCTGCAAAATCCCCTCTCCATCTCCACCTGCTGCAAACAGATCAGAATAAAAGGGAAGAACTTTGGTGATAAGATCTGGAAGAGCTCAATTCTACCTTGGAGTTGATAACTAATTACAGATAATATTTGATGAGAATCCTTGGGACAAGAAAATGGCATTTTAGTCAGCAGAGGGCTCCCCACCCTGTAACAATAAACAATTTTCCTTGGTAATACTGGAAAAAAAATGCTACTGGAATTAGAAATCTGTGGAAGATTTCAGGACTCAATTGTTTTCTTCACTTCTATCCACCAGTTCAAAGAGCTGAAAGAAAATCCAGGGTCTGCTGCAGTTCTGAGGTGGAATTTTGAACCACAACAGGGAATTCAATAAACTCAGTTATCACTTTCATTTTTTCTTTTCCCACTTTTTTTGTTGCCTGTTTCAAGCAAACATCCTCCAGGATTGTGTTTTCCTTGGTATCAGACAAAATTATGCATTTTCAAATGCGCAGACCCCAAAACTTTGAGCTTATTTAACCTGTTGGGTGGAGGGGACAGGAAAAGTTTCTTCCAACATTTTTGGTGATGAACCAAAACTTATTTCTCAGTAGACAAGGGGTTTCAGGACAAGCTTTCCACCCCAAGGATCATGGAATTATGGAATGGTTTGGAAGAGACCTTCAAGACCATCTAACTCCTTCCGTAGACCAGCATGCTCCAACCTGGTCTTGAACACTTCCAGTGTTTTGGGGCAGCAAAAACTTCTCTGGGAAACCTGTGCCAGGGCCTCACCACCCTCACAGGGAGGAATTTCTTTGGTATTCTTTGAAATTTCTTTGGAAATCCTTTCTCCCCATTCTCTCCTCCACGCAGGACTTGAGTGAGGTTACTTGGAACCATAACGCGCACCAATGAGTAATAAATGATATTTAGCTCTAAAAAATACAGATGTTCCTGGTTCCAAGGTTCTGGTGCATCATCGTCTCTGCAAGTGGTACCAAGTCCTTCTGGAATCTTCCACCTGGAAGTGGCTCTGAGTAATCCTCCCACAGCACTGTCAGAGTTTGCATAAGGGAAATAAACAAAGATCCAGCCTCTCCCCTGCTGGCTGGTATCTGGATTTCAGATCCAAAAGAAGAAACTGGGATCATCAAGAACAAACTGGGATCATGAGAGGGAAGTTATTTAGATATTTTTCACAGGGGCACTGCTGCTGCTCCCTCAGTGAAGGTGCACGGAGCCAAATTTTGGAGAGACAAAAGAATCCAGATGGTATCTGGATTTTAGATAAAGGGATAACTTTTCAGGATGTTTTACTTTCCAGTCAGAGGTATTGGTTCCTTTCAGGGTCTGAGAGGTGTCAGGATAAATTTGTACACAGATATTGGTTGCTTCATCATCTTCTGGATTTCTTTTTCCCCCCTCTGATTTCCAGAGGTTCTTTCAGGAGAGATGGATCACTTGGGGTGATGGAAATGATGTCTGTGAGGGGAAGAAAGAGCAGCTGCCACCAGCAAAGGAAATAAAGCCAAGGAAGTCTCTAAATTCTGGATAAAGACACAACCTGGTTGCCTCAGCTTTTTTTCCTTGATGCAGGGGAAATTTGCTGCTTGACTTTTCTGATTCTCATCCTGCTGAGAGCAGGTAACAAAGAACAAGCAGAATTTTAAGGGATCCTGATCATAGAGAATGGGTTGGATTGGAAGGGATCTCCAAGATCATCCCATTCCAACCCCTTTCCATGGGCAGGGACCCCTTCCACTATCCCAAGTTGATCCAAGCCACATCCAGCCTGGCCTTGAATGGTTCCAGGGTTGGGGCAGCCACAGCTTCTCTGGGATTTCTACTCCAGGGCCTCCCCACGCTCACAGGGAAGAATTTCTTCCTAATATCCCATCTAAATCCACTCAGTATCTCTCTCCAGTACTCCTTGTTCATCAACAGCAGCTCAGCAGCATCATAACTCCCTGTCTGCACAGGCAGAGGTGATTTGTGTTTATATTTTGTACATGTATGTACAAAGAAATCCTCCTCTCCTGGAGAAAAGCAAAGGGAATAACAATGGGTGAAAGCCAAGAGGATAAAATCAAATATTCCTCGAGGACACTGAATTTCTAAGTTTTCTTCAGTGTAACACCTCTGATTTTTACTTTTCTTGAAGTTCCTTCCTGTATTGTAAGGTGAGGGATCCCAGTTTTACGGAAGCTGAGCTCCATAAATGATTTGTTGGACGTTGGGGTGCCAGGAAACAGCTAAAACCCAACAATTAACCCTCACTCCTGCAGGGTGTGGGATGGTTTAAATGAGCTATAGGTGGGGGAGATTAATTAGTAAGATGTAAGAGACTTATTGGCGCAAACCTAATTGCATGGAAGGAGATGGAGTCAGGAAATTTCCTTATGGAAAACATGAACACACACTCTGAAATCCATTGATGTTCATAAGAATGTGCTGCTTTTTTTTTTTTTTTTCCTCAGGATCATGGGACCAGACCACTCAAAATATCTTATTTTAATTGCTTGCAAGGTGACACAGTGATCACAAATTGTGACCCTCGCATTTTAAAGACATAATTTGGAGGGAAAAAATAATTCCAGTGCATTGTTCCACAAGGAGTATATAGGGAGTGTACACCAGTTTATCCCACTTTACTGGCCCTCTGATCCGCGTGTGTCCTTAAAAAGCCACAGTAAAAGCTGGAAAAGAACTTTAAAGTAACACAGTTGTTATAGAGTGGATTTTCAGTGTATTAAAGCGTGAAATCCCACTCTGTTTTTATGGAGAGCTGTAAATAAGTCAACAAGATTTAGGCTACACCTTTGGAATTTGCTCAGTGGTCATTGGTAATTCCAGCCTGTGGCTGGCTGAAAAATTCACAGTATTTCTTACCAGATATCAGAAACCTTTTTCCAGAAAACCCCTGTTTGGAGCTTCCTTTATTTCAATTCATTGTGCAAGATTTCATTAGGCTCAAAAAATGCTTTTATTTTTTAGCCTGGTTCTCTTCAGCTCCCCTTTGGCTGGGAAAAGAGAGCAAAAGAAAGACCTGTGAGCTTTTAGTCAGTCAGGAGAGGAGTTATTTTATAAATTGAACCTGAACTGATGAGTTTGGGGCATGAGGGAAATTATTTCTCCTTTGAATATTGTTCCAGCCATTCTTTTCTTCTTTTTTTTTATTTCCTTTTTTTAAAATTTCCTTTTTTTTCCCCCAGGTGATCTCTCTGTTGTAAACGTTAAGGTCTCCTCTTCCAGCTGAACCTTGTGAGAGCTAAAATAATATGCAAACCTCGAATGCTGAGCTATTCCAACTCCAGGGTTATTCAGGCAGGAAAATCCTTCCCCAGCCTGAGTGGCTCAGCTGATTAAAAACTCCAAGTTCAGAGCATTTCACACACAGAGAGAACATCAGAAAATCAATGCTGGATTTATTGACTTTCCCTTTGGTTATTACCATTGTTTGCTAATTCCACAACAATTTTCCTGTCTTTTTTAATCAGAATCTCCTTCTCATCCCCCTCTGTGAGGGGCTGCTCTTTTATTGCTATTTTGGAGCTGCCTGGGCATCCCATTTCAGCCTGGCCTCAGGAAAGCAGGAGGTCAGAGAAGAATCACCCATTTTGCATTTTGAGACTGAGCTCTAGGCGGGATATTAAATCCAATTCTTTCCCTTCAGCTTCCTGAAAATGTTGTATTTTCCTTACTTTTTTTTAATGATGCACAAGACATTTATTTTCTTTACCTTTCCCCCCTCATAATTACTCTAACCAACACTTTCAGTTCCAAGCACAGAGCATCTACATTTGATTTCTTTTCTCAGGAACAAGTATATCAAATAAAAAATTCAACATAATCACCACTCCAATTTTCTTCCTTTTTTATTTTTTTGTGAAGGAAGATGATTTTTCCTGGAGAAGGAGATAAGAAAACAAAGCACTAAAGTGGATTTTGTCCATGTTTTTAAAGGATTTTTGAGCACTAAATACAATGGTTCCTAATGTGTTTTAATATCTATATTTTTACAGATAAACTCAGACAAGTAGGAGCAATGCATCCTCCTGGCATAGATATGGGATATGTTATTATTCCAGCTTTCCAGTGGGAAATAAAGACCCACATGGGAAGCTGCAATAAAGACAGGACTCGAGTCACGTTGCCTGAACAATACCAAAGTGGTATTTTTAGCTTTTTATTCTTTCTAATCAGTGACTAATCCAGTTTTCTTTCTTTATTTTTCTTCTTCTGGGAGCAAAATTCCAGCCACTGGTGGACAAATTGATGTCTGATCATCCTTAATCTGCAAAATTAAAAGCTTCATGATTAAATAATGCCGTTTCTTTTGAAGACTGCACACCCACCACTTCACTTTGGTGGTCTCTCTCAGACCCTCTGAGCATAAACCCAGCTAAGCCCATGGTTCTATCACAGATAATCCCTTAAGGAGATTTCTGCATTGTTCTATTTAATTAACAAGGATGTCTAATACATCATTATTGTATTTCCTGAATTTTACAAAGAATTAGGATTTTCTAAGACAAGGACAATTAGTGTCTGCAAGAAATACAGATCCTCAAAGCTTCTCAAAGCACATTTCCTTGGGTTATTGTAGCTCTAAATGTTCTTTTTTAAAATTGTTCCAATCTCTTCCCACCTTTTTGTGCTACCCAGATCCAACAACCCCCTGGAAAATGGGACATCCACAACTTCTCTGGGAAACTTGTGCCAGGCCCTCACCACGCTCAGGATAAATAATTTATTCCCAATATCCCACCTAAACTTGTTCCCTTTCAGCTGGAAGCCATTCCTGTCATCCTGTCACCAATAATGACTGGATTTCAGGTGGCACTTAATGGCTGATATTTCTGTTTTCCCTGGAAAATCAGGATGAATTAATGTCTGTTCACCACCACGGGGCTGTTGGGAAGGTCCGATGAGGTAGGAGCCAGCAGCCAAACAGGAATCAGGAATGTGGGAAATTTTCCTGAATATATTTGAGGAACTGATCCAACCTTTCCTTTCAAAAATTTTGATTCCTGCTGACAAACTGAGTTTCAGAATTCCCGCAGAAATTTGGCCAGAAGTTGTTCCCTTCTTTGACTCCTGATCCAAGAGCTCATTGTTCATATGATTCCTGGGACAGTATTCCTGGAAGTGAAAGGGTATTTCCCCATTTTTCCTCTTCCAACTCTGTTACCATAGAGAAAATAATTATCTTGGGCCAGGAGAAATCATGGAATGCCCTTAATGGCTTTGTCTTGTGCTTGTTCCAGTTTGGCATGAAGCCAAACAGTCCAGGAAACACCAAAATCCCCAAAATACCGGGAGGAACCATCTCCAGGTACGTGAGAAAAGTTATCCAGATATTTTCTTCCCTCTATTAGCACACCAATAAGCCAGACAATATCCTCAAGTGTTGAAATTACATTTTCTATGCAGCTAAATTATAAAAATGTTGATGATTTTTGGTCTGTAACCATATCTGTCTTCTGGCACATTTCAGGCTCATGCTCTTCCAAAGTCAGTTTAAATCCTTCAACATCTTTGGCACTGATTTCTTCAGCTGATATAAGAAATTATTTCATGAGCAATCAGGGTCCTGCTAACAGGCCAATGTGGTTATTGGGATTTTAAAATCAAAGCCACGCTAAATTCTTAGAAACATTAAAAAGGAAATAAAAGGAAAATATTAAAACAAAAGATTTAAAACCCAAATAATTCTATAGCCTCAACCTTGTGTATTTAGATATGGAAAGATTGGTGCTCAGAATGTTTGGATATTCATTTTCTTGCTCCTAGAGGAGTAAGAAAACCTCAAATGGGTCCACAAGGAAAGAAAGAGAAGGAAAAAAAGGTGATTTTCTGACTTTTTGATGCTGGAAACACCTCAGATATTTGTGCCTCAAACTACCCCAGAGGAAGGTGCTGATGTGATGAACAAGCAGAGCAAGGCAAGGATATAAAGCCAGGAAAAACTCAGAGATGTTTAAGATGTTTGAAGACCGACAGAAAATGACTGCTCGTCATTTTCTGCTTTTTCTGCAATTTCCTTTTTGATTTTTGTGCTTTCCCAGGCTTGGCTTTCCCAGCGACTCCCTCAGCATTTTCTGGTTGAGGGGAGTTGTTTTCCTGAGCTGTCAGAGGCTGATGGATCCCTCTGCATGCCCACAGCCTTTTAATCTAGCGTTTATTTGATTACCTGTTTACCTGAAATTTATCTGCTCCAGAAGCATCACTCCTGAGATCTCATTAATCACCTCTGGATAATGCAGCAGGCAGGAATTCATCTGGCAATATCCTAAACTGAGGGAAATCTTCCTTCCTTGTGTATGTTCCTGGAAACACCTCCCTTTTGGATGACTAAGAGCTGCAAAATGAAAAGGAACTGACAAGGAAACCATTCATGTAAAATTCCCTAAATCATCTTTGGGGGACAAATAATTCTGTGTCAGTGACATGGCCAGAAATACTTTTCCTAAGGAAATATTTTGGAAGTGTGTTCCTGTGAACCTGGGAAGTTTTCCATTTATTCCTAGAATCCCAGGAGTGGTTTAGGTTGGAAGGGACCTTAAAGATCACCTCCATTCCCATGGGCAGGAACACCTTCCACTAGACCAAGTTGCTCCAAGCCCCATCCAACCTGGTCTTGGGTATTTCCTGGATAATGGAATGATTGAGCTACACCAAGATGGATGAGACCTTAAAAAATTTGATTTTCCTCCAAAGTCAGCCCTGATTGGAGAAGGAGATTGGAGCAGGGATCTCCTACACACCCAAATCGTACCTGTAATGGAGATACCAGGTGCCTTCAGTTTGTGTTTGAATGAATTTTGGCTTTGTATTCATTCCCAGCTTCCAATACCCCTTGTGCTCTCCCAGAATAATCTTCACAAGCACTGGGATCTGCTTCCATATTTATAAAAATAATCATAGAATCATTAAGGTTGGAAAACACTTCCAAGATCATCAAATCCAACCTTCAACCCAATCCCACCACTCCAACTAAGCCATATCACAAAGTGACACATCTATTCCCTTTTTGGAACTCTTAAAGAGATTGTGACATCAACTCTTCCCTGTTCCAGAGTTTAACCACTCTTTCAGTGAGGAAATTTTTCCTACTATCCAACCTGAACCTCCTTTGGTGCAACTTGAGACCCTTTCCCCTTTTCAGCTCCCTTCCCTTCCCTTCCCTTCCCTTCCCTTCCCTTCCCTTCCCTTCCCTTCCCTTCCCTTCCCTTCCCTTCCCTTCCCTTCCCTTCCCTTCCCTTCCCTTCCCTTCCCTTCCCTTCCCTTCCCTTCCCTTCCCTTCCCTTCCCTTCCCTTCCCTTTTTCCTGTTGTTCTCAATTAAAGAACAGCTGGGAAAAGCTGGAATGGGAATTTCAATATCTGTTTCTTTGCTAAGACACTTTCAGAGACAAAACTCACCCAAAACCAAACTTCAGGTTTTGCCCATTTTTCATGGTTTAACCCCAACCAGCAATTCAGTCCCACACATTGCCCAGCCCTGGTGGGATCAGGGGAGAGTTTGAAGGGTAAAAGTGGGAAAATTTGGTGAGTTTGTAACTAAACTCATGGACAACAACCAAAACATCCCTGTTTATTACATCTGCTTCCAGGAGAAATCTAAAATTCAGCTATGACAAAGAACATTATCTGAGTCAAAACCAGCTACTATTTCCAAATGCTCTGTCCACCAGTAAACCCTCTCTTTTTTTTCTTTCTGCTTCTATCGATAAGTGAATTTTGAATTTCCTTTTTTTTTTTTTTTTGTTTTCCTCCTATTTTGTCATGATTCATCCTTTTGTAGGTGTGAAAAGGAGCACTATGCACTGCTGGGAGATATAATTTGTGACTCATGGAACCGTGGGCTCTCTGCTTTTGGAGTGATAATTAAAAGGAGGGGGTTGGAGCTGCCAGAGGGTTAGGGAAATGTGAGGTTGTAATAAAGAGCCTTATCCTTCCATTTAGCAACGGACTGGTGGAGCAAAACAAGTCTGGATACATGAGAAACCTGGTGGAACTAAAGATAAAATTTGAACTTTTCCTGCTTCTCCGTGGGTTTTGCTGCCTTCTCTCAGGTTGCTCAATTACACACAGTAATTAACTCAGCAAATCCTGAAAGTGCCAGAAAGAGAATCTGAAATAGGAGAAATGCACTAGAGTTCCAGAAAAAACTCTTTCAGACACTCTCCATATTGGAAATCCAGCCAAGGGCTGACTGGAATGGGGACTCCCATTCCCAGCAAAAATATCCCAGACTGGTGGAGTGAATATCAGTGGGTTTGTTCCAGAAACTGTTCTCAAGGTCCTTCCCAAAACAAAGTGGTTGGATCTTCTTGGCAACACAGGGAGGATTTTCTCTTTTTCTGGTGCTTCTCTTTTCTTGGCAGAATCCTGATCTCTGGAAAGAACAGCAAAAAATTCACAGAAATGGAAATTCAGATAACACAGAGATTCAGAGATGCCTCCGAGCCTCGTTGGCTCCCACTAATTGTGCTTTCCTTGGAAGGAAGACAGGAATGAAGGGATGCATCTCAAGCTCTGGCAGCTGAGTTCAGGCTGCTCTTCACATTATCCCTTTTTATTTTTTGTTAAATTTGCTTTTTGATGTTGTGTGCTGGGGATTTTCCCTGTTACTCACCAGGAAATGACTTTGACTTTCCTTCCTGAAGCAAAAGAAGTGTGGCCCAGTGGTTTGGATAATTTCCTGGGATCCAGGGAATATCCAAATAATATCCAGGAAATATAGGATCTCTTCCCTGCTCTGGTACAAAAGTCCTCAGTAGTTCCAAACCCTTCTAAAGGAAAGTCACAGCACCAAATCTGAGGATCAGTTGGGATCAGCAGTTGAGGAATCCCAGCTTTTTAAAAGAATTTCTTTGTAGAGAGATCATGGAAAGGCTTGGGCAGTTCTAGGATGTGATTCCTTTGGAATAAAACATAATCACATTAAACATTATACGGTGACAGCTCTGCCAGGGACAGTGACAAATGTCCATCTGCATGTTCCAGCAGAACATTCCTTGAGGAATTCCTTTTTAAGCTCAAAACCCACCTTCTGAGGGAAATCACACCTGTCTTTGGCCTTGGTTTTTGTCTCCAGGTGATATTTGATGCCACTGATCTTTGATGTCACTGATCTTTTCAATTCCAAGATATTTTATAAACTCAGATGTTCATCCTGGTGGGATTCTTGGGGTTGTCCTGTGCAGGGCCAGTATTCGGACTCCATGATCCATGTGGGTCCCTTCCAAGTGAGAATATTCTGTGATTCTCTGAACCTCACGCTCAGCTCTTGACCTGTGATGAAAGCAGCCAGTTGTCATCAAAACAGACACATCCTACCCCAAACTGGGGCATTTTGGGAGAGGAGGTGTCCCACAGAGTCCATAAAACCTGCTCTGATCCCATTGGTGGTATGTGAAAATTCCTCAGATATCACAGAATCATAAAATACCCTGAATTGGAAGCGACCACAAGGATCATCTACCTGATGTAGGTAGAAGTTCATAGCTGAAAATTCTTGGCTAAGAAGAAAAATCTTTCCTGCTTCAGAGCACCCTGGAGAGTGGAAAAGGTCTGAAAAAAAACCCCAAACCCACAATTTTTTCCAACTTTTGGCCTTTCATTACTCACTTAGGTCTTCTAAAGATTTGTGGTGGGTTGATACTGGATGGATGCCAGGTGCCCACCAAGGTGCTCTATCAACTGGACAAGGAAGAGAAAATAGAATAAAATATAATAATTACAGATATATATAAATATGATAAAATATAAAAAATTATATATATAATAAAATATAATCAATAATATAATAAAATATAATGAAAAGATTGTGAGTTGAGATAAGGACAGGGAGAGATTACTCACAGGCTCCTATCACTGCCAGACTCTGCTCTGAAAAATTAATTTAATTTGTTATCAAACAAAAACATTGGGACAATGCTCTCAGGCACACAATAGGATTCTTAGAGCTCTTCTGTGCAGGCCAAGAGTTGGACTTTGATGATCCTTGTTGGTCCCTCCCAACTCAGGATATTCTGTAATTCTGTGAAAATCAGGGTAGGTTAATGAGCAGATAAAACCAAATCCTAAAGCGCCTTCCCCCAGCCCTCTCATCTCTCTGGGCTCAATTTCAATCCCGATTTTTCTACCTCCTCCCACGGAGTATTGCAAAGGGACAAGGAATGGGAATTGTGGTCAATTCATGGTGTCTGTGCTGCTCCTTCCTCCCAGGGCTTGGACTCCTCACAGTCTTCCCCTGCTCCATCATGGGATCCTTCCCACAGGAGAAGGTCCTCTACAAACGCGTCCAATGTGGTCCTTTCCCACAGTTCTGCACAAACTGATCCAGTGTTGATCCTTTCCATGGATTCCCTTCAAGAAAAGGCTGATCCAATGTGGATCCCTCCAATGGGGTCAGTCCTTTGGAAAGAGGCTGCTCCAGCTTGTTCAGCCTGGGTTCCTCGTGGGATCACAAGTCCTGCCAGGAAACCTGCTCCTGTTTGGGCTTCTCTCTCTCCTGCCAGGACCCTGCTCCAGCTCTGGATTCCCATGGGATCCCAGCATCCTTTGTGCATCCTCCTGCTCCAGTGTGGGATCCTCACAGCTTACAGGGGAATCTCTTTTCCCCAGGAGCTGCCGGGGCACAGCTGCCTCACCCTGGGCTCCATCATTCCAACCCAAGACATCCCATATTTCTGTGATCTCAAATGGGCCAGCAATAAGGAAATCTCCAGAAATGAAGAGTCAAACCCATTGGAATGGGAAGTTTCTTTGGATCAATATGAAAATTCCTGGCTTTTAATTACTCTGTTTAAAAGATGACACACATGTTGCGACTTTCAACCCAAGCTGATGCACTTTAAAGAAGTAAGAACATCCATAAAAAGATCAAATTCTTCTCTGATCAGAGCACCCAAAAATTGCATCAGCTAAGAAAAAGTGTTTCAAGCTCATTTTAATGTTGCAGCTCCCAGGAAAATGAATTAGAGCCTGAAATTAATGCTTGGCTGGGGCTTTGCAACCAGCTCCAGATACTCGGCTCAGATACCAGGATGACAAATGGGATCTAAAATACCTTGAAAGAGATGAGCCATGCAGGCAGAATATCCTGATATATCTGGAATTTGGCTCCTTGGCACCTTTGCTCTAAAAGACTCAAGAAGAGAGAGTGGATTTTCTTCCTACTAAATAGACTGAGCTCCTGTAAAACCTTCAGATGCTGTTTCAGAGTCACCCAGGATATCATGGAATGATTGAGGCTGGAAAAGTCTTGGGACTCTAGCTGGTCAGAGTGACCCTGAGATATGTCAGAAAGTCTCTTTTCCCAGCCCAGCGGTTGAAGAAGGAGTCAGGGCTCTTCATTTCTCGGTCTCAAGGTTGTTTATTGTATCTTATCTATAAAATTCTTTCTCCTGTCCTGCCGAGGTCTGCTCAGCAAGACAATCAGAGGCACTCTGCCTGCCCCCGGGGCAGTGTTATCTCTTCATACTAAAAACTACTAACTGTATAATATTTACAATTATTTTCGAATACCTATCACCTATGTTAGACAGTGAGCTTCTACTCTAAACCAATCTAAAAGCACCAACATTACCCAGAAGATGGAGGCCAAGAAGAAGGAGAAAGGCTGAACAGCCCCAGATTCCTCCATCTTGCCCCTTGAACCCCCATTCTAAAAACCCCAAAAAATCTATTTTTCACCCTGTGGTAAATTCACGGTCATTCTACTTAAACTTTCGTGGCTTGTATTTCTTCATTAAAGGTTGGTAATTTTTTCCAAGGGGTAAATCAGAGGCACAGGGGTCTTGGGCTCTGTGCCAAGGTCTCTGAGCCCCCTGGGCAGGAGCTCGAGTCCTCCAGGGCAACCAGAGGAATTTCCTGGGTTATGACAGAAAAGACCTCCAGGACTGAGTCCAACCTGTGACTGATCCTCACCTTGTCACCCAGCCCAGGGCACTGAGTGCCACGTCCAGGAGTTCCTTGGACACCTCCAGGGATGGGGACTGCAAACTTCCCTGGGCAGCCCCTTCCAATGCTTGACCACCCTTTTCATGAAGAAATTCCTTCTGATATCCAACATGAATCTCCACCCATGCAACCTGAGGCTGTTTCCCTTGTTCCCTGGGATCAGAGCCTGATTCCCACCTGGATCCACCTCCTGCCAAGGAGTTGTGCAGACCCAGAAGGTCCCTCCTGAGCCTCCTTTTCTGCAGGCTGAGCCCCTTTCCCAGCTCCCTCGGCTGCTCCTGGTGCTCCTGACCTTTTCCCAGTTCCATTCCCTTCTCTGGACATTCTCCAACCCCTCAATGTCCTTCTTGTCATGAGGGGCCCAGAGCTGGACACATGACCGGAGCTGTGACCTCAGCAGTGCCCAGCACAGAGGGACAATCCCTGCCCTGGTCCTGTGGCTCCACATTGGTGACAAAAGCCAGATGCCACTGGGGGCTGGAACTCAATGATATTTAAGGTCCCTTCCTACCCAAACCATTCCCTGATTCCATGATTGTCTCAATCAGGGAGAAGAAATGCATCTCACCATCCAAGAGTAATGATTGATTATGAATTAATAAATTTCCCTGTCTGAATTTCAGGTTTCTGTCCCTCAGGCAAGCCAACCCAGCTAGAGTTCCTGCTCCCTTTTACATCAGTGCTGTTCAGGGTAGGAAAATTCTTTCAGAAAACTCAGTAAAAGGGTTTTTTCTCAGTGGAATAGGGATAAGACAGACATTGTGGAGGCACAGTGGGAAAGCAGAGGGATCTGAAAACTTCCAGCCAGTCCCAGGAGGGAATGGGCAGGAGGGACCCAATCCATGTAAGAAAATTAAAATTGCTTAAGGAGCATTCCTTGGGGCCTCTGCCAGCTGGCACAGAGTGATATTATTTCCCATTATTAAACTCTTCTGCTTTCCCAAATGAGGAAAATACCGGGAATGATCTCTGACCCATACTCACTCCTGACCCATGATTGATAAGAGCACAGGGGGATGAGTTTTTTGGCTTGAGCTTTTCTAACAGAACAATGGCACTGAAATGAGCATCCGAAACTCTTCACAGGACTGTTTAATTTATTGATAAACATATATGACCAGTGTTTAGCCCTTTTTCATGATGGGATTTGACCCCACTCAGGAAAGAGTAAGAGTTTTTTCTCTCTTTTTTCTCTCTTCCTCCTGCTCTATTTTAACCTCATTGTTCAGGAAGAGGAACCTCCAAGGTGTGTGAGCATGTGGGAAATGAGAACCCCACTCCTTTAAAAACTTGGGAAATAAGACTGACTGAAGCTGCTGGTGGAAAGCTGGGCCAAACTGAATCATTTTCTGCTGCCTGTGTGTCAAAGACTCAGTTTTAATTCAACAGCAGGAATTCCACGCTCCCACTCTGACTCCAATCCCATTTTGGTTGGTCCTGACTGGTCCATAACCTGCTCCTGTTTAATGGGAAGAAATCAATAAAGCAGGATCAGAGAGGCTTTTGCCTGTTTTTGTAGGGAATTCATTAACTCCTAACACTGCTGAAACACCTCAAACACCTCTAGTCCTCCACCCCTCCTGATAGTTTTCCTCATAATAGCGGTGTCCTGTTTTGCTCCACGGGTCTTTGATTGGCACCTCCTTGGGAGGGGTCCTCTAATTCCTTGATCCTTTTCATTACAAGCAATTCTTTAGCCTGTAATTATTTTCGGCAGAAAATCTCTCCAGTCTACCTAACTCACTCATTTGGAGGAAAGTGGAAAGAACACAGCTAGGGATCAAATATCTTGGCATAAATTTTCCTCTCCACAGCTGTATTTCTGATCTATGTCACATCACAAACCTGGAGCCATTTGCACAGGGATTTGATCATTTTTAAGCTCATCTGTGGTATTTTTTATCATCTTAGACATTTTTTTAATTTCCAGACTTGTCTTTCTTACTTTTTTTGAAGCAAATCAAACCTGATACAGTGACAGAAATCATTGGAACAGACTTCCCAGGGGAGGTGTGGAATCACCATTCTGGAAGGGATTTAAAAGCCATGTGGCTGTGGCACTTGGGGACATGGTTCAGTGGTGGCCTTGGCAGTGCTGGGGGAATGATTTGACTTGATGACCTTTTCCAACCTAAATTTTCATTATTTTTCTTATATTTCTCAATGGAGTGAGGGACTATCATCGCATTACCTGTGGGAAAAGATAGCCTAGGAGGAAAAGGAGAATGAGAAAGGGACACAAATGCTTCAGAGCAGGGGAGGAATTTACTGAGGATTTATCACCAAGTTCTGAGTTACCAAATAATTTGTCTGTGCCTTGTTTTCCCTGCCTGCAAAGCAGGATAATTGTGCCAGCTTTTTAAAAGTTTTGGGACATGGAGATGGATAATCTGATTAAAAATCCTGACTGCACACTAATTAATAATCAAGGACAGGCTGGATGGGACTCTGAGCAACCTGGTCTAGTGGAAGGTGGCCCTGCCCATGGAAGGGTGTTGGAATGGGATGGTCTTGAATGTCTTACCTTCCGTCCTGTAATTTCATGATTCTCTTGCTCCCATGAAATAAAATCCACACTGTGCTCCAGCAATAAGCAGAATTTATAATGAAAACCAGAATTCCAAGTCTTCCTGAGAAACCCTGTTTTGTAGAATCATATTTTGATATCTGTTTCTGTTGTAACTGTTACAAAATTTGTTTTAAAACATTTGACAATTGACACTTCCTACCAAACAGAATTGCGATGCTTCAAACCTGCCTGATAACACTTACTTGGCTCTAATGTGAGGCATGAGAATAAATATTCCAATAAATAATTAAAGAAATGTCCTAATAAATAAAAACTGTGGTGTATTTTCAGTGGTGGGACCAGAAAAACATTGAAAGCAACCAGACTTTAACAGAGTGATGCTGCATTTAGCTCTTCTCATGTTCCCAATGCACAGAGGCTCAGATTTAACTCACCTGGTTTCAAGCACTGGAATAAAAATACCTATATTTTGGGGTTACTGGAATTCCATCCATGAATCCTGAGTTCCTTCCAGGGACAATTCAGCTCCTCAGTGGTTTGATTTGCCATCTGGAGGTTTCTCATTATTAATTTCAGCACAACCTGGTTAAATGCCGCTGGTAAAAGCCCAGATTTGGTCAGGATGCCTGTAAACTTCTGCTTGGTTAAAAATAAAATTCAGACATGAATCAACCGCTCTTGAACTCAGAAATAACAGCAGGACTGCATGGTGACAGTCACAACATGGGCTGAAGCTGGTCTTGGTAATGCTTTGCCAGATGGGTCATTAAAGTGATTGATGATGATTTCACATCATCAGAGCTAAATTAGTTGGGATATTAGAACTAATTGCCGGTCAGAATGAGCCAGGAACAATTAGCAAGAGACACTGATGGTTTCCAAGGGGATTTATCCTGCCATCAGCTCATGGTTTTCAAGTCTTTTGGCCCCTTGGTTGAGTGGCAGCCAAATTGAAGGCTGGGCAAAGAACCTACAGAAAATTCAGCATCACAGTGAAGGCCGGTGGTTAAATTTGCCCATATTGGTGGAGTTAATTTTCTCCTTCACTTGACTAGGCTGTGGAAAGCTTAGGAAACCACTGGTAAAGAGAAATGTGAGAGGGAAAAGGGATTTGTTGAGGATCGCAGAATCATGGAATGGTGTGGTTTGGAAGGGAACTTAAGGATTGCCCGGTTCCAACCCCCTGCCATGGGCAGGGACACCTCCCACAATCCCAGGTTACTCCAAGCCCTGTCCAGCCTGGCCTTGGACACTTCCAGAGATGAGGCAGCCACAGCTTGTCTGAAAAACTTGTACCAAGGCTTCCCCCTCTCACAGGAAAGAATTTCTCCCTAATATCCAATCCAATCTCCCTAATATCTAACCTGTATTCTTTAAGTTTAAAACCATCACCTCTTTCCCTGTCACACTGTCCCTTATCCAAAGTCCCTCTCCAGCTCTCTTGGAGACCCTTTAGGTACTGAAGGGGGGTCTAAGGTGTCCCTGGAGCCTTCTCTTCTCCAGACTAGACAAACTCAACTCTCTCAATCTGTCCTCATGGAAGAGGAGCCCTCTGATGATTGTTGTGGCACAAAAGATGTGCCATGAAAGCAGATGAGAACCTAGAAATAAACCTGGCACGTTACAGCTGGTGCCCTGCTGCCAATGGCTACCATAGCTCCAAATAATTTTTTTTAATAAATTTCCTCTGTGACAAAAAGATTTTGCCTCTGTTTTTCCAAATGAGAGGTTGTTCCAATCAGCTCCTCTTATTTTCTCTCCTGTATTCATGCACAGCTGGCTTAGACCTCTTTGTTCTTTTGACAGTGATGTCCTTTAGTCCAAACAGCCCCAATTCCTTGGCATTTCCCTCCTAGGTTTATTTACAGACAGCAGACAATCCATGACCAGCAATTTGTCCCCCTGCATGAACTGAGCACCCACAGTCACCTCTGCAGGTTCTCCTGCCCCTAAAACCCTCAATGTGTTGCACCAGTTCCTGGTGGGATTTGTTCTTTGGGATTGGAGCTGCACTTGATGTTTCCCATAAAGTTGTACTTGAAATGTGAATGATATAATTCTCTCTTTATTTCCTTCCAAAATATCAATGAACACTTGGCAGGGCCGCATTAATTACATGAGTGTGGCAAATTGTGAGTAAGTGGAGTGGAGGCATCTTGGCAGGAGCTCCACCAGACTCCCCCGACCCAAGTGAGTCAATAATTCTGGGTTGTTTAAGGCGTTAATTATTCTTCTTAACCGGATGAAGACACCAGAATTTTGTGGGATAATTCATGGGATTGACTCTGTTGATACAGGAAGTCAATCTTTATTGACTCCACGGTGATTTGGGGGTGATTCACCTGTGATTACTTGTGTTGCAGACAGGGAATGTTAAATGGGACAAATCTCTCCCTTTGGAATTTCATTCACATCCTTCAAACTTTCTTTTCCATCATTTTCTTCTGCCTTTCCTCCCCCCTCCATCCCTTGCTCTTCCTGCTGTTCCTGGTAGCTCGTGTTTTTAAATTTCTCCTCTTTCTCAATGCTGTTATCTCCAAGGTCATTTGTTTCCTCCATTTGTGAGAACAGGATCATCCTTCCTTGGGAAAATTCAGTGGAAAATTGTGTATGAACTTAAAAATTCCCCTGCTTTTTGCAACATAATGATTCATGAAAAAAATTAAGCAAAATCAATATCAGGAATTATTTCGGGTAAGTTTGCTTATAAACCTTTCCCAGACTTTTTTCTGTTGTTCTTTCTTTCCCCCAAGTCTTTTTCATTAATTGGAACTGTCTTGATCTCCTAGGAAAATATGGGAGAGAGGAACCAAGTGGAAGATCTTATTTTCTTCGTAAGGATACTTGTTTACACCACCTTAAATCACTTGGGGAGAAACACTGGAGAATTCAGGCAGTTTCCACTGCAGCTAAAATCATGGAATCACATTATTTAGGTTGGAAAAGACCTTTAGGATCATTGAGTCCAACCATTAACCCAACACTGGCTCGTGTTACTGCTGTTGATTGGAACATCCTTTTCCAATGGGAAGTTTCCAGACATAAAGATATAAATAAATTTATAACACATATTATATATTGTTATTATGCATTTATCGTGTATTTTAAATTTTTTCCCTTTCTTTCTCTTTTTCACCAATTTCTCCTCATTTCACTCCCAGTTAAAAGGATGTAAAAAAATAAAATAAAGGGGGAAAAGCAAAAAGAAATTAACTTCAAAATCTGTTTTTACCTGGAGTTGGGAAAAGGGAGTTCTGTTTGACCTTTGCTTTACAAGACAATGCAAACAAGAATTGTTTTAGAACTTTCTCAGGAAAACCACTGGGATTAAAAAAGTCAAGGTGTCTGCACTGGGGAGATCAGCTCCCATTTCCAGTTGCACCCTCTCCTAGAAATTTTTAATATTCCTTTAGGCACTGCTTTTTGTTTCTGCTTCCTTCACTTTTAGAAACATCTTTGCTCTTCCAGCTCAAGTTCAAAGTTCAAATCAGGCAATGGGGAAAAAAACACTCCAAAAGAAGATGAACTTCCAAGACAAAACACAGGCTCCTCACTAATGCATGGAATATATTTATTCCTTTATTGTTTTGTTTATTTCTCTGCCATTCTTTTTAATTAGAATAGCAATTGATTTTTCATTGCCAAGAATAACTACATTCCAATCAGCAGAATCTGGAATATTAAGTAGACTTAATTTTTTTATATGGAACCCATAACAATGTTAATATTAAAATGTCATCAGTCTCGCTGAGATACATAATGAGCATGAAATGAACAGATTTTTTTATCCCCTCCTTTTGTAGATCCAATTTAAATTACAAATGTTTCTGATAAAATTTGCTCAGACTAATTTGGATATCACAGACAATTATTTCCAGTTTGAGAAGGAAAAAAAAGCCACTCCAAAAGACCCACAAAAAAATTTGGAGAGGACTTTTAACTGAGCCTGATGAGTCTGACATGTTCCTTAACCTTGAGTCTGTCTAGAGTGGCAGTTTAAAAAAGTTAAATACTTCTCCCTTTAAAATTGCTTCTTTCTCTGGAAAGCAAATCCAGACTGAATCATTAAATCATGGAATGGTTTGGATTGGAAGGGGCCTTGAAGGTTATTTTCTTTCAACTTCTGCCATGGGCTGGGACACCTTCCATTATCCCAGGTTGCTCCAAGCACCATCCAGCCTGGTCTTGAATTTTTCCAGGGATGGGGCATCCACAGCTTCTCTGGGCAACCTCAGCCAGGGTTTCACCACCTTGGCAGGGAAGAATTCCTTCCCATTATCCAAACTAAACCTACTCTCTGTAAGTTGGAAGCCATTCCAAATAATCTCTCTCCATCTTTCTTGTCAGCCCCTTCAAGTACTGGGAGGCCACAATTAGGTCACCCTGGAGGGTGAAAATTCTCTCAATCTCTCAAAATCTCCCAAATTCTTTCAAAATCTCTCAAATTCTCCAGGTCTCTCAATATTTCCTCATAGGAGAGTTGCTCTGATCATCCTGGTGCCTCCTCTGGACTGGTTCCAGCAGCTCCAGGTCCTTCCTCTGCTGGGATCCAGGAATGGTGTGGTTTGGGAGGGAACTTAAATTTGGATGCAGCTCTGCAGGTGGAGTCTCACCTGAGAGGGGCAGAATCGCCCCTCAGCTGCTGCCCACCTTGCTTTGGATAAACTCAGGACACTTTTGGATTTCTGGGGTTGGATGGCTGGGTCATGTCCAGCCTCTCACCCAGCACCCCCAGGTCCTTCTCCCCAGGGCTGCTCCATCTGCTCATCCTCAGCCTGGATTGATCCTGGGGTTTGTCCCATCTAAGGTGCAGCACCAGCATTTGCTCTTCCTAAACCTTATGAAGGTGACTTTTCCAGCTTGTCCAGGTCCCTCTGGATTGCCTTGTCCTTCAGCTGTGCCACTTAGCCCTCTAAGTGACATCTGCAGCCCTTCCCTCATCCACTGATGCAACAACTCCATCCTAGAAGACCACAAGGTTGATTATCTTCATCAGTTTCTCCTCTCAGTATTCAAATTCCAGAAGAAGTTGTTCCAAGGGAGCTTAAATCCATTTCAGATTCCCCTTTGTCATATGCCTTGTTTACCATGGCACAACAGCAGCCACCAAGTGTTAATTAACAGTGTTTTTTGTGCTTTAAATTGACATCCTAATTCTACATAAATTAACTTTGATGTGCACACTCAGAATGCTTGGGATGAACTTTGCTGTTTTTCCTGATGTAAAAAAATGCATTTCCCACCAGGTTGTAAAAAACCCATAGCAACGGGGTTACCTCAGGTCTGCTCCACTGAAAATGTTTTTGTGAGCACACTGGGATGAAGGAATAGCACTTTTCCTGTGGATATGATTTTACCTCTGTAGAGTTCCTTATATCCATACAAATAATGCCTGAAAACAGGGAAAAAATCAGAACAAGGGTTTAAAAACATAATGAATATTTTCCTGCAGTGTGCACAGAGCATTAAATATTGCCCAGCTGTATTAATAATACTTTTAATTAAAGTGGATATTAAATTTTTTTCAAGGCAGGGTCTATCTTTTTATTACCTCATCATATAAACTCATTTATAAACCCTTATTATACACCCAGAACAATAAGGCCACTAATTCCTGGAATAAATAAGCTCTATTGGAAAGAGACTTTGGGGTTGTAGCCTCAGGTCATCCAAAGAATGTCACAATTAATGGAAAATTGGGAGAAGTGGGACAATTTCCTGCTGCTTCCTGTCTTTGGTGTGTTCCTCACTCACTGCAGGATTCACTTGGATTTAAAGGAAGACTGACTTGGGATCACCTGAGGTGGGATTTGTCCCATCTAACTGCAGATGTTGATGAAATGGGGGGGATGTGATTGATATTCCTGTTTCCAAAAGCATCATTCCCTGGAGAAAATGAGGTTCTCCATAAATCCCTGACAGGAGGGCGGAGGCAGAGGAGATCAGCATCTGCTCCCAGGGAACAAGGAGAAGAAGAAAAAGCCTAAAGCTGTGCCAGGAGAGATTCAGGATGGACATCAGGAAGAATTTCTTCCTTTCCTCTGTAGATCAAGAAATAACAAATCTCCTGCACAAATGTTCTCCAATTCAATATAGGCCCTGTCAGGCCATTCCTAAATAATTATTTATAATGGACTTCTGAAAAGATCAATTTTGGCCCTTCAGTATCAAGTGTTTTCCTCCTTGTTCAGATGCCGGGAATAAAATATAACAATCAAATTTTATAGATGTCACTGAGCTTGTGGGGGGCTAAGTAAGAAGGATGGAATTGTCTCTGTGGTGACACAGGGATCGTTTAGCAAACAGTGCTCAGACAAATAGTGTGTATTTCAAGGAGGCCAAAATTCTGCAGAGCAAATAAAGCAGCTCAGTCATCCATCAGGAGTTGACTCTGTCCTACAAATTACCATATAGAGTGGATTGATTTTTTTATAGGGCTTATACAAAGCAGTAACTCTGGGAAAGGCTCATGGCAGATAATCAGGCAAATATGAGCTCCTGCTTCCATGCAGGAGCCAAGGAGGAGTAATGGGATTCCTTGGGGCATAAACACGGATCCTCCATTTGGCCAAGATTGTGTTAATTCTGTCACTGGTGAGATGATGGCCGTGTTACAGTGGGAAGAAGTTGATAAATTGGAGATGGTTCAGAGCAGAGTCATTAAAGCACTGGATTTGTCTTAAAATGGAATGAACAGAGCCTGCTTAGCAGAGGGAAGGTCAAGAAATTCTTTGATCATGGTCTGTAAAAATTTACATCAGTTTAGCTCTGCCAAAAAAAAAGTCCAGCAGCATCCCTTGGAAAGTGAAGCTGGATAAATTCAAAGAAGCAATCTGAGTCAAGCTCCTTTTTAATATTAAATACAATCAACGGGTAGAACTTTTGTAATGGTTTTTGAGTATAATTAATCGCTGCCAATTTCTAAATCAGGACAGAAAGCCTCTTAAAACTCTGTGATAATACAAACCAAGTGTTGACTTAAATGAATCTTCTGCATGTTGGGCTGGCAGCAAAAAATATGTGCTGGAACACACTGAATTCTGGCTACTCTTGTGGAGAGCTTATTCAATGTCCTAGAAGTGTAGGACAGGATCCATGGCATCAATTTTTCAGACTTTTCTCTTCTGATCCCCAGAATAAAAGAAGATAGAGGATTTTATCCAGCGGATCAAACAATTCCTGGATGACCTGGAGACCACTGAAAGAAAGCAAAGCAGTATTAAAGGAAGAATGTCCTGCTGCAGGTTCTGAGGAACGCTTGCCATGTGTAGCTATTTAAACATCTGGAATGGTTTCAGCTTCCTGCCTTTAGATCTTCAGGGCAGGTCCTGTCAAGATCCATTTCAACTTTTGTTCTTTAGTAGCTCTTC
Organism: Melozone crissalis; assembly: GCF_028551555.1. Taxonomy (NCBI): domain Eukaryota; kingdom Metazoa; phylum Chordata; class Aves; order Passeriformes; family Passerellidae; genus Melozone; species Melozone crissalis. The sequence goes on from NW_026535780.1 coordinate 906,085, forward strand.
CTTCCACATCTTCCCTTGCAATATCCAAATAACTTCTGAATTCTCTTTGTCTTTCCTTTTTTCTCTTTTTGGCTTCAGGGTGAAAAAACAGCTAAAGAATCTTCAAAATTTCAAACCTGCCTCTTTTGTGTCGTGGCAGCCAAGAGGGCAAGGCCCAGCCTGGGATGCATCAAACTCAGTAGAACCAACTGGGCAAAAGAGAGGATGATCCCACTGTATCCAGGGTTGGAAAGACCTCACCTTGACCACTGAATGCAATTCTGGGCCCCGCAATTTAGGAAGGATGCAAATGTCCTTGAATGTGTCCAGGACAGGACAACAAAGCTGGTGGAAGGGCTGGGAGTCTTGTCCTGTGAGGAATGACTGGGGATTTTGGGCTTGTCCAGTTTGGAGGGTATGAGAGTCTGTCTGAATTTTCCCTCACCTGCCTCATGATTGTCATTTGGGGACCACTGAAGAGAGGACCCCCCTGTCTAGAATCTCTGGCTCTGAAGGAGAAAGTCACAGGCCAACAAGGCCCTGAGACCTGAGAGCACAGTGCTAAGTTATTGTTTTCACAGGTGTTGTTTGCTGTATGCCACACTGAGCCCAAAGAAGGGGGCACCGTGCCCTTTTTGCAACAACAGCCTTTGGAGCTGTCCCACCACTCGGCCTGGCTGGACTTCTCCTGAGTTTCGGGTGGTCTCCCACAGAAGACCCTCACCTGTTTTACAACCACCGTGACAGACAGACTGAGATGCAAGAAGCCTCTCCATCAGGGACTGAGACATGGAACCCCCATGTGCAAAGGCCCCTCTGCTCCTTCCAAGGACTGGGACTGAAACCCCCAGCCCGGGGGAGGTGTGTGGGGAGGCAAGCTGACCAAAGCGAGGTGTTTGCCTGCAGGTTGTGACCACTAGACCAAGAAAACAATGGCTTTCACTTATTGCTGAGAACATGGACTACCTGTTACATCTATTCCCTATCGTATCTGTTTCCCCCCCACCTTCACAATTTTCAATAATAAAAACCTCTGAGTTAGCTAGAGATTTTGAGATCTCCCTGACGTAACAGGCAGATCCTCGCCTGGACTGGACCAAATGACTTTTTCTCTAAGTTGGCAGTTATATCCCCCTCTCTCTCTTCTCTTTTTTTCTCTATCTTTTTCTCTCCCTTAATTCCTCTATCGCGTTTTGCTGTGGTCATTCAATAAAGGCGCACTTGTTTTGATTATTACTGCAAACCCCCTCTGCTGTGTTGGTTCTTTTGCACCCTGAGATCACCTTCTACAAACCACCACGATATCTGTTCACTAGGACGGATCGTGACAGAGAGGAGGAGGCTGAGGAGGCTCTCCTGAGGAGAAGTGGAAAGGGAGGTGCTGAGCTCTCCTCACTGGAATCCAGGGACAGGATTAATGGGAATGGTTCAAGGCACATGGGGAGGTTTAGATTGGACATCAGGAATCATTTCTTCACCAAGAGGTTGGTCAGCCCTGAATTGGTCAGAGAGTTGGACTAGGTCCTTCCTCTCTCCTCTCCAGATCCAGAAGAAGAGACACATCAGGAGGCATCAGGAATAAAAAGGATGATGAAATGTTTGTTCATGGTCTCAGCACCTCCTGCTCAAGCAGGGCTGGTGGCCTGGACCCAGTTCAACAGTCAGAATACCATGGATGTAGAAGGATCAGGATGAAAAGGCCTGGAAAATTTGTGACATCTCTGACCCCAGATGGGTCCTGGTTCACGGTGTTTGCACTGATGGTTTCCTGCTCACATTCCTCAATCTCCTTCCCTCCACCTAGGTTATCTCCTGCCACATAATTTAGCTGTAGCTTCATTTACCTCTCTCACAAACAAAAATCCCATAAAAACAGGTGCACTTTGTTACCTAAAGGCCCATCCAGCTGCTCTCCTGTCTCTGAGTGCCCAAAATCCCACTGTAATCATGGGAAGAATATTTCCCTAAGTACAGAGAAAGCTCAGGAGGATATTTTTTCCCTCCAACCCTCCACTGTTCAGTCATTTTTATCCCTGAGACTTCCAGAGATGCTCTCTGTGTCCCAGCAGCCTTTGATGGATTTACCTTCCAGGAGCTATCCATTTATTCCATGAGCTCCACTAAGCTTTTAGCATCCATCATATCCTTGGACAGATTAACTACAGTTTGAATAAAGAACCAACTGCTTTTGTTTCTTCTGATCCCTCCTGTGGCCTCTTATCATCACCCTGGAGGAAACAGAACCATTAACCCTTACCTGCTGTCTCCAAGCTACTCAGGAGATTTTCCATCAAACTCAATAAATTCCAAATTGAGACATCATTTGTTTTGTGGACTCTGCAGGCCTGGTAATGAATTTGAGCTTCCTGTGTGAAATCTTTTCCTAAGCCTTGGTGGATGGGGAGATGCTGGCAGAAACTTGCCAGGGAAAATCAGATTTGTAGAATCACAATCCTGATTGCCGTTATAAATTATTATATCTGTGTTTAAATTACACTGCAGTGACAAGCAAGTGCCTATTTACCCTCTGGAATACGTTCCACGAGTCTCTGAGGTAAAGGGTTGGCTTTTTGAGAGCTGCAGTTGGTAAAAAATAAGAGACCTGTCAGCAGCTCTGAGTCAGCCTGATGGAGCTGATCAAAGAGTTTGCCAGGAAATAAAATCCTGGAATGGTTTGGGTTGGAAGGGACCTTCAGGATCATCTCATTCCAACCCCCTGGCATGGGCAGGGACACCTCTCACTATCCCAGGTTGCTCCAAGCCCCATCCAGCCTGGCCTTGGACACTTCCAGGGATGAGGCAGCCACAGCTTTTATCCAGGGCTTCACCACCATCCCAGGGAAGAATTTATTCCCAAAATCTAACCTGATAGGAGGTTAATATGATAACACTGTTGCCAGAGTATAAACGTCCTACATCCCAGCTGGGGCATGAGTGATAAAATTTTGCCTCTATTTAGACAAATAGAGGCAAAATTTCAAAGAGTGAAAGCACTTTGGCATTTGAAGGTTTGTATTTTGGTGGCTTGCAGCCTTAAAAAAAAAACTTTAAAAATACTGTTTTGATGTGGGGAAGAGAAAAAACATATTCTTATAGATCCAGGGCTGTGGAGACTGGAGATCCTTGGAGGAGGGAACAGATCTTGCATCCTGCAAATGTTTCCAGACCTGCTAATTCAAACTTTCCAGTGAAGGGGCGAATCCTTTGACAAATGTTGAAGCACAGGGCTGTAATTACCTGGTGGTTTTGGGCTGCCTGTCAGCCCCTGACTAAAGGTGACAGAGGAACCCACTGCTGTTCATGGCATGAACACGCCTCTCCCTGACAGGATGTGATGGGATGATTGTTTTCCAAACAAGGATGATTCCATAAAATCTCAGCTGCCTCCCCAGGTTGTGCCGTGGCAGAACCAGCATTGAGTGGCTGCAGCAGGGCTCCATCAAATTATGCTCATTTCCCAACCCTCCTGGAGGGCTTGGAGCTGAAGGCCAGAAGGAAAATTGATATCCTGAATGAATGAGCACAAGTGATTTGGGAAAACGCTGGGATGAGGGCGGAGATTCCTCCCCCAGGACAACAACATTTGGGTTGCTAAACACCAGGGACTCGGCCAAATGAACATTGAGCTGTTCAAAATCACCAGCCTGGAGTTCTTGGCACCAGAGCAATATTCCAGCCTCTCCTGTTGCTAACTGGAAAATGCTAATTTGCAAAAACACAGGTTCCTTGTGCACGCACACAAACACAAACAAAATGTTTTGCTTCAAATGCTCTACCATCATCAGAACCACTTTGTTTTTAACTTCTCTCTCATGAGGTTCCTCATGTCCCAGCACCTACGCAGAGCCTTAATGACCATTTGCTTTCTTCTTTCTTCGTGAACAGGGATTTTTGGGTTTTTTCCAGGCCTTCCAGATGATTGCACTGATTGACAGGTAAGCGGGTAAGAAAATTACTCCTCTCTTCTGTGTCCCACAAAATTGGAGCTTGTTTGCAGGCTTTCAGCATCACTATTTTAAAGCTTTCCGGCTCTGCATCGATCCTGTCAATCCAACATTTTCAGTGGAAGAATTCCAGTCAATTTTTTTTTTTTGCTTGATACTTCTTGCAGTCGTGACAGAATCTCCTTCACGTGTGGAACAAAAATAGGAAACTGCAGATGTTTGTGTGTCTGTCCTGATTTTCTCCATGACCCCTCCCTTTCTGGGCCATTGGGATGTAGAAATTCCCTACACATGATGCCCCACGTGCTTTTGGAGTCCCAGCACGGGAAGGGCATGGAGCTGTTGGAAAGAGTTGAGAGGAGGCACCAAGGGGATCAGAGGGGGCATCAGAGGGATGGAGCAGCTCTGCTGTGAGGAAAGGCTGGGAAAATTGGGATTGCTCAGCCTGGAGAAGAGAAGGTGTGGGGTGACCTAATTGTGGCTTTCCACCTCCTGAAGGAGCTACAAAAAAGACAGAGAGACATTTTAAAAGAATCTGAGGTGACAGGATGAGGGGTGATGGTTTTAAACTAGAAGAATGTGGATTTAGATTGGATAATGGGAAGGAATTCTTCCCTGTGAGGGTGGTGAGGCCCTGACAAAGGTTTCCAAGAGAAGCTGCAGATGCCCCTGGATCCCTGGAAGTACCCAAGGCCAGGTTGGACAGGGTTTGGAGCAACCTTTGATAGTGGAAAGCGACCCTGCCCATGGCAGAGATTGGAACTGGATGACCTTCAGTTCCAACCCAAGCCATTCCATGATTTTTTGGCACATTTTTGGGAATAAATTGATGAACCAAACCATGAGATCATGAGGGGATGAAGAAGAGGAACAAGTCTGAGCTGTAACCAACAAAACCAGAATTGTCCAGAGGGACAGAAGGAAGAGGAGCTATTTAAGTGTCATGGCAGGAGGTTTGTCAAATCTGGAAATTTCACAGGGAAGAAGAGAGAGAACAGAGACTGCTTTTCAAGAAGAGAAATCTAGAATGGCTTAATACAACATGCTATTTCTTTTCTATTGGAATTTGAGATACAATGGGAGGGCAGAATTCAAAACCAGGAGCTGAATATTCTTCTTTTTATATTGAATACAGTAGTTTAATATTTCACTCCAGTTTTTATGATGCTGGGCAGCATCACAAAGCTGTAAATGCCCTCTCAGGAGGTCATCCAGGAGGGAAAATTTCCTGGCAAACATCAGCTCACTGTTTCCACACTTCCAAGCTGCTCACCACATCAGCAGAAGCTCCCCTCAAATCTGTATTCAAAGTGTGAACCCATTTTCCTTAGCCTGTCACATTGTAGGAGGAATTAGGTAATAACTACGGCAGGGTCTGAATTCCTGGGGTTTTCCATGAGTTGGACCTGGTGATCCTTGTGGGTTCCTTCCAAGTTGAGATTTCTATGATTCTGTGATTAATGGAAAAATCAGAGGAAGAGAAATAGAGAATGGAGTGGAACACAACAATATTTGCATTTTAGATTTTCAGGGAGAAGATCAACTTTTGTCATGCCAGGCCAGGTGATAGCTGGGATGCTGCCCAAGGAGAAAGGACGTTCAAAGCAGGGAAATCTTGCAGGGATGCCCAAGGTCATCTTGGAGGCCTCAGCTGATGCAGCCACCCTCAGCTTCTTGAGGAGATTCTTCAATCTCCTGCATTTTCATAGAGGAACCAATAGATTTTAAATCTGGAGGTTGAGCACTGGGACAGGCTCATCATGGAATTGGTCACAGATTGAAGCCTGCCAGAGATCAGGAATTTTTTGGACAATGCCCTCAGGTGCATGGTGGGACTTTTGAAATGTCCTGTGCAGCACCAGGAGCTGGATCCATGATCCTTGTTGATCCCTCCCTTCCGACAGAATATCCTGCAGGGATAATAATCTATAATCCTACATAATTTAAAGACAATAAAACCACAAGGCATGGAGATGCTAGAGAGTGTCCAAAGAAGGACAGCAAAGCTGATGAAAGGTCTGGATCACAAATGTGATAAGGAACAGCTGAGGGAACTGGGAATTCTTATCCTGCAGAAAGGGAGTCTCAGGGAAGACTTTATCACTCTCTACAATTTCCTGACAGAAGGCTGGAGCCAGCTGGTCATCAGTCTCTTCTCCCAGGTAAGAAGCAACAGGACAAGAGGAAACAGCCTCCAGATGAGCCACTGGAAGTTTAGATCGGATATTGGGAACAATTTCTTCCCCAAAAGGGTGGTCAGACACTGGGATATGTTGCGGTGTTGTGAGGGTCCCCAGGACGAGGTGAGAGATGAGAATTGACTCCAAGCTCTCAGAAAACTGATTTATTATTTTTTTGATACTATATTTTATTAAAAGCAAATTATATACTAAAACTATACTAAAGAAAGAGAAAGGAGACATCAGAAGGCTAGAAAGGAATGAATAATAAAAACCCGTGACAGACTCAGAGAGTCCAACACACTGGCTGTGATCGGTCATTAATTAAAAGCAATTCACACGTTTGGATAAACAATCTCCAGGCCACATTCCAGAGGAGCAAAAAATGGAGAAGCTTCTCAGCAGAAAAATCTTGGCAAAGGGATTTTTCATAAAATGTCATGGTGACAGGAACAGGCCCAGGGCAGTGGTGGAGTCCCCATCCCCAGAGGAATTTAAAAGCTGTGTGGATGTGGCACTTGGGGACATGGGTCAGTGGTGGCTTTGGCAGTGCTGAAGGAATGGCTGGACCCCATGATCTCAGAGGGCTTTTCCAACCTGAACTATTTCCTGATTCTCTGATCCTCACCCACAGCTCTCTGAGGGAGAATGACTGACAGGGAGTGAGGGCTTTGCTGGGAATTTCCAGGGCTTGGTGGGTGAACCTCCAGCTCAAAGCCAGTAATAAACCCCAGAAACTCTGTGAGAACAATTAAGTAGGAAGATTGAGAGAGAGAGGGAGATCTAGCAGACAGCCTTGGAGTGATAAAGGAATTATCCAGCTGTAACAAGCAGCCTAAGCCTCCTCAGGAGCACCGTGAAATGCAATAGTGAGATGCTGCAGGGAGAGAGAGAAAGGTGAAGGTTATTGTAGCTGAAATATTCAGACTCTCTTATTACAGTCAGCCCCCTTAATAAACTTCAGAATATGTGACTGAGACCTCTGTAATCCACAGAATACACCTGGATAATCAGGGACAGATTTAAACCACTGAGCATGGCCCTTCTGGCTCCTTTCTCAAGGACCTGCACCCCCAGGAGCTGGGCAGAGCAAATGTGGGAGCACAGGGCTGTGTCCCAGGTGCCAGAAGTCTCCCAAACCCTTTCTGGGTCTTTCTACGTGGGAATTCTGCAGGCAGGATGAGAGAGGAGTCCATGTGGACAAGCCCACAAGTTGGGATGAGCCAGTTGGCTTCGGGGCTGCTGCTGAACATCTGGAATGACCAGCAGTGCTGCAGATGTGAAGATGGATTTCAAAGCCTGGAAAAAGATCCTTTTTATCATAGAATCTCAGGGTCATTGAGGTTGGAAAAGACCTTTCAGATAATCAAATCCAACCATCAAGTTAGCACCACTGCCAAGGTCACCATTACACCATGTCCCCAAAACCACATCCCCATTTGTTGAGCACTTCCAGGGATGGTAATTCCACCATCCTCTGGTTGTTCTCAATGCTTTACAACCCCTCCAGGGAAAAAAAAAACCCAAACCAACTCCTAATATGTGTTCTAAACTTTCTTAGGAACTTGTGACCACTTTCTCCCCACCTTGGCAAGGGCCAAGGTAGAAAAATAATGAAATTATGATTAATAATAATGAAAACTAATTTCAGTTTTATCCTGGAACTGTCTATATTTTCCAATAAAATAAATATGTGTTTCATTCTAGTGGTGTTTTCAAAGAGGGAATATTTCTTTCTGAACACTGACTTTTCAATGTTGAAATTTTAACTGAAAACAACAACAAAAAAATCCTATTTCCCTAGACAGCTCCACCAAATCTTTTAGGAAATATTAAGAGATCCAGAGTTATTGTAGCTGCTGGAGTTGGAGCTGTGAAGATGCAGTTTGGGAAGAAAAAACATGGAAATCAGGCAGTTCCCAAAATGTCTTTGGGAAGTTGTGCAAATCAGTGGGAGGGCGTTTGTTCTCCTCTTCCTCCCCAAGTTCCATCAGACATGGAAATCTCACCCTGGGACTCTCCTCCAACCATTGCCCTCCTCCCACATGGACCAACCTCTCCAGCTGATTGTTACTGGTTTATTTTCAAGCCCATGATAGGAATTGCAAGGCTGGGATAGTGAAAATCTGGACTGGGAATTATTTTTGGCTGATATTTTTCCCTATTCCTTTTTACAATCAATTTTCAGGGATTAAAAGTTCCTCTAAGCAAATAAGGAGAAATCCATCCCCATCCAGATTGGCCTTGAACAATTCCAGGGATGGGACAGCCACAGTTTCTCCAGGAAACCCATGCCAGGGCCTCACCCCCTTCCTGGGCAAGAATTCCTTCCCAATATCCCATCTAATCCTGCCCTCCGGCAAACAACTGGAAATTCATCCCACCATAACTCAAGTCCTTCCAGAATCTCATGTGTTTCTTCACTGGGTTCACAGAGAACAAGCAGGACAGTTTATTTTATCTACAAGTGAACCCCCAAAGCTGGGAAAAATCTGCCTGGTTTTAAGGTTGCCTTTCCTGCTTATTTCTGATTTTATGTGAAGCATGTTCCATCTGTTTATTTGAACAAAATAAGGGAGAGTGATTTGATTAGGTGAATAAAGCCTTTCAGAAGGAGAAAAAAAAATCCCCACCACAATTGCTAACAGCTCTTTAATCCAGCAGAGACGTGTGACAACAGCCCAGGGTTGGAACAAAGCTAGAAAAATTCCAATATCAAACAGGACAAACATTTAAAATATAGGGAGAGATGACTGAGTTGGTAGAAAGAAAAGATCCTCAGAAGAAACAGAATGATTTTTTTTTAATGCTTTTAAATCAAGGGAGGTGCTTTCAGTCAAACTCAGCCCTGGAAGGATCCAAGGCCAGGTTGGGCAGGGGTTGGAGCACCCTGGGATAGTGGAAGGCCCATGGCAGGAGGGGTGGAATTTCATGATCCTCCAGGTCTCTGCCAACCTAAATAGTGCTGGGATCCTGTGATAAACTCCCCAAACTGGACTGATCCTGCTGGATCAGGCGACAGTCCCTTATCCTATAAAATACACAGTTCTTTATCCCATAAAATTTCCAGTCATAAACCTTGAGAGCTGAGTCCACCTTGGTTAAATTAACAGCTATCAATTAAATGACTCGTCCTAGAGAAGTGTTTAGGCTGGCAGACAGAAACAGACACTTCCAGCTGGTGATTTATCTCATATTAACTTGGCAGAAAAGGAACAGGGATGAATCCTCCTCTGAAGGCCTTCCCAGCTCTCCTTTGAGCACCAACAACTCACAAACAAACAAAATTAAAGATCTGATTTGAGGGGGCAAAGTTTCTTAAGGCAAATCCTTCCAAGAGACAAGGAATTTGTTTTGATGTTCCAAAATGAATATTTGCCTTCCTGATCCTGACTCCAGAGTTCACTCTGGCAGAGTTGTGAAAATAAAGGGAATACACAAAAAAAGGGAAACCCAATCTTTTGGATTCCATTATTCTGAGCTGTAAAAATCACAGAGTACTTTGGGATCATTGTGGGAATGGGAGCTTCAAGGATATGAAATCCCTGCATTTCATTATCTGGATGTCGCTCACAGCACCCCAGTTAAAACTCCAAACAGGCTTTTAGCGCAAACACTCATTGAATCCCGGGAAGAAAAATGGATAATTGTGATCAGCGTTGGAAAGAGTCAGATCTTTTCTGTGTATTTAATTACTTATGCAGCCAGAAAATGATGTTCCACTGCCTCACACTCCCTTTATGAAATGTTCCAAGGCGGTCTCAGCTGCTTCTGGTTTTCCACTTGGGAATATCACAAGGAGTTTGTGCTGTCAGTGTATTTGCCCATAAAAACTGAATCATGGGAGAACATAAAGTCAACAACCAAACTGAGACTGAAAGGTTTAACAGCTTCAATGCTTAGTCAATAATTTGATGGCTCCCAAGGAAACCTGGGTGTAGGAACTCTGCCAAGATTTTTCAGATGGAAGGTGTCTCTGCAAATATTCTTAAAATGAGAGGATCCAGCAGCGATATTGCAAAGTTTCCAGCTCAGACAAGACTCAGGGAGAGCAGAGCAAGGGGAGGATGTTGTGTGCTCAAGAAATCCTCTGTTAATGCTCTGACTCAGGTGCTGCTGAGATTTTGTGCAAACACAGGATAAACATCAAAGGGTGATGATAGGGCAGATGAGCTGAGCAGGGCCAAGAATTTCTCAAGGACTGCCTAAAAACCCCCCACAAAATTCTACATATTTTTATATTTCCAGAGTGGAAATTATTTTGTTGTGGACATGGCCTAGGTCATCTCTGTATTTGCTGTTTGCCTGCAGACAGCATCCAATGTTCTTCAGGTCTGGGTGACTCTTTTCACCCCATGTGCCTCATGGGATTATTTCCACCTCCACCCATGCAAGGTTTTCTGGGGCTGTGGGTTTGATATGAGCATTATTTTTACTCTATAGTGGACAGTGTGTAAGGATAGGCCTACCAAGGAGTTATGGAATCATGGAATGGTTTGAGTTGGAAGGACCTCAATGATGAGCTTGTTCTACCCCTGCCATGGGCAGGGACACATTCCACTATCCCAGCTTGCTCCAAGCCCCATCCAGCCTGGCCTTGGACATTTCCAGGGATGGGACAGCCACAGCTTCTCTGGGTAACCTGTGCCAAGGCCTCACCACCACCACAGCCAAAAATTCCTTCCCAGTATCCCATCCATCTCTGCCCTCTGGCACTGAGAAGCCATTCCCTGTGTCCTGTCCCTCCATCCCTTGTCCCAAGTCCCTCCCCAGCTCTCCTGGAGCCCCTTCAGGCACTGGAAGGGGCTCTGAGGTCTCCCTGGATCCTTCCCTTCTCCAGGCTGGACATTCCCAGCTCTCCCAGCCTGGCTCCAGAGCAGAGGAGCTCCAGCCCTTGAAGCATCTCTGTGGCCTCTTTGGATTCACTCCAGCAGCTCCACATCCTTATACTGGGGACCCTAGAGCTGGATGCAGTGCTCCAGGTGGGATCCCACAAGGAATCACTGCTGCCCTCTTGTTTTTTGCTGCCTTTGGGGTGTCTGGACCAAGCAGATCCTCAGCATGTGTGGGATGGGCTTGGAAAATCCCAGGTTCCCAGGACACGGCTCTGCTTATCAGCATCCTTTGCTTCTAGTGCCAACTTGTCACCACATTTGTCACACATTAAATGTGTCAACCACATTTAATAACTCAAGCTATCCTGACCAATCCTCAGTTTAATTTTGTTTCCCTAAAAATATGTGGAAAAAACTTTGATCAGTGAGGAAACAGTGCTTGTCCATCACAGTGTGCACAGCAGTGGAAAGGCTTTGTTGGAATTCTGGCAGCACTTACTCATAGTTTGTAAGTCACATTGTGTCACCAGAATGCAGGAAATGGGAAAAGGCAAAACGGGACTTTTTTATTGGAAGGAACCTTTATCAAAATCTTACAGAGCAGTGCCGGGTTTGAGATGTGGGATGAACATTCTGCCTTTCAGCCTCTCCCTGTGGCTTTGGAGCAGCCCAGGAATCCTTAATGCTAAAAATGGCCACAAAAAATTGCTGTTCTTAGCCAAGGAGGTGACAGCAGCTCCTTACCCGGAGTGACAGAGTTATTGGACTGAGACTTTGTGTCTCCTTGCCAAATCCCATCTCCCTTATCTCGCTAATTACAGATGGAATGGAGTGGAAACGGCCCAAACCAATTTTCAATAAAAGTGACCACAATCTTTGATTAAACTCACTTTGTCTCTGAAGAGGGCAAGGCAGGAAACACAATTGATGCTCCATGGTGGAGCTGGATGGGGCTGTGACAACCTGGAATAGTGGAAATTGTCCCTGCCCATGGCTGAGGCTTGGAATGAGCTGATCCTAAAGTTCCCTTCCAACCCAAAACATTCCATAATTATATTTTTAGCCTTTAATAAAATAAATACAATTCTTGCTTATAAATTAATAAATAAATAAGTTCTTGCTTATCAATAAAGGTTCTGAGATCTGAGACAAGCACTGAACCCTTGAGGGGGGAAAATATTTCCTCATAGTTTGAATTCCCACTGGAATAACTTCTTAGGTTGTCTTGGGTGCTGTAAAAGGTCAAGGAACTTTCTGGAAAAGTTGAACTGGTTACTGACTTTTCATTAAGATGGCTCCTGTGAGATATTTTATATTTGAGGTCATTCCATGCTTGGGATCTAATTTCAAGTTCTGGTGTCACAGGAGTGTTGGATTTTGCCAGGGGATGTGAGGTGCCAGACCTTCTGCCACATCAATGACTGCCCCAAACAGAAATATTTTTCAAAATCCTTTTGAAAAAAGGATTTCTTTGACTGGTATGTCCTTGGTGGGCTGCAGGCACAAAATGGCACAAAATCAGCAAGTTCTACAATCAAGAAATTATTTAATGAATTATTATTGTGTTGGTTTTTTTCCAATTCCTGCAATTTTTAACCTCATCTCATGATTTTTGAATCTTTGTGGCTGCCCCAGTTGCAAAGACATGGTTTTGCAAACAGTTTTCCTGCGTGGGAACACGCATTTCATAAATTAATAACATTTTAACCTGAACATATTTGAATGGTGCATCCTGCTTTTAAAACTGAGTAGTTTTCTTCCCTAACTATAAAATCTCTTCTAAAGTTTTTTTTTCCCAATCCTTTATGACTGATTTTTACCTTTCTGTACTTCTAAAGGAGCTGGAAGATGGAGTTAATTGTTCCAGCAGGATGAGGGCAGAGGGAATGACAAGAGGATGACAAAGCTGCTTAGTTGATTATTAGATTGAAAAGAGGGAAAATCTCTTGAGTTCTCAGAATTCTGCTGCAGAAAATGACCTCTTGTCAAAATCCATGGCAAGATCTTATATTTCTATTGTGCCTTTCTTCATGGCATTCATTTTCCCTGAAGATTTCCCTGCTAACTGGGCTTTCCTGGACAGAACACATCCTTTCCAATGTGCTTTGGTGTCCTTTTGTTCAGGTATAGATGGGGTTTATACTTGTTTATTCCTGCCCAGGGCATTCCTATGGATCTTTTTAAAACTCTGTTTGTTGGAGATGTAGAATTACTCAAAAATCCAGGTTGGAGATTTTGAAAGGATGGTTTTCATCTGTGTTTCTGGAGAAAACAGGTGGAAAAGTGGAGCCAAAGTGAGGAGAATCAGGTAAGGAGGCTGCTCAGTGTTTTTGTCTGAGCAGGAGCAGCAGCAGCATCCCTTGGGTTTCAAATGACTGAGGTAAAAGCTGTTATAAGGATAGATTCCAGACCTGGAAAACCTGGTGGAAGAGTCAGGACACAAAAAAAGATAAGGACCCTGTAAACACTCAGAACCAATCAGAAAGATATCCTTTATCCTATAGCAGGAAGAAAACCAGATTTTTTTCTCTCTTATTCTTCCATGTATCCCTTTTTAAGCCTTTTTTTAAACCTCCCTCTGCCTCAGCTTTTTACATATTTAGAAATGTGAGAGAATGAACAGTAATTCACAGAGGCAGAAATTCCTAGCAATGTTCCTTGGACAATAAATAAGGAAGAAGGAAGAAGCAGTTCTTGAGTCTGAAATTCCTGCTGGTCCAGCTGGGTGTACCTAAAAATGCTCATCTGCCACCAGGAAAACAATGTCCATTTATACATAAATATTCAATTTTTAAAAAAAATTAGGGTAAGAAGGCAGCTCCTCTTCCCTTGCTTCATCAGGCAGCTGCTGGTGATGTGTCTGGCCACTCTAATTTTAGAGTAATGGAATTATGAGATGATTTGAGATGGAAGGAACCTTAAAGATCATCTGGTTCCAACCCATGGACAGGGACTGCTTCCACTAGCCCAGGTCACTCTGAGCCCCATCCAGCCTGGATTGTCCCCAATTAAAATGGTTCCTCTACAGTGCAGGTTGATCTTCTGCTTATCCTTCACATATTATAAAAAGTGGGTTTGAGAACAATTTAGGAGATAATCAGGAACTTATCAGCTGAATACTGTCAGCATCTAAATCCCAGTGAACAAACAGGAAACCTGCAGGAAAAAAAAAAAGTGTTGTAAACAGGAGCAGGATCAGAGTGGAGTCAAAAAGCATCAAACCCCTTTGCCCCCGACCCCTCAGGGCGGCTGAGGTGATGGAAGAAGGGATTTATCAGCTCCTGGTAGATGCCAGCAGTGGCTTGGGGGTCAAGAGCTCATTGTACAGAATCCTTTTAACTGCAAGATGCTTTTGTTGATATTTCATGCCTAGGGGACCCCATAAAACTGAGTAGGAATTTAGTGTTTCGTTTCAGGATGCTCTTTATGCCTCTGTATGTTTTAAGTCTTTGAGAAAAGAGGAAACAGTGAGCAGAGACTCAGCTTTGCTGCCAAACTGAGAATTTCTGCTTGACAAAGGAAAATCTGCACCCAGGGGTGGGAAAGATTTGATGTCTCTGAGTTATCTGGCTGCTAAAGCATTCCAGGGATAGGATATCCACAACTTCTTTGGGAATTCCCTTCTAGTGCCTCACCTCTCTCCTAGCAAAGATTTTCTTCCTTCTATCCAACCTAAAGCACCCTTCTTTGGAAGTGTTCAAGGTGAAATTGCTGGATTTTGGAGCAGCCTGGTCTAGTGGGAGTGTCTCTGCCCATGGTAGGGGTGGGAACTGGGTGATCTTGAACGTCCCTTCCATCCCAAACCATTCCATGATTCCATGACCCCTTGGAGAATGGCCCAGAGTCCAAGTGTGCTTATGCACCTCCCAGCCTTGCTTGGACATCGAGGCAGGATGTGACCAAAACTGCAGGATTTGAGCTCTGAGGAACCATTTTATGTCCTTCATCCAGAAATAATTTTGCTGTTTGAGCACCACCTTTTTTTTCCCCCCCACATATCTTCTGCTCCTCAGCCCATCAGCTCACTCTTTCCTACCTCTTTAATCACTTTGTTCTGCTTTTTCCTTTTCTTGTCACTTTGAGGGATTAAATTCTCTTCACACATTCCCCTCTGCTCCTTCAGAGGTTGCCTGAGTCCTTCCCAGGAGCCAGGCCTGCCTTCCAGCAGACCTTTGTCTTCCTTTCTCCCACAGATAATTTGCTGAGGGAGTTTTTATCTTCTCAGCATAATCTTCTCCTTCCCCTTTTTTTTTTTTTTTATCATCTTCTCCGAGTTTTAACGATCCTCCACAGACAATCAGCCATCTGTAGATCTTACCTGTGTGGCTTCTCCTCATTTAAATGAGGATAAATGCCACTAATGAGTTTTGAAAAGAAGCGACTCTGGAGGAATGTGGAATGAGCAGGGAAAGGAAAGGCTGGGAATCTCAATTAGCCACAGGGATGAGGGAGCTGAGGCACCTCAGGAGCTTTGAGAGCAGAAAAATTCTGGGTTAGAAAGAGATATGGGGTCCTTCTGTTGTCTCCACTGTTATGGGACTGGGCAGCCCTGGAAAAGTGATCAAACAGCCTGGAAAAAAATCCTAAAATATTATTTTTAACATTCTGAGGATGTATTCACTTCCATGAATGCTCCTAATGGATTGAAATAAGCAGAAGCTCCATGTCCAGCAGCGAAATCCAGCTGCACCGACTCCATTAAAACTCTTCACCTGAGTTCTGAGCAGATTTTGGAGGGGTTTTATGTCCTTTTCCACCCTTTTAGCAGCAAAGGGTAACCAAGGAGGTTAAATTAAACCTACTGGCTTTTCTCTTAATTTATTTTGGTTTAAACATGTGAATTGTGGTGAGCTTAAGTCCTGAACATTTTCTTTCTGTAGGACAAGCAGGATTTTAAGGAAATAGTCAGAAAAATCCATATTAGCATTTCATTGGGTGAATGGAGGATTTTAACCTTTGTAACTCTTAAAGTTCAACTCTTAACAAACAGTTACACACTCACAACTCATCAAATCAGCAAAAGTAGCAATAGTTGGACTGGGTATAAAATCATAAAATCATGGAATGGCTTGAGTTGGAAGGATTAATGATCACCTTGTTCCCATTGCCATGGGAATGTCAAATTAGGGAAGAGAATATTGATATTTTGAGGAGTCAACCTCAAGGTCAAATCACCTCCCCAGGCTTTTACAAACAGAAGAAGAAGTGTTTAATTTCTGGAATTTGCAGCCTGCTCTGACATTGGCTCTGTGACAGTGTTCACAGGGGTTCTTGGATGAGGGGAGAGATGAGAATGTTGACTCCATGTTCAGAAGGCTTGATTTATTATTTTATGATGTGTATATATTACATTATAACTATACTAAAAAGAATAGAAGGAGAGGTTTCCTCAGAAGGCTCGGTAAGAATAGAAAAGAATGAATAACAAAGATCTGTGGCCCGGACAGAGAGTCCAAGCTATCTGGTCTGTGGTTGGCCATTAATTGTAAACATTCAAGATGGCCCAATCAAAAATCCACCTGTTGCATGCCGCAGCAGCAGATAACCATTGTTTACATTTTGTTTCTGAGGCCTCAGCTTCTCAGAAGGGAAAAAATCCCAAGAAAGGATTTTTAGTGAAAAGATGTCTGCCACATTGGCTCCTCACCTCGTCTGAGAGAAAAATCATTGAGTCCTTAGGGTTGGAAAAGACCCTTGGAATCATCAACCATCAACCACCATGTTCAAAACTAAACCATATCCTTAAATCGACACCTTTTTTGAACACTTCCAGGGATGGTGACTCTATCACTTCTCTGAGCAGCTGTAATGCTTTACAACCCTTTCCATGAAAAAGTTTTTCCCAATATCCAATCTAAACCTCTCTTGACCCAAATTTAGGTCATTTTCTCTCATCTTGTCATTCATTCCTTGGGAGAAGAGAGTGATTCTCACCTGGATCCAGCCTCTTTTCAGGGAGCTGCAGAGAGTGAGGTCTCCCCTCAGTCAGGATCCCATGGACAGACATCCCATGGACTTTATTCCCGTGAACTGAAAAATAATTAAAGACATCCAGGATCCTCCAGAATTTTTAGCCCAGGACAAAGACTCAGTGATTTCCTGAGCAGGAAAAGTCCAGTTTCTCCTCGGTCAGACTGGAAACCACAGAGGAACCCTCTGGAATCTCTTCCTGGGCTCTCCCAGGAGTCCGTGGCAGGATGGAAAGATTCTTTAAATTCAAACAGCAAAATGAGTGTTAATGAGTAATTAAGCAGAAACACCTGCAATGAGTGTCATTACTGCCATTAACTGAGTGTCCTCATGGAAATTTATGGAAAATACTATCAATAGGAAAACCAGGAAAGTATTTTGCAGCACAAATTCTGCTTTCTGCACATCTGAATGGGTTATTTGGCCTCATGTGAACAAAGCCATTACCTGGGAATGCTTCTCCTCTTTTAGTGCAACACAAAAATATCAACAACTCCTGCAGCCTTTGATCCCTTGAATTGTTGGGAGGATTTTCCAGAAGTTTCATTAATGCTGTTCAGGATTTCTGGCTTTTATCACTTTTTGGCTCCATTTTTTTCCTCTACTGCAGAATGAGATTTTCATTTCTGCACCAAAACAAGCTCTGCACACTTCAGAGAGGAGCCAGATCTCTCCAGATCAGATCTCTGGTTAACAAACCTCGATCATTCCCTGTTTTAAGATCAAGAGGATTTTGTTTCTATTTTCTATGGGATATAAATAAAGCATTAAATTGATTGTATCCTTATGGGTTGTAGGGACATCCTCCCCACAATTCTACATTTTTTAATTTTTTTGAGGAGTATTGGCATTAAGGTGTCCTGAATGGTTCCTGAATGGTTCCTATACAGGGATCAAACCTAATTTATTTTAATTTCTTTTACTACACAAAGTAGCAAATGCAATTAATACAACAAAGTAGTAAATACAATGAATTATACAACCTATTTTAATTTATTTTACTTTGTGTAGTAAAATAAATTAAAATAGGGTGTATGTTTGATCCCTGTATGGGCCATTTACATTAGAGTTGGAATCAATACTTGTGAGTCCCTTCCAGCTGAGAATATTCATGAAATCTATGAAAAAAATAATAAAATAAAATAAAGAAGTGTATTTTGCATTTTTCCAAGTGGTATAAATATGTATTTATTTAATATGCATGTGTGTATAAATAAATAAATAAAGGTATTTATAAAGGTAAATAAATATATATGCTACTGTCATTTCCATGCACTCTTTTATGTATTTAAATTCAACCAACTAAAATTCAACTCATAATATGATAAAACCCAGTTTGAAATTTATGGCCTTGCTAAAACTGTTTGGATTTTTGCCACTTGTTCCAATCCAGTCAGGAATTCCCTTCCCAAGGACTGATCATCTTCATTAACTCATTCCTCTCCTTGTGGGATTTGCTGCCTTGTCTCAGTCCTGGGAGCTGATGCCCAATTGTGGAAATACCTTGCATTGTCCAAGGAATGTTTTTGGAATTTCCAAAAATGCAATAAAAACACAACAGCAACCTTGGAAATTTGCCCTTTCCAGAAATAACCAAAAAGTTCTGGCACAAGTGGGACACCCTGAGAGAGCTGCAGCCCAGAATTCCAATTATTTTGGTATTTAATTTTTTTTCTCTCTCTTTATTTGGCATTTCATCTTACTAGGACCCACAAAAGGGAATTTAGTTTGCCCATAATTACTGTCAGTCTTTTTTACTCATTGATTAATGGATCTGGCATCTCTCTGTATGGAGCTTTTTTTTTTAATTATAATTTTTCAGCACTTCACCTTTTCTGCTGAGGGTGGGGGGGAGTGTAAACTCTACCTACGTGATTTTATCAACTTCAAATCCTTGAAGCCTGAACACAACCTGCTGTCAGACAGGTCATGCAAACTGAAAAACAGGATAAATCCTGGGTCAAGCTGGAAAATCCTCATGTTGAACAAATAAATAAAAGCCACGACAACAGAAGAGCCTTTGAGGGATTTTTATCGCTCATCCAGCTTTGTATTTTCAAGTTGCTTTCCACAGATAGGAAATCACGCAATGGGTACTTAATAAATTCTCATCTGAAATTCTGGAGCTAGAAAATGAAGAAAATCATAAACAAGATGCAGGACTCAGGATAAAACCATGAAATGCAATAGAAAACCAGGAGAGATAACAAGGTTCTTACAGAATTAGGATAAAGCTGGGGATTGAATCAGCCTTTTCTGACTCCAAGCAGGGAATTTTATTATAAAAAAATGACAAACTCCCTTTTCCTTAAGTGTATTTTGCTGCTACAAGGTTGGATGGGGTTTGGAATAACCTGGTTTGGTGGAAGGTGTCCCTGGCTATGGCAGGGAAGTTGGAATGAGTTGATCCCTAAAGTTCCTTGCAACCCAAACCATTCCAGGATCCTCTGATTCCACCCTTGATGCAAAGCATCCCCTTGAAGGATTTTTCCTGGGATGTAGCATTCGAGAAAGTGGAAAATGGAATCAAGGACCCTTGATGCAAAGCATCCCCTTGAAGGATTTTTCCTGGGATGTGGCATTCCAGAAAGTCATGGGAATTCAGAGCTCAGTGATCCCAAGCCCAGGAGGGCTGTGCTAAATGAACATCTCATCCCAGCAATATTTCCATGATCCATTCCCATTTAAAATATTCCAAGCTCTGCTGTTAACCTATGAAAGAAGTTTCTGAGCAATTTATGGCTCGATCCCCTCCCTGAAAGGCTTTTCCCCTTTTCTCCTTCCTCAAAGGCTTTTTTTTGGTTGCAAATTTAAATAATCACCCTGCCCTAAGAGCAGTTTTTTGCTTGAACAGGTCCTAGACATAATCCTGACCTGGGTCTAAGGATGACCAGGCCTAAAACCCAAATGAGGACTAAGAGATGAACCCTGGAAGCAAACAGGCTGCTAATTGCCTGGTTTTAGGAAGATAATTAATTCCACTGCAGCTCACACTGGCTGAATTAGGGCAATAAATTGGATTTTGAAAGTCATTATGCACACCATAAATGACCAGGTTACATCTGATATTCGCATCTGAAGCAATTATTGAATATGGTGCTCGTGTGTTGGGCCTCTTTGGATGAATTGATGCCCAAAGGATCCCTGGCATCCCAGAATATTCTCAGTTGGAAAAGTCCTACAGGGATCAGTGAGTCCAGGTCCTGGCCCTGCACAGGACAACCCCAAAATTTGTCTGACAGAATTATCCAAATTCTTCCTGAACTCTGGCAGAACTGCTGCTGGAACCACTTCCTCAGGGATACTTTGCAAAGAGAGAAAGCATCACAGCAACTGGAATCTGCAGTTCTGAGCACATCAGTTAAAATAATCCCAATTTGGGAAACTTTCTTCTCTGGATTTGGGATTTAAGGTGACTCAAACCAGAGTGGGAGCCTGCAGCTTGTACAAAGCATTTCTGAGTGCAATGTGAATAAAAAGAGGTTTAAGGGTCAAATATTGGATTTGGTTTTCCCAGCTGAGTTTCCAAAGAATTTTAATATTTGGTTTTGCAGCCAGAACTTCTTGTAGCTCTTTTCCAATACTCCTATTCTGTAAACAGCAGCAAATTGTAGAAAACGGTGCCCATCTTGTGCCATTTTAACCTGATCCAAATTGCTTTGTTTTTATTTTTAAAGGACTTCACAGCAGCAACTTTGTGATATTTTTGCAATCTAAAAAAAGTAACTTTTTTTTCTTTTAATTTATTTACTAAGGAGTTCAAAAGGTACAATTTGGGTGGTGGAAATTATCCTATGGAAGTTTTTTCCCATGCTGTGAGAGATCATCCAGCATCCAGAAATGGGATCATTCCCACAGCTAGGATGACCCATGAGCCACTCTGGAAAACAGGAGAGCATTCCCTGTTTTTTTGAATCCAAGGCTTTTATTAAAGGGCTGTGAAGGGGGAGACAGGGCAGGGAATGTTGGTTAGGAATTGCACACTGAGGGTGCTGCAGACAGGTGAAAAAAACTCCCGCACTTGCTGATTCCCTGGATTTCAGGGGTGGACATTCCAGAGAGGTGAGGGAGCTGCACAGCAAAAATTTCTTTATTGTGCCAAGTTCCATCTGGTTTTATTTTCCTGCTGCCTGCAGGTCCAGGAGGGCATTTAGCCCTGACAGGATTTTGTCCCTTTGCTGGGCAAGGTGCCATTGAAAGGAATTTGGGTCCACAAACAATAAACAGCAAAAAGCGGACGATTTATTGGTGTTTCTTTGGGAGTGAAGTGCCAGCCCAGCATAGCTGAGATAAATCAGGATCTGTTTCTTTCCGCTGGCTGCAAAGAGTCCCTGGGAGAACCAGCCCAGCTGGAGACCTCTACCATGAAAATCTCACATATTAGAAAAATAAACCTCATTGTTTTGGTGATAGGAGTGGAAACATCCTCATATGACAGTGCTCAAATGATATTTATTGTCAGATAAAATGCAGGTGCCTGCTTTAGGGTGTGAAGAAACAGTGATTCTTATACACCGCCACCTCGAGTCCTCCTTGGCAGGGCTTCTCTCAATCCCTTAGTTTGTGCTCCTCTTGACTCTGAACTTTTCTTTCTGGGAGGGATTTTGCTCCCCCAGAATCCTGGGGATCATATGGAGCATTTTTGTAAACAGGCAACTAAGTAAGAACGTGTCTTTTAGCTGCTCCTGAGCATGGAAATTTTGGGGAGATGGTTGAGTGAAAAAAACTCCAGAAACTGGGAAAAATCTGGGCTGCTGGGACAGGCTTCCTCCTTCAGACCATTCCCTAATCCACCAGTGCCTGAGAATTGCTGCCAGAGAACAATTCCTTCATCATCTGAGAAATGGGAGCTACCCCAACATCTGGAAATGAGGTGGAACATCCTCTGAAGAGGGGATTTTTGGGAATTTTGTTCCCCTGAGCTTGGGAACAGCCAGGAATTCAGTGTGGGAAGAAGCATTTCAAAAGCTGACAAGCTCAGATGGGGAGGGAATTCCTTGATTAACAAATTTTTCCTCTTTGCTTATTTTGAAGACACTTTGGAGTAGCCAATAAAATGGAATACATTCTCATGGAATGTCCTGAGTTGGAAGGATCCATAAGGATCATCACTGCAATCTGTAAATGTCCATTTATGGCCCAAAGGGATCATTATCCTTTAAGTGAAGCAGCTTCTCCCCTTGTCCAACAAACCCAACCCAATATTGCTCAGTTTTGTCTATAAATCCCCACTTCATCCCCAAGTGTGGCTCCCTCTCCTCACAGGCCAGTCCTCATCCCAGGAGTGATAAAAGCGTTAATTTACGAGGAAAGGATTATGACTGAACTTCAGCCGTGCATGACTGGAGACCCAAATCAAGCCAAAAATTGATTTTTCCTCCTTCCCTCCCGTCAGATCCCCATTTCTCAGCCTGGGCCTTTTGATTTATAGCCCTACTATTACAAACAAGTAAGTTCCTCCAATTGCAATTTCAATAACCTATTTATTTTTTTTCTTGACTCTTTTCCCGTGCACTGTTCATCCAGGGTTCCACAGCTTCCACTTCATCCTGATATTTGTATTTCCAGACTGATTCCTTCCTCCAGGATGAATCATCCTGCTTGACAAAAGGAATTCTTCAACTATGGAGTGGAGGTGAAAGATCAGGACAGGCAGGTTCAGGGTATAAAAGAGTTATGGGCTGTGATGGAGCTGGTTTATGTTGGATATTAGGAAAAATTTCTTTGTGGAAAGGGTTGTCAGGCATTGGGACAGGCTGGACAGGTGGAGCCAGCATCTCTGGAGGGATTTAAAAGTGTGGATGTGGCACTTGAGGATTTGGTTGGCCTGATGGTTGGACTCGATGGTCTTAAAAGCCTTTTTCAACCTGGATGATATTTTTTGAAGAGTTGCTGCTTCCATTGAAGGAAAACTCTCAATTTCTCATTTTCTTCAGATTTCTCTTTTTAGGACAATCCTACTGCATCAATTTTTATTTCAATGAGTTGAACCTTTTGATGACTAAAATTATTAATTCAGGAATTTTTTTCTAAACACTTCACTTAGAAAGAGTTCCACTACTGCAAGATCTGTTTTAGCCTGCAAAACAACAACAACAACAAAATCCAACTATAACCCCCAAAAAATTCCAATTAACGACTCTTTTCAATCTTATTTTTTCCTTCTTTTTATATTTTTAAATAAAATATAAGAGTTCATTCTGATACTTTTCTGGTACTATGGAACACTAAAATAACCTCATGTACTTTACAACAATACAGAATAAAGTTTTTCTGGCAACTTTCTCTGAAAATATATCAACCATGTCTGAAATCCTCATTTAAAGTCCTGAGTATGCTATGGAATGAAGGTGTGGGTGCTCAATATGGCCAAAGCAACACCAGGAACATCTGATTCCCCAAATTCCAGTGCCATGAATTCCTCTTGAAAATCTTGAGCCCAGGCTTCAATTTTTTAGCTTAAGGGAGAGGCATCTACAGCAGGTCTGGCAATAAATCTAAATATTAATGGCAGAATCACAGTAGCCACCTACTAAATTCTGGAAGCAGGATTTTTTGGAGCTTGTCCATGTCCTGCCCAGTAACAAAAGCTATATTTGATTATCCCCAATTTTAGCTGTTGTGATTCAGGGCTTGAATCAAAGTCAGCCTAATTCATTTCACTCTCTCTTCTTCTCTTTGCATGAGGCCATTTAAGAACTTTTTCCATTCTTATTACAAATCTGAATTAATGTTTCCTATTCATGGCTGGAAAACCTTCTTAAGGGGATGATCAGGTTGCCAAAACATTCCAAAGGGAAATGCCAGCCTTGGAGATGTCTGAACATCAATAGGCAGCCCTGGTGTGAATTCATTTTCATGGGACTTTCAAACAAAGCCCTGTCCATAGGAAGTTCTTGGCAGACTGGATTCAGGCCCAGCTACAATTCCCATGTAATAAATGAAAAATTCAAGTTTTTCCTGCATTGAAAAGTCCTGCCCTTTGAATGCATTGGGGAGGTTGAATTTATTAACATTTCTGCAGTGAAGATGGAAGCTGGAGGTTCTGGTCCTTAATATCCAAGGAATTTATGTGGTTCCTTGAGTGGCTGTGAGCTCTGGGGGAGGTTGTGAAGGCTCTGCTTGTAGAACTTAGGTTGGAAAACTGAGGGAAGAGGAGGCTGGGGCAGATCTGAAGATCTCCCTTCTGACAGCAGCTCTGGAAAATTTAATTTTTCACTCTAAAAGGATTTCTACTTCTGAAGAAAATTGGAATTTCCTTTTTCACTTTCCATCTGCTTATTTGCATGAACTTTAATATTAAAAAGGTTTAGATCAGGTCCATTGGAGATGTCTGAAGGGGTCTCTGAGCTGTGCTGCACAGGAGAGCGAAGCAGCAGGATTATGGTTTACCCTTGGAGCTGTGCAGGAATCCTGGTAACTCCTCCTTATTGCTTTTATTTCCAATACTTTATGGTCTAACACTTCAACTAAGGCAAGAAAATGATGATCTCATCCCTAACTTGTGCTTGGAAACCTGCCAGTGAATGGGAGAGCTGTGAGAAGGCAGCAGCATCTTCCAGAAGCGAGGAGAAATGTAGCTTCCAGACAGTCTGATCACAGGGAAAAGGAGATAAAAGCGTGGCAATTCCCCTCCCTTGTTATTGGCATGATGGGAATCAAGGTTTTTACAGGGGGAAAACCTTCAGGGAGGAGAATTGGGAAAGGTGGGAGAGGCTGATCCAGGGTGAAAGGTGATGAGAGGGTGATAAGGGGCCCTCAGTGCTTTATCTTCCCTCCTGCTCTTCCCTGATCTTCCAGTCATGGAAAAAAAAAAGGGTTTCCACAATTCTAAGTGGTGAATGGATTGTACTGGGGTGCAACCCTGCCATCCTTTATCCCCACTTCATCCATCCTGAGTCCAAATCTCATCTCAGACACTGGACTTCTTTTATTAAAAAAATAGTAGTCCTTTATTTCTATTGCATTGAACCCCTCTCCACTCCCATATTTGTGAGGCAAGCTTGTCCAAAGAAACCTTCACAGATGGAACAGTTTGTGACAGAAACATCTGGAGAAATGACAGGAAACAGGGACTTTTTGTGCTGGATCCTGGCCCCCTCCAAGCCTACGTGGTGCCACTTGTGAGGATGAGCTGGACAAGGCACTGGGATGAGGCAGAGCAGGAGGAGAATGGTGGAGGTGGAAAATCATTTGTGCAATTACATGAAAAGGAATCTGTACCTCAATTTCAAGACTGGTTTCACCCAGTGGAACTTCCTGCAGGTCTCCAGGGCATTTAAATGAGATTTGATTGTTCCTGCAGGTCATGAGGAGCTAAACAGCTCCAGAGAATAGTTTGCACCTGACAGGACTGAATAAATCCTTATGTTCCTTCAACTGTGGAGAGAAGGAGCTTATGGAGCACACAGACCAGACCTAAATCCTTGGAGGCAAAGAAATTAATCTCCAGATCCACTTTTGCTTCCCAAAATCCATGTATGATAGATTATTCTTTGAATTTTGTCACTTGCAGAGGATGTCACTTTGTCCTGCTGTGTTCTGAACCTTGGGCATTTTGTGAAAGGATGTTGTGGAAGATTTTATGGACATTTTTTTCCTTCCACACTTCCCTATCAAACAACATTTCTCTCCAATTAAGATATAAAGCTAAGGCTTAGTGGAAGAATCATTATTTTACCATTTTGTGACTCATAAAATTGCAACAACTGCTCCAACTCATGTCAAGGGGGGTAATTAACCACAATTATCTATGGCACCAGGTTGGGGATTTATTCTAAGCTGGAGATGGTGGAGCAGAGCTCAGCTGCCCACTGGACAGAGATCCTTTTCCTACAGGCCATGAAATACAACCAAAGTTGTTTTTTACCCCCTAGCAAGCTGTGAAGATCTTCTCAATAGGGTTTTAAATATCTTTTAATTGCGGGTTTTTTATTTTTTTCTAGGAAATATGCAAAGCGGGTTCAGCAAAATGGGACAGGATCAATTTTACTGCTGTCATCCCTCTCGTGGGGTGAGAGGGAGAAGAATATTCCCACCTTGAGAGCAGAGTCAAGGGAGCAGGAGGCACTGGGTGCAAAATACAATATAATATAATATAATATAATTTAATATAATATAATATAATATAATATAATATAATATAATACAATATAATATAATATAATATGATATAATATAATATAATATGAAAATAATAATTATAATATGAAAATATAATAATAATCTGTGCTAGATTTTGAGGTTCTGCCTCATCCATGAGCTGCCTTTGGTGAAGTTTAGGAAAAAAAAGTCAAATAATTGTGTCAGCTTGGGGACAATTCCAGGCTAAGGGAGAAGAAGGAAAAGGAGGCTCGGGGGGACCTTCTGGCTCTCCAAAACTCCCTGACAGGAGGTGGAGTCAGGCCAGGATCAGGCTCTGCTCCCAGGGAACAGGGACAGGACGAAAGGAAACAGCCTCAAGCTGTGCCAGGGGAGGTTCAGGTTGGACATCAGTGGGAATTTCTCCATGGAAAGGGTGGTCAGACATTGGAAAGGGATGCTCAGGGAGGTGTTGGAGTCTCCATCCCTGGAGGTGCCCAAGGAAAGTCTGAATGAGGCACTCAGTGCTCTGGGCTGGGTGACAAGGTGAGGATCAGTCACCTTGAATTGATGATCCTGGAGGGCTTTTCCAACCAAAATGAATCTGGGGTTCTGTGAAATTCTTGCCTGTGAGGAAGATGAGGCCCTGGCACAGGTTTCCCAGAGAAACTGTGGCTGCCCCTGGACCCCTGGAAGTGTCCAAGGCCAGGCTGGATGGGGCTTGGAGCAACCTGGGATAGTGGAAGGTGTCCCTGCCCATGGTAGGGGTGGAATGAGATGATCTTGAAGATCCAACCCAAACCATCCCACAATTCTGTAATTCCACTGGAATCTCATCTGGTTCTGGGACCTCTTTTCATGGCACTGAAATAATTTGGATCAGCACAAAATTTTGTCCTGTAGACAGATGAAAATTTTTCTGGCACCTTCCTTCCTTGAAAGTTTGTCATGGATGTCATTACCCTAAACCAGATGCAAATCAAACCTGTCAAATACTTGATTTCTTAATTTTATTTCCAAACAATTCTGAGAAATTATTTTTTTCTCTTTTGATCATGAAAGAGGCCATCACAAGTTTGAGATTCAACCCACGCTTCTGCCAGGAGTGTTGTCTCCCAGCCACTCCAGATCATATTGATGAACACAACTTTTAATAACAATTAATTTTCCACCCACTGCTCCAACCTTTTACTGCCCCAAACATTATTTATTCCTAAATTTGATGCCCTGTTCTTTTGTCTGCTCTGAAATACAACGTGCAAAATACAGTGGTTGACTGTGATGGGTCAGAAATCCCCATTTCTATAGGAACACAGGAGAAAAAGGATTTGATATTTGGTGGAGGGCCTGTGAGACACCAGCAGAGTAATTTCCATGGCCTTTCCTTTCTCTGAGTTCCTGAGTGTGAAGGAAACTGTAAAAAAGGGGTTTTCTGAAACCCCCTCCAGCACACAGAGGTTACAGGAATTTATGGGCAGAACAAAATATTGCTGCTGCATCCTGAGAATTTTTTAAAATTATACCCTAGAAAATTTTTGTTTCCCATGGATTCCCACCTTCTGTATTGGCTGAAGATATAAAATATAAGCATATTTCTTAATACTTGTGAGAGTATGGACAGGTTGGAAAACCTGTCACCAATCCCAGTTTGGACACCCAGGAGCATGTGAGGCACAGGTTAAGCTGAGATTAGTCAGGGTCCTGTAGCTTTTGTTGGGTATCTGAAGGAGAGGAGGTGTGCCCATGGCATCTCATTTGTCCCTGGGTGCTTTGAGTCAGGCCCAGATTGAGTCATGCTCAGTCCACTGATTTTAACAACACATTAACAGCAGGAGGGAGCTCTAGTGGGTTTAAAATCCAAGCTAAGATAAAGGTAAAACACATAAAAGGTCCAAAATAGACACCAGAGTTACAAAGGTTTATAAAATTGGAGGTTTTCAGGAAAACCCCCAGTGCTTCTACTTTATATTATAAAATTAGATCTCATATATGCAGAGGTGCAGCTTTTCACCCCAAATGAGCTGATGAACCAAGAGACTGCAGGATTTGGAAGGGTTTTCAGCTTCATTTTTCTCAGTATCTGCCATCAGAGAACTTCTTTTTCACCACTCTCTCTGGAGATTACTCTGCTTTAAAACTTCCCAGCTTGAAGACATTAAAGCTGAGGGACCTTCCTGTGACCAGTTTTCCGTTCCAGTTTTAGAAATGCTGGTGTCGCTTGGTGGTGGGGATTAAACACAACCTGCTCAGGAATTCAGAGGAAGAATCAGTAAAATCTTAAGCCAGAGCCATTAAGGTTGGAAAAGATCTCTGAGATCATTGAGTCCAACTCTTCTCCCAGCACTGCCAAGGCCACCACTAAACCACGTCCCCAAGTGCCACATCTACACAATTTTTGAGATGGTGACTCCAACACTGCCCTGGGCAGCCCCTTCCAATATTCAACAAGTCTTTCAGTGAGTAAATTTTTCCTAATATCCAATTTCAACTTCCCCTGGCATGACTTGAGGCTGCTGTTTCTTGTTCCCTGGGAGCAGAGCCCGACCCTGACTTGGCTCAACCTTTTGTCAGGGAGTTGTGAAGAGCCAGAAGGTCCCTCCTGAGCCTCCCTTTCTCCAGGCTGAGCCCTTCCAGCTCCCTCAGCTTCTTCTGGTGCTCCAGACCCTTCCCAGCTCCTTTCCCTTCCCTGGACATGCTCCAGCACATTTTCCACCAGAATGAAAGGAAACACCATTCCCTCCCTGTCCCAGCAATGTCCAAACTTCTGGGAGGTTTATCCACCAGGGAATCTTCTGTTTTATGAAGACAGGAATCGTACCTTGCAGGAATATCAGAATAATTCTTACGGATCATTGCTGCCCTGAACTGGCCCTAAGTCGCTTTGTAGAGCTTTCCCATGTGGTTGATTAGAGAAGGTGGAGAAATGACAATGAATCCATGATATCCATAGAAAAAAGGTCGCTGCCACTCCTGCCTCTGCTCCTGAACTGAGCTATGACTTCCAAACATTTCGCCCCTCCTGGGCTTTGCCTTTGCTGCTCTCTCGCCACGCTCTGTTAAATGCTTTGAAAACTGTGATGAAAGGAACTACCTGGCTGCAGGTGCCACTGAGAATTTACGACATTGCCAAATTCAGGGGCTTTCATCTCGGTGCAGCAGCTTCACCTGCCACCCCTTCACCCCCATCCAGCAGCTGGGAGAGGACCTTCAAAAAGTACAGTTGATAGCGTAACGATGTTTTATTATTTCAATGATATTTTATTATTTCATCAGCTCTCAGGGATAATAAACAGGGCACTGGGTTTGGGCTGCTCCCTCCTGGCCTCGTGTTGCCCCTGTGCTCCTTTCATGTTGACATTTCTCACTTGGAAGAGCTTCAGATGGAAATCGAGGTCAAGAGGTATCTGCTGCATGAGCACCACTGGCCATGGGGACATTATGTGGTCACACATCGTACCCCACTGGTCTCCCAGGGAATTTTCTGTCTGGAATATTTCTTGGGCTAAACAAGAGCTGTCTTTTATTTTATGGCCCCTCTTTTCAAGGCCAGGTTGGATGGATTTCTGAGCAACCTGGGATGGTGGAAGGTGACCCTGCCCATGGCGGGGGGTTGGAATTAAATGATCTTTAAGGTCCCTCCCCCAACCATTCCATGCTTCTATGACCAAGAAGAGGCATTTCAGCAAGCTGATGAACACCTACAATTAAAAAACCCAGTACAGGTTATTTCATGCACTGGGAATCCAAGGAGTTAAGGGATATGGAAGAGTATAAATGAGCAGGACTCAGCCAGAGCCCTGCAGGGGACTGACGAGCAAAAAATGACTTTGCTGGAGAATATTTCATCTCCTGTTAACAGAAACGAGGCACAGATCAACTCTGAGATCATTTGTACCTCCCTGGTACAGCCAATTTGATGGGTATCTCGATGATCAGTTGAGCTGGTGAGCAATTAAAGTCTAATTTGCATCTGCGCACGAAATTAAAATGCTGGATGGATTAGTTTTTAAAAGCAGCTCTCTCTCATTGAAGGCAGCATTAACTGATTGGTTCCATGCACAGGATTTCTCCTCACTATGGGAGAGATGCTGCCCTGGAACTCAAGGAAATCTCTGCTTTGTTCAGCACGTGATAAATGCTTCCAGCAGCTCTTCCAGGTAAAGATAAGGCTGTTCCGTGACTTCACTCCAGTGATACCTTAACTACCACAATATCCAGAGCTTATTGTCCACAGAAGTTGCAATTTTGAGGGCAAATTGCATTAAATAAACTGACTTGAGTGGATTTTGCAGCACAAGATTTTCTCTTTCAGCAACGTGGGTATCTCTGTCCTAAAGAGATGACAAAATTCTCCCAGCAGCGCTGGGCTTGGGATGGGTGGAGTAGCCCCAGGCAAAGCCTGTTTACACAGGAAAGCTTGTGGATTTGTCAGGCAGGTGGGGAAAAGGCAGAATTTTTACTGTGGAAAAATATTGGGCAAGATGATTTTTTATGTGCTTCAACACCCAGTGGAGCTGTGCCCACAGAAACATAAAAAGCCCTCCATTTGCAGGGCTGTTTTGTAAAAAGAAGAAGAAAAAAAAAACATGTCAAAAGAATAGAAAGGTTTTGTTAGAAGCTGAGAAGGAAAAAGAAGTTTTAAAATGGAAATTCAGTTGAACCCACCCACTTCTGAAACACTGCAGCATTACTGATCCACAGAAATTTTCATTATTTTCTATTTTTACCCGATTTTGTTTAAGAAAAGTGTAAAGTTCTGAAGAAGCTGAGCACCCTTTCTCTCCCAGAGGTTTTGTATATTAAATAAACAGTATAGTCAATATTCTTTAAATACATATTTTTTTAAGACTGAAACTTGTCACCACTTCCAATCCAAGGATATAATTTTTTTTTTCTGCAAAATAAGCAGTTGGAGACCATAGAGGTGTCTGGATGAAAGATATTAAGATATTTAAGTAAGTAGAAAGATATTTAAGTGCCTTGAGAAACTGTTTTAGCTAGTAAAGGCCCTAGGGCCAAGTTTAAAGTTCAGTAACTTAGCTCCAGACATAAAAAACCAGAGTAGAACTTTGCTTGCATCTCTAGAATAAATACAACTATCTGTGTAAATAGATGGAATTATTCATGTTAATAAACTTATATACATAAAATTTAAGTAAGAAAACAAATAGTATATTTGTGTAAATGGATAATAATAAATACATCGTTTTTTAGGTAAGAACTGACACTACTTTTTTACTACTTTTGTACATTGGATTGGTTTAGAAAGAATGTTTAAGAATCATGTTTTTAGACAATTGGATGCTTTATGAATAAAATGGTCTGTAGTGGGGTGCAAGCAACAACAACTTATACACATTCTCGAACAAATAGAACTGTATGATGTTTTTAATGAAAATAAACTTATACACATAAATTTCAAGTAAGAAAACAGATAGTGTATTTGTGTACATAGATAATAATATATGCACAGTTTTTTAGGCAAGAACAACTTTCATACATTAGAATCAAGTTTAGATTGGTTTAGAAAGAATGTTTCAGAATTGTGTTTTTAGCTGATTGGATGTTTTATGAATAAAATGTCCTGTAATGGGGTGAAAGCAACAACAACCACAAGAAGAAGAAGGAACAGCAACATGAAGAAGGAGAAGGAGAAGGAGAAGGAGAAGGAGAAGGGAAAGGGAAAGGAAAAGGAAAAGGAAAAGGAAAAGGAAAAGGAAAAGGAAAAGGTGTTTTTTGCTGCTGTCCAGAAGTGCGTCCCACTCACAGCAGGCTCTACCTTGAATGTGACAGAAACCAGCCTGACTTGCCAGTTTTTCAGCAGAGCAAAATCTGTGTTGAGAACCATAAATATTTTGGTGGCCCAGAAAGGTGATCCTTCCACAGAGAACTGTGTGTGAATTATTTAATGTTACTGGCATGGGTTTAGGGTTGCTGTCATGGTTTTAGGTCCCAAAGAAGGATCTCTGTGTCCTGTGGCACCATTGAATCGCTCCTGGGAAAAGCCATTTCCAGCTCCACTGAAGTCCTCCTGCCACAGAAGAGAAGGGGAAAGGGCCCTTTGTGGCTTACAGGTGTTTGAAGTGAAGGGTGTAGCAAGAATCTTTCTGAATTCAGTGATAAAAGCAAGGAGATGTATTTTTGGCAGGCAGGAGTTGTTCTGAGAGCAGCCAGCGGAACAAATTGCAACAATCACTCGACAAAATCTCCTAAATTAAATTTCAGATTAAAAAAACCTAATGGAAATTAAGCTGATAATCCATGCATTAAAAGCAAAGCAAATCAGGCTACTTGAGAAGCACTTTGCAAAGAGGAAATCACAGCCCCACATCTCTAAGCTGGGAATTTTCGACACCCTGGTGCAGTGGAGCTGCAAGACCTTCAGATCACAGAGAAACTCTCTGTTCTCAGACTTTATCAGCTGCTTCACCCCCATCTTGTAAGGAATATATGTTCAGGAATATAAATTTATGCTAACAGAAATTGGAATAGAGTCAGTTTTTGCTGTTACAGAATTTGAAGCGTGGTTGGAGTTTCCTGTGGCTGTAGTTCTGCATCTAAAGTTGATCTCTGGGCTTTGTGCATCCCCCACACTCTCAAGGATTTTTTTTTCTGGAGTTGGATTCACTGTAGAAAACTTTCCTTGTCATTTAAAGTCCTCTCACAAAGTGTCTCAGTGCCTGCAGGGCACAAGTTAATATTTTCTTCGGTTTAAATGTGTTCTGGTTGAGACGATGACAAGAGGCTGCAGGGATGATACGGGATCTGCAGTAGTTTCAAAAAATATTAGTTCACAGAATTTTAGAGTAGTTTGGGTTGGAAGGAAAGTTCTGGATTATCTCATTCCATCCCTCTGCCATGGGCAGGGGCTCCTTCCACTAGACGGGGCTTGAGTAGGACACAGAAAATAAACATGCTCAAAAATTTTGGCCATCTTCAAAACTAATTTAATGAATTTCAATTTCAAATTAAAATAGAAAACCTTGAATGTTGCTGGAATTCTGCCAGAAGTTATAAGTGACTTTAAAACACAGGACAGGGTCCTGACAAGCTGCCCATGATCCCTGGGCTGGAAAAGTAGGAGATATCCACCTGTTGTGTAATTCCTGAGGAGCGCTGCCCAAAATCCCTGGGATGTGTGAGGGCTGCCCAAAATCCCTGGGATATGGGAGGGCTGGCACACAGAAGGAATGCACAGCAGTCGGGGAATGTGCCAGTGGATTTTTATGTTTGGCTTTATCTAACTGGTTCTTTCCTCAAATCAAACACATGGGCATCTTCCCATCACATTCCCACTTGGACAGGCAGCAGGATACTCTGGACCATCCCAATTCAGAACAAACTTCAGCTAAATTTGAGTTAATAAACAATGGTGGCTACATGCTCCGGATTTATCACCAGAGTCCCAGACCAGCAGTGTCACATCATCCCCTTTGCTTGCGGCATTATTTTATTCATAGAATGATTTGGGTTGGAAGATATCTTAACATCATCCAGTTCCAACCTCCATGGGCAGGGACACCTTCCACAAGCTACTCAGAGCTCCATCTAAGCTGGACTTGACCAACCAGGACATGCTTTTTTAAATCTTATTTTATCTTTTCCAAGCCCTGCAAACTTCCTTATTTCCTCTTGTGTGGTGGAAACAGGAAGAATTTCCCTTTATTTTGTTATTTCCAAGCTTGAAGTCACAAGTGATTCCAAAGGTGACTTTTCCTTTCTCAGGAGCTTTGTTTTTTCCTTTAACCTGCCCAGAACTACCACTTCCTCAAGACTGAGGTGCTCCATGTGTTTACTCATTCCAGAATTCCTGAGTGAAACTGGACTTGCCAATGGAGCTGCTGGTCTGGGTCACATTTTACTTTGCATTGCTCCCTAACTATGGCTCAGTGGCCTGCTAAAATTAATTTCTTATTAATTGTTTTAAAACAGACAGCATCCTGTGCTGCTTTGGGTGAGCAATTGCCTTTCTCTGCTGGGAAATAATTTCGGCATTTCATTTGGAAAAAAGTAATTAACTGCATGGGTATGCTTAGTTGAGTAAGTCATTACAATCTCTGACTTATGCAAATGAGATCGTTCAAGTATAATTCTTACTGAGATAACTCCACACACACATAAACTTTTAAATTGCATGGTCCAGCTGAGTATCTGTGGGCAAATAAACGATGTTAATGGGTTAATTTATAAACTCTGTTGCATAATCAGTTTTCAGGGAGCAGGGAGCTTGTGAGGAAGCTGGTCCCAGAGTTGCCAGGGATTTTTTGGCACATCATTGGATGGTTAACATGAGGAATCCACTGGTTCACACATCCTTGTGCTCATTTTGCAGCTGCTGCAGCATGGAACACGTTTTCAGGGTCAACCTCCTCATATTCTTCCTGCTTTAATTAAGATGTTTATGGTGTTGTGGGACAGGTGACCATGCTCATGGATTTTACTAACTGTCCTGGATTTCTTTGTTCCAAAAACATTTAAATTTTCAAGTGAATGTTGGTAATTTCTTTTTTCCTTCTTTGTCATCTCCTTATATCATGCAGCTTTTTCTCTCCTTGAATGTAATCTTAATATGCAATTTTGGCCAGTTTAAAATAAAAAGATGGATGAAAAGGCTGAATATGGACAAAAAAAAGAGTTAGGGAATTATTCCATAGAATCATTAAATATCTTGGATTGGAAGGGTCCCACAAGGGTCATTGAGCCCAAACTCTTGGCCCCGTATAGGACAACCCCAAGAATTACCATAAGAATTTTCCCCTAGAAAATTATTCACTTGCCTCAAATATGCTCATTTATCCTGAAACCTCTTGGGAATTTCGAGGAAAGAATATTTTGGGGATATATTTCTAAAACAAGGGGACAAATGCCCTAACTTTGCTCTCCACAGCTGATGCTGTACAGACTCAGCATTAAGCCAGGCAGTCAGACAGGAAACGAAAAATCCTCAGTTGGAAGAATTCCATTTCATTACAAGGCTCTGAGTTAAATCAAGGATCTGGTATCTCTGGAGAAATCCCTGGGTTTGGAAAACCCTCTGCTAGGAGGTCAAAAGTGTTCCTGCAGGATTTGATTTATCATTCTCTGGGGAACTGATTCAGTGGGACTTAATTTTCTGCCTCCCGAGTAATTGGGAGCTCGCATCCACCTCCCCCTCTTGCTTGATGAACACGACTGGGAATACAAGGAGGAATGAACCCTTGGATGGAGGAGGTGGGGAGATAGGGAGTGAGAGATTTCTCCCTGGGAGAGCCAGGCTTTGACAAGGCTGATTAACAGAGAAATGGCCTCGGAAGCCACGAGGTCAGCGGCTCTGCCCAAGCTGCTGCTTCATTTGGAGAGGGGCTGCTCTGAGGCTCCCGCAGCAGCAGAGCTGTTAACAGGAGATGTTTGATCCTCTCTGGCTGACAGGGAGCTGCCAAGACGCTTGGAAAGCCTTCCTGCACTCCTGGAAAGACAGGTCTGTGCAGATGCTGAGGTTGGGAAAGGAGCAGTCAGTCATTCCAGGCAGAGTCAACGGGGATTTTCAATTTGGGTTTCCTTGGAGGGTGGCAAAAAATCTACCCCACACATAGAGACCATGGATTGTTGGATCAGAATTATCAGAATATATGGGGTGGTATTTAAATCTGTAACAGCTATGAATTGCTTAGGATTAGGCAAATAAAAGAGGAAAAAATAAACTTGAACAGTAAAACTACTGACTGTGACTACCGAGTTGAGGTGTCCAGCTGTAATTCCAGAAGGAACTGCATCCAGAGCAGTGTCTCAACAGCTGGAGCGATTCCTTAAATACTGAACTGTCCTATGAAATCCCTTTTAAATTGTTTAATATTTTTTTTTTTTTAATTTGAGTTGTTAACAGTCAAATGAACATGTGCAAAGTCTGTGTCTCTGCTCCCAGGAGAATTGAATGTTTCTTCTGGTAAAAGCATCCCAGTTTAATTAGTCGGTACCAAAGAGACTCTGTTCAGTACCAGAGAATTTCCTCAGAACCATCTTTTGCTCTCAGCTGAAAATTATTTAAAAAGGAAGGAGAAACAACAGCATTTTTGCATGACCTGTGTCTTGCCTCTTCTCCCACCTGTCTGAGGAGATGAGGTTTGAGGAGGGAACCAGAACAATAAGATCCTTTCTCAGCTCTGACAGAGCCAGGGAAGGTAATTCCTGTATAATTTGTTTGCTTTTTTCCCTCAAACAACCCAAAAAAAAAAACTCCAGAGAAAATGTCAAGTCTGTTAAGCAGAATTTGTCTCTGGCAGCAGCTTTCACCTTTGTTAGTTCCTTAATGAAAGTTTTTCAACTCAGTATCAAGCAGCAAAAAAAAAAGCAAAAAAAAAGAAAAAGTTGTTTCTTTGAAACACAAATCCCATCGCAAGGTCAAGCTGAGATTGTTGCTGCTTTAATAAACACCTCAAATTGTCTCTGATTAATTCTAAATAAATTTCGTGTGTGATAAGTGATTTTGAGCAAGTGCTGTTGACACACCGAGCTGATGGAGATTAAGGGGAGAAAGAGATGAACAATGGGGTGAGATTAGAAACTCGTTGTCACTGGGAGCAGGACCCGGGAGTGGAAGGATGACACAATCATTTGTTATTGTGGAGGTGAGGGGAATGAACAAGGATTTTCAGGGAGATGGCTGGAGATTTGGAGCATGGCCGAGCTGCTCAGGAGGCAAAGTCAGTCCAAGCCATAAGAAAAGCAAACAGTGGGACAGCATACTAAAATAAAACCTTTTTTTGTACTGGTGGGAGTGGGAAAAGTGGGGCAAAGCAGTGGGAACTTGTGGTCCAAGTGAGTCAGGGGATGTTTACAGTGGTTGGTGAAAAGGGAAAATAAATTTCAGGTGTGGGACTGATTTGTGGTGCTGATGCCTCAGGTTTTAGCTTTTATATTTTTCAGATTCTGTGCTGCTTTAGTGTGTAGTTCTGAGTCTCATATTAGGGGATGGTGAGCTCTCTTCACAGAGTAGGGAGACAAAACAATTCCTGCTCTAGCTGGGGACCAAGGACAACTGATCCAAATCTCAGGCCCAAGAGCATAAATAATGTGGACTGAAGAGAGAAAAACAAGAAGGATGGGACTTCATAAGCTAAAGCTGTAACTGGACAATTAACTCCATTAAGCAAATGGACCAGAACTTATAAAAGTGTGAGACCCTGTGACCAGTCATCCATTTTGTGACCATTTTGGTTTTATCTTGGGTGTAGCCTTGGCTGGGTTCTTGTGCTGCACAAGGTGGATCCATTGAGGCCTTCTAATAACTCTCCACTTTATTCTTTATCTCTGTCCAGTCTCTGTTCTAGGTCAGCCTTCACAAGGCATCAGGGCCAAGGCCATAGAATCCCAGAATGGTTTTTTGGATTGGAATGGACCTTCCAGGTCATCTCATTCCAGCCCCCTGCCATGGGCAGAGACACCTTCCACTATCCCTGGTTGATCCCATCCCATCCAACCTGGCCTTGAACACTTCCAGGGATGAGGTATCCACACCATTTCTGGGCAGCCTATTCCAGGGCCTCACCACCCTCCCGGGGAAGAATTTTGCCTAATATTCAATCTAAACCTGGTCTTTCAGTTTAAAGCCTTTCCTGGCTCCTTCGTGTTGTACCAGGAGTGTGTTTTAACCAGGGAGAGTCAGGGAATACAAGGCAAGCAGTGATTTTATCCATCAGGAGTTCAATATTCTGGTTTTCTTTGATGGCTTAGGATAACAAGGATTGCTCCCTGCTCATGGCACAGGGTTTGGAATTGGATGATTTTGAAGGTTCCTTCCAACCCAAACCATTCTAGGCTTCTATGAGTTACTCATCAGAGCCAAAGCCACTTGTGAGGATGATGGGACCGGGCAACAGCTCTTAAGTGGCATAAAAGGAAAGGAGACAGATGGAGTCAGAGTGGAAATGCCCCCAAGGCTGAAGGAAAGGAAAGGGAAAGGGGTGCTGTGGTTTAGAATATTCAAAATAGTCCAGATATAAACTTGGAAATGGCTCCAGGGAATGAGACTTTGCTGCCTCTCAGGTCTCGGTGCCCTAGAATTTCTTTCCAGCTCAGATGGCAGGGATTTTTTTCATAGTCTGTGAGACAACAGAAATAGTTTTTTTTTTTTTCAAATTCTATAAATGTATTTTAGTCTAATAAAATTATATAACAACATATTCCCTTCCCCCACTAAAGGACATTAATTGCAACAACTTATTTTTTATCAAATCTTAATTAGACATTTACCTATTAATAGGAACACCACAGAAACCCAAATCATTCCCATTAACAGGTGAGAGATGTTTATTGATGACCCCCACACTGGTTCTGATATGAAAAATTCTTATGAAAATTTATTCCTCTCGAAAAAAGCAATGACTTATTCAAAAGATGAAAATGATTTGTGTGCAGGCAGGGAGGGGGGGAGCCTCAATGAAGTGTCTGGGACTGGTACATTTGAAAATCAGCTCTTCAGGGCAACATAAATAAATACAGCAGAACCCTGAAGAAAATAAAATAACATGAATCATAAATCAAAGCAACGCAGTGGACCTGCAGAGGACATCACAAATAGATGGGATAACAGAAGGAAATATTGGCCGTAGCATAAATAGCTCTTAATAAATCATGGACCAACAGGAGCAGGGCAGCAGCTTCCCCACTGAAGATAAGGACAGGTGGAAACATATTGGTGGTGCTTGTGCAGGCACTGCACACGTGGGCTGGAGGTCAAGGAATGTGCTGGAGACCTCTGGAGTTCTCCTGTGTTTGACAGGAATGTCACTGGCCTGAGAGGATGTGGGAGATTGAGCTGGTTAATGGTTCAGGGGTCAAGTAAAATACCCACCCAGGAGCAGAGGGTGAGCAGAGCCCACCTCAGGCTACACCCGGGTGCTGAAAAAGGTAGGAGGCAAATCCTTTGAGGAGGGAACAGGCACTTTGTCCTTCATTAGGATACTCAGAATTCAGGATTTTAGGATAATTAGAATTTTAGGATAATCAGGATTTTTCTTTAATTAGGATACTCAGCTGGGATAAATCCCCTGCCTGGGAAGCACCAGGACATTCTCATGTGGGCTCAGTGGCCTCAAGGACCTCATCTCTGCTGATGGGCCATAATGGGCTCAACAGGGATGATTTAATGGCAGCTGTATCTTAGAAGGTGTCAAAAATTCTCCAAATCTTCCATGATCCACAGCATTACCTCATTCCTGTATCCTGTGATTCCATCATTCAGCCAAAACTCCTCACCCCCGGGGAGGTACCTGGGCATTCCTACCTAAACCTGAGTGAATATACACCCAATAGATGGTGTATTCTGGGGTTTACCTGGGGATTTCTCCCCACCATTTCTTTGGGATTTCCCCCACCAGCCAGTGGATCCAATCTGTGACCATAATTTTGGCCAATATTTTGACTTCTGTCCCTGGAGGTGTTTAAGAAAAGAGCAGATGTGGCACTTAGTGCCATGGTCTGGTGCACAAGGTGGAGTTGGGTCATGGTTTGATGGCCTCAAATGTCTTTTCCAGCCTCATTGATTCTGTGATTCTGTGATCTCTGGGGTGACTGGTGAGGACACGGCCTTGAGAGGAACCCACCTGCAGAGCTGCCTCCAGCTCTGGGGTCCCCAGCTCAGGAAGGACATGGAGATGTGGGGGTGAGTCCAGAGAAGGCCAGGTGATCAGAGGGATGAAGTAACTACCATGAGGAAAGGCTAGGAGAATTGGGATTGTTCACCCTGCAGAAGAGAACTTTTGGGATGACCTAACTGTGGCCTTCTGGAATCTGAAGGGAGAGCCAAGAAAGACGGGGGAAAGATTATTTCAAAGGGCTTGAAATGACAGAACAGGGGGCAGTGACTTCAATCTGACAGAGGGCATATCAGATATTAGGAATAAATCCTTTATGTGAGGGTGGCCAGGCATTGAAACAGGCTGCTCAGAGAAATTTTGGCTGCCTCATCACAGGAAGTGCTTAATGGAAGATTGGTTTGGGCTTAGAACAACCTGAAATATCCAAATGAGCAAGAAAAAAATACAACATAGGACCACAGACTCATGGAATGGCCTGGGTTGGAAGGGACCTTCAAGATCATCTCATTCCAAACCCCTGCTATGGGCAGGGACACCTTCCCTAGGCCATGCTGCTCCAAACCCCATCCAACCTGGTCTTAGATGCATCTGGAACAAGATTTTAGTTCTTCATTGTGGCTCTTTTCTTTCAGGGAGGTGCTGGTAGATTTCCATGTCCTGGATGAGGCAGGTGGTCAGACGGATTGAGAACACTGGGTTCTCTTCTCCTAAAGTCAATGAGCTTTTGTGAAGATCAAACAGTTGTAACATGGAAGGAAGGGAGGAAAACAAGATCCATGTCATTTTTCAGTCAGTTTAGTGAGGGGATAAAAGGAAACACAGATTAAAACTCCTGTACTCTGAATTTTATCTGCCTTTGATAGAACTGTCAGTTTTAACACAGCCTTTTTGGGTAGCAAAAATGATAAGGTCGGCCATGAATTCTAATAAAACAAACAGCAGCACCAGGACTAATTGTGTTGTTTCATTTTCTCTGCTAACCTTGAGAAAAAGAGGATGTGGATTGATATGTAAATGCATTTTCAACCCTGGCTGTGGATGTGGCGACACTTTAATAGAAAGCAATGCCAAAGTTACTGCTGATGAAGGGCTCCAATTGTTCAGCCTGGTTGGACTACTTAAAAGAAACATTGGCCTGTGAACAAGCTTATGATCACAAACACAAATGTAGGTTTAAATATCTGAGCCATTCACGGCCTTGGCAAATCCCAGTGTTTCACTGAGGAGTTCCCAAAATGAGGGCAAGGTGAAAATGGACTGTGTCTGACTGGGTCGCTGTTTGGGAGATGTTTTCCTCTTTTGGTTGGCACTGCCACTGATAGCATTTGGAGCCTGAAGACTCCAAATTGGAGCAGCTGCACAAGAGTTGATGCATTTTTAAAGACATCCCTGAATATTCAACTCAAAGCCATAAAGTGACCATAATTTGTATTCAGAGAAGGACAGCAAAGCTGGTGGAGGGTCTGGAACATAAATCCTACAAGGAGCAGCTGAGGATACTCAGATTGCTCAGTCTGGATAAAATCAGGCTCAGGGAAAACCTTATTGCCCTCCCCAGCTCCCTGAAAGGAGGTGGTGGCAAGGTGGGTGTTGGTGTCTTTTTCCCAGGCAAAAAGAGGAATCAAGCTCAGCTTGCATCAGAGGAGATTCAGGCTTGATTTTGGAAAAATATCCTCACTGAAAGAGAGCTTAAGCACTGGAAGAGGCTTTCAAGGGAAGTAATGAAGTTACCATCCCTGGAAAAGTTAAAAAATTGAGTGGACTTGGCATTTCATTATGTGATTTTGTAGGAATGATGGGTGTTTGGTCAAAATTAGGACCTGAGGATCCTGGAGATCTTTTCCCAACTTAATGATTCTATGATCCTTTGTCACAGACATATTTAATGAAAAATCCTTTTGCTAGGATTTTTTTCTCCTGAGAAGCTGAGAGGCCTCAGAAAAGAAATGTAAACAATGATTATCTGCTGCTGTGGAATGCAACAGGTGCATCTGTGATTGGTCTCATGTGGTTCTTTTTAATTAACGGCCAATCACAGTCCGGCTGCCTCAGACTCTCTGGTCAGTCACAGGATTTTATTATCATTCCATTATTTTCTATTCCTTGCTAGCCTTCTGATGAAATCCTTTTTTCTGTTCTTTTAGTATAGTTTTAGTATATAATTTTCTTTTAATATAATATATGTATTTATATATAAAATAATAAATCAGCCCTCTGAAACATGGAGTCAAGATTCTTGTCTCTTCCCTTATCACTGTGAACACCACCACAATCCGTTATTTTTTTCTCCCTCCTTGGCAGTGAGGAGCCAGGAGGAGCTGGAATGTCCTAGCATGACACACTGTGTGTAAATCCCACACCAGAACCTCATGTAACTCCTACAGGTACAGCAATAACCTCTTGTCACACTTTTCCAAGGTGCCCACATTTTTCATTTATGCATCCAAAATAACCCCTCTTTTCCGAGGTGTCATCTTTCCTGCAGTGATTAATTGCACCTGCTTTAAAAAAAATCCACATTTCCCAGCGTGAATGTTTTGTTAGAATTCCTCAAATTGCCTTTGGCAGTGATTGTCTCTTCTTGTCCTCAACAACTTTTTGAAGGTGTAGGTTCCTGTGAAGTACCTGCCGTGATCCACCTCAGGAATCCTCACAGGGAATAGCACAGGGTTTAAATATAAAATCTGAATGAGCTTAGGCTGGAGGAATTGTCTGTTCCAAGGTAATTCGCACCATTACCATAATGGGAATCAGAGTTAGGAAAAAAGTGCCAAAATGTTATGGTGGAAGCAGCACTTCCGTGCCAGGCAGGGGGAGATTGTGCATCCCAGCTCTGTGTTTTTTAGGGAATAGCAGTGAGGGATGCCACAGGTGTGTGGGTGACTCTGGCACAGCTGAGCTTGGGACAGGCTGAGTGCCAGCTGGAGGCACTGAATCCTGGAGCAAACACCTCTGGAGCACAGAGAAATTCCTTTTAAAGACCTCAGGATGGCTCAGCTGTTCTGCTCATTCTCCAAAGGTCAGGGGCTGGGTTTGCAACTGCTGAATTTATGGGAAGAATTTTGGCTTTGTGGAGTGGAATAATTTCAGAATAGGAGTTGGGCTGATGAGAACTTGAGGCTGAGATGGGAGTTCAGAGCTCAGGTGAGGTTGGAGGAGCCAACATCCACTCAGGTCTGGTGAGGAAACCAGTGCCTGGCTTACATCCCATCTGGATTCAGCTCTGGATTCCACAGGAAGGACATGGAGCTGCTGGAACAAGTCCAGAGGAGGCACCAAGGAGGAATGGAGCAGCTCTGCTGAGAGGAAAGGCTGAGAGAACTGGGAATGTTCAGCCTGGAGAAGAGAAACCTTGGGGTGAACTAATGGTGGCTTTCCAGGACCTGGAGGAGCTGGATAAAAAATGGAGAGAGATTTTTACAAGAGCCTGGAGTGGCAGGAAAAGTGGGATGGTTTTAAACTGATAAAAGATAACTTTTGATTAGAAATTAGGTAGAAATTCTTCCCTGTGAGGGTGGTGAGGTCCTGGCACAGGTTGCCCAGAGAAGCTCTGGCTACCCTGGAAGTGTCCAAGGCCAGGCTGGATGGGATTGGAGCAACCTGGGATCCTGGAAGCTGCCCCTGCCCATGGCAGGGAGTGGGGATAGGCTGGCCTGGCAGGTCCATTCCTACCAAAACTACTCCATAATTATTTGAACTTCCTCACCAGAGCCAAAGACACCAGAGAGGATGGAACTGGGGAGGAGATCATGAGTTGGTTGAGTGGAAGAACAAAGAGGCCACAACCCAGGGCTGGTTTAAGATGAGCAAGTGGCACCATTGTAGTGATTAAAGATAAAAATCTGATATAAAAAGCTCAGTCCAAAGGCCATGAACAGCTTGTGGAGAGAAGGTCATGAAGGCAGTGAGGGGACAGAGGCGTTACAAGGTGTGAAGGCACCTGCCAGGCAAACCCTGAACTTGGACAGATTTTACAGATACGCAGCAAGACAAGAGGAAAGATAACATCTGCTGCTGTCTCTTTTATTTTGTTTTCGATCCAGAGACTGTCATGATGTAACAGAAATGGCTCCAGAGCCTCATGCTGTGCAAAGCAAGGGTCAGAACACAAATTTTCTGATTTTTTGTGCAACTCTTACCACCAGGAAACCTCGCATCTCTCAGACTGGGGAGCTGTGTGCACAGGGAGTCCCTCATGGAGTGATTTTCATGCTAAAACAGCAGTGAGGCTATGCTTTGTGTTGTTTGGGGCAAATATTTTTTGCACTGAAGGCAAAAAAATAAAAAAACTTCCCTGTACCAGGACCCCATCAAGCCACATCTTATCCCAAGCAGCCACAGTGAGAAGCTGGGACCTGTTTTAGGTCACCTGAAACATATGTGAGAATATGTGGCAGCCCAATGCCAGCCTGTTTGCTGGGACCAGTGGGAATGTTTGCTGCTAATGTAAAAATCCAGGAGATGGAAACG
Organism: Melozone crissalis; assembly: GCF_028551555.1. NCBI lineage: Eukaryota > Metazoa > Chordata > Aves > Passeriformes > Passerellidae > Melozone > Melozone crissalis. The sequence goes on from NW_026535780.1 coordinate 950,118, forward strand.
TGCTCTGCTTGCTGATTTTAACAGGGAAGAATGAACACTGATCCTAAATTTTTGCTAGCTGCAGATTTGCTTTTTTTGCTTCCTATCACCTTTTCAGCAGTGGAAGTAGCTGTTTCCATCACCTGCCATTGCCAGTCAGAAAAAAACCTAAAAATTAAATTTTTTTTTTTTCAAGCAGAAGCAATGGGCAAAGGACTCCTCTCAGGGCAGGGGGCTTCAGCTCATTCAGCCCAGAAAAAGGAGAACTAAGAAAGGATATTAAAGAAGTTTTTAAAAAGTATTTATTTGCCCAGAAAGAGTAGATGAGGAAAATTTGTCACCAAGTTTAAAACTTGTGGCTTCAAAGGTGGCAAATTTAGAACAAAAAGAGTTTGGTTTTTCCCAATGCCTTATGAAGCTGTGGAGGTCTTGGCTGCAGAGTTTGCAAAGCAATGGGGGAAATCCATGGAAGGAAAATAATTTTTATTTTTATAGTTTGAAGATAAGGCCCCTGGCTCAGGATTTCATCATACAGAGATCACTGAAAGTGGGAAGAACATCCTAATAACTATTATGGGATCACAGGAGACCCTGAGTTGGAAGGGATTCACAAGGATCATCAGGCAATATTTAATTTATCAGATATTCAATATATAATTTGTATATTAAGACCAGAAGGAGGAGGCTCTGATCAACCTGGTCTAGGGGAAGGTGTCCCTGCTCATGGCAGGGGTTGGAATTCAATGATTTTTAGGCCCCTTCCAAACCAAACCATTCCATGATTCTACAATTTGTTTCAAATAATGAAACTTCCCAGGCCTGGACCTTAAAGCAGAGTTTTGTTTGCTTTGCTCTGAGTTTAGATTTCAATTCTTAATTTCACTTCAGATGTCTCATTAGCAGGGTGACATCTTCCTAATATGATCAAAAATGCTAAACACAGATTTCCTTGTCTCCACATTGCTGTCATCCTGTCCTTTGCCATCCTGGATGGATCAGCCTGTTGTGATCAGTTATTCTTTTATGAAATGCCATCATTTGTTGCAGACATCTTTTCATGAAAATCCTTTCCTTGGGATTTTTTTTCCTCCTGAGAAGCTGTGAGGCCTCAGGGACAAAATGTAAACAATGATTATCTGCTGCTGTGGAATACAACAGGTGGATCTGTGATTGGTCATATATGCTTGTTTGTAATTAATGGCCAATCACGGCACAGCTGGCTCTCTCTCTGTCCCAGCCACAAACCTTTGTTATTCATTCCTTTCTATTCTTAGCTTAGCTAGCCTTCCGAGATGAAACCTTTTCTTCTATTCTTTTTAATATAGTTTTAGTGTAATATATGTCATAAAATAATAAATCAAGCCTTCTGAAATATGGAGTCAAATCCTCGTCTCTTCCCTCATCAGAAAACCCCTGTGAGCACCCTCACAATCATTACTGTTTTCCCTCTTCCTCATCCTTTTTCTCTTTAAGGCAGCAGTAAAAAAAAATAACAAAAAAAAAGGTGAAAAATCAAAAGTACAAACTGTCTTTGTGACTGGGTGATTTCCTCGTTGCATTGGGGAATTTCTGCTCTGCCAGCACCTCTCCTGAATTCTCAGGATGTTCTGCTGTGCTCCCGAGAGCTGCTTTGCCCCCATCACCCCATGCATGGCTGCTTGTTTGGAAACAGCCTCATGATTATGGATATCCAGGATTTTTTTGACTTGGCTTAGTAGCCAGGAGGGGGGGTCCGTGCTTTACAAATCGGCTCTGTGTGGGTAAAGCAGCTTCAAGCTGTGCTGTCAAATGTCCCCGTGAGCCCTGCAGAGCACAGGGAGGGGTGGGATGGGCAGCACCTCTGGGGGTCTCCAGCTGGTCAGAGTGACCCTGAGATAAGTTAGAAAGTCTCTTTTCCCAGCCCAGTGGTTGAAGAAGGAGTCAGGGCTCTTCATTTCTCAGTCTCAAGGTTGTTTATTGTATCTTATCTATAAAATTATTTCTCCTGTCCTGCCAGGTCAGCTCAGCAAGACTGTCCAAGGCACTCTGGCCACTCCCAGGGCAGTTATCTTTTTATACTAAAAACTACATGTACAATATTTACAATTGCTTTCCAATACCTATCACCTATGTTAGACAGTGAGCTTCTACTCTAAACCAATCTAAAAGTGCCAACATCACAGCAGCAGATGGAGGCCAAGAAGGAGAAAGGCTGAAATTACCCCGATTCCTCCATCTTGACCCATGAAGCCCTATTCTAAAAACTCCAAAAAATCTATTTTTCACCCCGTGATACATTCACTATCATTCTACTTAAACTTTCGTGCCTTGTATTTCTTCATAAAAGGTTGGGAATTTTTTCCAAGGGGTAAATCAAAGGCACAGGGGTCTTGGGCTCTGTGTCAAGGTCTCTGAGTCCCCTGGGCAGAGGCTCAATTCCTCCAGGGCAGCCAGAGGAATTTCCTGGGTTCTGACAAGCACCGAGGTGGGAACTGCTCCAGTGCTGGAGGAAAAATGGGTGTGGAAGTGGCCTGGGGTGTGGGGAGCAGCACAGGAAAGGCAGTGGAAAGGGAATTTTGGGATGCAACAGAACATGTCAGATCTTAGCCGTTGTGCTGCCTGTGATCCCCACTGTGTATTTGGTCTGAAAATCATGGAATTGTGGAATGGTTTGAGTTAGAATTGACCTTTAAAAGTCATCTTGTTCCAACTAAATCTGCCAGGGACACCTTCCACTATCCCAGGTTGTTCCAAGCTCTGTCCAACCTGGCCTTGGACAGGAATGGGGCAGCCACAGCTTCTCTGGGCAACCTGTGCCCTCTCAGGGGAGAATTTTTTCCTAATATCCAGTCTAACGCTACTTCTGTAGATTCTGGTTGAATTTTGCACCCATTCTGAATGTAACTTTTCTTTGGACTTCAGCATGGTGTCTCTGCTTTTTGCATGGGAGTTAAATTGACTGAGCTCCTGCTCCTGTTTTCCCTGAAAACCCCTTGGAATCCCTTCTTGAAACAGGAATGTTGTCTAATGTCTCCCCTGCCGTAGCTAAATTGGGATGAAAACACCATGCAAAGGCATCAATTCAATCAAGGCAGAGAATATTCCCCTGGGGGAAAAATGGGTTTCGCTTTGAATATCTGACAATTTAGTGAGAGAACAGCTCCAGCCTCATTAGGCTCCTCATTTTGTGAGATAAGGAACAGAGGGATTCAACAGCCTGCTGCTAACAGAGCCAGGCTTCTGTGCTAAAGCTGGGAAATGTCACTTTGGAGAGGATGAAAATATCACAGCAGAAGGGTTGTGCCACTTTGTAAAATACAGCCATCAACAGGAGCTGGGAGGGAATGGAGCTGGGAGGGAACTGGGGCAATTGGGAAAATATTAAAAATAACTCAGATATCTGGGCTCAGTCACTGGAACAGTCAGAGGAAATGAGATCTGAGCACAGGCCTGGAGAGGGTTTGGGGAGGTGTTTCCAGAAGAAATCAGGAGATATTCCTGCTTTTGTACTGATAAGATCCCACCTGGAAGAAAAGCTTAACGCTCCCGTGAGCAGAGAAAAGCCATTAAGGGAACCTCTTTTATGAGAAGAGACCTGGGGCAGGTTAGAAAATTGCAGACTATGAGAAAATTTCTTTAATACAGCTTTGAAATAACATCCAAACCCCTTGCAGCACAAATTTTCATCTTTTTTTTTTTTTCTAGGCTGCACCTGCAGAACCCCAAGATAAAGAAGGCATCAATGTAACACAGAATCATTAAATATCCTGAGCTGCAAGGGACCCACAAGGACCATGGACAATCCCAAAAATCCCACCATGTGGCAGACAGACAGTGTTAGCATAGAGGAAATAGAAGAATGAAAAAGAATAAAAATATATTAAAAAAAGAAAAAAGGAATACATATAAGAAATAATAAGAACAGGAAGATCATGGAACTGTCTTGCAGCTGGAGCTGAGGGAATCAAATCTACAAGGAAAAACAAGAGCAGGTCATGAGGGATTGCTTGACTACTGAACAAGCATTTTCTGCTTGTACCAGAACTGAATTTTTTTTTTGTTGTTGGCTTGTTTTATTTTGCTTTTTCTCCCCAGCCTGGTACAAGCACTCTCACTGTCCCTGATGTCTGTTATGATCTGTTAGTGGTTGTTAAATCCAATAACCCAATATATGAGCTGCTGCTGTAGCTCCATGTCCCCAGGTGCAGCCAGCAGGAAAACCGAGCACATTTTCCAGCTGGGAGCCCCCAGTATGTTTTATTTTATATTTATATGCCCATTTATCTGCATATCCATGGCCAGTCACACAGATCAATAGAGACAGGAAACACAAACCAATGCCATCCACAGAGATAACATCCATTTAAATGCACAGCACTCTCAGAAACAGGAAAAGCTCCAATGGACCGATGCTGTTCCTCCTCTGAGCTGACCAGGACTCAAATTACTCCCGGAATAATCACACACACTCCATAGGTTTTTCCAGGCTTGGATGGACTGTGAAGGAGCAAATCTTCAAACCCTCAATTCTTCCCCCTTGCTGCCACCTGAACTTTTGAACCCTCATGCTTCAAAAGAATCATAAAATATCCCATGTTGGAAGAAACCTCCAAGGATCAAGTCCAACTCCTCACCCTGCACGGGACACCCCAAAAATTCCACCCTTTGCCTGGGAGCATTGTCCAAACAAGCTCTGGCAGCCTTGCGGGTGTGACCATTCCCTGGGTAGCAGTTTCAGTGCCCAAACATCCTCTGGGGGACGAATATTTTCTTAATAACCAAATAAACCTCCCCTGGCACAGCTTGAGGTCATTTCCCCTTATCCTTTTCTTGTTGTCTGTGAGGAGAGGCCCAACCCCTTTTTATTGGTTTCTCAAGATTGGGACTGAAGGCACTTGACACAGTAGTTCATGTTCAGATTCAGGTATTTATTATTTCTTATCAGTGAAACAGCTTCACAACCATGAGTTTTGCAGCCTTTCATTAGTAAGGCACAAAATGGCTAACTATCTCTTGTTACAAGGTCTTTTAAGACTAAACATCCAATTAAGAAATGACACCTAGATTATTTTCCCTTTTAACTCAATAACTGATCCCTCGAAGCCCGCAATGAGGACTTTTCTGTCCAATTAAAAAACATAACCCAAACCCATGAAGAAGGAGGAGGAAGAAGGTAAAGAAGAACAACCTGCCTCTGACCTTAAACCTCTATCTTGCTTCATATTTTTTTCTATATTCTAAATAAGTTTTCCACCCTGGATATTACACACTTCTAACCAATCTCAGTGCTATCAATCAATTTTTGAAGAATTCTCCACAGCCTCAGGTCAATTGCAGTGTTCTCTTGTGGGTCTGGTCTGTGCCTTTAACCACAGAAAGTTTTAAATTCTCAGCATCCAGGGTTCCAACACCTTTTTCTCAACAGCCCTGATATATTCACACACTGCCATTAAAACCACCTCAAAATAAGTTTTCAAAGTCCCCAATTCTGTTCTTTCTGCATCCCATAATGAATGCTGTTGATTTTATGCCTTATTAGCCTACAACTCACTGGGTTCCCTATTTGGGATGATGGTTTTGTTGTTCTCCTGAGGATTAACCAGTTCAGTTCCCTTTGAGGGGATAATTCTCCATCTATTTTCAGTCCCTTGATCTTCCTGAAGCCTTTGTGCTGATGGTGATGAAGGGTTAATATCTCATGTCTTGAAGAAATAGGAGATCCAGCTCTTTTTTATTCTGAAATATTCCTTGACCTCACACATCCCTGCGGTGTCACTTCCCTCCTCACAAAATCTGCTTGGGATAAGCAGATCAAGAGAAAAAGGAAAAAAGAGAAGAAGCCACAGTGATAGCAGGGAATAAACTTAGAATTTTAGTTTATTTCAGTTTTTTTTGTTTATTCCATGGATGCCATGAAGCTGTTGGAAGCAGGTAACCCCAGGCGTCATGAGAAGTGGAGCTGGGAAATGCTGAGAACTTTTCCTCACACCAACTTTAGGGCTTTTAGAACCTATTTAATGTCTTACAGAGGCAGCTTTGTCTTGGCAAGGGGTCTGTGAAAATTCCCTGAGTTACTCAACTGGAGAAACCCCCTATAGATTTGGAAGGGATTGTCATGGAAAATGAAGGAAAAGGTTGGGGTTATGGGAACAGCAAGAGCTGGAGCCAAAGAGGAAAGGACAATAATTTTATTGTGTGAAAAGTCAGCTCTTATCCCCAGCTCTGAGCAGAACCAGTGCCCTCAGGTCATTCCTCACCTCCTGAGCAATCTTTTCTCTCAGTCTGAGTGGCTGCAACCACCCAAGCTCCCTGCAGTTGGGAGGCTTTACTTAGGAGTCATCTGGGGACAAGTGCACAGGAGCTGGAAAATGTAATTATTGCAGAGATTTTGATTCAGGAGCCTATGCAAAGTTAAAAGTGCTTTGCTGGGGAAAAGGGAGAAAGGAGAACTTAAAGGTCATTTAACAACCTGTCTGATAACAGTGAAATGTTCACACTTCACACAGATTTTGGCTGGACAAACTTTCCTGATTGTATTTAATGCCACCAGCTCTGAAAAACTGAAATCTCCTGTACTTAGATGCCTCCAATTCTTTTTCATACAAGTGCTGAAACGATGAATATTTTCGCATTTAAAAAAAATGCAGCAGCTGATTGAACGTGAAGGGAACTGTTCCCAAAATGAAACTGTAGCAGTTGGGCTGGAGAATATCTCCCATAGCCAAAAGCACTCTGGAAAGGTTATTATTACATAATGATGGAGATGTCAAAATTAAAGCAGGAACAAGGCCAGGATGATTAGGATTCAGCTCACCCAGATTTAACTGTCTGAAGGGAAGACTTCCAGTCAAATTCCAGTCAAAGCTACCAAGCTAGGAGGGGTTGATATGAAGAAAATCATGGATTTATGGCCTCACAAATCCATTTGGAAGCTTTGGAGATGCTCTGGGGAATTGCAGATGACTTCTAGCCACGGATCAGGTGAGCTCTATGTCTTGTGGATACCCTTAGACACCACAATGTGGCCGGAGGTTTTACAGCGACGTCTGTGAGCCAGAGAGAAGTTTGATAAGAGGATCATGTTTACCCGTGAAAGAATGTTCTACCAAGGTCATTCACATAGAAACCAAGTAAGAAAGAAGGATAAATGAGAGAAACGTGCAACTGCCTATTCCAATAAGCACCTTGTTTGTCTCTCATGACCAATGAATAAAGTGTGAACTTATGAGTTTTGTGAGAATGTAAAATGCATGCTTTTTATTCTTTTTTTGCAGGAATACAAACCAGGCATGCTATAATAAAAGCAGTTTGAAGCTTTCTGAAAATGGAGTGTGTTGCTTTGTATTGTCTCAGTCTCAACTACGACACCACAAAATCACAAAGTGTGGGGAAGAGTCAAGCCCAGATTTTGCTCCACAGGGATGTGTCCACCTCAAGTTCTGGGAAAGGTGGGCACCTTTCCATAGGAACTGGGCTCTGCCCACTGTGGGAGAAGGATGAAGTTGTTCCAAGTATCTTATCCGACAGTAGATATTTGTTTGGATGGGGGTTTAAATCCCACGACCCCCCTTACTGTTATTTATCTCCCTTTCCTCTTTATCTCCCTTTCCTTCTGCTGACATCTAAGACTTCTCAGATTCTGGGATTTCTGGTAATCTGGTATTTCCAAACACGTCTCTTGCTCTGGAAGGATGTGAGTAACTCCAGGTTTCCAGTCCTGTGTAGATTTGTTTAATATCCCAGAACTTCCCAAATGCCACAAAACATCTTTTGTGAGCAACTGAGTGGAGCCCTCAGCGTGTGCTCATTGCCCTTAAAATATGATAAATGTTTGTGTCATGTTCTGGAAATAATTGTGGAGTTTGGGATTTCCCTCTGTGTGATTTTGGAAATGTGTTGCTGAGGAAGAAGTGGCCTTGAATTCAATATTGGTATTTTTAAAAACACCCAATATCTGTCTTTGATTTTTTGTTGATTTTTATTGTTGATTTTTTTTTCTCCTATTGTTTATAATTAAGTCACCCCAAAAAACCCAGCTTGTCTCTTTTCCAACAGAAACTCCAAAACTTTGAGATGGAAATTTATTTGTTTTTCCATAAAATCTATGGAAAAAACCCCACATCTTTGTGTAAGCTCAAGACTGGTTTGTTTGCTTGTTTGTTTTCTCTTCCATGAGCTTTATGCATTCCAATTTATCACTGCAGGGTCACATGAAAGTCGTTTTCTTTTCCTTTTTTATTTTTTTTTCTTTTTATCCCTTCAAATAAATTATGGAAAGGCAGCATGGAGGGTGCTGTGTAAAAGGCACTCTCTGATATCATTAACATGTGAAAAGAACTTGTCAAGGATAAAGTAATGCCAGTTCTGCCCTCATGACTGCAAACATTTCCTCTCTGTACCTCTGTTTTTTCCAAGTATTCCTCAGCAGGGCTGTTCCCTGTGTTGAAGTTGCCATTTCCAACAAAACAGATGATTTATCGCTTTTATATCTACATTGATTCTGATGTCAAACTGGACAAAGATGCATCTGAAACAAAAATGATTGAAGAGCAAGGAAAACTGATTTATGGAATATTGATATATGGAAGAGATCTAGGGCTTTGCACTTTGGAAGAGTGCTGGGAATTTTTATAGGAGCATGGTCAAACTGGCTGGAGGCAACGGGGAGTGAAGATCTTCACTGGGATGAGCTGAACTTTAGTAATTTTTGGGGTGAAATCCTTGGTTCAGGCACTATTGATCATCCCTGAGAAAACACAGATTTACATACCTTGAATAACGTGGAATCATGGAATGGTTTTGGTTGGAAGAAATTTTAAGAATGATCCTATTCCAGCCCCTGCCATGGGCAAGGACACTTCCCACTGTCCCAGGTTGCTCCAAGCCCTGTCCAACCTGGCCTTGGACAATTCCAGAAATGGGGCAGTCACAGCTTCTCTGGACAACGTGTGCCAGGGCCTCACCACCCTCTCAAGGAAGGATTTCTTCCTTGTATCTAATTTAAATTTACCCTCTTTTAGTTTAAAACCATTCTGTAGAAATATTTCCGGAGGATTTTTAAGCTTGTGGTTAATTAGCAGGTTTAACAGGTGTTTTTAACCATGAAAATTGGAGTTGACACAAAGTAAGATTGGAGAGCAATGGGCAAAATCCAACTGTGTTTTGTCACTGAGCAACTGGTGGTTGCTGCTGGTGGAATTCCAGAAAGGAGAAATGAGATGGAATTCTCTGGACATTTTGTTTGAGATGGAAAATTTCCACATGGTCTTACTGTGAATGGGCTGGTGGAAAGAAATCCCCATCCTGTGGATCATTGATGTCACTCCTTATGTCATCATCAGACAGGATGATGTCATCAGACATCACCCCTTATCCCTGTCAAAGACTTCTCTGGGAAAAGGGTCCAGAAATGTTGCAATTCTGTGAATGGAATGGTTTGTGTGGAATGAAACCTTAAAGATCATCCAATTCTAACCCCAGGGAAATCTTCCACTATCCCAGGTTGCTCCAAGCCCCATCCAACCTGGCCTTAAACATTTGCAGGGATGGAACAGCCACAGCTCCTCTGGGCAAACTCTCACTACCCTCACAGGGAATGATTTCTTCCTAATATCCCATCTAACCTTATTCTCAATCAATTTGAAGCCATTCCCCCTTGTCCTGTTGCTCCACGCTCTTAGGATACCTGGATGTGATCCCAAGGAGGGAAACTGAGGCATGAAGGAATAGGTTCACTGCTGTGACTTGGTCTGTGGGGTAGCAGTGAAATCTCAAAGCTGTCTTTTGTGTGCTAAGAACCACCTTCTTCTCATCTACAGGTGAGAAGTAATTTGAGTTTCATCATTTACTCGGCTTTAATAAAAAAGAGAAAACGGAATCCTCAAAGAGATCAGTTTCCATCGATAAAAAAATTAGAGATTAAAATGTTCAGAAGAGATTTAAGATCTCTGAGCTCCTGTGGAGAAATTCCGCATTCTTCATAAAGCCCTCATGGATTTCAAGGAAGAAGGCAAAGGCGGAATTATGGGAAGGCAGGGAGATCTCTCTGGTTTGCAAGGGGAAGGAGAACACAGAGATAAGAGTGTCTTATCTTGTGTTTCATAGCTGTGTTAGTCTCTGCTGAAGGATTAGGATCTGTAACATCCAGATGCTGGATAAGTGGGGTTCTCCCTCAGGTGAGGGTGTCTGAAAAGTGCCTGAGGGTATCTGAAATATCTGTGCAGGGCTCAGAGGTGGACAGGGAGAACCACAACCCTCTGGAATGGTATTGGGATGCTGGGAATCCTCCTGGGATATCACTAAGAGCTCTAAATAGAATCATAGAATCATAAAATATCCTGACTTGGAAGAGACCCACAAGGATCATCAAGTGCAGCTCCTTGCCCTGCATAGGACAAACCCAAAAATCCCTTCCTGAACTACTTGACCTGAACAGAAAGTTCTCCTCTCCCTCACAACTCCTCTGGATTTGCATTATCTTTGCTTATCTTTGTTCTGCAAAACAAAAAATGTAATCTATTATTATAAAATCCATATTTTTTGTAACAGTGCAATGTTCTCTGCAATGACATTCAGACCAGGAAGGTCCAAAAACCCCAAAAACCACATTTCCCACCTCAGTCGCCACAGGCCGCTATGAGAATTATAAGGAATGCCACATTTCCAGGAGCTGGAGCTGGGAGAAAGGATTCTTTCTGATTAAATTTCACTTAAATCCAGAAAGGACTGAAGTTATAAAATGGGAACAGCTCTGGGATGGCTGTTGAACACCCAGCCCAAGTGGCCTGGATTCCTTGGAGCAGGCATGGACAGCCTGGTGTTTGAAGCTGTGCTTGATGCTTCTATTTCTATCCAAGAGGCAGAAAGAAAAATGGAATCAGTAAAAAAATAAAATAAAATAAAATAAAATAAAATAAAATAAAATAAAACAAAACTGAACAATTTATTGACTCGTTTGTCAGCACAAAGGGTTAATGGTGGGATCCTTGAGGTGCAGGACCAGGAGTTGGGCTCGATGATCCTTGTGGGTCCCTTCCAACTCAAGATATTCCATGATTTTTAAACATTTAAAAATGTTGGGCATCTGTTTGACAAAATTAAGAGAGGACAAGACAACATTCGCACTGAGAACTCCAAATGCTGTTAATTCCTGTTTTCAGCAGCACTCACTCCAACCTTTGTCATCCCTTCAATCTTATTTTCTTTAGCTCGAGTAAATTCCTGTTTTCCATGTCCCACTGCCTAAACCCCATGAAGTTTGCTGTGTCTTATTAATTTGGATTGTCACTAGAAAGCAGCACTTGTATTTTACTCTGTTTTTCTGTGCTGGAAATAACAGATTTTTTAAAAACAAACAGCAAAACAGTGTGATTTTCTATTTTTTCTCCCACAGCTGATGGAAAGCAAGAGGGTGCCTCTCTTTGTCTCGTCATGAGGATGCAAACACAGCCAAGAGATGAGCTGAGCTTAGATGAGGCCCTTGGTGAGCCGGGCTTACTCATGCACAGCATTTGTAACACATTTAACAGCAATAGAAAGCACGAGTCCTGCAGCAGTGCTGGATTAGCAGGGACCTGGAACAAGATATTAATTATTTAGAGCTACAGCCGGAGAAATTGAGTCCTTTACCCTCTGGGACCACCCTCCCCTCCCTCTCAACCTGCCATCAGTTTATTCCTGAGATTAATTCAGAGCATGTTTCTCCTTCCCCAGCACTGCTTTAAACTGAGGGAAAGCACATTGCTGTAAGCAGTGGAATTAAATTTGTGTTTCAGAGATGAAATAGGCTCAGCAATCTCTAAAAATTGATATAAACCCTGAAGTTTTGGGATTATTATGTCTGAATCTTTATTTTTCTGTGGAAAACCAAAAATCACTGGGATACTTTCTGAAAAAGTTTATTACCACTTTGGACTAAGCTCCTTTTTTATTTTTCCTGTATTTATTTATTCTTCCCTTCCATCCTGTTACTGGATCCCATGGGAAGAGCTCAGGATTTCTTAGGATCAATGACAGCCCAAAACTATCTTGGTTTTGGGCTGTGATTTATCCCAAGATATGGTTTTGGGCTTGATATCCCAAGATATGGTTTAGGGCTTTTTTAAAAGTGAAAGGATATGGTTTTGGGCTTTTTTTAAAAGTAAAAGGATATGGTTTTGGGCTTTTTTAAAGTAAAAGGATCACAGTGAAGATTAAATTCTGCCCGAAACTTCGGTCCCCGTTTCAGCTCCAGGGAGAGACTTCAGGCTGCTTTGGTGAATCTGGGCTTGTTCCCTTCAAACTTATTGTTTCCACAATCATCTACTAATCCTAATTTTAAGGCACTTTTCAGTCCTTTAACTGGTAAACTCTTGGAAAAAAATAGTTTATTTTGGACCCTTGATAGGATAAAATTCAGAATCTTGTAAGTGAGGAACACCAAACCTTCCAGCTCCAAGCGCTCTCTGACCTGCAATTGTGGCTACAAATCTCCAAACCTTGTCCCTCCCACATCTCCTGGGCTCCATTATCCGGAGTTTTCCCTCACAAAATCTGGGACTGTGGGAGCTGGTGGCTGAATTAGGGTTTCCTCACCGTCCTCGTCTGCAGGAGCATCTGGCGGTGATTTCTCTTTGCGCATGGCTCGTTGCCTGAATGAGATTTATTGTCATTGATGTAAACACAGCAGGCAGAGGCTTTGCCAGCCACACAGGGAAACGGCTCATCAGCTTTGCTCCAGGAAAACAGACCCAGGGGAGGCCTGGAATCTCCTCACTTCCAGCTTTAAAGCTTGCAAACAATTCTGGCCAGAGAGCAGCGGCTCCTGTACCAGGAAAAACCCAACTTAGCAGAAAGTCCGGGCTTGCCAAGGCCAGAGCTTGGCTGGGGAATGGAAAGCAGCCAACACATCCATCTGGAGCAGATGGGGAGGATGGATTTGGGATTAATGGACTGGACTTGGATGCACAAGCCTGGGATGTGTCTAGAGAGGGATTAATGTTTAGCTCATCTCTCCTCAGGGCTGAAGGATGTACTTGAGGTGTCTCCATGTGGGTTTTGGTGCCACAATTCTGGTTTTAAGCAAATTGTTTTGTTCCTGAGGGTCTCGGTTTGCCCATCAGTTTCACATCAAGGAACAGGGGCTGCTCCCAAATCCAGGGAATTCCAAGATTCCTAGGAACTTCCATGGGCTGAAATCTTAAACCAAGAAGAACTATTAGGGGATAACACAATGCTCTAAATTGTTTTATCAAGGATTGCAATCAAAAGAAAATAAAACAAAAGGAAAATGAAAGTGGAGATGATACTGATCTGCACGAAATAACTCCATGCATCATCACTCCCTCCTCCCCCTCTTCCCACCCCTGCTACAGCTGCAGCCATGGAGATTTATGGATGCACACATTCTAATTTGCTTTATGTTTTGTCTGGAGGAAGACACAGCTGTACAGAGCTACTTTGTCAGGAAAATGTCACATTGCACTTAATTGCCTGATAAAGAATGACAAGTCAGAAACAATATCATTATCGTGTTTAACTTTTACTTCCCCCCCCCCCCCCCCCCAAGATATAATTTAAATTTTGAAAAGTTTAGGTTTAAAGGGAAGAAAGTTGTTGTGAGCTTCTCAGTAATGATTTTCCACCTGAAAAACCATGCAGTGAAATTCTGACATCTCCTCACACTTTCGCTTCACATTTTAGGGTAATAATCAGAGTTGACTCCTTTCTTACTGAAACATCTGCTTTGTGCTTCCATGGGTGAGTTGAAAAATACATAGAAATTAATTTGGAAAGCAATTAATTGATTTATGGGTTTAGCAAATGGAGCTAAACTCTCCTGGAGCCCTCAGTTTGGGAGCTGGGAGTGTTCAGCCTGGACAAGGTTCCAGGGAGGCCTTAAAGCCTCTTCCAGTGTCTGAAGGGGCTCCAGGAGAGTTGGAGAGGGAATTTGGGTAAGGGATGGAATGACAGGACACAGGGAATGGCTTTAAGATGGAAGAGAGAAGGTTTAGATGGGATTTTGAAAGAATTCTTCCCTGTGAAGGTGGTGAGGTCCTGGCACTGGTTTTCCCAGAGAGGTTGTGGAGTCCCCATCCCTGGAAGTGTCCAAGTCTAGGCTGGAAGGGGCTTGGAGCAACCTGGGATAGTGGAAAGTGTCCCTGCCCATGGCAGGGGGTGGAATTCCATGATCTTTAAGATCCCTTCCAACCAAAACCACTCTGGATTCCATTCCATGATTTCTGCAGCCAAGAGGCAGCACTGGGTGTGACTTTGGTTTGTGTCAGCACCTGAAATCTCTGGGAAAGGAATTAGGACTTTTAACAAAATCCCTGTCTGGGAACCGCCACTTCCTTTAGAAAGGGGGAAAAGAGGAGCCAAGAAAAGCCCCACATAATCTCCATTTAATTCTATGTGAAAAATTCCCCCATGAAATCACACCCTGTTTTTCAGCTGTGTTGCCATCAAAATATGTGGACTCAAATTAGAGGATTTCAGGGTTCAACAAAACCATCTCCTGCCACCTCTCATGCCAGCAATGGTCAGGTTTGTACCTGTGACCATCTTTCTACTTCAGCCCATGGATTTACAACAATCTGGTTTGGGATAAAATTAAACACAATTTTCCAAGCTCACAATCATCCTTGGATCAAAAAAAAAGAAAATCCTTAAAATTTCTGGAAGAATATTTCAATATTTTAGGAACTTAAAAGAATCTGTTGCTCCTTTTTCAGCTCTTGGTGTCTGCAGAGAATCTCTGTTGTATTTTGTAGGATATTGAGTGCAGGAATCTGAATGTCTCTGGCTGCTGGGAGAGATGTCCTGGGAAATTGTGACTTTGTGCATGCCATTTTTATACTTTTCCTTTTGAATCTGTGATTCTGGGAAGGAGGAGATGTATAATATTTGCCTTGAGTGACCTGCAGAAAATAACCTCAGATTTGGGAGCAATCCCTGAAGAATGTCTTGGGATATTTTTTGCCTTTTCCAACAATTTCTATTTTCCATGGGCAGCTACCTGAAATCTGTGTTTTAGGTGGGTTTTAATCTATTTTTTTACTCATTAGTCACAACATGAGCGTGAGAAGTCACTTGTTCACAAAGGTTAGAGGGGATTGTTTGGGAAAAATACTTAGGTAAAATCCCCTGGATAATGGGTTGGAACATTTTATTCAGCCATGGGAATATCAGTCAAGAGAAATGCCTGTGGGAAATAACAGGAATACATAATAGCTGACATTTCCATTGCTGCAGGAATTGTTCACAATTACTAAACAACTCCATTAGTTTTCCTAAGGAAATTGTTCTTTCTTGAAGCTGGAGATTAACACCTTTGTATCCGGGCTTTCCACGTGTCCATGGAAATTTATTTTGCAGGATGATGTGGCAGGAACTAAACCACATTCTGGTTTTTTTTAGATTCACTGCAGGATAATTTTGGAAAGAGCCAAACTGGAATAAAACCACTTACTGTGGGTCCTATTAATGATGTAGCCATGAAAATGTGGGCTTGGAGAATCCATTTCAAAACCTGCAGAGCTCTAACCACAGGTTAAGAATATTTTGTGGAAAAAGATGGATATTTCAACCTCCATCTCAGGACATTGTAACTATAGCACTTTGCTGGGCTTCATTTCCTTGCCTGGAGTAATGTAATGGTTTTCAGTCTCAATTTTTAGCACTGAAAATAAAGATAAACCTATTTATCCTGTTGTTGTTGTTGTTGTTGTTTATTAATAGAAGAGCAGTTTCTCTTTTCTGAAGTTAATGGTAGCAATCAATGAGCAAATGAAAATATTTCCCTGTTTTAGAAGATTGTGGAATTATTGAGGGTTTTTTCTTCTCTGTTTTTTCTCTCTTTGCTCTTTTCTGAAGTTAATGGTAGCAATCAATGAGAAAATGAAAATATTTCCCTGTTTCAGAAGTTTGGATAATTATTGACGGTTTTTTCTTCTCTGTTTTTCTCAGGAGTGGGAGGTTGCCCTGGCTGGAGCATCCAGGATTTCTGGCTGTATTTTTAAATCTGGATTTTAGGACATTATGAGTTGGAGCCCTTTCCTTCCTTCCCCTTTGACAAGTGTGAATTACCACAAGCAAATCCAGTCTCCACAGTGGCTCCTGAAAAACTTTTCCTCAAGCATTACAGACCCACTTTTGCTGGGTTAATTTGACCAAGGGTGAAGAACTTGTACCTCCCACAATCTGGGCACTGGATTATTTTTTGTTTCTCCTCATTCCTGAAGAGGATTCTCACTCAGATCTCCTTTCTTTTGTCTTTGTGACATCAAAGTTGCCTCTGTCTCACACATTTTGGGCTCTGGATCCCAGAAGGACAAAGATGCCTCTCCAAAAGTTTTGTTTCTGCTGCCACATCTGCCCATTCTCCATTCATTCTCCAGGTATTTCCTGCTGAATATTCCTGGGAGCGGGAGCTCCAATATTATTCAGAACCAAGGTGGAACCAATTGCATGGCCAACAAAATTCTCCAGTGAGAAACGAGGTTTTAGCTTCCTATCCCTGGAAATACTAAAAAAAGGACGTGGAGTTTCCAGACATCTGAATTAAAATGTGGACTGGTGCACAAGGCCTGTCTCAGTTGCAGTCAAGCTTCTCTCTGTCCTAAAGAGCTTCTTCTCTTGGCAGATGTCTACAAATCGGTTTTTGAAGCCCAAGATTTCTCTCTTTCATGGAGCCTAAAATGTTCTCTTTTCTCTTAGTTTCTGATTGTAGAGCTGTTTTCTACTTCGTTCACTTGAAAATTATGGGGTTTTTAAAATAAAAATCTATTAAAACAGAAGATAAAAGATGCCATGAGATATAGAACTGGTTTTAACTGCCACCAATCCAACTGAATAACTGGAGATGTTATATCAAAGGCGTGTGACCATTGTATGAAATGTGACGCAAAGATGACAAAGTCTTGTGTCCAGGCTGGAAAACAAAGGAACCACAAAGTGTCAGGAAAGCCCATGAGAGTCTGAGACTTTAATTTTTATTTCTGTTTGCACACTCCTTTTAGGAATATGGAAAAAGGAATAACTCTTAAATGAATCTCAGTGTCCTGTATCAGTACAGAGGACCCATTCTTCATTGCAAAGATAGGTTAGGAGTGGCAGCTGTGAGGGAAAATGTAATTTGATTCCAAATATTGGTGTCTGCAAAATTTGGGATTCAGTCGGGATTTAGTCCAAGCAAGTTCTAACTGATCACTTATGAGGGAACTTTTAACTGCCATGAGAAAAAGAAAACATCCTTCCACAGGTTGGAGAGAATAGGGGAGAAAAATCACATCAAACTTGCCCAAAATCGTCTTTCCCACTCTAAAACCTCCAGGGATGCAAATAATCTCTTAGCCTCTATTTATGTTTCTCTGAAAGAGTGAGGCATCTGGGAGGTTTGCGACAATGAAATGTCAACGATGATGTTAAAAGGGAAACAAATGTTCCCCATGGATGCCTGGAGAAGGGAGCTGCAATGGATCTGAGGAGCTTGGCTCTGTCTGCACAGGGATTTTTCCCTCTGCATATCTGCTTTGTTTTTTATAATTTTTCCTTCTGGATAAACTGCAGAGGCAGCTCCTGAAAAGTCAGGAGACATCAAGACCCCGCGGGCTTTTCTTATGCCACTTTTGTTTGCCAAACTCGCTGTCAATCCCAGGTTTTATGGCTACTCCAAGGTAAGGCAATGGCTCCTAGGAGAGCACCAGGGGCCACAGTTGTTACCCTGCAGACCCTCAGTGCCCAGAGGGTGATGGAGAAACCAAAATAGGAAAATGACCTCTCAGTGAGTCCTGTGGATGGCAGAAAGGAAGAGCTGGAAAACAGAGAAAATTGGAAAATGGAGAAGCTCTAGAGGGCAACTTTGAAACTGGAGCAGAATCTCTTCCACCTAAAGGTCTCACTGGGAAGAGATGACTTGACATGGTCCTGATTCATTGATTCTGTTTCTGCTGCTTTGTCAGAACTTCTCAGCCCTCTGTAGCCACCAGAGCAACCTGCTTAAGGACTTTCAAGCCCACAGAAATCACCCATCCCATCCCATCCCATCCCATCCCATCCCATCCCATCCCATGCCACAGATGGAAGAATCCCATGGATGGATGAATCCATCAATAATGGATGAATCCATGATTAAAAACTTGTCAAAAAAAACCTCACAAAACCAACTGAATTTGGATTTTCCTACATTTGTGTGGAGCTGTGCTGCTCTCAGGCTCAGGGATACTCCAAACCAGAGTTTTGCAATTATTCCTGCTGATTTGGGATAAAATTCCTGCTGGTTTGCTGGTTTGGAACAGGGAGTTGCCCTGTTCATGGAATCGTGTAATGGTTTGGGTTGGAAACAAGATCATCTCATTCCAGCTTTCTGCCATGGTCAGGGGCATCTTTCACTATCCCAGGTTGCTCCAAGCTCCATCCAACCTGGTCTTGGACATTTCCAGGGATGGGGCAGCCACAGCTTCTTTGGGCAACCTGTGCGAGGGCCTCACCACCCTCACAAGGAATAATTTCTTCCCAATATTCATCCTAAATCTGCTCTCTTTCAGATCTAGAGCCATTCTCACTTGTCCTGTCACTGCACATCCTTGTGAAAGGTCTTTTCCAACCCAAAGCATTCTAGGATTCTATGATTCGTTTATTAACATCTGGTAATTAAGTGGCAGTAGATGAACCTCATATTCAAGACTGGTATCAGCAATACAACAGATAAGTTTTAATATGAGACATATAAAAATGCTAACAAACACTCTAAGAAATCCAAACACCCCTCTTTAATTATTGCTGAGTGTGAACACTTCAGCCCCCTCACAAAACTTATGGATTGAAGGGAATCTGGATTTGTTCTCTCTCCTCCATCATCCTGCAGAAGATGAGGCTGCTAAAATTGATGCATTTATAACTTATAATGTAATTTTCATAAAACTGCTATGTTTTAACCCCAGAGATGCTCAGTCATCCCCCCCGTGAATGGAGGAGAGAATTGAAAGGATAAAAGTGACAAAACTCCTGAGTTGAGATAAAATCAGTTTAATAATTTCTCCAATAAAATTCAGTTTTATGGGTGTGTGGCTCTGCCTCCAACCGCCCTCTTTTGCGCACTTTGATAAAACCAGGCCATTAAAAAGTAAAATAAAAGAGATGACTTCCAAATTAGATAATAAAGCTGGGGCCAAGCAGGTCATTAGTGGCTGTGAATTTTTTATGGCTGTGCCATTGAGCAAGGTGGGGAAGGAAATAGGATAATTTGGCTGGGGGATTGGTCTCTCCCTGGATTTAACAGAACAGAGAGTGCCTGACCCTGCTGAAGTCATCCAAAACAAAAACAGAAGCAGTCACAAATCTTTCCACAACCCTTCTGCTGATTGCAGGTAAGACCTAGGGCAGCAAGGGCTCAGACTTCAGTGGTTTCCAGCTTGTATTACAAATGCAGGTTGTGTGTAAAAGGTGCATCAATTGTTTTTCGTCTCTTTCTTTGCACTTGTTCAGGTGATAAAGTGGAGCAATGAAGGCAGGATAAAAACTCTCTTGGGTTAAATGAACCCAAAACAATCAACTCCTTTTGTTGAAATAAACTTTCAGCTTTGGTTGAGCAGAGCAGTTACTCAACCAGCATCAAAAGCTTTTTGCCTCTTAATGGTTTGTTGTTTGGGGCTAAATTTCTAAATTAAATATTGTCTGTGAGCAGAGAAAAAGGACCTCATCCCTAGAGTAATCCTTCTTTTCCACTGACGAATTCAGCTGTTAAATGGACCTGAATTGTTTCGGTCCAACAGTTCTGAAGAACAAAAATACTTCAGGTCTTTTTTTTTTTCCTTTTCTTTCTACATTAATGCCAATTCACTGGGGTTTTTAGGGACTTATTCTGTTACTCCTCTGCTGGTATCTGTGGGGCTGCTCATGGCACAGTTTCTCTGTGTAGATAAACGTAGTGTAAAATCTACAGTAACAATGGATAGGAGGTAAATGACATAATTCCTATAATTCCTATTCCTGTTCCTATTGTCTATGGGGAATAACCTCAAGTTTCTCCAGGGGCAGTTCAGGTTGGATATCCTGAAAATTTTTTTCATGGAAAGAGTGGTTAGGAACTGGAACAGGCTGTCCGGGGAAATGCTGGAGTCAACATCTCTGAAAGTGCTCTAAAAATCAGTAGATGTGGCACTTTATTACATGGCTTAGTGAGGATGGTGGTGCTCAGTCAAAGGTTGGACTGGATGACTCTGGGGGTCTTTTCCAGCCTTAGTGAATCCACAATTCTGTGGTTTTTACTTTGGAAGCAGATGCACATTGTCCTGGCTGGGCCTGAGACAGCGGTGAACAGGAGGGAATGTGGGTATGGATTGCACGGTGCTAATTGAAGAAGAATTAAAGAGAAATTGTCCACTCAAGTCTTTTTCCATATATGAGAAACACTGTAATGTATTTATCACTATTTATCACACATAGGATCCCAGAATGGTTTGGGTTGGAAAGGACCTTTAAGATCATTTCCTTCCACCCCCTGACATGGGACATTTTACACTAACCCAGGTTGATCCAAGTTCCATCCAACCTGGTCTTGGACACTTCCAGGAATGGGGCAGCCACAGCTTCTCTGGGAAACCTGAGAGGTTTCACCTTCCCAGGGAGGAATTTCTTCCCAATATCCCATTTCACCATATAAAATAAACCAATTGCAGATCACAGTAGTCCATGCAGACCAGAGAGAACAGGTGGGCATGTTCTGTTTCACTTCAGATATATTGTCTCCTTATTTTGACTTTGTTTTTCACTTTCAAACTTCCACTTCTCTTTGCTTCTCACAGCGATGGACACAGTAAACTGTGAGTCACAGCTACTGTTCAGGCAGGAGAAAATACAAAATCCATATCCAAACAGAAATGTGCAACTGGGGACAAATCTGATTGTTTTCTTCCTCCTAAAGTGGATGAGCAAACCCAGAACTCTTAAGGATTCATCCAGCCTTGATATGATGTGATCCATATTATATCACTCCCACCAAGGGAGGCTTTTTTGTGAGGAGCAGGATTGAAATGAAGAAGGTTGAGGTGCCCTAAACTCTTCTGATCTCTCTCTAATTCACAGATCCTTGTTATTCATCACCACACAGACTTGAGGGAACTGTTAAGTGAGGTATCACTTAGTCCTGTGGTGTTCTGAGAGGGGCCACATTATCTACTTTAACCAGGAGCCTGCAGTGAATTAGATCATTAGGCAGAGACGGATTTGACACATAAAAAACTCATATCTCACATCATTAACGTTCAAATCACCTTCTACATTTTATTTCCCTAAATAAAATGATTTGGAAGCCTGCAACAATAGGGGTTGGTGGCACTGAAGCCTCACCAGGCACGATTTCAGGGGATAAAACATTAGAGGAAGGATTTGGCATGTTTTGAACATCTCCAAATATTAAAATATCTCAGTTTTTTTCATCTTTTTTATTTCTCTGAGTGAGCAAACCCAGATCTCAGTAATGATATTACCCTGAGAGTGTAATTGCTCTGGGAAGTACTTGGTCCCTGTAGTGATAAGAAAAATAGTTGAAGATGTGGATGAGGGAAACCTGGGGAGGTGGGATGATACAACAACCCTGTAGCCTTGAGTCCTAACAGAGTTCTTTAATCTCCAAATTAAGATTATTTCAGTCCTTTCTCTGCTTCTTCAGCATTAGCTCTTAAAAATGCTGCTGGACTGCCTAAACCATAAAAAACCCTGAATTTTGGGTGCCCACTCTGAGCTGTCCCAAACCTTGTTGAGCAAAGATATTCCAGTGAAATCTGGGATGAGTCCTTGGGATCAATTGCAGAATCTATCTCAACTAAATATGGCACCAACAGCCTTCAGGTCAGCTGGATTTGAGCTCAAATTCTCATTCCCTACATTATCTGAGTGTCCAAAAGGTTGTTTTCATGGTAATTTAGCCATGATTATCCAGGAGTGGATTGGATGGGATAATCTGGACCAGAGGATGAAGGTTTGAGGGACATCCTGAGGTCTGGAAAACCCATAGAAGGCAACCAAATTGCCCTCAAAAACAAAAGGTGTTCCAGACTGACATGAAGGAGGTAATTTTTGCAAGAGATTCGAGAAACAGTGGTTTAAAGTGGAAATAAGAGCAAAAACAAAGAGGAAATTTTTCACAGGTAATATAATTATCTGTCAGGCACGGTTACCACAAGAGGGAGGAAAATTTCAGCTTAGAAATGCCTCAGAAAGAAGAGGTTTTAAAAATTTCATCTTCTGTTCTTATCTACTTTTCTAGAGACGAGACAGAAAATGTTGAAACAAGATTTTTGCAAAAAGATGAACTTGATAATCAATAATATTCTATTAGAGTATCACAGAGTCACAGAAAGGTTTGGGTTGGAAGGGACCTTAAAGATCATCTGTTTCCATGCCCCTGCCATGGGCAGAGACGTCTTCCACTTGACCAAGTTGAAATATCCCTATTTCCTGATTAATTCAGTGTGAACCACCCAAAAGCAAATCTCTCTGCATGATCTCAGACCAGAATTCTATGGGAGAGCAGGGATGGCAGCAGGTCCTCCATGACCTTCCTCAAAACATTAAATTCCTCTTACAGTTCCCTTCAGAATCCCAGAATTGTTTAGGTTGGAAAAGACCTCCAAGATCGTTGAATCCAACCTGTGGTTGGTTTAGCAAGACACCCAACGTGGAAACTGGGAAGATCTTCTAGAACCAAGACTAAAAGGCTCAGAAGTGAAGATTTATGAATATGGAATTGTGGTAGGTGTCAAACTTTGCTACTCAAACTTCCAGGTGTTCTAATCCTCATAGAATCATACAGAGTTTGCAAAAATAATTTAATGTTAGTTGATGAAAATAAAGATCCCTTGATTTGCATGCTGAAGGCCAGAGGGGAATCTTTAGGTATTTATTAAGCATGGATGAATATTATTTTAAGGTATAATGGAGAATATTCCTATAACTGTTCACAGCATCTTTTCTAACTTCAATTGTTTTCCAGTTAATTGTCCCTTGTTAGTCAGGCTCCGTTGCTGTTTTCATGGTTAAAAGGAAGCAAAATTTCACACTGGCTGGCTGTTACATCTCTGAGAGGGTTTTAATTCCAGCAGTTGGTCATCCAGGCACGTTCAGCAGGATCCAAGCTTTTTATTTTGTGGAACATATCACTGGGAAAGGAAGAGATTGTCTTGCTTCCCTCCTGGTATTCCCTTACTCTGAGTGTGGGATCATGGCCTGTGCTGACTCATCTGAGAGAAAAATAAAAGAAAAAAAGAAAAGAAAAAATAAAAGGAAAATAATAAAAAAGAGTAAGAAGTAATGCTTCTGGTAACAGGTCCTGACTCCTGGGGAATTTTTTTGTGGATTTAGATCAGTGGCAGCCCATTCATCATTGTCCCTCAGAGAATTACTGCAGACAGCAAGAGAGTGGAGCTGCCCTGCTGGGAATAAAGCCATATCCAGCTTCATGATAGGGTTTTCCAAAAGAAATCCCAGCCTGGTGAAAGAGCACAAGTAAGGAGAGAGAAGCACAGCGCAGATTATTCAGCAGCTGTGTGCACTGGGGAGTTTTCAGGGACCTGGCAGTTTTTCCTCTCTGGGAGATTAATTTTTTTTCTCAGGGAAGCGAAACCCATTGAAAAACTGGAAAAAGTCCCATGGAAGCCACCAAGCTGCTCAGGGAGCTGGAGCACAAGCACAGAAAATGGGTGAAGTTGTGGACCTGTTTGAATGAGTCCAGAGGAGGCCACAAAGATCTGAGGACTGAGCCCCTCTGCTCTGGAGGCAGGCTGAGGGAGATGAGAGTGTTCACCTGGAGAAGAGAAGGTTCCAGGGAGACCTCAGAGCCCCTTCCAGTGCCTAAAGAGGCTCCAAGAGCTGGAAAGGGATTGTGGACAAGGGATGAAGTGGCAGGACAAGGGCAAATGGCTTCCCACTGCCAGAGGGCAGGGCTAGATGGGATATTGGGGAGAAATTCTTCCCTATGAGGGTGGTGAGGCCCTGGCACAAGTTTCCCAGAGAAGCTGTGGCTGCCCCATCCCTGGAAATGTCCAAATCCCAGTTGGATGAAGTTTGGATCAACCTGGGAGAGTGGAAGTTTTCCCTGTTCATGGCAGTGGTTGGAATGAGATCATCTTGAAAACCCCTTCCAACCCAAACCATTCTGTGACCCTGTGATTCTTCTGGAGCTAAATTTCGTGGGACCAGAGTTATGTTCATGTTCTCCTTGGTGTCCCCAGATGCTCAGTCTTGCTCTTCTGGAAGGCATCACCAGGGCTGGGCATAAAGAAATGTGTGAGGCCCCCAGTAAATGGCCACACCAAAGGTTTCCATGTGGACTTCATGGACTTCTCAGCACAAAAGCAAAATCTTTGAGTTGAATTCCAGAAAAAATGGCTTCTATTTGGAAAAGGGCAACAGATTCCAGGAGATTTTGATGAATAAATCTCAGCAAAAGCCAGCTTGAGTTCCCTTAAGGAGATGATAATGCCAGCTGAAAAATGATGATGGTGATGTTTGTTGATGGATAAGAACCTGTGACACTGCAGGAACTTCCTTAGGCTGCTGGGCTCTCTGGAAATTGAGCCACAGCCACAGCCCTGGCCAAGAACTCCCTTGGGAGAGCACTGATAAATTGTACAATCCACCACAAATTTATTCAGTTCCTGAGGAGTCCAGATAACAGCAAGGTGCTGACACAATTTTTTTTTTTTCTTTCAGATTCTAGGTTTCATTGCAAATACATCTCTTCTTTATTTTAGAAGAGTTTCAAGAGATAAAGGCAATCCCAAATTCCACTTTGGGAAGTCATCTTGACACGAAAAAAGTATCTGCAGGCTGATCTGTCCTCTTGTTCTACTGAATAGCATATTTTTGCACTTTTAAGTGAAAAGAGGACTGATTTTGGGATAAAATTCACAGAACTTGGAGACCCTGAAATGCTTAAATCAGTGGAGAGACCTTGCTTTATTATAGTTTGTGTGTGGGACGCGATTCTTAATTTTCACCTCCTTTGTGCTCCAAAATACCCCAGTGCCCATTGAACCAGGCTGAAATTTTGCAATGGCAATAAAGTAAAATAATAATAAAAAAAGGTGCTGTTTCAAATGATAAAATAATTAAATACGGCTAAATTTGAAGCGGCTCTGGCAAAGTGTAATAGCAAAGGGCCATTAAATGAGCTGTCCATTTATAGAAAACATAAGCTATAAAATTCATTTTTAATGGACTGTTTCCATGGAAATGTTCTTTAGGAGGGCCGTTTTATAGGATATTAAGCAGCACAAGGAGTTGAGCTGAGTGGAGTGGTGACTGTAATGCAGGGTCTATGGTTTGTAAAAAATTGAAGCTGTTAAAAGGTTTACGGCTAAGAGAGTGAGGAATAATTCAGAGCCGTTTATCACTCACCCGGCAAAATTAAGTGCTGAAGCTCAGCACACCTGAAGTGGAATCCCCTCATTAGCTCCTTACCCAAATGTCTCGGAAAGAGAGGGAAAATCTGTTCCCTGATTATGGAGGCAATAATAATTATAGGTAATTTGTACATCCTCGTTCCGTTAATTGATGGAATCTTGAGGTGTTTTTTAAAATATTAATTAAATAACTCGCTCTGCACGATGAAATCACTCTGCACAATAAAACCTTGCTTTTATTTGCAGCCTGCTCCTTATGCCCAGGCCTAATGGTTGTCATTTAATGTTGGAATTTCATTAACGTGCTGCTGAGGCTGTGGTCTAGGCAGAAATCCATGGCTGAGATCCAGAAGCGGCCTGCTCCCTGTTCCAGGGACTGGAAAATCCAGGTAAAAATGAAAAAGGCTGGGAGAAAAAACCCCAGAGGCTCAGGAAGGGAGAGGTTAATCTGTGATTTTGAGGCATTTCCAGACAAAGAAGATCCCCCAGATAGGTTCAGTCAGTATTTATTTGTCAGTGAGTCAGAAAGCTGAAATGGGTTGAGCTGGGAGGGATCACATTGTCTTAGACATCTCAGACGGAGAAATTGGGGTTCTCCCATCCCTGGAAGTGTTCAAGGCCAGGTTGGATGGGCCTTGGAGCAACCTGGTCCAGGGGGAGGTGTCCCTGCCCATGGAGGGGTTGGAACAAGATGATCTTGAAGGTCCCTTCCAACCCAAACCATTCCGTGACTCCATGATTGAATTCCCTTCCATTTTAGGGCAGAAGGTGCAGAATGGGGGAAAAAAACCCAACCTAACAAAAAAAAACCCTTGAAAAAACAACAAAAAACCCACCTAAGTGACAGAAATGTAGTTAAAATGTAGCCTGGCTACATCTAGGTCTGACTGTATAGTCAGAAATCAAATTTGGAGAGGCTTTTCATTGACTCTCCAGTAAGGCCCAGCCATAACAACATTTTGGAAATACTCTGAAACATTTCTATTCTGGCACAGCAGGAGCATCCCCTCCCGTTCTGTCTGCATATGGATGGGGGCAACCTCAGCTGAGGGTCTGTGGATTATTTCAGCCTCACACACATGGGTGAGAGCTTTTCCTTTCTCCATGACCACCAGCACATTCCTCTGACACAGCTGTCCTCACACAGCCCAGCAGGAATTTAATCCAGATTTCAAACAACTGGGAGTTTGGGAAGCAAAGGATCACCTGGAAATCCACAGGGAGCCTGCATCCAAAACCACATTTATCCAGCACCTTCCTGCCTGTTCCACACGGAGCCACTGTTCTGGAAAGATCTGTGACAGATGACCCTGCTCCTTCCTCCACACAGCAATGGAAGGGTTTATCTGGCAGCCAGCTGGCCCTGGTTAGTGAAAGGTTCTTACCAATGACCCTGAGGGATGCTCAGACAGTTCCCTGATTTTGTTTTTGCTGTTGTTTTCCCTTCCTGGTGCTCAGAGAAGCAGAAGCAAGTTGCTTTAATGGGAAGTGACAACTCACAACTGAGACCATTGCTTTCCATCAAGGAGGGTAAGCGGCCAGGAAGAGCCTTCAGGTCTGCAGATGTCCAGCCACAGGAGTTTGCTCTAATGTCACTTCGTGTCCCTTCTCTGAGGGTCAATTTGCAGAGTTCAAGTGATGCCCCAGCCACCCTCACCCCCCCTGAATCATTCCTACACAGCCAATTATCTCCTGAAGCTTTAATCACTTCAAATCTGGGCTTTCATTCTGCTCCAGCAGCATTTTTAACCTCTCTTTTAATCAACTCTTCAAGGATTTTGAGCACTTTAGTATAAACACACACAAGGTTTTATTATGAAGGGTTTAAAAGAGCTTCCTTCGTCTGTTTCATTTCCCTTTTCATTCAAAAATACTACAAATTGTTTCTGGTGGTGGGGTTTGTGTCAGCCAGTGATATTCCATGAACTTGTGTTAAATTCTAGATGAAAAGTTTTGGGTCAAAGCACTGATTATTTTTGATGGGGGTTTTCTTGGGTTTTTTTGAGTTTTTGTGTTGGTTGGGTTGGTTTTTGGTTTTGTTTTTGGTCTTTTTTGGTTTTTGTTTTGTTTTTGTTTTGGGGTTTTTTGTTTGTTTTAGTTTTTGTGCGGAGATTCACAAGCATAAATGCAGACCAATGTCTTCCACCAGCCTTTAAGAGGCCTCACCCAATTTCTAAAACACCACAGACGCTCTGCGTGGAAAAAATTCCCCAAAATAGCAGTGAACCCATTGCAGCACTCCCTTTATTAACACCACTGCATTCATTTCCCTTCAATATTTGCTCTTTCTGTGAACAAGTGGCATTGTTTATGGGCTTAATCTTTCTTTTTTTAGGAGGTTGATGCTGTAGTTTGGCCACTGAAATGCAATTAAATGTCATTTTCTCTTCTCCTTGACTGTGGTTGTGATTCCAGACAGGACATTTAAGACCCTTATCCATTTAAAAAAGAGAGTAAAACACTTTGCTAATCATATTACCTCAAAATAAATAAAAGAAAATAATTAGGAAGTAAGACAGTATTCTGAACTATTTTCAATAATACAGGAAGGAAAAAGTATTAGGAAGGGAAGAAAATGGCTTCAGAATTTGATTCTTTGGCCTGGATCCTGGATATTGAATTTGTTTGGTGGGGATAAATCAGAAAGAAATAGAAGTAAAGTATCAGGAAGGGGAGAAAATGGCTTTGGAGAATTTATGTCCCACTGGAGAACCAGGAATTATGAAGGGAAAGGCAAAGGTGGGGAATTAAAATGAGCCCAGGACTGGAGGGCCAGAAAGATGTTCCATCCCTGTTGATCAGAGAGATGAACTCCTAAGGGATCAGAATTAAACACTTGGAACCACTGGGATCATCTGTGGAATTGAATCTGTTGCCTGGTAATGACTCCAACAGAACCAGTTTTTCTTTTTGATTCTATTTTTTCTTCTCATGTATGCACTGACTTTTATCTAACATGGCAAAATTTACATAAAACAAACAAACCCAAACAAAACCAACAAACAAAACACAAACCAAACCCAAATCCAAACCATGAAAAACATTAAAAACCCTAACAAAACATACAAAAATACTTGAATAAAAACATTTAGCATATGGATACTGCCCACTCAATACACTGTGGGCCACAGACTCCCAAAAGGAAGGCTTAGATCTGAATAAACCCACCCAAGGCACAGTTGCACCATCTAAAACCAGATAGGAAGAGAAGAGTTTGTGCAATTCTGCCTCTAGGAAGGAAAAATCACCTGAGGAGAGGGGAAAATGGGAAGGTCAGGCTTTATGCAGACTGTGAGGTACAATCAGAGTTATCATCCTACAGCCATGCTTTTTCCTCAGCCTCTGTGGAATGTCTCGGATAAAAGGCTGAGCATGGAACAGATTCAGAATAAAAGAGGAGGTAGATTGGATATTGGGAAGAAATTATTCCCTGTGAGGGTGGTGAGGCCCTGGCACAGGTTTCCCAGGGAAGCTGTGGCTGCCCCATCCCTGGAATTTCCAAGGCCAGGTTGGATGGGCTTGGAGCAATGTGAGGGATGTGAGAGACGTTGAAACAAGATGATGGAACTGGAAATCCAGTAAAGAAAAGTGAGGCAGAACCATTCCTTTCCCTCCTTGGGTCTATAAAAGCATGGATGTCTTTGGGCCAAAGTGAGCCCCAGCACTGAGCAGATATTTAACACCCAATAAATCTTTACCAGCAGCAGGAAAAACTCCAGATTTGAAACTTTCCCCTGCTCAATTGAGCAAAGCTTTGCAGTGACCAGACTTGGAACAGCTTCAGGGCTTGCCAAGTCATTTGGCATTGTCTGCTGTCCTGTCTTTTATCTCAAGTACAGCCCTTTTTTAATAAAGGCTATAAAATATTCCTTTCTTTTATGGCTGCACAAATATCCCTCAGCTATCAAAAAAAAAAAAAAAAAAAAACAACCAAAACCCAAGAGCCTTTCCTCACAAAATCTGAGCATATGTGGGTGACTTGAAACCTCACTGTGAGAGATGATCCAGCCTCGACAGAAAGCAGAGATATTAAAAGAAAACTCTCCTTGGGCTGCCCATGCACCTAATGAGGCTTTTCAGCTTCCCTCCCCCACTTTATCTCTGCTGTCCCATTAATGTCCCTTCTTCTCCTGCCCATTAAGGACAGATTAAGCAGTGATGGATGGCAGCCTGATTCCCTGGAAGCACGGCTGGCATTCGGATGTGTGGCACAGGAATTCATTAGGAGCAAAACTGGGTTTGGGGATAATAAACACTTCAGAAAAGTGCTCAGAGAGTTCTGTGAATCCCCACCTTTCTCTTCTGTTGGGGTTGAAAGCTGTTCTTCCAGGCAGAGATATGGAGGGTAAAATGGAAAAAGAAAAGGGAATAAAAAGGAAATACAGGACAAACTCAAACTATTTGATGGGTTTGAATGACAAAAAGATTTACACTGAGAGGAACTGTAAGGGGAAGTAATGCTCTGTTTAATGAGAAATTGGTTTTGTGGGGTGGGAAATCATGGAATAGTTGAGGTTGGAAAAGACCCCCAAGTTCATCAAGTCCAACCTTTGACTGACTGCCACCATATCTGATAAACCACGCGGCAAAGTGCCAGGTCTAATCCTTTTCCAAGCACATCCATGGGTGGTGACTCCACCACTGTCCTGATGTATTGGAACCCAGGACATTCCGCTGGCTGCCCTGGATGACTTGAGATCCTGGCAAGGGGCTCAGAGACCTTGGCACAGAGTCAAAAACACCTGTGCCTTCAATTTTAGTCCATGGAAACAATTACCAACTTTGTGTGAAGATTTACAAGCCACAAGAGTTTGAGTAGAATGATAGTTAATTTGTCACAGGGTGAAAAAGTAGAATTTTGGGCATTTAGAATGGGGGTTCAAGAGGCGAGATGGAGGAATTTGGGCATGTCCCCTCTTCCTCTTCCTCTTCCTCTTCCTCTTCCTCTTCCTCTTCCTCTTCCTCTTCTTCTTCTTCTTCTTCTTCTTCTTCTTCTTCTTCTCCATCTTCTCCGTCTTCTTCTTCTTCTTCTTCTTCTTCTTCTCCATCTTCTACTGTGATGGTGGCACTTCTGGACTGGTTTAGAATAGAGACAGAGTGTCTAACATAAATGATAGGTATTGGAAAATTATTGTAAATAAAGTACACATAGTCTTCAGTACAAAAAGCTAACACCACTCCAAGGGCAGTCAGTGTGCTGCACACCAACCTGCCAGACAGACCTCAGCAGGTCACAGAAAGAATGTTATAGATAAGAAAGAATAAATAACCTTGAAAAGTAGAACCAAAGAATCTTGACTTCTTCTTTGGTTGAGGGACTGGGAAAAAAAGAGGCTTTCTAATACCACGGGAGCCATTTCAATCACAGAAACCTGAGACTGAGAGTCCTGTTCCAATGCTTACCCACTCTTCCAGTGAATAAATGTTCCCTAATATCCAACCTGAACCTTCCCAGGCTCAGCTTGAGGCTGTTTTCCTCTTGTCCTGTCATTTTTTCCCTGTGAGAAGAGACTAACTCCCACCTGGCTGCACCCTCCTGTCAGGGATTGTAGGGAGTGATAAAGTCCCCCCTGATCCTCTCTTTTTCCAGGTTGAACATCCCCAACTCCTTCAGCTGCTCTTCATTACTTATGTTCCAGATTGATCTCCAGGTCTGAGAATTCTCATGGGATGTACAAAACTGTGATTTCCAAAGGCTGTTTCTTCTGCTCAAGTCTAGGGCTGACCCTGAAAAGTCTCTCTCCAAGGAATAATCCCTCCAACTAAAGCAGGACTAGGAGGAAACTGTTTGCTCCACTGGGGACCAAAGCACCTTTAATTCCCATAGGGATTAGTTTGTTTTCCTGATGTTGAAAAAGAAAATTGGAGGTGTGGAAGGGGATGCAGCACTAATTAACCTTGCCTGGGATGGAGAATTAGTGCAATTATTTCCCAATATTACTCCAAAGAGGGGAACACTGGCTTTGCACATCCTGCATCCCCATGATTACAAACTGGAGTAGCCCTGGTGTGGTGTGGGATTATCCCACTTGTGGAGTGTGGAATATTTCAAGAGGGAAAACCAGCTGGAGACACAGAGAGAGCACTGAACTCTCCCTGCAGCAGGGCTGCCAGAATCCAAATTGCCTCTGCAAACCACATTTATTTTTCACCAGGGGCTCCAAGGAGCAGCCACAAGCCGTTCTTCAGGGAAGTCTCAGGTGGGAAGGAAAAGGAACAAGCTGTCACATTCACCCCCTGGAAAAAGTTGAAAAGTTGAGCAAAGGGAAGCAGCTTCCATTGGAAGGTAAGGATTTGCTCCAATCCAAAGGCTGTGCTCATTTCTCTTTCTTGTTTTCTACCACTGAAAAAAGCCAGAGGGCAAATGGCAGCCAAGAACTCCTTCCTTTATTGTGCCTGGACAAAAAGGTTTCTCCATCAACAGATTTCTTTCTGATTTTTCATCAAAAAGAAAAAAGTCAAAATAACCTTGGATACTAGCTCGCACCAAATGACTGGGAAGGGAGGGAATATTTCCAGCTCCAAGGACAAATCTTGTATGTTTGCTCAAAGCAAAGGCAGATTGGAGAGAAACTGCATGCTTTGGAGCTGGGAATAAAGAGGGTTTGTGCTGGTTTGATCTGCTCAAACTCCTGGGACAGTTGCACCTGTAACATCATGTTGGGAAAATCTTCCTTTCCTAAGGATCAAAGCTCAAGCACAGGCTGGGGTTATCCCACACAAGCCCTTGCTCTGCATCACCTGGGCTTAGGCAACCCCTCAGCCCAGAGCAAAGGCATGATGCTGAGGTTTCCTGAATAATTCCATGTGACTCCAAGTTAGTCCCAGCATTTATTTAAACCCTTGAAAACACAGGAAAAAATATTTATTTTCCTAGGAAATGCAATGGAACTAATTGAATGTTCCCAAAAAATTTGGGTAATTCCAGTGCCTTAAGTTTTCCTCTTGTCTCCATTTCATTTGGCATTTTCAAAGTTTTAGTTGCCCTTCCCACTTGTCCTGATCTGTTTAAAGCCCAACTTCAGCATTTTTTAAGGGTCAAAAAATATTTTTCATTGCTGGATCTCCTCAAACCCACAAATATTTGGTGGTGTCTTAGATCTCTTGGTGGAGTTCAGAATGCAATTCTCAGGAGGAATTTCTTCATGGAAAGCATTGTTAAACTTTGGAAAGGGCTGCCCAGGGAGATGGTGGAGTCCCCATCCCTGGAGGTGTTTAAAAAATGACTCAATTTTTGACCGTGAGCGGCACTCACTGTCTTGTTGACAAGCAGGTGGTGGGTTAGACTCAATGATCCCAGGGGTCTTTTCCAACCTTAATAATTCCATTATTCTGTGCTGAAATAACCACTCTGAAGAGGAGACAGATTTAAGGAGGATGGCAGAGGTCTTTTAAGAGCTATATTGAAAACCTTCCATTGTCTGTGAGGCTTTCTCCTTCTCCCCTCTCTTCTGTCATTTTCCTAAAGAGTTCTTCTCATTCTCCACTCTTTATCCTGGAATCATTTGCTCTCCCTTTGCATCCTTGTTTAGCAGACAGCCATGGCTCTTCACAACAATCATTTGAGGGACTGAGGTGCAGGGCCAAAACCCAAATTCCTGTGGGGAAAATAATTCTACTTCCTTCCCCTTTGAACTGTGGGAGAAGCTGGTACAGCATTTCAAAATTCAGGTGTGGAAATAACTCAAATTTTATTCAGGGGAGGTTTAAATTGGATATTAGGAAAAAGTTCTCCATGGAAAGGGTTGTCAGGCATTGGAACAAGATGCCCAGGGAAGTGGTGAACTCACCACCTCTGGAGGTGTTCATAAAAAGTGTGGATATTGCACTTGAGGACATCTTTTCCATCTTTTTCTGCATGACACAGACAAATCCATACAAAATATGGGAGTTGGGAAGAATTTCAGCAGAACTGTGTCAGCTCAAGGACCTTGTGAATGTGTCAAAGGCATAAACTCTTAACTCAGCTCCCTTTTTCCTTTGCAGGTGTAATTTCAATAACATCACAATTATGAAGCTGATGAACAAATCCTTCATCTTCTCCCTCAAGTGTAGATGACAACTGTGGTTGCAACAAGCCACATGCTAAAGGACATTCAAGGAGCTGCTACCGTGTTCTAAAACTCCAGCCATGAGAAAGGATTTGCATTGGTTTGATAGTTTGAGAAAATAAGGACATTAATGGTGAAGAATTCACCGCCTCCAGCTCATTCCCAGAGGATCTGCCCTGTGCACAAACACCTCTCTATAAATTCCTTAGTTTTTCCCACCTTGTAGAGGAAATTCCAGCTGTGCTCTCATTTAGGAAATGCTTTTCCTCTGAATTTCAAAATGATGGGGAAAAAAAAAACCTACAGGAGAAGAATGAGCCCCACAATCCCATCCCTGAAAGATCCAAGCAGCTTTGGAGTGAGGAAATCTGCTGTGCAAGATAATTCATAAAAACAGTGCTGAGATTTGCAAAAAATGTTGGGACATTCCCACTGAACTGATCAGGGTTTTGTATTTGGTGTAATATTCCATTGAATGTCTTATATTCTAAAAAAAAAAGACATTTATTGATTTATTAATAATTTGACTTCTTCTTTTTCACCAGAAGGGAAAATGAGTTCAACAAGTGTTTGGGCAACACTTCAGCCACAAGTTGGGATTCTTGGGCTTGTCTATGCAGGGCCAGGAGTTGGACTTAATGATCCTTGTAGATCCTTTCCAACCATGATTCCATGAAATCCAGTTAGGTCAAGTTGGTCACCAAATACATTTAGGCCTCTAAACAGAGGGAAATACAAAAAATAATGAGCTATAGATAAAGCAGTAACGTGTTTACTCCTTGAGGGATTTGGTTCCTCAAAATCCTATCTAGATATCTGAACTACTGTGGTTAAAGATCATGGACTCGTGGTTTGGGTTTGAATGGACCTTCAAATTCATCTCATTCCAACCCCCTGCCATGGGCAGGGACATCTTCACTGCCCCAAGTTGCTCCCAATCCCATCCAATCTGGCCTTGGATGCTTCTCTGGACAAGTGAGCCAGGGCCTCACCACCCTCAGGGAAGAATTCCTCTCTCATATCCAATCTAAACCTGTTCCTTTTCACTTTAAAGCTGTCAGGGATTTAGATTTATGCAACCAGACACCATCTGATGCTTCTCAAGTCTTGAACTGCCTCGAGGTCTTAAAACCCAGAGTCTTGCTGACACTCTCAGAGCAGGGTTTTGGGGGATGTTATTTCAGGATACTGGCCACACTCTCTTTTATCCAATGTCTTTTGATTCCCACTGGAAAGCTGCTTAATAAAACATGGCAGGAGCCTTTTGACTCACTTTGCACCTTTATGTGAAGATCAATGTCTGATGGATCAGTGATGCAATGGAAGAAGGATGAGAGAAAAAAGAGAGTGGATTTTAAAAAAAAGGAAAAAAGAAGATAATGAAGTGATGAATCTCTTACGAATTCCCCCAAGCTCCAGGCAGTCAATAATTTGACATGAGCTGTGCCTAGGGCAGGCTCATATTTTCAGACAGGATATTAAGACATGCAAGGAGGAAAAAGAGAAGAATAAGTGAGTTTAGCAGATCCCATTGGCTGGTGGGGAAGTCCCAAACACATTTTTGTCTCTCATTCCCCTTTCACTTTGTCTCCCAGATCAGATAAACCCCTTCCTCATTAAGACTGGGAATATTTGGGTCTGTCTGCTTTGGATTTGCTGTCACTCAAGAAATAAATCTGTCATCCAAACTCAGGAGAAGAGGGGCAAGGAAGACGCACAGCTGCAAAATTAATTTGCACAAGAGTCTGAGCAGCAAGGAAACTTGCCTTGGGGCTGCTCATTAGCCAGGCTGATGACAAAGGGAAAATAAAAAGAAGGTGAGTTTTAAGGCATCTTTCCAGCCAAGGCACTCAAACATCCATTTCCATCTGCCCAGGATGAGCAACTTTGCATGAATTAGGCTCATGTGCACCATATGTCTCTTTATTTCCATCTTTATCCTCTTTGCAAAGCTGTTTTGAAGAAAAGATGCCAGGTTGGTGTTTTAGAGGTTCAGAAAGTTCAGTGCAGGGAAGAAAAAAACAACAAGCTCAAAAAAACCCTCAAAAAGCCTCCTAGAACAAAACAAAAATGAGACAACTCCCCTGCCTAATTGCTCTCACTAAAGAATTTGCATAATTTGCCTCCGCTTTTGCTATTTCTACTGGCAGTACAATTATTTCAGCAAAGCAAGAGATAATTAATTACCAATATTCACTTTAACTGAGTTTAAATGACAATTAGAAATGCATCAATTATCAGCAGACACGGGGATATAAACCAGAAACCAAGGGCTGGGTAAACCAGGTCAGCGAGTCCTGAGTGTGTGGGCCTGGAGGCAGGAACAGCTGTTTCCAAGCTATAAAAGACAATGTTTGTCTGCTCCTTTCCTGGAGATTTCTGTTCCTGGCTGGCATTTGGCTCAGGGACTGCAGACAACTCTTGGGAGACAGCTTTGAGGCATCATCATCACTTCACTGGAAGTTAAATAGAGCACAAACGAGCCCTGTGCACTTTATTTCTTTGCCCTGAACTTTGGGAGATAAGTCGCATGTGGATCGTCTGTGAAGTAACAACTTTTGTTTGTGATGAAATGGAGGAATCCGCACAGGAAAGTGCTCTGGAGTGAAAGAACCCACTCAGAAAAGTGTCCTGAGCATCTGCTTTGGGATAAAAAATAGAGAGGAAAGTGATGGCAAAGATTTGGACATGAGGAGTCCTTGTGGGGGTTGAGATCTGGTCCCTCACAAGTTTAAATGTGATTTTTATGCCATGAGGGGAAACAAGCAGAGGAAGCAGAGGTTTCATAGAAAAATCCACAGGTAATATTTAGATTCTGCATTTTACTGCCTTCTCTTCATGAAAATTTCCCTAATTAGCTTTGGTTTTGGGATCATCATGGAATGGTTTGGGTTGGAAAGGACTTTCAAGATCATCTTGTTCTAACCCCCTACCATGTGCAGGGACACATTCCATTATCCCAGGTTGCTCCAAGCCATGTCCAACCTGGCTTTGGACACTTCCAGGGATGGAGTAGTGTCGTGGTTTGACCGGAAATGGGACATCTGGGATATGTTGTTTTGCTGTGGTTACCAATGGGTAATTGGAATTTAAGATGGGCACCTAGTTTGACCAGTGGGACATTTGGATCCGCCTCTTGAGACTACGAACCCAAGGGGTTAAAAGCAGGGCTCTTGTCCTTCGGAGCCCTCTTGGGATTTCCGGCGTGAAGAAGCTGGGCCTTCCTCCCCCGGCCCAGTTGCTGGCTGGGCTGGGGGAGGGGAAAGCCACGTGGCCCATCTACGGTAGGCCCGGATGTGGTGGAAGGGTGGAGGGAGCATCGAGCGACCTGTTTATCATCCCCCCCCCCCCCCTTTTTGGATACGGAGAGAATGCAGCCGTGCTGGAACTGGAACTGTTACCTTGAAACTCGATATCATGTGCCGGCAGCACGGCTGGGAGGAGAAGTGGGGGGGAGGGGCAGCTAGTAGCCCTGCCGTCTGGATGAGCTTTTAACTTTTGTGGATAGTGAGAACTTACCCGGAACATTGCCTTTCCCGGGAAAGGGATAGGAGTGGAAGATGCAGGAAGAAACCAGGCCAGTAAGGGGGGTCTGGCAAAGGGAGAAGAGAGATGTTGATGGAATGGAGGAAGATGGAGTGGCAGTTTTTGCTGGACTCTTTTTTGTTGTATATCCATGGACTCTCCTGGTGATGCAGAGGCTGTATTGCAGGGGGAAGCGGAGGCTCGGCGTCAAGAGAGTTTGGTTTTGAGACCCCTCGGCCCCAGGGGGTATAGAAGACATGGGGGGGGACAAAGGTCCCAGGGATGTGACTGTGCTCTGCTTGGAACGAGACGAGGCATTCTTAAAAGGCCCTGAAGGCAGGCCCCTGCCCCATCCCATGCCAGGTGGTGAGAGCACCTTGGCATGGAAAGGAGATGTCACGAGATAGCAAGACTCCGGGCGGATTGCTGATTGTGACAAGAAGTCCGTGGCACAAGGAAGGACTCCGTCTATCCCTTATGAGCTGAAGATTTGATTTTTTTTCCAAAGGGTGGTGCCAGACCGAGTGTGGATAATTTTTGGGAAATGTAAATGTGTTTGGGAATTTGGTGGGAGGAGGATAAGGAAGTGTTTCTGTGTAGTTTTCATTCTCCTTGTGTGTTTTTTTTTCCAGTGTGTGTGTAGTTTAGTAATTGTGTGTGTAGTTTAGTTAATAAACTTCTCTTTATGTTTAAGTTGGAGCCTGCTTTGCTTATTTCCTGGCCACATCTCACAGCAGATATCAGGTAAAAGGTATATTTATGGGGGCTCTGGCTTTGCCAGGCCTAAACCATAACAAGTAGCCACAGCTTTTCTGGGAAAACCTGTGCCAAGGCCTCACCATCCTGAATTTCTTCCTGCTCTCCAATCTAAGTCCACACTCTGTCATTTTGAAGCCATTCCCCCTTGTCCTGTCAA
Organism: Melozone crissalis; assembly: GCF_028551555.1. Classification (NCBI taxonomy): domain Eukaryota; kingdom Metazoa; phylum Chordata; class Aves; order Passeriformes; family Passerellidae; genus Melozone; species Melozone crissalis. Next base: position 987,950 of record NW_026535780.1, read on the forward strand.
TCCACACTCCAGTAAATGGTCTCTCCACCTCTTTCTTGTCAGCTCCCTTCAGGAACTGGAAGGAATTTGGATAAATTGAGCCTCATTTCTTGGTTCTGAATACAAAAATTTGCATTCAGGTGGACTGACTCGACTCATCTTGGTCCCGTTTCTCCCAACATTCAAATCTCTCTGTAGAATCCCTCTGCTCTACTCAGAGGCAATCATCATCTTTTAGAAATGCTGTCACCAGTGATTTTATTCTTCTTCCCAAATCACTGACAAGGATGCTGAAAACTTCTTGCAGAACCTGCATAAGTGATGATTTTCCATTGACAAATTCTTCCTGAGATCTGTTATTTTATGAACTTTTAATTGATTTGATATTTATATTTCTCTCTTTTTTTTGCTTTTAATATGACTGTTGGAAATGAATCAAACCTTTTAGAAAAGTCTCACACTGAGGCTGTTCCCAGTATCACCAATCTTTTATCTCCTCAGAAACATAATCAGGCTGGCTTGACAACGCTCCCTTCCATAAAGCACTTTGACTGACATTAATTGTGTTCTGACCCTCTGGTTCTTCATTGATTGCATCATTTAGCTTCTTTTTTTTTTTTTTTTTTTTTTTTTTCCCCACAATTTTGTGTAGAATTGATTCTCAGGCTTAGAAACTGATAATTGCCATCACCAGCTGATAATTGCCATCACCAGCTGATAATTGCGATCTCATTTCTCCTGTCCCACCTGACATCAGTTTGAGACTTTCATGGATCATCTTGCCTGAACTGTGGCGCTCCGATGAGCTTTATTTATTTATTTATTTAATGGGTTATGGAACTAAATGTCCTTTAAGCCCCTCCCAACCCAAACCATTCCATATTCCCATGATTTAGCAACTGAGTGACCACTGAGAGGTGAGGCCCTTCCTCTGCTCCCTGTCCCCATGAGAAAAGTGCTCCAAATCCTGAATGAAGAGCAGGGAGTGCTGAATTCCTGCCTAGAAATTCCCCCTCATTCCATGAAAGCTGATATTTAGCTGTCTCAAATTTGGGTTTTTTTAGCTTTTATACAAGAAAAGAACTTCCCTTGTGCTTCCCTGCCCAATTCTCCCAGGATAAATCTGGGATATTTCTGTTTGAATGCACTGAACTGGTAGGAGTTCACAAAATCCTGTTTTTGGGCACTCTTGGAGGTGACTGCAGATGTGTTTTGCCCAGTGGAGGATGGATGAGAATTTTTTATGACCTTTAAGGTCCTTTCCAACCCATTCCATGTTTGTCTGCTAAACTGCAGCAGTCTGAGCTCAGTGGAGTGCAGGAGGATGTGAGAGCACAGATCAGCTGCTGGAATATCTGCAGGGGCTTGTTCACAGCACAGCTGGCCCGTGACTGGGAAAGGGCAACCCCAGGACATGCCCAATGAGTTATCTCCTATTTTACTCAACAGGAGAGATTTCTTTTTGTCTCCAGGCCACTGGAGATGAGGTTTGATGTCAGGAGTGACAGAACAGGGAGCTGTCCAGAGATCAGTAATTCCAGAAATCTGCACTCCTGAGTGCTGAGCCTGCTAGAAGCAGCTGGGTGGGGGCTTGTTTGAAATTGTTTTATTTCAATTCATGGGGCTTATTTGAAATTGTTTTATTTAAATTCATGTGTTTAGCCACTCACTCAGTTCATTATAAAGCGTCACTCATGGCTGGCTGCATTTCCAGACTGGTTTCCCAGGGAAATGGGATATGTGGGATACGCCTTAGGAGGTGTTTGTCTCATCCCTTGTACCTTTTCATCCTTTTCACCGACCCAGAACAGGAAAGGGAATTTTTTGGACAAAGAAACTGTGGCTGTGCCATCCCTCGAAATGTTCCAGGCCAGGCTGGACAGGAACAATCTGGTCTAGTGCAAGATGTCCCTTCCCATGGCAGAGGGGTGGAATGAGATGATTTTTAATGTGCTTTCCAATCTAAAGCATGCTGTGATTTTGTGAAAAGGAGTTTGAAGGCTTTAGTGTGTGAGTTGCTTGGTGAAACACCTGAGAGAGGAGAGGTCTTGTCTGCATTGCAGGGAGGCAGAGCGGGATGCCATGGGATGGAGGTGGAGGGAGGACAGAAGGAAAGGAAGAGCTGGCAAGACACACATAGTCACAGGGAGATAGATTGGGTGAATCTTGGATCGTACTGGGAGGATTGTGGAATGGCCTTGGAGAACCAAAACCTGAGCTCTGGTACCCAAGTTGTAGCTCTGGGGCTTTGGGATGATGGGCAGTGGCCTCTTTGCACCATTACCAACTTGCCCAACTCCCCTCTGGATTCTCATCCCTGATTTTCCACAGTCATTAACACCAGTTCAATTCCAGCATCTCCTTTGGGTGTAGGATTTGATGTCCCTAAAGATGTTCCAGCATCTCCTTCAGGTGTAAGATCTGATGGACACTTTTCTAGGTGCATCCCTATTTCCTCAAAAAACCCACACTTTTCCTTAAATCCATTCACTCTGGACTTGCACAGCACTAATAGAGGTCTCTGAGCACTCTCTTTTCTGTGGATGAATATGAATCTTCATATTTAATATACACTTCTGGCAGCTGATATTTTCCAGGCAGGTGATATTTCCCTTATTTCCCCATTTTTTGCCTTTTCCAGCAGGGCACGCTGGTCAAACTGGGATTGATTATTAGGAATGGTCTCAAGAGGGAGTGAAGGTTGGGAGTATGAATATTCATATTTAATATAAAATTTACTATGAAATCATAGAAATCACAGAATGGTTTGGATTGGAAGAGACCTGAAAGTTCATTTTGTTCCACCCTGTCATGGACAGGGAGCCTTCCACTAGACCACATTGCTCCCACAACACTTTGAGGGATGGAGCATCCCTGGAAAACCTAAAATAGACCCAGAATATAATTTAAATATAGATCCTACATTAATTTATGAAGAAGCATTAGGTATTTCCACAAACCTTGCCTGGTTTTAAGTTCAGCAGACAAAGAAAACACAGGCAGATCCCCCAAAATATACTCTCCAGGCATCTGCACACAACACAGCTCCTGCGTGGGTGGATATGTGAGGAAAAATCAATTTTCTGGAGGTTTCCTGTGGTGCCTGTCACCCCCTCAGCTTAATTAAACACGAAAAATCCATGCTCCACATCCCATCCATCAGCCTTAAGTCACAGACATCAAGCTGGCACTTCCCACACCTCCATCCTGTGGGTCAGGGAGGGCTGGAGGGATAAATTGCTCCGTGGTGACATCCTGATTTGGACACACACGACCTCCCTGCATCCAGCTGAACAATATTCCCTGCTCCTCTCCGGATCTTTACAATTTCCTTTATTTCGGAACTTATGTTTGCTCCTGTCTGTGTTTCTTAAGCTGGCTGGTTTTTTCCTCTCCCACATTTCAGGATTGTTGTCTCCCGACCCATCCTGGCTCCCAGCATCCCAAACACGTGTCCATGCCAGGGATGTCAGGAGGTCTGGAAAGGTCGGACAACCGCGCTGCTCCCATCAATTTTCTCACATCTGAGGCTCAAAAGCAGCACAAACAAAAGACCTTTTCAAGTGCTGCTGTAAGAAAAAACCTGCAAAGCTTCCAGAGCAGGGGAGGGATGGGGCAGCTCAGCAGGCACTGAGGGAGGAAAGGGGTCATCCAGGGGCGAAGTGCTGTGATCCAGGAGGGCTGAACGCCTCTCCTGGCTGGATATTGATTTCTGTGCTCCCACTCAAATCCTGGCTTGTCTGGAGGAGCTCTGAGGGCAGCGTGGGGTTCTCAACACCCCCAAGCCCTGGGCTGTGGTGAACGTGACCATGGCCTGGTGGGGAGAGCTCAGGTGTCCTTCTTTTGGTGGAATTGGATCTCTGCAGGCAGGCAAAAAGAGCCAGGGTGTAGCCGTGATATTTTCTGAAAAATGCCTTTGCCAGGATTTTTCTCCCGAGAAGCTGAGAGGCCTTAGAGGAAAAGAAAAACAATGATTATCTGCTGTTGTGGAATGCAACAGGTGCATCTTTGGTTGGTCTTGTGCTTGTTTCTAATTAATGGCCAACCACAGTCCAGCTGTCTCGGACTGTCTGGTCAGTCACAAGATTTTATTATAATTCCAATTCCATTTCTTTCCTTGCTAGCTTTCTGATGAAATCCTTTCTTCTATTCTTTTAGTACAGTTTTAGTGTTTAATTTTCTTTTAATATAATATTTATAATAAAATAATATAGATAATAAAATATATAATTAAATTTAATATAAAATATATAATTAAATTTTAATATTATGTATAATATATTTAATATATGATGTATTTAATACGATATATATAATAAAATTTATTTATTATAAATACATTTATTTATTATAAATAAATCAGCCTTCTGAAACATGGAATCAAGATTTTCATCTCTTCCCTCATCCTGGGACCCCTGTGAACACCACCACACCAGGGCTCCTTGTCTGCCTTGGGGCTGAGTGAGACCTTCCTTGGGATATAAACTCCTCACTTGGGATATAAAATGGCTTTTCCCATCTGCTGATTTGCTGGACCCCAACTCCCTGAAATCAGAAGGGTGCAGGCCAGGTGTGTGTGTGAAGGGACAAGGTGGCATTTTATCAGTGGCAGGGCAGAGTGTGAGGCTTTTGTCCCTGAATTCCGGCATGTCAGAAAGTAGTGGGCCTTTCAATGGGTAGCAAGTCAATAACATAGATAAAAAGCATGTGAATCATCACACTTGGAGATAAAAGCTCATTTCAAGCCTCCTTTTCATCTTGCAGAGGAGGATTGGGCAGGGCAGGGCTGATGACTGACCACGTGTCTGTCCCTTCTCCCAAGTGACAAGTGATAGGACAAAAGGTAACGACCTCAGGTTGCCCCAGGGGAGGTTTGGATTGGTTATTAGGAACAACTTCTTCCCAAAATGCTTGCCAGGCTGCCCAGGGAAGTGGCTGAGTCACCATACTTAAGGGATTTAAAAGATGTGGAAATGTGACACTTGGGGACGTGAGTGAGTGCTGGGCTCAGCTGTGCTGGGGGAACAGTCAGATTCAATCATCTTAGACGGTTTTTCCAATCTAAATCTTGCTATGATTTGGAAAAAAATTCTTCACCAAAATGGTTGTCAAGCTGCCCAGGGAAGTGGCTGAATAAATAAATTAAATGAGGAATTGAAATAATTTTTAAATAATTTTTATAATGTTGTAATTCAAAAAATAATTTTTAAATTATATTATTATTATTTAAATATTGTTATATTTAAATATTACTATTACTGGAATAATTTTAAAATTAATTTTAAATAAATTAAATTATGAATAAATACATTAAATACCTTGATGGATTTAAAATATGTGTTGGTGTGACATTTGGGGACGTGGTTTTGGGGTGGCCTTGGCTGTGCTGGGTTAATTGTCCTTCCTTTGCTGACCTCCAAAGCTGGCTCAAGGTGATTTGGCCTTCTGGCCACCTCCTCTGCTGCCAAATTTCTCTCTGTTCTCACTTTTGAGTGTCACCACTCATTGGTGCTCAGCCAATTCAGCAGAGTCTGGATACTGTGGGAGAAGGAGGCAGGGATGAGTTCATCACCCCAGGACAACCCCAAAAAGTGGAAACGTGCAGGATTTGTACCAAAATGGATCATCCCAGAACAAAGGAAGATCCAAACAAGCAGGAGTAGCCCGAGGGCAAAATGTGCCATCAGATGTACGAACAATGCAGCAGGGAAGGAGAGAGGGGAGCAGCGAGGGATCAGAGTCATTTTTGGAGAGATAGGGAAAAGCAAGAGGAGGATTGTAAAGAAAAGCTTATCTTGTTCCTGCCTGTTCTCCCACTGCCTTCGGGATTATGCAAATGAATCATTCAAGTAGATTTCCCTGGTAATTAAAAACTCTGCTCTTTTTAATTAAACTTTCCCTCCAGAGTGAGGGGTTTTTTGTTTTTAGTTCCCCCTTGAGAAACTAATCTTTACAAGACTTCTTTTCTTTCCCCTCCTCTTCTTTTCTTCTTTCTCTTTCTTTCCCTTCTCCCTCAAAATTGTCAAGGCCTGTCACAAACTGATCTGAGCACTGAGTTAAACTAGAATTTGCTGGAGAAAGCAACAGGAGAAAAGTTTGAATCTGGGTTGAGGCTGCAAGTGGGAGTCGGACTTTGGAGCGTGGGAACGACTTTAAGGGCTTGTGCACAGAAGCAGAAAGAAAATATCAGAGGAAATCCAAAGAAAGGTAGGATGGAAAAAAAAAAAAATTACAAGTTTGAGTGCTTCCAGCTCCTGAGATTTAGCTGGTAGGAGGTCTGCAAGGAGATATAATTAGTAGGAAAGCTGTAATGAACTCGAGGTGCTGGAATATTTAACTGCAGGTCATGAGAAATTGGCAGGGTTAAACCAGATGAACAATTACTGCACAATATCACTTCAGTGAGGTTTTTTTTTGCATTCCCAGCAGCTGATGGAATCAGAGAATTGTGGAATACCCTGAGCTGGAAGGGACCCACAAGGATCATCATAGTCCAATATTTTCCCCGCACAGAGGACCAAAGGAATTCCACCATGGGGACAAAGTCTGCATAAAACAGGCTCAAATTCAGTGCTGGATTCATGTTCTCCTTTTTCCATTGTCTTTGGATGTGGTGTTTCAATGCAGGACATGGGTGCCAGTGCTGTTGTCACTGTCACCACCGTGTCCCAGCCCTCTGAGGGATTTTTTCTCCTTCCCTTCACTGGACCAGACCCTTTGTATGATGGTGTTCACAGGGGTCTCAAGATGAGGGAAGAGACAAGGATCTGACTCCATGTTTCAGAAGGCTTGATTTATTATTTTATGATATATATTACATTAAAACTATACTAAAAGAATAGAAGAAAGGATTTCATCAGAAGGCTGGCTAAGAATAGGAAAGAATGATAACAAAGGTTTGTGGCTCGGCTCTCTGAGCTAGCTGGGCTGTGGTTGGCCATTTATTACAAACATCCAACATGGGCCAATCACAGATCCACCTGTTGCATTCCACAGCAGCAGATAATCATTGTTTACATTTTGTTCCTGAGGCCTCTCAGTCTCTCAGGAGGAAAAATCCTAAGGAAAGGATTTTTCATAAAAGATGTCTGCGACACCTTTGGGAACTGGAAGGCTGGGAAAAGAAAACAAAACGAGGAAAGCAAAGAAAACTCGCAGGGCTCTGAGGGACCTGGTCTAGTGGAAAATTGGCCCATGGGAAAGGGTTGGAATGAGATGATCTTTAAAGGTCCCTTGCGACCCAAATCATTCTGGAATTCTGTGATTTGCCACCAGGAGTCATCTGAGCTTTCAATGCCCATGAGGATCTGGTGAATGATGCAAGGCCTGACAAGTTATGTCAGGATGGATCCTGTGAGGATCCATAGGTCCTGTGAGGACAGCTCATTTTGTCAGCCTCTGATTCTGGAGTTTGGAGCCAGGTTTTGCTCCTTGTACCCCTGTGAGCATTTTGGATATCAGGGGAGAGGGTGATAAGAAGAGTTATCTAATTTGGGTGTTCTCCTTTGAGTACAGTCAGGGAAGAGGAGCCCGGAAGTGGTCAGGGCTGGGTGGATCTCACCCCAAATAAGATTCCTGTGTTAGAGAGTCCTGGATTGGTTTGGGTTGGAAGGGACCTTCAAAGGGACTACCCAGTTCCAACCCCTTTCCATGACCAGGGACACTTTCCCCTATCCCAGGTTGCTCCAAGCCCTGTCCAACCTGGCTTTGGACACTTCCAGGGATGAGGCAGCCACAACTTCTCTGGAAAACCTGGCTCAAGGTTTCCCCACACTCACAGAGAAGATTTTCTTCCTTATAACCCATCTAGACCTCCCCTTTTTAAAGCAGTTTGCCCAGAATGCTTCATTTTGTGATGGATTGGTGATTGTCCCCTTGGCTTTAAAACACATCCAGGGACTTGGGACAATTCCCTGCTGCCTAAACCTGGGCTCAGCTCTGCTGCCACAGCTCAGGTTGGTGTAAAATCTCTCTCCACATGAATTCCTGAGGCCCAGGTGACCTCCATGAGTCTCTGCAGCCCTCGAGGGCAGCACATGGGGTGGGATGAAGTGCTGGGTGGGCCATAACTCAACACATGACCCTGAACAGGGCAAGGCCTCCTTGCAAATGTCCTGAGCTCTGCTCTGTGCTTGGAAATTACAGCCTCTCTCCAATGCCAAAGGAAGATCTATGGATCCCCTAAGGAAAATACAGCATTTCTATTCACCACCTCTTTAAATCTGCATCCTTTCCCCATCACAAGGAGGTAATTTTAGCCTTTATGCTTTACTTTCATAACATAAAGGCTCCTGGTTTTAAGTGCTGCACCTTTTTTTTTTTAATTCCTTTTTGGTAAGGAATTTTCTGGTTTAATTTAATTTAGGTTTTTCAATCAATGCCTTGAGCAAGCAGATAATGCAGATCAGGGAGTGTCTAAATGCACACAGACACAATGGGAAGTGGCAGATAAAGACCAGTGGAGATCTGTGCTCCATGAATAAAATGTAGGATCAGGATCAATCATAAAATCATAGACTGGTTTAGGATGAAGGGACCTTAAATATCATCTTATCCCACACCCCAGCCATTGGCAGAGACAACTTCTACTGGATCATGTTGTTCAGAGTCCCAGCCTGGATCATCAAATACTTTCCAAAAGTTTGGAGCTGTCAAGTGTAAGAAAGCAAAGGAAAGAGGTGGGAGGTTAGAGTGAGATCACATTTTTACTGTGGTGCAGAAAATCTTCAGCAGACTTCAGGATGAAGTGAAATTCTGCTCCAGTCAAAGTCAAACAACAGAATGAGCACCATTTTCAGCAACAAATGTCAGGTATTGAAAAATTTCTTTACAATGTAGAAAAGGACAGAATGTTTCAGTCCTTCATCTGAAATTGCCTGTTTGGAATTTCTCCTGTTCTTTTATCTGAAAAATTTATTTTAAGAACTGAAAAAAAAAAAAAAAACAAAAAACCCGACACAGAAATAAACCTCAGAAAGCAAAACACTGTGTTCTGATGTCACTGAAACAAACCTTTGCTTTCAGCTGAAGTTTTTTGTTCTGGTGCCTTTGTTTGAAGCTTTCAGCATTTCAGGGGCTGTTCAATTTCAAAATGGAAAAACCCAGTAAGTTCTGGAATTGTCCAGTAATCAGAAAGTCTGGTCCACTTTTAACAGAATCACTTCCAAGTTGCCAGTTTTGTTTCCATCCACATCATGATTTATTTCTTCCGAACAAGTTTTCCTTGGGATTAATTAAAGGGGGATTATTTAAAAAAAAAAAGAGGGAGAGTGGCATTTCACATAGACAGGAGAAGGGGAATGGTTTTTAAATGAAAAAGGAAAATGTTGGGTAGGAAATTGGGGAGAAATTCCTCCCTGTGATGGTAACGAGGCCCTGGTGCAGGTTTTCCAGAGAAATTGTGGCTGCTCCATCCCTGAAAGTGTCCAAGGCCAGGTTGGATGGGGTTTGGAGCAACCTGGGATAGTGGAAGGTGTCCCTGCCCATGACCATGATAAAATGATAAAATTGTATTATTTTTAAGTCCCTTCCAACCCAAACCAATCCAGAATTTTTTCTCTGTTGATCTCATGTCACCTCCCTGAGTCCAGACATCAAGAAAAAAAATCATTCCCTATTTTTATTTTTCTTTTCGGTTCTTCTGGCCTCTCTTGATTAACTCTTGTACACGATGTTCTCTGAGAGGTACCTGCTTCTTTCATGAGAAATGAACTGGAATAATTTATTCATTTGCATTCAGACATTGCAGTGGAGACAGGAAAGGCTGACAAATGGGTTCACACCAGCTGGTTAAATCTAGCATGGGAAAAGGAAAAACCCAGGAAAGATTATTTTTGCCAAGGGATCAGAAGAGATGAGGTCCAAGAGAGGAATCTGCTTTAAGAAGAGTGAAACCCCTGTTCATGTGTGACAGTAAATAACCAAAATAATTATTCTGTGTGCAAATTAGGTGGAAAGGCTTTCCCCTCTTTGCCAAGAAGAAATCTTGGGTTTCCCTGTGGGAACTACTGACTCTTGGGAAAGGGAGAATGTCACCATGTCCTCTTTAACAAGCTCATGCCTGGTTCTGAAGGTAGTGGCTGCCAGGGCTGCTGATGGCAGGAGAGCTAAAGGTGATTATTTTGGGAGATTTTTCACTTTCAAACCTGTAACGCTGCCTTTCTATCCCATGAATGATGTAGGATTCTCGGATTTTAATTTGGTTCTTTTCTTTTTTCCCAGTTTAAAAATTCAGGACCAGTGGCAGAGACAAATAATCAGCTGATTAATCTCACAGAAAATCTGAAGATTTTCATCTTTTCTTGTGACAAAATTACCGCAGACTGTGAGTGAGCCAGAACCCAAAGTCTGGCAAGGCACTGACTGGGAAACCCAGGAAGAAAGGGGATAATTTCAGGTGTGACCTCCAGGGTTTGGAGGTCACAAAAAACCCAGAGTGGATGAGAACAAAGAATGTCCAGCTGGGAATATCCATCCTGGAGAAGGGAAGGCTCCAGGGACACCTCAGAGCCCCTTCCAGTGCCTAAAGAGGCTCCAGGAGAGCTGGAGAGGGATTTGGGACGAGGGATGGAGGGACAGGACAAGGGGGAATCGTTTCCCACTGCGAGAGGGCAGCATTAGATGGGATTTTGGGAAGGAATTCTTCTCTGTGAGGGTGGTGAAGCCCTGGCACAGGTTTCCCAGAGAAGCTGTGGCTGCCCCATCCTTGGAAGTGTCCAAAGTCAGGCTGGACAGGGCTTGGAGCAACCTGGGATACTGAAAGATGGCTCTGCCCATGGCATGGGTGTGGAATGAGATGATTTTTTAGATCACTTCCAATCAAACCATTCCATGATTCCATGATTTCCTGATCCATCCATTGCCACAGCTTGTGGGCACTCAAATGTCACTTTCTTGTACCTTTGGCTCCCTGGGATAAATGATGTCTGGTGCTCCTCTGCAGCTTTCTAAGAGCTCCAACCCCAGGGTTACCCCTGGCACAATTCAAATTATAAATAGAATTCTAGGATGGTTTTTATGCTATCCTGCAGAATTTTTGTCATCTTTAATTTCATGTGGTTACCCTTAGTTACATAAATAAAGTTATTTTTTCCCATAGAAATGCCATGTATTTCTATTAATGAATCTTTTGCTCTTCCTCTTGGGGAGAATCAAACAGATGGGATTTATTTTTTTGAGCATTAAAACGTGTTCAAATTTTCATAACAAATAATTGCTTCATATTTAAACAGTGTTGGAACAAAAAAGCAGGTACTGGGGAGTTCCATCCTCCAAACACAACAGTGGGACATTAAGTCCTCCTCTTCTTGCAAGGTCACACTACAGACACACATTACTTAAATTAGTGGGTCCTGAGGGTACTTTTAAGATGCTGGATCGGTGGCATTTGAGCTTGGAAAATGAATGTAGGAGGAGGGTCAGGAAGCGCTTCTCCATTCCCCGCAAGATAGTGACACTTCATTTTTCTTTTCTAAAAGCCTTTTCTGGAAATCAATGAGCTCGAGCTCCATGTTAGGAACTTCTGTGGGGTGGCAAAAGCTGTGGCTGCAAAGTCCAGCTTCTCCCAGGGACTGAGGGAAGGTGAAAGCTGAGAGCTTGCCCTTGGCAGTGACTGGGATCAGGCACTGAGGGACTGGAATGAAAGGGGAACATTCCTGGTTGGGAGGGACTTTGGTGGAGGGAGGGAGGAGGATTCAAGCATTTTGTCTCTCACAAGAAAATGTGTTGCAATAAGAAATAAAACCCTGTCACTTTTGCCAAGCCATCACCTCCTTCTCCTCCTTTCTTCTCCTTTCTCTTTCTCCTCTTTTTTCCTTCTCCTTTCCCTTTTTCCTTTTTCCCTCCTTTTCCCCTTCCTCCCCTCTTTCCCCTTTCCTCTTCCCTTCCTTCTTTCTCCACCATTCCCCTCCTTTCTCCTCCTTCTCCTTCTCCTTCTCCTTCTCCTTCTCCTTCTCCTTTCCCTTTTTTCTCTTCCCTCTCTTTCCTCTTCCGCTTCCTTTTCCCCTCCCCTCTTTCATTCCCCTTCCCCTTTTTTCGCTTCTCTCCCCCTTCTCCTTCTGCTCCTCCTTCTATTCCTTTCCTTTTTTCCTTTCCTTCTTCCTCTCCCTTCCTCTTCCTTCCTTGGACTCCTCTCCCAGTAGGAGCTCAGAGGACAATTGACAACAGACTGGTTTTTTCTCTTTTGTTTTCTCTAGAAATAAAAGATTTACCCAGAATTAATCTTCATCCATGAACTTTCCTCAACAATAACTGGGAGAGGATGAAAACTGGTTTCCCCACAGACTCAGTACCATGGTTGAGTGAGATGTTTCACAGTGGTTTATATTGCTAAATTTTTGGGAGATTTCAATTTTAGTTTTGATTACTGGGAAGAAACAGCTGCAGGAAAAGGGAATCCAGCTGTTTCCTCCCTGTGCCTGGTTCTCCCTTTTATTCATATTAGCTCTGAAGTCCTGCACTGAATTCAGCAGCTCCTTCAAGTGTGTGCTTCTCTAGTACTCATTTTTTAAGAGGCCTCTCATTTTTCTCCCCAGGAAAGGCTCTTGGGCTGATCCCTGTGGAAATTTGATCTTTTCTGTGCTGCTTGGCATCAGGTCTGATATTAAAAACTCAGAGCTGGACACTCCTTGGGTTCAAGGAGTCACTGCTTGAAAGACAGCTGCTCCTAGCTCTGATGCTACATCCCAGATGTGACATGGATAAAATCCACTCTGGGCTTGGGTGAATCACTGGCTTGTATTGAGGAAACCATTAGAAGAGAGGTGGGAGAAGTCTTTCTGTGCTACAGAGAGCAAAGTCTCACTCACTGCATATCCTCTGGCTGAACTAATGAATGAAACAGCCAGAAGTCAATTAATTTACAGCCACAATCCCTGCCCTGACTTGTCCTTGCAGAGAGTTTGACTTTGGCTGTCTCTGGGCTATTCCACGAAATTTTGTGCTGGAACAACATTCACACTGTGTTAATAATTGAGATGGCAGTGGGTAAATCTGGTCTGTGGGGATTTTACGCAGCTGCTCTGAAGGATCCTCCCGGCTCCCATCCCATCTGTGTCCTGCCAATCAGTGGGGTGGGCACTGCCCAAAGCAGATGCTGGTGCTCCCATCCCCTGTGGAATTAGTGACGGTGCTGTCCTGGAAAGGTGATAAATCAATAATGTCCTCTCTAGCAGCAGGGAAAACAATTTGGAGAGGAATTTGGTCTGTGCTGTGGGAAGCAGGATGCAGTACGAACAAAGCACAGATGATGGCAGCAAAGTATAAACTCAGGAAAATACCAGTCCTATTTAATAAAGAGCTGAGGAACTTATTAAGAAGCTTCTGGGAAGCTGATCTTTGGGATCCCTACTGGAAATAAATCCTTCTAAATACACCCGCCTGCAGGACAGAAAATTTCTGTCATTACAACAGAGACAAGAAAAATATTTTACAAGAAAAATATTTGCTTGTAACAGGAGCTCACAGTGGATAGAGAGGTGTAATTGTTCGCATGTTAATTAATACAGTTCCAACACAGTCCCCAAGGAATTCATTCCCATTTTTTTCTGCTAAAAGCTTGTGAGTGTCAAAATCCTCTTGCTTTGAGAGAAGTTGAAACTTTGGGAATACACCTGGGATCACTGGGAATATGTTTATTCGTGGACAGTGGAGTGAATTGCTGTTGTTTCTTGCCTGGGTAATTTCTCCTGAGTTCCCCTGCATTGGAAGTGTTCAAGGCCAGACTGGACAGGGTTTGGAGCACCCTGGTCTCATGGAAGGTGGCCCTGCCCATAGCAGAGAGCTGGAACTGGATGTTCTTTGAAGATTTTTTGGGTGGGAAGGAACCTTAAAAAGCATCTTGTTCCAATCCCATCCAATCTGGCCTAAAACACTTCCAGGGCTGGGCCATCCACAATTTCTCTGGGATACCTTTGCCAGGGCCTCAGCACCCTCACAGGGAAGAATTTCCTCCTAATATCCAATCTAAACCTACCCTCCTTCAGCTTAAGGCCATTCCCTTTCTCCTATCACTGCATGTCCTTATCTAGAGTCCCTCTCCTGTTTTTTAGGAACCCTTTTAAGCACTGGAAAGGGCTCTAAGATCTTCTTGAAGTCTTCTGCTCTCCAAGCAGAACATCTCTGACTCTCCCAGCCTGCGAGAATTAAAGGAACTTTGATTCTGGTTCTTATCCAGCACTGTAGCATGACCATGGGGAAAATTTTCCAGAGTTGCAGAGACTTTGGAGCATTTATTCCTTGCTGGTTGAGCAGTCCTGTGGCTCAGCAACCTGCACCAACTTCCCAAGCTCCTCTAACAGATGTAACAGAGCTGTCCTGGAGCTGTCAAGTCACTTTTTCGCCATCTCCACGATGTGGAATCATCCGAGAGCTTGCTAAGTGCCTGGCAACCACAATAGGTGTTAAGAGCTGCAGTGAAAGGGCTGCTTAACTTGACAGCCAACTACACCCCCTGGCCTTTCTGTGTCTGTCACTGTCTGAATAAAACATTTTGTCAACAGCGCGATTTCTCTCGGAACAAGAGGCTGGAGGCCTTCTCATTTCCATGATGCTGAGAAAGCTGATCTGTGGCAGAGGAGTAGGGAAAGCACGCTTGGAATGAAGAAATTTCTGCTTCAGAAGAAGACTTTGTCCCAAAATTCTGACAGGAACAGGACTTGCCCCTTGTCACTTAATTTCTGGGGGTTTATAGTGAATCATCTCTTCTCAATTTTAGCAGTGTGACTGCTCCCAGCTGAGCTGGCTGGGCTGGAAGATTGGGCTGGAGATTGTCCGGAGAAATTGTGGATGCTCCACCTCTGGAAGTGTTCAAGGCTGACTTGGACAGGATTTAGAGAAGTCTAGTAGAAGGTGGCCCTGCCCATGGCAGAGGGGTGGAATGAGAGGATTTTAAAGTCCCTTCCAACTCAAACCATTCCACGATTTTATGGCTCTCTACAAAGCCAAGTTGTTTCTCAAAGCATCAGGAGCACTTTCTCACCTTGAGATCCAAAATGCCAGAGGTTCAGCTCCTCTGTAGACCCAGATTTGGAACCCCGGGCAGGAGAGGAGCTGCAGTTGGGTCACAGCTCTCCTTCTCCTGTGGATGAGATCCACAGTCCTTTCCCTGTCACACTTCCACAACTCACCATGGAAGAGATTTTCATGGCTGGGAGGAGGGAAAGAACCAAGATAGACATCACCTGAGAGTGTCCTCACCATTTCCTGAGGTAAATCCCTGGAAATAAGAGATGGAGACACCATCACCTTTGCTGAAATTGTAACTTTGGGCTCGTGTTTAGGCCCCAGTGTCATTCCAACAGTCTTAACTCAGAACAGCTCTCAGCAAGCAAAGCAAGAATTTCCACTATATCTAATCCCCCTTTTTCTATGGCCAGGAAACACTCACGGCTTTTCAAATCACTCCAAATACTCCTTTATTTCATTATTTTTCACAAAAAGCCTGTGCTGAGAAACCAATGTGTTACAGGGAGCTGATGGATTGCTGAGTGTTTATGGAATGCCACCCAAAATAACTCCCCGCAAAGAGGTGTTTGCCTGTTCCTGGGATGCAGCAGGAATTGCTTCCACACTATTGCACTGCTAGGAGATACAAATGGCAATCATTTAAACCAAATAAAGGCTTTAAATCACATAATACATTTTCTCTTAATCCTTTGCATTATTTTTAAAGGCAAAAATGTCTGAAACATCCAGACTGGATTGGTTGTTCATTATGCCTGAGGAATAATCTTCAAGGCCAGGCTGGATGGGCTTATGGAGGGTGTCCCTGTCCATGGCAGGGGGTTAGCATGGGATGATCTTGAAGGTCCTTTCCAAGATAAAGCATCCAATGAATCTATGCAAAGCTTTCCTTAAGCATTTCCACAAATTTAAACACACACACAAAAAGAGAAAAAAAAAATATATATATAATTTGGAAATAACTTTTGGAAAAGTTTGCTCAGATCTTGCCTTCTACAAACACCAAGTGATGTCAAAAGGGATGCCTGGGAAAGCCAGATTTCATGGAAGGGAAGATGAAGTTGAGAATGGGGTCATCAAAGATGGGCTCTTGATGTTCCCAAAGTTATGGAGAAAGGTTTGTTGGATCAGGCGCCAGATCTGGTCAGATCAGAAAGGACTTTCCCCTTATAATTTCAGTCATCCGTGTCAAACTGACTTTTATTTTCACTTTCCATCCTGCCCAAACTAAAAATATCAAAAAAGACACATGATAAAATCTCCCTTAAGTAAAACCACATATTTAATCTGCGACCTCTTGCTTCATTTAGTAATAGTGATATTTAACTTATATAAAATCTCTGACTAAACTGGGGTTGTTAAAATATAGAGGAAAAAAAAAAAAAATCTCTCTGCGTTCCTCCTCCTTTCCCAGCACTGAGTTTGAGTCACAAGACCATTTCAAAGTCATTTTTAGGTTCGTAGCCTGGAGTGTTCCTGGCTCCTGGCGGAGTTTGGTGCATCTGTGAGAGGATAATTTTGCAACCCCAGAGAAGGGCTGTGATGAGTAGCAGAGCCCTGTTCCTTCTCATGGTGCCAGCAGCAGATGGGACCTCCTGGTGAAGAACTTCAAACCTGTGTGGTCCATGTGGATGGGGAGCTGGGATCACCGTGTTCTGCAGGAGAGGCTTTGTCACTGTCATATTTACTGAAAAATTCTCTTTGCCCAGGATTTTCTCCTGTGTTTGCTGCTCTGGAATGTGGTCTGGAGATTGTTTATCCAATATGTGAATTGTTTTAACTTAACAGCCAATCACAGTCCAGCTGTGTCGAGGCTCTGAGAAGTCACGAGATTTTATTATTCATTCTTATTAAGCCTTCTGTCTGTATCCTTTCTCTTTTTTTAGTATAGTTTTAGTATAGCATAATATATAATACAATGTTATTTAATATATAATATAATATAATATAATATAATATAATATAATATAATGTAATGTAATGTAATGTAATATAATAATATCTCAGCCTTCTGAGAACTTTGAGTCAGATTCTCAATTCCTCCTTCTTCCTGGGGACCTCACAAATACCACAAGGCTTGGCTGCTCTGGCAGCATGGTGGCTTCTTGTTGGAATTCTGGATGCTGAGAATTTTAAACTTTCTGAGCTGATGGGCACAGACTCACAAGAAAATACTGTGTTTGACCTGAGGCCATGGAGAAGGCTTCCAAAATTGATTGGTAGCACTGCGGTTATGGGTGTGTAGTTTGATTAGAAGTGTGTAGTATCACGGGGTGGAGTGAGACAAGACTTACAGTTTAAGAATATAGCAATATATGTAGGGCAAGATGGAGGTTTTAGGGCAGTGGCTGGTTGTTCTTCACCTTCTTCTTTGTGGGTTTAAGTGGTATTTCATAACTGGACAGAAAAGTCCACATTGTGGACTTCAAGTGATTAGTTGTTGAGTTAAAAGTGAAAATAATTGAGGTGTCATTTCTTAATTGGATAGTTTAGCTTTAAAAGACCTTGCAACAAGAGATAGTCATTAGCTATTTTGTGTCCTGTTCGTGAAAGACTGCAGAACTCACTGCTGTGAGACTGTACCATGGATAAGAAAAAATAAACATTTAAGCCTGAATGTAAACTGTTGTCTCAAGTGCCTTCAATCCCAATCTCAACAGAGGTAGGAAAAGAAGCCAAAAACCCAGCAGTTTCTGTTGGGACAGGACTGAATTGTTCCAGGAGAGGATCAGGAGGTGGCACAAACACAGAGTGATGAGGTTCCAGCTCTCCAAGTGCCACAGTGCAGGTGCAAGATGAGAGGGAAGAGGTAGCAATGAAAAAAAAACCCAAACAAATAAAAGAAAATCCCAAACAAAGAAAAGAAAGTGGAGAACCAGAGGGACACCACAAGGAATCCCAGTTAAGACTCTCTTGAACATCAGCAGTCACTACAGGAGGTTGTGGTTGGTTCATCTTTAGGGATTTGGGGTTGGAAGCAATGTGAAGATAAGGTGACAGGAAAAAAAATTTAAAAAGGAAGAAATTGGGGGGCTGAAGCAGAGACAGGAAGGGAGCTGAGGAAGGGTCTGGAGCACCAGGAATGGCTGAGGGAGCTGGGAGGGCTCATCCTGGAGAAAAGGAGGCTCAGGGGGGTCCTTATTGCTCTCTACAAGTCCCTGAAATGAGGTTTTATGGCCTCTTCTCCCAAGTAACAAGCAACAGGACAAGAGGAAATGGCCTCAAGCTGTGCCTAGGGAGGTTTAGTTGGATATCAGGAAAAATTTCTTCACCAAAAGGGTTGTCGCAGTAATTTGAAGATGACAGGATATCTACTTGGGCATCTTGAAATAAAAAGGAATGGAAAAAATCCAAAACCTGGTTTATACATTCTCAGTTAGAAATGCTTGATTTAGGTCTCTGTAGATTTAGGATAAAACATTTCCATTTTAAGTGGAAATGAAACTGTTTCAGAGTGAATTACCTAAAAAAAAATCATTTTATCAAGTCCCATTGTCCTTAATTTCCCCCAGTTATTGCTGCCCATGGCCTCTCCCTGAGTCACTGCAATCTTCCAGGAGATCTGTGGATCCATGTGTGAGCTTAAAAAACATCAGGGAGAGCCTCACTGAGCACATCTGGGGCTTGTTACAGAAATATTCCTTCTTCTGGTATTTCTGCTCACTCCATGTCATCCCAAAACTTGGGCTGAGGATGGAATTCGTCGTGAGATTTTTTGTTCAGGCCTTTTTTGTTCAGACTTGTCCATCAAAATCCATATTAATGATGGGTTTAATTTTGTAAAAATTGTGTGGCTGAGTGTTCAACACATCTGAGAGAGGGAAGAGCCCATTCAAACTCCCAGTGCTGGGATTTCACAAATTTTGTATGAAAAGCTTCATCTCCCACCCCCTCCACCTGTTTCTCTGGATCCATCCCAAAGGAAACCCTCTTAGCAGACCTAAGGATTAGGGCAAGGCCAGAAAGCAAAAGGATTTGTCAATTCTTTGACATCAAAGCACTGAGATATCAAAGGAACTAAAGCACCTACAGACACAGAAACAATTTTTGAAGAAGCCTCCTGGGCCTACATATTTATCTTGGCTTCTTTGTTTCATTTGATAAAAAAGGTGAGTTGTGATCCCACATAACCCAGAGCTGATCTCCAGAATTTTAATTCTGATTACGAGGCTACAAAGAGTTGAAAGTCATTGTTTGGAGGGGGAGATAACCCCAAAACCCCTGGAAAAACAGAGATGGGGAAGTTTGGCTGTGGGTTTGATCTGTGTCGTCTGCAAGTCAGGAGCGACCACAGGGATTTAGATAAGAACATCTGGACAGGGTCAGGATAAAGTCCCTGCAAAATGTCACCAAATATTCACAGGAAATGAAAGAACGTGGATCAGAAAAGCTGTCACAGGGTGAGTATCATTGAATCCCAAAATGGTTTGGGATGGAAGGGACCTTCAAGATCATCCACGGGCAGGGACACCTTCCCCTGGACCAGGCTGCTCCAAGCCCTTCCAGCCTGGCCTTGAACACTTCCAGGGATGGGGATGTAGTGATCTATTCCCCTAAAGTGCTTGTCCTATGTCAGGACATCGTGGTCCAGAGTCTTTGGACACAGACATGATTTTTGTGACGTATATTCCAGTATTAATAGCTCCTCCCTTCTTCCCCCAGGAATTTATCCTGGTTTTAACCACTTTAAGTGAACACAATATCCTGTGGGAAGAATTTCACATCTTCCCTGTGTGTTGTGTCAGGAAATGGGCACTTTGTGCCAGAGGAATTACCTTTCTGTCATAAGTCTGGATAAGATTTTAGGTCACAGGGATCATCCATGATAAAACACAAGCAGTGCTTGGATATTCCTTATTTATTCCACAGCCTGGATGCTTAACCATGGATCAAAGCCCTGTTGTGCTGAGCACTGTGGAAACACAAAAATTTCTCCTGCAGCAGAACAGAAGACCAGAATGTCTGCAGGGCTTTTCCTTGGCACTGCTCCAAAGGCTGGACAAAGGAGCAGTCTTTGCAGAAAACCATGGAATTATCTGCTCCAGGTCATGCTGGCAGAGAGAGGAATAAACCTGGGGAACTTCCTCTCCACCAACTTTTGCTATCCTTGCTGAGAAAGCACAGATATTCCCTATAAATAAGGAAACATCAAGGCTGGAAGCTCTCGACTCTCACCTTGCACTCTCAGACTCCTCAGCATTTCCCACAGTCTGGGGTGGGTCATTAATATTGACATCCCAAGTAATAAATAAGACCCAGCATTAAATAATAAATGGGGGAAAAGAAAGAATTTGTTATTTGTTTACCTTCCTTCAATCAGACACTTGGGATCAGACGCCTGGGACATGGATTATTATTGGATTATTATTGTGTGTTAAAATCAACCACAACTGGAGGAGTTCTACAGGAGAATCAAGGAAAAATGTTATTTAATGAGAACCTGGTCAGTTTGGGTAGATTCACCTCAGAGACAGAGAACAGTCGGTGCATTGATTTATTTCATAGCACAAACAGAGACTTAAGAAACCATGGAATCATGGAATGGTTTGGGCTGAAAGAGAACTTAAAGATCATCCAGTTCCAACTCCTGCCATGGGCAGGGACACCTTCCACTGTCCCAGGGTGCTCCAAACACCATCCAACCTGGCCTTGGACACTTCCAGGGATGGGGCAGCCACAGCAGCAGCCTGTGCCAGGGCATCACCACCTTCACAGGGAAGAATTTCTTTGTAATATCCCATCTAAGCCCATCCTCTGCGAGTTTAAAGACATTCCCTGTGACCTGTCACTCCATCCCTTATCCAAACTCCTTCTCCAGCTCTCTTGGAGACCCTTCAGGCACTGGAAGCTCTCCCTGGAGCCTTCCCATCTCCAGGATGGACATTCCCAGCTCTCCCAGCCTGGCTCCAGCCTTTGCAGCATCTCCAAGGCCTCCTCTGGACTCACTCCAGCAGCTCCACATCCCTCTGATGTTGGACCCCAGAGCTGGATTCTGTGCTTCAGGTGGAGTCTCATGAGGGTGGAGTAGAAGGGAAGAAACTTCAAATAGATGGCGAAGAATTTTGCGGATCAGGAATATTCCTCGCATCTAAACTTTCCACAGCCAAGATGAAGACAATGGTCCTCTTAGGTAGATGAATTCCTTGTCACATCCTTCTATTCTACAGAGCAGGAGATGCCTGAAAGTGGTTTTTTCCCCCTAGCTTCTAAATGAAAGAAAAGTATTGTGTAATATTGGCAGTGTGTGGAGTATAAAGCCATGGACACCGACATTGACTTCACCAATAGATTTATGGCAGAATTCCAGACTAAAGCTGTCTGGATCTGAGGACAAGTGGCAAACTCCTCCTTTGGCTGCATCTGTCACAGCAGGGCAACTTTCCCTGCCATCCAGGCAGAAAAAACTTTCAAACAACACCTGCCAGGTTGGTGCAGGGGAAGTCTTCATTTGTTTTTGGGTGATTTGCCAGAGGAATAAGATGCAGACATGACTTGATTGACTCTGGTGCAGAGTTAGCGAGAAATGAATGGAAAATGGGAGGGAATTGCACTATAAAACTACACACTGTGGGCTCCCTTTTCCCTACAGGGTTTATTCCAAAAGAGAAAGTGCACAGCAGAATCTTCCTGACATTTTTAATGGGCAGTGGTCATTAGAGCCTTTCTCCTTGGGTGGACAATTAACCTCTCATTTTATGGAAGGTGAAAATGGTCATTCTTGATTTCAAGCATAAAATTTGCCTTGCATTAAGGGGGAAAAATAAATCCTCCAGAGCACAGAACAAAATAATCATGATGAATAAAGATCTGCGAGGAATTGCTCTGCCAAATGATGATGGGACTCAACCAAAGATTTCTAAACGAGTTAAAAAGAAAATCACTTTTAATTCCTTTCCTGACTCTCAGCACTGTCTGCTGCATATTTGAGTCCTGAATACTCATGAACAAAGCTCCTTAATTTAGCTGTTTCCCAATTTTTGGTAGATTGCAAGTAGCAAACTGCAAAGTCAGGTTTAGTTGCTCTGCATCTGTGACTGGAAAGCAACAGTGTTTAATGAGTTTCACTTAATGATAGAGCTGATGATGGAAATCTAAAATCCCTTCCAAAAAAGGAGCTCACATTCACAATGGCTCCCTAAAACACCACAATTTGGGCTTTCCTGCAAAGAAAGGAGGCAAATTTACCAAGCAAGGTGGCTCTGGAAGTGCTCTGAGGCCAATTTCTCTGGAAGGCTAAAAATGAGCTGATGGTTTATCTCCTCCAGAGATTCCCTTCCTAATCCTTTCCCTTATCAGGAACAAGTTTCGTATCTGTTCCCTACAGGGACATTAGTAAAGAGAGACGACAGAGCTCAGCTCTCCAAATGGAAATGCATTCTGGCTGGCTTTCTTTCTTTCTCTTCTTTCTTTCTTTCTTTCTTTCTTTCTTTCTTTCTTTCTTTCTTTCTTTCTTTCTTTCTTTCTTTCTTTCTTTCTTTTCTTTCTTTCTTTCTTTCTTCCTTCCTTCCTTCCTTCCTTCCTTCCTTCCTTCCTTCCTTCCTTCCTTCCTTCCTTCCTTCCTTCCTTCCTTCCTTCCTTCTGCCACTTCCTTCCGCCACTTCCTTCCGCCACTTCCTTCCTTTTTCTCCTCCAGAGAGAACAAGGCTGGAGCACAATAACATTTTCATATTTCTGCTCCGCTTCTTCCCTTCTCACTTCTGTAAATTTCCTAGAAGCATGGAATGATTTGGGTTGGAAGATCACCTCATTCCATGGGCAGGGACACCTTCCACTGTCCCAGGTTGCTCCAAATCCCATCTAATTTGGCCTTGGACACTTCCAGGGATGGGGCAGCCGCAGCTTCTCTGGACAACTTGGCCAGGGCCTCACCACCCTCTCACAGAAGAATTCCTTGCCAATATCCCATCTAAACCCATCCTCTGTTAGCCTAAAGCTGTTCTCCTTTGTCCTGTCACTCCATCCCTTGTCCCAAGTCCCTCTCCAGCTCTCCTAGAGCCCCTTCAGGCACTGGAAGGGGCTCTGAGGTCTCCCTGGAGCCTTCTCTTCTCCAGGCTGGACATTCCCAGCTCTCCCAGCCTGGCTCCAGAGCAGAGGAGCTCCATCCCTTGGAGCATCTCTGTGGCCTCCTCTGGCATCGTTCCAAGAAATATACATGACATCTCCAACAGAGATACATGAAATCCTGAGACAGTCTTGGCTGAATTTGGGGACAAAGGTGGAAATCCTGGGTTATTTTGATTACTCTGCGGTGTGACAGCAGGCTGGGCCATTCCCTGCAGGGCAAAATCCCCTTCCTTGCATGAAGGCAATTTTCAGTTCCACAGTTCCTGGTGTGAACAGCTCAGTGCCAGGATGGCGTGACTAAGAGCTGCTCCCTCCCTTTCACAGTACATATATTTAGATCTCTGTGTGCATCTCTATCTATACCATATAGATCAGTATCTATAGCTACGTCTATCTATATCTCTATGATAGAATCATAGAATGGCCTGGGTTGGAAGAGATCTTAAAATCATTCAGGTCCAACACCTTCCACTATCCCAGGTTGTTCCAAGCCCCATCCAATCTGGCCTGGAACACTTCCAGGGATGGGACAGCCACAGCTTCTCTAGGAAACCTGTGCCAGGGCTTCAGGACCCTCACAGGGATGAGTTTTTTCCTAATATCTGATCTAAACTTATTTTCTGCCAATTTGAAGACATTTCCCCTCATCCTAGCACTCCATGCTCTTGTAAATAATCCCTCTCCATCTTCCTTATTGTCTCTTTCAGGTCCTGGAAGGCCACAATTAGTTCATCACAAAGATTCTCTTTTCGGGGCTGAACATTCCCAATTCTCTCAGCCTTCTCTCACAGCAGAGCTGCTCCATCCTTCTGATCACCTTGGTGCTTCCTCTGGGCTCATTCCAACATCTCCACATCCTTCCTGTGCTGGGATCCAGAGATGGAGGCAGCTCTGCAGGTGGGGTCTCACCTGAATGGGGCAGAGGAAAATAATTCCCCCCTCTCCTGCTGCCCAAACTGTGGGATGAGCCCAGGACACTTTTGGATTTCTGGGGACTGGAGCACACATGGCTGGGTCATGTCCAGTCTCTCACTGACCAGCACTTCCAAATCCTTTTCCCCAGGGCTGCTCCATCTGCTCATCCCCAGCCTGGATTGATGCTGGGATTGACCCTGGAGCAGCACCAACACTTGGTCTTGTTAATAAAAGCTTAATAGAAACACAATATTAATACAATTAAAATATTAATATTGATACAATACACAAAATACTATTTTTTTATGCAAGCCTCTCTCAGTATTTCCCAATTTCCTCTTTTTAAAATTTTTTTTTAATACTAGGAATGGAGAAACTTTCCTCTTAAATCCTTTTGTCTTCTGGACCCTCTTTTTGCATCAGCTCAAGAGCAGAAAATTAGAAATTTTCTCCCAGTTCCCCCTGTATCTCCTGTAAACCATGACTTGGAAGGCATCCCCTGACACAGCAAATGCAAACCAGCATTTTCTTCTCTGTCCAAACTGCTATCCCAGAGATTTATTTCTGTCTACAGCCGACCTCAGAAAAGGTTTCTCAGCAGGACATGTGGCTTTCTCTTAAAAGATTCATTCCATAAATTATCTTTTTGAGAGAAATAATTTGAAAACAAAAACAAAATGACAAAAAAAAGAGCCAAAAAAAGCAACTTTAAAAACTATGAATTGTGTAAATAATGAGAGAAGCAAATGCCCTTGAACAGGCTGTCACCTCCCTGTACCTTGCTGAGGCTTTAGCAGGAGTCAGTGTGTGTTTAATTAACACCTTCCTTGGCCCAAAATCACCACGTTGTTCTCAAACAAGGAGTGACACCCCGGTGAGAGCCTCCAGGTTTCTGTTATTTGTTTCCTTTTTGTTGTTGTGAGCCTTGGTTAATCCAGGTTTTGTTCCATTTCCTGGGACAGCAGGCTTGCAGCAGAGTGCCTGGTGACAGCCCTTGTCACACCAGGGCCTCCCAGATGTGCCCGGAGTCTCGGGAAGCCCAGGACACGGCTGTGCTTGCAAACAGCATCCAGTGGCTTTGCTGGCTCTGTGCCTCTGCTCCTCCTCAGGTGCCCGCAGCACAGGAGGGAATTTCTCCTCTGGATGCCCTCACGAAATTTTAGTGACAAGAGTGATGCCTCAGGTTTCAGATTTTATATTTTTCAGATTCTGTACTGCTTTAGTGTGCTGGTCTGGGCTTCATATTAGGGGATGGTGAGCTCTCTTCACAGAGTAGGGAGACAAAGGAATTCCTGCTCTTGCTGGGGACCAAGGGCAGCCAATCCAAATTTCAGCCCCAAGGGCTGGCAGCCCCAACAATGGTGGACTGAAGAGACAAAAACAAGTGGGATGGGATTTGATAACCTAAAGCTGTAACTGGACAATTAACTCCAATATGCAAATGGACCTAAACTTATAAAAATGAGAGACCCTGTGACTGGTCATGCATTTTGTGACCATTTTGGGTCGTCCTGCCCAAGGTGTATCCATTGAGGCCTCTTGATAAATCCCTATTTTATTCTCTAGCTCAGTCCAGTCTCTGTTCCAGGTCAGCCTTCACAAAGTTTGCACCACTGGAGTGGAATTGGAGCCTTTTGGAAAGCGAGGGAGGGCAGCAAGGTCCAGATGCTGAAGGAGCCTCAATTGAACTCTGAGAGATTTTCCTTTAAATAAATCCTCTTCTTATCTCCCGTTTTCCTGCAAGGTCTGGAAGGGGATTAGGCTTTTGATGTTGGCCCACCTGGGAGCTGGCTGACCCCTTATCCATTTTGGTCCACGCTTTAGGATTTGACTCGGCTGTAAGATTCATCCCCTGACTCCCTGCCCTGCTTTGTGGGGTCA
The DNA here is from genome assembly GCF_028551555.1 of Melozone crissalis. Lineage (NCBI taxonomy): Eukaryota > Metazoa > Chordata > Aves > Passeriformes > Passerellidae > Melozone > Melozone crissalis. The sequence goes on from NW_026535780.1 coordinate 1,013,750, forward strand.
TGGGAAGGACGTTGGACACTGGATGGTCCTTTCTGCCCATGCACAGGATTTTAAACAGATTTCCCATCTGCAGTCCCTGAGATCCAGGCTGGATCATTCATCTCTAGACAGGAACAAATGAAAAAATGGGAATTGAACTAAATTATCCTTAAAGTCCCTCCCAACACAATCCAATCTCTGCTGCTACAATTCTTAATTGTTTCCAGACCTTTCAGGAATCTGCCTTCCATCACAATTTCCATAGGAGACAAGTTCAGACTGCGTCTTCAACAAGTTTAAAACACTTTAAGGCAGAAACTTTGCCTTTTCTTAAGGGCAGTATGTGTTTTGCCATTTATTTTCAGAGGATGCAGGATTTTACCCGCTGATTTCAGCTTCCAGCAGACTGAGTCATCTCCTCAAGATCATCTTAGAGATTATAATTTCTGAAGGGTGAAAAACTGAGATAAACAGGGAGTCTTGGAAGCCAGATGTTGCATTAAAATTGTGGAATTAACCCAGGTGCAGTCACCTTAACTCTGACCCTTTCCCATTTCTCACAGTCTTGTAGATTTTGTGTTTAAGAACCAAGCTCTAGGGTGTCAGTTTTGGTACAGATGACTGCTAGTCCAAGTGTGCTGTGCTATCTTTATGGCATTTTTAGCATAATAATATATTCTGTTCAAAACCGGTGATGTGTGAACATAAATATATCTTATTTGCCTATTAACGTTAGACAGGAAAAGTCATTCTTTGTGCAACATCTGTAATGTGATCATTTCAGTTTTATCTTCTCCTTTTAGGTGTCTGAGCAATAAACCTTGAAAGACATTATTTATGGAATTTGGTGCAATACCATCACTGTTATTACAGAATAAGAATTTTTCTACTCAAAGAAGTTTTAAAGGTTTTTTTTTCTCTCTTTTTTTTTTTTTTTTTTTTTTTTTTTTTTTGTCCCTCTAGAATTCTGAAGAGGGAGGACCCTGATAAATTTCAGAGAATTCTGGAATGGTTTGGGTAGAAGGGACTTCAGGGATCATTGAGTTCCACTCTCTGACATGGGCAGAGACTTTCTGGGACACTTTCCACTGTTCCAGGCTTCTCCAAATCTCTTCCAACCTGACCTTGGACATTTCAAGGGATGGGGCAGCCACAGCTTCTCTGGGCAACCTGTGCCAGGGCCTCATCACCCTCAGAGGGCAGAATTTTTTTCCCAATACCCAATTTAAACCTATTTTCTGTCAGTTTGAAGCCATTCCCCCTTATCCTGTCACTCCAGCCTCCTGTAAAGAGCCTCCCCCTTTTTTCAAGGAGAAACCTTGCTGCAAGAGAGAGGGAAGGCATCACTTCCATGATTTTGGGTTGCATTTTTGAATGAATGGGCACCATGGCCTTGAGCATTGTGAACAGAAATTAAAACTTTACTAACAGAGAGGAGACTTGTCCTGATTTGAGACAGCAGCAAATCCAGCCCTAAAAAAAATGCACACAGTACGTTGGGATGAATAAATAAAATATATTTGAGGGGATTTTTTGCTCCAACACCCCCTGAAGCAGCATGGATCATATACAGGGGTGTGACCCCTCATCCCCTTGAAAGAGGGAACACTGCTCCTTGCACCTGCTGGGAAGAGCCCCCGGCTTGTGCTGTGTCCAGATTATGACAATTTTTTTTTAAATCTGAACCATTAAGAAGGAAATTCTTGACTAAGAGGGTTGTGAAACACTGGAACTGGCTGCCCACAGAAGCTGTGGATGCCCCATTCCTGGGAATATTCACGGGCAGGTTGGACAGGGCTTGGAGCAACCTGGGATAGTGGGAGATGTCCCTGCCCATGGCAAGGGGTGGAATAAAATGGGCTTTAAGGTCCCTTTCCAACCCAAACCATTCCATGACTCCACCCTCAGTAGGTTTGACCATTTTATTATTAATATAGAGATCACCTGTGACATTCTCACCACACCTGAAGGTTTTTATCTGCTCTGCATGTCCTGTGCAGCTGCAGAGCCCAGTCACCAAAATTCAATGTTTAAGTGGAAACGAATATGAAAATGATTGCTACTGTGAGGCAGGGAATAAAAGACAGAGGAGGAATATCTTTTCTAGTGATAACATGTGAATAAATCCCTGTGGCTTATTTTGATATCGCTGACATTTTTCATAAAGACATTCTCCAAGGAGCCAAAGACATCTGTCAGCACAGAGTGAAGTGTGTACAAATGAAGCGCAAATCCACCCTCCTGAGGAACGACAGAGGTGTCGATAATTTCAGTAGCTGGGAGGGAGCAATTCTGATGCAAAACCTGGAGGAGTGAATCCCAGCTCGAGGGGTTCTTAGCTCAAAATGTGATCACAGTGACGCAATCGTGGGACGGCATCACGCCGCGCAAGGAAAGCTGCAATCCCTGAAAACGTGTGTGGAAAAGAGAGGAGAATTCAGGATATGGCATCATGCCTGGCTTCTGCTGTGCTTCTAAAAATTTGTCTTGCAGGTCTCTTTTGGGAAAATAATAACTTTTAAAAGTTTTGGTTTTTTTAAAAAATATGACAGAATTCAGTGAAGCTGCAGAGAGTACCTGGTTGCTGGTGTAGTGAAAATCAAGGGAACCATAAGGAATCAATCAAAGGGAATTCCAGGGGACCAGGGCAGGGGTTGCCCCTCTGTGCTGGGCACTGGTGAAGTCACAGCTCAGGTCTTGTGTCCAGTTGTGGCCCCTTATGACAAGAAGGACATTGAGGGGCTGGAGCGTGTCCAGAGAAGGGAACAAAGCTGGGGAAGGGTCTGGAGCACCAGGAGTGGCTGAGGGATCTCGGGGGGCTCAGCCTGGAAAAAAGGAGGTTCAGGGGAGGCCTTCTCACTGTCCCCAACTCCCTGACAGGATGGTGCAGCCAGGTGGGGGTCAGGCTCTGCTTGCAGGGAACAAGGGACAGGATGAGAGGAAACAACCTCAAATTGCATTAGGTTGGACATCAGGAGGAATTTCTTCATGGAAAGGGCTGTCAAGCATTGGAAGGGGCTGCCCAGGGAGGTTTGGAATCCTCATTCCTGGAGGTGTCCAAGGAAGGCCTGGACATGGCACTCGGAGTTCTGGGCTGGTGACAAGGTGGGGATTGGTCACAGCTTGACCTTGATGGTCTTAAAGGTCCTTTTCAATATAAATAATTCAATTCTCTGATACTCAATTCTCCGATAATTAAATGTCTCTGTGAACCTGTCTTCCTTTGGCACTTACAGCAGTGATTTTTAGCCTGTCTGCCCATCTATTTTTCTGCAGAAAGAAAAGCTCTAGGACAGTGACCTTGACTGCAAACATCAGCTGCAAAATATTTAAGGGCTGTAAACTGGGAAGTATTAAACTGCCCTGGGGCAGTGTTGGAGGTGAACAATGCCCTCACGTTAACCCAAGAGCAGTGCTGAGTCACACCTGGAGGACTGCAACACTCAGATTATCTTTTACATCCTCCAGAAAACACCTGGGAATTTTGTTTCCTTTAGAGCAAATCCTGGCACAAACGTGCCAGGCAATGAAACTCCCACTAGAACCCTTGGGAGATTTTATTGTGGTGTAGAAGGTTCCGTTTTCCTTCTCATAAGTCAGAATTCGGGGCTCTGAGTGGCTGGGGACAGCTGCATCCTGCAGGGATGTGTCTCCCTGGGCAGAGCATCCATTTGGGATAACTCAGGGGAAATGGGAAATGCTGATGTTCAGTCACCAAAACTGATTCTGTGCTTCCCAAAGTTGCAGGACAGTCTCACAGGCTACAGGGAAAGGGCTCCAGGATAGTGTTGGTTTCCCAGCTCATCTCCCTTGGACATGTTTGGTTTTCAGGGATTGACCACCATGCTGGGATCACAGTGGGAATACAGGCAGATTCCAGGCTTTTTTTGAAGGAGAAATTTCTTGATCTTGGCGTTGAGAACTTCAGCCAAGGAATGGAAGCTTTTGGGGCAACTGAGAGAAGTCACCAGCAGGTCCCAACAGGCACCAACTCTAAGGAAGAGGCAAGAGAGGGATCTCAGGGTTGGAATTATGCTTTTGCCTGGTTCACTTTGCTCTTTCCCATGTTATTATCCTCTCCTTTCCTTTAAAATCAACCCCATACTGAAACAATGGGTAATATCCACTTAATTCACCTTTTTTATGGAGAATCTGCATCAAAAAGGGACATGGGAGAGCTTGAAAAGATCATTTAACCCCTATTCTGTATAACCATGGGACATAATGCAGCAAAAGGAGCCCCTGTGGACAAAAACCTATATGAAATTTCCTTCAAAAATCTTGGAATTATGTAAATAGCATCCTTCACATGGGAGGCCACAAGGGTTCAGACACATTTTTGCATTTCTAAAGGTAGCTTTCTTAAAGGCCCCTCAAATGTAAAGAAGCCTGGGGAAAAAAAAAGGAAAAATCAAATGTTTATTATTCCAAGCCACATCCAACCTGGCCTTGGACGCTTCCAGGGATGGGGCATCCACAGCTTCTTTGGGAAACCTGGGCCAGGGCTTCCCCACCCTCACAGCCAAGAATTCCTTCCCAATATCCCATCTAACTCTGCCCTCTGGAAGTGGGAAGCCATTCTCCATGTCCAAAGTCTCTCACCAGCTCTCCTGGAGTCCCCTCAGGTACCAAAAAGCCACAATAAGGTCACCCCAGAGCCTTAAATTAAACTCTATCCCCATTTTTTTCAGCTGAACATGAAAGTTGTGGGGTTTTAGGATGTGAGGATTGATTGATCATGGAATCATAGAGGAGTATCATGTAATTGTTGTGAATGGAAAAGACCTTCAGGATCGAGTCCAACCTTTGACTGTCACCACCACTAACCCATGTCCTCAAGTGCCACATCCACAGGTTTTTGGACAATTCCAGGTTCCAGGTGATTCCATCCCTGCCCTGGGTGGCCTGTTCCAATGATTTACAAACCTTTCAGCGAAAAAAATTCTTGATATCCAGCTCAAACCTTTCCTGGTGCAACTTGAGCCCATTTTCACTTCTCCCATCTCTTCTTCCCTGGGAGAAGAGATTGATCCCACCTCACCACAACCTCATACCAGGCACCTCTGGAGTGTGATGAGACCTCCCCGCGCCAGGTGTAATGCTCCAATTGTTTTTGAAGTTCTGCTTTGCCTCCATTGTGTTGTTCCCCAAGACCATGAAGGAGTTCTGGAGTGGCTGGTTGGGTGAAAATGTACTTATCACCCAAGGAAAATCCAGGGATTAACTGAGCACTGTCTTGGATTATGAAAGAAGTTTTACTTTCCTGCTTTCTTTTTTTTTTTTTTAAACCTCCCATCAGGATCAGCTCTCCCCACCAGCTCCAGGCTGATGCAATTTCCAAGCACACCGGGATTTATCCTTTTTTTAAAGCTCCACTTTTAGGAAGCAAAGAGGGGCGGCTTTTGCAATTCCTGAATCATCATGGAATTCAGTCCTGCCTACACACTTAAAAGCTTCTCCTATTTTCCATCAGGGCCTCGGCTCCCCTTTTTTTTCCAAAGAGTTTGCATGATAATGCAATTGTTATTTTCTCAAGGTTCTCTGTACTGAGATGAACCTCAGACAGAGAGAGGAGAATGGTTAATTAGCCAGACTAATGAGACCTGAGATCCCCAGTTTCAGTGCAGAGTTACAGGGGGCTCATTAAAGCAGAAACCTCGTGGAATGAGCCAGCTCCAACAAAAAGGAAGAAGACGGAGGAGTGTTAACCCTTAGGGAGGCTTTGATTTCCATCCAACATGGATGGAAGAAGGAAATAACACAGGGAATGGCTAATTCCATCCTGCAATGGATTTTCTGGGCTGCTGAATGGGCAGATTTCCCATGGGACATAAAACAGCACTGTTCAAATAGTGACAGTTTTCCCATGGGAAAGGAGCGAGAGGGATAAAGTACAGGAGACTGGGTGAGAATCGATTGGGGTTTTTTGGAGGGATACAGAGAGGAGCCCACATACATCAAATGCCAACAAAAGGGGGAAAAAAATAAGGGCTATCCTTTCCCTGTGAAATTCAGGGAGGCAAGGAGGTGATTCCTGGTCAGCTGGGACTAATTTCTCCAGTGTTCAACCAAATAAATGATGAGACACAACCAAGTCATGGAGGTTGTGCTTTTCTCTCCTCTTTGCTGCCTTGGTCATTGCAACCTTTGGCACATTTGGGTGGTGGTCTCCAGGTTCAGGGTAAATATTAGGAAAAATTTATTCAGTGAAAGAGTGGTTAAGCATGGAACAGGCTTCCCAGGGAATGGTGGAGTCACCATCCTTGGAAGCGTCTCAAAACTGAGTAGATCTGGCATTTCACTATATGATTTAGTGGGAATGGTGGCACTTGGTTGAAGGTTGGACTTGATGTTCTTGGAGGACTTATCCAACCTTAATAATTCTGTGATTCTCTGATTCACTGTCTTCATTTCTGTTGCTCTCAAGCCCTTTTGCTGACATAAACCCCCAGCTCTAAGGTAGTAGTTTTTATGTATTTTATATATATATTTTAAATCTACTCTACTATGTACTAAAGTACCAAGGGAACAACAAATTGATTTACACAAAGCCCAGGAATTCACAGAGCAAAATAAACAGACTGAACCTTTGCCTTGCACTTTTGGTTGTTACACTGGTGTTTTCTTTTCTTTTCTATTTATTAATCCCTGTTTTGAAAAACAGAAGGGGTAAGAAGAGGGGGGGGGGGAAAGCTGTCCAGAAGTTAATGAAGTGTTTTGTTTTGCTGCTCTTGCATCTTTTTTTTCTCATCTGCTTACAAAAGAAAAAAAAAAAAGAGAGAGAAACACAAAGAGGAGCTGGTCTTTATACACTTTATCCTTTGGAAAATATTCCATAAATTGTGTGCAAAGCCAAGCTAAGCCTAATTTTTAATTCTGCCCTCATTTACAGGGACACATCTCATTGACGTAAATCCTCGGTGTTGTAGAATCCTTTTCTCTGGGGGCCCTGGAGGATTGGATTCAGCTCTAGGGAAGTGGGTGGGAGCTGCTTGGATCAGCACAGCAACAAAGCCTGAGTGCTAAAGAAGATGCAAAAACATTTGAAGGAGGCAAAACTGGAGGAGGGAAATTGGGGAGTTCTAGAATTCCTGGGAAATTGCGGGATTCTAGAATTCCTGGGTCTGCAGCAGCCAGGGCTGGACATGGTGGTGAACAGCCCTATCTAGGTTAAATGTGATGATAATGGCACAAATTATGCAACTTTTTCTCCTTTTCTGCTGTCGCTGGGTGAGAATTAGTAATGGGCAGCTCAACTGCGTTAATTGCAGTGTTAATTAATAACAGCCTCTCCATGTAGATCACCTCATGAGGTAGATATGGTTTTGGTCATTTCTCCAACTTAATAGATGGAAAATATTGATATGGGAGTTAAAACTAGCAGCTCTGCTCCACTCAGCTGATGGATGGGACAAAAATGTTATTAATGAGGCTTTGTGAAAGGACAGCACATCTACAGAGCATCAACACACAGAGGAGCAACAATGATGAACCCAAAAGGGATTCTAGTGCAAGATGGAAACCACCAAGAATCTCACACCGAGGGATGCTCATGTGCTTGTGGAATGCTAATGATCCAAAATGAGATGGAAAAGTGCTGTTTTGCTATATTACAAGGTCCTTAAATGTTATAGTAAGGAAACTGAGGCAAGGAGCCAAATGGTTTATTTGGCACCCAAAATATCCATTTGGAGGGGAAAATAATTGGTGGATGTGACCATTAATAAAATAGACTTCGTTTTCAAGAGCTAGAGAATGTGTTTGGAAATCTCACTGATGAGAAAAACTCAAATATAATGAAGAAATAGAGAGATTTTACACTGTAAAAGTAGATCTGCCCTGTCTCACTTTATTCATGGCCAACTCCTGTTGAATAATGATTTTCCTTATAAAAAACCACAATTATTGAGTGCCTTCTTTCCAGTTCTGTACTGCAATTTAACATCCAGTAAAATATTTAGATTTGAGTAAATTATTCTGTCCAGAGAGATCTTGTAGATTCCCCATCCCTGGAAGTGTTCAAGGTTAGTTTGGACAGGGCTTGGAGTAACCTGGGATAATGGAAGGTGTTGGAAAGGGTTGGAAGTGGGTTATCTTTTGGGTCCCTTCCAACCCACACCATTCTATAATTCTGTGATTCCCAAAGATAGAGAATCAATGAACACCATAAATAAACTCAACTATTTTGTGCTTTGACGTGTTGCTTTTATTTTTAACAAGTTCTGTCTTGATTCAATTTCAGTGAATTGCTGGTTTTTAACATCTTTGTAAAACTAAAAACCCATAATATTCCCATTTGCTCTCTTTTTTCCTGTTAAATAAGTGCTGCAGAATGGGAATTTTTGGCTTCACAGGGAACAGAGTGGGGACAAGGGAATTGTTAACAGTATAGGGTAAACACCCACTACACCTTTCCTGATGTCTTCCAAAAAATCCCATTAATTCAATGCTAACAGGATAACTTATCCTCTTCAGGTTTTTATGGAAAACTAAGTGCAACCCAATATCGAGCAGATATAAGCCCATTTCAGCCCAGTTTGAAATGGTGCTGAGTTAGCATGCAAATGAGTCACTAAAAATCAACAGGAAATTACAGCCTGGAATATGAATCATCCATCTATCCCACAACCGTTTGCCAGGGATAAGTGAGAATCTTTGGAGAACAGTGTGGGTCCAAGGGAATGATGTCACAGAAAAATGAAATTGCTGGAAAAGATAATCAGAGTAGTTAAGGACATAATTTTTTTTTTTTGATGCTCACAGCATGGAAAAAAAATCATATTTCAATCACCACAAAAGGCCTCTTGCCTGCTTTTCCCAGGAAAAATGGAAAAAAAAGTGGAGATGGGTTAAATACCAATGGTGCTGCCTCCCAGCCAGGCAAAAATCCATATATCCTGAGGAAGTGTCCATCTCTATAGAGGCAATTAAGTTTTTGTCTTATAATTCAGGATTATCAATATCTCATGTCAAGACTGCTGCAGCACTATTTAAAACCCTGATTTGTAGATGGGATAGGACATCAGGAAATGTATTGTATTTTCAGGGAAAGGAATAAAACAAGATGAAAAATAAGCTCTTTTTTAAAAAATCTAAATCTTGTTACTTCAAGAGTAACATAAAATTGAACAAACTCAAGAAGTAATTAGCAGGTGATTGGGGGGAAATTATTCATTTTGCTTCCTATTTGTTTTCAAGGGGAAAAGAGAAATAATTCTTTCTCTGTTTAAAAATAAAATGTTATTTTGACAAGAAAATTTTAGGAGAAAATAAATATTAATAAATGCAGCTTTAATATACCTATATCCAAAGGTAGGGTGATGCTACTTTATCTTGGTAGAAGTGTTGAAGGAATATCAGTTGAAGGAATAACTTAAATACAGCTCGGTTCTTGTGTCCAGTTTTGAGTTCCTCATCCATGAAAAAAATATGGAAGGGCTGGAATGCTTCAGGGAAGGGGATGGAGTTGGGAAGGGGTTTGGAGCACTAGGAGCAGCTGAGGGAGCTGGGAAAGGGGCTCAGCCTGGAGAAAAGGAGGCTCAGAGGAGACCAAAACTCCCTGATAGGAGGGTGGAGAAGAATGGGTGTCAGGCTCTGAGAGGACAAGAGGAAATGACCCCAAGTTGTGCCAAGGGATTGGGTACTAGGAAAAAATTTAACATGGAAAGGGTTGTAAAGGTTTGGAACAGGCTGCTCAGGGAGGTGGTGGAATCAGCACCCCTGGAAGTGTCCAAAAACCACGTGGATGTGGCATTTGAGGATGAGCATGGTGAGCATGATTTGATGGTGAGCATGGTGGTGGTGCTCAGTTGAAGGTCGGATTTGCTCTTAGAGGCTTTTTTTGAAATGTAACCATTCTGTGATTTTCTGATTTTCTCGCTCACAGCCAATTGTTTCTTGTCCTGGTGTGGGTGCCAAGTGCACAAAGCCCCAACAGCAAAGAGCTGGGATGCAGTGGTTTGGTTTGTGTCCAAGGTAATGAAGCCACGTGTGGGCAAATTAACTCAGGTGTAGTGAGAAGGATTTTCATTTCATCTTGGCCTGGCTGGTTGGTGGAGCAGTGCAGGAACACCGAGGCTTTCATAGCTGCTTTAGGTACTTTTACACTTGATTTTCACCTTGCTGTGCCTGACAACCCAACTCAACCAAGCAAACCACTGGAAAATGCAGCAACAGGTGGATATTGGGATTCAAAATGGTTATCAAACCATCTGTAAAAAACAAGCAAATACATTTCCAAATGAACAGGATCAGATAAGGAGTTCATATTTATATTGCAGCAGTGTTCCAGCTAAGAAGAAATAAAGATCATCAATGATTTACCAGTAATGGCTGTGAGTATAGAAGGAGATAAGGTTCATGGCATGACTTCAGGGCTTTGGAATAGCCTATCCTGGCACAATTAAGAATTTTAGAACTCCAGCATGGGCTTGTTTCTGTTTTTCAGTATCCCAGAGTGTTATTTCCTCCCTTCAGATTGTCAGTGTCCCAAAGGAAGGCTGCTAACCAAAATCACCACTTTTATCTTAATTAAGACATGCCATGAAAATGAAAATTATCTGTGTAAATGGGTAAAAAGGAAACAAAACTATTGGTGAAGCTTTTAAGATTTTTGTTCTACATCAGAACAGAGCTGAATGAAGATATGAGGGAAATGGATCAGTGGAGCAACTCACAGGGGTGATATGAGCTAACAATGGGTCTAAAAACTTATTTTAGTGAATACATTCCTGATGAAGCCAATGGAGACAGCGGGATTTGAGGCCTTGAATTTTACAGTTTTATAGATTACAGTTTTATAGATTCAATAGAGGGGATTGAGCACATTTGATGAGGAGCAGATGAGGGAGCTGGGGGCTCAGCCTGGAGAAAAGGAGGCTCAGGGGGGACCTTCTGGCTCTCCACAACTCTCTGACAGGTGGGAATTGGGCTCTGCTCCTAGGGAACAAGGGGCAGGAGGGGAGGAAATGGCCTCAGGTTGCACCAGGAAAAGTTCAGGTTGGATATTTGGATAAAATTCTTCCCTGGAAGGGTGGTCAAGCATTGGAACAGGATCCCCAGGGAAGCAGTGGAGTCACCATCCTTGGAATGTTCAAAATGAGCAGATTTGGTACCTGGTGATGTGGTTTAGTGGGAATGGTGATAATCAGTCAAAGGTTGGGCTTGATGGTTTTGGAGATCTGCTCCAAACTTAATGATTCCATGTTTCCCTAAATGCCGCTGAGGTCACTCACCAGTGACAGGAGAGGGAGTTTACATTTCTCATATCAATTAATCTATACCTTAACCTCCTGCTGATTTCACCCTCAAGGCTCTAATAAAACATTAAAATGGATATTTACCACTTCCTTATCTGACTCGCACTTCCAAATCCATGTACCACAACTCTTAACCTACAAATGGAACAAACTGATAAATGACACAGCTGAATGTTCTGCAATTATACTTTTTATTCTACTTTTACCCTGTTTGCAGACACCTTGTTCCAGTATTCCCCCAGGGATGCACAGCCTCTCAGTGGGCCTGGGATGCTGCTAGCAATAATTTTAAAAATACAATAATTTAAAAAATTATTACTATTATTGTAATTTTCTCTTGAGATATAACCTGCCTGCACTGGCTGCGTCTGTCAGACTTTTTCATGTTGGAGTATTATTTTCCACAGCATGGAATTATTAAACAAAACACAGGTTTTCTATGCAAAATGAGGGGATCAGTTTAATTGAATATTGTGGCAGGAGCAGATTAAATGGTCAAGAGCAAAACTTGTCTGTTCCTAACAGAGATTTTAGAGTAGACCAAATGAACTATACCAGAAAATTGCCTGATTTTTGTTAACTGTGAAAAAGCCAAGGAGTGATCTGACAGGCATCTAAAGTGGTACAAACCTCCAATATTTCCTCCAGTTTGGAATTCTCTTTTTATCTGTTTCCACTGGCAAAGGGAATGTAAAATTTATGGGGAAGTGCTGAGCGCCCCTAACCCAGGGAATGCTCCCCTCTGCTCGGGCAGGGGTCAATGAATGCTTTGTGCACAACTTCCCATTATTTTCCTGATTTTCCTGTGAGCAGGAACGTGGGGTTAAGCCACTTACTCTCGCGTCTGATAGTGTCAGTCAGGGAAGATAAGTGGTGTGGAACGTGATAAGGTTGTGGGAGTGGTGCACCTGAGTGTAATAACAAGTGGAGTTTGCTGCGATGCTCCTCTGCCAGGATACAGGGATAATCCAGGGAGCTGCACTGCGGGAAGTTGTCCTTGCCCTACAAATGTTGCTTTATAAATACAAATATTAATGCTTTGGTTTCCTCTCTTTTAATATCAAACAATTAAAAATTGCTGTATAATTTCCACTTAGGATGCAGCAACAGGGAGTGAAGGGAAAGCAATGTTTTGTTAATTAGGTGACGCATAAAATTTGGAATTGATGAAGTTTGGAGAACAGTCTGTGTTACAGATATGGAGTGTCCTGTAAATACAGAATGGATTCAGTTTCCAGCTTTTTCAGGATCATGGAACCACAGAATGGTTTGGGTTGGGGGTGATCTTCAAAATCATCCAGTTCCAACCAATTCCATTGGCCCAGGCTGCTCAGAACCCCAAACTGGAGGCTTTTGGGACACTTTATGGCACTTTCCAGTGCCTAAAGGGGATCTGAAGGCCAGAGGAGGACTTTGGATAAGAACATGTAGCAACAGAACAAGTAGAAATGTCTAAAACTGGCAGAGGGCAGGTTTAGACTGGATATTAGGAAGAAATCCCAATGATAAGGCACTGGAACAAATTTCCCAGAGAAGTTGTGGTTACCCCATCCCTGGAAGTTTCCAAGGCCAGGCTGGATGAGCCTTGGATCAACCCGGCCTAGTGGAAGGTGTCCCTGACCATGGCAGTGAGGTGGAACTGGATGATCCTTAAGGTCCTTTCAAACCCAAACCATTCTATGATCCATTAAAAAAACAAATAAAATACAAAAATCAAAAGCTTGATGGTTGCTCAAACCAACCCCTGTGGTCCTTATGAGTGAAACCTGCTGCTCAGTTGGCTAGGAAGGAAGCTTCTGGAAGAAAAGCTTCTGGATTTTGGTGGATCCCTGCTGGTCAGCTCCATAGGTTGCTCCTGATCCCAGATCTGGGATCTCAGAGAATAAAAAGCAGCTCCAGTCTGACAAAATGCAGTCTCCCAGCACCAATGTCTGAGTATTTCATTCCAAGTATGTTTTAGCATTCCAACTGCCTGGTCCCATAAGCTTCAGAGAAGTTAGAGCTACTTGGGATTCCAGAGGAATACTCCCAGACTTAATAAAACTGTCTTGGGGACTAATGAATTATTTAAAGACTGCATAAAGAAAATGTAACCTATGCATTTAAAGTAGGAAAATCCACTTTAAAGTCATCATTCTTCTGTCTTTATCAATCTTACAAGGTTTTTTCTTCATATATTGGTATTTTGTTTGTCTAGGCTGGATGAATTTCGAATGGGAAGTATTGTCATTTAATTTAGGCCAATACTTGGCTCTGCATAAATGTATATTGATAATAAATATAAAGTCTTTTGCTTTATGTAGGTATTTGCCCTATTAAACAATAAAAAGTGCTTCATACAAAATTGGAAGGAATAACACAGAGGAATCACACACTCAGGTGTAACTTCCTTGGGGGTGTGGATGTTTTTATCCTGGAGCTCACCTTGACCATGAGGATCGAAGATCTTTTTCTTTTTGCATAATAATGGGCTTGAATTTCAAGTGGTGAGGAAGAGAAGTATCTGGAGAGAAAATCAAGTAGCTCAATAGCACCTTGAGAGGTCAGAACCCTCCAGAGAGCTGAATGTGGAGGACTGAATAGGGAAGAGGGGAAAAAAATAGGAGGTAAAGAAAAACCTCTGAATAATGTGATAGGCATGAAAACTGTGGAAAATCTGGGCTCTGAACAGGTGCTGAGCCTGCTTAAAGAAATGAGGAAAAAGTGCTGGGAAGGAAGGGAAAGAGAGAAAATTCCATACTGGGGTCTGAGGTGAAATCAGCAGAGGCCAAAGAGCACAAGCAGCGATGGCATCCCTTCAGTTGGAGATTTTGAAGCTTTAATTTTTTGCAAAACTTTTGAGGATTAAACACAACCTCCGTCATGAAGCAGCCAAAGATCGTGGCAATGTCCCTGAAACTGGAGATGTTTGGCATTCTTTCATTCCCTATGGATCATGGAATCATAGAATCATTAATGTTGGAAAAGACCTCCAAGATCATCCAGTCCAGCTTTTGACCAAACACCTCCACCCCAGTAAAGCACATCATGAAAAGCCAAATGAATCTTTCCTTGAACAACTCCAAGGATGGTGGCTCCACCACTTCCCTGGAAAATCCAGGCACTGGGGATGGAAAAAGAGGGGAAAAAGTGAGGCAGGTAAAGTAGGAAGCTGAGAAAGAAGGTATTTTGTGTGTTATGCAAAATTTTCAGCTGTTAGTCCTTCCTGAAGCAGGATTGATTTGGTTTATCCAAAGTTTTGGTTCCTGTGATGGAAGCTGTCGTGTCCCACTCCAACAGGAGGAATCCACTGGGAAAGTTTTACTGGGGAAATCCCCCTGAGGAGGCAAACCCTATGAGGAGTAGCAGATATTGCATTTCTTCAGCAGCTAAATGTTTGTTTTTCCAGGTTTTCCAGTGCTGGATTGGGAAAAAACAGCACATTTAGCAAAGAGCTTTCCCATTCAAATCTAATAATCCTCTGTGTTCAAAATCTCCAGGAATTACTCCCACAACATCCCTGGAATGGGATAGAATGGGAAGCTTCACCCTTGCTGAACAGAGAATGACTGTGTGAGGATACAACTCCTTCAGGTGATGTCCTGCTCCCCAGAGAGAAATCCCAGGGAGGATTTCTGGAGAATTCAGGGTGTTTGGGAACGATGAGTCTCGCTGTCATTTCAAATCCAGCCAGCTGATGGCTGTGTCGGGCAGGAAATGAGCTCCCCAAAGCAGTGGAAGCTGCAGTTTCATCCCTGTAGGGAAACTGGGAGGGTGTCTGAACTTCCAGAAACTCAGACTGAAGCTCCAAGGAGCACCCAGAGCCTCTGCTTGGCTCCAAGGGGAGCACGGGGTGAAATCTAGGGAAAGGTGAGGAGGGGACTGAATTTGGGAAAAGGAAGAGAGGGGACTGAGGGAGAATCTGTTTGGGAAAGAGCAGCAGGGATTAGTCCCAAAAGGAAAGCTGCTGAAAGCTTGGAATGTTCTGGGAAGAAAAGGATTTGCTTGAACTTCTCCCTAGTGATGTACAGGACCTTCTAGTGGCAGATTCCCTGCCTGTGGAAGGGGAGGATGGAACTGGATGTTCTTGAAGCTCCCTTCCAACCCAAACCACTCCATAATTCCCTGATAATTCTGTGATATAATCCACCAGCCCCTCTGCTTCCCACAGCTGTTCCTGTTCTGCTCAGGAAAACTTTTGATTTGGGATTTTTTATTTTTTTTTATCCTGTCAGAATTCACCCAAAGGTGTCAGTTTTACTGAAATGTGTTCAGAACCACTCCTCCTCCTCCCTGCAATACAGGATTTTGAAAATACTGTCAACAACTTTTTTTGAGCTGGTGCAATTGGATTTTGGGATCACTTTTTTTTTTCTTCCAAGAAAAAAAAATAGTGGTTATTTTTGTTACTTTTAAGAGCTAAAATGCAGAAAGAAATAATTTCTACTGAGACATGTTTTTTCTGTTTGCTTAATTTTTAACTTTGTTTTTGTTGGGTTTTTTGGTTTTTTTTTATTTCTTCTACTTCTTTCTGTCCAACATGTATTCTTTTAATCTTGGAAGGGAAATCACCTTCAAACTGCACCATTTCACATAGCTTGCAAAGTCCTTGATAAATTCAACTATGACTTAGTGTTAAGGACCTCTAATCATGGGTGCTGGATTTTTCCTGTGTGAATTCCAGGAGTAATTCCCTCAACTTGCATGGGCAGCAGAGTTTTCTTTCACCGCATCATTTCTTCCTACAGAGAGAACACTTGTTTACTATTTATCATTTACTATTTAATATTTACTATTTATTATTTTTTATTTTTTCCCCACCCCTGGAAGTGTCCAAGGCCAGGTTGGACGGAGCTTAGAGCATCCTGGGATAGGGAAGGTGTCCCTGCCCATGGCAGGGGGTTGGATCTGGATGATATTTAAGTTCCCTTCCAACCCAAACCATTCCATGATTCCCTGATAAATGCAAAAATAAGAACTTGGGTGGATTTGGCCAAGTTTTTGCTGCCTTTTAAGAGCTAAATGTAATTTTTTTTCACAGCATTCACATTGGACAGCATTCCCTCAAAACCCTGTGATATCTTTATGTGTTGTATTTATTTGGGATAATCTCCTGATGTAAAGCCCTGTTGACCAAAGAGCTCATCCCCAGCAGGAAGCCAAGAATTTGCTCTATTACCATCTCATTCCTCCCCTTCTCCCCAGTCCCAGAGAACAAATGAAATCATCAGGGATTTCAATCTGGAAACGTCCCCTCCAGATAATAATACAGATTTCTCTGTGAGTGTTTCATCAGTTCTTCCATCACCACAGGAATACACAGCTTGTGTCTATCTTTATAGATATCACTATATATCAACTTCTTCTCGAATATATATTCATAAACATTATTGAACATATATGCAGATTTATATAAGGATCCTTAAATCAACTTTTCTTTCCATGGCAATTTCAATTTGGCAATAAAAAGTCAATTTGATGGATGTGGCTCTCTTTTCCATGCAAAAGCTCAATATAGATCTTTCAGTATCAATAATTTCAGTTGTAAAATACGTATCTATAAAACACTCCAGTGCTTGAAACTGGATTAAATTAGTGAGATTAATTCTGATACCTATGAAAATAAGTTAAAAGGAGTCAACTGTAAATTTGGCTCCTTTTTTCCCCTCTCTCCTTGCCCTGGCAAAGAGAGACACATTTCATTTCCCACTGATCCAGCAGCCAGCAGTAATTGCTCTGCAATTTATTGTGAGCGGAATAAGAAAGGCAGGAGAAAGGAACTGCAGAGGAGAGCTGCTCCTGGTTTGCCAAGAAACGTTCCAGGCAGCCTCACAAAGCTGGAATTATTTCCTTTCACCACCTCCAAGCACTTGGAGGATGTGGGAATAGAGGAATCCCCTCCCAAAGCCCTGCTGTTGGTCCCAGCTAGGGGAAGTCCTACACTCAGATCCATGTAAGACTGGAGAAATGATGCCAAACATGTCCAGAGAAAGGCAAGGAACTGGGAAAGGGTCTGGAGGAGAAACTGATGGAGCTGGGGGGGTCTCAGCCTGGAGAAAAGGAGGCTCAGGTGCCTTCTCACTCTCTACAACTCCCTGGAAAGAGACTGTGTTGAGGTGGGCATTGGTCTCTTCTCCCAGGAAAAAAGCAACAGCACAACAGGAAACCACCTCAAGCTGTGCCAGGGAAAGTTCAGGATGGATTTTAGGAAGAATTTCTTCACTGAAAGGGTTGTCAATCCCTGAAGCAGGCTGTCCAGGGCAGTGGTGGAGTCACCATCCCTGAAGGGACCTAAAGGATGTGCAGGTGTGTCACTTGGGGACATGGTTTAGTGGTGGCCTTGGAACTTGATGACCTTAGAGGTTTTTTCCAACTGGAATGATTCCAGGATTCTCTGGAATTTACTTTACACAGCCTCTCTTTCAGTGCCTCTGTCTTTGTGTTTCACAAACAAATCCATCAGGCCAAGCCTGAGACAACAGGACACGATGACACCAATGGGAAGTGACCTCCCTGAGCTTGGTGAAAATTGGGCAAGAAGCAAAACCTGGCTTATTTTACAATTTCCAAGCAGAAGAGGAAGGGGAATTTTAGGGAGTTGTAGCCTCTACAGCCGCATATCCTGATGCCATCATCAGCAGAGGACAGGACAGGGATCTCTCTGGAGAAGTCAAGGGGGTGTTTGTCCGGCCAGGAACTCAGAATCCACCTGCAAAGGGCCCTGAGAGAGCATGGCTTGGCTCCAAGGCAGGCACAGGAAGAAAACTGGTGGATTTGGGAAATTGGAGTGGGAGAAGAGGAGACCAACAGGAGCATTTGGGAGCAGGAACAGCCTCCCAGGTGGAGAAGGGATGAAAAGAGCACCTGCAGCACCACTGCCCTCATCTGGAGCTGTTCTTTCTCTGAGCAGAAGAAAGCCACAGTGGCCAGGACAAGCCCGTTTCACATTCCTGGAAAGTTAACATCTTAAAAACCTGAATAATTAATACTGTTTAATCAACAAAAATTTTGGTTTCTGTTCAGGATAGGTGAGGGTAACCCCGCAGGATAATCCCAGCATAGCAGGGCAGAGGGACTTTGCACAAAAAGGGAATTGAGCTCAACCTCCAGGTGTGTTGAAAAGCTGACAACAGAAGCTGAAAGCAGCCGAATCCAATGATTTTATATCCTGGAAATCTGTCCCTGGAAATGCTTTTCATGAGTCCTGATGCACATCTGTGTTCAAATTCCCATGTCAATTCTGCCACCCCAGAAACCTTCAGCCTCTGGTGCCACATTGCACCAAATCACTGTGGCAGGAGAAAGCCACAGTGGCCAGGACAAGCCCGTTTCATATTTCTGGAAAGTTAACATCTTAAAAACCTGAATAATTAAGGCTGTTTAATCAACAAACATTTTGGTTTCTGTTCAGGATAGGTGAGGGTAACCCCACAAAATGATCCCAGCATAGGAGGGCAGAGGGACTTTGCACAAAAAGGGAATTGAGCTCAACCTCCAGGTGTGTTGAAAACAAGCTGACAACAGAAGCTGAAAGCAGCCAAATCCAATGATTTTATATCCTGGAAATCTGTCCCATTGAGCTTCATGAGTCCTGATGCACATCTGTGTTCAAATTCCTATGTCAATTCTGCCACCCCAGAAACCTTCAGCCTCTGGTGCCACATTGCACCAAATCCATGGATGGGATCTACCTGAGATTCAGCAGCTGCTGCCTCCTGTGAGCCCTGGGTTTCCTTTCATGGCTCATTACAATAAGTCAGATTAGAGCTACAGCTAATTTCTGTGGCTGTAATAGTTTACAGGAGATGTTGTTACTGTTTGTACATCATGGAGTTGGCATAATGACATGTTGTCTTTCCTAATTATATCAGCCAAATAATTCCCGCTAAGCACTGGCATAGTGTTTTAATTAATATTATTACCCCTGGATCTGTCACAAAGCTCAAAAGTCTGGAGCTGGGAAATGACTTCTTTTGTTTTCCTTTGTACCTTAAGGAAAGCTGAGTGGAAACCTGGAGGTCTTGGATCTTTTCTCCAAGCAAGAGAGAGCTCAGTTTGATTGTTATCTTTGCCAAGGGCATTACCGTGGGCAAATGAGGCAGAATTTCACTGTCTCTGTGAAAAGGGGAGAGAATATTTAAATTTATTGCTTTTGTCTTCAGCATATGGAATTTGAGGGAGCTCTTGACTTAGAAACTGAGGCTTTAGTGAATAGGAATTAGGCAGAAAATGAGTTTGTGCTTCAGGCCTAGACTCACCCCTGCTTAGGTGTTTAAATTAACAGTTAGCAATTAGTGATTGGATAAATTAGGATTCAGTTACCCAGGCTGTTTGCAGGTGAAGGGAAGCAGGAAAACATCTCTGGAGGTGACCTTGATAAATAATTTGCTGTTTTTCCTTATTTAAATAGGCTTTAAAGTTATTCTGTGACAGAGTTAAGTGGCTCAAAAAAGGTGAGGGATCTCAGGAACTTGTGGTCAGAGGTCCAGGACCCATCAACATCCACATTTCTAGTCTCAGGTACCCTCAGGTGGGACTTGTGGGATTTGTTCTTGTGCTGGGAACTCCACTGATGTCCAGACCAACCTTCTACACTGAAATTGTGTAAATGAACCATCAGCCATGGATGAGCAACCGGGTCTGGTGGAAGATGTCCCTGCCCATGGCAGGGGGTTGGGATGAGATTATTTGAAGGTCCCTTCCAACCCAAACCATTCTGTGATTCTAGGATTTGGTGATTTGCAGAGTCACAGAATGGGTCAGGCTGGAAGGGACCACAGTGGAACCATCTGGTGCCACCTCCCTGCTCAAATGGGGTCATCCCAGAGCACCTGGCACAGGGTTGTGTCCAGAGGTTCTGGAATATCTCCAGTGAGGGAGACTCCCACCCTCTCTGATCTCTGTTCAGGGCTTGGTCACTGCCAAGGGAAGAAGTTCTGCCTCATGTCCAGGTGGAATTTCCTGGGATCAGTCCCTGCCTGTTCCTCTGGTGCCATTGCTGGGACACCCAGAGCAGAGCCTGGGCCCTCTCAGAGCCCTCCCTGCAGACAGGCACAGACTGGGATGAGGTCCCCTCTCAGCTGTGTCTCCTCTTGAGGCTGAACAGCCCCAGCTCCCTCAGCCTTTCCTTATCAGGGATGCTCCTGTCCCTTCATCATGTTTGTAACCTTCCGCTGTGTAGGAACTCAGTACATCCCTCTGGGTGTCCAGAGTTGCCAAGGACCCCACCGAGGGGCTCAGAGACCTTGTCAGGCAGCCCAGAACACCTGGGGATTTGATTTTGACCCGTGGAGCAAGTTGCCAACTTTGTATGAGGACCTGAAAGTCACACTGGTTTGAATAGTGTAATAACAAAATGATCACAGGGTGAAAATGTAGATTTCAGGATTTTTGGTATGGAGGTTATGGGGACAAGATGGAGGAACTTGGGCATGTCTAGCCTTTCTTCTTCTTCTTGTTCTCCATTTTCTGCTGTGATATTGGCACTTTGGGATTGGTTTAGAGTAAAAGTGTAAATATGAATAATTAAGTGTATTAGGTGTAAATATGAGGGAATTAAGTGTAAATATGATATACATAGTTTGTAGTATACAAGGACAACGCCTCAGGGGCAGTCACAGTGCCTGTGGCTGCCAAGCACAGCAGACCTCCGCTGGGCAGAAAGAAAATTTTATAGATAAGAATTAATAAACCACCTCAAGGCAGAAAAGTGAAGAGTCCAGACTCATTCTTCAGTTATGCAGGCCGAAGCAGAGACATCCTGCACATCTCGGGGCAGCAATTATCAACAGCAACCCGAGACCCGAGACCTCTGGGCCTGCTCCATGTCCCTCCTGTCCTGAGGAGCCCAGCACTGGACACAGCACCCAGATGTGCCTCACTGAATCTGTATTTCTTTCCCTTTGACTTTTTGGTGTAAGTTCAGCAGTGACAAAACCGGCCTCAGAAACCAGAAGGGAACATCCCGAGTGCTGAGGCTGCTGTGACTCTCAGTGTGGAAATGCATTCCCTGAGTGATGGGAGCAGCCAGCTACAGGAGCTTGGATTTTCACACTTTGACAATTATCTGCTCAATAAAAAGCTGCTGATGGTTTTGTCATGATGTGAGCACTGCAAGATGTGCAGGGGACAGTTTGAGTTCAGGAATTTGTACTTTGGGGATGAAGCACCCCATGGTGCATTGAGGAGGGTTTTAGAGCCAGCTGGATCTCTCTGAGCTTCTCTGGAAAAAGGTTTGTGTTGAAAGTGCTTTGTCACCTCTAAAATGAGGACACAGATACACAGAGGGGGAGGTAGAGCTGAAATAAGGATGAGACAAGGGAGCTGGTGGGTCAGGCTGCCATGATCTCACTGCTGACACCAAAATAATGTTATGATAACTGAAATAATGTTATTGTTAAAAGATGCCTCTGCCTGAATTAAGGTGCAAAGGAGACCATAAAAATCAAGAGTACAGCTTTTATTTAACAGCAAGTGTGAGGTAAAAGGTGGAAGAGAAAGAAAAAGAGAGACAGATTAAATAAAAAGAGTCATCCCCACATGGGTCCCTGTGGTGTCCCTCTGGCCCTTCCTCTTCTGCCCTTCTCAGTGTGGACATCCCCAAATATTCTTCTGCAGGTACCACTTTTACACAGCTCAAGTCCCGCGTATCCAGAGGCATCCATTCCATTCCCACAACTTGGGATGGCCTCTGTGTAAGCAGTTGCTTCCTTTTCCCACAGTTTAGTGGGAATTTTTGTCTGGATTGCTTACCCAGATCTGCCTCACCAGGCCTGGAATCTTCCCATTGTTGCATCTGCACTGAGGAATTTCAAATCCTCACCTCTGTTTAGGTCTGGTATTAACACCCTCCCCATTGACCTCCAGGCCCACCTTAAGTTCCTCTTATGGTGGCTTTTCTTGTGGGATTTTCCTCCTTTGTCAGTGCTTTGGGATGAGTTAACAGAATTCTTTAAGTCCTGAAAAAGGCACAAATGGGAAGAAATTTGGGAGGATGCAGTGCCTTCATGCCTTTGTTGGCCCAGCTACTGCCTTGGGTCGACACAGACCACATTAAAATAGATCTCCTGCCACACAGAACTTGTCCTCCATGAGAATATAAATCATATTCTGTGACTATTTTTTCCCATCTGTCAGAACAGGACAGACAATAGATTTTCTGTTTGTCTAGAATGCCCTTTTTCAATTCATTTTGAAGCTGCCTGGAAGAGAACCAGGTAGTGGCAAAGTATCACATGATCTTTGGAGGCCAAAAGCTTCAGTTAAATCAAAACATTTCATTTAACCAAAGCAGAAATGGGCTCCTTTGATTTTTACTTTTTAATTTCACTCTTTATGACTTAACAGAATATACAGTCAGTGGGAGGGAAAAACTAAGAATAAAAGTAATTTGGAAATGAATGAAAATGTTATGTGCTGGAAAGGTCAGAGACGCAGTTTCTGCTTGATTGGAACATTTTGCTCGGGTTTTTTTTTTAAGTTTCCCAAGAGATAATCAAAATCCACAGAATGTTCCCTCACCAATGAATCAGCAGGGCATTTCTAACCCATCTATTTAACAGGATCCACTTTGACACATTTCACACCTGTGCCACAGTTGTGCCACAGGAGGGGACAATGACCCCGTTCTGCCCAAGTGCTTTTAGAGAGGGCACTGCTAGGCCAGGCTGATAGAATGGCTGATTCAGCCAATTAACACTCATTAGTGTGCCTGGGAGAGGTTTTATCCTGACCCAGAAGACTCCTTGCATTTTCCAAGTTTGCTCTTCAAAATGTTGTGTGATAAGAAGCCCAGGTTGGTACCAGTCCAGATGGAAGCAACAGTGGGGAACTTTTCATGGGATCATTTATGTTGGAAAAGACCTCCAGAAACATCAAGTCCAGCCCTCAACCAAACCCCACCATGCTCATCATAAAGTGTCACATCCACTCATTTTTCAACGCTTCCAGGGATTGTGATTCCATCATTTCCCCTGGACAGCCTATTCCAATGCTTGACCATCCTTTCAGTTAATAAATTTTTCCTAAAATCCAACCTGAACCTCCCCTGGTGGAACTTGAGCCCATCTCATACCATTTCTTGGTGTACAAGGTCTTTGATTGCGATGGGTAGCTTCCAGTGAAATTGAGTTAATGCAGAGTGTGATTTGATAAGAAAACTGCAGGAATGAAATTCCTGAGACTGATGTGTGTGTGCCCATTTACAGAGCTCTTGGAAGCCCATCCAAGAGAAGAGGGGTCTGCACTCGCAGTGGTTTCCAGTTGCAAACAGATGTTTGAAAGGCTGGGTGGAAGATGAGTGGAGAAAATTGATTTTTAATTCCATTCCTTACATCTCCATGTGGCTGTTGGACATGAAGGCGGCCAGAAAATAATGGAATAATGGATTGGTCTGGGTTGGGACGGATGTTAAAAATTATCTAACTCCATCCACCCTGCCTTGGGACACCTTCCACTGTCCCAGGCTGCTCCAAGGAACATCCAACCTGGCCTTGGAAACTTCCAGGGATGGGGCAGCCACAGCTTCTCTGGGCAACCTCTTTCAGAGCCTCAGCAACCTCAAAGAGAAGAATTTCTTCCCATTATCCCATCTACATCTACTTTCTTTCAGTTCGAACCCATTTCCCCTTATCCTGTTTCTCCAGGTCCTTGTAAATAATATCTCTCCATCTTTCTTGTTGCCTCCTTCAGGTAATGGAAGGCAGCAATTAGATCGTCCCAAATCTTCTCTTTTCCAAGCTGAAGATCCCCAACACTCCCAATTTTTCCTCATCCCTCTAATGTTGGTTGGTGACACTCTGCCATTGCTGAGCTCCCCAGGACACAAATTCCCTGAACAACCTGCAAAGAACTTGATGCCTCTAGAAATTACAAAGTGAAAACAGAATTTTGTTCTTCCTCATTCTTTTAACACCCCAAAATTTCTCTCACATTTTTTTTTCTGTGGGCCTGGGGGAAGCTTTAACGCATAGAGAATTCATACAGCTCATCAAAATCATTCTGGGACATCACAGGCACTATGCTGCAGTTGGAAAAATACTTATTTATGAGTCTTGCATACTGTTAACAAAATAACAGCTTTCATGTTGCTTTCATATCTCGTGATTCAGGGTGTTTACAGAATAAGCTGAATCTCATTAAATTTTGAACTAAGACCTGGCAAAAGCCCAGCTTGGCTGGGGTTCCACTCTGAACAAAAGCTGAGAAAGCACCTTAGAGGTGAGCAGCAGGCCTTGACTTCAGAAAAAAGAATGGAAAAATTGAATGCTTGCTGGTTTTAGGGGGTCAACAGATTTCAGCTGAACTGAACAAAGTTCAGTTTTACCCATTTGTGATGGTTTGGCATGATGGTACAACAGACACAGATTCAGGAGATCTGGGTTTTATTCCTAAACTTGTTGGAGATACTCTGTACAAAGCACTTCCCCTCAGCCCAGCCATTAACTGGAAGTGACAACTCTGATTTTAATGGGGTCCTTTAAAAGCTGCTGTCAGGCAGCCTGGCACTGGGATCCTCCCTGCTGGAATAACTGCTCAGAAAAATAACAGCACCAGGCTCATTTGCCTAAAACAGGCTGAAGGCTTTTATCCCAGCGCCTGAGCCAGGAAATCAATCAGGAGCTGATTTCCATCAGGCTGCAGTGAACAGGGGAGTTGATGGATCTGCCACCTGTGTGGGACAATCCCAGGGATAAAGCTGTTCACAGCTCTTAGAATCATGGAATTATTTAGGTTGGAAAGGATCTTTAGGATCATTAAGCTCTGCTGTTAGCCCAGCATTGCTAAGTCCAGCACAAAGCTGCATCCCTAAGTGCCAAGTTTTTAAACGCCTCCAGAGGCTGTGACTCCACCAGTGCCCTGAGAACTCTGTGCCAGGGCTTAAAAGCCCTTTTAGGTCAAGAATTTTTTCCTAATATTTGACCTAAACTTCCCCTGGTGCAACTTGAGGCCATTTCCTCTTGTCCAAGTGCTTGTTACTTGGGAAAAGAGCCTGACCCCCAACTGGCTGCACCCTCCTGTCACTGTAGAGCCAGAAGGTCCCTCCTGAGTCTTCTTTTCTCCAGGCTGAGCCCTCCCAGTTCCCTCAGCCCCTCCCGGTGCTCCAGACCCTTACCCAGCTCCATTCCCTTCTCTGGACATCCTCCAGCCCCTCAATATTTTCCTTTTCTTAAGAAACCCAGAACTGATCCCAGAATTTGAAGTGTGGCCTCAGAAGTGTCAGTACAGGGGGATAATCCTTGCCCTGGTCCTGCTGGCCACAATTTTGCTGTCACAGGCCAGGATGTCAATGGTGTTTTGGATGCCTCCTCCACGTCCCTGTTATCCAATGCTCAGCCCTCAGGTGTCTCTACCAGGGCCATGGGGTTGGAATCACAGCACAAGGGCCTGAAGTTTGCTCATCTCATTCATCCCTGGTTGGAAAAGGCATCTGAAACCCTTGGCATGATCAGGATTGGTGTGGAAACGGAATTTGGAAAGGAGTGGAGAGATAATGAGGTTGGTGGGATGGAGAAGGAGGAGAAGGAGAAGGAGGAGAAAGAGGAGAAAGAGGAGAAAGAGGAGAGAGAGGAGAAGGAGAAGGACAATAAGGACAAAAGAAGAAGAAGAAGAACAACAACAACAACAACAACAACAACAAAAACAAGAAAAAGAGCAACAAGGATTTGCAGTGAGAAAATAGGCAAATACTAAAGAATTAAAAACAGCAGTGAAGGAAAGAAAACGGCTGCAGCTGAAAGGATTTGCAGAGGAAAATTGAGTAGACCAAAAGAAGGAAAAGGTTTTTGTGGAGGTGAGAGAAAGGTGGTGAGCAATGGGTACAGGTGAAAGCAAACCAAAACCAAGCAGAGCAACCTTGACCAAATGAGGGGAAAAAAAGATTGGTGTCAGTCTAAAGGACTATATTTCATCCCCAAATTATTTATGTGCTTCAATGAGGGCTTTTTACACCCTCTATTTAACCTTTCCACCTTTTTCTTCACAGTAACATTTAAAGGATCAGTATCGAAATCAGAAATCAAAATGTATCCTAACACATTGAAAGGATCCAAACAAAATTTTTCAGCTTTCATTAGAATTCATTGAAACACTGGAACACTTTATCCATTGCTCCAACTTTCACCCACCTTCATTTTCTTATGTCGCTTTGTGGAGGAAACCATTAATCCATGCAGGCATAATTACTCACTTAATTACAGCCATCCTGAGCATCCTGTCTTAAACCAAATATGTACAAATTTATTATTAATTTATTTTTATCAAGTAGAAATTGTGATGTTTCCAACCTGCATCCAAAGGGTTGGACTGGTCCTGTTTTAAGAGGGAGAAATGGGATGCTTCCAAACTGCTCTGTCAGGATGGTGTTGAGGGATGCAGGGATTGATGGGTGTCACCTCAGCTGATGTTAATTGCAGGGTAAATTGTTAATTTTTACCTTTAAAATTGTAAATTGTTAATTTTTACCCTTAAAATCCAGGCTTGGTAAAACCCTCTGAACAGCTGGGTTAAAAAACCTCTGAACCCTCTGGGATAAATGGGATGTAACTGGATGTAATGCCTGTATTGACACAGCCAAGTAAACAGGACCATGGCATAGGATTGGAAAAAAAAAAAACTCAACAAAACCAGGTGTAGTTTAGGAGTTAAAACCAGCTGTAAACCTACTGTAAAAGACAGTTGGGATTAATCCACTCTGCCTTATGGGGAAGGGTTGGGTGCATGGAGTCAGGCTTTGTCATCCCAGTTGGAGTTTGGGCCAGAGAAGAGCTCAAGACTTTTAAATTTTCTTGTGCTGAATAACTCATGGAGTGGAGCTGACAACAGGGGAAGGATGTGTTGTTTTGGGGTTTTTTTAACCTGTGGATTGTTTTTTCTAAGTCTCTACTTCAGTCCTAGCTCAAACTGGGCACTTTGACCACATCCTGATGCTGTATGAAAGAACACAAGGGGAATACATCCCCTTCTTAATATCCCATGCCCTGCTTTCCTTAGGCAGGGAAATTATGGATATACCCTCAGGATGTCCTGGTGTGCACAACTGCAAGTGAGGCTGGACTGCCCTGTGGAATAATCTGGTGCTGCTGATGTTGAAACAGAACCCCTGGAGATGATTTTAATGTGAGAAGAGCAAAATTCTGCGGGAAAAAAAATCTTGGTGGAGAGCCAGGATGTGCACTGCAAACTCTGAGTGCTGCTTTTGCAGAAGGACATGAACCACAAAATGCCTTCTTTGAGGAATTTCCATCTGTTTTCCAGTGGGTTTTTTGTTTGACCTTTACTTTCAGTCCTTTTCTTTCAATCCTCACTTGTCCAAGCAAGTGCTGGCTTTGCTGATCCCTGGGATTTTTTGGAGATGATTTTTTGATCATGTTTTCAATCTCTTCAGGGAGCACTGAGTGCAGGGCAGCAGTGGGAGGCTGAATTCCTGGTGGAAGTGAAGAAGTGACCTCAATGACGCCAATTTGTAGCCTAGGAAAAGTTGCATAGGATGTGAGGCCCCATCTGGGCTGTGCAAGGTTTGCAGGGTTAGGAGGCTGCACAGTTGATTGTCCTCCATCCAAAACCATGTCCAGATTCCCAGGCACAATAAAATAAAAAAATAAATTTTCTACTCTACTCAACCACTGTGTTTTAATTTTTTTTTCAGTGCTTTATGGAATTCAGACCTCAATGATGCCAATTTATAGCCTTGGAATAGCTGCATGAGGATGTGAGGCCCCATCTGGGCTCTGCAAGGTTTGCAGGGTTAGGGGGCTGCACAGTTGATTGTCCTCCATCCAAACCCACAACCAGACTCCATGCACTTCCCAGGAACAATAAAATTTTAAAAATTCATTTTCTACTCTACTCAACCACCGTGTTTTCATTTTTTTTCAGTGCTTTATGGACTTCAGATAGAATTCTGTGCAAGAACTTGTTTAGGAGACACCATCGGGCACTGAACTCACATGGAAGCGTGACTTGGAAGTTTAGAAGCACATTAAACAAGCAAATGGAGATCTCCTTATTCAGAGGGAATTCTGACCCAATTTATTTTGATTCTCTCTCAGTTTGAACTGAGAAGGCTTGAGCTGAACTCACTAAACTTATGGAAATGAGCTGGTGGTCACAAAAATAATAAAAATAGTCATAGGTTCCAGACCTAAGATCTGAGCTGGGTCCTAATTGAAAGACAGACTGTGCAGCCTAATGAAGGTATTCCCATGGTCTGGACTCCAATGAGTTAATTAATAAATTGTTTCCCACATTTAAGCACCCAAGGTATAAAATCCATCTAGAGACACTGAAATCTGGGTCATTTATCCTGGTGTTTATTCAAATTTTACCGAGCAGCAACAATGATTAATAGATTGTTTGATACATATTTCACCAGTGGTTCCTGAATTAATTCAACTTCTCATAACCAGGGAGAATAATTGAATACCCTTGTTACTCATGTGTTCACAACCCTCCCATTGTTGTAATTGGGTCACTCCAATGCTCAGATGAAATCAGGTTTTAAAAATAAGCTATATTCAAATGGGTAAAGGGGAAATCATGACATCAAACCTCAGCAATAAGTGCTTTTTAACAATTTAATAAACAGCCTATGTGTCATGCTGTTACCCAGTACCTTGAAAAGGATGTAAGAAATTAATTTTTGGATCAGAATTCTGTTCTTCTAGCAGAGAATTCCCTATCCAGCATGGAAATTTGGAATTAGGGGGGTGAAAAACCTCATCCCCTTTCTGCAGTTTATTTCCTTGCACCCACAGCTGTTCTATTAGAGGGAACAGTTCTGCCAATTCCACTTTATGTCTGTTTGGAGAATCTTTTGCCCTTACATTTTGTTGTCTGACTCCAGTGCCATGGACAGCAGAGAGTCCCATGTTCTGTCTGTTGGATCAGGAAGCAATCTGGCTTTTTTTCTGTCCTTAATTTTGTTGAAAACCAGTCCCCATTTGGTTATCCCACCCTCTTCATGATTTTTTATTCCTCAGCCTCATCCTCCACTTCCCCAGGTTTCTTCTCTCCGGGCTGAAGAGTCTCTGCAGCCTTGTCAATCTCTCCTCTAAAAGCAGATACTCCATATTCCTGATTATTTTACTTTATCTAGACTTTCTCTTCTCTCAACTGGGTCCGTTTTGAGAGACAGATAACAGAACTGCATAGACAACTTAATGTGAGAGGGCCTAAAAATTCAGTGTAACAGCAAAATCCCTCCCTCTGTCTGGTTTCCAAAAACCTCCTTGGTGATTCCCAGCTTTTTTGCCAGAAATTTTGGCTGTTGTGGCACACGAAGCCAGGGATTTCAGGGTGCTCTCCCAGTGACAACCCCAGGATGTCTTTCCTGAGTTTTCACAGACACTTTGGAGCACAGCAGAGTGCAGGCATGGTTTAGACTGCATTTCCATGGACACAAAAAATATTTATTTGCAGTCATTTGGACCAGGTTATTTGGGGATCCATCCAACCTGGGCTCAACAGACATTTTCCTATTTGTTTAATTCAAATTCCTGGGAGGTTCCCCTGGAGCTCCACTTGGAATTTCATCCCACTCTTCTGTATCCTGAGAAGAAGAAATTCTGTCCTACTTTTCCTTTTCAACTCTCTCTCAAAGGATTGGAACCTCTTCCCAAATCCTGTAGCATGCCATATTTTTAAATGTTCCTTTTTGAAGAAATTTTTGGAAGGGATTTTGGCTTTTTGAAAGCCCAAACTGGATTTCCAGCAGACTCTTTCTCTCCCTGAACCGCTGCTCATCTGCCTTTACAGAGCCACACTGGCTCTTCCCCAACAATCCATATTTGCCGTAAACTCAATCTTTCCTACAGAATACTGATTTTCCAGGGAACCAGGCAGGAATTTTCAAGATATAAAGAGTGTAATGCTAATTATCCCATATTTTGTAGATGGGAATTAGATAAGTTTCTGCCTCTGGGAGCTGTGGCCATTGGTAATGCGAGGTTTTATATCTCAGCCAAAATTTTATATATGAGTTCCATCAAGATCCCACTCCAAGGGATGCTTTAGCATTGAACTGATTTGTTTAATTTGTGGGTATCAGGAATTAACAGGTAATTACTGATGAGAAAGTGGGATTGATACAGATATTTTTGGTACAAAGGCAAGAAGTTATTTAGGGGGAGGTTTGGGTTTGATATTAGGAAAAGGCTTTTCATCCAGAGGGTGGTAGGGCTCTGGAACAGGATCCCAGGGAATGGTCACAGTCCCAAACCAGAGCTCCAGGATAATTTGGACAATGCTCTCAGACACAGGGTGGGATTGTTGGGATATCTTGGGCAGGGCCAGGAGTTGGACTCATCCCTGTGAGTCCCTTCCAGCTCAAAATATTCCATGATTCTGTGATTTTTCAGTATCTTCTGGGCTGCTCAGCAGCCAGCCAAATGCAGCAGGACCCTCTGTTCTTAAACTGAATTATCAATGCATCAAATCTTTGGCAGACAATCATAAAACTGATTAAAAATTCATTTAGAGCAAACATGGGTATTTCTATTTTTCATTTCAGCACCCAACAGTTCAAAATAAAAATAAATTCTTACAGGCATGAAAATCTTTACTGAATTAGGCTGAATTTAGAGGCATTTTCACCCAAAATTGCAAACCATTAATCTGGGAATATGTTTAAATGTCAGGGTGTTTCCCCTATATATTTTCTAAATGAAAAGTTTCACTTTGGAAATGCCAAATCTCTTTGTTTTGACATTTTTCTAAGTTAGACCTTTTCATCTTTAATTTAAGAATAGCAGTTTTTAATTTTGAAAAATTGACTTCAGTATAAAATAAATGGTTGATTTTTTTATAGATAGACTAACTTGAAGAAGCACTTCTGAGTCAAAAGAAAGAGTTTAGCCCTATCTCAGGTGCTGTTTTACCTTTTTTTTCCCTCATTGGGAAGGAGGAGAGGTAATGGAGGGGATTTTTGTTTTTCATGCTGATTTTTGTTTCAGTTTTCAACTGCATCAATTGCTCTGTCCTATCTGCAATATCCAGGAAGAAGAATTTGAGAGAAATCCCTCTGGAAAACTCATGTAATGTAATGATTGCAGAATCCCAGAATAGTTTGGATTGGAAGGGACATAAAAATCATCCACTTCCAACGTCCTGCCATGGGCAGGGACACTTCTCACCATCCCAGGTTGCTTCAAGACCTGTCCAACCTGGCCTTGGACACTTCCAGGGGTGGGCAATAAATAGCAAATAGCAAATAGCAAATAGTAAATAGCAAATAATAAATAATAAATAATAAATAATAAATAATAAATAATAAATAATATATATCCCAGGTTGTTCCAAGCTCTGTTCAACCTGGCCTTGGACACTTCCAGGGATGGGGAATGAATAATAAAATTATAAAATAATTCTAAAATACTAAAATACTAAATATCCCAGGTTGTTCCAAGGTCTGCCCAACCTGGTCTTGGACACTTCCAGGGATGGGGCAGCTTCTCTGGGAAACCTTGTGCCAGGGTTTCACCTCCTGAAGTGCCCTAACACTGCTTAATGTAATCCTTGCTCCTCTGCAAGAGGAGAATGATACCAAAAATTACCTAATTAGTGGCTCCAGGCTGCTATACAAGAATTAGCAGGGCTGGAGGAGCTGCCAGAATCTTCCCTTCTCACCTAAACCCATTTTTGGACCTCTCTCAGAGCAGGTGAACTGCTGGGAGCTGACGTAGCTCCCATTGTGAAGCCAGATCACCCTCTTAATTTCCCCTTTCTGAATCATTCGTCTGACGATCGTTAATTAGCTGATTAATTACCTGTTGAGGTGCACAGGTAGCGACAGCAGCTCCTGTTACATCATCCCTCCAAACCGCTTCCTGCTCCCATCAGCTCCTGGCAGAGTGGGGTACCTATAATTCTCCCTAATTGTGTATTAACAATCACACGCCTCCCACTCCCACCTCACTTCCGAAGGCATCCTGCATCTGCGCCAGATCCATTCCTGGGGGGATGGACCCTGATTCCAAACCCTGTTTCCAAACCCTGATTCCAAACCTTATCCCTGCTGGTGAGTCAGAGAGCAGGAGAGAGGGTGATTTTCTTCTCTTTGCCTCCAGGGAAGGGATGAAACAACAAGAGGAATTGCTGAAAGGTGTAATTACAGGAGTGTGCTGTCAGGGAGAAATGGTTTTGTTTGGATGTTTTGCTGGAAAGCACAAGCTTTGGAAGTACAAACCTCCGGTAATCCCTGATGGAATAAACTTCCTGCAATTTCCTCAAAAGGAAAGCTACGGAAATGTTGGAAAGGCAGGAAAACGAGCTCAGAGCTGGGTTTCTGTCACCTGATTTCAGATCTCATCTCCCCACACTGATTTCCTTTATTTTAATGATTAGAGAGAGTTGGTTTGTTCAGCCTTGAGAACAGAAAGCTCCAGGGAGAACTCAGAGCTCCTTCCTGTTGGGATCTGAAATGCAGAGAATTCTCAGAACTTTGGGCCTGTAAACCAAGGCTTAGAATTGAACACAGGATTTGATTAGAGACCTTGGAAAAGGCTTCCAAACTTAGGTGCTAGAAGCAAAAATCTGGATTTATAGTTTAAAGAAGAGATATGTCAAGGGGAAGAAAGTTTAAGGTTTTAGGGTTTAAGATATAGAAAAAGTAATAGTTATAAAGGTAACAAGAAGTTTAGAATGCAGTACTGTAGATTTGTGTATCATAACACGATTAGCTAACAAAGCTTACACTGTAGCATCTGTCCATAAGATGCAATATTTAAGGATTAGGTCAAAAACATAAATATCCTTGTTGGCAGTGTTTTATTAGTCAATAAATCCCTAACAGGTCTTGTAACTAGGGGTCTTGTGACCTTCTGAACCATGCAGTAAAGATGTGAGCCAATCTCACCCTTGCTGCCTATGCAGAAGAAAATAAAAATAAATTGCATCATCAAAAACAATTCAGAGGTCCTGCCTCTAACTCATTCAAAATTCCTTCAAAAATCCCCATACTTCCAATGCCTAAAGCGGCTCCAAGGGAGCTGGAGAGGAGCTTGGACAAAGATCTGGAATGCCCGGACACAGGGGATGGCTTCCTAGTGCCAGAGGGCAGGGATAGGTGGGATATTAGGGATAAATCCTTCCCTGTGACAGCAAATTGGACATCAGCACAGATTTCCCAGAGAAGCTGTGGCTGCCCCATCCCTGGAAGGTTCCAAGGCCAGGTTGGATGGGGCTTGGAGCAACCTGGGATAGTAGGAGTTGTCCCTGCACATGGCAGAGGTGTTGGAACTGGATGATCTTTAAGGTTCCTTTCAATCCAAACCATTCTGTGGAAATAAAGAACTTCCAGAGATGTTGTTTGCCTCCCCTTGTGCGGGTGCAGAGTGGAAATCACATCCCCAACTCCGACAATCCCATTGCCTTGCTCTCCAGAGGTGGAGCGGGGAACCTCCAGCGATATTTCCCAGCTGGAATCAATTTCATCACCCTAAACTGTAGAAACACAAAATCTCCAAATTATGGAATAGCCTGAGCTGGGAGGGACCCATGGGGATCATTAAATTCTGATTTCTTTCCCTGGACAGCACCAGACAAACCCACTGTTGGTTTCCTGAAAAAAAAATATCCCTGGAGCTCAGGATCAATGTGGATCCTCTGATGGCAAATCAGGGTGAAGGAATGATCCACCTCACACCTCTTTCTGTTCTCCTTTCAAGCCACAGGTCTCACTGAAACTAGGACTTTTTTAACAAATCTACCTCCTGACAAATAATATTGAAGTTATCTGCTGGCTGTATAATTTATTAAGGAGGAACACAGGAAAAGGAAGAAAGAACAAATGGAATACGAGGCAGTAAAACCACATCCTGTGATAATGAATAGTTTAGTTTCATTTGGATTTCATAGAAAAAAAGCAAACAGAGAAAGGTTTTCTTAGAAGTGCCTGGTAGTTTAGCTTTTTCAGAGGGATTTAGTTCGAAGTTAGACCATTAATTATGTCTTAATTTTTAAATTAGCCCTTGTTATTTCCCTTGAAAAATGAATGGAATCAAAAGAAGTAGCATTGGCAAAACGTCATGAAAATCACTTTCATTCCACTTCTTTTTTCTCATGTTTCCACAGCAAGAAGATGGGAAGTGTGAAGTTAAAAAGTGAGAAATCCAACCTCTCAAAGAGAAGTGAAAATGTTCATCTCTTTAAAAGTCAAAACAAGCTGCAAAACTCTTCATTAAGTTGCTGGTTGGAACGTTTTTCATAACAACATTGAAAATGCCACTGAAACTGGTGTGATTTATCTGAATGTTTACATTTTAATGGAATTTGCTTTTTTTTTTTTTTAATGGTGAAAAAAATTCATTCTGTGGTTTTCCATTAGCAAGTGTAATACTAAAGACTAAACTCTCCTGAAATCCAGGAGTGGGAGTGGAACAGTCTGCTCTGCAGAAAATTTTACACATTGAAGGGGGAATTATGAGGCATTCCTCAATTTACACCATCTGCAGAATGTGGTTGCTTCTCATACTTTGCTGACAAAATAAGACTTGTTATAAATCTGGAAGAAGATAAAATGGCATAAAAAAATTACCTTTTCTATTTTTTTTTTCCTACAGGAAATTGGAAAGGAGAAAAACAGCCAAAACCAGACATGTGTTAGACAAAAAAATAGATATTTCACTCAGAAGATGCTGAGGAAAAACAAGTCTATCAGCAGTGTTATGTCACCTCAAAGCTGTGTAATACCAAATACTTGAACCTGGAGTTAAGCAAAGGTTATCAAAGAGGCCAAAGTAAAGAAGAGTCTAAAAACTTTACTTTCAATTTTTTAATTATTTATCCTTTTCATTTTTTTG
Organism: Melozone crissalis; assembly: GCF_028551555.1. Lineage (NCBI taxonomy): Eukaryota > Metazoa > Chordata > Aves > Passeriformes > Passerellidae > Melozone > Melozone crissalis. The sequence goes on from NW_026535780.1 coordinate 1,048,761, forward strand.
CTGAGATAGAAATGAAGATGGAGTGACAAGAGAAATAAAATTCATGTTACACGCCCAAGCCCCATCTGACAGTGACTGAAAGCATTGCAGCGACTGGAAATCAGGAGGAATTTCTTCATTAGGAGGAATTTCTGCATGGAAAGGGTGGTCAGGCACTGGAATGGGATGCTCAGGGAGGTGGTAGAGTCCCCATCCCTGGAGGTTTCCAAGGAATGACTGAAAATTCCATGCTGGTGACAAGGTGGGGATCAGGCACAGCTTGGACTCAATGATCTTGGAGGTCTTCTCCAACCTCAATGACTCTGTGATTTTGGGAATTTCACTGTTATCCAAAGAGAGGGGCATTTAGCAGGGAAGTTAATTAAGCTGAGCAGAGAGTTTAGCATTAAATGCATAATTAATAATTTGGTTTTGTGTTCTATATTTTCTGTAACACATCCCTATGATGCAAATCATTGAGTGCCTGAGAAACAGCTGTGAGACTCTGAAATCACTCCAGGGGTCTGGAGTGACAGGAAAAGGGGGAATGGTTTTCCACTGAAAGAAGGTTTAGATTGGATATTGGGAATAAATTCCTCCCTGAAAGGATCCTGAGGGTCTGGCACAGGTTTCCCAGAGAAGCTGTGGCTGCCCCATCCATGGAGGTGTCCAAGGCCAGGTTGGACAGGGCTTGGAGCAGCCTGGGATAGTGGAAGGTGCCCATGGCAGGGGTTTGGAACTGGATGATCTTTAAGGTTTCTTCCAACCATTTTAGGATTATACATATTTTTAAAGCTGGTTTGAGCCACCTGACACACAAGGAATCCCTCACAAGTGTTTGGAGGTGATCCCAAACACAATCTGGTGGTGCTGCCTTTCCCCCCCTGATTCTTGAGGTCTCCACCTTCAGTTCTCTGCTCCAGTTCTAAAGGTCGGAAAGCAAAGCAGCACAATTTTGATTTTTCTTTCTTCCCCTCTGAGGAAACTCCCATCTTCCAGACCTGCTCCAGCATTGCCGCTGCAATGTTGATGCTGAAAAATACATAACTGGCATTTTTAATTTTATAAGAGCTTATCTGACAGAGACTTTTGGGTGGAATATTTGCTAGAGACACGGACTATCCATGCTGCAAAATATCAACTGTAAGAAATAGGATAAACTGGGATTAACAGGGATAAACTGGGCAGCTGAGCTAAGGGATGTGCTGGGGTAGAGAATCACAGAATCATGGAGTTGTTTAGGTTAGGAAAGACCCCCAAGATCTTTACTTCTTAGCATGAAGTTCCTGGAGTCTTCAGCTCAGACCTCCACAGAAATGGAAACAAGGGGAAGGGAAAGGGTTTGGGTTTTTAGTTCCTTCTCTCTGCTGCTTCAGAAGTTGCTAAAGGTATACCTATTTCTTCCAAGTATCAAACCACATTTTGGTGCTTTATGGGAACATGTTGGCTGGAGCTGTAATTCATTCACATAAATCCATTTGCAATGGAAAATGAAATCCAGAAGTGAAAAAGAAAAATTCTCCTGCTTTATATTGGTTGTTAGGAAATTTCAGGAGGTTTCCTGCTTCCTCCATTGACTGTCAGTGCATAACCTGGGAAAAAATCCCAGAACAGTTCTGCATCCTTGCTGCCTATCATTAAAAGAGGGATAAAAACCTTCCTTTTTCCATATGCTTTATCTGACTTCTTTTCCTCATTTGTAAATGCTTGGCCATACTGACTATCTTTGATTAAATATATATATAAATAAATGGACAATGTTAATAATTTTTTATTTTCCTTGCAGTGTTCCAGCTGTTTTTTTATTTTATTACAATAAGCACCACTGCAGTGATTTCTAGTTCAGTTTTGAAGAGTCACAAAGAATTGTGATGGTCACTAATCTCTAATAAGGATGGTACTCACTTGAAAACAACTTTTACGGTGGAGGAAATCAATATAATTTGGAAATTTTGCCTCCATGATATATGCAGGTGACAACTGAGCAAATGGAAATTCCTATCTTTGCTCACATGAAAAAAATTTAATTTTCTGAGGAAATCAGGTTGGAAAAGCATCTCTTAAGGTGTCATTTAGCCTTCAGTTACTGACCTTGAGATTTCAGGAATTTCAGTGGAGAATCATTGAGTTTCCTTAATGCTGACTAGAGTTCATTATTGGGCATTTTTTTGTCATTGACCAGGTTGTAGAAAGAGGTCTTGTATATATTGGTATTGATGGTGGGGATTAGAGATAAGCTAAAGTTAAAAGAAAAAACAGAATGAATCCAAAGAAACTTGGGCTTGATGTGAAATATCCCATCAGCTCTGTAAATGAGAACCATTAAAACAATAAAAATACCAATCTTTACATTCTGAGGGGTTCTGGGCAATCAGGAAATCCATCAGAGGAGCTGCTTCCTCATCTCCTGCTGTCTTTTTCCACATAAAATCTCATATTTCTCTTGGCTGGGGTTACATCTTGCCCAGCCTCCTGATGCCAGGAATGAAACTTCCGAATATTTTCTCTTCTCTCTGCTAATGAATTGCAGTTTGGATAATTGCTCTTGTTTGTTGGATGGTAGGGGTTGTTTGTTTGAAGATTTTGTTGGATGTATCCTTTTAAATAATTATTTTCCAGACTTTTGGATGGGATTCTGTGTTTGGTTCATTTTTTTTTTGGCTGTTATTCAGGTTGTGGCATTTCCTTCTCACGTGGATTTAGTGTCTGCCATCAACAAACTCACTCTCTCATGAGATATTTTCCAGTTTTATTGCTTAGGGAACCAAAGATTGGGAGATAGAAAGTAGGAAAATAGAGAAAAAAAATCAGAATTGACATGAATAAACATAACTACATAGCTACAGCTGAGAACAAGAAATTCAAGTACAACTGCAACCTTGGTTGGGAGGAAGCAGAAATATCACCCTGTGACTAAGGAAACCCTTGGATGTCCAGACAATTTGAACATTTATATTGGATATTGGGAAGAAATTCTTCCCTGAGAGAATGGGGAGGCCCTGGCACAGATTGCCCAGAGAAGCTGTGGCTGCCCCATCCCTGAAAGTGTCCAAGGACAGGCTGGACAGGGCTTGGAGCAACCTGGGATGGTGGAAAATTGTCCCTACCCATGGAAAGGGGTAGAACTCAATGATCTTCCATTTCCCTTCCAATCCAAACCATTCTGGTATTTTATGAAATAAATCCTACAAGTGTGAAAAATCCCATTGCATGAGAGTGAAAAGAGGAGATGGTCGATAAGGAGATGTCAGAGTTGTGGACAAAATCCCACTTTTACTGTGGAATGGCCACTGGTCCGTGAGTTTAGGGGAACAAATCCCCACTATTATTATTTACAACCATGTCTTTCCCTTGTGCCTCACAGAAATCAGAGCATCAATGGGGCACGAAAATCTCAGTGTGATCTTCCACTGAGGAATGACTGAGCCAGCGAAAAAAGGGAGCAGGGAATAGATGAGGAATTAATTCTGGATGGGAAGTTTTGCTGTTCATCTCAAGTGAGGAGAAACTCAGTCACAATGATCCCAGCCCAGCATTTTAAGTCAAACTTACTTGTTTTCAAAAGGATTTGTCCATTTGTTGCTCTGTTACTGACATAACACCCAGCCTGATGTGATCCATGCAAATCTGCAGGCGGAGGGACCCTTTCTCAAGGCTGCAATTGCTGGAGGGTTGTTTTTCCCCTCAGTGCTGCTTTTCTTCATCCCAATCCAGTGCCAGAGCTTTGCCAGGCATCTTCAGAACACCTCAGAACTGTGGTAAACAACAAGGAATGAAAGTTCCTGTCATGGCATTTTTCCTCAGAGCACCCTGGGAGGCAGCTGGTTGCCCACAGTAACAAAACAACAAAACAAAACCTTCTAGTAAAACACAAATGAGTCAAAAACCTTGAGCCTGTTGTCCAGAGGATGAGGTTGTTCCCTGTTTGTAAAAGGAGTGATGTTGTCCTCAGGAAAGTTTTGTCACACTGTCCTCAGGATAAGGATAAGTGGTAGAAAATGACCTGAGCTGGGTTCAATATCCATATTTGTGAGTTTCATCTGCTCACAAAGCAGGACCTGGTTGAGGATGGAGCTGAACTGGAGCTGGTGATGAAGAAAATTTCTCTTTTTTCCTCATCCTAAACTAAAGATGTGAATTTAATGTAAACTCATTAAATATTCCAAATCTCCACTTGCACACCTTAATTCCTCTTGGCTTTTGTCATAGGAATTCAGCAACAAATTTGGGATGAGTCTGAACTCTCAGAAGGCTCCAATGAGGAGAATCTCTTCCTGTCAACTCTTTGAGGGTGTGAGGGAACACTGACCTTCAGGGGATGCTGAAAGGGCAGCAAGGAAGGGTCCCCAGCACAGAAAGGACCTGGAGCTGCTGGAGCGAGCCCAGAGGAGGCACCAGGATGATCAGAGGATGGAGCAGCTCTGCCTGAGGAAAGGCTGAGAGAATTGGGATCATTCTGCCTGGAAAAGGTTCTGGGATGACCTAATTGCGGCCTTGCAGTGCCTGAAGGGAGCCTGCAAGAAAGAGGAGAGAAATGTTTTACAAAGGCCTGGAGTGACTTGAAACTGAGGGAGAGTAGGATTAGGTTGGATATTAGACAGAATTTCTTTACTGCGAAGGTGGTGAGGCCCTAGCACTGGTTGCCCAGAGAAGCTGTGGCTGCCCCAATCCCTGGAAATGCTCCAGACCAGGCTGGATGGGGCTTGATACAGCCTGGGATAGTGGGAGATGTCTCTGTCCACAGCAGAGGGGGAGAACAAGATGAGCTTTCAAGTCCCATCCAACCAAAGCCATTCTGTGATTCTATGGAAACAAAGAGGACACAATTAGTTAGAAGGAGCACAGATCACAGAATCATGGAAAGGCTTGGCTGAAAGGGACCTTAAAGATGATCCAATTCCAACGTCCTCACCATGGGCAAGGATCCCCCCACTAGACCAGGTTGCTCAGACTGGATATTCATGCTCTGACCACTGGCCTTCAACAGAACACTGTCTTTATGAGGCAGTTCATTATTTGAGAACTATTTCCAGTCTTTTAACCTTCGGATCAGAAATCTGCATCCATTCACCACAGAGAAAAAGAGGACACGGATGGCTGGATGCAATAAATTGATTAATTCCTGAGGTTTTGTTGTTTGGAGTTTTTTTGCCAAGGTTTTGTTTTACTGTCAGAACAGATGAGTTGTAAATTGATGTCCAGGAAAACTTTCTTTGCTGCTACTTGAAACAAATATGGGATGCTGATAATCAGAATCATAATTTGATGATGCTGGATATCTCTCAGCTGTTTTCCTCCAAGGAAAAAGAGGAGGTTGAGACATAGAATGGATTTAATGCCAGTCTCCACAAAAATCTCTCACTGTGGGAACAGTGTCTCCTTGCTGATGGGGATTTGTCATCCCTCAGCACAAATTCCAGCTGCTTCAGAGGATGGTATTTTCCTGTCTCTGTCTCATTTCACCTTCTCTCATCCCTCATGTGCTTACAATGAGCTTTAAATTCTCCTGGAGCTCACCAAAGGACACTTGCCTCACATGGATTCTCCAGGAGAAGGAACTCTCAGATGGTTAAGTTGACATTTGTGCTAAGAACAACCTCTCCCTACCTTTCTTATGGAGCTTCTGTTCATATTGGAGAATTCCCAGGAGTGGATTTGTTCATAAAAGGGCTCTTGGAGGGAACAAAGGAGGGATCAAGGCCTGTTGTTGAGGAGTGGGACCCATTGTACTTTTCCTGGGGCTGTAGAGGATGAGTATGAGATTATTCCTGGAAATTCTTCTGTACTGAGGGAACAAATGGTTGTGTAAAAGTTAAAAGAAGACTTGTTGGCTGTTTGGACCTAAATCCAGAAGATTTTTTTACCTCAGTAGAGTGCTACACTGTTTACTTGTGCTGGCTTTAGGATATCTCCAGAACACAATTTCACCATCCTTTGTCTGACAGACAAAAGGTTCCTGATCCTTCCTGGGCATGGGAACTGCACAGGAATAAAACCCAGCCCAATTCAGCCACTTTTAGGGAACCCAAAGATGCTTTGCAACTCAAAGGTGTGCATTATTATGCAGACTTTTTGTGCATATTAATATATGCAAGCAAGGCTTCTTGAAAGCAACATCAGCAGAGCCATCACCTTTTGCCCCTCAGTGCAAGAAACTCCCAGATCTAATCAGTGTTCATATCGTTGGGAAGCAAAGAGAAGAGAGAGAAAATGATGGATTAATGCGAAAAAGATTTGTCCAGTGTCTCAGACAGCAGCTGGAGCTTTAAACCAGCCAAACTCAATTTCTTGCCAGAAGAAGTTTGTGTAGTCAGAATCAATATTTATTAATTCAGCGTTCACCATACAATCCAAATCCATTGATCAGGCACATTTTTACAGCTCCAATGAGTTGGAGTGGTCTGCTGGCACTGGGCCTGAGCAGGGCTTGACTTGAGCCAACCTCCCAATTTACTTTGGAATATTATGTTGCCTTTACTCAACCACATGAGTAAAATTCTGCTTTTTTTGGAGGCAACAGATGAATTAACTCTGCAAGTCAAGTTAGAATAAACCAACAAGTATTGGGTTTTAGAGTTTTTTTCCAGTCAGTGAAAGAACCATGAAGATAGTAATTATCACTAGAAATTCTAGTGTGAAATGGTAAGAAATCCTCTGATCAGCTTTATGGAATAACCAATTCACCTAACCTTGTATTTCTCTTGGAGAACCCTATATGGGAGGCCCAAAATATATTGGCAACTCTCTGCCAAAATTGCTCCAAATGAGTTTCTACAGAAGGCACTGAAGTCTTTTAAAAGTCCTGAGTGTCACAGTCAGATTTTGTCCCATGGGGGACAAGATGGGAACAAGATGCTTCAGAATTAAATACACAAATCCTTAAGATGATTCCAAAGCCTAAACAAACAGTCAATTCTTTTATCTTCCTACAGCATCCTTACCAAGTGTTTCCATAGTGGAGTTTCCATACTGCCACTGTATGACAAAAGAAAAGGAAAAAAAGAATGGGCTGGGTGCAATAAAATGGGTGGTTGACACTGGAAAATCTTAATAATACTTCCTGAAGAACACAGGAAAACACAAGAAAATAATCAGCTAAAGTTAGCTGGTCTTCCTTCTCCTGTTCAGACACTGGTACTCAGCACATCCCTCTGCTTTGGTGATCTCAGTATTTATGATATTCCTAAGCTTTCCTGATATTTGTTCCATAATAAATCATACAGGTTTAATAATTCCTCATTATTTGTGCATTTTGAGCTGTCACATTGTGGAACTGCCTCTGAGAAATGCCAGGTTTCAGCCCAAAAGGAACTCCAGTCTCCAACTTCTGTCCTGCCCCAGGTCTATCCCTGCTGTCCTGGATTCTCCATGAATTACTGTAGGTTAACCATTTCTTTCTACCAATCAAATATTTAATTACTATAAATCAACTATTTAATTACAATAAATCAACCCTTGTCAAAGGACATAAGGGTAAGAGCACAGCTTTCCTAAGGAATTCAGGAGGTCACTCAGACATTGATGATGATGATGTTCATTAGCATAAAACTAATGACTAGGACTAAGTCAATTGTTTTGCAGCACTTTTGAAATAAAGAAAGGAGAAAAAAACCCAAGACTGAATTCCCAGCCTAGTTTAATTTCCTACCCCTCTTCTCAAAAGAGTTCTCTGAAAATCCAAACTGCTGAGGATGGAGTAACTGCTTGCAAACAAATATTGGGAATTATTTGAACAATCTGAGACTCAGCAGCCATCCCTCAAGGCTGCTCTGCCTGGGAGGGACTTGTGCACTATAGGAGTTGAAGGATGGCTTAAATCTGGACAGATTTTTCAGGATCTGGTGTTTTCCTCAGGCCATCTTAAATGATAATTCAGTAAAAATTTTATTTCATTCTGTATAAAAAGTAGAACAAGAGGAGGAAATTCCAGAGAAAGCAAACATGGATAAAAGTACAATATCAACCCTTTGTCACTGTAGATAATTCCATGACCACAGTGATGCTAAGGAATAAACTCCAGTGATGATTTTAAAAGATCTGGGTTAAGATGACACAATTTTGGGCAATTCATTTATGCTGAAGGCAACTCTCACAAATGAAGAGTGGAATTCTGAACTGGAGAGGACTGGAATTCTGAACTCCTCCCAAAGAGGAGTTTTTCAGACATTTCCACCCAAGCAAAAAGAAATCTTGCAAACTTGTTCAAAGTTTGTGAAGTGGCAAAGGATGATCCCAAGTGATGTTGTGGATTTATGGCTGAAAGGTGATGCCAACAATCTGCCTGCTCACATTTTATTTCCTCAAATGTCTGGGGATAAATTTCCGTTGTTTTTACCTTTGCTGTTACAGCCATGTATCAAGTGTAGTCAAAATAATTGGGATAAGGGGGTTGTTTCTCCTCTGAATGTTTTCAAAATGCTTTATTTTATCAGAATACTTAATCATTTTAATTCATATGCTTGAAATGACCGTGTTTATGAGCAGAATTCCATAAAGCATTGTGTACCTTGAGCGTGGGATGTAGGGAAAAGTCAGGAAGGATATTGCTGTTACAATGGGACCCAGGAGGGAGAAAAGAAATGGCCTGAAATTAAAAATATGCTCACTTGAATAATTTTCTAACAAACTACTTATACTGTTAAGTCCTTATCCAATCAATACATCACTGACTTCACTTTAAATGATGACTTTTTTTTTTTCTTATATGTTGTTAAGTCTAATTAAAAGGAATTAGTCACGAGAGTGACAAATTTGAAGCTCACTACAGAATTACTTCATGTGGCATTTATTAGATGTCAAACACGGGAAAAGTTTGAATCAAACTGGCAAATTCAGCAAAAGTTGTGTCTTGGCATCAAAATTCTTTCTAAAAATTAAGTCATTTTTTATTAGGGGGAGTCTTATTTTTTTCTCAAATAACTTCTTTTTCCGTACTTTCTTTTTGTTAGGACCGGAGAACACAGAAATTGTATAATAGTGAGTAATAAAATCCGTCATTCTCGTGAGTAATGCTTTGTAATTAGATGAAATAAAAGTAAAGTAAGTTGAATTGTGTGGAGTGCAGGGCTGGGGGTGGAGTGCTGCACTCAAAGGTTTTTGTATTATTAATGATGCTGAACTTTCAATGCTGGAAGGTTCTGTTGGAATTGACATCAAAAGCTGGTTTATCTCTATATCTCTACTTTGGGCTCCCAATGCTGCCTCAGTGACAGTGAATTTGTCACACAGAAAGAATCATGATGGTCTTTCTTTGCTGCAAGCCACAGGCGTGAAAGTTTTGGGAAGAAAACCCCTGAAAGTCTGACTGGCTTTGCAATCCAGCCCCTCCATGGCTGAGTTGCCCTCTCAAAGGAACTCCACAGGATTATAATTCCAGAATCAGCCTTGCTGCTCCCATTGTGCTCCTTTTGCCACAAAAACTCATGAAAATGGCAGGACCTTTGAATGAAAGATTTTATTTAAAATTTTCTTCAGGTTCACAGAATCACTGATTTTGGAAAAGACCTCCAACATCATCAAGGCCAACCTCCAGCTGAATTTCCACCACATCCACTAAACCACACCACAAAATGCCAGGTCTGCCTGGTTTTTTGAACACTTTCCAGGATGGTGACTCCAACCTTTCCCTGGGCAGCCCATTCCAGTGTTTAGCCCCTCTTTCAGTGGAGAAATTTTTCCAAATATCCAACCTGAGCCTCACCTGGTGCAACTTGAGGCTGTTCCCCCTTTTCCCATCGCTCGTTGCCCAGGAGAAGAGGTTGACACTCACCACACCACAATGTCTTTTCAGGGAATTGTAGAGATGCAGAAGGTCCTTTCTGTCCCTTTTTTTCTCCATGCTGAGCCCTTTTCCCAGCTGCTCCTGGTGCTCCAGACCCTTTCCCAGCTCCATTCCCTTCTCTGGACACTCTCCAGCCCCTCAATGTCCTTCTTATCATGAGAGCCTCAAATTGACCCCAGGTTGGAGGCGCCTCACCACTTCCCATTTCATTCCATGACCTTTAATCAAGTCCAGAGCTGTGTTTCTCAAAGCCAAGAACAACTTTCCTCACATCATGATGGTCCTTTGCTGGATTTATCCAGATCTGGGTGTTTTATCTGCTGTGCCCTCTCCAGCTCTGGAGCAGATGGCTCTGATAGGGCTGTTCCAGAGCTGGGGATTTGGGAAGATGGATATTTCCCAGCCTTGGGCAGGGAGATGGAGGATCTGCCCCAGAACTGGGAGTGCTGGGAGCCACCTGCAGCTGCTCAGTGCAATTAGCATTCTCATTAACCAGCATTTAATGGGCTTGCTAATTGCCAGCTAGTAATGAAGTGTACAGGAGTGTCAGATTTACTGAGCAACTTCTGGGATCTGAGAGCTTCCAGTTTCATGGAAATTTGGATGATTTTTATTTTTTTCCACATTTAAAATATGTCTTTCAAAAGGACCAAAAAATGGTAAATTCTGATTTTCAGCAAACTCTGTCATCTATTTCTGTCTCAGAGATTCCAGGGAATACTCAGTCCACTCTGTCCACTTTTAAACTCCAAGTGAATATAATTATTTCCACTTCTTGGAAATACTGTCTTATTTCAAGGCTAAATTCAACTAAATTCAATTTCCAACACTTTGATTCATGCAACTTCCTCTTGCATACCTCAAAATTATAAAGTTTTCCCTCCTTGCTATCTCAGATATTATGTTAAGCGCTGAAAAACTTCACAAGAAAACTGCTCCTTATCCACTTGAATGAACTGATGTGATTGTGCACCTTAGTACAGGATCATGGAATCATGGAGATTTTTGGGTTGGAAGGGTCCTTATATCATTGAGTTCCAACCCCCTGCCATGGGCAGGGACACCTTCCACTATCCCAGGTTGCTCCAAGCCCTGTTTAATCTGGCTTTGGACACTTCCAGGGATGGGCCAGCCACAGCTTCTCTGGGAAACCTTTGCCAGGGCCTCACCACCTCAGAGTAAGGAATTTCTTCCCCAAATCCCATCTAAAACTACTCTCTTTCAACCCATTTTCCCTTGTGATAAAAATATTGAACAATATTTGCTCAGAATCTTCTCTTTAAGGTGGTTGCAACGAAGATAAAAATCACTGCAAATCCTTCCCTCCCCATTAAAATTAGAATTTGCTCGACTGAGATGGGTTTTAATTGATGTAAGATGTGTCTTTTTGTACCTGTATTTGGCAGCAGCTTCAATCCTGAAAGCACCTGGTTATAATCCAGTGGAACCAAAGTAGGTTTGATCATCATGACTTTCTTTATCACCCAGACATGAAATCTCCTTGAACAGATAACAGACTTCTTTGACAAGCCCTACTTTCCAAGGAACAAAGTCATCTGGCGCTGGAGAGATATTTTTAACTTTGAATTTTCTATTTTGGAGACCTTCTGAGCTAACAGGGATTTTGCTTGTTGAGGATCAGACTTTACAGCCCAGCATTTACCACATGGAATCACAGAATATACTGTGTTGGAAGGAGCCCTCAAGGACTTGATGAAATGTCCACAGGCCCTCATTCCTTTGGAAGGTCTCCAGTTTCTGAAAATGTGTTGAGAGGAATTAAATCCCAAAACAGCTTCTAAAACTCTTTAAATTTTTCTAAGGAGTTGGAAAATCAACTTTCATGATGCTGAAATTCTCCAATATTTCATTGCAACACCTGTGGCCTCAGTTGGCAAAAATTTAAGTGTATTAACCTGGTCTAGGAACGGTCCTTGCCCATAGCAGAGAGTTGGAATGAGATGATCTTGAACAACTCAAACCCTTCCATGTTTCTATAAATGTTTATAGGTTAAACTTATTGGATATTTACTGCCATAATGGCATTCACTAATCCAGGTGCACTGGGAATATTGCAACACTCAGCCAATGGATTTTCACTACAAACCTGGGATTCACAAATGATGGGAGAATTTTTGTGCCTCCATGTGTTACAGCCCTTCTCCTTCTACATAAAAGAATTTACAGCTTCATTTTGTCAGCCCAAATGTGTTTAGGCAGTGTTCTCAAACAGTGGCTCCCCCATCATGCCCAATAAAATTTAAAGCATAAAAATACATCGTTATTTCTGTGATATGCTCTCTGCAGCCAGAACACCACAATGTTCTCTGAAAATTCAGGAGAAAAGGGTTATTTTCTGCTTCCTTGTCCTCACCATCCACAAGGCAAGAGTGAAGGTCGACTGCTGTGCCACTTCCAGCCCCATTTCATCTCCATGTGCAGAGAGAGATGCAATTTTCTTACCGGCACAGCAAAGTGCTGAATTCCTTAATCTGTTTGTCCTTTCTGCAGCAGCACCTCCGCTCGGTAAATAATCCGGAGATGGGAGCAATCAGAGTAGTGAGGCAAAGCAAAGTTATTATGAACTTGTTGAAATGTATGAGGGATGTAAAATGTGAGGCGGAGAGGAAAAGAGAAAAAAAGAACGTCCCAGGGGCACATTTCATTGCTCAGGAGGCATCAGGTTGAATAAGTTACAAATAAGCTGTCATCTTAAAAGGTGCCAGACACTGACGCAAGCGGAAAGTTAAAACAGCAGCTCTCTGAGTATTGCAGGCAGCAGCTTTTGGTGTTTTAGTGCAGTCCTCAAAATTGAATTGTGCATTGGGCATGGTGCATTGACAGTGATTTTGCTGCTAGACAGCTCGTATTTTTCTTTTCTTTGGGTTTTTTTAGCTCTGGATGGTCTCCGTTCTGACTATACTGAGGATATTGGCCAGAATAAATGTCCAGAATGCTGTTGCTGGTAGGTTTGTGGCCTAGGAAGGTCAGCTTAACTTGTGGTGACCATCCCACTGTTTGCACACAAGAAAATGTGGATTTATTCCAAGCTTTGAAAAGATTGAATGGAGCCTAAATCTGAGAGCTTAAATTTATGAAGATGCTTGTCTCTTCTGTCTTGTTTACGTGGCTTTCCTAATTCCTGGAAAGCCACTCCTACAGGTTGCAGGAGTATCTGTGGCTCCATCCCTGGAAGTGTCCAAGGGATTGGATGTGGCTTTGAGCAGCCTGGGATAGTGGAAAATGTCCCTGTCCATGGCAGGGGTTGGAACTGGATGATCTTTCAGGTCTTTTCCAAACCAAACCATTCTCTGAATCTTTTATTCTCTGATTCTAGCTTGAACCCTGTTTTAATATCTTTCCCTACACAGCCATTTTTCCAAATTTCCAGTCTTCACCAAAAGTTCCTCCTAAGTTTGCTGGCAAATACAGACAGAGACATAAATCAGATTTCATCTAAAGATTTTAAATGCTGTCCTCTCAGCTCCCTTCAGGATTTGGCCAAGGGGTGAACTTTTTTCTTGGCTCTCTCGGGAACACAGAGCTCAGTGTGCTCCAATCCCTTATGCTCTAATCCTTAACACCAGAGAGTTTGTCTGTGCAAGAGAACCCTTGCTCAAGTTTGGAACAAGTTTTGCAACCTGAATTTGGATGTAGAGGGACTGTGGCATTCATGGAACCAAGGTTCTCTTCACTGAATGAGAATTACTGAACCCCGGAATGGGAAAAATGGAAGAGATGGGTTTTTTTCCAGATCTATAATGTGTGACCAGAAGGTTGAGGGACCCCATCTGGAACAGTCTCCCTCTCTGAGGATCCTGACATAAGAAGGATATGGAGCTGCTGGAGTGAGTCCAGAGGAAGCCACGGAGATGCCCCTCTGCTCTGAAGCCAGGCTGGGAGAGGTGGGAATGTCCAGCCTGGAGAAGAGAAGGTTCCAGGGAGACCTCAGAGCCCCTTCCAGTGCCTAAAAGGGCTCCAGGAGAGCTGGAGAGGGACTTGGGACAAGGGATAGAGGGACAGGACAAGGGGAACGGTCTTAAATTGACAGAAGGTGGGGCTAGATGGGATATTGGGAAAAAATTCTTGGCTGTGAGGGTGGTGAGGCACTGGCACAGGTTTCTCAGAGAAGCTGTGGCTGCTCCATCCCTGGAACTGTCCAAGGCCAGATTGGACAGGACTTGGAGCAACCTGGGATAGTGGAAGGTGTCCCTGCCCATGGCAAGGAGTTGAAATTCTATGGTCCTACAGGCCCCTTCCAGTCCAAACAATTCCATGATTCTGTGACTGTGGAAGGTACCACAAGAAACCGCAAGAGTTCTCTCCAGAAGTTGTGAAGAAATTTCCTAATGCTGAGATGAGTCAAACAGTGATGTAGATTTCCCAGGAATTTCAGCTTCTTTGAATAGAAGTTTTAAAATAATCTTAGACTGATTTTTCCAGGAATGAGGAAAGCCATGTAAACAAGACAGAAGGGACAAGTACCTCCATAAATTTAGGCCCTCGCATTTAGGCTCCATTCAGACGTGAATTGCTTTGGAAAATAGAGTCACATCTCACTTGTTATTTATTAAGGCTGAACTAAGAGACCAGATCAGTATCAAATAAAACCCTCAAGGTGAAGTTAAATGTTCCTGGCACCACTGAGTACAAAAAGATTATTTTTCCATTGTTTCGTAGCTCACAAATTGATTTCCTGACCTGCAGCACAGAGCAGAAGTTTCCCTTTTTGGCTATAAAATCCTCTTACCCAAGTTAGGGAAAGGAAAGAAAAAAAATATTCTTCACCCCAAACTCTGCTCTCAGGCTCATGAAGACCAATCTGGACAGCCCTCAGGAATCTGCTTTCCATTTCTGCAGTGGGTACCTATTCTTAGCTACTTTCACATGGGTTTTTATATGAAAACAGCACCTTTCTCATCCCCTCAGCCGAGACTCTGACATTCCCCACTTTCCCTGTGAGCCATGGATGTGTTTTCCCCCTGGTGTGGTGCAGGGATGGCTCGTGCTCTACATAGCAGGGAGGCAGAAATAGAGGTCTGCACACGCCTTTAAATCCCCTTTTAGAAGGCAGAAAATCCCAGTTCCTCCAGCACTTCCAAGTCCACTCCATAAATCTCAAGTGGGAATTTTGTCTCGGCAGGGCACAACTTTGGAAATTATGCACATATTTAGGAACTTTGCTGGAAAAGTGGGGCAACCCAGTGTTATTTTAAAATTATGTCTTCGTAACTTGTTGACTTGCTATGATATTTTTCTGCGGCTTTAACACTGGCTGACCAATTTATAAAGGATTGTGTGTGGAATACTGAAATGAATTTCTAACCACTCTGAATATTGATGTTCCACGGAGAAATAGGCTTCCAAATACT
Organism: Melozone crissalis; assembly: GCF_028551555.1. Classification (NCBI taxonomy): domain Eukaryota; kingdom Metazoa; phylum Chordata; class Aves; order Passeriformes; family Passerellidae; genus Melozone; species Melozone crissalis. The sequence goes on from NW_026535780.1 coordinate 1,063,893, forward strand.
TTCTGGAAGTGGGAAACTTTATCAGGGCATTTATAAAAGTATCATGAAGTCCCTTCAGAGCCTGCATCTTTATTTCTGATAAACACATTTTCCAACCCAGAAATGACCCCCCTTTAATAGGGGACCTTGTGGAAAATGGATTTATTATTTTCCTTGTGGTCTGCAGCAGAAAGAAAGCCCAGTAGCCTATTTTGCATAAAGTCTGATCAAACATTGTTTTCCTCTGGTAGACTGGAAAGTTGATAATGCTTTCACTAGAAGGGAATGTTTCACTTCAGTGCCCAGATTTTGATTTATGTTCAAAAGTACTTCTGATGGAAAAAATGTCATTTCCAATCAGAAAATCAAAATATTTTTTAAATGAGAGGCTGCATCTCCTACACATTTTCTGCTTCCTGCTGTTTTTTGTTTGTCTGTCTGAGAACGACTAATTTGTGAAAATAAGACAAACTCTGGAATAATTTTGAATTTACAAAACAGGCATTTTTCATCTGTTTTTAACATGAGAATTTAGGTTTAATGGAAACTTCTAGTGGCAAGAGTGACTCAGGGCTAACCAAATGTTCCTCAGAGCTGTGACCTCACATTAATGTGTCTGGCACATAATGTTGGGAATTTCAGAGCTACTATAGCATCAATTTAAAAACCCATAACACTCTTAATTACCATTTAAATATGACTTAATTAAATTTCTTACCATGTTAAATTGTAATGAGAGATGAAAATCTTCAATCAAAGCTCTGTTTTTAGTAAATTCCAGAAGGTCTCTGATTTCTACACAAGAACTCCAATTGAATGTGGCCTTCTCTCCCTGTGTCAAATGAGATGAAGCCACAAAAAAGGGGCATTTGGAGTTGCTTCTAAATGCAAATTATCCCCAATTCCAGCTTTAATAATGATCCTGTCATCCAAATTAGTGGCTGATTGAATTAAACAGAATGGACTCAAATCTACCACCCCTTTCCCAAACCAGCCCTCCAAAAAAACAGCCTTCAAGTTGGCTTTGAAATCCTTGGAATTCTTCCTTTTTAAACCCCTGGAATGTGCCCCTTAGAGAAATAATTGCTATTTTCTGGCTTTTTCTTCTATTTCTGGTAATTGCTGTTTTGTTTGTACTGTGTCCTCTGGATGAAGGGACTTCTCCAGAGACAGGAACATTTCTCCATGATTTTGGTGTCATGAGATGTGCCTGGAATTTTCCAGGTGTGTTTATAGGGAAGGAAGGCAGTTATTTATCATAGAATAGAATCATGGAATGGTTTGGGTTGGAAGGCACCTTCAAGGCCATCTCATTCCAACCAGGTTGCTCCAAGCCCCATCCAAATCGGCCTTGGATGCTTCCAGGGAAAAGGGAAGTCACAGGTTCACTGGGCAACCTGTGCCAGAGCCTCACCACCCTCTGCGTACAGAAATTCCACCTAAAATCTGATTTAAATGTCTCCTCTCCCAGTTTGCGGGCACCTGCCTGGATGGAACTTGGCCTCCTGAGATAGTGAGGTGAAGATGTCTTTCTGTTATTTCTAGAAGAATTTGGAGTTGGACACCCAAACCATTATCAAGAATTTATCCATTGTGCATGGGCTAAGGCATGCCACATCTCCTTGTGCCTGAGGATTCCCACCAACTCCATATTTGGGTGGTCCTTGGGATGGGACAGGGAGCTCCATAAGGGAGGAAAAATCAACTAGGAGAAGTCAGGACCTGGGTTGGGTAGACAGATGGGAAAGATCTAGGAACAAAAGCAGAAGTGTGATTCAAGGTGCCATCAACAAAGATATTTTATTATTCTTCTTATTATTTTATTATTTATTAATTTTATATTTATACATTTTCTTGATTTTTATTAATAATATCATTTTTATTATAATTGTTTTTATTGTTGTTGTTGTTTCTATTAGTTATATTATGATCTATAAATTCAGAAAGTTTCTTATTCAGTAATGAACCTATTTTCAGGAATTTTATTATCTATTATTTTGTTTTAGAGCTGTGTTTCCCACACAGTGTCTGAGCTGGACTGTGGCAGATAAGAGAAATTATGATGTTCATGGGCAAAGGATCACATAAGGAATTTCACATCCTTAATTTTAAAGCCAAGCTATCAAACCCATCAGAATGATGGGACATTGCACACTCTAAAAGTATCATAAAGTCCTTTCATATCCTGCATCTTCATTTCTGATAAACTGATTTTCCAGGATTTTTAAGCACTTTGGACCTGTGGGGGTTTGTCACATCCATCTGGAATTCTTAGGCCAGGCAGGGTTTAACCCACCTCAGTTTATAGCAACCAAAAAATGTTAACAGCAGAAATGTCTGGTCCTGTGAAAGAAATGGAGAGTGGAGGCACTTTTCTTTCTCTAGGGAGGACCTTGACTTGGCTGCTTTCTTGGCAATCTAATGCAATTCAGGATGGACTATGTGGAGGAACTTGGTTTGGGATCCACCTCGTCTCATTTCAGAGAACTCCAGCCCAGCTGGTCACATTCAGATCCCCTTACAACAAAATCATGGAACGGTTTGGGTTGGAAATGAACTTTAAATGAACTTTTGGTCTTCTAGTCCAACCTCCTGCAATGAGCAGGGACCTCTTCAACCAGATCATGTTGCTCAGAGCCCCATCCAACCTGACGTTGAATGTTTCCTGGGATAGAAATTTCTCTGGATAACCTCATCTGGTCTTTAACCACTCCCACCACAAAATATTTCCTTCTTAAAGCCAGTCTGAATCTCGCCTCTTTCAGTTTAAAACCATCACCCCTTGTCCTGTCCCTACACACCTTACAAAAAACTCTGTTTCCATATTTCTTATAGACTCCCTTTAAGTATTGAAATGCTTTAATAAGTTTTTTCCTGGATCCTTCCATTTTCCATGCTAAATAACCCAAACTCTCTCATTTTTTCCTCACAGGAGCAATGCTCCATCCCTCTGAAGGAATCAGATGAGTGAAACTTTTAGGATTCCTCCAGCATTAGAACTTTTTCCAATGCACATATGGGAAAGGTTCAGGCTGTTTGCATGCTGGGAATCACAGGATCTATCAGGTTGGAAAAGACCTTGAAGATCCTGGAGCCCAACCTTTGACTGATCCTCACCCTGTCACCCAGCACATGGTGCCACATCCAGGATTTTCTTGAACACCTCCTGAGATTGTGACTCCTCCACATCCTGACCCTGCAATGTTCTTGCCCCAGAACGAGCTGGGAAAAAAAAAAACCCAAAAAACCATTTAGGTGTGAGCTGCTCACCTTGCTCTAAATTCTCACCCAACTCTGTGTTTTACAGGCTCAACTCTTCTTTCTTGTCCTGAAATCCTGGGTGCCATCAGGCAGTGGCAGCGGCGGTGTCTGCCAGACTTGCTGGGGCTGCAGAGGGACACACTTGTCACTCGCCCAGCAGGAAGGTGGCCCTCAAAAAACAAAGCTTTTTGCCATGACCTACAATTGCCAACACCCACCCACCCCACGTGTGGGCTGTGTCTCCTCCTGGGGGAAGCCCAGGAGCTGTGTGGGGGTTTTATCCCAGTTTGTTTTCACGCTGTCAGCGAGAGAAGGAGACATCCTGGTGTGTCCTGCGTGACAGAATCCTGCCAGCAACAGAGACTCCCACTGCTGCTGGGGAAAATATAATTTATTGGCAAGGCTGGCCACAGTTTTACAGATATTTGTGCTGTTTCGTGGAAAGAATAATTTTATTTTAAGAATGTATATCTGCCTCTAAGCCTGGGTATCTATAGCCCTCTCTACATACAATACTTGGCTGGCATTTCTCAAAGTCAGCCATTTAATTAACAGAAGTTTGGGCTTTTTTAAATCCCTATCTGTTATCAGTTACCAGCTTTCCATCTTAGGGACTAAAGATGAAACTCCAGGTCCCTTCTCAGAGGTTTAATCATCAGGAGATTGGATTCCACATCCTTGGACGTGCTCAAAGCCAGGCTGGATAGGGTTTGGAGCAAGCTGGTTTGGTGGAAGGTGTCTCTACCCTTTGACATGGGGTTGGAATGAGAGGATCTTTCAGGTCCTTTCCCATCCAAACAATTCTGAGCCCTTTGCTGTTATTTTTGTGTTGCTGGAACCAAGTGAAGGGGGAGAGTGGACTCTCACAGCCCACATGACCCAGAAGGAAAAGACAATATCAGAATTCACAAAATCCTCCCTCCCTCTCTCCATAAATACTTGGCTGGCATTTCTCAAAGTCAGCCATTTAATTAACAGAAGTTTGGGCTTTTTTTAATCCCTATCTGTTATCAGTTACCAGCCTGTACCCTTCCATCTTAGGGACTAAAGATGAAACTCCAGGTCCCTTCTCAGAGGTTTAATCATCAGGAGATTGGATTCCACATCCCTGGAAGTGCTCAAGGCCAGGCTGGATAGGGTTTGGAGCAAGCTGGTTTGGTGGAAGGTGTCCCTGCCCTTGGAAAGGGGGTTGGAATGAGAGGATCTTTCAGGTCCTTTCCCATCCAAACAATTCTGAGCCCTTTGCTGTTATTTTTGTGTTGCTGGAACCAAGTGAAGGGGGAGAGTGGATTCTCACTGCCCACGTGACCCAGAAAGAAAGGACAATATCAGAATTCACAAAATTCTCCCAACCTGTAGTGGGTGATAGCCAGAGCTCCAAAAACAACACCATGGTCAGAGTGTGGCTTGGACCCCCCCAAAAAAATGGTTCAGGTTTCACTTTTAGGCTTCACCATCCATGGGAGATGCCAACAGCTGCTGTCCACATTCCCTGTCCTAATAGACACAACAACCCCCTGCCACCCACTTCTGCTTGCATTAGGAAGGTGGGAAAATTATGGCCTTTCTGCATCCTGGAGAGATTCTGGGAAAAAAAAAAAAGAAAGGTTGGTTAAAAATAGCCAGGCTGTGGATTTACAGGCAGAACTCTGCAATTAGTCGGGGTCTGTTACTCAAGGCTGTGAGAACAGAGTGAAATGCAGCAGATGGGGGAAGACTCAGCAAACACAGAGTTTGTTGTCTTCAAAACTTTCCAAAAACATATTTTTTTTTCCATTTTTTTCCCCTTTTCCCTCTGGCTGTTGCTTGATGATCATAGTTATATGTTTGGAATAAATCTAACGCCTGGTAAATGCACAGTTTATCAGCTGTTGGGAGTTTTTAGAGGTGGTTTATCTTCCCTCTCCCTTGTCAACCATCAGGAGAAGCTTTATTTGGATTATCACTGAACTTCACCCTTAATTTGGGGCAAAAAATGCTAAAGGAGGGTAAATTAGATTGGGTTAAATATTAGGGAGGCCCTGGTATGGAATTCCCAGAGAAGCTGTGGCTGCCCCATCCCTGGAAGTGTTCCAGGCCAGGCTGGATGGAGCTTGGAGCAACCTGGGACAGTGGAAGGCCTCTGCCCATGCCAGAGGAGTTGGAACTGGATGATCTTCCAGATCCCTTCCAAACTAAACCATTTGATGATTATCCAATTACATTAAAGTCCTTTACTAAGAGAAATATAGGGTTTGGTGCTGAAATAATTTAAAAATTCACTGAAGGTCAAACATTTTTTCCCTCCACAATTTCCCATATATTAACTAAAAAAGAAGCCCTTTGCTTCATAACTTTGTATTTAGATTTGTCTTCCTTTAAGCGGGAACCCTCAGTTCAATAATTTTCCATTTTTTAGGGAAGGGCTGAAGCTTTGAAATTCTAAGAAATACAGAACCCCACCCTTTTCCATCAGCTCTAGGACATTTCAATGGGAGTAGCTCTCAGCCAGAGACAGAGGGATTAAAGAAAGCATAAAACAATCCAGGCAGCAATTGTGATGGACAAACATTATTCACAGATTTAATTATTCCATATTTAATTATTCCCGTTTGCATAATCATCCTCAGGGACACAGGTCTGTGGCTAAATCCCTGGAATCTCCCCCTCACACAGCTCTTGTGCTGTTCATTGATCCTGAAGGAAATTTTTTCACAGGGAAAAGCTGTTGATGTGGCAGGAGGAGGTCTGACCACCCTCCCAAAAAACTCAGCTCCGATTTTCACCCATCCCCAAAAAAGATTCGGCACCACAGAATTCCCAGAGCAAGGAGACCGATGGAGGCTTCACCCCAAATTTCACCCCTCCTAAACCATGCTGGGATAAAATACCCTTTAAATGTCAGATGAGCAGGAGCTTTACCTGGACAAAGATTATTCACAGATTTAATTATTCCTCTTTGCATAATCGTTCTCAGGGACACAGGTCTGTGGCTAAATCCCTGGAATCACACAGCTCTTGCGTTGTTCATTGATCCTGAAGGAAATTTTTTCACAGGGAAAAGCTGTTGATGTGGCAGGAGGAGGTCTGACCACCCTCCCAAAAAACTCAGCTCCGATTTTCACCAAAATCCCCAAAAAAGATTCGGCACCACAGAATTCCCAGAGCAAGGAGACCGATGGAGGCTTCACCCCTCCAAAACCATGCTGGGATGAAATACCTTTTAAATGTCAGATGAGCAGGAGCTGGCAGGTGGCTTTACCTCCCTCCCTGGGGACATTTGTGACTCGGCAGGGTCTCCTGACTCACAGGCAGTGCCCGGGGGGCTGCATCAGCCCCCTCCGCGGCGGGGGCAGGCAGGTGGGCCAGGCAGAGCCCCAGCCCCACGGGGAGAGAGATGCTTTTAGCTCTGACTCATCCCTGGGCTGCCTTTGGAGGGAGGGAGAGGCAGCAGCTCCGCAGAGTGGGAGTTGCTCTGCTATTTTCTGTTTACCGGCTCTGCTGGCTGTCATTTCCCACCTGGGGACAACGGGTTTGAAAGCCCAGAGTGCAGCATTTTGTGTCTGGAACATTATGGTTTTTACTCCTCTCACGATGGAGGGTGAAAGTTTGGTGCTAGAGGGAGAAGCTAGAAAATGGAGAAGGGGAAGGAAAATCTCATTTTAGGCAGGGAGGGGATATCACTGTTATTTTACAACCAGACTATCCAGAGGGTTTATTGACACCTGTTAACTTGAGAAATATGTGGGGAAGGGGAAAAAATGAGCCTTCCCTACCCCCAAATCCTGGCTGGATTTTCGATCAATGTCATTCCTGCCACACAGGGCCCAGATAAGCTACCAAAAGTCCCTTTAGGTCAATATTTATGTGCCTCAGAGCTGTCAATCTTCCCATCAAACTTGGTGTCACTCAGGTCCATTTCCCACTGGATGCATTATCTGTGGAGAATCAATTGCACAGCTTGGGGCTGGATTATTGATGCCATTATCTTGTTTATGGCTTGTGGATGTTTCTGGATTTAAAGCAGTGCCCTTCTAACACCCAAGTCAAAGAAAAGTCCAATTATTCCTCTATTTCAGATGTCAAAATGGAGATGGATCCACTCAGGGTTTTTGCCCCACCAAGCTTGTGTTGTTTGTAGGGCTTGATCCTGTTCTGTGCTCTCTGGGAATGGCATAAAATGGTTTTGCTTGGAAGGGACCTTAATGATTAACCTGTTTTAACTCTCCTGCCATGGGCAGGGACACCTTCCACTATCCCAGGTTGCTCCAATCCCTGTCCAACCTGGCCTTGAACACTTCCAGGGATGGGGCAGCCACAACAGCAGCCTGTGCCAGGGTCTCCCCCTCCTCATAGGGAAGAATTTCTTTGTAATACCCCATCTAAATCTACCTTCTCTCATCTTAAAGCTGTCCCCCCAACCTTGTCCTGTCAATTTTTGCCATTGCAAAAAGCCCCTTTCTAGCTTTCCTGTATCCCCTTTTAAGGACTAGAAGGCCACAGTAGAGTCTCCAGGATACCTGGTGAGAAAATTCTGAAAGGTCTTCTCAGACAGGCTGAGGACTTAACCTCATCTCCTATCTAACTCCAAGAGCAAAGTCCAATTTATATCCTCACATGTCTCCAGCAGCAAACATTTATAGGAGTAGGTTGGCTTAGCCAGGAGAGATTTTCAGGCCTGGATCCCAAATGGAGACCTCCCAACAGCCTGGTGTGACCTGCCTGACTTCCAAACAGATTTGGAGGCTCACGATTCCCCTTTCCCAACAAGTCCTATGGAGAACCTCCAGCTGGCACTTACAGTCTCAGATCTTGGCAGGGAATGTCTGTCTACCCAGGAAAGCTCATTGTGCATGGCTGGAGCTGCCAAATTCACAGCTGGAGAAGCCAAATTCACAATTCATGCGTAGCCATAGTGCAGTAGTGGAATTTTGGAGGAGAAACCGAGGGAAGCTGCAGCACAAACCCTATATCTGAAAGGGTTGAGTACCTGGAGGAGTTCCCCGAGGTTGGAAAATAAATTCCCAGTGAATTTCTGCACACCAGGATTGGATCAGAACAGTGATTTCCATGAAAACACAGAACCTCCCATCCTCCACACATTTCACTGCCATAATACTTTTCCATCTCTCACACCCAAGTTTTTCTCCCTGTTAGAGATTACCTGTTTTTTTACAGACAAATAATGAAGTTGAATCATTCACCTAAACTTAAGACTGTGTAAAGATTTGGATCCCATTCTTGAAGCAGCCACATCTAATGGGAGAAGAGATTCTTGAGTGCTGCATCCAGCTCTGGGTTCCAGCACAGGAAGGATGTGGAGCTGCTGGAGCAAGTCCAGAGGAGGCACCAGGATGATCAGAGGGATGGAGCAACTCGTCTGAGAGGGAAGACTGGGGGGATTGTGATTGTTTGGCCTGGAAAAAAAGGCTTAGGGTGATTAATTGTGGCCTTCCAGTACCTGAAGAAGCTGCCAAGGCTTCCAGCTGAGAGTAGGTTTGGATTGGATATTAGGAAGAAATTCTTCCCTGTAAGGGTGGAGAGGCCCTGGCACAGATTGCCCAGAGAAGCTGTGGCTGCTCCATCCCTGAAAGTGTCCAAGGCCAGGTTGGATGGGGTTTGGATCAACCTGGGATAGTGGAAGGTGTTTCTGCCCATGGCAGGGGGGTAGGAATAAGGTCCTTTCCAACCCAAACCATTCCATGTTTGTTTCCAATGTTTGATGCTTCTTGCATTGGAAAGAAGCATGTGGATGAACTGATGACCTTCAACTACAGGAGGTTGCTCTGGAGGGAGTTAAAGATGCTCCAGATTTTTCCTCCATCTCCACATGCTCTGGAGCCTTGCAGGATCCTGGTGTAAACTTGGAAAAACTTTGTGGTTTCTCTGCTTTCCTTCTGAGCTGAGGGAAACCAGGGGGTGCCACCTCTTGTAGGTGTCCATTGCCTACATTCCCAGATTTATCCTCACTCTGCACACAGATTTTGGAGTGCTTTGGATGGGGACCCTCTCCAGGTTCCCTCTGAAATCCCTGGCACAAGGAATGCTTGGGAATGCTCAAGAAATGGAGCTGGATTCCCAAGAGGCAGCACAACCAAAAACCACACTCCTTGTTCTTTGCAGTTTTGGGGACTTTGATTATAAGTCAAGTTGTTAAACAACAACATTCAGAACATTTAGATGAGAAATTTTCTCTTACTTTTTTGATCTAAAATAATTTACATTTAAGCACGAATTTACCCACCAATCATTTCTAAATGGATTTCTTTTTAAGACAATTTAAGACAGGGAAAATTAGGTGTTATTGGATGCATACGGGGGAGCACAAGCCTTATTTATTGGAGAGGCAGCAATGAACTGCATATGTTACATAATTATATAGAAGATAGCAGAATTGCAGTGTTCCGAAACAAAAAAGTGCCAGCATTTGGAAAGAAGAGGGATGATTTGAGGTAATTTATGTAGTTTAGAGTGATTTAAGTGTAGTTAAACAATTGCACATTTTGGTGCAATGTCTGACATAATAGTCCAGGAGACCTGAAAGGTTTTCAAGTCTGTTTTCCATGTCAGCTTCCCAGCTGATGCTCCACAGAGAAAATTCTTATTTATGGGGAGAGGCTGCTCCTGGCCTGGTTTTCCTGAGATTTGTTCTCTCTTGCTTTGTTGTGTGCTCAGTCACACCATTCCAACACTGGAATGTGCTGCCCAGAGAAGCTGTGGCTGCCCCATCCCTGGAAATGTCCAAGGCCAGGTTGGATGGGGTTTGGATCAACCTGGGACAGTGCCCCTGACAGGGAGTGAAATGATGGGATCTTAAATGTCCCTTCCAACCCAAACCATTCCAGGGTTCTTCTTGAAGGAGTGTTTATTTGGATCTCTAGTTTGTTAGAGTGACCCCAAGAAAAGTTGGAAAGTCTCTTTTCCCAGCCTGGCACTTGAAGAAGGAGTCAGGGCTCTTTGTTTCTTGGTCTCAAGGTTGTTTATTGTATCTTATCTATAAAATTCTTTCTCCTGTCCTGCCGAGGTCCGCTCAGCAAGACAGTCAGAAGTACTCTGCCTGCCCCCGGGGTGGTGTTATGTCTTTATACTAAAAACCACGTGTACAATATTTACAATTACTTTCCAATACCTATCACCTATGTTAGACAGTAGGCTTCTACTCTAAACCAATCTAAAAGTGTCAACATCACAGCAGAAGATGGAGGCCAAGAAGAAGGAGAAAGGCTGGACACGCCTAGATCTTTCCATCTTGCCCTCCTGAATCTTTATTCTAAAAACCCCAAAGTCTGCTTTTGTTTATCTACTTGTGATAAATTCACTATCATTCTACTTGATTTGTCATGGCTTGCAGACCTTCATCTAAGTTGGTAATTTGCTCCATGGGTTATAATCAAAACCACAGGCATCTTGGGCTCTGTGCCAGGGTCTCTGAGATGCCTGGCAGAGATCTTGGCTGCTCAGGACAGCCAGAGGGATGTCCTGGGTCCTGACAAGCGTTAGGCAAACTGGTTTGAATGGTGAAAGTTTGAACTATCATCATGTTCCAAAAGATTTTGGGAAAACCTGAGCTCCAGCAGAGCTGAAGTAGCTCAGCTGGGAGAGTGTTAGACTGAAGATCTAAAGGTCCCTGGTTCAATCCCGGGCTTCAGCAGGTTTTTCCTGCACTTTTGAGTGCCCAGGCCTGGGCACTGCGCTGCAGGAGAGGCCTGGACATCCAGGACAGAGCCCAGCCCAGGGCCAGCAGCACTGGGAGCCACTGGAGGGGACAGGAGCATCTCAGCTGTGGGGAAAGGAGGAGAAACTGGGCCCCGTGGCCTTGAGAGAGTGTGGAGCTCCCCTTCTCTGACATATTCCCATCTGGAGATGGTCCTGGGCAAGGGGCTGCTGTAGGTCCTGCTTGAGCAGGACTTTGGAGCAGGGACCTCATGGAGGAATTTTGGGAATATTTTGGATCAGGACTTCCACAATTTGGGAATTCTGGGTCTGGGGAATTTTTGGGAATATTTTGGATGGGGAATTCTGGGATTTGGGGAATTTTGGGATTCAGAAATTCCAGGAATTGGGAATTTTGGGGAATATTTGGGATCAGGAATTCCAGAATTTGGGAATTCCAGGATTTTGGAATTTTGGAGAATAGTTGGGATGGGAAATTCTGGGATATGAAAATTCCAGGAATATTTGGGAATTTTGGGATTGGAAAATTTTGGGATTTGGGAATTCCCGTGAATCTTTGGGATCCAGATTTCTGGGATTTGGGAATTCTGGGATTTGGGAATTCTGGGATTTGGGAATATTTGGACCTCAACCAGTCTGAGCCTGTGAAAGAGGGACAGGGTTTTACAATTCAAGTATTTTACCAAAAATTGTGATATAAAGGGATTTTTGTTCCTTCCACTGCCTGTTCCCAGTCCTGTGGCGTGGACTGCTGTAAATTGGGGGTAATGTTGAGCCACTCATGTGGGGGGGGTGCTTAGTCTGGAGTGAGTCCAGAAGAAACCACAAAGATTATTAGAGAGATAGAGCTCCTCTCTTATGAGGAAAGCTGGGTTCGTTCAGCCTGGAGGAGAGAAGGCTCCAGGGGGACCTCGGAGCCCCTTCCAGTTCCTAAAGGGGCTCCAGGAGAGCTGGAGAGGGACTTTGGGAAAAGGGATGGAGGGACAGGACAAGAGGCAATGGCACCAAACTGACAGAGGGCAGCATTAGATGGGATATTAGGAAGAAATTCTGCCCTGTGAGGGTGGTGAGGCCCTGGCAAGGTTGCCCAGAGAAGCTGTGGCTGCCCCTGGATCCCTGGAAGTGTCCAAGGCCGGGTTGGACAGAGCTGGGAGCAGCCTGGGATGGTGGAAGGTGTCCCTGCCCCATGGTGGGAGTGTTGAAACTCAATGATCTTGAAGGCCCCTTCCAACCCAAGCCATTCCATGATTTTATGATCCTTTGAGGACAATCACTGGTGCCCAACCACCTTTGCCAGGCACCTTTCCAGGTTTTGAGCAGCACCAGTCACAGCTGCAGAGTCATCATTGCCAGCAGAACCCAGCTCTTTGCTGGAATTAATGATTTGAGTCTGCTTAATTAAAGGTTTCTCCCCTTTGCCCTAAATGTTAATCCATTCTCCTGCCATGGAATTGCACAGGGGCTCTGTGAGCTCATTTCTTGGTATTTTGTGTCAGTGAGGCACTGAAAGAGGGACTGAAGCCTCCTCCCTTCAGTGTTGCCCTCTCCCCAGAAAAGCAGAAAGAATGCTTTCATATCATATTACATAATTTTCTTCTTCTGAGCCCTTGCAAACACCTTTATTGCAGAAAAAAAAAAAAGAATTAAAGAAATAGCTTTTGAAATTCAGAGAAAAGGAAAAAGAGAAAGCCTAGCTGAGACAGCTTAAAACTCATGATTCATCAAGGGTAGAGCTGAGATGAGACCTGAGAAAGACCTGCTCTACCCCCTGTAACACATTTCTGAAAAATAAAGGTGGCAGGGATGCGGTGGTGAGTGACACAGCCACGGAAAAATAGGTGTGAGTGCTGGGCAGACAACACAGTCAGGGAATACAGCAATCCCTGGAGACCAGGAGAGGCTTGGCAGCTCATTCCTGCCCACTCTCATGGTTATCCATGATTTGGAGTGGCTGCAGGGGGCTGCCAGGTGGGAACTTGTGAGACATTTGAGGTATTATCCCTTCTTTTGCAGAGCCACAGTGTGGATCCAGATGGATCTGAGTGTGGGTGCTGCAATGCAGAGAACTTGTCTTGCCCTTCATTTGCAAAATCTGCAGCTAGAAAAACCCCCAGAGTCCTGGTCCCTCCTGTGGCAGCCCCTTATTCCATCTCATTTCCTGCTTGGCTCTCCATCATCCCAAAATCTGGGATCATTTCCTCTCCAGACAGACTGAGCGCCAAGAAGGACAAAAATGCTTCAGGAGCTCCAGGGATTGCTGAGATTGGATTTAAGCAGGAAATAGAACAAATTTCCCAGGGCAATCTCCTGCTTGTGGCCCGGATGCCTGGGAAGAGGGAATGGATTGACGGAGGAATGGTCGTAAGGCAGCAGAAAAGAGGGACTGACGTCAGAGCTCCTCATTTCCATTTCTACGTCACCTAGCAACACTCCAGTTAAGGACTGAACTTCCGAGACGTGGATTCCCTGGGAATTTTCCCATTAGGTGGCACCACTGGCCTTGGGAAGGCTTTCATTTGCTCTGGCTCCATCCCGCCAGATACACCTAGATCCAAATGTGTTGATCTCTCCCTTCCAAAAATTCAGAAACAGTTGAAAATTGATCAGATTTGTGAAGGCCTAAAAGTGCTGGAGATCCAAATGCATTGATCTCTCCTTCCCAAAAATTCAGAAACAGCTGAAGATGAATGTGATTTGTGAAGAACTAAAAGTGCTGTAGATCCAAATGCATTGATCTCTCCCTCCCAAAAATTTAGAAACAGCTAAAAATGGATCAGATTTGTGAAGACCTAAAAGTGCTGTGGGTTATTTGTTGTAATTAATTTGGAGAAAAACTTTTCATAGGGCCTGGCCTATCTTTAATAGGGATTCTGGAAAACCCCATAGAGAGACAAAACCTGGCTGCTCTTGGCATGAATTAAATAATCCTGAAGGTTCTTTTCCAACCCCCCAAAAATTCTGTGATTGGGTTAATTGTAGAGATTTGCCTTTTTGGCCTCAGAGAAGTAGGTGAGATTAATCCTACCCCAGGAACCTTTCCAAAATTGCTGTGTTTTACAGAAAAAAATGTCATGCCAGATCTCTTGTGGTCTTCACTCCCTGTCGCATGGATGTGCCCACCTGGCCTTCCAGGAATTTGGAAATCATCACTGCTGGTAATGCCAAACAGCTCACAGCTGCTCAGGGAAGAAAAAAACAGAACTATTTCACAGAATTAGAGGCTCTGATGTTTCAAAATAGGCATTGGTCTGTTTTGATTTGCTTTCAAAGACAGAATCTTTGAAGAAAAATTAAGCCTGGAGCAAGTCCACACTCCAGACATTAAAAACTCTTCAAAGCAAAGCTTTACATGTGAGTAAACACTTAGGATAGACTCCAAAATAATCAGCTAAGAAATCATCTGGCTGCGCAATTCTCACTTTCCTTCATCATCCAAGTGTAGAAAAAAATACCAAGAAGAGTGTTGTGTTCCTCAAATCTGATCCAAGATGTACTTGTAAGATCCACAGTCACTGAGCTCAAGAAATTGCTCCTTTAAAAACCTTCTGCAGATAAAAATAACCTGCTCTGAGCACGCAGTTTGGGGATGACCTTGCAGAGGACGCAGCGCAAGACTTTATCCACATCCTGTTGCATGGACAATAGGAAAAACTTACTGGGGTCAATGCTAAGCTTCCTTCTTCTTATGGATGCTGAGGTCCTGGTGGAGATGAGAGAGACACAACAAGGATGGCTCATTCCCGCTTCAGGGCTGAGGCCCAATTACCCTCCTGTGGCTCCAATTAATTCCTGGACAACACTGTAGATCCCTCTCATGTCAGCAGCTCTACCAGACACAAAATGGAATTGGTTTTGGGAATTTTTTGGGGGTTATGTTGTCTGTTGGCTGTGGTCTTTGTTGGCTCTGGATTTGTTACATTATTTTTGCACTTTTTTTTTTTGATGCTTTCAAAAGCTGGATCTGGAGTGTTTTAGGTCCCATAGAGGAGACCATTTGTAAGTTAAGAAGCAGAAATTCTGTTGCTCATCTCTCCAAAAATTCTCCACCTGTCAAGCACAAAAATGCTGAGACCCTCAGCCATCCATGACCAGTTCCTCAGTGACCATGGGTGGGAACCACCACTGGGATCCAGTGCTGGAATGGTTTTTGGAGAAAGAAAACCCACTTTGGGAATGATCCTGCTGCCTGGATATTTCAAAAGATTCTGTAGCCTAGTTTAGGAGCCCGAGATATCAGGAACTGTTATCTAATAAATGTCAGTGAGGAAATATCAGCTGCTGTCAAGCTGAACATTCAAACCCAGATTAAATATATTTCTGACACCTTTCACTACCAGATTTTTAACAGACATGGAAAACTTGCTGTGCATTCCACATATGTATTTTGGGAATACATATGTGAATTTGAAGCTGGTGAAAGATGGGAGATTGTCCTGGGAGCGAATAATTTGTGGGATAAGCTGGTGGGATGGGCAAACATCTCCCATATCACTGCATGAAGATGCCTGGCTCCCATTCCTTAGGTGAAGAGAGACAGATTGATGTGAAAAGATTAGCCAGGCTCTATGGATAATTCCAGATCCTTCCGTGGGATCTGTGAAATGGTGTCAGGAAATTCTGTTCAATGCTACTGCTCCTGGCTGGCTCCCAAATCAGGGCTGCTGTTTTATTCCAGATTTAGCCGTGTTTTATCACAGAATGCCAGAATGTTTCAGGTTGGGAAGGGTCTTAAAAATCATGTCTTTCCAATCCCTTGGCATGGGCAGGGACAGTTTCCACTGTCCCAGATTTCTCCAAGCCCCATCCAACATGGCCTTGAACACTTCCATGTGTCTTGAGCCATTAATTCTGATCTCAGTCTGTCTCTATCCTGTTCCCTGAAGCAATTATTGGATTCTCAAGAAAAAGTCAACCAAAGGCTGCCTGAAAATGTTGAAAAGTTATCATATTCCAACAGGTTTTGGGAAAACCTGAGCCTCAGCAGGGCTGAAGTAGCTCAGCTGGGAGAGCGTTAGACTGAAGATCTAAAGGTCCGTGGTTCAATCCCGGGCTTCAGCAGGCTTTTCCTGCACTTTTGAGTGCCCAGGCCTGGGCTCTGCACTGCAGGAGAGACCTGGACATCCAGGAGAGATCCAGCCAAGGGCCAGGAAGGTGGTCACAGAATCATGGAATGGGTCAGGCTAGAAGGGACTATAGTTGAATCATCTGCTCAAACAGTGTCATCCCAGAGCACAGACACAGGATTGTGTCCAGAAGTTCTGGAATATCTCCAAAGAGGGAGACTCCCACCTCCTCTGATCTCTGTTCAAGGCTTGGTCATTGCACAGGGAATAAGTTGTGCCTCATGTCCAGGTGGGATCAGTTCCTCCCTGTTCCTCTTGTGCCATTGCTGGGCCCCCCAGAGCAGAGCTGGTCCTTGCTCTGAGCCCTCCCTGTGGACAGGGACAGATAGGGCTGAGGTCCCCTCTCAGCTGTGTCTCCTCTCAAGGCTGAAAGTCCCAGCTGAACATAATGAAAAGACTTGAGCCTCTTTCTTATCAGTAGAGGATCAGAGGGATTGGTTGCCCTGAGAGGTTGTGGAGTTTCCGTTCTGAAAAATTTTAAAATGCCACCTAGCTGTGGCATTTCCCTGTGTTACTGGCTCTGTGTAGCCCTGCTGGAGCAGAGCGTTGCACTAGCAGATGTCCAGAAATCTCCTCCAACTCTTCAGCAAGTAGAGGACAAAGACAAAATTTTATAGTGTAGGGCAGGGAAAAGCCAGGCCAATGTCATCCTCAGGTTTTTCCATAAGCAGTGTCCACCTGGCTAATCTGCACTATGATCCTGGCTGACCAACCAGCCAACAAAGAGCGGGGACCAAGATTAGGGTGTCAGAAAAAACAGACCTACAAATGAATAAAACCAAATTTAAACACTCTTATCCTTAAAATATTATCAAGGTAAAGTTCTCCTCTTTTCATTTTTTTCCTTTTTTTTTTTCTTGAGACAAAATAATAACTCTAAAAGCACAAAGAGACTCCTTCAAATTGAACTCCTCACCCGCTCTGAAATCCCGGTGCCTGTCATCTGCTGCAGGATCTGCAGCACGACGTCACACCCAGAGCCCCCAAATAAACTTCCGCTCTCGTTTCAGGCACCATCTGTGTCCCATTTCTGCAGTGCCTGGCAGAGATTGCTTCCCTTCTATGGAATGTTCCTTTCCCCTTGCCTGAGCTGCAGACTTTGGAGGTGGGGAAGTTGGCGGGTGGAACGGATCCCAGCTCCGCGCGCTGCGCTGGCTGTCCTTGGGTGCTGGGATGATTTTGGTGCTTGTCCCTGGTCAGATGGCCTCAAACCAGGCTCCAGGGCAACCCAAAGAAGATGTAAAGATAACATTTGGTCATCTGGTTGCAGGAAATGGGAGAGGCTTTACAGGGGTGTTGGGTGTTGATGAGGGTGGGAGTGGTGAGGTGAGGAAGAGCCAAGTTGGGGATAATCGTGATGGGGTCCGAATGCACTGGAACATGGAACTGCTCTGGGTCACAGTCACAGAACCACAGAATCACAGAACTACAGAACTACAGAATAACCTGAGTTGGACCCCTAAGGATCATCCAATCCAACTCCTGGCCCTGCAAAGGACACCCCAACAATCCCACCATGTGCCCAAGAGTGTTGTCCAAGCAGTCCCAGATCTCTGTCAGGCTAGTTCTGTGACCACAAGAACCCTGGGGAGCTGTTCCAGTACCCAACCACACTCTGGGGGAAGAACTTTTTCCTGAAATCCAACCTAAACCTCCACAGACACAACTTCCGGCCATTCCCTTGGGTCCTGTCACTGTCACCACAGAGCAGAGATCGGTGTCTACCCCTCCTCTTCCTCTCAGGAGGAAGTTTTAGACTGTGGTGGGGTCTCCCCTCATTCTCCTCTTCTCCAGCTGAACAAAGCAAGTGCCCTCAGCTGCTCCTCACACAGCTTCCCCAGGATGGAGTTCACAATTTTGTCTTCCTCTTATGCAAATAAATTGAACTTTAATGCATAATTCAGGCAGATGTAACCCAAACATATAATGAAGAGCCTTGCCTTAGGCTCCCCACCAAACCAGCTGAATCTCTGCCAATCCCGTGCCTCAGTTTCCCTCTCTGCAGCACTGACACTTCCCTTCCTTTCTCCTGGGAAGAGCCAGCTTGCAGGTGAAAGTACTCTGTGTTCCCTGCTTGTTTTCTTGTGTTACCCCAGCACGTGTCCCCAGGGATGATGCTGGATTACTCATACACCTCTCGAGTCCTCTGCTTCTCTAATTCCTTTTATTTGCAAGAATTAGGAACAGTCATGCTATCCAGGAAAACACAGCCCTCACAATGCCAGCGCCAGCGTCACAGAGCTGTGCTTGGCAGGCTGTTCCTGAGAAACTCCTGGGACTTTCAGGTGGATTCACCTCCAAGTGGGGCGGAAATGGGGAGGAGGGAGTGATTAGAGAGGAGAGGACAAATTGTCTCAGAACACTGCAAGATGAGGTAAATAATTAGGAAACCATGTGGGAAAACAGATGATTCAAATCTTGGGTCACCTTTGATACACAACTTTTCAAATAGACAGGAAAGACTTTGGGATTTTTCTGGAAAGGGAGAGGGTACTGGAGATGAGAAAAACTTGGAATATTTTGCCTATCATGGCAAAGGTTAACCAGGTTGAGTGTTGATCTTGATGTGGATCTGGAGGTTGTAAGGATGAAGAATTTGTGGTCAAGCGAGAGGTCAGCACTGTAAGAAAGGGGCTTAAACTGGTTAAGGAAGTGAAAATTCCAAGGCTCATATCAGTCAATACAGGGCAGCTCCCAATGAGCTCTTTCCTGTCCTCCAGAAAGACCTACAAATGCCAGAAGAGGCTTGTAGGGACTTCTAGGAAAAGAGTTTTGCCATGTGGTTGCTGGGAACTCCCTTCCCATCCCTAATGTTCGTTTTGCTGCACAACCCCCTTTGTTGCCACTGTGGCTGATCCCTCTGAGGATGCTCATGTCTCATAAGACACAACAAAGTGGATGAAGAAGGTGTGATGAAACAAATCCTTCTCTTCCGCATTCTCCTTCCACTATTAGTTTTTAAATGTTAATTTTTTTGGTTTATCTTCTTCTTTTTTTTTTAGTCAAAAGCTGAGCCACAAAATTCAGGGGTTTAACCTACTTTTGAAATTGTATTACCCTTTGATTTTGAGGTGGTAGCCCCAAACTCTGACATGGGCAGCTATGGTTCAATGTTTATTTTGGTTCTTCCAGCTGCCAAAACAAGAGGTGTTCAGACCTCTGCTGCCTTGGTGCTGCCATGTTTAATAACCCTGGTTATTAAATCAGTAATCCTGGTTGTGAAGATTTTGTCTAAAAGTGTTAAAACACTTTCTTGATCATTTTGATAACTTTTGGTTAATGGACTCTGCTTCTGGTTGTGGCACATTTTGGCAAGAGAAGCGGCCATCACACAGAAGCAAGGAGAAGAAAAAGATACTCCTAAATCAATGTCCAGCAATTTGAATTGATTTAAAGCCCTCTTTATTCCATTCCTGTGTTCATATGGAGAGCCCCATTCCCTCAAATCCCAGTTATAATTGGGTTCACTGGAAAGTTTCATCATTAGAAAGTTTATATCATTATTAAATCATTATATCAGGAATAGTGTGGCCAGCAGGATCAGGGCAGTGATCACCCTCCTGTACCCAGCACCTCAAATTCTGAGTTCAGTTCTGGGTCCCTCATGATAAGAAGGACATTGAGGGGCTGGAGAGTGTCCAGAGGTGGGAATGAAGCTGGGGAAGGGTCTGGAGCACCAGGAGCAGCTGAAGGAGCTGGGAAAGGGGCTCAGCCTGGAGAAAAGGAGGCTCAGGTGGGACCTTCTCTCCACAACCCTGTGATAGGAGGATGGAGGCACGTGGGGATTGGTCTCTTCTAAAAAAGGAGGAATGGGATAAGGGATAACAGCCTCAAGTTGCATCAGGGGAAGAATTAGTTTGGATATTAGGAAAAATTTCTCTGTAAGGGTTTTCAAGTGCTGTCACAGGCTGCCCAGGACAGTGGTGGAGTCTCCATCCTTGAAGGTATTTAAAAGCCATGAGGATGTGGCACTTAGGGACATGGTTTAGTGGTGACCTTGGCAGTGCTGCATTGATGGTTGGACCCAGTGATCCTAGAGGGCTTTTCCAACCTAAATAACTCCACGATTCAAAGCCCCTTATTTCATAAAAAGCCATGGCAGAGAGGGAAAAAGATCAGTAATCTCCTTTTTCAGCCTATCTCAGCTGTTCTCCTATTCCTTACAGCAATAAAATTCCAGGAAAGATGGACATGGGAGTGATCTGGTGTTTCCTGGGAGTGACAGCAGAACCCTTCAAACCCAGCAGAACCCTTCAAACCCAGCAGAACCCTTCAAACAAGGAGTGGGAATAACTCGTAACACATTCCAGAGCCCTGCCGTGCTCTGTCTGTGCCTCCCACCCACCTGCCAGGGGGAGTGGGGAGGGAAAAGTTCACCTGGAAGGGAAAACAAGCAGCTCCTGGAGGAGGTGAGAGAGGAGGATCCTGTGAAATGCCACAGTTTCATTCTCAGGAGCTTTCTGGGTTGAACCTGATCTAGGGGCATGAAAGGTGGGCAGGTGAGAGGGACAAAGGGTTCAAAGAGGTGTCCTAATATCTTTATCAATTTAGTCCAGAAAGTTTGGCTTGTTTGGATTAAGGAATCTCTTGCATATTCCTCTGGAAGTCTCTCTCTCACATTTTAAAACACTGTTTAATTTGCTGCAGTGTGTGAGACCGACTTTTAACAATTTATCTTGACAGCTGCCAGCCCTGGAATGGGACAAATTCCTCAGCGCTGCTGGAGGATTGATACAGATTTATCTGTGCTGCAGATGGCTGTAGGCACATTTGCAGGTGTTTGTGGGGATTTGGCTCCTTCTCCTGACATCTTCTATCTAATTTCTCTCTCTCTCTCTCTTTTTTTTTTTTTTATAGTTTATATATTCCATCATATATAAGCCCTCCTTTGACCCATGTGGGAAGTCATGGCTCACTTCCCTCAGCTGAGCTGAGGCTCTCAAAGGTCACTCTGGCCCCTGATTCATACAATCACAGAATCAGAGTTTGGGCTAGAAAACACCTTAAAGATCATCCAGTTCCAATACTCCATGGGCAGGGGCAACTTCCACTTGACCAGGTCACTCAGAGCCCCATCAAGTCACTTGGATTCTCCATCAGCATGTGCACAGGCTGATAAATCATATTTCTGGACATATTTTCTCTTGCTGTCAGGTTCTGCTCCTCTGAAAAATCATCTTATTGTGTCACTGCGTTTCCAAAGTGGAAACCTTTACAGGAAAAATATTTTCTGTATTATTTCTATTTTCTACATTATTTCTATTTTTTATATTGCTCCTTTCTAAGCCAGACACTAAGAAGACTTGAGACAATAATCCCTGTACAGGCCATTCACAGAAGGGTAGGACTTGATCCTTGTGAGTCCCTTCCAACTCAAAATATTCTGTGATTTTGTGAAATATCCAGAGCTAGCCACACATTTTGATGGATGACCACAGGCCATCCATAAACTTGGGCTGAGGTTCTGTGCAGGCCCCTCACCTTTACCCCAAAATCATCAGGCAGCTGAGAGGTGTAATTCTATTTTTCAGGGAATTCTGACCCTACCATTCCAAACCCTGAGCAACAGTTTGTTTTTTTCCCAGTGAAGAACTAAAATTGCAAAGGTACTGAGTTTTTCATCTACTGTCTATACTGAGAGGCTGGAAAGGAAAAAAAGGAAAAAAAAAAAGAAAAAGAAAAGCAGCTCAACTTAGAAACTTCAGTACTAAGTTTCAAGTTAGAGGTGATGATCTGAGACCTTGAGCTGAAAAAAAAAGTGCCCTCAGTGGATTTTTCAAGCTTTCTACTCCTGGTTTTACGTACATCTGCTCTTGGTTTTTATTTAAAGGATTGGCTGCAAGAGTAGGGAGCTTGCAGGTTAAATCTGGAGCTGAGGCAAAGTGTGAACTCCACTTTTGGAAGCCTTCAGGTGGCTGCAAACCCAGCTCCCCTCAGCACATCCATGGCCACCCTTCAGGATCTTTGATGACTTCAAAACCAGCAGCTGGTGAAGCTCAGCCCCAGGAACAAAAAAAGCTGCTGCCGTTTTCTATGCAGATTTTATGGTTTCCCAAAGCCCGTTTCACTTCTCCTCCTCCTCCTCCTTAAAATTCTCCTTCTCTGAGGTGCCAAAGCCTCCTCCATCAATTTGTGAGAACTTCTGCTTGAAAACTGGAGCAGAGCATCACCCACGGAACCAGGCTGGCATGAAAATACCGGAGGCAGAGGTTCTGATGAGAAACAACTTGAGGAGTTTCCCCGTGCCAGGGTGAAATAAATGGGAAAATGGAATCAACCCCACCAAAATTCCTGGGTGATGGGATACCTGCCCAGCATATTCTGACCATGGGCAGGGATATAGCTCGTTTTTAAATTTCCTCCTGCTGTCTTTTAATTCATAATTTTATCCTTTTGCTGCTTTTCTGGGGCTTGAAGTATAACCAAATCTATTTTTTTCCCCATGAAGAAAAAACCCAACCAATTCAGCAGGTCAAGCTTTCTCCTAACATTTCCAATTGCTTGGAATGAGGGATGAGAAGGCAAAATTGAATTTCCAAAGCAAAAGAGAAGTTTTCAACTCATGTGGACAACTCAAGGAGGTTAAAAATCTGATCTAAGTGTAGTTTAAAGCCTTACATGCTGTAGAGTAATTAAAATCACTTCTCTACTGGATCATCATCTTTTTTACATTAAATACTTTTCCCGAATTTGTCGAGTTTTGCCAAGGATGTTTTCAGCGCTGTAGATACTTCCTAGGAACCAAACTGAAATCCACCCACCTTTCTGCATGGAATTTCAAACTCTCCCCAAGCTGTCACCTCCTGGATGCTCCCAGAAGCTGCCAGAAGAGTTTTTACTCCTGTCCCAGCCTGAATCCCACCCTGGGCAGGAGAATAAAAAAAAAATCTCTATATCTAATAAGTGACAGCAGGAAGCTCCACAATCCTGTTTCTCTCTGCTTTTCTGAGCACAATTTGCATATTTAAATAGGCTACTTCCCCTTGGAATGAACAGTGCTTCACGTTCTCTCCTTTTCCTCCACTTGCAGCCTACAGTCACAAATAAAATTAGGGTTTGCTATTCAAAACTAAGAGAAAGGAGAATCCAAAACTCCAAAAGTTAACAGCCCCATTAATGACCTCAATTGTATTTAATTAATCAGCCACATATAGTAAAGCTAAGGCCCTTTAAAGGTATTTTGACAGTCTGTATACTTTAGTATCTGTGCGGAATTGAGCTGGGTCCAAAAAGTATTGTTTTATTCTCCAGTTTTAGTGTTTGATATTCAGAGCAAGTCCTGGACAGTTGCTGCCTATGAATGTTCATCTTTTCTGGTTTTGGTTTTTTTTTTCAGTTTTGGGTTTTTTTTTTCCCATGGCACATGTTCACATCCCATTTAAAACACACTTTAGACAGTGACAGAAATCTTAACTCAATTTTTTTCTGGGGTTTTGTTGGATGACCTGAGTGAAAGAACCATTCTGATGCCCACGTGGAATAAATCACAGAATCCTGGGAAGGTTTGGGTTGGAAGGGACCTCAAAGATCATCCAGTTCCACCTCCCTGCCATGGGCAGGGACACCTTCCACTATCCCAGGTTGCTCCAAGCTCCATCCAATCTGGCCTTGGACATTTCCAGGGATGGAGCAGCCACAGCTTCTCCGGGAATCCTGTGCCAGGGCCTCCCCACCACCACAGAGAAGAATTTCTTCCCAGTATCCAATCCATCTTGGTTCTCTGTCAATTTAAAGCCATTCCCTGTGTCCTGTCCCTCCATCCCTTGTCCCACGTCCCTCTCCAGCTCTCCTGAATCCCCTTCAGGCACTGGAAGAGGGCCTAAGCTCTCCCAGGAGCCTTCTCTTCTCCAGGCTGGACATTCCCAGGTCTCCCAGCCTGGCTCCAGGTCACATTCACTCTGTGTAAGTCACCTTCAACATCATCTTCACAGCTGAATTCAGACCCTGTGCTTTCCCAGAAATCCTGGCAACTCCCACTGCTAAAAGCAGGCAGGGATGGATTTACAGCTCTAAGCTCTGATTTTGGAAAAGCTGAGCTCTTAGGAGCAGCTGGACTCCCCTCTGGATGTGCAGGGTCAGCTCCTAGGCCATGGAATTCTTCTTGAGGCTCTCTGAGGTAAAACTTCTCCTTGGCAGTAAAACCCTTGGTATTCCCAGGATCCTTATGGAGTCATTCAGAATATTTGGTGCCTCAGACCTCGACTTGACCTTCAGCCACCAAAATGTTGGGGACCAACCTGAGCTGCTCAGAAGGGATGAGAGAGGGCAAAGCTGAGCTTAAGCTGCTGTCAGAGGATCAGGATGGCAGCTCCTGTCTCCCACTGCTGGATCCTTCTCCTGATGTGAGCAGGGGTGGGCTGCATCCCACAAAAGTGGGAATTTTCTCCCGTGTTACCAGCACAGCTCCAAGAGCTCCCTTAATGCCTTTGTGCCTGCAGCAGTAATCTCAGGATTACTGCTCCCAAGGCATGCAAATAATAATCCTCTCTTTTCCCTCATCTTGTAGCTGCCATGTAATTTAGGAAATTAATCTGCAGTGCCTTTTTTTGTCTGCATGTGCTGCCTCTGCCACGGTGAGATCCCTCTGGCACATCCCAGAGTGCTTTCCCAAGGATTCTGGAGAACTTTGCCCAGTTTTCTGAGGGGTGAAACTGAGCCATGGGTAAGGGAATTGCCAAATCCATGGGTGAAACTGAGCCATGGGTAAGGGAATTGCCAAATCCAGGGGTGAAACTGAGCCATGGGTAAGGGAATTGCCAAATCCAAGGGTGAAACTGAGACATGGGTAAGGGAATTGCCAAATCCATGGGTGAAACTGAGCCATGGGTAAGGGAATTGCCTTTTCCTCGTGCCAGCCATTGGCAGAACAAGGGAAAAAGCAGACATGCAATTAGCCCATCTATTAAAGTCTCTCTGAGCAACCTGGTCTAGCGGAAGGTGCTCCTGACTGTGGTACGGGGGCTGGAATTATGGGATATTTCCAGTCCCTTCCAACCCAAACCATTCTATGATTCAATGAAAAAGAAAGCAAAAGCAAAATCACTCTGTGGGAATGTGAACTGTGACAAAAACAATCAGAAAAATCCAAGTTTCCTGGGTTTTCTTTCTTTCTTTCTTTCTTTCTTTCTTTCTTTCTTTCTTTCTTTCTTTCTTTCTTTCTTTCTTTCTTTCTTTCTTTCTCTCTCTCTCTCTCTCTCTCTCTTTCTCTCTTTCTCTCTTTCTCTCTTTCTCTCTCTCTCTTTTCCTTCTTTTCTGCAGTAAAAGATTTTAAACCCCTGTTGAGTGTTTCCTATGTATTTATCTCTCTGGTCTTTCTATTCACGCTCCTCATCAGCTCTGGATCTGTGATGTCAGTGTGGGTTTGTGAGAATCGATCCCTGCCCGAGCTCTTGGCAGCAAAGCTGGAGAGGGAAGTTCCCGAGGACTGGGGAAAAGCAAACCAGGACTGACAGCATTGAGAGAAAGAAGCAGAAATCACCAGAATAAGAGGCAGAGAATCAGAGCTGAAGGGCAGAGCTGTTTGTGGGGGAGAGAGCTGCGGGTTGCAGCAGGTACCCGGGGAAAGATGGATGTTGGGATGTGCCGCGCTCTGATTGATCGGTGTGGGGGCTCTGGAGGGGTCTGAGCGGGGGTGAGAGGAGGGAGCTGAATGCGAGGGGGCTGCAGGAGGTGCTGGCAGGGCAGCCGCCCGCGCTCCTGCCGCCCACCGCGGTTATTCATCCTGCTCCTTCCCTCGCAGCATCCCCGGGAGCACGGGCAGGTTTTAACCCTTCTCTCAGCCAAATCCAGGGAAACTTGGCAACTTCTGGTGCTCAGGTTTGAGTCAAAGCTGTTTCATCCAGGAGGGGACTGAGTTGTCAGGAGAAGGAGGAGGGGAAATAAAACTTATCTCCTCTCAGAGCTGTGCTGTGGTCTCTGGGATTTCTGGATTTCCTGAATGCTGACACACCAGTGGGGATCTTTCCTTTGCCTTCCCACAGCTGGGGGTCAGACTTAAAACTGATTTCATATGAGTTACCCACGTGTGTTGAGCTTGTGTGTGACAGTGTTCACAGGGGTTTTCAGGTGAGGGAAGAGACAAGAATGTTGACTCCATGTTCAGAAGGCTTGATTTATTATTTTATGATATATATATTACATTGAAACTATACTAAGAAGAATAGAAGGAAAAGTTTCATCTCAGAAGGCTAGCTAACCTAAGAATAGAAAGGAATGAACAATAAAGGTTTGTGTCTCAGACAGAGAGTCCAAGCTAACTGGGCTGTGGTTGGCCATTAATTATAAATATCCAAGATGGGCCAATCACAGATGCACCTGTTGCATTCCACAGCAGCAGATAACCATTGTTTACATTTTGTTGCTGAAGCCTCTCAGCTTCTCAGCAGGAAAAAATCCTAATGAAAAGATTTTCATAAAAACATGTCTGCGACACTCGTGTTTGAGGCCAACAAGCCCAGATGTCACTGTCACCTCCATGGGCACAGAGGTGCCAGCTCTGGCTGGACATCCCCTGGTGCTGGCTGGGAGCAGAGACCAGGTCAGGAGGGGGAACAGGTCCCCTGCACTGGGTGTTAGAGTGGCCAAAGGAAATGGAACTGTTCTGCCCTGTTTGTTGAGACTAAACCCATCTGGCAGGGCCACAACCTCTCCCTCTCTCTGCCCCAGCAGAAGTCACAGAATCACAGATTCATGGAATGGTTTAGGTTGGGAGGGCCTGTAAAATCCTGTGGTTCCAACCCCCTTCACCAATACCTTCTGCAAGATCAAGTTGTTAAAGTTGCTCATCCAGCTTGGCCAAACATTTCCAGGGATGGAGCAGCCACAGATTCTCTGGGAAATAGGTGCCAGAATTTTACCACCACCACCACATGGAAAAATTTCTTCCCAATATCCCATCTAACCCTGCCTGCTGGCAGTGGGAAGCCATTCCCTGTGTTCTGTCCCTCCATCCCTTATCCCAAGTCTCTCTCCATCTCTCCTGGAGCCCCTTTAGGCTCTGGAAGGAGTTCTAAGATCTCCAAACATTTTCTTCCCCAGTCTGAATAATCTCTTATTATTACCTCTCTCATCTCTCAGCATTTCTTCAAAAATAGACCTATTAAATCCAAACCACTTCCTGGGAATTGTTCCTGTCTCCTGCTGTGTGGGGAACCGTGTCGGGGCATTGTCTGGGAGCACACAGATTGTCACATTTAAGCCATTCTGGTCACCATCAGGCTGGCGTCTCTGGTATGGGATTTGCCTCTCTCCTTGGGGCTCAGGGCTGCCTTTCTCCAGGGGGTTAATGAGGTCGGAGCCCCTCAGCACAACCATGGTGTGTGAACTGTTCTTAAACCTGAGAGCAATTTTTGGGATGTTCATAACACCTGAGCTCTGCTTTCAAAACAAAACAAGGCCCAAGACACACACAAAATTTTATATCATTTAATCCCACACACGGACCTTGCAGGGAGTTCTGACCTACTTTGATCCAATTTGGGGACCAGGAGGCTCCTGGCCTAACTTAGATCCAGGCAAAGACAGCTGGAGTAAAGGCTGATTTCCAGCTGCTGCATCCCTGAGCCAGATGATCCTGCCTGAGGGCATCAGGTCTGAAAAGGTCTGGCCTGGGTGAGGAGCTGCTGCATTTGTGGCATTGTGTTTGTGGCATTGTGTTTGTGATGTTGCGTTTGTGGTGTTGCGTTTGTGGTGTTGCATTTGTGGTGTTGTGTTTGTGGTGTTATGTTTGTGGTGTTGCATTTGAGATGTTGTATTTGTAGTTTTGTGTTTGTGGTGTTGCATTTGTGGTGTTGTGTTTGTGGTGTTGCATTTGAGGTGTTGTATTTGTAGTTTTGTGTTTGTGGTGTTGCATTTGTTGTGTTGTGTTTGTGGTGTTGTGTTTGTGGTGTTATGTTTGTGGTGTTGCATTTGAGGTGTTGTAGTTTTGTGTTTGTGCTGTTGCATTTGTTGTGTTGTGTTTGTGGTGTTGCATTTGAGGTGCTGTGTTTGTGGTGTTTTGTTTGTGATGTTGTGTTTGTGGTGTTGTGTTTATGGTGTTGCATTTGTGGTGTTGTGTTTGTGGTGTTGTGTTTGTGGTGTTGCATTTGTGGTGTTGTGTTTGGGTAGTGGCTCTTGGCGGAGATATTTGCCCAGCAGGACCCCCGGTATCTCTTCAAGGCTTAAGCAAGTGATGATGTTTTTGGTTTATACACCAAAGTTATTTTAAACACATCCTGGTCAGGGAAGTATTTTTGGAATTTATGGATATCAGGCAGCCTGATGTCCCTGACTTTTAGAGCACCACCAGAAGGAAAAGGGGGGAGAAAAGTTCCTGTCTTTTGTCTATGTCTATGAAGAAGGGATTGGATGAGCATTGGGGTTGATCTTGAGAAGATCATGGGTTTGCTGCTTCTCACTTGTCTTTTTGGACAACTGGCATTTCATGTCCTGTCTCTGGTGTTGGTCTCTGGTCCATTCTCCCACGGAACAGGAATAAGAAAGGGACAAAAAGAGCAAACGCACAGTTACTCAGTTTGATGGAGTGTCTGCACATTGAACACCATCATTTGACAAGAGTCAGGATAAAAACATGAAATGGTCAGGAAAGAGTTGAAAACTTCATCAGAGAATCATAGAGTATCCTGAGCTGGAAGGACGGAAGGACCCACAAGGATAAAACCAGAGAACCATTAAGATTGCAGAAGATTTTCAAGATAGAGTCCAAGCTTTGACTCATTAATTAAGCAAGATGCCTGAATGCCATGTCCAGTAATTTCCTGGACACATCCAGGGATGCACCATTGATTTCAACTGCTAAAACCCTGCTGAAGCCCGGGATTGAACCAGGGACCTTTAGATCTTCAGTCTAACGCTCTCCCAGCTGAGCTACTTCAGCCTTGACAACAAGATTTTTTTTTCTATAAACAACAGGTAAACACACTGAAAAAATTCAGCCTGGAAAATAGAAATTTTAGGGAGAGGTTGCTTCAAGGTCAGTTGTGATTGATGCTAAAAATCACTTTCATGGATAAGGGGTTATTCCTATTCCCCAAACCCAGTTTTGATTTCCTGCTTAGTCATACATCAAAGATGGGTCAACCTTTCTGCTTCTTCTCAGGGCAGTCCATGCCACAGGACCGGGCACAGGCAGTGGAAGGAACAAAAATCCCTTTACATTGCAATTTTTGGTAAAATACTTGAATTGTAAAACCCTGTCCCTCTTTCACAGGCTCAGACTGGTTGAGGTCCAAATATTCCCAAATCCCAGAATTCCCAAATCCTGGAATTCCCAAATCCTGGAATTCCCAAATTCTGGAATTCCTGATCCAAAATATTCCCAAAGTTCCCAAATCTCAGAATTTCTGAATCCCAAAATTCCCCAAATCCCAGAATTCCGCATCACAAATATTCCTAAAATTTCCAAATCCTGGAATACCCCAATCCCAGAATTCACCAAAATTCCCAAATCCCAGAATTCCTGATCTCACATTTTCCCAGGAATTCCAAAATCACAGACTTTCCCATCCAAAATATTCCCAAAACTCCCAAAACCCAGAATCCCCAAATTCTCGATTTCCTGATCTGAAATTTTCCCAAAATTCTTCCACGAGGTCCCTGCTCCAAAGTCCTGCTCAAGCAGGACCTACAGCAGCCCCTTGCCCAGGACCATCTCCAGATGGGAATATGTCAGAGAAGGGGAGCTCCACACTCTCTCAAGGCCACAGGGCCCAGTTTCTCCTCCTTTCCCCACAGCTGAGATGCTCCTGTCCCCTCCAGTGGCTCCCAGTGCTGCTGGCCCTGGGCTGGGCTCTGTCCTGGATGTCCAGGCCTCTCCTGCAGCGCAGTGCCCAGGCCTGGGCACTCAAAAGTGCAGGAAAAACCTGCTGAAGCCCGGGATTGAACCAGGGACCTTTAGATCTTCAGTCTAACGCTCTCCCAGCTGAGCTACTTCAGCCCTGAAAACAAGAAATTTTTTCCCTATAAACAACAGGTAAACACAATGGAGCCCTTCTGCTTGGAAAATACAAATTTTAGGGAAAGAGGTTGCTTCAAGGTCAGTTGCAATTGATGCTAAAAATCACTTTCATGGATTAGGGTTTTTTCCTATTTCCCCAAACCCAGTTTTGATTTCCTGCTTGGCCATACATCAAAGATGGGTCAACCTTTCTGCTTCTTCTCAGGGCAGTCCATGCCACAGGACCCGGAACAGGCAGTGGAAGGAACAAAAATCCCTTTACATCGCAATTTTTGGTAAAATACTTGAATTGTAAAACCCTGTCCCTCTTTCACAGGCTCAGAGTGGTTGAGGTCCAAATATTCCCAAATCTCAGAATTCCCAAATCCTGGAATTCCCAAATCCCAGAAATAAGGATCCCAAAGATTCCCGGGAATGCCCACATATTCCTGGAATTCTCAAATCCCAAAATTCCCCAATTCCTCAAATTCCCAAGTATTCCTGGAATTCCCAAATCTCAGAATTTCCCATCCCAAATATTCCCAAAAATCCCAAATCCTGGAATTCCCAAATTCTGGAATTCCTGATCCCAAATATTCCCAAAATTCCCAATTCCTGGAATTTCTGAATCCCAAAATTCTCCAATCCCAGAATTCTCCAGCCCCAAAAATTCACCAAATTCCCAAATCCAGGAATTCCCAAATCCCAGAAATTAGGATCCCCAATATTCGCGGGAATACCCAAATCCCATAATTCCCCATCCCAAATGTTCCTAAAATTACCCAAATCCGGGGATTCCTGATCCCAAATATACCTGGGAATTCCAAAATCCCAGAATTTCCCATCTAAAATACTCCCAGAATTCCCAAATCCCAGAATTCCTGATCTGAAATATTCCCAAAATTCTTCCACGGGGTCCCTGCTCCAAAGTCCTGCTCAAGCAGGACCTACAGCAGCCCCTTGCCCAGGACCATCTCCAGGTGGGAACATGCCAGAGAAGGGGAGCTCCACACTCTCTCAAGGCCACGGGGCCCAGTTTCTCCTCCTTTCCCCACAGCTGAGATGCTCCTGTCCCCTCCAGTGGCTCCCAGTGCTGCTGGCCCTGCGCTGGGCTCTGTCCTGGATGTCCAGGCCTCTCCTGCAGTGCAGTGCCCAGGCCTGGGCACTCAAAAGTGCAGGAAAAGTCTGCTGAAGCCCGGGATTGAACCAGGGACCTTTACATCTTCAGTCTAACGCTCTCCCAGCTGAGCTACTTCAGCCCTGAAAACAAGAAATTTTTTCCCTATAAACAACAGATAAACACAATGGAGGCCTACTGCTTGGAAAATACAAATTTTAGGGAGAGAGGTTGCTTCAAGGTCAGTTGCAATTGATGCTAAAAATCACTTTCATGGATTAGGGCTTTTTCCTATTTCCCCAAACCCAGTTTTGATTTCCTGCTTGGCCATACATCAAAGATGGGTCAACCTTTCTGCTTCTTCTCAGGGCAGTTCATGCCACAGGACCGGGAACAGGCAGTGGAAGGAACAAAAATCTCTTTACATCGCAATTTTTGGTAAAATACTTGAATTGTAAAACCCTGTCCCTCTTTCACAGGCTCAGACTGGTTGAGGTCCAAATATTCCCAAATTCTGGCATTCCCAAATCCCATAATTCCCAAATCCCAGAAATCTGGATCCCAAAGATTCCCGGGAATGCCCAAATATTCCTGGAATTCCCAAATCCCAAAATTCCCCAATTCCTCAAATTCCCAAGTATTCCTGGAATTCCCAAATCTCAGAATTTCCCATCCCAAATATTCCCAAAAATCCCAAATCCTGGAATTCCCAAATTCTGGAATTCCTGATCCCAAATATTCCCAAAATTCCCAATTCCTGGAATTTCTGAATCCCAAAATTCTCCAATCCCAGAATTCTCCAGCCCCAAAAATTCACCAAATTCCCAAATCCAGGAATTCCCAAATCCCAGAAATTAGGATCCCCAATATTCGCGGGAATACCCAAATCCCATAATTCCCCATCCCAAATGTTCCTAAAATTACCCAAATCCGGGGATTCCTGATCCCAAATATACCTGGGAATTCCAAAATCCCAGAATTTCCCATCTAAAATACTCCCAGAATTCCCAAATCCCAGAATTCCTGATCTGAAATATTCCCAAAATTCTTCCACGGGGTCCCTGCTCCAAAGTCCTGCTCAAGCAGGACCTACAGCAGCCCCTTGCCCAGGACCATCTCCAGGTGGGAACATGCCAGAGAAGGGGAGCTCCACACTCTCTCAAGGCCACGGGGCCCAGTTTCTCCTCCTTTCCCCACAGCTGAGATGCTCCTGTCCCCTCCAGTGGCTCCCAGTGCTGCTGGCCCTGCGCTGGGCTCTGTCCTGGATGTCCAGGCCTCTCCTGCAGTGCAGTGCCCAGGCCTGGGCACTCAAAAGTGCAGGAAAAGTCTGCTGAAGCCCGGGATTGAACCAGGGACCTTTAGATCTTCAGTCTAACGCTCTCCCAGCTGAGCTACTTCAGCCCTGCTGGGGGTCAGATTGTCCCAAAACATATTCGAACATGATGGGATTTCAGATTTCTGCCACTCAAGCTGGCTCAGTGGACACTTGGCTATTTTTGATATATAAACACTTGGCCTAAACATCAACTTTCAGACCCCAGAAAGGTCAACAATTATCAAAGGTCTTCAAATCAGAATGGCTGGATTGGATAAGCACCCAAGACTGGAATTATTCTTACAGCCATATCTGCAGTGGTAGCACACAGCCAAACTGATTTTCATGGACACATGGAATGGTTTGGGATAGAGAGGATTTGAAAGGACCAGTTCCACCTCCTGCCACAGAATTGGATACCTTCCACTATTCCAGGGTGCTCCAAACCCCATCCAACCTGGCCTTGGACACTTCCAGGGATGAGGCAGCCACAGCTTCTCTGGGAAACCCGTGCCAGGGCCTCACCACCCTCACAGGTAAGAATTTCTTCCTAATATTCAGTCCAACCCTACCCTGTGTCAATTTAAAGCCATTCCTTGTTGTGGTGTTTTGAACCCCAGGATGAGGTGAGAGAGGAGAATTTGACTCCAAGTTCTCAGAAGGCTGATTTAATATTTTATGATATTATATTAAAAGAAAATTATATACTAAACTATACTAAAGAAAGACAAAGTAGAAAGTATACATCAGAAGGCTAAAACAAGAATGAATAATAAAAACCTGTGACTGACCAGAGTCCCGACACAGCTGGATTGGGATTGGTCATTTAATTAAAACAATTCACATGCTGAATAAACAATTCTCCAAATCACATTCCAAAGCAACAAGGAAGAAGCTGAAGCCTCCCAGCCTCCCAAGAAAAGAAAACCCAGCGAAGGGATTTTTCATAAAATATCACAGTGACAATTCTCCCTTTTCCTGTCCCTCCATCCCTCCGTCCCAAGTCCCTCTCCAGCTCTCCTGGAGCCACTTTAGGCACTGGAAGGGGTTCTGAGGTCTCTCTGGAGCCTTCACTTCTCCAGGCTGGACATTCCCAGCCTGGCTCCAGAGCAGAAGAACTCAACCCTCTTT
Source organism: Melozone crissalis (assembly GCF_028551555.1). Classification (NCBI taxonomy): domain Eukaryota; kingdom Metazoa; phylum Chordata; class Aves; order Passeriformes; family Passerellidae; genus Melozone; species Melozone crissalis. The sequence continues at coordinate 1,097,405 of NW_026535780.1, forward strand.
ATCTCAACCCTCTCCAGCTCTCCTGGAGCCCCTTCAGGCCCTGGATGAGCTCTGAGATCTCCCTGGAGCCTTCCTTTCTCCAGGCTGGACTTTTCCAGCTCTCCCAGCCTGGCTCCAGAGCAGAGGAGCTCCAGCATTTGGGATTCAATGGCCTCCTTTGAATTCACTCCACATCCTTTTGAAGTTGGAGGCTCCAGAGTTTTCTCAGAGGCTGAGCTAATCTCTCCCTCAGAGCTGCCATCATCCCTGTCCTGACGGCTCCCAGTGGGTGACAAGGATCCATCTGCAGGTTCTCCCTAGGAAAGGGAAGATGTGGATGCCTGTCTCACTTGCACTTGGCTCTGCCTTTCCAGCTGTCCCACTTTTGCTTCAGCAGCTTTTTCCTTGTCAAGGAAAGTGGCTTCCCACCAGCTTTCCTCAGACAGGAAAAAACGATCCCAACATGGAAACTGTGTGGTATTTGACAGCCCACTCTTCCTCACTGGAAATACAGAAGCTTCAGCTGGGCACAGGATTCCTGTGGAAAGCTGAGCTGCGCTGCCACTTTGCAAATGCTCAAGCAGTGTTGGTGGAAAGGAAGAAGTGAAGGATCTGATAAAGAACAGGCCTTGAGAGAAGTGCTACATTGCAGTTAAATTAGAAGTTTGAGGAGCTGACTCACTGGGAGCTTGGGTTTCTCAGCTGGTGGAACACCAGAACTGGAAGTCTGTGGGCAAAGTCATCAGAAGTCAGACTTGTGGAGCCAGTTTGACAAGTCACATGGAAGATCACACTTTTCTTTATTGAAGAGGAAGAAATTAAAGCTGTTGTTCCAGCTCAATTCAGACCTCAGGGCTGGAGCTCTGTAGGGAGAGAATGAAGTGGAAGGAGTGAAATACTGGGATATTTCCTGTTCTCCTCTCTCCACTGTGCCATTCCCCCTGAAAAAAAAAACTATTGTGTCATTCATTTCTTGATTACTCTTTGGGGTGTTATTTTGGTGCCTTTATCTCATGAAGGATGTGAAAAAAAGCCCTTAATAAAGTGCCTTCTGCACAGGGAATTGCTGTGTAAACCTTGTTTATGCAATCAACAAAAAAAAAAGAGTAAAGGGAAGGATATTACAGGACCTAAAGAAAGAAATGGTATTTTAGAATCTAGAGAGAAATCATTATGGGTTGGTGGCTTATTGATTCTTCTGATGCAGGAACTAAGGGTTATCATTGGAAAAGAGCAAGTTCCAAGCTTGCAACAAAGAAAAAGAAGACATTTCTTCACAAAGTGTCTGGTTATCTGTACAAATCCCTGCTATTATAGATCCCCAAACTGTAAAAATATTTAAAAGATGACCAGGAAGATTTATGGAGGGGAAAAACAAAACCTCTGCAAAGAGCATAAAAATATGAAACTTCCTGCTTTGGTTCATGCAGGGCCTGAGCCACAAATCTCTGGAGATCAGCAGAGCATCTGGTGATATAGCACCCTGCTGGTTTTCCTTTTTTAGGCACTAACTCACAGAAAATGTTGCAGGCTGGGTTTTTGAGCTGGATGTTCTTGTGTACATCTCCTCTGGCACCTCCTTGTCCTCATGCTCTGGCTTCTGGAGCCACAGGATGGTGTCAGCCTGTGAAACCCTGCTGGCACCTTGTGCAGAGCCGTGCTGGAGGTGTCATTTCATGCCATCAGCCAAGTGTTTAATCACCGCTCCCACGCGGGTGGCTCAGGCTCTGGCCATGACAAACAGATGACAGGCCATCCCTCTGTCCCTGCTTCCCCTCCTCCCTTTTTTTCCCAGTTTTCCTACCACTCCAGCCTGATCTGCCTGTGCTTTCTCAAATATCCATCTGCCATCAGGCAGAAGAAGCTTTCAAAGGTTGTGGAATTACATCCATAATTACATTTCCAGTCAGAAAGCCAAATGTCCTGGGCTGCATCCAAGGAACCGCAGGCAGCAAGTGATTTTGTCCCTCTGCTCCAGCCTGGAGAGATTCCACCTGGAATGCTGCATCCAGCACATAAAGGACATGGAGAAGTTGAAGGAGTCCAGAGGAGGCACCAAGGTGATGAGAGGGATGGAGCACCTCTGCTGTGAGGAGAAAATGAGAGAATTGGGAATGTTCAGCCTGGAGAAGAAGAGACTCTGGGGTGACCTGATTGTGGCCCTTCAGTACCTGATAGGAGCCCAAAAAAAACCATGCAGAGAGACAATGTACAAGGGTCTGGAGTGACAGGAAAAGAGGGAATGGCTCTAAAATGAAGAAGAGTAAATTTAGATTAGAGATTAGGAATAAATTCTTCCTGTGAGTGTGATGAGGCCCTGGCACAGGGCCCAGAGAAGCTGTGACTGCCCCATCCCTGGCAGTGTCCAAGGCCAGGTTGGATGGGGCTTGGAGCACCCTGGGATAGTGGAAGGTGTTCCTGCCCAGGCAGGAGAATGGAAGTAGATGATCCTTAAGGTCCTTTCCAACCCATTTCCGAGCCATTCTGTGATTCCATGATTTGCTGAGAGTTACCACCAAATAATTCCAACCTTCCTATCCCTCCCTGTCCAGAGCCATGCTGGCCTTTGTATTCCAGTCTCGATTCACCACCTTTTTTGAATTCACTCTTTTTTAGTTTGGGCAAGGGCATCACCCAGAAGGAGGCACAGAGAGGTGACCTTTTTTACCCAACCCAGCACATCAAATTTGTCACCCATGTTAGTTTTTCTTGCAGACATCCTGGCACCAAGTTCTGCCTCAATGGATTTTTGTTGCATACCTTTGCTCTTTCCTCAACTCTGTACCAGGGGAGTGACATCCAGCTGCAGGGTTGGGATGTGATTGCTTTTCACTCCCTGACTTGGCTCTGATGTGTCATAAAAAAACACATGTTCTTCCTTCAGGCTTCTTGAAATTTTTCTGTCTCATTACACCAAGAGGGCTCTTGGTTTACTTGAAAATCATTTTTCTTGATTATCTCTATTTTACTGTCACTATTTTCTCTTTCTGCTCTCTCTCCCCAGACTTTTCTGAAAATGATCTCATTAGGAAACGTGGAACTCCTGTTTCTGGGAAAGGTTTCTTGAGGTTTGTAAAGGTCTCTCAGCAGGAAGTTTGCTGAGCTCCATTTTCTCCTCTGGTTGAACAGACCCCCAAGTGAGCCCATTAGGGGAAAAGGACTGCTTGAAAATAAAACTGTACAAAACATGCAACAGCAGCAGCACCTCTGAAATGTAAGGCTGTGATAAGCAACAAACCATATTTGCAAAACTCCTCTTTGATGGCAGTTTAATATGTTAGGGAAAGAAAGAGATAATGGCCCAAAGGGCACTGGGAGGGCTTCCCACCACAATGGCTGTGAGGGGATGGAAGATGAGGCCTGTGATAACATCATTGTTATGCTGGAGACACAAATGCAGCTTTGAAAAACAGAGTTAATGAAGCCTAGCTGCCAAACTCTGCCTGTCACACAGCCATTTCCTCTCCCTCCTGAAGTCTGATGTCTAAAAGATGCTGAGATTGTCAGTCTGTCATTCAGGGGGGGTGGCATTAGGGGTTGTTTAATTTTTATTTTTTTTTAAGTTAGGAATTCAGGCTATGAATAACAGCTCTGCTCTCCTGAGGTGCAGTATCCCTGTGCTGTAAACACAGAGCTTGGATGGAGGAATGCAGAAATAATCTGGGTCTGGGTGAGTATTTGCAATCTGCCCTGTGGTGAAATAACCACAAACTCACTGCTGGGGAGGCCCAGTGAGAAACAAAACCCAGACCTGGAATTTAAGTTGTCCCCAAATTTAACCCCCTTTTTTTTCTGAGAAAAACAATGTTTTAGTGTTTTGTAGTTCTCAAAGTGAGAGACTGTGACGGTGTTCACAGGGGTTCTTGGATGAGGGAAGAGACGAGCATCTGACTCTATGCTTCAGAAGGCTTGATTTATTATTTTATGATATATATATTACATTAAACTATACTAAAAGAATAGAAGAAAAGTTTTCATCAGAAGGCTAGCTAAGAATAGAAAAGAAAGGAATGATAACAAAAGTTTGTGGCTCGGGCTCTGTGTCCAAGCCAGCTGACTGTGATTGGCCATTAATTACAAACAACCACATGAGACCAATCACAGATGCACCTGTTGCATTCCACAGCAGCAGATAATCATTGTTTACATTTTGTTCCTGAGGCCTCTCAGCTTCTCAGGAGGAAAAATGCTAAGGAAAGGATTTTTCATAAAAGTTGTCTGCGACAAGAGACCTGAGAGATCTTAGAACCCTCCAATGGTTTGGGTTGCAAGGGACCTTAAAAATCATCTCATTCCCATCTCCCTGCCATGGATCTTCCACTATCCCAGCTTGCTCCAAGCCCTGTCCAACCTGGCCTTGAACACTTCCAGGGATGGGCAGTCACAGCTTCTCTGGGCAGCATCTTGGATGCATTTCACTCGGAATGGAAGAGAAAATTTGGAAAAGCAGAGGTCTGTGTTCACCAAATCATAGTTTCAGACAAAGGAATGTATTTAAGGCAGAACTTTCTGAACTGGATGAGGGCACCTGAGCTCTGTGTGGAAAAGAGAGGGCAATGTCCATGTCCATGGTTGTGTCCTGCATGGGCACAGCTGACCAGGCAGCAGGAGAAAACATCTGAAAGTCTTGGAGCAAGCACTGTGAGACACAAGCCTTGCCCTAAATTTGTTTTGTGCCAGCTCCTGAATATTGCAATGCTGCAGTTCACCGCAAGCCCTGCTGCTTTCCCCAGCCTTAATAACACTGGCAGATCCTGCTCTGCCCCCACAAACTCTCAGTGCCTCTGCCTTCCCCATATCTTCCTTCCAATATGGATCACCCACTGCCATGTCAACCCAGCAAAACTTCATTTTCAGCAGAATAAACCAAACACATTTGGGAATCATTTATTTAATAACTACTAGACCAGAGGAATGAAATAGGTGCTAAAAAGACAGAAGAGCAGCACCAAGGAAATATTTGTAAAAAATAACAGGTGTTTTAAAGTGTGTAGGGGTGTGTTAATATATTTATAAGATATTAATACACAAACCAGGTGGCCCTGAACCTCATTAGGGAACCAATTGTTCTTGCCAAACATTCTTTGGTGAGGTTCCCTGAGAGATTTCCCAGAAACTCCTAAAATTAATAGTAAACAACCATTCTTGGGGGCTGGGAGATATTTTCTGCCTCTGCTTAACATCCCAGCCTCCTTCTGAAGTTTTTTCATTGTTTTGCAAAACATCCAGAAGGTACAGGGGGAAAAAAATAATGGAAGAAAAGGGGAAGGGGGGGAAGATGAATATAAACAGAATGCACAAATAATGGGCTTCACATTGAAAAGCACAGAATGATTGCTTGGACAGTGATTGTGTCTTGATGTATAAACGGGTTTGTTACTTAACTCTGGTGATTCATGCTTCAGGCACAGGGATAAGGCAGCTGCCAAATTTCATGCTGGGAAGGAATTTTCACTCCCAGAACAGATTGGCAGGGAATTTGTAAAGATTAAAGGTCAGTCAACAGGGCCAGGTGTTGTCAGGATGAACATGTGGGCAAGAGGGGGAACATCACAGAGGCCAACAAGGCCGAGTTTTGTCTCATGGTACCAAGTATCCCCCCAAAAATCAGTGTACAACCCTTTATTCCTTTCTCCCACACCTCCACCAGAACTGCAATCCACAAAGGAATTACTTTATTGGGCACTCTCCTGTCTGCAATGGATGAATCCTGGAGCAGCATAAAATATTCTTCACAACATTTATTTCAACTGTGTTTCTAAATAAAGCTGGGCTGAAGCTACATGATATTTAGTTGTTGGGTTTTTGGGGTAGGGAGGGTTTTTATTTTTTTCCTTTTGTCTTTAAAGAGTGTCTAAAGAACATGTTCCAGCTGTCTGGGAGGAAAGAACTAGAAAGGAAAAGAGAACAAAGGGGAACCAGTGGAGATATTTAATTGAGATAATTTTAGCTGCTCTAAATGTCACAGGCAGTCTTGTACAAGTACTTGGGGAGAGGAGAGGAGGAAGAAAGTTCTGTGTTGGTCATTCAGTGCCCAAATTAAGGAGAAGGGGGTGTTCTTTCAGAAATCAGGCAGGACCCTACCTGGAAGATTTTTGACCCTCAGGGTTCTTCCCTAAACCCACAAGACTTCAGTGCAAACCACAAATTCATTCAGACCAAACAGCCTGGGGGGAAACCCTCTGTTTTTGGGGCTGAGAAAGGAAATAAGGTGCTCTTAGGGGTGCTCAGCCTGGGTGTGGTGAGTTCAGGTCCCTTCTTGGTGTGGACTTCTGTGCCTTAGGTGAACACTTCTGTGTCAGAGCAAGGCTTGGTCACTCCTGGTGGCATCTCTGTGTGTTCTGTGTGACCAAATGTGCACAGTCAGGGAGATGGATGTTGGAGAAGGCTGTCTGTGGCAGTCATGGAGTCCCCATCCCTGGAGAGATTTAACAGATGTGCAGATGTGGCACTTGGGGACATTGGGAGGGCTGGTTTATTGGTTGGGCTTCATGATATTAGAGGTGTTGTCCCACCTAAACAATTCTCTGGTGTCGGCTTTCCTGCTGGGCTGCATTGCCTGGGGTGTGCATTCTGAGATTTAAGACAGTCAGGTTGACACCTTGGTCTGTCCTGATGGATGTTTATTGTTATCCAAAGTGCAAAGCTCTTGCAGAGGTTGGGTAGTTGCTGATGTGGGGGTCAGAACTCTTCAGCTGCGAGCAAATCACAATTTGTGTCCCAGTTAAAACAGACATGCTCTGAATATGGTTTCCCAAAATTCCTGGGAGGGGAACCCTATCTCATGTCTATTTTGGACAAAACCAGACTCATTTTTAATGATTTGAGGACATATTTTAGTGGTTAACACAGTGGTGGTGCCGGGTCCATAGCTGGACTTGGTGATCATTGAATTTGATCGCTGATGATCATGGAATGGTTTGGATTGGAAGGGACCTCAAAGATCATCCACTTCCACTCCCTGCCATGGACCTTCCACTATCCCAGGTTGCTCCAAGCCCCATCCAACCTGGCCTTGGACAATTCCAGGGCTGGGGCAGCCACAGCTTCTCTGGACACCCTGTGCCAGTGATAGAGGGATTTTCCAACAGTAACAATTCCATGATTCCATGTAAGTGACAAACATGATTTTAATACAACCTCCACCTCCTCATTCCCACTTAAACTCAAGCTTTGGGTAGAGATTTCATGTTCACTACAATTCCTGCACGACCACTGGCAGAAACCTGGGGGTACCCCGGCGAGATTGTGTCGCCCTCACAGAAACTGGGGAGGGAGTTGAAGGATTTTGGAGAACCAGCAGTCGATGGGAAAGAAGGGTCTGCCTGTGTGCATTGTGGAGGCCACAAAATTCCAAATCTTAGGGTTTCCCCATCCATCGCAATCTCCCCAAACATTGTTCTCAGCAGCCTGGTCTAGAGCAAGGGTGTCCCTGCCCATGGCAGGAGGTTGGAATGGGATTATTTTTATATAATTTATTATTATGTATTTTTACATCCATTCCAACCCCAATCCTAGGATTGTACCTAGGATTCTAGGATTGTATGATCCCTTCAGAGAGCCTTCCTGGCTCCCAGCAAAGCAGCACTGCAGGGGCTCTCTCCCCCTCCCTGACGCATCTCTAAAAGAGGAGGAAAACCTGGCTCTAACCCACCCCAGAGTAGGCACCACATTTGGGGGGGAGCCGTGCCCACCGCATCCCCTATTTTAGCAACGCCTTGGGGGTGCTGCCGTGGCTCATTTTCACCCCCCTGGAAAGCTCACCCGGCATCTGGGTGTTGGCAGGCAGGTGGAAGAAAGGCAGGAGCGTGCGGCAGATCCCCCTGCACACAAACACACACACTACTCATCCCTCCCTTTTGTCTGCCCCTCTCCCACTCCCCCTTTCTCCCCCGCATTCCCGCCCACCGCCGGTGCCTCATCCCGGGATGGCTCATGGCTCTCCAGGTACCTGCAGGGATGGATGGATGGATGCTCTACCCTCGGCTTCTCCTCAAGGAACCCATTAACGCCGCCGAGCTGCCGCTTGGCCTCGCCCTCCCCTCCCTCCCCTGCTGGAAAAAAAAAACAAAAAAAAAAGGAAAAAAAAGGGGGAGAGAGGTGGGAAATCCAGGACAGCGCATCCTCCCCCCGCAGCGGGGGCTGAGGCTCCTCGGGGAAGGTCAGCGCTCTGTGTGAGAGGGGAGAGGGCAGGGAAGGGTTGGCAGGGCTGGAGGAATTACCCTGAATCCCCCACAAATTCCCTTTCTCTGTCGCAGCATTCCTGCGGGGATCCATGGAGAGCTCGATCCCATTGTGCTGGGAGCGAGCTGCCAGCGCCTCCCCAGCATCCACCAGGCTGGGAGCAGGAGCACAGCACAGAGGAGTGCTGGCCATCCCATCCCATCCCATCCCATCCCATCCCATCCCATCCCGACTGCCCTACAGCGGGATCATCCCATTTTTGTTCATGTCTGAGGGACACGAACAAAAAATTCTGCAATCTTTAGGGATCTGTCACTAAAATGAGGCTCAAGTAACTCTGGCTGTCACGGTACTGTTAGATTTTTTTTTTTCCTTTTTTCCCTATTTTCTTTCTTTTTTTTAATTCCCCCCTTTTTTTCTCTCTCTCTCCATCTTTTCCTCCCTTCCCCCCTTGTTTTCATTATTATTCTTTCCACTTTTTGGTCTTGCTAAGATCCAACAGATCTATGTGGACAAAAATTTCCATCAGCAGCTTTTTTTTTTTTTTTCTGGATATGACCAGCCCTCTTGAAAGATAATCTGAGGAAAAGGGAGATGGAATAATATTCCAATGACTTTGTGGGGACAAGGAACAGATTGGTGTCAAGATCACCCTGTCCCAAGTTTATGCTTCTAATCCTGTGGATGTCCCATCCCTGGAAGTGTTCAAGGCCAGGCTGGATGGAGCTTGGAGCAACCTGGACTAATGGAATGTGCCCATGGAAAAGGGGTGGGAGCTTGGTTCCCCTTCAAATGTCTCTTCCAACCCAAACTTTTCTAGGATTCTGTGACCTCAAGTCTGAGACCACCAAGGAGTTGTGTTCAGAGTTGGGGAAGTGATGTGCTGAGGAGTCGTGAGGGGTTTTTGGAGCAAGGAACTCCTGAAAAATCTTTCCACAGCAACTCACTCCCCAGCTCCTCCCACCCCTGTTTTAATAAAGCTTTTAGTGACGTCTGGGGCCTCCTAGATTTGGAAGGAAGAAATTAGCACAGTCTGCTGCTTGCTTCTCACGTTATTCTGTTTCCCTCAAGCTTCCCTGCTGGCCCTAATTACCCATCTCTCATTTACAGGTACTTAAATAAAGGAAATGGGAACGCTGGTAGAATTGGGCTGGGATGAGGATGTGCTGAATGAGGCTCCCTTTATTCCAGAAGTGTCCTGGCGTCACCCCTGCTGTTCCCAGCGATGCAGGAGCCTCTTTGCAGGTGCTCTGTTGTTTCCTTGGGACAAGGGGACAATTTCTACACCGACTCCAGCTGTGGCTCCCTGTGGATAAACGAGATTAACGAGGATGCTTAGAGGAAATCTTTTGTTAACAGTGATGCTTGGTGGGGACAAAAATAGGGGAAACAGCTTAGAAGAAGGAGAAGCAAGATAGAAAGGTGGAAAAAAAGGTAAATTGAGTCACAACTTGGTGACAGAACTGCTAAAAAGAGGAGAGCAGTGGCCTAGTTTGTGTCTTCATGGTGGTGATGGCTGTGAGAGCAGGGAGCTGACAGAGCCCTGGGGACACAGGTTAGGTTGGGAACAGCAGCCTGGTGTGATCGTGGAAAGGCTCCATGTCCCCCTAGTGTCCCTTGGAATGTCCCGATGGAGTCCAATGCAGACAGACAGACAGACACACATCCCTGTTCAGAGATAGGTACAAACCATGGCCACAAAGTGAGTTGTAATAAACCATTGAGGTTTTCCCTTCATTTTAAGGAATGTTCCATCACTGAGGACACTTGGCTTGAAACTCTGGTGCCAAATTTGGCAGAATGTGGCTTTAAACCTGTCTGAGGTGTTGTCCAAAGGCACCTCTGTGGCCACAGCCTGGACAGGTTTGGAAATGCTCTGGGATTTCAGCCTGAATGAGGGAAAATAAAACATTTAGAGGGTGAGGGCTTAGGTGTTTCCTGGAGAGAGAAAAACCATCCATCCATTCAACAAGGCAGAAACTGATCAGTGGTTCAGGCAGGGAGGAAAATGTCTGGAGGATACCTTGGAGGACACCTGCAGTACCACATGCAAAGCTTTCCCTGAACATTCCTTAGCTTCTCCAGGTGTATTCCCTCATGGAAACAGGTGCTGCCACTCACAGGAGAGGCAGGACTCTGTAATTTGGATGTGGAAGCTGTGGTGGATTCTCCATGGAATCAGCTCTGGCTGCTCACCACCACAAGGCAGGATTTTCTCTTACGGCCACAGGACAATCCCATTTCTCCATCCTCCCCACAGCCCATAGCAGCGAGTCTGAAGATGGAAATCTTTCCATGAGCCAGCCTAACTTCAGTGATGGTAAACGAGGCCCCCAGCACCCCTAAAGTCCTTCCCATGTGCTCTAGGACAGGAGAAAAAAATCCATGTAAGTGCTGAGAAAAGTGAAAGAGATGCTTAACATGGGAGCAGCAGGATGAGCAGGAGCAGGAAAGGTCTGGAGCAGCCTGATCCCGTCACTCATCACCTAAGCATCTGGTACAGCCAAAATCCTGTGGCTGAACAGCTTCCCTTGGCCACCACAGGAATCATCATCATCATCAAGGGTAGGATTTGATGCCCCCAGCAAGGACCATGCCCCATTTTCCCCATGTGGCTGTGACATTCCAGTGCTCCACCACCACCACCACCACTCCTCTCACAGAGCATTGGGGGTGTCAATGTGAAGCCCACATTGAAAAGGGATGCAGGGGAGCAGGGGATTGGCTCCATGGGCCACAAATGATCCGTAGATCTGTATGGAATGATGGCAGAGGATGAGGAGCAGAGCTCTCCTGGCCTGGTGGGACTCTGTCAGCAAGGCCACACCAGCAGAGGAACCAGGTCTGCTCCTCACAGCCACCCCAGTGCTCTCCCTATTTTTAACGGACCTGTGATTTGCAGTGTTTGCTGCTGAGGAGGAGTAAAAAATAAAAGCATTAAAATCAGAAACTTTTACTGGAGCACTTAGAGGGACACCCTGAAAGGGGGCAGGTGGGCGAGGAGTCAAGTGTGAGGCCCAAAGTGGGCCAAACTCAGCTGTAAAACGTGGCAGAAGAAATGTCACAAACCAGTTGTGAACCAGGCCCTTCTGACAGGGCGACAAATGTGTTTTTCCAGCTCACCAGGGCTGTGCAGGGGAGGAAAATGAAGTTCATTTGGAGATGTCTTTCTATTTGTGTTGACCTCGGGAGGGTCATAACAGCCAACGCCAGAGTGTGAAAAATGCTGATACCTCCTTTGACTTCCTTGCTTTTAGCCTCAGGCAGGCTTGAGGAGGCAAAAAAGCAGCACAAGAAGAGACTCATTAACATTTCCTCTGCCCAGCAAGGAAACCAAAATAACAAACACCTCATTAAATAAGAAGAGGGGAGAATTACAAAACGCGGGAGATATTTTTAGTTGGAAAACAAAGCACTTTATCGTCCTCTCAAAGTAGGGCTTTCCAGATGAAAAGGAATTGCAGAGAGAATTCTGCACCAGAAGGAGTGGCACTAATAACAATCACAATTATGGTGTAATATTGATAGCAGGATGCCCTCAGATTCCCAATTGCTTCCACACCCTCCCAGTAAGTGACGTGGGCCTGGGGGACAATGGGTGGCCGAGAACAAAGGACCTACTGACGTGTGAGCCATGTTTTAAAAGCAAAACTCTGCGTTGTGAGTGCCAGCTCCAGTGCAATAAAGTGTTCCAGGGTTGGGGATGGATGAATAGAAACGTATGGTGCAAATTAAATGTGCTATTCTTTTCCCTCTTTCGTTTCCTCGTGAATTTAAAAGCCCAACACCTTGGTTTCTTCTTAATTTTATTTCCTTCCGAGGGTTTTGCTACCAAACAAATGACTGGGCAGCATTGTCTGGTGAGCTGTAGGAGAATTATTAGGGATTGAAAGGATGCGGAGGCAGATGGGGGTAAAATGTAGTTTCTTATTTTCTTCTTTTTTTCTTCTAGAAAGAGGAAGCAATTATGGAAGGGAAAGGGAAAATTCTAGCACGGGGAATATAGGATAATGCAGCAAATCCCTTGTTCACCACTAGAAGATATTAGTTCCTGCAAGAATATGGGATGAATTGCCCACATGGCTTTATGCTTCCAATTTCAGGTGCTTCAAAGAGTCCTGGGTGAAAGAAAGGCTCCTCCAGACAGCGATTCCGAGGAGGAACACAATGAACATGTCAGTGCACAACCGGGGAGGGACCCTGGCAGCACAGGAGGGCACTTCAGCATCCACCAGAGCTCCTCAGAGCGTGTGCAGCACAAAATCAGCTGCACCAGAAACTTCCCCAAGTTTCCCTCGGGATCTCTCCCTTCTCACCCACCCACCAGGTTCATCTGGCTCACAGCTCTCCAAGGAGTGACATCTCCTGCCATAAGGAGCCTCTGAGCAGAACACTCATCCAGATGAGGTGGCAAAGGCCTGTCAACCCCCCCCAAAAAACCCCTAAACCAAACACATTTGCTCTAAGGCAGAGAGAGCCCACAGCCTGAAGTGATGCCAAGGGGTGAGCGCCACCAGGCTCTGGTGTCCTCAGCAGACAGTGACAGCACCAGGGAAGGTGCCAGTGACTCAGTGTCCCTTTATTCTGGTCCCACTCCCCTCAGGGGAAGACTCAGTAGCTGCTCACTGCCACATGCTCCTTTTTGCTGCCTTTATTTGGCCTGTTGGCTTTCCCCTTTCTCTCTCCTCATTTTTTTTTTGGATCTGATCCTAACCTCCAGTGCTTTAAAACTCTCCAGGAAGCTCTAGGGAGACAACCCACGTTGACACCATCCCTGCTGAGCTCTGAGATGTGGCTTTTTGCTATTTTCTCTCCTTCCCTTGCTTCAGCTGAGCTCTTTTGGAGCAAACTGCTCGCCCTCATCCTCACTTCCCACTTTCCTTCCTGCTCTTCTTGCCCCTCTCTTTACCTTGGACACCCTGTGGCCATCCAGAAGAATTCTGCCTCCTCCCTATCCTGTCCCAATGTGTGGATCCTGTCCTTCCATGCCTGTCTGCCTCTCTGTGCCTGGAATCTGCCTGTCTGCCTCAAATTGCCTCTCTCCATCACCTCGCTCCACATCTCCCTCCTCCCTTGGCTTCCGGCTCCCCTCTCTCCTCCTCCTCTTCCCACGCACCTCGCTTTAATTAGAAAATACAAAGAAAATGCTTATCACACACGTCTTAATCAGCAACTCAGTTCCCCAGCAGGTCCAGAAGGAAAACCCCCATTCGTCCTCGCTTCTCCCACCTCCCCCACCACCTCCACAGAATTAGGAGGAGAGTGATTAGGGGGAGAGCTCTGTGAAAGGAAGCTGAATGAGATTAACCCAGAGACCTGGAAAAGCTGGAGGGAAGAGCCAAGAGAAACGTGGCGATGTTCAGCAAGGGCTAATTCTGGGATTTCTGGGGAAAAAAAAGAGTCCCTGGGCAGCAGCAGACTGGGAGAACTGGACCTGGGAGTGCTCAGTAGGCTGAGGATGATACAGCAGTGTGTCCTGGTAGCAAAATAATGATCCTGGATGGTGGGAAAATAAATACAGCCAGGAGATCATGGAAATGATTATCCCCCTCCAGTCAGAGAATTTTGGATCATATTTAGCTGCTGCAATCAGGTTTGGGCCGCTTAACACATGACAGTGATCATAGGGAATGAGTTAGGCCATTGGGATGGTCAGAGCTGGTGCCTGATGTGGGATTAGACACTGGAGAAGTGATGGATTTGGGGTGCCCTGTCCCTGGGGGGAGGTTATTAAGGAGATCAAATCAGGATCTTTTTGGTGGCTGGTGAGAGGACAAGGGGCAGCAGCTCCAAATTCCAACAGGACATTCAGTTTGGGTACAAGGAGAAAGGTTTTCCCTCCGAGCAATCACCATCCCTGGAGTTTTCAGTGTCTGAAACCATCTCAGCTGACCCAGCAGCTGACTCAGCTCAGAGTAGGAGGTTGAGGTAGAAACCTCCTGAGTCCCCTTCATCCTTAATAATCCTGAGATCCTGCACTGAGCGTCAAACAAGGCCAGTCAGATCCAGGATTCCTCCCCAGCTGAAAAGCAAAGGAGGGGCAAAGAGAGGCAGCAGGGCCTGGAAAGGGACTCATTTATTGGATCAGGTTTAGGAGCCATTCCATCCCAGACTCTGGCATTTGATGGGACAAGGAGAGGCTGAATCCAGGTCATTTCACAGAGTTAATGCCACTTTATATTGTCCTGATCCTAGGGGCCATTTCTGGGGTTCCTGGGTGAAAAGCTCTCCAGGGAATATCTTTGCACCAATCCAGAGGTACAAAGGTTGCAGAGTCTCTCCCAGTCCGTGTTATCTCTTCCTGCCAGAGCAGGTTTGAGGCAGATTCTGGGGCGCTGAGACCGCAGCATAAAAGGCTCCAGATCTCTCCCAGCCCCTCAAGTGATTGATGTTTGACTTTCCCTGAACACAACCACAGCTGCCCTAAAATCTTGTGCTGAAGAAAACTGGGTGAAATTGAAGAAGTAAGCGAGGCAGAGGGCAGTCAGAAGAAGTGGCACTGGGAGGGGCTGCTGGATTAGGAATTCTGTGTTACACCCTCAGGGTTTTGTCCCCTTCCCCACTCACTGTGCTATTCTTTCCCTCCCCTCCCTTCACCCAAACCATGCAGCCCTCCTAGGTCAGCTGCTGCTGCCCTAAGTAACCCCCTTGTCCCCTGAGAGCCATCACCTGCTAGGGGACAGACATGGACCCTCGTGCACCACACAGATTTGAGGGCAAAAAAGGAAATCCTGACCCTTGCCCCTCACACCCTTCAAATTAACCACCACCAGTTTGTGATTCTGCTTTAACCTGAAGTCACCGGGACCTCCTTTCAGCAGGACTTCACTGAAACACCCTCTGCCTCCTCCTCCTCTTTTTGCTTCTCTGGAATGGCTGAATTCCCACCAGGAATCACCGAGCCAGGAGCTTTGGGAGTGAGGACCTACCTTAAGCCTTGCTGGCACCCTGCCCACCATCCTGAGCACAGGCAGGGCACCCCCCTGCTGCCAACAGGCTCAAACCCCCTTTTGGGATTATCCTGATGGATAAGCATCCCACTGCCTCCGGCCACTGGCACTGGGAAAGGACGAGAAGGCCCCAGATGTCCTCAGCACCTCCCCGAGGGTGTTCCGGCAGCGGGGAAACTCTCTCGGATTAGGGAATCCTTTATCTCTGGTTTATGTAAGACCCGGAGACTCCTTTTATGGTTGGCTTTTCCTGCCTTGTCAAGAAGCGAAGAACAAATGTAGCTTCATCTGCGCTGGTGGGCTGGCTCGCTGATTAAGCATCTGATTCAAAGCTAAGTACAGAACAGGCTTTTGATGGGCGGATTTAATTCGGTGTAAAAAAACCCAGGATGTCGTCCCCCTCCCTCACCCAAAATTCCCAAGATAGTGGTTGGTCTGGTGCAATTAAGCCGCGGGGATGACTCCCACCCACCAAAGCCTGAGAAAGTCCAGAGCGCTCCAATTTGTGCTGAGGTGGCTCCTTTGAGTGTTTCCCCCTCTGCATCCCCCCCCTCCTCCTCTTTGCTTTTCCTTTCTCTTCTCTCCCCCCCTTTTTTTTTTTTTTTTTTTTTTCCTGCTGATTTACCACCATTCCCAGGCATTTGCATGAGGAGTGAGCTCACCCTGTGTGTGTGGTGAGCTCAGGGGGTGTGCGGGGGCGTCTGACACACCGCATTCCTCCTCATCCCGCCCTCCCCGAGCCCTGCCAGGGGACGCATGTTAACGATGACCTTGCTGAGTAAAGAGTTGTGGAAGGAATAAGTGTTTTTCCTGCGCTCCGAGAGGCGGAAGGTGCGATTACTCATCCATCTCTCCAACTGTCTCTCCAGCACCTTTCAAGCGCTCCTCTCGCGTCGAGTCTGGGGGCGTGAGCGAGGGGGTGGCAAGCGAGGGGAGGCTGCCAAAATCTGGGTTGCCACAGACACCGGCCTCGCTTTTCCTCCAATGAACGCTGCGCTGAGAGTGCCGGAGGAGGCTGGGCACCACCCACATGTTGAGCTGCGTGGAGTATAAGTAGATGGAGGAGCCTGGACTAGTGGCAGTTCAGACAGGGAGGAGAAGCAGCTCTTAGCATCTCCAGTGAAAGCGGTTTTCGACTCACCTAGTTTGCCCGAGGAGAAATCACCCGGATTTTTTGCTGCAGCTTTCAGCTTGTGCATCTCTTGTGATTTTTTTCTCCGACGGGGACTTTGCGGCGTTCCAGATTCCCAGCGGGATTGGACATCCTATCCAACTCCTCTCTCTCTCTGTTCCTGGAGGATCCTGGTTCTCTCTGGGACTCCCCTGAACACGTGAGACCGGCGTTTCCAGCTTGCCACCGGGAGAAATTTGCCTACAACTCTCTCTGGGATCCACGTGGACCGACCAGCTCGCTCTGCGGTGATATCTGATTGGGTTGTGTTTGTGTCCAAAAGTCCTTGGAGGGGGGTTTAGAAGTCTCTGTGTGTCTCTCAGGAAGTGTTGTGGTGGGGTTTTTTGGGATCCAGCTTTAGTGCCAAGGGGCTCATTACCCAGTTCTTTCTGTGTTTGCCACTCACACGGTCGGAGCCATGCAGCTGGACAATGTCACCAGCGCGGGCGTCCACTCCTTCCAGGGGCACCGTGGAGTTGCCAACAAGCCCAATGTGATCCTGCAGATAGGGAAGTGCAGGGCAGAAATGCTGGAGCATGTCCGGAGGACCCACCGGCACCTCCTGACAGAGGTCTCCAAGCAGGTGGAGCGGGAGCTGAAGGGGTTGCAGAAATCCGTGGGGAAGTTGGAGAACAACTTAGAGGACCATGTCCCAACTGAAAACCAGAGATGGAAGAAGTCCATCAAGGCCTGCCTGATCAGATGCCAGGAGACCATTGCCCACCTGGAGAGGTGGGTCAAGAGGGAGATGAATGTTTGGAAGGAGGTCTTTTTCCGCCTGGAAAAGTGGGCTGACCGCCTGGAGTCCATGGGAGGCAAATACTGCCCTGGGGAGCAGGGCAAGCAGACGGTGTCTGTCGGGGTGGGAGGCCCGGAGATAAGGCCGAGTGAGGGGGAGATTTATGATTATGCCCTGGACATGAGCCAGATGTATGCCCTGACCCCTCCTCCTGGAGAGGTGCCCAGCATCCCCCAGGGCCACGATTCCTACCAGTGGGTCTCAGTGTCCGAGGATGCTCCAGCCTCCCCAGTGGAGACCCAGGTGTTTGAGGATCCCCGTGAGTTCTTGAGCCACTTGGAGGAATACTTAAAGCAGGTGGGTGGAACGGAGGAGTATTGGCTGTCTCAGATCCAAAACCACATGAACGGCCCAGCTAAAAAGTGGTGGGAGTACAAGCAGGACTCCGTCAAAAACTGGGTCGAGTTCAAGAAGGAGTTCCTGCAGTACAGCGAGGGAACTCTGACTAGGGATGCCATCAAAAGAGAGCTGGATTTGCCCCAGAAAGAGGGGGAGCCCCTGGATCAGTTCCTCTGGCGCAAGAGAGACCTGTACCAGACCCTCTATGTGGATGCAGATGAGGAGGAGATCATCCAGTACGTGGTAGGCACCCTCCAGCCAAAACTGAAGCGTTTCCTGAGCTACCCCCTGCCCAAGACCTTAGAGCAGCTGATCCAGAGGGGGAAGGAAGTCCAAGGCAACATGGAGCACTCTGAGGAGCCCAGCCCACAGAGGACCCCTGAGGTTCAGCCAGGAGACTCCGTGGAGACCGTGCCGCCCTCAACCACCGCCAGTCCCGTGCCGAGCAATGGGACTCAACCAGAGCCCCCCAGCCCCCCAGCCACTGTCATATGAGCTCCCCTCAGGGGGGTCTGGGTTCAGTGGAAGGGAGAAAGGGGGCTTATTTAGGAAGCTTCTCCTTGGAGGGAAGTTCTGGCTGAGACCTGAGGAGCGCTCAGTCCAACAGCCCAGAGCAGAGGGATTGGCTTTGCTCCTGGGGGGAGGGAGGTGGTGGGGGAGAGGCACCCCAGGATGGGGCTGCCCCCCTCACCCAGGCCGTGCCATGCTGTGGTGCTGGGGACCCTGCTGGCACCACTGCGGGGAACAGCCAATTTTATGAGAATTCCCTGACAAGAAAACTAGAGACAATCCCCAACTTGTGAGGTGGCCGCTCGGCGCTGGCAGCTCTCAAGGACTTCACAGGAGTGCAGCAGTTGGTAGAGGGTTCCTACCCATCTGGATCTCTCTTTTTCCTTCTCTTCTCCCTCCTGTCCTGAGGAGACAGCTTTCTTTTTGACCCTTGCCTGTTTTTGATTAACCTCTGGGTTTCTGTTCACTTGGCAATCTCCTGCTCTTACTTGCTCCAAAGGATTAAAGTAATTTTTTTTATTATTTTTTGGTTTAAGAAGAAAAAAAAAATCCTATTATTTCAGGAACTGAAAGCTTTAAGAATCTGGATTATTTTCTGTGTTTTCATTTCACTGCACCTAATACCTGCTTTAATGTGTT
This sequence comes from Melozone crissalis, assembly GCF_028551555.1. Lineage (NCBI taxonomy): Eukaryota > Metazoa > Chordata > Aves > Passeriformes > Passerellidae > Melozone > Melozone crissalis. Next base: position 1,115,976 of record NW_026535780.1, read on the forward strand.
TCCTCTCAAGAGGCTCTTACTGGTTTACTTCTTGTCTTAGTTTCTGCTCACTCTAGTTCAAGGCCACTGCAGTGCAGAGGCAGATTTCATCCTTTCTCTGCACATTATCCTGTGCATTCAGCAGGAAACAGATTTTCTAATTAAATTCTGAGCTCATTTATTGAAGGAGCAGTCTCCTTCCTTTCAGAGAAAAGAGAGTGTTTAAGGTAGAGAGAGGAGACACCAGAGCTCTTTCGAGAGAGACTGGGGGGGAGGGAAAGGAAAAAAGCCCTTATTCTTTGAATGAAACAAACAAACACAACCTAAATTCAGAGCAAAATATCCCCAGAGCAGCAAATCGACTCCATGCTGATGTGTGGAGACAACAGGAGCTTTTGTCATGTAAAAGCCAAAAGAAGTGAAGAGAGAGGATCTGTGTGCCCCTGCACAGTTTTAGCCTGTGCATTGCTGCAGGGAGTTTCTGCTCACACAGAGAGACTCCAAATGCTCCTGGAAAAGCCTGGCACCCCTGGAGCACCTGAGGACACAGTGTTGTCTGCTCACAGAGGAATTCCTGCAACATCTCGCAACAGATGGAGATGGACTTGGACTTTGTGACTTCTTCCATGTTGAGACAGGAAACGCTCAGCACTCACCTTTGGCCAGTGCTTGATGACAGGACTGAGAGAAGCAAAACATTCCTGAAGTTTGGCTCTCCAAAGCTTCCTGAGGCTGGACACATCTTGGGCATCATCTGCATCCACCTCCAGACCAAATAAACAGCAGGGATGCAGCAGCAGGAGTGACCCTGGGATGCTCCTGGCACTGCCACAGAGGTGACACGTGGCACTGGTGGCTCGGAAGGCCTTTGCTGTGACTCCTTCCAAGAGGCTGAAGGTAAGGAAGCTCTCTGGCATTCTCTCCTCAGAGATAATGTCCACTAGAAACTGGGATAAAAACCCAGCAGAAAAGGGATATGAAGCGTTGGGGTTGGGAGAAAGGGAGAGCCAGCCAAAGGGAAATACAGGAATGGGAAAAGTTTCCAAAGAGGGCAGAATCCTGCACTGTCTAATTAATATGGGAAAAGAATGGGAAGCTTCTTAATTAGCCCAGCCCCAGAATCTGCCTTGTCCTTCATGGAGAACCTCTGGGCTTGAGTCCCAACCTGAGGCAGCACATCCCAGGTCCATGCACAGCCCAGAGGAGCTGCAGGTCCGCTCTGCATCCTTGCTGGGAGCTGTTTCTCAGGAATGGTGGGAGCTCTCCTCTCACTCGTTCCTAGTTTGTCAACAGCTCAGTGTGCAGAGAAAAGGAGCATTTCTCACTAATGACCCAGGCTGAGTGATGGGGGGAGTGGGAGTCACTGCTGAGGATGAGCTGGCCATGTATTACAAGCTTTGTCTCCTCTTGCTTCCAGTGACTCACTCAGATCCTCCTCTGAGAAGGAATCACTTCGCAGCATGCAGCATTTGGGAGGAAAGCCACAGAAAAAGCTGCAAAACAAAGGCCTCAACATCAGACCTGCTCTCAGGACCCTCAGCCACCAACGGCCAGATCCACCACCTGGAGGAAAGACTGGCACAGGTAATTACATCCCATATTGCCTTGTGGGTCTGCCTTAATCCCCCCAGTGCCCCGATATATTGAACAGCCCAAGTGCAAACAGCTGTGCTGGTCTTGAAACTCAGTCCCAGGGGCTGCAGCCGCCTGGCACCACCTGAGAGGTGGGATTTCAGCTCCTTGATGTCAGAACCCAAGCACCAGCCCCAGTAATTGATGCTCCAGGGACTGCATTGTAGCTTTCCCTTGGCTGGACCATGGGCAGATCCTTAAACCCCAACACCTGGTGGGTCCTCCAGGCTGCAGGCACAGCAAAATTTAATCCCAGCTCCTGAGAATTTCCCCTTTCTCCCCACTTCAAAAATCTAATGGGAGTTGTTGCATTTTTTTTCTTTTCCAGCAATCCCTGCTGCTGTTGCTGGGATTCCTTCTCCATGTCCAAGAGTTCTCCCAGGGGAGAAGAAAGTGTTGCAGGAAGACAGAGGGCAAACCATGCACCAAAGAGCCTCCCATGCAGTGCAATGCAAACATTCAAGGTGCTGAGAGCCAGAATGAAACTGGGAAGCTGCTTCCAGCAGGACAAAGAAAAGCCTGAGCTGGTCCAGGTACTCCAAGTGCTGAGAATGGAAAGAGAGGCCAGAACAGAAGAACCAAGTCCAGGCTTTGGGGACAGCAGGAATGCTGACTGTCTGGGAAGAGGATTCTGCACACCTCTGCAGTCTGGGGCCGCTGGGACTCACCTAAAGAAATCTTCACTAGAAAATGATCCTCACTGAAAAAAAAACCAAACAAACTTTCCTGATTAACTTTGCCAGGGGGCTGATCCTGCCTTGGCTACGAACCCTCCGCGCTGGCCATGCTGTAACTCACCTCTCCTGAGTCCTTTCATGCGGGTATCAGTTCCAAACCTCAAAGGGCTCCCGGAGTTTGGAGAAGCATCCCTCGGTCCAGATGCTTGTCTGAACTGTTGGAGCCTGCACATCTGGGCCAGCTGTCTTGCCAGCAAGGAGCCTTGTGAGACAGCAGGCGCTCTCTGGGTCTGCATGGGCCAGAGTTACTGCAAGAACTGGGGTTCTTGTGCTGGCTTTGGAGTGACTGTTTCCATCCAGACCCAGGGAGCCCAAAAAGAGCTCGAGTTGAGCTGGACAAGACAGTTTTGGTTCATCTCTCAGCCGAAGAGGTCCAGTTGGTTCCTCTCTCTTCCAGAGCCAACTGTCCTGCGTGTGGGTGTGGGTGTGTGTGTGTGTCAGTGTGGGGGGTGTGTGTGTGTTGATCAAAAAAATCCACATTACTTAAATTCTGTGATGTTTTGTTACATTTGAATTAAGCCAGAGGGACCTAAGGCACATTCCAACAAGGCTCAGCAAAAATGTCCAGGACTGGAAAATTCCATAAAACCATGTAAAGGCAGATTCCCGGGCATCATCTTAAGGTCTAAATTATATTTGATTTTGAGGTGCTTATTTTCACAGTCTCTTCCAAGGGACTAGACTGCCTCAATAGGCATTTTATTTTTCCTACTTTTTTTAGGGAATTAGCCTGTCTGTGCTACTTGGTCATTTGGTCCTGAGTTATTTTACATTTTCAGCTGGCTTTTTGGAGTGTGCAGAACTGAATTTCCTGAACTGATTTGATTTCAATTGTCGCTCCCAGCAAACTGGAGCTTTACTTGTAGCACCCTGGTTTTTATTACCAGCCTCTCCAGGAAGGACTGGTAGTTTATTTTCCTGGGGCAGAGTCACGTGAATGAGAAGTGTGTGGATGTGTTGTACCTCTGGAACTTTAGCAGATTTCAACCACTGCATTTTTTTTTTCCTCCCTAGGCGATTTTTGCATTTACTGATGAAACTACTTTAGAGGTTTTATTTTTACTAGAGATATTATTAATTCAGGCAACCTTGTGCAAAAGGCAAACGTGTCAAATCGCTGCAGGCTGTAGGGGTTGAAGCCAAAAGGTCTTTGTAAGCCGACATCACCTGCCCTGGATCTGACTGGATCAGGCAGTTTATTCCTCATGTGTCATGTTGGAGTTACAAGATCACACCAAGCCACTACAGCCTGCCAGTAGAATAGTGCTACACTCAATTTGCTATTGTAGCAAGGCCTTTTGTAGATTTATACAATAAAACTTTGAAATATCTGCTTCAATTGCTTCCTGCCTCATTTTCTGCTCTTTCTTCCTTGTTTCATGGGTGACTCAAGTATCTGAAAATTTGGGGTTATTTGGGTTACCTGGCTTATGGAAATCTTTCTTCTCAGCAAAAGCATGTGGTTGACATAAAAAATGAAATGAACTGAGTTGTTCAGACCTTAAAACTGAGTCAGAAGTAGCCCATGAGGTTGGGGGAAGCTGCCCTTTGTGGGACTGTGGATCCTGTAGGGCTCTGGTTGGGTACAGCTGAGAGAAGAATCTTTGAAATTAGGACAGTCACATTCCCACCCATTTTTGAGAAATTAACAGCAGAACTGAGGCAAGGCAAGACTAGGTAAAGAAATTAAACCTCAGTCAGCTCCATTTGACAACCAAAGAGCCTTTGGGAGTGATAAGCACCTGCACCCAGCAGAGATCCAGGAGCTGGGGCTTTGATATCTGATGCATCCTCAATTCCTTGGGTTCATTACCTCTAAAACATCCAGGGGTTATCCAGGCTGGAGTCAGGGAACACAGCAGGGAAAGGAGCTCAGAGTGTTTTAAACTAAAATGTTTATTTTTAGCAATAGATTGATTGCCCACAAAGATGTTCAGCTAAAGGACTTTGCCTCTGCAGATCCTTTTCCAGAAAATCTTTGTACTCAGATGGATTTAGCCCCATTCCCTGCTCCATCCCTGGTCTTTCTCCAATGAAGGAAAATAGTCCAGGGTGGGATGCAACTGGTAAAGTGCACTTGGGTGGGTCAGCTGGAGAAACAAAAGGAGTAATTCTGTTTACAGCAGGGAATAAACGCCCAGTGGACCTCCCAGAGATCCCTTTTGACCTCAGGTTGGAGAGGCAGAGATGATCTGAAGGCCAAAGATCCCTCAAGGAGAGCTGCTGACCCTCCAGCTCTTTGGAACTCATTTAACCACAAACTCTTAGCAAGAATGAGAAGGAAATTTTTGAGATATGGTTCCACAACTGAACTCTGCCTTTGTTGCCAGAATGAGTAAAAAAGTGAGGAAAAAAGCACTGAGGGGACAGACCAGTGACAAAAGTGCTTCCAGTTGCTATGCTGGAATGCTACACGCCAACCTGTGACAGTGTAGAGAAGCTACAGGTGAGCAGGTTTTGACTTTTCATTGTCTATGGACATGGCCAAAAGTGCTCTGAACAACCTGATCCTTGCAGAACAAACCAGCAAGAGCTGCACCAGCCCTGCCAGAGTTCAAGAAGCATTTGGACAACACTCTCAGGCCCCTGATGGGATTTTTGGGGTGTTCTGTGCAGGGCCAGGAGCTGGATTTGCTGATCCTTGTGGGTCCCTTCCAGTTCAGGAATTTTGAGGGTTCTGAGCTCAGCTGGAGGTGCTGAGCTCTTCCAGCAGAGGGGGGCAGAACTCCACTGTATGCTGTGGGAATTAAAACCAGGAAAAGCACTTAAGAGGGAAAAATCTGTCCTTGTCATCATCCATGCCCACACGGCCCATTCCCACAGGACGCAACATCACGGGTGGCTTCAGTGAGGGAGATCTAAGAGAATGGGAAAAGAGAGGTCATGTGGAGAAGGGATGAGGAGTGATGGCCAAAACTACACTGGAGGAACATGGACAGGATGGGGATGGGAGGTGGGAAATGAACCTGAGGCTGGAAGATGCCTGCCTGTGCCAGGTAAACTCATAAGGTTTCCAATTTTGTCCCAGAGTCTTCCAGGTTTGACTGTAATCATTATTATTCCCTTACTTTCTGACAGTTCCAGATAAAAATCCCTAGAGAGTCATTGGACCTACACTCATTATTAATAGAAAAATGCCTTTTTACTGCTCCTGGCTCTCAGAGTAGGGAGTCACCTGGAATAGACGCAGCCCAGTGATGGATTAACTGCCTCAAATTACTGAAATCCCAGTCAAAATCAGAGTGGGAACTATCCAAGACCCAAAATGCAGGAGTATTTGCAGAGGAAACAGCCTCAGGTTGCACCAGGTGTGGTTTAGATATTAGGGAAAAAATTCCTCACTGGAAGGGGGGTCAGGCATTGGAACACTCTGGAATCACCATCCCTAGAAGTGCTCCAAAGTTTCGTGGATGTGGCACTTGGGGACAGGGATTGGTGGTGGATCTGGCCATGCTGATGGTTGGACTGGATGATCTCAGAGGTCTTTTCCAGCTGTAATGATTCCATGATTCCATAAATGGTGGAGAAGGCACGTGAAGCCAAGCATTTACAGAACTGAGAAAAACATCATGAATTCCTGATCATTTTTACTTGGAAATTTTTATTTTCTCCTTTCTTTATTGTGACTAGATTGACAGGTTCCTTAATTTGCTTTTTTGGGACAAATTAAAGAAGGAGCCAAGATGTGCCTATTGCACATACAAATTATTTTATAGAACAATATAATTATTTGGGTTGGAAGGGATCTTAACGATTATCCAGTTCCACCCCCCTGCAATGGGCAGGGCCACATTCCACTAGACCACATTGCTTTGTTTCTTTTTTTCCCCATTTTTTAGCCTTTTTTTGTCTTTTATCTCCTTTTTTAATCAAAGCATTTACCCCGCTCAGTGACATAAATCATATTTATTGACTTTCCAGGCAGGCCTTGTGTGTGTGCACAGCCCAACTGCTCCCTTGGATCTCCTTTTTCCACGTAATTAAGGAAGGCTGTGAAATTTCCATTATTGACACAATGGGCTCTAATGGCTCCAATTATCACATCCAAACTGCTCCAGTGAGTGCTGGGTGCTCCCATCATGGAGCAGGAGGTTGTCTCAGAACTCTTCCTGCAACACTCAATTTTGTGTTTTTGCAGCTGATTTTTAATCATTAGGAATTGAAAGAAGGGCTGCTGTGTACATCCAGCTCGATTCTTGACACAGTTTGTGGTGATTTTTATGAAGGACACAGCCATTTTCATTACTTTTTAATATCTATTTAGGGATTTTTAGGATCCTGTTATATTAAAGTGAGCCTGGTGGGGTGTCAGTGTGGTCTTCAGTCATTTCATCTTGGATGTTTATCAACTTTCAGCTCCTGAATTCACATGCCTGGAAGAGACCTGGAGTGGGAATGGCATAACAGGACAAGGGGAATGGCCTTAAGATGAAGGAATTTAGATTTAGATGGGGCACTGGGAAGAAATTCCTCCATGTGAGGGTGGGGAGGTCCTGGAATGGAATTCCCAGAGAAGCTGTGGCTGCCCCATCCCTGGAAGTGTCCAAGACCATTTGGACAGGGCTGGGAGCACCCTGGTCCAGTGGAAGGTGTCCCTGCCCATGGGAAAGGCTGGAATTCCATGATCTTTCAGGTCACTTCCAATCCAAACCATCTTTTGATCCTATGAATTTATATCCTGCAAAACCAGGGATTCCCAATCTCACTAAAAACCTTCATGTTTCTTACATGGAGTTGAGGAGTTTTTCCATCCCTCCTACATGTGCTCAGACAATGCTGCATTCAAAAAACTGAAATAATGCAGAAAATCAGATTTTAGGAATCTGACAGAACCACTTAGTGTCATAAAGTGCTTTATATTTTTCTGAAGGAATCGAATCTTGACATCTTCAAAATGAGCTTTTTGACTTCTTCCTTCTGAAAAATGCCACTTAAAAACTGACTTCAACTTCAAAAAAAAACCAAAAAAAACCAAAAAAACCCAAAACAAAACAAAAGAAAGAAAGAAGAAAGTAAGAAAAAGGTTAGAAAGCTGAAAAAAGAACTTTAATTTACTGTTTTGGGACTCCGAAGCTTGTGCTGAGTCGGAGTAAGAAGAAATGTCTTTTTCCAGCTTCATTTTAATTGGCTGAAATATCAGGACAATTTCTCATCTGACCTGACTTTGCCCAATTTTGCCCTTACCTGATTTGATAATTCAACTAAATAAACTCAGATATTTCCCTTGTTGCAGGATTTTCACTCTCTGTGCTCTTCTGCTGTAGGAATTCCAGGGATTTAGAATATTCACAATAACCCCCTGCACCGATATAAGCTGGGGACGGTGTGGCTGGACAGTGCTCAGATGGAAAGGGACCTGGGGGTGCTGGTTGACAGTGGATTGAATATGAGCCAGCAGTGTGCCCAGGTGGCCAAGAGAGCCAATGGCATCCTGGCCAGTATCAGGAATGGTGTGGCCAGCAGGAACAGGGAGGTCATTCTTCCCCTGTACTCGGCACTGGTGAGGCCTCACTTGGAGTATTGCATCCAGTTCTGGGCCCCTCACTTTAGGAGGGACGTTGAATTGCTTGAGCGTGTCCAGAGGAGGCCAACGAGGCTGGTAAGGGGCTTGGAACACAAGCCATATGAAGAACGATTGAGGGAGCTGGGGTTGTTTAGCCTGGAGAAAAGGAGACTAAGGGACGACCTCATCACTCTCTACAACTTCCTGAAGGGTGGCTGTGGTGAGTTGGGGGTCGGTCTCTTTCTCCGGGCAACAACAGATAGAACAAGAGGACACAGTCTCAAGCTGCGTCAAGGGAGATGCAAGTTAGAATTAAGAAGGAAGTATTTTACAGAAAGAGTGGTCAGATACTGGAATCATCTACCCAGTGAGGTGGTGGAGTCATCATCCCTCGAAGAGTTCAAAAAAAGACTGGATGTGGCACTTGCTGCCATGATCTAGTTGAATAGTTAGAACATGGGTTGGACTTGATGATCTTATAGGTCTCTTCCAGCCTTGAATTTCTGTGATTCTGAGTGTCACTGGAATGGTGTGAAACCCTTCCTCACCCAGAACATATTTTCCCAACAGGGTGAAGGGCTAATCCCTCTTTGTGACCAGGATTACAAAACCTGTGTTACACACTTGAAAAATTACAAATCCAGTGGAGGGCCCAAATTCACTGACAATTTTGACAGCAGGGAAAAAGCCAGACTTCAGGTTTTTACCTTAAATAACAGCCTTAAAATCCATCCTGGGTTTGGGCAGAGACGTCAGGGCTGTACTTGAGGAAGTCTGTGCTGATCACAGAGACCCAGAATGGTTTGAGTTGGAAAGAATCTCCAAGATCACCTCATTCCACCCTCTGCCATGGACTCTTTCCACTATCCCAGGTTGCTCCAAACCCCATCCAACTTGTCCTGGAACATTTCCAGGGATGTAGCAGCCACAGCTTCTCTGGACAGCCTGTGCCAAGGCCTCACCATCCTCCCAGGGAAGAATTCCTTTCCAACATCACTTCTAAATCCATCCTCTGGAAATTTAAAGCCATTCCCCTTGTCCTGTCCCTCCATCCCTTGTCTAAAGTTCCTTTCCATCTCTCTTGGAGTCCCTTCGGGTCCTGGAAGGCCACAGTGAGGTGTTCTTGGTGGTGGCCTCAGCAGTTCTGGGTTAAAGGTTGGATTCAATCACCCTGGAGGTCTTTTCCTACCTAAATAATTCCATGATTCTCCAATCATGGAAAAACCATCAGCTTTTTAGTGCAACCTACATTCCCTGCAGTCCCAGAGTCACTGGGGACATTCCAGGTGGTGTTCCCTGGTTTTCTATAGGAGGCAGAGGTTGGACAGAGGGATTTACTAAATATCCAAAGGTAAAGGCAGGAGGGAAAAGTGACTGCAGACCCATCTGTTCTGTGTAGGACCCCCAACAATATCTTGTTTTCAGAGCTCACATCCACCTCACGCAGAGCATCCCCATTTCCTGGGGTGGAAAACGAGGGACAAGGCTGAGCTGGAAGCAGAGGACAGGGTGGCCTTTCCCAGACAGCAGCCCCATCACTGCTCTGTGCTTCCCCTACTCAGTTTCCTCAAAAATCACCTTTTTTTTTCCCTTCATGTTCAGTTAAGGTTCCTAAATCTCCTTGCAATCAAGTAAATGAGACTCCAATTCATTATTTCCCAAAGATCTTTGTCCCTGAGGACTCCCCTACACAGAGAGTTCCAGAAAAACAAATCCAAACCGAACCGAGGCACGGCCATGTCGGAAATTACTTGGAAGAATTTCAGACCTGTGTCTTCAATTTATTTCAGAATTAAGGTGACCTGAATCCAGCCTGGTTCACTTCCCTGTGGCTTGATCAGAAAGGTGTGTCTGGGAATGAATTAAGCTTGGCTGAATTAATGCCACCTTTGATCCTCATTAAATTTGGACACCCAGGCGTTTAGGCCAGACAAAGTTCTTCCGCCCTAAAAGTCAGTGCTGAGGGATGAGGGAAGGTTGGAAATCTGCACAGAAACTGCTGGAAGAACATCCAGGTTGAGGTAATATTTTTTGGTAAAAGCTGTCACCAGCAAATTCTGCTCTGTGCCACCATGGACACTTTCCTGGGAACCACAGGACGGTTGGATGTGGCTTGGACAGACCTGGGATAGTGGAGGTGTCCCTGACCATGGCAGGGTTTGGAATGAGATCATTTTGAAGGTCCCTCCCAACCCAAATTATTCCATGATTCTGTGATACTGAGAGAGCAGGCATCTTGTCTTTCTTTTTCCCACTCTGATCAGGCACTCTGATCCTTGAGTGCCTGTCCAGGACAAGACCTCTCAAATATTCCCAGATTTTGCTGAGCACCAGGATATTGCCTCCATCACAGTCATTCCAAATTAAATTCAAGTTAAACCTCACTTCAGCACAGACTGATGCAGCTTTGCACAATGACTGAACAACCTCAGCAACAGGAATGGCAGAGAAATGAGAAATGCCAGGAAAATCCAGGGAATGTTTCTTCCTCTACACCTTCCCTACATGAGTTTGGAACAGCTGCTAAATGTCTTCTTTTTTTTTTTTTTTTTTTTTTTTATTATGTCACATAGAATCAAGCAAGATTATGCAAAATCTACATTTTTCTTCACAATCTTCACATGATTTTTTTATTTATTTTACCTTAAATCAGGTTAGATAAAGAGGCTGAGCCCTTTCAACATCCCTGATGTTGCCTCCTAGACTGAGGCACCAAGAGGATGAAAAACAGTGGAATATCAGCTGATTTCTCATGAATCCACCTCAGGAAATCTGGGATGTTTGTCACCTGTGTCAGCAGAAATCACTGCCTGGCATCCCCTCTAGCAAAAGAATGGAGCTGTGCTGGCCAAAATCTGCAGAGTGAAATAGAAGAGATGGGAGAAAGGAAAGCAAACAGGGGAATGCCTGCCTGGTGAGGTTATTTTTAATTCCTTTGACCCAGTGAATTCAGGCAGAGCTGCCTCTCCAGGAACTGGACATTTTTAGTACCTGTTTTCCAAAATCAGCATCCCTGGATGTCACAAACATGGACATCAGCTCTGTTTGTCACTCATTGGACCCAAGTCATCCCAAACTTTCCAATGCGTTCAGGGCACAGAAGAAAAATCAAATTTTCTGCCCCTTTTGACACTGATGTGGCTTTAGGCATCCACTTTTTTCTGCTTTTATGAAAGATTCTCCCACAGCTCATGAAGTCATCGCTTAATGTGGATTTCCTTGTAATTCTGACTATCAGGAGAAATCAAGGAATTTTGTTTTCCCTCCCTGCTTAGCCATTTGTCTGCAGCTTTACTTTTTGTTTGCTGAAATCTGGGTGTGATCACAGAGTCCAAAGCTGCCAATCCAGCACCTTTGCCATGGCATGAGAAAAGCTTGGGGGAAAAAATAAAAAGCAATAACGAATGATTTTCAAAATAAATAAAATAAGGAAGCCCTGAAATGCTTAGACCCTGCCATAAAGGACTTTAATAAACATTCAGAGCTTGTTCCTGTGCTGCTGAGGCTTTACCTCTCAGAAAGTACAAGGTGTCAATCAGGATTTTCTCTGCTGGAAGCAGGAACCCAAATCTCTATGGAAACCAGAAGGAGGTGATGGTGCCTATGGAAAGGTTTTCTGCATAGATTCCCATCCTCACAGTTCACATTTGCTGGAGATTTTATTGCCACTGTTGTTCTGGAAAAGACAAAAAAGGTTTTGTCTTCCTTGGACTGCAGATTCTGACATTGTTCCCTCTCCTTCTCCCTCCGCCAGCCTCAGTCAATGAATCCTTTGGTTTAACTTGTTTAGTTATTTCTGCCACATTAGAAAAAATTAAATCACTAATGTAGGTGAAAAATGAATCCAATCCAATGAATCCGTTCCACAGAAGATATCAGGATCTAATTGGGATTTGCAGCCTCATAGATTTGAACGGGGAGGTGCAAGCAGAGGGGTTTTTTGGGGAGTAGACAGGGACCCCACTACAGCACTGTCTGTGGGAGAACATGAAAAAGGAGTTTTTCAATTCAAAAAGTATCAGATCCTGACTTGTTGAAAATATGGCCCCAAATTTTCCTGTTAGGCAGCTGATCTCTTCCTCCAGCATCTCATCCTGAGCATCCCAGATGAGCATCCTGCTCACAGTTCCTTTTCTTGCCAGGAGCCAAGCCAGGAAACAAAGCCCTCAGAGCTGCTCTGTGGGTGGGTGGTTTCCCTTTCTCTTTTGTTGCTCAGTTTCCAGCTCTTGAGCAAGGCAAAAAAAGAGAAATTGTTGAGTTATTCAACATCTGAGGAGCTGAAGGGGTGAATTCACTGCTGGAGAAAAGTCCAGGAGTTGTTCTGTGCCTGCCATGGAGGAGCCTGGGGTTTGAAATGGAGCTTGGCTGGGCACAGGGTTGGAAGATTAGAGACAGATCTTCAACTTAAAAAGGTCCCATGCAGTGAATATGTGGAGGGCAGAACTGGGGGGTGCCAAGAGGGGACAGAGTGAAGGGTCAAGGGCCAGACTTCACAAGATGGGTGGATATAAAAAGCACCATGACGTGGCTGTGAAGACCACGCAGTGACAGTGGAGGTGACAAACCACGAGGATCTTGGCCCTGCTCCTCACAGAGTCATTAAATCCCTGCCAAAAACCAACAGGAGCTGCTGCCACACCTGGGGTAGGGGTTTAATAAATGTCCCTGCAGGAGGAACTGGGAATGGTGTCAGCTCTGAATCCTGCTGCTCCTTGGTCCTTAAATACCACACACAACCTGTCCCCAGCTGTGAAGATTTCCTTGTGGCTCATCCTGCGGGAATCCACAAAATCAGAGGGTTTTGGGAAAGCTGAAAAAGGCAGGCCTCAGAGACAGCAGAACTGCGATTAGAGCTAAGCAGCAGCCATGAGATAGGTCAGCAGAAAAATTATTTAAAAAGTAGAAAAGCAAGGACAAATAGAACAATGGTCTGTGTATTAACTCTTGTCTAGAATAAATCCCTAAGCTACAGAAAAGTTTATCTAGCGAGATATTGGGAAGTTTGAAGCTTAATAATGGAGCTCTGTGCATTGTGTTTTAAAGCTTACAAACAGGTATTGTATTTGAAATAAGCAGGCATTGTTTTAACCAAAGGTACGTGTGCATATAGTGGTTGGATAGAACTACTGTCAATATGCTTTTGCTTCATGTGATTGGTCAAAAAACTTATAAAGTAAGTTGTAACATTAAGTTCTTTGTCTGCTGCTTGGGATGTGAGCTGATGGCATATTCCCATTGTCATAACCATGTAATGAGACTGATGTTGAAAAATAAAACAGCTCAAGGCACGTTCCACAGCAGTCCCATCCCATTTGTGATTTGTACAGAGACCCCTGGCTGGCGATACATCCCATGCCTGGGAAGGGAAGAGGCCACCCATCCAGTTGTTGTGCTACTTCCTGGAAGTTCCAGAGGTTTTCATGGCATCACAGAGCTGGAAGGGACCTTGGAGAACATCTTGCTCCAACCTTTCTGCCATGGGGCATCTTCCACTTGGCCAGGCTGCTCAAAATCACATCCAGCCTGGCCTTGGACACTTCCAGGGATGAGGCAGCCGCAGCTTCTCTGGGCACCCTGTGCCAGGGCCTCACCATCCTCACAGGGAATAATTCCTTCCCAATATCCCATCTAAACCCATCCTCTCTGAGTTTAAAGCTGTTCTCCTTTATCCTGCCCCTCCATCCCTTGTCCCAAGTCCCTCTCCAGCTCTCCTGGAGCCCCTTCAGGCACTGGAAGGGGCTCTGAGGTCTCCTTGGAACCTTCTCTTCTCCAGGATGGACATTCCCAGCTCTCCCAGCCTGGCTCTAGAGCAGAGGAGCTCCAGCTCTCTGAACATCTCTGTGGCCTCCTCTGGACTTGCTCCAACAGATTTTGTTCTGGAATATTCAATGGCATTGCAGAGGGAATTCCAGGAAACTCCATTTCCCTTGGGGGAATTATTTTGTCCCCCTGCTTCATAGGAACATTATTTATGGCACACTGCAGCTCACAGATCATGTCCTAAACTATTTTTAAAACTCTATAAGTGGAGGACACCTGACATTTTCTCAGTTTAGTTCATTTTTACCACTGGCTGGAGAAAACAAGACAGCCCCATCCTGCTTGCAGAAGCCTTTTCTGTGCTGGAAGTTTCACAGTATGGGAAATTGGGGAGTAAAAATTGGTGTAAAGTTTCTCCACATTCCTTTCTGTGGCTGACACTCTCAGATACAGGAGGTTCATTTTGACTCCTTCCCTGTTCGCTGATTAGATTGTCCATCTTCCAAACATGATCCAACATGTTTTCTTCATGCTGATGTTACTAGTACACGAAAAATACTTTCTGCACCAGGAGTTTCTCCTTGCACGCCCCTTTTTTTTCCTATTCTGTCCTCCCACTCATCAGTCTTATTTCTCACCCATTAAATCCCTGTTTTAAACTTTATAAATGTCTCAACTCCACTTGGACCTGTCCTGTGTCTCCTGAGCAGGTGCTTGCCCAGACAGAGCAGCTGCCCTGGGCTTGCATTTTGCTGGTGGAACATCTGACATCACCATCCATTATTTTGGAAGGTATTTGTCTATACCCTACAATTAAATATCTTTGTTGTCTTAATTTACACCCTTTTGGGACCTCAGAGATTGAGCTTTTCCATTTTGAAATCTGAATTTCAGTGAGACAATTCCATCAGTGCAAGGATGGAATTGTCAAATCCCCAGCTTCCGCCTGCATCTGTTTCCTGAGAATATTCCTCTGTCCATGCCTTTGCTGGGACTCTTCTGAGCACAAAACTGAGTTTTTTAAAGTGATACATTTTTTAATGGCAACACAGAGAGATTTCTGGTGGGGGGTGAGCTCAGATCTGCGCTCAGGGAATTATCTGTACCCCGGGATGTGTGAAAAAATGCAGGAGCTAAGCTGTCCCTCAGGCAGGACACTGCTGAGAGTGCAGGGACATGAATGGCTGGAGGAGACAAATGAGATCCCAGCGCTTCCATGGCTGCTGTTGCTACGGAGACGCTTCCTTGGCATCTGCATAATGAGCACTCCCCTACCATTAACTCCGGGAGAAATGAGGTTCCCAGGTACCCAGGGATGAGCAGACAGAAAGACAGAGCCGGAATTTAAAGAGGGGAAAACACCCTCGGAGGCTTCAGCAGCCAAACAAATCCAGCGCTCTTCACACATGCGTGGGATTGAGGAGGGGTTTCCACACCGGTGCTGTTCTCGGTGATGGAGCCTCTGAGCCAAATGCAGAGTGAGGATGGTAAAGAGGGATCTGAACCACCTTTTTTTGTTCTCTGCATGCAGCAAATATATAGGTCAGGAGACGAGATTCTCTGCAGTTGGGTGGAGTTTGGCTTTTCTATGCTTCCCAACAAGAATTCTCTGCCTACTTGGGGGGCTAAGAAGGAGGAAGCATTAAAATATCAAACATTTTGGAATGGAAGAGACCTTAAAGATCATTCACCTCCCCTGCAAAGGGACACTTTCCACTAGACCAGGTTGCTCAGAGGCCCATCCAACCTGGCATTGGTAGGAAAATTTCCACAAATTTATCCAGAACATTACACACATCAAGAGAAAGATCCACATTGTGTGAAATGGGCTGTGAATCCAGGCCCTGTCCCTTCATCCCTCCAAAGGAGAGGGAATTCCACATGTGCCAAAGGTGTTGGTCTGGCTCAGGAGTTCAGGAGATGTAGGACAGGAATGGCTGGAGGAGATGGAGCAACTTGACTGCTGAGAATTTACAAATTTAGACCTGGACTTGGCCTTTAAGGGGTTTTCAGACTTTGGGAACTCATTTCTGTCAGATGTTTCTGTTGTATTTGTGGGGTGGCCCGTGGCAAGAAGGAATGATGAATCTGACTCCATGTTCTCAGAAGGCTAATTTATTATTTTAAGATCTACATTATATTAAAGAATGCTAATCTAAAGTATACTAAAAATACAGAAAGGATACTTACAGAAGGCTAAAAAGATAATAATGAAAACTCGTGACTCTTTCCAGAGCCTCGACACAGCTTGACCTTGATTGGCCAATAAGTCAAAACAATTCTGACTTATTGTTTCACATGAAACCAATGAAACAACCACCTGTTGGTAAACAATGTCCAAACACATTCCAAAGGAGCAAAACTCAGGAGAAGCAAATCAGATAATTGTTATTTTCTTTTTTCTCTGAGGCTTCTCAGCTTCCCAGGAGCAACATCCTGGGTGAAGGGATTTTTCCAGAAAATATGACTGCCACATATTTCCAAGAGGGTCCCAGCCCTGGTGTCCTTTGGGTTACCTTTTCCTGCACTCTTGAGGGGCCTGGCCTTTGGGCCAGCTCCAGAATCTTCTGGAAAAGCAGCTATCATGGTTAACAGTCTGTTCTGTAGATTTTTTCCACTTTTCTGGAGTGACACTCTGAGCATCTTAAAATGCCTCTAATAAGTGAGCCCAAAGCTGCCCTTGGAAGAGAGAATTTTGAACTCCCTGATATCTGTGTTTATCTTTTCCTTGGTTTGGGATTTTTTCAAGGGGAAACAAAGCATTGTTCTTCAGCTCCGGTCTGCCTTAGCTCCCAGTTTTAATCAGACATCCACTCCTTCACCTCTAATTATCTGCAATAGTGGCTTAATTTGCATTGTGCCCTTTTCCTGAATTGACACAGTAAAAGCATTTGCTCATTATTTCCCTGACTTTATTCCTTATCATTAATGCCGCCAGGATGACTCAGTTCTAGACAAGGATTTTTGTCTGAGAACCTCAGGTTTCCTGTCAGTCGCTGAACCTTTCAGCTGCCTGTTTGGCATGATTAAAGATGCTGCTTTGTTGACCTGTAAATCACACACTTTTCCCAGTGTTGGACCGCCGGGATGCTTTTCAAACTGGAGAAAATGGTGCTGAGAAATCTCTGGCTGGTTATTAACTGCTCACAGTGATGCTTCCAGAGCTCTTTGTGTTCCAATCACAGGAGCCCAGGCTGGCACTTCAAGCCCTCCCACCTGCTCTTCTCCAAGACACAAAATCATGGAATGGTTTGGGTTGAGAGGGACCCTCAAGATTCTCTCATTCCATGCTCTGCCAAGCCTTCCACTGTTCCAGGGTGCTTCTAAGCCCTGTCCAACCTGGCCTTGGACACTTCCAGGGATGGACCAGCTACAGCTTTTCTGGAAAACCTGTGCCAGGGCCTCACACTCTTACAGCCAAGAATTCCTTCCCAATATCCCATCTTTCCTGCCCTCTGGCAGTGGGAAGCCATTCCCTGTGTCCTGTCCCTCCATCCCTTGTCCAAAGTCCCTCTCCAGCTCTCCTGGAGCCACTTCAAGCACTGGAAGGGGCTCTGAGGTCTCCCTGGAGCCTTCTCTTCTTCAGGTGAACATTCCCAGCTCTCCAGCTCCACAGGAGAGTGGATGTTTTCCACTCAGCCCAGGTGTAGCTGCAGCACCACAAACATTTATTTCTGGCAGGGATTAAGAATTGTCTGGGATAATCTAAAACTCTTTCCCCCATGCCTTTAAAAAAAACCAGCTCAACGTTTCTGCTTGGAGTTTTACAGACTCCTAATAAAACCTTCCTGAACATCATCCCAGGCTGGAGCTTCCTGTTCTGTCTCCAAGGTTTTCTTTGCTGCAGGGGCTTTTATCTTGTCTGCTCCTTTGAAACTCCCCGTCTGCTGCCTGTTCCCAGCTCGCTCTCAGCCTCACATATGTGAAGCTTGAATATTTTCCCTCACATCTCCTGCCTGTTTACTGCAGTATTAAAAAAGAAAAAAATAAAAAAAGTTTAAAAAAAAAGGCAAAAAATATGATTAATGACCTCATAGAAAAACAGACTAGCCATCCACAATCTGTATCAGCACCATGGCTGAGGCCTCCCAGTTTTCTTTTTTCCTTCTTTTGTGTGTTGCCTTTTTCTGCTTTTCTTTCTTAGATGGCTCCAGAGGTCCATCATTATATTCTGGAACTCTCCCTTCTCCTGGGACAGATGGAGCTTAACAAAATGATAAAGGGGAAAAGAGGCAACATTAATTCAGCTCTGCTAATGGAAAAGCATCTCTGGATGTAATTTGGAATTGGAACATGGAACAGGGGCAGCAGGAGAGGGAAGGGGTAAAGATACCAGGATTCTCCTTCAGGGGGAAAAAAGAGACCTTGCCATAGTCATAAAGATTCTAAATATGGTCTTTGGCCCCTCAGAATTGCTCACCAAAAAGACCAAAGCCAAAACCAGGCAGGGAGAGCCCCATGGAGGGCCGCAAGTTGAACGTTCCCCAGCAAAAAGCCTCAGAGCAGCAACAACAGCTGATAATTGATAATTGGTGTCATCTGACAGCCTTGGCCACCACCAGGCCGAGATCCAGACCCAGCATCTCTGTTTTGTCTCCCAGCTCTGCCTTCTCCTCCAGTGGGCAGGAGAAAGAGCAGTGAGGGAGCAGATGGAGCTCTAGAGGGAGCAGACACAGGGACACATATGAGCCACTGCAGCAGGAGCTGAGGGAACAGCCTGAAGGGCTTCCCCCAGGAATCCCTTTGTTCCCTGGGTCTCCTTTTCCTCCCCTGGCCTGGTCTGCATGGGTTCTGTAGGGCGAAGAGGCCCCTTTCATTGCTCAATTCCTGATCCTACAGAGTCTCAACTCTGTTCTGGACCATGGGATGGTCCTGGAACATCAAGAGCAGCTGATCCTGTTCAGAAGTTGGAGGAACTTCTTCCCAATACCCCATCTAACCCTGCTCTCTGACACTTTAAAGCCATTCCCCCTTGTCCTGTTCCTCCATCCCTTGTCCAAAGTCCCTCTCCAGCTCTCTTGGAGTCCCTTTAGGCACTGGAAGGGGCTCCAAGGTCTCCCTGGATCTTTCTCTTCTCCAGGCTGGACATCCTCAGCTTTCTCAAGCTTTTCTCACAGGAGAGCTGCTCCTGGCTTCAAATAATTTTTGTGGTCCTCTGGAATCACTCCAGTGTTGGCAGCCCCAGAAACCAGAGCTCAGTCTGCAATAGAGCACAGATTTAGATGGGAAATTGGGAATAATTCTTCCCTGTGAGGGTGGAGAGAGCCTGGAATGGAATTCCCAGCTGTGGCTGCCCCATCCCTGGAAGTGTCCAAGGTCAGGCTGGATGGGTCTTGGAGCAACCTGGGATAGTGGAAGGTGTCCCTGTCCATGGCAGGGGTGGGATTGGAAGATCTTTAAGGTCCCTTCCAACCCAAACAATTCCATGTTTCCATTGTTTTTAAGATGACTTTAATGGAGAAGACAAGAAAGTTAGGAAGAATCTCCTATATAATCTCCTTTTCTTATTCATCCCCTCTGGAGAAAAATAAAAATTGCAGCACAAATGTACCTGGTTCTGCCTGCAGATCTGGATTAAATCAGGATGCAGTTTATAGATAATAAGACCTTGTTCAGCAGCCAGGTCCAGCATGGTTAAAATGACATCAGAAGGATCCTGTTTTGCAAATGGAATTTCAATCTCAAGCTAGAAAAAGTAAGGCCATGGGACCTCTGAAATCAAGCAGCAACCAGAAGGCGCAAATTCATCTGTTATAATCCAGAATATTATTTTTGGCTGAATCTTAAATGAAAATTGAGTCTTGCTGGTGATTTCCAAGTATTATTCTGAGTTTTATGGGGTTTTTTTGTATTTATTTTCTTCCTCTTCCTTTCGGGAAAGTCATCCACAGAGAAGAGTGAAAAGGCACTTAACCTTGAATCTGATGTTTTGGAGATAGTTGATATCCCCACTTATTTTGATTTTTTGCAAATTAAAAAAAAAAAAAAAATCTCCTTAAGGGTAAAGGTTTGTAGTCAAGGAGAGAAAAGAGTGGAAATCTGACCCTGGAGTTTTCCACTTCATGTTTTTCTTGAGGAGGAAGAACAGTCAACGTGTAAATGCATTAATGAGATAAATAAGGACAGGAATTGTACAGGCTGTTCCAGGCAGGAGAGAGACATTCTCAAGGAGAGGAAAATACATTTTGTGCTAATAATTTGTGTGTCAGTATCCAGCACAGAGTTCCAGCTGGGATCTTGTACATAGGGAAGGATAGGGATTACTTGGACAAGGAAAGTTAGTTAAAAAAAAAAAAAGAAAGAAAAATTAGTAGTGACAATAACAATAATTTATTAATTTTCATACGTCAGAAGAAAAAAATATTTAAACAATGTTCACTCTGTTTCTAACCTGAATTTTAGATTTTTACTACCTAAAAAATGGTTTGATTGTTTTTCTCTGCCATGTAAACTCCATCATTTTTGGCTGTTTTAAGCCATTGAGTTTTCCAGAAATCCAGCTCTAAAACTGGATTTGATTATAGATTTGGTGATTTGGTCATTGTCACCAGCACTTCACATAATATTTTTCACTCCAAAGTGAAGAATAAGCATGAGCTCAGCTGGCAGTTACACAAAAGAATTCCTGAGCTCAGGTTTTCCCAGAAAAATGTTCTGTGCTGATTCCAGAGAATCAGGTATTACCACCTTCCTGACCGGTAAACGCAGGACAACCCAATATCCTGAGTATTTTAAATACCATTTGACACCTGAATCAGCTGCTGTTCTCCACTGACTTTAAAATAATATTTATGAAAATAAACAGCCAAAGCTCACCTGAACCCTATAATTCAATAAAGGTAAATTCCTACCCTGTAGGGCTGAATCAGAGCGTTGGCATAATGTGAAAAATCCAACGCAAACAACCAACAACACCAAAAAAAACCACCCAAAAAAAAAATCTCGCAAAGCACAAAAAACAAGAAGGTAAGGTGGTTTTGGGCTTTCATTTTAGAAACAAAGAGTGGATTTGTTTCATCTGCACCAACAGGGGTCTTGCTGAAGTGCAGGGTCAGTTTGAAGAGATTCAACCAAAAGTCTTTTACAGGTCATGGGCTCCATGTATGAACTGGTTTTATCCAGCTCCAGGACAGTGAAAAGCTGGAAAAGACTTCCCAACTTCATAACAGCCTCTCCTGACTTCTGCAAATTGTGGCCTGACCTACTTCACGAGACAGGTTATTAAATTCTCCCAGCAGTTCCTATATCTACCCAACAGCCAGAGCTTCTGCAATAATTCTCTTTTGAAGTACTCCCAGAAAGATCCAGCTGATAGAAAAGGGAATCTATTCCCATGGTTATTTATCCTAATAACCCAAGTTTGTACTGTATTTTTAGTTTGATAATATTTATACTTGGCTTCCAGGCCCTGGATTTGGATCTGACTTCATGCAACAAATGGAAAATCAGCCAAACGATTCAGCTGTTCTAGATCCCTCTGCTCCTCAAGGATTTTTTTCAAGTTATAGGTTCACAGAATCATTTAGGTTGGAAAAGACCTCTAAGATCATCAAGTCCAACCACTAAGCCATGTCCCCAAGTGCCACATCTCCCACTCTTCTAAATCCCTCTGGGAGTGGTGATTCCACACTTCCCTGGGCAGTGTCTTGGTTTGAAAAGACAGGTATCTGCTAAGGAAGGCAGGAACCTCCCTTGAAATGGAAAATGTAAACCCCTTCCCTCCAAATTATTATGATTTTGAAATTAAGAGGCTCTTGGGCAAAGATATGGGAATGGGAATAACTGGTTTTTTACTAGGAAAACTAAAAATACAAATGCAATAGTATAAAAAAAAATAGTGACAGTCAGAATACAACCTGACACCCTGTGGGTCAGGGTGGTGGCACAGTCCCATTCCATGGTGGCTCAGCCCTCCTGCAGTGCCAGCTGTGGTTCTGTTGGAGCAGGGATCCTGGAGAAGGGTGGAGTTTTCCTCTGAAGGTCCAGTGGTGGTGTAGATGGGCCTTCCTCTGGGAATCCAGCGGAAAAAACAGCTGCTCTTCTGGGAATGCAGTGGGAAAAGGCTACTCTGTTGTTCCAAACCTCTGATTATATCCATGTAGGAATGCTTGGCTCCTCCCCCTGGATGGAGCATCTCCCAATGGGATGATGGAATTTTATCAGCCATGCAGTGACACTCACTGGCCCATGAACAGAAGATATTTCCTGGAGGGAGGATTGGTTGTGGAAGAGATAAAGAAAAACTGCCCAATTAACCTAAGATAACTGCCCCACTTCTAACAGATGGGAAATAGAACACCCCCAAACCCTATCTTACAACCCAGGACTGGCAGCAGTTTCAGTGTTTGACAAACCTCTTGATGAAGAAATTTTTCCTAACTTCCAGCCTAAATCTCCCTGGCCTGACTTGAGGCCATTTCCTCCTATTCAGTCCAGCATTAAATGATATATAATTGTCTCATGTGCCAGCACCACCTTGAGTGGAAAGGGACTTTCCTTATATCCAATCTAAAATTATTCCCTGTCAATTTGAAGCCATTTCTCTTTGTCACTCCAGGCTCCTGTGAATAAATCTCTCCATCTTCCTTACAGGCTCCGTTCAGATACTGGAAGGCCACAATTAGGTCACCCCAAAGCCTTGTCTTCTCCAGGCTGCACAATCCCAGTTCTCTCATTTTTTTCCTCACAGCAGAGCTGGTCCATCCCTCTGGTCTCTTTGGCAGCAGTTTGTGCTTCCAGTTTCTAATGGGATAATGCAGGTGGGATGTCACTCCTGAGCTGGATCCCTCCCTCTCTAAATGGGATGTGAAGGAGCCTCTCCCGGATGCTCCACAACCCAAGCCCTGCAGAGCCTGAAACCACATGAACTTTGCTTTTTAATTGCTTTGTGTGATCTCTATGAGCTTGGGTGTGCTCAGCTGAGCTTCTCCCCTTCTTGCCAGCCCTGCCACCTCTCATTAACACCTTCCCAAAGGTAATCCAGGCAGGCACAGCCATCCCAGTGCAGCCCAACACGGGTCATTTCCATGGAACAGCAGGTTTCATTAGGAATGAGCGCTGGAGAAATACGCAGCGGGCGGACGACAGAGGAGCAAATGGGGAGAGACTTCAGAGCACACCTCATGCATCTCTAATGGGTTTGCTTGCCAAAAGGAATGACAGCTTTGATGGAATCGTGCTTTATTTTTTTTTTCCCCCGTTGGAACAGTGAGTCCCAGACTCTGAGCACAGCGCAGCTCCTTCCACGGGCTCTGAAATGGAGATGAAAGCAAATTGTTAATCAATTGTGGGTTAGCACCGGGCTCTGATGTTCCTCTGGACTTTCCAGACTGAAAGTTTATCTTTTAAAGAGGCAGCAAAAAACAGAAGCTGACTCTTCACTCTGGTCTGCTCATGAGAGCCCACCTGGAGCACTGTGTCCTGTTCTGGGATCACCTTCTGAAGGATTTGGAGGTCCTGGAGCTCCTCTGGTCTGGATCCAGGCTGGGAGAGCTGGGAATGTCCAGCCTGGAGATGGGAAGGCTCCAGGGAGAGCTTAGAGCCCCTTCCAGTGCCTGAAGGGGTTCCAGGAGAGCTGGAGAGGGAATTTAGGAAAGGGTCTGGAGTGCCAGGAGAAAGACGAATAATTTTGAACTGATGGAAGGTAGGTTTATATGAGATATTAGGAAAAAATCCTTCCCTGTGAGACCAATAGCAGACTTGTCTTTACAAACAAGCTGTGGGTCTGCTGGTAGATAAAACCAGCACTGGGAGATAAAAGAAACAATGGGAAGGATTCCAATGATAGATGAATGGAAAAATATATTTGCTTTTACTAATGAACTTTAGGTTTGCTGATAAATTAAATTAGACATTGAAAGATGAAAGAAACAATGGGGAAGGAAAACCCCTAAATTCCATAAGAATAAAAAATTAAAATGGAGTGTTATACATTAGAGGGAAATCTTCAGTATCAGGCATATTGGGAAGTCTGTACCTTTAAGTACCTCAGCCAATGGGGAAAGAGAGAAGGAAAATGTGGCCGGGAAATTAGGATAAAAAGGGAGGCTGTGTCCTCCAAAAATTTGAGATATCTCAGGGGAATGCCCCATGGCCTCTCCCTTTATTTGAATAAATTAAAAGGACTCCTCTGTCCCATTTTTTGACATAAACCTCTGATGTTTTTAGGATTAATTTTCCTAACACCTGTGAGGGTGGTGAGGCCCTGGCACAGGTTTTCTAGAGAAGCTGTGGCTGCTTCCATCCCTGGAAGTGTCTAAGGCCAGGTTGGATGGAGCTTGGAGCAAACTGGGACAGTGGAAGGTGTCCCATGACAGGGGCTGGAATGAGATGATCTTGAAAGCCTCTCCCATTCCAAACCATTCCATGATCCTGTGATTCTGACAGGGAGCACACAGCTGCTTTTGGAGGAAATTCTTCTCTTTCCAGTTGTAGCCAAGCTTGAGTCCAAAGTTCCTGTGTTGCTTTTAAAAAGTGATAAAGAAAGAGGAAATTATATATTTATAAAATCCAAGAGTTTCTGTGGATAATTCTATATTCCTTAAACTTTCACACTGGAAAGTTTCAAGTAAACCTCTCCTTCTCTGGAGAGACAAGGATGCAGAACTAACCAGGTTAATGAGGCCAAGCCAATACACATGGAAAAAGGTGAAATTCCTAATCTATAATTCATTGGGGTCACGCCATCCCACAGGGTCCTTGGGCAAAGATGCGTCCCCAGCTGGGATTTCCTTGCACTATTTTAGATCCTTTTGAGATTGTTTGCTGGGCAATTGGGCTCTGGGTTGCAAGGATGTAGGAGTTGGAGGGTTTGTAGCCTTTTTTTAGCCCGAGGCTGGGGTAAAGGATTTGTTCTTAGGCAGCTAATGAGTGTGTGGAGACATTTTAAAGTGTCCCTGTGGCCTGAAAAGGGACCCATTTACCAACAGCTCTGAAAGGGTTCTATTAGGCAGGAACTACCAAGCAATTAACGCTGCTACTTCTCATTAAAATGAGCCTCTTGAATGTAATTAAAGGGTTCCTCAACGCCTCAGGCAAGGCCAGGGGGCTGCCCGGGTGTCAGCTGCACTCAATGCCCACACCAAACCCTTGTTTAAATCTCCAGCAGGAATTTTACAACTCTCTCTCCCCCAGCCATCCTGCCCAACCCGGGGTTTTGCTTGTTAGTCCTGATTTTCCTATTCAGGAGACAATTCTCTGTTTTTGTTTTGAAGGACACCACGCCTAAATTCCTGATCTCCAAGATATTCTCCTGTCCCCAACTGCATTGTTGACTCACCAGCATGCCAGGATCTCACAGCTTTTTAGACGTGAGGCTGCAGGACACCCACTCTTGCACTATTTGCTATTTTTTTTGTGTGCTAACACAGTGAGATGGACTCTAGGAAAGGACAATTTCTGTCTTCAGGTTTGGACAGAGCTAAAATCTCCTCGTGGGTCTGCACCAGGTGGCTACACAGAGGAACAGGGCAACCTTTTTTCATGTTTGCAGATTGCTTTGAGTTGTCTGACTGTGAAATATGTCTTGGGAAGAAAAGAGGCAGCCTTGAATGAATGTAACTACTTGGGAATAGGGAGAAAAAGAGTGCCTTACAGCAAATGCTGTCATCCCCGAGTTCAGCACCTGTGGATGATGAATTTGTGATTCAGCCCTGATCCATGTACAAAAAGGTGTTGTAGGACTCTATTGCTCAGCTGGACCTCTTGACAGGGGACAAACCCAGGCATTTCCAAACATGATTCATCTCTCAGCATTAACTGGTTGCTTTAGGATGAGAGGAATTTCCCTCTGGAAGTGCAAAGGAAGCTCAGGGTGGCTGGCACAGATGGCTCCGTTTGAGGAATCCCATTCCATGTGTACAGAGGCACAACAGGGCCCAGCCAGAGCTAAAAATCTGTAATAATATCCACAATATCTGCTGTAAAATCTGTAGTAATATCTATCATAATAAAGGGAGCTGCTTCTGGGTGCAAACTGTGTAGTAGCCTCTTTGGGGGCTAAACTGGTTTCTCAGTCCTGTGGCTGCTCCAGTTTGCATTCCCACTGTGTATCTCCAAAGCAGCCTTCATGGAAAGCCTGGGGGAAGATGAAAGGTGATCTGCACACAAAATTATAGAATCACAGAACATCCTGAGTTGGGAGGGATCCACAAAGACCATCAAGGCCATCTCCTGGCCCTGCCCAGGACATCCCCAAGAATCCCACCCTGTGGCTGAGTGTTGTCCAAAGCTCTGTCAGGCTTGGTGCTGTGACCGCTTTCCTGGGGAACCAGTTCCAGTGACCAACCACCCTCTGGGTGAAGAATTTTTCCCTGGTATCCAAGCTAAACCTCCTCTGATACAGCTTCAGTTTGTTGTTGACCTGTTCAGTTGAGTCTTGCACTGCTCACCAGAGAGAAGAGATCAGTGTCTGCCCTTCTTTCCTTCATGAGGAAGCTGCAGACCCCAATGAGGTCTCACTTCAGCCTCCTCTTCCTCAGCTGAACAAACCAAGTGGCCTCAGGAGCTCCTCCTGTGGCCTCCCCTCCAGACCCTTCACCATCCTCATGGCCCGCCTATGGTCACTCTCAGGTTCCTTTATATTCCTTAAATTCATATATATATACAATTCATGTTTAGAACCTGCTGTGAGGAAGTTCTCTGGGGCTTTGCAGGACTTCTCCAGGGCAGGTGGGCACCACCAAACTCTCACTCCAAAGGTTCTTATCCACAGCAGACATCATGTTTGTGGATTTAAGGATCTTACAACAAACAGGACTCACTGCTCACTGCTGCTAAGAACCCAAGTTCATTAGGAGTGGGTCTCTTTTCCCCCTTGGTTTTAGATGATTAAGAACTTTTTGATGGCTCTGCCCTGAGTCTTTGCACTGACTCAGTGGGCTGGATCTGTCTGTGGGGCCTCACCTGCAGGACATCAGTGTGAAGAGCATCCCACCATTTGTGCCAAGGCTGTACCAACAACAGGAATAGCCAGGTACCACCGTGTGAGCACAACTATTCCTCCACAGGAGGTGGACATGTGGACATTTCTTGTATCATATAATCCTGGAATGGTTTGGGTTGGAAGGGACCTGGATGATCATCTCATTCCAACCCCCTGCCATGGGCAGGGACACTTTTAATAAGACCAGGTTGCTCCAAGCTCCATCCAACCTGGTCTTGGACACTTCCAGGGATGGGGCATGTGAAAAACGCCAATCACTTGTTTTTAAAATTTTAAAAATTTAATAATAATAAAATGGTTATAAAAATAGTAATATAATTAGAGTAATAATAATTTGGACAATTTGAATTGGACAATATGAGACAATAGAAGCAAAGAGTTATGGATGCCTGGGTGCCTTTATCTGGGCAGCATGAGCCCGAAAAAGGACACACGTTAACAGAGGATTAACCCTTAAAAACAATAACCTGTTGCATATTCATACACCTCATACATGATGCAAAAATTCCATTTAAATGCAGGATTCTGTCTGGTCAGCATCAACTTCTTCCTCCTAATCCTAACAGCATCTCCAGTCCTGAGCGAAGTGGGAAGAAGTTAATTTCTCCTGAAAATGGGGCAATAAATTCTTTTTCTCTGAAAGATTTGGGTGTCCTGTGGCTGCTATCTTGCTGCGAGTCCTTTCTCTAAAAAAAAGTATCCTACATAGCATAGTTTCTATTTTAACATTTTTTTATAACCTAAAAATATATTTAACACACTGCTTAAGAGAATTAATACAGCATTACTTTCTAAAACAACACATATAATATTCATTTTAATATTTGTGAAAAGTCAATCATAAAATACGCATTTTTCACAGGGCAGCCACAGTTTTTTTTTTGAAACCTGTGCCAGGGCCTTGCCACCCTCCCAGGGAAGAATTTCTTCCCAATATCCCATCAAACCCTACCCTTCTCCAGCCTAAAGCCAGTAATCCTTTCTTCCCATGTGAGCTTGCTCCTTGAACTGAACCAACCCCTCTCTTTTTTGCTCTCTGGTGCCTTTGGAGCCTTGAGCTCCTGTTTATTTACAGTCAGCTGTTCTGTTTAACTGCAGCACTGCCATTTCCTCTCCGCTGTGCTCCGGGATTCCTTTCCTGGCATGGAACAATCCATTCTTTCCCTCTGTTATTCCCTGTTCCAAGTTATTTCCCCTTAGCTCTCTCTCTACCTCCCACTGCCATGGTGATTCTTTCCCTGGAGATCAGCCCCGCTCACTCAGCCCGGTGGATCTGCAGCCTGGACTTTATTTAATGAATCTCTCTGAAGCTGTTATCAGTGCTCCCGACACTCTGCTGATGAATATTCATGAGCCAAGCCACTGCTCAGGAGCTATAAGGGAAGGCGACAGTGCCAGTCAGCAGCTGCTGTCGAGACGGATCCCAGCCTTCAGCTATAATTACACCCGGAGATGTGTTGTCAGAACAGCCCTCAGTCACAGATTAGGGCATTCCTGATATTTCAGGCATGAAGAGGGCATTCACTTATTGCCAGCAACAATATTTCAGGCTTGATATTGCTCCCCTCACAAAAGCAACGCTGCCTGTTGCATGCTAAACATCACAGCGGTAATGCAGTGAAAATATAAAGAGTGCAGCCAGGGATGGGGCAGCTGCCTGCAGTGAAATGGAGTGATAAGAATTGACTGAGGCACACTTAGTCATCAATAAATGCTGTCTCCCCACACCCACAAATGATAAGATCTGAAAACAAATGTAAGCAATATTGATTTTTATTATTTTTTAAAATTTTTTAAGCCTGGAGGATTCGCAGCAAGGCCTAAATCCCAGCCCTTGGTGCCTCGGGAAATTGTTATTAATCCTTGGGAAATGGCATTCTAGGGAAGGATATGGATATGCTACATCAGCTGCTTTGAGTGTCACGGGATAAAGACCAGCTATGACACTGAAATCAGCTTTGGATTCAAGGGAAGGATGGCAGATCTTGCATTTCTGGATTAAGACATGAAGAGCTTCACCTCTACTCCATCATCTTATTCTCAACCAAATCACTTGTTGCATTCCAGCTTGGTTTGTTTATTCATTTTCTGTGAGAGAAGGAGCAGGAGCTTCCCCCTCTTTCTACAGATTAAGGGCTTGGAGCAAGCTGGTCTAATGGAAGGTGTTCCTGCCCACGGCAAGGAGGTGGAATTTGGTGATAATCAAGGTCCCTTCCAACCCAAATTAGATGATCTTGAAGGTCCTTTCTAGCCCAAACCACTCTGTGATGTTATGATTAAATGAAAAATCCAGAAGCACCAAGCTTGTGGCTGCCTTTGGCATGGGACATCTCTCTGTCGTGCCAGCTCTCCTGCTCTGATGATTGGTTATTATCTCTGGCATCACAATCAGGAGAATTTTGGGCCTCCAGAAACCTTCTCTGTCTTCTGTAACTGGATTTTTGATTCAGGTGTTTGTTGTTGACCTGATTCTTCACCCAATGGGCAGTCAGGAACTGGAATGGGCTCCCCATTGTGGTGAATGTGGTCACAGTGTTTGGACAACGCCCTCAGTCACACGAGTGATCTTTGGGGTGTCCTGTGCAGGGCCAGGAGTTGGAATTGCCTTTCCAGCTCAGGATATTCTGATTCTAACCAAACAATCTCCTTAAACATCCTCCTATCCAAAATAAGTGTATGAGAAGAGTTTTGGCTTCAATAAAAAATGTCTTAATGAAACAGGGCCTTAAAATCTGGAAATGCTCATCAGGAAAGCTCTGGAAAACTTAGATTCTCTTCTCTGCACCTTGAGAACTGGACTAAGTTTGCTGTGGGGGGCCCATCTGTGCTGGCTGAGTAAAGATCCTACAGCAAGTTGTCTGAGAATGGTCTTAAATATAAATTGAATTGGATTCTGGCAGGGACTATTGGATCAGTAGGTGTGGACTCCAAAGCTGAGTGAGTAACCAGGACCAGAATTCACAGCATGGAGAGAAGCCCCGAGGTCAGGCTCATTCTGAATTCACTGCTTTAGCCCAGGTTTGATCAGGGACAGAGATAAACCTCTCATCTCTGAGTGATTTACACCCCTCTGCAAAGGACTGAGCCTAAAGTGTTGTTCCCAGCAAGGACTGGGAATGAGTCACTGCAGTGAGTGAAAGGAATGAGGTAATGCCTGGTTTGACCACAGGCCATCAGGCTTTGGATGTCACAGCCAAAATGTGACACTTCTCTGAGTCAGACCCAGGCATGAAGAAAAATAGAAGAGTTTAAACCCTCTTTGAGGCGTTACAAGTAAATTGAACTACCCAAAACCAGCCGTGCCAGCAACTCAGAACTGCCTTGGATGGAACAGCCCTACTAATAATTGCAATGATGGAGAGGCAAAGGGGGCCATGTGATATTTCAGGTTTCTTGTCTTGGATTTTTTGCTCTTTTATGGGTCCTTTCTCATTTTTTTAAGGATGCATTTCTGTATCATCATGTCAGTCTGGTCCAGAATATTGCTGGCTGGGGGCTCTGTACAAATCACGAACGGGACGGGACTGCTGTGGAATGTGCTTTGAGCTGTTTTATTTTTCAGCATCAGTCTCATTACATAGTTATGACAATGGGAAGATGCCAGCAGCTGACATCTTAGGCAGCAGACAAAGAACTTAATGTTACAACTCACTTTATATGTTTTTTGACCAATCACACAAAGCAAAAGCATATTGACAGTAGTTATATCCAACCACTATATCCAACCACACGCACTTTTGGTTAAAACAATGCTTGCTTATTTTGAATACAATACTTACTTGTAAGCCTTAAAACACAAGGCACAGAGCTCCATTATTAAGCTTCAAACTTCTTAATATCTTGCTAGGTAAACTCTTCTGTAGTTTATTCTAGACAAGTGTTAATACACAGGTCATTGTTCTATTTGTCCTTGCTTTTCTACTTTTTAAATAATTTTTCTGCTGACCTATCTCATGGCTACTGCTTAGCTCTAATCACAGTTCTACTGCCTCTGAAGCCTGCCTTTTGCAGCTTTCCCAAAGCCCTCTGATTTTGTGGATTCCCATACAGAGCTATTTAATTTTGAATTTTCTAGTAAACAAGCTGAGTCAAGACTTTCACGCAAAGCTGTCTGCCCTCACTTCAGCAGTTCAGAACCACCCTTGGTCTCCTTTTGCTGCTAAAGCTCTGATCTGTGTTTCACTCAAGATTTACCCACTGTCAGATGGAAGTGTCCTTAATCTCACCAAGCCTTCCAGCTTTGCCTCACTCTGAGTCATAGAGATGCTGGGAGAAGGTTCCTTGCCACAGATAGGACACAGGGATTTTGTGGATGATTAAAAAAAATAGATTTATATCTAATAAAGTGTCTGAATATTGCCAATGCAGTACCTAATTTTTAAGTCTGTCATATAATTACAATGGATTATTTCATAATCAGGTTGTAGTCACATCTTGAGTGCTGTGTCCAGTTTTGGGCCACTCACTTCAAGAAAGACATTTAGGGGCTGGAGCATGTCCAGAGGAGGGAACAGAGCTGGGAAAGAGTCTGGAGCACCAGGAACAGCTGAGGGAGCTGGGAAAGGGG
The DNA here is from genome assembly GCF_028551555.1 of Melozone crissalis. Classification (NCBI taxonomy): domain Eukaryota; kingdom Metazoa; phylum Chordata; class Aves; order Passeriformes; family Passerellidae; genus Melozone; species Melozone crissalis. The sequence goes on from NW_026535780.1 coordinate 1,147,097, forward strand.
CTCAGCCTGGAGAAAAGGAGGCTCAGGAGGGACACAACTCTGCACAACTCCTAGATGGGAGAGTGCAGCTGAAGGGGTTGGCCACTTCTCCCAGGCTCAAACTACACCAGGGGAGGTTCAGGTCAGGCATCAGGGGGAATCTCTTCATGGAAAGCGTCATCAAGCATTGGAATGGAATGCTCAGAGGGGGAGTGGAGTCACCATCTCTGGAGGTGTTTGTGGAAAAGCTGGACATTGCACCCAGTGCTTGGTGGTGTTTATCCTAAGGTTGGAACTGATGATCTCAGAGTTCTCCTCCAACCCAATCAATTCCATGGCTCTGTGCTGTCGGGGTCTCTAGCTAGTCAAAGTGATCCTGAGAAAAGCTGGAAAGTCTCTTTTCCCAGCCTGGCGCTTGAAGAAGGAGTCAGGGCTCTTCATTTCTCAGTCTCAAGGTTGTTTATTGTATCTTATCTATAAAAAATTTTCTCTTGCCTTGCTGAGGTCCATCCAGCAGGACAGTTCCAGACACTCTGCCTGCCCCTGGGGCGATGTTATGTCTTTATACTAAAAACTACATGTACAATATTTACAATTACTTTCCAATACCTACCACCTATGCTAGACAGTGAGCTTCTACTCTAAACCAATTTAAAAGTGCCAATATCACAGCAGAAGATGGAGGCCAAGAAGAAGAAGGAGAAAGGCTGGACACGCACAGATCCCTCCATCTTGCCCCCCCTGGATTCCCATTCTAAAAACTCCAAAATCTACTTTTTCACCTCGTGATAAACTCACTATCATTCTACTTAATTTGTCATGTCTTGCAGATCATCTAAGGTTGGTAACTTGCTGCATGGGTCATAATCAAAACTACAGGCATCTTGGGCTCTGTGCCAGGGTCTCTGAGCCCCCTGTCAGGGGTCTTGGCTGCTCAGGACAGCCAGAACGATGCCCTGGGTCCTGACTGGGTATGCTACTTTTCTGACTTGCCCAGAGGCAAAAGAATGACACCCAAACCATGTCCTGTGGCTGCCATGATGCTGAGGGCAGGTTCTGCCTCCCACAGGCTTTTCTTGGCTTACACCCATTCAAGCCTTCCTTCCTCCTGCACCAGCAAAAGATGCAGCTTGTGAATCATCCCCCAGCCCTGGCTTGTTTCCCCCAGTATTTACAGCCCCTTCCAGTCTTTACAGCCCTCCCTCAGAGTATCCCTGGTTATGAAATAGCTGCTGCTGATTCTTTTTCCCTGAGAAATAATTCAAGCCCAGAGGGGGTCTCTTGGCACCCAGTAGAAAACATTGCTGCCAAAAAAGCAAATCTAAATGCAAATTTAGACCCATTTCAGGTTTCTCCCTGCTGGCAGATGCAGTCAGATCTCACTTCCCTTCTTCTCTCCATTATAAAATCATGGGTATTTCCTAGACATCTCCAATGAGAGCCTGGGAAGAGGGAATGGGGGTAAGATTTTCCCCATCACAGTTTTGTTTATCAACAAACAATGTTTATTTCTTACTGGCAGGTAGAATGCTCAACTGGGAACTTAGGACAAGGGGGAATGGCTTTAAGCTGAAAGAAAGTAGGTTTAAATTGGATATTAGCGAGAAATTTTTCTCTGTGAGGGTGGTGAGAACCTGGCACAGACAAGTTTTTGACATCCCATCCCTGGAAGTGTTCAAGGCCAGGATGGGAGACTTGGAACAACCTGAGATGGTGGAAAGCGATGCTGCCCATGGTAGAGGTTTGGAATGAGAGGATCTGTCAGGTCCCTTCCAACCCAAAACATTCCATGATTTTATGATTTTCTGAACCATCATGACTTCTATGACTTCCTCTGACTTTTCCCACCTTAGTCCTGGCCTTGCTGCATCCTCCTTTGCCTTCCTCCTTTTCTTGGCATTGCACTTGGTCTTTGCTCCACTGATGGGAAAAAGGAATGAGCTCTGTATTTTGCCCTCAACTTTTCCTGGAAAGAAGGCAAAACCAGTGAGTTTCCATTCAGTGCTGATGTCCAGACTTGCCTTTCTTTTCTGCATCAGCTTAAACCTGATGCAGAGTCTAAGCCTCTAAACTGCAGGAGGTTTATTCTCTATGGCTGAAGAATAACAAAGACCTGAGCTTAAGACAAGCTTTTTTGATCATGAAAAGTCTTGGATAATGGATAATTTTTCTCTCTGTGGCTTTCCAAGCATATTGGGAAGGCCAAAGTATCCTTTTCCCTCTTTCCTCCTTTGAAGTGATGGCCTTATTTGTCCTCATGTATCTTGACAGGAAACAGCACTAATGAGTTAAAGAACAAGGTAAAAAAGTAATAGGTATTTGCCTAAAAAGCCATGTAAGCAGAATTTAGATATTTATTTTCAAGAATATTTTATAAGAGTCTTGCTTGAATTATCTATGAGCTTGAAATATCTTAGTACTGAGGTTTTGGTGTCTGCAGTTCATTATTCACCTAATTCTGAGCTAATAAGAAGTGAAAGCACCACCCACATTAGATGAGGCCCAGAAGAAATGGTCTTGTGCTGATAAATTTGAGTTTTGTGAAGTATTTGAGCTTTCAAGGGGTGGCACACAGGAACAGCAGTGCCTGCACAGGAATATCTCCTGTGACCAGCTGATAAAAGATGTAAACAGACCTTTTTTTTCCACATATATTGAACTTTTCAGAGGGAAGAAAAATCTTTTCCAGGCTCAGCTGTAGAGGCAGGGAGTTCAAAACAACAAACTTTAGTCACAGACTGGAATGCTGGTTTTGTTTATCTTGGTTGCAAAAGACAAAAAAAAAATGTTTAAAAGTCAGTTCTGAGTGAAAGGTTTCTTTTCCCTCTAGTGACATTAAAAAATCATAACCTAACTCAGCTAATACACACAGCAACCAAAGTATCTCTGTAAAATGAGTAATTAAAAGGGGGTTTCAAATGAGTTAGAGACAGGAGCTCAGCAGTTTGGGAACAGATTGTCCCAGTGCCCTGGTGCCAAGCAAGAAACCTTAGGGAGAGGTCTCTGCCTCGCTGCCCTGGGATTTGTTGGGGTGTCTGACCCACATCAGTCTGCTGGCATCTCTTCCCTTTCTCATTTTCCATGTGTTTTCCTGGCCACTGCCCAGGGACATCCGTGCACAAGAGGTTGGAGGGTGTGTGATGGTTTGTGGCAGGAATTAATTGGAATTGTGCCTTCAGCAGGGGTCTGGGAGGAGCTGGCAGGTGCAGGTGGATAATGTGGGAGCTTGGGCCTTGGGTGAGATGACACCAAGATCCTGAGATCTTCAATAAAAACCATCCTGAGAAACTCAGCATTATTGGCAATGAACATTTGCATCCCAGAAAACCAAAAGTGTCCCAGGAAACCTCAAGAAAAACAGGAGCAGGTTGAGGGAGGTGATTCTGCCCCTCTATTCTGCTCCTGTGAGACCTGTCTGGAGCACTGTGACAGCTCTGGGGTTCCCAGAATATGGATGTGGAGCTGCTGGAGTAAGTGCAGGGGATGCCACCAAGCTGATGTCAGGGCTGGAGACCCTCTCAAAAACACAACACAAAAAATATTACAGGGTTTAGGGTTTTTTGGGTTTTTTTTTCCAGTTAGGCTGTAGAAAATGGATAAAGATGTAGAAGAAAAGAAGAAAAACCACCAGTGCTACCACCTGGCTCTGCTGGGTGGTACAACAGGACAAGAGGCAATGGGAAGAAACTGGAATGAAGGAAGTTCCACCTGAATGAGAGGAAGAACTTTGCTGGGATGTGACCATGCAAGGGAACAGGCTGCCCAGAGAGGGTGTGGAGTCTCCTTCCCTGGAGATAGTCAAAATCCACAATCCCAAAGGTTATGGACACAATCCTGGGTTACCTGCTCTTGGGGATTCCCTGCCTGAGTAGTGAGGTTGGACTAGATGATTTTGTGTCCCTTCCAAGCCCAGCCATTCTAGGATTCTGGGATTCACATGGAGCTGAAGCACAGCACAATGGGTAGATCTAAGGCTCCTGGAGAATATTTTCCTTCCTGAGGTTTACCAACAGTGCCCAGGGCTGACAGCAAACCCTTGGGACATTATTCCTGCCAATCTGACAATCCCAAGTTAACATGTGGAAGTTATCACTTCCACATGTTAACTTCCTGGCTCTGCTGTGGAGCCAGGCTGGGAGAGCTGGGAATGTCCAGCCTGGAGAAGAGGAAGTTCCAAGAAGACCTCAGAGCCCCTTTCAGTGTCTAAAGGGGCTCCAGGAGAGCTGGAGAAGGACTTGAAACATGGCACAGAGACACAGGACAAGAGACAATGGCTTTCAGCTGAAAGTGAGAAGGATTAGATGGGATATTGGGAAGGAATTCTTGCCTGGGATGGTGGTGAGGCCCTGGCATGGGTTTTTCCAGAGAAGCTGTGGCTGCTCCATCCCTGAAAGTGTTCAAGGCCAGGTTGGACAAGGCTTGGAGCAATCTGGGAGAGTGGAATGTGTCCCTGCCCATGGCAGGGGTTGGAACAAGGTGATCTTGATGGTCCCTTCCAACTCAAACCATTCCATGATTCCCTGAAAGCATTCTGCAATTCCTACCTGCATTTCTTAGTTCTTTTAAGCTGAGATTTAAGAAATGCTTGGTGTTTGTCAGTCCAAAATATAGAGGTGTATGAACACAAGCATACAAACACAGAAAGAAATATTTCCATAAGGGGAATCATCCCAAAACAGGCCTACAGGAAGGAGCATCTTTTGGGTGAGTAGCAGGGATTAATCTTTTATATTGTTTCTCTCTCCATTTTCAGACCATAATTTTATCATTTGTTGGGCTGGCCTGGCAAAGCAAAGCTCTCAGTAAATGATATTGCCATGAAAACATCTCACATCTCACTGCCATCCCTGTGATATCCAGAGTGTGCCAAGGGAATACACAAACCTGGTGCAAGACCCCCGAGATGGGATGAGGGATCAAGAGCCTCAGCTGAAGTGAGGAAGATGAGGGGAAACACCTTGTAAGATAATCAGACAGTGATGGAGAAGAGATTCTGTGAATGGAGAATCTCAGGAAAAGCTTGGGCTAAAAACTGGAATGGGAAGCAGTGACCACCTCTGAAGAGCAAGGATATCCCATCACATTTTGGGTTGGCTTCAAAACAAACCCAAGCTTTGCAGAGAAATCAGGAGCTGGCCTTAGAGACACTGACTTAATTAATTTATGCAGCTGAAGCAGCACCTCTGGCTTCTTCCTTGCCTTTTTTCTGGGACTTACATGTTGGAAAGATAAATAAAAGAATAAACTCTGTTTACAAATGAACCACAGGGCATTTTTGACCATTAAAGGTGTGAAAAACTGGACTGTGATGCTGCACCACTGCAAAGCAGAGAATGTTGTAGTGAGAGCAGGGTTTCCATGTTTACAAAGCTGGGAGTTTATTGGAAATATCACAAACCAGTCCACTCACCTTCACTCAGACAAGGTAGTGCAACATGAAATCCATGCAGGCAGGAAAGGAAAACCTGCAAGGACTGTCAGAGCTAAAGAAGAGTTTCTTTTAATAGAAAAGGCTGGAAGAGCTTGGCTGGAGCTGGAAGCTGAGTAGGAGTGGGCCTGGTCTGCAGACTCTGCCTCCAGACAAGCAGCAGGAAGAAGGAAGAATTATTTTAGCTGCAGGATGAAGCTGGCACCAGGACAAAGAGCTAAAAACTCGTCTCAAATGAATGTTGGCAGTAAAGTAAAATATTTCTAAGCATGAAAGGCAAAGAAGGTTTTGGAACAGCCTCCCAAACGCCCACCAGGTTTGGGATAGGTTTGAGATCCACGTGTGAGCAGGACTACAGAAAAACCATGGAGCTCAAGGAGCAGAAAACTTGGTGAAGTCATACATCAGTCTGAGAAACACATCCTGGCAACTAAAACTAAAAGAGGAGACGTTTGGATTGGATATCAGGAAGAAATTCCTACATGTGAGGGTGGTGAGGCCCTGGCACAGGTTGCCCAGAAAAGCTGTGGCTGCTCCATGCCTGGAAGTGCTCATGGCCAGGCTTGGAGCAGCCTGGTCTGGTAAAAGTTGTCCATGTTCATGGCAGGGGGTTGGAACTGGATGATCTTGAAGTTTCCTTTCAATCCAAACCACTTGAGCATCTAAGTCAAATCATGCTGCAAATGCACTGGAGGAATCCTCAAGGATTTGGGAATTCTCTCTTGTATCATTCCTGCTATCTGGTCTTGTTCCACAAGGACATGAATCCTTCCCCAGAGCTGCCTCCATTTCCATGTGTGGAAAATTAAGAATTTTCCATTGAAAAAATGTCCTGGAAATATGAAAATAAAAACAAGGTTTACTTCAAATATATGAACATTCACTCAAAGAATGGTTGAGCATTGGAACAGATTTCCAAGGGAAGGAGTGGAGTCATCATCCCTGGAAGTTTTTAAAAAATGAGTAGATTAGCATTTGTGGGCATGGTTTAGTGAATGTGGTGGTATTGGATGGAAGGCTGGACTTGATGATCTTGGAGCTCTTTTCCAACCTGCATGGTTCTATAATTTAGAGGCCACAATTTCCCCACTCACAACTTAAATGTGTTTACAGGAGATAAATATCCCAACAGTGTTTTCACTATATTTGATTAGGGTTTTTATAATGCTGCTTTTTTTTTTTTTTCTTTAATGTAATTTAAATTGCATTTATAATTTTGAAGGATGCTATTAACTGTGGCAGCTATAAAAACCTTTTATTTGTGTAAGGCCTGGGTAAACATTTTCATGGTGCTCAGGAGCACTGTGGGTTTGTCTCTTTGGGGAGCATCCAAATAAGTCTCAACACAATCTCTAATGTCACCAGAAAACTTAAATTCTGAAAATTGAACAGTTTTAAAGTTTTTTCAAGGAAGATAACAATGAAACTGGTTCTCATTTAATTTGACTGCAGGCTGGATGATGCCCCCAGGAACAAAATTCCAGTCTGGGGAAGCTGGAGATGGTTCATTCACTGCCCTGTTCCTTTGGTAAATTGGCTTTCTAACCATGGTGGTTATAGGAAGAAAAGAAGTCCTTTGCAAACACAAAATCTTGGAATGATTTAGGTTAGAAGGGACCTTAAAAATCATCTCATTCCATGCCCTTCCACTATCCCTGGTTGCTCCAAGCCCAATCCAATCTGGGGCAGCCACAGCTTCTCTGGGAAAGCTGTGCCAGGGCCTCAGCACCCACACAGTCAAGAATTCCTTCCAAATATCTAATCTAAACCCACCATTTTGCTTCAAAACCATTGTCCCTTTTCCTGTCACTCCATCCCTCATCCCAAGTCCCTCTCCAGGTCTTCTGGAGCTCTGAAGTCTCCCTGGAACTCTCCCTTCTCCACGCTGAACAGTCCCAAAATCTCACAGTAGATCTGCTAAGGTTTAGTTGGTAAAGACAACTCAAGAGCTAAAAAAGTAAAATTTGGATTATTATTAAAAGGAGGAAAAAGAGTCACTCCCTGTATGACAAACCTGAGTAATTTGCTTGTCATTGTCTCCTGTGCAAAGATTCCATCCACCACTGTTACTCAAAAAAGTGTTTGTGGGGAGAGGAAAATTTACATTCCTGTATCTATTTGTTATTTACTGAGGGGAAAAAAAATCCCAGTTATGGATGGGGTTTTTTCACTGCCCAGAGCTTGATATTCATCATCATGAAATAGGGGAAGGAGGAAGGCAAAGGGAGGCTTTGCCTGCTCTATTTCAGGTTTTCACTTGGGGCTGGATGAATAACTAAATAAAATCTCGAGTGTGAGGAGCCTTTTGTTCTCATACAGCCTGCAGGAAGTCACACAATATTCCCTACTTGCAAACAAGGAGTAACAACTTGATTAAACTCCCTAAAAAAACGTGTTTGCTTTTGCACACTACTGAGGAAAAGGGATCTTAGCTATGACTCCAAACAAACTGTAAGAAATAATAACTTTTCAGGGACAGAAAAGGCCTTTTTTCATCCAGGTTTTCATGCAAAGAGTTTGTATTTGTCAGAAGACTTCAAGTTTTAATTAAAACCAGGAACACCTTAGAATTGGATTTAAAAGATTTTGAAGATAAAGAATTTTCATGCTTTAAAGGTGAGCAGTTCTTATTTTTTAGCAGATTTATCCAAAAAATTGATTTGTTTTTCCAACATCTGAAGACATTCTAGGTGAAAAATGTAAAGTGTTGTGGAAGGAGGGTTTTTTGATGGAAAGCCAGGAATCATATGTAAAGAAATACTAAAGAAGGATTGAGTTCTTTCCAAATAAGATTAATTCAGCTCTTCTTTTCTTTTTTTTTCCCTTTTAATTCTGAATCCTTTTGATATGAGGAAACCTACAGAAATATAAACTGGATTTACATATTCCTTCTTTTGTGCATTTTCAAAAATGAAATCTGGCTGACAAGCATTAAAAGTGACAAATTAGTAAAGAAAATAAACCAATGTTCTTTCCACCCTCTATAAATAAATCCCTGGGATATGGAACAGAAATCTGTGAAATCATTTGCTGTAAATGTTAGTTCAGGGCAGAGAACATAAAGGAAAATTTAGATATCATCCAGCATATGCACCAAGAAAGATCTCCATGGTAAAATATCCATGCTAAGCAAAACCAGCCTGAACTGGAATTCACCTTTAGTGTGGTGACAGCCCAACAAATGTTAAAATGCAGCAGAAATAGAAACAAAACGAATCCCCAGGACAGCAGATTTTCCCAAATCCTCTTCTCTTACAGATTAAAATATTAATTATGCCATGAGAATCATGACAGCAGTGATTAATGTTTCTATAAGGAATGTGCTCTGACAGCCAAATCATGATCCCTCATCCCTGGAAGTGCCCAAGGCCAGGTTGGATGAAGCTTGGATCAACCTGGAAGATGTCCCTGCCTGTGGCAGAGGCGGGGAACAAGATGATCTTGAAGGTTCCTTCCAACCCAAACCATTCCATGATTTTCCGATGTATCAATTGCTAATTCCACCAAATTTATGGAAGGGAGTTGAATTCAGAGCTCCGATGTGGGAACCCAGAACATCCCCCTGGCTGGCCAAGACGGCCAAGACCCCTGGCAGGGGGCTCAAAAGCCCTGGCATGGAGCCCGAAACACCTGTGGGTTTGATTATGACCCGTCGAGCAAATTACCAACCTTAGATGAAGATCAGCAAGCCACAACAGTTTAAGCAGAATATTAGTGAAGTTATCACAGGATGGAAAAGTAGATTTTGGGGGTTTTGGCATGGGGATTCAGGAGGCAAGTTGGAGGGATCTGGGTGTGTCCAGCCTTTCTCCTTCTTCTTCTTGGCCTCCATCTTCTGTTGTGATGTTGGCACTTTTAGGTTGTTTTAGAATAGAAGCTCACTGTCTAACATAACTGATAGGTATTGGAAAGTAATTGTAAACATTGTATATGGAGTTTTTAGTATAAAGACATAACACCACCCTGGGGGCAGGCGGAATGCCTGGAACTGTCCTGCTGGACAGACCTCGGCAGAGCAAGAGAAAATTTTTTATAGATAAGACGCAATAAACAACCTTGAGACCGAGAACTGAAGAACTCCGACTCATTCTTCAAGTGCCCAAGCTAAGAAAAGAGACTTTTAACAATCTCAGGATCACAGTGACCCAGAAAGGCCCTGAGACTCCATGCCTTTCCAGGAGCACCACGATGCACAAAACCCAAGAGTTGGTTCTTCCTTGTGTGGTACAAGTGAGGACCTACCTTGAAACACTGGTGCTGCTACCCAGGGAACTGTTCATCCAACTGGAGTGGGGAATTTGGGAAGAATTTCTGCATGGAAAGGATGGTCAAGCACTGGAAGGGGCTGCCCAGGGAGGTCCTGGAGTCCCCATCCCTGGAGGTGTCCAAGGAATGTCTGAATGTGGCACTCAGTGCTCTGGGCTGGTGACAAGGATTGGTCACGTTGGACTTGATGATCTTGGAGGTCTTTTCCAACCTCAGTGATTCTGGGATTCTCTGGATTGGGCTCATGATGGTCACAGAATCAAAATTTCCTGGAGCCAGCTCCAAGAAAAACTCATGGATTTGATTGAGAAAGAGCCCACAGGACCAAGCAAGACCACATGGAAAACAGCTTGTCATGGTTTTGTATGAAAATAGTAAACTAAGTAAAAATTTTATTTCTTTACATTATCAGTAGAAAAAAAAAAGTTGTGAAGAGAAGAAAAATATTCTAAAAAATTAATTTTAATTCTTACTACTTTTTTTCTTTTAGTTACTAATAATAAAATTTTCTTTATACCTTTTTAAAATTTTAAACCTACTTTACCTTTCTCCTAATCCTATCTCACATCAAGAAGTAAATACATAAGTAATTAACCAGCATTGAAGCCCATCACACTCATCAACACATTAATTAAAAAAATCTCAAAATGAAAAAAAAATCTTAAATTAACAAACCAAAACCACTGCACAGTCAAAGGCTTTATTTTTCTCACTAAACTTTTTGGTGCTGACACTTTTTCCAGATGAAATATAAAACTTTGAGGGACTTGGTAGAAGGCTGAAAAATGTCAAGTGATGGTTTGGGATTGGAGTGAAGGGGAAGGAGGGGATATTTGGGTTGTTCATTAAAAAAAGACAAATCCCCTGAAAGGAGACATTTCTCATGGAAATATCACTCCTTTGAAATCAGAAAAAAAAGCTTTTTTGTCTGGGACAGAGATTGAGAATAGTCTGAAACTGGGGTTGAACTGTGAATCCAAGACCTGCCTGAGCCACTGGAGGTTCACTGACTCACCTGGCACCCAGGAGAAATCCCATAATTTCTGGATAGGGCTCTGAGTAGCCTGATTTAGTGGAAATGGATGATTTTTAATGTCCCTTCCAACCCTTCTATGATTTAAAATTCCCTGTTTCTACATGATGTTTATCACATGAGTCTGTGGTTGAGAGGAGGTGCAGTTCCTCTCTTTCCCATGTGTCCAGAGTGGAGTTTACCCAACTTTGCTGGCCAAGAACACACAAAATAAAGGTCATTATCCTCTTTTCTTTCCTCATCCCAGGAAAGAACCATTTTCCATATGGTTAGAATATCATTCCAGAATTTTCTCCATGCCCCACAAGATCTGAAAATGCAAAGGATCTTCAGGAAAGCTGCCCTGGTACACTTGTGTGGGATGAAAAGGCAGAGGAAAAAGGTATTTAAACATTACGGCAGAAGTTCTGGGGGAAGGGAGGTCTTGAAAGGACAAGAATGGATTCCTCTTCTCGGTCCTAATTAGGATTTGAGAAATCTCTGTGGGTTAATGAAGAGCAGACATGTTGAAATGTCACTTATGTACACGGCAATTTAAGAGCCTCCCTTTCTGGAGAGAGTTATTATGGGATATTAATGGCCAGTGTCTCAAAATCACAATGGAAAATGAATCCTTGCAAACTGAAGACTGAGGAGGAGTTTTCTGAAGGGATTACAAATGTGTTTAATACCTAACAGGCCAAAAAGAGAAAAAATAAGGAAGAAACAGCTGGAAGAAAGTGAATAATTGACAATTAGCACAAACTGTCATCCCAGGAACCACCAGAGCACCTGCTTGACAAAGCAACATTCTTTTCTCTAATGCATTTTCTCTAATAACATTTGACCCTTTTCTTTTCAAAGATCAGTTAATTGAACTTAAACGTTAATTTAGTTTGTTTTCACCCTTTAATTGCCTCCTTCCATGTCCTGAAAATGCAGCTTTGCTTTCTGCAAGGACTCCCTTTGAGGTGCTGTGTTCAATACTCTGAAATGCTCTGGGCTAATCAGAATCACTGGTTTGGACCATGTTTTCAGTTCAATCAGAGTTATTTTATCTGTTCCTGTGAGGGTGGTGAGGCCCTGGCACAGGTTGTCCAGAGAAGAATTTCCATCCCTGGAAGTGTCCAAGGCCAGCTTGGAAGGGGCATGGAGCAACCTGGAATAGTGGTAGCTGTCCCTGCTCATGGCAGAGGGGTGGAGCTCGATGATCTTTAAGGTCCATTTCAGCCCAAGCTTTTCTGTGATTCCATGATATCTGGAAAATTAGAGGTAAGTAGAGGCAACTAAAACAAATTGTCAAGTTCCCAAACAACAATCACTTTGTGTTTCTCATTTTCCTAAAATCTGCCAGCTGGGGAAGCAACATTCCTTCTATATTGTCCTCAAAGATTTAAGAATAAACTCATTTATGGTTTGGAGTTCTTTTTTTAATCAAGAGTGAAAAAACAAATCATTCAGGGACTGTAATTCCTTGTACACTGAGTTGATTCCAAAGAACAATTTAACGTGAATTCTTCAGTTTGGATGCTTCTCTGTTCATATCCTTCTGTTTCACTTTGGACTCTGCTGGGGGATATCTGCGCCAACATTCCTTGCACCATGGCAATTTCCTGCTCTGGGAATTGTTTGAAATGACTCTAAAATGGTGCAACATTGCTGAATCCATTGCTCTCATCCCATAAAAGAGGAGACACCTGCAAGCAGGTGGGATTCCCTGTTTAGTGTAGTGTTTATTAGCTGGCACCATTCATAGGCTGCCTATATTTAATTCAGCACATTCTGCTTCAATTCACTGGCACGAAATAAAGCTCATAAAGCATCAAGGCTCTAAGAAAAATAGAGAACTTTATTTTCTGCAAAAAATCACCCTCGTGTGGATTTTTGGGTGCACTGGGTACTGTGAAAGCATCAAAATGATGTAAAGTTGGTAAACCAAGATATTTTGGGGTGTAACAGTTATCATGGTAATGTTTGAAGATGCTGAGCAGGCAGTCAAAAGTGTCACTCGGTGACAGCACCCCAGCAGGGCCAGTGACACACAAAGAAGAGGAAACAGAATTGGGATCACTAAAAATAGAGCTCTCCTGCCATAAATGCCAGATTTATTTCCTTTGTAGGGAGGACAGAGCAAGGCTCTGAAGGTGCCATCCCTCTTGATCTTCTGTGCAAAGCAACCCGGGGGATATTTTTGTTTGGTTTGATGTTTGCTTTGAGTAAAAATAAACCGGAATAGGAACATTGCTGCTTGTTTTGACGTTAGGCATGGTTAGAGAGATGCAGAAAGATGAGAGAACAAGAAACAGCTCCTTCTTTGGGTATCTTAAATCCTGTTATCTCTTGTGGGAATTGTTCTTGGAAATGATCTTTGTCAAAATAAAGTGGCTTGTCTTCAAAAAGAAGCCCTCATTGAGACCAATTTTCACAAAACATAGCAGGTGAGGCCCAGGCACAAGTTGCCCAGAGAAGTTGTGGCTGGCCCATCCCTGGAAGTGTCCAAGGGTCAAGGTGGATGAGGTTTGGAGCAACCTGAATGTTGGAGAGGGTGCTGAAAGATGTCCCAGCCCACAGCAGGGTGTTGCATCACAATGATCTTTAAGGTCCCTTCCAACCTAAATAAATTCTCTGTTCTTAGCACTTCTCAAGGCTCTTTTTCAGTTCTCACAGCCCTGACACAAGCTCTGACTTTTGCTTGTTTGCTGAGTTTTTTTGAACCTGGGATACTGAGGATTCAGGGGAGACTTGTCCAAGCCAACAGATTCTCCAAGTGGCCGATTTCCAAAATAAAGAGACACAGCTCAGTCACCTCCAGCCCGTTGGGCTCAACTGGTCTTGGAGATTTCGAAGTCCCCTGCTCAGGCAGATGCTGCTTTTTAAAGATTTCCATTCAGAGATTTAAAATGTGTGAGAAGCTGAGAAGCAAAATTAGTGTTTAGAACCAGAAATCAGCAAAAATAGTGTTTAGAACTTGCCAGAGCTTACAAAAATCTCAGTGTGGGAAGAAGAGAAAAAGGAAGAGAGGGAGAGATGGAGAAATGGAGGAGGGAGGGAGGGAGGGAGAGAAGGGAGGAGGGAAGGAAGGAGGGAAGGAAGGAAGGAAGGAAGGAAGGAAGGAAGGAAGGAAGGAAGGAAGGAAGGAAGGAAGGAAGGAAGGAAGGAAGGAAGGAAGGAAGGAAGGAAGGAAGGAAGGAAGGGAAGATGGATGAAAGCTAAGTCTGCCTCTTGAAATACTGCAGGAACCAAAGCAATTTCTCCAGTGAATCATTATTTTTGTGTGAGATCAAAGGCAGATTTCACCTCCTGGTGTCTCACAGGGGCTGGAGCATGGAACAGCTGAGCCCCTACTGCAACACAAAAGAAACTAAAATAAGAAAAAAGAAAAGCTCACAAAATCTACCAATTAAGAGTGAACACAAATGTACCAAGTTATTCAAATGGTGGGGATCCATGGGGATATTTATATAAATAAACTCCCAACACTTTTTTTCTTGAGAAAACAGGTTTAATGGAAGGTGATCCTGGGGCTGTAATGAGAAGATCTTTCAGGTCTCTTCCTATTCAAACTGTTCCATGAACTTTCAGGATGTCTATCGCCATTATGCCTGAAAGTTTTTCCATCTATTCCTCAGTCTTCCCCACTCTCTAATTCTAAGAATTATTACTGGGATACAAAAATTGTATTCTTGTATTCTGCCACTCATTAAAAGCCTCAAACAAAAGCTCCTGTTTTGCCCGTTGGCTCACAGTTAGAAAGAACAGACTTGAAGAATTTGGTTTAAATAGGAATAAACAGAACTCACTCATCCTGATAATATCTTAGAGGATGACATTCCATCTGAGCATGGAATCGGTGACAAGATGTACAGAAAGGTTTGGAGAGGCCCTGCATTGCCAAGGTGTTGGGTCCTGTAGTCAGAGAGACTTTTGAAGTGGATTTTCCCAAATTTTGAATTAAAGTGAGCATAAAAAAGTCCTCATTGAGTTGTCTTTGTGTCTCTAAAGGTTTGCATGTGTTGTTTAAAGAAAGGTCTTTGGATCTGCTGGAGAAAAGGAGAAAAAAATCTAATTTTATTTGAAAACAAAGATGTCCTTTGATCATTGTCTTATAAAACAGATCCATTTCTCCCATCATTAGCTTCCAGTATCTTTTGTATTGTAACAAAACTGAATTTTTGGGATCCCTAGGAAAAAGTCTCTTGTCTTCTATATTTCATGAGGCTTTCTCACACATTTGCTGTGAGTTTCCTCATTTCTGCTTACTCTTAACTTCCCCACCTGGCCAGGTCCCCCCCGTTTTATCTCTGTCTCCAATGCACAGTTGGAAATGGAAAGTTCCCTTGTCAGAGTGTTCAGTAGAAAATTACTCAAACAAATTGCTTTTCTCCCAACTTCTCTGCCTAAAACTTCCTAAGAAACATAAACACCGTGAATAAAGGAACACAAGAATTGCACTCTCACACCAGGGAATCATAACCTTTTTTAAAATAGCTCCAACTATTTCTCAAGTACCATTTTTGCTGTTGTTTTGTGGTGTTGCTGCAGTGTCTTTTGGGTTTTAGACACATAAAAATGAGCATAACTTTTAAACACAAAATAAGCATAACTTTTTAATAACTATTTACTCCTTTATATTTTGACTGATTCACTGTCAAGCAGAATTTTGCGTCATTCCTCTTCTCCACTGATGGGTTTCTTTATGTTTTTGCAAAATACCTCATGCTTGACACACCACAGGCTGGTCAATGCTGATTTTCCAAACATCCAGACTTTCAAACTATTTGTTATTACATCCATAACCTGTGCATTACCCTCAGTATAAGTTATGTTCCTACAAGGACTTCCAAAAAGAGACCAGAGACTTGTCTTTATCTCAAGATAAAGATTTTCTATCAAAGCAAATATGATTTTAGTCGTGCATTGAATAGAACAGCATTAGTGGGCAGAGATTTTCTCTTCTAACCTTTGCCTGGCAGCATGTAAAATAATATTTGTTTTCCTTATTTGAAGAGGAAAATGAACTTGTTCACCTTTCTGTGAGTTAATAAAGGGAGTAAAACAATGGTACCATGAGTATCTGAGTTAATGAAGTTTATTTCCCTTCAGACTTGTGTCTTGCTGGTTTTGAATCTTGTGGAAATATAACCCTTGAGAACCTTTGAGATCTCTGCTCTTTTGCCAGAGGGGTTTTGATTCGGATGAATTAAAAAGCTGCAAGGAAAACACACAGAAAATGCAACAGCCACACACACAGGACAGCCAGGTCATCATATCTAAATCCAGCTCAAAAATACTTTGGGATAGATCAGATCCTCAGGAATGGGCTGTAAGAGCATCCCTGGGGCAGAAAACAACCTCCTGCTCTGCCTGTCTCCCACCAGGATCTCTGGGCTGTGGATTGCAGTCCTTGAGAAGGGAATGAGGGAATATGAGACTGGAGGGATCTGGGTCCAGATCCAACCACCTCTGTCCTGATGTCCTCATCCATGTGCCAGCTGGGGACCTGCCAGTACAGATAGCAATGACTTCAGAATTCACAGCATCACCAAATCATGGAATATCCTGAGTTGGAAGGGGCCCACAAGGAATATTGAGTCCAGCTCTTGGTCCTGCACAGGAAAACTCCAAGAATCACCACATTCCAGAGAACACTGTCCAAGATTTAGGTGGGGCTGTCCAAGATCCTCATAAAGAGGGACTCCAATGGGTCATTCCACCCTTTTAAATTCAGTTCTTGCAGCCACTGGTGTCAGCAATCCATCCAAATGATTCTGGTTTGGAATGTTTAACATTTGAGCTGTGGTAGGATCCAGACCCAGAGCAAAATCCCACAGCAGTTCAGGACTGAAGGAACAGATTGTTCCTGCTTACAGCAGTTTGAAAACAGCATGAAGAGATTCAATCAGAGACTCCAAACCCAGGGATCTCAGCACAGCATCAATTCCAGTTTCCCACAGGCATTACCCACAATGACCATTAAGTTCCCTCACTGAAATTCAAAGAACTGGATATGTGTTCCAAACCCAAGATTAGCTGCTCCATCAGCTTCCCAGGGAACTCCCTGTCGTGAGTTCCATTTCTGTCCTTCTTGAAGACAGGAGTGGAATTTGCCTCCTTCTGCTCCTGGGAACTTCCAAGGCCACCAGGACCTTTCAAAGATAAACAAGAGTGACTTTGCAATGACATCAGATCCCATGGATCCATCCCATCCTCATCCATGCATTCCATAAGTCTATTTTGTCTTAGTGTTCCCTGACTGGATCCTCCTTCCCTGAGGCTAAATCTTCCTTGCTCTGGTCCAGGAAACTGAGATTTCTGAAGGCTGATTTTACCAGCAAAGACTTAAATGAGGAGTACTTGGGCAATTTCCATGTTTCTTTGCCACCAGAATTCCCACCCTGCTGAGCAGCAGTCCCACATTTTCCTCACTCTTCCTTTTGCTGCTGATATTCCTGCAGAAAACTCGCTGCCCTTCATGTCCCTTACCAGATTTAATTCTAGATGGGCTTTGATTCCCCCGTCCAATCGTATCCATCAACTCCCTTTTATTGATTTTTTTTTCTGCAGATGGAATTACATGGAGATCTACAACACAGGGAACACAGTCCCAGCTCCAGAGCCCATATTTGTTGGTCCATCTCACCAGGATTTTTGCAGCTTTGCCAGCTTACACCACATATGGAGTCTTTTTTCCATGGGAAAACATGGAAGTGTTTTGTCCAAATAAAGGCAGGGAAATCTCACTGCATGGGGCTTGGAGGCAGACTTGGTTTTGATGCGTCCCACAAAAAGTCACAGAAAAAAGGGAAAGTACACTCGGTAAGGGCTGGAACTGATTTTTTACTATGGGATGGAATGCCAGGAGTGGTTTCTTCTATGTGAATATTCATGTAAAAACCTGCTTGGGTTTCTGCCAGCTCGTATACAACAGGAAAGATGCCTGTGCCACACTACATCCCAAAAATGGGGATTTCAGGAAGAGGGAAGGCTGGGAAGTTGAAGGGGCAGAATATTTCCTTTGTTTTTTTTTCAAATGTCTTGTTAAATAGAAGCTCTGATTCATATTTTTTTCATGGGGAAAATTTTCTGTATCAGGACTGCAAGGCTCAGTCAGAGACTTGTCTGGGGCTTCTCAGAGTCCACCTGGTGGGTTATTCCTGGAAATAACATTCCCTTCAGCAGTGACATCACTTGCCTTCCTCTTTTCTCTGTGATAATCTTCATTTCAGAATCAGCGAACTTTACTTTTTTCAAAATTCAGCTCCCCAACACCATGAGGAGGCAAAAGGGTTTTCCTTTGCCTCTCCCATTTCCACAGGTTGTAAATGTTCTGTTTTCTCTGGGCATCGTTACCCAGTATAACTTTTATCAAAGGCCATTAACACCTCAAGTTTGGGAAACCACTGAATTTAAGATTTTTGAATGCTGATTTTCTGTAACTCATATTTTTTTTTTCAGTTCTTATATTTCTCCTGGTTATCTCCAGTTTCCCATTGGATCCTAGAGACAGTAAGCTGTTTCCAAAACACCCAGGATGCCAACTTTTCTGTTTTAAAGCATCCAGACCATGGATAACAGATTTGAAAGCCATAATAACATCAATGATACAAGGTACATATATAAAATTCCACTGCACACATCCAGACACTTTCAACTCAGGGAGATTTCCCACAGGGGAAATCAGTTTCTCCTGCTCTGATTTATTCTGATGCTTTATTCCTTTCCATCTCCATTCATCAAGGCTTGAATGGGATAACAGCCTTAATAGATGCTAATTAGCAATATAAACCATCCACTATGCAGTAATAGCAAACTCAGACTGAAAAAAGCCCTGTCAAAATAATGGTTGAGCTCGATGACTGAAAGGGGGAAAATGCAGTTGGATTCTTAATACTGGAGTGCAACTGAGAAAGAAAAGAGAAATTATTGCTTTTCCCATGTAGATTATAAGCAATTAAGAAGGGCATGGAATAAACCCTGGGACTTTCCTGTGTCAGCTCCTCCCTGTGTTTCAGGGTGCTGCAGGAGCTGAAACACAATTTTTGTGTGTTTATTGTCAGCTCTGGTTTGATTTCATGCTCAAGCAGGGAAGAACAACCCCAAACAGCACAGATTTCCTGCTGGAAAGAGGAGACACATCCTGGATTCAGCTCAGAGCCTTCCTTTCAGTGGGTGCAGATGTTTTGCTTTCACTTGGAGGATTGGTATGTGCTAATTGGGCAAAGAACAGTAATTAGTCAGGGTGTGTGGGAGGTGATTTGTCTGGATACCACCACAGAGCCTCCCATAGGGCCCAAAGGCTGGAACAGCCCTTGGGAGCTCCCTGTTATTGCCTGGACAATTGGTTCACTGCAAACACCTGAAATTTGGGGTGTATTTCTCCCTCTCCCCAAATCCTTTCTGCTCAAACATGGAACCATTACAGCCCATTTGGAAAACAGGCAATTTCCAAGGAAAAAGGAGGATCACTTCTGGCCATGCTAAAAGATTACATCAGATCACAGGATGGCATTGCAACAGAAATTATTTCATCCACACATTGGCCATGTTGTGCAGAGAAAACCATTCCATAATACATGAACTTTACTAGATTTTTAAATATATTTTGTATATTATTATATTATTATATTTATTAATTAGTTTTATATATTCCATATATTATCATAACATTATTATTATCATTATCATTATATATTTTGTACAGTCAAAACCCATAGAAATTCATGGGTTGGATGTTCGTTGCTCCCAGGTAGTTCAGTTCTTATGAGGTATTTGGGTTGCTGTTGGATATGGTTTTCTTTTCCTCTGATGTTAATTAGGTTGTCATTCTCCTTTCTTTTATCTCTCTTTTCCCAGACCAGGTGTTTCAGATCACGCCAGAGATGATGGTTATTGGTTATTGCAGTTAATGGTCATTAATTGTCTATCTTTTGTGTATTTTCTGAGCTACTCCCAATCTGCTGAGATGTTCAGACCTCATCAGACCTCGCCTGGTAAAACAATTTTTTGCAAAGAAACTTCAATTCCCTTCCCATGGGACAAAGGTGAACAAAAACCCCTGACTAAAGTTATATAAAAATTTTTGAACTTGGTACCATTTCCAACAGTAGGACCCAAGGGAATGGTCTGAAGTTGTGCCAAGGGAGGTTTAGGTTGGAAATTAGGAGGAGTTTTTCACTCAGAGCTGGTTGGACACTGGAACAGCTCCCCAGGGAATTGTCACAGCCCCAAGGCTGCTCAAAAAGGGTTTGGAGAAGATTGGACAGGTGGGATTGTTGGGATGTCCAGGACCAGAAGTTGGACTCAATGATCCTTGTGGAACCTTCCCAGCTCAGGATAGTCACCCTGGGAAAGACATTCTGAAATATTAGAGTGATATTCTAAAGTATTCTAAAGTAAAGATATTCTAAAGTATTTACCCAATGTCCAATTTTTTAAAGCTGAACACGTTCTTGCTACATTCTGCTGGGTCATTTTAAAGGAGAAAACCAGGCCATTAACTGAACTTCACTTGTCACCAGCGTGTCCTGAAGTCTCCTGGCCAAGAGCAGATCCCTGCTCCAGAATATTTGGATGCCAATCAAAGTGCTGGCCATGGTGCAAGGATCAGCTGCTGGGATCATTCTGACCTCAGGAAAACCACAAAATTCCTGTGAATTTAGATGATAAAGCTCATCAGAGAAGAAACAACTTTTTCCAAGTTGGTGTCTACTTTAAAGTTGTTGGAACAAGCAAATTCCATGTTCCTGTCTCTCTGTTTATCCACCCACCTGCCTATTTATGCAGCTAATTTTCCTCGAGAGCTTCAGAGGTCCTTCTGGGTTGTATCATTTTTTGGGGAGGTTCTTACACCTCATGGGATCAGAAAAGAAATATCTCTCCCACCATCCAGCTTTTGCAAGCGATATTTGGGGAGTAGAATGTTCATTTCCTATAAAATTCTGTGTGAATTGGTTCCCTATATATAAGTGTGAATACATATTTATGTGTATATATAAATATATGTATGTGCATCTGTGTATATATGAACATACACACACACATGTATATAAAAATATATATGAAGTATGGAAGGCACTGGAGAAATTTTTGGGGACATGTCTTTCTCCTGTAGTAAATGTTTTCATGGAGAATTCAACCAATTTTCTTCTCTACCATCAAATTCCAGTGTTTTTCCTACATGGTCCTGTTTCTGAGGCATCTCTAAATTGGACTTGGTGTGTCCAGAGGAGATTTTGGTGTCTTCCTGCCTTTCCAAGAACCCAGGAATCAGAGTAAATTTCTACCAAGTGTCTTTTATTATATAATCTTGTTTATTACAAATTAGTCTACAGATGGTGTTTCTTTTCAAGTCCACCACTGAAAGCTGGCATTATTTTTTTGGTTGTTTCTATTTACAAACAACAATAACAACAAAAGATGATGAATTATCATCATTTATTCTGTAAAACCCCTGACATTTTTGGAAAGATTAAGTTTTTAACACAAATGTTACATAACAGGAATGTCTACAGAAGAATGCATTAAATTCCAAGCAGTTCAGGCTGTATTTTCTTTCATTTCCCACTGCTCCTAATAACATTATTTGTTCCTCTCTAACCCAATCTTTCTCATTCTTTGTTGGTTTTACATTCTGCAAATGCCTGTGGACAGTTCTGCTCCCCTTAGTCAGGTATTAGACAAATTACACACATTGTTTCCTTTTAATCTAATCTCCCTCCTGACATCTGAAATACTCAGAGTTCTTCACCATCCTCTGCAGTTTGCCAACACTTACTTGATATTTTGATGTGCTGAACCAGCACCATTCCACAGTGGGAGTCAGCTGATCCCAAATCACTCAATCCTCTCTGTTCAGCAGCAGTTTTGGGGGAAGCATCTCATTGCTGACTGCACCACAACATCTGATTTTGAGAAAACTGTTGCACTCGGAAATTCTAATTAGAGACAAGGCTTGGCATCTTCTTCCACACAATTAATGACCGGACAAGGGGAGATGGACTCAAGTTGCACCAAGGGATGTCCAGGTTGGATATCAGGGAAAAAATATTCACTGGAGGAGTGGTCAAATATCAAAACAGGCTGTCCAGGACAGTGGTGAAGTTGCCAATTCTGACCATCACAAAAACCTTCTAAGGTTTTATGTTCTCTGTTGGACCTGGGCTCTTGCAGCAACCAAGCCTTTCCTTCCACAATGTCTGTCTCAAAGGAAGAGTTTATTTTTTTAACTTAAAACCCAAAATTCATCACTGCCCTGACATCAGCTCTGTACCTTTTCCCCATTTTCCTATAGCAGAAAAGGTCTTTCGGCAGTATTTAAAGGAAGGTGCACATCTGAGTCTGCAGAAAGAGCTGCTTGTGTTGCTCTTACTAAGAAAGTGAAGATGATGATGATTCATGTGGTCCAATTTCTTTGCCTTTCAAGACAAACCAGTTTTCCTGCTCTTTTTTATACATCTTTGTTTGCTAGACTCCCCTTTCTGCCTGGGAGGCACACAAGGATCTCAAGGATTTGCTACTGGTTTTGAAAATGAATGATGGAAGAAATCCAGGGTCTGGGATTTGATTGCAATGGAGACAAGCTATGACCAAAAAATTCTTGTGGAAGAGGAGTGGAGCAGTTATTGCTGAGAGTTCCTGCTCTGACAGATGAGGATATTTCTACTACCAGCAGTACTCAAACACTGCAGGGCTGGATAAAACACTCAATAATAGACATCATCTCAAGGAATTTGCAGCATAAATGTTATGAAGCCTCACATCCATTAGGGAAAAAATGGCGCAATAAAAAGATTGTTCTGGGTTTAACTGCTGCAGCTGCTGCTTTTTAGTTTTTTTTTTTCCTTGTTGTCTTGTTTAGGTTTAAAGAGGATTTCTGAGTTTAAGAATGACAGGTTTGGCAAAGACCTCCAAGACTATCACATCCAGTCTTTGACCGAATGCCACCATGGCCACTGAATCATGCCACAACGTGCCACATTTATTCATTTTTTGAACTTAGCCCACTGACCCAGCCTGTCCAGGTCCCTCTGTAGGGCCTCCCATGCCACCAGCAGATGGATTTCAATCCCAACACTGGCATGGTGCCCCTGGGCTCACCCAGGGAGCTTGGGTTTATCCCTTTCCCCTTCAAATCTCATTTAAAGCCCTCCACCAGCCCCAAAACTCATGGCTTAGAACTCTCTCCCCCCTGAGACAAGTGAGATCCACTTTTCACCAGCAGCCTCAGTGCCTGTAATACACCAGAAAAGCCAAAATTCCACCTAAGACAGGTGGGTCCTATGGAAAAATAAAACCCCACTTACAGCAGGTGTTGATTAGTTAGAGGGACACTCTTTATCAACATGAACAACCAATGGTGGGTGTTAATCCCTGGAACAAAACCAGAGAGAAATCCAGGAATGTCTCTCACACAGAGAGGCACCAGAACTCCGTGTGGGATGGCTCTGGCTAGCAAAGGAGTTGTCAGGAGTGGGATTCGAACCCACGCCTCCAGGGGAGACTGCGACCTGAACGCAGCGCCTTAGACCGCTCGGCCATCCTGACCTACAGAACCTACTCCCCTGCATCCTGAAATTCCTGTGAAATTGTTTTCCATCAAGTTTGTCCTTTTAGTGTGTGGAGCATTTCCTTGGGCATCCAGGATTTTCCTCTAGGAAGCAAAGAACAGCCTGAACTCTGGAACAGACAGGAGAGTGCAACCAGGTAGGGATTGGTTTCTTCTCCCAAGTAAAAAAGAGATAGGAGAAGAAGAAACAGCCTAAAATTGCACCAGGAACGGTTCAGATGGGATATTAGGACAAATTTCTTTAGTGAAAGGGTGGTCAAGGGTGGGAATGGGCTGTCCAGGGAAGTGCTGGAGTCACCAGTCCCTGGAGGTGTTCCAAGGTGTGTGGATGTGGCTCAGGGATATGGTGTGGTGGTGAGCATAGTGCTGGGTTAGTGATGGGCCTCAGTGATCTCAGAGGTCTTCTCCAAATTTAATAATTCCATGAAAAGGCTCGGAGTTCTCTCTATCCTCACTTACAGCTAAGTTAACAATTAGTTAAGAGGTTAATAATTAGCTTAGGGTGGGCCTATCCAGTGCCAATACCAAACACCAGCTTAATGAGGGAGGTAAAAACCTTAAAGAACCTCAAGAATCAGAATAAAAAAAGAGCTACAATAATTTCTGGCATATCCCATTATCTCTGCCAGCTCCTTTTTATTTCTTTCTCTTTGTTTAATTTTTTTTCTTTCCCTGCAGAGTGCTGGAATTTGTCCAACAGACTTTAGATGAATTGACAGTGGCATATGCATGAGCTGATGGCTGCTGCAGCAACGAGGTTTTCCCTTCCTCCAAAGCTCACTGCAACTCCCCAGAGAGGATCTGAGCAAGGTCATCTCTTCCCTTTGAAGGTGGAAACAGGGGAACAGCAGGACTTTGCAGGGTCCAGAAACAGGGCTGAGAAAATTCAGTTTCAATTGAAAAGAGAGATTTCTTTCCAAGAGAAAGGGAAATTGAGGTAAGCAACAAATCTTCCAGAGTGAGCAGGAGTGGCTCACAAAATATATCTGAGAAAGAGAAAGCCATGCAAAATAAATTTCACCCTTTATGCAACAGATACTGGGGGGCTGGAACTTTAAGGCTTTTTCCAACCCAAACCAGTCTGGATTCTGTACTGTTTTAAGGAGGTTGGGTGGTAACAATCCATGGCCCTGAACAGGGCTGAGGGTCTTCATGAGGGTCTTCACAGGAGAAGAGAGTTGATATTTACTGAGGCAGAAGGGGATAGGGCTCAGAGCATCCAGAGTCCCTTCCAGCTCAAACCAACCTATGATTCTATAGCTCTCTATAAAACCTATAACTATAAAATATATATATAAAAATATATATAAAACTATATTTTACATGGAACTCTTATAACTGTATCATTACAGATGAAAACTTCAGCATCCCTTTTAACTTTATCCTGCTGAAGGATTTCCTGCGTTTTTAAAGGAAGAGTTGCAGGATTTGTATAACTATCAGCTGCTTCTGCCCACATTCCTGGTTGATGGGAAATCGTTAGTCTTGAGCCTTAGCTAATGAGCCATGTTAGAGACACAGAGGAGATTTTGGCACTACAAATTCGAAGTCTGTGTCGACACTGCCTGTCACAAGGATGTGGCCTTAATGACAATGACCCTTTGCCCTGGGAGGCATCAGTGGGAGAGAAGGGAATCAAACTCCTGGGAACTGAGTATCAACCTGACATCAAAGCGATGTACCTCGTGTCTTTTATAAATTTAAAGGCAGAAATGGAGAAAAAGGGCAGGAGGGCAAGTCAGGGGTTTCTTTGTTGGTTTAAAAGACGTCCTGGTCAACCCCTGTTCCTCGAGCTCCTTCAGGCTCCTTCAGGTGTGGGTGGCATCTGGGTGTGGGTGGCCATGGGTGAGTAAGAAAGGTGTTTTGCAGAGCTCCAGCTGGCGAGGAATGAGCTGTGCAAGGTTCCGAGGGGGAAACACAATGCCGAGGGGTTTCCATTGGGTAAACATTCCGCATTTGGATTGCTTTGTATGAGAATAAACAGCCGGCACAAAGGAAGCTGCCAACTCCCCATCAACACCACCACCTCCTTTTAAGGTTTTTTTTTTAACAGCTTCGCAGACTCCCAGGCAGGATCGTGTAGCAGTTTTGAAATCAATGAGGCATTTGCCATTTCCCTCTCACCTTGCCTGCCTTTGGATTGGCACAGCTCCACAACTCAGGTTTTATGCCTGTGTATCTCTCTTGCTCTATCTATTGTTAAAACAAACGATGCTTTCGCTCATTCTGGCTTGGGAAAGGAGAAGGAGAAGGAAAGTTTGCTCATCATGGCAGATAAGTCATGGACTCAGAAGGAGATTTGGGAGGGTTGGGGCAGTCACCACCTGCTAAGAACAAGGGCAGAGCTTCACTCCAAGGTCAGGCATCTTGAAGAGAATTCCTTCACTAAAGGTCACTTATCTAAGGGGACATCTCCAAGATTTTATGTCCATATCCCATGTCCAGCAAGTAGGATCTTTAATCAGAAGAGGCCATAGCTCTCATTCCCCATGTGAGAAGGGATCCTTGATGAGCTTGTCTAACACTTGTCCAATTTCATCTTCATGGATTCATAGAATGGTTTGGTTCAGAAGGGACCTTCAAGATTATCTGGTTCCAAACCCTGCCATAGGCAGGAACATCTTCCACTGGACCAGGTTGCTCCAAATCCCTTCCTTTGGACACTTCCAGACATGAGGCTTGAAACCCTTCAAGACTGGGGACTCCACCACATCCCTGGTCAGGCTGTTCCAGTGTTTGATTGCTCTCACTGTAAAAAGAAAAAAAAAAAAAAATTCTTATCTTGAGATGCAACCTTTTTGATGTGTGCACATTGGATGCAGGCTCCCACTGCTTGGCAGAGATTTGTGACTCTAATCAATGCTTATTAAAGGAAACTATTTCAGAAATCTCTTATTTTCATTTATTACTTGACGCTGGGAGAAAGGGTGTTCATTTCTTGAATTTTCTAAGCTGTGGAGGGCTTTAATTCCTCATCAAAAAGTGCAGTTAAATCAAAATCACTTGCTTAAAAATATCCAGAGTCTCATCTGCATGAGAAGAAAGGGAGAAACTGCTTGGCCACAGCTTGGGATGTTGGATGGGGTTTTATATCACAGCCTGTACAAACCAACCTACAGAGAAATTTACTTTTGCAATTAAAAAAAAAGGAAAAAAAGAAAAAGTTTTGTACATGGATTTACCTGCGCCTGAAGTGCCAGAGGCACCTGTGTACAGTGCTGTCCATCCAAACGTGACCAGGGTGCTGGGATGTTACTGCCAGACCCTCGGAGAGGAGCGGGGACAGCAGCAGCACTGTGTGTCTGTCCATGAGCATTGCTGCCCTCTCCTGGCTCCAAAGCACACAAAACCAGAGAAAATCAGCTCGGGAAGGACGATGATGGCAGCAGGGAGCACAGGGATGGGTGCGGGACAGGTGGGACCTGTGGAGATTGTTGCTGCTTTTGGGGCAAATGGGCTCATTCACACTGCTGGCAGATGTCGCCCCAAATAATCCCAGCCACCAGGGTCCTGCTGGCCAGTTCTGTCCTCCTGGTGGTTCCGTCACTCTGCAGGGGTCACAGAACCATGGAATGGTTTGGGTTGGAGGGACCTTAAAGATCATCTCATTCCCTTTGCCATAGGCAGGGACACCTTCCACTATCCAACCTGGACTTCGACACTTTCAGGGATGGGGCAGCCACAGCTTCTCTGGGCAAGGCAAGGCAAGATCTCTCTGCAGAGGACTCCAAAGCTACTTTCAGGTAGGAGAACAGGGATTTCAAGTCTTTCCCCATGAAGCTGAGACCTTTTTTGACCTTCCACATATTTGCTCAAGGTTTTTCTCACCTGTCAAGCAGTGGGGCTTTGCTGTGATTTCCCCAGAACCCAGCAAGGGACTTGGAGCCTTTCTTCTCCCAGCAGACACTGTCTGCCCTAGAACAGGTATTTCTTCTCAAAAAATTACAAAATGGGTCAGACTGGAAGGGACCACAGTGGGGTCATCTGGTCCCACCTCCCTGCTCAACCAGGGCCATCCCAGAGCACCTGGCACAGGATTGTGTCCAGATGGTTCTGGAATGTGTCCAATGAGGGAGACTCCACCCCCCCTCTGGACAATCTGTTCAGAGCTTGGGCACTGCACAGGACAGAAGTTTTTCCTCATGTTCAGGTAGAACTCCCTGGGCATTATTTTCTGCCTGTTCTTCCTCTCCTATTGCTGGGTCCCATGGAGCAGAGCCTGGTCCATCCTCTGACCCCTTCTTGTAGACATTGCTGGACATTGATGAGGTTCCCTCTCACTTTATTTGAGACTGAACATGTTCAACTCTCTCACCTTGGTCTCATAACAAAGATACTCCAGTCCCTTCATCATCTTTGTTGCCATCTTCTGTTCTCTCTTCACTTTCTCTGCTGCTGAATCTCTAGAGCTGCAGGCCCAGGTCTAGAAGACCAAATAAAAGAGCTGGCACATGTTCTTAATCCCAGAATCAAAGTGTTTTAAAAGGGATTTGGTCCATATGGACAAAGTCTCACCCTTCTTTCCACCCTCAAACCAGGGATTCACATCCCTGGCACCTCCTGGGACTTGTCTGGCCCGATCAAACTTACAAACTAGGCCAGAACACCATCAGGGAGAGGTTGGCAAGAAAAACAGACCTTTGCAAAACATCTTGAGAGATTTGCTTCCAGTATTGGAAATGTGGAAGTCTTAATTGGGTCTGACAAGCTGTTGGCTTAGAAAAATCCGACATTTGCTGAACTGTTAACACGAGTTTCTGGAAAGATGTGCTTGGGTTTCTTAGTCACGTGGCACCTTCATGTGGAGCTTCAGAAGAAAGAGGATCATCCCAACCTTTTCCATGGGAACAAGGTTACCTGGAGCAGTGCTGTGTGTGAGGGAGAGGGAGAAAAGTGTCCTGTTGTGGTGACAGGATGCCCCTTGGCAATCTGTCCCTGAATTTTGTGGGATGATGTCTAAATATTCACAAAATTGGCTTAGCAAATGTTGACTCTGTTGGGGGAAACCTAATTAATTCCTTCTTGGAAACCCCTCAGCTGAAAACCTCTCCCTCTCTTTTCCTTCACAGGGAAAGAAATAAAACATTAGGAAATAAGCAACCATTCCCATTAATCATCACTTTTTCTCCAGTCAAGCAATAAATGAAAAATATCTCCTCCACCCCCACTTGAACCCTGCTGAGTGCAGGCCAGTCCTAACAGAAGAGAGTTCTTGAAAATAGAAGAGATAAGTGGTAACTAATCACATGAAGAATCAAAGAAAAATGAAAAGAAAGCTCTGAAAAATGAAAAGAAATTTCTAAAAAAGAAGGAAAGCTTCCAAAATCTATTAAGGAACACTTAGACCCTGAAGACTTTTGTATATGAAGCTGTGGAGAGCCTGCATCCCTGGATGAGTCACATCTCCAGCCAATAAACTTCATATTTTTCCTTTCCAGAAAGGTGTCTCCACTAATCCCAAGCACAACTTCTTCCAGCACATCTACTCCTTCCAGCAGCTTGGAAATGAAGAGAGGAAATTTATTCCTGCAGCAGACAGGAACACTTGGAAGAGCTGCAGAGCTGTCCATACCTAACCGTGGGTCAGCTGAAGCCAAACCCTTCTCCTTCTGGGTTTTCTCCTGTACTCACCAACCCTCAGCAAATGCCAGGAGCTGCTGTTCCTGGCAGTGCAGCCAACAGTCGTGATTCCTTGGAGCTGAAAATAGGACGGTGCTGGCGGCAGCTGATGCTTTTGCTCACAGTTCCCAGCTGAGTGGGCTACCTCCAAAAAAGCAGATGGCCAGGGAGGAACTCCAGCAATTTGCTACCAAGCAGCTAAAAAGTCTCCTTCGCCCACAGCTCTGAGAGCATGCACAGAATTTCATGACACCTAGTGGGCAAGGCCGGCACAGTGACTTGTGTGGAGAGAAAGCCTCGGAAAAAACCAACAAATAAATTGGTCCCCGAGCAAAAGCAGGTATGGAATGAAATAGGAAAATAAAGAGAGCTGATTTCCTCCCTTGAAAGAGTTACAACCCCAGTAGTAACTCCAGGGGGAGACAGGGAAGAAAAACAGAATTATAGAGAGAGCAAGTGAATTGAGAAAAATCAAACATCAGGTTAGCTCAATAAAGGCAATTATATTCAGGCCTCCTCAGCCTCAGTCTGTCCTGTCTCCTGGCTGGAAGGAAAGCAGAGCTCTCTGAACAGGGACATCACCCAGAAAGTGCCAAAGAAAGGAGAAAATTTCCTAAAAGAAACTTGTGGATCTATATTACAAAATCAGAGGGAGAAACCAGGAGTGTGATCTCATAGGTGAAGTGTGACACTGGGACACATCACCCAAGTGTGGGATGTGGAATCCTCATGGCAGGGAAGATATTGAGAAGCTGGATTGTATCCAGAGAAGGATCTGGAGCTTGGGAAGGGTCTGGAGCACCAGGAGCAGCTGAGGGAGCTGGGGGAAAAGGAGACTCAGGAGGGACCTTCTGGCTCTGCACAAGCCCCTGACAGGACAGTGCAGGCAGGTGAGTGTTGGTCTCTTCTCCTGGGTGACAAGTGACAGGATGAGGGGAAATGGCCCCAGGTTCCATCAGGAGAGGTTTAAACTGGACATCAGGAATAAATTCTTCACTGAAAGGCTGGTCCAGCCCTGGGTAGAGTCACCATCCCTGGAGATGTTTAAAAGATGTGTAGGTGTATGTGGCACTTGGGGACATTTTTTCATGGTGGCCTTGGCAGTGCTGAGTTAAGAGTTGGACCTGATGACCTTCGAGGTCTTTTCCAATCTCAATGATCCTATGATCCCTTGTTTCTGCGTTCTCCCATTGTGCTTTAGAGACAGACTGCAACACATTAAAATCACCTGTCCATTCAGTTTTTAAACCATTTTTGATTCATCTTCCCTAGTAACATTATGACAATTTCATAAAAATTCAATTTCAAAAAAATTCAAAATTCCCTCAATTTCCTTAAAATAACTCATCTCCAGCCATTTATTTGGAGGAATCTGACAACATCTGACCAGATGAAACCCATCTCAATGGACCAGAGCATCCTCACCTACCTACCCAAGGTTTTTGCAAGTTTTAGCACAGGGTTATACTGGAATTCAATGGATGGGGAAAAAAAGGGTGAATGCAAGATGGATTTGCAGGTCTGTGGTTTCCCAGTGTTTTGCAATTGAGTCTGAGGGGACAGATTAACCCTGAAGCTGCCAGGGAGGCTTCTGAAGCCATGGAGCATGAAATCAGAGATGAGGTAGTGCCATGAAGCCAGAGAGGACCAGTTTCATTCTTTAAGGACTTCACTGTGTGTCCACCACATCCCAGTCTTTCTATTTTCTGCCTTTTTTTATCCCTCTGAGTGTCTCTAAACACCTTCCCTCCCTTTACAGTGCCTCTAATACACATCCACCCTTTTCCTTTCCTACTAAATCACTCATCCCATTCTCCATCATCCTGTAAGGAGCAAAGAGATTTTATTCAAGTTGCAAAATGTGGGGTTTTTTGCCCTTGCCCCAAGATTTTTCCAAATCTTCTATTTGGGAGAATCCCAGGAGCTCCTGTTTGCTTTCAGTGATTACCTCAGTGATTGTTGCTGTGTTGTCTTGCTTTGCTTTCCTGGCTGTTCCTTCCCAGAACTGTTTCTATTCCAGGTTTTCTGAGTTGTAGAGGAAAAGAAAAATACAATTAAACAAAATAACTTCTTCCTTTGAGTCAAACACAAATTAGGCAACTGAGCAGACAGAAATGCTCACTGGTCCAGGGGAGAGTGGATTTGTAATCTAAATTACTGTGGAATAAATGCATCATCCTCCCTCTGTTCTCTAATTTAAACATTGCCTCCTGTTCTTCTTCCCTTTTGGTTTGACTAATTTAGTTGCCTTTGGTCTAAGGACAAGGAAATCTCATTTGCATACAGTAGAGGACATTAATTACAAGTCCTTTTACTTCAAGCCCTGCTCCTCCTGCACTGACTGGAAGCCTCAGTCTGACTGCAGCCCAGGTTCCTGAGAGGGTCATTAATTATTGAGCTATACCTGAAGATAACGAGCTCAGGGATGAGCTGTGTCTCCCTGGGGGCTGGCTGGAAGGAGAGGACAGGCAGAGGGAAGGGGACACGCCACAGCAATCCCAGTTTAGGAGAAGCTGTGACTGTTAGGAGGACAGAGCAAGTGTCACAGAGTCACAGCACCACGGAATGGTTTGGGATGGAAGAGACCTAAAATATCATCCAGTTCCAGCACCCTGCCATGGGCAGGGACACGTTCTACTGGACTAGGCTCCACAACTGAATTCCAGATCCACAACTCCCCTGGACAACTTGTTCCAGGGTCTCACCACCCTCAGAATAAAGAATTTTTTCCCAATAAAGAATTTTTTCCTAATATCTAACCGAAAGGTGCATTCTCAATTTGAAAAAAATAGCCCTTGTCCTGCATTATTGAGATTTATTGAGTGGTGAGGTAAAGGCACAGGCTGGCCAGAAAAGCTGTGGATGTCCCATCCCTGGAAGTGTCCAGGTTGGACAGGGCTTGGAGCAACCTGGGGTAGTGGAAGGCATCCCTGCCCTTACCATGGGGGTTGCAAAAAGATGATTTTTCAATCCTTGGGGATGTTTAAGGGAGGAACAGAAGGTGGAAAAACACAGAGCTGCAGGTCATTGGGAGAGGAAAAAGTGTAGGCAAAGTTGAGGGGCAAAGGCCTTAAAAAGGCCTTCGTGACTAGGGGCATCAGCACGGAAAGCACCAGGCCTCTGGGAGAAAGGGCAGCCATGGCCAGCAGGCCTTTGTGACCTGTGGTGACATCCTGCCCAGAGGCCATTGTGACATGGGTGCATGTCATGAACCCTGGGGCTATAAATACCCTGCAGTGGCCACTCCCAGGAGAGCAGCTCTCTGAGGAGGCAGCAGCTTCTCTGGAGGCAGCAGCTCACCTGGGAGATTGTGGCCAGTGTTCAGCAGAGCACTCCCACAATGTCAAAGAAGCAGGAGGAGAATGCTCATGGCCTGCCCCGTGAGGGGCAGCCACTGCTGTACCAGCGGCAGCAACAGGTGAGGGCTGGGGGAGGAGGAACAGCCTGCAGTGGGACCTGGGGGAAGCCCTGGGGCAGAGACAGCCAGGCCTGGCACCAGGCGGTGCTCTGTGCAGGGCCCAGCACTGGGATGGCCCAGGCACAGCAATGATCCAGAGGCAGCGAGCCCAGCTGGGAACCCGGCCCAGCCTGGCTGCTGTGGCCAGCACCTGCCTTGGGGCCAGGCCCGGCCTTGCAGGCACGTGGGGGACACTGTGCTCACACAGCCACCTCCATCCTGTGCCTCCTCCTGCTTCCCACAGGTGACCCCCAGGCAGCCACAGGCAGCACCTCAGGTCACCTGGACAACCATCACACCCATCCCTGGGCACAGGCCCACTCTGTTCCCCATCCTGTCATGGAGCCCCACCACGTCCTGCACATGCAGGGGCAGCCAGGAGGGCGGGCACTCAGTGCCCCGCAGCTGTGTCACAGGGCCACAGAGATTCTCCGTGTGGGACTTGCTGCCTCTCTACGGCCATCAGTTGACCCTGGCTCCTCCACACCAGCTCAGTGGTAAAAGCTCAAGAGCTTTCACTGACTGCGCTAAGCAGCCTCCTCTGCCAGCAGCAGCCGCCTCTGGGTCGTCTCCCAAAGGCACAGCACGTGCCTCTCAGACAGCGTCAAGCTGCCCCCTCTGCCAGCAGCACCAGAAGCAGTCTCTGGGTTCTCTCCCAGAGGTACAGCTCGTGCTGTTGGCCCCATGCCGTGGGGCCAGCCAGAGCGTGTGCCACCTCCTCCATGGGGCACCTCCTCCTGGCTGCGGGCAGAGCCTAGGGAACACCTTCCCTGGAGAGCACAATGGAAGGGCTCTGGCAGGGGTCAGTGGCAAGGCAGGGCCATCGCCTGCCACCCGTGGCACCTGCACGCAGCGTGCCGCACTGCACTGGGGCCCAGCCAGCTTGGGAGCACCTGGGATGCTCTGAGACGGAGGAGCTGATTGAGGTGCAGGCAGGGCATGGTGGCAACACCTGCAAAGACACTTATGGAGGCCTCGGCCTATGTCTGTTAGAAGACAGCTCTGTGGTATACACCTGTACCCATGAGCAGTCAAATGCCATCCAAGAGATGGATGCAGAGCATCAGGAGACTCCCAGATGTGGCAGCTCAACCACAGGCTCCACAGGAGAGGCAGCAAAGTGCTCTGAGCTCCTGTGCCCTGCCCAGTTGGCAGAAGAGAGCCCTGCCTCTGGAAATCTGCAGTCCTGTGCCACTTCTGAAAAGGAGTTGGGTGAGAAGTGGGAGGAGGAAGAGCTCCCAGAAATGCAGGCTGCAGGAGAGCGAGACATCGACCTGCAGAGCGTGTCGCTTTCCCTGTTGAAAGAGGCCGAGGTAGAGGCTGAAGCATCTGCCCTGGCTGGAGATCCCTGGGAAGAGGGGCACAGCCAGCTCTTCCTCCCATCAGACCCTGAGGAAAGCTCAAACATCTGAGCTTCTCCTTTGTCTGGAGTTTCTGCTGAGGAGAGGGAAGCTTGTTGGGCAGCCAAGGACCCTGCACTTTGCACGCAGCTGTGCATGGAGCTTGAAGGTAGGCTCCAAATTATGCGAAAGAAGAGAGCGGTGCTGGAGAGGCTGGTGGAAGAGAAACTCTGTGCAGAGCTCTTAGGAGACATCTTCTCCTCTGTGAGCACTGAAGAAAGCCCCATGACATCCTGCTGTGACCTCAGGGATCCATCAAGTGCCAGCCTGGAATCAGATGCAGACCCCTCGCTGCCACTCAGCCCTTGCAGTGTGACTGAAGATGCCAGAGCAGAGACACAAAGCTTCTCTGAACTTGTGTCTCCTGAGCTGTTGATACACTCGGGGTCTGCCTCTGAGGATTCGCTGTCCCTGGACACTCTTCTGAACGAGTTCCTGGAGAACTGTGATCCAGAAGAAGCGGCAGGAGAGAGATGCAGAGAGGTAGAGAGCCCGTTGCCCATCTTGCCGTGAGATGAAGAGTTGGAGCCAGCGCCTACGCCTCCGGACAGCGACCTCAGTGACCAGAGACACAGCGAGCCTCTCCCCAGGGCACTGCCCCAAGGGCCAAAGGGGTTTGCGGGTTGTGCCTCGCCTGCCGATGCTGCGGATGAGGCCGAGGCAGCAGGCATGGAGGCTGGGCGTGCCCAGGCCGCCCCTCCCCAGGAAAAGCCCTGCGGGGATGAGCCGCCAGCAGGAGCTTGCCCGGTGCCTGCCCAGCCGCTGGCACTCAGCGTTCCTGCTTGCCCCGCTGGCAGCGCAGCCGCCCCGCAGCCCCCGGCCCCACAGCCATGGCGCTCCATGGCCAAGACGGCCCGGCGGGCTCTGCGCTGCCTTTTCTCCTTCAGCTGCCTCAGGGGGCAGCCAGAGGAGTGAGCCCGGGGCCAGCAGCAGGACAATGGCCAAAGATGCCATGGCTCACCCTGGGGACACCCAGCTCCCAGGGGCAGCGGCAGGTCTCTGAGGGAGCGGCTCCAGGGAGATGAAAAGGTGGGATGCATGGATGGATGGGTGGATGGTGGCCAAGGCAACCACTTCCCAAAGTTAGGCCCTCCTGCCGACCCCAGCCCCTCAGCCCATGGCACCAGCAAGGCAGCCTTGTCAGGGAGAGAGGGCTGAGGAGGGATGACAGAGCTACATTGTATAATCCCGCTGATGCTGACTTTAGCCCTAGGCTGCATTGTGTGGGTGCGTCCCCACCCTGCTCCAGGCTGCAATAGACACTCCTTGGGTGTCAGCATTGCAGCTAAATGAAGAGAAACCCATTCTCTTTTCACAGGACAACTATGAAATGCCTCCCTGGATACCATTAAAATAGTGTGGGGAAAGGTCTTAACCCCAGACGAAGGACCTGGGGTCCTCACCTCCACAAGAACCATAGATACACCTGTACAGAGAATTGGACGGTGACAAAGGGGCGATGGGACACTGCTGGAGACAAGAGTCCTGGACTGTACTATGTTTGATGTCTTCCCCACCACACCTCACCCCAAACACTCTTTCCCCACTGTTTCCCTCTCTCACTCCTGTTTCCTATCCATTTCAATGTCTCTGCGCCATATTTACTGTAAAATAAAATCCCTGTTGTTGACTTTGCTAGATTATCTCCTTGACACCTTAATTCAGGATGAAGAATCTTTCACTAGTCAAATCTTAACAGGGGCACATTTCTGCACACTACACTTGAGGCCTGTACACACCAGTGCCCAGCACAGAGGGACAATCACCGCCTTGGTCCTGCTGGCCACAGTATTGCTGCCACAGAGTACAAGGACGCCACTGGCATACTACTGACCAGAATTCCACCCTCCCCCACCGCCTCTTTATAAATATTGAGTGAGCATTTTGCTTTGCCCTCCTATCTTAATTATCGTTTTAAAAAAACACACTATTACAGGCACACAATTTCACAATAGCCACCAGATTAAGTTGAAATGGAGCTTTTGCCTTCCTGATGATCATTCTACAGGAGGCCTGTACCGAGGGCGGAGGGACACATGGTGGGCTGAGTGGGAAAAGCACTTTAGTACTTTGCCACAGGGTTTCCTTGGTGATGTTTAGTGGGGGAACACAAGGTTGGGCAAGAGAGAGCTGCAGGACATAAAGAGAGGAACAAGCATAAGAAAAGCGATGGGGAAAAGTCATTAGAAAGGCCCTTGTGTCCAGGGACATCACCATGGAAACCACCAGGCCTCCGGGAGAAAGGGTGGCCATGGCCACCAGTCCTTTGTAAACCACAGTGACATCCTACACAGAGACCATTGTGAAATAGGTGCATGTCATGAGCCTTGGGGCTATAAATACCCTGATGTGGTCACTCCCAGGAGAGCAGGTTTATGAGGAGGCAGCAGCTCACATGGGAGAAAGAAAGACAAAGGTAAAGGATTATATCATTATATCCTTTGCAGTGCAAAGGACCAAAACATGCCAAAACTAAGCTCACAGATG
The DNA here is from genome assembly GCF_028551555.1 of Melozone crissalis. NCBI lineage: Eukaryota > Metazoa > Chordata > Aves > Passeriformes > Passerellidae > Melozone > Melozone crissalis. Next base: position 1,183,310 of record NW_026535780.1, read on the forward strand.
TTGCAAAAGCAGGGGAAAAAGTCAAGGAGGAAGACAAATCTTAGGAGGAAGATAGGAGGGACATGGCATGAATACTTCATAAAACAACAAAAAAAAGAAAAAATTCTTTCCCAAAGTCGAAGGCATCAAAAGGCATGGCATGCCATGAAGGGCAGGGACATGCATCAAAGATTCCTCTATTGGTGCCCATTGAAATCGCAGGATTCCTTTTCCCTTCCCGAAAGGAAATGAAATTTCCTTTCGGGAAGGGAAAAGGAATCTTGCGAGCCCAAACAGAAAGGCTTACAAACACTCTGGAAAGGAGATAAGTTCAAATGAAATGCAATTGAAAAAAGCAGAAAATCGGGAATTTTAGTATCTTCCAAAAATAGGCTGTGAGGAAATCAGCTGCATTGCAAACGACCAAAACACGCCAAAACTAAGCTAACAGGTGTTGCAATAGCAGGGGAAAAAGTCAAGGAGGAAGACACAAATTGCAGGGGAAGATATGACGGAAAGATATGAGAGACATGGCATGCATACATAAAAAAAAAAAAAAAAACCTTCCCAAAGACAAAGCCATCAAAATGCAGGCAGGCCATACGCCATCAAGTGCAGGCACATGCAGCAAAGCTTGCCAAAAATGATGCCCACTGAAGGCCAAAAAAAAATAAGAAGGACTTACAAACACGCTGCAATGGAGATGCCATCAAAGGAATTGCAAGTGGAGGAGAAAAAAAGAAAATTTGGGAAATTTAGTGACTCCAAGAAAATGGCCCAGGATTATATCAGGTGCAGTGCAAAGGACCAAAACATGCCAAAACTAAGCTCCCAGATGTTGCAAAAGCAGGGGAAAAAGTCAAGGAGGACGACACAACCTGCAGGAGAAAGATATTGCATGGAGACTTAAAAAAAAAAAAATCTTTCCCAAAGTCAAAGCCATCAAAATGCAGGCAGGCCATACGCCATCAAGTGCAGGCACATGCAGCACATGTTGCTAAAAATGATCCCCACTGAAGGCCAAAACAGATAAGAAGGACTACAAACACGCTGGAATGGAGATACCATCAAAGGAATTGCAATTGGAGGAGAAAAAAAGAAAATTTTGGAAATTTAGTGACTCTAATAGAATGGCCCGGGATTATATCAAGTGCAGTGCAAAGGACCAAAAAATGCCAAAACTAAGCTTACACACGTTGAAAAACCACGGGAAAACATCAAGGACGAAGACACAACTGGGAGGGAAGTATATGAGGGATATGGCATGGATACTTAAAAAAGAAAAAAATCTTTCCCAAAGTCAAAGCCATCAAAATGCAGGCAGGCCATATGCCATCAAGTGCAGGCACATGCAGCAAAGCTTGCCAAAAATGATCCCCACTGAAGGCCAAAAAAGATAAGAAGGAATTAAAAACACGCTGGAATGGAGATACCATCAAAAGAATTGCAATTGGAGGAGAAAAAAAGAAAGTTTTGGAAATTTAGTGACTCTAAGAAAATGGCCCGGGATTATATCAGGTGCAGTGCAAAGGACCAAAAGATGCCAAAACTAAGCTCACAGATATTGCAAAACCAGGGGAAAAAGTCAAGAAGGAAGATACAACTTGCAGGAGAAAGATATGGAATGGAGACATAAAAAAAAAATAAAATCTTTCCCAAAGACAAAGCCATCAAAATGCAGGCAGGCCATACTCCATGATGTGCAGGCACATGCAGCACATGTTGCTAAAAATGATCCCCACTGAAGGCCAAAACAGATAAGAAGGACTTACAAATACACTGGAATGGAGATACCATCAAAGGAATTGCAAGTGGAGGAGAAAAAAAGAAAATTTTGGAAATTTAGTGACTCTAAGAAAATGGCCCGGGATTATATCAGGTGCAGTGCAAAGGACCAAAAGATGCCAAAACTAAGCTCGCAGATGTTGCAAAAGCAGGGGAAAAAGTCAAGGAGGAAGACACAACTTGCAGGGGAAGATATGAGGGCCATGGCATGGATACTTAAAAAAAAAAAAAATCTTTCCCAAAGTCAAAAACATCAAAATGCGGACAGGCCATACGCCATCAAGTGCAGGCACATGCAGCAAAGCTTGCCAAAAATGATCCCCACTCAAGGCCAAAACAGATAAGAAGGACTTACAAACACGCTGGAATGGAGATACCCTGAAAGGAATTGCAATTGGAGGAGAAAAAAAGAAAATTTGGGAAATTTAGTGACTCTACGACAATGGCCCGGGATTATATCAGGTGCAGTGCATAGGACCAAAAGATGCCAAAACCAAGCTCCCAGATATTGCAAAAGCCGGGGAAAAAGTCAAGGAGGAAGAGAAATCTTAGGGGGAAGATAGGAGGGACATGGCATGGATATTTCATAAAACAACAAAAAAAAAGAAATAATTCTTTCCCAAAGTCAAAGCCATCAAAAGGCATGGCATGCCATCAAGGGCAGGGACATGCACCAAAGATTCCTCTATTGGTCCCCATTGAAATCGCAAGATTCCTTTTCCCTTCCCGAAAGGAAATTTCATTTTCTTTCGGGAAGGGAAAAGGAATCTTGCGAACCCAATACAGAAAGGCTTACAAAGACTCTGGAAAGGAGATAGGTTCAAATGAAATGCAACTGAAAAAAGCAGAAAATCGGGAATTTGAGTGTCTTCCAAAAATAGGCTGTGAGGAAATCAGCTGCATTGCAACGGACCAAAACCATGCCAAAACTAAGCTCCCAGATGTTGCACACGCAGGGGGAAAAGTCAAGGAGGAAGACACATCTTGCAGGGGAAGTTATGGCATGGATACTTAAAAAAAAAAAAAAAATCTTTCCCAAAGCCAAAGCCATCAAAATGCAGGCAGGCCATACGCCATCAAGTGCAGGCACATGCAGCAAAGCTTGCCAAAAATGATGCCCACTACAGGCCAAAAGAGATAAGAAGGACTTACAAACATGCTGGAATGGAGATACCATCAAAGGAATTGCAATTGGAGGAGAAAAAAAGAAAATTTGGGAAATTTAGTGCCTCTAAGAAAATGGCCCGGGATTATATCAGGTGCAGTGCAAAGGACCAAAACATGACAAAACTAAGCCCACAGATGTTGCAAAACCAGGGGAAAAAGTCAAGGAGGAAGACACAACTTGCAGGGGAAGATATGAGGGACATGGCATGGATACTTAAAAAAAAAAAAAATAATCTTTCCCAAAGTCAAAACCATCAAAATGCGGACAGGCCATACGCCATCAAGTGCAGGCACATGCAGCACATGTTGCAAAAATGATCCCCACTGAAGGCCAAAACAAATAAGAAGGACTTACAAACAGGCTGGAATGCAGATACCATCAAAGGAATTGCAAGTGGAGGAGAAAAAAAGTAAATTTTGGAAATTTAGTGACTCTAAGAAAATGGCCCGGGATTATATCAGGTGCAGTGCAAAGGACCAAAAGATGCCAAAACTAAGCTCCCAGATTGTTATGGTTTAGGCCTGGCAAAGCCAAGGCCCCCATAAATATACCTTTTACCTGATATCTGCTGTGAGATGTGGCCAGGAAATAAGCAAAGCAGGCTCCAACTTAAACATAAAGAGAAGTTTATTAACTAAACTACACACACAATTACTAAACTACACACACACAGGGAAAAAAACAAGGAGAATGAAAACTACACAGAAACACTTCCTTATCCTCCTCCCACCAAATTCCCAAACACATTTACATTTCCCAAAAATTATCCACACTCGGTCTGGCACCACCCTTTGGGAAAAAATCAAATCTTCAGCTCATAAGGGATAGACGGAGTCCTTCCTTGTGCCACGGACTTCTTGTCACAATCAGCAATCCACCCGGTATCTTGCTATCTCGTGACATCTCCTTTCCATGCCGAGGAGCTCTCACCACCTGGCATGGGATGGGGCAGGGGCCTGCCTTCAGGGCCTTTTAAGAATGCCTCGTCTCGTTCCAAGCAGAGCACAGTCACATCCCTGGGACCTCTGTCCCCCCCATGTCTTCTATACCCCCTGGGGCCGAGGGGTCTCAAAACCAAACTCTCTTGACGCCGAGCCTCCGCTTCCCCCTGCAATACAGCCTCTGCATCACCAGGAAACAGTCCATGGAAATACAACAAAAAAGAGTCCAGCAAAAACTGCCACTCCATCTTCCTCCATTCCTTCAACATCTCTCTTCTCCCTTTGCCAGACCCTCCTTACTGGCCTGATTTTCTTCCTTCATCTTCCACTCCTATCCCTTTCCCAGGAAAGGCAATGTTCTGCGAAGCCTTCATTCCCCAAAGGGTTAAAAGTTCTCCCAGGCGGCCGGACTGCCCGCTGCCCCCCCCTTTCTCCTCCCAGCCGTGCTGCCTGCCGGCACATGATATCAAGTTTCAAGATATACAGTTCGAGCACGGGCTGCATTCTCTGGGGGGGGAATAAACTGGTCGCTCAAGGGTCTGCCACCCTTCCTCCGAACCCGGGCCTACCGTAGATGGGCCACGTGGCTTTCCCCTCCCCCAGCCCAGCCAGCAACCGGGCCGGGGGAGAGACTTCTTCACGCCGGAAATCCCAAGAGGACTCCGAAGGCCAAGAGCCCTGCTTTTAACCCCTTGGGTTCGTAGTCTCAAGAGGCGGATCCAAATGTCCCACTGGTCAAACTAACTGCCCATCTTAAATTCCAATAACCCATTGGTAACCACAGCAAAACAACATATCCCAGATGTCCCATTTCCGGTCAAACCACGACACAGATGTTGCAAAAGCAGGGGAAAAAGTCAAGGAGGAAGACAAAATTTAGGGGGAGGATATGAAGGACATGGCATGGATATTTCATAAAACAACAAAAAAAAAGAAAAAATTCTTTCCCAAAGTCAAAGCCATCAAAAGGCATGGCATGCCACAAAGGGCAGGGACATGCACCAAAGATTCCTCTATTGGTGCCCATTGAAATCGCAAGATTCCTTTTCCCTTCCCGAAAGGAAATGAAATTTCCTTTCGGGAAGGGAAAAGGAATCTTGCGAACCCAAACAGAAAGGCTTACAAAGACTCTGGAAAGGAGATAGGTTCAAATGAAATGCAACTGAAAAAAGCAGAAAATCGGGAATTTTAGTGTCTTCCAAAAATAGGCTGTGAGGAAATCAGCTGCATTGCAAAGGACCAAACCATGCAAAAACTAAGCTCCCAGATGTTGCAAAAGCGGGGTAAAATATCAAGGAGGAAGACACAACTTTCAGGAGAAAGATATGGCAGGGAAACTTAAAAAAAAAAAATCTTTCCCAAAGTCAAAGCTATCAAAATGCAGGCAGGCCATACGCCATCAAGTGCAGGCACATGCAGCAAAGCTTGCCAAAAATGATCCCCACTGAAGGCCAAAAGAGATAAGAAGAACTTACAAACACGCTGGAATGGAGATACCATCAAAGGAATTGCAAGTGGAGGAGAAAAAAAGAAAGTTTTGGAAATTTAGTGACTCTAAGAAAATGGCCCGGGATTATATCAGGTGCAGTGCAAAGGACCAAAAGATGCCAAAACTAAGCTCACAGATATTGCAAAAGCAGGGGAAAAAGTCAAGGAGGAAGATACAACTTGCAGGAGAAAGATATGGAATGGAGACATAAAAAAAAAATAAAATCTTTCCCATAGTCAGAGGCATCAAAATGCAGGCAGGCCATACGCCATCAAGTGCAGGCATATGCAGCAAAGCTTCCAAAAATGATGCCCACTACAGGCCAAAACAGATAAGAAGGACTTACAAACACGCTGGAATGGAGATACCATCAAAGGAATTGCAATTGGAGGAGAAAAATGAAAATTTTGGAAATTTAGTGACTCTAAGAAAATGGCCCGGGATTATATCAGGTTCAGTGCAAAGGAACAAAAGATGCCAAAACTAAGCTCCCAGATGTTGCAAAAGCCGGGGAAAAAGTCAAGGAGGAAGACACAAATTGCAGGGGAAGATGTGGCATGGACACTTAAATTGAAAAAAAATCTTTCCCAAAGACAAAGCCATCAAAATTCAGGCAAGCCATACGCCATCAAGTGCAGTCACATGCAGCGCATATTTCCAAAAATGATCCCCACTGAAGGCCAAAACAGATAAGAAGGACTTACAAACAGGCTGGAATCGAGATACCATCAAAGGAATTGCAATTGGAGGAGAAAAAATAAAAATTTGGGAAATTTAGTGACTCTAATGGAATGGCCCGGGATTATATCAGGTGCAGTGCAAGGGACCAAAACATGCCAAAAATCAGCTCCCAGATATTGCAAAAGCCGGGGAAAAAGTCAAGGAGGAAGGCAAAACTTAGGGGGAAGATAAGAGGGACATGGCATGGATACTTCATAAAACAACAAAAAAAAAGAAAAAATTCTTTCCCAAAGTCAAAGCCATCAAAAGGCATGGCATGCCACAAAGGGCAGGGACATGCACCAAAGATTCCTCTATTGGTGCCCATTGAAATCGCTAGATTCCTTTTCCCTTCCCGAAAGGAAATTTCATTTCCTTTCGGGAAAGGAAAAGGAATCTTGCGAACCCAAACAGAAAGGCTTACAAAGACTCTGGAAAGGAGATAGGTTCAAATGAAATGCAACTGAAAAAAGCAGAAAATCGGGAATTTTAGTGTCTTCCAAAAATAGGCTGTGAGGAAATCAGTTGCATTGCAACGGACCAAAACCATGCCAAAACTAAGCTCCCAGATGTTGCAAAAGCAGGGTAAAATATCAAGGAGAAATACACATCTTGCAGGGGAAGTTATGGCATGGATACATAAAAAAAAGAAAAATCTTTCCCAAAGTCAAAGCCATCAAAATGCAGGCAGGCCATACGCCATCAAGTGCAGGCACATGCAGCAAAGCTTGCCAAAAATGATGCCCACTACAAGCCAAAAGAGATAAGAAGGACTTACAAACACGCTGGAATGGAGATACCATCAAAAGAATTGGAATTGGAGGAGAAAAAACCAAAATTTTGGAAATTTAGTGACTCCAATAGAATGGCCCGGGATTATATCAGGTGCAGTGCAAAGGACCAAAAGATGCCAAAACTAAGCTCCCAGATATTGCAGAAGCCGGGGAAAAAGTCAAGGAGGAAGACACAAATTGCACGGGAAGATATGGCATGGACACTTAAAAAAAAAAAAATCTTTCCCAAAGTCAAAGCCATCAAAATGCAGGCAGGCCATACGCGATCAAGTGCAGGCACATGCAGCAAAGCTTGCCAAAAATGATGCCCACTACAGGGCAAAAGAGATAAGAAGGACTTACAAACATGTTGGAATGCAGATACCATCAAAGGAATTGCAAGTGGAGGAGAAAAAACAAACTTTGGGAAATTTAGCGACTCTAAGAAAATGGCGCGGGATTATATCAGGTGCAGTGCAAAGGACCAAAAGATGCCAAAACTAAGTTCCCAGATGTTGCAAAAGCAGGGGAAAAAGTCAAGGAGGAAGACAAAATTTAGGGGGAGGATAGGAGGGACATGGCATGGATATTTCATAAAACAACAAAAAACAAGAAAAAATTCTTTCCCAAAGTCAAAGCCATCAAAAGGCATGGCATGCCACAAAGGGCAGGGACATGCACCAAAGATTCCTCTATTGGTGCCCATTGAAATCGCAAGATTCCTTTTCCCTTCCCGAAAGGAAATTTCATTTCCTTTCGGGAAGGGAAAAGGAATCTTGCGAACCCAAACAGAAAGGCTTACAAAGACTCTGGAAAGGAGATAGGTTCAAATGAAATGCAACTGAAAAAAGCAGAAAATCGGGAATTTTAGTGTCTTCCAAAAATAGGCTGTGAGGAAATCAGCTGCATTGCAACAGACCAAAGCCATGCCAAAACTAAGCTCACAGATGTTGCAAAAGTAGGGTAAAATATCAAGGAGAAATACACATCTTGTAGGGGAAGTTATGGCATGGACACTTAAAAAAAAAAAAAAATCTTTCCCAAAGTCAAAGCCATCAAAATGCAGGCAGGCCATACGCCATCAAGTGCAGTCACATGCAGCGCATGTTTCCAAAAATGATCCCCACTGAAGGCCAAAACAGATAAGAAGGACTTACAAACAGGCTGGAATGCAGATACCATCAAAGTAATTGGAACTGGAGGAGAAAAAAACAAACTTTGGGAAATTTAGTGACTCTAAGAAAATGGCGCGGGATTATATCAGGTGCAGTGCAAAGGACCAAAAGATGCCAAAACTAAGCTCGCAGATGTTGCAAAAGCAGGGGAAAAAGTCAAGGAGGAAGACACAACTTGCAGGGGAAGATATGAGGGACATGGCATGGATACTTAAAAAAAAAAAAAAAATCTTTCCCAAAGTCCAAACCATCAAAATGCGGACAGGCCATACGCCATCAAGTGCAGGCACATGCAGCACATGTTGCAGAAATGATCCCCACTGAAGGCCAAAACAGATAAGAAGGACTTACAAACAGGGTGGAATGCAGATACCATCAAAGGAATTGCAAGTGGAGGAGAAAAAAAGAAAATTTTGGAAATTTAGTGACTCTAAGAAAATGGCCCGGGATTATATCAGGTGCAGTGCAAGGGACCAAAACATGCCAAAGATCAGCTCCCAGATATTGCAAAAGTAGGGGAAAAAGTCAAGGAGGAAGACAAAACTTAGGGGGAAGATAGGAGGGACATGGCATGGATATTTCATAAAACAAGAAAAAAAAATGAAAAAATTCTTTCCCAAAGTCAAAGCCATCAAAAGGCATGGCATGCCGTCAAGGGCAGGGACATGCACCAAAGATTCCTCTATTGTTGCCCATTGAAATCGCAAGATTCCTTTTCCCTTCCCGAAAGGAAATTTCATTTCCTTTCGGGAAGGGAAAAGGAATCTTGCGAACCCAAACAGAAAGGCTTACAAAGACTCTGGAAAGGAGATAGGTTCAAATGAAATGCAACTGAAAAAAGCAGAAAATCGGGAATTTTAGTGTCTTCCAAAAATAGGCTGTGAGGAAATCAGCTGCATTGCAACGGACCAAAACCATGCCAAAACTAAGTTCACAGATGTTGCAAAAGCAAGGGAAAATGTCAAGGAGGAAGACACAAATTGCAGGAGAAAGATATGGCATGGATACATAAAAAAAAAAAAATCTTTCCCAAAGTCAAAGCCATCAAAATGCAGGCAGGCCATACGCGATCAAGTGCAGGCATATGCAGCAAAGCTTGCAAAAAATGATGCCCACTACAGGCCAAAAGAGATAAGAAGGACTTACAAACACGCTGGAATGGAGATACCATCAAAGGAATTGCAAGTGGAGGAGAAAAATGAAAATTTTGGAAATTTAGTGACTCTAAGAAAATGGCCCGGGATTATATCAGGTGCAGTGCAAAGGACCAAAAGATGCCAAAACTAAGCTCGCAGATGTTGCAAAAGCCGGGGAAAAAGTCAAGGAGGAAGACCCAAATTGCAGGGGATGATATGGCATGGACACTTAAATTGAAAAAAATTCTTTCCGAAACACAAATCCATCAAAATGCAGGAAGGCCATACGCCATCAAGTGCAGGCACATGCAGCGCATATTTGCAAAAATGATCCCCACTGAAGGCCAAAAGAGATAAGAAGGACTTACAAACACGCTGGAATGGAGATACCATCAAAAGAATTGCAATTGGAGGAGAAAAAACCAAAATTTGGGAAATTTAGTGACGCCAATAGAATGGCCCGGGATTATATCAGGTGCAGTGCAAAGGACCAAAAGATGCCAAAACTAAGCTCCCAGATGTTGCAAAAGCAGGGGAAAAAGTCAAGGACTTAGACAAAACTTGCTGGGGAAGTTATGGCATGGATACATAAAAAAAAGAAAAATCTTTCCCAAAGTCAAAGCCATCAAAATGCAGGCAGGCCATACGCCATCAAGTGCAGGCACATGCAGCAAAGCTTGCCAAAAATGATGCCCACTACAGGGCAAAACAGATAAGAAGGACTTACAAACACGCTGGAATGGAGATACCATCAAAGGAATTGCAATTGGAGGAGAAAAAAAGAAAATTTGGGAAATTTAGTGACTCTAATAGAATGGCCCGGGATTATATCCAGTGCAGGGCAAAGGACGAAAAGATGCCAAAACTAAGCTCCCAGATGTTGCAAAAGCAGGGGAAAAAGTCAAGGAGGAAGACACTACTTGCAGGGGAAGATATGGCATGGACACTTAAAAAAAAAATCTTTCCCAAAGTCAAAGCCATCAAAATGCAGGCAGGCCATATGCCATCAAGTGCTGTATCATGCAGCGCATGTTTCCAAAAATGATCCCCACTGAAGGCCAAAACAGATAAGAAGGACTTACAAACAGGGTGGAATGCAGATACCATCAAAGGAATTGCAAGTGGAGGAGAAAAAAAAAAAATTTTTGAAATTTAGTGACTCAAAGAAAATGGCCCGGGATTATATCAGGTGCAGTGCAAAGGACCACAAGATGCCAAAACTAAGCTCCCAGATGTTGCAAAAGCAGGGGAAAAAGTCAAGGAGGAAGTCAAAACTTAGGGGGAAGATAGGAGGGACATGGCATGGATACTTCATAAAACAAGAAAAAAAAAAGAAAGAATTCTTTCCCAAAGTCAAAGCCATCAAAAGGCATGGCATGCCGTCAAGGGCAGGGACATGCACCAAAGATTCCTCTATTGGTGCCCATTGAAATCGCAAGATTCCTTTTCCCTTCCCGAAAGGAAATTTCATTTCCTTTCGGGAAGGGAAAAGGAATCTTGCGAACCCAAACAGAAAGGCTTACAAAGACTCTGGAAAGGAGATAGGTTCAAATGAAATGCAACTGAAAAAAGCAGAAAATCGGGAATTTTAGTGTCTTCCAAAAATAGGCTGTGAGGAAATCAGCTACATTGCAAAGGACAAAAACCATGCCAAAACAAAGCTCCCAGATGTTGCAAACGCAGGGGGAAAAGTCTAGGAGGAAGACACAACTTGCAGGAGAAAGATATGGAATGGAGACTTAAAAAAAAAAAAAATCTTTCCCAAAGTCAAAGCCATCAAAATGCAGGCAGGCCATACGCCATCAAGTGCAGGCACATGCAGCGCATGTTTCCAAAAATGATCCCCACTGAAGGCCAAAACAGATAAGAAGGACTTACAAACAGGCTGGAATGCAGATACCATCAAAGGAATTGCAAGTGGAGGAGAAAAAAAGAAAATTTGGGAAATTTAGTGACTCTAATAGAATGGCCCGGGATTATATCAGGTGCAGTGCAAGGGACCAAAACTTGCCAAAAATCAGCTCCCAGATATTGCAAAAGTAGGGGAAAAAGTCAAGGAGGAAGACAGAACTTGCAGGGGAAGATAGGAGGGACATGGCATGGATATTTCATAAAACAAGAAAAAAAAAAGAAAAAATTCTTTCCCAAAGTCAAAGCCATCAAAAGGCATGGCATGCCGTCAAGGGCAGGGACATGCACCAAAGATTCCTCTATTGGTGCCCATTGAAATCGCAAGATTCCTTTTCCCTTCCCGAAAGAAATTTCATTTCCTTTCGGGAAGGGAAAAGGAATCTTGCGAACCCAAACAGAAAGGCTTACAAAGACTCTGGAAAGGAGATAGGTTCAAATGAAATGCAACTGAAAAAAGCAGAAAATCGGGAATTTTAGTGTCTTCCAAAAATAGGCTGTGAGGAAATCAGCTACATTGCAAAGGAACAAACCATGCCAAAACTAAGCTCCCAGATGTTGCAAAATCGGGGGGAAAAGTCAAGGAGGAAGACAAAACTTGCCGGGAAAGTTATGGCATGGATACTTAAAAAAAAAAAATCTATCCCAAAATCAAAGCCATCAAAATGCAGGCAGGCCATACGCCATCAAGTGCAGGCACATGCAGCAAAGCTTGCCAAAAATGATGCCCAGTACAGGCCAAAAGAGATAAGAAGGAGTTACAAACACGCTGGAATGGAGATACCATCAAAGGAATTGCAAGTGGAGGAGAAAAAAACAAAATTTGGGAAATTTAGTGACTCTAAGAAAATGGCCTGGGATTATATCAGGTGCAGTGCAAAGGACCAAAAGATGCCAAAACTAAGCTCCCAGATGTTGCAAAAGCAGGGGAAAAAGTCAAGGACTAAGACACATCTTGCAGGGGATGTTATGGCATGGACACTTAAAAAAAAAAAAATCTTTCCCAAAGACAAAGCCATCAAAATGCAGGCAGGCCATACGCCATCAAGTGCAGGCACATGCAGCAAAGCTTGCCAAAAATGATGCCCACTACAGGGCAAAACAGATAAGAAGGACATACAAACTAGCTGGAATGGTGATACCATCAAAGGAATTGCAATTGGAGGAGAAAAAAAGAAAGTTTCGGAAATTTAATGACTCTAAGAAAATGGCCCGGGATTATATCAGGTGCAGTGCAAAGGACCAAAAGATGCCAAAACGAAGCTCCCAGATGTTGCAAAAGCAGGGGAAAAAGTCAAGGAGGAAGACACAACTTGCAGGAGATAGATATGGAATGGAGACTTAAAAAAAAAAAATCTTTCCCAAAGACAATCCATCAAAATGCAGGCAGGCCATACTCCAGGATGTGCAGGCACATTCTGCACATGTTGCTAAAAATGATCCCCACTGAAGGCCAAAACAGATAAGAAGGACTTACAAATACACTGGAATGGAGATACCATCAAAGGAATTGCAATTGGAGGAGAAAAAAAGAAAATTTGGGAAATTTAGTGACTCTAATAGAATGGCCCGGGATTATATCAGGCGCAGTGCAAAGGACCAAAAGATGCCAAAACTAAGCTCCCGATGTTGCAAAAGCAGGGGAAAAAGTCAAGGAGGAAGACAGAAATTGCAGGGGAAGATATGGCATGGACACTTCAAAAAAAAAAAATCTTTCCCAAAGTCAAAGCCGTCAAAATTCAGGCAGGCCATACGCCATCAAGTGCAGTCACATGCAGCGCATGTTTCAAAAAATGATCCCCACTGAAGGCCAAAACATATAGGAAGGACTTACAAATATGCTGGGATGGAGATACCATCAAAGGAATTGCAATTGGAGGAGAAAAAAAGAAAATTTTGGAAATTTAGTGACTCTAAGAAAATGGCCTGGGATTATATCAGGTGCAGTGCAAGGGACCAAAACATGCCAAAAATCAGCTCCCAGATATTGCAAAAGTAGGGGAAAAAGTCAAGGAGGAAGACAAAACTTAGGGGGAAGATAGGAGGGACATGGCATGGATATTTCATAAAACAACAAAAAAAAAAGAAAAAATTCTTTCCCAAAGTCAAAGCCATCAAAAGGCATGGCATGCCATCAAGGGCAGGGACATGCACCAAAGATTCCTCTATTGGTGCCCATTGAAATCGCAAGATTCCTTTTCCCTTCCCGAAAGGAAATTTCATTTCCTTTCGGGAAGGGAAAAGGAATCTTGCGAACCCAAACAGAAAGGCTTACAAAGACTCTGGAAAGGAGATAGGTTCAAATGAAATGCAACTGAAAAAAGCAGAAAATCGGGAATTTTAATGTCTTCCAAAAATAGGCTGTGAGGAAATCAGCTGCATTGCAACGGACCAAAGCCATGCCAAAACTAACCTCCCAGATGTTGGAAAAGCAGGGTAAAATATCAAGGAGAAAGACACATCTTGCAGGGGAAGTTATGGCATGGATACTTAAAAAAAAAAAAAATCTTTCCCAAAGTCAAAGCCATCAAAATGCAGGCAGGCCATACGCCATCAAGTGCAGGCACATGCAGCGAATGTTTCCAAAAATGATCCCCACTGAAGGCCAAAACAGATAAGAAGGACTTACAAACATGCTGGAATGGAGATACCCTGAAAGGAATTGCAATTGGAGGAGAAAAAATGAAAATTTGGGAAATTTAGTGACTCTAATAGAATGGGCCGGGATTATATCAGGCGCAGTGCAAAGGACCAAAAGATGCCAAAACTAAGCTCCCAGATGTTGCAAAAGCAGGGGAAAAAGTCAAGGAGGAAGACACAATTTGCAGGGGAAGATATGGCATGGACACTTAAAAAAAAAAAATATATTTCCCAAAGTCAAAGCCATCAAAATGCAGGCAGGCCATACGCCATCAAGTGCAGGCACATGCAGCAAAGCTTGCCAAAAATGATGCCCACTACAGGCCAAAACAGATAAGAAGGACTTACAAACATGCTGCAATGCAGATACCATCAAAGGAATTGCAATTGGAGGAGAAAAAACAAAAATTTTGGAAATTTAGTTACTCTAAGAAAATGGCCCGGGATTATATCAGGTGCAGTGCAAGGGACCAAAACATGCCAAAACAAAGCTCCCAGATATTGCAAAAGCCGGGGAAAAAGTCAAGGAGGAAGAGAAATCTTAGGGGGAAGATAGGAGGGACATGGCATGGATATTTCATAAAACAACAAGAAAAAAAGAAAAAATTCTTTCCCAAAGTCAAAGCCATCAAAAGGCATGGCATGCCGTCAAGGGCAGGGACATGCACCAAAGATTCCTCTATTGGTGCCCATTGAAATCACAAGATTCCTTTTCCCTTCCCGAAAGGAAATTTCATTTCCTTTCGGGAAGGGAAAAGGAATCTTGCGAACCCAAACAGAAAGGCTTACAAACACTCTGGAAAGGAGATAGGTTCAAATGAAATGCAACTGAAAAAAGCAGAAAATCGGGAATTTGAGTGTCTTCCAAAAATAGGCTGTGAGGAAATCAGCTGCATTGCAAAGGACCAAACAATGCAAAAACTAAGCTCCCAGATGTTGCAAATGCGGGGTAAAATATCAAGGAGGAAGACACAACTTTCAGGAGAAAGATATGGCATGGACACTTAAAAAAATATAAAATCTTTCCCAAAGCCAAAGCCATCAAAATGCAGGCAGACCATACGCCATCAAGTGCAGTCACATGCAGAGCATGTTTCCAAAAATGATCCCCACTTAAGGCCAAAACAGATAAGAAGGACTTACAAACAGGCTGGAATGCAGATACCATCAAAGGAATTGCAATTGGAGGAGAAAAAAAGAAAATTTGGGAAATTTAGTGACTCTAATAGAATGGCCCGGGATTATATCAGGCGCAGTGCAAAGGACATAAACATGCAAAAACTAAGCTCCCAGATGTTGCAAAAGCAGGGGAAAAAGTCAAGGAGGAAGACACAACTTGCAGGAGAAAAATATGGAATGGCGACTTAAAAAAAAAATAAATCTTTCCCATAGTCAGAGGCATCAAAATGCAGGCAGGCCATACGCCATCAAGTGCAGGCACATGCAGCAAAGCTTGCAAAAAATGATGCCCACTACAGTCCAAAAGAGATAAGAAGGACTTACAAACAGGCTGGAATGGAGATACCATCAAAGGAATTGCAAGTGGAGGAGAAAAATGAAAATTTTGGAAATTTAGTGACTCTAAGAAAATGGCCCGGGTTTATATAAGGTGCAGTGCAAAGGAAGAAAAGATGCCAAAACTAAGGTCCCAGATGTTGCAAAAGCCGGGGAAAAAGTCAAGGAGGAAGACACAAATTGCAGGGGAAGATATGGCATGGACACTTAAATTGAAAAAAAATCTTTCCCAAAGTCAAAGCCATCAAAATGCAGGCAGGCCATACGCCATCAAGTGCAGGCACATGCAGCAAAGCTTGCCAAAAATGATCCCCACTGAAGGCCAAAACAGATAAGAAGGACTTACAAACACGCTGGAATGGAGATACCATCAAAGGAATTGCAATTGGAGGAGAAAAAAAGAAAATTTTGGAAATTTAGTGACTCTAAGAAAATGGCGCGGGATTATATCAGGTGCAGTGCAAAGGACCAAAACATGCCAAAACTAAGCTCCCAGATGTTGCAAAAGCAGGGGAAAAAGTCAAGGAGGAAGACAAAATTTAGGGGGAGGATAGGAGGGACATGGCATGGATATTTGATAAAACAACAAAAAAAAAGAAAAAATTCTTTCCCAAATTCAAAGCCATCAAAAGGCATGGCATGCCGTCAAGGGCAGAGACATGCACCAAAGATTCCTCTATTGGTGCCCATTGAAATCGCAAGATTCCTTTTCCCTTCCCGAAAGGAAATGAAATTTCCTTTCGGGAAGGGAAAAGGAATCTTGCGAACCCAAACAGAAAGGCTTACAAAGACTCTGGAAAGGAGATAGGTTCAAATGAAATGCAACTGAAAAAAGCAGAAAATCGGGAATTTTAGTGTCTTCCAAAAATAGGCTGTGAGGAAATCAGCTGCATTGCAACGGACCAAAACCATGCAAAAACTAAGCTCCCAGATGTTGGAAAAGCAGGGTAAAATATCAAGGAGAAAGACACATCTTGCAGGGGAAGTTATGGCATGGATACATAAAAAAAAAAAAATCTTTCCCAAAGTCAAAGCCATCAAAATGCAGGCAGGCCATACGCCATCAAGTGCAGGCACATGCAGCAAAGCTTGCCAAAAATGATGCCCACTACAAGCCAAAAGAGATAAGAAGGACTTACAAACACGCTGGAATGGAGATACCATCAAAAGAATTGCAATTGGAGGAGATAAAACCAAAATTTTGGAAATATAGTGACTCCAATAGAATGGCCCGGGATTATATCAGGTGCTGGGCAAAGGACCAAAAGATGCCAAAACTAAGCTCCCAGATGTTGCAAAAGCCGGGGAAAAAGTCCAGGAGGAAGACACAACTTGCACGGGAAGATATGGCATGGATACTTAAAAAAAAAAATATCTTTCCCAAAGTCAAAGCCATCAAAATGCAGGCAGGCCATACGCCATCAAGTGCAGGCACATGCAGCAAAGCTTGCCAAAAATGATGCCCACTACAGGGCAAAACAGATAAGAAGGACTTACAAACACGCTGGAATGGAGATACCATCAAAGGAATTGGAATTGGAGGAGAAAAAAACAAACTTTGGGAAATTTAGTGACTCTAAGAAAATGGCCCGGGATTATATCAGGTGCAGTGCAAAGGACCAAAACGTGCCAAAACTAAGCTCCCAGATGTTGCAAAAGCAGGGGGAAAAGTCAAGGAGGAAGACACAACTTGCAGGAGAAAGATATGGAATGGAGACTTAAAAAAAAAATAAATCTTTCCCATAGTCAGAGGCATCAAAATGCAGGCAGGCCATACTCCATGATGTGCAGGCACGTGCAGCACATGTGTCTAAAAATGATCCCCACTGAAGGCCAAAAGAGATAAGAAGGACTTACAAATACACTGGAATGGAGATACCATCAAAGGAATTGCAAGTGGAGGAGAAAAAAAGAAAATTTGGGAAATTTAGTGACTCTAAGAAAATGGCCCGGGATTATATCTGGTGCAGTTCAAAGGAGCAAAAGATGCCAAAACTAAGCTCGCAGATGTTGCAAAAGCAGGGGAAAAAGTCAAGGAGGAAGACAAAATTTAGGGGGAGGATAGGAGGGACATGGCATGGATATTTCATAAAACAACAAAAAAAAAGAAAAAATTCTTTCCCAAAGTCAAAGCCATCAAAAGGCATGGCATGCCGTCAAGGGCAGGGACATGCACCAAAGATTCCTCTATTGGTGCCCATTGAAATCGCAAGATTCCTTTTCCCTTCCCGAAAGGAAATTTCATTTCCTTTCGGGAAGGGAAAAGGAATCTTGCGAACCCAAACAGAAAGGCTTACAAAGACTCTGGAAAGGAGATAGGTTCAAATGAAATGCAACTGAAAAAAGCAGAAAATCGGGAATTTTAGTGTCTTCCAAAAATAGGCTGTGAGGAAATCAGCTGCATTGCAAAGGACCAAACCATGCAAAAACTAAGCTCCCAGATGTTGGAAAAGCGGGGTAAAATATCAAGGAGGAAGACACAACTTTCAGGAGAAACATATGGAATGGACACTTAAAAAAAAAAAAAATCTTTCCCAATGACAAAGCCATCAAAATGCAGGCAGGCCATACGCCATCAAGTGCAGGCACATGCAGCAAAGCTTGCCAAAAATGATGCCCACTGAAGGCCAAAACAGATAAGAAGTGTTGGAATCCATAAGATTAGAGGGTTTTTAGAAAATGGTTAAAAAAGGTATAGGCCTCAGACTGAAGTTCTGTTAGCATTGCAAATGCAAACAGAAAAGTTTCCCATGCAAGCAGAAAAGTTTCCCAAGCAGTAGACGTTACAAATAACATTAGATCTCTGTAGAATTCGTTTTAGGATGGCAACAAAGTTATTTAATGTATATCTTTAGAAGTTTAGCATGAATAGAGCTCTGTTCATTGTCTCTTATGAACCAGTCTTTGTTTTAGCTACAATTACGTATACTTTGTGAGATTGGATAGAATGCTTGTCAATATGTGTTTTCTGTGTGTGATTGGCTGAATTCTAGATTGAGATGATTTTATGTATTGCTGTATGAGCGCTCCTGGAGGAGGCATTTTTTGGGGTGGATCAGTGAGCTGTCATGTCTCCTTCTTGTATTATGAGACTGATGTGCTGGAAATAAAATCAAAAAATCTCTTCACTGGTCTGTTTACAATGTTATCCATATTTGGATATTTTGCCGCGGCCTAGTGGGTTCCTTTTTTAAGACGTGGGTTCCAAACACAATTGGACTTATATCTACCCATCCCCCGACAAATGGTGCCCCGCCCGAGGACGTAGAATAGAAGAAAAAAGAAAAATCGTGGATGTACCAGCCGCGGAGACTCAAGTGTCGATCAACAGGACAGTAACATCTCTCCCGCCGAAGCCAAGGAATTTGTAAGTAATTTTTCTCAGGAGAGGCTTGGGTAATGAGAAAACGAAAATGGGAACAAAGTTATCAAAAGTTGGATGTTATGAGAGACTGTATAAAAAGACAATGTTACAAGAGAAAGCTTGTTCTGCAGTCTCAAAACCTGAGCTTTAAAACTTACTTATCTGGCTTAAAGCGAATACTCAAGATTTGAATTTGCATTCTGCTTTTACTTTTCATTTTTGGGATCAGATAAACTGGAGAATCTATAATCTAGTCTCTCTCAAAAAAGATGAAAGCTTAAGAGAACTTTTGCCGATTTGTAGAGCTCTGTTGGAGTGTTTTAAACAAACTGATAATAATAAGATCAACTTGGACTCAGAAAACAAAGCTTCTGGCTCTATCTCTTTAAATGCCAGTAAACCGGAGGCTGCGTGTGTATCGGAGAATGTAACAAGTGTTGTTTCAAATGTTGACACTAATGCTTTGAACTCTGTTGAACAAAATCTTTCTTCTCTTTCGCTGGGAAAAAGTGAGACTCTTTCGGACTTTTCGCGTTGTTCTGTTAATGAAAAAATATGTGACCATTGTAAGGGGGATGGGACAAAGTGTGTAAAAGATGAGAATGAAAAAGTGATTGTACTTCCTAAAATTGTTTGCACAGGGACACTGAAACCTGAATGGGATTCTGTTGGGCCTGGGGTGGAGGCTGAAGTGGCTGCTTCCACTCGGGAAATTGCGGTTCCGGGGAACTCTTTTTCAGTTAAGCAAAAATATGGTTGTTCTGGTGGTTGTCAATCTAAAGATACAGATAAAGAGAAACTGGTTTCAATTCAAAGGGTGGAGTCCTTTGAAAGGATGGATAACTCTCAAAAACCTGAAAAAACACGGGTTGAGTTTTTAAGATGCCATGATCCTAATTCTTGTACTTTAAAACAAAACCATGTAAGTTTAAAACCTGGATTTGGGGACTCCCAAGCTGAGTTTTTCTTGGCAGGGAGACAATGTGAAACTTGTAGTAAAGTATCGAACTCAAGGTTAAATGGCACTGTTCCCAGAAGAAAGGAACACGCCTCTGTCCTGGCCCCTTTGGGTCGGGCTTCAGAGGAGGCGTGCTGTTTGTGGGAGTCCACCCTCCCGGCCCCTCTGGGTCGGGCTTCAGAGGAGGCGTGTTGTTATGGCCGAGTTCCCGGAGTTGGCAGAACTCCTGGACAAGAGTACAGTGTCCCTGTCAGGAATTTGGATTTGGGCAGAGTGCCTGGAAGGTTTGGATTTAGTGATTTTTCAGAATCAGAAAATGTATTGGTTAAAAGTAAAGGTCAGCCTGTCATTGATCGAAGTGACAATTTTGATTTTCCATTGAATTTACCTGATTGGTCATACATTAATCAGAAACTAGAAAAAGATTCGGATTTAAGGGAACAATATCTTGCTTTACCAGTAAAATATGGAAGAAATGATAGAAATCCAAAATATGAAAGACTTGATCATCATGATATAAAGGAGTTGCGACAGGCTTTGAAAGAGAGTGGATTTTCTTCTCCCTATTTTAACAGTGTGTTGAAACATACTTTTAACTCTTATGATTTAGTTCCTGCTGATTGCAGGAATGTGGCTTCTCTGATCTTAACCAATTCACAGTACCTACTATGGGAAATACAATGGAAAAAACTACTTAATAAGTTGGTTGAAGGATATGCAAATACTGATTATGCTAATCTAGATGTTGCTCAATTAGCTGGTGATTCACCTTACAATAGGCCTGAAAATCAAGCAGCTGAACTGCCTCGACCTGTGTTAACAGACATTAAGGATGCTGCTAGAAAGGCCTTGCTTTCACTTGAGCCTGCTGGCTCACACTTGAATTCTTATCCACTGATCAAACAAGGTGAAACTGAATCTTATGGTTCTTTTTTGGATAGATTAACTCAAGCAGTTGAAAGGCAATGTCCAGATGAACAAGCCCGCTCTTATATCATTCAAAATCTTGCTTCTGTAAATGCTAATAATGAATGTAGAAAAATTATTTTAGCTTTGCCTGATCAGCCTCCAACAATTACACAGATGCTAACAGCTTGCAGTAGACTTGTGGGTTCACAAAATGCTGTAAACTCACAGGTCAATGCTTTGGAAAAAACACTGGAACACAATTTGACACAACGAATAGATAAAATTGAAAAGTTTTTAGAAAAACATTGGGAAAATTCTGTTAATGCTGTAAAAGTAGATCCTAATAAAAAGCCTGTCTGCTTTGGTTGTGGTAAATTAGGACACCTTAAAAAGGATTGTCGTGGGACATCAAATCAAATTTCTATTTGCCCTCGATGCCGAAAAGGAAGGCATCTTGCTAAATTTTGTCACTCACTATTTGATATCAATGGCAACCCCCTGTCTTTAAACTTCAGAAACAGCGTGTTCCACCGCGCTCAGACACAAATTGTGGTACCCACTGGCAATGGGTGAATATTCTCACTAGGCTGGTCATGTCACAAAAAGATTGTCATGTGTAAAGATTACAATCAAAGTGACTTTCTACCTATCATAGGATGTGATTGTCATGATGTATATGATCTGCTAATGTCTTGTTGTACAAGTTTTGTCCTCAGTTCACCGAAATTTCCAGGATTCAAGATTCTACTACTACATGGATAATCTGCCCATCATAGCTTCGACGAAGACAGAGATGCAGCAAACCTGTGCTGGTGTTGGGACTGAAATCCAAAAGGCTGGACTTGACATTTCTACAACTAAACTCCAAGGATACAACAAAGATTCAAGACTGAGACATCAATTCTTCAAAAAAAGACCATCAACTCTTCAAAGAAGACAACCTCATCACTGGACTTTGACTGTGGTTTGAGTTTTCAGCTTTTCCCTCAGCCTTTTAATTTAGTCACAGATTTTGCTTATGTTGCTAATGTTAATGTTCAATTTTAAAAGATGTTAGTAATGAGACCTTACATCGTTGGCTTTCATGTCTTTTTACAACTTTGCAATAATCCATGAACTAATCCATGTTTTGTTTCTCACATTAGGGTATTCATGTTTCCATAGACACGTTCTCTGGTGCAGTTTTTGCTTCCCTTCACACAGGTGAAACTGGCAGCCATGCCTGTCATCATTTCCTGCAAGCTTTTGCTTCATTGGGCGTACCCCAAGAAGTAAAAACTGACAACGGTCCTGCATACATATCTCAAAAATTGGCCACATTTTTAAATGAATGGGGTGTTCGACACATTTCTGGTATTCCCCACTCTCCCACAAGCCAAGCAATCATTGAAAGAACACATCAAACCCTAAAACACATATCAGATCAACAGAGAGGGGGAACGGAGAGCACCCCACAGATGAGACTGAGTAAGGCTCTGTACGTTTTTCAAGTGAAGGTCCATTTTGATTAATAATTTGGGGAAAGGGTATGCTTCTATCTCCACAGGTGCTGGAATTAAGTGGGTTCCTGCCAAAAACGTCAAACCATATCGCACTTCAGAACCTGTTGTCGAATCCAGAACCGAGGAAGCAAGTACGCAGACGTGAACCGAATCGAAGGATCCCGGGTCTCGCCTGACGCCTCTTGTGCCTGACGTTCTTTGTGCATCGGTGGAACCCATGAACTCTGATTTTGTGCCAATGTTATTCATGAGTATACTAATTGAATGCTGAATGTTTGCTTTACAAAATTAATATTTGGCTGAAAACTTAGGTTGTCATTTTTGTGTAGAAAGAATTTTGCCAAAACTTAGTTCTTGAAAGAGATGGGGAAAAATCAAATGGTATACTTGTTTTGCTTGATTTTAATTGTTTTTTGTCGTGCAGATCTGCCTGTGGATCAACTGAAAACGAATGTTTGGGTGACCTTAGCCAAGGCTGCTGGATCGGATACTATATGTCTGTCTAATTCGGAACCAGAAAAGCCTTTTTCAACCTGTCTGGTTGGTGTGCCAGTGAAAGAGTTGCCTTTGATCAAAAAACAATCTAATGGTAAACCAAGTGGAATTGACAATGGAAACAGTCCTTCCTTTAATTGGAATATTTGGTCCAAAAAACTCCTTAGGGCAGCATCTGAATCTCAAGAATTGGAAATCCTTGGTTCTTTGACCATGGATTTTTGTTTTACTTTCATGACTCGTGCCTGGCGAAAAGGTGATCCCCCAAAGTTCAGTGTTACCCCTCATTATTTTGCATATAAAAATTTGAGTTTTTGGTGTAATGTTTCAAACAGTTGGGATGTGGTTCCGGAAACGGATCAATATCCACGACAATTGCCGAAAGGATATTGGTTCATTTGCGGAGACAGAGCTTGGCAAGGCATTCCAGCTCACATTGAAGGTGGCCCTTGTAGCATTGGCATGCTCACCATAATTGCCCCCACTGCAAAAGCAGTGATGAAAAAGAAACAAAGGAGAACGAGAGCTGTTCCTCATTTTGATGAGAACTGTCAGAGTGATTTTATGCCTTGGAATGCCGCCAGAAGGGTTTCAGCAGGTATATTTTTACCACAATTGGCTTTAACAGTGGCATTGAGACAATTAGATCGAGTTGGATGTTGGCTGAGCAAACAAGCTAATGCCACATCCTCCACAATCAGTGATATGTTGACCGATGTTGATAGTATTAGACATGCTACTCTTCAAAACAGAGCAGCCATTGATTTCTTTTACTGGCACAAGGACATGGTTGTGAGGAATTTGAAGGATTGTGTTGTATGAATTTGTCTGATCACTCTGAATCCATTCACAAAAGCATTCAAAAATTAAAGGATCTGACAGCCCAAATTAAAGAAGATGGAGGTTCCTGGTTGGATGATTTGTTTCAAAATTGGAGTTTTGCACCTTGGCTAAGGCAATTTTGCAAGATAGGTCTTTACGTATTAGGTGTTCTAATACTGATATTGATAGTGGTGCCTTGTATACTCTGTTGTGTTCGGCGAATGATGAACAAAACAGTCCGAGAAGTTTTTGTCATTCAAGCAGGAGAATTAGGAAGTAGAAGCACGGAGAGTGTACAAAATCTTACGAAAGCAGTAGATGAAGGTATTGACATGAACGAAGGTTTTGAATTAAGGCCTTGGAATCGACCAGAGTTTTTCGAACGATAACTTGTGACTGTTGCCGAACGTGAATCATACCTCTTTCAAGAATTAGGTTTTCACAGCATTAAGTTGCTGTGCCGTAATATAGCCATACTTCAGTTTAGTGAAAATAGGTCTTCAACAGATAATAAGCAGAAATTTTGCAATATAGCTATGAAACGCAAGTAGTAAGCGACAAGAAAATGAAAGTTTCTGTGTCAAACAGAGAGGGGGAAATGTTGAAATCCATAAGATTAGAGGGTTTTTAGAAAATGGTTAAAAAAGGTATAGGCCTCAGACTGAAGTTCTGTTAGCATTGCAAATGCAAGCAGAAAAGTTTCCCATGCAAGCAGAAAAGTTTCCCAAGCAGTAGACGTGACAAATAACAATAGATCTCTGTAGAATTGGTTTTAGGATGGCAACAAAGTTATTTAATGTATATCTTTAGAAGGTTAGCATGAATAGAGCTCTGTTCATTGTCTCTTATGAACCAGTCTTTGTTTTAGCTACGATTACGTATACTTTGTGAGATTGGATAGAATGCTTGTCAATATGTGTTTTCTGTGTGTGATTGGCTGAATTCTAGATTGAGATGATTTTATGTATTGCTGTATGAGCGCTCCTGGAGGAGGCATTTTTTGGGGTGGATCAGTGAGCTGTCATGTCTCCTTCTTGTATTATGAGACTGATGTGCTGGAAATAAAATCAAAAAATCTCTTCACTGGTCTGTTTACAATGTTATCCATATTTGGATATTTTGCCGCGGCCTAGTGGGTTCCTTTTTTAAGACGTGGGTTCCAAACACAATTGGACTTATATCTACCCATCCCCCGACAAGAAGGACTTACAAACACGCTGGAATGGAGATACCATCAAAGGAATTGCAAGTGGAGGAGAAAAAAAGTAAATTTTGGAAATTTAGTGACTCTAATAGAATGGCCCGGGATTATATCAGGTGCAGTGAAAAGGACCAAAACGTGCCAAAACTAAGCTCACAGATGTTGCAAAAGCAGGGGAAATAGTCAAGGAGGAAGACGCAACTTGCAGGAGAAAGATATGGAATGGAGACTTAAAAAAAAAAAAAATCTTTCCCAAAGACAAAGCCATCAAAATGCAGGCAGGCCATATTCCATGCTGTGCAGGCACATGCAGCACATGTTGCAAAAATGATCCCCACTGAAGGCCAAAACAGATAAGAAGGACTTACAAACAGGCTGGAATGCAGATACCATCAAAGGAATTGCAAGTGGAGGAGAAAAAAAGAAAATTTTGGAAATTTAGTGACTCTAAGAAAATGGCGCGGGATTATATCAGGTGCAGTGCAAAGGACCAAAAGATGCCAAAACTAAGCTCCCAGATGTTGCAAAAGCCGGGGAAAAAGTCAAGGAGGAAGACACAAATTGCAGGGGAAGTTATGGCATGGATACTTAAAAAAAAAAAAAATCTTTCCCAAAGTCAAAGCCATCAAAATGCAGGCAGGCCATACGCCATCAAGTGCAGGCACATGCAGCGTATGTTTCCAAAAATGATCCCCACTGAAGGCCAAAACAGATAAGAAGGAGTTACAAACACGCTGGAATGGAGATACCCTGAAAGGAATTGCAATTGGAGGAGAAAAAAAGTAAATTTGGGAAATTTAGTGACTCTAATAGAATGGCCCGGGATTATATCAGGTGCAGTGCAAAGGACCAAAAGATGCCAAAACTAAGCTCCCAGATGTTGCAAAAGCCGGGGAAAAAGTCAAGGAGGAAGACAAAATTTGCAGGGGAAGATATGGCATGGACACTTAAAAAAAAAAAAAATCTTTCCCAATGACAAAGCCATCAAAATGCAGGCAGGCCATACGCCATCAAGTGCAGGCACATGCAGCAAAGCTTGCCAAAAATGATCCCAACTGAAGGCCAAAACATATACGAAGGACTTACAAACACGCTGGAATTTAGATACCATCAAAGGAATTGCAATTGGAGGAGAAAAAACCAAACTTTGGGAAATTTAGTGACTCTAAGAAAATGGCCCGGGATTATATCAGGTGCAGTGCAAAGGAACAAAAGATGCCAAAACTAAGCTCCCAGATGTTGCAAAAGCCGGGGAAAAAGTCAAGGAGGAAGACACAAATTGCAGGGGAAAATATGGCATGGACACTTAAATTGAAAAAAAATCTTTCCCAAAGACAAAGCCATCAAAATGCAGGCAGGCCATACGCCATCAAGTGCAGTCACATGCAGCGCATATTTCCAAAAATGATCCCCACTGAAGGCCAAAACTGATAAGAAGGACTTACAAACAGGCTGGAATGGAGATACCATCAAAGGAATTGCAATTGGAGGAGAAAAAACAAAAATTTGGGAAATTTAGTGACTCTAATGGAATGGCCCGGGATTATATCAGGTGCAGTGCAAGGGACCAAAACATGCCAAAAATCAGCTCCCAGATATTGCAAAATTAGGGGAAAAATCCAGGAGGAACACAAAACTTAGGGGGAAGATAGGAGGGACATGGCATGGATACTTCATAAAACAAGAAAAAAAAAAGAAAAAATTCTTTCCGAAAGTCAAAGCCATCAAAAGGCATGGCATGCCGTCAAGGGCAGGGACATGCACCAAAGATTCCTCTATTGGTGCCCATTGAAATCGCAAGATTCCTTTTCCCTTCCCGCCTTTCGGGAAGGGAAAAGGAATCTTGCGAACCCAAACAGAAAGGCTTACAAAGACTCTGGAAAGGAGATAGGTTCAAATGAAATGCAACTGAAAAAAGCAGAAAATCGGGAATTTTAGTGTCTTCCAAAAATAGGCTGTGAGGAAATCAGCTGCATTGCAACGGACCAAAACCATGCCAAAACTAAGCTCCCAGATGTTGAAAAATCAGGGTAAAATATCAAGGAGAAAGACACATCTTGCAGGGGAAGTTATGGCATGGATACATAAAAAAAAAAAAATCTTTCCCAAAGTCAAAGCCATCAAAATGCAGGCAGGCCATACGCCATCAAGTGCAGGCACATGCAGCAAAGCTTGCCAAAAATGATGCCCACTACAAGCCAAAAGAGATAAGAAGGACTTACAAACACGCTGGATTGGAGATACC
The DNA here is from genome assembly GCF_028551555.1 of Melozone crissalis. NCBI lineage: Eukaryota > Metazoa > Chordata > Aves > Passeriformes > Passerellidae > Melozone > Melozone crissalis. The sequence goes on from NW_026535780.1 coordinate 1,210,035, forward strand.
ATCAAAAGAATTGCAATTGGAGGAGAAAAAAAGAAAATTTTGGAAATTTAGTGACTCCAATAGAATGGCCCGGGATTATATCAGGTGCAGTGCAAAGGACCAAAAGATGCCAAAACTAAGCTCGCAGATGTTGCAAAAGCAGGGGAAAAAGTCAAGGAGGAAGACACAACTTGCAGGGGAAGATATGAGGGACATGGCATGGATACTTAAAAAAAAAAAAAAATCTTTCCCAAAGTCCAAACCATCAAAATGCGGACAGGCCATACGCCATCAAGTGCAGGCACATGCAGCACATGTTGTAAAAATGATCCCCACTGAAGGCCAAAACCGGTAAGAAGGACTTACAAACAGGCTGGAATGCAGATACCATCAAAGGAATTGCAAGTGGAGGAGAAAACTGTAAATTTTGGAAATTTAGTGACTCTAAGAAAATGGCCCGGGATTATATCAGGTGCAGTGCAAAGGACCAAAAGATGCCAAAACTAAGCTCGCAGATGTTGCAAAAGCAGGGGGAAAAGTCAAGGAGAAAGACAAAATTTAGGGGGAGGATAGGAGGGACATGGCATGGATATTTCATAAAACAACAAAAAAAAAGAAAAAATTCTTTCCCAAAGTCAAAGCCATCAAAAGGCATGGCATGCCACAAAGGGCAGGGACATGCACCAAAGATTCCTCTATTGGTGCCCATTGAAATCGCAAGATTCCTTTTCCCTTCCCGAAAGGAAATTTCATTTCCTTTCGGGAAGGGAAAAGGAATCTTGCGAACCCAAACAGAAAGGCTTACAAAGACTCTGGAAAGGAGATAGGTTCAAATGAAATGCAACTGAAAAAAGCAGAAAATCGGGAATTTTAGTGTCTTCCAAAAATAGGCTGTGAGGAAATCAGCTGCATTGCAAAGGACCAAAAGATGCCAAAACTAAGCTCCCAGATGTTGCAAAAGCAGGGGAAAATGTCAAGGAGGAAGACACAATTTGCAGGGGAAGATATGGCATGGACACTTAAAAAAAAAAAAAAATCTTTCCCAAAGTCAAAGACATAAAAATGCAGGTTGGCCATACGCCATCAAGTGCAGGCACATGCAGCAAAGCTTGCCAAAAATGATGCCCACTACAGGCCAAAACAGATAAGAAGGACTTACAAACATGCAGCAATGGAGATACCATCAAAGGAATTTCAATTGGAGGAGAAAAAACAAAAATTTGGGAAATTTAGTTACTCTAAGAAAATGGCCCGGGATTATATCAGGTGCAGTGCAAGGGACCAAAACATGCCAAAACAAAGCTCCCAGATATTGCAAAAGCAGGGGAAAAAGTCAAGGAGGGAGACACAACCTGCAGGAGAAAGATATGGAATGGAGACATAAAAAAAAAATAAAATCTTTCCCAAAGACAAAGCCATCAAAATGCAGGCAGGCCATGCTCCATGATGTGCAGGCACATGCAGCACATGTTGCTAAAAATGATCCCCACTGAAGGCCAAAACAGATAAGAAGGACTTACAAATACACTGGAATGGAGGTACCATCAAAGGAATTGCAAGTGGAGGAGAAAAAAAGAAAATTTGGGAAATGTAGTGAGTCTAAGAAAATGGCCCGGGATTATATCAGGTGCAGTGCAAAGGACCAAAAGATGCCAAAACTAAGCTCCCAGATGTTGCAAAAGCCGGGGAAAAAGTCAAGGAGGAAGACAAAACTTGCAGGGGAAGATAAGAGGGACATGGCATGGATACTTAAAAAAAAAAAAAATCTTTCCCAAAGTCAAAACCATCAAAATGCGGACAGGCCATACGCCATCAAGTGCAGGCACATGCAGCAAAGCTTGCCAAAAATGATCCCCACTGAAGGCCAAAAGAGATAAGAAGGACTTACAAACACGCTGGAATGGAGATACCATCAAAAGAATTGCAATTGGAGGAGAAAAAAAGAAAATTTTGGAAATTTAGTGACTCCAATAGAATGGCCCGGGATTATATCAGGTGCAGTGCAAAGGACCAAAAGATGCCAAAACTGAGCTCCCAGATGTTGCAAAAGCAGGGGAAAAAGTCAAGGACGAAGACACAACTTGCAGGGGAAGATATGGCATGGACACTTAAAAAAAAAAATCTTTGCCAAAGACAAAGCCATCAAAATGCAGGCAGGCCATACGCCATCAAGTGCAGGCACATGCAGCAAAGCTTGCCAAAAATGATGCCCACTACAAGGCAAAACAGATAAGAAGGACTTACAAACACGCTGGAATGCATATACCATCAAAGGAATTGCAATTGGAGGAGAAAAAACAAAAATTTGGGAAATTTAGTTACTCTAAGAAAATGGCCCGGGATTATATCAGGTGCAGTGCAAAGGAACAAAAGATGCCAAAACTAAGCTACCAGATATTGCAAATGCCGGGGAAAAAGTCAAGGAGGAAGAGAAATCTTAGGGGGAAGATAGGAGGGACATGGCATGGATATTTCCGAAAACAACAAAAAAAAAGAAACAATTCTTTCCCAAAGTCAAAGCCATCAAAAGGCATGGCATGCCATCAAGGGCAGGGATATGCACCAAAGATTCCTCTATTGGTGCCCATTGAAATCGCAAGATTCCTTTTCCCTTCCCGAAAGGAAATGAAATTTCCTTTCGGGAAGGGAAAAGGAATCTTGCGAACCCAATACAGAAAGGCTTACAAAGACTCTGGAAAGGAGATAGGTTCAAATGAAATGCAACTGAAAAAAGCAGAAAATCGGGAATTTTAGTGTCTTCCAAAAATAGGCTGTGAGGAAATCAGCTGCATTGCAATGGACCAAAAGATGCCAAAACTAAGCTCACAGATGTTGGAAAAGCAGGGCAAAATATCAAGGAGAAAGACACATCTTGCAGGGGACGTTATGGCATGGATACATAAAAAAAAGAAAAATCTTTCCCAAAGTCAAAGCCATCAAAATGCAGGCAGGCCATACGCCATCAAGTGCAGGCACATGCAGCAAAGCTTGCCAAAAATGATGCCCACTACAAGCCAAAAGAGATAAGAAGGACTTACAAATATGCTGGAATGGAGATACCATCAAAGGAATTGCAATTGGAGGAGAAAAAAAGAAAATTTTGGAAATTTAGTGACTGTAATAGAATGGCCCGGGATTATATCAGGTGCAGTGCAAAGGACCAAAAGATGCCAAAACTAAGCTCCCAGATATTGCAGAAGCCGGGGAAAAAGTCAAGGAGGAAGACAAAACTTAGGGGGAAGATAGGAGGGACATGGCATGGATACTTCATAAAACAAGAAAAAAAAAAAGAAAAAATTCTTTCCCAAAGTCAAAGCCATCAAAAGGCATGGCATGCCGTCAAGGGCAGGGACATGCACCAAAGATTCCTCTATTGGTGCCCATTGAAATCGCAAGATTCCTTTTCCCTTCCCGAAAGGAAATTTCATTTCCTTTCGGGAAGGGAAAAGGAGTCTTGCGAACCCAAACAGAAAGGCTTACAAAGACTCTGGAAAGGAGATAGGTTCAAATGAAATGCAACTGAAAAAAGCAGAAAATCGGGAATTTTAGTGTCTTCCAAAAATAGGCTGTGAGGAAATCAGCTGCATTGCAACGGACCAAAACCATGCCAAAACTAAGCTCCCAGATGTTGCAAAAGCAGGGTAAAATATCAAGGAGAAAGACACATCTTGCAGGGGAAGTTATGGCATGGATACTTAAAAAAAAAAAAATCTTTCCCAAAGTCAAAGCCATCAAAATGCAGGCAGGCCATACGCCATCAAGTGCAGGCACATGCAGCAAAGCTTGCCAAAAATGATGCCCACTGAAGGCCAAAAAAAATAAGAAGGACTTACAAACATGCTGGAATGGAGATACCATCAAAGGAATTGCAAGTGGAGGAGAAAAAAAGAAAGATTTGGAAATTTAGTGACTCTAAGAAAATGGCCCGGGATTATATCAGGTGCAGTGCAAAGGACCAAAAGATGCCAAAACTAAGCTCGCAGATGTTGCAAAAGCAGGGGAAAAAGTCAAGGAGGAAGACACAACTTGCAGGGGAAGATATGAGGGACATGGCATGGATACTTAAAAAAAAAAAAAATAATCTTTCCCAAAGTCAAAACCATCAAAATGCGGACAGGCCATACGCCATCAAGTGCAGGCACATGCAGCACATGTTGCAAAAATGATCCCCACTGAAGGCCAAAACAAATAAGAAGGACTTACAAACAGGCTGGAATGCAGATACCATCAAAGGAATTGCAAGTGGAGGAGAAAAAAAGTAAATTTTGGAAATTTAGTGACTCTAAGAAAATGGCCCGGGATTATATCAGGTGCAGTGCAAAGGACCAAAAGATGCCAAAACTAAGCTCCCAGATTGTTATGGTTTAGGCCTGGCAAAGCCAAGGCCCCCATAAATATACCTTTTACCTGATATCTGCTGTGAGATGTGGCCAGGAAATAAGCAAAGCAGGCTCCAACTTAAACATAAAGAGAAGTTTATTAACTAAACTACACACACAATTACTAAACTACACACACACAGGGAAAAAAACAAGGAGAATGAAAACTACACAGAAACACTTCCTTATCCTCCTCCCACCAAATTCCCAAACAGATTTACATTTCCCAAAAATTATCCACACTCGGTCTGGCACCACCCTTTGGGAAAAAATCAAATCTTCAGCTCATAAGGGATAGACGGAGTCATTCCTTGTGCCACGGACTTCTTGTCACAATCAGCAATCCGCCCGGTATCTTGCTATCTCGTGACATCTCCTTTCCATGCCGAGGTGCTCTCACCACCTGGCATGGGATGGGGCAGGGGCCTGCCTTCAGGGCCTTTTAAGAATGCCTCGTCTCGTTCCAAGCAGAGCACAGTCACATCCCTGGGACCTCTGTCCCCCCCATGTCTTCTATACCCCCTGGGGCCGAGGGGTCTCAAAACCAAACTCTCTTGATGCCGAGCCTCCGCTTCCCCCTGCAATACAGCCTCTGCATCACCAGGAAAAAGTCCATGGAAATACAACAAAAAAGAGTCCAGCAAAAACTGCCACTCCATCTTCCTCCATTCCTTCAACATCTCTCTTCTCCCTTTGCCAGACCCTCCTTACTGGCCTGATTTTCTTCCTTCATCTTCCACTCCTATCCCTTTCCCAGGAAAGGCAATGTTCTGCGAAGCCTTCATTCCCCAAAGGGTTAAAAGTTCTCCCAGGCGGCCGGACTGCCCGCTGCCCCCCCCTTTCTCCTCCCAGCCGTGCTGCCTGCCGGCACATGATATCAAGTTTCAAGATATACAGTTCGAGCACGGGCTGCATTCTCTGGGGGGGGAATAAACTGGTCGCTCAAGGGTCTGCCACCCTTCCTCCGAACCCGGGCCTACCGTAGATGGGCCACGTGGCTTTCCCCTCCCCCAGCCCAGCCAGCAACCGGGCCGGGGGAGAGACTTCTTCACGCCGGAAATCCCAAGAGGACTCCGAAGGCCAAGAGCCCTGCTTTTAACCCCTTGGGTTCGTAGTCTCAAGAGGCGGATCCAAATGTCCCACTGGGCAAACTAACTGCCCATCTTAAATTCCAATAACCCATTGGTAACCACAGCAAAACAACATATCCCAGATGTCCCATTTCCGGTCAAACCACGACACAGATGTTGCAAAAGCAGGGGAAAAAGTCAAGGAGGAAGACAAAATTTAGGGGGAGGATATGAGGGACATGGCATGGATATTTCATAAAACAAGAAAAAAAAAGAAAAAATTCTTTCCCAAAGTCAAAGCCATCAAAAGGCATGGCATGCCGTCAAGGGCAGGGACATGCACCAAAGATTCCTCTATTGGTGCCCATTGAAATCGCAAGATTCCTTTTCCCTTCCCGAAAGGAAATTTCATTTCCTTTCGGGAAGGGAAAAGGAATCTTGCGAACCCAAACAGAAAGGCTTACAAAGACTCTGGAAAGGAGATAGGTTCAAATGAAATGCAACTGAAAAAAGCAGAAAATCGGGAATTTTAGTGTCTTCCAAAAATAGGCTGTGAGGAAATCAGCTGCATTGCAAAGGACCATCACATGCCAAAACTAAGCTCCCAGATGTTGCAAAAGCCGGGGAAAAAGTCAAGGAGGAAGACACAAATTGCAGGGGAAGATATGGCATGGACACTTAAAAAAAAAAAAATCTTTCCCAAAGACAAAGCCATCCAAATGCAGGCAGGCCATACGCCATCAAGTGCAGGCACATGCAGCAAAGCTTGCCAAAAATGATCCCCACTGAAGGCCAAAACAGATAAGAAGGACTTACAAACACACTGGAATTTAGATACCATCAAAGGAATTGCAATTGGAGGAGAAAAAAAGAAAATTTTGGAAATTTAGTGACTCTAATAGAATGGCCCGGGATTATATCAGGTGCAGTGCAAGAGACCAAAACTTGCCAAAAATCAGCTCCCAGATGTTGCAAAAGCCGGGGAAAAAGTCAAGGAGGAAGACACAACTTGCAGGAGAAAGATATGGCATGGATAGTTAAAAAAAAAATAAATCTTTCCCATAGTCAGAGGCATCAAAATGCAGGCAGGCCATACGCCATCAAGTGCAGGCACATGCAGAAAAGCTTGCCAAAAATGATGCCCACTAAAGGCCAAAAGAGATAAGAAGGACTTACAAACACGCTGGAATGGAGATACCATCAAAGGAATTGCAAGTGGAGGAGAAAAAAAGAAAGTTTTGGAAATTTAGTGACTCTAAGAAAATGGCCCGGGATTATATCAGGTGCAGTGCAAAGGACCAAAACTTGCCAAAACTAAGCTCCCAGATGTTGCAAAAGCAGGGGAAAAAGTCAAGGAGGAAGACACAACTTGCAGGAGAAAGATATGGAATGGACACTTAAAAAAAAAAAAATCTTTCCCAAAGACAAAGCCATCAAAATGCAGGCAGGCCATACTCCATGATGTGCAGGCACATGCAGCACATGTTGCTAAAAATGATCCCCACTGAAGGCCAAAACAGATAAGAAGGACTTACAAATACACTGGAATGCAGATACCATCAAAGGAATTTCAAGTGCAGAAGAAAAAAAGTAAATTTTAGTAAATTAGTGACTCTAAGAAAATGGCGCGGGATTATATCAGGTGCAGTGCAAAGGACCAAAAGATGCCAAAACTAAGCTCCCAGATATTGGAAAAGCCGGGGAAAAAGTCAAGGAGGAAGACAAAACTTGCACGGGAAGATATGGCATGGACACTTAAAAAAAAAAAAAATCTTTCCCAAAGTCAAAGCCATCAAAATGCAGGCAGGCCATACGCCATCAAGTGCAGGCACATGCAGCGCATGTGTCCAAAAATGATCCCCACTGAAGGCCAAAACTGATAAGAAGGACTTACAAACACGCTGGAATGCAGATACCATCAAAGGAATTGCAAGTGGAGGAGAATAAACAAAAATTTGGGAAATTTAGTGACTCTAATGGAATGGCCCGGGATTATATCAGGTGCAGTGCAAGGGACCAAAACATGCCAAAAATCAGCTCCCAGATATTGCAAAAGTAGGGGAAAAAGTCAAGGAGGAAGACAAAACTTAGGGGGAAGATAGGAGGGACATGGCATGGATACTACATAAAACAAGAAAAAAAAAGAAAAAATTCTTTCCCAAAGTCAAAGCCATCAAAAGGCATGGCATGCCGTCAATGGCAGGGACATGCACCAAAGATTCCTCTATTGGTGCCCATTGAAATCGCAATATTCCTTTTCCCTTCCCGAAAGGAAATTTCATTTCCTTTCGGGAAGGGAAAAGGAATCTTGCGAACCCAAACAGAAAGGCTTACAAAGACTCTGGAAAGGAGATAGGTTCAAATGAAATGCAACTGAAAAAAGCAGAAAATCGGGAATTTTAGTGTCTTCCAAAAATAGGCTGTGAGGAAATCAGCTGCATTGCAAAGGACCATCACATGCCAAAACTAAGCTCCCAGATGTTGCAAAAGCAGGGGAAAAAGTCAAGGAGGAAGACAAAACTTGCACGGGAAGATATGGCATGGACACTTCAAAAAAAAAAATCTTTCCCAAAGTCAAAGCCGTCAAAATGCAGGCAGGCCATACGCCATCAAGTGCAGTCACATGCAGCGCATGTTTCAAAAAATGATCCCCACTGAAGTCCAAAACATATAGGAAGGACTTACAAATATGCTGGAATGGAGATACCATCAAAGGAATTGCAATTGGAGGAGAAAAAAAGAAAATTTTGGAAATTTAGTGACTCTAAGGAAATGGCCCGGGATTATATCAGGTGCAGCGCAAAGGAACAAAAGATGCCAAAACTAAGCTCCCAGATGTTGCAAAAGCAGGGGAAAAAGTCAAGGAGGAAGACACAAATTGCAGGGGAAGTTATGGCATGGATACTTAAAAAAAAAAAAAATCTTTCCCAAAGTCAAAGCCATCAAAATGCAGGCAGGCCATACGCCATCAAGTGCAGGCACATGCAGCAAAGCTTGCCAAAAATGATCCCCACTGAAGGCCAAAACATATACGAAGGACTTACAAACACGCTGGAATTTAGATACCATCAAAGGAATTGCAATTGGAGGAGAAAAAAGAAAATTTTGGAAATTTAGTGACTCTAATAGAATGGCCCGGGATTATATCAGGTGCAGTGCAAAGGACCAAAAGATGCCAAAACTAAGCTCCCAGATGTTGCAAAAGCCGGGGAAAAAGTCAAGGAGGAAGACACAAAACTTGCACGGGAAGATATGGCATGTACACTTAAAAAAAAAAAAAATCTTTCCCAAAGTCAAAGCCATCAAAATGCAGGCAGGCCATACGCCATCAAGTGCAGGCACATGCAGCGCATGTGTCCAAAAATGATCCCCACTGAAGGCCAAAACTGATAAGAAGGACTTACAAACACGCTGGAATGCAGATACCATCAAAGGAATTGCAAGTGGAGGAGAATAAACAAAAATTTTGGAAATTTAATGACTCTAATGGAATGGCCCGGGATTATATCAGGTGCAGTGCAAGGGACCAAAACTTGCCAAAAATCAGCTCCCAGATATTGCAAAAGTAGGGGAAAAAGTCAAGGCGGAAGACAAAACGTAGGGGGAAGATAGGAGGGACATGGCATGGATACTTCATAAAACAACAAAAAAAAAAGAAAAAATTCTTTCCCAAAGTCAAAGCCATCAAAATGCAGGCAGGCCATACGCCATCAAGTGCAGGCACATGCAGCAAAGCTTGCCAAAAATGATCCCCACTACAGGCCAAAAGAGATAAGAAGGACTTACAAACACGCTGGAATGGAGATACCATCAAAGGAATTGCAATTGGAGGAGAAAAAAAGAAAGTTTTGGAAATTTAGTGACTCTAAGAAAATGGCCCGGGATTATATCAGGTGCAGTGCAAAGGACCAAAAGATGCCAAAACTAAGCTCACAGATATTGCAAAAGCAGGGGAAAAAGTCAAGGAGGAAGATACAACTTGCAGGAGAAAGATATGGAATGGAGACATAAAAAAAAAATAAAATCTTTCCCAAAGACAAAGCCATCAAAATGCAGGCAGGCCATACTCCATGATGTGCAGGCACATGCAGCACATGTTGCTAAAAATGATCCCCACTGAAGGCCAAAACAGATAAGAAGGACTTACAAATACACTGGAATGGAGATACCATCAAAGGAATTGCAAGTGGAGGAGAACAAAAGAAAATTTGGGAAATTTAGTGACTCTAAGAAAATGGCCCGGGATTATATCAGGTGCAGTGCAAAGGAACAAAAGATGCCAAAACTAAGCTCGCAGATGTTGCAAAAGCCGGGGAAAAAGTCAAGGAGGAAGACACAACTTGCAGGGGAAGATATGAGGGCCATGGCATGGATACTTAAAAAAAAAAAAAATCTTTCCCAAAGTCAAAACCATCAAAATGCGGACAGGCCATACGCCATCAAGTGCAGGCACATGCAGCAAAGCTTGCCAAAAATGATCCCCACTGAAGGCCAAAAGAGATAAGAAGGACTTACAAACACGCTGGAATGGAGGTACCCAGAAAGGAATTGCAATTGGAGGAGAAAAAAAGAAAATTTGTGAAATTTAGTGACTCTACGACAATGGCCCGGGATTATATCAGGTGCAGTGCAAAGGATCAAAAGATGCCAAAACTAAGCTCCCAGATATTGCAAAAGTAGGGGAAAAAGTCAAGGAGGAAGAGAAATCTTAGGGGGAAGATAGGAGGGACATGGCATGGATATTTCCGAAAACAACAAAAAAAAAGAAAAAATTCTTTCCCAAAGTCAAAGCCATCAAAAGGCATGGCATGCCATCAAGGGCAGGGACATGCACCAAAGATTCCTCTATTGGTGCCCATTGAAATCGCAAGATTCCTTTTCCATTCCCGAAAGGAAATTTCATTTCCTTTCGGGAAGGGAAAAGGAATCTTGCGAACCCAATACAGAAAGGCTTACAAACACTCTGGAAAGGAGATAGGTTCAAATGAAATGCAACTGAAAAAAGCAGAAAATCGGGAATTTTAGTGTCTTCCAAAAATAGGCTGTGAGGAAATCAGCTGCATTGCAAAGGACCAAACCATGCCAAAACTAAGTTCACAGATGTTGCAAATGCGGGGTAAAATATCAAGGAGGAAGACACAACTTTCAGGAGAAAGATATGGCATGGACACTTTAAAAAATATAAAATCTTTCCCAAAGTCAAAGCCGTCAAAATGCAGGCAGGCCATATGCCATCAAGTGCAGGCACATGCAGCAAAGCTTGCCAAAAATGATGCCCACTACAGGCCAAAAGAGATAAGAAGGACTTACAAACACGCTGGAATGGAGATACCATCAAAGGAATTGCAAGTGGAGGAGAAAAAAGAAAATTTTGGAAATTTAGTGACTCTAAGAAAATGGCCCGGGATTATATAAGGTGCCGTGCAAAGGAACAAAAGATGCCAAAACTAAGCTCCCAGATGTTGCAAAAGCCGGGGAAAAAGTCAAGGAGGAAGACACAAATTACAGGGGAAGATATGGCATGGACACTTAAATTGAAAAAAAATCTTTCCCAAAGACAAAGCCATCAAAATTCAGGCAGGCCATACGCCATCAAGTGCAGTCACATGCAGAGCTTATTTCCAAAAATGATCCCCACTGAAGGCCAAAACAGATAAGAAGGACTTACAAACATGCTGCAATGGAGATACCATCAAAGGAATTGCAATTGGAGGAGAAAAAACAAAAATTTGGGAAATTTAGTGACTCTAATAGAATGGCCCGGGATTATATCAGGTGCAGTGCAAGGGACCAAAACTTGCCAAAAATCAGCTCCCAGATATTGCAAAAGCCGGGGAAAAAGTCAAGGAGGAAGACAAAACTTAGGGGGAAGATAGGAGGGACATGGCATGGATACTTCATAAAACAAGAAAAAAAAAAGAAAAAATTCTTTCCGAAAGTCAAAGCCATCAAAAGGCATGGCATGCCGTCAAGGGCAGGGACATGCACCAAAGATTCCTCTATTGGTGCCCATTGAAATCGCAAGATTCCTTTTCCCTTCCCGCCTTTCGGGAAGGGAAAAGGAATCTTGCGAACCCAAACAGAAAGGCTTACAAAGACTCTGGAAAGGAGATAGGTTCAAATGAAATGCAACTGAAAAAAGCAGAAAATCGGGAATTTTAGTGTCTTCCAAAAATAGGCTGTGAGGAAATCAGCTGCATTGCAACGGACCAAAACCATGCCAAAACTAAGCTCCCAGATGTTGAAAAATCAGGGTAAAATATCAAGGAGAAAGACACATCTTGCAGGGGAAGTTATGGCATGGATACATAAAAAAAAAAAAATCTTTCCCAAAGTCAAAGCCATCAAAATGCAGGCAGGCCATACGCCATCAAGTGCAGGCACATGCAGCAAAGCTTGCCAAAAATGATGCCCACTACAAGCCAAAAGAGATAAGAAGGACTTACAAACACGCTGGATTGGAGATACCATCAAAAGAATTGCAATTGGAGGAGAAAAAAAGAAAATTTTGGAAATTTAGTGACTCCAATAGAATGGCCCGGGATTATATCAGGTGCAGTGCAAAGGACCAAAAGATGCCAAAACTAAGCTCGCAGATGTTGCAAAAGCAGGGGAAAAAGTCAAGGAGGAAGACACAACTTGCAGGGGAAGATATGAGGGACATGGCATGGATACTTAAAAAAAAAAAAAAATCTTTCCCAAAGTCCAAACCATCAAAATGCGGACAGGCCATACGCCATCAAGTGCAGGCACATGCAGCACATGTTGTAAAAATGATCCCCACTGAAGGCCAAAACCGGTAAGAAGGACTTACAAACAGGCTGGAATGCAGATACCATCAAAGGAATTGCAAGTGGAGGAGAAAACTGTAAATTTTGGAAATTTAGTGACTCTAAGAAAATGGCCCGGGATTATATCAGGTGCAGTGCAAAGGACCAAAAGATGCCAAAACTAAGCTCGCAGATGTTGCAAAAGCAGGGGGAAAAGTCAAGGAGAAAGACAAAATTTAGGGGGAGGATAGGAGGGACATGGCATGGATATTTCATAAAACAACAAAAAAAAAGAAAAAATTCTTTCCCAAAGTCAAAGCCATCAAAAGGCATGGCATGCCACAAAGGGCAGGGACATGCACCAAAGATTCCTCTATTGGTGCCCATTGAAATCGCAAGATTCCTTTTCCCTTCCCGAAAGGAAATTTCATTTCCTTTCGGGAAGGGAAAAGGAATCTTGCGAACCCAAACAGAAAGGCTTACAAAGACTCTGGAAAGGAGATAGGTTCAAATGAAATGCAACTGAAAAAAGCAGAAAATCGGGAATTTTAGTGTCTTCCAAAAATAGGCTGTGAGGAAATCAGCTGCATTGCAAAGGACCAAAAGATGCCAAAACTAAGCTCCCAGATGTTGCAAAAGCAGGGGAAAATGTCAAGGAGGAAGACACAATTTGCAGGGGAAGATATGGCATGGACACTTAAAAAAAAAAAAAAATCTTTCCCAAAGTCAAAGACATAAAAATGCAGGTTGGCCATACGCCATCAAGTGCAGGCATATGCAGCAAAGCTTGCCAAAAATGATGCCCACTACAGGCCAAAACAGATAAGAAGGACTTACAAACATGCAGCAATGGAGATACCATCAAAGGAATTTCAATTGGAGGAGAAAAAACAAAAATTTGGGAAATTTAGTTACTCTAAGAAAATGGCCCGGGATTATATCAGGTGCAGTGCAAGGGACCAAAACATGCCAAAACAAAGCTCCCAGATATTGCAAAAGCAGGGGAAAAAGTCAAGGAGGGAGACACAACCTGCAGGAGAAAGATATGGAATGGAGACATAAAAAAAAAATAAAATCTTTCCCAAAGACAAAGCCATCAAAATGCAGGCAGGCCATGCTCCATGATGTGCAGGCACATGCAGCACATGTTGCTAAAAATGATCCCCACTGAAGGCCAAAACAGATAAGAAGGACTTACAAATACACTGGAATGGAGGTACCATCAAAGGAATTGCAAGTGGAGGAGAAAAAAAGAAAATTTGGGAAATGTAGTGAGTCTAAGAAAATGGCCCGGGATTATATCAGGTGCAGTGCAAAGGACCAAAAGATGCCAAAACTAAGCTCCCAGATGTTGCAAAAGCCGGGGAAAAAGTCAAGGAGGAAGACAAAACTTGCAGGGGAAGATAAGAGGGACATGGCATGGATACTTAAAAAAAAAAAAAATCTTTCCCAAAGTCAAAACCATCAAAATGCGGACAGGCCATACGCCATCAAGTGCAGGCACATGCAGCAAAGCTTGCCAAAAATGATCCCCACTGAAGGCCAAAAGAGATAAGAAGGACTTACAAACACGCTGGAATGGAGATACCATCAAAAGAATTGCAATTGGAGGAGAAAAAAAGAAAATTTTGGAAATTTAGTGACTCCAATAGAATGGCCCGGGATTATATCAGGTGCAGTGCAAAGGACCAAAAGATGCCAAAACTGAGCTCCCAGATGTTGCAAAAGCAGGGGAAAAAGTCAAGGACGAAGACACAACTTGCAGGGGAAGATATGGCATGGACACTTAAAAAAAAAAATCTTTGCCAAAGACAAAGCCATCAAAATGCAGGCAGGCCATACGCCATCAAGTGCAGGCACATGCAGCAAAGCTTGCCAAAAATGATGCCCACTACAAGGCAAAACAGATAAGAAGGACTTACAAACACGCTGGAATGCATATACCATCAAAGGAATTGCAATTGGAGGAGAAAAAACAAAAATTTGGGAAATTTAGTTACTCTAAGAAAATGGCCCGGGATTATATCAGGTGCAGTGCAAAGGAACAAAAGATGCCAAAACTAAGCTACCAGATATTGCAAATGCCGGGGAAAAAGTCAAGGAGGAAGAGAAATCTTAGGGGGAAGATAGGAGGGACATGGCATGGATATTTCCGAAAACAACAAAAAAAAAGAAACAATTCTTTCCCAAAGTCAAAGCCATCAAAAGGCATGGCATGCCATCAAGGGCAGGGATATGCACCAAAGATTCCTCTATTGGTGCCCATTGAAATCGCAAGATTCCTTTTCCCTTCCCGAAAGGAAATGAAATTTCCTTTCGGGAAGGGAAAAGGAATCTTGCGAACCCAATACAGAAAGGCTTACAAAGACTCTGGAAAGGAGATAGGTTCAAATGAAATGCAACTGAAAAAAGCAGAAAATCGGGAATTTTAGTGTCTTCCAAAAATAGGCTGTGAGGAAATCAGCTGCATTGCAATGGACCAAAAGATGCCAAAACTAAGCTCACAGATGTTGGAAAAGCAGGGCAAAATATCAAGGAGAAAGACACATCTTGCAGGGGACGTTATGGCATGGATACATAAAAAAAAGAAAAATCTTTCCCAAAGTCAAAGCCATCAAAATGCAGGCAGGCCATACGCCATCAAGTGCAGGCACATGCAGCAAAGCTTGCCAAAAATGATGCCCACTACAAGCCAAAAGAGATAAGAAGGACTTACAAATATGCTGGAATGGAGATACCATCAAAGGAATTGCAATTGGAGGAGAAAAAAAGAAAATTTTGGAAATTTAGTGACTGTAATAGAATGGCCCGGGATTATATCAGGTGCAGTGCAAAGGACCAAAAGATGCCAAAACTAAGCTCCCAGATATTGCAGAAGCCGGGGAAAAAGTCAAGGAGGAAGACAAAACTTAGGGGGAAGATAGGAGGGACATGGCATGGATACTTCATAAAACAAGAAAAAAAAAAAGAAAAAATTCTTTCCCAAAGTCAAAGCCATCAAAAGGCATGGCATGCCGTCAAGGGCAGGGACATGCACCAAAGATTCCTCTATTGGTGCCCATTGAAATCGCAAGATTCCTTTTCCCTTCCCGAAAGGAAATTTCATTTCCTTTCGGGAAGGGAAAAGGAGTCTTGCGAACCCAAACAGAAAGGCTTACAAAGACTCTGGAAAGGAGATAGGTTCAAATGAAATGCAACTGAAAAAAGCAGAAAATCGGGAATTTTAGTGTCTTCCAAAAATAGGCTGTGAGGAAATCAGCTGCATTGCAACGGACCAAAACCATGCCAAAACTAAGCTCCCAGATGTTGCAAAAGCAGGGTAAAATATCAAGGAGAAAGACACATCTTGCAGGGGAAGTTATGGCATGGATACTTAAAAAAAAAAAAATCTTTCCCAAAGTCAAAGCCATCAAAATGCAGGCAGGCCATACGCCATCAAGTGCAGGCACATGCAGCAAAGCTTGCCAAAAATGATGCCCACTGAAGGCCAAAAAAAATAAGAAGGACTTACAAACATGCTGGAATGGAGATACCATCAAAGGAATTGCAAGTGGAGGAGAAAAAAAGAAAGATTTGGAAATTTAGTGACTCTAAGAAAATGGCCCGGGATTATATCAGGTGCAGTGCAAAGGACCAAAAGATGCCAAAACTAAGCTCGCAGATGTTGCAAAAGCAGGGGAAAAAGTCAAGGAGGAAGACACAACTTGCAGGGGAAGATATGAGGGACATGGCATGGATACTTAAAAAAAAAAAAAATAATCTTTCCCAAAGTCAAAACCATCAAAATGCGGACAGGCCATACGCCATCAAGTGCAGGCACATGCAGCACATGTTGCAAAAATGATCCCCACTGAAGGCCAAAACAAATAAGAAGGACTTACAAACAGGCTGGAATGCAGATACCATCAAAGGAATTGCAAGTGGAGGAGAAAAAAAGTAAATTTTGGAAATTTAGTGACTCTAAGAAAATGGCCCGGGATTATATCAGGTGCAGTGCAAAGGACCAAAAGATGCCAAAACTAAGCTCCCAGATTGTTATGGTTTAGGCCTGGCAAAGCCAAGGCCCCCATAAATATACCTTTTACCTGATATCTGCTGTGAGATGTGGCCAGGAAATAAGCAAAGCAGGCTCCAACTTAAACATAAAGAGAAGTTTATTAACTAAACTACACACACAATTACTAAACTACACACACACAGGGAAAAAAACAAGGAGAATGAAAACTACACAGAAACACTTCCTTATCCTCCTCCCACCAAATTCCCAAACAGATTTACATTTCCCAAAAATTATCCACACTCGGTCTGGCACCACCCTTTGGGAAAAAATCAAATCTTCAGCTCATAAGGGATAGACGGAGTCATTCCTTGTGCCACGGACTTCTTGTCACAATCAGCAATCCGCCCGGTATCTTGCTATCTCGTGACATCTCCTTTCCATGCCGAGGAGCTCTCACCACCTGGCATGGGATGGGGCAGGGGCCTGCCTTCAGGGCCTTTTAAGAATGCCTCGTCTCGTTCCAAGCAGAGCACAGTCACATCCCTGGGACCTCTGTCCCCCCCATGTCTTCTATACCCCCTGGGGCCGAGGGGTCTCAAAACCAAACTCTCTTGATGCCGAGCCTCCGCTTCCCCCTGCAATACAGCCTCTGCATCACCAGGAAAAAGTCCATGGAAATACAACAAAAAAGAGTCCAGCAAAAACTGCCACTCCATCTTCCTCCATTCCTTCAACATCTCTCTTCTCCCTTTGCCAGACCCTCCTTACTGGCCTGATTTTCTTCCTTCATCTTCCACTCCTATCCCTTTCCCAGGAAAGGCAATGTTCTGCGAAGCCTTCATTCCCCAAAGGGTTAAAAGTTCTCCCAGGCGGCCGGACTGCCCGCTGCCCCCCCCTTTCTCCTCCCAGCCGTGCTGCCTGCCGGCACATGATATCAAGTTTCAAGATATACAGTTCGAGCACGGGCTGCATTCTCTGGGGGGGGAATAAACTGGTCGCTCAAGGGTCTGCCACCCTTCCTCCGAACCCGGGCCTACCGTAGATGGGCCACGTGGCTTTCCCCTCCCCCAGCCCAGCCAGCAACCGGGCCGGGGGAGAGACTTCTTCACGCCGGAAATCCCAAGAGGACTCCGAAGGCCAAGAGCCCTGCTTTTAACCCCTTGGGTTCGTAGTCTCAAGAGGCGGATCCAAATGTCCCACTGGGCAAACTAACTGCCCATCTTAAATTCCAATAACCCATTGGTAACCACAGCAAAACAACATATCCCAGATGTCCCATTTCCGGTCAAACCACGACACAGATGTTGCAAAAGCAGGGGAAAAAGTCAAGGAGGAAGACAAAATTTAGGGGGAGGATATGAGGGACATGGCATGGATATTTCATAAAACAAGAAAAAAAAAGAAAAAATTCTTTCCCAAAGTCAAAGCCATCAAAAGGCATGGCATGCCGTCAAGGGCAGGGACATGCACCAAAGATTCCTCTATTGGTGCCCATTGAAATCGCAAGATTCCTTTTCCCTTCCCGAAAGGAAATTTCATTTCCTTTCGGGAAGGGAAAAGGAATCTTGCGAACCCAAACAGAAAGGCTTACAAAGACTCTGGAAAGGAGATAGGTTCAAATGAAATGCAACTGAAAAAAGCAGAAAATCGGGAATTTTAGTGTCTTCCAAAAATAGGCTGTGAGGAAATCAGCTGCATTGCAAAGGACCATCACATGCCAAAACTAAGCTCCCAGATGTTGCAAAAGCCGGGGAAAAAGTCAAGGAGGAAGACACAAATTGCAGGGGAAGATATGGCATGGACACTTAAAAAAAAAAAAATCTTTCCCAAAGACAAAGCCATCCAAATGCAGGCAGGCCATACGCCATCAAGTGCAGGCACATGCAGCAAAGCTTGCCAAAAATGATCCCCACTGAAGGCCAAAACAGATAAGAAGGACTTACAAACACACTGGAATTTAGATACCATCAAAGGAATTGCAATTGGAGGAGAAAAAAAGAAAATTTTGGAAATTTAGTGACTCTAATAGAATGGCCCGGGATTATATCAGGTGCAGTGCAAGGGACCAAAACTTGCCAAAAATCAGCTCCCAGATGTTGCAAAAGCCGGGGAAAAAGTCAAGGAGGAAGACACAACTTGCAGGAGAAAGATATGGCATGGATAGTTAAAAAAAAAATAAATCTTTCCCATAGTCAGAGGCATCAAAATGCAGGCAGGCCATACGCCATCAAGTGCAGGCACATGCAGAAAAGCTTGCCAAAAATGATGCCCACTAAAGGCCAAAAGAGATAAGAAGGACTTACAAACACGCTGGAATGGAGATACCATCAAAGGAATTGCAAGTGGAGGAGAAAAAAAGAAAGTTTTGGAAATTTAGTGACTCTAAGAAAATGGCCCGGGATTATATCAGGTGCAGTGCAAAGGACCAAAACTTGCCAAAACTAAGCTCCCAGATGTTGCAAAAGCAGGGGAAAAAGTCAAGGAGGAAGACACAACTTGCAGGAGAAAGATATGGAATGGACACTTAAAAAAAAAAAAATCTTTCCCAAAGACAAAGCCATCAAAATGCAGGCAGGCCATACTCCATGATGTGCAGGCACATGCAGCACATGTTGCTAAAAATGATCCCCACTGAAGGCCAAAACAGATAAGAAGGACTTACAAATACACTGGAATGCAGATACCATCAAAGGAATTTCAAGTGCAGAAGAAAAAAAGTAAATTTTAGTAAATTAGTGACTCTAAGAAAATGGCGCGGGATTATATCAGGTGCAGTGCAAAGGACCAAAAGATGCCAAAACTAAGCTCCCAGATATTGGAAAAGCCGGGGAAAAAGTCAAGGAGGAAGACAAAACTTGCACGGGAAGATATGGCATGGACACTTAAAAAAAAAAAAAATCTTTCCCAAAGTCAAAGCCATCAAAATGCAGGCAGGCCATACGCCATCAAGTGCAGGCACATGCAGCGCATGTGTCCAAAAATGATCCCCACTGAAGGCCAAAACTGATAAGAAGGACTTACAAACACGCTGGAATGCAGATACCATCAAAGGAATTGCAAGTGGAGGAGAATAAACAAAAATTTGGGAAATTTAGTGACTCTAATGGAATGGCCCGGGATTATATCAGGTGCAGTGCAAGGGACCAAAACATGCCAAAAATCAGCTCCCAGATATTGCAAAAGTAGGGGAAAAAGTCAAGGAGGAAGACAAAACTTAGGGGGAAGATAGGAGGGACATGGCATGGATACTACATAAAACAAGAAAAAAAAAGAAAAAATTCTTTCCCAAAGTCAAAGCCATCAAAAGGCATGGCATGCCGTCAATGGCAGGGACATGCACCAAAGATTCCTCTATTGGTGCCCATTGAAATCGCAATATTCCTTTTCCCTTCCCGAAAGGAAATTTCATTTCCTTTCGGGAAGGGAAAAGGAATCTTGCGAACCCAAACAGAAAGGCTTACAAAGACTCTGGAAAGGAGATAGGTTCAAATGAAATGCAACTGAAAAAAGCAGAAAATCGGGAATTTTAGTGTCTTCCAAAAATAGGCTGTGAGGAAATCAGCTGCATTGCAAAGGACCATCACATGCCAAAACTAAGCTCCCAGATGTTGCAAAAGCAGGGGAAAAAGTCAAGGAGGAAGACAAAACTTGCACGGGAAGATATGGCATGGACACTTCAAAAAAAAAAATCTTTCCCAAAGTCAAAGCCGTCAAAATGCAGGCAGGCCATACGCCATCAAGTGCAGTCACATGCAGCGCATGTTTCAAAAAATGATCCCCACTGAAGTCCAAAACATATAGGAAGGACTTACAAATATGCTGGAATGGAGATACCATCAAAGGAATTGCAATTGGAGGAGAAAAAAAGAAAATTTTGGAAATTTAGTGACTCTAAGGAAATGGCCCGGGATTATATCAGGTGCAGCGCAAAGGAACAAAAGATGCCAAAACTAAGCTCCCAGATGTTGCAAAAGCAGGGGAAAAAGTCAAGGAGGAAGACACAAATTGCAGGGGAAGTTATGGCATGGATACTTAAAAAAAAAAAAAATCTTTCCCAAAGTCAAAGCCATCAAAATGCAGGCAGGCCATACGCCATCAAGTGCAGGCACATGCAGCAAAGCTTGCCAAAAATGATCCCCACTGAAGGCCAAAACATATACGAAGGACTTACAAACACGCTGGAATTTAGATACCATCAAAGGAATTGCAATTGGAGGAGAAAAAAGAAAATTTTGGAAATTTAGTGACTCTAATAGAATGGCCCGGGATTATATCAGGTGCAGTGCAAAGGACCAAAAGATGCCAAAACTAAGCTCCCAGATGTTGCAAAAGCCGGGGAAAAAGTCAAGGAGGAAGACACAAAACTTGCACGGGAAGATATGGCATGTACACTTAAAAAAAAAAAAAATCTTTCCCAAAGTCAAAGCCATCAAAATGCAGGCAGGCCATACGCCATCAAGTGCAGGCACATGCAGCGCATGTGTCCAAAAATGATCCCCACTGAAGGCCAAAACTGATAAGAAGGACTTACAAACACGCTGGAATGCAGATACCATCAAAGGAATTGCAAGTGGAGGAGAATAAACAAAAATTTTGGAAATTTAATGACTCTAATGGAATGGCCCGGGATTATATCAGGTGCAGTGCAAGGGACCAAAACTTGCCAAAAATCAGCTCCCAGATATTGCAAAAGTAGGGGAAAAAGTCAAGGCGGAAGACAAAACGTAGGGGGAAGATAGGAGGGACATGGCATGGATACTTCATAAAACAACAAAAAAAAAAGAAAAAATTCTTTCCCAAAGTCAAAGCCATCAAAATGCAGGCAGGCCATACGCCATCAAGTGCAGGCACATGCAGCAAAGCTTGCCAAAAATGATGCCCACTACAGGCCAAAAGAGATAAGAAGGACTTACAAACACGCTGGAATGGAGATACCATCAAAGGAATTGCAATTGGAGGAGAAAAAAAGAAAGTTTTGGAAATTTAGTGACTCTAAGAAAATGGCCCGGGATTATATCAGGTGCAGTGCAAAGGACCAAAAGATGCCAAAACTAAGCTCACAGATATTGCAAAAGCAGGGGAAAAAGTCAAGGAGGAAGATACAACTTGCAGGAGAAAGATATGGAATGGAGACATAAAAAAAAAATAAAATCTTTCCCAAAGACAAAGCCATCAAAATGCAGGCAGGCCATACTCCATGATGTGCAGGCACATGCAGCACATGTTGCTAAAAATGATCCCCACTGAAGGCCAAAACAGATAAGAAGGACTTACAAATACACTGGAATGGAGATACCATCAAAGGAATTGCAAGTGGAGGAGAACAAAAGAAAATTTGGGAAATTTAGTGACTCTAAGAAAATGGCCCGGGATTATATCAGGTGCAGTGCAAAGGAACAAAAGATGCCAAAACTAAGCTCGCAGATGTTGCAAAAGCCGGGGAAAAAGTCAAGGAGGAAGACACAACTTGCAGGGGAAGATATGAGGGCCATGGCATGGATACTTAAAAAAAAAAAAAATCTTTCCCAAAGTCAAAACCATCAAAATGCGGACAGGCCATACGCCATCAAGTGCAGGCACATGCAGCAAAGCTTGCCAAAAATGATCCCCACTGAAGGCCAAAAGAGATAAGAAGGACTTACAAACACGCTGGAATGGAGGTACCCAGAAAGGAATTGCAATTGGAGGAGAAAAAAAGAAAATTTGTGAAATTTAGTGACTCTACGACAATGGCCCGGGATTATATCAGGTGCAGTGCAAAGGATCAAAAGATGCCAAAACTAAGCTCCCAGATATTGCAAAAGTAGGGGAAAAAGTCAAGGAGGAAGAGAAATCTTAGGGGGAAGATAGGAGGGACATGGCATGGATATTTCCGAAAACAACAAAAAAAAAGAAAAAATTCTTTCCCAAAGTCAAAGCCATCAAAAGGCATGGCATGCCATCAAGGGCAGGGACATGCACCAAAGATTCCTCTATTGGTGCCCATTGAAATCGCAAGATTCCTTTTCCATTCCCGAAAGGAAATTTCATTTCCTTTCGGGAAGGGAAAAGGAATCTTGCGAACCCAATACAGAAAGGCTTACAAAGACTCTGGAAAGGAGATAGGTTCAAATGAAATGCAACTGAAAAAAGCAGAAAATCGGGAATTTTAGTGTCTTCCAAAAATAGGCTGTGAGGAAATCAGCTGCATTGCAAAGGACCAAACCATGCCAAAACTAAGTTCACAGATGTTGCAAATGCGGGGTAAAATATCAAGGAGGAAGACACAACTTTCAGGAGAAAGATATGGCATGGACACTTTAAAAAATATAAAATCTTTCCCAAAGTCAAAGCCGTCAAAATGCAGGCAGGCCATATGCCATCAAGTGCAGGCACATGCAGCAAAGCTTGCCAAAAATGATGCCCACTACAGGCCAAAAGAGATAAGAAGGACTTACAAACACGCTGGAATGGAGATACCATCAAAGGAATTGCAAGTGGAGGAGAAAAAAGAAAATTTTGGAAATTTAGTGACTCTAAGAAAATGGCCCGGGATTATATAAGGTGCCGTGCAAAGGAACAAAAGATGCCAAAACTAAGCTCCCAGATGTTGCAAAAGCCGGGGAAAAAGTCAAGGAGGAAGACACAAATTACAGGGGAAGATATGGCATGGACACTTAAATTGAAAAAAAATCTTTCCCAAAGACAAAGCCATCAAAATTCAGGCAGGCCATACGCCATCAAGTGCAGTCACATGCAGAGCTTATTTCCAAAAATGATCCCCACTGAAGGCCAAAACAGATAAGAAGGACTTACAAACATGCTGCAATGGAGATACCATCAAAGGAATTGCAATTGGAGGAGAAAAAACAAAAATTTGGGAAATTTAGTGACTCTAATAGAATGGCCCGGGATTATATCAGGTGCAGTGCAAGGGACCAAAACTTGCCAAAAATCAGCTCCCAGATATTGCAAAAGCCGGGGAAAAAGTCAAGGAGGAAGACAAAACTTAGGGGGAAGATAGGAGGGACATGGCATGGATACATCATAAAACAAGAAAAAAAAAAGGAAAAATTCTTTCCCAAAGTCAAAGCCATCAAAAGGCATGGCATGCCACAAAGGGCAGGGACATGCACCAAAGATTCCTCTATTGGTGCCCATTGAAATCGCAAGATTCCTTTTCCCTTCCCGAAAGGAAATGAAATTTCCTTTCGGGAAGGGAAAAGGAATCTTGCGAACCCAAACAGAAAGGCTTACAAAGACTCTGGAAAGGAGATAGGTTCAAATGAAATGCAACTGAAAAAAGCAGAAAATCGGGAATTTTAGTGTCTTCCAAAAATAGGCTGTAAGGAAATCAGCTGCATTGCAACGGACCAAAACCATGCCAAAACTAAGCTCCCAGATGTTGGAAAAGCAGGGTAAAATATCAAGGAGAAAGACACATCTTCCAGGGGAAGTTATGGCATGGATACATAAAAAAAAAAAAAATATTTCCCAAAGTCAAAGCCATCAAAATGCAGGCAGGCCATACGCCATCAAGTGCAGGCATATGCAGCAAAGCTTGCCAAAAATGATGCCCACTACAGGCCAAAAGAGATAAGAAGGACTTACAAACACGCTGGAATGGAGATACCATCAAAGGAATTGCAAGTGGAGGGGAAAAAAGAAAATTTTGGAAATTTAGTGACTCTAAGAAAATGGCCCGGGATTATATCAGGTGCAGTGCAAAGGACCAAAACCTGCCAAAACTAAGCTCCCAGATGTTGCAAAAGCAGGGGAAAACGTCAAGGACGAAGACACAACTTGATGGGAAAGATATGGCATGGATACATAAAAAAAAAAAAAATCTTTCCCAAAGTCAAAGCCATCAAAATGCAGGCAGGCCATACGCCATCAAGTGCAGGCACATGCAGCAAAGCTTGCCAAAAATGATCCCCATTCAAGGCCAAAACAGATAAGAAGGACTTACAAACAGGATGGAATGCAGATACCATCAAAGGACTTGCAATTGGAGGAGAAAGAAGAAAGTTTTGGAAATTTAGTGACTCTAATAGAATGGCCCGGGATTATATCAGGCGCAGTGCAAAGGACCAAAACATGCCAAAACTAAGCTCCCAGATGTTGCAAAAGCTGGGGAAAAAGTCAAGGAGGAAGACACAAATTGCAGGGGAAGATATGGCATGGACACTAAAAAAAAAAAAAATCTTTCCCAAAGTCAAAGCCGTCAAAATGCAGGCAGGCCATACGCCATCAAGTGCAGTCACATGCAGCGCATGTTTCAAAAAATGATCCCCACTGAAGGCCAAAACATATAGGAAGGACTTACAAATATGCTGGAATGGAGATACCATCAAAGGAATTGCAATTGGAGGAGAAAAAAAGAAAATTTTGGAAATTTAGTGACTCTAAGAAAATGGCCCGGGATTATATCAGGTGCAGTGCAAAGGAACAAAAGATGCCAAAACTAAGCTCCCGGATGTTGCAAAAGCCGGGGAAAAAGTCAAGGAGGAAGACACAACTTGCAGGGGAAGATATGAGGGACATGGCATGGATACTTAAAAAAAAAAAAAATCTTTCCCAAAGTCAAAACCATCAAAATTCAGACAGGCCATGTGCCATCAAGTGCAGGCACATGCAGCACATGTTGCAAAAATGATCCCCACTGAAGGCCAAAACAGATAAGAAGGACTTACAAACAGGCTGGAATGCAGATACCATCAAAGGAAATGCAAGTGGAGGAGAAAAAAAGAAAATTTTGGAAATTTAGTGACTCTAAGAAAATGGCCCGGGATTATATCAGGTGCAGTGCAAAGGACCAAAACGTGCCAAAACTAAGCTCGCAGATGTTGTAAAAGCAGGGGAAAAAGTCAAGGATGAAGACACAACTTGCAGGGGAAGATATGGCATGGATACTTAAAAAAAAAAAAAATCTTTCCCAAAGTCAAAGCCGTCAAAATGCAGGCAGGCCATACGCCATCAAGTGCAGGCACATGCAGCAAAGCTTGCCAAAAATGATGCCCACTACAGGGCAAAACTGATAAGAAGGACTTACATACACGCTGGAATGGAGATACCATCAAAGGAATAGCAAGTGGAGGAGAAAAAAAGAAAATTTTGGAAATTTAGTGAATCTAAGAAAATGGCGCGGGATTATATCAGGTGCAGTGCAAAGGACCAAAAGATGCCAAAACTAAGCTCGCAGATGTTGCAAAAGCAGGGGAAATAGTCAAGGAGGAAGACACAACTTGCAGGGGAAGATATGGCATGGATACTTAAAAAACAAAAAATCTTTCCCAAAGACAAAGCTATCAAAATTCAGGCAGGCCATACGCCATCAAGTGCAGTCACATGCAGCGCATGTTTCCAAAAATGATCCCCACTGAAGGCCAAAACAGATAAGAAGGACTTACAAACAGGCTGGAATGCAGATACCATCAAAGTAATTGGAATTGGAGGAGAAAAAAACAAACTTTGGGAAATTTAGTGACTCTAAGAAAATGGCGCGGGATTATATCAGGTGCAGTGCAAAGGACCAAAAGATGCCAAAACGAAGCTCGCAGATGTTGCAAAAGCAGGGGAAAAAGACAAGGAGGAAGA
This sequence comes from Melozone crissalis, assembly GCF_028551555.1. Classification (NCBI taxonomy): domain Eukaryota; kingdom Metazoa; phylum Chordata; class Aves; order Passeriformes; family Passerellidae; genus Melozone; species Melozone crissalis. The sequence continues at coordinate 1,235,809 of NW_026535780.1, forward strand.
CACAACTTGCAGGGGAAGATATGAGGGACATGACATGGATACTTAAAAAAAAAAAAAATAATCTTTCCCAAAGTCAAAACCATCAAAATGCGGACAGGCCATACGCCATCAAGTGCAGGCACATGCAGCACATGTTACAAAAATGATCCCCACTGAAGGCCAAAACAGATAAGAAGGACTTACAAACAGGCTGGAATGCAGATACCATCAAAGGAATTGCAAGTGGAGGAGAAAAAAAGAAAATTTTGGAAATTTAGTGACTCTAAGAAAATGGCGCGGGATTATATCAGGTGCAGTGCAAAGGACCAAAAGATGCCAAAACTAAGCTCCCAGATGTTGCAAAAGCCGGGGAAAAAGTCAAGGAGGAAGACACAACTTGCAGGGGAAGATATGAGGGACATGGCATGGATACTTAAAAAAAAAAAAATCTTTCCCAAAGTCAAAGCCATCAAAATGCAGGCAGGCCATACGCCATCAAGTGCAGGCACATGCAGCAAAGCTTGCCAAAAATGATGCCCACTACAGGGCAAAACTGATAAGAAGGACTTACATACACGCTGGAATGGAGATACCATCAAAGGAATTGCAAGTGGAGGAGAAAAAAAGAAAATTTTGGAAATTTAGTGAATCTAAGAAAATGGCGCGGGATTATATCAGGTGCAGTGCAAAGGACCAAAAGATGCCAAAACTAAGCTCGCAGATGTTGCAAAGGCAGGGGAAAAAGTCAAGGAGGAAGACACAACTTGCAGGGGAAGATATGGCATGGATACTTAAAAAACAATAAATCTTTCCCAAAGACAAAGCTATCAAAATTCAGGCAGGCCATACGCCATCAAGTGCAGTCACATGCAGCGCATGTTTCCAAAAATGATCCCCACTGAAGACCAAAACAGGTAAGAAGGACTTACAAACACGCTGGAATGGAGATACCATCAAAGGAATTGCAAGTGGAGGAGAAAAAAAGAAAGTTTTGGAAATTTAGTGACTCTAAGAAAATGGCACGGGATTATATCAGGTGCAGTGCAAAGGACCAAAAGATGCCAAAACTAAGCTCACAGATATTGCAAAAGCAGGGGAAAAAGTCAAGGAGGAAGATACAACTTGCAGGAGAAAGATATGGAATGGAGACATAAAAAAAAAATAAAATCTTTCCCAAAGACAAAGCCATCAAAATGCAGGCAGGCCATACTCCATGATGTGCAGGCACATGCAGCACATGTTGCTAAAAATGATCCCCACTGAAGGCCAAAACAGATAAGAAGGACTTACAAATACACTGGAATGGAGATACCATCAAAGGAATTGCAAGTGGAGGAGAACAAAAGAAAATTTGGGAAATTTAGTGACTCTAAGAAAATGGCCCGGGATTATATCAGGTGCAGTGCAAAGGAACAAAAGATGCCAAAACTAAGCTCGCAGATGTTGCAAAAGCCGGGGAAAAAGTCAAGGAGGAAGACACAACTTGCAGGGGAAGATATGAGGGCCATGGCATGGATACTTAAAAAAAAAAAAAATCTTTCCCAAAGTCAAAACCATCAAAATGCGGACAGGCCATACGCCATCAAGTGCAGGCACATGCAGCAAAGCTTGCCAAAAATGATCCCCACTGAAGGCCAAAAGAGATAAGAAGGACTTACAAACACGCTGGAATGGAGGTACCCAGAAAGGAATTGCAATTGGAGGAGAAAAAAAGAAAATTTGTGAAATTTAGTGACTCTACGACAATGGCCCGGGATTATATCAGGTGCAGTGCAAAGGATCAAAAGATGCCAAAACTAAGCTCCCAGATATTGCAAAAGTAGGGGAAAAAGTCAAGGAGGAAGAGAAATCTTAGGGGGAAGATAGGAGGGACATGGCATGGATATTTCCGAAAACAACAAAAAAAAAGAAAAAATTCTTTCCCAAAGTCAAAGCCATCAAAAGGCATGGCATGCCATCAAGGGCAGGGACATGCACCAAAGATTCCTCTATTGGTGCCCATTGAAATCGCAAGATTCCTTTTCCATTCCCGAAAGGAAATTTCATTTCCTTTCGGGAAGGGAAAAGGAATCTTGCGAACCCAATACAGAAAGGCTTACAAACACTCTGGAAAGGAGATAGGTTCAAATGAAATGCAACTGAAAAAAGCAGAAAATCGGGAATTTTAGTGTCTTCCAAAAATAGGCTGTGAGGAAATCAGCTGCATTGCAAAGGACCAAACCATGCCAAAACTAAGTTCACAGATGTTGCAAATGCGGGGTAAAATATCAAGGAGGAAGACACAACTTTCAGGAGAAAGATATGGCATGGACACTTTAAAAAATATAAAATCTTTCCCAAAGTCAAAGCCGTCAAAATGCAGGCAGGCCATATGCCATCAAGTGCAGGCACATGCAGCAAAGCTTGCCAAAAATGATGCCCACTACAGGCCAAAAGAGATAAGAAGGACTTACAAACACGCTGGAATGGAGATACCATCAAAGGAATTGCAAGTGGAGGAGAAAAAAGAAAATTTTGGAAATTTAGTGACTCTAAGAAAATGGCCCGGGATTATATAAGGTGCCGTGCAAAGGAACAAAAGATGCCAAAACTAAGCTCCCAGATGTTGCAAAAGCCGGGGAAAAAGTCAAGGAGGAAGACACAAATTACAGGGGAAGATATGGCATGGACACTTAAATTGAAAAAAAATCTTTCCCAAAGACAAAGCCATCAAAATTCAGGCAGGCCATACGCCATCAAGTGCAGTCACATGCAGAGCTTATTTCCAAAAATGATCCCCACTGAAGGCCAAAACAGATAAGAAGGACTTACAAACATGCTGCAATGGAGATACCATCAAAGGAATTGCAATTGGAGGAGAAAAAACAAAAATTTGGGAAATTTAGTGACTCTAATAGAATGGCCCGGGATTATATCAGGTGCAGTGCAAGGGACCAAAACTTGCCAAAAATCAGCTCCCAGATATTGCAAAAGCCGGGGAAAAAGTCAAGGAGGAAGACAAAACTTAGGGGGAAGATAGGAGGGACATGGCATGGATACATCATAAAACAAGAAAAAAAAAAGGAAAAATTCTTTCCCAAAGTCAAAGCCATCAAAAGGCATGGCATGCCACAAAGGGCAGGGACATGCACCAAAGATTCCTCTATTGGTGCCCATTGAAATCGCAAGATTCCTTTTCCCTTCCCGAAAGGAAATGAAATTTCCTTTCGGGAAGGGAAAAGGAATCTTGCGAACCCAAACAGAAAGGCTTACAAAGACTCTGGAAAGGAGATAGGTTCAAATGAAATGCAACTGAAAAAAGCAGAAAATCGGGAATTTTAGTGTCTTCCAAAAATAGGCTGTAAGGAAATCAGCTGCATTGCAACGGACCAAAACCATGCCAAAACTAAGCTCCCAGATGTTGGAAAAGCAGGGTAAAATATCAAGGAGAAAGACACATCTTCCAGGGGAAGTTATGGCATGGATACATAAAAAAAAAAAAAATATTTCCCAAAGTCAAAGCCATCAAAATGCAGGCAGGCCATACGCCATCAAGTGCAGGCATATGCAGCAAAGCTTGCCAAAAATGATGCCCACTACAGGCCAAAAGAGATAAGAAGGACTTACAAACACGCTGGAATGGAGATACCATCAAAGGAATTGCAAGTGGAGGGGAAAAAAGAAAATTTTGGAAATTTAGTGACTCTAAGAAAATGGCCCGGGATTATATCAGGTGCAGTGCAAAGGACCAAAACCTGCCAAAACTAAGCTCCCAGATGTTGCAAAAGCAGGGGAAAACGTCAAGGACGAAGACACAACTTGATGGGAAAGATATGGCATGGATACATAAAAAAAAAAAAAATCTTTCCCAAAGTCAAAGCCATCAAAATGCAGGCAGGCCATACGCCATCAAGTGCAGGCACATGCAGCAAAGCTTGCCAAAAATGATCCCCATTCAAGGCCAAAACAGATAAGAAGGACTTACAAACAGGATGGAATGCAGATACCATCAAAGGACTTGCAATTGGAGGAGAAAGAAGAAAGTTTTGGAAATTTAGTGACTCTAATAGAATGGCCCGGGATTATATCAGGCGCAGTGCAAAGGACCAAAACATGCCAAAACTAAGCTCCCAGATGTTGCAAAAGCTGGGGAAAAAGTCAAGGAGGAAGACACAAATTGCAGGGGAAGATATGGCATGGACACTAAAAAAAAAAAAAATCTTTCCCAAAGTCAAAGCCGTCAAAATGCAGGCAGGCCATACGCCATCAAGTGCAGTCACATGCAGCGCATGTTTCAAAAAATGATCCCCACTGAAGGCCAAAACATATAGGAAGGACTTACAAATATGCTGGAATGGAGATACCATCAAAGGAATTGCAATTGGAGGAGAAAAAAAGAAAATTTTGGAAATTTAGTGACTCTAAGAAAATGGCCCGGGATTATATCAGGTGCAGTGCAAAGGAACAAAAGATGCCAAAACTAAGCTCCCGGATGTTGCAAAAGCCGGGGAAAAAGTCAAGGAGGAAGACACAACTTGCAGGGGAAGATATGAGGGACATGGCATGGATACTTAAAAAAAAAAAAAATCTTTCCCAAAGTCAAAACCATCAAAATTCAGACAGGCCATGTGCCATCAAGTGCAGGCACATGCAGCACATGTTGCAAAAATGATCCCCACTGAAGGCCAAAACAGATAAGAAGGACTTACAAACAGGCTGGAATGCAGATACCATCAAAGGAAATGCAAGTGGAGGAGAAAAAAAGAAAATTTTGGAAATTTAGTGACTCTAAGAAAATGGCCCGGGATTATATCAGGTGCAGTGCAAAGGACCAAAACGTGCCAAAACTAAGCTCGCAGATGTTGTAAAAGCAGGGGAAAAAGTCAAGGATGAAGACACAACTTGCAGGGGAAGATATGGCATGGATACTTAAAAAAAAAAAAAATCTTTCCCAAAGTCAAAGCCGTCAAAATGCAGGCAGGCCATACGCCATCAAGTGCAGGCACATGCAGCAAAGCTTGCCAAAAATGATGCCCACTACAGGGCAAAACTGATAAGAAGGACTTACATACACGCTGGAATGGAGATACCATCAAAGGAATAGCAAGTGGAGGAGAAAAAAAGAAAATTTTGGAAATTTAGTGAATCTAAGAAAATGGCGCGGGATTATATCAGGTGCAGTGCAAAGGACCAAAAGATGCCAAAACTAAGCTCGCAGATGTTGCAAAAGCAGGGGAAATAGTCAAGGAGGAAGACACAACTTGCAGGGGAAGATATGGCATGGATACTTAAAAAACAAAAAATCTTTCCCAAAGACAAAGCTATCAAAATTCAGGCAGGCCATACGCCATCAAGTGCAGTCACATGCAGCGCATGTTTCCAAAAATGATCCCCACTGAAGGCCAAAACAGATAAGAAGGACTTACAAACAGGCTGGAATGCAGATACCATCAAAGTAATTGGAATTGGAGGAGAAAAAAACAAACTTTGGGAAATTTAGTGACTCTAAGAAAATGGCGCGGGATTATATCAGGTGCAGTGCAAAGGACCAAAAGATGCCAAAACGAAGCTCGCAGATGTTGCAAAAGCAGGGGAAAAAGACAAGGAGGAAGACACAACTTGCAGGGGAAGATATGAGGGACATGACATGGATACTTAAAAAAAAAAAAAATAATCTTTCCCAAAGTCAAAACCATCAAAATGCGGACAGGCCATACGCCATCAAGTGCAGGCACATGCAGCACATGTTACAAAAATGATCCCCACTGAAGGCCAAAACAGATAAGAAGGACTTACAAACAGGCTGGAATGCAGATACCATCAAAGGAATTGCAAGTGGAGGAGAAAAAAAGAAAATTTTGGAAATTTAGTGACTCTAAGAAAATGGCGCGGGATTATATCAGGTGCAGTGCAAAGGACCAAAAGATGCCAAAACTAAGCTCCCAGATGTTGCAAAAGCCGGGGAAAAAGTCAAGGAGGAAGACACAACTTGCAGGGGAAGATATGAGGGACATGGCATGGATACTTAAAAAAAAAAAAATCTTTCCCAAAGTCAAAGCCATCAAAATGCAGGCAGGCCATACGCCATCAAGTGCAGGCACATGCAGCAAAGCTTGCCAAAAATGATGCCCACTACAGGGCAAAACTGATAAGAAGGACTTACATACACGCTGGAATGGAGATACCATCAAAGGAATTGCAAGTGGAGGAGAAAAAAAGAAAATTTTGGAAATTTAGTGAATCTAAGAAAATGGCGCGGGATTATATCAGGTGCAGTGCAAAGGACCAAAAGATGCCAAAACTAAGCTCGCAGATGTTGCAAAGGCAGGGGAAAAAGTCAAGGAGGAAGACACAACTTGCAGGGGAAGATATGGCATGGATACTTAAAAAACAATAAATCTTTCCCAAAGACAAAGCTATCAAAATTCAGGCAGGCCATACGCCATCAAGTGCAGTCACATGCAGCGCATGTTTCCAAAAATGATCCCCACTGAAGACCAAAACAGGTAAGAAGGACTTACAAACACGCTGGAATGGAGATACCATCAAAGGAATTGCAAGTGGAGGAGAAAAAAAGAAAGTTTTGGAAATTTAGTGACTCTAAGAAAATGGCACGGGATTATATCAGGTGCAGTGCAAAGGACCAAAACGTGCCAAAACTAAGCTCCCAGATGTTGCAAAAGCAGGGGAAAAAATCAAGGAGGAAGACACAACTTGCAGGGGAAGATATGAGGGAAATGGCATGGATACTTAAAAAAAAAAAATTCTTTCCCAAAGTCAAAACCATCAAAATGCGGACAGGCCATATGCCATCAAGTGCAGGCACATGCAGCACATGTTGCAAAAATGATCCCCACTGAAGGCCAAAACAGATAAGAAGGACTTACAAACAGGCTGGAATGGAGATACCATCAAAGGAATTGCAAGTGGAGGAGAAAAAAAGAAAATTTGGGAAATTTAGTGACTCTAATAGAATGGCCCGGGATTATATCAGGTGCAGTGCAAGGGACCAAAACTTGCCAAAAATCAGCTCCCAGATATTGCAAAAGTAGGGGAAAAAGTCAAGGAGGAAGACAAAACTTAGGGGGAAGATAGGAGGGACATGGCATGGATATTTCATAAAACAACAAAAAAAAAGAAATAATTCTTTCCCAAAGTCAAAGCCATCAAAAGGCATGGCATGCCACAAAGGGCAGGGACATGCACCAAAGATTCCTCTATTGGTGCCCATTGAAATCGCAAGATTCCTTTTCCCTTCCCGAAAGGAAATTTCATTTCCTTTCGGGAAGGGAAAAGGAGTCTTGCGAACCCAAACAGAAAGGCTTACAAAGACTCTGGAAAGGAGATAGGTTCAAATGAAATGCAACTGAAAAAAGCAGAAAATCGGGAATTTTAGTGTCTTCCAAAAATAGGCTGTGAGGAAATCAGCTGCACTGCAAAGGACCATCACATGCCAAAACTAAGCTCCAGATGTTGCAAAAGCAGGGAAAAATGTCAAGGAGGAAGACACAACTTGCACGGGAAGATATGGCATGGACACTTCAAAAAAAAAGGATCATTCCCAAAGTCAAAGCCGTCAAAATCCAGGCTGGCCATACGCCATCAAGTGCAGGCACATGCAGCGCATGTTTCCAAAAATGATCCCCACTGAAGGCCAAAACAGATAAGAAGGACTTACAAACACGCTGGAATGGAGATACCATCAAAGGAATTGCAATTGGAGGAGAAAAAAAGAAAATTTGGGAAATTTAGTGACTCTAATAGAATGGCCCGGGATTATATCAGGCGCAGTGCAAAGGACCAAAACATGCCAAAACTAAGCTCCCAGATGTTGCAAAAGCCGGGGAAAAAGTCAAGGAGGAAGACACAAATTGCAGGGGAAGATATGGCATGGACACTTAAAAAAAAAAAAAAATCTTTCCCAAAGTCAAAGCCATCAAAATGCAGGCAGGCCATACGCTATCAAGTGCAGGCATATGCAGCAAAGCTTGCCAAAAATGATGCCCACTACAGGCCAAAAGAGATAAGAAGGACTTACAAACATGCTGGAATGGAGATACCCTGAAAGGAATTGCAATTGGAGGAGAAAAAAAAAAATTTGGGAAATTTAGTGACTCTAATAGAATGGCCCGGGATTATATCAGGTGCAGTGCAAAGGACCAAAACCTGCCAAAACTAAGCTCCCAGATGTTGCAAAAGCAGGGGAAAAAGTCAAGGAGGAAGACCCAAATTGCAGGGGAAGATATGGCATGGACACTTAAATTGAAAAAAATTCTTTCCGAAACACAAAGCCATCAAAATGCAGGCAGGCCATACGCCATCAAGTGCAGGCACATGCAGCGCATATTTGCAAAAATGATCCCCACTGAAGGCCAAAACTGATAAGAAGGACTTACAAACACGCTGGAATGCAGATACCATCAAAGGAATTGCAATTGGAGGAGAATAAACAAAAATTTGGGAAATTTAGTGACTCTAATGGAATGGCCCGGGATTATATCAGGTGCAGTGCAAGGGACCAAAACATGCCAAAAATCAGCTCCCAGATATTGCAAAAGCCGGGGAAAAAGTCAAGGAGGAAGACAAAACCTAGGGGGAAGATAGGAGGGACATGGCATGGATACTTCATAAAACAAGAAAAAAAAAAGAAAAAATTCTTTCCCAAAGTCAAAGCCATCAAAAGGCATGGCATGCCGTCAAGGGCAGGGACATGCACCAAAGATTCCTCTATTGGTGCCCATTGAAATCGCAAGATTCCTTTTCCCTTCCCGAAAGGAAATTTCATTTCCTTTCGGGAAGGGAAAAGGAATCTTGCGAACCCAAACAGAAAGGCTTACAAAGACTCTGGAAAGGAGATAGGTTCAAATGAAATGCAACTGAAAAAAGCAGAATATCGGGAATTTTAGTGTCTTCCAAAAATAGGCTGTGAGGAAATCAGCTGCATTGCAACGGACCAAAACCATGCCAAAACTAAGCTCCCAGATGTTGCAAAAGCAGGGTAAAATATCAAGGAGAAAGACACATCTTGCAGGGGAAGTTATGGCATGGATACATAAAGAAAAGAAAAATCTTTCCCAAAGTCAAAGCCATCAAAATGCAGGCAGGCCATACGCCATCAAGTGCAGGCACATGCAGCAAAGCTTGCCAAAAATGATGCCCACTACAGGCCAAAAGAGATAAGAAGGACTTACAAACACGCTGGAATGGAGATACCATCAAAGGAATTGCAATTGGAGGAGAAAAAAACAAACTTTGGGAAATTTAGTGACTCGAAGAAAATGGCGCGGGATTATATCAGGTGCAGTGCAAAGGACCAAAAGATGCCAAAACTAAGCTCGCAGATGTTGCAAAAGCAGGGGAAAAAGTCAAGGAGGAAGACACAACTTGCAGGGGAAGATATGAGGGGCATGGCATGGATACTTAAAAAAAAAAAAAATCTTTCCCAAAGCCAAAACCATCAAAATGCAGGCAGGCCATACGACATCAAGTGCAGTCACATGCAGCGCATGTTTCCAAAAATGATCCCCACTGAAGGCCAAAACTGATAAGAAGGACTTACAAACATGCTGGAATGGAGATAACCTGAAAGGAATTGTAAGTGGAGGAGAAAATGAAAATTTTGGAAATTTAGTGACTATAAGAAAATGGCGCGGGATTATATCAGGTGCAGTGCAAAGGACCAAAAGATGCCAAAACTAAGCTCCCAGATGTTGCAAAAGCAGGGGAAAAAGTCAAGGAGGAAGACAAAATTTAGGGGGAGGGTAGGAGGGACATGGCATGGATATTTCATAAAACAACATAAAAAAAGAAAAAATTCTTTCCCAAAGTCAAAGCCATCAAAAGGCATGGCATGCCACAAAGGGCAGGGACATGCACCAAAGATTCCTCTATTGGTGCCCATTGAAATCGCAAGATTCCTTTTCCCTTCCCGAAAGGAAATTTCATTTCCTTTCGGGAAGGGTAAAGGAATCTTGCGAACCCAAACAGAAAGGCTTACAAAGACTCTGGAAAGGAGATAGGTTCAAATGAAATGCAACTGAAAAAAGCAGAAAATCGGGAATTTGAGTGTCTTCCAAAAATAGGCTGTGAGGAAATCAGCTGCATTGCAAAGGACCATCACATGCCAAAACTAAGCTCCCAGATGTTGCAAAAGCCGGGGAAAAAGTCAAGGAGGAAGACACAAATTGCAGGGGAAGATATGGCATGGACACTTAAAAAAAAAAAATCTTTCCCAAAGACAAAGCCATCCAAATGCAGGCAGGCCATACGCCATCAAGTGCAGGCACATGCAGCAAAGCTTGCCAAAAATGATCCCCACTGAAGGCCAAAACAGATAAGAAGGACTTACAAACACACTGGAATTTAGATACCATCAAAGGAATTGCAATTGGAGGAGAAAAAAAGAAAATTTGGGAAATTTAGTGACTCTAATAGAATGGCCCGGGATTATATCAGGTGCAGTGCAAGAGACCAAAACTTGACAAAAATCACCTCCCAGATATTGCAAAAGCCGGGGAAAAAGTCAAGGAGGAAGACACAACTTGCAGGAGAAAGATATGGCATGGATAGTTAAAAAAAAAAAAAATCTTTCCCATAGTCAGAGGCATCAAAATGCAGGCAGGCCATACGCCATCAAGTGCAGGCACATGCAGCAAAGCTTGCCAAAAATGATTCCCAGTACAGGCCAAAACAGATAAGAAGGACTTACAAACATGCTGCAATGGAGATACCATCAAAGGAATTGCAATTGGAGGAGAAAAAAAGAACGTTTTGGAAATTTAGTGACTCCAATAGAATGGCCCAGGATTATATCAGGTGCAGTGCAAAGGACCAAAAGATGCCAAAACTAAGCTCCCAGATGTTGCAAAAGCAGGGGAAAAAGTCAAGGAGGAAGAGAAATCCTAGGGGGAAGATAGGAGGGACATGGCATGGATATTTCATAAAACAACACTAAAAAAGAAAAAATTCTTTCCCAAAGTCAAAGCCATCAAAAGGCATGGCATGCCGTCAAGGGCAGGGACATGCACCAAAGATTCCTCTATTGGTGCCCATTGAAATCGCAAGATTCCTTTTCCCTTCCCGAAAGGAAATTTCATTTCCTTTCGGGAAGGGAAAAGGAATCTTGCGAACCCAAACAGAAAGGCTTACAAAGACTCTGGAAAGGAGATAGGTTCAAATGAAATGCAACTGAAAAAAGCAGAAAATCGGGAATTTTAGTGTCTTCCAAAAATAGGCTGTGAGGAAATCAGCTGCATTGCAAAGGACCAAAACGATGCCAAAACTAAGCTCACAGATGTTGGACACGCTGGGGGAAATGTCAAGGAGGAAGACACATCTTGCAGGGGATGTTATGGCATGGATACTTAAAAAAAAAAAAATCTTTCCCAAAATCAAAGCCATCAAAATTCAGGCAGGCCATACGCCATCAAGTGCAGTCACATGCAGCGCATGTTTCCAAAAATGATACCCACTGAAGGCCAAAACACATAGGAAGGACTTACAAACATGCTGGAATGGAGATACCATCAAAGGAATTGCAATTGGAGGAGAAAAAAAGAAAATTTTGGAAATTTAGTGACTCTAAGAAAATGGCCCGGGATTATATCAGGTGCAGTGCAAGGGACCAAAACTTGCCAAAAATCAGCTCCCAGATATTGCAAAAGTAGGGGAAAAAGTCAAGGAGGAAGACAAAACTTAGGGGGAAGATAGGAGGGACATGGCATGGATATTTCATAAAACAACAAAAAAAAAAGAAAAAATTCTTTCCCAAAGTCAAAGCCATCAAAAGGCATGGCATGCCGTCAAGGGCAGGGACATGCACCAAAGATTCCTCTATTGGTGCCCATTGAAATCGCAAGATTCCTTTTCCCTTCCCGAAAGGAAATTTCATTTCCTTTCGGGAAGGGAAAAGGAATCTTGCGAACCCAAACAGAAAGGCTTACAAACACTCTGGAAAGGAGATAGGTTCAAATGAAATGCAACTGAAAAAAGCAGAAAATCGGGAATTTTAGTGTCTTCCAAAAATAGGCTGTGAGGAAATCAGCTGCATTGCAAAGGACCAAAACCATGCCAAAACTAAGCTCACAGATGTTGGAAAAGCAGGGTAAAATATCAAGGAGAAAGACACATCTTGCAGGGGAAGTTATGGCATGGATACATAAAAAAAAGAAAAATCTTTCCCAAAGTCAAAGCCATCAAAATGCAGGCAGGCCATACGCTATCAAGTGCAGGCACATGCAGCAAAGCTTGCCAAAAATGATGCCCACTACAAGCCAAAAGAGATAAGAAGGACTTACAAACACGCTGGAATGGAGATACCATCAAAAGAATTGCAATTGGAGGAGAAAAAACCAAAATTTGGGAAATTTAGTGACGCCAATAGAATGGCCCGGGATTATATCAGGTGCAGTGTAAAGGACCAAAAGATGCCAAAACTAAGCTCCCAGATGTTGCAAAAGCAGGGGAAAAAGTCAAGGACGAAGACACAACTTGCAGGGGAAGATATGGCATGGAGACTTAAAAAAAAAAAAATCTTTCCCAAAATCAAAGCCATCAAAATTCAGGCAGGCCATACGCCATCAAGTGCAGTCACATGCAGCGCATGTTTCCAAAAATGATACCCACTGAAGGCCAAAACAGATAGGAAGGACTTACAAACATGCTGGAATGGAGATACCATCAAAGGAATTGCAATTGGAGGAGAAAAAAAGAACGTTTTGGAAATTTAGTGACTCCAATAGAATGGCCCGGGATTATATCAGGTGCAGTGCAAAGGACCAAAAGATGCCAAAACTAAGCTCCCAGATGTTGCAAAAGCAGGGGAAAAAGTCAAGGAGGAAGAGAAATCCTAGGGGGAAGATAGGAGGGACATGGCATGGATATTTCATAAAACAACACTAAAAAAGAAAAAATTCTTTCCCAAAGTCAAAGCCATCAAAAGGCATGGCATGCCGTCAAGGGCAGGGACATGCACCAAAGATTCCTCTATTGGTGCCCATTGAAATCGCAAGATTCCTTCTCCCTTCCCGAAAGGAAATTTCATTTCCTTTCGGGAAGGGAAAAGGAGTCTTGCCAACCCAAACAGAAAGGCTTACAAAGACTCTGGAAAGGAGATAGGTTCAAATGAAATGCAACTGCAAAAAGCAGAAAATCGGGAATTTTAGTGTCTTCCAAAAATAGGCTGTGTGGAAATCCGCTGCATTGCAAAGGACCAAAACGATGCCAAAACTAAGCTCACAGATGTTGGACACGCTGGGGGAAATGTCAAGGAGGAAGACACATCTTGCAGGGGATGTTATGGCATGGATACTTAAAAAAAAAAAAAAAATCTTTCCCAAAGTCAAAGCCATAAAATGCAGGCAGGCCATACGCCATCAATTGCAGGCACATGCAGCAAAGCTTGCCAAAAATGATGCCCTCTACAGGCCAAAAGAGATAAGAAGGACTTACAAACAGGCTGGAATGGAGATACCATCAAAGGAATTGCAATTGGAGGAGAAAAAAAGAAAGTTTTGGAAATTTAGTGACTCTAAGAAAATGGCCCGGGATTATATCAGGTGCAGTGCAAAGGACCAAAAGATGCCAAAACTAAGCCCACAGATGTTGCAAAAGCAGGGGAAAAAGTCAAGGAGGAAGACACAAATTGCAGGGGAAGATATGGCATGGATACTTAAAAAAAAAAAAATCTTTCCCAAAGTCAAAGCCGTCAAAATGCAGGCAGGCCATACGCCATCAAGTGCAGTCACATGCAGCGCATGTTTCCAAAAATGATCCCCACTGAAGGCCAATACAGATAAGAAGGACTTACAAACACGCTGGAATGGAGATACCATCAAAGGAATTGCAATTGGAGGAGAAAAAACAAAAATTTGGGAAATTTAGTAACTCAAAGAAAATGGCCCGGGATTATATCAGGTGCAGTGCAAGGGACCAAAACATGCCAAAAATCAGCTCCCAGATATTGCAAAAGCAGGGGAAAAAGTCAAGGAGGAAGACAAAACTTAGGGGGAAGATAGGAGGGACATGGCATGGATATTTCATAAAACAACAAAAAAAAAAGAAAAAATTCTTTCCCAAAGTCAAAGCCATCAAAAGGCATGGCATGCCGTCAAGGGCAGGGACATGCACCAAAGATTCCTCTATTGGTGCCCATTGAAATCGCAAGATTCCTTTTCCCTTCCCGAAAGGAAATGAAATTTCCTTTCGGGAAGGGAAAAGGAATCTTGCGAACCCAAACAGAAAGGCTTACAAAGACTCTGGAAAGGAGATAGGTTCAAATGAAATGCAACTGAAAAAAGCAGAAAATCGGGAATTTTAGTGTCTTCCAAAAATAGGCTGTGAGGAAATCAGCTACATTGCAAAGGAACAAACCATGCCAAAACTAAGCTCCCAGATGTTGCAAAATCGGGGGGAAAAGTCAAGGAGGAAGACAAAACTTGCCGGGAAAGTTATGGCATGGATACTTAAAAAAAAAAAATCTATCCCAAAATCAAAGCCATCAAAATGCAGGCAGGCCATACGCCATCAAGTGCAGGCACATGCAGCACATGTTGCAAAAATGATCCCCACTGAAGGCCAAAACAGATAAGAAGGACTTACAAACACGTTGGAATGGAGATACCATCAAAGGAATTGCAATTGGAGGAGAAAAAACCAAAATTTTGGAAATTTAGTGACGCCAACGGAATGGCCCGGGATTATATCAGGTGCAGTGCAAAGGACCAAAAGATGCCAAAACTAAGCTCCCAGATGTTGCAAAAGCAGGGGAAAAAGTCAAGGAGGAAGACACAACTTGCAGGAGATAGATATGGAATGGAGACTTAAAAAAATAAAATCTTTCCCAAAGACAAAGCCATCAAAATGCAGGCAGGCCATACTCCATGATGTGCAGGCACATTCTGCACATGTTGCTAAAAATGATCCCCACTGAAGGCCAAAACAGATAAGAAGGACTTACAAATACACTGGAATGGAGATACCATCAAAGGAATTGCAATTGGAGGAGAAAAAAAGAAAATTTGGGAAATTTAGTGACTCTAATAGAATGGCCCGGGATTATATCAGGTGCAGTGCAAAGGACCAAAAAATGCCAAAACGAAGCTCCCAGATATTGCAAAAGCCGGAGAAAAAGTCAAGGAAGAAGACAAAACTTAGGGGGAAGATAGGAGGGACATGGCATGGATATTTCATAAAACAACAATAAAAAAGAAAAAATTCTTTCCCAAAGTCTAAGCCATCAAAAGGCACGGCATGCCGTCAAGGGCAGGGACATGCACCAAAGATTCCTCTATTGGTGCCCATTGAAATCGCAAGATTCCTTTTCCCTTCCCTACAAGCCAAAAGAGATAAGAAGGACTTACAAACACGCTGTAATGGAGATACCATCAAAGGAATTGCAATTGGAGGAGAAAAAAAGAAAATTTGGGAAATTTAGTGACTCTAATAGAATGGCCCGGGATTATATCAGGCGCAGTGCAAAGGACCAAAAGATGATAAAACTAAGCTCCCGATGTTGCAAAAGCAGGGGAAAAAGTCAAGGAGGAAGACAGAAATTGCAGGGGAAGATATGGCATGGACACTTCAAAAAAAAAAAATCTTTCCCAAAGTCAAAGCCGTCAAAATTCAGGCAGGCCATACGCCATCAAGTGCAGTCACATGCAGCGCATGTTTCAAAAAATGATCCCCACTGAAGCCCAAAACATATAGGAAGGACTTACAAATATGCTGGGATGGAGATACCATCAAAGGAATTGCAATTGGAGGAGAAAAAAAGAAAATTTTGGAAATTTAGTGACTCTAAGAAAATGGCCCGGGATTATATCAGGTGCAGTGCAAGGGACCAAAACTTGCCAAAAATCAGCTCCCAGATATTGCAAAAGTAGGGGAAAAAGTCAAGGAGGAAGACAAAACTTAGGGGGAAGATAGGAGGGACATGGCATGGATATTTCATAAAACAACAAAAAAAAAAAGAAAAAATTCTTTCCCAAAGTCAAAGCCATCAAAAGGCATGGCATGCCGTCAAGGGCAGGGACATGCACCAAAGATTCCTCTATTGGTGCCCATTGAAATCGCAAGATTCCTTTTCCCTTCCCGAAAGGAAATTTCATTTCCTTTCGGGAAGGGAAAAGGAATCTTGCGAACCCAAACAGAAAGGCTTACAAAGACTCTGGAAAGGAGATAGGTTCAAATGAAATGCAACTTAAAAAAGCAGAAAATCGGGAATTTTAATGTCTTCCAAAAATAGGCTGTGAGGAAATAAGCTGCATTGCAACGGACCAAAGCCATGCCAAAACTAACCTCCCAGATGTTGGAAAAGCAGGGTAAAATATCAAGGAGAAAGACACATCTTGCAGGGGAAGTTATGGCATGGATACTTAAAAAAAAAAAAAATCTTTCCCAAAGTCAAAGCCATCAAAATGCAGGCAGGCCATACGCCATCAAGTGCAGGCACATGCAGCGAATGTTTCCAAAAATGATCCCCACTGAAGGCCAAAACAGATAAGAAGGACTTACAAACAGGCTGGAATGCAGATACCATCAAAGGAATTGCAAGTGGAGGAGAAAAAAAGAAAATTTGGGAAATTTAGTGACTCTAATAGAATGGCCCGGGATTATATCAGGCGCAGTGCAAAGGACCAAAAGATGCCAAAACTAAGCTCCCAGATGTTGCAAAAGCAGGGGAAAAAGTCAAGGAGGAAGACACAATTTGCAGGGGAAGATATGGCATGGACACTTAAAAAAAAAAAAATATTTCCCAAAGTCAAAGCCATCAAAATGCAGGCAGGCCATACGCCATCAAGTGCAGGCACATGCAGCAAAGCTTGCCAAAAATGATGCCCACTACAGGCCAAAACAGATAAGAAGGACTTACAAACATGCTGCAATGGAGATACCATCAAAGGAATTGCAATTGGAGGAGAAAAAACAAAAATTTGGGAAATTTAGTGACTCTACGAAAATGGCCCGGGATTATATCAGGTGCAGTGCAAGGGACCAAAACATGCCAAAACAAAGCTCCCAGATATTGCAAAAGCCGGGGAAAAAGTCAAGGAGGAAGAGAAATCTTAGGGGGAAGATAGGAGGGACATGGCATGGATATTTCATAAAACAACAAGAAAAAAAGAAAAAATTCTTTCCCAAAGTCAAAGCCATCAAAAGGCATGGCATGCCGTCAAGGGCAGGGACATGCACCAAAGATTCCTCTATTGGTGCCCATTGAAATCACAAGATTCCTTTTCCCTTCCCGAAAGGAAATTACATTTCCTTTCGGGAAGGGATAAGGAATCTTGCGGACCCAATACAGAAAGGCTTACAAAGACTCTGGAAAGGAGATAGGTTCAAATGAAATGCAACTGAAAAAAGCAGAAAATCGGGAATTTGAGTGTCTTCCAAAAATAGGCTGTGAGGAAATCAGCTGCATTGCAAAGGACCAAACAATGCAAAAACTAAGCTCCCAGATGTTGCAAATGCGGGGTAAAATATCAAGGAGGAAGACACAACTTTCAGGAGAAAGATATGGCATGGACACTTAAAAAAATATAAAATCTTTCCCAAAGCCAAAGCCATCAAAATGCAGGCAGACCATACGCCATCAAGTGCAGTCACATGCAGCGCATGTTTCCAAAAATGATGCCCACTGAAGGCCAAAACAGATAAGAAGGACTTACAAACAGGCTGGAATGCAGATACCATCAAAGGAATTGCAATTGGAGGAGAAAAAAAGAAAATTTGGGAAATTTAGTGACTCTAATAGAATGGCCCGGGATTATATCAGGCGCAGTGCAAAGGACATAAACATGCAAAAACTAAGCTCCCAGATGTTGCAAAAGCAGGGGAAAAAGTCAAGGAGGAAGACACAACTTGCAGGAGAAAAATATGGAATGGCGACTTAAAAAAAAAATAAATCTTTCCCATAGTCAGAGGCATCAAAATGCAGGCAGGCCATACGCCATCAAGTGCAGGCACATGCACCAAAGCTTGCCAAAAATGATCCCCACTGAAGGCCAAAACATATAGAAGGACTTACAAACACGCTGGAATTTAGATACCATCAACGGAATTGCAATTGGAGGAGAAAAAAAGAAAATTTTGGAAATTTAGTGACTCATTGAATGGCCCGGGATTATATCAGGTGCAGTGCAAAGGACCAAAAGATGCCAAAACTAAGCTCCCAGACATTGCAAAAGCCGGGGAAAAAGTCAAGGAGGAAGACAAAACTTGCACGGGAAGATATGGTATGGATACATAAAAAAAAAAAAAAATCTTTCCCAAAGCCAAAGCCATCAAAATGCAGGCAGGCCATACGCCATCAAGTGCAGGCATATGCAGCAAAGCTTGCCAAAAATGATGCCCACTACAGTCCAAAAGAGATAAGAAGGACTTACAAACAGGCTGGAATGGAGATACCATCAAAGGAATTGCAAGTGGAGGAGAAAAATGAAAATTTTGGAAATTAAGTGACTCTAAGAAAATGGCCCGGGATTATATAAGGTGCAGTGCAAAGGAAGAAAAGATGCCAAAATTAAGCTCCCAGATGTTGCAAAAGCCGGGGAAAAAGTCAAGGAGGAAGACACAAATTGCAGGGGAAGATATGGCATGGACACTTAAATTGAAAAAAAATCTTTCCCAAAGACAAAGCCATCAAAATTCAGGCAGGCCATACGCCATCAAGTGCAGTCACATGCAGCGCATATTTCCAAAAATGATCCCCACTGAAGGCCAAAACAGATAAGAAGGACTTACAAACAGGCTGGAATGGAGATACCATCAAAGGAATTGCAATTGGAGGAGAAAAAACAAAAATATGGGAAATTTAGTGACTCTAATGGAATGGCCCGGGATTATATCAGGTGCAGTGCAAGGGACCAAAAGATGCCAAAAATCAGCTCCCAGATATTGCAAAAGCCGGGGAAAAAGTCAAGGAGGAAGACAAAACTTAGGGGGAAGATAGGAGGGACATGGCATGGATATTTCATAAAACAAGAAAAAAAAAAAGAAAAAATTCTTTCCCAAAATCAAAGCCATCAAAAGGCATGGCATGCCGTCAAGGGCAGGGACATGCACCAAAGATTCCTCTATTGGTGCCCATTGAAATCGCAAGATTCCTTTTCCCTTCCCGAAAGGAAATTTCATTTCCTTTCGGGAAGGGAAAAGGAGTCTTGCGAACCCAAACAGAAAGGCTTACAAAGACTCTGGAAAGGAGATAGGTTCAAATGAAATGCAACTGAAAAAAGCAGAAAATCGGGAATTTTAGTGTCTTCCAAAAATAGGCTGTGAGGAAATCAGCTGCATTGCAACGGACCAAAACCATGCCAAAACTAAGCTCCCAGATGTTGGAAAAGCAGGGTAAAATGTCAAGGAGAAAGACACATCTTGCAGGGGAAGTTATGGCATGGATACATAAAAAAAAAAAATCTTTCCCAAAGTCAAAGCCATCAAAATGCAGGCAGGCCATACGCCATCAAGTGCAGGCACATGCAGCAAAGCTTGCCAAAAATGATGCCCACTACAGGGCAAAACAGTTAAGAAGGACTTACAAACACGCTGGAATGGAGATACCATCAAAAGAATTGCAATTGGAGGAGAAAAAACCAAAATTTTGGAAATTTAGTGACTCCAATAGAATGGCCCGGGATTATATCAGGTGCAGTGCAAAGGACCAAAAGATGCCAAAACTAAGCTCGCAGATGTTGCAAAAGCAGGGGAAAAAGTCAAGGAGGAAGACACAACTTGCAGGGGAAGATATGAGGGACATGGCATGGATACTTAAAAAAAAAAAAAAATCTTTCCCAAAGTCCAAACCATCAAAATGCGGACAGGCCATACGCCATCAAGTGCAGGCACATGCAGCACATGTTGCAAAAATGATCCCCACTGAAGGCCAAAACAGATAAGAAGGACTTACAAACAGGCTGGAATGCAGATACCATCAAAGGAATTGCAAGTGGAGGAGAAAAAAAGAAAATTTTGGAAATTTAGTGACTCTAAGAAAATGGCCCGGGATTATATCAGGTGCAGTGCAAAGGACCAAAAGATGCCAAAACTAAGCTCCCAGATGTTGCAAAAGCCGGGGAAAAAGTCAAGGAGGAAGACACAAATTGCAGGGGAAGTTATGGCATGGATACTTAAAAAAAAAAAAAATCTTTCCCAAAGTCAAAGCCATCAAAATGCAGGCAGGCCATACGCCATCAAGTGCAGGCACATGCAGCGTATGTTTCCAAAAATGATCCCCACTGAAGGCCAAAACAGATAAGAAGGAGTTACAAACACGCTGGAATGGAGATACCCTGAAAGGAATTGCAATTGGAGGAGAAAAAAGTAAATTTGGGAAATTTAGTGACTCTAATAGAATGGCCCGGGATTATATCAGGTGCAGTGCAAAGGACCAAAAGATGCCAAAACTAAGCTCCCAGATGTTGCAAAAGCCGGGGAAAAAGTCAAGGAGGAAGACACAATTTGCAGGGGAAGATATGGCATGGACACTTAAAAAAAAAAAAAATCTTTCCCAATGACAAAGCCATCAAAATGCAGGCAGGCCATACGCCATCAAGTGCAGGCACATGCACCAAAGCTTGCCAAAAATGATCCCAACTGAAGGCCAAAACATATACGAAGGACTTACAAACACGCTGGAATTTAGATACCATCAAAGGAATTGCAAGTGGAGGAGAAAAATGAAAATTTTGGAAATTTAGTGACTCTAAGAAAATGGCCCGGGATTATATAAGGTGCAGTGCAAAGGAACAAAAGATGCCAAAACTAAGCTCCCAGATGTTGCAAAAGCCGGGGAAAAAGTCAAGGAGGAAGACACAAATTGCAGGGGAAAATATGGCATGGACACTTAAATTGAAAAAAAATCTTTCCCAAAGACAAAGCCATCAAAATGCAGGCAGGCCATACGCCATCAAGTGCAGTCACATGCAGCGCATATTTCCAAAAATGATCCCCACTGAAGGCCAAAACTGATAAGAAGGACTTACAAACAGGCTGGAATGGAGATACCATCAAAGGAATTGCAATTGGAGGAGAAAAAACAAAAATTTGGGAAATTTAGTGACTCTAATGGAATGGCCCGGGATTATATCAGGTGCAGTGCAAGGGACCAAAACTTGCCAAAAATCAGCTCCCAGATATTGCAAAATTAGGGGAAAAATCCAGGAGGAACACAAAACTTAGGGGGAAGATAGGAGGGACATGGCATGGATACTTCATAAAACAAGAAAAAAAAAAGAAAAAATTCTTTCCCAAAGTCAAAGCCATCAAAAGGCATGGCATGCCACAAAGGGCAGGGACATGCGCCAAAGATTCCTCTATTGGTGCCCATTGAAATCGCAAGATTCCTTTTCCCTTCCCGAAAGGAAATGAAATTTCCTTTCGGGAAGGGAAAAGGAATCTTGCGAACCCAAACAGAAAGGCTTACAAAGACTCTGGAAAGGAGATAGGTTCAAATGAAATGCAACTGAAAAAAGCAGAAAATCGGGAATTTTAGTGTCTTCCAAAAATAGGCTGTGAGGAAATCAGCTGCATTGCAACGGACCAAAGCCATGCCAAAACTAAGTTCACATATGTTGCAAAAGCAGGGGAAAATGTCAAGGAGGAAGACACAACTTGCAGGAGAAAGATATGGTATGGATACATAAAAAAAAAAAAATCTTTCCCAAAGTCAAAGCCATCAAAATGCAGGCAGGCCATACGCCATCAAGTGCAGGCACATGCAGCGCATGTTTCCAAAAATGATCCCCACTGAAGGCCATAAAAGATAAGAAGGACTTACAAACATGCTGGAATGGAGATACCCTGAAAGGAATTGCAATTGGAGGAGTAAAAATGAAAATTTGGGAAATTTAGTGACTCTAATAGAATGGCCCGGGATTATATCAGGTGCAGTGCAAAGGACCAAAAGATGCCAAAACTAAGCTCCCAGATGTTGCAAAAGCAGGGGAAAAAGTCAAGGAGGAAGACACAATTTGCAGGGGAAGATATGGCATGGACACTTAAAAAAAAAAAAAAATCTTTCCCAAAGTCAAAGACATAAAAATGCAGGTTGGCCATACGCCATCAAGTGCAGGCACATGCAGCAAAGCTTGCCAAAAATGATGCCCACTACAGGCCAAAACAGATAAGAAGGACTTACAAACATGCAGCAATGGAGATACCATCAAAGGAATTTCAATTGGAGGAGAAAAAACAAAAATTTGGGAAATTTAGTTACTCTAAGAAAATGGCCCGGGATTATATCAGGTGCAGTGCAAGGGACCAAAACATGCCAAAACAAAGCTCCCAGATATTGCAAAAGCAGGGGAAAAAGTCAAGGAGGGAGACACAACCTGCAGGAGAAAGATATGGAATGGAGACATAAAAAAAAAATAAAATCTTTCCCAAAGACAAAGCCATCAAAATGCAGGCAGGCCATACTCCATGATGTGCAGGCACATGCCGCACATGTTGCTAAAAATGATCCCCACTGAAGGCCAAAACAGATAAGAAGGACTTACAAATACACTGGAATGGAGGTACCATCAAAGGAATTGCAAGTGGAGAAGAAAAAAAGAAAATTTGGGAAATGTAGTGAGTCTAAGAAAATGGCCCGGGATTATATCAGGTGCAGTGCAAAGGACCAAAAGATGCCAAAACTAAGCTCCCAGATGTTGCAAAAGCCGGGGAAAAAGTCAAGGAGGAAGACACAACTTGCAGGGGAAGATAAGAGGGACATGGCATGGATACTTAAAAAATAAAAAATCTTTCCCAAAGTCAAAACCATCAAAATGCGGACAGGCCATACGCCATCAAGTGCAGGCACATGCAGCAAAGCTTGCCAAAAATGATCCCCACTGAAGGCCAAAAGAGATAAGAAGGACTTACAAACACGCTGGAATGGAGATACCATCAAAAGAATTGCAATTGGAGGAGAAAAAAAGAAAATTTTGGAAATTTAGTGACTCCAATAGAATGGCCCGGGATTATATCAGGTGCAGTGCAAAGGACCAAAAGATGCCAAAACTGAGCTCCCAGATGTTGCAAAAGCAGGGGAAAAAGTCAAGGACGAAGACACAACTTGCAGGGGAAGATATGGCATGGACACTTAAAAAAAAAAATCTTTGCCAAAGACAAAGCCATCAAAATGCAGGCAGGCCATACGCCATCAAGTGCAGGCACATGCAGCAAAGCTTGCCAAAAATGATGCCCACTACAAGGCAAAACAGATAAGAAGGACTTACAAACACGCTGGAATGCATATACCATCAAAGGAATTGCAATTGGAGGAGAAAAAAACAAACTTTGGGAAATTTAGTGACTCTAAGAAAATGGCCCGGGATTATATCAGGTGCAGGGCAAAGGACCAAAAGATGCCAAAACTAAGCTACCAGATATTGCAAAAGCCGGGGAAAAAGTCAAGGAGGAAGACAAAATTTAGGGGGAGGATAGGAGGGACATGGCATGGATATTTCATAAAACAACAAAAAAAAAGAAAAATTCTTTCCCAAAGTCAAAGCCATCAAAAGGCATGGCATGCCGTCAAGGGCAGGGACATGCACCAAAGATTCCTCTATTGGTGCCCATTGAAATCGCAAGATTCCTTTTCCCTTCCCGAAAGGAAATTTCATTTCCTTTCGGGAAGGGAAAAGGAATCTTGCGAACCCAAACAGAAAGGCTTACAAAGACTCTGGAAAGGAGATAGGTTCAAATGAAATGCAACTGAAAAAAGCAGAAAATCGGGAATTTTAGTGTCTTCCAAAAATAGGCTGTGAGGAAATCAGCTGCATTGCAAAGGACCAAAAGATGCCAAAACTAAGCTCCCAGATGTTGCAAAAGCAGGGGAAAATGTCAAGGAGGAAGACACAACTTGCAGGGGAAGATATGGCATGGACACTTCAAAAAAAAAAAATCTTTCCCAAAGTCAAAGCCATCAAAATGCAGGCAGGCCATACGCCATCAAGTGCAGTCACATGCAGCGCATGTTTCAGAAAATGATCCCCACTGAAGACCAAAACATATAGGAAGGACTTACAAATATGCTGGAATGGAGATACCATCAAAGGAATTGCAATTGGAGGAGAAAAAAAGAAAATTTTGGAAATTTAGTGACTCTAAGAAAATGGCCCGGGATTATATCAGGTGCAGTGCAAAGGAACAAAAGATGCCAAAACTAAGCTCCCAAATATTGCAAAAGCCGGGGAAAAAGACAAGGAGGAAGAGAAATCTTAGGGGGAAGATAGGAGGGACATGGCATGGATATTTCCGAAAACAACAAAAAAAAAGAAACAATTCTTTCCCAAAGTCAAAGCCATCAAAAGGCATGGCATGCCATCAAGGGCAGGGACATGCACCAAAGATTCCTCTATTGGTGCCCATTGAAATCGCAAGATTCCTTTTCCCTTCCCGAAAGGAAATTCTATTTCCTTTCGGGAAGGGAAAAGGAATCTTGCGAACCCAATACAGAAAGGCTTACAAAGACTCTGGAAAGGAGATAGGTTCAAATGAAATGCAACTGAAAAAAGCAGAAAATCGGGAATTTTAGTGTCTTCCAAAAATAGGCTGTGAGGAAATCAGCTGCATTGCAATGGACCAAAAGATGCCAAAACTAAGCTCACAGATGTTGGAAAAGCAGGGTAAAATATCAAGGAGAAAGACACATCTTGCAGGGGACGTTATGGCATGGATACATAAAAAAAAGAAAAATCTTTCCCAAAGTCAAAGCCATCAAAATGCAGGCAGGCCATACGCCATCAAGTGCAGGCACATGCAGCAAAGCTTGCCAAAAATGATGCCCACTACAAGCCAAAAGAGATAAGAAGGACTTACAAATATGCTGGAATGGAGATACCATCAAAGGAATTGCAATTGGAGGAGAAAAAAAGAAAATTTTGGAAATTTAGTGACTCTAATAGAATGGCCCGGGATTATATCAGGTGCAGTGCAAAGGACCAAAAGATGCCAAAATTAAGCTCCCAGATATTGCAGAAGCCGGGGAAAAAGTCAAGGAGGAAGACAAAACTTAGGGGGAAGATAGGAGGGACATGGCATGGATACTTCAAAAAACAAGAAAAAAAAAAAGAAAAAATTCTTTCCCAAAGTCAAAGCCATCAAAAGGCATGGCATGCCGTCAAGGGCAGGGACATGCACCAAAGATTCCTCTATTGGTGCCCATTGAAATCGCAAGATTCCTTTTCCCTTCCCGAAAGGAAATTTCATTTCCTTTCGGGAAGGGAAAAGGAGTCTTGCGAACCCAAACAGAAAGGCTTACAAAGACTCTGGAAAGGAGATAGGTTCAAATGAAATGCAACTGAAAAAAGCAGAAAATCGGGAATTTTAGTGTCTTCCAAAAATAGGCTGTGAGGAAATCAGCTGCATTGCAACGGACCAAAACCATGCCAAAACTAAGCTCCCAGATGTTGCAAAAGCAGGGTAAAATATCAAGGAGAAAGACACATCTTGCAGGGGAAGTTATGGCATGGATACTTAAAAAAAAAAAAATCTTTCCCAAAGTCAAAGCCATCAAAATGCAGGCAGGCCATACGCCATCAAGTGCAGGCACATGCAGCAAAGCTTGCCAAAAATGATGCCCACTGAAGGCCAAAAAAAATAAGAAGGACTTACAAACACGCTGGAATGGAGATACCATCAAAGGAATTGCAAGTGGAGGAGAAAAAAAGAAAGATTTGGAAATTTAGTGACTCTAAGAAAATGGCCCGGGATTATATCAGGTGCAGTTCAAAGGACCAAAAGATGCCAAAACTAAGCTCGCAGATGTTGCAAAAGCAGGGGAAAAAGTCAAGGAGGAAGACACAACTTGCAGGGGAAGATATGAGGGACATGGCATGGATACTTAAAAAAAAAAAAAAAAATCTTTCCCAAAGTCAAAACCATCAAAATGCGGACTGGCCATACGCCATCAAGTGCAGGCACATGCAGCACATGTTGCAAAAATGATCCCCACTGAAGGCCAAAACAAATAAGAAGGACTTACAAACACGCTGGAATGGAGATACCATCAAAGGAATTGCAAGTGGAGGAGAAAAAAAGTAAATTTTGGAAATTTAGTGACTCTAAGAAAATGGCCCGGGATTATATCAGGTGCAGTGCAAAGGACCAAAAGATGCCAAAACTAAGCTCCCAGATTGTTATGGTTTAGGCCTGGCAAAGCCAAGGCCCCCATAAATATACCTTTTACCTGATATCTGCTGTGAGATGTGGCCAGGAAATAAGCAAAGCAGGCTCCAACTTAAACATAAAGAGAAGTTTATTAACTAAACTACACACACAATTACTAAACTACACACACACAGGGAAAAAAACAAGGAGAATGAAAACTACACAGAAACACTTCCTTATCCTCCTCCCACCAAATTCCCAAACAGATTTACATTTCCCAAAAATTATCCACACTCGGTCTGGCACCACCCTTTGGGAAAAAATCAAATCTTCAGCTCATAAGGGATAGACGGAGTCCTTCCTTGTGCCACGGACTTCTTGTCACAATCAGCAATCCGCCCGGTATCTTGCTATCTCGTGACATCTCCTTTCCATGCCGAGGTGCTCTCACCACCTGGCATGGGATGGGGCAGGGGCCTGCCTTCAGGGCCTTTTAAGAATGCCTCGTCTCGTTCCAAGCAGAGCACAGTCACATCCCTGGGACCTCTGTCCCCCCCATGTCTTCTATACCCCCTGGGGCCGAGGGGTCTCAAAACCAAACTCTCTTGACGCCGAGCCTCCGCTTCCCCCTGCAATACAGCCTCTGCATCACCAGGAAACAGTCCATGGAAATACAACAAAAAAGAGTCCAGCAAAAACTGCCACTCCATCTTCCTCCATTCCTTCAACATCTCTCTTCTCCCTTTGCCAGACCCTCCTTACTGGCCTGATTTTCTTCCTTCATCTTCCACTCCTATCCCTTTCCCAGGAAAGGCAATGTTCTGCGAAGCCTTCATTCCCCAAAGGGTTAAAAGTTCTCCCAGGCGGCCGGACTGCCCGCTGCCCCCCCCTTTCTCCTCCCAGCCGTGCTGCCTGCCGGCACATGATATCAAGTTTCAAGATATACAGTTCGAGCACGGGCTGCATTCTCTGGGGGGGGAATAAACTGGTCGCTCAAGGGTCTGCCACCCTTCCTCCGAACCCGGGCCTACCGTAGATGGGCCACGTGGCTTTCCCCTCCCCCAGCCCAGCCAGCAACCGGGCCGGGGGAGAGACTTCTTCACGCCGGAAATCCCAAGAGGACTCCGAAGGCCAAGAGCCCTGCTTTTAACCCCTTGGGTTCGTAGTCTCAAGAGGCGGATCCAAATGTCCCACTGGTCAAACTAACTGCCCATCTTAAATTCCAATTACCCATTGGTAACCACAGCAAAACAACATATCCCAGATGTCCCATTTCCGGTCAAACCACGACACAGATGTTGCAAAAGCAGGGGAAAAAGTCAAGGAGGAAGACAAAATTTAGGGGGAGGATAGGAGGAACATGGCATGGATATTTCATAAAACAAGAAAAAAAAAGAAAAAATTCTTTCCCAAAGTCAAAGCCATCAAAAGGCATGGCATGCCGTCAAGGGCAGGGACATGCGCCAAAGATTCCTCTATTGGTGCCCATTGAAATCGCAAGATTCCTTTTCCCTTCCCGAAAGGAAATGAAATTTCCTTTCGGGAAGGGAAAAGGAATCTTGCGAACCCAAACAGAAAGGCTTACAAAGACTCTGGAAAGGAGATAGGTTCAAATGAAATGCAACTGAAAAAAGCAGAAAATCGGGAATTTTAGTGTCTTCCAAAAATAGGCTGTGAGGAAATCAGCTGCATTGCAAAGGACCAAACAATGCAAAAACTAAGCTCCCAGGTGTTGCAAAAGCGGGGTAAAATATCAAGGAGGAAGACACAACTTTCAGGAGAAAGATATGGCATGGACACTTAAAAAAAAAAAAAATCTTTCCCAAAGACAAAGACATCAAAATGCAGGCAGACCATACGCCATCAAGTGCAGGCATATGCAGCAAAGCTTCCAAAAATGATGCCCACTACAGGCCAAAACAGATAAGAAGGACTTACAAACACGCTGGAATGGAGATACCATCAAAGGAATTGCAAGTGGAGGAGAAAAATGAAAATTTTGGAAATTTAGTGACTCTAAGAAAATGGCCCGGGATTATATCAGGTGCAGTGCAAAGGACCAAAACATGCCAAAACTAAGCTCGCAGGTGTTGCAAAAGCAGGGGAAAAAGTCAAGGAGGAAGACACAACTTGCAGGGGAAGATATGAGGGACATGGCATGGACACTTAAAAAAAAAAAAAAATCTTTCCCAAAGTCAAAACCATCAAAATGCGGACAGGCCGTACGCCATCAAGTGCAGTCACATGCAGCGCATGTTTCCAAAAATGATCCCCACTGAAGGCCAAAACAGATAGGAAGGACTTACAAACATGCTGGAATGGAGATACCATCAAAGGAATTGCAATTGGAGGAGAAAAAACAAAAATATGGGAAATTTAGTGACTCTAATGGAATGGCCCGGGATTATATCAGGTGCAGTGTAAGGGACCAAATCTTGCCAAAACTAAGCTCCCAGATATTGCAAAAGCCGGGGAAAAAGTCAAGGAGGAAGACAAAATTTAGGGGGAGGATAGGAGGGACATGGCATGGATATTTCATAAAACAAGAAAAAAAAAACAAAATATTCTTTCCCAAAGTCAAAGCCATCAAAAGGCATGGCATGCCGTCAAGGGCAGGGACATGCACCAAAGATTCCTCTATTGGTGCCCATTGAAATCACAAGATTCCTTTTCCCTTGCCGAAAGGAAATGAAATTTCCTTTCGGGAAGGGAAAAGGAATCATGCGAACCCAAACAGAAAGGCTTACAAAGACTCTGGAAAGGAGATAGGTTCAAATGAAATGCAACTGAAAAAAGCAGAAAATCGGGAATTTGAGTGTCTTCCAAAAATAGGCTGTGTGGAAATCAGCTGCATTGCAAAGGACCATCACATGCCAAAACTAAGCTCCCAGATGTTGCAAAAGCAGGGGAAAATGTCAAGGAGGAAGACACAACTTGCACGGGAAGATATGGCATGGACACTTCAAAAAAAAAATCTTTCCCAAAGTCAAAGCCATCAAAATGCAGGCAGGCCATATGCCATCAAGTGCAGGCACATGCAGCAAAGCTTGCCAAAAATGATCCCCACTCAAGGTCAAAACAGATAAGAAGGACTTACAAACACGCTGGAATGGAGATACCATCAAAGGAATTGCAATTGGAGGAGAAAAAAACAAAATTTTGGAAATTTAGTGACTAATAGGATGGCCCGGGATTATATCAGGTGCAGTGCAAATGACCAAAAGATGCCAAAACTAAGCTCGCAGATGTTGCAAAAGCAGGGGAAAAAGTCAAGGAGGAGGACACAACTTGCACGGGAAGATATGAGGGACATGGCATGGATACTTAAAAAAAAAAAAAATCTTTCCCAAAGTCAAAACCATCAAAATGCGGACAGGCCGTACGCCATCAAGTGCAGGCACATGCAGCACATGTTGCAAAAATGATCCCCACTGAAGGCCAAAACAGATAAGAAGGACTTACAAACAGGCTGGAATGCAGATACCATCAAAGGAATTGCAAGTGGAGGAGAAAAAAGAAAATTTTGGAAATTTAGTGACTCTAAGAAAATGGCGCGGGATTATATCAGGTGCAGTGCAAAGGACCAAAAGATGCCAAAACTAAGCTCCCAGATGTTGCAAAAGCCGGGGAAAAAGTCAAGGAGGAAGACAAAATTTAGGGGGAGGATAGGAGGGACATGGCATGGATATTTCATAAAACAACAAAAAAAAAGAAAAAATTCTTTCCCAAAGTCAAAGCCATCAAAAGGCATGGCATGCCACAAAGGGCAGGGACATGCACCAAAGATTCCTCTATTGGTGCCCATTGAAATCGCAAGATTCCTTTTCCCTTCCCGAAAGGAAATTTCATTTCCTTTCGGGAAGGGAAAAGGAATCTTGCGAACCCAAACAGAAAGGCTTACAAAGACTCTGGAAAGGAGATAGGTTCAAATGAAATGCAACTGAAAAAAGCAGAAAATCGGGAATTTTAGTGTCTTCCAAAAATAGGCTGTGAGGAAATCAGCTGCATTGCAAAGGACCATCACATGCCAAAACTAAGCTCCCAGATGTTGCAAAAGCCGGGGAAAAAGTCAAGGAGGAAGACACAAATTGCAGGGGAAGATATGGCATGGACACTTAAAAAAAAAAAAATCTTTCCCAAAGACAAAGCCATCCAAATGCAGGCAGGTCATACGCCATCAAGTGCAGGCACAGGCAGCAAAGCTTGCAAAAAATGATCCCCACTGAAGGCCAAAAGAGATAAGAAGGACTTACAAACACACTGGAATTTAGATACCATCAAAGGAATTGCAATTGGAGGAGAAAAAAAGAAAATTTGGGAAATTTAGTGACTCTAATAGAATGGCCCGGGATTATATCAGGTGCAGTGCAAGAGACCAAAACTTGACAAAAATCACCTCCCAGATATTGCAAAAGCCGGGGAAAAAGTCAAGGAGGAAGACACAACTTGCAGGAGAAAGATATGGCATGGATAGTTAAAAAAAAAAAAAATCTTTCCCATAGTCAGAGGCATCAAAATGCAGGCAGGCCATACGCCATCAAGTGCAGGCACATGCAGCAAAGCTTGCCAAAAATGATTCCCAGTACAGGCCAAAAGAGATAAGAAGGACTTACAAACACGCTGGAATGGAGATACCATCAAAGGAATTGCAATTGGAGGAGAAAAATAAAGTTTTGGAAATTTAGTGACTCTAAGAAAATCGCCCGGGATTATATCAGGTGCAGTGCAAAGCACCAAAAGATGCCAAAACTAAGCTCCCAGATGTTGCAAAAGCAGGGGAAAAAGTCAAGGACGAAGACACAACTTGCAGGGGAAGATATGGCATGGAGACTTAAAAAAAAAAAAATCTTTCCCAAAATCAAAGCCATCAAAATGCAGGCAGGCCATACGCCATCAAGTGCAGGCACATGCAGCAAAGCTTGCCAAAAATGATGCCCACTACAGGGCAAAACAGATAAGAAGGACTTACAAACACGCTGGAATGGAGATACCATCAAAGGAATTGCAAGTGGAGGAGAAAAAAACAATCTTTGTGAAATTTAGTGACTCTAAGAAAATGGCCCGGGATTATATCAGGTGCAGTGCAAAGGACCAAAACGTGCCAAAACTAAGCTCCTAGATGTTGCAAAAGCAGGGGAAAAAGTCAAGGAGGAAGACACAACTTGCAGGAGAAAGATATGGAATGGAGACTTAAAAAAAAAATAAATCTTTCCCATAGTCAGAGGCATCAAAATGCAGGCAGGCCATACTCCATGATGTGCAGGCACGTGCAGCACATGTGTCTAAAAATGATCCCCACTGAAGGCCAAAACAGATAAGAAGGACTTACAAATACACTGGAATGGAGATACCATCAAAGGAATTGCAAGTGGAGGAGAAAAAAAGAAAATTTGGGAAATTTAGTGACTCTAAGAAAATGGCCCGGGATTATATCTGGTGCAGTTCAAAGGAGCAAAAGATGCCAAAACTAAGCTCGCAGATGTTGCAAAAGCAGGGGAAAAAGTCAAGGAGGAAGACAAAATTTAGGGGGAGGATAGGAGGGACATGGCATGGATATTTCATAAAACAACAAAAAAAAAGAAAAAATTCTTTCCCAAAGTCAAAGCCATCAAAAGGCATGGCATGCCGTCAAGGGCAGGGACATGCGCCAAAGATTCCTCTATTGGTGCCCATTGAAATCGCAAGATTCCTTTTCCCTTCCCGAAAGGAAATTTCATTTCCTTTCGGGAAGGGAAAAGGAATCTTGCGAACCCAAACAGAAAGGCTTACAAAGACTCTGGAAAGGAGATAGGTTCAAATGAAATGCAACTGAAAAAAGCAGAAAATCGGGAATTTTAGTGTCTTCCAAAAATAGGCTGTGAGGAAATCAGCTGCATTGCAAAGGACCAAACCATTCAAAAACTAAGCTCCCAGATGTTGGAAAAGCGGGGTAAAATATCAAGGAGGAAGACACAACTTTCAGGAGAAACATATGGAATGGACACTTAAAAAAAAAAAAAATCTTTCCCAAAGTCAAAGCCATCAAAATGCAGGCAGGCCATACGCCATCAAGTGCAGGCATATGCAGCAAAGCTTGCCAAAAATGATGCCCACTGAAGGCCAAAACAGATAAGAAGTGTTGGAATCCATAAGATTAGAGGGTTTTTAGAAAATGGTTAAAAAAGGTATAGGCCTCAGACTGAAGTTCTGTTAGCATTGCAAATGCAAACAGAAAAGTTTCCCATGCAAGCAGAAAAGTTTCCCAAGCAGTAGACGTGACAAATAACAATAGATCTCTGTAGAATTGGTTTTAGGATGGCAACAAAGTTATTTAATGTATATCTTTAGAAGGTTAGCATGAATAGAGCTCTGTTCATTGTCTCTTATGAACCAGTCTTTGTTTTAGCTACAATTACGTATACTTTGTGAGATTGGATAGAATGCTTGTCAATATGTGTTTTCTGTGTGTGATTGGCTGAATTCTAGATTGAGATGATTTTATGTATTGCTGTATGAGCGCTCCTGGAGGAGGCATTTTTTGGGGTGGATCAGTGAGCTGTCATGTCTCCTTCTTGTATTATGAGACTGATGTGCTGGAAATAAAATCAAAAAATCTCTTCACTGGTCTGTTTACAATGTTATCCATATTTGGATATTTTGCCGCGGCCTAGTGGGTTCCTTTTTTAAGACGTGGGTTCCAAACACAATTGGACTTATATCTACCCATCCCCCGACAAATGGTGCCCCGCCCGAGGACGTAGAATAGAAGAAAAAAGAAAAATCGTGGATGTACCAGCCGCGGAGACTCAAGTGTCGATCAACAGGACAGTAACATCTCTCCCGCCAAAGCCAAGGAATTTGTAAGTAATTTTTCTCAGGAGAGGCTTGGGTAACGAGAAAACGAAAATGGGAACAAAGTTATCAAAAGTTGGATGTTATGAGAGACTGTATAAAAAGACAATGTTACAAGAGAAAGCTTGTTCTGCAGTCTCAAAACCTGAGCTTAAAAACTTACTTATCTGGCTTAAAGCGAATACTCAAGATTTGAATTTGCATTCTGCTTTTACTTTTCATTTTTGGGATCAGATAAACTGGAGAATCTATAATCTAGTCTCTCTCAAAAAAGATGAAAGCTTAAGAGAACTTATGCCGATTTGTAGAGCTCTGTTGGAGTGTTTTAAACAAACTGATAATAATAAGATCAACTTGGACTCAGAAAACAAAGCTTCTGGCTCTATCTCTTTAAATGCCAGTAAACCGGAGGCTGCGTGTGTATCGGAGAATGTAACAAGTGTTGTTTCAAATGTTGACACTAATGCTTTGAACTCTGTTGAACAAAATCTTTCTTCTCTTTCGCTGGGAAAAAGTGAGACTCTTTCGGACTTTTCGCGTTGTTCTGTTAATGAAAAAATATGTGACCATTGTAAGGGGGATGGGACAAAGTGTGTAAAAGATGAGAATGAAAAAGTGATTGTACTTCCTAAAATTGTTTGCACAGGGACACTGAAACCTGAATGGGATTCTGTTGGGCCTGGGGTGGAGGCTGAAGTGGCTGCTTCCACTCGGGAAATTGCGGTTCCGGGGAACTCTTTTTCAGTTAAGCAAAAATATGGTTGTTCTGGTGGTTGTCAATCTAAAGATACAGAGAAAGAGAAACTGGTTTCAATTCAAAGGGTGGAGTCCTTTGAAAGGATGGATAACTCTCAAAAACCTGAAAAAACACGGGTTGAGTTTTTAAGATGCCATGATCCTAATTCTTGTACTTTAAAACAAAACCATGTAAGTTTAAAACCTGGATTTGGGGACTCCCAAGCTGAGTTTTTCTTGGCAGGGAGACAATGTGAAACTTGTAGTAAAGTATCGAACTCAAGGTTAAATGGCACTGTTCCCAGAAGAAAGGAACACGCCTCTGTCCTGGCCCCTTTGGGTCGGGCTTCAGAGGAGGCGTGCTGTTTGTGGGAGTCCACCCTCCCGGCCCCTCTGGGTCGGGCTTCAGAGGAGGCGTGTTGTTATGGCCGAGTTCCCGGAGTTGGCAGAACTCCTGGACAAGAGTACAGTGTCCCTGTCAGGAATTTGGATTTGGGCAGAGTGCCTGGAAGGTTTGGATTTAGTGATTTTTCAGAATCAGAAAATGTATTGGTTAAAAGTAAAGGTCAGCCTGTCATTGATCGAAGTGACAATTTTGATTTTCCATTGAATTTACCTGATTGGTCATACATTAATCAGAAACTAGAAAAAGATTCGGATTTAAGGGAACAATATCTTGCTTTACCAGTAAAATATGGAAGAAATTATAGAAATCCAAAATATGAAAGACTTGATCATCATGATATAAAGGAGTTGCGACAGGCTTTGAAAGAGAGTGGATTTTCTTCTCCCTATTTTAACAGTGTGTTGAAACATACTTTTAACTCTTATGATTTAGTTCCTGCTGATTGCAGGAATGTGGCTTCTCTGATCTTAACCAATTCACAGTACCTACTATGGGAAATACAATGGAAAAAACTACTTAATAAGTTGGTTGAAGGATATGCAAATACTGATTATGCTAATCTAGATGTTGCTCAATTAGCTGGTGATTCACCTTACAATAGGCCTGAAAATCAAGCAGCTGAACTGCCTCGACCTGTGTTAACAGACATTAAGGATGCTGCTAGAAAGGCCTTGCTTTCACTTGAGCCTGCTGGCTCACACTTGAATTCTTATCCACTGATCAAACAAGGTGAAACTGAATCTTATGGTTCTTTTTTGGATAGATTAACTCAAGCAGTTGAAAGGCAATGTCCAGATGAACAAGCCCGCTCTTATATCATTCAAAATCTTGCTTCTGTAAATGCTAATAATGAATGTAGAAAAATTATTTTAGCTTTGCCTGATCAGCCTCCAACAATTACACAGATGCTAACAGCTTGCAGTAGACTTGTGGGTTCACAAAATGCTGTAAACTCACAGGTCAATGCTTTGGAAAAAACACTGGAACACAATTTGACACAACGAATAGATAAAATTGAAAAGTTTTTAGAAAAACATTGGGAAAATTCTGTTAATGCTGTAAAAGTAGATCCTAATAAAAAGCCTGTCTGCTTTGGTTGTGGTAAATTAGGACACCTTAAAAAGGATTGTCGTGGGACATCAAATCAAATTTCTATTTGCCCTCGATGCCGAAAAGGAAGGCATCTTGCTAAATTTTGTCACTCACTATTTGATATCAATGGCAACCCCCTGTCTTTAAACTTCAGAAACAGCGTGTTCCACCGCGCTCAGACACAAATTGTGGTACCCACTGGCAATGGGTGAATATTCTCACTAGGCTGGTCATGTCACAAAAAGATTGTCATGTGTAAAGATTACAATCAAAGTGACTTTCTACCTATCATAGGATGTGATTGTCATGATGTATATGATCTGCTAATGTCTTGTTGTACAAGTTTTGTCCTCAGTTCACCGAAATTTCCAGGATTCAAGATTCTACTACTACATGGATAATCTGCCCATCATAGCTTCGACGAAGACAGAGATGCAGCAAACCTGTGCTGGTGTTGGGACTGAAATCCAAAAGGCTGGACTTGACATTTCTACAACTAAACTCCAAGGATACAACAAAGATTCAAGACTGAGACATCAATTCTTCAAAAAAAGACCATCAACTCTTCAAAGAAGACAACCTCATCACTGGACTTTGACTGTGGTTTGAGTTTTCAGCTTTTCCCTCAGCCTTTTAATTTAGTCACAGATTTTGCTTATGTTGCTAATGTTAATGTTCAATTTTAAAAGATGTTAGTAATGAGACCTTACATCGTTGGCTTTCATGTCTTTTTACAACTTTGCAATAATCCATGAACTAATCCATGTTTTGTTTCTCACATTAGGGTATTCATGTTTCCATAGACACGTTCTCTGGTGCAGTTTTTGCTTCCCTTCACACAGGTGAAACTGGCAGCCATGCCTGTCATCATTTCCTGCAAGCTTTTGCTTCATTGGGCGTACCCCAAGAAGTAAAAACTGACAACGGTCCTGCATACATATCTCAAAAATTGGCCACATTTTTAAATGAATGGGGTGTTCGACACATTTCTGGTATTCCCCACTCTCCCACAAGCCAAGCAATCATTGAAAGAACACATCAAACCCTAAAACACATATTAGATCAACAGAGAGGGGGAACGGAGAGCACCCCACAGATGAGACTGAGTAAGGCTCTGTACGTTTTTCAAGTGAAGGTCCATTTTGATTAATAATTTGGGGAAAGGGTATGCTTCTATCTCCACAGGTGCTGGAATTAAGTGGGTTCCTGCCAAAAACGTCAAACCATATCGCACTTCAGAACCTGTTGTCGAATCCAGAACCGAGGAAGCAAGTACGCAGACGTGAACCGAATCGAAGGATCCCGGGTCTCGCCTGACGCCTCTTGTGCCTGACGTTCTTTGTGCATCGGTGGAACCCATGAACTCTGATTTTGTGCCAATGTTATTCATGAGTATACTAATTGAATGCTGAATGTTTGCTTTACAAAATTAATATTTGGCTGAAAACTTAGGTTGTCATTTTTGTGTAGAAAGAATTTTGCCAAAACTTAGTTCTTGAAAGAGATGGGGAAAAATCAAATGGTATACTTGTTTTGCTTGATTTTAATTGTTTTTTGTCGTGCAGATCTGCCTGTGGATCAACTGAAAACGAATGTTTGGGTGACCTTAGCCAAGGCTGCTGGATCGGATACTATATGTCTGTCTAATTCGGAACCAGAAAAGCCTTTTTCAACCTGTCTGGTTGGTGTGCCAGTGAAAGAGTTGCCTTTGATCAAAAAACAATCTAATGGTAAACCAAGTGGAATTGACAATGGAAACAGTCCTTCCTTTAATTGGAATATTTGGTCCAAAAAACTCCTTAGGGCAGCATCTGAATCTCAAGAATTGGAAATCCTTGGTTCTTTGACCATGGATTTTTGTTTTACTTTCATGACTCGTGCCTGGCGAAAAGGTGATCCCCCAAAGTTCAGTGTTACCCCTCATTATTTTGCATATAAAAATTTGAGTTTTTGGTGTAATGTTTCAAACAGTTGGGATGTGGTTCCGGAAACGGATCAATATCCACGACAATTGCCGAAAGGATATTGGTTCATTTGCGGAGACAGAGCTTGGCAAGGCATTCCAGCTCACATTGAAGGTGGCCCTTGTAGCATTGGCATGCTCACCATAATTGCCCCCACTGCAAAAGCAGTGATGAAAAAGAAACAAAGGAGAACGAGAGCTGTTCCTC
This sequence comes from Melozone crissalis, assembly GCF_028551555.1. NCBI lineage: Eukaryota > Metazoa > Chordata > Aves > Passeriformes > Passerellidae > Melozone > Melozone crissalis. Next base: position 1,273,093 of record NW_026535780.1, read on the forward strand.
ATTTTGATGAGAACTGTCAGAGTGATTTTATGCCTTGGAATGCCGCCAGAAGGGTTTCAGCAGGTATATTTTTACCACAATTGGCTTTAACAGTGGCATTGAGACAATTAGATCGAGTTGGATGTTGGCTGAGCAAACAAGCTAATGCCACATCCTCCACAATCAGTGATATGTTGACCGATGTTGATAGTATTAGACATGCTACTCTTCAAAACAGAGCAGCCATTGATTTCTTTTACTGGCACAAGGACATGGTTGTGAGGAATTTGAAGGATTGTGTTGTATGAATTTGTCTGATCACTCTGAATCCATTCACAAAAGCATTCAAAAATTAAAGGATCTGACAGCCCAAATTAAAGAAGATGGAGGTTCCTGGTTGGATGATTTGTTTCAAAATTGGAGTTTTGCACCTTGGCTAAGGCAATTTTGCAAGATAGGTCTTTACGTATTAGGTGTTCTAATACTGATATTGATAGTGGTGCCTTGTATACTCTGTTGTGTTCGGCGAATGATGAACAAAACAGTCCGAGAAGTTTTTGTCATTCAAGCAGGAGAATTAGGAAGTAGAAGCACGGAGAGTGTACAAAATCTTACGAAAGCAGTAGATGAAGGTATTGACATGAACGAAGGTTTTGAATTAAGGCCTTGGAATCGACCAGAGTTTTTCGAACGATAACTTGTGACTGTTGCCGAACGTGAATCATACCTCTTTCAAGAATTAGGTTTTCACAGCATTAAGTTGCTGTGCCGTAATATAGCCATACTTCAGTTTAGTGAAAATAGGTCTTCAACAGATAATAAGCAGAAATTTTGCAATATAGCTATGAAACGCAAGTAGTAAGCGACAAGAAAATGAAAGTTTCTGTGTCAAACAGAGAGGGGGAAATGTTGGAATCCATAAGATTAGAGGGTTTTTAGAAAATGGTTAAAAAAGGTATAGGCCTCAGACTGAAGTTCTGTTAGCATTGCAAATGCAAACAGAAAAGTTTCCCATGCAAGCAGAAAAGTTTCCCAAGCAGTAGACGTGACAAATAACAATAGATCTCTGTAGAATTGGTTTTAGGATGGCAACAAAGTTATTTAATGTATATCTTTAGAAGGTTAGCATGAATAGAGCTCTGTTCATTGTCTCTTATGAACCAGTCTTTGTTTTAGCTACGATTACGTATACTTTGTGAGATTGGATAGAATGCTTGTCAATATGTGTTTTCTGTGTGTGATTGGCTGAATTCTAGATTGAGATGATTTTATGTATTGCTGTATGAGCGCTCCTGGAGGAGGCATTTTTTGGGGTGGATCAGTGAGCTGTCATGTCTCCTTCTTGTATTATGAGACTGATGTGCTGGAAATAAAATCAAAAAATCTCTTCACTGGTCTGTTTACAATGTTATCCATATTTGGATATTTTGCCGCGGCCTAGTGGGTTCCTTTTTTAAGACGTGGGTTCCAAACACAATTGGACTTATATCTACCCATCCCCCGACAAGAAGGACTTACAAACACGCTGGAATGGAGATACCATCAAAGGAATTGCAAGTGGAGGAGAAAAAAAGTAAATTTTGGAAATTTAGTGACTCTAATAGAATGGCCCGGGATTATATCAGGTGCAGTGAAAAGGACCAAAACGTGCCAAAACTAAGCTCACAGATGTTGCAAAAGCAGGGGAAATAGTCAAGGAGGAAGACGCAACTTGCAGGAGAAAGATATGGAATGGAGACTTAAAAAAAAAAAAATCTTTCCCAAAGACAAAGCCATCAAAATGCAGGCAGGACATATTCCATGCTGTGCAGGCACATGCAGCACATGTTGCTAAAAACGATCCCCACTGAAGGCCAAAACAGATAAGAAGGACATACAAACAGGCTGGAATGGAGATACCATCAAAGGAATTGCAAGTGGAGGAGAAAAATGAAAATTTTGGAAATTTAGTGACTCTAAGAAAATGGCGCGGGATTATATAAGGTGCAGTGCAAAGGACCAAAACGTGCCAAAACTAAGCTCCCAGATGTTGCAAAAGCCGGGGAAAAAGTCAAGGAGGAAGACACAAATTGCAGGGGAAGATATGGCATGGACACTTAAATTGAAAAAAATCTTTCCCAAAGACAAAGCCATCAAAATTCAGGCAGGCCATACGCCATCAAGTGCAGTCACATGCAGCGCATATTTCCAAAAATGATCCCCACTGAAGGCCAAAACAGATAAGAAGGACTTACAAACAGGCTGGAATGCAGATACCATCAAAGGAATTGCAAGTGGAGGAGAAAAATGAAAATTTGGGAAATTTAGTGACTCTAATAGAATGGCCCGGGATTATATCAGGTGCAGTGCAAGGGACCAAAAGATGCCAAAAATCAGCTCCCAGATATTGCAAAAGCCGGGGAAAAAGTCAAGGAGGAAGACAAAACTTAGGGGGAAGATAGGAGGGACATGGCATGGATACTTCATAAAACAAGAAAAAAAAAAAGAAAAAATTCTTTCCCAAAGTCAAAGCCATCAAAAGGCATGGCATGCCGTCAAGGGCAGGGACATGCACCAAAGATTCCTCTATTGGTGCCCATTGAAATCGCAAGATTCCTTTTCCCTTCCCGAAAGGAAATTTCATTTCCTTTCGGGAAGGGAAAAGGAGTCTTGCGAACCCAAACAGAAAGGCTTACAAAGACTCTGGAAAGGAGATAGGTTCAAATGAAATGCAACTGAAAAAAGCAGAAAATCGGGAATTTTAGTGTCTTCCAAAAATAGGCTGTGAGGAAATCAGCTGCATTGCAACGGACCAAAACCATGCCAAAACTAAGCTCCCAGATGTTGGAAAAGCAGGGTAAAATATCAAGGAGAAAGACACATCTTGCAGGGGAAGTTATGGCATGGATACATAAAAAAAAAAAAATCTTTCCCAAAGTCAAAGCCATCAAAATGCAGGCAGGCCATACGCCATCAAGTGCAGGCACATGCAGCAAAGCTTGCCAAAAATGATGCCCACTACAGGGCAAAACAGATAAGAAGGACTTACAAACACGCTGGAATGGAGATACCATCAAAGGAATTTCAATTGGAGGAGAAAAAACCAAAATTTTGGAAATTTAGTGACTCCAATAGAATGGCCCGGGATTATATCAGGTGCAGTGCAAAGGACCAAAAGATGCCAAAACTAAGCTCCCAGATGTTGCAAAAGCAGGGGAAAAAGTCAAGGAGGAAGACACAACTTGCACGGGAAGATATGGCATGGACACTTAAAAAAAAAAAAATCTTTCCCAAAGTCAAAGCCATCAAAATGCAGGCAGGCCATACACCATCAAGTGCAGGCACATGCAGCAAAGCTTGCCAAAAATGATGCCCACTACAGGCCAAAAGAGATAAGAAGGACTTACAAACACGCTGGAATGGAGATACCATCAAAGGAATTGCAAGTGGAGGAGAAAAAAACAAACTTTGGGAAATTTAGTGACTCTAAGAAAATGGCCCGGGATTATATCAGGTGCAGTGCAAAGGACCAAAAGATGCCAAAACTAAGCTCGCAGATGTTGCAAAAGCAGGGGAAAAAGTCAAGGAGGAAGACACAACTTGCAGGGGAAGATATGAGGGACATGGCATGGATACTTAAAAAAAAAAAAAAATCTTTCCCAAAGTCCAAACCATCAAAATGCGGACAGGCCATACGCCATCAAGTGCAGGCACATGCAGCACATGTTGCAAAAATGATCCCCACTGAAGGCCAAAACAGATAAGAAGGACTTACAAACAGGCTGGAATGCAGATACCATCAAAGGAATTGCAAGTGGAGGAGAAAAAAAGAAAATTTTGGAAATTTAGTGACTCTAAGAAAATGGCGCGGGATTATATCAGGTGCAGTGCAAAGGACCAAAAGATGCCAAAACTAAGCTCCCAGATGTTGCAAAAGCCGGGGAAAAAGTCAAGGAGGAAGACACAAATTGCAGGGGAAGTTATGGCATGGATACTTAAAAAAAAAAAAAATCTTTCCCAAAGTCAAAGCCATCAAAATGCAGGCAGGCCATACGCCATCAAGTGCAGGCACATGCAGCGTATGTTTCCAAAAATGATCCCCACTGAAGGCCAAAACAGATAAGAAGGAGTTACAAACACGCTGGAATGGAGATACCCTGAAAGGAATTGCAATTGGAGGAGAAAAAAAGTAAATTTGGGAAATTTAGTGACTCTAATAGAATGGCCCGGGATTATATCAGGTGCAGTGCAAAGGACCAAAAGATGCCAAAACTAAGCTCCCAGATGTTGCAAAAGCCGGGGAAAAAGTCAAGGAGGAAGACACAATTTGCAGGGGAAGATATGGCATGGACACTTAAAAAAAAAAAAAATCTTTCCCAATGACAAAGCCATCAAAATGCAGGCAGGCCATACGCCGTCAAGTGCAGGCACATGCAGCAAAGCTTGCCAAAAATGATCCCAACTGAAGGCCAAAACATATACGAAGGACTTACAAACACGCTGGAATTTAGATACCATCAAAGGAATTGCAAGTGGAGGAGAAAAATGAAAATTTTGGAAATTTAGTGACTCTAAGAAAATGGCCCGGGATTATATAAGGTGCAGTGCAAAGGAACAAAAGATGCCAAAACTAAGCTCCCAGATGTTGCAAAAGCCGGGGAAAAAGTCAAGGAGGAAGACACAAATTGCAGGGGAAAATATGGCATGGACACTTAAATTGAAAAAAAATCTTTCCCAAAGACAAAGCCATCAAAATGCAGGCAGGCCATACGCCATCAAGTGCAGTCACATGCAGCGCATATTTCCAAAAATGATCCCCACTGAAGGCCAAAACAGATAAGAAGGACTTACAAACAGGCTGGAATGGAGATACCATCAAAGGAATTGCAATTGGAGGAGAAAAAACAAAAATTTGGGAAATTTAGTGACTCTAATGGAATGGCCCGGGATTATATCAGGTGCAGTGCAAGGGACCAAAACATGCCAAAAATCAGCTCCCAGATATTGCAAAATTAGGGGAAAAATCCAGGAGGAACACAAAACTTAGGGGGAAGATAGGAGGGACATGGCATGGATACTTCATAAAACAAGAAAAAAAAAAGAAAAAATTCTTTCCCAAAGTCAAAGCCATCAAAAGGCATGGCATGCCGTCAAGGGCAGGGACATGCACCAAAGATTCCTCTATTGGTGCCCATTGAAATCGCAAGATTCCTTTTCCCTTCCCGAAAGGAAATTTCATTTCCTTTCGGGAAGGGAAAAGGAATCTTGCGAACCCAAACAGAAAGGCTTACAAAGACTCTGGAAAGGAGATAGGTTCAAATGAAATGCAACTGAAAAAAGCAGAAAATCGGGAATTTTAGTGTCTTCCAAAAATAGGCTGTGAGGAAATCAGCTGCATTGCAACGGACCAAAACCATGCCAAAACTAAGCTCCCAGATGTTGCAAAAGCAGGGTAAAATATCAAGGAGAAAGACACATCTTGCAGGGGAAGTTATGGCATGGATACATAAAAAAAAAAAAAATCTTTCCCAAAGTCAAAGCCATCAAAATGCAGGCAGGCCATACGCCATCAAGTGCAGGCACATGCAGCAAAGCTTGCCAAAAATGATGCCTACTACAAGCCAAAAGAGATAAGAAGGACTTACAAACACGCTGGAATGGAGATACCATCAAAAGAATTGCAATTGGAGGAGAAAAAACCAAAATTTTGGAAATTTAGTGACTCCAATAGAATGGCCCGGGATTATATCAGGTGCAGTGCAAAGGACCAAAAGATGCCAAAACTAAGCTCCCAGATGTTGCAAAAGCAGGGGAAAAAGTCAAGGAGGAAGACACAACTTGCAGGGGAAGATATGAGGGACATGGCATGGATACTTAAAAAAAAAAAAAATCTTTCCCAAAGTCCAAACCATCAAAATGCGGACAGGCCATACGCCATCAAGTGCAGGCACATGCAGCACATGTTGCAAAAATGATCCCCACTGAAGGCCAAAACTGATAAGAAGGACTTACAAACACGCTGGAATGGAGATACCATCAAAGGAATTGCAAGTGGAGGAGAAAAAAAGAAAGATTTGGAAATTTAGTGACTCTAAGAAAATGGCCCGGGATTATATCAGGTGCAGTGCAAAGGACCAAAAGATGCCAAAACTAAGCTCGCAGATGTTGCAAAAGCAGGGGAAAAAGTCAAGGAGGAAGACACAACTTGCAGGGGAAGATATGAGGGACATGGCATGGATACTTAAAAAAAAAAAAAATAATCTTTCCCAAAGTCAAAACCATCTAAATGCGGACAGGCCATACGCCATCAAGTGCAGGCACATGCAGCACATGTTGCAAAAATGATCCCCACTGAAGGCCAAAACAAATAAGAAGGACTTACAAACAGGCTGGAATGCAGATACCATCAAAGGAATTGCAAGTGGAGGAGAAAAAAAGTAAATTTTGGAAATTTAGTGACTCTAAGAAAATGGCCCGGGATTATATCAGGTGCAGTGCAAAGGACCAAAAGATGCCAAAACTAAGCTCCCAGATTGTTATGGTTTAGGCCTGGCAAAGCCAAGGCCCCCATAAATATACCTTTTACCTGATATCTGCTGTGAGATGTGGCCAGGAAATAAGCAAAGCAGGCTCCAACTTAAACATAAAGAGAAGTTTATTAACTAAACTACACACACAATTACTAAACTACACACACACAGGGAAAAAAACAAGGAGAATGAAAACTACACAGAAACACTTCCTTATCCTCCTCCCACCAAATTCCCAAACAGATTTACATTTCCCAAAAATTATCCACACTCGGTCTGGCACCACCCTTTGGGAAAAAATCAAATCTTCAGCTCATAAGGGATAGACGGAGTCCTTCCTTGTGCCACGGACTTCTTGTCACAATCAGCAATCCGCCCGGTATCTTGCTATCTCGTGACATCTCCTTTCCATGCCGAGGTGCTCTCACCACCTGGCATGGGATGGGGCAGGGGCCTGCCTTCAGGGCCTTTTAAGAATGCCTCGTCTCGTTCCAAGCAGAGCACAGTCACATCCCTGGGACCTCTGTCCCCCCCATGTCTTCTATACCCCCTGGGGCCGAGGGGTCTCAAAACCAAACTCTCTTGACGCCGAGCCTCCGCTTCCCCCTGCAATACAGCCTCTGCATCACCAGGAAACAGTCCATGGAAATACAACAAAAAAGAGTCCAGCAAAAACTGCCACTCCATCTTCCTCCATTCCTTCAACATCTCTCTTCTCCCTTTGCCAGACCCTCCTTACTGGCCTGATTTTCTTCCTTCATCTTCCACTCCTATCCCTTTCCCAGGAAAGGCAATGTTCTGCGAAGCCTTCATTCCCCAAAGGGTTAAAAGTTCTCCCAGGCGGCCGGACTGCCCGCTGCCCCCCCCTTTCTCCTCCCAGCCGTGCTGCCTGCCGGCACATGATATCAAGTTTCAAGATATACAGTTCGAGCACGGGCTGCATTCTCTGGGGGGGGAATAAACTGGTCGCTCAAGGGTCTGCCACCCTTCCTCCGAACCCGGGCCTACCGTAGATGGGCCACGTGGCTTTCCCCTCCCCCAGCCCAGCCAGCAACCGGGCCGGGGGAGAGACTTCTTCACGCCGGAAATCCCAAGAGGACTCCGAAGGCCAAGAGCCCTGCTTTTAACCCCTTGGGTTCGTAGTCACAAGAGGCGGATCAAATGTCCCACTGGTCAAACTAACTGCCCATCTTAAATTCCAATTACCCATTGGTAACCACAGCAAAACAACATATCCCAGATGTCCCATTTCCGGTCAAACCACGACACAGATGTTGCAAAAGCAGGGGAAAAAGTCAAGGAGGAAGACAAAATTTAGGGGGAGGATAGGAGGAACATGGCATGGATATTTCATAAAACAAGAAAAAAAAAGAAAAAATTCTTTCCCAAAGTCAAAGCCATCAAAAGGCATGGCATGCCGTCAAGGGCAGGGACATGCACCAAAGATTCCTCTATTGGTGCCCATTGAAATCGCAAGATTCCTTTTCCCTTCCCGAAAGGAAATTTCATTTCCTTTCGGGAAGGGAAAAGGAATCTTGCGAACCCAAACAGAAAGGCTTACAAAGACTCTGGAAAGGAGATAGGTTCAAATGAAATGCAACTGAAAAAAGCAGAAAATCGGGAATTTTAGTGTCTTCCAAAAATAGGCTGTGAGGAAATCAGCTGCATTGCAAAGGACCAAACCATGCAAAAACTAAGCTCCCAGATGTTGCAAAAGCGGGGTAAAATATCAAGGAGGAAGACACAACTTTCAGGAGAAAGATATGGCAGGGAAACTTAAAAAAAAAAAAATCTTTCCCAAAGTCAAAGCCATCAAAATGCAGGCAGGCCATACGCCATCAAGTGCAGGCACATGCAGCAAAGCTTGCCAAAAATGATGCCCACTACAGGGCAAAACAGATAAGAAGGACTTACAAACACGCTGGAATGGAGATACCATCAAAGGAATTGCAATTGGAGGAGAAAAAAAGAAAGTTTTGGAAATTTAGTGACTCTAAGAAAATGGCCCGGGATTATATCAGGTGCAGTGCAAAGGACCAAAACCTGCCAAAACTAAGCTCACAGATATTGCAAAAGCACGGGAAAAAGTCAAGGAGGAAGATACAACTTGCAGGAGAAAGATATGGAATGGAGACATAAAAAAAAAATAAAATCTTTCCCAAAGACAAAGCCATCAAAATGCAGGCAGGCCATACTCCATGATGTGCAGGCACATGCAGCACATGTTGTTAAAAATGATCCCCACTGAAGGCCAAAACAGATAAGAAGGACTTACAAATACACTGGAATGGAGATACCATCAAAGGAATTGCAAGTGGAGGAGAACAAAAGAAAATTTGGGAAATTTAGTGACTCTAAGAAAATGGCCCGGGATTATATCAGGTGCAGTGCAAAGGAACAAAAGATGCCAAAACTAAGCTCGCAGATGTTGCAAAAGCCGGGGAAAAAGTCAAGGAGGAAGACAAAACTTGCAGGGGAAGATATGGCATGGATACTTAAAAAAAAAAAAAATCTTTCCCAAAGTCAAAACCGTCAAAATGCAGGCAGGCCATACGCCATCAAGTGCAGGCACATGCAGCAAAGCTTGCAAAAAATGATCCCCACTGAAGGCCAAAACAGATAAGAAGGACTTACAAACACGCTGGAATTTGGATACCATCAAAGGTATTGCAATTGGAGGAGAAAAAAACAAACTTTGGGAAATTTAGTGACTCTAAGAAAATAGCGCGGGGTTATATCAGGTCCAGTGCAAAGGACCAAAAGATGCCAAAACTAAGCTCCCAGATGTTGCAAAAGCAGGGGAAAAAGTCAAGGAGGAAGACACAACTTGCAGGAGAAAGATATGGAATGGACACTTAAAAAAAAAATAAATCTTTCCCATAGTCAGAGGCATCAAAATGCAAGCAGGCCATACTCCATGATGTGCAGGCACATTCAGCACATGTTTCCAAAAATGATCCCCACTGAAGGCCAAAACATATAGAAGGACTTACAAACACGCTGGAATTTAGATACCATCAAAGGAATTGCAATTGGAGGAGAAAAAAAGAAAATTTGGGAAATTTAGTGACTCTAATAGAATGGCCCGGGATTATATCAGGTGCAGTGCAAAGGACCAAAAGATGCCAAAAATAAGCTCCCAGATATTGCAAAAGCCGGGGAAAAAGTCAAGGAGGAAGACAAAACTTGCACGGGAAGATATGGTATGGATACATAAAAAAAAAAAAAAATCTTTCCCAAAGTCAAAGCCATCAAAATGCAGGCAGGCCATACGCCATCAAGTGCAGGCATATGCAGCAAAGCTTGCCAAAAATGATGCCCATTACAGGCCAAAAGAGATAAGAAGGACTTACAAACACGCTGGAATGGAGATACCATCAAAGGAATTGCAAGTGGAGGAGAAAAATGAAAATTTTGGAAATTTAGTGACTCTAAGAAAATGGCCCGGGATTATATCAGGTGCAGTGCAAAGGACCAAAACATGCTAAAACTAAGCCCACAGATGTTGCAAAAGCAGGGGAAAAAGTCAAGGAGGAAGACACAACTTGCAGGGGAAGATATGGCATGGACACTTAAAAAAAAAAATCTTTCCCAAAGTCAAAGCCATCAAAATGCAGGCAGGCCATACGCCATCAAGTGCAGTCACATGCAGCGCATGTTTCCAAAAATGATCCCCACTGAAGGCCAAAACAGATAAGAAGGACTTACAAACACGCTGGAATGGAGATACCATCAAAGGAATTGCAATTGGAGGAGAAAAATCAAAAATTTGGGAAATTTAGTTACTCTAAGAAAATGGCCTGGGATTATATGAGGTGCAGTGCAAGGGACCAAAACATGCCAAAAATCAGCTCCCAGATATTGCAAAATTAGGGGAAAAAGTCAAGGAGGAAGACAAAACCTAGGGGGAAGATAGGAGGGACATGGCATGGATATTTCATAAAACAACAATAAAAAAGAAAAAATTCTCTCCCAAAGTCAAAGCCATCAAAAGACAGGTCATCGTCATACTCAACATCTCGGCTGCGAGCAACCGGAGCTGCCCTCTTTTTGGTGATACTTCCTCTTCTCTTCAAATCACGCACCCGTTGTGCCAAAACAGTGGTGGGTTCTCCATCCCATCTCCTCATGTCTTCTCCAGACTCACGCAGAAAGGCCCATAACTCAGCCCGTGGGGTGTACCTTCTCTCCCCATCAAAGGAGCGCCAGCGTTGGATACCAGGGCCTCTAATTTGCACAGCCGAGATTTGAATAAGGTCCTCCTTAATCTCTTCCCGGAGTTTCTTATGATTCTCCTCTATTTTGTCCTCTAGTTTTCGCAGTTGGGTTTCCACTGCTGCAATTCTGGCATGAGTTGGTCCATGCACAGCATCTGCATACGCTCGAAGCTTCTTCGCCATATCAAGCACAGTCTCATATGTATCATCCCGCTTCATTATTGCCAGGGCAGAAGCGTATTCAGGTGGCCCAAGTCGCACAAGTTTCCTCCACATTACAGGTGTGCATGGTACCAGGTCCGGATTCCTAGTTGTTATATCATCTGAGAAAATGAGCTCTGCCACTGCCATCTCTCTCAGGCGTTGGATCCCCTGTTCTATGGTCTTCCACCGTGTCTGCTGCATATAGAGATCATCGGCACATAAGTATCTTTGTGCTACACTCTCCAGGACCCGTTCCCAGAGGCTGTGAGGGCTAGCCCTGCTCATCATACCTTGATCGATGACAGTATCATGCGACAGGGATCCCAAATGCCTCGCTTCAGTACCATCCAAAATCGTAACCTCCCCTGCAGCATCCCAGAGGCGGACTAACCAACTAATTATAGATTCGTCAGGTTGTCGTCTGTAATCCTTTCTTAGGCCTCTGAGGTCCTTCAGAGAAAAGGAGTCAGTATTAGCTCCAGAATCTGTGCCCCTTGATGTGGCCTCTGATTTTGGTGAGGGTCCTTCTCCTGCATCATCATCATCATCTTCCACCTTTCGATCGGTCTTGTCTTTACACTTTCCACCTCTTGTATTAGCTGCAACAGCCATGGGTTGGGGCCTATTGTCTGATCCAGCTGCTAGCCTGGAGCCTGGGATGTTAGCTGCAGCCTGGGTCACTGGGATAGTAACTAACTTATCTCCCTGTTCCCTGTCTGCTATCTGCTGCTCCACAGTATCTAGCAGAGTACGGTAAACAAACGCCAAGGCCCAGCTCACTGCAGTAATCCTTTCCTCCTTAGTATTACCATGGCACTTCTCCCTCAAATACTTTGCCACCTCGACTGGGTTCTGAATTTGATCGGATGGAAAGTCCCAGTCTATAGGATCAGAGAATTCCTTTAAAGTCTGGCCCATATCCTCCCATTTCCCACTCCAGTCAAGATTTTTCCTGCTTTGTTTTACTCCTGAATCAGGAGTCTCTCTAACCCCTCTAGAAATCTCGGCTTTCATTTTATATACACTCCAGACAGTATAGAAAAGGCTTAATAAATTAAATGCCAGAAAGATGGTTTCTTTTAAACTCAGGGGAAATTCAACATTTCCTAATAGAGACGTCAACAATTTGGAGGAGAAGGAAGACAAAAGCTGAGAAGCCCCTTCGCCTTCTTCTCCCCAAACAAACTGAGTACACAGCCATGACAACAATCCATACATTCCTGAAACAAAGTCCAGCATTTTTATCCGACAAATCCACACACATAAGACCAGCCCAATGACTATTCTGGTTAGTGCCCCCCGCTTACAAAAGCTACTTATTAGGGACAACACAAGAGCTATTTTTGGGTAAGGAAATAACCCTAGGGACCACAAAGATATGAAAGCTTCAAAAACCCCTAGGGACCAGAAATACCGGCAAGCTTCCACCCCAAATGACATTCTGAATTACCAATATGCCCACCAAACAACCAAAACCAAAATATTATTGTTATAGGTTTGTTTTCCACTGTCTTTGGCCTTCTTTCCCGGCCAATGCACCAAGAAGGATGTCCTGGTTTAGGACAAATTAGGGGAAATCTCCAACCACCCCTCCCCCCCCCAATACCGGGTTCGGGAAGGAATTCCTTGGAGGAGCAAAGTGGAAAACAAAACCTATTTATTGGCAAATAACAAAAGAACACTCCCCAACACAAGAAAAGAAAAGAAAACCAGTCAGTGTTGTGGAGGGTGCCGAGCGTCTCTCGCAGGCTCCGGAGGTCCCGCCGGACGTCCCAGGTCAGGTCCGGAGCCGGTCCAGTATCTTCAGGGGAGGGTAAGAAAGAGAGGACGAAAGAAAAGGGAAAAAAAAACAGCACAGAAAGCAGCAAAGGGAAAAAGGCAGCTATCAGCTAGGGCTAAGGCAGCAGCAAGCAAGCGAAGTAGCAAGCAGAAGCAAGCAGGCCAGCCAGCCAAGCAGCCCAAAAGCCAAAAGCAAAAAGCCAAAGTACACCCAGTCCCCCTCCCTCCTCCCTCCCCGCCCCGCCGCGGCAAGACGGCCGGGGGGGGGGGGGGTGAAAAGAGAGAGAGAGAGAGAGAAAAAAAACACAGCTGCCAGACATAATACACGATATTGGGATAAAAGCGGTCATCCCATGACAATCAGGTGCAGTGCAAGGGACCAAAATATGCCAAAACTTATCTCGCAGATATTGCAAAAGCCGGGGAAAAAGTCAAGGAGGAAGACAAAACTTAGGGGGAAGATAGGAGGGACATGGCATGGATACTTGATAAAACCAGAAAAAAAAAAGAAAAAATTCTTTCCCAAAGTCAAAGCCATCAAAAGGCATGGCATGCCGTCAAGGGCAGGGACATGCGCCAAAGATTCCTCTATTGGTGCCCATTGAAATCGCAAGATTCCTTTTCCCTTCCCGAAAGGAAATGAAATTTCCTTTCGGGAAGGGAAAAGGAATCTTGCGAACCCAAACAGAAAGGCTTACAAAGACTCTGGAAAGGAGATAGGTTCAAATGAAATGCAACTGAAAAAAGCAGAAAATAGGGAATTTTAGTGTCTTCCAAAAATAGGCTGTGAGGAAATCAGCTGCATTGCAACGGACCAAAACCATGCCAAAACTAAGCTCACAGATGTTGGAAAAGCAGGGTAAAATATCAAGGAGAAAGACACATCTTGCAGGGGAAGTTATGGCATGGATACATAAAAAAAAGAAAAATCTTTCCCAAAGTCAAAGCCATCAAAATGCAGGCAGGCCATACGCCATCAAGTGCAGGCACATGCAGCAAAGCTTGCCAAAAATGATGCCCACTACAAGCCAAAAGAGATAAGAAGGACTTACAAACACGCTGGAATGGAGATACCATCAAAAGAATTGCAATTGGAGGAGAAAAAAAGAAAATTTTGGAAATTTAGTGACTCCAATAGAATGGCCCGGGATTATATCAGGTGCAGTGCAAAGGAACAAAAGATGCCAAAACTAAGCTCCCAGATGTTGCAAAAGCAGGAGAAAAAGTCAAGGAGGAAGACACAACTTGCAGGGGAAGATATGGCATGGACACTTCAAAAAAAAAAAATCTTTCCCAAAGTCAAATCCATCAAAATGCAGGCAGGCCATACGCCATCAAGTGCAGGCACATGCAGCAAAGCTTGCCAAAAATGATGCCCACTACAGGGCAAAACAGATAAGAAGGACTTACAAACACGCTGGAATGCAGATACCATCAAAGGAATTGCAATTGGAGGAGAAAAAAACAAACTTTGGGAAATTTAGTGACTCTAAGAAAATAGCGCGGGATTATATCAGGTCCAGTGCAAAGGACCAAAAGATGCCAAACCTAAGCTCCCAGATGTTGCAAAAGCAGGGGAAAAAGTCAAGGAGGAAGACAAAACTTAGGGGGAAGATAGGAGGGACATGGCATGGATATTTCATAAAACAACAAAAAAAAAAGAAAAAATTCTTTCCCAAATTCAAAGCCATCAAAAGGCATGGCATGCCGTCAAGGGAAGGGACATGCACCAAAGATTCCTCTATTGGTGCCCATTGAAATCGCAAGATTCCTTTTCCCTTCCCGAAAGGAAATTTCATTTCCTTTCGGGAAGGGAAAAGGAATCTTGCGAACCCAAACAGAAAGGCTTACAAAGACTCTGGAAAGGAGATAGGTTCAAATGAAATGCAACTGAAAAAAGCAGAAAATCGGGAATTTGAGTGTCTTCCAAAAATAGGCTGTGAGGAAATCAGCTGCATTGCAAAGGACCAAACAATGCAAAAACTAAGCTCCCAGATGTTGCAAATGCGGGGTAAAATATCAAGGAGAAAGACACAACTTTCAGGAGAAAGATATGGCATGGACACTTAAAAAAATATAAAATCTTTCCCAAAGACAAAGCCATCAAAATGAAGGCAGACCATACGCCATCAAGTGCAGTCACATGCAGCGCATGTTTCCAAAAATGATCCCCACTTAAGGCCAAAACAGATAAGAAGGACTTACAAACAGGCTGGAATGCAGATACCATCAAAGGAATTGCAATTGGAGGAGAAAAAAACAAACTTTGGGAAATTTAGTGACTCTAAGAAAATAGCGCGGGGTTATATCAGGTCCAGTGCAAAGGACCAAAAGATGCCAAAACTAAGCTCCCAGATGTTGCAAAAGCAGGGGAAAAAGTCAAGGAGGAAGACACAACTTGCAGGAGAAAGATATGGAATGGACACTTAAAAAAAAAATAAATCTTTCCCATAGTCAGAGGCATCAAAATGCAAGCAGGCCATACTCCATGATGTGCAGGCACATTCAGCACATGTTTCCAAAAATGATCCCCACTGAAGGCCAAAACATATAGAAGGACTTACAAACACGCTGGAATTTAGATACCATCAAAGGAATTGCAATTGGAGGAGAAAAAAAGAAAATTTGGGAAATTTAGTGACTCTAATAGAATGGCCCGGGATTATATCAGGTGCAGTGCAAAGGACCAAAAGATGCCAAAAATAAGCTCCCAGATATTGCAAAAGCCGGGGAAAAAGTCAAGGAGGAAGACAAAACTTGCACGGGAAGATATGGTATGGATACATAAAAAAAAAAAAAAATCTTTCCCAAAGTCAAAGCCATCAAAATGCAGGCAGGCCATACGCCATCAAGTGCAGGCATATGCAGCAAAGCTTGCCAAAAATGATGCCCATTACAGGCCAAAAGAGATAAGAAGGACTTACAAACACGCTGGAATGGAGATACCATCAAAGGAATTGCAAGTGGAGGAGAAAAATGAAAATTTTGGAAATTTAGTGACTCTAAGAAAATGGCCCGGGATTATATCAGGTGCAGTGCAAAGGACCAAAACATGCTAAAACTAAGCCCACAGATGTTGCAAAAGCAGGGGAAAAAGTCAAGGAGGAAGACACAACTTGCAGGGGAAGATATGGCATGGACACTTAAAAAAAAAAATCTTTCCCAAAGTCAAAGCCATCAAAATGCAGGCAGGCCATACGCCATCAAGTGCAGTCACATGCAGCGCATGTTTCCAAAAATGATCCCCACTGAAGGCCAAAACAGATAAGAAGGACTTACAAACACGCTGGAATGGAGATACCATCAAAGGAATTGCAATTGGAGGAGAAAAATCAAAAATTTGGGAAATTTAGTTACTCTAAGAAAATGGCCTGGGATTATATGAGGTGCAGTGCAAGGGACCAAAACATGCCAAAAATCAGCTCCCAGATATTGCAAAATTAGGGGAAAAAGTCAAGGAGGAAGACAAAACCTAGGGGGAAGATAGGAGGGACATGGCATGGATATTTCATAAAACAACAATAAAAAAGAAAAAATTCTCTCCCAAAGTCAAAGCCATCAAAAGGCATGGCATGCCACAAAGGGCAGGGACATGCACCAAAGATTACTCTATTGGTCCCCATTGAAATCGCAAAATTCCTTTTCCCGTCCCGAAAGGAAATTTCATTTCCTTTCGGGAAGGGAAAAGGAATCTTGCGAACCCAAACAGAAAGGCTTACAAAGACTCTGGAAAGGAGATAGGTTCAAATGAAATGCAACTGAAAAAAGCAGAAAATCGGGAATTTTAGTGTCTTCCAAAAATAGGCTGTGAGGAAATCAGCTGCTTTGCAACGGACCAAAACCATGCCAAAACTTAGTTCACATATGTTGCAAAAGCAGGGGAAAATGTCAAGGAGGAAGACACAACTTGCAGGAGAAAGATATGGTATGGATACATAAAAAAAAAAAAAATCTTTCCCAAAGCCAAAGCCATCAAAATGCAGGCAGGCCATACGCCATCAAGTGCAGGCATATGCAGCAAAGCTTGCCAAAAATGATGCCCACTACAGGCCAAAAGAGATAAGAAGGACTTACAAACACGCTGGAATGGAGATACCATCAAAGGAATTGCAAGTGGAGGAGAAAAATGAAAATTTTGGAAATTTAGTGACTCTAAGAAAATGGCCCGGGATTATATAAGGTGCAGTGCAAAGGAACAAAAGATGCCAAAACTAAGCTCCCAGATGTTGCAAAAGCCGGGGAAAAAGTCAAGGAGGAAGACACAAATTGCAGGGGAAGATATGGCATGGACACTTAAATTGAAAAAAAATCTTTCCCAAAGACAAAGCCATCAAAATTCAGGCAGGCCATACGCCATCAAGTGCAGGCACATGCAGCGCATGTTTCGAAAAATGATCCCCACTGAAGGCCAAAACAGATAAGAAGGACTTACAAACAGGCTGGAATGGAGATACCATCAAAGGAATTGCAATTGGAGGAGAAAAAACAAAAATTTGGGAAATTTAGTGACTCTAATGGAATGGCCCGGGATTATATCAGGTGCAGTGCAAGGGACCAAAACATGCCAAAAATCAGCTCCCAGATATTGCAAAAGCCGGGGAAAAAGTCAAGGAGGAAGACAAAATTTAGGGGGAGGATAGGAGGGACATGGCATGGATATTTCATAAAACAACAAAAAAAAAAGAAAAAATTCTTTCCCAAAGTCAAAGCCATCAAAAGGCATGGCATGCCGTCAAGGGCAGGGACATGCACCAAAGATTCCTCTATTGGTGCCCATTGAAATCGCAAGATTCCTTTTCCCTTCCCGAAAGGAAATGAAATTTCCTTTCGGGAAGGGAAAAGGAATTTTGCGAACCCAAAAGAAAGGCTTACAAAGACTCTGGAAAGGAGATAGGTTCAAATGAAATGCAACTGAAAAAAGCAGAAAATCGGGAATTTTAGTGTCTTCCAAAAATAGGTTGTGAGGAAATCAGCTGCATTGCAAAGGACCAAACCATGCAAAAACTAAGCTCCCAGATGTTGCAAAAGCAGGGGAAAATGTCAAGGAGGAAGACACAACTTGCACGGGAAGATATGGCATGGACACTTAAAAAAAAAAAAATCTTTCCCAAAGTCAAAGCCATCAAAATGCAGGCAGGCCATACGCCATCAAGTGCAGGCACATGCAGCAAAGCTTGCCAAAAATGATCCCCACTGAAGGCCAAAACATATACGAAGGACTTACAAACACGCTGGAATTTAGATACCATCAAAGGAATTGCAATTGGAGGAGAAAAAAAGAAAATTTTAGAAATTTAGTGACTCTAATAGAATGGCCCGGGATTATATCAGGTGCAGTGCAAAGGACCAAAAGATGCCAAAACTAAGCTCCCAGATGTTGCAAAAGCCGGGGAAAAAGTCAAGGAGGAAGACACAAAACTTGCACGGGAAGATATGGCATGGACACTTAAAAAAAAAAAAAATCTTTCCCAAAGTCAAAGCCATCAAAATGCAGGCAGGCCATACGCCATAAAGTGCAGGCACATGCAGCGCATGTGTCCAAAAATGATCCCCACTGAAGGCCAAAACTGATAAGAAGGACTTACAAACACGCTGGAATGCAGATACCATCAAAGGAATTGCAAGTGGAGGAGAATAAACAAAAATTTGGGAAATTTAGTGACTCTAATGGAATGGCCCGGGATTATATCAGGTGCAGTGCAAGGGACCAAAACATGCCAAAAATCAGCTCCCAGATATTGCAAAAGTAGGGGAAAAAGTCGAGGAGGAAGACAAAACTTAGGGGGAAGATAGGAGGGACATGGCATGGATACTTCATAAAACAAGAAAAAAAAAGAAAAAATTCTTTCCCAAAGTCAAAGGCATCAAAAGGCATGGCATGCCGTCAATGGCAGGGACATGCACCAAAGATTCCTCTATTGGTGCCCATTGAAATCGCAATATTCCTTTTCCCTTCCCGAAAGGAAATTTCATTTCCTTTCGGGAAGGGAAAAGGAATCTTGCGAACCCAAACAGAAAGGCTTACAAAGACTCTGGAAAGGAGATAGGTTCAAATGAAATGCAACTGAAAAAAGCAGAAAATCGGGAATTTTAGTGTCTTCCAAAAATAGGCTGTGAGGAAATCAGCTGCATTGCAAAGGACCATCACATGCCAAAACTAAGCTCCCAGATGTTGCAAAAGCAGGGGAAAAAGTCAAGGAGGAAGACAAAACTTGCACGGGAAGATATGGCATGGACACTTCAAAAAAAAAAATCTTTCCCAAAGTCAAAGCCGTCAAAATGCAGGCAGGCCATACGCCATCAAGTGCAGTCACATGCAGCGCATGTTTCAAAAAATGATCCCCACTGAAGTCCAAAACATATAGGAAGGACTTACAAATATGCTGGAATGGAGATACCATCAAAGGAATTGCAATTGGAGGAGAAAAAAAGAAAATTTTGGAAATTTAGTGACTCTAAGAAAATGGCCCGGGATTATATCAGGTGCAGCGCAAAGGAACAAAAGATGCCAAAACTAAGCTCCCAGATGTTGCAAAAGCCGGGGAAAAAGTCAAGGAGGAAGACACAAATTGCAGGGGAAGTTATGGCATGGATACTTAAAAAAAAAAAAAATCTTTCCCAAAGTCAAAGCCATCAAAATGCAGGCAGGCCATACGCCATAAAGTGCAGGCACATGCAGCGCATGTGTCCAAAAATGATCCCCACTGAAGGCCAAAACTGATAAGAAGGACTTACAAACACGCTGGAATGCAGATACCATCAAAGGAATTGCAAGTGGAGGAGAATAAACAAAAATTTGGGAAATTTAGTGACTCTAATGGAATGGCCCGGGATTATATCAGGTGCAGTGCAAGGGACCAAAACTTGCCAAAAATCAGCTCCCAGATATTGCAAAAGTAGGGGAAAAAGTCAAGGCGGAAGACAAAACGTAGGGGGAAGATAGGAGGGACATGGCATGGATACTTCATAAAACAACAAAAAAAAAAGAAAAAATTCTTTCCCAAAGTCAAAGCCATCAAAATGCAGGCAGGCCATACGCCATCAAGTGCAGGCACATGCAGCAAAGCTTGCCAAAAATGATCCCCATTCAAGGCCAAAACAGATAAGAAGGACTTACAAACACGCTGGAATGGAGATGCCATCAAAGGAATTGCAATTGGAGGAGAAAAAAAGAAAGTTTTGAAAATTTAGTGACTCTAATAGAATGGACCGGGATTATATCAGGTGCAGTGCAAAGGAACAAAAGATGCCAAAACTAAGCTCCCAGATGTTGCAAAAGCCGGGGAAAAAGTCAAGGAGGAAGACACAAATTGCAGGGGAAGATATGGCATGGACACTTCAAAAAAAAAAAATCTTTCCCAAAGTCAAAGCCGTCAAAATGCAGGCAGGCCATACGCCATCAAGTGAAGTAACATGCAGCGCATGTTTCAAAAAATGATCCCCACTGAAGGCCAAAACATATAGGAAGGAGTTACAAATATGCTGGATTGGAGATACCATCAAAGGAATTGCAATTGGAGGAGAAAAAACCAAAATTTTGGAAATTTAGTGACTCTAAGAAAATGGCCCGGGATTATATCAGGTGCAGTGCAAAGGAACAAAAGATGCCAAAACTAAGCTCCCAGATGTTGCAAAAGCCGGGGAAAAAGTCAAGGAGGAAGACACAACTTGCAGGGGAAGATATGAGGGACATGGCATGGTTACTTAAAAAAAAAAAAAAATCTTTCCCAAAGACAAAGCCATCAAAATTCAGGCAGGCCATACGCCATCAAGTGCAGTCACATGCAGCGCATGTTTCAAAAAATGATCCCCACTGAAGACCAAAACAGATAAGAAGGACTTACAAACACGCTGGAATGGAGATACCATCAAAGGAATTGCAATTGGAGGAGAAAAAACAAAAATTTGGAAAATTTAGTTACTCTAAGAAAATGGCCCGGGATTATATCAGGTGCAGTGCAAGGGACCAAAACATGCCAAAAATCAGCTCCCAGATATTACAAAAGTAGGGGAAAAAGTCAAGGAGGAAGACAAAACCTAGGGGGAAGATAGGAGGGACATGGCATGGATATTTCATAAAACAAGAAAAAAAAAAGAAAAAATTCTTTCCCAAAGTCAAAGCCATCAAAAGGCATGGCATGCCGTCAAGGGCAGGGACATGCACCAAAGATTCCTCTATTGGTGCCCATTGAAATCGCAAGATTCCTTTTCCCTTCCCGAAAGGAAATGAAATTTCCTTTCGGGAAGGGAAAAGGAATCTTGCGAACCCAAACAGAAAGGCTTACAAACACTCTGGAAAGGAGATAGGTTCGAATAAAATGCAACTGAAAAAAGCAGAAAATCGGGAATTTGAGTGTCTTCCAAAAATAGGCTGTGAGGAAATCAGCTGCACTGCAAAGGACCAAATCATGCAAAAACTAAGCTCCCAGATGTTGCAAAAGCGGGGTAAAATATCAAGGAGGAAGACACATCTTGCAGGGGAAGTTATGGCATGGATACTTAAAAAAAAAAAAAATCTTTCCCAAAGTCAAAGCCATAAAAATGCAGGCAGGCCATACGCCATCAAGTGCAGGCACATGCAGCAAAGCTTGCCAAAAATGATGCCCACTACAGGGCAAAACAGATAAGAAGGACTTACAAACACGCTGGAATGGAGATACCATCAAAGGAATTGCAATTGGAGGAGAAAAAAAGAAAGTTTTGGAAATTTAGTGACTCTAAGAAAATGGCCCGGGATTATACAGGTGCAGTGCAAAGGACCAAAACGTGCCAAAACTAAGCTCCCAGATGTTGCAAAAGCAGGGGAAAAAGTCAAGGAGGAAGACACAACTTGCAGGAGAAAGATATGGAATGGATACTTAAAAAAAAAATAAATCTTTCCCATAGTCAGAGGCATCAAAATGCAGGCAGGCCATACTCCATGATGTGCAGGCACATGCAGCAGATGTTTCTAAAAATGATCCCCACTGAAGGCCAAAAGAGATAAGAAGGACTTACAAATACACTGGAATGGAGATACCATCAAAGGAATTGCAAGTGGAGGAGAAAAAAAGAAAATTTGGGAAATTTAGTGACTCTAAGGAAATGACCCGGGATTATATCATGCGCAGTGCAAAGGAGCAAAAGATGCCAAAACTAAGCTCCCAGATGTTGCAAAAGCAGGGGAAAAAGTCAAGGAGGAAGACAAAACTTAGGGGGAGGATAGGAGGGACATGGCATGGATATTTCATAAAACAACAAAAAAAAAGAAAAAATTCTTTCCCAAAGTCAAAGCCATCAAAAGGCATGGCATGCCGTCAAGGGCAGGGACATGCACCAAAGATTCCTCTATTGGTGCCCATTGAAATCGCAAGATTCCTTTTCCCTTCCCGAAAGGAAATGAAATTTCCTTTCGGGAAGGGAAAAGGAATCTTGCGAACCCAAACAGAAAGGCTTACAAAGACTCTGGAAAGGAGATAGGTTCAAATGAAATGCAACTGAAAAAAGCAGAAAATCGGGAATTTTAGTGTCTTCCAAAAATAGGCTGTGAGGAAATCAGCTGCATTGCAAAGGACCAAACCATGCAAAAACTAAGCTCACAGATGTTGGAAAAGCGGGGTAAAATATCAAGGAGGAAGACACAACTTTCAGGAGAAACATATGGAATGGACACTTAAAAAAAAAAAAAATCTTTCCCAACGACAAAGCCATCAAAATGCAGGCAGGCCATACGCCATCAAGTGCAGGCATATGCAGCAAAGCTTGCCAAAAATGATGCCCACTGAAGGCCAAAACAGATAAGAAGGACTACAAAAACGCTGGAATGGAGATACCATCAAAGGAATTGCAAGTGGAGGAGAAAAAAAGTAAATTTTGGAAATTTAGTGACTCTAATAGAATGGCCCGGGATTATATCAGGTGCAGTGCAAAGGACCAAAACGTGCCAAAACTAAGCTCACAGATGTTGCAAAAGAAGGGGAAATAGTCAAGGAGGAAGACACAACTTGCAGGAGAAAGATATGGAATGGAGACTTAAAAAATAAAAAAATCTTTCCCAAAGTCAAAGCCATCAAAATGCAGGCAGGCCATACTCCATGCTGTGCAGGCACATGCAGCACATGTTGCTAAAAATGATCCCCACTGAAGGGCAAAAGAGATAAGAAGGACTTACAAATACACTGGAATGGAGATACCATCAAAGGAATTGCAAGTGGAGGAGAAAAAAAGAAAATTTGGGAAATTTAGTGACTCTAAGGAAATGACCCGGGATTATATCAGGCGCAGTGCAAAGGAGCAAAAGATGCCAAAACTAAGCTCGCAGATGTTGCAAAAGCAGGGGAAAAAGTCAAGGAGGAAGACAAAACTTAGGGGGAGGATAGGAGGGACATGGCATGGATATTTCATAAAACAACAAAAAAAAAGAAAAAATTCTTTCCCAAAGTCAAAGCCATCAAAAGGCATGGCATGCCGTCAAGGGCAGGGACATGCACCAAAGATTCCTCTATTGGTGCCCATTGAAATCGCAAGATTCCTTTTCCCTTCCCGAAAGGAAATTTCATTTCCTTTCGGGAAGGGAAAAGGAATCTTGCGAACCCAAACAGAAAGGCTTACAAAGACTCTGGAAAGGAGATAGGTTCAAATGAAATGCAACTGAAAAAAGCAGAAAATCGGGAATTTTAGTGTCTTCCAAAAATAGGTTGTGAGGAAATCAGCTGCATTGCAAAGGACCATCACATGCCAAAACTAAGCTCCCAGATGTTGCAAAAGCAGGGCAAAAAAACAAGGAGGAAGACACAACTTGCACGGGAAGATATGGCATGGACACTTAAAAAAAAAAAATCTTTCCCAAAGTCAAAGCCATCAAAATGCAGGCAGGCCATACGCCATCAAGTGCAGGCACATGCAGCAAAGCTTGCCAAAAATGATCCCCATTCAAGGCCAAAAGAGATAAGAAGGACTTACAAACACGCTGGAATGGAGATACCATCAAAGGAATTGCAATTGGAGGAGAAAAAAAGAAAGTTTTGGAAATTTAGTGACTCTAATAGAATGGCCCGGGATTATATCAGGTGCAGTGCAAAGGACCAAAACATGCCAAAACTAAGCTCCCAGATGTTGCAAAAGCAGGGGAAAAAGTCAAGGAGGAAGACACAAATTGCAGGGGAAGATATGGCATGGACACTTCAAAAAAAAAAATCTTTCCCAAAGTCAAAGCCGTCAAAATGCAGGCAGGCCATACGCCATCAAGTGCAGGCACATGCAGCGCATGTTTCAAAAAATGATCCCCACTGAAGGCCAAAACATATAGGAAGGACTTACAAATATGCTGGAATGGAGATACCATCAAAGGAATTGCAATTGGAGGAGATAAAACAAAAATTTGGGAAATTTAGTTACTCTAAGAAAATGGCCCGGGATTATATCAGGTGCAGTGCAAGGGACCAAAACATGCCAAAAATCAGCTCCCAGATATTACAAAAGTAGGGGAAAAAGTCAAGGAGGAAGACAAAACCTAGGGGGAAGATAGGAGGGACATCGCATGGATATTTCATAAAACAACAATAAAAAAGAAAAAATTCTTTCCCAAAGTCAAAGCCATCAAAAGGCATGGCATGCCGTCAAGGGCAGGGACATGCACCAAAGATTCCTCTATTGGTGCCCATTGAAATCGCAAGATTCCTTTTCCCTTCCCGAAAGGAAATGAAATTTCCTTTCGGGAAGGGAAAAGGAATCTTGCGAACCCAAACAGAAAGGCTTACAAAGACTCTGGAAAGGAGATAGGTTCAAATGAAATGCAACTGAAAAAAGCAGAAAATCGGGAATTTTAGTGTCTTCCAAAAATAGGCTGTGAGGAAATCAGCTGCATTGCAAAGGACCAAACCATGCAAAAACTAAGCTCACAGATGTTGGAAAAGCGGGGTAAAATATCAAGGAGGAAGACACAACTTTCAGGAGAAACATATGGAATGGACACTTAAAAAAAAAAAAATCTTTCCCAACGACAAAGCCATCAAAATGCAGGCAGGCCATACGCCATCAAGTGCAGGCATATGCAGCAAAGCTTGCCAAAAATGATGCCCACTGAAGGCCAAAACAGATCAGAAGGACTACAAAAACGCTGGAATGGAGATACCATCAAAGGAATTGCAAGTGGAGGAGAAAAAAAGTAAATTTTGGAAATTTAGTGAGTCTAAGAAAATGGCCCGGGATTATATCAGGTGCAGTGCAAAGGACCAAAACGTGCCAAAACTAAGCTCACAGATGTTGCAAAAGAAGGGGAAATAGTCAAGGAGGAAGACACAACTTGCAGGAGAAAGATATGGAATGGAGACTTAAAAAATAAAAAAATCTTTCCCAAAGACAAAGCCATCAAAATGCAGGCAGGCCATACTCCATGCTGTGCAGGCACATGCAGCACATGTTGCTAAAAATGATCCCCACTGAAGGGCAAAAGAGATAAGAAGGACTTACAAATACACTGGAATGGAGATACCATCAAAGGAATTGCAAGTGGAGGAGAAAAAAAGAAAATTTGGGAAATTTAGTGACTCTAAGGAAATGACCCGGGATTATATCAGGCGCAGTGCAAAGGAGCAAAAGATGCCAAAACTAAGCTCGCAGATGTTGCAAAAGCAGGGGAAAAAGTCAAGGAGGAAGACAAAACTTAGGGGGAGGATAGGAGGGACATGGCATGGATATTTCATAAAACAACAAAAAAAAAGAAAAAATTCTTTCCCAAATTCAAAGCCATCAAAAGGCATGGCATGCCGTCAAGGGCAGGGACATGCACCAAAGATTCCTCTATTGGTGCCCATTGAAATCGCAAGATTCCTTTTCCCTTCCCGAAAGGAAATTTCATTTCCTTTCGGGAAGGGAAAAGGAATCTTGCGAACCCAAACAGAAAGGCTTACAAACACTCTGGAAAGGAGATAGGTTCAAATGAAATGCAACTGAAAAAAGCAGAAAATCGGGAATTTTAGTGTCTTCCAAAAATAGGTTGTGAGGAAATCAGCTGCATTGCAAAGGACCATCACATGCCAAAACTAAGCTCCCAGATGTTGCAAAAGCAGGGGAAAAAGTCAAGGAGGAAGACACAACTTGCACGGGAAGATATGGCATGGACACTTAAAAAAAAAAATCTTTCCCAAAGTCAAAGCCATCAAAATGCAGGCAGGCCATACGCCATCAAGTGCAGGCACATGCAGCAAAGCTTGCCAAAAATGATCCCCATTCAAGGCCAAAAGAGATAAGAAGGACTTACAAACACGCTGGAATGGAGATACCATCAAAGGAATTGCAATTGGAGGAGAAAAAAAGAAAGTTTTGGAAATTTAGTGACTCTAATAGAATGGCCCGGGATTATATCAGGTGCAGTGCAAAGGACCAAAACATGCCAAAACTAAGCTCCCAGATGTTGCAAAAGCCGGGGAAAAAGTCAAGGAGGAAGACACAAATTGCAGGGGAAATTATGGCATGGATACTTAAAAAAAAAAAAAATCTTTCCCAAAGTCAAAGCCATCAAAATGCAGGCAGGCCATACGCCATCAAGTGCAGGCACATGCAGGAAAGCTTGCCAAAAATCATCCCCACTGAAGGCCAAAACATATACGAAGGACTTACAAACACGCTGGAATGGAGATACCATCAAAGGAATTGCAATTGGAGGAGAAAAAAGAAAATTTGGGAAGTTTAGTGACTCTAATAGAATGGCCCGGGATTATATCAGGTGCAGTGCAAAGGAACAAAAGATGCCAAAACTAAGCTCACAGATGTTGCAAAAGCAGGGGAAAAAGTCAAGGAGGAAGACACAAAACTTGCACGGGAAGATATGGCATGGACACTTAAAAAAAAAAAAAATCTTTCCCAAAGACAAAGTCATCAAAATGCAGGCAGGCCATACGCCATCAAGTGCAGGCACATGCAGCGCATGTGTCCAAAAATGATCCCCACTGAAGGCCAAAACTGATAAGAAGGACTTACAAACACGCTGGAATGCAGATACCATCAAAGGAATTGCAAGTGGAGGAGAATAAACAAAAATTTGGGAAATTTAGTGACTCTAATGGAATGGCCCGGGATTATATCAGGTGCAGTGCAAGGGACCAAAACTTGCCAAAAATCAGCTCCCAGATATTGCAAAAGTAGGGGAAAAAGTCAAGGCGGAAGACAAAACTTAGGGGGAAGATAGGAGGGACATGGCATGGATACTTCATAAAACAACAAAAAAAAGAGAAAAAATTCTTTCCCAAAGTCAAAGCCATCAAAATGCAGGCAGGCCATACGCCATCAAGTGCAGGCACATGCAGCAAAGCTTGCCAAAAATGATCCCCACTGAAGGCCAAAACAAATAAGAAGGACTTACAAACACGCTGGAATGGAGATACCATCAAAGGAATTGCAATTGGAGGAGAAAAAAAGAAAGTTTTGGAAATTTAGTGACTGTAATAGAATGGCCCGGGATTATATCAGGCGCAGTGCAAAGGACCAAAACATGCCAAAACTAAGCTCCCAGATGTTGCAAAAGCAGGGGAAAAAGTCAAGGAGGAAGACACAAATTGCAGGGGAAGATATGGCATGGACACTTCAAAAAAAAAAAATCTTTCCCAAAGTGTGGGATTTCTGGGCTGTTCAGATGGTCTGGGGAAAAGCCCAAAGATGGCCTTGGGCCCCCGGGTTCGAAAGGACGAGAGGAAGCTTCGGATTTGTTCTCGGTCTCGGTGTTTATTAATTGCTTATCTAAAAGGTTTTCTCTTGGCCTGACAGAGTTCTGCTCAGCAGTCAGCCATGGGCACACACTGAAAGCCCCTGGGGCGGTCACCTATCTTTATACCCGGAGTTACGTATACAATATTTATCATTTTTCTCCAATACCCTCTACCCTTATTAACCAGTGTTCCCCTAGTAAGGTCCAATCCTGGAGTGCCAACATCACCACAGAAGATGGAGGCCTAGAGGAAGAAGAAGAAGGAGAAGGGCACGCCCCAATCCCTCCATCTTGCCTCTCTAGACCCCCCTGTACAGGGATCTTAAACCCTGTATCTCACACTCCAATTAACTTGTCCCTTCACCATTCACCCCAGTGAAATCCTCCCGTCCTCATACTGATGTCATCTCCCATGTGGGATCAAAGTCCAGCCACCAGACATCTCTGGCAGCATTCCAGGACTCCCGAGCCCCCCAGGGGGGGTCTTGTTCACCCTGCGCCCCAGTTCTGAGAGACTGAGATCCCACATCTCCCCCTTCTGTTTGCACCAAAAGACCTTTTTTTGCTTTTATGTGAAAACCCCCCAAAGTCCTTAGTTTCTTTTCATTTCTCTTCTGGGTCGTTTTTCGCAGCCCGAGTCTCGACTTCTGTCTGAGTACTCGTCTCTCTGCTTCTTGGATCAGCATTCTCGTGTTCTCGCGTTCGGAATGGCTTCACGTGCCGCGCTGACACCCACTTCAGACCTCGATCTGTGGAGATACAAGCGAAACCCTTTCCCCAAGTGATTAGTCTGAAAGGACCCTCTATTTGTCCGGTCTCTGGGTTCCTGATCAAAACTAAAGGATTTTCCCTTAGCTTTGCCTGTGTGTTGTTTAGAAAATGTCTCACGATCGGTGGATCAGGTTCCGAGGATGAGCTATTTAGGAAATTCAGCACATACAATGCCTTATTTAATTTCATGTGAGGTGTTGCCTCTGGCTCACCCCTTCTCTGTCTGTCCAGAAGGGATTTTAGGGTGTGATGTGTTCTCTCAATGATTGCCTGACCTGTGGGTGAATGCGGAATACCAAACGTGTGTCTGACACCCCATCTTTTCAGGAATCTGTCAAGCACCCTGCCTGTATATGTTGGACCATTATCTGTTTTTATCTCCTGAGGCACACCTAATGCTGCAAATGCCTGCAGAAAGTGTCGGCAAGCATGGTCTGCTGTTTCCCCAGCATGTGCTGAAGCAAAGACTGCACCTGAGAATGTATCTACAGAAACGTGAACATTTTTGAGCTTCCCAAAAGATGGGTATTTTGTGACATCAGCTTGCCACAACTGAAGACTTTGCAGCCCCCGCGGATTGATGGCCCCGGTAGAAGAAGGTGGCTGCACAAGCTGACAGTCTGGACAAGCACTAATGATCTCCCTCGCCTGACTCTTTGTGAGACGAAAGGACTCCATCAGTGCTTGCGCATTCTGATGAAAGAACGCATGACTTAACCTTGCCTGCTCAAAAATGTCCGGCAGCGTTTGCAAAATGGGCATTGTCAACCTGTCCGCCCGAGCATTCCCTTCCGCTAAAAACCCTGGAAGTGTTGTGTGCGCTCTAATGTGTGTGATAAAATACTCCCTTTCCCTGCTCTCTAGCAGTGTTTTCAAGCTTGTCAGGTATGAGTATAAAACCTCATTACTGACTTCTTTCAAGAGCGAACCCTCCAATCTCTTGACCACACCCGCAACATATGCGGAATCTGTCACCAGATTGAGAGGCTGTTTGAACAACTGAAATGCTCGGACAACGGCTGCCAACTCCACAATCTGTGGAGAGCCCTGAACCATCCTCACGTCTGATTCCCAATCCCCTGTCGTTGAGTCTCTCCACGTGATCACTGACTTGTGTGTCTTCCCCGAGCCATCCGTGAACACGGTGATCCCGTCCAAAGGTTCTTCACTTATCTGTGGTTTTGCTCTATAGCATATTTGCGATTGCAGTATTCTGTGTTGGGGAAAGTGGATTGTGCAAGCTCCTGGGAACGCTAACAATGCGATTAACAGGTCTTTCGATTGTTGCATTGCCCAATCGAAGTAGTCTCGTTTCAGAGGTAACCTGATGACTGAGAATTCTCTTCCTGCCATTGTCAGCAGCCTTGTTCTCGCCTTTATGATGATTTGTGCTGCCATCTCCAGATCTGTGAGAATCGTTTTCGCGGGCCTGTGCGGTAGGAAAATCCACTCTATGATTATCAAAGAGTCCTTTTGTGATTCATCCCATTGGAAGATCAAACCATGGAACTGCGTTTTCTTCCCCAGCACTGCCAACTGAAAAGGCAACGATGGAACAAATCGATGTGCCTGCCTTTTCTGTATCGCATCCGAGATTTTCTCCAACTCTTTTCTTGCTTCTGGTGTGAGTGTCCTGGGAGAACGAATGTCTGTGTCTCCTCTCAAGAGATCAAGCAGTGCTGGAATGTCACTATTTGTGATTCCCAAAACTGGTCTCATCCAGTTGATTTCTCCCAAAAGCTGTTGCAGATCATGCAAATTGTTGACCTTTGTGCTGATCTCCACCTTTTGAGGCTTTATTGTTTTCTCTGAGATTTTCCACCCTAGATATTTCCAAGGTGCAACCTCTTGAATCTTTGAAATGCTGATTTCCAGACCTGCCTTTTGCACCTCTGCGATCACACAGTCACGAGCTTCTTGCAGCTCCTGTCGTGTTGATGCTGCGATGAGCAAATCATCCATGTAATGAATGATCTTCGCCTTCGGAAATTTCTTTCGTGCTGGTGCCAAAGCTCGCGCCACGTACCATTGACAGATCGTCGGAGAATTTTTCAGGCCTTGTGGAAGGCAGACCCAATGGTACCGCTGCAGAGGCGTTTCCCTGTTGATACTCGGGACTGAAAAGGCAAATCTCGGAGCATCATCTGGATGGAGTGGGATACTGAAAAAGCAATCCTTGAGGTCAATGACCACAAGCTGCCAATCTCTGGGAATCATCGAGACAGATGGAAGTCCCAACTGAAGTGGCCCCATGTCTTCTATGACTTCGTTGATCTTCCTGAGGTCGTGTAACAACCTCCATTTGCCCGACAACTTTTTCTTGATGACAAACACCGGAGAATTCCAAGGGCTGTCTGTTGGCTTGATGTGTCCCTTCTGCAATTGTTCTTGGACCAGGTCTTTCAAAGCACTCAATTTTTTCCGCTCAAGGGGCCACTGATCCACCCAAACTGGATCATCTGTTTTCCATGTCAGCTTCAGTGTGGCGAGTGCTGCAGTGACCCCTATTAAAAATCCATTTCGATCTTCGCGCCCCATTGTGCCAAAAGGTCCCGACCCCAGACTGTGATCGGCTTTTGAACGACAAAAGGACGAATGATCGCCGTCTTATCTCCTGGTCCCGTGACAACGACGGAATTCTCACTTTGCAGACACAGAGATGCTCCCCCGATGCCTGAGAGAGAGCCCAATGGCGCGACCAAGCTCCAATTGCGTGGCCAAAAGATGTACGATATTACTGTTACATCCGCCCCTGTGTCGAGCATACCTCTGATCGATATTGTCCTGTCCCCACATGTCAATTGGCACGTGAGCGTGGGTCGGTCTCGACCTATGTGCTTCACCCATGTTGTATGTACTTCAACATGCTCTTTCATAGGGAGACCTTCTTCGTCGAAGATTGACATGACCTCTCCAACTGCATGTGGTGGCAGTGCGAAGGCTCTCGCAACCACAGTATTTTCTGGTACAGTCAATGGTGGACGAAGCGCTCTTGCCAAAACTGTTAACTCTGTATTTTTGTCTGCTGAGACAACTGTTGGATAGACAATGAGCCCAAGAATACTGCACTTATCTTGTCCAACTATCAAAAAATCTTGTTTCTTGTATGAGTCCCCGCGGATACCTGTTGGTATCTCCGCATGACTTTCATCTAGAAAGCATACTAGTTTTGAAGCTGCCAATGCACACTGTGCCCCTGGTGGGAGGAGGTCTGGGTCACTGTGGAATCGACTGAGGGTTTTGCTGAGGGCATCTGCTTGTCGCTCACTGATGACTGCCCTGTCTGTTCTTGTGACACCGCCAGTATTTGTGTCGGAGCGCGCCGGGGATTTCCCGCGCTCAATTTCCCGTTTCCCGGATGCGGCAACGGATTTCCTTCCACATCTGTCCGGGAATAACATTCTTTCACGGAGTGTCTTCCTCTTCCGCACCGTGCGCAAATTGGTCTTTCCGCTCTCTGGACTGGCGTTGGTATATGTGTCCGTGGGCAATTCCTTTTCATGTGCCCAGATTCCCCACATCCGTAACACTGTCCTCCTTGGGGTCTGTTTCTTTTCTGCATTGCCGCAAGAACTTTGTTGATATTTTCGTCCTGTTGATGAAGTAATTTCTCGAACATCTTCTCCAATGTCTTGTCCTCTGATTGCCCTTCTGAGCGTCCCTTTAGCTGTTTCTCCCATTCCTCTTTTAATTCATCCTTTACAATCGCTGCGACGTGCTGAGGCGTCCCCACCTTGCTGCATGCCTCCACCATCTCTGCCAAGGATGGCCGTCCTGGCATGGTGCTAATCACCCGTTGACAATCCGGGTTGGCATTGCCGAAAGCTAAATTCTCCAAGAGAGGCCTCTTCACTTCTTCTGTTGTCACCTGTCGATCCACGGCTTGCGTGAGTCGGTCGATGAATGACATGAATGGCTCTGTGGGACCTTGCCTGATGCAAGAGAACGGGACATCCGGAGCTCCTGTCGGCGTAATTTGCATGATTGCCAATCGCGCTGCTTCTTTGATGTCGCTTAACACTCTCCGTGGAAGCCGCGCTGCTTGTTCCCCTGGATTGTCATCTGGAGGATCCCCTGCTAATTGCCCTTCTGTGAGGTTCGCATTCGGCCCACCTTGGTATCTGTTCCGCAACTCAGCAAGATATTTTCTCCACCTTTTTTCCCAGACAAGACTCTGTGTGTCAGTGAGGATCATTGCCACAATACTTCGAATGTCATATGGTGTGAGATCATACATAGAGAATGTCCCTCTTAATAGCTGTTTGAAGTATTGTGAGTTCAGCCCAAAAGTCTGAGCTGCCTTCCCTAAGTCTTTGAGTGTCTCATGACCCATCCTTTCCCACCTTGGATTCTGTCCCTGGGCATCATATGTCACTGGCATTGTCAAATCCCCTGATCCCGGGAATAAATGCTTTTCCTTTTCCAATGCTTTTCTGATTTGC
This sequence comes from Melozone crissalis, assembly GCF_028551555.1. NCBI lineage: Eukaryota > Metazoa > Chordata > Aves > Passeriformes > Passerellidae > Melozone > Melozone crissalis. Next base: position 1,305,677 of record NW_026535780.1, read on the forward strand.
CTCCAATCCATTGTCTTCACCGGCTCTTGAAACCCCTCTTCATCAGATTCCATTGGGATTTGCATGAATAATGGTGTTGTAGATGTCATCGGTGATTCATAGTGTCTCATTTTTTGCCTTGAGGTTTTTGGCCTTGCTCCTAAATCCGAAAAGGAAACTCGAGGATCCTGTTGATATTTCTTCTTTACTGCATCGAATGAATGCAAGAAGCTTTTTGCTGCTTCTGCTGCTGATAGCATCCATGTTGGGACACCTTCCGATGCTGTGATCCTTATGACATCTTCCCCTTGTAGCTGTTCTTCATCTGAGCTTTCATCATCTTCATGAAATCCCGAAGTGGATGGATAATCCCTTTGTCGTGTTAACATTGTTTTCTTCGAGGTGCTTTTCTTTTTATATATTGTTGGAAAAAATTGCTGCATTGTTGCAGTCTCGCCACGAGATGGCGCTGTGGCTCCGCCGAGCCGACCCGGCATGTCGTGCACTTCTGCCCTCCTGCCACTAGGTGGCGCTGTCACCGGCCTCCCTGGCTCGGATGACGGTGCAATCTCGACTACCCTACTTCCTCTTCCGGCTCGGCGTCTCCCATGAAGGGAAGGAACTGAAACTCCGAGGCTCGGGACCAAAGGCGCCAGATCTGGAGACGGAGTGGAGCCCTGGGACGTAGAATCCCTAGCACGGCCCCTCCTCACCCGCGACGTCACAGGGGACCGGGCTCGGGCCCGCCCGCGTCTTACTCTCTGCGCGTGCGTGCTCTCTGAGCTACTTCCGGTGTCCCCCAAGGTAACGTCATCATCGTCTCCCCCCTGTTTCACCTCCGAGGTTCCTGCCCCTCGGTCTGTCCCGGAATCCGACCCCTCCTCCTCTGACGTTGTGTTCGCCTCCCCCGCCGGCACCCCGGCTCTACCCGCGATTCGAGCTGACCGTCGCACCGGCTCTGACGTCACACCCGCGCGCCTCCTGCGTCCCGCCGCGGCGGTCCTCTGAGGCTGCAAATTTTCCCTCAGCCCGCCTTGCGCGCTCGCCGCCCCCGCGCTGGTATGTGAGTCTATCCCCCGGTTTTTGCGAGTTTCGCCCTCCGCGCGCGTGTCCTCATCCTCACCCGCGCTGCTCGCGTTTGCCGCCGCCGCCGCGTCGCCGCTTTCACCGCGAACAGGCCCCCCCCCCGATCCCTTATCTTCCTGCTCCCCCCCTTCTGCTCCTGACTCCTCCACACTCTCTGGAGTTTCAGGACGCCCTTGGGGTTTGTTGCATTTTTTGATCGGGGGTTTTAATATTTTTTCCCGCTCTCTTTTTTCGAGAGCCCTTTCCCCCTGGCCTTTCAAAGCCAGAGCAATTTTTTTCCCGGAGCTCTGCCGCTCCGCCCCTTTCTCTGAGGGTACCGCAGCTTCTCGCTGCTTTTCCAGCCTTTTAGACTGCACTAAAATACCTTGTAACATGATTCTTGCCGGCGAGAGTAGCTTTAACGCTGTCTCATCTTTTTTTGTTGCTAAAATATATAAATGCCTATTAATCTCTTGCCAAAACCCGACTTCGAACAAAAGATATGTTTCTGCAAGTGGGTAATTGAGCCTTGCCCATAATAACAGCTGTTTTAATTCTTTCTTTGGGATCCCTTCTGTATATAATTCTGCTACACTTTGTAAGGTGGATAAGATTTCCCGTTGTTCTTGGGAGAGTGTTGCCCCCATAGTATTATTTTGGCCTTCTTACCGAATCTGTCGCCAGCGTGGTCTGGAGGCCCTTGTTCTCCGTCCAGCAGATTACGAGGGATGGATCAGAGGCGCCTTTCTGGTCCCAGTCCAGGCCGCTCTGCTACGAGCTGTCTTCAGCAGAAGCTGAGAGATGGGATTTCTCAGTGACTGCTGATTTTTGCAGCTTCTCCCGGCCGGTTTTTTCTTTTTCTTCTTTCTTTCTTCAGGCTTCCCTCCTCTGGAGTTATCAGTGCTGTTCTCTTGGCTCTTCAGCTCTTCAGGGCTTTCCCCCCCCCGAAAGGTTTGGTGGGAGATAGCCCGCAGAGCGGACGCCAATTGTGGGATTTCTGGGCTGTTCAGATGGTCTGGGGAAAAGCCCAAAGATGGCCTTGGGCCCCCGGGTTCGAAAGGACGAGAGGAAGCTTCGGATTTGTTCTCGGTCTCGGTGTTTATTAATTGCTTATCTAAAAGATTTTCTCTTGGCCTGACAGAGTTCTGCTCAGCAGTCAGCCATGGGCACACACTGAAAGCCCCTGGGGCGGTCACCTATCTTTATACCCGGAGTTACGTATACAATATTTATCATTTTTCTCCAATACCCTCTACCCTTATTAACCAGTGTTCCCCTAGTAAGGTCCAATCCTGGAGTGCCAACATCACCACAGAAGATGGAGGCCTAGAGGAAGAAGAAGAAGGAGAAGGGCACGCCCCAATCCCTCCATCTTGCCTCTCTAGACCCCCCTGTACAGGGATCTTAAACCCTGTATCTCACACTCCAATTAACTTGTCCCTTCACCATTCACCCCAGTGAAATCCTCCCGTCCTCATACTGATGTCATCTCCCATGTGGGATCAAAGTCCAGCCACCAGACATCTCTGGCAGCATTCCAGGACTCCCGAGCCCCCCAGGGGGGGTCTTGTTCACCCTGCGCCCCAGTTCTGAGAGACTGAGATCCCACACCAAAGTCAAAGCCGTCAAAATGCAGGCAGGCCATACGCCATCAAGTGAAGTCACATGCAGCGCATGTTTCAAAAAATGATCCCCACTGAAGGCCAAAACATATAGGAAGGAGTTACAAACATGCTGGAATGGAGATACCATCAAAGGAATTGCAATTGGAGGAGAAAAAAAGAAAATTTTGGAAATTTAGTGACTCTAAGAAAATGGCCCGGGATTATATCAGGTGCAGTGCAAAGGAACAAAAGATGCCAAAACTAAGCTCCCAGATGTTGCAAAAGCCGGGGAAAAAGTCAAGGAGGAAGACACAAATTGCAGGGGAAGATATGGCATGGACACTTAAAAAAAAAAAAATCTTTCCCAAAGACAAAGCCATCAAAATTCAGGCAGGCCATACGTCATCAAGTGCAGTCACATGCAGCGCATGTTTCCAAAAATGATCCCCACTGAAGACCAAAACAGATAAGAAGGACTGACAAACACGCTGGAATGGAGATACCATCAAAGGAATTGCAATTGGAGGAGATAAAACAAAAATTTGGGAAATTTAGTTACTCTAAGAAAATGGCCCGGGATTATATCAGGTGCAGTGCAAGGGACCAAAACATGCCAAAAATCAGCTCCCAGATATTACAAAAGTAGGGGAAAAAGTCAAGGAGGAAGACAAAACCTAGGGGGAAGATAGGAGGGACATGGCATGGATATTTCATAAAACAAGAAAAAAAAAAGAAAAAATTCTTTCCCAAAGTCAAAGCCATCAAAAGGCATGGCATGCCGTCAAGGGCAGGGACATGCACCAAAGATTCCTCTATTGGTGCCCATTGAAATCGCAAGATTCCGTTTCCCTTCCCGAAAGGAAATGAAATTTCCTTTCGGGAAGGGAAAAGGAATCTTGCGAACCCAAACAGAAAGGCTTACAAACACTCTGGAAAGGAGATAGGTTCGAATAAAATGCAACTGAAAAAAGCAGAAAATCGGGAATTTGAGTGTCTTCCAAAAATAGGCTGTGAGGAAATCAGCTGCACTGCAAAGGACCAAATCATGCAAAAACTAAGCTCCCAGATGTTGCAAAAGCGGGGTAAAATATCAAGGAGGAAGACACATCTTGCAGGGGAAGTTATGGCATGGATACTTAAAAAAAAAAAAAATCTTTCCCAAAGTCAAAGCCATCAAAATGCAGGCAGGCCATACGCCATCAAGTGCAGGCACATGCAGCAAAGCTTGCCAAAAATGATGCCCACTACAGGGCAAAACAGATAAGAAGGACTTACAAACACGCTGGAATGGAGATACCATCAAAGGAATTGCAATTGGAGGAGAAAAAAAGAAAGTTTTGGAAATTTAGTGACTCTAAGAAAATGGCCCGGGATTATATCAGGTGCAGTGCAAAGGACCAAAACGTGCCAAAACTAAGCTCCCAGATGTTGCAAAAGCAGGGGAAAAAGTCAAGGAGGAAGACACAACTTGCAGGAGAAAGATATGGAATGGAGACTTAAAAAAAAAATAAATCTTTCCCATAGTCAGAGGCATCAAAATGCAGGCAGGCCATACTCCATGATGTGCAGGCACATGCAGCAGATGTTTCTAAAAATGATCCCCACTGAAGGCCAAAAGAGATAAGAAGGACATACAAATACACTGGAATGGAGATACCATCAAAGGAATTGCAAGTGGAGGAGAGAAAAAGAAAATTTGGGAAATTTAGTGACTCTAAGGAAATGACCCGGGATTATATCAGGCGCAGTGCAAAGGAGCAAAAGATGCCAAAACTAAGCTCCCAGATGTTGCAAAAGCAGGGGAAAAAGTCAAGGAGGAAGACAAAACTTAGGGGGAGGATAGGAGGGACATGGCATGGATATTTCATAAAACAACAAAAAAAAAGAAAAAATTCTTTCCCAAAGTCAAAGCCATCAAAAGGCATGGCATGCCGTCAAGGGCAGGGACATGCACCAAAGATTCCTCTATTGGTGCCCATTGAAATCGCAAGATTCCTTTTCCCTTCCCGAAAGGAAATTTCATTTCCTTTCGGGAAGGGAAAAGGAATCTTGCGAACCCAAACAGAAAGGCTTACAAAGACTCTGGAAAGGAGATAGGTTCAAATGAAATGCAACTGAAAAAAGCAGAAAATCGGGAATTTTAGTGTCTTCCAAAAATAGGCTGTGAGGAAATCAGCTGCATTGCAAAGGACCAAACCATGCAAAAACTAAGCTCCCAGATGTTGGAAAAGCGGGGGAAAAAGTCAAGGAGGAAGACACAACTTGCACGGGAAGATATGGCATGGACACTTAAAAAAAAAAAAAATCTTTCCCAAAGTCAAAGCCATCAAAATGCAGGCAGGCCATACGCCATCAAGTGCAGGCACATGCAGCGCATGTATCCAAAAATGATCCCCACTGAAGGCCAAAACTGATAAGAAGGACTTACAAACACGCTGGAATGCAGATACCATCAAAGGAATTGCAAGTGGAGGAGAATAAACAAAAATTTGGGAAATTTAGTGACTCTAATGGAATGGCCCGGGATTATATCAGGTGCAGTGCAAGGGACCAAAACTTGCCAAAAATCAGCTCCCAGATATTGCAAAAGTAGGGGAAAAAGTCAAGGCGGAAGACAAAACTTAGGGGGAAGATAGGAGGGACATGGCATGGATACTTCATAAAACAACAAAAAAAAAAGAAAAAAATCTTTCCCAAAGTCAAAGCCATCAAAATGCAGGCAGGCCATACGCCATCAAGTGCAGGCACATGCAGCAAAGCTTGCACAAAATGATCCCCATTCAAGGCCAAAACAGATAAGAAGGACTTACAAACACGCTGGAATGGAGATACCATCAAAGGAATTGCAATTGGAGGAGAAAAAAAGAAAGTTTTCGAAATTTAGTGACTCTAATAGAATGGCCCGGGATTATATCAGGCGCAGTGCAAAGGACCAAAACATGCCAAAACTAAGCTCCCAGATGTTGCAAAAGCAGGGGAAAAAGTCAAGGAGGAAGACACAAATTGCAGGGGAAGATATGGCATGGACACTTCAAAAAAAAAAAATCTTTCCCAAAGTCAAAGCCGTCAAAATGCAGGCAGGCCATACGCCATCAAGTGCAGTCACATGCAGCGCATGTTTCAAAAAATGATCCCCACTGAAGGCCAAAACATATAGGAAGGAGTTACAAATATGCTGGAATGGAGATACCATCAAAGGAATTGCAATTGGAGGAGAAAAAAAGAAAATTTTGGAAATTTAGTGACTCTAAGAAAATGGCCCGGGATTATATCAGGTGCAGTGCAAGGGACCAAAACATGCCAAAAATCAGCTCCCAGATATTACAAAAGTAGGGGAAAAAGTCAAGGAGGAAGACAAAACCTAGGGGGAAGATAGGAGGACATGGCATGGATATTTCATAAAACAAGAAAAAAAAAAGAAAAAATTCTTTCCCAAAGTCAAAGCCATCAAAAGGCATGGCATGCCGTCAAGGGCAGGGACATGCACCAAAGATTCCTCTATTGGTGCCCATTGAAATCGCAAGATTCCTTTTCCCTTCCCGAAAGGAAATGAAATTTCCTTTCGGGAACGGAAAAGGAATCTTGCGAACCCAAACAGAAAGGCTTACAAACACTCTGGAAAGGAGATAGGTTCGAATAAAATGCAACTGAAAAAAGCAGAAAATCGGGAATTTGAGTGTCTTCCAAAAATAAGCTGTGAGGAAATCAGCTGCACTGCAAAGGACCATCACATGACAAAACTAAGCTCCCAGATGTTGCAAAAGCAGGGGAAAATATCAAGGAGGAAGACACATCTTGCAGGGGAAGTTATGGCATGGATACTTAAAAAAAAAAAAAATCTTTCCCAAAGTCAAAGCCATAAAAATGCAGGCAGGCCATACGCCATCAAGTGAAGTCACATGCAGCGCATGTTTCAAAAAATGATCCCCACTGAAGGCCAAAACATATAGGAAGGAGTTACAAACATGCTGGAATGGAGATACCATCAAAGGAATTGCAATTGGAGGAGAAAAAAAGAAAATTTTGGAAATTTAGTGACTCTAAGAAAATGGCCCGGGATTATATCAGGTGCAGTGCAAAGGAACAAAAGATGCCAAAACTAAGCTCCCAGATGTTGCAAAAGCCGGGGAAAAAGTCAAGGAGGAAGACACAAATTGCAGGGGAAGATATGGCATGGACACTTAAAAAAAAAAAAATCTTTCCCAAAGACAAAGCCATCAAAATTCAGGCAGGCCATACGTCATCAAGTGCAGTCACATGCAGCGCATGTTTCCAAAAATGATCCCCACTGAAGACCAAAACAGATAAGAAGGACTGACAAACACGCTGGAATGGAGATACCATCAAAGGAATTGCAATTGGAGGAGATAAAACAAAAATTTGGGAAATTTAGTTACTCTAAGAAAATGGCCCGGGATTATATCAGGTGCAGTGCAAGGGACCAAAACATGCCAAAAATCAGCTCCCAGATATTACAAAAGTAGGGGAAAAAGTCAAGGAGGAAGACAAAACCTAGGGGGAAGATAGGAGGGACATGGCATGGATATTTCATAAAACAAGAAAAAAAAAAGAAAAAATTCTTTCCCAAAGTCAAAGCCATCAAAAGGCATGGCATGCCGTCAAGGGCAGGGACATGCACCAAAGATTCCTCTATTGGTGCCCATTGAAATCGCAAGATTCCGTTTCCCTTCCCGAAAGGAAATGAAATTTCCTTTCGGGAAGGGAAAAGGAATCTTGCGAACCCAAACAGAAAGGCTTACAAACACTCTGGAAAGGAGATAGGTTCGAATAAAATGCAACTGAAAAAAGCAGAAAATCGGGAATTTGAGTGTCTTCCAAAAATAGGCTGTGAGGAAATCAGCTGCACTGCAAAGGACCAAATCATGCAAAAACTAAGCTCCCAGATGTTGCAAAAGCGGGGTAAAATATCAAGGAGGAAGACACATCTTGCAGGGGAAGTTATGGCATGGATACTTAAAAAAAAAAAAAATCTTTCCCAAAGTCAAAGCCATCAAAATGCAGGCAGGCCATACGCCATCAAGTGCAGGCACATGCAGCAAAGCTTGCCAAAAATGATGCCCACTACAGGGCAAAACAGATAAGAAGGACTTACAAACACGCTGGAATGGAGATACCATCAAAGGAATTGCAATTGGAGGAGAAAAAAAGAAAGTTTTGGAAATTTAGTGACTCTAAGAAAATGGCCCGGGATTATATCAGGTGCAGTGCAAAGGACCAAAACGTGCCAAAACTAAGCTCCCAGATGTTGCAAAAGCAGGGGAAAAAGTCAAGGAGGAAGACACAACTTGCAGGAGAAAGATATGGAATGGAGACTTAAAAAAAAAATAAATCTTTCCCATAGTCAGAGGCATCAAAATGCAGGCAGGCCATACTCCATGATGTGCAGGCACATGCAGCAGATGTTTCTAAAAATGATCCCCACTGAAGGCCAAAAGAGATAAGAAGGACATACAAATACACTGGAATGGAGATACCATCAAAGGAATTGCAAGTGGAGGAGAGAAAAAGAAAATTTGGGAAATTTAGTGACTCTAAGGAAATGACCCGGGATTATATCAGGCGCAGTGCAAAGGAGCAAAAGATGCCAAAACTAAGCTCCCAGATGTTGCAAAAGCAGGGGAAAAAGTCAAGGAGGAAGACAAAACTTAGGGGGAGGATAGGAGGGACATGGCATGGATATTTCATAAAACAACAAAAAAAAAGAAAAAATTCTTTCCCAAAGTCAAAGCCATCAAAAGGCATGGCATGCCGTCAAGGGCAGGGACATGCACCAAAGATTCCTCTATTGGTGCCCATTGAAATCGCAAGATTCCTTTTCCCTTCCCGAAAGGAAATTTCATTTCCTTTCGGGAAGGGAAAAGGAATCTTGCGAACCCAAACAGAAAGGCTTACAAAGACTCTGGAAAGGAGATAGGTTCAAATGAAATGCAACTGAAAAAAGCAGAAAATCGGGAATTTTAGTGTCTTCCAAAAATAGGCTGTGAGGAAATCAGCTGCATTGCAAAGGACCAAACCATGCAAAAACTAAGCTCCCAGATGTTGGAAAAGCGGGGGAAAAAGTCAAGGAGGAAGACACAACTTGCACGGGAAGATATGGCATGGACACTTAAAAAAAAAAAAAATCTTTCCCAAAGTCAAAGCCATCAAAATGCAGGCAGGCCATACGCCATCAAGTGCAGGCACATGCAGCGCATGTATCCAAAAATGATCCCCACTGAAGGCCAAAACTGATAAGAAGGACTTACAAACACGCTGGAATGCAGATACCATCAAAGGAATTGCAAGTGGAGGAGAATAAACAAAAATTTGGGAAATTTAGTGACTCTAATGGAATGGCCCGGGATTATATCAGGTGCAGTGCAAGGGACCAAAACTTGCCAAAAATCAGCTCCCAGATATTGCAAAAGTAGGGGAAAAAGTCAAGGCGGAAGACAAAACTTAGGGGGAAGATAGGAGGGACATGGCATGGATACTTCATAAAACAACAAAAAAAAAAGAAAAAAATCTTTCCCAAAGTCAAAGCCATCAAAATGCAGGCAGGCCATACGCCATCAAGTGCAGGCACATGCAGCAAAGCTTGCACAAAATGATCCCCATTCAAGGCCAAAACAGATAAGAAGGACTTACAAACACGCTGGAATGGAGATACCATCAAAGGAATTGCAATTGGAGGAGAAAAAAAGAAAGTTTTCGAAATTTAGTGACTCTAATAGAATGGCCCGGGATTATATCAGGCGCAGTGCAAAGGACCAAAACATGCCAAAACTAAGCTCCCAGATGTTGCAAAAGCAGGGGAAAAAGTCAAGGAGGAAGACACAAATTGCAGGGGAAGATATGGCATGGACACTTCAAAAAAAAAAAATCTTTCCCAAAGTCAAAGCCGTCAAAATGCAGGCAGGCCATACGCCATCAAGTGCAGTCACATGCAGCGCATGTTTCAAAAAATGATCCCCACTGAAGGCCAAAACATATAGGAAGGAGTTACAAATATGCTGGAATGGAGATACCATCAAAGGAATTGCAATTGGAGGAGAAAAAAAGAAAATTTTGGAAATTTAGTGACTCTAAGAAAATGGCCCGGGATTATATCAGGTGCAGTGCAAGGGACCAAAACATGCCAAAAATCAGCTCCCAGATATTACAAAAGTAGGGGAAAAAGTCAAGGAGGAAGACAAAACCTAGGGGGAAGATAGGAGGACATGGCATGGATATTTCATAAAACAAGAAAAAAAAAAGAAAAAATTCTTTCCCAAAGTCAAAGCCATCAAAAGGCATGGCATGCCGTCAAGGGCAGGGACATGCACCAAAGATTCCTCTATTGGTGCCCATTGAAATCGCAAGATTCCTTTTCCCTTCCCGAAAGGAAATGAAATTTCCTTTCGGGAACGGAAAAGGAATCTTGCGAACCCAAACAGAAAGGCTTACAAACACTCTGGAAAGGAGATAGGTTCGAATAAAATGCAACTGAAAAAAGCAGAAAATCGGGAATTTGAGTGTCTTCCAAAAATAAGCTGTGAGGAAATCAGCTGCACTGCAAAGGACCATCACATGACAAAACTAAGCTCCCAGATGTTGCAAAAGCAGGGGAAAATATCAAGGAGGAAGACACATCTTGCAGGGGAAGTTATGGCATGGATACTTAAAAAAAAAAAAAATCTTTCCCAAAGTCAAAGCCATAAAAATGCAGGCAGGCCATACGCCATCAAGTGCAGGCACATGCAGCAAAGCTTGCCAAAAATGATGCCCACTACAGGGCAAAACAGATAAGAAGGACTTACAAACACGCTGGAATGGAGATACCATCAAAGGAATTGCAATTGGAGGAGAAAAAAAGAAAGTTTTGGAAATTTAGTGACTCTAAGAAAATGGCCCGGGATTATATCAGGTGCAGTGCAAAGGACCAAAACGTGCCAAAACTAAGCTCCCAGATGTTGCAAAAGCAGGGGAAAAAGTCAAGGAGGAAGACAAAACTTAGGGGGAGGATAGGAGGGACATGGCATGGATATTTCATAAAACAACAAAAAAAAAGAAAAAATTCTTTCCCAAAGTCAAAGCCATCAAAATGCAGGCAGGCCATACGCCATCAAATGCAGGCACATGCAGCAAAGCTTGCCAAAAATGATGCCCACTACAAGCCAAAAGAGATAAGAAGGACTTACAAACACGCTGGAATGGAGATACCATCAAAGAAATTGCAATTGGAGGAGAAAAAAAGAAAGTTTTGGAAATTTAGTGACTCTAATAGAATGGCCCGGGATTATATCAGGCGCAGTGCAAAGGACCAAAACATGCCAAAACTAAGCTCCCAGATGTTGCAAAAGCAGGGGAAAAAGTCAAGGAGGAAGACACAAATTGCAGTGGAAGATATGGCATGGACACTTCAAAAAAAAAAAATCTTTCCCAAAGTCAAAACCATCAAAATGCAGGCAGGCCATACGCCATCAAGTGCAGTCACATGCAGCACATGTTTCAAAAAATGATCCCCACTGAAGGCCAAAACATATAGGAAGGACTTACAAATATGCTGGAATGGAGATACCATCAAAGGAATTGCAATTGGAGGAGAAAAAAAGAAAATTTTGGAAATTTAGTGACTCTAAGAAAATGGCCCGGGATTATATCAGGTGCAGTGCAAAGGAACAAAAGATGCCAAAACTAAGCTCCCAGATGTTGCAAAAGCAGGGGAAAAAGTCAAGGAGGAAGACACAAATTGCAGGGGAAGATATGGCATGTACACTTAAAAAAAAAAAAATCTTTCCCAAAGACAAAGCCATCAAAATTCAGGCAGGCCATACGCCATCAAGTGCAGTCACATGCAGCGCATGTTTCCAAAAATGATCCCCACTGAAGACCAAAACAGATAAGAAGGACTTACAAACACGCTGGAATGGAGATACCATCAAAGGAATTGCAATTGGAGGAGATAAAACAAAAATTTGGGAAATTTAGTTACTCTAAGAAAATGGCCCGGGATTATATCAGGTGCAGTGCAAAGGACCAAAAGATGCCAAAACAAAGCTCCCAGATATTGCAAAAGTAGGGGAAAAAGTCAAGGAAGAAGACAAAACCTAGGGGGAAGATAGGAGGGACATGGCATGGATATTTCATAAAACAAGAAAAAAAAAAGAAAAAATTCATTCCCAAAGTCAAAGCCATCAAAAGGCATGGCATGCCGTCAAGGGCAGGGACATGCACCAAAGATTCCTCTATTGGTGCCCATTGAAATCGCAAGATTCCTTTTCCCTTCCCGAAAGGAAATGAAATTTCCTTTCGGGAAGGGAAAAGGAATCTTGTGAACCCAAACAGAAAGGCTTACAAAGACTCTGGAAAGGAGATAGGTTCAAATGAAATGCAACTGAAAAAAGCAGAAAATCAGGAATATTAGTGTCTTCCAAAAATAGGCTGTGAGGAAATCAGCTGCATTGCAAAGGACCATCACATGACAAAACTAAGCTCCCAGATGTTGCAAAAGCAGGGGAAAATGTCAAGGAGGAAGACACAACTTGCACGGGAAGATATGGCATGGACACTTCAAAAAAAAAAAATCTTTCCCAAAGTCAAAGCCGTCAAAATGCAGGCAGGCCATACGCCATCAAGTGCAGTCACATGCAGCGCATGTTTCAAAAAATGATCCCCACTGAAGGCCAAAACCTATAGGAAGGACTTACAAATATGCTGGAATGGAGATACCATCAAAGGAATTGCAATTGGAGGAGAAAAAAAAAAAATTTTGGAAATTTAGTGACTCTAAGAAAATGGCCCGGGATTATATCAGGTGCAGTGCAAAGGACCAAAAGATGCCAAAACTAAGCTCCCAGATGTTGCAAAAGCCGGGGAAAAAGTCAAGGAGGAAGACACAACTTGGAGGGGAAGATATGGCATGGACACTTAAAAAAAAAAAAAAATCTTTCCCAAAGTCAAAGCCATCAAAATTCAGGCAGGCCATATGCCATCAAGTGCAGGCACATGCAGCGCATGTTTCCAAAAATGATCCCCAGTGAAGGCCAAAACAGATAAGAAGGACTTACAAACAGGCTGGAATGGAGATACCATCAAAGGAATTGCAATTGGAGGAGAAAAAACAAAAATTTGGGAAATTTAGTGACTCTAATAGAATGGCCCGGGATTATATCAGGTGCAGTGCAAGGGACCAAAACTTGCCAAAAATCAGCTCCCAGATATTGCAAAAGTAGGGGGAAAAGTCAAGGAGGAAGACAAAACTTAGGGGGAAGATAGGAGGGACATGGCATGGATATTTCATAAAACAACAAAAAAAAAAGAAAAATTCTTTCCCAAAGTCAAAGCCATCAAAAGGCATGGCATGCCGTCAAGGGCAGGGACATGCACCAAAGATTCCTCTATTGGTGCCCATTGAAATCGCAAGATTCCTTTTCCCTTCCCGAAAGGAAATGAAATTTCCTTTCGGGAAGGGAAAAGGAATCTTGCGAGCCCAAACAGAAAGGCTTACAAAGACTCTGGAAAGGAGATAGGTTCAAATGAAATGCAACTGAAAAAAGCAGAAGGTCTTGAAATTGAGTGTCTTCCAAAAATAGGCTGTGAGGAATACGCTGCAATGCAAAGGACCATGACCATGCCAAAACTAAGCTCACAGATTTTACAAAAGCAGGGGACAAAGCCAACGAGGAAGACACAATTTGGAGGGGAAGATATGAGGGACATGGCATGGATACTTAAAAAAAAAAAAAAATCTTTCCCAACGTCAAAGCCATCAAAATGCAGGCAGGCCATATGCCATCAAGTGCAGGCACATGCAGCAAAGCTTGCCAAAAACGATCTCCACTGAAGGCCAAAATAGATAAGAAGGACTTACAAACACGCTGGAATGCAGATACCATCAAAGGAATTGCAAGTGGAGGAGAAAAAATGAAAATTTGGGAAATTTAGTGACTCTAAGAAAATGGCCCGGGATTATATCAGGTGCAGTGCAAAGGACCAAAAGATGCCAAAACTAAGCTCCCAGATGTTGCAAAAGCAGGGGAAAAAGTCAAGGAGGAAGACACAACTTGCAGGGGAAGATATGGCATGGACACTTAAAAAAAAAAAAAAACCTTTCCCAAAGTCAAAGCCATCAAAATGCAGGCAGGCCATAATTCATGATGTGTAGGCACAGGCAGCACATGTTGCTAAAAATGATCCCCACTGAAGGCCAAAACAGATAAGAAGGACTTACAAATACACTGGAATGGAGATACCATCAAAGGAATTGCAAGTGGAGGAGAAAAAAAGTAAATTTGGGAAATTTAGTGAGTCTAAGAAAATGGCCCGGGATTATATCAGGTGCAGTGCAAAGGACCAAAAGATGCCAAAACTAAGCTCCCAGATGTTGCAAAAGCAGGGGAAAAAGTCAAGGAGGAAGACAAAACTTAGGGGGAAGATATGGCATGGATACTTAAAAAAAAAAAAAAAATCTTTCCCAAAGTCAAAGCCATCAAAATGCAGGCAGGCCATACTCCATCAAGTGCAGGCACATGCAGCAAAGCTTGCCAAAAATGATGCCCACTACAGGCCAAAAGAGATAAGAAGGACTTACAAACACGCTGGAATGGAGATACCATCAAAGGAATTGCAATTGGAGGAGAAAAAAGGAAAGTTTTGGAAATTTAGTGACTCTAATAGAATGGCCCGGGATTATATCAGGTGCAGTGCAAAGGACCAAAACGTGCCAAAACTAAGCTCACAGATGTTGCAAAAGCAGGGGAAAAAGTCAAGGAGGAAGACACAACTTGCAGGGGAAGATATGGCATGGGCTCTTAAAAAAAAAAAAAAATCTTTCCCAAAGTCAAAACCATCAAAATGCGGACAGGCCATACGCCATCAAGTGCAGTCACATGCACCGCATGTTTCCAAAAATGATCCCCACTGAAGGCCAAAACAGATAAGAAGGACTTACAAACACGCTGGAATGGAGATACCATCAAAGGAATTGCAATTGTAAGAGAAAAAAAGAAATTTGGGAAATTTAGGGACTCTAATAGAATGGCCCGGGATTATATCAGGTGCAGTGCAAAGGACCAAAAGATGCCAAAACTAAGCTCCCAGATGTTGCAAAAGCAGGGGAAAAAGTCAAGGAGGAAGACAAAACTTAGGGGGAAGATAGGAGGGACATGGCATGGATATTTCATAAAAGAACAACAACAAAAAAATTCTTTCCCAATGTGAAAGCCATCAAAAGGCATGGCATGCCGTCAAGGGCAGGGACATGCACCAAAGATTCCTCTATTGGTGCCCATTGAAATCGCAAGATTCCTTTTCCCTTCCCGAAAGGTAATTACAGATGGAATCTTGAGAATCAAAAAAAGAAAGACTTACAAACACTCTGGAAAGAGATAGCTTCAAATGAAATGCAATTTAAAAAAGTAGAAAATCAGGAATTTTAGTGTATTCAAACGATCGTCTGAGAGGGAATCTGCTGCATTGCAACTGACCTAAACAACCTGGAACCAATTGCAGTCCCTTCGGTTCCACTCTGCCTGTGCAGTTTGACTGAAGATGCCCTAGTAAAGACACAAGGCTTCTATGAGCTGTGTCTCCTGAGCTGTTGGTATACTCGGGGTCTGAATCTGAGGATTCGCTGTCCCTGGACACTCTTATGAACGAGTTCCTGGAGAAGTGTGATCCAGAAGAAGCGGTGGGAGAGAGGCACGGAGAGGTATAGAGCCTGTTATCCCTCCCGCCGCGAGATGAAGAGTTCAAGTCAGCGCCTATTCCACTGGACAGTGACCTCAGTGACCAGAGACACAGTGAGCCTCTCCCCAGGGCACTGCTTCTAGAGTTGTGCCTCGCCTGCTGATCCTGATGGTGAGGCCGTGGTAGCAGGCATGGAGGCTGGGCGTGCCCAGGCCGCCCCTCCCCAGGAAAAGCCCTGCAGGGATGAGCCGCCGGCAGGAGCTTGCCCGGTGCCTGCCCAGCCGCTGGCACTCAGCGTTCCTGCTTGCCCCACTGGCAGCGCAGCCGTCCCGTGTCCCCCGGCCCCACGGACATGGCGCTTCATGGCCAAGACAGCCCGGCGGGCTCTGCGCTGCCTTTTCTCCTTCAGCTGCCTCAAGGGGCAGCCGGAGGAGTGAGCCCGGGGTCCGCAGCAGGACGATGGCCAAAGATGCCGGCTCACCCTGGGGACACCCAGCTCCCAGGGGCAGCGGCAGGTCCCTGAGGGAACGGCTCCAGGGAGATGAAAAGGCGGGATGCATGGATGGGTGGGTGGATGGTGGCCAAGGCAACCACTTGCTAAAGGTGGGTCCTGCTGTTACAGGTTAAACTAGGGTATAGTTCAATTACATTGTATTAATTATGTTTTTTTAACTGTATTATGTTAAGGGTGGGGATTCTGATTAGAATGTTCTAGAAACAGTGTCCAGGGTTTGGTGGAACAGTGATCTGGCAGGCAAGGCGAGGTCAAAGAGGGATTGGATGGAAGATCTGACCAATCATTCTAAACCCTGCAGAAACGATTGGTCCAGAATGAAAGTTGTTAAAGACCAATGAGAAGCCTGGGAATGGACCAATCACCATGCGGATCCAAAATGGACCAATGCTGGACTCAAAGGGGGCTATAAATAGGGGGAGTTTGGTTGAGTCAAGGTTCTTCTTTTTGGATATTTTTTTTCTGGGGAGTGCCCGGAGCACTCGTGGTTAGCGCACTGTTCTGGTTTTTGCTCGCTTTGTGGATGCTGGGACTTTTCCTGGGTACTCGATTCCTTGCAGGTATTTTAATAAACGAGAATCTCTTTCTCCAGAGAAAGTTTGGCCTCGTTCATATTCGTAACACTGCTGTCTACCTCAGCCCTTCACCCCAAGCCAACAGCAAGGCAGCCTGGTCAGGGAGAGTTGGCTGAGGAAGGATGACAGCGCTACATTGTAAAATCCCACAGAAGCTCACTTTAGCTCCAGGCCTCATTAGGAGCTGAGAAATGCTCCTTGGGCCTCAGCATTGCAGGTAAATAAAGGCAAACCCATTCTGTTTTCACAGGGCAATTAGGAAAATGCCTCCCTTCCTACCTGCATCATGGACTGGAGAAAGGTGTTAAGTCGAGATGTTTGACCTGGTGTCCTCAACTGCAGAAGAAATACCAGGACCCCAGTGCAGAGAAATGCAGGGAGGGGAAGGATTAAAGGAATGCTGCTGGCAAGAAGCATTTTGGACTGTTCGGTGACAGACATCTTCACCTCCCCACTCCAGCCTTGCTCTTCCACACAGCCTTCCAAGCCCACTCTTTTTCTCCCTACCCCATCCCTGATTTTCTCCCACTTTCCTTCTCAGTTTCCTTTTTCCTTCCCCTTTCTATCTACCGCATATTTATTGTTAAATAAAACCCCAGTTGTTGATGTTCGTAGATGATGTCCTGAGAACCTTCATTTACACAGGGGCATCTATGACTAATTAGACCTTAATGTGGGCACCCTTCTGTACACCGCACTCGAGGTGTAGCCACACCAGTGCCAAGCACAGAAGGACAATAAATGCCCTGGTCCTTCTGGTGGCACTATTGCTGACACAGAATATCAGCATGCCACTGGCATATTCCTGAACCGAAAATTTTACCCACTTCCCAAACGCCCCCCAGTAAGTAAAGAACAGAGATTTTGCTTTGCTTTCTTTTGCTATAATTCTATTTCAAAAACACACTGTTTATAGTCTTTCACAGTAGTAGCTGGATTAAGTTCAAATGGAGCTTTCTCCTTTCTCATGATATCTCTGCTTGGACTTGAAGACAAAGCCTGGGACACATGGTGATGTGAGTGGGCAAAGAATTTTTCACTTTGGCACAGAGCTTCCTTGGGTGTGTTTAGGGGAGGAATGGAAGATAGGACGAGACAGAAATGCAGGACATTCAAAGAGGAACAAGTGCAGGCAAAGTCTATAGCAAAAAGCTTTAAAAAGGCCTTTGTGTCCAGGGTTATCAGGATGGAAACCACCAGGCCTCTGTGAAAAAGGGTGGCCATGCCAACCAGGCCTTTGTGACCCTCAGTGACATCGTGTCCAGAGGCCATTGTGACACGGGTGCATGTCATGAGCCTTGAGGGCTGCCAAACACTGCAGTGGCCACTCCCAGGAGAGCAGCTCTCTGAGGAGGCAGCAGCTTCTCTGGAGGCAGCAGCTCACCTGGGAGATTGTGACCAGTACTCATCAGAGCAGTCCCACAATGTCAAAGAAGCAGGAGGCAAATGCTCATGACCTGCCCCGTGAGGGGCAGCCACTGCTGTACCGGTGGCAGCAACAGGTGAGGGCTGGGGAAGGAGGGACAGCCTGCAGTGGGACCTGGGGGAAGCCCTAGGGCAGAGACAGCCAGGCCTGGCACCAGGCCATGCTCTGTGCAGGGCCCAGCACTGGGATGGCCCAGGCACAGCAATGGTCCAGAGGCAGCGAGCCCAGCTGGGAACCCGGCCCAGCCTGGCTGCTGTGGCCAGCACCTGCCTTGGGGCCAGGCCCGGGCTTGAAGGCACGTGGGGGACACTGCTCACACAGCCGCCTCTATCCCGTGCCTCTTCCTGCTTCCCACAGGTGACCCCCAGGCAGTCACAGGCGGCACCTCAGGTCACCTGGACAACCATCACACCCATCCCTGGGGACAGGCCCTCTCTGTTCCCCATCCCGTCCCGGAGCCCCACCATGTCCTGCACAGGCAGGGGCAGCCAGGAGGGCAGGCACTCAGTGTCCCGCAGCTGTGTCACAGGGCCACAGAGATTGTCCGTGTGGGACTTGCTGCCTCTCCATGGCCCTCACTTGACACAGGCTCCTCCATGCCAGCTCAGTGGTGAAAGCTCAAGAGCATGCACTGGCTGTGTTAAGCTGCCCCATCTGCCAGCAGCAGCTGCCTCTGGATCCTCTGCCAGAGGCACAGATCGTGCTGTGGGCCCCATGCCGTGGGGCCAGCCAGAGTGTGTGCCACCTCCTCCATGGGGCACTCTGGCTGTGGACAGAGCCCAGGGAACACCGTCCCTGGACAGCAGAATGGAAGGGCTCTGGCAGGGGTCAGCGGCAAGGCAGAGCCATCACCTGCTACCCGTGACACCTGCACACAGCGTGCCGCTCTGCACTGGGGCCCAGCCAGTTTGGGAGCACCTGGGACGCTCCGAGATGGAGGAGCTGATTGAGGTGCAGGCAGGGCATGGTGGCAACACCTACAAAAACCCTAATGGAGGCCTGGGCCTATATCTGTTAGAAGACAGGTCCATGGTATCCACCTGTACCTGCCAGCTCTCAAATGTCATCGAAGACATGGCTATAGTGCATCAGGAGCTGCACTGCTTGCAGCTCAGCCAAAGGCTCCACAGAAGAAGCAGCAAATTGCTCTGAGCTTATGTGCCCTGCCCAGTTGGCAGAAGAGAGCCCTGCCTCTGGAAACCCGCAGCACTGGAACACTCTTGTAACAGAGGTGGATGAAAATCAGGAGGAGGGAGAGCTCCCAGAAATGCAGGCTGCAGGGGAGTGGGACAGCAACCTGCAGAATGTGTCACTTGCCTTATTGAAAGAGGCCGAGGTAGAGGAAGAAGCCTCTGCCCTGGCTGGAGATCCCTGGGAAGAGGGGCACAGCAAGCTCGTCCTCACATTAGACCCTGAGGAAAGCTCAAAGTGCTCAGCTTCTCCTTTGTCTGTAGTCTCTGGTGAGGAGGGGGCAGCTTCTTGGACAGCTAAGCATGCTGCGCTTTACACGCAGCTGTGCATGGGGCTTGAACCTAGCCTCCAAATTATGCAGAGAAGGAGAGAGGTGCTGGAGAGGCTGGTGGAAGAGAAACTATGCAGAGCTCTTTGGAGACATCTTCTCCTCTGTGAGCACTGAAGAAAGCCCCATGACATCCTGCTGTGACCTCAGGGATCCATCAAGTGCCAGCCTGGAACCAGATGTAGACCCCTCGGTGCCACTCCGCCCTTGCAGTGTCACCAAAGATGCTGCAGCAGAGACACAAAGCTTCTCTGAACTTGTGTCTCGTGAGCTGTTGGTACACTCAGGGTCTGCCTCGGAGGATTCACTGTCCCTGGAAACTTTTCTGAACGAGTTCCAGGAGAAGGGGGAGCAAGAAGAAGCGGCGGGAGAGAGGCACAGAGAAGTAGAGAGCCCGATGTCCATCCTGCCACGAGACAAAGAGTTGGAGCCAGTGCCTACTCCTCTGGACAGCGACCTCAGTGACCAGAGACACAGCGACCCTCTTCCCAGGGCACTGCCCCAAGAGCCAAAGGGGTTTGCGGGTTGTGCCTCGCCTGCCGATGCTGATGACGAGGCCGTGGTAGCAGGCATGGAGGCTGGGCGTGCCCAGGCCGCCCCTCCCCAGGAAAAGCCCTGCGGGGATGAGCCGCCGGCAGGAGCTTGCCCGGTGCCTGCCCAGCCCCTGGCACTCAGCGTTCCTGCTTGTCCCGCTGGCAGCGCAGCCGTCCCGCAGCCCCCGGCCCCACGGCCGTGGCGCTCCATGGCCAAGACGGCCCGGCGGGCTCTGCGCTGCCTTTTCTCCTTCAACTGCCTCAGGGGGCAGCCGGAGGAGTGAGCCCGGGGTCAGCAGCAGGACGATGGCCAAAGATGCCATGGCTCACCCTGGGGACACCCAGCTCCTCCCTGGGGCAGTGGCAAGTCCCAGAGGGAACAGCACCAGTGGGACATAAACTCTGGGTACACACTGATGCATGGATGGATGGGTGGATAGTGGCCAAGGCAACCTCTTGCTAAAGGTAGGGGCTTCTGCTGACCCCAGCCCTCCACCCCAATCCAACAGCAAGCAGCCTGGTCAGGGAGAGCTGGCTGAGGAAGGATAATAGTGCTGCCTTGGAGAATCCAGCTGGAACTGACTTTATGTCTGGGCTGCATTGTGGTGTTGCATCCCCTCCCTGCCCCCAGGGAGGGGGTTTTAGGAACCGAGAAATTCTCTTTGGGCCTCAGCATTGCAGATAAAGGCAGGCAAACCCATTCTCCTTTTGCAGGGCAACTAGGGAAACACCTCCCTGGATGTCCTTAGAATGGAGAAAGGTGTTTACCCCAGATGAGTCACCTGGGGTCTTCACTTGCACAAGAAGCAACCAGGACGCCAGCACGGTGATGTGCAGGGTGATGAAGGACTGATGGGACACTGCTGGAGTCAAGCATCCTGGACTGTCCTATGTTTGATCTCTTCGTCATCCCAACTCACCCTCTCTTTTCCCCCTCTTTCCTTCCCACTCTCATATTTAGTATC
Organism: Melozone crissalis; assembly: GCF_028551555.1. Taxonomy (NCBI): domain Eukaryota; kingdom Metazoa; phylum Chordata; class Aves; order Passeriformes; family Passerellidae; genus Melozone; species Melozone crissalis. The sequence goes on from NW_026535780.1 coordinate 1,326,526, forward strand.
TGTTTCAATCTCTGTACCCCACATTTATTGTTAAATAAATTCCCTTTTGTTGAGTTTGGTAGATCATTTACTTGGCACCTTAATTCATGCAGAGGCATCTCTCACTAATCACACCTTAACAGGGACACACTTCTGCACACAGCACTCGAGGTGTGGCCACATCCATGACCTGATGCAGAACTGTCTTTATCATAAAATCATTTTTCTAGAATGGGGTAATCCTGTACATATTTCCTTCACCTCTCTCATCCCCTGGAATGGTCTAAGACCATGTGAGCTTATGAAAGTACAAATTCTAAACAAAAAACCAAAGAATTTATCACTCTTCTAGTATAATATCCAAAGACTTTGGGAACTTCACTTGAACTCTTCTTCCAAAGCAGGTCCTGGGGTCAACTGCAGCCTGCTTGGCTTGCCTTGGACTAACCAGACCAGATGGATGACCAGTTTATTTTGGAGGACTGAAGAATATTCAAGCTCTTCCCTTTCTAGAGAAAACCTGGGCTCTGACTGTTAAATCTTTCAGTGCTGGTGCAAAGTGGAATAGTCTGGACTTTAGGCTGAACCTGGAACCCAGCCTGACCCAGTGTGTAGATTTATATTTTGTGCTGCATGACATGACAGATTTTACTTCCTTAAGAAAACACTCCTTTCTAAAAAAGTCTCCCTTGGAGCCTTGCTCAAAGCCATTTGGAAGACAGCTGGAGATAGAATTCTGTTTAGAGGTTGTGTGGCAACCCCCAAATATAAAAGGATTTGCTGTTCCTGTGCTTCACTCTTCTCATTAGGCCGTTTCTCCTGGAGGTGCAGAGCTGCCTTTTTTGCTGTTGTAGACTCCTGCCAATCCTCTTCCAGAAGATGGCAGAGGCCAGATTTGCTCTGCAAGGTCTTTTGGCACTGACAGCAAGCTGGGGAGGTTATTTACAGAGGTTTTTTGTGACAGTGCAGGGAGGGCCGAGGGACATTTGCCTGTGAATAGCAGCAAAATTTAAGACTCTGCTGTGGTTTATTTATGGCGTGTTTCCAGATGCTGGGCACAGAAATAATTTGCTTAATAAATAATACAAATAAACAGACATCCAATGCCTTGTGCTCTCAGCCCAGACAGCCACACACAGAGTCACAGCCTGCCAGGGAGCTGGAGGCTTTGGAGCAGTTCTGTTTTCATGGAATCCTTCAGGTTGGAAAAGACCTTCGAGATCATCAGGGGTCCAATTTGTGACTGAATATCACCACATCCACCAAACCAAGTGCAATGCCTACTCATTTTTGAGCACTTGAGGGATGATATCTTTACCATTTCTCTGGGCAGTCCATTCCAATGCTTAACCATCCTTTCAGTGAAGAAATTTTTCATAATATCCAACCTGGACCTTCTCTGTCACAGCTTGAGGCTCTTTCCCCTTGTGCTATTCTTTCCTGGGAGAAGAAACCAACCCTCATCTCACTCAGCCTCCTTTCAGTGATTGTAGAGAGCAATAAGGTCTCCCCTGAGCCTCATTTTCTCCTTTTTGAGGTCTTCCTCAAGCCATTACTGCAATGAGTGACCAAGGGTTGTACAATTCCTTTTCCAGCTGTGTTCCTCTCCAGAGCCCCGTCAAGTATCCAAGGGGACAGTGATCACATTACCCCCAGTGCTGGATGATGTGATTTCAGTATCTTTAGGCACCAGAGTTAACCTTGGGAATATTATAACAAGCACTAAAATCTGGAAAATTTAATTTACACTGTCAAACATCAGAACTGGCTTCCCAGAGAAAGTGGAATCCCCATCCCTGGAAGTGTTCAAAGAGGGTGTGGATGAGGACAAGGTTTAATGGGATTGACAGTTGGACTGGATGAACTTAGAGCACTTTTCCAATCTTACCAATTCTGTAATTGGTTGATTTGGGTGATGTCTCAGGTCCCCTCCACCCTGGTTGCAGAAGTGATGTGTGGAGTCGCCACGCTGGCCTGGGCTTTGGTTCCTGGACCTATTTTAGGTGTCTCAAAGTGTCTAATGGGCTGTAGGAGGGAATGGGGCTCCTCTTGGCTCCCTGTCCTGTTGATCAGAAATATGTAAATGCATAGATTGGTTGGCTAAAGTTTCAATAAATTCAGTGCCAAGGCAGCTGAATCACACTCAGGCTGTAGAGAACTGGTTGATCTTGAAGGTTTTTTTCCACCCCAACCATTCTGTTATTTATCTCATCCTAAACCAGAGGTGCTTTTTTGTCAGGTTATTCACACGCTAAATTCTATTCAGTTTGTTGACTGGATTGTCTTTAATTGTAATGAGAATTAAGATAAATAAATTAAGATAGATAAGTTTCAGACTGTCCTGGGGTGACGTTATGATGCTTGTATCCCCATTCATCTGTTCTGTGCCTTTAAGACTGACTCTGAAGAGTGGAAGTTTTGTTTGGGTTTCTCTTATGAGGGACACAGATATGGGCAGTACATAGGGCTGTTTTTCATTTCTTGCTTTCAGCTTGCTGCTTGGCTTACTTGCTTTTCTGCTCTTGCTTCTGCTCTCGCTTTTGCTTCTGCTTATTAGCTAGTTTAGCTAAGCAGTGCAAATTCCTTCCCGGACTGTTTCTCCTCTCCTGTTCCTGTGACCATCTCGAACCTGCTCCGGACTGGGACCCAGGAACACTGTTTGGCTGCAGCAGCTGGCCCAGCGCTGGAGGGACTGAGAACAGAGCAACCACCCCTGAAAGAGACTTTCTGATTTTGTCATCTTTCTCAGAGTGGTGTCAGCTGGTATTGTTCATTTTGTGTGCTGGGGGGTGCTGTGTGTGTCAAATAAACAGGTTCTTTCCACCTCTCTCCAAGGAATTTTTTCCCGAACCGGTTGGGGGGAGGGGCTGTGTGGGTTTTGCCTTCTGGAGGGCCCCCCCCCCCTTGCAGATTCTTTAACAAATTTGCCCTAAACCAGGACACAGACATCCCAAATTATGCAGATGAATCCCAGATGATCTCCTGTGCCTCAGTTTCTCCACAGGAAGAATTTAATTAATGCCACTTTCTTATCTTGTAAGGCTAAATTAAAATAGTCAACAGCAGAGAAAATGAGATCAGTATTCCTCTGTTATGTCTTCATGGATTGAAATGCCTTGGTTGGGAGAAGACACCAGGTCTGGCTAAGATCAGACAGATAAAAAACATATTTAAGGCATTTTTTCCTCCTCACATGCGCATTCTGGATGGAGTTCCAGAGCAGAATTTTTATTCCCTTCTTTCCCCTGTTCTCTTCCCTTGGAGACAACACATTTTCTCCATCCATAAGGATGAAGAAAGAGTCATGTCAAGAGCAGAGTGACAGTGGTAAATGGATAATAAATGTTTTTACATGTACTGTTCCAGCTATGGCTAGGGTGAAATCATTCCAGGAGACAGCAGGGACAGCACAAAGTAATTTGTAATCTTCAGGAGTGCATGTCCTGGGACACCCAAACCCAAAACACATGTTAACATCAGGACAGGGAGACTTTAAATGCTACTATTTAAAGTTTTTAAAGTTTAAAGGTGTGTCGGACAGAAAAAGGAGACAGAGGGTGCTGACAAATTCCTAGGGAAATGAAGGATAGTAGAGGGAAGGTATGGAGACTGGAGAAACAGAAAAAAAGAGAATTATTAATTTTTTTAACATTTTTTTAACATTTGGTGTCTACTCTGGAGCCTTTCTTCTTCTGTTTGAGGTAAATATTTAAAGTTCTAAAAGATGGAGGAATATTCAGTGAAGCCACTGGAGTTTATACCCAAAATTTCACATCCACCACTCTGGAGGAAGATTTTCATGACCCAGCTCAGAAGGAACCCTTTACATAAAACATCAGAATAATTTGGGTTGGATATCCTCTTTTGAAGTAACCAGTCCAAAAACCTGTTCTAAATAGGACCAAGCAGTTCAGGTCACCCAATTTCCAGTCAAAATTTTAGTGTCTCCAAGAGGTGGGATCCATTTTCTTTTAAGGAATCCTTTCCTTAGGGAGTTTCATACAATTATAGGATTTTCCTTCACCTAGAGTATGGACACATCTTCTACTCCCAGCTTCCCCTTGGAAATCCTTGTAATTCCAGCCTTCCCAACCTTTTTGGTTCACTCAGTGTCTTTTTTGAACCCAAAAAAAGGGTTCAAAAAGGGTTCACAAGGGTTCTTTCTTTTTGGGAGAACCAAAAAAGGGACAAATTGTCTGTATTTCTCTTTCTTTCCTTAGGCAGCAGGAGATCAGTAACGTGCCTGAGGCTTTCCAGGTTTAATCCTGTTCCCTGAGTAAAGGAGACAGGAGTCAAGTGACAGGAGAAAATGTGACCAATTCCTGGTGTCTTCCCTGCCCTTCTGGCCTTTTCCTGGTGCTTGGCACTGAACAGCAGCTTCTGTTGACAGTGGCATCAGAAAGGCCAAATATCTTTTAAAATCAGTTTATAATTAATTGAATGCTGGGATTGCCAGTCATTTTAATACATGTTCATTATCACTTGGCCCCTGTGATATAGGGTACAACCTGAAGGAATTGAAATTTATGGATGGCCTGAGTACCATTCATCAGTGATCAGCAGCAGCCACGGGGTGTGTCAGAAGCAGTTTCCTTCACAGTATGAAAGAGAGGGAAGGAAAAGTTCACACTTTAAACTTCCATTTCAATACACTTAAAAGCCAGATTACAATGAAAAAGGTGTTTTTTCTCTCAGCTTGAAACCTGAATGCAGAACAAAATAATTCGATTCCATATTTGAAGGCACGTCCCACAGAGTTATTCAGTAATCAAAACACATTTGCTGTTTTCCCTTTGCTTTCATGGATACACATGGAAATGTGTGAGTACTGCCTGAAATCAGCCTGGGCATTGAAGGAGTTGGCAAAGTTTGACCCATTCTCTGTTCCCAAACCACCCCATCCAGGAGGTGATGGAGTGACTCCACTGAGGCTTCTGCAGTGGCTTCAAAGGATCAGGCATTTGCTCCAGTGTGCACATGGAAGAAATGTTCATTTTTCCCCCAGAGGGACAGAAACAGGCATGTTCATATTGCTCTTTCCACCATTCTGAAGTATCCAGGCTGTTTGTTTATCCCAGGATCAGCTAATTCCCAACAATACCTTGTCCAGGAGGACTGACAGGGTTTTTTAGAGAGCCCCTCTGCCAAACTCTTCATCTCTCAGCAGTGAAGCGTGAATGTCTTCTTCTCTGGGTGACTGAAGTCAGAGGGAGAGAAGGAAAAAACTGGTGGCAAGCGGAAAGCTCAAGATAATGGAAGAAATTCCTGTTGGATGAAATCCTATAATTAAATGTTTGTATGCTGCAGACTTCTTTCTTGATGGGGAAAAGAGTCAAGTCAGCCTTTGGACTTGTGCTACCTGGACTAAGAAATCAGAGCATCTCAGGGAGAAGAAAAAACTCCTCTCCCCAATCCAGAGCCAAAGTCCAGGAGATCAAGCCTGTTCAGCAACCATCCTGGCAAATATCAATGCCTGCCTCCATCTACTCATGCCTCTGTTTTAGGCAGACTGTGATTAAAGATCAGCATTGAACAGCTCACAGATCATACAGATAAGCCTAAACAAGTTGATAACATCCCCTCAGGCCCTGAGAAATGTGTTTCAAGGGTGTTGGTGACAGATCTTCACCCAGAGCATTGATGTGCCATGGTGGGAATTTTTGTCACTTTGAATTCAGCTCCAGCCTGGTGGGACTGAGCAGCTGCCGGTGCCAGACCAGTAACAAACCCAGGATGACAAAGTCATTCATTAAAGTTGGAAAAGACCTTTGAGATCATCCATGATCACTAAACCACATTGTGAAGCATCATTTCTACTCATTTTCTGAGCAGCCCCAAGGATGGTGACCCCAGAACTTCCCTGGGCAGCCTATTCCAATGCTTGACCACTTTTCCAGTGCAGATGTTTTTCCTAATATTCAATGTAATTTTTCCTGTTATCCAGCTCATCACTGGACTGCTGCTATGGACAGCTCACACAGCAGAAAGCACTGCATTTCTGTTTTATGGTTTTCCTTCTGGAGAAGACCAAAATGTCTTCTGCCAACAGTTTAAGGGATGTTTTAGGGAACACTCAGGCTTCAAGGGATGAGTTTTGGGTGAAAATCAGAATCTGAGAAGACCAAAGATGCTGTGCAGTGAGGAACTGACCACTTCGCCCCTGTGATATGGAAATAGCTGTTTTTTCTTGCTGCTGTCTCCATTGGCCTGAGCAGAAACACTGGAAATACAGCTGGAATTATTTGTGCTTATATAATCAAGCCACATCTATGCAAAATTGCTTCTTAATGACTCATCACAGCACACTGTTTGTCTTCTCCTGCCAACCAGCTGACTGAGAGGAGTTGCTAGACCTCAGATTCCTCCCAGGCAGCCTCTATAAACATTTGAGTTTTATTAGCTGTTTATAAATTATATCAAAATACATCAGGCACCCATGGCAGGGACAGAACAGCGATTGCGACATGTAATAAATAACAAGAGCATGGGATGAAAACAGAGATATACATTTTAAAGTGCACCTGAGGCACATTAGAGTAATTGCATACTATGTTTTGACTTAATAAGAAGATGCACTTTGTGTAAAGACAGCGCTTAAAGTGGCTTTCCCTGACTGATTTATGAAATGTAAATGTTTACACATCCACTGTGTATCCTGGGGCTTGGAGGAATAAAGTCAAAACAACCTTGGGGGTGGGAATACATTTCGCTGGGTACAGGAAAATCCTCCTCTCACTTCCACTTGACCAAGCTGGAATTGTGATGAGCTATCTCTGAGGACAAAATGGGGCTTAGAAGAGGCAAAATCGATGCACACAAACTCAAAATGCACATTTCTTCTCATATGACAGACAAAATAATGAGATGTTTGAGCAGCTTCCATGGGGAGATGATGGTTTCCCAGTTGTCTGATTTCATTGAGATGCAATGACCTAAACCTCCCCAAAAAAGGAATAAAAAGAAATGCTTTTTGTTGGTAAAATCAGACATTATGTACATAATTATGTGTGTAAATTATACAGATATATAGATATGGGTATCCCCAGAGAGGGGGTGGAGTCACTATCCCTGAAATCATCGAAAAAATGAATAGATCTGGCACTGGGGATAAATTTTAGTGGGAATGGTGGTGTTTGGTTGAAAGTTAGACTTGATCTTGGAGGTAATTTCCAAATTTAAGGATTCTCTGATTCTCTGTATCCTAAGTCAGAGAGACAATTCTCAAAGGACCAAAGGAGAACAAACCAATAATTCTTGCTAAACCTGAAATCTCTGACCTTAGGCTGGACAAAGGACTTAACACTTCCTGGAAAAGACTTCCTCTAAGTTTAGTTCTTCTGCAAACTTTTGAATGAATGGAGTCCAAACCCCTCTGGGGAGATTCCCACTGGCTTTATCAGAGTTTAAATCCAATTCAGTATCCCTAAGTGGGAATTCAGGATAGGCTCACCTTGATTTAACACTGATCTTTTGAAAATTGTGGGCTTGTCTACATATTTTGAACACACACTTGTAGTTAATTACTTATATGATGTCACCTATTTCTGGATCTCAGATTATTTTCCAGTTATGGATTCATGTGTCCTCTGAGGCATATTTCAGTGTTGTCAGTTGGGCAGAATCCTTCATCCTTATTCAATAACAAATTTGGGAAGCGGGATTTCCGTACTTGTAGTGGTTGCACTGGAGGACAAACATTGTAAATAATGAACATCAACCTTTCCTCATCCTTTTTGTCCTAGTTTCTATTGCTGAGAATGTGCAATGAGGAAAATTAACTCCATCCCAGCCAGACCCAACACAAAGGCTGCACCTTGATTTCTGTGTCTAGTTCTGGACCCCTCATTTCAAGAAAGTTGTTGGAGTGCTGGAGAGTGTCCAGAGAAGGGCAACAAAGCTAAAGATGAAGGTTCTAGAAAGTGAGTCCCATGAGGAGTGGCTGAGGGAGCTGGGGGAACTTAACCTGGAGAAAAGGAGGCTCAGGGAAGACCTCATTGCTCTTTACAGTCACCTGGATTGCAAAGAGGAGGGTGAAGCCAGGTGGGGGGCTGGCCTTTCCTCCCTGGTAACAAGGGACAGGACAAGAGAAAAGAGCCTCCAGTTGCACTGGTGGAGGTTCAGGTTGGACATCAGGAAGAATTTCTTAATGGAAAGGGTTGTGAAGACTTGGAAAAGGCTGCCCAGGGAGATGGTGGGGTCCCCATATCTGGAGCTGTCCAAGGAATGACTGGATGTAGCATTCATTGCTCTGGTCTGGGTGACAACGGGGTGATCGTAGGTTGGAATCAATAATATTGGAGGTCTTTTCCAACTTAAGCAGCTGGGATTTGGTGAAAGAGGCAGACAAGCTCTGGGTGGAGCAATAGATAAAAGCTGCAGCTCTTGTCACAGTGCACAAAGGTATCAGAGCTAACCCAGCCATGCAGCACAAAGCAAACAGGAGCTGCAAAATCCCACAAGAAGGATAAATTAGCTCATGCTTCATTCCATCCTGGCTCACTTAATACACTGATACTTGAGTTAATGAATTTAAAATCAACTTGAATGCATCTCAAATGCTCTGGGGTTTGTAGACCTGGTTTCCACTTTTTTTTCCACTCTGAAAGACACTCCATGTATCCAAGCACCTCTTTGGGTCCTGATTTTCTCTCTGCAAAAGGCGTCTTTTTCAGTACAATGCTGTGAGAATAAACTCCAGAGTCCTTGGCTGCTCAAGAAAGAGAAGATAATGCCTCAAGATAAAGAGGAAAGCAACTTCAGGCACAGAATCACAGAATTAGGGTTGGAAGGGACCTCTGGAGGTCATCCAGTCCAACCCCCTGCCAGGACAGGGTTGCCTGGAGCAGGAATGTGTCCAGGTGGGTTTGGAACATCTCTAGATAGGAGACTCCACACCCTCCCTGGGCAGCTGTTCCAGTGGTCTGACACCCTCCATGAAAGGAGTTCTTCCTCAGGTTGAGATGGAACTTGCTGTGTTTTAGTTTATGGCCATTGCTCCTTGTCCTGTTGTTGGGCACCTCTGGAAAGAGTGTGGCACCATCCTCTTGACACCCACCTTGGGAGGTATTTATATGGATTGATGAGATCTCTTCTCTCTCCTCTCCTCTCCTCTCCTCTCCTCTCCTCTCCTCTCCTCTCCTCTCCTCTCCTCTCCTCTCCTCTCCTCTCCTCTCCAGAGAGATATTCCAGATTCCTAAATTACAGGGAACAGCCAGGCTATAATGAAGAGCTTGCACTGTGCTCAGAGTTTGCAGCCAGTTCACAAAATGGACATTTAACTTGTGGTTTTATGAGTTTTCTTAAGCCTTCAGCAATGTCTAAATCTTTTGAAAATATGAACAGAGTCTGAAAGTGGAGTAACCCACAGCTGGACCATCCTGGTATTGGCTGGGCATTGGTCAGCAGGTGTGCATTGTACTGATTGCTTGAATTTTATTTTTCTTTCTCTCTCTCTTTCACCACCACCACCATTATTATTATTATTATTACCACCAGTATTATTTGCTTCAGTTATAAAACTGTTCTTATCTGAACCCATGACTTTTTGCTTTTCCCTTACTCCCCTCTCCACCTCCTTTATCTCTTGACCTGGGTTTCCCTAATAGCCCAATGTTTAAGGCTGGGATTGAAATGAGTTTGAAATCTTGGGGTCACCAACACTTGCCATCCATCTCCTAACCTTTGCTACTTCTTCTGCTTCCACAATTCAAATTCCCAACCATTCTCAATCCAAAACTATTTCCAGAATTTCCATCACAGTCTCTGTGACAAGTTAGCAGTCATTTTCCTTTCCTGTTGTCCAGTTTGTCCTATCACAGATACAGGAGGGGATGAAGAAAGAGGTTCATGATTTTTCCCTTTCTAATTCTTTTCTGAGGTGGGACACCAACAAAAGTGACATGAAGACCCCAATTTCTGTTTCTTCTTTCTCGAGTCGGCTTCTCCCTTCTGGATGAGAATGGGCAGCTGTACTGAGGGCATTGTACCCAGTCTTGGCTTGGGCAGGACTGCTGGGGAGAAAAGGGAGAAAACACCCAGGTGTTCCCCAAAATTACCTCCTGTTGGAGTGTCAGCCTGAGTTTTCTATCCTGCAGAGAGCTGTTTTTCCCAATCCCTATCCTGGAAACACAGGCTGTGAACAAGCTGCTGCCCTAACTCTGGGAAAACCTTAATCTTCAAACCAAGGGTTAGGATTGGTTTGAGGCCTGAGGTTGGAATTAAATTCTGGCACAGAGGTGCAAAACTTCATCATCCTTTTTAAAGGCAAGATGTGGTGGAAAGGGGCAAGAATTCCAGTGGGAGATGGCTCATATTAAAACTGAAGAAAGCACATAAAACATGAAGAGAAAAATAGGAAATAAGAGACTGATAGCAGGGGGGAAAATTAGTAGGGGGGGAAAAAAGGAAGGAATTTGAAATAACCCCCACAAACCCAGACACAACAAAGCCTCTGGCATCTGCAGTGTTGCTCTGAGCTGGTATCAAAATATCTTTCTCCATTCTTAGGCTGTGAGATCTCCATGCTGGCCTGCTGGGACAGAGGAGTGTTTGAGTCACTGGTGCCTGTTGGTTGCTGTTTCCAGCCTACCTGGATGGATTTGTCCAGGAGGAAAACAGATCTGGGGGGTGCAGCTGCCTGAGTGCCCTGGACTTTAAATCCCTGAGAGTTTCACAGAGGGAAGCCACACCTCTTCCAAAGACGGAAAGATGTTTTTGTGCAGGTGTTAGCAGAGATCATGGAAAGAGTTTTAGGCTGCATTTCAAGGCACAAAGAGCTCAAACCAGGCTCACTGAACCCAGCCAGGATCCCAGCAGCACCACCATGTTCAACATGTCCTCAAATGCCAATCCACAAAATTTTTGATTTTAAAACCAGGGATGGCTGCCCTACCACTTCCCTGGGCTGTCCATTCCAATGCCTGACAACACCTTTGGTGAAGAAATTTTTCTTAATATATCACTCAACAGCTACTCAGCAAGAAGAGGAACAGGGAGGTCTGGATACAGTTTCTCACAGGCCTTACAACAGTATAAATAAATTATTTATTTTTATTAGAGTTGTCCACATTTTTCACCAAGAATGAGTGCAAAGGTTTTGTTCTGTTTTTCAAAAGATTTTTTTCCTCTCAGGCTGCAGGAACAACCTCACTCAGCTTCTGTCATTTTGTTGAGATGCACTGCAATCCCTTCAGCTTTTCAATGAATGGATCCACACCTGTTTGCGTGGCCACGCCTTCAAAAAGATTTAATTTTCCCAAAAGGAGGCACAGGAGACAGCACCACCTGGGCTGGTTGGTGTGAAAAGTGCTGTGCCACTGCTGTCACCCACAGACAGACAGACAGCCGTCCTTCCCTGAGCTCTGACTCTTAATTACTGCTGAAGCTCTAGCATCATCCCCCTGCTCTCTCTTTTTCCCTCTCAGGCTAGAATAAATTGTGAATTATTTGGGTTTTTTTCACCCACTTCTCCTTGCTTATCTGTGAAACTGCTCAACAACAAAAGTCTTGGGCTTGCATGCAAAGTGAATTGTGCTTTCCAAAGAAATAAAATGATAAGGTGAAAGCAGGGAAAAGCAAATTCTGAACAGTTGGAGGTTTTTTGTGGTTTATAAGCAAAAATAATGTGCAAACTCAATTTTCTGATACCCAGGCAGTATTAGACTATTCATGTGCTGCCAGTGAACAATAAAAGGAGGAAAGATGGTGAGGTGGATTGAACCCAAGCACAATGGATTTCTCTAGGCTTCAGAGCTAATCAAAGACTCTTTGAGACACCAGAAAAGATTCCTGACTACATTCCCTGAACACAAAGCCACTAAACATCCTGTGGCTTCTGCCTCGTGCAATCAACCACAGCCCAGGGTTTAGCAAAAGAGAGATAAACCAGAGAGGAGGGTGGGAGGAGGGAGGTGCTGGTGGTTTTAGTGGATGTTTCTGATCTTCCCCAGTGGAAGAAAACAGGAATGGAATGTAATCAGGATGGCCTGAGGACAATTTCATCGGGAACAGGCTGCCCAGGGAAGTGGTGGAGTCACTGTCCCTGAAAGTGTTCAAACATCACAAAACATTACAAAACATCACAAAAGTGAGCTGATGTGGCATTTCCTGATGTTGTTTATTTGGCATGGTGGTGTTTGGTTCAAGGCTGGACTTGATGACCTTGGAGGTCTTTCCCAGCCTTAATGACTCAGTGATTCCATGATTTTGTGATCTGCCAGCAGTCAATTCTTGGCTGCCATTCCCCTTCAGAGACTGCTCTTTCCCTGATCTCCTGGTAATTCAGCCCTGCACAAGTATCCCACTGCCAGTGTGTTATTTGTTCATTTAGCACTGCCTGTCTAGTTCCTTTCATTCTTCCTTGCCCGTTTCCCGCTGTATCTCTTCCCCTTGTTTGTCCTCAGCAGCTTTTGTTTGAATTAAATCTCTTTTATTTGCTCTCTAGGGGAGGGAGGCTGTTCAAGCTCCGTTTGCCTCAGAGCAGAGGCATAACAAGATGGGATGTGCTCAGCCAGTGGCATTTCATCCATCAGCACTATTAATTCAGGAGCAGAGCCCTTTCATTTTCATTCTTTCCATGTTTCCTCTGCATCACATAACCAATTCTTCACTTTTGCCTACATCACTAACTCAATTTTTACATATTACCCCCTCCCACCAATACTTTGCAGCCTCTATAAAAGATATTTATATTCTAATTATTGCTTTGGCCCCTGGTATAACTTCTTAAGGAGATTAAACCTCAAACATATTTTACATAGAGCTGCTCCCTGCTAGCAAAGGTTTGTAGGAAACATCACTGGGAGTTTTGTTTAATCCCAAATCCTGCAACCTTTTACATGGACACAGCTGGGAATGCATCCTGCGCCTGGACCCACAAGACACATGCAAGGAGAAATGGCCTCAAGCTGTGCCAGGGGAGGTTCAGGCTGGATATTGGGAAAAATTCCTGCACTGGAAAAGTGGTTGAGTATTGGAATAGACTGTCCAGAGAAGCAGTGGAGCCACCAACTCTGGAAGTTAAAAAACCACTTCACAATGTGGTTTAATGATCACAGTGGTCAAAGGCTGGACTTGATGATCCTGGAGGTCTTTGCCAATATTAGTGATTCCATGAATCCACTGTCACAAAAAGCCAAGATCTCCTGTTGAGGTTTTCTGGAAGAGCTTTGGAGGCGAGAAGGGAGAAAAAACTGCACCATGCACTGAAAAACTGTGATCTTGGAGGTCTCTTCCACCCTTAATATTCTCTGTGTAACAGTATTTCCAGCAGGATGACAATTCCGAAAATCCTTTCCTTATTCCTTTCCTTTTCCACTAGAGGGCTGGAAAAGCAAAGCTTGTGCAAAGTGCAGTAACTCACACACAGAAACTCATTTATTCCTTGGGCTTCTGTGGTTATGCAAACTAATTCTTTTTGAATTAAAGAAGAAAAAAAAAAGAACTATTTTAGGTATTTCCTTATTTCATCTCTTAAAATGTCAGCCAGGAACCTTTGCTGTGTGAGTCCATGATGGCACCACAGGCAGAATTTATATGAAATAAAGCAGAACCTTTATTTCACACTGGAAAAATAAAACCACATTTGTGTGACTAGGAGTCTCCTGGGCCACAAACAAGGTGACATCTTTCTTATTTTAGACACATCTCTCATTCCTGTCCATCCATGCAGCCATCCATGTCCTCTGATGCTTTTATTCCATCAACTTACCTATTAATTTCCCTAATTATTTAAACAAAATTAGTTCCTGCCATCTGGTTGTCTGCCTGCTCGTTTCACTGGGATTTGACTCCAAAGCTGGTATGGCTGTTGTTCTCCTACTGAGATTTCTGCCAAAAAACAGCTTTGGGGTATGTTTGAAGTCATTTTCCTTTAAGGAATGCTGCAGATAAACAATTCCTCTTCCTGACTAGCCATGACCTCCTCTTAGGATGCAAATTACAAAATTGTTAGATGTAAATTATAAAGTTATCTGTGGATGTGAATTATAAAAAAATAAAAATATGCAAATATTTTGCTGCAGGCTGATGTCTAAGGCTAATTTTGAGGACAAATTTAGCTGCTTATCTGATACTACATTTAGATTGGATATTGGGAAGGAATTCTTCCCTGGGAGGGTGGTGAGGCCCTGGCAGAGGTTGTGCAGGGATTCTGTGGCTGCCCCATCCCTGGAAGTGTCCAAGGCCAGATTGGACAGGGCTTGGAGCAACCTGGGAGAGTGAAAGGTGTCCCCATGGCAGGGGTGGAACAAGATGTTCTTTATGGTCCAACACAAACCATTCCATGATTCCCTTATTTTTGAGGACTTCTGGAGAATCAATCACTTGGAACTACCCACAGACTCAATCTCTTCAAGGCCCAAAGAAGGCAGAGAGTTCTTCTCCCACATTTCCTCATTTTTAGGGTAAAAGGAGCATCTTTACAACGGCCACTCTCTTCAGGGTGCACAGAGACAAACCCTGTTTACCAGCAAGAAATAAAAAAGCCTTGCTAATGAATTGCTGCTCTCTGATTCCTCCTCCCTCAAGCCTCCTGGTTAATGATGAGATGAACTGTTGCTGTTACATTACTCTGACATTTAGAGCACTCCGAAATTGGCACAATGTGCAAAATGGGAGAATTAAACACGGAGAAGGCAACGAGTGATGGCTGGGCAAGGAGGGGAGATCAGCCTTTGCTGACAGCAGAGACTGGCTGAACTTTTTCCTCTCTCTGTGTGCTTGGCTGAGCTGGCTGGGCTTCAGCAGAAACGCTGCCACAGTGAGAGAAAAGGGCAGAGAAGGAGGGGATGCTGTTTACACTAAAAAACCCAAAGTTGTTACTGAATAAATCCACAAATAAGCACTAAATATTCGTGTTTAGGAATCACATGGCTCAGACTGAGCTAGAAGAAATGCAGATTGTATTTTTTTTTCATAGAATATGGAATAATTTGGGTTGGAAGGGGCCTTCAGGATCATTTATTACCAACCCCATGCCATGGGCCTGGATAAGAGCAGACTTCTCTTCCAAGCAATTAATTACATGAACAGAAAGAAAGTAGCAGAGAAAAAGTTTAACAACAGATAATAATAATAATAATAATAATAATAATAATAATAATAATAATAATGTTTACTGAAGCTTTTGAAACATTGTGATTTGCACAGAGGGTAGCCCATGGTGTCCCTGTAGCTGATATCCTCTGACTTAGTGGGGAAATTGGGTTTGTATGGCAAACTTTTGGTAGCAAATGGCTTCAAGGAGGATTTATGTGAGAAGCTGCCAGAAGATTTCCCAATGTCCAACAGGGACTGTGACTACTGGCTCCAGAAAGGATCTGCAGCTGGCCAAGGTTAATCCCATCAAGAATAGATGGAACACCTCTGGGAAAAAAAAAAATTAAAAGGGGAAAAAATGACCTGCAGAAGTGTTGGCTAAGAGAAGAGTGAGAGAAACAGCCCTGCAGACACCAAGGGGTGAAGAAGGAGGGAGGGAGGTGCTCCAGGCACCAGAGCAGAGATTCCTGTGGTCCTTGGTAAGGATCTTTCTGCTCTCTAAAACTTTTCAGTCCATTTTTTCAATCCATCACATCTTCCAGTTGCTCCCTGGGAATATATAACAAAAGCCTTGTGGGTCAAGTTGAAGGGCAGGGAGACATCACTCAGCAATTCCATCACGGGAAAACAGGCCTGATTTAGGGAAATTAATTTTATTGCCAATCAAAATCAGATAAGAACCTTTCCCCCACACCTCCCTTCTTCAGGAAGGAAGGAAGGAAGGAAGGAAGTGGCGGAAGGAAGGAAGGAAGGAGGTGGCAGAAGGAAGGAAGGAAGGAAGGAGGTGGTGGAAGGAAGTGGCGGAAGTGGCGGAAGTGGCAGAAGTGGCGGAAGTGGTGGAAGGAAGGAAGGAAGGAAGAAAGGAAGGAAGGAAGGGAGGAAGGAAGGAAGGAAGGAAGGAAGGAAGGAAGGAAGGAAGGAAGGAAGGAAGGAAGGAAGGAAGGAAGAAAGAAAGGAAGAAAGAAAGAAAGGAAAGAAACATTCCATACTTCCTTGCAAGCCTCTCTGCCTTGCCTCAGCCTCCCCAAGGCTGTGGAGCGTCAGGCTGACATGGAAATCCATTGGTATCTCCATCCTTGGTTTCCATTTGCAGCTACTCTGTTTTCAGTTCCTCTGCTTCTCCTGGTTGAGATGTCACTGAAGTTCTTGAGAACTTCTCCTGAGAACAGGAGAAATTAAGATCAGCAGGGACTGACTTGTTCACCAAATCCTGCCCTCTGAAATTTCCAAGCAGATTGGACAGTAGGAAGAAATTCTTTGCTGTGAGGGTGGAAAATGTTGCCCAGAGAATCTGTGGATGCCCATTGGAAGTGTTCAAGGCCAGGCTGGGGTTTGGAGCAAGCTGGTCAGTGGAAGATGATCCTGACCATTGCAGGGGGCTGGAATTGGATGATCTTGAATTACCAGAGAAGTATTTCTATGAGTTTAGTGTAATAATTTGTTATCTCTAATATATTCCAGCACTGTTGTGGCCCTCAGCTCCTTATTCCAGTTGTTTCCAGCTTCCTCCCTTCTCTGATGACTTCTGTTCAACCTTCATTTTTCTCTCCTTGTCTCCCTGTCCTTGCTTCAGTGGAAATGCAATTCACTGTCCCATTAAATTTAACAAAATTTGATGCAACTTAATTCCGGCCTGTTTTCAGTGGTTTTTCATTCAACGTGCCCTAATTCAATCTATTTCGACTAACTGCAACACACTTAAATGCAATTCCAGGAATTCCATTAAAAATAATTTGCTGCAGAGGAAATAAATAGTATTTGCTCCAAACAACCACCAATCGATGGGATGTGATTTGCTTAAATGCAATTGCATCCAACAGAAGGAAATTAAATCAAAGCTATGCAGTGTGTTGCAATTAAAATTCATCCCTGAGAATCAGGTCAAAGTTTAATTACTGCCAGAGAGGTTTTATTTAGCTTTCTTGAATATATTTATGCCTGGGACAAATTAGTAGCCCTTGATATCCTTATGTATAACACTGCTATTGATGGAACGTTTTTACTGTGATTTTACACACATTGACCCAGGAGGTTCCTTCCAGCTCCACTTTCCTGTGTTTTGTGATGCTTTTTGTTTCAATAGCCTGCAATTGTTTCCCTGAGCTGCCATGGGATGAAATCCTGTGATTCCCAAATGCTCAGGTCCGTGAAGAGCACAGACATTTCCTGTTCTGCTGCCAAACATTCAGACTCACCTCTCTCTGCTCCCTCCTCTGGAAGAGCAGAGACAAGGATTAAAGAGAAGGTGTTAGAGAATTTTGGGAATCAGTCTGGCTTGATATTGGTCTCCTGTCAGTAGGTCATCCTGCCTCAGAGATTTCCAGAAAAAATGCCTTTCCCTGTGCATGGGACTTCATTTATAGAACCTGAACCATGCCTGTCTTGGTTGGAAAAGACAGGTATCTGCTAAGGAAGGCAGGAGCATTCCTTGAAATGGAAAATGCAAAACCCCTCTCTCCAAATTATTATAATTTTGAAATTAAGGCATTCTCAGGCAAAGATATGGGAGGAGGAATAAAATAAAAATAAAATAAAAATGCAGTAATACAAAACAACACTGACAGAGTCAGAATATGCCCTGACACCCTGTGGGTCATGGTGGTGGCACAGTCCCATTAAATGGTGGCTCAACCCTCCTGCAGTGCCAGCTGTGGCTGTGTCGGAGCAGGGATCCTGGAGCAGGGTGGAGTTTTCCCCTGAAGGTCCAGTGGTGGTGTAGATGGTTTGGTCCTCTTGTGGGAATCCATTGGAGAAGAAAGCTGCTCCTCTGGAAATCCAGTGGGAAAAAGCTGCTGTTGTGTTCTGAAACCTCAGATTATATCCAGGTAGGAATGGTTGTCTCCTCCCCCTGGGCGGAGCATCTCCCAATGGGATGATGGAATTTTATCAGCCATGCAGTAACACTCACTGGTCATTAACAACAGAGTTCTCCTGGAGGGAGGATTGGTTGTGGAAGAGATAAAGAAAACTGCCCAATGAACAGAAGATAACAGCCCCACCTCTAACAGATGGCAATAGAACACACACCCCCAGCCACATCTTGCATTTCCAACCTAAAAGAGTTCCTTTGCCTGAGAGGGAAGATAACGGGTCTGGTGTTCACTTCCACCAATTGTGATCCCAGCTGGAGGCAGCTCCAGAGAGATTTGCCTGAATTTGTTCATCAGCAGCTTTTGGAAAGGGGTTCATCTCCTTCGGATGACATGGGAGTTTCCTTGTGAATGATTTGTCTTAAATTATATACAGAAAATTATCCTAGATTAAATGGATTTCTGTCCTCTGACTCAGAGGACTGGTTGAGATTTAAGTTGCACAATACTAAGTGCATTTGAAAGAATATTTTTCTTTTTGCTCCTGTTCACTGTTTGATGAAAGGTAAAGGGTCTCAACCTCACAAAATTTATATCAATGTATTATTTTCTTCTCTAACTCGACCAGACCTTGAAGGCTTAATTCAAAAACACAATAAAGGCCTGAAAGAAACATTACGTCCTTGTAATCTATACATTGTGGTGTGATTAATATAATGTACAACTAAAATAAAAGAGAACATCCGAATGCGCCAGATAAAAAAAAATCCATGTGAAATTCTTCCTTAAAATTCGTTTAAAAATCATTGCAAATAAAACACTCCTGAAAACCATTTATGTGTTATCTTGACCAGAGACAAAAGTGAATTCAGTTCTGTTTTAGTGGGAGATGGGTTTTGTCATGACTCACAAGGAAAAGAAAATCACAAATTTTTCCCGTAGTTTGTCCCCTTTTAGTTTTGCTTCCTTCATGCAGTGATTTGTTCACTTTCTTCCTCTTTCTTCCTACTCTTGATTGACAATTTAGAAAGCAAGGACTTGGCTTGGACCCCACAGAATATCTTTGAGGAAAAGGAAGAAAAAAAGGCTTTGAAGCTTCGTAACGCTTTTGCAGAATTCTGGAATCTTTTTGCATTGCAAGATTTTAATTGGGGCTTCAGCTCACTACATCCAAATAAAATACTGGGGAAAAAAATTTAAAAGAAAAAAAAAGAAAATCAAAGAACCCCAGCTTTCCAGACTTCCTGGGTAAATTGACACTGTAAAAAGCAACTCTGGGTCAGACTCATTAGTTTTGCAAATTAGTGAGCTCAGCATTACACCAGCCCCAACAAAATAAGGTTAAAATGTATTGGTCTAATTAGATTCTCTTGTGCTATTTTTCATGGAAAGTATCAAAATATTAACAAAATCAGATAAACTCAGATTTCTCCCAACCAAATTGCACAAATTAACAGGGTTTTGTAGGTCCCTGTAAAATCACTGAACACCACAGGGATGTGAAGGCTGGGAGAAATGTTCTCCCACTTTCTGGGATCAGATCAAGTTTGTGAATCACATTAATTTCTCCTCAGGCCAGAATCTCACATTTCTGGTGGTTTGACACTCATTATCGTTTCCTGTTAGCATTTATCTCCCTATAATGAGCTGTGCAGTTCTGAGGGAGATGTGGTAGGTACAGGAATGATTAATATGGTAAAAAGGCAGATTTACACTCATTATTTCCTTCTGGTTGGCCTCAGGTCTACCTCGGACAAGATTCCTGTTGTGCGAAATTCTGTAAAAACACAGGACCAGAATTGAGGTCCAACCACAGAGCTGAAAGAATGAAGGGTTGGGAAAACTGAACTGTATCAGGAATTACAGCTTGGTTGGGTAAGAGATTCCCTTTGACTCAGGGATTTGTGGGGTTTCCCTACTCATCCAGGTTCAGTTTTTGTCACTGAAGTGGTCTGAATGGGCACAGAGTAAAAAACCAGAGTAAAATTCACTTTCTTGATTCTGTGATGTTATGGGTGGTTTAGAACCCGTTCTGCATCAGGGAGAGAAAATAATTGACATTGAATAATCTAATCCCCCTTTCCAGCTGCTATCACCCCTGTCAGAATAGACAGTCCTAAATCCCCTGTGCCAAAATGCAGGAAATCATGGATTCACAGAATCATGGAATCAGAGCATGGTTTGGGTTAAAAGGGACTTTAAAGATGATCCAATTCCAGTCCCTCTTCCACAGGCAGGGACATTTTCCACTACAGCAGATTATTCTGATTTTATGAGGTTCTACCTTCACTCATGAGCTATGAAAGTCCCACAGTAACTTTTCGAAAATCCCTCTCAGTACTTCCCTTTAATCTCATCCTTTATCTTGTAGGATAAGGATTGTGTATTTCTCATTTCAGCCCCTCTTAGATTCAAGCCACAAGGCTCAGATCCACAAAAGTATTTACAAGACAAAAGATTTTAAAAGGGATTTAGCTCCTTAAACAGGAATTAAGTGTGCAAATACTTCTCTGGATTTCTGAGACTCAGATATGGCAGCACAAAGTGATTTATGAAGACAACAGAGAGGCTGGTTAATCAAGGAGACAGCTGCTCCTTTGCTTTTTTTCTTTTTTTTTTGTATGGAACTTCCTGGAAGAGATTCATCCACATCTATTCATTCCTTCTTCTGCCCTAATCTTCTTTTCCTTGTTTTTAGGATCATTCCAGCACCCCACCAAGCAGTGACAGCCTTTGCTAACACCCACCAATGTCAATGACACATGAACACCAGAGAGGAAATAGGAGTTTGTGTATTTATTGCACCATCAGTTCTTGCAGATCTCCTAGTTTATGCAAAACCAGCCAGAATTTGCTGTCCTTTGGGGGCTGAAGCTCATGAAAAGTTCTAGGAGGTGAAACCTTGAGGAGTCCCTTCTGTAGGAGGCTCCAGGTGCATCCCATCCATGGACCACATCCCTCATCTTTGCTCTGGGGTCTGCGAGTTGGCAGGTCCCAGAATATTTCTCTTGCAGTCCTGTTTTCTAATCAATGTGCACATGGAAACCACCCTGGATCAGTCCTAAACTGACACAGTCCAAGTGTACATCCATAACTTGGTGGTTTTTCAGCAGCTTCAACAAATTAACAAATTGAGGGCTACTGCTGAAGGCAGGATGGTGTTAAAAAGGAGCTTTCTTTGAATAGTGGGAGAGAAAACCAACCCAGGTTTTGTTTCAAACCTTGCAAAGCCCTTCTGAGAACCTTGTCTGACCTATATAGCTCAGAGCATGAAGTACCCACAAACTCTCCCATTTATTTCTCTTAAACTGCATTGAAAACTTTTTTGTTCTTTCCTTTTTTTTTTTTTTTTTTTTAATAGGGGAATACATAATCTTCCCCTAAAGAGAATAATTGATGAGAGAATTTATCACGTCCACTGCTTGTCTGCTCTGAAGGTTGATTTAACCTCATGATTTAAGATGTACATCTCCAATTCAGTTCTAATTTCGCTGACTTGAATTTCCAGCCACTGGAACTTGTTATGCCCTTTATTTTTTTTTTTTTTTTTTGCTTGGCTCAAGAGCAGCATCTGATAAGTAATTAGAAACTGTAATCGAGTCATCTGCTAAGCTCCGTTTCACTCCACTGAAGAAATCATGTTCCTGATTATCACTGAAGGGCTCATCTTTCAATTTCAGATCAATCTCCCATCACATGTCCAAGCTATTCCCAACAGCTTCACAATTATTTTTGTTGCCTTTTGAAGAACAACCAAAAAAAAATTTGAAAAGAGGTATCTATCTATACATATGTATCTTTTCTCTGGCCATATTTTCTGATTTCATAAGCTGTCCTGAATGGTAGTTTTTTAAAAGCAGGAATAAAAAAAAATCACACATCTTTGGTGAAAAAAAGAGAACAGGAAGGTAAAAAAGTTCTAAGCAATGACAGTCCTAAAGTAAAAGTGCCTAAACACAATGTACTCAGGAATAAGAGATGGGAGATGTCCTATGAGAAGGAGGACATTTTTTCCCAATTTCCAGCTTTTTTCCTGTGCAGGATTTATCCTGTTTTTTCTGGCTGGCCTGATGAACAACCTCTTTACTGTTTGACCTCACAAACATCTCGGTTGATTCCTGTCCTGTCCAGAAAAGTGTCTCTGTTCAGATCCCTGAGAAAACTCTTATGTGGATATGTAAATCACAGGAATCCAACTAAACAACTCTTTCCCCACATTAATCATATCCTAATCTCACATTATAATGTCAGAAATCTTCAACTTTTATGCATGTACCAAACTCCCAGTGATTAAATAGAGTTCACTACAAAATAGCATCTGCATAATTGCTTTTATCTTCATTCTGTATGGTTCTGTGATGCGCTCCATGATTTTCAACTTTCTTCCTCAAGAAAAAAGCACTGTTGCTTTCCAACTGTGTTGTCACAGTGCTGATGGATGTAAAAATGTGTTTATCAGTAATTTAGATTTGGTTGATTATTTGATACCTCCTGTAGCTCAGTTGTTTCTTCAGGCTGGGTAATTGGCCTTCATGGCCTATAAAAATGCCCTAAAGATTTCTTACATCTACACCTTCCTCTTCCCATCACCAAAGAGGATTTTGACACCAAACTGTGCTGTTTTTATAAGTCAAGGTGGCACAATTCCCTCCCACCTCTTTCTTCTTTTCACCTGATCCTTCTTGCTCTGTGGTGGACACGGGGACATCACACATCTGGGGAAGGAGCTTTTTTCCCTTCCTTTTTTCCCTTTTTAATTATTGTTTCTAGCACATAATTCAATTTACACATCCTCTCTGCTTGATTGGCTTTTACCTCTGCAGCTCTGACAACAGATTGGTAAAACTTGACCTTAATAGCATGAGAAATATTCACAACACTCAGAGCTTTGCAACATTTCTATTTCTATTTCTTTCTCTTTAGGCATCAGATATTGATTAAAGCTGGTTTTAAAAAATCAACCCTTCCACTCCAGAGAGTATGAGAATTTTTACCATAGAAAAATTCAAGCTTGATCTTTTTGGGAGGAGAAGGATTTATTTTTTTCCTAGTGGAATAAGGCAGCGGTGCAACAGGCCACCAGGGATCTTGTGAAATCTCAATTCTCAGAGAATCTTAAGGATTGGAGACTGGATGAGGAACTTCCAGACATCTTGTCCAGCTTGTAATTTTGGGATGGGGAGCTCTAAATGTAATTCAGAGTCAAGCATTAGAGCTTTTGCCTGAATATTCAATCATTCCTGTGTCCTGATGCCACAGTTTATCACTCCACAAATCCCACTCCAGGTTTCCCCATGTTTTCTTCTCTTTGATTGTTCTTTGAGGTTCAGATCTGGTTCACACCAACTCAGACCTACCCTGCTCTCTCTCAAATCCTTTTAAAATCCCACTGGCATTTTAACAGCACTCTCTAAAGATGGCTAAGGGAAAATCTCCTGTCTGGAGAGTGAAGAGATTCAGGACCCTTCCACTGTTAAGGGCAAGAGATAACAATGCCTGGAGTGATTCAGAGCTGCTTTAGGCATTGGAAGGTGCTCAAAGATCTCTCTGAAATCTTTTCTTCTCCAATTCCTTCCATGAGCTGTGTGCTTCTGACATGAGAGATTTGACAAAGTAAAAAGAAATGATTCTTCCACCCCACCCTGGTGTAGGTTTGAACCTGAATTATCCACAGAGAGCACAAGGTGCAGCTACACCATCATTTTCAGCCACGAAGATTCAAACAGACACAGCTTAGCCCAGTAATAAATAGGAGAGTTTAGGGCTAATTATAACAGGCCTTTTAATTTCCATCTGGAGTCACAAAATCAATGGAAACTCCTTGCTTCATTAAATAATTGCAGTTGCCAATAGCTGGAGCTGTTCCATTTGCAGATGTGCTTAAAACCTGTTTATTTAGTGGTTATCTTGTTCCAAAACCCTTTTTTTCCCACAAGGAATGAAGCCACAAAGCTGCAGAGAAAGGGAGGACATGAGGAGGAGGGAACGTCTTGGGCTGATGTGGAAGAAATAGGGTTTGTGCTGTCCTCCAAAATTCAAATGTGATGGATTCTTCCTCCCTCCACCTCCAAATCTCCAGTATTGCATGGAGAGATGGAGGCAAAGCAGCTTTGGTTTAAATGGGAGAGGAATTTAATTTTCTTGGGCAAATTCATCATGTGGATAAGAGCAAGGTTTGAAAATGAAGTCACAAAGGTTATTCTGGTAGCCATGGACTAAATAAGATTCTGGAGGTGAAGAAATGAAGCAAAACTCATGTAAAAACACTTTTTTTTTCTTTACAAATCTGTTTTGTGTACTGGAAAAAAAAAAAAAAGACAGACCAGTAGCATGTCTTGAAAACCCTCAATTACTCCTGTCTGAACAAATCTGTCTTGTCATTTGTTATCCTTCTCCTACTGACTTGAAATGCTCAAAAATCCTTGTAATCTTCTAAAAAAATCCAGTTGGATTTGTATGTTTCTGGAAATTTTACCTGTTCAGGATTGGAGGAGACAGTAAAACCTTCAACCAAAGGTTGGACTTCTGGTTGCTTATTAGACTTGATAATCTTGGAGACCTTTTCCAACCTTGATGAGTACATGATTCTAATAAGAGTACTGGATTCAAGGAAATATCCTACAAACATCTGGAATTTGCTCTGACAAACAAACTTCAAGTCTGCAGACTGATAATTTATGGATAAATTTGATTTTTTTACCCCTAACTCCCAGGAAACAGGCGTTGTGGAGGTGAGCAGAACCAAAAGGAATGGACTTCATTGAAAGCGAGGATGAAATTGAGTTCCAACATTAAAACAAAAATGGGGCAGTCTCAGACTGTGGGATATTCTGCTGGCTGGAGACACCAGTGGCTTGGGCTCATTCTCTGATCTCTTGAAACTGAAATTCTTCATGAAAACAACCAGTTATGGAGCTTCTTCAAAAGTCTTCCTTTGGTAATGAACAGCCTGATGCCTCCCAAACCAATCCAAGCCACAATCTGTTCTCCCGCTGAGCTCCAAACAAGCAATCAGGGTTAATCAAGGTGTTTACACTGAATTGTAACAAAAACCTATTAGGATTAAGTGATGACTGAAACAAGCTGAACTGGAAAAATGGACAGCAGAGTCTATCAGCTTTTCCATTTCTCACCTAAATATTTATGAATCTGGTTTTTATCAGCACCAGCTGGCTGGGAGTTGCCTGAATGTGTGGATATCTGAAAATCTTAGGTTCATTCTTTAAGGTCTGGATAAAGGCAGGCCCATCATTACCTATAAGAAGAAATCTTTATTTTTGGGAATAAAATCTGGCAAAGCACTGGGCATAAGCAGCATGAGCACTTTAATCAAATTTTGATTCACGTATCTTGCAACAAAAGAGAATACCTGACCTTTTCAGGGAGCAGCCAGAATATGAGGGTAGAACCAAGGAAAGTCAAGGAGTATCATGTTGGAACAAAACAGACAAGTGTCACCTTAGCATCAACAGCTTGGAACAGCCAGGAAATATTCCCTGGCTTGCTGCTTAAAATGAGCATTTCTGCTGTTCCATTCACAGTGTGCCTAAGGCAGTCTGTAGTGAAGGGTATTAAAGCATCTTTTAAAACACATTTCCTCCAAAAATGCTTGGCTTTCAGGGGACCTTGAACAAAAAAGTGAATTGGAAACAAGGAAAATTATATAGCTGAATTCAGGTTCTGTCTGACCTGTTTCAAGTGTTTGAAAAAGGAAGAGGAGACTTCATTCTTTGCCATGGGGAAGGGAATTTGCCAGCAGTGCTTGCAGGTGATGTTTGGAAGAGTGTTAAATACTTATCAGTGTTCTTGAGTTTTGTATTTGCTCTCCATCCATCTACCAGAATCAGTCATATTTTGGGTCATTGTCCTGCTTTGAAAAGTTTTTTTGGTAGAAGCTTTTGGGTGATTCTACATGAGTTCATAGAATCAAAATTCATACAGTGGTCTGGGTTGGACCTTAAAAATCATGTAATTCCAACCCCCTTCCAAGGGCAAGAACACCACCCACTATCCCAGGTTGCTCCAAGACCTGTCCAACCTGGCCTTGGACACTTCCAGGGATCCAAGGGCATTCACAACTTCAGCAGATAAAGGTCATGTATTGAAAGCTGCTGAGGGCAGTTGGAAATGAAGCTGCAAATATCCACTGTGTGGAATATTGCACTCAAGAAAGAAGCAGACTGTGAGGATTGGGGATTGATAATGATACCCAAAACAGGGTGAAATCCAAGTGCATCTCAGACCTTAAGGAGCAAAAACAAGAATACAGCAAATTTTGGGAGCATCTTGGGCCTGATATTTCCTTATTTTTTTAATGTGTGTAAGTGACTCAGACCAGGCTGGATAAGGGCTGGTGGAAGATTCCCTGCTCATGGTAGGGGTTTGCAACTTGATGATCAATCTAAAGCAAATCTAATCCAAAAGACTCCATGATTTTATGCCTCTGTGACTCTGTGACTGAAACTCTCATGTACTCTGAGGCCTGGGTGGTTCCAGGTCATCTCAGTCATGGCCTGGTGAAGCTGCCTCTCTTCTCCAAACAGATTTTCCTATTAAAACAAGGAGCTTAGGAGCTTTTCTGTCCCCTCGCAATGCACGAGAGGAGACTGGGAACTGAGCTGTGTTAATGCCAGGCTGTCCACCCATCCAATCCTTGTGCTCCCAGCCTTGTCAGTCTCACAGGTATGTCTGGGCCAGATTAACTCGAGTTGCCCAAGCAGAGCTTTAAAATTGACCCTGTTCAGTGAGCAAGGGCACTCAGCCTTACAAGGACAGATGGTGCAATTAAGGAGAGCAGCTCTGCTGCCACATTCAACATGGTCACCCTCACTTCCATATGTGTCCTGTCATCTGAAGAGGGCTGGAGGCCAGCCAGACATCCCTATGTTTGTGTTTCCTTGGCAGATACCACAGGAATGAGATTAAACAGCTCTGCTAGACCCAAAGACTGGGTCACCTGCAAGGCTGGTGGTGAGATGGTGACCCTCACCTCCTACAGAATAAGCAGCCTGAATTTTTATCCACTTTGGGCTTGATTTCCCATCTTTATTGCTCTGTGGGAGCTGAGGATCCGGGTAGATGAAGATGGTGTTCCTCTTTTTGATAACTGAGCTGAAAAGTCCCCCATGACAGAGAAACAATCAAGGAATGACAGCACAGAGCAAATGTAGTGCAGCAGCCGGGCCAAGGATAAGGATGATGGGCAGCTGTGGAGAAACATGAGGAATTTTGAGGATACCCCAATGGGATCCTGGGGTGCTTTGGGAAGAGCATTGCCAGCATATCAAAAGGTACTTCTGCCCCTCTGCTCAGCCCTGGTGAGGCCCATTTGGAGTGCTCTGTCCAGTTCTCAGAACAGGAGGAACATGGAGCTCCTGGAATGGGTCCAGTGGAAGGCAGCAAAGGTCGTTTGGAACTGGAGCATCTCTTAGCAGAAACGGCTGAGGGAGCTGGGGCTGTTCAGCCTCAAGAGGAGACACAGCTGAGAGGGGACCTCATCCCTGTCTGTCCCTGTCTGCTGGGAGGGCTCTGAGAGGGCCCAGGCTCTGCTCTGTGGGCCCAGCAATGGCACCAGAGGAACAGGCAGGGACTGATCCCAGGAAATTCCACCTGGACATGAGGCAGAACTTCCTCCCTGTGCAGTGACCAAGCCCTGAACAGAGATCAGAGAGGGTGTGGAGTCTCTCTCGCTGGAGATATTCCAGAACCCTCTGCACACAATCCATGTGCTCTGGGATGTTCCTGCTGGAACAGGGAGCTGGAACCAGATGACCTCACTGTGGTCCCTTCCAGCCTGACCCATTCTGTGATTCCATTACTTTGTGATTTTAGAAAACCCTCCTGCTTCTCTTATTTTGGCCCAAATGGGAATGAATGGATGGACACAACCCACAAACACAGGTCTGTGCCAGTTGTTGGACACCCCCACGTTTCTCCACCAGAAGACAGAGAAAAGCTCAGGAATATTTGAACAGCTGGTTTTCGTGCTGGGAAACAAATCTGAAAATCCAGTCTGGCAGATGAAGCTTCAGGAGTGTAAACAAGGGATAGAACAGTCAGATGAAGACTGAAATGGATCAAACAGATCAAACAATGGTCTTGCTTGTGGGAAAATAACACTTTGAGGGTCAAATTTTGATTCAAAACTATTTAGAACATGTGTTTCAATGCCCCAAGGACAACTACATTGAAGACCAACAGAGAAAACTGGGCATTAGAAGCATCTCACATAATGATATTCCATTAAATTCTCCTTTAAGCGGGTTGGTTTGCTCATTTGCCATGGTATGTTTTGGAAGTGATAAAGGTGTTATTTGAGGATCCCAGAAACTTCTATGCTGGAAAAAGAAGTTTTTCATTATCATTAGGGGAAGGACACTGGTGATTGCTCTGGAGCACACGTAAGGGCAAGCAGGATGATTCAGGGAACTCATGGTCTTGGTTATGAGAAAATATTATCCAGACATGACCTTTAGTTAGATCACCTCAGATGAATAAAAAAACATCCTGCCTCTAGAAGATCCTGGAGGCACAGTCATGGGGAGATCTCCAGGACTTTTCACAGCAGTAACTAATTCAGAAATAAGACCTGATAGGAGAAAGAGGAAGAAGATTGTCAGAAGCATCAGAAATCCTCAGGACAAATCACAGTAAATTATTTTGCAGCAAATGCCACCATACCAAAGGCTCTCATACCACCTGCCTCAGACAAGGAATGAGCTGGTTGGTGGCCACATCAGCCCAGAATGTGATGGCCTGGGACTTGTAATGCATTAATGATTCGCTAGAAAACTTGATTTAATTGTCCTGAGGGTCAGGGTTTGGTGGAATCAAAAGTTGGCCTTAAAGCCCATCTGGTTCCATGGGCAGGAACTTATCCCACTATTCCAAGTTGTTCCCAACCGCATCCAAGCTGGACTTGGACATTTCCAGGGATGGGGCAGCCACAGCTTCTCTGGGTAACCTGTGCCAGGGCCTCACCACCCTCACAGGGAAGAATTAATTCCTGATATCCAATCTAAACCCGCCCTGCTTCCATTTAAGTGCATTCCTCCTTGTCCCCTTGGTGCCAGTTCTGGTGAAAATCTTTCAAACACAAATCAGTTTTTGTTCTGACAATATTCATGAAAGAATTTTAATGTTTCTCCACAAATCATCTTGGGAAAAAGTGGAGATTTTGCCTTCTCAGGTTTTTTCCCTGAGTTTTATTACCCAGCTGTCTGAAAATCCAGAAGAGATGAGAACAGTTACTGGTAAAGAAATGCATCTCTCCAAGATCTCCGTGTCTTTTGTTACAGCTGGTGCAGGGATTGAAACATTTATTGTTTTCCTGCAAGTTCAGATCCCACAATCCCCCATAACTCTTATTTCTGACTGCTTTACAGCAAAATTCAGCCTTGAGAGGGCATGTGTTGTTCCCTGAGATATTTAATGATTGCTGAGCACAGGTAACTCTTTCTACCTGCCATAAAGTGGAGTTTGAGCAGCCATCAGCAAGAATTTGCAATTTAATGCTTCACCAAGGCATTGTTTAATTGACAGTAACTCTCTGAACTCAACTCTGCACAATATTGAGGAATTAGACAGGAGAACAATTTGTGGACAACAAGTGAGTGCTGAAGCCTCTTCTCTTCAGCTGTCCTGTCCCTTCAAGCTGTCATTCAGAACAGTCTCTCATCTCATTCTCCTCCACTGCCTTGGCTGGGTTCACCTTGGAAGGGCTAATTAGCTCCTTGTCAACCACTGTCTCCTCCTGAGTCCTGAAAAGGGGAGCTAAAATCAATTTGTCTTTCCAGCAACATCAACCAGGAAGGAAGGAAGGAAGGAGAAGACAGGCAGCAGAATGAGTGGCAGGGAAAAGTGAAGCCCCTGAAAATAATTATACTGAGAACTTCGACGAGTTTCTATCAGTTTGATGAGGAGAGTCTGGACTGAATTATTCTATTTAAAAGAGACAAAGTGAGGCACAAAATGGATTTACTTGTGGTCAAGCATCAGCAGGAAGAGAAGTTCATGGAAGTTTTTGTGGATAACTCCACTGGCACTGCTGCATTCAGTATCTTGGTCCTAGTTGTAGGGAGGTCCTTCCTGAGTTTAGGTGAGGTGGCTGAACTGCAAAGCCCACAAAGAAAAGGGATTTCTGCTACAGAATAATGGAATTAGGTAGCTGTTAAGCTTGGAAAAAACTTCAGGTCCAATCTTTCACCAGATACCACTGTCTAAGTCCACTAAACCAAAAAACAAAGTGAATATCACAAAATGAAGAATTTAGAGGCCTGAGCATCCCAGAGATCCACTATGAAAGGCAGGATGCCCCAGAGAAGCCACCTTAATTACAAAAAAAACACCTACTAGTTATTATTTTTTTTTTATTCTTGAGGAAGTTTTAGAGTTGCCACAAGACTGGAGTGGTTTGAGTTGTTGGATTCATTTTGTGGAACTCTCCGAGGTCAGGGAATTTTCCAGTTGTTTGAGTAAAGAATTTTCTAAGAGTCCCCAGACAGACAGTATTTTTTTAGGGAGTACAAGCAATTGACCACTCCAAGAAAAAAGGCAGTTGCATTTCATGGAAATGCCATATATATATATATAACAATAAAGATTCATTTTTCTCAGGGTGTTTTTCCTCTATTTTTTCCTTCATCCTACAAGTCCTTAGGGAAAGTCATTTCAGGAAATTTCTAATACTGTTTAATACCTGGCTCATCACATCCAGGAAACCTGCTGTGCCATTGTCAGTGGATTTGAAATGGGCATTAACTCCAATTTTTGAGATTTCTGCTACTGGAAGTCATTATTTTTGAGCATAAATATTTTCCAAATGGATGATTTTTGTGCAAATTAATTACTTGTTCCCATATTATTTACCACTGGCCCATTTTCCTCAAAGGAAAACAAAAACCCCTCTTTCTAAAGGCTTCTAAACAGTGATAATTAATAGATGGCTTTTCTGGGGCACAGTTTGTTGCTGGATTCAGTTAAATCTCAGGGTTACAGAACTGTTCCAGCTTCAGAAAGCAAAATCCTTGTAGATGCTCCCAGGGAAGGCTCCAAAGCCAAATGGGAATTTTGCACTGCTCTGCTCTGTCTGGACCTTGAGGCAAGGCTGCAGGCAGGATTATCTCCAAATTCTGACCTTTTTTGGTCACAGATCTCCAGGTGCTCTTCACCTTCCAGAGGATTTGGCTGTAGCACCACAGTCAGTGCAAGGAAACTACAAAGGGCCACATCCACCCACCCCTTCCCCAGGTAAAACTTTTTCCTGTGCCTTATTTAGAGTTTTCCATGCCCTATTTAGGTACTTCCACAATAACTTGCAAAGTTGGAGAGAAAGGGCCAGGGACATTGAGCTCATGCAAGATGTATGGTTGCATTTGTGAGCAGGAATGGAAATTGCCCCACTTATTTCCTCTGGAGAGGTTGAAAGTGCCTCACACCCATTTGATCTTATTTTTAACTCTAAGTGGGTGCCTGAATTGCATTGCTTTCAATGGGAAATGAAAAGTGTTCCAGTTTCCTTGATGAATGGGAAGGAGTCAAGCCCCAAATCTGGGCATTAAATTTGAAGACACTGACAAATAAAGGATGAGATTTATTGTTTTCTTTTTTTGATCATTTTGCTTGTTCCCTGCATGTCACCCACTAGTGTGATACATGATAGGTCCACATCATATTTAAAGCCTCAAACTGGACAACGTCCAAAAGCTGCTGGTTCTGTTTTCAGTTTTTGGAGTGCCTGAGGAGTCTCCATAATTTAGGCAGAATATCTGGTACAAACCCATACTTGATGCACTTTCAGTCTCCACCACTCCAGCTTCTCTGTGACAAGAATTTCTGAGTGTATCCAGAGTTCTTCCCTGAATTCAGACATTGGGCACCTGCCCCTAGACACCCCCAATCTGCCCTTTTCCCTTTTAGGTCACACACAGTCTCCTAGGTAGGTGGCACCTCAACTTGTGTAAGTCTTGGGACCTTCCAGGAAGCCCTGAGACCTTTCTGGAAGCCCTGAGACCCTCCAGGGTGAGGGCCCCTTGTAGACCCTAAATTTCAGGTGTCTACAACAGATGTTTCTTCATCTGAGGCAGTTGATTGTGTATCCAATGTGAGCAAAGGAGGTGCAGTCAAGAGAATCAGAGAATTCACCCCTGGTCAACCCAAGGAACCTCATCTTTTTCAGGATAAGATGAATAATAGAATGGTTGGGGTTGGAAGGGACCTTCAAGACTCCATAGTTCCAATCCCTGTGTCATAGGCAGGGACAACCAGAGCAGGTTGTTCCCAGCTCTGTCCAACCTGTCTTTGAACATTTCCAGGGATGGGGCAGCCACAGCTTTTCTGGGAAACTTCTGCCAGGGTCTCACCACCCACAGAGGGAAGAATTTCATCCCAAAATCCAATCTAACCCTGCCTCCTCTCAAATTAAAGCCATTCCCTGCTTGTCCCATCACCCCTTTTAAGAAGGACAAAACCTCTTCCCCTGACATCTGCTCATCACATTCCAAAAGTCCATGACTTCTTTGCCTGTTTCATTTATGTGAGCAGTGTGGATGTTCCCTTTTAAGAAACCCTCTCCATATCCCTACAAAAAGCAGAACTTTCCAGACTCCTTGAGGTAGTTCCTGCTCATTTGAGGTTGCTGGGGATCCCTCTAAGAAGGAATTATGAAGGCTTCCAGGGCTGGTGACTGCATCCCTTCCCTGGGACCCCGTTCCAATGCTGATCCACTCTTCCAGGGGACATGGAAAGCTCTGACAGATCGGGGCCAGCCCAGATTGGTCATAAACCAACCTCTGACAGATGTGGCCCAGTTCATCTTCCATCCCCAGGGCAGTGCAGCAGCTGGATGGAGCAGGAGGCTCAGTCTTGTACAACTGTAATTTATGCCCTGACATGTGGGGAAATATGTGCAATTTATGATTCCTCAACTGCAGATGTGACCTGTTCGAGCAGGACCCCACTTTTTGGGAAACTGAATTGTCTGAATGACTTTGTAGATGGTGCTTGCTCCAAACCTTTTGTTCGGTGCCTAAACTAGAAAGATGTCTTTTGATTTCTCTTTGCTTTATTTAAGTTATGCTAAATATGCATTGTGCATGGAGAAGGGAAAGCAAATGAACAAGGCAGGACTCTGAAGGAAGATTCCCTGGCTGCAGCAACTATTTCAGTGCTGGAATGTTACAGCTTCCCTCCTCTGAAAGGGTCTCAAAATCTCCAGATCATTCCAGTTTCATGGTATTTCTAAACAAGAAATAGTAAAAATATAGTGATTACTGGTTAATAAAGAGATATTTGATAGAAGCAATGTGGCAGTTTTGGCAGCTCCAGGACTTCACCACACTTTGTATTCACAATGTAAACCATAAAATTACTCCTGGTCTAAACATGTGAACCCCAAACCCACTCACAAAGCAAAGGAAAACCCAAAACAATCCTGGCTAAATGGATGAGCAGCCACTGCTAGATTTTATAGCCACCTCATTGTAAGATCTCTGTACCTTTAAGCCCTTTTTAATGTATTTTAATCTCAAATTCCACCTAATAATGAAAGTCACATCCCTTCTTGGTGTATCCAGAAAAACTCTTCCCACTCTTTCCTTCTCACCACTTGGTCCAACCAAGCAAACCCGCTATGATCTGAGAGAGTCTTGCCAGGAGCAGCAGATGGAGGGTCACCAAATATGCTATGTTTGTAATCTTTTCTTTCCCCCTCTTTGGTGTTATTCTTCCCTCTTCTAACATTTGACAGAAACCAATGTGAAAACAGGAAAACACGATGGTGTTCAGCCCTCTTTGGAGCTGTGAATATGAAATTTTATGGTGATGGAGAGACAAAGGTCACCCTCCTTCCCCTGTCCCATCTCCATTTATATTATGCATCTCTCCCTCATGTATAAATTGAGGAGTGTTGCTCACCAGTAACCTCCTTCCTCCAGAAATGTTTTCAGCTGCCTTGTTTAGAACTGGATATTCACAAACCACCAGGAGGTTTAATCTTATTTTCTAAAGGTGTGTGAATAAATTACCACAACTGAGGTGGAGCAGGCAGCACATGGGGATCTGTGAGTGGGAGGTGAATGCCACAAGAGCACTCTCATGCTGTGCGCTGATGT
This sequence comes from Melozone crissalis, assembly GCF_028551555.1. Lineage (NCBI taxonomy): Eukaryota > Metazoa > Chordata > Aves > Passeriformes > Passerellidae > Melozone > Melozone crissalis. The sequence goes on from NW_026535780.1 coordinate 1,360,460, forward strand.
TGGTGCCCCACAGCTCATCCCTTAGGCTTCCATTCCAACAAAAGCTGGGATTTGTTGTTGCTATTATTATTATTATTATTATTATTATTATTATTAGTTCCTGGTAATGTTTTGTAAGTCACAGCAACAACACGATAACAGTGAGCTCAGCGTGTTCAACAATATGTAAATATTTTCCTGTGGGAAATGAGATAGAAAATTCATGTCCATGGATTTCAAAAGGTCACTTAGGCAGCAGTGTTTGAACACCAGCAATCTGCATCCCAGCTGCCTCTGGCAATAATTCCTGTTTAGGTGCTTGCCAGGCATGGAGAGCATGGGAAGTGAGGTGTGTAATGGGGATGGAAGAGGGATGGAGATGGAGGACAGGAGACCAAGGCACCAAACGGGAGAGGTGAGAAAGAGACACAGCAAGGAGGGTTGTTCAGACACAGAATTGGATGGTCTGAAGTTATGCTAAAGGCATTTCCTAAAATACTCATCTACAAATGTCACTGTTGTTTTGTTCCAGGGATTTTGCATCTCTTGGGGAAAAAAAAAGAAACATGGAATGGTTTGGGTGGGAGGGACCTTCAAAAGGAACATGGTGGCATTTTTGGGGGGTCCTGTGTAGTGCTAGGAGTTGAATTCCATGATCCTGATGAGTCCATTTCTACTCAGCATATTCCATAATTTTGTGATTCTGTGATCATCCAGCTCCAACCCCTGCCATGGCCTGGGACAACCTGGAAGTGTTGAAGGCTGGGTTGGATGGGGTTTGGAGCACCCTGGTCTAGTGGAAGGTGTCCTTACCTATATCAGGGGATTGGAGCTGGATTATCTTTAAGATCCTATCCAACTCAAACCATTCTATGATTTTATGATATTTTTTTGGGGTTTCCCATGGAGGAGGAGGCTTTGCACACCGAGTCCTGTTCCTGATTTATTTTGAAAATGCTTTGCTTTGCCAGGTTTCTTTCAACTGACACATTTTATTTTCTTCATTGACTCTGATTTACATTTCCTACTCAGGCAACAACTCATGCACTTCTTTATGTTATTCATCCCTTGTCTTTAAGGCTGTTTATTTGTGATGGACTGCCATCAGCCCTTCTGAAGCAGACTGAAAAGATTAAGAAGTTGGAGATGACAAAAAGAAGAGCCTGTCAGAAGAGGGAAACCTTTAGCCTTCTTTAGCTGGGTGCAGAATTTTGGCTTGGAGGAGGTAAAATTAAAGTGGGTTTGTGTGTACATGTGGTTGGTGTTAGATCCTCTCCTCTGTGTTTCTGAATTCTGGGGAACTGGAAATTCCTCCTGAATTTGCAGAGATCAATGCACAAAGAGACATAGACAACTGAGTGGTGGTCCTGGGCCACAAGAATCAAGATGGGTGGAAGGTGCTGAGACTTCAAATGTCTGTAAAAATAATTCAAAATATCTCTGTAAGATTAATTTTAAGCCTTTCTTTAAGCAGGTCCTGAAGTTGAAGTACCTAAGAGAGTGTGTTTGAACAGTGTGAAAATGTCACAGCATTTTGGGGGATACAAATCTTTGTTTTTCATCAGGCCCTCTGGCAAAGCACAGCACAAAGGACAGAAATCCCACATCACTGAAATGAGTCATTATTGCAACCACTTTTGGGCTGGGAAGTGGAAGTTTGGACTTGTTCAGAGTGAGGAGCTTAAAGATCCTTCCAGTAACCAGGATGAGTTTGATAAAACCTGATTCTCCCTTCCTAAAGTCCTGACAAAGAGCTTTTACCTCCCTCCACGTAAGTTTTTTGATAATGTCAATATTGAAATAACTCTAGGCTTTCCTGCCAGGTTTTCTCTCAGGCTTTTTTTCCTCCTTCTCTCCTTTTCTCTCTTGACAGAGGCTCATTTGGTTTATTAAAATAATTTAATGGAACTTTTAGACTTTTTTTTTTTAACTGAGGTAAGGAGAGAGAAAAAAAATATAAAAATATCTAAAATTTATGACTTTTTGCTTTTCGGAGGGAAGTATAGAAAGTTACAAGTCACCTACACTGGAGTCAGTACTTCATCTTCTATGACACAGTTGAAGTAACACAGATTGGTCTCAAATATTTTCCTGTATATGATCAGTTCCAGGTATCAGCCTCTTGTATCACAGTTTTTACTGATAACCACTTTGCACTGAACATTCTCCAAGTCCCTCTAGCATGGAAAATGGCTGTGCAAGGAAAAGAGGTCCAGCATTGCTCAGAATTCTTAATTTTTTCCCTGATAAAAAATAAGTGCTCCCTCCTTGGAATGTAGTGGCTCCATATGAAATAAGGGATGAATTAAGTGCTCTGTGTTATGTCCCAAAGTCCTTCCAAGTTTTAATTTTCCATTTGTAAAGAGCACAATAATTGAGATTAGGTTTCTTCCCAAAACCAAAGGATTTTGCTGTCGAACATGGCATTTTTCTGCATAAAGGAATTATTTACAGACACAAGAATTCCTGAAATAACTTTGTGGTTGCAGGGCCATCCCTCCGTGGGTGCACACTGCATCCTGAATTCAGTGTGACATCCACAATTCCCTTCCTGCCTCTCATCCTGTTATCATCCCCAGGTGGGCCCTGGGTGCAGCTCCAGGAGTTGTTCCAAAGGCAGAGAGCCCAACATTCCCATACCTTTTGTTCTAAACAAGAAATAGTTGAAATATAGTGATTATTGGTTAATAAAGAGATTTTTGATGGAAGTAATATGGCAGCTTTAGCAGCTCCAGGACTTCACAATGGATTGGGAGAATCCTAGTTTGCCAAATGATGACCCAGGCACGTGGGGTCTGGTTTGCTCTGTTCACAAAGTGGGAATGCAGAGAGAGAGATTGATTTGAATTTGAAAAGAAGAGGGTTGTTTGGTGTTTATCCAGGCTCCCTGATACTGAAATGAGATATTTGGATTTCAGTGTCAGGTGTCTATCTTGGCTGGCTGCCTCCTGCTGACTCGCTGGGAATGGAAATCCCTCTTTGCTTCAGTCCTGACCCAGGCATGGAAATGTTTTCCAGCATAAAGTCAGGGGAGATCTAGGAGCTAGGAAATCTTCCACCTTTTATTCCATGGGAGATTTAAACCTGTTCACAGCCTGGATCCAGCCTGTGATGACACTGCAAACCTGCTTAAGAGCATTAGTCAGAATGCCAGCATTTATCCACTCAGCAATGACTCCTAATTCCCATTACAGGCAAATCCCCATCTCTCGCTGCAGCTTGATTACAACGGTGATTAATTTGAAAGTCAACATATTTACCCAAAATACAACATCATTAAAAAGACTAAACATAAACCTGCATATTTACAAATATCTTAACTTGACGTGATTAAAACAAACAGCCTCCTCTCTGCTTGTTTGGATCCAGGCAGATGAGCTTCTTTTCCACCTTTATATTTTCATGTCAATAGATGGCACTAGCATTTTCTCAATTTTTCTCTGCAATATTAGATTTCCTTATGATACTTCCTGCCCTCACTCGGGTTTTCAAAGGATGGAATTGCTCATTTCCAAGGGGATATTTTATCCTTAGTAAACATATAATATCACTCCAGTTTGGCTCTCAGCAAGTAAATCTTTGCATACTTCATAAAGCCTCAATGCCACAAGACTGATTTCTTTTCCCATTGTGAAAACAAAATGAATTTAAAGTTTTCATTTCCATACTGATGGGAGAGCTCACCAGGAAAAGCCTGTAGGATCTCTGTATAGGGTGCCCTAAAAATCCTATGAATTTTACTCCATCATCACAGTGAAAACAGAAAGACATTGCTCCTTTTCAATTTTATTTTTATTTGAAGAATGAGCAGTGGGTTGCATGAAAAGCAGAGATATTAAAAGCTGTGAATAAGATTCTCAGTTTGTTTTACTCTACCCTCACAAATAGAGGAACTGGTGAAGCTTCCCTTTTCATACCAGCTCAGCTTTTCTAATTAAACCTACACTTAAGGAAAACACGTTTTAACATTCTAGCAGATGTTCTTGCATCTGTCAGTACAGAGTCCTCTTGAATTAAAACAAAAATTCAGCTGGTCATTGTCATCCCAAACAATTTTTAGTTTTGTTTAGCTGTGCTTAGAGAGGATGTTGATGTGAACATCTCCTTCATGGTGGGAGAACCAGTGCATTTGGATATCAAGGTAACAAGGTAACAGGAGTAAACAGGGCTCAGATTCTGTTTCTTATCTTGCCGGAGAGACTTTGTAGGAACAGTGTCAAGACAAAATAAAAAGTTTGCTGTCCCAGTTCCTCAGATTTTCCTAAAAGTGATTTCTTCAACTTGTGAGGTTATGGTGAGGATAAAGATTATGGCAGGAATTTTCCTATTTCATAGAATCACAGAATGGTTTGGGTTGGAAAGGACCTTAAAGACCACCTCATTCCAACCCTTCCACTATCCCAGGTTGCTCCAAACCCTGTCCAACCTGGCCTTGAACACTTCCAGGGATGGGACAGCCACAGAATTCCTGCATGACCTGTGCCAGGTTCTCACCACCCTCACATGGATGAATTTCCTCTTGTTATCCCATCTAAATCTACCCTTCTTCCTCTTCAAATCATTCCCCCTTGTCCTGTCCCTGGGGTGTTTTGGCACATGTGCCACACATTGAACAGGGTCCAAAGGGAACTTTGGTGAATCCGTCAGCTGTGGAGTCTAATTAATAAACATGCAAATCTCCTGATATCCACATATTGGTCCTGCTCCCAGTCCACACAGATTTAGGAAACAGCCACAAGTTAAATCAACAGCAGGTCAGTGATGGGAAAGTCCCCCTGGTGCTGTTCTGAGATAAAATCAGGTCATGACTCAGGAATTATGATGGGAACCCAAAGGAACAGGTGAGCCCCGGACCCCATGAGGTTTATTCTCCCCAGATCTCTGCATTACAGACAGATCTGTTTAACTCTGGCAGGTAATTGTCAGCTGGGCCAGGGCAGCAGCATTCTGCTGTTGCAATTTTATGCCTTTAACAATCGTGGTGCCTCCATTTATGAACACAGAACTAATTAACATGCCAGTTAAAACACCTGGGTTTTGACACAGGGGCAAGGAGAAAGTGCAGGAATCAAACCACTACAATTAATTATATTCACTTCTCAGAGCAAGGCACTGGTGTCCTGGGATTTTCTGCCTGTCTTCGTTGCCTTTGTTCATCTCCCTCCTTGGTAATAATGCAACACGTGTAGAAATTAATTTGGTGGAAATTGATTAAAGCTGGACATTGTTTGCCCAGGAACGTAATTGTTTCTGACACCTGGTGTTGGGGAAGATGTGTGCACAGAGATGCGGAAAGGTGCACGTTAAGCTGGAAGTGCTAGGAGGTGAATCAAGGGGGTGATACCAGCCAGAAAACATGGAAAGGAAGAGAAATAAAATGCAGGGTACATGGAAGGAAAAGGAGTTCAGCTGCAAAATCCAGCAAGAGAGAGAATTTCCACAGAATCATAGGATCAGAGAATGCTTTGGGTTGGAAGGGAGCTTTAAGAATGTCCAGTTCCTTTTCTCTTAGGCAGGGATACCTTCCCCTGGACTAGGTTGCTCAGGGCCTTTAGCTCTTCCAGGGACAGAGAAGTCAGAGCTTCTCTGGAAAATTTCTTCAAATGTTTCTTTCCCTTCACAGGACAGAATTTTTTCCTAATATCTGATTTAATTTTACCCTCTTTCAGTTAAAAGCCTTGTCCTGCCACTAATTCCATAAATCTAAAGGATTATGCCTAACTGATCCCAATCAGTGAAAATCTGCTCACACTTGAATATTTGGTTCTAATTTCTGGGCATTAATATTTCCTGTAATTAGAGTTTTGGCTCTGATCTTCATTCCTCCTCCAGTTTATCTGGGTAAGACTGTCCAGGGAACAGTTCAAACACATCTTGTGGTTCCTCCTCTAATAACTTGAATGAGAACAGGTTTGAATTAGTTATTTATCTATCCAGCCAGTCTGGAAGGTGTCCCTGCCCATGGAAGGGGGTTGGAATGATATGATCTTTAAGGTTCCTTCCAACCCAAACCATTTGAGGATTCTGTGATTTCTCCTTCTGATCTTACACCCCCAGATGATCACTAGAGGGGAATTTCTCCATCCAGATGGTTTCAACAACAAATGAAGGAGAGCTCCATCCTCTTCCATCCATTTCTCTGCCAGCAGAAGTGGAAGTCTTGGGTTTCAGCTAAAACCAAGGATTGCTCTGTGCCATTTGACATCACACCCAAGAGGTGATCCAAATGGATTTTAGCTTGGAAGTCAAGAATTATGTTACAGACAAATCACTGAGGCATGAACAGGAAAATGGGAAAGTAAAGAAAGGTGATTATGGAAAAGCACAGAGGGTAAAACCTAAGAGCAAAATTCCAGACAGGGAGTAAGAAAACCCTGTTCTGATAACCAGGATCCCAACTGCCTAATAAAACTTCAGCAATTTTTCCATTATTAGTGGAGTCTGAGATCATAAATGAAAAAAGTATAAATGAAAAAATCGTAAATGAAAGAGAGCAGAGCAAAAACCAGAAAGAATAAGTTGCGAATGCTGCATCTTCATGAAGGATTTAAGAAAATTTGCTCATCTCTCTCTAACATAATTTTATCTCTCTATTTCTTTAATATCAATTCTTTTTGTCAACCAGACAAATTATTCTGCAGTATTTTTAGCACTTTTTCAGAGCACCATCTGTTTGCATGATAATTTTCCCCAAGTCCTTATAAGGGCTGTAATAATCCCTTCACGTTAACTTTTATTATTTGATTTCCAACTGCCTTAGCTCTGAAGGAGCAGCACGGGGAAATGTGTGTATTAACAAATAGCAGTTTCCCACAATTCCTACAGAAATTAATCATAAAAAAAGGATTAAGTTTCAACCACCTCATCAGGGCACAGTATTCACACAGGTGTGGATTGGACTCACGAGGACAGAGGTGCAGAGGAACAGAACAAGCACAGCCCTGCTCCAAAATAAGTTAAACTTGAATGTTTGGGAAAGAGTAAAGAACAGAGAAGGCAGAGATTATGCATCCTCAATTTTCTTCAATTTTCCAATAAATTTTAGTTTGATACCCGAGACTGATGTAATTTGCTAATTTATTAATCTGCAACAGGAATCTTTTTGAGTGTTCATTCAACTTCAAAGGATGGCTTGAAAACAAATTGTATCTTGCAGCTTTTTCTCTACCTATTAAATTGTCTTTATTTCAACTTGAAATTTGCAGTTTTTCTCTTTTGGTTCTTTTCTCCCTCTTAAAGAGGTGAGAGTGAATGCTTGGATGGGGCTGAGTTGTTAGCTGGGGCTAAACCACAACAAAATCTTTTAAAAAAATCACATCCTTTTGTTTGTTTTGTGTCTGCCTTCCAGTCATTTATTCATCAAATTCTCGCAGAATAGGTGGTGTATGGTCAACCCTCACCCAGCTTCTCTAAATGCTTCTGATCTTCCAGCAGCAAAAAGGGGGACACAGATCTGTCATGGAAAAGACTGGAAAGATGAAATGAATGGAGCTGAAAAGTATATTTAAATTTTTAATGTATTTGTTTATGCATGCAGTACTCAAATGGTTCAGGTAATTAACCACAGACACACACCATAATATTCTATCACAACAAGGGGACATTTGTTGTTGCTACAATATTCAAAGGGGTCCTCAACCTTCAAAACTACCAAAATCCTCTTCCAAATACCTGTACTGAGACCAACAAAATGCACCCACAGGGCATTGTTACAGCATTTACCTCTGTCATACATGAAATTTGGACCCTGTGCCCTGGGTGTTTCCTTGTTGGGAGCCAAATTCCCCATTCTGTGATTGTTCCCAAACTTTGGTAGTATAACCTTTGATGTTCACATTCCAATATTGGATTAAACATTACATGAAGACTTTGCCTTTCAGATTCCTTTTGCTGTACATTATAAATTTGCCTGCTCTGCAGAAGAGCAGCACAAGGACTTTGTTCTTTCATTCCAACTGAGAGACAATGTCAATAGATAAGTGTGTATTAAAACTTCAAGATCGTTTTATTTAGACTTAATTCAATTAAACTTTTTTGTGCTTTTGTTGGCAGTTTTCTATTAAGGTCATTCAGTCGAACTTATACTTAAAAAGAAATAGCTGCAGAGCCTTGCTACTTAATATACAGGAGTGCTTCAGGTGCCAAAGTCCAAGGTGAGTCAAAGGGAACTGTTCAGGTAGATCAGGATGTGCCAGCAAACAACCAACCTCAGCCAAGTCATTGCTGCCAACCCCAAATAAAGGTTCTTTTGTCACTTGATTGTTTAATTTGTGTTTTCTCTTTATAGAGGACCTGCTCACAGAGAAGGGTGGGACTGCACTGAGTTTGAGAAGTCTCAGCAGTGGAGCAGGGTCCCAAGAGCACTGAGAGTTTTCCAAGGGGCAAAACTGATGCTGAGCTTTAAGAACAGCAAAGATATTTTGGAATCTATATGAAAATCATCATCGTAAAGCACGGTGAGAGGAAGGCTGCTTTAAAATAACATAGAATGAGAGAATCACAGAAGGGTTTGGGTTGGAAAGGACCTTGAAAGGTCATCCAGTCCAACCCTCCTTCAGTAGGCAGGGACATCTTCAACTAGAGCAGGTTGCTCAAAGTCCCATCCAACCCAGCCTTGAACACTTCAGGGGATGAGGCATCAACCACCTTTCAGGGCAACCTGTTCCAGGGTTTCTACACCCTCACTGCAAAACATTTATTTCTTATTTCTACTCTAAATTTCCTTTTTTTTAAACTTAAAACCATCACTCTTTGTCTTATCTCATCACTCTCCTGTTTTCCTTCCCTTTGAGCCCAGAAAGGCTTGTACAGCATCCAATATTCCCCCTCTCAGAGCCTACCTTCAACTAGATGGGAGCAAGGCTAAAGAGATTTGCACTTTGGATAGGATCTAAATCCTGGAAGATGCCACCTGGTCAAGATAATCAAGGAAAATGAGAGTATGAGGTATGTTTGAATCTTAACAGATTTTGAAATAGACAATGATCACCAAGAATCACGGAATTATTAAGGTTAGAAAAGACTTCCAAGATCATCAATTCCAGGTTTTGACCAAACAGTTCAGTTTTGGTGGCACCATGCACTGGGGCTTGGAAATCCCTGAGATATGGGACACATTGGAAAAGGTTTTGCTGCAACATCAGCAAAAACAGGAATCCTTGGCTGCTATCCCAGGTAAATTAACACTCATGCCAAGTGCTGACCTGTCCTGTAACAAAGGCCTCTGAGTTTGCCACAAAGTGTAATTAATTGGATGGAAAGATCTCCCTGGATTTCAGTGGGATCTGCATCAAGACTCTCAGTGTCAAGGACAGGTCACTTCTGAAGGGACCAAGGTGAAAGCATTGTCCTGCACATTCTTGGCTTTCACTTGTCCCAAGCCTGAAACTGGAGCTGGCAATAAATATTTTCAATTATTAGTGGAAATCTTCAGTTTGGTGATTTTGGGATGTTCCTGCCAATAGACATTTGCAGTGTCTTGGTTGATGTCTCTGCAGAGGCATTTCCTGTTTGCAAATTTCTATGCTTCTCTGTAGTGATGTGAAACCAGGGCTGCCAAGAATTGTGCAAAAGAGCAAATTCCACAGATTTCATAGTCCAGACACTGAGATGTTTCAGACCTCTCCCCATCCTACTTTCTCAATACCCTATTGCTTTTTTTAAAAATTGTTTTCTCTTGAAAAGAAGTCATTCTGTGACTTGAATGGAAAGCAGAAACAATAATACCTCACCAGTAGCTGACTGCAGGCAGACAAAGCTCATGAATAAATAATAGATAATAGATAGAAATAGATAGATAATATACAATTTGGGTTTGCTGGTATTGCATGAGATCTCACCATGTCAAAGCTCTTTCCATGCATGTGTTCAACAAGGTGCTGCTGTCCTTCCAAGCTTCATTTAAATCTATCTTAATGAGTTTTAAAATAAGCAGAAAGATATTAGAATTGATGAAGAGATGCTGTTTATACTAGGAAAATATATTTTATTTTATATATTTTTTTATTTGTAAGAATAGACAAAAACCATTGCAAGGTGAATGCCAGTTTGTCCAGGATCGACTCTGAGAAATCTTCTTGTCAACTCCTGCACTGAATATCTTTTTTTTCCCAAAATATTTGCTTCTTTGGAGAATGAACAGTAGCAAACAGAGGGTTGGCATTAAATCTCTTTCTTTAAAGGAAATTATGGGATAAGAAAAATAAGGTAAAGGAGATTGAACGACTCCCAAGAAAATTGCCAGAAAAACATTGATTTATACAGGTGTCGACCAAGTAAATATCCAGGAACACATTCAAGTCAATAAACTATGAATAAATACACTGTGTCCAAAATAACATGGCCAGCAGGACCAGGGCAGTGGTGAGGCCTGGTGAGGCCTAGACACACCGGAGTGCTGTTTCTAGGTCTGGGCCAACAATTAAAATATTTAGGGGCTGGAGTGTGTCCAGAGAAGGGAATGGAGCTGGGAAAGGGTCTAGGGAATGAATCATGTCAGGAGTGGCTGAGTGGGTTTAACCTGGAGAAAAGGAGGCTCAGGGGAGACCTTATTGCTCTCCACAACTCCCTGACAGGAGAGTGCAGCCAGGTGGGGTCAGGTTCTTCCCTCAGGGAACAAGGGACAGGGCAAGAGGAAATGTCCTCAAGTTGTGCCAGGGGAGACTCAGGTTGGACATCAGGAGGAATTTCTTTGTGCAAAGAGTGGTCAAGCACTGGAAGAGGCTTCCCAGGGAGGTGGTGGAGTCCTGGTCTCTGGAGGTGTTCAAGTGTGGTGGTGTTCACAGGGGTCTTAGGATGAGGGAAGAGACAAGAATGTTGACTCCATGTTTCAGAAGCCTTGATTTATTATTTTGTGATATATATTATATTAAAACTATACTAAAAGAATAGAAGAAAGGATTTCATCAGAAAGAATAGCTAAAAATAGAAAAAGAATGATAACAAGGGCTTGTGACTGACCAAGACAGTCTGAACAGCTGGACTGTGATTGGCATTAATTAGAAACATCCACATGAGACCAATCACAGATGCACCTGTTGCATTCCACAGCAGCAGATAACCATTGTTTCCATTTTGTTCCTGAGGCCTCTCAGCTTCTCAGGAGGAAAAATCCTAAGGAAAGGATTTTTCATAAAACATGTCTGCGACATTCAAGAAACAAACTGGATGTGGCACTCAGTGCTCTGTGACAAGGTGGGGATCAGTCACAGGCTGGACTCGGTGATCTTGGAGGTCTTTTCCAGCTTTTATGATTCTATGAAAATGGGGTTAAAAGAAAGACTTCCTCAAAAATGTCAGACATCTTTGTGGTCCTCCTGCTTCTGGAGTGGGTGAAGTAGAAGCTCTCATCTCTATCACAGACTGTGTTAACACTGTTTCATAAAACTCTTTAGTCTGATTATTCCTCTGCAAAGTGCTCAATTGCCACTCTTTTGTTACAGACAGACTAGCATATTCCTGAGATATTTAGGTAATTAATTACCATACTGATGGAGTTTGCATTTCCTGGAGTTTACATGGATTTTCTGTAATTGAATAACAGAATCATCACAGGAAGGTTTAGGCTGAAAGAGACTTTGAAGTCCATGTGATTCCAATCCCTCTGCCATAGGCAGGATCATGTTCCACTATTCCAGGTGGCTCCAAGCCCTATCCAACCTGGCCTTGGACACTTCCAGGGATGGAGCAGCCACAGCTTCTCTGGGCAGCCTGTGCCAGAGCCTCACCACGCTCACAGGGAGATATTTCTTCCTACTATCCAATCCAAATCTGCTTTTTTAGTTTAGATTGTAGCTGTCATCGCCCTAATTTCTGTGTGTGCTGCAGAGATGTAACTATGAGAAAGGAGTAGCTTTAAATTTCTGCAGTTTATTATCAAGATCTATATTGGCTCTTCTTGCCAGTTTAGCATCTTGAATACCCCTCACACATCAATGCCAAGAGGAAAGTTCCTGCAGCAGAAAGGCCATCCTGTTTTACATTTCCAAGTTCATCTGTGAGGTGCTGTTACGCACAGATTGAAGCATGAGATGCAATTATTCTGGAGCCAGGGAAAGGTAATAGGATGGCTCTACCTGACCTGACTTTGAAGTGTGGTTAAAACCACTTAAGAACAAGAAGAAATGTGGCTCCCTGATGCTCATTTTCAGGGGTAAAAAGTGAATCACAGAGTACAGCAGAAAAATATTCTCTTATTACCAGAAGTTATTCAAGGATTTGATGGAGATGTGCAACAGGGATGTGAACTGCAAGATCAAGTGATAGATCCAGGGCACCACAGTTGAAAATCCCATTGTGAGCTTCTTAAAATGCTGGGTTTTTCTTACATGCACAGAGCACTTTCGAAATCTAAAGATGGAAAAAGCACTCAGTGCTATTATGAAAGATTCCTCAATAATTGATTCACTATGCTAATCCTTCTCCAAAATCAACCTACATTCTTCTTTCAGTCTCTGCTGCTCAAATCCAGTCACAAAAATGGGGAAATGAACTGCTTGCAACCGGTCTCAACAGGGAAAAAGACCTCAAACTTCTCTTTCTTGTTGTTTTTCTTTGTTTACCTATTTGTTCTTAGTGTGTGGTTACAATTATTTTATTATCCCCTTCTTTGATAAGTTCCATATTTACTGAATAGAATTGTCTTCTGATATTTGATATTTGAAAGCTGATATTTTAATTTCAAACAATTTCAAAGAGCAGGAATGACCTGGATGCAGGAAATTGGTATTTTTGCAGCTCAATCTATTGGCAAAGTCCATTTCCATGTAGTCGGTTTTTCAGCACTTTTGTACCTGTTGACCACACCAGGATCACTGGATTTCCAATTATAGAATTCCTGTAAAATTCCATCATGTTGAAACTTAGTAAGTGCAGCCAGCTCTTCTCCAGGGACAAAATAAAACCAGGAAAAAAAGCCAAAAATCCTCAAACCAAGTTATGTTTTGCCATAGTGAATCAGACCTGTGTTCTTCCTGTCCCTGCATTAGAATAACAACCTCAGGGAAGGATACAGAATTTATCTTGGAGAGATCAGAGGGAAAACTACATCTAGTAGTTTCTAGAACCTTAGGAAAATACACTATATCGAGTATGGAGATCAAGACCAATTGACAACATTTTGAGTATCCTTGCTTGTTCCATTTTCTTGCCCAAAAGATTTTCAAAATTGGAGAAAAGCCAATATTTCCCTTGCTGAGGAAGCCCAGCCATGGAAAAGGGAATATCTGACTCCAGAATTTAAGTTAGAGGCCATGGGTGTGTGAATTACAGAATCACAGAATGGTTTGGGTTGGAAAGGACCTTGAAGATCATCTCATCCTACCCCCTGCCATGGACAGGGACACCTTCCACTATCCCAGGGTGCTCCAAGCCCTGCCCAACCTTCCTTGGATCCTTCCAGGGATGGGGTGTCCACAACCAAAAAGGCCAAAACCAAATTTTTTCTGGAGAATAGTGACAGAACCAAACCCAAAATTTTTCTGGAGAACAGTGAGCTCAGCCTGGAGAGATCCATAAAACACAGCTTCCACCTACAGCACGGGGAAAGTTGGGCTGGCAGCTACAACATCTGAAGATTCTCTACAGCAGCTCCTGAGGACCTTCAGACTCAACAGAAATCATTGTTTTGCAGAAAAACGAGTCCTAACCACCCTCAGATCCACCACATCTTGCTCAATTTGAATTTCTTGGCCTCTACTGCATGTTTTTTGTGTTGTATCTCATCTCTGCTTTAATTTATGAAGGAATAATCACCTGCCATGTCACTCAGAGAAGATTGGTTTTCCCTGTTGCCTGGTCCACAACAGGAGCATTGGAGAGGCAGCTAAGGGAAGCACATTCCTGTTCACAGTGAAAGAAAACAGCATCCAAAGACAATAACAGCAGGATGAGGTTTCCCTGTCTTGTGAGTTGGAAAGTCTTTGATTGGAAAAATAAAAAACCTGCTCAGTTTAGTTTAATATTTACCAAATAAAACCCAGACGAGCTCTTGCTGCTTGGTTGACAGAGCAATGGCTCAGGGATAGAACAGAAAAATCACTGAGGTGAGGCTCCCTTCAATGGCACTCTGAGGTCCTGTACGTGAATTGTCACTGCTGTCATGTTTAATGGCAGTGGTGTAGATCCCACTTCTCATAATTACTCTGCAATAAACCAAAAACCAATTTTTCAATTGTTTCCTCTGCCGGTTGAAATACGCCCAATATCTCCCACTTCCCTCAATTCCTTCAAGCAATCATGTGAATTCCAAGGATTTAATTGCAACTTGGAGGCTGTTTTGTAAGACCAGAGGCCATAAAACAAATCTTATCAGCCTTGGTAGAGACACTACAAACAGTTCCGTGGGTTTTTTGCCTTCAGGGGGAGGGAGAATGGAGTGGTTTGGCAGGGAAGAAGAGAAGGGAAAGAGAGGCACAGAAAGCAGGTAGAACATGAATAATGATGGAATAATTTAGGTTGGAAAAGACCCTTAAGATCATTATTGCACCCTGTAAAGATTCACAGAGCGTGGAAGCTGCTCATCATGAAAATGCAAATGACTCGCTCTGATCTGAAGAGAGAGCGAAAAATAGTCAAGGACTTGCTATGGTTGACAGGAAAAGTGTTCAAGCAGATGAGCACCTCACACAACCAGCTTAAATCAGGCACTGATTTTTTTATATTAACTCAACTGGTGTGCGAGGAAGAGAGAGATATTTTGATGGGAAAAGGGGAAGGAGGCATTAGCTGAAAAAGGAAAAAAGTTTTAATCCTGTTGATATAGAAAGAAAGGGATGCAGGATGCTTTTTCCTGACCTGTGCTTTTGAACAAACCTGAGGGCCACTCCAGAGTCATGACAGTCAAAAAATCTCCCAAAATTTATTTCTCAAGTGAATTTTTGCTTTCAAACAGGACCCCAGCTGCTGTAGGATGGGTGGGACTTTGAAGTGACCTGTCTCAAAGGCTACCCTCATGCAAACAATATCAGAAGGCCATTGTAGGATGAAAATGCAGGTATAAAAGGATTATTATTCAGATTTTATCTGGGAATTTATCTCTGAATGTCACGGTTCACCTGCTTAATGATTCAGGCAATGTGCACTACTTTGCAAAGGTGCAGCCACAAAACTTGGCCACCACCAAGATTTTAAGGAAACTTTCCCCGAGTTCTTTTCATTACTAATGAAAATAAATAAGATTTTCACTTTTGTACATTCAGGTTAAAATATAAGAGTTACAAATCCCCAGTTCCCATTCCCTATTTTATGGCTGGAATATCTCCATGGATTTTTGTACCTTTCTTTAACAGTCATAATGACAACTGCTAAGGAGTTTTCCAATTACAGTGAAACCATTTGCCTGATCCTGCTCTAGAATATTAAAAGAAAATCAAGTTGAAGAGAGCTGATGGATGAAAGAATAAATAAAAGACTTAAGAGATGGGAAATGAAGGAAACAACTGCCCCCAAAATAAAACTCAGGTGAGTTTTTTGTTATGTTTTCTTTTGGGATGGGCTTTTTTGGGGGGGAGAGAACATTGCTATTGAGATGGCATTTAGCTAGAATGGGCCAATCCTGATCCTAAAATAGAGCCTTCATCTCAAAGAGACTGACAGTCAGCAAATAAATCAAGGACAGGCTGGCACTTAATTTCCTCATTGTTTCTGAAGTCTGGCCTTGGCTGGGAATGATTTCAGCTGCTGCACCACTGGGATATCTTTGGGTTGCGGGGCATGAGGCTGTGGACCCTCATGGTGGAGGGAACCACCAGTTTGGTGGCAGTGGATGCTCTCAGGTATTCCTACAAACATCTGATTTTAGTCTTCTAAGCCACCAATATCTCATCCAGCAGGGAGAGTCGGGAATATTCTCTTCATAAGGAAGGAAGATTATTAATGCAATCCATGGGTGGATTGCATTCATTCCAGCCTTTCCTGGCTGGAATCTTCCAGGGGGCTTCACACTCGGTCCTTGGCATCAGTAGAATTCCCGTAGTAATTCCAGAGCTACATTTAATTCCTTCCCTGTCAGAGAGATGCATTAGGTCTTGCAGCAGGGCCTGCTCTCTCATTTCTTCCACAGAAACCCTGCAGGACTATTTTGGGCAGCCTAAAAGGAGCAGGCAGCTTCATCAACTCGTTCATGATTGACTTGGCACTGAGCAAGCCTGTCAGGAGATGCAGTTTAGTGTAATCAATATTTCCTGGGAGGCTGCTGAGCTCTTCTCCAAAGGCTTGGAACTCCCCTGGTTCTGCCCATTTAGTGGCCTGGATGACATGAAGCAGAGGCTTTTGTTGCTTTTATGTATTTCCTGAGTAAAACCTCCCACCAAGTAAACATTCTGACTTCCACAATTTTCCTGTCCAAGTTTCCAATGGGAAATCATCTCCTTGCAGGCTGTCCCAGGGATTTCACTGGTCCAGGCTCCTGGTTCTGTGTGGTGAGAAGGGGCAGCAGCAGAACTGGAATACCTCCAGATCCATTTTGCACACAGCTCAAGGTATAATCAATCTCTTTTTTTTTTTTATTTTTTTATTTTTATCTTTTCTTAAAATGCAGAGTTTCTTGCACTCATTTATTCTTCTACTCAGCTGTGAGTTTGATGTCTTGAGACACCTCTGTGCAAATCTCATTTCAGATGAGTTCATTGGCTTATTCTTCAACTGTGATTTTTTTCTCTTTCTGTTCTGGCTTCAGGGACCTACAACAACCATCCAGCCCAGCTGCTTGACCAATTCAGACCTGAATTTTAAAGTGCATTTTCCAAATGAGACTTAAACACTGGTGGACATGAGGCACCAATCACTGAATCATGGAACCATTTAGGCTGGAAAAGACCTTCAGGATTATCAAGTCCAGCATTTGACCAGTCCCCACCTTGTCACACAGCCCAGAGCACTGAGTGCCACATCCAGTCATTCCTTGAACCCCTCCAGGGATGGGGACTCCATCATCTCCCTGAAAAGCCACTTCTAATGTTCAACAACCCTTTCCATCAAGAAATTCTTCCTGATGTCCATCCTGAATCTCTCCAGTTTTCTCCTCAGGTTCCCTCTCCAGCCCCCTTATCTCCAAAATACACAAATCCAGGTATTTAGTTCAGCAGCCCACCCCAGATCCCACAGATGGAGCAAAAAAACCCATCTTTTTAGACTTCAGGTGAAAGCCATGAAGAAATGTAGTCCTGGAAATCACTTGGTATCAAGTTTTTATCCAAGCACCTCTCAGTCTTTACCAAGGAATTTCTTGGAGGATCTCAATACTCAGCCTGACTCCACAGATTTTTGGGCTGTGAAAGCAGAACATCCACAGGGCTGTGCTATTTCTCAGCCACTGTCAGCTGGCTTCCTCTTGTAATTCTCTGCATGTTCCTAATAAAGAAAATGTTCTTGTCATGAATTAACAACACTGAGCCCAATCCGTGTCCAGGAGAACATCAGGAGTGTGAAAAATCCAAAGCATCTGGCATGTTTCAGCAGGTTACTGGACTGTCTCAGGTTTTTCTCCGTGTTTTCATGATTTTTTTCATTAGAAAAATATTAATAACCAAGCAGAAAGAGGACACAGTGTGTGACTGCTCAGTCGGTTGAGGAGGTTTTGTGCTGAGAGAGCTCAAAAAAGGGGATAGGTTTGCTCAAAGCCAGAAATTTGAGATCACTGGGGTTTAATCAGATAAAAAAATTCAAACAGCTTTGGGTCTCAGCTCAAAGAAACGAGCAGCTTGTGTTTCATGTAACCTCTTCAGATGTGGGGTGGTGATGGTGGTTGTCCCCTACCCATGGTCTGTGACAACATAAGGACATGGAAATGTTGGAGCAAGTCCAGAGGAGGCCACAAAGTTGACAATGGGACTGGAGCACCTCCCTATGGAGATGGGCTGGGACAGCTGGGGCTGCTCAGCCTGGAGAAGAGAAAATTGTGTGGGAACTTCCCAGCACCTTCCAGTACCTGAAGGGGCCTCCAGGGAAGCCAAAAAAGGACTTTTCATCTGGAATTGCAGTGATATGACAAGGAGTAATGGGTTCAAATTCAAAGAGGGGAAACTGAGGTGGGATATTGGGAAGAAACTGTTCCCTGTGAGGATGGTCAGGCCCTGGCACAGGTTTTCCAGAGAAGCTGTGGCTGCTCCATCCCTGGAAGTGTCCAAGGTCAGATTGGACAGGACTTGGAACAACCTGGGATAATGGAAGATGTCCCTGCCCATGGCACGGGGTGGCACCTGATGGCCTTCAAAATCTCTTCCAACTCCAGCCATTCTCTGATTCCATGATTCAGTCATGAACATATTGATGACAAACTGCCACAACTTCTCTTTCTGGGGCTAAACTTCTGTATTTTCACTATTTCCTGTCTGTCTCATGCTCACAACTTCCATGGGTAATGTTTTTCTCACTGTTCCTGTCTTGGGAATGGCTGCTTTCATCTGGCATTCAGTTACTCCTCCAGCAAATCCAAGATGCCATGAAATAAAAACTTCATCAAAAGATTCTCAGGCCAAGAGACAACATCTCCAACATGGAAAGTTCACAAAGAGAAGAATGCTGGGGAGTGGGAGAGTTCTATGGTGAGGAATCAGCTTTTTCAGCCTTCTTGAAGCATCTGCTGCTGCTCTTTGGAGGGAACAACACACTGGAGTAGACTGGACTTCTCTGGAGCATCTGTTCTTCACCTGTAACATCGCTCTGAGATACAGCAACAATTTTCATGTTTAAATGTAATTATTTCATAAATATTTCCTTCTGCTTGCAGCAAATCTAAATTTTTTCCACTTTTTCTCAAAGTTATTTCCTATAGCCTAAAGCTGAAAGTTTGATCTGTCAGTTTAAGGTTTGTCAAAACAATTTTTCCTTAAGGTGTCAGAGGGGACACATAAACAAACACCACAAAAACCGGCCCAAAACCCAAAACCAACCAAACAACACAATTTAACATGTAAAGTACCTAGGAGCTCTTTGCCAGTTTTTTCTTCTGTTAACTTCTGGCAGAGTTTCCTCAGGGTTGTAAGTCTGACAAAGAGGAAAAAAAAAAACCATTCCAGTTCCGAAACTACATCAAGGAATAAACAGCAAAGTGATCCCTTGGAGACAGAGGATTCCTAGAAACTTCCAGCACTTTCCAGCACTAGACTGAGCTTTCCAGAAGTCTGCTTCTCTCTCAAGGTGCCCAAGTGGTTTCCCCACAGCTCTGCCCTAGGAAAAGGAATTAAAATCTTTGGTTTTGCTGCTTCTGGGACTTAGCCTTTGGCTATGCTTAACCCCATATGATTAATTAATTAATTAATATTAATCCCATTGCTCCCTCCTCTACCCAGTCCCTTGAAGATATCTCATGTTTCTGTGCTGAAGAGAAGGAAGAATTATTTCCATGTGCCCCATTCCTTGGTTCATCCTCTACTTTTTACACTCTTTTGCCTAGAAGGACCACACTGGATAAGGAGCTCTTGGAATAACAGGTAACCCAATAAAACAAAAAAATTCTTAACCTGCTGATATAAATTTTTCTTCATTCCTCATCCCATTGGGTGGAAATGCTGTGAACATCAGCGTCAATTATTACTTTTGGTTATGTCTAATTAGTTCTTTCCTTCCTTCCTCATCCTCCCTTGTTAAGAACCAGGTGTGCCTCACATCAGGTAAAGTAATGCAATGTCATCCCACAAATCCTATATCCACTGCATGGGAATATAATTTATAATTATTTTGGAACACATGAATATATTACTGGGGCTGGAAGAGACAAGATGGCTTTGAGAGGATTGCTGGTAATCTGCTAATTAAAATGTAAATCTTAATTTTTGTTGCAGCACAAAACCTTACACAGCTGGACACACCTGAAAAGCACAGCCAGCTTTTGGTGAATGTGTGGTGCTTATGTTTTCTCTCCACACAGAATATTTATCCTTTTTTTTTTCTGGGGATCTTTAGCCCTTCAGCTGAAGTGATAAATTTTCATTCTATTTGCTTTACTGGTATTTCATTCAATCATGGCCCATTGTCCCAAAGGACATTCTTCACACACTTGCAACAGAGGCAGAGAAATGTCTGGGGGAGGAATGAAATGTTTCAGAGCTTGGTTTTAAAGTTGTCACTTCAGAGCATAACAAAGTTCCTGGTCATGGCAGAGTTTGACCAGTGGAAAAGTTATTATGTGAGTTTGTGGGAAGATTTTCCCATTCATTGCATTTATTGTTTTTTCTTGACCTGCTTCCAACAAGATAAATGAACATAAAGGGCTGTATTTTAAAAGGAAAGAATGAAACAAGTGGAAAAAGCAGCATAACCATCACTGACCTGCAAGGAATCACGAGGCTCCTTCACATGATGGAGGGACAGGAATAACATGTTCAGAAACAGAAACCAAAAGGGCCCATAATAGTAGAAAGAAATAGAAGAAAGCACCTTTTTTTTTTCCTCCCTTGGCTGGAATAAGCAATGAATCAGTTAAAAGTCTTCAAAAGGGTGACGTTTTTGAAATATTTTTGAAGCATTACTAGAAAGGTGCCGTTTTCCAAAAAAATTGACTTCTTTTTCTTTTTGATGTATATGAAATATACTGAGCATGATGCAGCCAAAATGCACTTGGTGGAGGAGAAAGAGAAGGAAAGAGGTAACAAAGCTCCTGTTTTCTGCCAGACAAGGGGCAACCCACACAGGGTGAGCAGAAGGAAAAGGGGATGGATGAAGAACTAACAGCTTTCACCAATCCCCCTGGAAAAACTACTCTCAGTGATATTGGGAAAATATTAAGATCATAGAATAACCATCAGAAAAAAGCATAGAATTCCAGAATAGATTGGGCTGGAAGGGACCTTCAAGATCATTTATTTTCAACCCCCTGCCACGGCCAGGGACATCCTCCGCTATTCCAGATTGCGCCAAACCCCATCCAACTTGGCCTTGGACACTTCCAGGGATGGGACAGTCACAACTTCTCTGGACAACCTGTGCCAGGCCCTCACCACCCTCACAGGGAACAATTCCTTCCCAATATCCCATCCAAACCCATTCTCAGTTTGAATCCATCCTCCCTTGTCCTGTCATTACCTGCCCTTGCCAAAAATTCTCTCTCCATTTTATTTGCAGGTTCCCTTCAGCTACTGGAAGGCCCCAGTTAGGTCACCCCAAGGCTTCTCTTCTCCAGGCTGAACCATCCCAAATCTCCCAGCCTGTCCTCACAGCAGAGCTGCTCCATCCCACTAATCCTCTTGGTGGCTTCCTCTGGACTTGCTCCAACTGCTCCACACCCTTACTGTGCTGTGGACTGAACATTCTTGACCTTCTTTTAATAATAATAATAACAACAATAATAATAATAATAGTAATAATAATAGTAACAACAACAACTGTAAAATTAAGCCAGCTGCTCTGCTCAAGATCTGCTTCATCCTCTGGGAAAGGCCTTTTCCAGCATCTGTATCTATTCCCCTCTCCCATCCTAACCTTAAATCCCTTCTAACTGCATCCCTGGACTCCAGGTTGGAGGTGTCCTGCTCCTTCCTCACTCCGTAGGCAATGGGGAAATTCCACGTGCTCATAACCAACCAACACAGAGCAGGGCCCAGCCATTCCAAGGATTAAACTCCACTTTTAGATCAGGATTTCTCCTCCTGCTGGCAACATTTTGATGTGTGCATTTCAGCCAAATAATTACCTTGTCCATGCTCTGGGCATACACAAAAAGTCCATCACCAGCAGAGCCACACGTTCATCAGCTCTTCTTCACCTTTAAATCCAATTTTCAAATGTTTCTTGTCCTTTACACAGTTCCAGAGATGCCTCACATAGGTTTTTCTTGCTCTTTGAAGGGCTGTGCACATCATGCCTATCAGAGCATTATCTTCTGCTTATCAGTCACGCTCTCTAGTCCCTCATTACTTCAGTTCTGGGCTGCTATAATTAGACTTCACATTTTCAGACCTTTGTAGCAGTGATTTAGTTCACAAATTGAGGAGTTTGTTCATGACAAAATGTTTTCTTTCCTTATCAATTTCTTTCTTTTTTTATTTTTAATTTGCCCAGTGAACCAAAATATCAATTATTTGCAGAGCTCTAATTTAGAGATGAAATTAAGGAATACACTTGCTAGACTCTGTTAACTATTTAATCTGCTTAACTAACACCATGATGGATTCTCCATCCTTGCAACTATTAAATCAAGAACTTTCTAAAATTATAGTGGATTTTTCTTCTTTGGAAGTTAAGCTTTAGCATTAGCATTAGTATTAGATTTTAAGCACAAATTAGGACTGAAAAACCCTGTTTCCTATTTCAACAGGCAGGAGGCCAGAGCAGGTAATCACAGCTCTCCCTTCCAAGGAAATCACCTGAAATACAGATTACACCATTTATGCTGATGTTGTACCTTGATCAAGTGCTCCAGCACCATTCATATATGACAAGCAGACCCCAAAATTCAGCTCCAGCCCTCTCTGACACCAATCCTAAGGGCAGGAGAGGCAGAAATCAGAATTTCCCCTGAGGAGCAGCAAGAGTCTCACATTGCCAAGGACCAATCTCCACTGTGGGAGTTTCTCTGGGGAGACTTTGGATTTTAAAATTTTGGCCTGAATTGAGAATCCTAATGAGCCCTAATGCAGCAGCAATTCAGCTGCTACAGGTGATTTTTCAGATCAGTCTCCCTTTTAATTCAAGGCATCAGGGCAGGCAGGGCTGCAAAATTAAAAATTAGCAGCACTTGTGCAAGATTAACTTCAGTCGGAGTGTCTGGAGAGCTGTGGGGTTTTCAGAACTGCCACAGGTTCCTCTGAGATAAATCCAGAGTAGGATTGCAGGTTTAGATTAGATATTGGGAAGAAATTCTTCTCTGAGGGTGCTGAGGCCCTGGCACAGGTTTCCCAGAGAAGCTGTGGCTGCCCCATCCCTGGAAGTGTCCAAGGCCAGGTTGGACAGGAATTGGAAAGTGTCCCTGCCCATGGCAGGAGGTGGAAATAGATGGTCTTTAAGATCCTTTCTAACCCAAAACATTACCTAATTCCATATAAAGTGACTCTACTTAGGATGGCTCTTGCAACTATCCCACCCTATTGAAGATTTACAGTTTGCATCACCTCTTCAATCTGCAGCATAAATATGGCCACTAAAAAGTTAACTTTAAAATAATTCACCCCTTAAAATTATCTTTTTCTTTTTCCTTATTTTTAAGGGAGTATGGGACAAGAAAGAACTGAGATTGGATTAAAACAATATTTCTTTTTAACTCTTTTCCTCTTCTTTACCAAAAATAAGATTGAACAGGGAGACCCAGAAGGGTAGATGTTTTATTTCATAGAGTGTAGAGAGTGAGGAGGCTTTGGCCAAAGCTGGTGCCTCAGCCATTGCTATCATGTGTTTAATAAATGTTACTTTCACATCCCCAAAAGGCAGATGGAGTTGTCCTTTAATTTTAGCCCAAATATAGCTCAAATTTTTATCCTGACATCAGTCAAAGCTTGACCCAAATTTCATTGTAGGGCTCACAGCTCGTTCTGGAGTTTCCATTTAGCAAGAGCTGAGTTTTAGGTCAGTGAAAAAACCCTTCAAATTTCATGTCTCCTCCTTCAGTGTAATTCCCCTTGCCTTTGAAATGCTGGAATTCACTCATTGCTTGAGGCAAGAAATGTGAACAAATGGACCGCAGTCTAATTGAGTCTAATAAATCCTGTGTTCCTCAATAAAATATCACATTTTTAGTCCCCTGTTGTTTCTCTGAGACCACGCTGTGCTTTTGAGACTGCTGAGCACATTGCAAAGCACAAGTCCGAGATGTTCACGAGCACCACAGAAATGTCATGTTTGCTGAAGTAAACCCCACAGTTTTCACCTTGAAGCCACAATGACTGACCTGCAACTCAATATTGATTGACCTTCAATTCAATATCCAGAGTAAAACTAACAGAAGGAATTCCAGCAAATCACACAACAACAAAAACATGACATTGTTTTCCCTGTGATTCAGATCTTTCCTTCTGTTGTGTTTTCTGTCCGAGGTGAAGAAGATTAAATGATCTCCTCTCCAGGGGAGTGTTTTTAATTACGTGCTGCTCCCACAGCAGCTCTGGAACAGCCTTGATGGGTTTATCCTCATTGAACCTGCAGGAGCCCAAGGTTTGGAATCTGCACTCACATTCCTCATTACCAGGAGGATTTATGGAAAGATAGCGACAGCACCACCACTCATTAGGTAATTAGCTAATTAGTCCAATGGGAAGTTCACCCTAGAATGCTTCTAGGGAGAAAACCAGCTCAGACAATGTCTGTCACTATAATCCAGGGAGTTTAGTAAGGAACAGGTCTTGACACTGTATTGTGACCATCCAGGTCCTTCCCAAATCACTGCAAGGTCACCAGGAAAGTGAATATTCATCACATTTATGGTTTCTTTTTGTCATCACAGTAATTTGGTACATCTTTGGTGGGTGGTGAGCATTTTTAGCCCTGTCAGGACGCTGATAAAAGTGATGGAGCAAAGGGAGCTGGCAGATCTGGGAAGATCCCTCTGAGGAGTTGTTACCCTGAGGTTGTTTTCATCATCTTGACAGGACAAGAGGAAAATGGCCTCAAGTTGCACCAGAGGAACTTTAGATTGGATATTAGGGAAAAATTCTTCACTGGGAAGGTGGTCAAGCATTGGAACAGGCTGCCTAAGGAAGGGTGGAATCACCATCCCTGGAAGTGCTCAAAAACCATGCGGATGTGGCACTTGGGGATGTGGCTTAGTGGTAGACTTGGCAGTGCTGGATCAATGGTTGGACTCAATGATCCAACTGTCCAAAGGTTTTTCCAAGGTGTAATTATCCATAAATGTTACAAATTGCTTTGTATCTCCTAAAAAAAAAAAAAAAAGGGCCGGGACTTTTCTTTTAGTGCAGCCAATGAAAATTCAGGGTTGCTGAAGTTATCAAAGTGCCTTTCCTCAAGTACCTTGATCCACATCACTCTCAGTAATGGCTTTGAGTCACACTTCATGGTTTTTGTCGCCTCTGCTAAAAACTTACCCAGGAGGTTCTTCGTCCTCCAGATGCCTTGAATATGGAATCCTCGTCAAATAAAGTGATATTTTGAAACTTCAACAAAATTAAGTCCCAGCTATTCATGTTTGATATGGACCAGTAAGAGACAGCCCAGGTGATAAGGACAGACATTGTGTCCAGTGCCAAACCAGTTTGGGTTCACTTCACCTTTTACTGGACACTCAGCACAGGACTGGTGAGGGCAGAAGGCTCCTGTGTTCTGCTCTAGTGAGTGTCTGTGGTCATGGAAAGTTTTATTGGACCTCAGGGATGATGGCACAAGAATTCCGACCTCCTGCAGGGATAAACAAGCTTCTAAACCTGGTCCTTGGTGTAGACACAACCCCAATTCCTCAGCAGGACCATCCTGGATTGCCCAAGTCTGTCAGTTTCTGTTCAGCTCCAGCCAAATCTCACCTAAAATCCAATATTTTGCAAAAGTTGTTAGCATTTATTTTCAAATTCTGCTGCACCCATTAATAATCCTTCCCCTCCCTTTTCACCAAGGGGAATTTCCGTGTTTGCTTTATCCAGTGGTGCCAAGAGAGATAATTTTCACCATCACATTTTAAAGAAAGTAGGAAAAAAAATCCCTCGCTCACCTGCACCACCTTACTTTGAATTTCAATCTGACATTATTAGTATGTAATTAATGATGAATTCTTCAGAATCTGAGCTGCCAAAAATAGTGTGTTTATGCACTGAGAAGGAAAATGATGAAGTTAATGAACCTGAAGTAAAGTTTTGATCCATCACAGTAATAACAGCAGCATCATTCCTTACATTTGTCAAATGTCTCCATTACTGCTGCAGCTCACAGTCATTAGTGCCTGAGCTCAACTGCCCTAGGAAAAATAACCTCCATTTTATCTGTTAATATTTAAGGGACAAGGAAGTTACAGGACTTGTCAAAATCCACCCAAGGCATTTGTGCTGTTGCTAGGAGCTAAATTCAGAAATCCCAATTCTCAGGGTAGTAATTTAAGCATCTGACAGAGCTCTGCTCACTTCCAGTCATTAACATACCAAAAAAAATTTTTAAAAATCAAGATACTGTTGGTATTGCTCTCTCCTAGACCTAATTTGGATATTAAGAAGGCAAGACTGGAAATGCTTGTCCTCGGAAAAGTGTCCATGTTTTTGTATCCAAAAAATGCTGAGAGACAGGAATAAAGCTGTGCCTTGAATATTTCTCTAAAACCTTTTAAAGGCTACAGCAGAGAAAACACTGATGCTGTTTTCACAGAATCAGAGAATGGTTGGAGTCAGAAAGAACCCTAAAACTTGTCACATTCCACTATCCCAGGTTGCTCCAAGCCCTGTCCAACCTGGCCTTGGACACTTACAGGGATGGGACAGCCACAGCTTCTCTGGGCACCCTGTGCCAGAGGAGACTCTCACACCCTCACAGAGAAGAATTTCTTCCCAATATCCCATTTATCCCTCCCCTCTGGCAGTTTGAAGCCATTTCCCCTTGTCCTGGCACTCCACCCCACTCCCAAGTCCTTCTCCAGCTCTCTTGGAGCCCCTGTAGGAGCAGTAAGTGAAATAAATTCCTGAGCAATGACCACGGCCTGTCATGCACATCCGGACTACCTCTTGTTTTTCAGGTTGTATAACTGAGCAGGTTTTCAGGCAGCACATCCAGATTGATAATGTTCCTCTTTAAAGGCAGCCTTATTCCCTTTCCAGGTTCTACCTGGCACGAATTTCCATCTTCAAGCAGAATCTTTTAATTGCTGTGTAAAGGGCAAGCCAGGATTGGATGGACAGAGTGGAGAAATATCCCTGTGGATAACCAGGGAGAACTTTTACCTAGAACTAAGCTCTCAAGGAAGAGATCTCTCTTTCCTCTCCTCCAAGATTTCCATTATGTTCCCTAGGAAAATTGAGGCCAGGAATATGTTAGCAAATTGCTTTTTTGGTACTGGTCTTTCCTGTTTATAGAGAGGAAAAGAAATTCTGCCACAGCCTACAGCAAACAGCCCTAAAGTCCATCTGATGGCCAGGAGACTCCTTGTCTTTATAGGGGTAAAGGTGACCTTTTCCTGCCCAATTTGCAATGGCAAATACCTGCCCAGTTTTAGTTTATCACTCAGAGAATGAGAATTATCATCTTTAGAACAAATATGCAAGGAAGCTTGAATTCATTCAGATGGATTGAAAGTAAGAAACAAAATGTCATTTTTTCATCAAGGCAGATAAATCATATTGCCCTTCACACTTCCAAACAGGTCAGAAAATTCCAGACAAAAGTTGTGACCAGCCCTAACTCCACTAACTCATGAGTGTCTGGAATAAAATAAAAAATCATTGCCCAAATTTATGTTTTGGTGGGGTTTTTTTCCCTGAAATTTTAGTCATATCCTGGCAGAGTAATCTCTGTTGGTTAAGATGTTGACTGACTCAGTTGCACTTGTCCAGCTTGGCCATCTCAGTCCTCTTGTGATAATTTCTTGCTCTTCTTTTCCCATTTTCCCATATCTTTTCCACTGGCCAGTTGCCACTGAAAATCTTAGAGCTTCATTTTGCTTTGGAGAGGGCTGAGTGTGAGCTGTGTTCTCGGAAACTTTTAAAAGCAAGTTTTAAAAAATATCAGTTCAGGAGAGTGAAGCAGATTCATTTCAATTCTGTATTTTCTCCCACTTGGAAACGTTGGCAGCTGCTTAAACTCTGCTCATGAGGGCTAAAACACTTCCTTATTCTCACTGCATTTTAATTTTCCCAAAATATATTTAATACTGCTCAAATATCACATCAAGGAAGACACTTCTCCCTGCTCTCTACCCTGACAGGGTAAACTTAAAGGAGCAAGACCAAAGTGAGAGAGATCAATTTCCCCTTCAGCATAATTTGGAATACTAAATGAAAATGAGCCATTTGCAGTTTTGATGGCAGAATGAGGGAGAACAGAATCTCTGCTATGCAGGTTTTGAATCCAGCTGTTCACACGAGTGATTTCTTCCACAGGGCTTTGCCTGAAGCAGGTGTACAAAACCATTTCCTATTTTCACACTTGAGCACAAGATAGAGATCTGTGCATGGAGATCATTAAATTCACTCACTGACAATGATTTCTGCTGCTTTTCAGCAGCAAAAAAACTCCAATCTGGTCAGTCATTTGCCTTCCATGGTCATGGAAGGAGGATCACTGAAATGTTGGAATGCATATTTCCTGTTATATGAGGGCCGCCCCAACACAAGGAATATGTAGGCCTGTTCTAAGAAGTCCAGAGGAGGCCGCTAAATTCATCAAGGGGTTGTCCTTTGAAAACTCAGGCTCAGAGAGAGTAGATTGTTCAGCCTGGGGAAGAGGAGGCTCCAGGAAGACTTTAGAGCCCCTTCCAGTGCCTAAAAGGGAGGATGGTGAGGGACTTTTCACAAGAATGTATAGAGATAGGACAAGGAGGAATGGATTTATGTGGTAAATTTAGATGGGATATTAGGAAGAAATGATTCCCTGTGAGGATGCTAGGCCCTGGCAAAGGTTTCCCAGTGGTTGCCCCATCCCTGGAAGTGTCCAAGGCCAGGTTGGATGGGGCTTGGATCAGCCTGGGATAGTGGAAGGTGTCCCTGCCCATGGAATGAGATGATCATCAAGGTCCCTTCTAACCCAAACCATTCCAGGATTCTGTGATTCTATAAATATTTAAAGCAATGTTGTTTATGCAGCACTGGTCTCAGGTTTAATCCACTCCCAGACTCAGCAGTGCCAGGCACTGAGGAGGAATCTGGATGGCTTTTGTCTTCAGGACATTCCCAGTCCATTTAGAGGAGGATCCCACTGGGGAGCAAGAAGGAATAAAAGAAAAAGTGGGCATTGTGATATGTGTTAGCAAGTCCGGGGTCTGTTTTCAGACTTCTGCCATGGTAAATGTCTATTATGCACTCACTAATTACTGTGTGCCTTCCCAATTCCCCTGCCTCCAGCAGAACTCAATGAAATTGGAAAAAACACAGTAAAAAGGTGAGGGGGATTATCAGGGAAGTGGAAAAATCTCTTTGCAAAGAATGAGTAAACAAATTAGGCTTCATCATTCCAGAAAATGAGGCAGTTGGGAAGTGGCAGAGGTCTGCAGGGTCCTGAGTGGCCTCAGAAAGGGAGTGAGTGTTCATTCAGCATCTTCTTTTTAATGCAAAGCAGGACAAACAGAGCAAGAGACACTGGGAGTTCTGACATGGAAATAGCAGGAGCATTATTTTTCTCAAAATGAGCAAAATAATTCACATAGCAGAAAAGAATAAAAGGACAGGATTTCTCAGTGTAGGACATAATAGTTGCTAAATATTTACACATCTTCAAAAATTGATGAGACAAATTAATGGAAAAAATGTCAATCAGGTAAATACAATGATACCTTTTCCAATTCCAGAAATATCTGCAGGGATTTAATTAACCTCTCTTAGTTCCAACCCTGTATTATCATAGAATCAGAGGATGGTTTGGATTGTAAGGGACATTAAAATCACCTAATTCCAGACAGCATCTCTCTGTCTATTCCTCTCATGCTGCCACTTGGTACTTGGGAGAAGAGATGATTCCCACCTTTTCTTCATCCTTTTTCTCTGGGCTTCCCCAAGAAAAGATGGAGAGTCCTTATCCTTCCTTTTGTCATTGATGTATTTAGAGAAACTGTGCTTTTATGTCCAAGTCACTGCCAGAAAAATGAAATTGGTGATTGCTGAGCACAAAAACCAAAGCCAAGTTGTTATTTTGTACCACTGTGAGCACAGGTTAAGTACAAAATGAGCCCAAATCAGGTTTGCTCCTGAGATTCTGTCTAGAAACAGCTGGAAAAGATCTGTGACCTCCATGGTGACTCTCACCACAGGACTGCCTCAAATTTGTGAGGGATCAAACACATCAGGAATAAAAAAAGGGAGAGAACCATTCCAAACAAAAGTCCATGAGTTGCTTTATGCCTAAAAAAATCAGGCTTTATAAAAAATAATAAATGTTTATCTCCCCATCTATCAGGGAAAAAAAAATACTGCATAAGTAAATGAAAGCCATAAAGAAGCAAAAGGGAAGATAAAAAGCAAGTATGCATTTATAAAATAGAGGCATATCCCATAAACAGAAGTGAAGCAAAGTATAAAACCTTCTCAATAAAAACCTTGAACATCACAAGGCATCACCCTCCTCTAATTAGAAACACATCTTGTGTCTTTTCAACCAGCAGTCATGATCTAGGTATTAAACTTTTATATTTTATTTTGCCTCACAGTGGCAGGTTGTATAATGCTTTGAAAATGAGCATATAAGTAAGGTTTATTATTATTTAAAACCCCAAAAGTGTGGATTCCAACATTTTAATTTCCTTTTTTTTTTTTTTAATTAAACTGAACCAAGGCTGACAGCCTTTAGGAATTAATATATTTGTAAGTATGCAGTCCAAAGACCTGCAAGATCTACTACTACCCTCAAAAAATCCTAAATCACAACCCTTCCCTGCTAATGCATTTGGCTTCCCATTATCCCTGACTTATTAAAGAGCAGTTTGTGTCATTTGTAACCTCCCTGAGTGTATTATAGATGGTTTATTTAACAGTTATAAGTCATTAATGTCAGGTTGCAGCTTCTCTTAAGGAAGGTATTTTTACTGTAAAAGTGGAGCCCGAGGTATGGATGGCTGAATAAGTTAAAGATCTTTGGATGCTGCTTAGTGTGGAGTGATTGTGAGTCCTCCATAATCTATTATTTTGGTAATTTTGGCCTAAAAATCAAGAAGAACACCTGGGATAGGTCAGAGATTCTTCCTCATCTTTACCATCCAGCTGAGGGGGATGAGGAGAGTGTTACATGATACAGCAGATGTGTGTCATGAAAGGAAGAAAGGATGATATCTTAAGGCTCTGCTGGTGTCTGGACAGTATTTTTGGGGTGATTTTCTAGCCCTTAAAAGAATAAAATAGCTCCTGGAAATGAAATACCTTGGTGCTTGATGCAGTTGAAGGAATCCTGGCTGCTTCTCTATCTGGGTGTCAGCAGATTCACACAAATGGATGTCCACCTGTTTCACCTCTGGAAATGAAATCATCCCTTTGGGACAGGTGGTGGTTTGTGGTGGCTGTCAGTGGATTACACCAGGACGCTTCTAAGAGAATATTTTAGCTGAAAAGATCCATTTGTCAGACTCCCAACTCCTTACAGGGCTCAGCTGATCCATCAAGTGTTCTCTGCTGTGGCTGCTGACTCCAGGAACTCTGAAAAGTTCACAGCTCCTGAAGTTCCCCATCTGAGCCACTGCCAAAGTGGTGATGGCCACGTGGGAGTGTTCTTATTTCTGCAAAATATCTGTGTGACACCACCCTTTGCTCTTCTCTGATGCAGGGAAATCCATCAATTATTGCCCCTGTGGGCAATGGTAAAGTGTTGGAATCTGAAATGTAGGGAATTCTCAAAATTTTGGACCTGTAAGCTAAAGTTTAGAATTAAATACAAGATTTGATTTGAGACCTTGGAAGAGGCTTCTAAACTTAGGTAGTAGAAGTGAGAATGTAGATTTATAGTTTAAAGCAAAACACATTAAGTGAAAGAAAATTTAGAGTTCTAGAGTACAGTACTGTAGGTTTGTGTGTCATTACATAATTGACTAAAAATGCTTACAATGTAACATGAGTCCATGAAACAAAATATTAAAGGATTAAGTAAAAAACATAAATATCCTTATCAGTGTTTTATTGGTTAATAAATCCTTAAAAGTTCTTATAACTTGGGGTCTTGTAACCTTCTGAATCATGCAGTAAAGATGTGAGCCGAACTCACCTTTCCTGCCCATATAAGAAAAATAAATCACATCATCTAAAAAGCTCAGAAGTCTTGTCTCTAACTCATTCAAAATTGCTTCAAAAATCGCCGTAGTAAAGGACCTCACCTGTAAAGATCTGGAATTTCTTATTTGCTGCTCCTTGGTTTGTAGTTTGAAGCATGAGGAGTTATTTCCTGTCTAAAGATTGAGATTTAATGAACCTCTCTGTATTATCCAGAATCAGAGGATGGTTTGAATTGTAAAGGACATTAAAGACCACCTAATTCCAACCTCCCCTGCCTTGGGCAGGGACACCTTTCACCAGCAGGTGAAAAGATACTGAAGGCTCTTTGACCCTGCTGGAATACAATCTAAATTTCCAGGAAAAATAAACACATTGTGGATTTCAGGAATACAGTTAAATGCCCGTCAGGTCCAAACACAAAATGCTCTTGATTCATGTTGGGACCTCTGTTTGCCCTTCCAGCTGCCCACTGGCAGATTTTTGCAGGTTCTTTAAACCAGGCTTCCCTCCAAGAGAGGAAGCTGTGGCAAGAGCTTTCCTCAGTAATAAGCCCTGTAGGGACAGGGACTTTGGTTATTTTTGTGTTGTTTAAACACAGGTTGCCCATAGTTACAAACCATCAAAATAAGTGACATCTGCATTGGAGGCAGGGAAAAAACAAACAAAACAAAAAACAACAACAAAACAGTTTCATACTCTTTGTCCAGGGTTTTTATGTTTTGCTTCTCTTGGGGGTCACAATGTTCCCTTCTGCCACTGGGAGGAAAGAGAAAGAAAAGCCATAAATCAACAATGCTGTGGTCTCTGCCAGGTACAGAGCAAATGTGCAGAGAGACAAAGAAAAGCAGTTGCTGGCAGTGCCCAGAGGGCTGAGTCTGCATTTCCAGCCTCTCCTGGTGAAAGATGTTTCTCTGCTGGGTTGTTCTTTCCACCTGAACCCCAGGCTGGCACTGTCACATGAAGGGACCACTCTCCCATATCTCCCATATCTGGGGCTCCTTGTCTTACAAATCCAGTTATTTAAAGTGATAATAAAATAATAGATTTTTTTTGGCTGGAAAAATCCTCAAAGATCATCGAGCCCAACCATTAACCCAGCAGTGACAGATCCACCACTAACCCATGTCCCCAAGTGCCACATCCACACATCTTCTAAATCCCTCCAGGGATGGTGACACAACCATTTCCCTGGGCAGCCTCTTCCAGTGCTTGGCCACCCTTTGGGAGAACAATTTTTTCCTAATATCCAATCTAAAATTCCCCTGACACAACCTGAAGCCATTTCCTCTCATCCTGCAGTGTTTTGCCTTCCAAGGATTCAAGATTTTGGTTCTGTTGAGATCCTACTCCAGCACGTCTCTCCTCTGATAACCAGGAATCATCCTCCCATTTGCAGTCAAAGTTTATTTCTGGCCTAAATAAACCTTTTTTTTCCCTGCCTTTATTGACTTTTTAATGAAGTGTCTCTTCTCCCTCCATAACCAATGCTCCTGGAGCTCCTCTGTGTGATCATCTCATTTTAATGATCTAAGCCAGGTCTGATCTTTTTTGTTTCTTCTTCAAGAGCTGAGCTTTTCATTCCCTGTGAGACCTTCAATCACATTTTTCTTATCCTCACATTTATTTTTTTTTTCTTTTGTTGTTCTGGGATAATGAGATGCACACATTGAATTTATTTTATGGATTCTCCAGGAACAGGACTCTGTGCCACAACTCCAAGAATTATTTCCACTAAGGAACTATTCCTGATACATCCTCACCCTCAATGGGCCCTGGTAATTTGGATCCTGAATGCTTTAAACCATTGTCACCATTATGGTTTGGCTGGAAATATACAATTGATAGGACTGGGAGAGAATCTTCTTGGAAATTACACTTAGAGGAAAGAAAACACCATTCAGAAACTGGCCTGTCTCTAATTTTTATTATCTAATCAAAGGCAAATTGCTCATTGGCTGCTACATGTGGAAACAAAGATTAAAAATGGACAAAGGTTTGAGAATTCAAAGAGGGACTGGACCCACAGAGATGTTTTACTTTCTTCTGAAGTAAATGGGAGTGGAGTATTTAAATGACTTCATGGGTATAAATGACTAAATGGCTTTGGTCTGCATGCTTTGAAAGGTTATTTTTAAAAGGAATTTGGTCCCATTTTTGAAAGTTCTTTTAAGGTTTATTAAAGCTGAGAACTGCCACAAGAAAGATCACAAATCACAGAATGGGTTAATATTGGAAGCACCAAAATGGGGTCATCTGGTCCCCTCTCTCTCCTCAAGCAGGGTACAGGGCACAGGATTGTGTCCTGACAATTCTGGAATATCTCCAGTGAGGAAAACAAAAAAAGGAAATCAAAATTTAATATATCTGATGAGGGTGATGGTAGGGGTTCAAAAGTTTTCAGGAGGAAAAGTTACTTAAAAGAGGGCATCATTTGTTGTCAAAAATTAGCAGCAGTGTATGGAGCCTCTGAATCCCACTAAGAAATTACTAATTTTGAGATTCCTTAGAATATGGAGACAGGATTATTAAAAGTACTGCACTGCAATGAAGAAGCACAGGAGATTGGATTACACTGTCTCAATCTTTTCCATAGCTAATAAGCAATAATCAAGGCCACAATTTTCAGTTGTGAGATGTTCTCTGCTCTCTCCCCACTTAACATCCACAGACAGACCATTTCACCCATGCTTTATTGTTTTCCATATTTACAGAAAAAAAAGAATTAGACTCCATCTGCAGCTTGTGAGGCTGCAAAAGGCAAACAATTCCCCCCAGACTGAAAGCAATAATAGGTTGTTCTCCATGCAAATTGGGCAAATCAAATGCTGGATAATTGGCTAAAAATGGCTAAACTCAGATGATCTCTGTTCCAAACTGTCATTTGAGACAAACAAATGTATTTGCATGGGAGGAATTCTGCCAGGGTGCAGCTGGAGCAGTCGGAATAGCTGGGCTGTTGAATCAGGCTAAGACTGCACCATGTGGGGTGGCTGGAGAATGGGGGATCAAAGAGACTTTGCTCCATAATTGTAGGGAATTGAGGAATATCCCTTGGGAAGCAAAGCTCCAGTGCTTGTGGATACCTTCATGAAGGGTTATCCAGGCTAACAGAATATCTGGTGATACAACCAGTCTCTGATGACAGAGCAAACAACTGAGGAAGTTACAGAGTTGTATTTATTTCCCTCAATATTCCCTCTTGGAGGCTGACTTACGACTTTCTTTGCTGTTGAAAGTCTTTTGGGCAACAGCTTTAATTTGAAAAAAAGGATAAATTTAGATTGGATATATGTATCAGAATAAATCCCTGTCACCTCCTGATCTGGAGAACCATCAGACTGGTAGAGACAGAGACTAAATGAGTTTTTTGGAATCATGGAATGATTTTGTCAGAAGGCATCTTAAAAATCATCTTGTTCCACCTCCTGCCATTGGCAGAGACACCTTACAGTGTCCCAAGTTGCTTCAAGCCCTGTCCAACTTGGTCTTGAACAACTTCAGGGATGAGGTATCCACAACTTCTTTGGGTAATCAATCCCAGGGCCTCACCACCCTCACAGGGAAGAATTTATTCCTGATATCTAATCATAATCATAATTGATAATCTAAATAATTCATAATCCAGCACTCACTCTCCCTTGCAATTCAAACCTTCCCAGTTTCTCCTAATGAAGGCAGGCCCCAAAAGAGAGATAACTGGGGGAGCAAAGCCCAGTGATGAGCAACTGAGCATCAGATGAGAGCAAAGTCCCCTCAGGAATGCACATCCCGATCATCTCCAGGGACATGGTGCTGTAAACACAGCAGGACATTTATCATGCCAAGGGTAAGGCAGGCTGACCCCAATCTTAATTGGATCTAGGCTGACAAACCCTCTGGCAACTCCTAGGAAACAATAGTGGGATAACTGGGGAACATGCATGGAATGTGCTGCTGTGTCAGCAGCTGTGCAGCTGGGCTCCTTAAAATCCATAAATCCATAAATCCTCATCAGGAGGAGGAGCCAGCCCATGTTTAGAACACCTGGTGTGGGGTGTTGCTCACTCGGGGTCACCAAATGTGGTGGTGTTTGCAGGGGTCCCAAGGACGAGGTGAGAGACGAGAATCTTGACTCCATGTTTCACATGGCTGATTTATTATTTTATGATATCTATTATATTAAAAGAAAATTATATAAATATTTAGTATAAAACTATACTAAGAGAAAGAGAGAAAGGAGATATCAGAAAGCTAGCAAGGAAAGGAATGATAATAAAATCTTTTGACTGACCAGAGTCCTGACACAGCTGGACCTGTGATTGGTCATCAAGTAGAAACAATTCACATGAGACCAATCAAAGATGCAGCTGCCACATTCCACAGCATCAAATAATTATTGTTTGCATTTCGTTTCTGAGGCCTCTCAGCTTCTCAGGAGGAAAAATCCTGGCAAAAGGATTTTTCATAAAATATGTGTGTGACAACCTGGTTGTGGGTAGGGACCAGGCAAGCGGGAATCGCAGGGGTGGAGTGCTACAGAGAGGGTGGGGCAGGGGATGGAATACAAAAGGTGCCTTTTCCAAAGGTCTCTCTCTCACCTTGTTGTTGGCATTCTGCTGTGAAACAGTCTAGAAAGGTTGTTCCAGCAGAACGAAAGCTTTTGGTTAAACACAGAATAATGGAATCACAGAGTTCTTAAGGTCAGAAAAGATCTCAAAGTTCCTCAAGTGCCACATCCCCACTTCCAGGGTTGGGGACTCCACCACCTGCCTGGGCAGCCTGTTCCTATACTTGACAACCCTTGCCATGAAGAAATTTTTCCTAATATCCAATCTAATTCTCTCCTGTTGTAACTTGAGGCCAGTTCCTCTTAATTTCTTACAGAATCACAGAATTAGGGTTGGGAAAGAACCCTGGAGATCATCCAGTCCAATCCCCCTGCCCAAGGCAGGGTCACCTGGAGCAGGTGACGCAGGAACATATCCAGGTGGATTTGGAATGTCTCCAGCAAGAGAGAGAGAGAATCCATGAAATCCCTGGGCAGCTGTTCCAGGGATCTGCCACTTTCCCTGCATGGAAAGTTCTTCCTCACATTGTGATGGAACTTGTTATGTTTTAGTTCATGGCCATTGCTCCTTGTCCTGTCTCAGAGTTCTGCTGACAAGAGTTTGGCATTGTCCTCTTGGCTTCCTCTTTACCTGCAAGAAGAGACCATTATACATATATATATATATAGATATACAGATATATAGATATATAGATATATAGAGATATGTAGATATATAGACATATATAGATATAGCTATAGATATATAGACATATATATAGATATATATAATATTTTATATAGATATAATTATATATATTATTATAATATATATATTATATATAACATACTACATAATATATATACATATATACTATGTATTTATATACATATTATATATTTCTATAAATGTATAATAAATATATATAAATATGTATTTTAATAATGTGTATGAAATATATTCATATATATAAACATATATATTTATATACATATATTTTTATATATAAATGTATATATATGCATACAAATATATAATTTATTTTTTTTTTCCTACCAGAAACCAGGGTCCAAATATTAAAACTATATGATCTTAATCCAACACACAAGGCACTGTGAGTTTACATGGCACAATCAGAGTTAAAGAGTTAAAATAGCCAATTTGTTGCAAAGGCAAGAATTCCTTTTAGGCCTGGGAGTGAAAAATAAAAAATGTTTTGAATAAAGATTGAGAAATAAAGAGCCCACTTTCTTAATCCCTGTGGTGAAGAATGTCTCAGCAAGCAGCTCATGGAAATGCCCTGGACAGAAGCAAGGAGATGACAAGAAATGCAGGCTTATACAGGAGACAATTTGATTTTCTGTCCTGCTAAGAGAGAGCATTTTTAATTCTCATTCTTCCCATACCTGTCTGTCATTTTACCCTTTTCAACCCATTCTCCCAGTGCTGGTTCCTGACAGCTCTGACCTTTTGTAGCAGCTGGAGCACACGAGGGTGGGCCTGACAACCTGAAAAGATGGAATCAGTGTTGGATTTAAGTGTAAGGATCAATCCTTAATATGCAGCCATGTTTTGGGGTTTTAATAATTATATCTAATAAAATAAAATAAAAAAGATAATGCGGAGTAAATAAATAAATGTGCAAGCAGTTACATAAAATTGTGTGCATGCATATATGTGAGTATAGACAAAGTTTCAAGAAATAAATAACAAATATTTACAAAAATAAATATTTTGGTAAATTAATGCAGTTCCTTCTAGTAGAAATCAAAAATGTGTCAGAAAAACACCTCCATTGACTCCTTCCCCAGACCAGCTCCAGAGTCTTGAGGCTGCTCAAGTTATGTAAGGATTATAACAGATTTCTCATCTTAACTTTCAGAAATTGTATTTGCAATATTTATTCCTCTTTTCCCTCCTGTATTTCTGGCATCTCTGCTCCTCAATAAAGCTCCAGAACTCAGCCTGTAGCAATATCTGCACTTTCACCTGTCCATCCAACCTGCAAAAAATAAAAAAGAAATTCCATAATTGTGTTTCATGCAATCACACCTAATGTAAGTAATCAAATAAATGGGCTGCTCACATTGACCTCTCTCTTTGTCCCCATTTAGCTGTGAATAATACCTGTGTATCCCTCAGGATTTTGTCCTTTAATGACACAAGGAGTAATAAAACTTTCTACCCTGGGAGAATATTCTGCCTCAGCCTTTTGGCTGTTGGAAGTTCTCCAGTGCAAGAGAAATGTCTCAGATTTTGGGGCTCCTAAAACGATGACATCTCTGTGGTAAGAGATCAACCTCAGCACCACGAGGAGGTGAGGGACAGCAGCATTTTCCATATGGAAAGAGCTATAATTAGGGCAGACTCAAAGATTTCGGAGAATTTCTTTGCTAAGACTGAATATTAAATCTTCACAGAAGCTTCACAGAAGCAGCAGGAGTTTTACAGAGAAGATGCAAATTAAAGCTGCGAGTCTACTCCAAAATCCATACCTGTCTATCATCCAACCCTCCATCCTTTAAAGAGTTTCTATCCCAGGAATTAGGATCAGGAAGTTGGAGCTATTGGAGATACAGAACAGGATCTTTTTCAGTCCATGCAGCAGGAACTTAAGATGAACAAATGGTCTGCAGTCTTTTCCATCAGCAGTTATTGCTGATGTATTCTCACCTACAACCTGGCCCCAACGTGTGTGGTCATGGCTTGCAGCTGATTTAGGCCAGGTTTGAGTTCAGGCTTCATCATGGACAAATAATTTGATATTTCTCATTACTGGTGTGAAGTAGTTAATGCCACATAGAAATTCCCCATTCCCCATTTAAAATTGTTGACTAGAGCAAGCCAGGAAGCTGAAATTACATTCCTGAAGGTCTTGGACATTTCCTTGACCCAGGAACTCTCTAAAACATATCTAATAACCAAATTTATCTTATAATAAATAAGAGAAATCATGAAGATTCCAATAAGGGAATCATGAAGATGTTGGACAAACTTCTCTGGCTGCAGCCTGAGGCCTTCTGGAAAGCCTGATGGAAATATTTGTGAAGAAATGTGCCCACAGAGAGCCTCTTGTTTTCCAGGCAAACAGACACCAGGAAAAACACTGGCATGAAGCTGTTTGCTATGCCTGGTGAAGGTGATAAATCAGAGAAGAGGCCAGAGAATAACACAGGAATTGTGTCACTTCTCATGCTGAGAAAATGAGTCCAACCCAAACTCTCAGTGTGTTTAAATCACAACATTCCCAAGCAGCGGCCAGGATTGGCTGTTCCTCTGCAAATCTTCAGCAAAGCAACCGCACCAACCCTCCACCACTTCATTTTAAAGATCTTTTCTCCTCTATAGCCAAGGGCCAAAAGTTGAGGGAAATTAAATTGCTGCAACACTGAAGCTCCAGATGGAGCTGCTGGAGGCCGTGGCTGAGTCACATCCCACAGGGCTGCTGGAGTGTCCTCTTCTTTTTTCCCCCCTTTTCCAAGCCAGGTTGGATGAACACCTGAGCAAGGTGGTATTGGAAATAGGAAATAAATGTTCTTTCATGTCCTTTCCAACCCAGTCCAAAGCATTGTTTAGGTTGAGTTGGAAAGGACCTTAAAGAACGTTAAGGTTCTTAAGGATTCTTTTGGATCCAATGGAATAAAGGAGGGGTGAGGACAACTCTTGTCCTGGATATTGCAGCTATAAATCAAACCTGTCCTTGAAACTGCATCTAAAATTTCAATTATAAACGTCAAAGCCAATGCTACAGGCCCAAAACCTGGAGCTCTTTAAATGAGGAGTTGCTGAGCTCATTAAGCTCATTGTTGAAGCCCAGATTTGTGCGTAACTGAGCAGATCCAGGATTCAGGACAACAAATCACAGAATCATGGAATGGTTTGGGTAGGAAGGGACCTTAATGCTCATCTCATCCCACCCCTCTGCCATGGACAGGGACAACTTCCACTGTCCCAGGTTGCTCCAAACTCCATCCAACCTGGCCTTGGACATTTACAGGGATGGAGCCGCCACAGCTTCTCTGGGGAACCTGTGCCAGGGCCTCACCACCCTCACAGGGAAGAATTTCTCCCTAATATCCAATCTAAATCAGGTCTTCAGCTTAAAACCATTCCCCCTTGTCCTGTCACTCCATGTCCTTGTCCAAAGTTCCTCTCCTGCTCTCTTGGAGCCCATTTAGACACTGGAAAGGCCTCTAAGGTCTTCATGGAGCTTTTTCTGAGAGAAAAATTAACTATATAAGATGTTTCCTCACATTTTGAATATTTCTGGAGGCAGACAGAAATATCTATGGATGCACAACATCCTCTGCTAGGATGGATAGGGAAAAAATCACTTTCTATGGACAGGAGATCATTGAACCAGGCTGTGAACTGAGTGTGTGAGAGGTGTGAGACCTGGAGTAGCTACATCCCAAGAATCCAAATGTTGGTTCATGCTGCAGAGCTGGGGGGATAATGGGAATTATCCTTGCCTTTGTAATGGGATTTAATACATTAAGAAATCTCTCCTGTCTTAAATTCCATGTAAAAGCTAAAAGGGCACCAAAGACTGTGTGAGAATGGTGGTGTATGACAGATGCAGCTCGTGGGGATGAACTTAATTTAGAGGCCAATTGAATCCAAAATTTTCTCTGCTTTTTAAGCTGCTTATTCCAATGTTTCAGGTCCTGCAGGTAAAACAACCACTGAAACCTCTCTTTTCTCACCTTTTTTCAGCAGCCAGCAAAATAATGTTAAGACATGGGAGAAGCCACCCATAAATAGCAGGAATTAGAGCCAAGAATGGAGGCAGCAGTGCCACTGACTCCAATTCATTGTTCCCAGAGGATTATTCCAACAGCTTCTTGTATGACCCAGCTCCTCTGTGTGCAAATGACTCAGCCCAAGAGGACGTTTCAAATGACATTTATTATTTACGTTTTTATAATGCCCTTGGACATTACTTCCCTTTCCCCCGTGTCCCCAAATCTTTCTTTTCATTTCTGCTCCAGCTTTCTCACTGAGCTGTATCATCACGACTGCGAGAGGCAGAGCTGAGGAATAAACAGTGTTTTGAGCACTGCAGGAGGAAAATAAATGCAATGCAACAGCTCATCTGTTGAAATTTTAGCTGTAACTGAGAGCACTAAAGTCTGCTCATTGTTTGTCAGGGAAGCAGTTTGTATTTCCACGTAGAATTTCCTCACAAAAGGCTTTGTAGTAAAGATGATTTAGCAGGCAGAGCTCTTCCCTTGTTCAGTCATGATGAAATCACATTTTGCTGTGTTTTCATGGGAATGTAAGGCCAAGTGTGCAGCCAGAGTTTGCCTTTTTTTTTTTTTTTTGTCCTGCAGCTCACAATTCCTGTTGCTTTCCCACAGTTTTTGTGTTCATTTTAGCCTGGAGGTGGCTGCTGTGAGGGGTAAAAACACAGGGATGAGGGGGAGCAAAATTATTTAAGAGTAACTCTCAGTTACAACTGAATGCAAAATGTTTTTTTCCATGCTGAGAAGGTCATTAATGGCCTGCCTCCAAATCTTCCTGTCATTTCCAGAGATTTTTTATGCATTTCATTGCTCTTGAGTGAGAAAAAGCAACTCCTTCTCTTTGCTTGGAAAGTGGAGAAGCCACTTCAAGCAAACCTGAAGCCTTTGCTTGACTCAAAGAAGGGATTTTGCCCAAGGCAAAATTGGCCAAAATTGGCAAAATATTCCTCAGGATCATTCTGGGAGACAAGAAGGATCTTTCTTCCTTTCTCATTTACAGTCATGTGGTGATGCCCTTTGCTCCTACAGAGCTCACCTGGCCATCCAAGGAGATGTTCAGGCTCTGACATTTTCCTTACAAATCTTCCTGAA
This sequence comes from Melozone crissalis, assembly GCF_028551555.1. NCBI lineage: Eukaryota > Metazoa > Chordata > Aves > Passeriformes > Passerellidae > Melozone > Melozone crissalis. The sequence goes on from NW_026535780.1 coordinate 1,402,565, forward strand.
CACTCCTTAAGAGCAGCTGAGATAACTCATATGAGCAAAGGTGATGTCCCTGTCAGTGATGGATGACCCCTATTTTAATAAGAAGTCCCCATGAAATTATTTGTCTATGTTCCTCATCCATAAAGAGTGGGAAATGTTATTTATATGTATAAAATAGTCATTTCCCCCTGTATTGATGTCTGAGATGATCAGTTGATCCACAATCAGAATCATGGGATGGTTTGGGTTGAAGGGACCTTAAAGATCATCCAGTTCCATCCCCTGACATAGGCAGAGACACCTTCCACTATCCTAGGTTGCTCCAAGCCCTGTCCAAACTGGTCTGCAACATTTCCAGGGATGGGGCAGCCACATTCACTCTCATTTTCAGGAATGCTGTGTGTGTGTCTGGGTGTGATATGTAAATATTACACATTTTTAAGGATAATTTAATGCAAATCTGCATTAAAGGTCACAATTATCACACAATCACACAAACCTTTTAGGCCAAGTGCTGATTAACTCTCCTACTTTGTTCTTTTTGCCCTTCCTTTATGGAAGATATTCATGGACAGGTTGTCACTTTAGAACACCAAGAGAGAAGAGTTTTCTTTTCCAGCTGCAAAAGAAAGGAGAAACAAAGGAGATCGAGAATTTATGACAGATAGATTTGGTATTTCATCCCAAACCATTCCAGAGCTGAGGACAGATTGCAGATATCTTGGGCTTGTAAGTGGCGAATTGCCAGTGACCTTTGCTCACAGAGCAGGGCAGGGACCTGGGGATGAAAATTCTGTGCTCTGAGAAAGGGACTAACAATGCACTTTTGCCCTTTGCCAAGGAATGAATGGACATTGCAGGGTGCAAGATACTCCAAATTCAGGCTTCTGCTGCTCTGGGCATGTTCAACATCTTCCCCTAAGTATTGTTCACTCCTGGAGGGACCAAATCCTGTCTGGAGAGACCTGAGGGGTGAGAGGTGTCTCTTTGGTGTTGAGATGGGTTTTATTGAAAGTGAGAAGGGATTGTCTCAGTGGGGACACAGCTGGGAGGCAGTGTGAGCTTGTGGCTGCTACCCCACAGAAGGAAAAATTGTCTGTGGTTTCTCTGATGCTTTCTTGAAAAGAATGATTTTGTTGCTGTTTGGAAGGAAACCAAAAAACTGCCTGATCCAAAGGAAACGTTTCAAGTCACTCAGTGCTTTGAACCGGGGAAATGTTTCAATAGAGGTTTTTTCCTTTTTGTAAAATTAAGAAAATTTAGAAATGAGAGGCTGTTTCAAATGCTAAATGTCTGTGTTTTGTATAGGGCAAAATGGGAAAATTATTGTCCTGCCTATTTAGTTCCCCTCACTATTCCCCTGCACTGAAACCTCAAATGCCCTTCAGGCTCTTTGTTCATTTATAAGCCCCAGGAAATTGTCACCAGGTCAAGAAGGAAACTTGTCAAGAGGATATTTGAAAAATCAGAATCAGTAGCTCAGAATCTGTTCTCATCTACCTGTGGACCGTTCTCATTCACCAACATCACTGGGGCATCACCAACCCAACACAGGAAATTTAGTAAAAAATTTTTGGAAGCTGCCCAGTCTGGCATGGGATGGAAACACTAATTCTAGGAATTAGTGCTGACTACTGCAAAGTATCACTGTTGTCATGATGCTGCAGCCTTGTGTGAAGGCACTGATGGAAGGGCAATAACAGCACTTGGAAAATGATAAGTGGCACATTAAACTCTGCTCCAGTTGCTCAGCTCCCAGCGATAACAAGCATTCAGCAACAAATATTAGTTATAAAGATACAGTGCCAGGAAATTACAGGCAGAAAAAAATCAATCACCTCTAAGGATGTGGATGCAGCACTAATCCGAGCTCGAAAAGTCAGAATTTCTGGGTTTGTGCCTGAAACACCTTGGCAGAAGATAAAGGTCTTATCACTTTGCTAAAATGAAAAGTGCAACTTTTGAAGAACTGATTTCTGAACCTGTGGAAGAAATGCCAGCATTCATTTTGTGAATGAGGGATTTCAGTATTCCCTCTTCTGCAAACTTAAGGAAGATGGAGATATTGTGTGGTGAAGGAGACGGAATAATTCCCTGATTTGTGAATTCAGAGTCTCACCCTGTTGGTGTTGTTTGTAGAGATTCTACTTAATGCAAGATGAATAAAAGAAAATTTTCCAGCTCTCCTGGACTCTGCTGAATGGCTCAATAGCCTCCATGTGAATTTATAATTTGCTGTTGCTTTTCAAAACGCCAAACACAAAATGAGCAGGAGGAAGACTCGGAGGGGTAGTTAGCAAGGGGATTGGGTTACTGGGGAAGATGATTGAAGAATCCCATTGTGCTTGAGTTTTCCTGACATTTCCTTTGCAAGGGAAGGCAGGCTGAGATCAGCATTTCCCCTCTTCATGAAGTGTCTTATCTTGGCAGCCATGTGTTCCTGGGCTGTGTTAATGAGTGTGATATATAATACATTTCTCACTGAGCCTGATTTACAAAGGACGGGGTGAAAAACCTGCCATTCCGATGGGATGGGAATCTTAATGGAGCAGAATTTTCTGCAAATGCTACAGAGTTGTAAATAATGGAAGAAGAATAAGAATAGACACGTCAAGTCAATACCTGAGATGCATCTTAATTGCCCGGCTTAGTACAAATATGTAGCAACACATGTTGCTTATGGTGAACTCAGCTGGGCAAATTTTCATGGGTTTAGCTCAATTTGTGTGGCCTGCAGTTGTTATCAATCATAAAATCAATGAATAATGGAATGGTTTGGGTTGGAAGGGATGTTGAAGATAACCTTGTTCCAACCCCCTGCCATGGGCAGGGACAGCTTCCTCCAGACCAGGTTGCTCCAAGCCTTGTCCAAACTGGCCTTGGACTTTTCCAGGGATGGGATTACATTTGTAAGGTCTTGCACCTGGGAAAGCATAAACCAGGAGTGCAGCATGGGCTGGGATCTACTCAGCTGGGAATCAGCTCTATGCAGATCCTGGTAAACACTGAGTTCTTTGTGAATGAGCAGAATCCTGCCATGGACAAAAAAAAAAAAAGCCAAGAGAATGTTGGGTGGCATCAACAAAGTCATCACTAGCAGATATAATGTCATTATCCCACTCAACTCAGACCCTGCAAGGCCATACCTGGAATAATGTGCCCAGTTTTTGTCCCTGCCATGCAAAAAGTTGTGGAGGGACTGGAGGTGGTCCACAAAAAATGATCAAAGGTCTGGGAAACCTGACATGAGGAAAGACTGAAATTAACAAACTGTGCTTGTTCATCACTGAGAAAAGAAGGCTCAGGGGAAACTTTATTACCCCATTCCAGCATTTAAAGGATTGCTGAAAGTAAGATGGAGATTCCCTTTTTTTGAGCAGTCACAGGGAAGAGAGGAAGGATATTGGATACAAGTTACTCCAAGGGAGATTCTGACAGGACTCAAGAGGAAAGTTGTTCACCATGAGAAAAAATGAGGCACAGAATGGTCTCCCCAGGGAAGTGGTGGAATTCCCAGCACTGGATAATTTTAGGATTCAGCTGGACAAGGTGCTGGACTACTCTGTCTAGATTGTGCTTTGGCCAAAAAAAGGTTGGACCAGATCCTTGAGATTCCTTCCAACCTGACATTCCATGATTCCATGATTGAAAAGTAGGCTTCCCTGAGCAGAACAAAGAAAAACTGTTGGGATTAATTCAGAGGTGTCCACGAAGATGCTCCAAGAGCTGGAGAATCTGTGATTTGAAGCCAGGCTGGGAGAGATGGGAATGTCCAGCCTGCAGAAGAGAAGGTCCCAGGGAGACCTCAGAGCCCCTTCCAGTGCTTAAAGGGGGTCCAAGAGAGCTGGAGAGGGAATTCTGACTTGATCACAAGGACATGTAGTGACAGGACAAGGGGAAATTACTTTAAAATGGCAGCAGGATGGGTTGAATATTGGGAAGAAATTCTTCCCTGTGAGGGAGGAGGGCCCCTGGCACAGGTTGCCCAGAGAAGCTGTGGCTGTCCCACCTCTGGAAGTGTCCAAGGCCAGGTTGGACAGGGCTTGGAGCAACCTGGTCTGGTGGAAGGTGTCCCTGCCTATGGCAGGGAGCAGAATTGGGTGATGTTTAATGTTCCTTTCATCCCAAACCATTCTGTTATTCACTGCTTCAGTGAAATAGAGATGAAAACAGGTGGTGGCCATTAAAATCTGAAATGCTCCTTCTTGATTCATGAACTGCTCCTGTGACAAAGCACTGTCCATACACCGAGTCAAAACAAGAATTTATTTTTCTGGGAGTTATCCTTGGAAGCCCAGAGGCCAAATTTCCATGGGCATGTACCTCAGGTGTTTATATCAGACTCCTTTCTGCTGCACTCAGGGCACTTCTTTCAAGATTTTTGCAATACAAGATTCCTAAATATACACCCTTAATGCATGTGCCTTGATCCTGATGTTTACTGAACATCCACTTCTCCCAGTGGTTGGTTTTCTAGGAAGCAGAAACTTGGAATTATACACAGTGAGTGTCTGAATTCAAAAAATGAAAAAGAAGTGGGTGGGCTTCAGCTTGATGGGTACAAAATTGAAAGTCAACTTGGTTCAGTTTGGAGATTTGCTTTCATGTTTCCTTCACTTGTTATTGAATGTTTTGCTTCACCTTCAGGTTGTTAAAGTTTCAGAAAAGTCTTTTCCAGCTAGAGGCTGGAAACAAAAAACCCCTGAATTTTATTTAGAGAGGAGAAGTCAAGGTGTTTTCCATCCACAGGATTTATTAGATATTTTCAAAATGTTTCAATGGCAAATTAATACCACCAAAGGCATAACTTAATGTATTTACTGATTGAGGGGAATGGCTAATTGAACTCAACTGAAACAAATCAAAGGATAATTTTGATCCCTTTGGAAGTCCTTCTCTTCTCTTCTCTTCTCTTCTCTTCTCTTCTCTTCTCTTCTCTTCTCTTCTCTTCTCTTCTCTTCTCTTCTCTTCTCTTCTCTTCTCTTCTCTTCTCTTCTCTTCCCTTCCCTTCCCTTCCCTTCCCTCCTCCCCTCCCCTCCCCTCCCCTCTTCCCTCCCCTCCCCTCCCCTCCCCATCTCCCCCTCCCCCTTCCCCCTTTTTAAAAAATGAAATAAATAGGAAAAAACCCCACCAAACAACCCCAAATCAAACAACCCCATTCAGATATATCCTGGAAGAGTTCATGTGTTAAAAGTAATGACTTTGCCTGGTTATCTTTTATTGGTGAAAAAAAACCAATAGTAAAAATAGTAAAAATAACCCAGACTCTCCAGACCACCCTCAAAACATTTTTAGAGCCACTAACCTTGGTCGTTTGCAAATCTTATGGATCCCTTACACAGAACCAATGTGGCAGAAAGTTTGATAAAAAAGGAAAAAACTCTTTTGAGCTTCTCCTCAGGTGTATGAACTTCCTTCCTACACTTGCCGGAATCACCATCTCCTGCATGACAAAATTTTTGATAAAAGAAAACCAAAACCAAAACCAAACAAACTCAACAAGCAAAAAAACAAAACAAAAAACCCCCCCAATAGATAAAATCAGTTTTTGCAACACGAAAGCCACCAGAGCTTGTTGTTTTTTATGCTCCTCCTCCCCACTCTATACAATATATTTTAACCAACTTTTTTCTTTAAATTACACACACATTAAACTTTTTTTAGCATTTATGGGAGTTTCTTTCAATGCTCTTTATTGCAGAGCTCTTTGCTAGTAAGCACATGTTAAAATAATCTTCTCCCTCGTGTCACCCAGCAATAAAATGCTGGAGAATGAGCTGGTAAATCTTAATGCATCCAGAAAAAAACCCAAGTGGGACAAAGGGATAAAAAACCCATCCCAAAAACAAAACAAACAAAGAAAAGAGAATGAAAGAGAGAAAAAGAGGAAAAGTTTTTTTCAGATTGATTTTTTATTAAGAACCCCTACACTGGAATTCAGAAAATGAGAATATTTTTTCCTGAATCTTGGTGTGCTACTGCAATTCCTTCAGGAGAAGATGGGCAGCTGGGAAAAGAGGATCAGGAAGGGAGTGCCAAGTTACAGGGAAGCCACAGGAGCATTTTGCTAAGGCGACAATTGGCAGGGAACAGGAGGAGCTGAGGTTTAACCACCATCTGTACTGGCAACTGAAGTGTTCCTCGGTGTCTCCTCATCCAGAAGAGTCACTCCAATGCCACATGGGGCTCAACAAGATTTCAAATCAGTTTAGGAAGAAATCCTACCCTGGTGCACTGGAGTGGGACCTGCAGGAACAATAAACAAATTATTCCTTTTTCCTGATCTAACATTAACCTGCAGTGCTGAAAGGACACATCTTCATATCTTCAAATGGGGATTGAGAGCTGACAGAATAAATTTCTGCTGATTTAAGGCCCCATTTATCCCAGAACATGGGATAAAATGCAGCTCTTTGTGTAGATAGAGCACAGTGTTTGTGATCTGAAAGATGAGATTCCCAGTTAGATTTCCACAAGTATCATGGGAAAAATGTGGAGCAACACACCTGCTACAGAAATATTGAATCTCAGGATAATTTGGGTTGGAAAAGAACTCCAGGATCATCAAGTCCAGCCTTTGGTTGAATATCCCCATACTCACTAACCCATATCACAAAGTGCCACATCTATTTCTTTTCCAACACTTCCAGGAATGGTGACTGCACCACTTCCCTGGAACTCCACCCAGGGCAGCCTGGAACTACACATCCAGAAATCCAGAGCTTGGATCTACTAAAGAGGAAACTAAATCAAGCAAAGGTCACACTTTTCACTACAGAAATACCAGAACTTCATCAGTTTTTTTCATCTTTCCTCATCAGGAGATTGCTACCAAACATCAGTTTGCAGTGGGAAAATGCAGTCCAGGCTGATCCCTCTGGAAGTGCCAGAGCCATCTGAAATGCCCTTGTTTTGTTGGAAAACATCCCTGGAAAATATGGGTTTAATGGAATTATGGAATGTTTTGGGTTGGAAGGAACCTTCAAGATTGTTTAGGGGCCCTGAGCAACCTGGTCTAGTGGGAGGTGTCCCTTGGGAGGAGTTTGGAATGTGATGATCTTTAAGGTCCCTCCCAACCAAAATCATTCTGTGGTTCTTCAATGATTTTCAGTCCTCTGAACCAGTCTGATCAATACCCAGTTAATGAAAAGCACAAAGACAGCTGATCACACACAGGGAAATTAGAAAGCAGGATTGGACTAATTTAATCCAAATTTATGGAATTTATGCAGTTTGTCTCCCTACAACCTGGTCACCCCTTGTTGAGTGCATAAAGAGAAAAGGGAGCATGTGATAAATGATTTAAATTATTTATTTTGGGTGTCGATGTTAAGATGTTCCAAACTCCCTTGCTGAGGTTTTCTAGCTCTCTATGGACCACCACAGGAGTTTGGAGTCAACAGCCGAGGTATCTGTGTCAAATCCAATAAAGTATTCTGCTTAAAATCTGGAGTCTGAGATTACAGAACCACCACAAAAGTGAAAGTTTTCCAAAAGTCCTGCTCAAACAACCTCTGTGCCAGCCCAGAATCCTGTCCCACCACCTTAAATCAAGTAAGAGGTTTTCCATTGCTCTGGAAAACATTGTTTGTGTTTGTATTTACAACTCACTTGCCTTGGAATGCTCAGGGGAAATGTTTCTGTCATTTTTCCTTTCACACCAATGAAAGGAACCATTCCAGCTTGGCTGGTGGGGCTGAGGTGGTTTATTGCAGTGTGAGTAATTATATCAGGGACTTCATACATGAAAAATTAATGAAAGAGGAAACTGATTCATTTGTCTGATCTACATGTGAAAGTACAGAATGAAACCTGGTACGACAAAAAGTCCTGTTAAAACTGTTGGGAAGGTGATGCCTTCAACAAAGGCATATGTAATTGAGCATTATAGGGGCAGTTTCATTCCTTCATCCCCTGCTGCACCTCCCCATTCCAACCTCTTTAATTCACCCATTCTCACCCATAGCCCCATCCCTGGAAGAGTCCAAGACCAGGCTGGACAGGGCTTGGAGCAACCTGGGATAGTGGAACGTGTTGGAATAAGAAACTCCTTAAGGTCCCTTCCACCCCAAACCATTCTACGGCTTTTAAAATTGGTTTCCTCTGGGTTTTGCATGGACCAAATTAAACCCATAATGTGTGAAGATAAATGTACCACTACCCCAGGACTGAGATATCATCCAGATCTTTATTAAAACTATTTTTCTTTTTAAATCACCTCCAAAGGTGATTTAAAGTTCTTTTAAATTCCCTCCAAAGGGAACCGAGAGAGAAGGAAGATGCTCTCGTGATCCATAAGCCAGCCTGGAGACACCTTCCCTGCCCACAGTGACTAACTAGGAATGTGTGAAAGTTCATCTTTGATCAGTGTGCAGAGAAATAAAACTCCTGGAGCCAGGCACAGCTTCCAGAACAGTGGATGGAGGCCAACAGCCAAACTCCTCTGGGAAAACCCAAGCCTACCTGTGGGCTTAAGTGCATTAACCTCTGTATCTGGAATTTTCTTAAAGGACAATTTAAATTATAACCTTTTGATTGAACCAAAACAGAGATTTGAGCAAGCCCTGGGATATTTTTATTGTCTGTACCCTTTAGTGAATTAGAAAAACAGGTCTTTTAGTAGATTTTGGGGTCACTGCAGTCAACAGCTTCTTTGTGCTTTCTCTGTCAATCTGGCCCCTAAAAAAAGAGACTGATGCTTTTGTTTATAAAATCCAAGCAGGTACAACTTGTGTGGATCCAGGACTAAATATAGGGAGTTGGACCCATTTGATAAAGCAAGGGAAAAGCACCTTTGCCAATACTCTTGCAAATGAGTAAAAAACGACTTTAAATCAGGTATTGTAGAGGATGGTGGTGTCAGCTGATGGTTAATTCAGGGAACTGGACATTAGGGTGGGAAGAACTTAGGGGAAGGCTGAGATAAAGGTCCCAGGAAGGATGAAAATAGGTGACAAAATGATCCTTTTCCCACTTTTGTGCTCAAATATCTGGAAAAAAAAAAAAAAGAGAGAGAGAATGATCTGCTGCACAGAATCCCTGGAAATGATGGAGATAAAATGGGACAGAGAAGTGCAATGGATGAAAAGGAAGATAGGTCAGACCAGCCTTCCACTTGTACAGGAATCTGCTTTTCTACTCAAAAAACTGCTGCTAGGGAGGATTCTTCTCATCCTACTTTGCAGGGTCAAGGAAAGCACCATTAGAATAGTTTGTTTCAGGGCAGAGTGAGCATGGAATGTGCATTTTTAGAGTAATTTCCAAAGCAAAGACAAAGGAATATGACTGGAAGAGCACAGGAAAACCACAACCTCTGCTCTTATTGGAGGTTTTCTTGTTTTCTTGCCAGAAAGAGAAAATAAAAAGGAAGAAGGAGTGAGAGACGAAGAGGGAAAACAAAGTAAAAGACACGGTGGAAAAGAATAGAGGTCAAGAAAAAAAGGATAAAAGGGGATGAGACACAAACCATCCAAGGAAAAGAAGAAGGAAGATTTGGACTGGTTTTGCCAAATATTTCTCATTCTCCAAATGAGAAATAACCAGGATCTGCAGTGCTGGCTGGGTGTGCAAGAACCCATCCGAGAGAAAGGGAGAGAGAGGGTGACAGGGATGGAGAGAAGGAGGGAGAAATTAAAGCAGCAGCGAGCGAAAAATAATCAAAGATAAATAAAGCCGACACAAAAAACGACTTTAATTTTCTCTTGCTGACACTCCAAAGTGAACCTCAGCAGCAGAGACTTTAATTTGCCTCCTCCCCACAGCCTCAGCCCCGCTGCTTCATCCAAGCCGGGGAGGCTGCTCCAAACCTCCAGCACCAATTTATATGCTAATGGATTTCGTTTGTAAATCAAGGCAGTGCCTCCCCCTCACCCCAAATTCACTGGTGCGAAATGCTGTCCATCTCCACACACAGGGCTGGGAATTGCCCGACTCCCGAGACACAGTAGACATCAAATCCTAAATAATTGGATCATTGATGGAGTTCGTCCCCATGGATTAAATTGCTGTTTCATCCCAGCCCCTCACCTGCTCAGGAGGAGCCTTTCTAAGGAGTTTTTTAATTAGTCAAGCCTGGGAGAGGAAAAGAAAGTTCCCTTCTTGTTTTCCTCTCTGCTGTTCCCTGATTTCCTTCTTCAGAGCTCTTCTTGGAAAGACAAGGAAATGGCACCACTTACATCCTATTTTCACTTTTGAAAGAGTCTGTGAGCACCTGGACAGGGCAAGTCTGCTACAACCTGCCATATCCAGGATGGGAATCAAATGGAATTACAAAGGTCCTGGGTTATTTCCAGTCTCCTGCTGGAAGACTCCTGAGGGACCAAAGTAAAACAAAAATAAAAATCCTGATCTCCCAAAGGAAAGATGTCTCTGAAAGCTTTGAAAGATCAAGAAGTTTGTTTTCTAAGCAGAATTAGAATTGTGCTTAATTCAATGCCAGGTTAAAATAAGATATTTTGATCCCTTCTGTTCCCAGGGACAGATTTTGAAGGGAGGGAGGGAACAGCAAAAGAAAACAAGAATCCTTAGCCTGAAGGATGCTGATGGTGTAAAAGTCCTTGATTATAAAGACAGAAATTTAGGGTGGAAGTCTGGATGTGGTTTCTAAGTGGCAGAGAGGTAATTCCAACCTGGGCACTGAAACTGGAACCTCTCACTACCTGGTGCTGGTCCAGGATTATGAATTCAGACAGGCAGAAAAGAACATGAATTTGGGTCTTCTCCTCTGGATTCTCTGCAGGGAACACAAAGGCTCAGTTATTTGAACAGAAAGTCCTTCCCTTGCCAAACAACCTCTGACCATCACTAGCTTTCCACAGGCCAGTGAAAACAGCTTAGTTTGGTATGCACAGGTTGTTATTTGGAGTAATTAAGACCAGTCCTTAACACTCCAGGATTCCTAGACAAGTTTCTAGCAGTCAATATCAAAATGGGGAAGTTACAGAGCAGTCATGCACTTCTACCTTTAAAGGCAGCCCCATTTTTGAGGATTTTTTTCCATATATTTTTGCCCAGGATTCTTTCTTGCTGGCAGATTTTGTGGTTTGTGGCACTCAAAGGATTCCCCAGTATGAGCTAGAGACAGGAGAAACCCACTGCTGAGTCTAGGCTGGACCTACTGGTTCTAAAGAAGTCTTCTGGGTGAATTTTCCTCTTTTGAACACAGAAACTTTAAGGAATCCTGCACTAACAGCAATGGATATCAATAACAAAAGGCATTCACATTTCCCAGGCTGCAGGTCAGGGTTGCCATGGTCCAGCCCTGCCTCTGATCTCAGAGTGTCCTTTCCCTTAATGGGAAGTCATTCCTAATGATTTTCAATGCTGATTTGCATAATTATTTCTACCTTGAGCTTGTTTTAATGCAGTTTGAGGCAAATCAGGATGGCTGGGAGCAGGGTGGGAGATCTGGGGCCACCTGGTAGACTGGGGCCACCATCCTTGGAAGCTCAAGGATCCTGATGACAAAGTGGGGGCAAATGCTGGATAGACCAAGCCCAGCTGCTGGAGAGGCACATTTTGGGTGTGGATATCCCTATTGTATCAATTCTGGCTGACTGTGAAGAGGATGAAGCCATCTGTGCTGTCCATGGTTATGTGAGTGCCGTGTGTGTTGAGGGGTAAAGGCTTCCAGGCTGTCCCTGTCTGTATATTCCAGCTGGGAATACATGCTCCCCCACACTGATTTCCAAACTTGGGAACATGGATCTGGGACAGGAGGAACACCATCAGCCCATGAGAGTGGCTGTCTCTACCACCCTTTGGTTGGACCAACAAATTCTCCAAATTTTCTCTTGAGCCAAAGATGTTTTTGTCTCCCAGTTCTCCCTCTGGTTGGGATTACCACACTCTCGGGGTCTCTAGCTGGTCAGAGTCACCCTGAGAAATGTCCAAAAGTCTCTTTTCCCAGCCTGGAAGTCGAAGAAAGAGTCAGTGCTCTTAATTTCTCAGTCTCAAGGCTGTTTGTTGTTCCTTATCTATAAAATTATTTCTCCTGTCCAGCTGAGGTCCACTCAGCAAGACAGTCCGGGCACTCTGCCTGTCCCCAGGGTGGTGTTATGTCTTTATACTAAAAACTCCATATACAATGTTTACAGTTACTTTCCAATACCTATCACCTATGTTAGACAGTGAGCTTCTGCTCTAAACCAATCTAAAAGTGCCAACATCACAGCAGAAGATGGAGGCCAAGAAGAAGGAGAAAGGCTGGACATGCCCAGATCCCTCCATCTTGCCCCCCTGAATCCCCATTCTGAAAACCCCAAAATCTACTTTTTCACCTTGTGATAAATTCACTATCATTCTACTTAACTGTCGTGGCCTGCACATCTTCATCTAAGTTTGGTAACTTGCTCCACAGGTCTTGATCAAAACCACAGGCATTTTGGGCTCTGTGCCAGGGTCTCTGACACCCCTGTCAGGGGTCTTGGCTGCTCAGGACAGCCGGAGGGATGCCCTGGGTTCCAACATTACACTTCCAGTTAGGAATAACATCCTAAATCCCAATCTTTATTTTTTTTCATTTCTATCTTTATAATCAGGGGCTCTTTCACCATCAGCATCCTTCAGGTTGAAGGATTCAGCCATGAACCCCTTGATGTGCTTTAAAATTACTTAAAGGAGCCAGACTCTCTAAGCCTGACCATAGAGGCTCAATTCCAAATATTCCTTCCCAGTTGGAATCCCTCTTTTCTGTCCATAGTTGTGTTGGTCTCACCATCAAGGAGACATCAGGACTTTAAGCACCCCCAGGACCCCTCAGTTCCTGGACACACTCAGTGTTCCAAATGAATTTCACCACATTATAGTAAAATACCCTCTCCTGTCCTTTGCTGCTACTGGAAAGGCCTTTCCTGGTACACCCCAAGCCTGACATTTTATTTTTCCATGGCTGGGGTTTGCCCTGGATGCATCCAAGCCTCTCTCCCTTGTCACTCCCATCTGCTGAGCATCCGTGCATTTGGTTCTGTGAAATTCTGATCTGTTCCTCTCCCTGCTCTCACCAGGAATCTGCTTCTCCTTGGATGATGTCTCAATCTTTCTCTGTATTGACAGTGTCCTTCAAAGTTTTGCCTCCAAATATTTTATTGGCAAACAACTTTTTTTTTTTTTTATTCCAAGGCTTCATATAAAAAATAAAAATATCAAAGAAATCTTCAGCTTAACAGAGGAACATTTATATTGATTTGTGTCCTACTCCTAGCTTAGCTTTTTATGCCAACAGCACTTTTTCTTTATCTACTACTCACATGAATTCCCATTTTTTCCACGAACACCACCATGAGATGTTTTGCTGAAAAGAGACAAAATATTCTGATATCAGATCTAATCTCGGGCAAACCAGCTCCTTTATTTAATGAAGATAATTAGATACTAAGGACAAGAACTCTTTGACTATCTGTGCTGTGTGATCCATTTCCCATTTCATTTTGTTTTTATAAATTCTTACAATGGGTTCAAAGCCTTGACTGACACTCAACAGGGATGAGCCTCACACCACATTGAATTTGCCGTGAGAGCATCACCGAGGCAAATCATTTAAATAACTTTATTTTGGTAACTAACAACAGGTGCCAGCCCTGAAATCCAACCTTTCCCCATCTCAGGAATCCCTGTCCATGGCAGGGGGAGTTAGATGATCTTTGAGGTCTCTTCCAGACCAGCCCATTTTTGATTCTATAATTCTCTGATCTTAGGTCAGAAGGGAGTTTAATCCATGGGCAGCAACTGAGACCCAGCAATTCCTTCCTTGCCTTCATCCTTTTCCAGAAAAAATCAGCGAAAGTGGCTGAGAGGATTTTGCACCTCAAGGGTAGCAGGGCTTGGCCTGAAGGAGTTTCTGTGGAGGAAGCAGATGGTCAGCATTTAGTGCCTCCCTCCAAGGCTGAATTTTCTGTGTTCAAGTCAAGCTCCTCTGCCTTTCCTCTGTGCTCCTGCATTTCCAGCAGGTTGCCAGCCCTTTGAATAGGACATGGCCTCTTATTCCCCATGGAAATGCAAAACACCCACGAGGGATGGAAGCCTGTGGTGGCTGAGGCCTCAAAGCTCAAGATACAATATGAATAATGGGTACATGCATGAGATAATGTGAAAAAGATGCCAATTATTTCAGACAATTGATCAAAGCCAAGAAACTCCTGGTATCCATTAAGGAACTCTTTGATTGTCCATCCCCTGAAAGCCCTCAACCCACATAGAGCAGGAGAGGACAACTTCTCTTTTCATTTGCTCATTTCTCCTGAACAGAAACTCCCCTGCACTTCCCTCACTTCCTGCAGAATTTGCCTCCTTCTTTCTCTCCTGCTTTCAAATCACTCCCACTATTTGCATAATTTTCTTTGGTCGTTGCCACACCTGTGCAGAGGCCACTTGTCAAAGTGCTGCTGTGAAGTGCTGTATTTTAATTTTGAATTTCTGTGCCTTTGAAGCTCACATTTTCCATTAGAGAGGAGAAAAAAATAGCAGCTTCCATCCTGCTGTGTACTGCATAAATCATCACTGAGTCATGGAATAGTTTGTGTTGGAAGGGACCTCAAAAATCCTCTCCTTCCAACCCTCTTCCATGGGCAGGGACACCTTCCACTATCCCAGGCTGATCCAAGCCCCATCCAACCTGGCCTTGGACACTTCCAGGGATGGGGCATCTACAAATTCCCTGTATAACCTGTGCCAGGGCCTCACTATCCTCACAGGGAGGAATTTCTTCCCAATATCCCATCTAGTTTTGCCCTTCTTCAGCTTAAAACCATTCCCCCATGTCCTGTCACTCCAGGCCCTTGTCCAAATTCCCTCTCCGGCTCTCTTGGAGCCCCTTTAGGCACGGGAAGGTCTCCCTGACCATCAGGACCATCTGTCCTCTCTTCTCCAAAATCCAACATCTGTCCTTTCTCTCCCAATTTAGAAGTTCAAAGGACTCTCTCACCCACCTCAGGAGCCAGGAGATGTGGCTTTTCAAAGAAACAAACATCTGTGAAGCAGCTGGATGGTGGGGACTTCATTCAGGAGTGTGCTCTTGGGACTTCATCTGCTCAGCTGCCACAGCTCCTCTGGCTGTTGTGGTGGCTGATGGCCTCTTCAGAAGCCACGTTACTCCTTCCTAATCTGCCAAATCTCTTTTTTGTTTGTGCTTTCTGGGACACAGGAGATGAGCATGGCCTACATCACCACCCTGGGACTGTTTTGGAAAATGATTGAAAATAGATCTCAGTGAACAAGAACCTGGAGATGTTTTCCACAGGGATCCCTTGGTGACTCTGACTTCTTCCTGCTATGAGTGGTTTGGGGAAAATATGAAGGGAAAAAAACCCCAACACCAGTCTTCTTTCTTTATTTCTCTGTTTAGGTCTTGTCCCCACAGGAGCTCAAGAAGAGATATTCACCTCAGGCCCTGATTCATCTGGGACACAGACAGGAGCATAGTGAACCCAAGCACTCCTTGAGTCACAAAAAAGAGAGACTGGAGAGAAAAACCTCCTGTGCTGGTCCTAAATCTCCCTGGAATGTTTTCTTGCTCCACATGGGCCTTTTCCTATGTGGGCAGCTGTAGTGAAGGGGTATTTTAGATCACTGAGAGGACCACTGTAAAATCTATCAGCAAAAGTGGGGTTAATGTGATGTTGTAAAAGCAAAGTTCTCTGGTATTTAATATATGGAAGAAATGTACAAAGGAAAATTGAGTTGGAATCAAACTAGAAGGATTTACAGAGAGATGTGAGATACAAAAGGGTAAAGGAGACCTTCCAATTGAGTCACAAATTTCAGAGTGCCCCCCATTGCTGTCCAAGGTTAGGTCCAATCTTAGTCTTAGATTTGGGCAATGGTTTATGTCTAGTGGAATTATCCACACAAAGTTTATAATAATTAATACTGAGTACACAGGTTGGCATTATTGCAAATAATGCATTATTAATAATTCAGCTTGATATCAGCAACTCCCTGAGGATCTGCCATGAGTAGAGGCCTCTCCACCTTGGCCAAGGAAGGATCTCTCAGCTAAGGAATCTGAAATGTTGAGGGGTGTCCTCACTCCAGGGGAGACTCTCCTGGCACACAGTTCAGCTGGAATTCAGGGACAATTCAAATGGGACTCATCCAAAGATCCAATATTGGAAAAAGCTCTCTTTAGCTTGAGGAGAAACCTTGAGAGGTGTCCCAGCTCCAGGGAGGAGATCACTTCCATGGTGGTTCACAGAGGGCTCACTTAGGCTGTCCTATTTATGGACCAAAGTGGTCAGCTCAGAGTCAAATTTTACCAAATGGAAATGAATGAAACTGCAAGAGGGGCAAGAGCTGGAGATTCCTCTGGCTCTGGTCCAGGGGGTTTTCCAGATGCCTTCTGTCCCATCTGGGTCACCAGAAACTGATGCCTTGTGAAGGCTGACCTAGAACAGAGACTAGAGGGATCTGAAGAATAAAGTAGGGATTTATTAGAAGGCCTCAATGCATACACCTTGGGCAGCACAAGAGCCTAGCCAAGGCTACACCCAAGATGGACCCAAAATAGTCACAAAATGCACGACCAATCATGGGGTCTCACACTTTTATAAGTTTTGGTTCATTTGCATATTGGAGTTAATTGTCCAATTACAGCTTTAGCTTATGAAGTCTCATCCTTCTTGTTTTTCTCTCTTCAGTCCACGTTGTTTGTGCTCTTGGGCCTGAAATTTGGATCAGTTGTCCTTGGTCCCCAGCTAGAAAAGGAATTGTTTTGTCTCCCTACTCTGTGAAGAGAGCTCACCATCCCCTAATATGAAGCTCAGAACTACACACTAAAGCAGCACAGAATCTGAAAAATATAAAACCTGAGGCATCACTTGTACCCACAAGTTTCTCTGTTCCCTGATAAATGAGCCTTGGAAAAGGCACCGGTTACTCATGCTTTGATCAGTGTTCCAAGCTCATGTGCATCGATGCTCACTGTGTCACTCTGCTCCCCTGTGGTTTTCCTGGAGGAGTTCTTGGCTCAGGCTTTGCCTCCTCTGGGTTTTGGGCCAAACTACTGCCGGTTTGGTTAAGGGGTCGAGTGAATCCTTCAGAGCAGCCCAGGCAACAGACTTTGCATTTTCCTCCATTTTCAGCCTCTTCACAATTTCTCAGCACAGCCACGTTTTGCCAGTTTAGCAACCAAGACATGCAAATTCTTGCATGTGCAATGTACAGTTTACCCACCTCCACAGCATTGCTGTGCTTCATCCATGTGGGATGATGGTGAATTTAGAGTTAGAAAATGGGTTGGGTTGGAAGGGGCCTTTGGGATCATCTCATTCCACACCCATCCCATGGGACACTATCCACTATCCCAGGTTCCTCCAAGCCCCATCCAACCTTTGAACACTGCCAGAGATGGCGCAGCCAAAGGGGGTGCCAGGGCCTCACCACCCTCACAGGAAAGAATTTCTTCCCAAAATCTCATCTTAATCTCCCCTCTTTTAGTTTCAAACCAGTCCCTTTGTCCTTTCACCATCTACCCATGTAAAAAGTCCTTCTCCCTCGTTTTTATAACCATCCCTGAAGTACTGGGAGGATGCAATGAGGTGTCTTTAAGAGTTCTCTTTGCCTCAAGACTAGAGCCTGGGATGGCTGCAAGGCAGGACCACAGGGACACAGAAAAGTTCAAGGATACCTCAGGAGACCCTTTCCAAGCTAAACTATCCAGTGACCCTCCCTTGCAGCCCCACCAGTGCAAACCAAAATCACACTGACCTCCTGCACCCACCACTTCGGGCAGTGCTTTCATTTACAGTCCCACAGTGAGGAGAAGTGCTCCCTCCTTCCAGTCTTCGTTGGTGGGAAGCAGCAGGACATCCTGAGCCAGCTCTAGATCCAAGGCTTGGTTTCTCCTGCTCTCCCAGCCCATCATCTCATGAAGTGCCATTCCCTTCCCTAGTGTGACACAATTATTGAATTCTTTAGGTTGGAAAAGATTTTTAAAATCACCAAGTCCAACCCAGCACTGCCAAGTCTACGAAGGATCATGGAATGGCAGATGTAGGGTGAGAAACACCTCCATAGGAAGGATGAAAGTCTGAGACTCACCATTGAGTGCTGCTGGTTGAAGAAATGTTGGATCATGGCTCAGGGAAGGGGTAATTGAGCTAAGAGCCTCCAGGGGTCTGCAGTCATTCCAGATTTTTCAGGATATTTACATTATTTCAGCCAGACTAAGAAAAATAATTTCATCTGAGAACCTACTGGGCTGTGATGGCTTTGGATGAAGGCTCTGGAGAGCAGCAGTCCTGGAGCCCATTTTCCCAAGATTTAGGTTTCCTGTAGTTCTGCCTATAATCCTGAAGTCTAACAGGCGATGGAGCAGAGTCAGGGAGATAAAGACATAATTTTTTTTTTTTTTCTGGAAGATTTCAGCCATTTGAGGATAAGCACCAAGGAAATGAATAATTTGCTGCTCAATTAATTTTTTTTCATTTTTTACAAGTGATATCCTCAAACCCCTGTGCACTGAGCCGAGCTCCTGCTCAGAGTCTGTCTGGTCATGCAAGAGGTGCCAGGGAAATCCAGGTGAGGTTGAGTCTTCCAGTACCTGATGAGGACAACAAAAAAAATCCTGGGAAGTGGAGAGGTACTTACTACAAGGGTAGTGAGGGATTGGACAAGGCAAATGGCTTTGAGCTGAAGCAGGGTAGATTTAGATTTAGATTAAATATTGGGAAGAAATTCTTCCCTGTGAGGGTGGTGAGGCCCTGGCACAGGTTGTCCAGAGAAGCTGTGGCTGCCCCATCCCCTGGAAGTGTCCAAGGCCAGGTTGGACAGAGCTTGGAGCACCCTGGGATAGTGGAAGGTGTCCCTGCCCATGGCAGGAGTGGTACAAGATGACCTTTCCAACCCAAACCACTCTATAATTCTGTGATTGGCTTTGCAGGGATGTGGGCAGGGTGGCATCAGAATTACCATGGCCCTGCTGGAAACTTTAACCCCACACTCCTGTCCTGTAGCAGAAATGCTGCCAGATCTGTGTTAAATCTCAGCTCTTCACATCCTACCATATTGGGAAGGAGGCATCAGGCTGTGGGTTTGAGAAACCTAAATAAAAACAAGCTGCACTGCACAGAAAAGGGGGCTCTTCATGTCCTGCAAATGTACTTTACAGGGACATGTATTTTCAGAGGGATGGAGAGGATACAAAGCTGAAATTTGGGTAAATTCAGCCCTGTGTTGTGGCTCTGGAAAGAGCAGAGAGCCCAGGTGGCAGCTGTGGGGCCAGGAGAGGTTTCCCAGCCCCCAGGAGAGATGCAAAGCACACATGGGATGCAGGCAGGGGCATTTTTAAAAAGCAGACAGGGCTGGAGTTTCCACCTCTTTTATTAGAAATAAGACACATTCATTTTGTGCTCTGAAAACTGTACAGAGAGAGAGAAAAAAAAAAAAGAAAAGTGTTGACGAACACGGAGAGGAAGGAGGGGAAGGCATGGAAGGAGGGCAGGACATGGGAAAACAGGATTAACCAGAGGAGCTGAGCAGAGAAAAGTCGAATATCAACAGTTCTTAAACAAACATTTATCTCTGTAATTACATAACACCGTTAATGTCCTGCGAAGGCGGCTGCAGTGAATGGGTGAGCGGGGAAGGTTGGAGTGGAGAGGGCAGGCTCAGGTGGGCAGAAGGGAAGGGAAGGAAAAAAAAAAAGAGAAAAGAATTAAAACACAGTAGAAAGATACCTGTATGCTAAAATTCATCATGTGTAATTATAATAATTACAATATCATACAACCCAGCATCTGAGGGAGGCCTTTGTGCTTTCCTGTTTCATGAATAAGCTAATAATCAACAATAATATCACAGTTTCATGAGTAACCACTTTCCCTATTTTTTTAACTATTTGGATTTATTTAAGTTTTCCTTTCCATCCTTCATATCCTATGGTTAATGGCAATGTAAATGCCACTGTCCTTGGAGATCACCCAGGTGGCCCAAAGGGAAGCCAAAGCAGAGATTTGCCACATCAAACATCTCCCCATGGGGGAAGCACAGCTGAGGGCAGTGATTGCTTTGCATCTTGTACCCATTGGTTATTTTTTCCTAAAAATGTGAGGTTTGGTATTTTTTAATCAAAAGGAGACCCAAGCACAGTAATAATTCAGACCCTGTTCAAGCTTTGCTGCTGTCTGGTGCAATCTGGCCACTCACAAATAGAGGTTTGTCTCTATCCACCTCTAAAACTGGGAGAGTTGGTCCAAACATCAGACAGACAGTGCTGGGAATGACAAAAATAATAAATAAAGTCTGTGTGTAATGCTACTGGGATTTTTTTAATGATAAAAATATTGCATAATACTTTTTGGGGTGGAATGCAGACACCTCTGTTTTTTTTTTGTAAATAACCTTGAGAAATGTTAAATGAAAAATTTTAAATAGTTATGTTTTTTCATAGTGAATGAAAAGACTGCATTTTATGAGGGGGAATGTCCTGCTTTCCTGATCAGCTCCTTCCTTCCTGCAGGACCACAAACCTTCTGCTGGCTCTGGGCAGCAGGGAGGGCGGAGAAGAGCCGGTGAGGGGAAAATAACCAAAACCCAAATGGAATAAAGCAAAACAAAACATTGCAAGGCAGCAGTGAAGGGGCTGTGTATTCCCACCATCCCAAAATTTCCACAGAGCAACTTGCCTTCCACCTTCAGCAGGTGGCATCCTCACCCCATGCCTGAGCAGTCCTACGGCACAGAAAGGCATTCGAAATGACAAGAGCCAAAGAAAGGAAAGGTCTCGGGTTTCAAGTTCTCTTTTTATTGAAGAAAAGAAAAGAAGAAGGAAAAAAATAGATTATTTTGTTTGTTTTTTTTTGTCTGTTTGTTTCCAAGTGGACGTTATTCGTGTTGTCAGTTTGTCTCAATGTCCTAAGGCAACGTCTCTGTTTACCAATATCTCCAGGTACAGTGGCAGATCTGTCTTTCCCTTTTTCTCTCTCTGCCTTCCAGGGAGGGGCAGCTTGGGATAAATTTGAGTCCGAAAGCAAGGACGAATAACAGAACAAAAGAAAAAAAAAAGAAAAAAAAAAAAAGGATGAAGCCAAGAGGACCTTTGCAAGGCCCGTGCTGAGTTTATCTATTTAACAGTCAATGACATGACCTACATTCTTCTTGTTGGTCTTGTTGTCTACCACCTTCCACACTCTCCCTGGAGATGGGGCGAGCAGGATTTGGAGATTTGGAGCTGGTCCTTTCCTCCGCCAGGGAGGGATGAGAGGAGGAATCCCCACCTCTCCTTTTTCCACCTTTCCAACCGTGGGTGACGCCACCATGTCCCTGTCCATGGGGACCTGCTGTGACCGTGCGCCAATGCCAGGTCGTGGCGTGGCACCCAGCAGTGGCAATGTCCTTGTGGCCACTTCTTGGCGTGTCCCATCTCCTTCCTTCTCGGATGAGCTGGCGAGGGAGAGGAGGGAGAGCCAGGGATGTCCCTCCAGGATGGGTCTGCCCCAACCAGGCCACATCCCAGCGAGGCTCCCGCAGGTGTCCCCTCTCGGTGTCCCCAAACGACCCTGATCTTCTGGTGGCTGCTGGGCATCCTTCCACACCTCCCTGTGGCAGAGCAGGAGGGCTCCTGGTGTGCTGCAGTGACCCGAGAACATCTTGGCAGGGTTTGTCCCCTGCAGCCCCTCCCCACCCTCCTCCTCCTCCTCTTCCTCCTCGCTCTCTTCCAGGCTCACTCCTCCAGTCCTGCCTGGGAAAGCTCGTGTTGTCCTGAACCTACAGCTACTATACTCTATAAAGTAATATTCCCCCCTCTCTGCTGAGAACAATACAAAAGTTACTCCATCTTACCAAAGGTTTCAAAAGAAACCAAACACTTCTCTCCCTTGGTTCCGATTTAATTTAATCATTTCTTTAAAACGTGGTTTTGTTTTGTTTGTTTCATTTTGTTTTCCGGAAAAAAAAAAAGTCCTTTTTCTTCCCTTGCAGCTCAGACCTCTGTCTGAAGGTCAATAATGTCTTGTCCCACCAAGGGGATGGTGGCCCCTGTTTTCTCCCACTCTACAGTTTTTAGTTCTAGGGGAGACTGTGCCACAGGTTCGATGTCCTTTTTAACCCATGCTGGCGGGGACTGGACTTTCCTGATGCCTTCCCAGGGCCTCTTGTTTGGTGTCTGCTGTTTTTCTTGCTGCAGGAGGAGGGAAATGTAAGAAAGGAGAGAGAAAGAAAGAAAAGTTAGTGCAAAATGCAAGAAATACCATGATTTTACCTCCTCTTGTATCGACAAATCATTTTGTCCGTGCAGCTTCTCATACAAAATAAAGCGGGGTATCAATGAAAATGACACAGTGTACAAACTGTCTATTTTCAGGAAGAAAATGTTGTTTTTCTTTCCACTGCCACTTCCATTACTTAATGACTGGATATTTCAGCCTTCAGCTGAGGTTTTTGCTGCTGAAAAAAAATGAGTGTTGTTTTGAGAACATCAGATCTTTTTCTACTTCCACAGATGTAGTGACAAGACAATGGGTGACGGCTTTAAGATGAAGGAGGGAATATTTAGATGGAATATTGGGAAGAATCCTTCCCTGTGAGGGTGCTGAGGCCCTGGAATAGTATTCCCAGAGAAGCTGTGGCTGCTCCATCCCTGGAAATGTCCAAGGCCAGGTTGGAAGGGGCTTGGATCAACCTTGGGGAGAGTGGAAGGTGTCCCTGCCCATGCCAGGGGGGTGTAACTATAGGTGGAACTACATGATTTTAGATCCTATAAGATCTATAAGATCTTGAAGAACTATTAAGATCTTTAAAAACTATAAAAAACTATCAAGAACTATAAGATCTTTAAGGTCTCTTCCAACCCAACCCAACCCAACCCATGTGTGAAATCCAGATTACAATGAGCTCTTCCTGAACACCCATTGCATTTGATGCACAGCTATTTGTAGACTCTTTAATTGCAGCAAAACCTGCTCACTGCTCCACCAGGGAACCAAATCCATGCTCCTTGAGGAGCTGGAGCTCAGCTTGGAAGCTGAGAACATTTCCACCAACTCCACACCAAGCCCTGGAGGCTTTATTGACCCTCAGTATCCCCTCAGCACCTCACCATGGATATTGATCTAGAAAATCTTTCCATGTTTTTTCCTGACACGCACCAAGACAAGGCTCTGGGGAGGGCTGAGGGGCTGGAAAATGGGTGTGTTCCACAGTGGGTAGAGAAATGAAAGGTTTTAACTGAGTTGTTCCACTCAACTTCTCCCCTCCAAACACCAGTGATGCTTTTCACACTTAATTATCTGCACAAAAACACTCCAGCACTGGGAAAGAAAAGGCTTCCCTGCATGTGACAGAGCCCTTTTGAGCCACCTGCCAAAGGAGAAGTGGGAAGGGTGGGAGGAAAGGGGTTTGTGGAGGATGACAACAAGGAGGGAAAACCCTGGAGAGAAGGTGAGGAGCCAGATGTGCCACCAGAATGTGTCACAGCTCAAGGATGTCCCCAAAATGCATTGACTGAGGGGAGATGAAGCCACAAAAAGCTGTGGGGTCACTCCAGGATGCTGCTGAGATCTCCATAGGAAACTTCCATCCCCATCTGCTGAAGGCTCATCCAGCAGCCTCAGCTCCTCAGTTTGTCCTTCCCTGAGATGTTTTTGCCAGGCTGTTTGTCCCAGCTCTACACTGCAGTGCTGACAGGAAAGCTGCTGTGGAATTATCCCTGCAGGGGCAGCTTTCCTTGGATCACCCAAGCCAGGAATTCTGCTTGTCCAAACTTTAATGTAAAAATAAGATGTGCTTGAAGTTGGTCCTGCACCTCACTGCTCCCAAGAGGAAGGCTCTGGGTGAGAGTTTTTGGGGATTAGAAGGTGGGGAATGCACAAACCAGGTAAATATCTCCAAGTGAAATGAAAGCATTCTGAAATTATTTTCATTCAAAGGGAGAAAAAGAAGTTTTTAGGTATTTTCAAAGAGAATTGTTGTTTGTTTTTATAAAAATCAGGTTGTGTAAAAGCATTGCTCAAATGTAAACCACTCAATTCTCAATTTCTTGAAATCTACAGCTGAGGTTTTCATTAAACTCTACAATTCAGAACTTTCCTTGTGCTGCTGGTGTTATTCTTACTTTATTCCATGATATAACACGACAATGATTAATACTAATGCCACAGAAAAAATGATAAAATTCGTGATTTATTCCATTCTCTTTTTTGGAATTTATTTCAGAACCACTGCAGCTAAAATTGGAATCTCTTTAACAGTTGTGTGTGTCCTGATGAGACAACCTGGAAGTTTCCTGAAGGGAAATTTCCACCTACAGTGTTTTTAGAAGACCATCAGTCTGCCTAAAAAGATTCAACAGGAAGGAACACAGAAAAATGCACAAATAGAGCAAAAATTGGAATGAAATTAAGTTTCCCAAAAGGTAAAGAAAAACAACCTTGGTCAAAATAGATTTTTTTTCAATGAAAAACATTTTTTTTTCTCCCACCATTGTTGTAATGCCACAAGTTTTGAAAGCTACTGATGTCCACAGCTGTATTAGAGAGCAGCACAAGTGATCTTATGCATGAAGTTCATAAATAATTTGTTTTTTCCCCTCAAACAAGCGCCCTTTTTTGATGGCATTATTTATGGCCACCTTCAGCACCAGGTTCTGTTTGCAGCCAACGCCTGTTTTAGCAGTCTGTCTCCATCTGCCACACTCCCGACCTTCAGCCTCTCCTTCATGCTGGGAGGATGCTCCCAGATCTGATCCTGCACCCTGAACGTGACCAGAAACCTCAGAGCCTTCCCTGCCATGGGCCAGTGAGCAAGAGGAGCTGCAAACACAGGGAGGGAACAGAAATTGAAGGAAAAAACCCCAAAAACCCGACAAAATACAAAAATGATGAGCTCACACCTACAGCAGTGGCCTCTGATCAGTCCTGTCACTGGGGAACACCACCTAAGGGTGACAATAATTATTCAAATCCCAGATATTAAATGTTGTGAGATGCTGAGAAGAGAAAAAATTAAGAAATCAAGAGAGAATGAAACAGGAAATATTATTCTGGCAGTGAACAGCTCCATTCTGCACCTGCATCTTGAATATTCTGGACACTCAGTGGGCTTCCTGAGAGAAGGACAAAGGGAAAATGATGAATGTGGCCAGTTTCCAGCCATGCATAAAGTTATAGAGATGTCCTGAGGGAGGGAAGATTGCAAACTCCCACTTTCAGGCCTTAAAAGAGATTATGGCTGGATGTAAAAGAGGTTTGTGAAACTCTGAGAGGCCTGTGGATGATAGGAATGGACCACTGATGGTGGGGAATTGGGATAAACTCTTCCAACAAAGGAACTCCAGAGCACCAAGGACTGAGCCCATAGTGCCCAGTCTACCTCCAGACCACTTTTCCACAGCTCTCTGTCCATCCTGAAAACTTCCAAACTCATGAAAAGCACATGGAAACACTCACAAAACCAGCATCCATTCGGTGCTATCCAGGGAAGTGACACCACTCTGCATCAAGGGGTCTCTGGGCACAAATTCCTGCAGTTTTGGGGATCTTTTTGAAGATGCATCACCACAGCCTGGCCCTTTTATTATTCCAAGCTCCTTTTCACTCTGCCATGGAGAGGAGGCAGAAACTGCCCTTGGGTCTGACCCCACATGGTGATTTCCATCCTCCTTATCAGTGTGATATCCACCCATGACTGTGGTGGGCTTAGTGACTCCAGGGGTGTTTATTCACAGTTAGAAGATGAAAAAGAGCTCTGGAAAATGAAGAAATGAACAAGGCAGACTTGCTTTTAGTTCTGCATTTCTCAGGGAAGGACCAGGCTCCTCTGGTGGGGCTGTGAGGGAGGTGCTGGCTGCAGGAGGACTCAGTGCCCACTGGGATTTCTGAGCAGGTTAATCAGCCTGGCAGAGCTCTGGGAAGGATGCTGGGAGACAAAAGAAAATCTCCTCTTGGCACAGAAAACCCTGGGAATTGGTAGCAGCCTCCTGGGAACAGCTCCCCTTTTCTTTCCCTCCATATGGAAAAAAAGTTTTTATGGGGTCTTGGCCAGTTGAGCAGCACAGAGAAACAGGGCACTGGGCTCATGCTCCAACCCTGGAATTTCCCTCCAGCTTCACTGTGGGGTCTTTGCAATCCTTGCAGACAGGAGGGAAAACTGAGCTGTGCACAGAAAAGAAAGAAATCCTGGAGAGAGGGATGTGTAATCTGGCTGGAAAAGGCACTGGAGCTGGCTCAGTGCCTCTGAGACAGCCAGGGCTGGCCCCAGACAGGGGCTGAGAGCACCAGGAGCCAGGGACAGAGCCATCACTCTGGCCTGACACAGCCCAGGAGCTCCTGGGAAGGAGGGAAATGTTTATCAGACCCTGCCTGGTGCCAGGGTTGTGGAGGGGAAAAAAAAAAGGGTGGGAAAGGAGGAAGCACCCACACTCAGAGCTGGGGTAAAACCAGCTCCAGACTGGAGGTGTTCATCATCCTGCTGGCACTGGGAGTCTCCTTCATTCAGCCCTGACTTTCATTTTAGCTGCAAATTTTCAAGGTGGAGGGAGGGGATTTGGGATAAAAGGTGTTTAGGGTGCAGTGCCAAGAAAACCCCCAAATCTCTGACAAAAACAGTACAAGTGCATTGAGATAATCCACACATCCTTCTGCTGGAGCTGGTCCTGGCAGAGTCACCTGTGCTGGACTTGTGAAGGTGTGGAAAGGTGATGGTGGTGAGTCCTTACCCTGGGTCTTCAGGGAATCATCACAAAATCACAAAATGGTTTAGGTGGGAAGGGACCTTAAAAATCATCTCATTCCAGCACCTGCCCTGGGCAAGGACACCTTCCACTATCCCAGCGTGCTCCAAGCTTTGTCCAACCTGGCCTTGGACACTTCCAGGGGTCCAGGGGCAGTCACAGCTTCTTTGGGCAACCTGTGCCAGGGCCTCAGCACTCTCACAGGGAAGAATTCCTTCCCAATATCCCAATATCTAAATCTTCCCAAATACCCAATATCTAACCCTGACCTCTGTCAATTCAAAGCCATTCGCTCTTGTCTTTTCCCTCCATCCCTTGTGCCAAGTCCCTCTCCAGCACTCCTGGGGCCCCTTCAAGCACTGGAAAAGAGCTCTGAGGTTTCCCTGGAGCCTTCTCTTCCCCAGGCTGGACAATCCCAATTTTCTCAGCCTTTCCTCACAGCAGAGCTGCTCCATCCCTCTGATCATCTTGGTGCTCCACATCCTTCCTGTGCTGGGATCCCAGAACTGGACAAAAGGTTCCAGGTGGAGTCTGACCAGAGCAGTTTTGAGGGGCAGAATCCCCTCCCTCACCCTCCACATTTTCCTGTACTGTCTCCAGGAGTCCAGGCTGGCTTCATCCCAAGCTCCTGTATCCCAGCTCTTTTCCTTAGGAGCAGCATCCCTGCAGTGCATAAATACAGCCCAAGAGTCTGCTGTGAGGCACAGCCTGGATCTCCCACTCATGAACTGCTCAGGCTGCTCAAGACGCATCTCCCTGTGTTTGTTTTGTGGGGTTTTTCTTTGGTTTTTTGTTAATTTTTATTTTTTAACAGCCAGTTTTTATGGTTACCCTGAATAACCTGAGGAGCAGCTCAGAGCCTTCCGCTGAGCTCTTTGTGATAACTTCCCTGGAACTCCCTCCCACGCTGCTTTCCTTGCCTCTGGTGTCAGTCTGAAGGATATTTCATGACCCAAATGGTCTCTCCCCACCACATGAAGGACCAGGATGAAGTTATTCAGAGTGTAGAGCAGGGAATTTGAAGGATAAATGTGGCTCACGCTCGTCTAATCCATCTTCGGATCAATGTCGATGAAAAGTGATTAGAAAATGGGAAAGCTGTCTTGCTTCTTTAAAGAATGATAAATTTTCCTTTCCTTCTCAAAAACAAGCAGCTGCAGTTCTTTCATTTAATGCTACTGAACTACAAAGATTATGCTTTTTCTTTTTTTTTTTCCCTTTTCATTTAGGAGAAAAGCAAAATAAAAGGAAGTGGCTGGCTTTGTTCAGAATTTCATTAAATTAAATAGGGAAAAAAAAGTAAAAATAATTTGTGGCTTTAAATTGGAGATCAGTTAGGAAACTTGAAATACCCAACATTTGCTGGGCCATAAAAATATGTGTTCTGCTTCTGTATTCCCTGAAGTTCATCCATCCTGAAGGAGTGGCTGTGAGACAAATTCTAGCGAGGCCAAACAGCTGAAGGTGAACAGGCTCTGGATCAAGGAAGTCTTTTATTGACTCCAGAAAAGCCTGAAGGCTGCACAGAACACCTGTGGTCCCAGCAGCATGAGGAACAGGCTGTTTTCCAGAGCATCCTTGCTGTTAATCCAGCTGGTCCAATCCCAAACTTTTTTGGGACAATGCTTGTGGTCTGTGAAGAGCCCACCTGGAGGACTAAATTCCCTAAAATGCTGAAAATTCTCAAAGCTGCCTCATGGGGGCAACTGGGGATCCAGGAGGGGATCAAGAGTACTCAAAGTAAAATTGTTCATAGAGTCTTTTATTTGGACTATATAAAGAATTGTTAATACTTCAGAGTATAAAAACCCAGGAGTTTCAATGAGCTTGTGGCACTGCCTGGTGTTGGAGCAGAGGATACAGGGAACAGATTTCTCTGGGACAAATTTTGTCCCCTAATTGTTGGGACAAAAGGTGCTGGATGATCTGCAGGAGGAGGTGAACTTTTGATTGATGGTGTATTTTGATACCTGGGAGCTGGCAGATGGTTTATGGCTGACTGAATTAAGATTTGACGTCATTTTCATAACAGAATTTATTGCGGTAATTATCAGACTTTATGCAGAGCTCCTCCCTACAAAAGCTTTGCTAATTGGTCTGTAAAAATTTGCCTTTAAGCAGTGCAGGGAGGATGAAAGATGTGACACAGAGACACCCTTCCCAAAAGTGGAGCTTCCCTTGCAGAGGGACACCCAGCCAGCAGATTCCCAATGTTCCAATTCCTGTAGCAGAGCACACCAGGGAGACACAGCCCTGCCTGGGGACGAGCTGCAATATCCATCAATATTCATAAAATCACAGAATTATAGAGTCAGGGAATGGATTGGGTTGGAAGGGACATTAAGGTCATTTCATCTCACCCCCTGTCATAGGCAGGGACACTTTTCACTGTCCCAGGATGCTCCAAGCCCTGTCCAACCTGGCTTTGGACTATTCCAAGGATGGGGCAGCCACAGCTTCTCTGAGAACCTGTGCCAGGGCCTCACCACCCTCACAGGGAAAAAAATTCTTCCCAATATTTAATCTAAACCCGCCCTCTGTCATCTTCAAACCCTTTGCCCTTTTGCTGTGACTCCATGGTCCTTTTTTCCCAACACTCCATTAGGTTGCCCAAGCCAGTGCTGGTGGAATGGGCAAATCTCCAGATGCCCAAAGAGGAAACCTCAGAAAAATCTCATTGTGAGAAAAGAAAGTGAGGAATCAAGACAGAAGCACTGTCCAGAAGGAAATAAGGAAAAGTTAGGAAGAAAAAAACTTTATATCTTTTTAAAATCGGATTTGGAGCAGGCGCTTTTCAGGATCAACAGAGATTTGGGATGGGACTTGAGAGCTGTGGTTTTTCCCAGAGAAGCTGTGGCTGCCCCATCCCTGGAAGTGTCCAAGGCCAGGTTGGACAGGGTTTGGATCAACCTGGGATAGTGGAAGGTGTCCCTGCCCATGGGATGAGATGATCTTTAACGTTCTTTCCAATACAAACCACTCTGTGATTCTATGAATCACAAACTGAGTCCAGATCCTGCATGTGAGCTGCAGGACAGGAGCCAAAGCCATTCCAGCTGCAGGGAGCTGAATGTGGCAGGGAGCTCATCAACATGGAGGAGAAAATCCAAGGAATTTGCAGAGCTCTGTCCAGCGCTGACCTCGGCACACGCAAAGAGCTGCTGTTTAAAATGAATGCCAAGCCAGATGCTGGCAGGAAAAGAGGAATATGGATGTGATTCCAGCTTCTCTAATGGAGCTGGATCAAAAGGATTCCTGCTGAGGGGGAAGCAGGAGCACCACTTCCAGTGCTATCAAAGCACAGGAGAAGCAAAACCTTGGCTTTTTTAAAAGCCTACAAAACCACAGACCCCTCTCAATGGCCAGCCTAAACTCAGGAATTTCTTTAGCAATTAACTCCCAGGGAGCAGCAGCGTTGGAGATGTTAAACCCTGAGAACACAGATCTGCACAGGAAAAATATTTCCTGTGTAGTACAAAGCAGCTTGAAAATAACCACTACCCTGCTTTAATGTGAAGAACTCTCTGCTACAAGAATTCAAAGCTGGGTAACTCTGTGTATTTAGGAGGAAAAAGGGGAAGAAATTGTGTGGTGGAGCTGGCAGTCTGCCAGGCAAAGGTCAGGCTTTGAAAGGGAGAAACAAACTTGCAGCACGGTTTTCCAACAATGGCGTTTTTTTTCTTTTTTTTTTTTTTTTGGTAGCAATTGGGGAGGTAAAGAAGGAGTCAAAGTGATGGGAGTGATTAGGAAGGAAGGACTCTGCTGTCTGAGTCAGTCCCAAGCTAACATTCCAATATACATCCAAAACCTCCCTTATAGAAAGTGAGATTTATAATCCACGTGGAAGCCACTCACTGTTTATTGCAGCCTTAAAAATGAGGGTTTGGGGCATCCCAGACACCAAGAAAGCTTTAAATTTCCATCAGGATGCCTGGTGGGGGTGGCTGGGCATTTTGATGCAAATCCTGCTGTGCTTGTCTCCAAGTCTTTGGTTCCTTTGATGCTTCCTGGTTGCAAATAAGCTGTCAGGGGGATAAATATTCCACACACACAGGGCTCATTCAGTTTTTGTCTCAGGGGTTGCACCAGCTTCCAGTTTGGTCTGGGATTAAATGGAAGGGCAACAGTGTGAAACCTCCACAGGTTTGGGAGGAGGGCGAGCACAGCAGACCAGCTGTTCCTGAGGTGCTATTTTTAGATTCTTCCGTCTCTTCGGGTGGTCAGAGAACATCTGTCCCAAATTCCAGCCAAACATGAGCAAAAAATTCCTGCCTACAACCCCAACATTTTCTTCTGAGTTAGGAAAAGAATCACCTCCACCTTCCTTGCTTCACCTGAAGTTGAAGACTGCAAGAGAAAAAAAATTGACCACAGAATATCCAGAGTGGGAAAGGTCCTGCCAGGATCATGGTAAGGTCATACAGAGATCAATCAGTGCATTAAAAACCTGAGTTTTCAGCTTGGCTGTCATCAGATCTTGCTGGATGTCCTCCTACTCCAATCTTAATTCCCTAGTATGGAAAAATTAACTTTGGGAAATAATGTCTACACCTCTGAGCAGTCCATACAGCCACAAATCAGAGAATCCCTGAATGGTTTGGATTGGAAGGGATCTTAAATATTGCCTCATTCCACCCTCTGCAATGGGCAGGGACACCTTCCACTATCCCAGGTTACTCCAAGCCCTGCCCAACCTGACCTTGGACACTTCCAGAGATGAAACATCCAAAGCTCCTCTGGGCAACCTGCCAGGACCTCACAGGGATGAACTTTTCCCCAATATCCCATCTAAATGTCCCTCCTTCAGCTCCTAAATCGTCAGATTTTAAGGAAACACCAAGAGAAGAATGGGATGAAAGAACAGATTTTCAATCTCTTAGGAAAAAGGGAGGAAAATTCAACCATCACGTTTTATTTATTGTTGAGAATTTCTCCAGCTTCGAGGGTAAAATATGGTTTTTAGAACCCCTTTTAGAGGGGTTTTCAGCCATCACACAAAGGTTTCTACAAGCACATGCTCCTTTTTAGGAGCAGCACATGTGGTCACACTCAAAGCCATTTTGCATGTGACCATGTTTTTATGCTGCAGGGAAGAGGTGGCCAAGGCTTGAGCACCACCAGGATGTGCGGTCCTGTGTGCTTTGAACATGGATCCTGCTGGAAAATGTGATTTTAACCAGGAATAGTTGAGGGTGCTTCCAGTGGGGGCATTTTAGAGTTGAGGTACAGACAAAAGATTCTCCATGCCACATGGAATAAATTTTATGTAATAAACTGGGAAAGAAAACATGGAAAAATTCATGTTCATTCCTCAAAGGAGGGAAATTCTTTATTATTGTACTCTGAGGCTCAACTTAGTTCACCATTAGGAATTTGCTTTGATTTCCAGCAAAATAACTGTAGTGAAACGATAACTCTGGCCAGTGCCACATCCCTGGGAATGCCTGGTATATGAGCAAGATTCAGACCTGACTGGCATTCCAGGAATTACCCTGCTTCCCATA
This sequence comes from Melozone crissalis, assembly GCF_028551555.1. Taxonomy (NCBI): domain Eukaryota; kingdom Metazoa; phylum Chordata; class Aves; order Passeriformes; family Passerellidae; genus Melozone; species Melozone crissalis. The sequence goes on from NW_026535780.1 coordinate 1,434,707, forward strand.
ATTCTCTGACATACCAGCCCCACTCATTAGGAAGCTGATGGGAGTGGGAACACCCCAATCCCAGTGGGATGTGGATTAGGACTCCTCAACCACAGGTTGATGGAAAAGCAGAATTCCTCCCCAAACCTGTCGCCATTTAAAATTCCCTATAACTCAAGTCTCTCTTCTCAAGGGATTGGACAAGAGGAAATGTGCTCAAGTTGTGCCAGGGGAGGTTTAGGCTGGATATTAGGAAAAATTTCTTCACTGAAAGGGTGGTCAAGAGAGCTGGAATATTGAATATTGGGACAGGTGCCCAGGGAAGTGCTGGAGTCACATCCTGGAAGGAATTTTTAGTTGTGACACTTTGGGACACAGTTTAGTGGTTGGACTGGATGATTTTAGAGGTATTTTTCAACCTTAATGATTCTGTGAGTTCCTGATCATGTTTCTAGCTCTGCCAGTTATTTCTCTGGGACAGTGAACAAAGGACATTTTTCTTTCTCAAGTGTACATAGCACTAACATTTATCCCAAGTTTCCATCTGTCAGGATACCTAAAAAGGAGGAACACATGTGCTTGTATAAACCTTTGTGTCATGGCTGAAAACCCCTCTAAAATGAGTTCTGAAAATCCTATTTTACCCTCAAAGCTGGAGAAATTCTCAACAATAAATAAAATGTGACGGTTGAATTGTCCATCCTTTTTCCTAAAGAGACTGAAAATCTGCTCCTTCATCCCATTCTTCTCTTGGGTGTTTTTCCTTAATATCTGACAATTTAGGAGTTCATGTGAAAGGAGCTTGTGTTTAGTGTGACATGGTAAGTGCACTAGAGCACTGTGTGGATGGCAATTTACAATAAAATCCCTAAAAAACTGATCCCTAAAATGTCCAGCACCATTCCTAGGAATCCACATGATGCCTGTCCTGTGCAGACATTTAATTCCAGTTTCATCTGCACTTTTCTGACCTTGGAGCTGAGGGAGGAGAGAGGAACAGCAAGAGCCGGACAAGCATTGTATCCTGGAAAGGACTGAGGACAATGGGACGTGCTGCCAGGAGAGGCTGGGAAAATGCCAGGCCTTGGAGAGAGACTTGGGAGCTTGACTTTGTGGTTGTTTATTTAAAAGGGAAATCAGAGAGAACAGCAATGCAGGCAGATGGAGCAGATCCAAGAAATATCCCTTCTGCTCTGGGATGAGGAGGGGTTCAGGGGGACTCCAGGATCCTGCCATGACCTTGCTCATGCCCACAAGGCACAGAGCTTTCTGCTGGTTAAGGAATTTTTGGATTCATGTCTGTCTTGCATTGAAAGATTTAGCTGGGGGTGTGTATTCTATTCCCATCTGTTAGAGGTGGGGCTGTTATCTTCTGTTAATTGGGCAGTTTTTCTTTATCTCTTCCACAACCAATCCTCCCTCCAGGAGATCTCTGTTGTTAATGGGCCAGTGAGTTTCCCTGCATGGCTGATAAAATTTCATCATCCCACTGGGAGATGCTCCATCCAGGGGGAGGAGCCAAACATTCCTAATGGGATATAATCAGAGGTTTGGAAACACCACAGCAGCCTTTGCCCACTGTATTCCCAGAGGAGCAGCTTTGTTCCTAACTGGATTCCCAGAGGAAGACCAGGCCCATCTACACCACCCCTGGACCTTCAGAGGGAAACCTCACTCTTTTACAGGATCCCTGCTCCAACAGAACCACAACTGGCACTGCAGGAGGGCTGAGCCACCATGGAATGGGACTGTGCCACCACCCTGACCCACAGGGTGTCAGCTCCTGTTCTGACTCTGTCAGTGGTTTGTTTTCTTTTTTCTATTTTTTGTAAAACTACAATGCAATAGCATTTGTATTTTTAATTTTTCTAGTAAAGAATTGTTATTTCCTACTCCCATATCTTTGCCTTAGAGGCCCTTAATTTCAAAACTGCAATAATTTGGAGGGAGGGGGTTTACATTTTTGATTTCAAGGAAGGCTCCTGCCTTCCTTAGCAGACAACTGTCTTTTAAACCAAGATAATGTCATGTAAGGGGTTGGGATAGGTCCAGGTTGCTCTGCAGTGCACATGAAAGCCAGACTCACACTAAGGTTTGTTTTATCACTGCCACCAGGAGAAGCACTCCATCGTTTTATAACCTAAACACACATGAAAGGGAAAACATCCTTTTGTTGTTCCTTTAATCCCTGTTATCTGCTCTTTGCCTTCTCAGGGCAAGCTGAAGATGGGGCCTGAGTTCCAATGGGGTTCTTAGCAACAAATGGTAGAAAAAAGGATGAAAAAACCCTGTTTGACTTTTTATTGCTTTGGATATTTTTTAAACCAATACTCACTCCTGACTTGCCAATCCTGCTCTTCACAAGCTCCCCCTCTCTTATGACATCCAAAAGAAAATTCCCAGCTTGAAAAAGATTCAGTCAATACGCAAAAGCCACCTTCAGAACCTCCTTCAGCATCTCAAAGCTCTTTGATGCTGACAGCGGCAACTTTAATTCTACATAGATGCATCTCTGAAATGCTAAAACCTTCCCAATCTATAAACCTCCCCTGCAAATAGACCACAGATTAGCTTTTACACCGCATTGAAGCATTTTTTGGGTTTACAGCTGCATCATACTAAAATAACTGAAAAAAAAAAACCCCAAGAGGTGACACTGAGTGAGACACATTGGGATTCTGGGCCAGGCAGGATTCTTTGATCTGAACCTGAAGACCCACTGCCTTTCACTCTGTTACACTAGGCAGCCCATAATAACACCTTGCCACATGCAATATAAATAGGATTTGCTGGGGTAACATCTCTGGACTTCAGCACAGCAATGTGGGGTCAGAACACATGTAAGAATGTACCCCGTGTTGACAGAGTGACAAAATTATCCTTTGTCTCCTAAAAAAGGAAAAAAGCCCAGATGTTTCTTTCCTCAATTAGGTGAAAAGACACGTCATAGGACCTTGGGGATTTCACCTTAAACTTAAGGATAGCCAATTGGACAGAAGCCAAAAAGTCTCACCAAAGCAATTTACTAGAAAAAGAAGAGAACAAAGAAACTAATCGCTTTTGTGAGGTGTTTTACTAAGAACAAGAACCTCTTGCCTTGGCTCAGTTTTTCTCTGTAAAGAGTTTTGTTATTTTGCCTTTTATTAAAACTTTTCTGTTTCCAACACTGCCACAGAAGCCATCCTGCTGATTTTATGCCATCTGAAGTGACAGAGCTGCCTCGGGTATGATATAAATCTCCAAGAGCTTTGGAGACCTAGCTCGAAGAGACCTAGCTCGAAGAGACCCTTATATCAAACACAGACCAAAGGCTCTGTAGTGCTCTGCTTCCATCCAAAAAACCCCAAACTTCTTGTTCCATCACCCTCTGAGCTCTGCTCTTGCCTCCAAGGGAGTCTCATCAAAATAAACCCCACCAGTGCCACATCTGCCACATTGCAGGGGGGTACTACATCCTGGATCTGTTTTAGGATCATGGAATTCCTGAGGTTGGAAACGACCTCCAGGATCACCAATCCAACTGTTAACCCAGCAGGGGTGCTACATCCTGGATCTGTTTTAGGGTCATGGAATTCCTGAGGTTGGAAAATACCTCCAAGACCACCAATCCAACTGTTAACCCAGCACTGCCAAGGCCACCACTAAACCGTGTCCCCAGGTGCCACATCTACACGGTTTCTGAACACTTCCAGGGATGGTGATTCCACCACTTCTCTGGGGCAGCCTCCTCCAATGCTTGGCCACCCTTTCACTGCACAAATTTTTCCAAATATCCAATCTGAACTTCCCCTGGTGCAAGTGGAGCTGCTTCATCTTGTTCTATCACTTTTTACCTGGGAGAGAACACTGACTCACCTGGCTTCAACCTCCTGTCAGGGAGTTCTAGAGAGCAGAAGGTCCCCCCTGAACTTCCTTTTCTCCAGGCTGAGTTCCCCCAGCTCCCTCAAGTGCTCCTCACCAGACTCATACTCCAGACCCTTCTCCATCTTTGTTGCCCTCCTCTCCCCAGCCCCTCAATGTCTTTCTTGTCATGAGGGGCTTTGATTACAAATCACCAAGAATTGTTATAATTAGCTCACCTTGCCTCTTTTCTGAGTGCAGGAAATTTAATTTCTTACTGTCAGCCTGGCTCTGCTGCTTGTTTTTCTCTTCAGCTGGAGCTGTAAGAATTCCTTGCAGCCCTTCAGTCCTTGTCCAGCTGTTGGAAGGTGCCATCTGCCTGCTCTTCCTTATTTTATTAATTACAACATCAATTATTACAAAGGCTGCTGATAATTTTTTCCAGTCCCAGATCTCTGCCCCTATGAAAGGCTGAAAGGTCCTTCCCTGAGTCTGTCTCAGGGAAGGACTCCTTGAAAGGAGTCCCCTTTTCCCTAGAACTTTGCTCCTGGATATCACAGGACCACAGAATGCTTTGGGTCAGAAAAGACTATAAAAACAATCTCAATCCAACCCCCTGCCATGAGCAGGGACATCTTGCACCATTCCAGGCTGCTCCAAACCCTGTCCAAGCTGGCCTTGGACACTTCCAGGGATAGGACAGACACAGGGCAACCTGTGCCAGAGCCTCAGCACCCCCAGAGGGAAGAATTTCTTCCCAATATTCCATCTAACCCTACTCTCTTTCAGGTTGAAGCCTTCGCCCCTTGTTGGCTGTCACACTCTTGTCACTACATGACCTTGTCAAAGTCCCTCCCCAGCTCCTGTAGGGACTGAAAGGCCACAATAAGCTCATCTAGGAGTCTTCTCCAGGCTGAATAATCCCAATTTTCTCAGCCTTTCCTCATAGGAAAGATGTTCCAGCCCTTGGAGAACCTTTATGACTTCTCTGGACCTGCTCATTTCCACATGCTCAGGTGATCAGCTGTCACAAATAACCTACATTTAAAAGTCTCCCCAAAATGTGCTCCCAACACCACACCTTAAATCCCACTGCTGTGGCCATCCTAAATATCCCATCACTGCCACCTTGGCCTCTGCCTCAGCCGCACAAGGGAGGGAAAAATGCTTCTCCTCTTTCTGCCCTCTCCACTTTCCACCCAGATTTCCTCATGGTCATCCCAATTTCCAGTTACTACCCAGGAGTGGATGAATAGGGCACAAAGGGATGACCTGGAAGGAAATGCCAAGGACAGACAAAGGGAAAACAACACCATGGACAGATATAGGGACAGACATCCTCCTTCTGGGCTGTGTGTGGTGCGTGTGTGTTTTTTGCAACGTGCGTGGTCAAAACCCAATTTCCTGAATTTTCCCATGTTCCTGCTGGCAGCAGGGGGCTTCTGGAAATGTCTGACTAACCTTGCTGTCCGTTGTTGGAGACTCCTTCTCCTTCTCTGCGTGCTGGAGTTTTCTGTTCAGGTCCTGGAACATGTCTTGGTGACGTTTCCTTGTGTGCATGATTTTCTGGAGCAAACACAAAGGGCCACAGGTCAGTAAACCCTGTTCATCAGGAGCACATCTTCCCCCCAGAGTTACATTATTTAACCCCAGCTCTGTCTTCCTGCAGGTGCTTAAAGTAACTTCAGTATTTACTGAGGACCCACTGCAGTACAGCCTTTATTTTCAAGGTGAGATGGTGGGAGAAAGTGGAAAATACTAATTTTTGATGTAAAAAAACCCCTGAAACTTGCAACAATCAAATTTTTATGCTGCAGAATTTGAGCTTGACAGTCAATGTCCTAAGGAAGGTTTGCTGCCCTCTTTAAGTGATACCTGTCCCCATGCCCAACATTTCCTCAGTTTGTCACTTCTGAAAATGTATTCAGAGCTCACCCAAACATGTAGAATTCAGGTAATTTCATTAGAAACTGTTCCACAATCTCATTTTCTTTTAATTTGACCAGTCTGCATTTCACTTCTACCTAGTGCTGCCCAGAAGGAGAGGCAGGACAATTTCTAGAAGGATTTCCCTTTCCATGTATAAGCAGGCTAAATATGGATTTCATGCGCTCTGGCAAGCGCATGAAATTGGATAATTGGAGATTGTGGCTCAAAAAATTTGGGACCAACATTCAGAAAGGGATGCACTCACCTCAAAATCTAACTCTGCATACCGGGATTTCCGCCTCTAGGTATTCAGGAGAGAAAAAGATGGGTAAAGGTTAGTAAGAGGATAAAACAGGAAAAGTCCTTCTTTTTTTACACCTTTAATGTGTTTTTCTGGCTCTCCAGGATGGGAAGTACCAAATATTTTGGGTTATTGAATCATTTATGTTGGAAGGGATCTTAAAATCAACAAGTTCCAACCTCATGCCATGGGCATGAACACTTTCGAGTATCCCAGGTTGCTGCAAGCCCCCTTCAGCCTGGATCACTGGGGTGTTCTCATCATGACTGAAACCATCAAAATGGGAAATAGGGCAGAGGATAGAAAGGGGAAAAGATAAGGCAGGCCTGGCATTAAAATGAACAGCTTTGACAAATTAAAGTTTGTTGTTTTTTTTTTTTTTGACTTTGCAGCACTTGTAGGGCTAAAAATAGTTGATCCAGCAATGGAATGTGCTCTGGAAGTTGTGACATCACATTCCAAAATATGACTACATGCCACTGGTCCCTCAGGGTAATATGACACTGGCATTGCATCCTGGGCTGCATTTTCCCTAAATTTCTTTCCAACCCCCTGGAATGGCGAGATTGAGGACAGAGCACCACCCTGGGCTGAGAACACCACCGCGATCTCCACGCTCACCTCCAAGGAGCTCATGGAGAGGGTGGAGACGGTCTCGCTCTTGGACACCACACCCGAGTTCCCTGAGTCACCCGTGTCACACAGGCTGTTGGGAATCTGTGACTCGTTGGAGATGTTCTGTGGAGCCAGCTGCTGCTGCTGCTGGATCATGGAGGAACCCTGCACCTCGCTGCACGCCATGGCCACCGGCTCCCGCGGGGGACTCTTGACCACGAAGCCGGGATCGGTGGCCATGCTGAGGTGGATGAGCCGTGTCTGAGGCATCTGGTCGATGTTGATGCTGTATTTGCTCTCATCTTTGGGTTTGGCCCTCAAGGTGGACGTGTTGGTGGGCAGGATCACGTAGCTGGTGTCCAGGGTCTGCTCCTGCGCCCGCGAGAGCTCCGAGTCCAACTTCTTGAAGATGTCCCCGTCGCAGATGTAGATGGATTTCGGCGGCTGGTTCTTGTCCTTCTTCAGGGTGAGGGAGTGGTTGCTGAACTCGTTCAGGTTGATGGCCCCCAGGTAGTGTGGGGAGCCCTGAAGGTGCATCTTGGAGACGTTGGCTGGAAGACTGTTGAAGTTGGATGAGCCTTTCTGGTGGTTGAGTTTCAGTTTCTCCTCGTCGGGCAGCGACGGGCGCTTCAGGGTCCCCGTGATGGTCGAGGTTCTGCACGTGGTGATGTCTTTGTTCAGCACTGGGGAGACAGAGAAGTGTCCTCAGCACCTCACCTGGGGTTTTGTTGGCACATCAAGACACCTCCCACAGTCATTCCCCGCCAGCACCTCTCCCAAAGAGGCACAACAGTGTTTAACGTTATTTGTATTTTTAAAATCCAAGATACTGAAGGCAAAATTGAAGCTAGGGAGGAAAAAACTGTTATTTTGGGAGAGTTCTCTGTGATGTGAGTTTTCCAACACAACCATGGCCAAAACTCCCATCTAGGCCAAGGTATTGATAGCAATCCCCTGAAAACCAAAGAAATTTTTAGATATTTAGTACATCTAGTATATGTATGTATATATGAAATCTATATATTATTAGCCTGTGGAGTAGAATTCTTTAAAATAAAAGGTTGCTTTCATGTAAGAAGATTATTTTGATTCAGGAAATAGCTGAAATACAACATTATCAATGATACATATGACTACAAAATCATCAAATGGCCTGGGCTGGAAGAGAACTTAAAAGATCATCAAGTTCCAGCCCCCTTCAAATTTAATTTTTTGTATTAACTCACTAAAACACTTCAGGTTGCTCTTTTCTCTTAACAGTTCCAGTGTTAATAAATAGGTATTTTGAAACACAGCATGTTTTGTTATGAATTTCAAACTGCTCTCCATAAAATCTTACATTCCAGTAATCATGGTAAGCCTTTGTGAGAGCTCATTATTTAGCAATTTTCGATTTCCCTTCAGGAAAGCAAGTGTTGATGGGAATATTCCTTAAAAAGAGAGGAAAACTTTAAACTGAGAAGGAAGTGAACACTTCATAAAGGACATTTGGACATTCATCCCCATGCAATACTGTCCACAAAGAAAAATAATTTGCCCATTTTCCAGGCATAATAATCTATTGCTCAGTTGATTTCAGGCTGCTGCAAAGATCTTGGGAAAATAATGATGTCAACCTTGATGTCTCTGCTGGGTAGAAAATCACAAAACCATGGAAATCAGACTGTGGGGCAGGGACAAGGTGTTGTGGGCTACTTACCCAGGACTTCAGCACACCAAAAGAGAAAGAAACGTATGTTCCCCTTTTACCCATTGCAAGGAGGAAATAAAAATAGGTAAATGGACCTATTTTTAGGACCAGGGACAAGGATTTTTGGGGTGAGCTGACATTATTTACAGGAGGCATGGGCATCCCATGGCACTGAGGACACACTGACTTTTCTACCAGCTCTGAGTGGGAGTGAGGGAGATCAAACTCCCTGCCCCAGGACCACAGAGCACACAAGGCAGGATGAGCAGGGCACCAAGGAGAATAAAAAGAGCTTGTAAAGAGCTTTTAAAGCTGAGAACTCTGGCAGCCACGAACATCTTGGCATTGCTGGCATAAATCAGAACAAGTCAAGCCCTTCCCTTGGGAGTCCCAGCAAAGTTTATTGATTCAGGCTCTTCTCCATGCTCACATCAGTTACAGAAAATAGGTTTGGAGAGGTTTCCACTTGGCAATCTCCAAGCAAGGAGTGGAATGAGCCTTCAACACTGAGCCCTGGAGCAAATCCTACCAGGGGATCAATGTGAGGGGGTTCTGAGTGGTCTCAGCCACATCTCCAATCCATCACAAGAGGGGAGATGGTGCCTCCAGGAGAAACGATGGCCAGAAACCATTGGACAGGTTCCTGGATTTTATTATTCAATAAGCAGAGTGTATGGGATGATGCACCACTCCAAAAGGTCTCTGAAATTAGGTTTATTATTAACTACTTATCTTGGCACAATCTAATGGCACTTAATGAAAGGAAGAGAATCTCCAGGCAGACAAATACAAATTCTGGAGTTGGATGCTGGCAAAGGAGGGGAAGCTTAGGCTGTTGGCAAGCTGCTGATCCAGGGGCTCCTGCCATGAAATCACGTGAAACAAATCAGCTCCTTCCCTTCCTCTGGGAAACTCAATTTGGGATGAAGAGGTGTGGTGGCAGATCCAGAGAGGCTCCTCTAGAGGAGGAATCTGTGTCTAATGGGGTTTACAGCTGACTCTGTGTCTGGTGAATGTTCCCTGAGCATCCCCTCCATTCAGACATGGCCCCACACATGCGTTTTTCATATGTGATTTCTTGAGACTGAGATATTTGGTGTCAAAAGAGAAGGAGGAAGACGAATGAGAAGAGGCTGACAGCTAGAAATTAAATTAGAGAGTGTGAGACAGAAAAACAGAAAGGGAAAAAAATTGAGAGACCCTGAAAAGAGATAAATGGACAAAAGAGACCGTGAAATAAGATATCACAGGGGTAAGTGAGATAAATATACTGTGACTGTGATAAGCACAGGGAGAGGGAGTGAGGCAGAGAGATGGACAGGAAAAGATAAATAAGATATAGATAGATATTAGACAGATAAATGATAGTGACAGTGATAGACAATGCACAGAAACACAGTGACAGGGACAAATGTTGACAGAAAGAAATACATAAATAACAGGTACAGCAAGACAGACAGCTGAGGACAGAGATAAATAAGTGATTGTGAGACAGAACGAAAGAGATGAATTATAGATAAATACATTAGAAGCAGATAAATAAATGATAGATGAGATAAAGAAAAGGATAAATGAAAAGGACAGGTAGATGTTTATAGAAAGGGAGAGAGGAGGGGAGAAAGAAAAAAGGCAGGGCAGGGAAAGGAGGAGAGAAAGAGAGAAAGAAAGAAGACAAGAATAAAGGAAAGAAGGAAGGCAAGAAAGAAAGATTAATAAAAAGACAGAGAGAGAAGCTTTGTCATAGTGGTAAGTGAACACAGACTGTGCTGTCCCTGGCTTGGGAAGATCCTGGTTTGGAAGATATGAATTGTGCAACTCCCAAGCAAGCTGGTATTTCTCTTGCTTGGCAGAGGGGAGAAGTCTGGAAGGGCAAACGAAAGCCTCAATCTCTACAAAGGGTAAGAAAAATAACCTCAGCCAAAGGTCAGGCATGCCAGGACCAGGAGAGGACGAGACCTGCAGAGAGGAACAGGCAGCCAGGGAGAATCCAGGCAGCACAGACACCCCTGGTATTATTGGGAAAAGGGGCTGTCAACTCATGCACATCCTCAGGATCCAGAGCAACCTGTGTGATGAACACAGCAGAAAGGAGCAGGCAGAGGAGGAGAGATCCAACCACTTCCAGGTGCACAGAAGAGCCTGGAGCCAGGTGGAGTGGTGGGAAGGCTCTCCAGATTTCAGACTTTCTACAATGACACCCTTCATGAGCACAGAGCTGCCTGGGGTTGCCATGACCCCAGCAGGGATTGCTGGAACAAAGAGATGGATCCCATCTCTTCTTCCTTGATGCTCTTCTCTGCCATTGTGTTACATGGCAGAAAACAACTCCTCAGAGGCAAGGCTTGATCTCAGTTAAAAGGCCAAAAGAGCTACAGGAAAATAGGAAAAGCAAAGGGAAAATTCAGGGTGTTGCTTTATTTTGGCTTGGGTTGAAAGGAAGGGCAACCTATGTGAGGACATGCAAGGAACCAGGACACACACAAAGGAAACAGAAAGGGAAGGAAAAAAAATGGCCTAGTTCAATCCCCAAACCAGGTCACTTGCTGATTCTCACCTGTGATGTGCTCACCTGATCTACAAGCCATGTCCACGTCCTTCTCGAAATCGGTCTGAAAGACAGAGAACACAGAGCATGGGGTCAAAAGAGGGTAGTGAGGGACAGGAAAATTTGGAAAATGAAAAACCCTCACTTTGTTAGTGAGGTGGGCACAGCCTTTGCCAGGAGAATGGAGGGGAGAAGATTGGCTTGGAATTTCAAACATGGAAAATGTTTTCCCACCTGTTGGCTTTTGAATTTTATCACTGATAAAGCCAGAACATTGCTTTTCAACTGGGGTTCATCTGCTCATCCATTCAGTTATTCCTGGGCTGCAGATTAAAATATCTTGCTGGAACACATTTATGCACACCCCTAAAAAAACAGGGAACAGGTTCCTGGCCCAAAGTGTTTTGGATGTATCACTCCACACATAAATTTAAGTGGATTCCCCACCCTTTATTAAAGAGATCTGGGGATCCTGCTGGGAATGCTCCACCCCCACTGGGCTTTTTTGTGATCTGTCACCAAGCCACAAGAAGTGGGAACAAGTCTCTGCTTCTGAAACTCTTAACACATAAAATCAATGGTTCCCACAGGCACAAAGGCTGAATAACTTTTTCAAGTGGTCTGCGCAGCCAAAGGGAACTCCTTTCTTCTCCCAGGAGGAGTTAATCCTGTTTCTGAAGCTTTGAGCAGATAACATTTCAAAGAACTGGATAAACTGAGTCACAGCAGGCCGTGAGCTTTCATGGAGTAATGGGGAAGCTGCAGACTGGCAAAAGGTAGAAGAGTTCACTGATTATTTCTGGTATCATTTCAGAAAGACATTTCACATAATTGTATTCATGTGACAAAATGAAATCCATCTGAATACTGAGAAGAATATGGGAAAAATCCCCATCCCCCTGGGATAAACACTGAAATATTAGCAAGTTTAGAGCCAAGAGTTTTTTTAACTGTCTCAGCTTTCCTGATATTAATTTCCCAGTAAATTCTTTGGGATATCAAACAAATCTGAAAAGAATGGAAGAGAAATACAACTGAACTAACATTCGAATGGGCAAATGGGATGACACAGAAAAATATAATCTCATTTCCATGATAGGAGTTCCAGAAAAAAATGCAGCTCAACAGCCTGCACTAGTTCTGCTGATAAATAAATGAAAGACAGGTTTATATTTAATACCAGTCAACAAGATTTTGTGGGGAAAAAACAGTTCTACTCAGCTAAGCTCCTTTTCACTAGCTGGGCAGATTTGGAGATAAACAGAAAAGGTAACAGCAAAAATGTCATCCTGCAAAAGCTTCTGATTCCTTCGGTGATTTTACAACAAAATAACACTGTACCCCTCTAAAAATACCAGTGAGGAGTCATCACTCACAGCCAGATTCAGCAGCTTTTTGTGCTGGAATGTGAGGAAAGTGATTGTAAGCTCCCTGCTCCTCCACACACTCAAGGAAATGCAACATTGCTAAAAAACTCCTGGCTGGCACAGAATTTCCCAAGGTGGCTGATAATGGATGGAATTGTGGAGTTGTACAGAGATACAAAGCCCTGAAACCTGGGATGGCGACAGCAGACTGACAATCACAGGATCCACCTTTTTTTCAGGTTGCTGAGAATCTGGAGGGGGTTATATAAATAATTTGAGGGCACGTGATTTACAGAGGGAGAATAAGAAAGCTCTGGGGATTAACTTATGGGAAATAAGATTGAGGTTGGGTTTGATTGTGGTATCTATTACTAAACAAGGCAAAGCACCAGGCATGCAAGGGGCTCTCTAATTACCCACAATTAGGCAGAGCAAAAACCTGTCCAAAAATAAGAAGACTCTGCATTTAAATGAGAAATGAGGCACCTTTTTTTAGCAAACACCACCAAGGTGTGGTGGAAATAAAGCTCTGCTGATTTCTTGACTCCAAGATTGTGCTGTTTGAAATGAGGCCTCGTACCCAGGCAGAAACTGCTCATCACAGGAGGGACTGGAAAAAAAAATCACTGGGTTGTGCTGTAGCTCTAATATTAACCAGGAGCTCTTGGAAGTTGCTCAAATCCTCTGATTCTCCTGATATCTTTATCTTAACTTCTGAAATTAAATATTTCTTACATCAGCTACATCATAACAGTGGAGCAGATTCAGGGCAAAACCCCACAGCCTATTCCTTTACTGTTTGCAAAGGACTCACACAAAAGGGCCACAATTTACAGAGCTTAAACTATTCCCAGTGAAGCAAAGTGTGCTTTTGAGAGAAAAAAATCCCTCGGAGACAGCATTTTTTATGGTAGTAACCCAACAGACTGTAATTAAAACAGTATTAAACTACAACTTCCTAGCTCCAGCCAGAACAAGGCAGCTTGATGGGGATTAAAAGGTCTGGAAGACATGGGAGGTGTATTTTGGTTCTTTATTTTTCTGGGAAAGAAAGGATCTCACCAAGATGTCTGCAAAACCTGGTGTGCGAGCTTGAGAACCTTAAAATTACAATGCAACGCCTCAGATTTGTGTGAAAAAGTCTATTTTAAGGGCTGTGTTTGCTCAAGCAAAAGTTAAAAGGAAATAAGAATGGTGAATTCAGGATCTGGGATGGACAGAGCCCTCTGATTATCAGTTATGAGTTAAAATCTCCCTAAAAACCTACTAAAGGGGAAGTGGGAGATTTCCCTACCATGAGCTGAGCGTGTCCGTTCTGGAAGGACCCTCCTGAGTCTCCATTCCCTTCCTCCTGACGATCCACAACCCGGCACTTCACAGCATCCTGGACCTGCAGGGACAGATTGGCAAAGGTCAGAGTCAGGTTGACCAAACCACCTTAAATTCTGCTGAAATCCAAAATAAAAACAGCCCTTGTTAGATCAAAAGGACACGGACCCTGCTTTAGCAGCATTTCTTTCACAAGGTTTATGTGTTACATATTTCACACACTGAAGAGCAACTCTGAATTTTTCCAGCAACCCTGGGTCACTGCCTAGGTCACTTCCATTTGCTTGATTTATACAGTCAGGAATAAAAATGTCCTTTATTTTGCAGCTTGCAATATGTTTTAAATGGATGCTCCTGCATTAATCATTGTATTGGTGTCTACAAAGTCTGTTGAGGATCCTGTAATATAAATCTGATCCCAAACTCACTGAAATAATTGGGAAAAAAAAATCCTGGTGACTGCAATGGGAGTTAAATGCAGACTCATATTCATAATGCAATTAGTGGAAGGAGTCTCAGCCAAGCCAGTGGTGTAATTCCATTGATTTCATTGGCCTGACATAAGAAATTAATCTGTTTTACTGAATTTAAAGGAACTGTAAGAAGATAAAATTAATATTGAAAAAAAAGCCCCTTCCTGTCTCTGTTATTAATAGTCTCTCCACTCCGTAGGATGAAAAGAATAAAAGAAACATAAAAGATTCGTCCTTTTCTTCCCTGATATAATTCACCATTTTAAATCTCCACAGGGAGGCTGAAGAGAATTTCCTCAATTTCCTTGCCTGATTATTGCTGGCTGCACTTCCTAGCTGGAATATCAGGGTGTTAATGCCAGCACAGATTTCATCCTGCAAATCTCAGTGCATCTCACCTCTCCTGAAATCACACAAATCACTTCTTTAGTGTGGCATTTTTTGCAGGAGGGGTGTGAACATTCTGGAAATGAGAATTCTGCTTGTAAACAAGCAAAGCCTGGCATGTTATCCCATCTTACCAAACTCCACCCTGATTCACCCCTCCTTCCCTCTGACCGAAAATGTCACGGTCATTTTTGTGGTCACGATCTCCCCCAAAGTGAAATTTGTAGGGTTAGAGAAGTGGCCAACTGGCTGGGCACTTTTCCATGTGGTTTTTACAGGAAATAACGTTGATTATGTAACAGATAACGACTCCTCCCTCTCACCTCCCGCCTGAGGATGCAGTGGACCATGACGATGACGAATCCCTCCAAGGAGTCGAAGACAGCGAAAAGGATCTGGAAAAGCGCCGAGCGCCGGTCGGTGATGGCCAGGACTGCAGACATCCAGGTGAGAGCCAGCAGGGGCAGCACCACGCAGGAGCTCCAGAGGGACGCCCTGTCAAGGGAGAGGCAAAGAGAGCTCAGCTCCACCTCACCCACTCCCAGGTGGGGTTCTAATTCAGCCTCCCGATCCCACTGGGATGCAGAAGGTTTCTCCAGCCAACATCTCCATGAGGGAGACCTTTCCTGAGCCCCTCTCCCAGGGAAGCAGGAGGAGGCTCTGCACACTCATGCCACCCAAACAGAGGGGACAGCTTCCCAACGGTGCAGTCATGCATAAAACGGGAGGTGGGGAGGAAGGATGCGGATCCCTCCCTCCTCCTTCCATGCCCTTCCCCCTAATCCACCACCACGGCTTTTCCCAAGGGAAGGAGACAAAATACAATCACTGCAGGTTGCCAAGGGGAAGGGGAACAGTTGCAGCAGAGACTGGTCTGTCACGATGGCTGTCGGTACTGGGTCACAGACACTTGGACTTCCACAGCACATGGAAGACACCAACACTGGGACGTGTCACGCTTTCAAGTGACTCAAAACGGACAGGCAGAGAGCTGATGTGCAGACTGAAATATCTGCATTTCTCCTTTTAATCTACAGACTATGGTCCTCATGACACTGGGGACTAAAACCTGACTGACCTAAAACCTTTCATTTCCCCATGGTCAGAAAATTTTCACCTTTCTTGTGAGATCTCCCCAGACGATGCTTTGGGGAAAAAAAAAAACCTTTTTGCTCCATGTTTGACCATTCTTGTAAATTTATTCCTGTGTGGACATTAACTTGAGATTCAAGCCACATCTCCAGTCACAAGACAGAAAACTGGACAAAACAAGTTTTCTGTGATGCTGCCCCAAGAAACTCCACTTCAGCTGTAAATGATGGCCCTGCAAATGGGAAAGCAGCTCTTTTCCCAAGGACTCTTCAGGCATCCATCTCTCCAACCAAACAAAAAGATCCCAAACAATTTTAACAGCTGACTAGGGAGATTTTAAGTTGTCACTCATCCCAACTATTTGGCACCAAGAATATGAGAAGAATTTCTCTGTGGGTTTTTACCTAACAAACCAGAGGTCTTGAATAACAAGAGGAGCTACGAGAAAACCTCCAAATACAAACAAATACAGGCAAGACGAGAAATTACAGGACAGATACCATGAAACATGTTCAGCAGTACTTACATGGGACTTGCTCACCATTTCCTGATCTATGAACAAAGGTTTAATGTTTACTTGCTGGTTAGCTCACAGACCTCAGTGAGAGTTTTACCTGAACAAAGCTGGAGCTTGGATACAGGTTTGGACATCAGGATAGAACACCCTGGCTTCATTAAGGGTTTTTCAAGGATTGTTAACATCAGTTCTGCAATGACCACACACTAAAGTGACAGTTTACTTTTATAGTCAGAATTAGACCCTGTTTGCAAATATTCCTACAGCCTGTCCACACTCCGATCTGTTCCTTCATGGTATTATTAAGGAATTTAATTGACCTAAAGGAGCAGGGAAATGGAATTATTTTTCTTTTTAATTAGAACAAGCATTATGAGACCTCTTTGTAAGGTAAAGGCCATGATATAATCCAATACCTTTGTAATTTTATCTTGGATGGCAAATGCTGTTCTTTAATGCCCAAGACAAACTATAATTCCAAAGTATTATTAAAAAATACACAAAAAAACAGCCTGCAACCAAACAACTCCTAAAGAGAAATAACTTATTCCAATTCTCTGAAATCTGCCTCATTACACTGAAATATCTCATTGCTGTAATTTATGGTAGTGCCTTCATAAATCTGGCTAAGCAGCAACTGCATGAAAGAAAAAATCAGAGAGGCAGAAATGCTGAATGGAAAGATAAGATTTGGTTGATAAGGAACCTTTCTAGATGTGTCTTCCATGTAAGTGTCAGCCAACACAGCATGGCTGAATAGATGAAATAATTCCAGCAGCAAGTGGAAACCATAAAGTTCACTAAAAGCTGCTGGGAAAGGTCTTTAAGAGACAACTCTGCTTCCTGGAATTATCTGGTGTTCCAGAACATTCCTGGTATCCCCATTCTGTGGATGTTACGGCCACCAATGTACAACCTGGCGATGGATCTGAGCTAGGTCTCAACCAAATCACTGAATCTGGGTGGGTTTGCCATTCCTGAAAATAACTGCAGGCTCATAAAACAATGATCTGGATCTGGATCCAAGACTTAGATGTGGATCTGGGGCTGCAAGGGATGCTACTGAGAAAGTAAATTATATGTAAATTATGTTTCTCCTCAGCAAATGGCCAGATTGGAATCCACTGGTTTCAAAACCTGCTTTAAGAATGAAATTTTTGAGTCAATTTGCTCTGCCCTTCCAGCTCGGTTGATGGCCACATATTCAGCTGGATCAAATCAGGATTTTCCCAAGTCGTTCTGACTTACATCAGCTCAGAATTCTGCTCTCTTTGTGATTCACCTTCCTGGTGCCTTCTCAGCAGCATTCATCCCTGACAAAATTGATGGAAATTCTGCTTGCTACTTAAATGCATCATCTTTATTCTCAGGCAGCAGGTGGCAACAGGTCACAGGAAATGGATCTCACTCTAATTTCACTTGCAGGGCTCTGCTTAGATTTTTGAAATATTAAACTCCAAATTAAAAGCTCCATTAAAGACATCTGTTACAGGCTGAAACTTCAGGTGAAAACTCACAGGAAGACAAGTGGGTTTTCTGTGAGATTGCCCTTAATTCTACTTGCTGTGAGCTGAATTCATAGCAGGACTCATACTTCAACCACCTTCCCACCTGTCCCTTTTTTCAGGAGGCACAGTGAATCCTTAAAAGAACCCAGAATTATTTATAGGATTTAAGAATTATCACATTGGGGTGCTTATAACAAGATGTGATATGAAATGATCAATTGTTGTACAAAAATATTGTGATCACCTAATGGCTTTTCATGGATTAGCCATGATCAATAAATCCATTACTTTGATTGCTTGGGACAAAGGAATTAGCTGGCAGATCCTCTTATTTATCCCATTTTATGATAGCCCTCAGGACAAGTGACAGCAGCATCCCATCTGAGGTTGGAAAAGACCTCTAAGATCAAGTCCAAATCTTTTCCCAGCACTGCAAAACCCAGCACTAAACTGTGTCCCCAAGTGCCACATTTACACAGCTTTTAAATCCTTCTGGGATGAGGACTCCACCATCTCCTGGACAGCCTGTGACAATGCTTGATCATCCTTTCAGAGAAATTGTCCCCAATATTCAACCTGAATCTCTCCTGGTGCAACCTGAGGCCATTTCCTTTCATTCTTTTGCTTGATAGGAGAAGAGACCAACCCCAACCTAGCTCCAATCTCCCTTCAAGGAGTGATAAGGTCTTCCCATCCCAGCTCCCTCAACCACTCCTAATGTGCTCTAAAACATAGGATCTACCATGGGAAACACATGCTTTATGAAAGCACACACCAGACCCTGCCTTGGAAGCAAGGATTTGGCCAAAATGACAAAATCTATCTGTGGCTTTGTCCTTTTTGTAGCTGGAAGCATGGGGAGTTGCTGTCTTTGCAAAAGAAGCAGAATAAATGGATTGCACTTAGAGGAAAGCAATGGAAAGAGCAAAAGGAATGGGTTTGGAGATAAAGATCTACATGAAGAAAGATGAAGAGTCCTGCACCCTGAGAAAAGGCAAGCGCAGGGGGACACACAGGACATGCCAATAAAGATGTAAAGGGCCATTAGAAAGGGCAAAGTCATCAATTATTTTCATTACTCAACCTTGACAGAGCAGCAGCAACTTAAGTTAAAGAAGCAGCAAGAGGAAAAAAAAAAATCACTTTATAATTCAAAAGCAGTTCCCGGAGAGGAACTCTGAAAAGGGAACTGGTTGCTGGACTCAACAAATAATGGGTGGCTCCTTACACACCAGCAGTTCTGCTGCAGGAAAATCACAGTACAGGGATGTGCTTTATTTATTCTCTCGTGCTTCTCTGCTCTTCTGACTTGTATTCACAGAATTACAGAATCATGGAATGGTTTGGGCTGGAAGGGACCTTAAAAATCATCTAACTCCACCCCACTGCCATGAGCAGGGATGCTTTTCACTAGACCAGGCTGCTCACAGCTCCATCCAACCTGGCTTTAAACACTTTTGAAACACTTATAAACTGTTCCTCCCAAAGGCAAGAGCATTGTCCTGACTTTAGGGACACTTTCAGAGCAAATCCCTGTAACTCAATGCCCATATAACCAAGATAGGAAACCTGTAACCAAAAAAGAGGGGAAACTCTGTTTGCTCTTCCCATCACAGGCAAAAAAAGAAACACCTGCTGTGATTTCTATTCTCCCCTAAAAGATGATTCTACTCCCAGTAGCTGCAATATAACCAATAAAATTAGGGGAACAGGAAATCAAATGCCTCTAAACTGCCCTGAGCAGCCTGTCTGGTGGAAAGTGTTCATAGTGGGGGTCTGGAATGAGATGAACTTTAGGGTCCTTCCCAACCCAAACTATTCTGTGATGATTTTATGACACATGAGACAGGCAGGTGATGAGGCAGCTGTGACCAGACTGCCTCATTATTCACCTTTAATTAAGGTAAGGTGTTGTCTGAGAGTCCAATAAGGACTTGCAGAATCCAGGTATTATCCCCAGGTAAGAATAGGATTTCAAATTCCTTGAACCATGAGGACAACACTCTCCTGAGGAACAGACTCGTTCCTAGACCAGCCATGCATGGAAGCACTGACTCACATTAATCCTGGAATTACAATACAGGCAGAAAAATTGACATCCAAGACTCCCTAAAAGGATATTGAGCCAATAAAAAAGGCAAAACCCTTAGATGGGAGATTTGACACATGAATCCTAAGGATTTAGGAGGAATGATGATGATAAGGGTCACAAGGAACCCCTGACATTGGCTCTTGGGTGGGGTGCCTGGAAAAAACACACTGTACCAGGGTTTTAGTCTTGGGCCAGTCTCTTCCCACTGGTCAGAGCCTGAGAGTCCAGATTTCCAATGAGATGCTTGGCAGGGATTCATAAAATCATGGAATAGTTTGGGTTGGAATGGACTTTAAAAATAATTTAGTTTCAACCCTCTGCCATGGACAGAGACACCTTCCACTAGAACAGGTTGCTCAGAGTTCTGTCCAACCTGGCCCTGGACACTTTCAGGGATGGGACATCAACATCCATCCATCCATCCATCCATCCATCCATCCATCCATCCATCCATCCATCCCTCCCTCAGCACTCCCTGCTATCTGCAGTGGATTCCCTCGTTCACAGCCAGCACCAAGAAAAGCCAAGCCCCTGAGACACGTTTTCCATCTCAGATAAAATAATTTTCACATGTAGGAAAGACAAATTAATTACAAGGCAACATTTCACTGGCTGAGGGTGCCCTACAGGCAGCAATAAATGGGAGGAAATGTGGGAACCGAGATCTTCCAATGGCAAAACCTGCCCAAAATCTTCTTCAGCACAGCCTAAAGGAAAGAATTTATTTAACCCACACCTGTCAAGTCCAGCTAACCCCTAACAAGTCACAGACATCCAAAGATTTCCATTTATCATTCCCCAGGTCAAGAAATCACACAATTTCCAGTACTTATTTTTCCACTTCTGCCACTCTTCTCTGCCATCAGTTCCCTCTGTTTTCCCTCTTTTACACATCCCCTTCTCCGACCACAGATCTCACCACAGATATTTTCAAAATCCAAGAAAAACAGTCTAAAGGACCTATTTCTCACTCCATGCTATCTCAGAAATAAACCTCTGGAATCTATGGGAGGGAAGCTAGGGAGGGCATGAGCAACCCCAGCAGGAACAAGGCAGGAACACCCTTGATGTGCTCTGCACTACAAAATTATGGCTCATTGCAGGTCAGGGAGGAGACAGGAATCCTCATGGCATTAAATCCACATTTAAAGACTCCAAAACTGAATGGCAAAGCTGCTGCAAGGTCTGGGAGGAGAGGGCCCAGCAGAAGGGTGGCTGTGGCATGAAGAATAATCAGAGTTTTGCCTTTTTGGCAACCTCATTTACAAGAAATTTGGAGGAGGAAAACCAGGAACAGTTCAGCTGCAGGATAAAGTGGATCACAAGGAGAAATTAGTGAACTTGTTTGTGTATTCCTCAGTGCTCCTCCTATGCAAGGATAAGAGCATGGGACACTTGAGGACAAATAACAAAATTGATACTGGACACTGTCATCTGAGGTACCCAATCTGCTGGGAAACAAAACAGAAAAAAAAATCCTCTTACAAGAGCCCTCCAATTTATGTCAATCCACTTAAATTAGAGAAGCAGGAATGAATAGGAGATCTGGCTTTCACATCCCTTTTTTCTCCTGATTTGGAGATGAATCAGAATTTGTGATTTATCGCAGACCAATGTCAGACACTATTGGAGAGGGACTTGAGACTGTTTAACTTTTAAAATTAATTTACTATGAACAGAAAGCCTCTCCTATTTAAGAATCTAATTTATTAATAGTAAACCTACTGCTGGTTTAACATTGCTCTGCAGTTACAGGAATCCAAAAAGCAGAGCGACCTGCTCATTCCAGACTTGTGATACACATGTCTGGACTGATTCCATCTCACCATCTCAGCTGGGCACTGCTGCAAAAGGTGAGTAAACGACTTTAGCAGTGAAAAATAAATCAAATTTTGTTCAGTTCTTCGTTTCACTGAGAAAACCACAGAACCATAAAACGGTTTGGGTTAGAAGAGGCCTTAAAGAACATCTCATTCCAACCCCCTGCCATGAGCAGGGACACCTTTCAGGTGCTCTTGAGCTGATTTTCTTTTATCTTTTTACATTTTGAGATCTGGCAATAGGCTGCCTCTTTTAGTTTAGATTAATTAAAGGTAGGAATTTTCAAACTGCAAATGATCTGAGACTGTTTCCCTCACACGTTTTGCATGTACTAATTTAGACATCAAAACCAAAGTGTAGCATCACTTGGATGTGATACAGATAATAAAATTTCCAAAAGGGAAGGAAGAAATACAAACCTTCCCTCATCACTCTTCCTCCAACCTTAACCTTTGTGAAAAAAGCCAACCACATAAATAGCAATTTCTCCAGCAGAACAAAGCTCTGGACTTATTTCTTTCTTTTTTTTTAAGCTAACTCCAGCGTCATCTAAGAAGAGATTTAACAGCATTTGACTTTTGTAACTCAGAGCTATGAAATGCTTTAAGATTTTGAGAATTAATTCCAAGTGCTTTCAGGGGTCCAAAAGAGGCAGTCAACACTTATCAAATCAGACCTGCACGCCTACGAGGTATTAAACTTAACTTCAGTATTTCACAAGAGGAGAAAAAACCCACTTAGAAGTGATTCACCAACTCACACTTAAACCACACTCAGTGCTCTGCAGCCTCTGGAGGAAAACACTCAAGCAGGTGCTCAAGTGGCTGACAGAGTCCCTGTCTACCACCAGAATTACTGGGAATCAGTACAGCTTTAAGTCTGGAACTCCAAGAATGGAGCATTAAACAAATTAAACAAGGCTTGCAACAAATGCAGAGTCCCTTTGTCTTCCATGGGCTGGTCACATGCTTAAATCTTAAATCTAGGCATGTCAAAAAAAGCGCTTTTCAGGATCCAGCCCATCAGCTCCAGGGGTGTTGCAAGAGCCCTGCTCTACTCATGGCCCACAGAATGAGGTTGGGGAGAGCTGGGGGATGTCAGGGAGGTGGGCAGGGACATGGGGAGAGAAAACAAACACGGGCTGGTGAGTGCAGGGAAATGGAAGAGGGAAATAAAAAAAGGAACTGAAAAGCGAAAATCAAAACGAAAAGGAAAAAAAAACAAGGAAAAAAAAAAAAGAAAGTGGAAAGAAAGAAAGAAAGAAAAGAAGTTGAAATTAGAGGAACTAACATGGCGTTACTGGTGGCTGTGGCCGAAACTTCAGCAGAAGAAACTACTCCACACTTGGAACATTTGAGCGTCATGCCGTAAAGGGGCACTGCCATCTGACTGCAATTAAAACCAAAAGACTGAAACAAAACAAAACACTTCGCTCATGAGCACAAACGTCGAAAGGAAAGGGAAAGAGAAGCCAAAAAAGAAAGGAAGGAGAGAAGGGAGCCAACCAACCATACCCAGCTTGGGAAGAGAAATGAAAGACAGGCAGGAATTAAAACTCTCTCATCTGTACCACTCCAGATGCGGGGAACGGGGGGAAATGGACAACTCAGATTTGTTGGTGCTGCTGGAGAGGGTGGAACTGTGTTGGTGAAAGTCTTGCCAGATTCAGGGTGTCTCTTTGGCACCCAGGGAAGAGAAACCAGTACTGCTCTCCCAGTCTCCATCTCCTTCTTTTCGTTTGTTTTTCTGGGGTTTTTTTTTGAGAAATTACTCTTTTCCCTCCTGGCCTTTTTGCTCCAAAACAAAAAAGGTGGCAGGGTTGTGCAGTAGAAGGCAAGAAGTAGGGCTGTGGGGGCTGTGCCTGCTTATCTGCTGTCCTAAAGCAATGAAAAAGATAAGTCACTTATTTTCTCTGATGTGGGAGCTGGTGAGACCAGGACAGAGGCCACTCTTTGATTTTTGGTCAGAGGCCACTTTTTGGTTTTTTGGTTCCCTCCCTGAGGCAGGATGGAACTCTTTTATGTCCTGAAGTTAATCCTGAGCTTGGGTGTTTCCTTAGTCCCCTAACCTGCCCTGAAAGGAACCCAACTGTCTGACTGCTTCTGAGACATCCCTTCTCTCACATCCTGTTCTGGAGCCAAAAACATCTTTGCGATGAACCCTGAGAATTATTCCCACCTGTTGCTCCCATTTATTTTTTTTTCCTGGATGGGACCAACCACAGAAACAGTCCACTGAGGGCTGCTGGTATGAGGGGATCTGCTAAAGCACAAAAACCCTTGGGATTTTTAGCAGCTGATATGTGGGAACCACCCCCCATTCAGCTCCTCTTGAGGAGCCCAGAAGCCACATTAGCTTGGCACTGGCCCCGCTTCTTCCCAGAATTTACTGGTTGTGTGCTCTCCCTGGCCTGCACAGATCCACATCCACGTCAGATCTGGCTTGGAAAACGAGAAGGAGTCTGCAAAACATCCCCCAGCCCTTCCTGCTGTGCCTGGCATCAGAGAAGACACGAAATCACTGCCAGAGGACAGCACAGGGTCTGTCCTCCCCGGGTGTGTGGTGAGGATGCTGCTGAGGGAGGTTTGCCCCAACCAGGAGGGGTTTTACAGCCCTGCCCTGCCTGGGAGAGAGATCAGGGGGCTCCACAGAGCATTTCTTAGCTTTGGTGGCTCTCTGTTCAGTCTCACTGCAAAAAAGACATCCTGATGAGCACCAACACAGCAGCAGCAGTGGGCCCAGTGGCCCCCTTTCAAGTGGCTATTGATTGGTCTTTTCATTAATTACACTGACATAAATCATCATTCCCATCTAGAATAATGACTAAGGCATCCCACAAAAGCTTTCAGACACAGAGGAAATTAGCTCCTGTGTCCACAGATAAATATCTTCCAGGAAGGATGGTGTAAATCCTGTGAGGAAAATGGCTGAACCAAAGATAAAGTGGGTCTGGAGAGGCATTAGGTGCAAGACCCTTAAAAAATAAAAAGAAAATACAACAGCTTATCCCCAAATCTATAAGCCACAAAGAACAGGTAAGCAGAGAGACAGAGAGAGGCAGAGATAGGCAGCAAAAAGAAAAAAAGTAGATTGACTTGAGGAATTTGATGGGAAACTGTACCAGAAAAAACATGAATGACATTGAATCACAGAGAACTGGCCAGAAGACCACTGTAAACACACAATTGTAGCTGCTGTTGGGTGTGTTTATGCAGAAAGTTGCAAGCAGTGGGCACTGATGCGGGCACATTTATCTCCTAATTCCTTCTGGTTGGGAGCATGAGGTTGTTAATATACTGAATTTCCATGGCAGGTTTAGATTGGCGCCTGTGCATATGAAAGGGAAGCTAATTAAATAATCACAGTGAATAATGCTTTCATTTAATTTAGCTTTTTCTGCTTCCTAAACATCCACAAACAGCTCATGGGCTCATCTGGTGTGTTCACTGGAGCCTGGACTTTGCTACCTTTTTATTGAGCAGTGCTTTCCACCATCCATAGCCCGAAGAGCAGGAGCTCCAACAGGAACCATTCCCAGAGGAAGGGCAATCCAAATCCCTTCCTTTCTCAGTGGATTTATCACCTTTCCCCTCTGTGTTTCTGACAACCCAGCTCTGTTCCACCCCATTAGGACACCTGCACAGAGATTATTTCACACAAGGTTTTGGGGCAAACTCTTCTTGGGCGGTTTCTGTGACCAACAGAGATAGAAGAAAAGGTCCTCTAAGGGGGGAACAAGGCTCCTGTCTCTTCTCAGGAGTGGCAGAGGAAGCCCAGAGAGATTAAACCCAGCTAAAATTAGCTCTGGTGAATATCCCTGATGGTCTCAATCCTCCTCCCTGCCTGTGTGAGCACACAAATATGGAATAAATGCTGGCTGAATACATTTGAAACTCATTTTAAAGGCTACTGACATTAAAACATTCTTTTTTTTTTTTTGGTAGTAATCCCTTCAAGAGAGCTCAAACACTGGTGGTAGAGTTGGCCACCAACAGAGACTGTCCTCTGGGATGGTTTTCTCCATTCCCAGACAGGTTTTGGCTTTTCTCCATCTCTCCAGGTATTCACACCCCCTTTCTCTACAGCCTGGTTTTGTGATCCACCTATAAAATCACTGCCCCTAGAAAATCTGCATTTTCTGACAGATGTGACAACAATAACCACAGCTATTTCCACTGCTAAGTACAGGGCAGAATTCTTGGGTCTCAGGTGTAATTTCATGAGAACTGTTGGTGCTGATGAATTTGTGACAACCAATCTGTGGAATGCATGCTGGGCTCCTCTTAACACCCAACAGATCTTTTTTTCCCTATTTTTAGGTTTGGGTTTTTTTTCCACCCTTTTTAAAATTTGGTTTTGCAACACTGAACCATACTTCTTGCCTCTGCTAAAGGAAACACAACGTTTCTTTAGACCATCTCCTCAGGTCCAAACATCTCCAAGGCCGTTACTCAATTCTGATTTTCTTCAGATCTACCTTCCAACACGGTTCCCACGCCCAGGCCAGAAGCAGGGAACTAAAGGGAAAGGGGCACCAGGGCTCTCAAAAGTGCTCCCACACTCTCAGCAGGGGCACTTGGGGAGGGAGAACAAAACCATTGAGCACAGATAAGGCTTAAAAGTGCTGCACACACACACACGGACACGAAAGAAGGGGGGAAAAAGGAGAAAAGAAAGAAAAAAACAAAGAACATCAGAAAAAATGACTTTTTTGGTTTTGCTTTTTTTTTAGTTTGTTTTGTTGCCTCGCAGGTTTTGTTTTTAAAGCCCAACTCTGAGTGTGATCAATAACCAGCTGCTGTGTATTAAATAAGGTCACTCCGTGTGCAGTTTGGATTAGAGAGGGAGGGACTGAGAGGCAGCAACTTGCTGCTTTGCTAATCCAATAAACCACTTATTGCAGCGCTGACTTTCAAGTGCAATTACCCTACTCCAGACCCTGCCTTGCAGCCTGGGTGTTTGGTTTTTTTTGAGTTCTCTCTTTGTCAAGAAGGCATCATCCAGAATGAAGCACTTGCTTATTAGCAGCTGCTCCAAGCAATGCACCAAGGTCACTTCTTCACTTATTTTTCCACCCAGCAGCAGCTGGTATCTCTGAGCACCCAAATCTCCTCTTGTTTTATGGCTCTGGCACTGCTCAGGCACCAAAATCTCCCTTTGCTGCACCCAGGGACCTCAAGGCTTGGCCATGTCAACACTGCCGATAGCCATGAGCCTAAACAGGTCCCTGTGGTTTTCCCAAAATCATTAAGGTTGGAAAAGACCTCCAAGATCGAGTCCAACCTTTGACTAAACTCCTCCATGGTCACTAAATTCTATCACAAAGTTCCAGGTCCACTTGTTTCAGGAGGATTTCCAAGGATGGTGACTCTACCACTTCCCCAGGGAGCCTGTTCCAAAGCCTGGTCATCCTTTCAGGGATGAAATTTTTCCAAATATCCAACCTGGACCTTCCCTGGTGCAGCTTGAGGCCATTTCCCTTTGTCCTGTCACTTGTTACCTGGGAATAGATTCTGTCCCACACCTCCCTACACCATTCCCTATTTCAGGGAGCTGTAGAGAGTAATGAGGTCTCACCTGAGCCTCCTTTTCTCCAGGCTGAGCCTCCCCAGCTGCCTCAGCAGCTCCTGGTGCTCCAGACCCTTCCCCAGCTCTGTTCCCTTCCCTGGATACTTTCCAGCCCCTCAGGGTCTTTTCTGGAGTGAGAGGCCCAAAACTGAACACAGGATTTGAGGTGCTGGATAAGAATTTGCCTCTACCCTTGGTTTTGCCTCCACCACTCAATTAAAAACCACTTTTACCTCAACTACTCAATAGAACAGTGTCAGGAATATTGAACTTCATCCATATTATCTACCCCTGCCCTCTGAGGCTCAGTGGAGCTCCTTTCTCCCTCCACTTTGACAGACAGGATATATCCATGGATCCTGCACTTTCTCCACCAGCCTCCAAAGGTTTCAAACTCTGCCTCCATGCAGAGGAACCAGAACAGATTTTGCTCTCCTCATTCCTTTGTGAACAATTTCTTCCTTCCAGAACACAGCTGTTACCCACAGTGACAAATCAAATTCCTGCAAAGGACAATTGGGAGCAGACATCCCTGACTTTCCCAGCAGAGCTTCTCTGACTGCCACAAGAAGCCAAAAGGGCAGGGGAAAGAAACACACATCTGACCTGGGCATTTGAGGAGACTCAGAGTGTCAGCCTGCCATTTCTGAACCTTGCTCAGGGATAAGATCTGTGCAGACTGCAGGTTTGCTCCTGGAAATGGAGAGGAGAGGGGCTCTCATCCTGCTGGGGGTGCTGGCAAAATAGCCACTGCCAAAAGTTTGGGAGTAACCCAAGAGAGAGCCCTGCCCGGGAGCTGCTGCCCTGGGCAAAGCCCTGGGAGACACCAGGGCGGGGAGGAATGTGGAGTCAACTCTTGGATTTATACTCCAAAGGAAAACAGGTAACACAAATCCTCTGGATTCAGGAATGGAGGCTGTGGAGAAGATAAAGAACCTCAGGAGGCAGCAGAGGTTCTTAACTCACCTCTCCTACTGCATCCATCTGCTGCTCTGCTCTCTGCCAGACCTCCAGAACCCATTTCCTTCCACCACACACCTCTGCTGTCCCTCAGACACCTGCCAGCCCTCAGACATGACCCCTCTGTCCCCCAGCTCTTGCCATGTGCCCACACAGCAGTGCTGAGTCTCTCTCTGCTGTCTCCAGGAATTGGTGACAAGAGCCACTTTGCTCTCCCTCATTTCTGGGAGGATGTGCCAGCCTTGGCTGAAGCCATTTCAACAAAGAGATGAACTTTTATCCTTCCTCCACAGCAACACAGGGCTGCTTCTTGGATTTTTGTGTCCTGCTACACTGAATGACAGTGCAAAGACATTGAATCAAGTGTGGTTTTTTCTTTCATTTTGTTTAAATCTGGTTTTGCTTTTTTTTTTGTTTGTATCCTCAATCTCTTTTTTCTCCCCTTGCCTGGTTATTGATCACAACCTTGAGTATTTTTGGTTTTTATTTTCACTCTTTACTTAGATGTATTGATAAGGCATACCCTGCCCGTTCCTTCAGTTTCTTATCTGTTATTCCATCTTTGGATACAAGTTTGTTAAAAACCAGAATGCCAATAACCATGTTCACCTGTCAAAAGAGAAACAACACACAAGTTTTGTTCTCAAGCGGGTCAGGTCAAGCTCGGTAACACAGAAGGGTTTCTCCCAAAGCCAGGTCACACCTCTGCAGGCCACCACCCCTCGTGTCCCCTGTTGTCTCCCCCTGTCCCACCTCCCCTGGCCATGCATCAGTGAGCTCAGGACAGCAGAATGCAGCTGGCAGCAGGTCAGGGAGGCTGGAGAATCATTAAAATTGGAAAAGACCCCCAAGATCATCAAGTCCAACCCTTAATCAGTCTCCATGAAGCAGGAGAAATTGGGAATTTCTCAGACTGATCCAGGCTGCTTGAACCCCAACACTGCCTGAGGTCCAGCAAGGCAAACTCCAGGCACAACAACAATTTTTTGTGTTAATCCAAATAGAGAATGGCCAGTACAGAGAAGAGCAGTGGGCTGACACTAGCTGCTTCCCAAAGCACCTTCTGGAGTTAGAAGCAGCATTAAGAGAATGCAGACAATGTGTCACAGATCTTTCCTGGTGAAACACCACTGCTGCTCTCAAATTAAGAGGTGGAGGGCTGCTGGGGCAAGTAGAGACATCATCTGCTCTGGTAGGGTGTCTTGGGAGATACTGCAGATGGCACAGCACAGAGAATTCCCAAAAAAATCAGTGATACAATTCCATGCAGTCCATTTTCCTCAGGGTGAGAGCAGGGTGTATCTGCATCCATCAGAAACAAAAATCCACAGTGGAACACAGGCTGGACAGAGCTGAGATCCTGCAGAGTGACCCCAAACTCTTCCCTGCGCCTTTCCAGCTGCATTCACTGCTGCCAGCTGCATCTGCTGTACAAACCCCATCCCCAACATGTTAGTGACACGCCTGCCCCACCCCTGCATGGAAGAGGTCATGATGGTGGAAAAGGAGACATTCTCCTGGCTTTGCTGTCAGTGGAACAGCTGCTGGTGGCAGAAACATGTGGTCAATGGTGTTTTGCATGTGGAGCTTGCAGGGAAATGTTTTAAGGCCAAATTCAGAGATAAATTCATGTGACTTCACGTGTTTGTGATTTTAAGAGATCCAAAGAGTCACCTGACCCAAAGGCAGGGACCAAACCTCTGCCTAATTTCCTAAATCACCCTCAAAACAATGATCAATCTTTCTGCTGTTTCACCGCCTCACTGATGTGGAGCCCACAGCTAGGAATTCACAGAAAATCTGAGAAATTGCAGTTAATTTTTTGTGTGCATCAGCTGCTGGGTCAGTGGACAGCTAAGACCATTTCTAGAGTTCATCATGTTATTGATTCAGAGAAACAACACTGCCAAGCCAGGCACAGTGACACAGCCAAGGATCAGCAGGAAATCAAAGCCTGGTTATGAGCATGAAAAGAGAGGGTGAACACTTTGAAATCACTGATCCTTCAGTGTGGGGGATCCAAAAAGGTTTTTCCTTGAGGTGCAGCCAGGCAGGAGGAAAGGTGGGGTTGAAGTGTGGTTGGATCTATCCCAGGGCTGGCCAAAGTGTGCATCCTCACTCCTAAGGAGCAGGGGAGACAACAAAGAGCAGTTCTGCACTGGTTTTAATTAATCAATCAATTAATCCAGTACATTGATCACCACAATCAACCCCTGCTCTGATCTTGGCTCCACTTCTTTCCCACATCAGGGATACAACTTGAATATTCTTCCAATAACATGCAGAGTAGCTTTACTTCTTTATCTTTGAGACAACTTCCAGAAGCAAAGCCTCAAGTGTGAAATTCATGGAGATAACCATGACCTGACCACTGCTGACCCTGTCCTCACTTCTTTCCATGAGCCTCCCCCTGCCTTCAGCCTGCACACAACCCACCAGGCTGTTCCACATCAGCTGGGCAGGCAAAACTGCTTCCAACAGCCCTGTGTTTAAGGCAGATCAGGATTTTTAAGAATAAAGGTCAAACCTTTATCCTTCAAAGCTGCAGCTGTTCAGTGTCAGTGGCCTGACTGTGAGTTATGAACATTGCTGAAGCTGCAGGCCAGCCACCTTCAGAGTATTAACAACTTTTTGAGCTCATCTGTTTGCAGGTTCCCATTTATAAAAAGGCTTTCCATGCTTCTCCTTCCCCAAGCTCTTTGGTGGCTCTACCAGGGCAATATCCATTTGCAACTTTGGCCAGGAATGAGTCAGGGACTCTAAATGGAGGCGTGTGGCCTCTCTCTTGGTGCTGATCAGGGCCAGACACCCCCAGAGATGATTCACCATCAAATATCAGCTGCAGGAACC
Organism: Melozone crissalis; assembly: GCF_028551555.1. Taxonomy (NCBI): domain Eukaryota; kingdom Metazoa; phylum Chordata; class Aves; order Passeriformes; family Passerellidae; genus Melozone; species Melozone crissalis. The sequence goes on from NW_026535780.1 coordinate 1,465,570, forward strand.
ACCATTTGCATGTGCTGACCCCTCTGTGAGGACATCTCTGCTTGATGATGAGGGAAATCTGAGCCGCCAAATGGAAGCAGGCTCCTGTGTTTTCCTCACACTTTAAAAGAGGAAAAAGGGAAAGATCACCTCCCTTGTTGTTGGCACAACAAAAGTAAGGTGCTTTGAGGCAGCAGAGTGACTCTGGGCACTACCAAAGCTTCCTCCCTCCGAATCGCTGTGTCACAACCCCACATGAAAGACCTCAGCTCATACCAGTTTTGATTTCTCGCAGAGGAGGGGCCACTGCTGGCTGTTCTCTTTGTCACCCTGATGAAACGGTGGCACCGGGGTGGTTTGATGTGCAGTGACAGCGCTGAGAACAGAGACAGCCCGAGCTTTTGTGGAGTTATTCTCCTGTAAGCTCCTGCTGCTGCTGCTGCTGCGGGGCATTTCATCCCCCAGGCACTGCACGGAACAAAAGCCTGCACTGAAAAAGGAATTGGGAGTGTCAACAACCCCATTCCTGTGGGGCTCTTCCAGAGCCTCAGAGGGCATAAAGCTCCTCCAATGGATAAAACATGGGCTGGGGAGAAACTGCAGAAAGATGTGGGGGCTCAAACGTGGCTTTAAACCCATCAGGAATTGCGGCAGGAGGGATTTACTGGAGTTCTCACATTCTTTCAGCCCTGAGGTTTCTCATGGGCAGTGAGGCCTCAGCAGCAGTGAAGGAATGTCACCTTCAGTGACACCTTAAATTCAAATTATAACTGGCCCAGGTTGGTGTTGGGGCTGTGCTGGACAGAAGAATGGACTCCCCATGCAGGAGCTGGAGTTTAGGAATTCCCATTTTAACCCTGCCATCTCTTTGAATTCAAAGCAAACATGACATTTTTAGGGTCAGAAGGGATCCCCACAGCACTGATTTGAAGATTTTAACTTCAATTTCAAACAAGGAAATCTGCTGACATGCACTGGCTTGGGATGGACCAGGAATAAAAGCTCGGTGTGAGGGCACAGCCTGGTGTGAAAATCATCAGGAACAGCATTTTCTGAAGGAGACGATGTCAGAGTTTTCCACCATCATCCTGCATTTCCATCCAGACACACAAAACCAAGGTAAAGCATTAATCAGATGTTAGGGGCTGAGAGCTGAGACACATTACATTTCAGAATCAACCCTGTCCCAAATTGTTGGCTTTGCTCGTTATTCCTGAAGGAGAAGTTCTTTGAAATACAAGTGGAAATAAAGAGGGGCATTCTTGGGTTGAAAGAACAAGGAAATTGCTATAAGATGTAGAGGAGAAAAAAAAGAAATCTTTCAGACAAGCTTAAATACCAAAACGACAGCAGCCGCCGGTCCCACGAAGGCATAGAGGAGTCCTCCCTCTAATGACAGCCAGCAGCTGGAAAATGAAGAGAGAAGAGAAAGTGACCCAGTGGCAAATGTCCCCAACAGGCACATGTCGGCTTCTTCCTTCTGCCTGCCAGAGTTCAGCCTAGGAGGTGACACCCCACAGCAAAAAAAAAAAAAAAAAAAAAAAAAAAAAAAAAAAAAAAAATAAAAAAAAATTCTCAGACTTTAAATCAAACAAATTTTGCTTCCCAACCCTCCTGAACTTGCATAAAGGCTCCTCTGCCTGGGGAGCTGCCTGCAGGATGACATTTGGCAGGGGAATTCATGCAAAATGAAGGAGAGTGCTCTGTTTCAGACCAGGTCCTGGAAGCAGCTGCAGCATTTGGCTGGCAAGATGATGCTGCTCTTGTCCTACTTACATGGGAGAAAGAATGGAAAGAGTGGAAAATTTCCTCTGCTCATTTGCTGATCCCTGTGTCTTCCAGGGGTGCAGGACATTTCTTCCCTCCCTTTGAGATTGCCTCCATGGGGAAATTCAACAACACAGCAGCAAGGTGGGAATTCACAGCATTCCCTGAGTGGAATTTCTTATGGAATAAGCTGAATATGAGGTGTGTGGTGCCTCTTCTGGAAACCAGCTTGTTCCTTCTCTCTCACCCACATAACCTGAGAAGGACATCTCCTTTCTGCACTGAGCAGATGTGGAATTTGGGCTCCAGAACTGCCTAGTGCCTTCTCAAACTGAGGGAGTTCTCATTTGAGACCTCTTGGATGAGGCCTTGGAGGTGTCCAAGGCCAGGTTGGATGGGGCTTGGAGCAACCTGGGATAGTGGAAGGTGTCCCTGCAAGGGCAGGGAGTTGGAATGAGATGATCTTGAAGGTCCCTTCCAACCCAAACCATTCTCTGAGTTTCTGTTTTTCATTATTTGACTGTGAAGTCAGGAAGGAAAGGCTTTTCCCCCTTTCACTTGTGAAATCTCCATCCTTGGAGACATTCAAAACAGCCACCTGGGCACAGCCCTGGGTGACATCCAGGTGACCCTGTTTGAGCAGGTGCTTGGACAAAAAAAACCCCTCAGGCTCTGTGACAGCCATGAACTTCCACAGCAGCACTGGAGCTGAAATTCTCTTTTTCTAATTTTTTTTTTTTTTTTTGGCAGGGAATCCAGCAATTCAGGGCATGGACACACAAATTAAGTGCTCCAGGATAAGAGAGGATGGGAATTTAGAGTGTGTCAGCAGCCCCTGGGAAAGTCTGCATGCTTTAACAGGGCAGAACCCTGGAGAAAATGTGGGATGGAGTAATCCTGTTTCAGCAGGAAACGAGCGTGCACTCAGCACAGGAGAAGAGCAGGAAACCACAATGGAGAGGGAACTTTCTCCAAGCTCTTAACTCAGCTCACCCTGCAGTAATTCACTTGCCCTGCCCTCAGCAAGATGCTTTCATCCTGCATCAGGAGCAAACTGATGCTCCCAGGGGGAAAAAAAACCAAAAAGTCTTCCTGGAACCATTTCAGCTTTGTTGATCAGCCTCATTTTTTTTTAATTAAATCTCAGTTGCAAAAAAAAATTTTTTTTTTTTTTGTTGATCAGCCTCATTTTTTTTTTTAATTAAATCTCAGTTGCAAAAAAATGTTAAAATTTTTTCACCTCAAAACAAAGAACATTTCTGAAAAGCCAGCCCCAAAAAATGGAAGTATTTCAAACTGAGAATTAAAAGTAGGATATTCTGGTTTTCTCCAAGGTCTGAATCTTGTTTATGTCTAAATTAAACCAGTAATGTGCTAATTTAATCAATTCTGATTCCTTCCTGATAGCAAGTTGCTCTGTCACAAGCTGTCTGAGCAACTGTAATAATAAAATGAATAATCAGCTGAGGAGGGAGGGAGTAAAAATGAAGCTCTGGAGCTCTGTAATGACTGGAGGTCTCCCAAAATGCAAGAGGAGGGCTCCAAAATCCCAGTCCTTGTCCAAACCTTTTCATCTAAAGCTCTATCCTGATTTTTGAGATGTTTTTTCTCAGTGTCACTTCCAACTGGTGGCTCAGATGAAGAAATCTGACAGCCCTGCACTGCAATTAGTGATGAGGACTTGGTGCACAGAGGGTTCTCATCCCTGCAGGGTTCCTGGCAGCCCAGGAGCACCAGGAATTGTCAAGGTGAGCTCAAACATCACCAAGCACCAGCCCTGATCCCTCCTGGCTGCCTGCCCTCCCTGCCACAGCACTTCTCCAAAGCATTTCTGAGGCTGTCAGAGGTGCTGGCTGCCAGCAAGGGAGAGGAAAGGGTGAGGGGATATCTGAGAGACAGAACTGACAGCAAAGCCCAGCCTAGTGGAGATGCTTTCAGCCCCGTGCCCACGAGGCACAGAAATATTTGCATTTTGCTAAGAGGTTCCCTTGTACTTTCCAAGTGATCTCTTGAGTGATTTTTAAAATAAAATTATCACTGGAAGGGAGGAAATGAGTGGTTTAACAATTCCTAAGCAGTGTTTCCTTGACTGACAGCAGCTCTTGTGTTCAGCACAAAAAAAAACCAAAACCCTTTTTTTGGAAACCATCTGATCCTTTTGTGACTGTGCCACGGCACAGATGGAAGGTGGTGGCTTTTGTCCTGGTCCTGGGAAGGGCTGACTTCCACTGAGCCCTTTTTCACACTGTCCAGGCACAGCTCTCACCTCAATCCTGTGTAAAATGAGCCAGCACCAACAGAACATTTCATAAAACTGAGATTACAGTCGGGAATCAGGGCTGGCCCACCAGTCCTTATCCAGAGCTTAACCCAGGAGCTGCTGAGACACCTGTGGGTCACAAAAGCCCTGATGCAGCGACATTCCAGGACCCTGAGACATTTGCTGTGCTCTCAGCAAACTTCTGATGAGCTCTCTGGTGGGGAAGGATGCAAGCTCCCAGCACCAGTGGCACAACCTCAATTATTCACTTCAAGCTTTAGGAGGTTGTTTGTGAAGCTTTAGAGGTCCAGAGGCAGTCCCTGGAGCACTAGCTAAAAGCAGAGTTGTTACTCAGACACTCAGCCTAATCTAAGGAGGTGATCAGTGGCAGGTCCTTTAGACCTCTGGTACCCCTCAGACTTTGTCTGAGACTGGAAGTGCAGCCTCCACCCTGCCCCAGCATGCTCCAAACAACAGCAAAATATCCTTTCAAATGCAGTTCAGACAACAGAAAGGAAAAATCCTCTTGTTGGAGTGTCCTGAGTAATAAAGGCTGAGTGAATGGCTGCTGGGAATCACCACTCACAGAACAACAGCAAATCCAAATTCTGCAGCACATATTCAATTTTTAATCTGAACCTCTCTGTCCCTCCTCAGCTCATGACTCAGGGCAGGCTGGCCAGCTAAATGGTAAATATTAAACATATAAACTCCCTAAACTTACCACTGAGGCTCTGATCTCTCTGCATTAAGTTTGGAGACACAGCCAAGCCTTTGATGGGGCAATTCTTGGTGGGACAGACCCCTGTCGTGAAGCTCAGTTGTGTTTTCATTGTTAGAGAAAAGCTTCATCCCATGTACAATTTAAAAAAAGGGACTAAACAGGGTGAAATCCTGCTGAAGACTCTGATGGAGTTTGTTCCAGTGTGGTTGGGCCACCTTTGGCACATCCTGAAGATCCAGCCTCAAGACACATAACACATTTCACACCCTGCCCCTTCCACCAGCTTTGCCCTGAGAATCTTTACCACCAAGATTAATTCTGCAAGGCCTTCAACACTTGCAGCTGTCCCCAAAAGGCCCTCATGACCATGTCCTGTAGCTGAATGTCAGGGATTTTTTACCACTGTGAGTGGGATGAGAAAAAAAAGCTGCTGTTGAGTGTTAAATTCTATGTTCACTTAAATATCAGAGCCCTGCTTTGACTTCATGTCCACCTCCACCACAAGAGCTCATGCACTACTCTTGGGGTCAAAAATTGTAGGGTTGAAGATGCTTTAAAAGGCTCTGTGTGGTTTTTAAAAGTCCCTTGTGGTTTATCTTGTCAGCTCTTGTCCCCTCCTTCCCAGGGAGGAATGTGCTGTGATTAAAGCTTTTGCTTCCTTCTGCAAGATGGAAATATTGGGCCTTGAAAGTCTGCAGTGCCCACCTGAAATGCACCATGAGTGCCCAGTGGAGACAAAACTGGGCTGAAAGGACAAGATCACTCAATTCACTCCCTGCCATGGGCAGGGACACCTTCCATTGTCCCAGGATGCTCCAAACCCCATCCAACCTGGTCTAGGACACTTCCAGGGATGGAACAGCCACAGCTTCTCTGGGCACTCTGTGCCAGGGCCTCATCACCCTCACAGGGAAGAATTCCTTCCCAATATCCAAGCTAAACCTCAAGTTTTGGAGTTCAGCTCTGAAATTGCTACTCTGCAGTGCTGCTGTTGCTCTGGACGAGAGGTAAAACCAAGGGCCTCCCCACACAGAGCTTTTAAACCTTTCTGAGCAGGAAAAGAGGCCTAAGTGTGAATGCACTCCAGTCTGTTGGGACGCCCTGCCCAGCAGGGCCCACAGCAATATTTGTTCCATGTTTTAAAATGCACAAAAGTGTAAATGTAAATCTCTCATTACAGAGATGCTCCATTTTATTCAGCATCAGGGCTCATGAAGCCACCACTCAGTGCAAGTGAGCTCTGTTTAACTCTGGCTCTTGGGAAAGCCAATTCCAGCAGGAATTCAGAGAACTATGGAATGGTTTGTGTTGGAAGAGACCTCAAAGATCATCTTGTCCAATGCCCCTGTCATGGGCAGGGACACCTTCCACTATCTCAGGTTGATCCAAGCCCTCTCCAAGATGGCTTTGCACACTTCCAGGGATGGAGCAGCCACAGCTTCTCTGGGCAACCTGCGCCAGGGCCTCACCACCCTCACAGGGAAGAATTTCTTCCCAATATCCAATCTAAATCTATCCTCCTTCAACTCAAAGCCTTTATTCCTTGTCCTATCACTACAAGCCCTTGGACAAAGTCCCTCTCCAGCCTCCTTGTATGTCTTTTAGCAACTGGAAGGTACCAAAGTGTGAAATTGCAACAGGATGGCAGCAGCACTGGTGATGTCTGATGGGATCTTTGAGCTTGAGAGGAACTGTTGCTCTTCTCATGACTTTGGTGGGACTCACCAGCTCCACCCCACATTGGGAAATGTGGAACGGAGGCAAAAGGAGGGATCACAGAACCATGGAATATCCCAAAAAAGGCACACAAGGATCACTGAAACCAAACTCATCAAACTGAATTTTCTGGTCTGTGAAGGCCCCACCAAAACCAGATGTTTCTGGTGAAAAACATCCTGATAGCAGCCCTGGGAGCACAGGATCCCCTTCCATCCCTGACTGGATATCCACCCCTTGGATGCAAGGAGTAACAGAGCCTTTAGGGCTGAAAGGAGCCAGAGCATTGGCAGCCAAAGGAGGAGAGCTGGAGTGACCAGGCAACCCCTGGGAATGCTGGAGAGTAAGCCCTGTGCCAAATGGAGAGCAAAGCAGGAGCCCAGCAGGTTTTGTCACACGTTGACACCCTCCTGGCTGCAGTCTGTGGGGTGGGAGATGCTGGCACAGTGGTCCAGGGCAGAAAACAGGGAGAGCTTTCCTGCATGTTCCTCCCTTTCCTGCCCAGGCACTTTTGTGTGGTCAACGTTGGCCAAAAAACTCTTTAACATTTTTGACAGAGCCACAACGCTTTTTGCACCAATTCCCACCAGCCCATCAACAAAAAAAGAGAAGCAGAAATATCCAGGACCTCCCTCCCATCTCCCTGAGGCTTGTTCATTATGAATTATTCTCATGGATGTGCCTGGAGCAAAGAGCCAGAAGGCTGACCCATGGAAAATCCAAAGGGAATTAATTTGGGATCTTGGTGATGTTTCTGCAAACCAGGCTGTGTTTTGTCCTCTCCTGAGCCAGACAACAACCACTGGGTCCCTCTCCACCAGGACACACTGAAGGTGGGACAGCCAATGCATCTGATGCCAGCACAGACTTCAGGAATTCTGTCTGTGGATTTACACTCGAGAAATCCACAATCCTGAGCCCTCTGCTGTCGCAGACATCTTTTATGAAAAATCCTTTCCTTAGGATTTTTCCTCCTGAGAAGCTGAGAGGCTTCAGGAACAAAATGTAAACATTGATTATCTGCTGCTGTGGAATGCAACAGGTGGATCTTTGATTGGCCCATGTTAGGTGTTTCTAATCAATGGCCAGCCACAGCCCAGCTGGCTCGGACAGAGAGTCTGAGACAGAGCCTTTGTTATCACTCCTTCCTATTCTATTCTTAGCTAACCTTCTGATAAAATCCTTTCTTCTATTCTTTTAGTATAGTTTTAATGTAATATATATCATAAATTAATAAATCAAGCCTTCTGAAACATGGAGTCAGATCCTCGTCTCTTCCCTCAACCTGAGACCCCTGTGAACACTGTCACACTCTGCCATACAAGAATTCAGGTTGCAAAGCAAACAGAAAACACTGCTGTGCTGCTTTAATTCTCCCCTGCAATTAAAATGCAAACCCTGGACCATTTGGCCGTGGGTGTGCAGGATGTGGTGGGAATTGAGGGAGAGCAGGAGGTTCCACATGACATTTCCTCAGTGGGACGAGCGGAGCTGCATCTGCTGCCGGCCACATCAACAGCTCCAGTCCCAAACATTGCCCATGTGGGCTGCAAACCCCTGCCCAGGAAGGCTCTGGAAAATTATGGGATGCAGTAGGGAAGAGACTGACTTATTGCTACATTAAATATTACCCTTGAACTGTGACTGTGTGTGAAATTTCTAAGGTTTTTTTCACAACAGAGGGAAAAAATATTTTCTCTTTTTTCCTTTTTCATTTAAAGTCGTATTAACGCTCAGCTCTGAGTGATGCATTTTTTACCTCTTCCATTATTTCTTTTCTGTTTTCCTTCCCCCATTATGAGCACGTAAAAACTTCCTAAAGACAAAATCTGTGGAATTTGGAAAAGAGGCAAACACAGGCTGCTGTCAAAACCCTGGTTTGCACAAGTCAGACTCATGCTGATGCCTAAAACTGAGCTGAGTGATTTTGAAAATTTGGAGATAATCAAGCACAAAAACAGATTAAAAAAAAAAAAGATGGTTTTAATTTTTAAACATCCTAAACTTTAAATATTCCACATCCATCCCCTTTAAAAATACATTAAAAAGCTTTAAGTAAAAGGTATTTAGATCAAATACAACAGTTAAACCTAATTAGTCCCTATGAACTTGTTTTTAAAGGAACACACAATCCAGCTTGGTCAGATGATGGATTGAGGAGGCAGGGATGCAGGAATTGTCCTGCACATGGAAATTTAGCTCCCAGCCTGCCTCCTGAAGTGACTGGGTTTTGACAAAAAGGATGGAGGATAAAACAAGGGGAAAAAAAGGAATCCTTTACTCACTAGTTCACGGTGCCGTATCCCTTGGCTTTAGTAAATCCCACAGAAATGGCAACCACCAAGGCAGGGAGCCCTATGGAAATGAAACAGGAGGAAATTGGTCATTTCATCACATGTGCAGCCCTCCTCCCACTCAACATTCCCCATTTTTCCCAGAGTTATTCCAGCACCATCCGTTTCAGTCTGGGACAGACATTGAGCTCAGGACTCTCAGAACTAAAAGCAAGAACTTGAATTACCTCCATTATTTAAATAAATACCATGAGGTGCAGTCAGCTCCTGCCCTGCTGTGGTCTCCACAGTTGTGGGGGGGTCTTTCAATAGACACAGATGTATAAAATTGATTTATTTTACACTTAGGGTCTTCATGATGTCTCTGAAGTTGGAATATTCAGCCACAACCCAACTCTAAGAACCTAAAGATTAAGAACTTTGCACTCAGTGTAAGATGAACCACCCAAGTTCAAACCTGCCCTAAATGAGACAGGAAAGGAAACTAAACCTGAGTTTCCCTATCCCAAACAGGTCCCCCAAGATCTGTAATGGAGCAGATTCCTCTGAACAACAATGAGAAAGGTTTTCAAGTCCCTTGTAGGATCTATGAAAGTTCAAAGTTCAGCTCTCCCCTTTCCCTAAAGAAATATCTGGAGATCAGCTCATAACATCAGGTTCTTCAGCTCTGGAGGTCTCCATGTGGCTTTTTATAGCCCTCCTCTTTGTGGCAGGAGGAATTAAGCTGTCCCAACACTAAAGATGGGAAAATCCCATTAGGAATCAGCAGGATCAGTGGCCAGCAGGGATTAGTGCCCCTTGACAAGGCCCTAATTCGTGAGCTGCAGAGGGCACGGCAGGTGACTGCAAGAGATCCAAGGAATGTGCAGGCACAGCTCCCAGACAATATTCCTCTGGGAAGGGGGTCCCTCAGCAACACAAATCATCCCAAAGCTGATTAACAGGGAGGCTCTGCAGCAGCTGGGAGCCACAGGGCCAAGCTGGCTGGAATATGGAGCATTTGAGGGTTATCCTGCAGGGAAGTGCTTCTCTGCCCATGTGAAATTTCCAAGCATGGGTCACATTTCATCATCCCAAACTCAACACGCAGTGGGTTTAAAAACCATCTATTTTAGTATTCATCCTTTTCCTTTTCCTTTTCCTTTTCCTTTTCCTTTTCCTTTCCTTCCCTTCCCTTCCCTTCCCTTCCCTTCCCTTCCCTTCCCTTCCTTTTCCTTTTCCTTTTCCTTCTCCTTCTCCTCCTCTTCCTCCTCCTCCTCCTCCTCCTCCTCCTCCTCCTTCTCATTTTTTTCTTTATCTTTTTCTCTTTTTCCTCCTCCTTCCCTTTCCCCTTCCCTTGCCCTTTCCCCTCCCTTTTTCCTTTCTTATCTTTTCTTTTCTTTCTTTCCTTTCCTTTTTTCCTTTCCATTCCTCTTTTTCTCATTTTTCCCCCCACTGACTCTCGCTCAGCCTCCTTCACACCTCATCTGGATCAATCCTGGCTGCTGCATTCCCTAGGGTGCCATCCATACAGCATCCCATGGAAAGAAACCACATGGGAGGGGACATTTTCAGGAATACAGCTTGGTGCAAGAGACCTTGGGAAAGGAGAAATTTGGCAAAGACTCTGCCAAAAATAGCAACTTGTTCTTCACAAAGTGCTTCTCTCCAATGTGGTAATTATGCAGAAATCCAGAGTGGGGCTGTGAACTTGGCAGCTCCAGGGACTGGCTCATTCCAAGGATGGGTAAAAGTACCTCAGTTTGGGCTGAGAATGAGTCTGGACAAGGAGCAGCTGTTACAGGTGGCAGCTATGTCGTGGTAGTTTAGCCAAAGAGAATCATAATGAGAGATGCAGGCCTGGGAGAGCTGTCTAAGCAAAGTTAGATGGGATTAGATTGAAAAAATCCCCACCAAAAATAATCAGATTTTAATCTATTTTTTAGATTAGATTAGATTAGATTTAGATTTTTAGAAAGACATTTATTCCTAACTGGCCTGTTCCATATATCTGGTGTGGTACAGGCAGTACCAGCAATGCTTTGGGGGCTTTCTACACAAAGGGAATTTAACACTCACAATTCCAAGTAAATCCATCCAAAACCTCTTTCAAAGAATTTTGTACTTCCAGGTCACAGGAGAATCAGGCCATGTGTTAATCATGTTCCACTAGAGAAGATGTTTGCTAATAATTCCCAAGAGCCATTCTTGTTATAAACAGCTGAAGACACACTCGGAGGCTGAGCTATGGCAGCATTAAAAATCCAGCTGTGGAAACTATAACAGGGTCATAAAAATCCTGACAAAAAATATTTCTTCTTTATTGGGGCTAAATATAATGACTGAGCTGTTCCCAGGGAACAATTTATCTGTCTATTCTAAACCAGAGAATATCCTGAATTGGAAGAATCCACAAAAACCATCAAGTCCAGCTCCTGACCCTGCACAGGATCACCCAAAGACTCACTTCATGAACTTGGGAGCATTGTCCAAACATGGACAAGAATCATTAATAGTAATTATTACTAATAATAATGTAAACATTGAATTGCAAAGTTGTACATCCAAGAGGAGACCAAAGAAATATAAAATAATCCTCCCTGCTGCTGAAATTCTCTGCAGCTTCAATGAGCTACAGCTGAGAGCAGCTGAGAACTTGGCAAAGACGTCTCCAACGACGGCTTAGAGAAATGCAAATGTGCAAAGAGGGGAAAGGGGGGAGAACCAGCCCATGACAAAGTGAATTGTGCTAATTATTTCAGATTATGCTCTTTAAAACATATTTTCAGCTTCTTTCCTCTTACAAGTGCCATTAATCCCAGCTCTACAGCTGAAGTCTAGCAGGATGCTAAATATCCAAAATTCCCTTGCCGCCTTAATAGGCAAGAGTGTTCTTCATTTCTTGTCCTAACCTACTCCAAATGGTTATTATGCATCATTTATCAGCAGTGCATCCTAGCTCAGAGCTGACTACATTTTACTAGCCGTGCAAATTATGCTTCTACACATGTAGGGGGATTTTTTATTTTTTTTTAATCTGTACAGACTACAAATGTGAATGCTGCTCATCCAAAATTCCCTTGGCTAACACGCCCATCTGTCCCAGCTTTTACAAATCAGGGAGGGGGAAAAAAAATCCGTTTTTATTACCTAGGAAAGCTATTAGTCTGTTACATTTGATATCCCTGACGTTGCTGGAGTCAGCAAGGTGGTATAAACACATGCATGAGCACACCCAGGCTCCTGCAGCCTGTCCTCTGCAGGTATTGTGGTTCTGCTCCTGTTGACACGCAAACCCTGGATTTTAATAACACAATTTATTCTCTATTGTAAGCAAAAGCTTAGGAGGGAAAACGTAAAGGGATGAAGGCGCTGCAACGAGGACAGCTCTTGATGTGCCAGAATAAATCACATCAGGGTGCTCGGTAAGCTCCAGAAATCTCTTGCCTGGGGTGAATTGTGAGACTTCAGTAGTAAAATGAGGCATTAATAGAGCTCAGCCACACTCCTTTCTTTCCTTTGCCTCCTCACTTCTCAGCAACTTTTTGTGCCGCTGCTCCTTTCAAACACAGCCTTGTTATCGTTTTGAAAGCCCAGGTTTATGGGTTTGTATTTGTTTTCTACTACAGAATGCATCATTTAAGGCTAATAAATTAAACATACGGCAGAGGCAGAGGGAGAAAAATTAGTTACAAGCATCTGCAGCAGTCTCGCAGTTTATTTGTCTCCGAAAGGCACTGCTGCCATGGAGACAGGATTTCAGAGTTTGCTTCATTCCAGGTTGCTCTGCAGAATCTTAGAACCATAAAATCACCGAGGCTGAAAAGACCTCGAGGATCATCGAGTCCAACCAGGTCCAACACTAAACCATGACCCTGAATGTCACTGATTCATGTGTTTTTGAGCGCTTCCAGGGATGGTGATTCCGCCACTTCCCTGGGCAGCCTGTTCCAATGCTTGCCCATCCTTTCAGTGATGAAATTTTCCCTAATATCCCATCTAAACTTCCCCTGCTGCAACTGGAGCTGATTCCTCTTGCTCTATTACCTAGGAGCAGAGCCTGGCCTCTCCGGCTGCACCCTCCTGTCAGGGGGCTGTGGAGAGTGAGAGGGTCCCTTCTGAGACTCCTTTTCTCCAGGCTGAGCCTCCACAGCTCCCTCAACCACTCCTGCTGCTCCAGACCTTTCCCCTGGACATTTTCCAGTACCTCAATGACTTTCTTGTAGAGAGGAGTCCAAAACCAACCCCACAATTGGAGGTGTGTCCTCAGCAGTGCCCAGCACAGAGGGACAATCCCTGCCCTGGTCCTGCTGATCCAGGCCAGGATTCCCATGGCTGGTATCATGTACCAACAGAACACACCCAGCACGGAGAAAGACAGAGAAAGAAAAATAGAAAGCAAGAAACAGACCCAACCCGAGGAGAAACCACTCTTGGAGCACCCTCTAACCTGAACTTGACTCATGTATTTTTGGGTGCGCCGGGCAGGAGGCTCAACTTATGGATATATATTTTTAAGCATTTCAGCCCTTCTTGAAACCTCTGGAAAGGTTCCAAGCCCCTCTGCCAAGCCTCCTGAGGAGCACCAGCTCCTCCTGCAGCCTGGCCCTTCTCTGCTCCACAGCCCCCGGATCCTCACCCCATCCAAGACACAAGAAGCGCTTGCGGATGATGCGGTTCCGTAACCGGCCCGTCACGGCCATGTAGGACTGCCAGGCCTCGGTCAGCACCCAGCAGAAAGAGGAGAGGAAGAAGAAGTGCAAGAAAGCCGCCACCAGCGTGCAGATCACCTGCAGAGAGGAGGAAAGGAGGACACGTGAGAGGAGAGGCAGGCGGAGAGAGCAGCAGGGAGCAGAGAGGAAGGAGCGGGGAGATGATTCCAAACCGGGCTCTGGAAGGAAAAGTCATGGAGATCAGGACATGGAAATACTGTTTTAGAGGGGGCAGAATCCTCCAAAAGCTTTGACTTAGCAAAGATCAAAGCCTTAAATTTAAATACTATGTGGAAATCATCTGCTCTTAAGCATAAGCTTTAGGATAAAGCCATGGTTAACACTTTAGAGGAATTGTGGAATTACAGAATTGTTTGAGTGTGGAGGGACCTTAAAGATAATTTAATCACAAAACAGGCAGAGACACCTTCCAATAGAAGTTTGAGCACACATCCCATCCTGGTGCTTTCTTGGCTTCAGCAGGATATATTTAATTTCCAAAATATCCAAACTATTGCCATGATCCGTACAAGGCAGGGGCGACGGAGTAGTTACTAAACAGTGCACTAATCTCAGCTCAAAAGGTTTGCAAAGCACCCCGTCCCTGGCAGCCCAGCCATGGAAATGAAATCTGAGGAAGGTAATTTGGATGGTGCCCCTGCCAGAACAACAGGGCTGAGTGAAAGAGTTAAGCTGTGAGAGCTGGGTGAAACCACGGCTGCCAGGGGCTGGGAAAGCACTGCAAACATGAGGGCAGAGTTGTCCAAGAGCACATAACTACCAGCAGACAGGAGACAAAAAAAAAAAAAAAAAAAAAAAAAAAAAGAAAGCAACTTCCCCCTAGATTAGGAAGAATTTCATAATGGTGAGCTCTACTACTTGGTGGGGAAATCTCACAGGGGAAATGCAGGCAGCTTAAGCCATTTAAAATTAAACTGGGGAAAGAACTGGCAAATGCATTATGAAGAACAATCCCAGAGTGCCAGGGAGATGGACTGGAAAGCTGACAAGCTCGTCTTTGTTTTAACTCAGCAAGGCCAAATCTTTCACTAGTGCAAATTGGTGCCGCTCTGTTTCACTCAGCCAGTTCTCCCCCCATCTGGGAGCTGAAAACTGTGAATCAATGTACTCGAGAAGAAAGTGATGGGAAGAAACTCCAGTGGCTCCTGAGGAGAAGGGAGAGCAAATCGATTTTAAAAGTGACTATGGATGGAAAAAATTTATGGCTTCAGGCATTTGGGGGAGGTTTATAATCAAGAATTTCTTTGCTTTGAGTTACATGGGGAAACATGGACTTGGTTTTACGGTCAATGAACCTTTCTCTTTTTCCTCTTTTTTCAACCACCAGCATCTTTCAAGCCACAGCTCTCATGGACAGAGTGGCTTTTATCATGATTTTATCGGATTGCTCTCGATTCATCCACTGGCACCACCCGACGTTATCAGAGGCTGTGAACAAAAGCAAGGCCGTGTGTTCTCTGAGATAGGAACTGTCTTTTTTTGTTCCAGATTTGCATTTGACACCAAATCCCTCCATATTCTGTTTAAAAGTGGATTCAGGATGTCAGTTCAGCACAAATAACACAGCTCAATATGATAATGTCCAGTAATTTTCACATTTTACAAGAATCCTAAAAAAAGGTGGTTCCTATCCATCAGCTCACAAACCCTATATGAAACAGCAACAAACAGAGGATGCTTTCTGGAATGGATTTCAAGAGATTGCTATTTTATAACTCTTTTTTTTCTTTTGACTGATATCAGGTACTACAACACTGCTCACATTTCCTTTTTGATTTTGTTTCAAATCAACACAGCTCTTCCTTGTAAAGGGGAGAGAAAAGCATTGCTATACAATTTTTTACAATTTTACACAGAGATACATTTGGGTTTGTTTTTTTTGTTTTTTTGGGGTTTTTTTCCTCAAATGAGTAGCTTTGACAAAAAGGGAAGAAGAGAGGAGAGGAAGACAAAAGAAATATGCACATCTCAGCTGGATCAGGATGAACTCATCGCCTCAAATGAACTTGGCCAACTGATAGGCAGGCAAATATTTGCTTCTGCAACCTCTGCTGCAGGTTTTCCCTTGCTTGTAGGGAAAACCAAACATCCCCATGAAGGGCTAAGCACAGGGATATGATGTCCCAAGATCCAGCAGAGCCTGTCAGTCTGTCAAGGCCATTAGCCCTTGTTTTCCTTTAAGAGGAGAAATCTGCTCCCTTCCAGCACAAGCCTTGGAGACACGGCTACTTCCTGCAGCATCCCTTCCCTTTGTATCCCCAAATTGCTGACTGTAATTTTTTTTTTAGCCTTTTCCCAGGCCTTTCATCTTCAAAAAGCTTAGCAAATCCAGGCATGGAATCTCGCCTTTGAGGCTACACGGATGAAAATCCAGGGAGAATTTGACATTTCCAGGGAAGCCGAATTGCAGAAACCTCCCGGAGAAGCCGCAATTATAAATCACCAACATTTTAAGGCGCCTCTATTATCGATAATTGAATGTGAATAAAATCTTAATTTACACTCCTTCGTCTCTCCTCTGTATAGTTTTCTCTCTCTGTTGCCTGCCAGAGACTGTTTACTAGATGGCTGAGAGGAAATCCAAGAATAACCTTTCTATTTCTGGGGTTTCATGCATATGGATGTGCAAAGAGCTAATCTGCCTCCTGCCATCGCTGCCGGGAGCTTTGAATCCCCACCAAGAGCTCCCAACAGTGAACTCCCAGAGTCATGGGACAAAAAATCCACCAGGGAGAACCTGGGTTCATAACCGTGCTCTGGAGGAGGTGGGAGAGGAGGAACACATCCAGCTCCTGTCCTGAGGTGAAGAAGAGCCACCAAAGAGGAGGTCCAGCTGTGGCTGGTCCTGTTGAGCATCCCTCAGTGCTTCATCCCATGGAAAGAAGCTCCCAGCACATGTTTGGTGTGGCAGAAAACACAACCAAGGAAAGCAGGGGCTTGGGTCTTCCTCTCTCCACCTCCTGCCAACCATGGAAGATAACTCTGCTTTGGGAAGGAGTTTCTGAAGGGCACTTTGTGGCAGAAGCAGAGCTAGCCGCTTGTTTCCACACTTCTCTGCACACACAGGGCTCCAGTAGCTGGAAAGTTTTTCCTAAAACAACCTAATCCAAAGGGCCTTCCATAGAAATGAGTCCCTGATTCACTAAATCCTTCAGCCTCTCTGCAGGAATCATAAAATCATGGAATGGCTTGAGTTTTGGGAGGCACTTTAAAAACCACCTCATTCCAAACCCCTGCCATGGGAAGGAAGATTTTCTCTGTGCTCAAAGCTCTGTCCAACCTTGCCTTGAACACTTTCAGTGTTGGGGCACCCACAATTTCTCTGGGCAATCTGTTCCCATGGCTCACCACCCTCACAGGGAAGATTTTATTCCTGATATGCTTCTAAAAGCGACACCACGCTCATGCTGCCAAAGCAGGGGCTCAAAAAACCCAGCTGGTCACTGGTTCCTGTATAGCAACAACTAATTTTTCACTTCTGATTGTGATTTTGGCAGCAGAAAGAGTGGAGGAGGCGTCTTGATTCACGTTTTTTGGCTCAACAGAGCTATGATGGTCAGCGCATTTGGGAAGAGGGGAAAATTTACCAAGAGGAAAATATTAATGGTGAGCTGTGATTTGTCATGTCAGACATCAACAGGGAACCTGAAAGTGCTTGAGCTGGAAAAAAATCATGGAGGCAACCTCTCCAGCTGGGTCTGTGGGAAGAGAGCAACCAGTGCTCATGGCTTGGAAAACCACACTTGGTCTTGCCTGGGCTGCTGCAGTCACTCTGGGATCTGCTCCGAGTCCCTCGAGGCCCTCCAGTGCTCACGGTGCATCTGGCAATGCTTCCCATCCCCAAAAAAAAGGTTGGACAGTTTTGTGCCTGTGTTCATTAACATCTGCCAAGTACTTTCAGCTCAGAGTACAAAAACTGCCGGAGAAATAAATGTAAAGCTGAGAGGTTGTTTGTTTGGGGTTTTTTTTTAAAGCCTTTTCTCAATCTGTCTTTGTAAATTTTTTGAAAATAAAATGGTTAAAGCCTTGCAAATCACCACGCTTCTCTACCGTGCCATGTGCCAGCTACTCTAGGCAGATATTCAAAAATATCACATTGGTTTTAATCAAAGCCCTGAGGATGCTGACAAATTATCAAAGAGAGAGCGAGAGAGAAAATTGAAATCTGCCATTTAGCCGTGTCTTTGACATGTCGCTAATTAACAGATGGAGGAAAAGTGAGGAAGCGCTGCCTGAATGGATCATTTCAGTGCTAAATCAGGGGGAAAGCAAACAAATAAACAAAGCCCCAGTGGATCCCTTACCTTATTCCGGGTCTGGGTCTGCCCGATGAGGATGAGGGCGTTGGAGGAGATGATGGAGAGGCAGAAGTTGATGAGGATGACGGAGCGCTCCGAGCGGATGTACCTGCAGCGAGAGAAGAGGGGAGGGAGACCCACCCTGTCACAGCCTGCCCTGGGTGACCTCTGGAAAGCAGCAATCCAGGCCAGGCTCTACAGAATTGCCAATTTCCTGAAGATTTTATGCGCTGGACAGACAAGAACGAGGCGGGGAAGGGAGGGGGAGCAGATGTCTCCATCATCCCCATCAATGCTGGAGTTAGGAGCCAACAACCGAGGGGCCAGCCTAGCCTGAGCCCCTCCTAAAAGCAGTAGAGTGCTGCAAATCTTCTTCAGCTCTGCCTACTTGAAACAGGGGCTTGAAAAGGAGCTTGAAAGAAAACAAACAGGCGACACACGGAAAAGATTCCCAACCAAGAGCCACAGGCATGCTGGCGATGGAAGCAGAGTACAAACACATGCACCTTGACAACAAAGTGTGTGTGATTCAGCATTCCACTTCCTTCAGCCTAACAACCCCTCCTGGGGTGAGAAGCATTGAGAAGCATTTCTGGCTTTTATATTTTTATATTTTTATTTATTTATTTATTTATTTTTCTTTTTTTTTGGCACCACTTCTCCAAACTAGGCCAAATACATAACTGCAGCTGTGGGTTTGGGACATCAGGGACAGCAGTTTGGGAGCTGTTGCTGCCTTCAGCACCTTGCAGGAGCCAGCTATTTGTCATTTCTGATTTGCAGCACAGCACCAGGCTCGCTGCCGAGGTAAGTGCACCACAATTAATTCAAACCACTGGCCAGGGAGGGAAATTTCTTTGAAGGCACTTTGATGTACCCGATAAAACGAAAAGGGAACTGCAAAAGTGCAAGTCCTCAAGGACTGACTCAAGATCTGTGACCACACCAAAGTTCACACACGTGAATTATCTCAAAGATGCTGCAAGTGCCCTGCCTGAATGCCAGATGAGTGAAGAGGAGATGCTGATGCTTATATAAATTAGAAACAGATGTATTAATCAACCAGCTCATCCCTGGAGGCTAATGCAGGATTATTTCCTATATTCCAGCACATCAACTATTTATGTTGGGAATTTAATTTCATTAATTAATTTTAGCCAGAGTGAGTTGGTCGTGCCTTGGCTGCAGAGTTTTGAGTTTCTGATGAGGAGGGCAGGATGGGTTTGCTGCACATGTGTGTTCTGTCAAGGGTAAATCTGTGCTTTAGACCTAATGAAGGCTGTAAAACTTTGATTTTTCAACTTGCCCTTGAGCTGTACCTTCAGACAAACATGTATGGTGAAGATATGCTTTCCTGGATGCAAAAAAAACCCCAAAAAACAAAGGTAGCATTAACTCCTACTTAATCTGCTGGAAATCTGGTTTATAGGAAGTTCTCCCTGAAACACTCCCAGCCCCAGAATAGGCTGCAAAATGTAGGATCCCTCCTCAGCAAGAAACTGGGTTGACAGGCTGCAAAATGAGCTTCTGGCTCCTTCCACAGCCAAGCTGAGCCCAAACTTCCTGATTTTACTGGGCTCCATACAGTGCTGGGCATCACCTGAACACTGCTCCATTTGTGACTGGAGACCTCAACCTTTTCATGCTTTGATTGTGTGAAGTAAAACCTCAAATCTCCAGTCAGGAGCTTCTATGGGGCAGAAACAGAGATTTGGACTCTGTCCTGGTGGGAAGGAGATGTAATAAATCTGTGTAGCAACACTATGACCCCACTGCTATTAGCATGAACTTCTGAAGTCTCCACTGGTCAGAAAAAGGTAAGAAATGACTTGACCATTAATCTGCACTTTAATGTAAGGGGAGATAATCCAGCTGTCCTAAGACTTTTTCCTCCTTAAGACCCCATAAATCAACTCTCCCTTTTCCCTGCTTCCCTTCACACCCTGAGAATTTATCTTGTTCTCCAGATCCCTGAACCTCCAAAGAACAAGATGTGGGTTGGCAATGAAACAAATCAGAATAATTTAGGCTGGGGGGAAACAAAACCCTCTCAAGTTCCCAGTCCAATGTTATCCCAAAAAAAGGACTGATTTCAAAGTCAGATCAGGTTTCTCAGGGTCTCATCTGACTGAAATTTGAAAATCACCAGCAACAGGAATGCTACCACCTCTCTTGGCTGACTTATTACAGCACTAAACTGCTTAACTTAACTGCTCTCCTGGTGAAGGATTATTTTGCTTTATATCCAGCTGGGTCTTTTCCTGCTGCAGCTGGTGCCTCTAGACCTTTCCCTGCCTACCTCTGCAAGTTGTTTGGCTTCTCCATGACTGTTCTTTAACAGCCTCCTCTCACCCAAGTTTGTTCCCTTTGCCTCCTTTGACATTGTGCAACTCCCTCAGCATCAACTTGGGATGTGCTGGTATCTCTGCTATTGGGGGGATCCAACACTGGACACCTTTTCCAGGAGTGTCCAGGTTGTTAAAGACGACATTAAACAATGTTGGCCACTCTACCAACCCTGACCAGCTCTTGATTAGCCTCAAACCTCTGACCACTACCCTGAAATCCTGCAGGAATTTCATCCAGATATAAAGCCACCAATCCAGTGCATAATTCCATGATCTGGATACAAAAATGCATTTGGACACTGTGTTAATGGCCTTGGTAATGTCAAAATCCATACCAGCTGCTTCTCCCCACAGTCCATATAAGCAGTCATCCCATCCCAAAAGGAAAACAGGGCATCCAGGCACAACCTGTCCTCCACAAATCCTCACTGTCTGTTCCAAATTGCTTCCCTGTCCATCATTTTGCCTGGAAATAACCTTTAGAGCTACTTGCTCTTTCACCATCCCAGGGGCCCTGTGGGCTGACTGGTCAGTTGTTCTCTGGATCCTCCTCCTTGTCCTTTCTAAAGGTGGGGGGAACATTTGCCTTCTTCCAGCCTTCAAGAAGCTCCCCAAGTGACAGAGAGTGGCTCCACAGTCACACCAAACATCTCCCTCAATGCATCCCGTGGATCTGCAAACACCCAGATACCTTAAACAGTCCTTGTCTCTCTTTTTCTTGGCACTGGGGAGCATTTTCTCCCCTGGATTCTGCATCTGTGGAGGAATTTGGGTGTCTGGGAGCCAGCCTAGCCAGCAGAACATGGCAAAAAGGCACTGGGTACCTTCACTTTTTCAACTTCCTTATCCACTAGGCTGCTTGTCCCACTAAACACCATTTCCTGGGAAATCCTTTGATGCTGACATACCTCCAGAACCCACTCCTGATGCCTTTCACATCCCTGACCACTTTCAAACTCAGCTGAGCTCTGACCACTCTAATTCAATCCTGCATTCCTGGGCAATTCTTCCAGAGTCCTCCTTGGTAGCCTGACCTGGATTCCAAACATTTCCTTGTTAAGTTTCTGCTCAGTCAGAATGTTAAGAAGACCTCCTGCCATGCTTGCTTTTTTTCCTTCCATTTCCTCTTCTCCAGCACAGGATGCTCCACAGAAAGAAATCACCATTCACCTCCAGACCCTCTGGCCAAAGAAATCAGGAATTTGTATCAGAGGGGGAAGAAAAACAAAGAACTTGATGGGTTTTGCCCAAAACCACATCTGAAGCAAAGACAGAGCTACTGCAGGGTTTTGCCTTGCTACACCTCTACTGATAC
Source organism: Melozone crissalis (assembly GCF_028551555.1). Classification (NCBI taxonomy): domain Eukaryota; kingdom Metazoa; phylum Chordata; class Aves; order Passeriformes; family Passerellidae; genus Melozone; species Melozone crissalis. Next base: position 1,486,983 of record NW_026535780.1, read on the forward strand.
ATGGATTCTGTCTACTTATCAAAATATGCTCTACTCAGCCACAAAACTGGGGGAAAATCACTGCTAATTTAGGGAACTTCTGCTCTAGCCCGTGTCCTACAATCACAGAATATCCTGAGTTGGAAGGGACCCAAAAGGATCAGCAAACCCAACTCCTGGCCCTGCACAGGACATCCCAACAATCCCACTCTGTGCCTGAGAGAGTGTCCAAGAACTCCTTGAGCTCTGGCATATGTAGTGCTGTGATTATTCCCAGGGGAGCCTATTTCAGTACTAAACCACCCTCTGAACTAAGAATTATTTCCTGATACACAACCCAACCCTCCTGACACAGCTCCAGCCATTCCCTCAGGTCCTGTCACTGGTCACCAGCGAGGATCCCCACACGCTGTGTGAAGCCCTGCACCATCTGAGACAGATGGAAAAGGTGGGAAAAGCCCACAGTCTGTTTCTCTGCCCCCATTAGACTCCTCTCCTCTCCACAAACACTGAGTCACCACTGCTTTCTCACCGTGTGTACACACATCCCTCTCCACACAGCCACTTACTCATCCCTGCCACCTCCCACCAGGGCCAGGAGTGCCTCAGCATCCCCAGCCCAGGCAGAGCTCCTGGGTTTAAAGCAAAGCAAGCCTTAACAGCCCCTCGAGAGCTCATTGACAGCCACTCAATCAATCCTCAGAAGTGAGGAAAGCTGGGGCTGCTCTCTTGCAGTGATGCAGCACTCACTCAGCTGCTGCCAGCGACAGAGCTCTGCCCTGCCCCACATGCTGATGGGCTGGTGGACGAGCTGCTCAATAGCAGGGATCGATCCCGTGCTATGGAAAGGTCATTGACTCCAGAGGCTGTTGAGCTGCAACGAGTTCAGGGATGGAAAACACATCGGGGCACTCCTGAAATGCCAGTGTGTCAAGGAGCTGCTTGAAAAGAGGTGTCATTTCACCTGTTCTGACCTCTGAGTGGTTGGGTTTTCCCCCCAGTTTTTCATTTCTACACCAGTTTTCAATTTTTTCTCTCAATTTTTTCCCACACGGGTGCTGGAACACGTGGCCCACACACAGATTGTGCCTCCAGCTGTGACCCAGGACAGGCAGTGCAGGGATAGAACAAGGTCACTCCACTTCTGTGGCCCACTGTGTCACTGACCCCTCTGTCGAGCCTGCTAATAAGACCAGAGATGCACCATCTGCAGCAGGGATTTTTAGCAGCCATCTGTCTGCTGGGAACTGGAGTGAGGCCACCAACAGGCCACCAACAGCCCTCGAACAGAAACAACTTCCAGTTTCCAACGGGGCCGTGCCAAGTTGGCTGTGTCTGAAGGGATCACTTGCCTCAGAAAAGCTCGTGCCATTCATGCCAGTGGCTGAGTAGGTGCCACCAAGGAGCAGCCTTTATTTGGGGGTTTTGAATGGGGAGTGGAGGGGAAATTCATTTCCTCCCTGATATGTAGCTGGGATCACCTCCCTGCTGCTCTTGCCCCTCTTTTCTTCGCCGTGTTCCTCTCCCTCTTTCTCGCCCTCCCTTCTTTTCTGGTTCCCATTTACACAAACAAACCCTAGCTGGGCAAAATTCTGGGAAAGCTTCCAGATTGTCAGCCTGAGCGAGCTTATTCATCAGAAGTGTTTCATACTCAAGCTGGGTCTATGGATGCATGCTCCAGATGCCTTTGTCCAGAGTTCTGAATGGGAAATTTTCCGGCCAAAGCTCCACAAAACAGCTGAGCTCTGGTGAGTGCTCTCCACACCAGATCAGGCAGCCAGGACATGAGGAGTTTCTCTCCAGCACGGTGGAAAAGAACCACTTTGATGCTGCTCCTGTGTTTTGGAGACAATAATACTGCTGATTCCATTTCTAAGCACTCCTCCAGCTGCTGTCTATCAGAATATACAACATTTAGGGCAAAACAAAGTGGGAGCCAGGAGATAATGCTGGATACAAAGTTCCTGAGGCCATTAATAGGAAAGCACATTCACGTCCAGCAGCTATGCCTAAAATAAAAAGGACACACAGAGCACTCAGGGCTCAGCCACGGGAATGCTGTGAAGTTTGGAAAACATGAAAACATGATCTACAGAGAAGAAATGGAACAAACTCAGCGCACCAAAGAGAAATTCTAGAGATCATTCATTCATGCTTTACAAATATTTACACAGAGAGACTCAGGATAGAGAGCCCTTCAATCAAGATATAGCTGGTCTCAGGATCACTTGGAAATGCATGTCCATCCTTGGCTAGCTCAGAAATACCCATTCAAGCCTCCCTTAAACATGTCCTCCCATTCCTGCTGATCGTTTTGGCCATAGGCATAAGGCAAAGAGTGGAACGAGAAATTAAACAGAACATATTTAAAACAGGTCAGGCAATTTACTGTCCTCAATAACAGTAAATATTGGAAGGGTAGGGAGGGGAGCACAGTCCTGGAAAAAAATACATTATGTTATTCCAAATGGCTCTGGCATGCTCCAAACGGATTCAGCCTCATGTCTGAGCTTGGGCTTCAGATCCTGACCCTGTTTCTGATAGGAAAGAGAGGGTGAGGCTCGAACGCTTGCTCTTTAATCTTCTAGCCTGACTTTCCACTTGATCCTGACACCAGTGACCCCAGCAAGTCACCTACCGGCGCTGCTCAGTGCCGCCCAGCCTGAGGAAAAGCAGGAGAGGACAAGGACTTGAGCACATCCAATGATACCCCAGGCACGGAAAAACCTGAGTTCTAGATAAACGTTATCATGATCAGTCTTCAGCTGCCAAAATTAACCAGCCACTATGCACTGTCACAGTATCAACAAAAAAAAAGAGATGCATTTTTTTGCTCAGTTTTTACTCTCTTGTTTCTTTCCTCTATCAAAATTATCTCAGTTCAACCTCTAAACAGAATTTACCCTTTCCTTCCTGCTGAGAAGAAGCACTGCACAAAATAAGAGCCTCACGCTGATCCCTTCTCCCAAAAGGATCTCCAGTAATACCCAACTGTACTCCCTGCAGCCACTCCATTTGGATTTCACAGAGATTCGCCTGGTTCTGATTTGTCTTTGCTTGGCCTCGAGCCATGTGTTTGCCATGGATTTAGGAGAGACATGGATCTCACAGGATAAACTCAGACCTTGTTCAAGGCAATACAGGGAGAAAATCCCTTGCACACCTCGGGTCCACCAGAATGTATCTAACAGGGGCATGGGCCAATTGTTCATTAAAGCTTTGCTTCAAAATCCCTTCAGCCTCCAAAAATGACACAATTTTAGGTTCCACCTGACCTGTGTACAGGAGCTGTCAGCAATGGGATGTACTGAGGGATCCCACATGCACCTGAAGGCAAAAAGTAGCCAAAAGTTTGAGGAGTTATTTAGATGATTTAAGGTTTAACATCTTAAAGCTCCTGAAAAGGTCTGTCAGTTCTTCAGGCCAGATGTTTTTCATGGCAGGTCACGGAGGTTTGGATGTTCCCAAAGAATTCCCTTGCAGCAGCATCTGCCTGCCAAGAGAGGCTGTGTGTGTCCACCTCGTCTCTGACAAGGTTTCCTGGGGTACACAAAGGCATCGAAACCAGCACGAGGCTTTTGGAAATGGAACAATGTCCCTACATGAGGGCATGGCACTAATTTCACTCTGCTAATTTCTCTGGCACTGAAATGAGAGAATAACGCCAGCTAAGCCACCAGGAGGACTTTCTGCAGGGCCCACTCATTCCCAAACAGTTCCTCCTCAAGCACCAGGCACCCAAAACCACAGAGCAAACATTCCAGGATCCGTGTAGGTCAAAAAGACAATTATTTTCCCCAAAAAGAAGAGAAGAGAAAATGAAAGCCATACCTCCAAACAGAGACATAAATGATAATCAACAGCAAAAGTGTCAGCGAGGATACTCCACAGCCTACAATTAATGTGACAGAAGGGACCAGCACCTTTTCCATGTTCTGAAAGAGAGAAAGTGAGACATTAAAAAGTAAGTTCAGCCAGTTCTACCATGAAAATTCAATGGCAAGAATTTTCCTGTTTGTTGGTGTGTCCACTCAGCTGACCTTCACATCACAAACAGGGAAGGAGACCAGGATCTGTTTCAGCCTGACCCAGCCTTTTTGCTTTTTATTTGGACCTGATTCTGCTCCCACAAACCAGTGTCAAACCTGGGTAACAATTCTGATATCCATGGAAGGCAGGCATGTGAAAGGTGTTATGAGAGGAGGATCAGGGTCTTCATATCCAGTGTGAAAGTGGGAAGATAATTAATGAAGCAATAACAGAACAATTACAAACGAGCTCTTCTGGGACAGCGGTGATGAAGGGTGGAGGATGAAGAGAAGGTGAAAATTTTCCAGCAACCACAAACATTCATCTGGAAAAGGATGAAATGAAGCAAGTGGAGAAAAACCAAGATGCACATCCTCCCCAGGGATCCACCATCCATCAATTCACTGCTCTTACACCACTGCACAAGGCATTTTTTCATAGAAAGGGGATCACACAGGCTGGAAAACCTGGTGTGGAATGGCTCTTTTTTTCTGACTGAACACAAAAGAACATCAGCTCTTGCAATATAAAGAGCAAACACACGCTGTAACCTCTCTAATGGAGCTCTCTGAGCATCCTGTGACTGTGACTACCCAACATCTGCCACACTGATATCACTGAACTCGCCCTGTCCTCAGCTCAGAGCGAGAAGCTCAATCCCACTTGGCTTTCTCTGCTGCAGGCATTTTTTTTTTTCCCCTGGCACGTTTCTTATTTCCACATCAGTGATCCCTGCTGGCAGGAAGGCAGAGAGAGGCACAGAACAGACACCCAAGAACCCTCCCTCTGTTTGGGGTCACACCGTTTGCAGAGGACAGGGAGCCCAGTCAAGGTTTGTCATTAGATTGGCACAGCACCAGCGCCTCGCACTTCACTCACGGAGATGAGATGGCTTCTGACACAGCAAGGGCTTAGCACAGGAGATAAAATAAAAAAAGAAAAGTAAATTATGCATGAATTTGGGAATGAAACAGGCAGTCCTCTAAGGACTTGACTACACGTTTTTTTTGGCAGGCATGAGGCTGCTCAGCCTGAACCTCCAGTCAGAGGGGTGCCATGGAGCTGAGGCTACAGCAGCTCTGTTCCAGGCTACTGAGCCTTCTGTGAAGTGAAATACATCAGACAGGACTCAGTGATGGGTTTAAATGGAGCCTGGCCAGCTCAGCACATGGCCAAACCAAACCTATGTCCACTTACTCAATGCCCACAGCCACAACAGAGTTACTCCACAAAAAGAGATGAACAATCCTGATACACAGAGGTCAGAGCTGAATTGTCCCTGAATTTTTGAGGGCTTAGGAAAACACTCCTTATTTGTTTATTTTGAGCAAGGACACCTCTCACAGTTGAGGGGAATTAATGAAGAACAAAACTTTCACCATGCCACTGCAAGGAACTGTCGGGAAGGATGGAACAAGAACTTCCAAAATTTAGTGACACACTGCACAAGCCTAGAAAATAAGGGGATTAATGTGAATGTCTCAAACATGGATGGTCATGGAGCCAACCAAGGATTTTTGGTAATAATACACTGTGAGCAAGAACAAGGTGTGGCTGGAAAAAGGGCCATGCACAGGTAGGACAGCACTTTTCCGGGAGGAAAATCCTTGTTCTGGCACCTGGAGATCAGCACAACTCAGCAAAGTGCAAGCACAGGAAATAAGGTTGAGAATTGGGCATGGACTATAGGATGTATCAAGACCACCCCAGATCCCTGAAGGCTCCAACCCAGTTCCAGAAAGGTCTAGAAGGACAACTGATTTGCATGGAAAGAGAGAGACTTATCTCCAGAGCAGAGAAAACTGATCTATAAAAAGGTAATCCCTGGGCTCATGGGCACCCCAGGACCCTGGACACCCCATCAGCTGGATCAACACAGGAGCCAGCACTGGTGATTTCTCTTTTTCCCTTTCCTTGTTTCTCCTTTCTTTCTCTTTCTCCCTCTTCAATCCATTTCCTTTTTCCCTTTCACTCTACCCCTTTATCCAAAACACACACTTGTGTGCTGGCACCAGATCAGGGACTAACGTAACAATTTCCCTCTGTAATTCACTTATAAAACTTGGGATCCCTCTGACTTCTGCCATTCCTTTTGATCAAAAATTTTGGGTGCTTCCTTCCCCTTAAGGGTGGGATGTCCCACACAGTGAATGCCTTGAGTACCCATCCGGCACCAAAAGGAGAATGGGTGGTCTGAGGGATCTTCACTGGGTACAGACCAGCTACAGACAAGAAACCTGAGCCTCACCAATCCCTCCTGCATCTCCCTCTGCTTTGAGATTCCCAAAATGCTCATGAAAGAGATGTTACAGCTCTCCTGTGGATTCTTTCCCTAAGCCTTTACAGACACTTGGGTCACTGTGATTTTTTTACATCAACTCCTCTGACTGTGCTCCCACCCTGAGAACTTACTCCTGCCAAATCTTCATGCAAGGTTAGAAGCATGTTTTTGGGAACAAGGCAAACATAAATTTCAACAAAAATATCAACGCTTTGATTTTGTCTTCCCATCAAACAAAATTGAATTTGGACATCGTCCAGGCAGGGTGAGTGCTGATATCGCATATTTTGCTCCTTATAAATTGAAATGTGGAAAGGACTCTGATTTAGGCAGGTGAGAATGGATGCAATGTCCTGCAGGAAGCCACAGCTTTATTTGCCCCCCATGCAGAATCCTGGTGGACAACAGCCCTGTCCCAGTGCAGAGGTGCATGGTTGTGACAAAAGCACTGTGGAACACAAGACACTCAGCCATGGATGGCTCCTTGCTCGCTCCCTCCAAGCTCTTTCCCTCTCCCTGCTCCCCCCCTTACGGCAATCTGAGTTCACATCGCACAAACGGTGGCCTGGGATGAGCATCGATTGTGACATTTGATTTAAGTAGGTCTCATTTCACTGACTTTTCATGGGCAACTGGATAAAAGGGGGGGAGGAGCTCCATTAAAGCAAAGAAAGCCCGACATGTAACTCATTCCTGAACCATCAAGGGAATGGAGTTTGGTTTTTAAGAGATGAGCAGGCTGCATCCCTAAATCCCAACACTGCAACCCCAGCTGCCCTCTCTTCCACATCCTCCCTGAGATCCCTCCACCTCAAAAGACCTCAGGTTCTCTCACTGCCTTCCCCATCCACTGTCCCACATCATCCATAACCCCCTCAGAGATCCTAAAGCTAATTAAGGATCTTCCACATGTACTGGATCATTCCTAGCTCAGATGTTTGCTCCTACACAAGGCATCGCACAAATGATGACTGGCCAAGCTTAAGCCAGGCTTTAGGGTAATAACTGATCTCCATCTGCAGCCTGTCCCACAGGAAAGGCTCTGATCTGCACCTCCTTCTTTGTCCTACAAATTTTCACAAACTTCATGTTTAGAAGAAAGGCTTTTGCTGAAGAGATGCCATGAAGCTCATCCCTTCACCCTACCGGAAAGGAAGGATTGGTCCAGCCCTGATGGGATTTTTGTTGGAAGGGGGATAACCACAAAAATTGCTGGCTGCAGGAAGAAGAGGAGCTTGCTCCTTTGGGAATATTCAAATAATTAAGGTTGGAAAAGACCTTTAAGATCAGCAAGTCCAACCATCAACCCAACACCACCACCACGTTCTCCACTAAACCACATCCTCTCTCAAGTGCCACATCCACATTTTTTTATCACTTCCGGGGATGGTAACTCTACTATTTCCTTGTTTCAATTCTTTACCACCTTTTCCATGAAGAAATTTTTCCTAATATCAAATCTAAACCTCCCCTGGTGCAACTTGAGGCCATTTACTATTATCTTAAGCAAGTCCTAAAGACTTCAGCCCCAATATCTTAGGATTCTGCTTTCTTCCGTCATTATTAAGGTTTCTTTGTCTTCCCCATCTTCCTTCTCTACCCACCAATCTTCCGTTCAGCAAACAAACCATCATTTGTTTGGTTTTTTTCTGACTAATTAAACCCCCTGACAGAAGGTGGTCAGATGCTGCAGGATCTGAGCCTTGCGAGGGAAATTTCCTTAAAGAAGGAAAAATTGGAAAATCAAGGTTGGTTGAAAAAATAAAGATGCTGCCAACAGAAAAATGTGAAGGTAAGAGAAGGAACAGCCCTATGGGATTTTCACAGCATCAGAGCTGAGGAAAAAACCTGGTTGTCTGCAGAAGACCGGCCAGGAATAGGATCCCTACCTGCCTGGACTGGAGAGGAACTGCTGAGAGGGGCCATCCAAAAACCCCCTGAAACACACAAAAAGCTGTTCCTGTTTGGAGCTGGAAACAAAACTTTTCCCTGGGCCAGTTGGGAACAGAGCAGGTCGTTCCGAGTCGCAAGGGCTGCGGTTCTGTCACCAGGCATGACAGGGGAGGAGGGAGGCAATCAATGACATCAGCCAGGATGGAAATAACGAGCACTGCTGCCTGGGGCCACTCTCTGTCCTGCCACCTCACTGCTCTGCCTGGCAGGGCAGAAGGACACTCCTCCTTCCCTTTACAATTTCACCTTGCTTCCTTCTTTTTCCTTCTCTTCTTTTCTCTCTAATTTTTGCTCTCCTTTGTCTTCTCTGTCTCCTTTCCTTTGCCTATTTCCCACGGCATTTTCTGCCTTTTCTTCTTGCTCGTAATGCATTTTTCTGGCTCTCTCCTCCTTTCAAATTCTCTGCATTTCTCCCCTTTCCTTCTCTGGCTTTCTGCAGAACGCTGTGAAAAGCGACTCGATTTGAGTTGTGCTTTTTCCATTACCCTGCTCTGGCTCCAGGGTCAAACAGGCTCCAATTAGAACAAAGTATTTCTTAATGCTGTGCAGTTTGCCCCAGACCTTACAACCAAGCTGTTCTTTCTGGTTTTCCCATCCTTTATTCCAAGAAAGGCTTGAACAAAGTCTTTATAGGCACAACATCACACCAATAAAATAACTGAAAAATTAAACCATTTATTCTGCTCTGAAATTAAACACAGGCACTCAAGTTTGGAATTTGGGGGGGGCTGGGCTTTGTTTGGTTTTAGAAACGTGTTTGCTATTCATAATAGTTGCCTTGAGCCTGACTTCCTGCACATTTGAAATTAAAGATTCATGAAGTCAGAGGATTGCAGGAGCCCCGGTTGCAAGGGACATCTCCAGTTTTACAACCCAATTTGCTGCTTGGAGCAAGACCAGCACTAACATCAGGTGAGGCTGGTGATGGCTTCGTCTGGATTTGGGAATTCTCCAAGATGGAGAGCTCCCGTCCCACAGGTGCCCATTCCAGAGCCACAACTCTCTATTGGCGACAGAGTTTTTCATGAGGTCGCACAAGGGGAGGTTTAGATTGGCTATCAGGAAACATTTTTTTTCACTGAAAAGCTTTGGAACAGGCTGCCCAGGGAAGTGGTGGAACCTGCATCCCAGGAAATGTTAAGGAAATGTCTGGATATTGCAATTAGAGATGTGGTTTAGCTGTGAACATGGCATTACCAGGTTAACACTTGGACTGTCTCAGAGATTTTTTCCCAGCTTAAATTATTCCACGCACCTCCCGAGCTACAGTTTGTCTTTTCCCCCTTGTTAAACCACCAGGCACAAGCCAGAGGAATTTGGTTTTATAATTTTTGTAACTGTCCCACAGGCTGTGACCAGAGTGCCCTTTACATCTTTGCAAGAGCGAGCAAGTCCCTCTCTGTCCCCTCACAGGTCACAAGCTCAAATCAACCAGGCTCATTCCACTCTCCTGACACAGACCTGGACCAGATGGGTGGGATTTACTCCAAGAATTGCACAGGAATGGTTTTGCAGTGCCACTGGCCCAAAAGGCTTTTTACAACTCCTGTGAAATTTTTTTTAACCGCACTGTATTGATTTCACTGCTGGTTGGACAACTCTTGTCAAAGCAGGTAGAGAGGCGTCAAAATTGCTGGAAAATAATGCTTTTAGCAGGGCTTATAGAAGCAAAACAGCTTCCAGAACAAAAGGTGTGTGTCAGCGCTGGAGAAAACAACTCAGGAGGGTTGAATGACCAAGAGGTGAATGTGCTTTTGTCAGCTGCCAAAAAAACACTGATTTTTTTAATGCCCAATTCAGTCAGATTCAGGATTTCTCATCCAGGCTCAGGCCCTGTGGATATCACATTTATACTTTGTTGGGATGGGAAATTTCCATGTGCCCTGGGCCTGCTCAAGGGAAGGCTCAGTTTTCTCTCCCTGGACCAGCAATTTCCTGCAGAAAGACAGGGAGAGAGGGAGAGCAGGACATGAGCTCTCATTCCTGGTGGATGTCAGGATTGGGCCAGGGGTGAAATTAGATTTTTTGGTGGGTCAGACTCGTCAGAGGTCTACAGGGTTTGCTCAACTCAAAGCAGATGAGCAGTGAGAAAGGACCAAAATATTCCTTTTTTTCCGCAGAATCACAGAATAGTTTGGGTTGGAGGGCACCTTTGAAATCATCTAATTCCAACCCCCTGCATGGACAGGGATGTTTTTCACTATCTCTGGTTGTTCCAAGCCCCATCCAGCCTGGCCTTGAACACTTCCAGGGATGGGGCGGCCACAAAATTCCTGTACAACATGTGCCAGGGTCTCACTACCCTTACAGGAAAAAGTTTCTTTCCAATATTTAATATAATTCCACTCTCTTTCAGTTTAAGCAATTCCCCCACATCCTCTTATTCCGTGGTAGCAAAGGCAGTGCCCAACAACCCAAAATACAGTCCCACACTGGCTACTAAAATTAAATCTATCCTAAATGAAACATGTAAAAAAGTCTTTCTCCACCTTTCTTCTAACACTTCACGTATTGAAAAATCAAAATAAGGTCTCCCAAGAGCCTTCTCTTCTCCATCATTTAACCTCTGAGAAGGGCTTTGAGGTGCCTGCATGAAGGTCACTTAGAGGCATCACTAATAAATCATCTTTTCACACCTTCTTCCTGGCAGATGTGACACCTTCTCAGTTCAGCCCCTGCCACTGAGAGCCAGGTCCAGAGGATTTCCACCTTGCTTTGCTTCCCTCCTATCAAACTCACAGACTTCCCATGTCAAAGATAATAGTCACCCATTATCAGGAACACATTTGTAGAGCTCAGGGCTCCTTTTATGTTATTTGCCCAGTCTAAGAGGCAATTCTGTGTAATTACAGCACACAAAAATCACCCGGAGAGATGTCTTAACACGCTACTATTTATTAACAATCACTAACTCTTCAGTGGGTATTGAGTCCTCTCACAAGATACAACATTGACAATTTGCTTTCAGTAAACAGCTTTGAAGAAGTTTTCAGGGCAGAGGAGTGGTCACTCAGCCTCTCCTTAATGGGAATTGTCAGGATAATTTCCTCCAGGCTGGCAGGGGATTACAGGAGTTAACAGTGGGCATTATGTACCTGCCAGTCAGCAATGCTCACTGCCGGGCAGGAACTCCCAGAGCCTCAATGTCCAGTCCTGATGTCAAGGATGGATGGATCAGCTCCATATTAATGCTGAGGAACCCTCTCCTCCTTACCAGACAGCTGTTCCCAAATGTTTTCACCACCACTCTTTAAACAAAGTTTTATTCGCTTTATTTGTCTCTACCACTGCACCTTGCTCATCCAAGCTACTGAAATCCTGGTTTTATGGAGCTCTGATGAAGATCCTTGAGTCACCCTGCATCCACCCCTCTGCCAGCTGTGGCTTGGGAAGCACAGTGAGGAGCTGGGGACCCCAAGGAGGAGAGCAGGGTCTACTCCCAGCTCACCCTCAGGTCAGCTGTGGACTCACAGCTCCATCACTTAAGCCAATCTTTCCAAAGGCCTCTCAGCTGATCTGATTTAGGTGGCAAACACTGGCTTTATCTTCTTGGGGCCTATTTTGATCCCCTGGACATGGAAGGGAATAATACTGCCCCTCCATCTCTCTTCCAAAGCTTAATTCAGCTTAGATTCCTGCTGTGTGCAAATGCCTTGGTGGGTTCCTAGGGCTGTGTCACAACAACCAAGCACCAGCACCTTATTCTCTGCTGTGCAAGACCTTTAGGAAGGATGGAGGAGAGACAGGAGAGAGCTTTTGGCTTAACTATTTGTGAGCTGGTCAGATGGCATGGCTGGTTTTTAAAACTTTGCTTTCCATGCATATGGAAAAATCATTCTGTTCCAGCCTTTCCCTTTAAAGAAGAGAAAATAAAACCATTTTCTACAATGAAGCTGGCAATAATCAAAATGGCCAATTCCTCCACGGGCAGCAGCTTTTTGCTTCTGAGAAAACAGGGGCAGAAGTGAACTTTAATCACGTTGTGCAGCAGCACTGACACAGGCACTGCGGGAAACAGCAAACCTCAATCTCCCTGTGTCAGTCCTGGAAAACCAAATGCTCCAGGATCCACTCCACTGCCCTGAGATGAAGTGGTACAATGCAGGTATTCATACAAATATTCCAACCAGAGGGGACTTGTCCATCCTGCTCAGTGCAACATTAATTCTCTAAAACTCCTTGGAATGAGGTTGTGCTGAGGTGAGGGTCGGCTGCTTCTCCCAGGCAAGACAAGGGGAAATGCTCTCAAAATGCACTAGGAGAAGTTCAGTTTGGATATTAGGAAAAATGTCTCTGTTGAGAAGGTGGTTAAGCATTGGGACGGCTCCCCAGGGAAGTGATGGAGTCACCATCTCTGGAAATGTTAAAAAAAATCAGGAGTAGATGTGGCACTCTCAGATATCTTTAGGGGCTGTGGTGGGATTTGATGATCTTGGAGGTCTTTTCTAACCTGAACACTTCTATGATTCACTGTCCTGAACACTGCTGGCTGCCACAAGCTAAGGCACATCCAAGGAGCTCTATAAAAATTAAGAATTAGGGACAATTACAGGAGCTGTTAGAGCAGCTCCTGTTCTCCATGCCTCTGCCATGGAACTTACAATTATTATCATTATCATAATAATCATTGTTACTACTACCACTATTACCATCGCTGGCATTATTTTATCATGGGGACATATGCTCTGTAACTACTTTAAAAATGAGTCTTCTTTCCTGCACCCTCCTGCTTGGAATTGCCCTTTCCTTGTGCTATATAGAGAACAACCAGTTCAAATTCCATAACAGACTTGGAAGCTCATTGCCCTTATCCCTTGCAGCTTTCCAGCTGAGCACCTTGCAGGGAAATGTGCTAAGATTTACACATAGCTAAAATAAAATAAGTCCATAGCAGACTGGGAATGGAAAATGAGAGTAGAATCCAGACTGTGTTTATCCTGATTTAAGCAGTATTTTGGTTCCATGCCAGGCGACAGCGTTTCACCAAATTACTCCAAACCAGCCCCGCTGTTTGTTTTACACTATCAGTGGCGTGCTGAAGAGTGGTGCCAGAGCAGCAGCTCTCCCCACAGCATGGGCAAAACGTTCCTTCCCCATTCCCCTGCATCCTGCCCTTTGGAGAGACCCACCTGAGGAGTGGGGAACACCTGAGGTCGCAGTGTCTGCAGGATGGCTCCTGCCTCAAATATTCAGATCCCACCTGCCGACCATCACAGAGAGCAAATACCCACTTTCTCTTTCCCCCTGACTGCTCAGGAGCAATCCATAAGAAAAACCTTCCTCCAAAGCACAAGGAATGAACATTTGGGCAAAGACTGAAGCATCTCTTAAAACCTGACTTTATCCAAGACCCTTTAATTCAGAGAATCATAGAATATCCTGATTTGGAAGGGACCCAGTGGGATCATCAAGTCCAACTCCTGGCCCTGCACAGGATACAGGACACCCCAACATTCCCACCCTGTGCCTAAGAATGTTGTCCAAACACTCCTTGAGCTCTGTCAGTCTCGAGACCATGACCATTCCCTGGGGAGCCTCTTCCAGTGCCCAACGACCCCCTGGATGAAGAATCTTTTCCTGATATCCAGCCTAACCCTCCCCTGACACAGCTCCAGCCATTCCCTCAGGTCCTACCACTGTCACAGAGAGAATAAATTGGTGCTGCCCCTCTGCTTCCCCTCATGAGGAAGCTGCAGACCCTGATGAGGTTTCCCCTCAGTTTCTTCTCCAGGCTGAACAAATATTAATTATTTCTTGCAGATGCTCCCATCCCTCACTATTCCATCACTGAAGATCCCTGCCCTAACAATGGCTCCGGGCCCAAACTAAGGCTGAACCAACAACCTTGAAGTAAAACACCCCCAATTTATTGCCAGCCCTCAGAGGCTTTCAGGGCTTTCTTGGCTAAGAAAAGAAGATGAAGGGATTTCAGCCATTGGGGTTATTCTGCTGTTACGAGGATAATGACAGCTTTATTCCCACTGCAATCCGAGGAGCCCCAGCGTGTTTCCATCCCCAGCTGGTCACTGGGGAATCACTGGTGCAAATTCCCTCTGTGTGGAGCAGAGATCTCCAAGCAGCCCTCGAGGAATCAGCCTCCAACCCCCAACTCATTCACAGCTGAGTGATTGGAAAGCAAAGCTGTAACAGCCCCTGGATTTACAGCTGTGCTGAGCTGATATAAACAAAATCAAAAGTGGCCCCAGCAGTCAGATATTCCCCACCTGGGGAGATGCTGGCATGATTGCCATGTTTAAAAAGAGGAAAAAGAACCATTCTTCATGGAAAATGAAAGCATTGTCTCACTTGTGGGAAAAGAGGGAGTCATTTTGCTTTCACAGATTTATTGAATATATTCTGTATGTTCTTGTGGTGAGCAGGGTAGGTAGGCAGCCAGCAATGGAGCTGCAGCTGAGTTTTGGCTGGCTGTAATGACACCCAGCACAATACCAATTTCTTCATTAGACACCCCTCACATTCAGAGGGACATTTTGAGCTCAAATACTCCCAATTACAACTCTGACATTACTTTTCCACACATAATGCCCATTTTTGCTTAAAGATTACCAAAATCTTGCCAGCAGGTTTATCTACCCAGCTATTACCTGACAGCAAAAGTATGAAGGGCACAAACCTTTCATAAACTGCTTCAATTTGGGCTTAAATGAACATAATAATGATGACTTATCCATTTCCTGCTGCATGGCAATTTAAGGGCAACCTCAGCCTTTCTGCAGGGCATAAAGGGCTCAGAGGTGAAGCAGATTGTCAAATTTATCTAAAGAATTGCTTTTCCAGGCCAAAGTACAATGGAGATGGGTGCAGAATAATAGAAGCAACACTCAACAGTTTGCCTGACTCTTTGAACGCACCATGCTCAGTCCCTGAAGTGCTTTGAAAAGGAAGATAATCTCATTTAGCACTAATTCTGACTCCCACCCCACGAGCCTATGAAACCCAGCCTCCAGCACCCACTCCTTACCATTTTCAAACAAGCCCCTTTGTGATGCTCCCACGCCGTCCTCCTGCCTCGGGAGAAGCTCCCCGAGCACCCAGAGCTCCAAACCTCCCCTGTGAAGCCCTGCCTGGTGCAGTGCCCACAGCCCAGCCCTGGCAGATGTGACCACTTGGCCATGACTAAGAACCTTGTGCTGTTTACATGGGCCCCCACGCCCGCCCCCATCACAGCATCCTGGAAAATTCAGATGGAAAATTCAGCTGAATTTCCCACACTGCTGGGTCAGGGTGGCTTTGTGGCTCAGAGCTGAGCAGGCTGGAGTGGCGCTGAAGCTCCTGGCTTGCACAAACTGCAGGTTGTAAATATGAGATGGCAGTGGATTGACAGCTACAGGTGGAAGTGGGAAGTTGTGGACAGACTCGGTGATTTTTGGCTTTCCCACCTGCCTCCAGCCCACTCCTCCCCACTCCCACCAATGTGCTGCCCCTCTGCCGTGTTCCTCTCTTTTTACACAGCAAGGCACAGACACCAAGGGGATCTACATCACAGAATTTCAGGTGAGAGAGTGGAAAAGACCTGACAAGCTCAGCTCACGCCTCAGCCTGATACAAAACCATCAAAACCACCCCCAGACTCTTCAAGAAAACCTGTGCTGATGGAGTCTGGGCTCTTGTCTATCCCTGCAGTCAGAAGGTTTTCCCTCGTGCCTGAATTAAATCTCTCACTCTGCAATTTCAGCCCAATCCCCAGCAGACACAGAAAGCAGATTATTCCCTTTCCACAGCCACCTTTCAACCCGTTTGAAGATTATCATCCTCTTTCCCCTCAGCCTTTTTTTTCTTTGAGGAAAGAGCCAAAATGTCTCACAGAGCTCAGCCATCAGTGTGGAGGCACCACACCAAACATCTCTGACACATCGTCCCCTCCCACACGCCCTCCCACACTCTGGGCTGTGCCAGTCATCCTGCCCGGACCCAGAGCACAGCAATCCCAGGCAGGTAACACACTCATGGTTCACATTTCTGGCCCTCAAATCTGCTCACAAGCGAGGCTGAGCGCTGCTTTCCGAGCTCTAGGAAAGGGGAAAGCGGGAATTGGGAAGCCCCTGGTGTCCTGGCTTAAATCCACACCTCCTTAGCAGAGCAGTAAGCTGTGGCAGGGTAATAGGGCAGCTGTCACACTCGCTAAGCTGCCTTCGTGGCAACGAGCCATTAAGCACTGCAGCTCAGAATAAGCACCAAACCCCTCAGGAATGCCTGGACATGCAGCATCCCAGGCATTCTCGGTGAGGCTTTAATCTGAGCTGGAGACAGGGGACCAAACCCAGCCCTGCTCTGCTCCTGGGGTCACTTGGTTAGCGCCAGCGCCGCTCTCGCCTTTCCACCAAAGGGTGAATTTGGCTCGGCATTACTCACGCTCCAGCACTGAATCCCACAACGGCTTTAAGCTCCCAGCCACTTGATCTTGATCCTGCTCCTCTCCCACGTCCCCTTCAGATGGAGAGATAGATAGATACAGGAGGGTGATGTAGCATTTGCCTGCAGAAGAGTCCCTGCCAGGGCTGCGCTGAGCTCGGCGGCTCCGGCTGGCGGGGGCCGAGCCGCAGCCCCACGCTGCTGCAATCCCACCAGCTGGAGTTTTGTCAGGAGTTAAAGAGACCTGGGTGAATCCGCCAGCGCTGCTGAGCAGGAACTCGGGGAGGAGGGAAGCTGTCAGCTGGGAATATCTCCCCAAAGTACCCAACGGATCGACAGACAGCGAAATCCGCAGACAGCCGCCAAGGAGGTGGGATGCTGGATGACTGCTTATTATGCTGAGCCAAATCCTCCTATTATTACCTCCTGTGCTACCTGTCTTCTTCTAATATATTCAAGTGTTGTCTCTGCTAGGAGCACAGCACAGTGCTGAGAGGGAATTCCTATCCCACTCGTCTCTCATGCCTTGCCTGTGTATGTTCCAATATCAATCACTTATTTGCTAATGGGATCTTTTATTAGGTATCTGTGTATGGCACACAGCAGTGGCAATCTCCAGTCAATTCTTCCAGCAGAACAACAAACCCAGGCTGCCTCTGGCACCTGGAGCACACCACAAGCTCTGTCACTGATCCCCTTCCTCTTAAAGCCCAACATAAATCACCTGTACATCAACTCCGGGTCCTCTTCAAATTCAAATGAGATTTAACCTGAATTTACTCTGCAACACAAACTGACAGATCCCACATCAGTGACAGAGCAACACTTTAAAACCAGGTAATTTCCAGCAAAGCAAAGATGTAGGGACAAAATTCACTACTTTCTGTTAAGAGGGGGAACTTTAGAAAAATAATGGACTTCTCTCAAGAGGGGGTTAGACCGTGGGTTGGCAAGTTTGGCCCCCTAAGAGCATCACACATCCTGTCTTCTCCTTAATCACATTAACAGAGAGAGTAGGAAGGGAAAACTGTCTGCCCAGCTGGTTCCTACCCCGTCTTCTCCATTCTATCCACGCCTGCTGAAACTCAGGAGGGCTAAACTGGATTTAGTGACAAGAGCCTCCCTGCTGAGCACAGCAAAGAGCAGCCTGTGATTTACAGAATCACCAGCTTGCTCCTACAGGCTGCCACGGACCTCAGGGGAAAAGCACCCCAGAGAAAACACAGCAGCTGCTCCTGCTGTGGAGCAGGAGATGGGCAAAGCCCAGAAATCCCCAGCAGCACTTAGACCATGTCCTTCCCCAACCCCAGCACGGAGCTCTCCTAGGATGAGCAGGAGTCCAGCTGGAGTGGCCCTTTGCCATTCCCACCTTGGCATCTCCGCACCCAGGGAGAGTTCAGTGGCAACAGAACAAATCCCCAGGAAATCTTAGGCAACATTTCCAGCTCAAGAGGCACAATCAGCTCCCTAAGAGACACTCTACACACAGCAGCATCCTGGAGAGGACGGGGTGATTGCAGGAAGAGGTGCCAGCATCGCGAGCGTGGGAGCTCGCAGAGGATTTGGACCTCAAAAAGCCCAAATGTTCGTGGCTCAGCAATGTTCACCCTGGCACAGCTCCTGCCAAATGGGCGAGAGGAGGCTCCTAATGCTCTGTCAGGGAAATGACAGCACTTGGTGCTTCCTGGAGCACCCTTCAGGCTGGGGTGCAAATGTGGATGCACAGAGCCTGGGATGTCACCTGCAAGGGTGCTGCAGCTGGAGAAAGGGAAGCAGAAAGCAAAAAAGTGTTCAGCTCAAGGTCACAATTTCACTGACAGGCACAGAAAAGCTCTGGCTGTAGCCTCAACAACACACCCAAATACACCAAACTCTTCCTTAAACCCCTGCACAACCTGACCAAAGTTTGATGTCTCAAAGTCTGGCAAAACTGAAAATTTCTCTTCCTCAGAAAAATCCAATTTTTGAATTAAAGAGTTAAAGCTGCAGAAAAAGCAGAACCAATATTAACTAAGCCTGGGAACTGTTGTGAACATGAGAACTGTCAGTTCTCAAGGTATGCAAAAGGCTTTGTTCTCATCCAGACTCCAATTTCAGGTGATAAATGATGGAAGAATATAAATGTTAAAATGTTCACCTCCAAATGAAGTTCTCCAGTCTTATCTAAATAAAACCAATATAATTTTCCATCAAAATGTTGTCAGAATTGCTACACTCTTACAAAATATTTGATTCATACATCAACTTTTTTTTTTCTTTTTTTCTCCTGGGAAACCTGGACCTCCTCCCTGTGGAAGAGAGGCCCTACAGAATTTTAGGAGCTTAAAATAACCCACCTTGTGTGTGTGCACTGTCCATGAAGTACAGAGAGCTCCTGCAGCACAGGACAGTCTTTTCAGGGGGAAGATCCTTGGGACAAAACAAGATCTTTGAAGGTCCCTTCCATCCCAAAATGGGAAGTTTTGAGGGACAAAAAAAAGAAATGTTGTGAGTTTAGAGAGGAGCTTTATCCCCATGGGTAAGAAGCACACCAGGAAAGGTGCTTCCCATTCTTGCAAACTGGAGAGAACACTGAACAATCCTGGGATATAAATCCTGGAATCATCAAGGCTGGAAAATATCTCTGAGATCATCAAGTCCAACCATCAACCCAGCATCCAAGTGCCCACATCCACTTATTTCTTGAACACTTCCAGGGATGGTGACTCTACCACTTCCTTGGGCAGCCTGTTCCAATGGTTGACAACCCCCTTTCCTTGAAGAAATTTTTTCCTAATATCCAATCTTTTAGATTTGCCACACTGGCACAACTTGAGGCTGTTTCCTCTCATCTCACAGGTCAGCTCACTGCCTGGCAAGCGCTCACTCAGGGCCAGATCTGCTACCAAAACCCCCACAAAACTCAACAGCTGCTGGTTTTGCCTGTCAGAAAACACCAACACAGAGGTGAGATGTCCCAAAAACTCAGTGCAGACAAAATAAAATCAGCACCCCTACAAGTTCCTGCCACCAGCTCCGCATCTTCATCAAGCCTAGGAACGAGAGGAGAGCTCAGATGCCTCTCTCTGATCAGTTTTCTGCAGACAGGATCAGTTTGGAGGGGGAGAGACAACAGAGATGCATTTGTCAAGTTTTACTCCAGCCGTAAGGGCTGCACAAATCACAGAACCATCAGTTTGGGCTTTAAAGATCATCCAATTCCAACCCTCTGGTTGGACAGAGAGACCTTCCACCAGACCAGCTTTCCCAAAACCCCATCCAAGCTGTGCTTAACCAAGCTTTAAAGCACAAGGTGGAAGGCTGCAAAGACCACACGAGCCAAACTCAGATGAGACAACCATAGAGTGAAAGGCTTTGCTGCTCATCCTCAGGCTCCTGCTCTATTTCCTCCCCATCTCCAAAAATTGCCAAAATATATTGAAAAAACGACCACCACAAGCCTAACATGCAGCTCTGTGGTTTCCTTTTGCCCTCATTCTCTGTTAGCACTGCTACTGTGCAGGTGTAGCACCACAAGGCATTGCCCTTCCAAGACAGTCAGGTTATAAAGCTAAAAACAAAAAGACAGTCCCAAAATGCTTGTCTGTGTTCCTTAA
This sequence comes from Melozone crissalis, assembly GCF_028551555.1. Taxonomy (NCBI): domain Eukaryota; kingdom Metazoa; phylum Chordata; class Aves; order Passeriformes; family Passerellidae; genus Melozone; species Melozone crissalis. The sequence continues at coordinate 1,507,194 of NW_026535780.1, forward strand.
TTTAAGAGGTTTTTTTCTTTCACAATGGTCAAACAGCAGTTGAGCCAAAGCAGGGCATGAAGCTGCCTCTGTCAAGTGGAAGCAGCAGGGGAAATCAAACACAAATCTGAACTCTAGCTTTTGAGCAGGATCCATCACGGTTTAGGGATGTCTGTCTCCCAAATTGACTCAAAACACAGCACTTTCAGACTCCAGCTTCACTGAAATCAAGGAAAACTGCTTCCTTTCCCCACTACACCAGCAACTCTCAGGTCCCAGCCCAAGCAAACTGTCCTTGGCCAGTCCAAATCAGCAGCAACACTCGTCCCAAAAGCCTTTTTTCACTGCAAAGGAGCTGTGCCCATAGCAGGGTTACAAATATTTCAAACTGCCAGGGCCAAAGACTCCAGAAGGGAGATTTATAGCAATAAATAATATTAATGACACAGGCGGACGGAGCTTCTTGTCCTGAGAGCTCCAAAGGCACATGAAAAACTGCACCATAAATGTCACCACCGCAGACACCAACGATGACGAGATGCCACCTCTGGGGACGAGAGGCAACGTGGGCTTGTTCAAAATGAGATTTGCGGAGGAAAGCGAGGGAATGAGGAGCTGGATGAGGCACAGACATGCAGGCTCACAGGGCAGGCACAGGCAGGAGATGGGTCCCAGCTGGTTCAGCCAGGGTGATGCTCCCCATCATCATCATCAAACCCTTGGACCGGCTTGAGGGATTCAGGAGATATCCAAGCCCCAGCTCTCCCCCCAGCACAGCCAAAAGACTCATCCAGGGAAAAATGAGTGGACTCAAGGCTGGGAAAAAATCAGCTGGGAAAACATAACCAAAGCAGCAGCCAGAGGAGTTGGAAAGAGGGCAAAAGAAGCAATTTTAGGCTTAAACCCCAAAGGAGCAGCTGTGAGTTTAGTTGCAGATATAATAAAACATGCCTGGGGGAAGGAGCTGTATCCTCCTGCAGCCATGCCCACTCTCAAATGCAAAAATACTTGCAGGGATGATAAAGGGCTGATATCCACCCTGTGTTATCCAGATAACACTGAAACACCTGGAGCTGAGGGAGCAGCAGCATCTGGCCACATCAAATTAACCATTTTTTCCCCAGGTTGATTAATTAAATAATACCAAGCAGTGTGTGAACATAAAATCTACATAAGAGAAACTTCTGCTTTAGCCAAGGCAAAGATTCCCTTTGCTTTTCCCACACTGCCGGATCCTCTGCCCAATTCCAGAAGATGGATCAGCAGAGGACCTTCACCAGCAGCTCAGCTGCACATCTGGGCTCGCCTCATTCCAGGCTTTGCCTTAGAAGCCTCCCTGCAACAGAAATCCCAATTTACTTTCCCCAGCCATGCAATCTCCCAAAACTTTGTCAGGATATCTCTGAGTCCTTCCTGTGCAGGGCAAGGCTCACTCATCAGTCACAACCTCTGGAGCCAGACCCTAAAGCTGCTGGAGCTTGGGGTGAAGGGTGAAGCCCTGCTGCTGGCAGGACACAGGTGACAAATCCCACCTGAGATCACCCTGTGCACCTCGAGAAGGCTGGGAATTCTCCTGGAGAGCACCAGCCCAGCAGCTGCTCCCCTGCCCGCTTGGTTTATGGTGGCAGGACAAGGAAACAACAGCCCATGGAGCGCAGGGATGCCAGGATTGATGCAACCAGCTGCTTCCAGAGCCTTTCCAAGCTGGAACACGCTCCCAGCCCTACCTCTGAGCATCCTTCAGCCAGAATATCTCTACCTGAGACCACAGGGTTGGTGCCTCTGTCCAGAGGAGCCCAAAAGCTGCTCTGCTGAGGAGCCCAGAGCCCATTTCCCAGCCCTGTGGTGGCTGGGCCTGCTCGGGGCCCAGGCAAACACAACCAACACTGTGTCTTTAAAACCACTTCAGTGCAGATGTTGTTTCCATGGTAACTAGTGGACCAAATACATTAGTGTTTCTAATAATAAACCAAACCTTCATCTTGGAAAATGTGATCCCCCCTCTCCCTTTACCACTCCTCACCCTTCCTTTCTTCCTTTCCCCTCCCCTTTTGCCGAATTAAGCCAGCATTTAACAAGCAAGCCATAATTAGTAAATAATTGCAAGGGCCCAGTAACTCCCAGTGCCCAGGCAGATGGAGAAGCTTTAGGTGGAGGAGGGGGTGGCTTCTCTCTGGGAACCTGGGAACTGTCCAAAAAGGGATGAACTACTTAAAAAAAAAAGAAAAAAATAAAAGAAAGAAGGAAATAAAACAAATTCAAAAGCACAAGGTGGAAGAGAGGAAGCGTCTTTTGACCACCCCAGCGCCGTCTTTAATGCCCTGGCACCCTCCCCGTGCTCTGACTCAGGGTGCAGCCGCCCAGCGATAATTTCTAGGAATCTCGCACTTTTATTTTTTTCTTTTCCGGAGGCTCCGTCCGAAGACGCGGCACCGACTTCATGTCCCCGACAAGCGGCCAAAACTTCACAACTCCTCCCTTCCACTCTCCCCGATTCCAGAGTGGGAACCCCTCCATACACACACACCCACACACCCCAAAACTGCGCGGGGTAGCGGGAAGGACGCCGAGGCGGGGATGGAGACGGCGGGGAGGGATGGAAACAGGCGGGGAGGGATGGAGGGAGGGAGGCGGAGCGGGGCGATTCCGCCCCCCCAAAAAAAGCCACGTGCGGAAGATTCCGTGCGTGGGGAGCCCACGGCAGCGAACACGCCTGCGGGGGCCGGCGGCTCCGCACACTGAGCGGGATCCACGTCCCAAAGCACAGCGCAGGGATGGAAGGATGGATGGGGAGGATGAGAGGGAGCAGCGCGGCGATGTCCCCGCGTGTGTGTGTCCCCAAAAGCTGCGGTCAGGGTCGGGGGGAAGGGGAGAGGAAGGACGGCGGGGAAGGAAGGAAGGAAGGGGGAGGGTTATGCAAAGCCTCACGCTGTGTCGCCACGGTCCCGGTGACACCGGACTGCAGCAGCAGCAGCAGCGGCGGCAGCAGCGGCAGCGCTCGGAGCTGTCCCCGCCGCGGTACCGGGGATGCTCCGCTGCATCCCGGGCGCGTCCCCTTCCCTCCCGCTCCATTCCTCCCTGTCCCCCGCGTGTCCCCCACGCCTCCCCCGGCCCCTGCGCTCTTCGCTCGGCGGGACTCACCATGTCGGGGCTGAGCTGGGCTAAGATGGCGAAGGCGGAGAGCCGGTCACACAGGCACTTGGTCCGGGAGGCGTCGAGCGGGACCGTTCGGCAGCCGCGCCAGGACCAGGCGCCGGGCGGAGAGGCGGAGGCGGAGGCTCTGCTGGAGGGAGGGAGGAGAGCAGGGAGGGAGGGACGGGGCGGCGGAGCGGGGAGAGAGGGAGAGAGAGCGGCCGTCAGGGCGGGCGGGGAGCGGGTACGGCGCCCCCCGCCACCCCCATCCCACCAAGCCCCGGCGGACCCGCGGCTCCATCCTGGTGATTTTGCTGGAGCTGGTGCTGGTCCGGTCCACGGCTCCCCCGCCTCGCTGTGACCTCTCCATCATCCCCACACATGTGAGCGGTCAGCCCCCGGGCTAACCGGTGTCACGATCGCCTTAAGCCTATAGCCCTGCCCCACATATCCCATATACACCTGCCTAACTATATAGCTATTTCCCACATATCCCATAAACACCTCCCTAACCCTATAGCCCTGCCCCACATATCACATATACATCCCTCTAACCCTACAGCCTGCCCCACATATCCCATACATACCTGCCTACCCTATAACCCTGCCCCACATATCCCATATACACCCCCCTAACCCTATATCCCTGCCCCACATATCCCATATACACCTTCCTAACTATATAGCTCTTTCCCACATATCCCATATACAACCCCTAACCCTATAGCCTACCTATCCCACGTGTGCATGCATAACTGCACTGCCTCATCCCACACAGCCACCCCATGGATTCATAACCCTATATCCCTGCCCCACATATCCCATATACCCCTTCCTGACCCTATAACCCTGCTCCATATATCTCATATACACCCCCTAACCCTATAGCCCTGTCCCACATATCCCATATACACCCTCCTAACCCTATATGCCTGCCCCACATATCCCATCTACACTTTCCTGACCCTATAACTCTGTCCCACATATCCCATATTCACCTGCTTAACCCTATAACCCTATCCTACATGTCTCATATAAGCCTTCCTAACCCTATAGCTCTGTCCCACATATCCCATATACACCTCCCTAACCCTATAGTCCTGTCCCATATGTCCCATATTCACCTACCTAACCCTATATCCCTGCCCCATATATCTCATATACACCTCCCTAACCCTACAGCCCTGTCCCACATATATCAACCTTCCTAACCCTACAGCTTTTTCCTACATATCCCATATCCCATATACACCTCCTTAACCCTGTAGCCCTGTCCCTCATATCACATATAAACTTTCCTGACTGTATAGCTCTGTCCCACATATCCCATATACACCCCTCTAACCCTATAGCCCCGTTCCACATGTCCCATATACACCCTTTTGCCCCTATAACCCTGTCCTACTTATCCCACATGCACTTTAACCCTACAACCCTGCCCCACATACCCCATATGCACCTTCTTAATCCTACATCCCTTTCCCACTTACCCCATACACACTTTCTTAGTCCTGTGCCCTTCCCCACATTGCCATATACATTTCCTTAAGCCTGTAGTCCTGTCCCACTTGTTCCATGTACACACCCTTAACCTCACAGCTCTGCCTCATTTATCCCAAATACCTGTGCACAACTTCCCACCCAACACGAGCATGCACAACCCTAAAGCCCTGTGACGTTCACCATATTGATCCACGTGTGGGACACGTGGATAAATAATCCTACAGACCTGTCCCTACACAACCTGAACACACCTCCCCATCCCTGCAGCCCTGCCCCACATATCCAATTTATGGATATAACACTATGGACCTAAAATACACCTCACTGCCCTCACAGCCCCATCTCTCACCCATAAACCCCCAACCCCCTGCTCCTCACCCCATATGAATGGGTATAGTCCTCTCCCAGCCCAATTCACAGCTTCACCCCTCCCTTGTTCCTTCTCCAAAGGCCAGGCCAGGACCCTCCTGAGCCTTTCCCCACATTCCCAGAGCTCTGGGCATGGCAGGGATGTTCCTCCCTCATGGTCAGAGGGACCTGAAGGCATTAAAGGGACAGATCCCTGCTTTCTCCTGGCATCCTTGCAGCCTGGGGAAAAGCAGCAGAATGGGGAAGGGGCCATAGATGGGGAAGTCTCCACAGTCTTCATCCCACAGTAGGGTGGTTTCATCAGGGAAAATGATTGCAGCCCCATCTCTGTGCGAGCACAAAGGGCTAAGCCAGGGAAAAGGGGGATCTGCTGCTCTGCCTCATGTGCTGGGACAGTGGCGACCCAAAAGCTGCTGTCATTTTCCACCCATTGCTTCTGTGTCTTGTCCAGTCCTATCTCCTGGGATATCGTCACTCAGGGAGTGCAGATGAAGAGAGCAAGGGCAGAAATTCAGTAGATGGGGAGAAGCTCAGCATCCCTGTGCATAACCTGGGCTTCACAGGAGCCTGAGACAGGATGAGGAGGCAGAGTAAAAAGAGCCATCTGCTTCCACTGAAGGGACATGAGGAAAGATGTCCCATCTCCCCAGCTGACCATCGTCAGCGGAGGGGACCTGGGCAGCAATGCCAGCAGCGAGCCCAGGGCAGCTCCAGATGGAGGCAAAGCTGCTCAGCAGCCTTGGGTGCACCACAGATGGCCTGGACAGCCCCGTGCTGCTGGCTCCAGAGACCTGCCCTGAGCCTCTGACAAGTTCTTTGCAGGTCTTGACCTGGTGCAGGCTCTGAGCTGCTCCTCACACGAGGATTCTGAGCCTCCCTGTGCCACCATGGCCTGGGTGACAGAGCACCAGCACGTCCTGCTCTCAGTGTCCCCTCAGATCCTGTTCAACATGTGACACTGAGCCTCCCTGAATTATTTCTGGTTTGGGTTAGAGCACTGTTCATAGTTTAAAAAATAAAATAATTTTATTTTATAAAATATAAATAAATTTATATTTTATATTTTTATATTTTTATTTTATAAAATATAAATAAATTCATTTTTATGTTTTTATTTTATATAATATAAATAAAATTATATTTTATATTTTTATATTTTTATTTTATTTTATAAAATATTTTATTTTTATAAAATAAAAAAAACTAAATTAATTTTACTGCAGAAGTTTTTTTTTTTTTCTGGTGCTCAGCCACATTTTTAAATATCTAGACCCTACTAAATGTCTGAATGTCCTGTCCCTGGGAGTGCCCAAAGCCAGGTTGGATGGGGTTTGGAGCATCCTGGTCTAGTGGAGTTGTCCCTGCCCATGGCAGAGGGTTGGAACTAAATAATCTTTAAGGTCCCTTCCAACCCAAACCATTCTGTGCTCCCATGCTTCTCCACCCATCCATCTCATGGGGCATAAATCCGTCTTCTCTGGATCAGCAGCTCCTCACATGATTTTCTCTGAGCTGTCACATCATTTCAGACCCTGGCATTGTGCTTTGCTCTCTTTCATGCACCTTCTGACATCCCCCAACACCCTTTTTGGAAGGGACCAAGAGATCCAAGGCTAGTCTCATGGGAAATCTGAATTCCGTATTCTCCCCCTCTATGTGCTGCTCGCATTTCCAAGATCTGCATTATTGAATTGTTCTGTTTATCCACTGTCACTGAGAAAAACGCCTTATTTATGATGTGTACAAATAATGATAAATTCCCAGATTCCAACAACCAGTTCTGTATTCTCCTAGAAAGTATTAATTTAGCTTGACAAAAATCTATTTTCCATAAGTTGATTGCTATTAATGCCTGTTTTAATGAGCGTGCTATTATTCAATTATAATCATAATATTACCCACAATCCCTAAACTTTTGGATCCAATTTGAGATGGATATTGTGCCTAAGACAGATGTGAGGCTGCTGTGCTTACACACACATGCTCCTCTCTGCAGATTTGGGGAACTCTTCCACCTTTCTTTTCCTAAAGAGCAATGATGCCAAATTAGTCTTAACCTGCTCTTTTAAAACCCTCAGGTTCCAAATTGCTCTGTCTTGTTACTCTTGCACACATCTCACTTTGCTGGATGATGTATAGCAGGTTTTCCTGCTGCTGGTGTAATGAAAAGTATTTCATTAGGCTGGGATGTGGATTAAGGATCCAGGCTCTCTTCCAATTACAGAATACAGGCGTTTATTGAAATTCCTGCATTATTATAAATAAATCTGTCATTTCCAGCTAGTAACAAACCAATACCATCAGGATTTATTATGGGTTTAGTAGACTCTGAATTTTGCTTTTTATTCATCTTTGCTGGTCTGGAGAATAAAATTCCTACACTTTTCTTTTTTTTTCTTTTATTGTATTTTTCAAGCTTTTAATTTGCATTGCTTGCTGTCAATTTATCCTTTGTCCAGCTTTCCACACCAGCTTTTACTTTATAACAGACTGTTGTGTTGTTTGGGGTTTTTTTTTTTTGTAGACCTTGGTGTATTTGGCTTGTGGTGGTTTTTTTTTATTAGTTGAGGTTTTTTAGTGCTCTGTTTATCTTTTTCATTTATGGGTTTGAGGATATCTAGAAAACTGCTTTTAAAAGTCTCCTAATGATAGAATTTTGGAATCCTATAATGGTTTTGGAAGGGACCTTAAAGATCATCTTTTTCCAACCTCCTGCCATGTGCAGGGACACCTCCCATTAAACCAGACTGCTCAGTGTCCCACCCAACCTGGCCTTGGACACATCCATGGATGGGACACCCACAATTTCTCTGGAAAACTTGTGTCAGCACCTCTCTGCTCTCACAGGGAAGAATTTCTTCCCAATATCCCATCTTATCCCGCTCTCTGGCAGTTTAAAGCCATTCCCTGTGTCCTGTCACTCCAGTCCTTGTCCGAAGTCCCTTTCCAGCTCTCTTGGAGCCCCTTTGGGCATTGGAAAGGGCTCTGAGATCTCCCTGGAGCCTTCTCTTGTCCAGACTAAACAATCCCAGGTCATCCAGCCTGTCCTTTCATCCTTAACTCTACCCTCAGCTTTTTTTTCTGGTTTTTTTTTTTTTTTCTGCCTTTCTCAACAAATAGAAATGCTTAAATCTCCCATTTTTGGAGCATCACATTTGTGTACATTGCCACACACAGACACCCCCTGCCCCAAGGAACCCGAACTCTCTTCAAATGTGGGAATACATTTGCCCTCACATCACTTCCAATCCCAAAACCCAGCTTTACTCATTTACCAGCTTTCAAAGTAGACTAGGACAGATCTGGGCCATACATCAACAGAAGTAACCTCATCCAAAAGGAAGAAAAAAAATAAAGAAGGAAAATAAATCAGAAAACCAACAAGAGCAGGAAACCCCAGGGAAAGTATCAGAAAACAAATAACACTCCCCAGATGCTGTGCCTGGTCTCACACTCCCATGGCAGAAAAGCTGACAGAACAGCACTGAATGCAATATCAGGATAAAATCTATCCAGGGCCAAAGCCACACTTGGCACAGCCTGAAATCCATTTCTAGATGCACACAGAAAGTGCACAGCGATATTGAGGCAAGAAAAAAATTAAAAATTCAAAATTAAAATAACCACCTTTTGCTCTTCAAAGACCTGGTCTGGTGCCTGCTTATTTATCCTGTTGGACTCAAAGAAAGCAACTGGATCAAAGCCATCCAGTTCTTGCTTTAAAAGCTGCTATAAATCACATAAAGGATGGGTGATGTGGATGTGCTGAGTCAGGACCTTGGTGTAAATCACCTCAGAAAAAGTCCAGCTACATCTTTTAATGGGAAACAAAAATCTGGCCTTCATTACTACCAGTGATTATTAATTAATTAGTCATTACCAGTCATTAAACCACTCAAATGCTCCAAAGACCATGTTCATTTCTCTGGTTTTAATATCCTCAGAAGAATAACTTTTCTTTCATCCTTTCCTTCCTCATTGCAGATCTCTCTAATTACCTCTTCTCATTGCCCTGCAACCCTTTGGATACGAACACCTCTGCACCCTGTGGGGATGGAGCTTGGAGATGGGTTGGGAAAACCAATTTGGAGGTAGGAGGATGTGGGAGAAGAGCCAAGAGCCTCTTCTCACTGGTTCCCAGTGTGGATGTAGAATCCTGGAATGGTTTGTGTTGGAAGGAATCTTAAAGATCATCTCATTCCAGCCCTGCCATGGGCAGGGACACCTTCCACTATCCCAGGGTGCTCCAAGCCCTGTCCAACTTGGCCATGGATAATTCCAGGAATGGGGCAGCTTCTCTGGACATCCTGTGCCAGGGCCTGGTGAATTTATTCCTTGTATCTGGTCTGAATCTCCCCTCTTTCAGTTTAAATCACTCCCCCTTGTCCTGTCACTCCATTCCCTTGTCCCAAGTCCCTCTCCAGCTCTCCTGGAGCCCCTTCGGGCACTGGGGCTCCAGCCCTGGGAGCATTTCCATGGTGTCCTCTGGACTCATCCAGCACCTTCATGTCCTTCTGCTATTGGAAGTCCCAGAGTTGGATTCGTTTTTCCAGCCGAGGTCTCACAATAATTCCTTGTGATTTTGGGTTGTCTCATTTGAGCCTGTCCAGCATCAACTGCTGCAGATCCCACACTCAGTACCACTAAAAAAGATTTAAAGGGATTTCTCCAAGGTCCAGGGAAACACATCTGAGTGAGTTTTGGTCTTGCTCGTTGCAGATACCTGCCCAGGTGCCAAGCTGGGAGAGCTGGGAATGTCCAGATAGTGTTTGGTTCAACCATCAAGTATTACCAAAGACCTTATAGTTCAGTGCAGACTTGAAATCCTTAAACTCAAATTTCAGAATTCAATCACTGGATTTTGCCATCTAAAGATTATTTCACTGGCAGCAATTCAAATTACAAAGCAGATAGATTGAAAAAGGGCATGCTTCACATTTGAATGCAAAATTCATTCACTTTGGGCCTGATGAAAAGCTCTGAAAGACAATGGGCTATTAATGAACAGGTCCATAAGGGGAGGAACATTTGTGTGTTCACGTGTGCCTGCCTGTAGGTTCAGGTTTCATTTGTAACACAGTAGAAAAGCCTTTGATTCTGCCAAAAGATACACTGGGTTTGTGCTGGGAAATCCATGCTCAAAGCTCAGAGGCGAAGAAAAAGAGCAGAATTTGAGTTCTTCACAAATATTGAATCCAGGTACGCTAATAAGGGAGCGGAATTATTTCCAGGCAGTCTCCAGAGTGGAGGCAAGAAAGAGGAAACTCCACTAAAGGGAAAACGTGGGCAGAATATTAGAGGAGAGTGTAGTCAGAGTGATTACAACCCAGTCAAAAAGGAATTGTAGAAATCCCCAAACCAGACTGGCGTGAAAAACGTTGTATGGGGAGGGTGAGCAGGGAACCTGACAAGTTGGTTCTGTCTCCAACGTCCGTGGTCAGATTTATCTCCGGTGTAATTCCAATGATGCTGCACAGGAAAATGTCTCACCATATGTTACAACATGACTCTGAACATCATTTGAGCACTTGATGGGGAAAAGCAATTAAGCACTGTCTTGTAGATTTAAACAGGAGCTAAGCACACGCTCAAGGACTTTCTCAAACAGAAATGCTGCTCTGAACAGGAATTTGCACAAATGGAAAGCTTTTTTTGTTGTGGGAAGAGCTACGGAGCAGAGAGAGTTTTTAAAATTGGGGGAGATGTTTGAGATCTGAAAAATACAAGGAATCTTCAGAAGTTTTTTCCAACCCAACCAGCTCCGTGATTCTCTGACTGTTCTTGTTTCACGTGGGCCATTCCCCCTTCTCCAACCAGGCGAGTGCTTGGCACGGGTCCAGCTGGCAGATTGATTATTAATTTGGAGAACAAACCAGAGATGAAGTCAAAGTTAATCCTTTTTGTGGGATTCCCAAAAGCAATTTTCATTTCCAGCCAAAGGCTGCCCCAAAGCGCCTTTCAGACACTTTGGCTCTGCACAATAGCCCAGGATGCAAAAAAAACCCCTGCAATCATATTTCTGCAAAAATGTGTCAGAGTCACTGTTTGTGCAGGACCTCAGGGCTGAATTAAAGAGTAGATGGTTCCTAAGAGAAAGGGACATGAAAAGGCTTGCAGCTTTGGAAAAAAATAGGCTGATTAAAAATAAAATAAAATAAATCTTTGATTGGCTGCTAAAGCAGTTACAAAGGATCTCATGCCAGAGAGGTAAATGCTGAAATTCATTAAACACTAAGCTAAATGTGGGTTTAAATCAATCTTTATCACTGCAGCTGCTTGGAATGTTTTGAACACCCTCAGTACCAGAGCAGTGATCACTCTTTGCTTAGTTGAGACCTTCCTAAGAACTAAATAAAACCAGCAAAACTCTTTCACAGGGGTCATTCTGTTATCCAAGAGATAATTTTCCCTTTCTGTGATCAATCCCCTGGTTCAAAGACAGGCTGAGCTCTCAGTTATGCTGCTGAAAATCCTGAGAGACATCTCACACATCCAGCAAGGCAGTGTAGGCTTATTGGAGCAGAACCAAACCTCCTGGAAAAATCCTGCACTTCTGAGCCTCTGAATTTGAAATGTACCACAAGTTTGGTAAATCCGTGTGGCTCAAAATGAAATCTGAAGTTACAATGAAATAAAGGATGGCCCAGCAATTTCCCTACATTCATTTAAGGAAATCAAGAGTCATCAACCTTATTTAGCTCAAAACCAAGAAAGACAAATGCGTCCTGGGCTCCTGTGCTGGATCCCCATGGTGTGGGCAGGGCAAGGGAGAGCATTGTCCCTCTACTCTGGTGAGACACAACCTGGAGTGCTGAATTCAGTTCTGGGATCCTCAGCACAGGAAAAATGCGGTCCTGTTGGAATAAGTCCAGACGAGGCCATGGAGATGCTCCAGGGGCTGGAGCCCCTCTGCTCTGGAGCCAAGCTGGGAGAGCTGGGAATGTCCAGCTCCAGGGAGACCTCAGAGCCCTTCCAGGGGCTCCAGCAGAGCTGGAGAGGGAATTTGGACAAGGGAATGGAGTGACAGGGCAAAAGAAATAATTTAAAACTGAAAGAGGAGACTAAATAGAAGGAAGAAATTCTGCCCTGAGAGAGTGGTGAGGCCCTGGCACAGGGGTGACCAGAGAAGCTGTGGCTGCCCCATCCCTGGAATTGTCCAAGGCCAGGTTGGATGGGGCTTGGAGCACCCTGGGACAGTGGAAGGTGTCCCTGCCCATGGAATGAGATGATTTTGAAGGTCCCTTCCAACCCAACCCATTCTATGAGAAGGAAACTGAGGCACACAAAGGAGATATGAATGGATGCAGACCCATAAGAGGGCACTCACAGAGCTCTGATATTTGGAATAAGCAGTCAATACTTTCACACATCCCTTAGCTGAGTTTTCTGGTTTCTTTACAGAAATAAATAAATAAATAAAACCTCAACAACCAAAACCACTATAAAACTTCCTGCTAAACTACTCAGATTACTCAGTTTCCTTACAAGTTTTGATTGGCACTGGTGGCCTTTACTCACCTCTACCCCAGGAGCACTGGCACTACCTCTACCCCAGGCCTGGCACTGAACAGAACAATATTCTGTCAGTCTAAAAAGATCAATAATCAGAGTAGCAGCTATTATTAAATTAACTCTTTAAAAAAAAAAATATATATATATATATAAAAAAACCAATGAAAATGGAAAATGTGGAAAAGGAAGAAAAAGCATAATCTTGATCCAGTTAGTTGGTGCAAGGAAAATGAAACCAGAGCAAAAATATTAACTTGATTTTATTTTTCAGAGACTCCTAATTTAAGGTGTTTGGAGTGATTTCCTTCAGGAATCACAGAAGCAGAATTAAGATAACAGTGATTGAAGAAAAGATTTGTGATCTGTGGGAAATTAGGAATACTTCGGATTTCTTCTTTATGTATGTGTGGGAGAGAGGAATAGGAAAAGATATAAGGAGGTGACAAGCAAGCCCTTTGCCCAGCTGTGAATTCATGAGCACAGCACACTGAATTGCACCATGTTCAGGGGAAAAGGTTATTTTCTATGTGCAAATTAGGCCCAGAAAAAACAAAAAAAAAAAGAAAAATAAGAAACAGCCCATATGCAGCCTCTAGTCTGAAGCCTTAATTAACATAAACGATGTTCAAACACACAAAGAAATAGATATTACCATTGAAATAAAGCATATGGCTGGCTAAATACCCCGAAGATTATCTGGAGATAATCTTTTCAGGCACCAGAAGTGCAGCTGATGCTGAGCTGTAATGATTCTCATCACAAGGCCAGGCCAATCCCACCAGAGAGGGAGCTCAGCACTTCCCACCATCATCATCCTCCTGGGCTTGCATCCTGCCTTTCAAATCCAGAGCTTGTGGTGGAGAATTAATGAGCATTTTCCCTCTTTACAGCCCTGCCCCACTGCTCCAGAGAAAGGCCTGAAATGCAGGAATCATCTCTTGAAGGAGAAATTTATATCATGGCTTGGTCTCCAAGCAGCTGCTTCAGTCACGGTTGTGTTGGGTGGGGATTGGAGCAGCTTGGTTTGGTGGAAGGTGTCCCTGCCCATGGCAGGGGCTTGGAACTTTAAGGTCCCTCCCAACCTAAACCATGGTTTTAGGGAAGGTTGAGATGGGGGAGGAATTTGCCACTGGGCCCACAACCAAATTCCTTGTGTTCCCCTGCCAAAGTTCTTTCCCACAGGACAGATATTTCATTGGGATGAGCGTCCAGGATTCCTCTGTCCCACCCAATATTCCACTGAACAATCCTGAAAATGTGTCAGAATTTTCACAGAGAAAATGCGACACCATAGCCCAGGCAGAGAAGGAATGGAGAAACCAAAGGCACTCAGCCTTTTGTCTCTAAATCAGAAATGAGTATGGAAATCCCTGTGAGGTGTCACAATGTTCCAAACCAGTTCTAAAGCCCCTGATCACAAAACTCGGGGGAACATTCCTTCCTGACCCATCCCTAGAAGTGTCCAAGGCCAGGCTGGATGGGGCTTGGAGCAACCTGGGATAGTGGAAGGTTCTGTGCCATGGCAGGATTGGAACTGGGTAATCTTTAAGAATCCTTTCAACCCAAGCCATTCTGTGATTGAATTACCCCAGTTCTAGTGGTTGTTTAATAATGACAAATCTGGTGGCTCCCACAGCACCTAGTTAGGATCAGAACTTGAAGTATCATGAGGGAGGTTTTTTTGTTTGTTTGTTTTGGTTTTGAGGTGTTTTTTTGTTTGTTTGTTTTTAGTGTTTTTTTTAATATATTTTTTTTTCCTTGTAAGGCATATTTGAAGTCTTTTTGTCCTGTGTATTTTTTTTTCCTTTAAAAGAATGACATTTTCCAGCTCCTCTACAAAACCGCGTGATCCCTTGGCTTCGTGGCTTTAAGAAGAAAAAAGGAAAATAATTCTCATATTTAGCCACACAGCAAACTGTGCTATCATCAGGTCAGCTCATGGCATTGGCTGCAGAAGATCACCTTGGACTGCTTTCACGGAATCATCAAATCATGGAATTGTTAAGGTTGAAAAAGATCCTTAAAATCATCAATTCCAACCATGAACCAGCACCATGTACACTACTAAACCATGTCCTTAGGTGCCACATCCACACATTTTTTGACCTCTCCCAGGGATGGTGTCTCCACCACTTCCCTGGGCAGCCTTTTCCAATGCTTTACCACTCTTTCCAAGAAGAAATTTTTCCAAATATCCAAAACCTCCACTGGTGCAACTTGAGGCTGCTTCCTCTCATCCGGTCATTTGTTACCTGGGAGAAATATCTGACACCCACCTCACTACAATTTCCTTTCAGTCTGTTTCCACAACAGATCAACAATTTATTAATCCAAGTCTTTATCCTCTGCACTTAAATTTCTTATTGTCATCCAGAGCCAAAAACACCTTTACAGTATTTCTGGAATCCCTTCAGTGTAAGAAATCTGAGCCATAACTCCTAGATTAGGAGCTGTGAGTAAGATTGCAAATAAGATTTATAAATAAAATAAAAATTGTGCAACATTCTAAATAAATTTTATAAATAAGATATATTTTGAGGTAAAGCTGCCCCATTGGATCTTTTCTGCTTCCAGTGTATCAGAACAATAAAAATTAGAGAATCATCAAATAGTTGGGTTGAAAAAAATGTTTAAGTCACACTGATAACACAGAACTACAAAAACCTACCACTAAACTGTGTGCCACATCTACACATCTTTTAATTCTCCTCAGTGTTGGTGATTCAACCAATTCCCTGTCTTGCATGAACTCGTTGGGTTTCAAGATCACCTTGGGAAAAAGGCAAAACCAGGAGCTACTGTGAAAATATTATAAGCAGAGGTTGGGACTTCTGAAGCCGACTTTTCCAAGTGGAGGGAAGTGTATCAGTGGGACAAAAGGGGGATGGAAAGATGAGCAGGAGGACGGCTGCTCTCATTATCATACAGGGCTGCCTTCCAGCAGAGGACAAGGTGAGAGCAGCGAGTGATGGATCTGCCTCCCTCCCACCCCTGTGTGACATTCACAGCTGCTTATCCAGGCCTTGCAGGATGCTTCCCTCCAGGGGCAGCTCCTCTGGTGTCCTTGAGCTTGCATGGAAATGTTTTGGCAAGTCCTGCATGGCAAGAACAGGAGCCAGGGCTGGGCTGTTGTCCCCTTGTTGTACCACCCTGTAGGACCCTCCTGACACTGCCTGTTTGAGTAAAGGTGGTGTGTGCATGTTGCAGCTGGACACAAAGATGTTCTGCTCTCTCCCTCAGCTTCCATGTCAGCTTTCCTGCTATAATTTCCCAATTACCACAAGATGCCAGAGGCTTGGGGCTGGTTTTGCAGTTATTTCCTCTCCAGCTAGGAAGGATCAAACTGGATCACGGTCCAAAAGATGGGACTCTGCTTTTCTGTTTAGAAAAGGATGTGGCTCCACATCAGGAATTAACCTGTAGCTGGTCCAGGCAATCCTCTTTCTCTGCCCTGAATAACAGCCAGTCATCCTATAATCACTCCTGAGAAACTGGGAAATTTTTCTGTTTTCACAGAAAACAACAATCAATGCACCCAAGGGATGAGCAGCAGCTTTGTCACATGTACCAAAAATATTCCAGGGAAAATCCCCCAAGGAACTGAGTGCATTAGCAGGACCCACCATCTCCTGCACCTGGACATTGTGCTCCCATGCTCAAGCTTCGTGGGAAAGATGGGAAGAATGGGAAAACAAGATAGGGAATGATTTTGCTGAGCACAGCAGGTGCCAATAGAAATGTAGGACATTGCAGCCAGCAGTGAACGAGCTGGAAACGCTCCCTTTGGCTGCTCAAGGATGTACAAATGCACTTGGATTAAAGGCTGGGAGAGCAATGCAAACACCCGGGAGGAGATGTCTCACTCACATCCTCTGTTCTCACATGTCCTGTTCACTGCTCAGCACTTCCAACTCCGTGGATGGCCCCACCTGAGCCTAAAATCCCTCAGAGCCCCCAAACCAGCCCTCAGCCAGAGCTCAGGGAGCAGAAGGATTGACATGAGCCCAACCATCACCCCATGGGGGCTCACACCAAACCCTGGCAATGGTTTCAGGATTTTGGAATTGTCCACATGGGGATTTTGAACCCAAAATCTCTGGTGCATGGGGCTGAAAGGAGAGAGGGAGATGAAAGTTTGTTGCTAGCTCTGAACAGAGAGCCTGCAAGTCCCAGCTCTGGTCCAGGTCTCCTGTCCCTTGTGTCCTCTGTTTTTCAACTTCCCCCTCTCTGAAATATCCATCTTGATGCTCTTCCCAGCTTTCCATGGCAAAGTCAGGGATGGAGACAGGCAGATTGCGTCCTGTCTACCTCTAAACAGCACTTCCCAAAAGAGCAAACAAACAGTGCTGCCAACATCCCAGCCCTGTCTCCGAGAGCACAGGAGGCCCCAGGGCCAGGTTGGGAAGAAGGATGGCGCTCCTGCTACCAAAACCCCAGCTCCAGGGGATGCTGCTTCTCAGAAACCTAAATCAGAACATTTTAATGGCTGAGCACAGGGCTAGAGGATAAAGAGACAAAGAAAAATAAATCAGGCAGATGACAGAGGGGCTGGGAAGGGAGGAGGTAGCAGACGGTAAAAGAAATTAAATCAAGAAGCAAAATTAAGGTGCTGCAGGCAAAGATGAAGATGGTGGATTAAAGATTAACCGTAACCAAGATGGAAATGTGGCCCTTTAAAAGTACAAATTGCTTCAATGCATTTCACAAAAACCACACAAATCTCCTAAGAATAAAGTTTTCACAGATGCAGCTGGATCACAGTAACAGAGATATCTGGACCTAAGAACTCTGGATGGCTTCACACCATCAAGTTAAAAGCAAAGGGAAGGCAATCACCCTAAAATACTGAAAGCCCTGCACTGAAGTAAAGGAGAGGGGATGCAAGCAGTTGTTAGAAAGGGTTTGGCACTGTACAGATAAATTCTGGGGGTGTTTTCTAGTCACTCTGAATCCAGGGGAGCTGCTGAGCCCTTTGGGGCTGTCTGCTCCCCGAGCATTTCCTAATTTATCTCCTGCCAGCCAGCTCCAAGGGAATGGTGGGTGAGCTCCACGTGGGAGTGCACCTTTCACACTTGCTCCTTCACAGCCTAAAGGAAGAGACAGCTCAGCCAACATCCCCATCAAAGTGGGGCAGGTGGAGCAGGTTCAGCCCTGGGCTCCAGCCCTGGGAGCAGAGGATCCTCATCCCATCACAGCACACCAGGTTTTTGCACTGCTGCACATTCCCATTCCAGGATCGCCGGGAGAAAGGTCTCTCATGCATTGCCACCTCCTTTTAGCACCAGCAACTCACATTTTCCACTGGAGCATATAAGACCCTGTTCCTGGGAGAGTGAAGGGGGTGGAGGAACTGGATGAGGTCGTGAGGTTCAGTTTTTAAAACCCTGAGGTGTTTTTTTCAAATGATGAGAGTTTCCTGGGTGATACAGATTTAGGAGCACCCACAAAAGAAGCATGGAATGGTTTGGGTTGGAAGGGGCATTTCAAGCTCATTGTAATGAGCAATGACCAAATTAACAGGTTGCTCAAAGCTGCATCCAACCTGACCTTGGACACTTCCAGGGATGGGGCAGCCACGACTTGGCTGTGGGAGCCTGTCCCCTATGGTGCAACCCTTCTCCTGGCACAAACACAGCCTTGAGCCTCGCTGTTCCTGGCAGGATTCCCATGAGCAGAACCTCAGGGAAACATCAAAATCAAGCTCAACACATACTTCAAGCCTCCAGCAGGACATCAGAGAGATCTGAGCCAGGTGAGAGTAGGACAACACAGGTACACACCCACACACGGACACGGGCATGCTGCTCTGAAGATGAGAAGGTTTAGTCAGTGTGAGCTCAGCTCGCTGCGTTTTTTTCCCTGCCACTGCTTTCCTTTGGTTCTTCCTCTCCCTTTGGCCTCCTTTTCCTCTGCACACCACGAAATGAGCATTTCATGGGAGCAGAGCAGCCAAGTGAAGCTGAGCTGGCAGCTCCTTGAACGCATGGAATGCCTCCCTCGTTCCCAGCTCAAATTTCGGAAAGCAACATCTGCCTGCTCCTGAAGGTCATTTGGATCCTGGATCAGGGATGCTGCACCACCTCCTCATTGCTATGCTGTGCCTGGAGCAGCCATAAATGTCCTGTCACATGAAATGCTGCTTCATTACAAGTTTTGGGAGGGAGGGGACAAATAAAATGCAAAGCAAATGGCAAAAAACCCACTCTGTTGGGACCAATGTGATTCCTGGGTGTAGAAAGGAATCCAGAGGCTTTGCTTTGGATTTGCACTTGTACAAGGGGAGAAAACCTGTGGGAAATGGAGATGATGCTAATGCAGTGAGGGGGCTGGCGCAGCCATGGCTAAATAAACGCTAATAAATAAATAAATGCCGATGTTTAAGATTGCGCTGCCCCCTCTCCTTGAACACGCCGTCCCAGCCCTCCTGGGGGCTGATCTGATGTTGTCTCACCAGGGGGGTCGATGTAAACATTTCCCTGGTGGGCAGGGCCCGGGTGGATCAGAGGGAAGAGGGTGAGATCCCTCGGGAGGAGCGGGAACACAGTGAGGCAGCTGGATTCAGGCTGCCGGGAACGGTACCTTGTCACAGCTTGGCAGCTGTGAGGATGCAGGGATTCAAGGATTCAGGGATGCAGGGATTCAGGGATGCAGGGATGCAGGGATTCAGGGATGCAGGGATTCAGGGATGCAGGGATGCAGGGATGCAGGGATGCAGGGATTCAGCAGAGCAGAGGATTGTTGTGAAACAAGAAAACAGCACAGCAAACTTCCCTTCTCCAGCCCGCACAGGCAGGAGCTGCAAACACAAATCAAGCTCCAGACCTGCAAAGCTGGCAGAGGTTTTCCTGCAGGAAGGTTTCTCCTGCCATACAGTCCCAGTGGTTTTAAGCAGACTGCATGACTGGGTCTGCTCTAATTCCTGCTTTTCTGTCATGGATGTCTGGGAGGAAAGGCATGGAGTCACAGCACCCCAGCAATTTTGCAAGGAATAAGGAGCAGGTGCTGAGCAGAGCCACACGGCTCTGCTTGTGCTTTTCTCAGGAAAGCAGGTCACGGGGGAGGAGGGGGAGTCCTTTCCCAGCTTTGCTACTGCAAATGTGTTTAACCAAAGCCACGCTGGTGCCCAAACGCTCTGCTGGCCCCTCTGGAGCTCATGCAAAGAGGGATTGCTATCAAAACCTTTTAAAGCCACTTTCTGCTAAGGAAAAATGGCTTGCAGAGATACAAGCTGGTGGAAGCCTCTCTACTCCCAGCAATATTTCTTCATTAGGCTTTCTCCTCTCTCTTCCCCATCCTGCTGTATCTCTGTACATCTGGAATCAGAAAGGACAGAGAGCTGCCCAGAAACCCCAGGCAGTGGACTTGGCTTTTGTTCTATTCTATTCTATTCTATTCTATTCTATTCTATTCTATTCTATTCCACTCCACTCCACTCCACTCCACTCCACTCCACTCCACTCCATTCCATTCCCACTTTCAATGACACCCCTACCTTCAGCCACCCACCTTTCCCAAATTGGACAGATGTTGCAGCATCTGTGCAAGCTCACACTCAACTGTCTGCTGTGTTTCATGTGCTGAGGTTCAGCTGAGGTGCAGTGACAGGTTTGGGAGAGCATTCATCCCAAAGGGAGTTTCTGACTTCCCACTTAGTGAGGAGATGTGGAATATTCCTCAGCTAATTAAATACTTGCCAATTATAAGGCAGCACCAATGATGACTGTGCTGGCTAAAGAAATTTTTACTGAAAAATGTCTCTGCTGTCCTGTCTGGGCTTTGCAGCACCAGAAGTGGCCTTTCTTGCAGGAATTGCTGATAGTGCAGCAGCAGGCACAGTCCTAGGGGTGAAATGACCTTTATTTTCTCCCCCCACAACCTGCCCAGCGCTAAAACGCACATAAACCAGTGCCAAACACATCTATCTCTGCCTCCTCCCTTGGCAGGGCGATCATTTCAGCCCTTCCTCTGCACCTCCTGCAGACCCGAACAGATTCCCTGGACTCTGCTTCCACACTGTAACATCCTTCCAGAGGGAAAACCAGCTCCTGCTGTTCAAAGGCTTGTGGTGCAGGGATCAGGGCTGGGTCTGTAGCTCCCAAGCTGGGAAATTCAGAAGTCCCCATGAGCCTCACTGATATCTCATGGATGAAGCCAATAACAGCTGAATGCACTCAATCCTCCTGGCACACTCTTTGCCAGGGCCCAGGGGAGGCAGGGAGCACGGGGATGAAGCCAGGCAGTATCACCATCACAGATGAAATGCAGATGAAATCCCAGCAGGAAGCTTTTATCCTCTGGCTCAGGAGTGCTCAGTGCCAGGGTGCTTCCTCTGAAATCCAAGCTGGCACCTGGAGCCAGGGATCTCCAAAGGAGGAGATCAGATTGCAGAGGGTGGGAAAAGGGAGATTCCTCCTGCTGCAGCTCCTTCCATCCCAGCCAGGAATGTGGGCAGAATGGAATGTCCAGAGGAGGGAAGCAGATAAACATCAGAATAAGGAATAAAGGAATAAACAGCGAAGATTTTACAGAGAAGAAACTTTCTGGAGCCACCAAAGAAGCAGAACAAGTCGGGGAGAGAGACTGAGAGTCTAGAAATCAAGGGGGGGGTCTGAGTGCATGAAGAAAATTGATCAGAACATTTAATTTGACACTCAGGAGTCCTGAAATGGAAAAAAAAAAGGTGGAAACCACAGTGCTAAAGTGTAAATCTGGCTGTTTTCTCCAAATCCCCTCTGAAATGTCCCTGCCAACACTGCTGGCTTGTGAGTCAAGGTCGTCCACACAGAGTGAGCAGAGAGCAGACAGGTAGGTTAGGACCAAAGGGATAAAGCTGCTGGTCCCAGGCTTCACCTGCCCAAGGGTAACAGAACTGAGCAGGAAAAGTACAGTGGATGTGACAGCTCCCACTCCATCCTCCTGTTTGATCTTCCTTTCTTTCCTGAGATGACAGGAGGCGTCAGAGTGAAGGAGCACCGCTCACAAGCTGGGGGCTCCCAGGCCACCTCTTCTGAAAGCTTTTCTGGGGAGGGAGGGAGGCCAGGAGGACAAAAATAAATGCTCCCTGTTCAGGGGAGCTGAGAGCAGGTCCCTGTGTCGCTCCTGCTTCAGAGCAGCAGAAAGTGTTCTGAGAGTTCCTGTCAGTTCTACTGCATTTTGAAGCCGTGTCACCCCTGCATGCCTCCAAAGCAAAGTGACACTTGTCATTGGACCAACACTGCTAAACCCTCCAAAAACACTAATCTGGGTAAAGGCAAATGTGAAAGAAAAGTCAGAGCTGTAAGTGACCTAGAAAAGGAGTTGTTTGGGGTTTTTTTTCAGCTCCAGTTGCAATAACAGCACGCTGAAAGCTGCGAAATGCTGGGGCATGACAGTAATAGGAGTCATGTAAGTCCTGGTTCACAGACTGCAGCAGCAGCTCTTTGCTGGAGACAGAGCAGGCAGGACAACCTCAGCTGCTTCCCAGATCCCAGGAGGAGCTGGCAGAGCTGGCAATTAGCAAAAGCATCTTTTGCACTCGTAAACTGAGCGAGTTGGGCAGAAATGAGCAGGGAAGCCGGGAAATGCCTGATGCTGCGATACCATTTCTAACAACACTTGGGAGGTGCTGATGCCTGAGTGGAGACAAACACAGCAGCCCTCCAGAAGTGGGGGTGGAGAGGGGAATTCTTTTTATAGCTACCTGGAAAATAAAATCAAAACATTTTTGTGCCACAAACAGGATATTCCTGGGAACACCGTGGTGGAATGCACCTCACTATCACTTCAAACTGAATTTTAGGAAGCATTTCTTTACACAGAGGGTTGTCAAACACTGGAACAGGCTTCCCAGAGAGGTGGTAAATGTCTTAAACCTGTCAGTGCTTGAGAGGGATTTGGAAAACCCTCCTAATAACTTTTGGATAGCCCTGAACTGGTCGGGCAGTTGGAGCTGATGATTGTTTTAAGTCCCTTTTAACTGAAAATTCTATTCTATTCTATTCTATTCTATTCTATTCTATTCTATTCTATTCTATTCTATTTAACTGAAAATTCTATTTCTATTTCTATTTCTATTTCTATTTCTATTTCTATTTCTATTTCTATTTCTATTCTATTCCAATGGCAATTCTGGGATTCTTCCCCTGCCCTGCTCCTTGTGTCTCATGCAAAATATTTTCAGTCCCCGCCCCCCCCACCATGAGTTGTTTCTCTTGGGGATGAGCAGCAGATTCTCTCCAGGGACTCAACTTTAATGACTGAAAATATGCTTGGGCTGTAACACAGCCACAGCCATGTGTGTGCTTTCCCCATCCCTGCATTCACACTGGATCTCCATGTCTTGGGCATATCTAAGTTACACCTTAGGCATCAAAAATCCCTTCCCTCCAGGTACCTTTGTAGCTGAAAGATGATTTTCTCAGCCAGGACCCAGATCCTGCTGTAATATTGGACACAGGGAGCTCCTTCCACTCTCCTTGTGTGCAGCAGCTCTGGAGACACGTTTTTCTTGGATTTTAGGGATTTGCATCACAGAGTTCTGCCTCCCTCATCACTACCAGTAACCAAACAATCCCTTGGAACATATTTTAAATGTCACTAAACTCTCCAGCACTGTTTTGACCAATTCATGGGATACCAGGACTGGAAAAGATCTGTCTGAACACAATTCCCAGCAGCAGTGATACATTACTGCAGCTTCAATTTGGGCTTGTGTCGAAGATTAAAAGTAAAGAAATCCCAGATGACAGCTCAAAAACCTGCAAACAACCCTTTGCCCAGGCCCCAGCCTAGGATTATGGGTGAAAAAAAATCACATGCATATTGATAATCCCTGGGATAATCCTGTGCAGTGCCCTTGAAGCTGTCAGGAGCCTTGCTGAGGTCTGAAGTTTCCTTCCTTAAGATTTGACATTTGAGTTCTATGCACCATTAAATAAATAATAACCACAGCTAAAAAGGAATAGCACTCTCTTGAATCCCAGCTCATCTGGGCTCCTTCTCTCCCAATACAGGCCACAGTTAACTTTTATTCAGAGCCACCAGCAGAGCTGTGAGAGAGGGCAGGAGAGCTGAGCTGTGGCTCTGCTCTGCTCCTCCTGGGTGACACAGGAGAAATCACTCCCTGGGTTTCTCCTTCCCCACCTGAAAATGACACAGCTCTGGTTCTGGGGACAGCCCATCACTCATCAGTGCAATTATGACCCTTTCCATTTTTGTCTCCTAGGCTGGCTGGTGGTGGATTGGATCCATCACCCAAAAATGAGGGGGACTGATGTGCTTCCCACCCATTTTGCTGTCTGTAATACCTCAGGTTTTATCTTTTATATTTTTCCTATTCTGTACTGCTTTAGTGTGTAGGTCTGAGCTTCATATTAGGGGATGGTGAGCTCTCTTCACAGAGTAGGGAGACAAAACAATCCCTTCTCTAGCTGGGGACCAAGGATAAATGATTGTTGCAGACATCTTTTCATGAAAAATCCTTTCTTCAGGATTTTTCCTCCTGAGAAGCTGGGAGGCCTCAGGAACAAAATGTAAACAATGGTTATCTGCTGCTGTGGAATGCAACAGGTGGATCTGTGATTGGTCTCATAGAGTTGTTTCTAATTAATGGCCAATCACAGTCAGCTGGCTTGGACTTTCTGTCTGAGACAGAAGCTTTTGTTATCATTCCTTTCTATTCTTAGCTAGCCTTCTAATGAAACCTTTTCTTCTATTCTTTTAGTATAGTTTTAATGTAATATATATTATAAAATAGTAAATCAAGCCTTCTGAAACATAGAGTCAGATCCTTCATCTCTTCCCTCATCCAAGAACCCCTGTGAACACCATCACAACTGATCCAAGTCTCAGGCCCAAGAGTATAAACAATGATGGACTGAAGAGAGAAAAAACAAGCAGGATGGGACTTCATGAGCTAAAGCTGTAATTGAACAATTAACTCCAATATGCAAATGGACCAGAACTTATACAAGTGTGAGACTCTGTGACCAGTCGTCCATTTTATGACCATTTTGGGTGCATCCTGGATGTAGCCCTGGCTAGGCTCTTGCACTGCCCAAGGTGGATCCATTGAGGCCTTCTAATAAATCCCTACTTTATTCTTTAGCTCTGTCCGGTCTCTGTTGTAGGTCAGCCTTCACAAGGCATCACCTGCGCTTCCATCCTCAGCAGCAAGAAAAGCAGGAAAGGCTCTCCTCAAACCCGGGAAGATCAAGGCTCTTGCTGGGTCAGGCTTCAGGCCACCACCTTAAAATCACTGAATGGTTTGGGTTGGAAGGGACCTGAAAGATCATCCCATTCCAACCCCTTTCCACAGGCAGGGACACCTTCCACTGTCCCAGGTTACTCTGAGCCCTGTCCAAGCTGGCCTTGGACATTTCCAGGGATGGGGCAGCCACAGCTTCTCTGGACACCCTGGGCCAGGGCCTCCTCACCCTCACCCTGCCATGCACCAGGCTCTGGCACAGAGTGAATTTATTCCCTCAGAGAGAGCCAGCAAACTCCCTCCTGACATCCCACCAACATTCCACATGTCCATTAAACCCCCTGGAGATGCAGCTCTGGCCTGAAGCACAAGGGAGCTCTGGGAGATGAACACTCGTCTTCCAACTGGTCAGCGC
Organism: Melozone crissalis; assembly: GCF_028551555.1. NCBI lineage: Eukaryota > Metazoa > Chordata > Aves > Passeriformes > Passerellidae > Melozone > Melozone crissalis. The sequence continues at coordinate 1,532,288 of NW_026535780.1, forward strand.
TGTAATTGAATTAAAGGATTTGCAAAGCCCTGGAAAGAGCCTTGACAAGTCTGAAAATCGTTCTGTTCTGTGAAATTGGGCTTTCTGACCTCGCTGCATCAGTTATTTTCCCGACTGAGGGTTAAAGTGCATCCAAATAAATCTGATGGGCAGGACACAGAGGATTTGTCCTCTCCAGGAGTTTTGCTCATTGCCTTTCAGGATGGCCACTGGGAGAATCTGTCGAGCTCCACATCGACTTGGCTGTCAGAGTAGGCTGAATATTCCACGTTTTTTGCTAATCCTCTCTGCCATGGGGCTGAGAGGCCATGGAGAGTTCAGGTGGGATGCACAGGTTGGTGTCTCGTGCCCTCATGTGAGCAATCTCACAGTGATGGCCTTGAGTCTCCTCATTCCACCTCATGAAGACCAAAATTCACGTGGTGACACTCCCTGCTGCCCACACAAAACAAAAAAACACAATGGGAGCTCTTCTGGGTGACCAGTCTGACCATCAAACTCACCTTTAGATAACCAGTTCTCAGTGATAAATAGGAATACTTATTTTTGCTCACCACCAGGAGCTCCTTGCTCCCAGATTCCCTGACATTTCCAGGAGCTGTCTGATGTTATTTAGCACAGCAGGCTCAGGGAAAACTGAGGCACGAAGCTTACACTGATTTGCCCAGACACACAGAAAGTTCATCATTAGACAAGGGCTGCATCCTGGGCACTGTGGCCTCTTTTTGCTGCTGTTTTAGCAGAACATTTCATCTTCTAGCATTTCATCTTCTAGCATGGTGCACAAGCAGTCAGGTGAAAATGAACACAAGTCCTTTTCTCCTCTTTAAAACAGGGGTAAACTTATTCACAGTGTGCCAGTTCTGGAGCCTTTTCCACCATATCCATCAGTCCTACTTTGTCCATCTTGCCAGTCCATCACCATGGACTCAAGAACCTGCACCCTGAGCATTTCCCATGGAATCCCACCATGAGAATGAGGTGTCTGGGACTGGAATGGACAAAATAGATAAAATTAGATATTAGGGAGAAATTCTTCCCTGTGAGGGTGGTGAGGTCCTGGCACAGGTTGTTCAGAGGAGCTGTGGCTTTCCCATCCCTGGAAGTTTCCAATGCCAGGTTGGATGGGGCTTGGAGCAACCTGGGAGAGTGGAAAGTGTCCGTGCCCATGGAACAGGGTTGGAATGGGATGATCTTGAAGGTCCCTCTCTACTCAAACAATTTTCTGATTCTATGATGAAGCTTTAGAAAAACAAACTTTATTTTGGTTGTGGTGGATACTACTGTTTCTCACTTGCTGTTCAAAGATTCATTAAAAAAATTAGGCATTTTAAGAATGCATTTTAAGTCTTGCAAGAAAGTTGAACAAAGAAGCCTGATGGGGAAACTTCTTCGTGTGTCCTTAGCAAAGATAAAACATAAAACATAAAACATAAAACATAAAACATCACCTGCTCAAACATCTACCTAGTGCTGATGGTCTGGGCTTTGTCCAGCCCTGGTCCTGAGGCACTTGTGGTCATAACACACCTTCCTCAAATCATGCACAGGCTGCTCTGGAGCCCTCAGCTCCCAGCTAAGCCAACATTCCAGAGGATACAGACCTGGTAAGATCTGCAGGTTTAGAGACAGAACCATTTGGGAAGGGGTGCTCTGTACCCAGACAAAATTTCTTGCGCCCATAAAGGCAGACAAAATCAATCCAGCAAAGAAGCACAAGGAGATAAAGCAACTCCACTCTGAATTTCACACACACAGGGTGCAGAGCATTCTGCTGCTGAGTTCAGCTCTTTGTGTCTCCTCCCTGCACCTGAGCCTGCCTTGAAGCTGGTTCAAAGCTGCACCCTGTTGTGTCACTGGAGTTAGAGCACACCAAAATCAAGCAGCAGATTTCCCCAATCTGCTTTTTTCCCCCACACTTCAAAGCCTGGAGCTGTGATCCAAAGCTCTCCACCAGCACACAGAGATGCCTGGGCTGTGCTGTTACAGCCTGGAGTCTCCTCATGCAGCCTGGGAAGTCAATTTGGATTTCCACCACAAGCCACCCCCAGCAGCCTGGCACGTCCAGGAGAGCCGGCAGGGATGCAGGCAAGACAGGGATGCAGCCACAGAACCATGGAATTGTTGGTTGGAAAAGATCCTCAAGCCCAACGCTTGACCCAGCACTGCCACGTTCACCACTAAACCTCTCAACCCCCAGTGCCACATCTGTGCATCCTTTAAATCCTTCTGGGGATGGTGACTCAGCCACCAGCCTGGGCTGCCTGTTCCAGAGCTTGATTACTCTTTCCATGAAGTAATTTTCCCTAATATCCAATCCAAACCTCCCCTGGTGTGACTTGAGGCTGTTTCCTCCTGTCGCTTGTTACCTGGGAGAGGAGATTGACCCTCACCTGGCTGCCCCTCCTGTCAGGGACTTGTGCAGAGGCAGAAGGTCCCCCCTGAGCCTCCTTTTCTCCAGGCTGAGCCCCCTCAGCTTCTCCTGGTGCTTGTTTGTTTGGCTTTTTTCAGAATACACAGCACAAACACATGTGAACACAGAAACCATCCCAAACCTCACGAGGCTCCAGCTCTCACCCTCAGCACTGAGCTGAGGTTGGGAATCACTGAACACAAAGCCCCTTCCCAGTGGGAGCATCCTCCAGGTGTCAGTGTCTGGCTTCTGCCAGGTCTGTAGAGAGAATTCATTAATTCCACCCATATTCCCAAATTGGCTAGGGAAGCAAGGGAACATTTGATTCAGGGCCTCTGAATCCTCTGTCCTCTCCCCTTTTCCCTTCTGTCAAAAGCCATTAAACCCTGCTCTGCTGGCAGGCAGCAAAGGCCCTGAGTTCTCCTGCTCAGCTTCTCCTGCATCCTGTGCAGTGAAACGCACTGGAGAATAATCCAGAAGCTGCTTTCCCAGTTCCATGGACAATTCTGACCACTGGGATTGCCAAAGGAGTTCAACTGCTGTCCCAAACAGGGATGGACACAGCCCCGTGCTCTGCTGCTTTGTGCTGACAGAATTGGCCACCTCTTTCCTGGAGCACCTGGAATCCAGGTAACAACTCCCAGTCCCTGATCTTAGGAGACACTGTCGCAGACATCTTTTCATGAAAATCCTTTCCTTAGGACTTTTTCCTCCTGAGAAGCTGAGAGGCCTCAGGAATAAAATGTAAACAATGATTATCTGCTGCTGTGGAATGCAACAGGTGCATCTGTGATTGGTCCATGTTGGTTGTTTCTAATTAATGGCCAATCACAGCCCAGCTGGCTTGGACAGAGAGTCCGAGACAGCTGCCTTTGTTATCATTCTTTCTATTCTTAGCTTAGCTTGCCTTCTGAGATGTAGCCTTTTCTTCTATTCTTTTAGTATAGTTTTAATGTAATATATATAATAAAATCATAAATCAAGCCTTCTGAAACATGGAGTCAGATCTCCATCTCTTCCTTCAACATAAGACCCCTGTGAACACCGTCACAAGACACCAATTAGTCCCTGATTTTCTCCCCTCTTATTTCATGCCATGAGGAGTTGGGAGCAAGGGAAAGAGAAAAGAGAGGCAGAGGTGCCACCCACAAATCTGAGAGTCACTCAAAGGGGCTGGGATTAACAAATCAAAATCAGGAAAAGGTGTCCTTGTAACGAAGGAGGTGTCTGGCAAAACTGCCCCCTGAAATCTGCCCTTCTTTGTGCTCCCAGCAGCCCCAGAGCCCAGGGATAAATCCTCAGGCTCTGGAGGTGTGACTGGCTTTCACTGCATTGCCCTGTTTTGTCTGCTCTCACCCAGGGCTAGGAAAAGCCTCCTGGGACCATAATTCCATCTGCCTGGTTGCACACTGTGAGTGCAGTCAGACAGGCTGAATTAAGGGATCTTTCTAACTGGGTTTAACACAGGGGAACTAATGGGAATATTCAGATTAACCTCCCTGCCTGCCCCTGTGTAGCCAGCACGAGGCTTTCTTCCCTCACTGACATCCCCTCAACACATCCACAGGAGCAGCTGGGAAAGGCAGGATTTGCAGCTGAAGATGTGGGGAATTGAACTGATTAAAGGCAATGGAGCTGGAACAGGGGGACTGGCAAACACCAAAACATGTTTGGGGTCACATGAAGGGCAGTGTTGTTCCTTCACAGCTGGATTGTTGCAGAAAAAAATATATATTATATATAATTTGTACAAAAATAATATGTAATAGACCATTAATAGATCCGAAGGGGAGAGCAGTGCACTGATTTCTCACAGGGTTTTAGGGTTTTAACAGAGCACCAGGTTAAGGGAGGTGACCTCTGCTCTGCTCCTGTGAGACCCTGCCTGGACTTAGCCCAACTCTGAGGCCTCCAACTTCAGATGGATGTGGAAATGCTGGAGAGATTCCAGAGGCGACCAAAAAAATGATCAGGGATGGAGCCCAGCTGGGAGAGCTGGGGGTGTTCAGTGTGGAAAAAATAAAGTGTTGACACCCTAGAGCCCCTTCTAGTGCCTCAAGAAGCTCCAAGAGAGCTGGAGAGGGAGCCAGGACAAGGGATGGAGAGCCAGGACAAGGAGGAATGGCTTTAAGCTGGAAAAGGGTGGATTTAGAGGGGATATTAGGGAGAAATTCTTCCCTGTGAGGGTGGTGAAGCCCTGGCATAGGTTGCCCAGAGAAGGTGTGGATGCCCCATCCCTGGAAGTGTCCAAGGCTGGATGGGGCTTGGAGCAGCCTGGAATAAGGGAAGGTGTCCCTGCCCATGGCAGGAGGGTGGAACTCAAGGACCTCTGAGTTCCTTTCAACCCAAACCATTCTGTGACTCCATGAAGTGTCTGTATCTGGGGGAATCATTCATCCCTGTCAGCGCAGACAGGCTGTGAGTGCCTCATCTACAGCTCTGGCAGGGTCATTGATGCTCTGGGTGACAGACAGGAGGAAAGAGAAGCTGCTTCTTGACTTTGGAAAGCTTTTCTTCAAAAGACAGGCGCTGGGAGATGGATTAACTGATGTGATGAGCAACATGATTTCTGCAGGATGTTAGAGATAAGACAATTCCTGCGTGACACGTTTCTGGTGGTGGAGAGTAGAGGAACCAAGGGAGCTGTACATTCCAAAGGGAATCAGACCAGCAAGGCTGGAATCACAAAAAGCCCCAAAAAGCACCCAAAAGCACCAAAAAGCACCAAAAAGGAAAGAAGAGTTAATGCCTTTCCCTTTCAACAAGTGGTGTGGAGCCCATGGAATTCACACCGTGTCCTGCTCCTTGTGCTTCCTTGCAAGGACTTTTCTTTTATCGATCCCCTTTATCCTGTGCAGTCAGGGCAGTCAGGAATTCCGACAGCTTGGGATTCTGCAGATTTGACACTGGATATTCCACCCAAAAAAATGGGAATTTCAAGCCAAGCAGCTGCACTTCAAGATTCATGGAGTATCCAGACCATAAGCACTAAAGAATACAATTACCCTATGAAAAAATTATACGAACAGTTCCTCCTTCTAGGATATTTTGGGGGCTCTTCCGAGTTGTTCCAGACAAAGGAAATGAACAAAAACACCCCCAAAAAACTTGCTCTGACATTTCAAAACTCTCCCAGTGGTTTGTGGCTCTGGCACCTCCAGGACCACCCCACACCCCACCCCTCAAGCAGCTCCTGTTTAAAAAAATCCCATAAACAGGACTGTCCTCAGCCTCTGGAGCTGTATTTTAGGATACCACGAGTTTCCAGGTGATTTCACCTCACCCCAGAGCTGAGGCAGTGTTTGTTCTGTTCTCCAAGCCTAACCTTGCTCACACAGGTCACCTTCCTAAACAGTGAGGTTTGCATTTCCTAAATCAGGTAGGTGAAAGGCTTTAATTACTGGAACAATCTTTCCCAAGGGAAGCCGAGGGTGTCCTTGAATTAAAACCACATATTCCCGAGGCTCTTTCTCTTCCAAGAGCAGAAAAGCTTTTATGCAAATATTTTGGAAGGTTTGGAAAGGCCTCTTAAGATCAGTTATTGTAATGCCTGGTTATTATAATGCTTATTTATTAAAATGAGACAGAGGAGCTGCTCGATGGAGCCAGGTGTTCCCTGAGGGATGAGGGTTCCCCTGGCAATGCTGGATCCCACTCTTTGTGTGTCTGGGGTTGGATTTCACAACTGCATGGCCTGATTTTCTCTCCTACACCAGGGGCTGAAATACAAGCACTCAGCTGGATTGGACCCTGCTGTCACCAAGGAGGGGAAGAGTAGTGCTCACCTGTTGCAGCCTGATCCCATGTTGCCTCTCCAGACCCTTCACAGGATTTTGAGATGGATAAATATCTTCTCATTCCAACCCCCTGCCATGGGCAGGGACATTTCCCACTATCCCAAGTTGCTCCAAGCCCTGTCCAGCCTGGCCTTGGACACTTCCAGGGATGGGACTTTCCTGGGCATTCCAGTTTCCAGGGTTCCAACACCACCCTCACACAAAATAATTTCATCCCAATATCCAATCTAATTTATTTCACTTTAAAGCCATTTCCCCTTGTTCCATCACTCCATGTCCCTGTCAGATATCCCACACTTTGTGGTTTGCGACTGTCCCTTTCCATCTCACACCAGTTCTCCTTGTTTACCTGCTCCTGTGCTCAAAAAACACCCAAACACAGCTTTGATGGCCTGAACCCAGATTCATCAGCCCCAGGGGGCAGCAGGACTGCTTTGCAACACTAAATAGCCCCACAAATTCCTCTGCAGCCACAGAGTCATGGAATTGTTAAGGCTGGAAATGATTATGGAGCCCAACTCTTGACACATCATTCCCATGTTCACCACTATACCTCATCCCCACATGCCACATCCACACAATTTTTGGACGCTCCCAGGAGTGGTGACTCCACCACCTCCCTGGGCTGCCTCTTCAAAGCCTGACCACTTTCCCAGAGAATAACTTTTTCCTAATATCCAATATCTAAACCTCCACTGGTGCATCTTGAGGCCCTTTCCTCTCGTCCTGTCACTTGTTACCTGGGAGAAGAGACTGAATCCAACCTCATTAAAATGTCCTGTAAGAGACTGACTCCAACCTCATTAAAATGTCCTGTCAGGGAGTTGTAAAGACACAAGAAGTGATTCTGTCACCACCAGTAACAAACCTGGGCTCTGTCTCCCTGTTTCCATTGCCAAATGAAATCCCTGGGCAAGGCAGGTGAGGAATGAAACTCTGGTGAAGCACAAGAACATGACCACACAACCATGGATGCATTTATCAACTCCTCCCCTGTCCCAGGAAGAGAAAGAGGGAGCAGGAGACCAGATCCTGCCTGGGTTTTCACTTCATCAGGGCTAAGCAGCCAATAATTACTCCAGATGAATACCCTTGGAGGAGAGCCAGAGAATCCTAAATCATTCTCTGATTTCAACTTTCAATTTACCCAGGCCATGCTAAGCTCATTAATCACACTCGCAGCACCCAACACAACAGAAATTAGTCCCTGATCTTCTCCCCTCTTATTTCATGCCATGAGGAGTTGGGGGCAAGGGAAAGAGAAAAGAGAGGCAGAGGTGCCACCCACGAATCTCAGAGTCACTCAAAGGGGCTGGGATTAATAAATCAAAAATCCATTGTTAATAGTACAAGCTTAAATATCCATCTAAATGCAAATGAATGAACACTCAAGGGTTCTTCCTCTTTTTTTTATTTCCAAGTGCTCAGTTCGACAGCTCCATCTTTAAAGGAAGCACATGGTCACCAGATAATTGTCTGATTCTAATTGCAATTTTACAGTCCAACCCTTCACGGCCCACGGACTTTAAGTGGCCTTTAAAGGATTTTGGCATGCTCTGGATGGGATTGGAAGCTCAGGTGTCTGCAGGAACAGGCAGGAGCTCTCATGGGAAGATTGCTCCAGGTTTCCAGCCTCTGTACCTGTTCAGTCACAGGAGGCAAAGGGTTAAATCCAGAGGCTGGGTCACTGGAATCAGGTGGAATTTGGGTCACCAAATTCTGCAGCCTCAGGTGGGTGACTGTGAGTGTGGGGACCCATCCTTGGAGCAGGAACATGGAGAGTGGCACTAGAGGAATCTTGAGGGATCTCAGCATCTTCTGAGAAGGCAACCTGATTCACAAATTGTCTCCTATATTCTATAATTTTACATCTTTGAATTCTAAATAGTCAAATGTTTGCAAAAATATTAAGGTTTGGATTAAAGGTTTGGTTACTGGAAGGTGGACTGGCTCAGTGGAATTAAAAACACAAAGGAAGGGCCATGTGTTCTCTGACAGAGAATGGCCCTCATTGGGTTTTTGCTCTTTGTGATAAGTCTTATCTGGAGTATTTAGGAAGGAATAGGATAGATAGATGCACAGGTGAAGTAGAATGAGTGGGTGACACTGGCAACTAGGTGGATTGAAACATGGACCCTCAACAATAGGCTGTGATAATTGATGTGAAGATGATAATTCAAGGCACAGCAAATGGGGATTTGCCATCAGCAGGCTGGTTTGGGCTGCAGGGAATGCAGCAGGGGGGAGAACAGGCAGGGAAATGAAGCTGTAATTCCATTAAATTGGTGAGAACTGGGAAATGGGATTTCACAGGATCACAGAACGGTTCAGCTTGGAAGGGACCTTCGCAAACATTAAATTCCAACCCCTCTGCCATGGACAGGGACACTTTCCCCTAGACCAGGTTACTCAAAGCCCCATCTAATCTGATTCTGAACACTTCCAGGGATGGGACATCCTTGGTTTCACGCATTTGCACATCCACCTATTGAGACTGATCAGTGGGAAAACCTCCAGGCCACAGGAAGAGGAGGCAGGAAGGAGAAGATGGGAGCAAAGATGGGAATCACCAAGGAATGGCTGAACCATGGGGTTTCCTGGCACAGAGCCACCAATCAGGACCTCTACCACATACCAGGCAACAAGTCCAGGGTGCAAAAGGTCTTGCTCCAAGCAGAAAACAGTCATCCAAAATTGATATTCCAACTCCTCGACAGTTCCAGAGCGCTGTTCAAGTTTGAGGTGAGCAGTCGGGACTGGGGAACAGGGTTTGCATAATTGGCCTTTCATTAGACTTTCCCAGGAGGCAGCAGAGGTACCAAATCAGCTTTAAAATGTTGTGCAAATCAGCTTTTAAATTATTGCACAAACAGCTTGGCAGCTCCCCTTGCCAGAGTTCCCTGGATCAGCTCTAAATTTTGGAACATTGTCCAAGCAAAAATCTGCTGACATCAGGATCTGGGGCTTTTCAGCTGCTCAAGATTGTAAATGTTGGTTGCAAACACTTGCAGGCGTGCACACACACCCCTTAAAATCCTGAAACATGGGGGAAATGGAGGCTTAGCAGCAGCATTTGCACAACCAATCTGCCGGCGGGTTGGAATCCATGCTTGAAAACTGAACCATGGCCTTGGTGCCAAGAAATTTCCTGCTCAGCTCTTCGCTCCCATTCTTTGGTGCCATGAGGATGCAGGGATGAAAGACTGAAAGGAGTCCCAGCATCCTGCACTCCCAGAGGGACAACAGGCAGCCCAAGAAGCTGCTGAGCCGTGGGAGGAAGAGTGTGGAGCAGCCAGAGCTCCCAGGGCAGGAATGCCTGGTCTAGGGGGTTAGAATGAGATGATCTTTAGGATCTCTTCCAACCCAAACCATTCTCTAAGATGAGGCAGAGCTGATGATGCTGAACTGGGCACTGTTCTGCCTCCAGCTCAGAAAATCCATCCAAACCTCTCAGTCCATGCTCAGCACTGGGCAAACTTTCATCTCTGTCCCATCAGGCACTTCCCAGAGCCAGCTCTGACAGATTCCTGTACCCACCCTGAATGGCATTCCTGTCCGTCAGCCACTCCCAAACTGGATTTTGCTCTTTTCATACTCAGACTGCAGCTAATTAAATCCAGGTCTGAGCACTGCAGGGAAACATCTCCACGTTCCTGGACACAACTCTCTCTCTGCTTTTGGAAAGCCGAAAGTAATAGGATGGAGTGCAGAGCAAAAGGGGCAATGGTTCCAGCTTCTGCCTTTACTTGCCAAAAATTGGGTTGTTGTACAAGTACTTTAATTCTATTCCAGCATGGAGAAACAATAGATCTAGCAGATCAGGCCAGCTCCTGAATCTGCTCCCCAATCCAACCCTCAGTGCTGACCCACACACTCTTTAGCACACAGAAAATATTATAAAATCCCCTTTTTATTAATTTCTTAAAAGTCCACCTGCATCTCAACCATCTTATAACACTGGAGCAATTTTCACTAGAAGCCAGAGGGACCAGTTCTGCCCTGGGCTACAGCACAGGTGTGATTCCACAAGCAGGGAGAACCTCTGGGTTCTTCAGCCTTGCTTTGGATCCACTCAGAGATGCCAAATTAATCCCAGAGCAACGGGAGCTGAGCTGAGTGTAAATATGTTGCCTGCCTCTGTGTGCATATGCTACTTAATGGAGCATAAAAGGACAAGAATGGAATCATTTTTCAGATGCTGCTGGTAATAACAATAAATAATAATAATAAATGCAGGGGCATGTGCCAAATGTGTGAGATCTCAAGGAGAGGAACTGACTGTAAGCAGAAGAGGAGCCAGGTAGCTGCTCAAACTGAGATGCAAAAGTCAGTGAAGTAAAACCGCCATTAAATCAAACACTTTGTATCCTTGTCAAGTTCACTCAGGATTTAAGACCTCACTTTCAGAGTGAGTTTTTTTTTCCTTTCTAAGATGCACATTCTTTGACAACTACTCCCCATATGGGATTTATGGTCCCAACTCTTTGTGGTAACTTGGGATTGTTTTTATTTTTCCCTGCTGGCCACAAGCGCATCACTCAAACCCTCCTGAACAGCACCAATCGTCGCTGGAATTCTGGCAAAAATCATTTTTCTATATCACAGCAGCACAATGTAAAGTTCACATCACCTGAACTTCACCTCCACAGGCCATATTTGCAACTGACTTTTTGTTACTCTCCTTATGGTGCATGATTTGGGGTGAGCCAAGCACTGCAGAGAGCCAAGCACAGCTGTGCTGAGCTCAATCTGAGAACTTCCACAGTCCTGGGTCCCAGTTCATGCATCCTTTATGTGGAAAAATCCAAAAGAGCACTAAACAACAACTCAGAGAGAAACAGTGCATGTGTGAAGGAAGGCACACTCCCAACCAGGGCGAAGAAAATACTGAACAGAGAGAGCAAGAACTGACACCTCACTGCTAAAATTGTGATGATTTCACCCAAAAAAGGCAAACAGACCTGTGAGAATAAAGCGAAACCCACAGAACTCACCCATCATTTTCATCCCACAGGATGCAGGTCTGGTTGGTGGTTCCCTGCCAGGAGACAAGAAAGGGAAAATAGGAACAAATCAGTGTCATGCTGCTTGTGGAGTGTCTGGACTGGAATGGAGAATGTGGGGCCTGTAAATCTCCTTCCACTGCCCTGAGGATGGGGTGTCTGGGATACACCAGAGGAGCTGCCATGGATCTCAAACCCTTGGAATGGCTTTTGCCAGCCTGGGATTGAAAAGGCAGAGTAAAACCCACCTTGGTTTGTTCTGCATCACGAGCACTGCAGAGGGATTTGACTCTGCCTCTCTCCTGACTCAACCCACGGATATTCCTCCTTATCCCTCCTCTCACACAGAATCCTTTTGCTGCTCCCTTCTGGAAAGTGGATCAAATACAGCCTCTGCTTTCATGGGACAAAAGCACAGCGCTGCAGGAGGGGGTCAGGTGTGTTTAAAGCCCCCTGGAAGAGCTTTGCCTCTGACTCCAGCTGTCTGAGACAGCTTTGGAAAATCCTTCCAGGACAGTCCAAAGACACAACAGATCTTAATATTCATGTTGTAGAGCCTCAGGAGGGCATCTGATCTCCACAAGGATGGACCTTGGGGTATGTAAATGTCCATCCCATAAATCTGCTTAGGATTGAGCAGAGGAACCTGGAGGGAATTTTTGCCTGTCTTGGAAAGCATTGAGGACTACAGTAATAGTAGTCCAGAATTAATGGGAACAACTTTTCCCTCATCAAGGAAGACCATTGTTACATCAACTTATTTTAATGAGAGCACAATTATTCCTGTGTGATGATCCCCACAATGAAATGGTGTGAACTGGGGACAAGCATGGCCATGTTCCCTGTGCCAGCAGTGTCACCCTCCTGCTGCTCTGGAAATGAAGTTTGCTTTATTTTTATTTTGGGTAGGATTGAAGAGTCCTGCACCAACAAAAAGATGTCAGGAGCCCATCAAAACCACCTCATCCTTGCAGCAACACATTCCTGCCCTGCAGGTGCAAACACAGCCATGGGATGGGGCAGGTTCCCAGGAACCACTTACGTTGTACAGGTGGGAGAATTCGATTTCCAGAGGGGTGAGGAGAGACCGAGGGAATGGCTTCACAGTCACAGAGATGACTTTGGAGTTCAGAACAGTGCTGTTCCTGGGGAGGAGAGGGGAAAGAGAGCTTTTAGAGGGATTTTTGAGGAGCAGGGAGTCCCATGGCAATCATCACTGGTGGTGCAAGGTTTAGAGTACACAGTGCCGAAGGGGTTCACCCCATTATTATAAAATAACCCCAAATGCATTTGCTGCTGATGAACCCCATCCTCTGCCCTCTGGGCTCCCGTCACAACCAATCCACATGTGTTCCTCCAAAATAAAACCATTTTATGAGCCTTATCTACTGGCCTTAGAGTCTGTATCTATCCCAGAAATAAAATACTCCTGGGCTCATTTTCTGTCCCTGCCATGAGGAAATAGAGCTCATTTGGACCACACTGAGCCTTGTAGGTGCCTTCCAACTCAGAATATTCCATGATTTCATGTGTTTTCCACAAAAAAAAAAAATCTTGTTTTGCCTCTCCAAGGCTGGCTCAGCCTGCACTGCAGTGAGGCTGAGGCATGGTTGCTTATCCATGGGGCAGCACACGATCCTGGCTGGAGGCAATGGTGTGTATCTTCATTCCCTGAGGACCAAAAGCAAATGGAAGAAGGCCAAACCTTTCATGTAGATGTCTAAATGTCTGTGCCCAGACAAATATTGTAATAAATCTGGCAGCCCTGGGAGATTTGGCTCTTGGGAGGGGCAACATGTGAGGGGGTACTTCCCCTTCCTGGAAAGCCAAATTCTTTGTAGGCACTTCCCTGGATGCTGAACATGTAAAAATACAGAATTTCCTCTTTTTCTTTTTTTTTTTTCCTGCAGTTTATTGGTGTTTAAATTAGCAAAAGGTCCCCACAAGAAGCAGCTGGAAGTGCTGCCATGAAGGAATTGGTAGTGGAAGATCCAGATCAGGCTGCTCCCAGCCCCTGTGACATCCATGCACAAAGGAAATCCTTTCTTATCCTAATCTCCACCAAATCTGCAAGTACTGCAAAAATTTTTCACTTTTCTCTCTGGATTTTATCTTTGTTTTTTAAAAATAATTAGGTGGGAAAGATTGCACTTGCTTAACAGCAGCTGAAAAAAATAGGGTTTAAGGAAATAAAAAGAGGGAAAAAATATTTGGAATTGTCCATGGATGTGTAAGTGGATGCTCAAAAAGCTACTGTTCCACCAACACTAGAGGGAACAATAACATTAATTTAACAGGGAAAGAAAAAAATCAAAAGTATATCTTTTTCTTTAACAAAAAAAGGAAAAACTAAACGAGAAAAAGAAGAAAAAAAATAATGAAGCGACAAAGCCCAACTATCACTCTGCAGAGGAAAAGTGAAGGAGTAAATCAATGGGAGCAGGCAGCTGTAAGAAGCTCAAAATGGGATCTGCTGAAAGGTAACCACCAGTGCATGTCTTCATTAGAGGCTGTGTCTGCAAGGGTCAGTCCACAGGTCAATGCTGCTGAATATTTGCATGAGCAGCAGGGATGACACCAAAACCCCCTTGTGGAGGCTGAGGAGCAGGTGAGAATCGATGCAGCCAACACAGAAAGAAAGAGAATTTGATTTTTCAGCGTGGCAAGTTGTTGAGACACAGGAGTCACCGGTGTGCAGACCGTGAAGGGTGATCAGGGGCCAAGAAGCTGCAGCTGAACCAGAAGTTGAAGGAGATTTATAAAAATAAATGGAAAGCAATTTTTTACATGGGTGAATAATGCTAGCACAAGGGGGAATGGTTTTAAACTGCAAGAGATGAGGTTAGGATTAAATGTTGGGAAGAAATTCTTTGCTCAGAGGATGGTGAGGCCCTGGCACAGATTCCCGGAGAAGCTGTGGCTGCCCCATCCCTGGAAGTGTCCAAGGCAAGGCTGGATGGGACTTGGAGCAGCCTGGGATAGAGGAATGTGTCTCTGCCCATGGCAGGAGGTTTGGAATGGGATAATCTTGAAAATCCTTTCCACTGAGATGAAGCAAAGAACTTCTGTCTGTACCCTCCTTATCTGGATTCCACTGTGCTGTTGGGTTTAATTTCACTTTGAGAGGAGGAAATAGCAAAGGGAGTTCAAAACAGAGACATAAAGTCAATCCAGGTGCAGGAAAACAAATGAAATTTCTCTGTTGGAAGGCTTATCTGATAGTTCCTTGCATGTGGGAGGGCTTTTCAGTCACCCACCCGAAGGCCAAGTGCCTGGAAGTGAAAGCCAGACAAATTCAGCCTTAAAAAGAGAGGCAGGCTCCTGGCAGAGAAGGTAATTAAGCAGCTGAGCAGCTTGTCGGGGGTGCAGGAGGACTCAGTGTCACGGGGAATCTTTCAGGAGGAAGATGCGTCGCTTTTCCTACAAGCACGTTGCAGCCCAGCTTCTGGGAAGGAAACGAACACGGGGAGATCGGCTTGGGCAGGAACTCAGAGGAGCTCAGAGGGCTCCCGAGTGGCCACCAAGGGTGTGCAAAGGGCTGTGAGCATAGTGCTAGCTACACAGGGAGAGCCAGGCTGGTGGCTCTCTGCTGTCCCTGTCCTCTGCAGCAGAGTCCAGCTGGGACCAAGCGCCTCTCTCACCTCCTTGGCTTGGAAAATCAGGTTTTGTGTGCAGCCCATCTCAATTGTCACAGCTGCCAAGATCTGCTGGGCTCTCTGGATCCAAGGGGACAGAGTAATGTGTGACTCAGAGATGGAATTGCTGCTTGGGGGGAGGTAAATTGGGACAATTAGGAACAGCTCAGCTGGTGCTGTTTGTTGAGTTAAATCTACTTTTTTTTCCATTTTTTTCCCTTCTTGGAAGAATCACTCTGCATTGAATCAGAGTGGTCCAATCCAGGGTCTGTATTTCTTATGTGTACCCAGGAATAGCTGCTCTCCTCAGTGGTCAGAAATATTTTTTACCCATAGACAGCTACGTGGTTATTTAACAACATTCTCCTTTTTAAAGCTGTGTCCATTTGCACAGTGCTGAAGTAAGAGGTGTTTTACTGCTGCTTCCATTTATCTTTTTTTCTTTTCCTTTGACTCTCCACAGGTGATTCAAGACTCGAGATTTTTTTAAAGAGGGACTGTCCTTTAATTAAGGAACATCTTAAATCAGCTCTCCCCTGGGAAGGCTGTTCGGAGGCTGTGGCTGCCGCAGCTGCTGGTTATCAGAGCTCATTCCCTGCTTGGCCAGAGGAAGCTGAAATACCACTGGATCATTTGAGCCAATGATGTTTATTGCCCTTCTGATCTAATTCCCACTGCTGTAATGGAAGATATTACAGAATACAGTTGGCTGACTTGCTAATTCCTCTCTGCACTCAGTCGGAGCTCTTTTGCCATTGCCAGTGCTAAATCTGGAGGTATTTAAATGATTATCGGTGAGGAGAGATGCCCTGGTGTTTATGGTAAATGGGCTCACGCTAATCAGTGCAGAACAGACTTAGAAGGTGCCTTAGGATGCTTAATTTACTGCCTCAGTACCTGTCATTGGGGAGGAAAAAAAAAAAAAAAACAAACCAGAAAAAGAGTGAGAGGAAAAGGAAGAGGAGCGAAGAAAACGGAAGGGAGTGCTGAGCACAAAAGCTTTGGTGCCTGAGGCAGACATGTGCAGCCAGGCGTGCTCTGCTCCCCTCTCTCCTCCCCTGCCTGATTTCTCTGTGCTGCTGTGCTGTGCTGTTCTCCAGGGCTCAGTGTGGCTGGCAGCTCCCTGGCAGCTTGGGAAGATCGGGGCAGCTGAGCATCCCCCATCTGTCAGGGCTGCCAAAATCCCCCCTGGCCACGAGGGCAGGGTGAGGTTTCACTCCTGGAGGGTGAAGGGTGGCAGGGAAAGGTGAGACAGCAGCACTGAACTTCCTCCCCTCATGTCTGGGGTGCTGGATATGGAAGGGGAAAACATTCCTGCACCTCCAGCACATGGTGCATGAGCCTGGCCCCAGGTGAACATGGGGTCAAAATATTCCCACTGCAGGTCAAAATCTGTCTTGATCTCTGATTTTCCCTGGAGAACCAGCGCTCTGCAGGCAGAGGGCTCATCCTGGTGATTCCCCAGCTGCTCCCCATGCCCAGGCAGCCCCTCTTACCTCTGCAGGGAGAGGATGTTGCCCACGTTCCGGTAGAGCACGGTCCCAACCACGAAGACAGAGGAGTCGTCCGACACTGCAGGACACCAGAGGAGAGGGAAGAAGACAACAGCACTGAGACAATCAGGGTGGCAGCTGTCCCCACGGGACACCCCAGGGCAGGATTTGGCCTCTGGAGGAGCATGGCCATTGGTGGACGGGCATGTCCAATGCCACCATCACTGCAGTGGGATGCTGTCACTATAGGGAGGGCTCAGCACCTTTGGGGTTACCCAGCATCCCAGATTTCTGCCTTCATCAAGGCTCACCCTTCCCAAATGGGGCTCCCCCATTCAGAAACCCCCAAATTCATCTGACAGCACCACAGCAGACAAATCTGCAGGGTGGAAAGGTCTCTTGCAGTCCCCTTGAGGCCTTTGGAGCCGTCCACAGCTATCAGGCCATCAGAGAGCAGAGCTGAGCTGGGGCTGACAAGGCCAGAGGGAAGGGGAGAGGTCCCACTGAGCCTGCTCTGACCCCAAAACTCATGTGCTGCCTCTGGGGGCTGCAGATCCAGATGAGCCTCTGAATCATCTGTCTGACCTCTGGGCACATCACTTGACCTCCTCCTTCTCCTCTTATTTATCCTCCTCCTCCTCCACTACCTCATGGTGCCTCAGCTGCAAAAAGCCAGAATTTCCCTGATAAATCACAGGCAACAGAGGCAGCCCTGGGGCTGGATTTTTGGGGGACAAAAACCAAGTGGCTGTGTGGAAAGCAATGCTGAAGAAGCCTGGGAAAGCACCAGGTGGGGCTTCTCTGATATCTTGTACTGAGGCTGAGCTGAGTGTGTCTGCTGCATCACTGCAGGACAGGCACAGCTCTGCATGTCCATCTTTCTCATCATCAAATTGGGATATCTGCTGAGCACATAACTGGGAGGGACTGGCAGACAGGCTTGCAGAGCAACTTTGTCACCCGACTGCATAAATCAGAGTTGGCCCATCTAAATCAACTGTTCAAAGTCAGCTCCCAGCAGTGAGGGGGTTTGGATTTGGTCTCATGAAGCTGCCTGTCTTCATCACTTTGCTCAGGATAGCTGCTCCTGTTCCCAGAGAAAAGTGAGATCAAAACTGATAGAGGTGGATTTCTGCTGGAATCACTGAGTAACCCCTCCAAAGCTACACCACCAGCATGAGATATTGAATAAAAGAAAGGCAAAAGAGGCCTGGGTGGTACTCAGGAAACCATGGAGAGGTGAGCACCGATTGGAAATTGTTTCTTCAGGGTGGATGTCACGTTTTGTTTGCTCAGTCACTACAGCTCGGGGTCCCTGGGGCAGCTCTGTGTGAGGATGCTTCCAACAGAAATCTAGAAAACAGCTCCATGGGGAGCTGGACACTTTTGGGACAGCCCTCAGCCTCAGAGCAGGATCCGCTCTGTCTAGGTCTGGTCCAGCAATTTGTCCAACAGGTGATTAAAGATTTCAAAAGGTGAAGCCATCATGGCTTCCACAAACTGGGATAATGCTCCCAATGTGCTCCAGCTTCTCCCAGGGAGCTCACACTGTCTACAAGGCACAACAAAACACAAGGAGTGCTTGACAAGGTCCTTGCTCTGCCAGTGACTCACTGTTTACCCTTGGGGGTGCCATTTAACTGTTCGTGGCCTCAGATTTCCCAAGCTGAAGTGATGGCTGATGCCATCCCCAGCAGAGAGGCCTATGACAAAAGGTCCTCGTGTGACAACTCGAGGCCAAAGGTCTTTGGTAGCAACAACTCAGGCTCCAGCCTCTGTCCCAAGGAAAGGGGAGCCAGCAGCTCTCAAAGCCATGAGTGCCAAAAGCAAATCCCATCATCAACCAGCCCAATTTAGGGTCCTGCTTTTGAAAACTCAGGGCTCAATCCTGCCAAATGTTGTCTCTGCCTAAAGATGAGCACCTTGAGTGTGCTGGTTCCTGGGACTCACATCCATCAGACCATCCCAGAAACCTCCAGTTGTTTTGGTTTTTTTAATAAATAATTTTGGGTTATCCTAGCATGCAACGAGAGACTTCCAGATCTATCAGTGAGGCCAGCTTCGTTGAGGCATCACCTCCATGCTGGGGCTCCTATCCAAGCCCTGATGTGGAGCCTCAGTGATAAATGCCTCTGAATTTCAATTCTGGGGGCAGGAAATTTCACACAAGGGCCATAAATTCCCAGATGTATCAAAGCTTGTCCAAGCAGCAGACTCAGCTGCTCAGCCTGACCTGCTGACTCCCAGCTACTCACCCTCAGATGGCTCCATCAGGTTTGGATCCAGGCTTGGAGGGCAGCTAAAGAAGTGTTTGCCAATTTTTCCTGCTTCTTTAGGGAAAGATAAACATCCACACCCAGGCACTAAACCTGCCCCTGAACTTTTGTGAGGAGTTTAGTTCAAAATCTAAGTCAGGCCATGTTTGAAAGCCTTATTTACACTCAACAGTGCTTCGATGCCCAAACATTTGTGACCAAATCCAGCTGATCTGGAAGAGGATCTGAAGACCAAGCAAACAGAAGGAATCACTCTTAGAAAATGAAGGGAAAAAATTGTGTTGACTGTGCTGCCTACCTGAGAGCCCTGAAGACAGGATGCTCTTGGAGACAGTGACCTTGTCCTCCGAGTTCTTGGCCCAGTCCACCATTCCCCTCCAGCCTTTCATGGGGAAGGTGATGTCGGTTGCTGCGTTTGCAGGCAGTTTGTGAATACCAAGGACTGGGGAGAAGCAAGAAATGAAACCAGTGAGTGAAACCAGCTTCAATAAGTTCCATGTGTGCTCAAGAAAACATGGGAATCATTAGTGGGAAATCAGAGATATTGGGTCTTGGGAGCCATAGGAGTGATGCTGTCTTGAGGAGATGTCTGTGCATGAAAGAAGATAAAAGCAGGGCTTGTGCTTTGCTGAAAGGGTTCTGCCTGCATTAAATCTGGCAGAGGAGAGTCTGCTCCAGCACCTTATCTCCAGGAGTGGCCAGCAGCAGCTGATAAGAAGTGGGAGGAAGAACAAGACATCTCTTGGTTTGCCCTCCCAGCAATCAGCAGGACTTCCTCAGCTCCTGGCTGCATCCAGATCATCAACTTTAACAGCCACCAATGGACCTCTCTTTTGTGCACTTTCCTAATCCCATCATGAACCCATCTGTACTTTTTGGCTTCTGCAACTTCCTCTGGCAACAAGTTCCACGCTGCGATTGTGCACACAGCATCAATCAAACACTGCCTGCTGTTTGTTCGCTGCCTCCATTGGCTGCTGGGCAGTTCTTGTGTTCAAAAAAATAAAAGAAAGAGTCTAATTCTGCCCAGTTCGTCATCTGTTCTCCATTTGGTAGATATCTCTCAGATCTCTCTGTGGATCTTTCTTCTTCCTCATGAAATCCCAACTTCTTTGGAGAAAAGCCACCCTGTATTTATGCCCATCCATGTCTTCCCCCAGACCTTTTAATATCCCACCAGCTGCTGCCTCCCCTCCTTCCTTCTCTCCCCGCAGCCCAGGTTATCCATATTGCACAGTAATTAACAGCTTTTGGGGGTTTCTTCCCAATGTGGGGAGTGCCAGTGAACTCACCCAGATTGTCCGTGACTTGGTAGGAATCCCGGAAATCTTTCATGCGGAAGCCGATGACATCAATGAAATCCTCCACGAGCCTGAACAGCTCCTTGGCATTTGGCCCTATCTGCAAAGAGAGGCAGAATTTGGAGTGGATCAGATCCTAACGAGAGCAGCAGGAGCTTCTCTGCAGGCAAAGGTTTCTGCCCTCACACGTGAACTGGGAGCATATGCTGGGTATAATGGACTATTATGGAGCTGTGGAGAAGGAGGACTGGGAAATCACAAGAGGAAGCCCAGAAAAAGAAAAAAAAAGAAAAAAGAAGAAAAAAAAGAAGAAGAAAAAGAAAAAGAAAAAGAAAAAGAAAAAGGGAAAGAGAAAGAAAAATTATATAGTTACACTCAGATTGATAGAACTTAGGGTGGAGGCCAAAATTTTAAACAAAAGGAAATATTGGAGACCCTCTGGAGAACAGAATAATCTACCCGTTTCCTTTCATAAAATCATAGAAATGCAGAATGGTGTGGGTTGGAAGGGACCTTAGAGATCATCTCATTCCAACTCCCTCTATTGAAAACAACCACACCAAAGGACAATTGTGGTCTAATGTTGAATCCCAGGCAGCCTGATTTTCTCCTTTCCTGTTTTGTTGTCAGGATCTCACTCTCTGAATCAAGTTCTTGGTCCTGGGCTGTCCTGGAGTTTCTCTGTCTCATTTCTTTCCTATTTTTTCTCCATTGATAAAAACATTGGCAGTGACTCTTCTTTACCTGTACTTTGCCAACTTAAGACAGAACTGTTAAACAATAACCAGTTTTCCAGTGACAGATTCCATAAACTATAATCCGCTTCAAACAAGCCCTGCTGACTACCTGCCCTCTCCTCAAAGCACGTTTGCCCACAGGAGCTTAGCAACTGCCACGAGAAGCTGAATAAAAGCAGTTCAGCTCTTCTTTTCCTTTTCCACCACTTTCATGTTTTTTTCAGTTCCTCACCATAATCCAGACATTCTGAGGTGGCTGAGTGAGCTGGAGGGACGTCTGGGGACAAATAGGATGGGAAGGAGGCAGGAGGAAGGCTGGGCCATGGAGAGTGTGGGCAAGGAGCACAGGGGTGGCCATGCATGTCTCTGTCTCTCTGTCTATCCAAGGAACCTTGGTAAGACTAAAACTGTCTCAGGATGAGATTAAAAAGTCCTGCCAGTACAGCAGGTGTGCACAGAAGGAGGAGAACTGAGTGAGGATGCTATTTTTAGCTGCACACTTTTATATTCCATTACAGATTGAAATCACAAGGTCAAACCAAATCCAGGCTGCACTGGATGCTGCATTTTAGGTTTTACCATATAATGGCCGACAAAGCCTCTTTAAAAATCATTGTAGCCCTTCTCTGAATACCTTTATGGGATGTTTTAGTTTTTATTTTCCTGGAACAGTATCTTTCTGCCTGGGGGATCACAGGGAATTGGAATGTGTGACTGCAATGAAGTTGGGTTTATTTTTAATGAGCAAATTGGGAGCCAAAGTCTTTGTTTTAAAATAATTGGTCAATCTTATAAAATGCAGGATGTGATCCAGCAGTTTTAAGGGAGAAGCACAGAGACTGCTAAAACCTCTGCTGGCATCTGTTCACGGAGATTTCTGTGTCCTAAAGTCATGGTTGGGCTGTCAGCTCAATTCCCACTAAAATACAGACCAGGAAAACATTCTCCCCGTGATGTTCCCAATCCATGTGTAGGTCATGGTGGTGTGGCCTGTGCTTCCTGGAGGTGCAGAGAGCAGATTGCACAGGGAGAGCCACTGGGAACAAAGTGCCACACAGAGTGAGCTGTTTTTAAGGGAATCAACAGGGTTTCCCTGTTGTCATGACAACTTGACAGTCTCCTCTGCTCAGTGCTGAAACACCTACAGGCACCTGGAGTATTTGGCCAAAGAATCACAGATTCAGGGTATGGTTTTGTTTGGAAGGGGCCTCTAAGACTGTGTGGCCCAACCCACTTGCTCAAGCAGGGCCACTTTGCCCAGGACCATGTGCAGATTCTTTATTCCACCCAGAGCCAGACCATGTCACCCTCATCCAAATTCAACAGGAAAGCACAAGATATCAGGGAGAAGAGAAAGAGAAAGAGAAAGAGAAAGAGAAAGAGAAAGAGAAAGAGAAAGAGAAAGAGAAAGAGAAGGAGAAGGAGAAGGAGAAGGAGAAGGAGAAGAGAAGAGAAGAGAAGAGAAGAGAAGAGAAGAGAAGAGAAGAGAAGAGAGAGAAGAGGAGAAGGTTGCTCAGCTCCTGACAGAGTTGCTGTTGCATGATGGAAATGTTTTTGAGAGTCCCTGTCTCATCTTCTGGACTTTCAACAATTGTCTTTTTCACAATTGCCAGCACTTGTTAAAAAGTTTTTCCCAGAGGACATTCCTGTTTGGTGTGAAGATAACTGGACTCTGGTGTTGCTTTGTGTGTTGGGTGATTTTTTTTTTCTGGATTATTTGCTGGTTCCAGATCTTTTCGAGGAATTTTGCAGGAGCAACAGCTCACAAAAAGAATGTTAAAAGGACACAGGAATGTTGTGACACAACTCCACAACAGAGAGCTCAAATAGGGCACACAAATCTAGAGCCAAATAAGACACAGAAAGAAAAAACAACAACACCAGCCCCTAATACTCGAGAATTCAGCTACAGAATTGTTCATAGGATCTTAGAATTGCCTGGTTTGGAAGGGACTGAATGTTCATCTAATTCCAAGCTCTTGCCATAGGCAAGGACACTTCTTACATCTTGCTCAAAGCCCCATCCAACCTGGCTTTGAACACAGGAATGAGGAGCTCAGGACTCAGCAGGATCCCTAACCTTGATAGGAGAGAAATAAAACACAACTGAACCCAGAAGCTCAGAGAAATAAAGCAAAACACAACTGAACCCAGAAGCTCAGCCAAGCAGACCCCAGCTCTGAAAACCCCTCCAGTCCTACATCTTTTCAGCTAGGTAATCAAAGCTACATGATCCCACTTCTTTATCTTAGCAAGAGGAAAGAGTGGAATTACAGAAAGACATCAAGATTTCCAACTCCCAGCTAAGTCTGACCCTTGAAATTCATGCCAAATTCGGCTTGCACCACCAGCATTTCACTGTTCTTCATGCAGAGAGTCTGGCTCAGAGCTGAGATCCTGTGGCTCCCTGAGTTACTCCTTTAATGTGACTCAGCCTGGAACTAAGCTCTTCTTAGGAGGTCATGTAGATGCTTGGAAATTCCCCTCCTCATGGCTTAACCCTGTGCTGAAAGCCTCTTTATCCCCAGGGAAGGTGCTGAAGGTTCATACCAGCTGAGCTTCCTCCCATTTTTCCCGGTTTTCCTCTGACAAAATGTTGCTGATGATCTGGACGAAGTTCTGGAAAAGGGAGAAAAGAGAGGACAGGAGAGATTGTTATGCAAGCATAGCCCAGGCTGGGAAGGTCACATGAGATTTAAAGATGCTCCAAAAGTGTTCCCATGATCCCATTCCCAAAAGGTTCCAGAGCATTTCACAGGTCTCCAAGGATGTAAATGGCAAAAAAAGTTTTAATAAGACTTTTTTCCCAACAATTTCACTTTAACTACTGTATCTTCTAAGGCATTGGATTGGGAATAGGTCTTGCATCCATTACTGATGATTTTTAAGGACAGATATGGTAAATATTTGACAGAAACTGGTTAAAACCAGATGATCTTCCATTGCATAAATACTTACATATCTTTTTTTTTCTATTATTTCTGCTGTTTACAGTATATGGAAACCTCAGGATCCCCTTTAGCTTGTGACCAGGCAGGAGATACAGAGATGGATCAAGAGGGAGCTGTCCATGGTAGGACCTTTGCAGCTCACAATGAGAAGGAAGGAGACAGGAAATTTAAAACTATTGATTTTTTTTTTCTCCAGTTTTACTACTCTCTGCAGTTCCTGCAGGATCAGTTTAATGTTTCAAGTCATGAGGTGATGACCCATCCCAAGGGTGTATCTGGTAGCTGCTGGATATAGAGAAAGAAACCACGATGATATTTCCCTACATTAGCACCCCAGTACCCAATGCCACAGGATCATTTTACCTCAAGTCATTAGCCTGAAATCCCTACCAAATAATGTTCTCATATCCATTAGGCTCTGCAGTGAAGTGCTATCATGTTGAAATTGTTCAGAGTGACCTTGGCTTTTAAGTTCTCAGTTTATAAACCAAGGAAGAACCGCCTTGAAATAAGAGTTTGTTAATACAGAAAGGCATTTACATTGGGAAAAATATTAATCTGATTTTCCTCAGCACTGTATCAGCTACGATCAGTGTCTGTAATCAAACATGGAACCCTGAGCATGGACACCTCTCTAAGCCAGCCTTGGGCTCCAGGAAAGGCAGCTGGGCTCACCTGCACATCCCCAGAAGTCGGGCTGTGGTAAGCCCTACGGAAGATCTCTGTCATGTTCCTGAGTACATCCATGGTGGACAGCAGGTCCCCACTGTAGCTGGTCCCATCCTGGGAGATTTCCACAAGGTTCTGGAGCACATCTGACAGCCCGTCTCCCATCAGCCCACGCTGAGCTTTGGCAAGGTGTTCCCTGGTCTGAGAAACAGAAAAGAAATGCTAGGAACACTTTTAGGGACAGTCAAAGTCGAGTTAATGAGCTCGGTGAAGGAATTGCCAGGGGAAGGTTTTTGACCTCCCTCACAATTCATAGTGCAGATCAGATGAATCTGACAATCTTTGCTGGCCTGAGAGCCTCTGGTATTTTTAAAATTATAGAAAAGAGTGATATCTTCTAAATTATCTTCCAAGTGCCTCTAAAATGACTGAGAACTGAATTTTTCTCTTTTGCCCACAAAGAAGAAATTGTCCCACTACAAAGTTTCTTCTGTTCATAGCCTAACAGAATATTTTTGCCCCAAAAATCTTGTTTTCTTACAATCAATTTGGAACTATTTTATGACAGATTATACCTTACCATGAACAGGAGATATCAGTTCTCCTAAAGGTGGCAGGAGACCAGCAGAAATTCCTCATTACAATGAATTTATGATTAACAAAAATTAAGATGCTTATTTAAAAGTGATGCAGCCACAGTTATAGTTAATGACAATGTGATCTGAAAGGTCTGGAAAAACCCAGGTTCTGCCAAGCTGGATATTAAAATATCCTGAAAGGAACTATCTCTTGTCCATGGAGTGCCCATGCATCACAAGGTAGGCAGAAAAAACAAGATAAAATCAAGGTAGAACTGGAAACTCTTTTTTCCCCTCTTTTTTTTGTAACTGTAGCCATGCAACAATCATTGGGGAGGATCCTAAACCTGCAGAGCTGAGCAGGGGCTGCCTTACCATCATCTGTATGTTCCTGTAATCAATAGAAACACACTTGATGTATGTTGGAGGCTCCCAGTAAGCGATGCCTTCTTCATCTAAGATGCATCTTCGAAGGATCAGCCCTGGAAGAATGAAAGAAACAAATATGGGAGTGAGGACAGGATGAAAGGCCAAACATTCAAACATTTGTCATGAGTAGGAAGTCATGGGACAAGAGGACACACCTTCAAGTTGTGCCAGGGAAGATTTGGGATGGATATTAAGGAAAAATTCTTCACTGAAAGGGTGGCCAAGCACCAGAACAAATTGACCAGAGAAGTGGTGGAATCACCATCCATGGAAGTGTTCAAAACAGGTGTAGATGTGGCATTTGAGGATGTGGTTTAGTGGTGGATCTGGAAGTGCTGAGTTAATGGTTGGACCTGAGGATCTCAGAGGTCTTTTCCAACCTTGAGGATTTGATGGAGATCACCCAGAACTGGTCAGTGCACCAATTCAGACTCAGCTACCAGCACAAAGGGCATCAGAGGCACCTGCAGATGTCTGAACAAGCCTTTAGGGAGGATTATCTTTATTTCCTTCTCCTGCCTTTTACTACTGTAGAACAGCAGAAGGAACTGGGCAGGAAAGCAAAAATTAACAAATTGAACGTGGCTAGTCAGGGTGAAGAGAAGCTTTCTTCTGCTGTAGTGGCAGCATTTTTCCTGGTTTGGGAAGCCCCACGAGCCTCCCCAGGTGGTTTGGTCTGGTACTTGCAACTAAAGCAGGGCTTGTGCTGCCCACGCAGCCTGGAGGGGAATAAACACCCAAAAGCACCAGTTTTGCATCAGCTGAAAGTCTCTGAAAGCTGCTTCCAGTCCTCCCCCAGGCCTCCCTCAGCTCCAATCCACAGAGGGGTTTGCAGTGATAATCACATGCCTTGTGATGTGGAGGAACACATATCAGAGAGGAGGAAAGGGAGAGGGATCACCCTGTTCCAGCCATCATGATGCCATTTGCAAAGTCTCTGAGGGTCAGGTTTGCTGGGTCTGCAGTCCTTTTGCTGCTGCCAAATGATTCAGTGACCTTTCTTTGGGCACAGCCCTTCTAAACAGCACTAGGGATGACACTGACTGTCCCAGCTGAGTCAAAGAGAGCTGTCTGTACCCAACCCTCTCCCTCAAACAAAATAAAACCTTTACACATTATTGACACTGCTGCCACTATTTCTGTTCCTTCCTGGCAGTGAGGAACGTCCAGCTGAGGACAAATCCCACCACCAGCATTGCTCCTGGAGCCTTCTCTTCACTACCTTCCACTCCTGTGGCCACAGGTAACACCTGGATGCCCATATCCTTTTACTTTACACCAAAACAATCTGACCTTCAACTTGAGTGCTCAAAGAAATTTTTAGAGAGGTGCTGAGGTTTCCAAGTGTAAGTGGACAACAGAATTCAGATTTCCTGAATTTTTAGTGCGGCAGTTGAATGTCAGGAAGGATACCACAAAGAGGTTAAAATTGTTTGTGAACAAAACTGATGCCAATCATTTGCACGTGAGAAGACCATGACTCTAAAATTTAGTTTTGAATCTCACATTTATAAATTATTAATTATTACATTTACAAAAGAATATATTATTGGGGCTGCTCAGGTATATTAATTTCAAATAAACACAGATTTAATTTTTGCTTGACAACCCCTTTAAGTTTTATTATGCATTGCCACATATAGAAAACTGAATGTCCTTGAGTTCTGAATGAAAAGAACAAAATAATGGACAAATATGTCTCATACAGCAGCTGCTTTTATGGGCACTGGAAAGAACTGCAACACCCAAATCCAGAGGAGCCTAAAGTTCTACCTGCTCTGCAAAGCTTTTTGTAGATAATGGAGGGAACGTATCCCAGTGTTCCTTAATTTCAAACTTTCCACAGGATGGATGGAAACCACCTCACATTATCCAGTAGCAACTAAGATGTTTGTGCTTTCACAGCAAAAACAGAAACCCAGACGGAGTTAATTTAACCATGGACAAAGGGAGGGAAGTCCACACGCCTGTCCTGTCTAGGACACAAAGGATGAAGGATCCCCTGATGAGGGGCCACCTGCCCACCATGCAGTCACCCTTACCAGTGGCATTGCGGGGACACCGGACGGCGGCAGCATCCCCGGCTGGCGTCTCCTTCCAAACCACGGGGCCAAGACTCTCCTCATCACAGATTTCATGGGGCTCTGCCAGGAGAGAAAAACTCTGTTGGTAAAGCATCCTCCTCAGCAAGGACATGGGAAAGGGAAGTATGGGAGCATGGTCTGTGAGCCAGGAGGTTGGAGCTGCACTCCCAGCTCTGCCGGTGCTTAGTCCCTCACAAAGTCACTTCACCTCTCTGGAATTTGTTCTGCCTGTCTCAAAATTGGGCATTCATCCACACCAAGGATTAGCTCACTAGAATCCATGGGAAAGTCCACTCACATCCTTGCCTTGCCTTGGGGCAGTTCTTTGCAAGAAAACTGCTGTTGCTACCCTCTACTAAAGAGTTTTATTCCTTAATTTTTAATGGGCAGATCTTTTGTGAATGAGCTCCATGACTCCACACTCTACCTCTGCCATCCCTCAGGGTCATCACCTTCAGTGTTGGATGTATCTAAAATGAGGCTTGGCACGAATCCGTGGATTAAGAATGAAGGAAAGAACAAGCAAATGAAAAGACAAGATAGACACATCCCCTGGGTGGTCTTCATTCTGACTACTTCCATCTTGTGCACAAAATAGAGCAGATCTGAGCCCCACAACTTGGAACTGCATCAGAAGCTCATTTCCAAACACTGCTACAGAGCTCAGGAGCCTGCAGAAATGTGTTTTGAGACATCACAGAAAAAAAAAAAAATCATTGGAAGGATGGTTTTGGAAGCTTCTGTCTGTGGGTGGAGCTGAGTCGGTCCTGGAGTTGGTGGGATCTGGGAGAAAAACATTCACTACAGGAGGTTTTTGTGCTGAAAAACTCATTATTTACAACATGTAAAGCAGAGAGAGCCATGAGGATGGTGTTAAAGCTATTTGTCACTCCTGAGGGAGGGAAGGAGAAAAAAACTTGATTTAATAGTTTCTGATTACAGTTTTTATTCATTGTGCATTTTACATTATTCAATGTAAAACTTCCAACACAAAGGAAGCTGAGTTTGTGCCTGCAGCTGGTCAGGAGGTGTCCCACTGCTGCTCTGGGACTACCCAGGGACAACCTGGCTGTGGGGAGAGCTCAAACCTAAATTATGGGCATGGCAAGTCCTGCTTCTTTGAAGAACTCCTAGAGGACCCAGCAAGCTGCCTGCACATCACTGCTCCTGCAGGCAGGCTCCAAGACTGCCCCAAACCCCAGCTGCAGTTCAAAGATGAATTCCTCCCCAGTAGACACTGGGAATGAATAAGCTGAATTCTCTGCCTGGAAACAGATGCTCCTTCCCCTGGTTTAAAGTTCCCTTGTGAGTAATCACTATTGTGATGGAGCTCCGGAGGGCAGCGGGACCCCAGCTGTGCTCTGCACATGAGCAGGGCTCATCCCTGAGCCAACAGCTCGTGGCTTCTGCAGATAAGCCAGAACAGGGGTGGAAAGGAGGCAGTTTCATTTCCAGCCTGCTGACATGGAGCTGTGGGGCAGAGAGATTGAATAACCCAGTTGTGACAGCACTTGGTTACCCACAGAGCCTGTCCCAGAGCAGGGAGATGATTTCCAAACTCTTGTCTCTGTGCTTTGTTAATAGTCACAGATTGTCCCATGGTTCACAGGAGGGTTCTGGGGTGTGGAAGGTTCCAGCACCCTCAGCTACAAAGCAGAAGAGCACATTAAAAAGCAGAGAGGGAGAATGTTCACATGTCTTCTCCCCTTTTCTCCCCTGCTGGCCTGTCAAAACTTCCTGGTCTCGTCACCCCTGCAGTGTCCCTGGGGACCACTGAGGGATGCTGTGGATCAGAGATGCTCTTTAAAAATACACTGATTGGAGTTGTCTTGCCAGTGAGCACAGGAGAAATTCCCAGGCCAGGAGAGAATCCTTTCCTTTTTTCTTCCTTTTTTTTAATTTTTGATGTTGCTTCACAACAAAATCCCTTTTACCAGAGTAACCTATTTGCACTTGGAGATTTTAATAACTAACCCAATTAAGTTCAATTCTTCTGCTCAAATCGAATCATGCCAGCAGGTGATGCTTTCTGCAGAACAAATTGAGCAGGTTTATTTTTAGCCTCTGATGTTTTCCCCACCTTTTCCTTCCCTTGCAAATTAACAACTGCAGCGAGACCCTTCTGGCTGTGAACCCTGGCAGGACCCCGTGCCTGAGACTTGCCTTTTTCCTTTTGAGCACTGCACAGGCATCAACCCCTGCGGAAAGAGAAGAAAAGATCGGGCTTGTTCTGCCAGGGCCCCAGCTGGCACACACTGAAGCTGAACTAAATCTGCCTCACTCTGTAGACACCACCAGACAACCCGGTGCTAAGATTTTCTGTGGCGAGGGAGAGCTTTGTGGCAGAGTTAGAAGAGATTCTCACACGCCACTGCTAATTGAGAGGCACAGCTTGTGAGGAGAGGTGATGCCTTTCATTAAGAGCGTAGCTGGAAAGAGTGACAAGGCTGTCACACAGCTTCTTTCTCTGTCATCTCCGAGCTGAACGTGCTGGAACTTCCATGCTGAAGTCCTTTGGCTTTCATCTCTTTGTCTTCAGCACTTTGTGAGGGAGTCTGAGGCGTTGGCTTGGCCTCCATGTGGAAGATCTGCCCCCAGGTACTCCTGCATGAAAACTGCTGCCTCCTGTCCTTTAGGGAGATGCCCCTTTCCAGTAGGGGGATACTGGCCATGAGAATCTCTCCTGTCTCTCACTGAGCTGCTCTGACAATTAATTACCCTTTCAGTCAAAGCTCATGGCCTGTTACAATCTATGCAATCTGACTGCAAACATCACACATTGATTCCCCACCAGCAATTTCACCAGGCCCTTCAACTCAGATTGAGGAAGAAAGCAGAAATGGTGGGCAGGACTTTTTTTTGTTCTGTATAGTCTGAGAGGTAGACAGAACATTCCCACTTGGAAGTGTTCATTCCAGCTTAATTTTCACATCCAAACCCAGGTTTTCAACTGCCTACAGCTCACTCACCCTCTATTCAGCTTTTACACTCTGCAGGAGGATAAGATTTGGGTAAAGCTCTGGCAGATGCAGACACATCCTTTTCTTAAAAATTTCTACTGGTGTGAAGGCTTCCCAGAGGTAAAGGGTGGGAAACCTGTGCAGCATCCTCAGCACTCAAGAGCTTCATAGATTTGAGACTCTGATACCAGTTTTTGCTACCAAACAGTTTCTCTTTTCCTCTTGTAACTCTATGGCAATGAAAAGATGAAACCACCAAGGCAGGGCTGGTGGGATTGACCAAATATTCACTAAAACCAACACAGTTGCACTGGATTCTGCAGCAGTTAAATCAAGACCTTGAACCCGGGTCATGGGTAAGATTTTTATCAGGTTACAACCCTTTGTAGCATTCAGATTTCTGACAAATGACATGGAAGCCATTCCCAAAATCCAAAATTCCAAAATTCTGCCTCATTCAAAGGAAAGCACAAGGGCTCTGGGGTACATACCAGGACATTTTCTGTCATTGCACTGCTTGTACTCCTCCTTGGGACCCTGGCAAGTCTCCCCACCGAAGAAGGGGCCGTAGCACACCCGGTCACGTCTCTGAGTGCCACCTCCACATGTGGCGGTGCAGCTGCCCCACACTCCCCAGGCCTGCCACTTCCCATCCACTGAAAACAAAAAAAAAAAAAAGGAGGAAAAAGAGGAGAAACAGCCTGTTATGTCCCAAACATCACCTGAACAGAAGGAATCAAGATCCAAAGGTGAGCAGAGGAACACAGGGTGTGTAGGGCAGGGTTTGGTAGGAAGGGAGATCTCCTGCTTTGGATCTTGGTTTGATCCCTAACAGACATAAATCATTGCTCCCATTCCCATCCCATCAGTCCAAGGGTGGTTTTGTGTTCTTCTCAGCACCTCCATGCTCTGCAAAAGCAGCCCTATCTCTTTCCTCAGGCTGAGATTTGGGGCTCTGCTCCTGAACGCTCTTCCCATGGGCAGGGATTTAAACTGGCAGCCACATCTGCCAGGCCAGTTCCACATCTGGAGTTCAGTGGGAATCTGCAATGCATGTGTGAAAATGGGCCTTCCCAGAGAAGATCTGGCTCAGGGATTTAGAGAGACCAGCAGGGAAAAAAAACATGAGGAGACCTCAAATAAACCTCCCTCTAGCTGTTTCCATTGCACTGATGCTTCATGTGCCTTGGAAAAAGGTTGGGGATGTTGTCTCATTCCATTGTATCTTCTCCCAGCATCTTTCCAGATCCAGTGGAAATGTGACTTCTTTTATGTTAAAAATGACATTTATCAAAATTCTGCTTCTTTTACATTTACAATGGCATTTATCAAAGCACCATAAAAATGTTAATCAGCCCTCACAACAAGCCTGCAAGGTAGGGAAACATTCTCCTCTGCTGTGCCACAAGCCACAACAACTCAGTGACAGAACTAGAACAGGACCTAAGTGTGCTCTTTACTACTTGGGCTTATTAATTTTGAGTTACCACATCATCTTGGGTTAAATAATTCCTTTTGGGAGGGCAGGAGATCCATGTCTGCTCCAAGAAGTAGACAAAAATTACCAAATAAGAGGGGCAGCACAAAATCCTGGTGCTTTATTTAGTGATATTTTATGCAGTGGAAAGTATGACCTGAGTTACTTTGACAGGTAACTCTAAAATCAGTGAGACAAGGTTGTCTTAAAAATGGTCTGTGAAGCCCGTTTTTGTCTTTAAAGATTTCCCTAAGTTGCAAAGCAAGAGTGAGATTCCTAAACATCAAAACCTACTTGAGACCATGTAGGAAAATCCAACACTTCTGTTAAATACTGCAGATAATGGTGCTATCAGAGTGTAAAGGGATCCTCTGAAGAAATAGGTAGAATAATTCCAGTAGGAATTATTATTATTACTGTTGTTATTATTATTGCTGTTATTGCTGTCATTACTATTAAGTCACATGTGAGTGAAGTGACAAATCTTACACAGACATGAACAAAGGCTTTATTGTGACAGACCTTTCTCACTGATAAAGTTTAAAGCTGAGATACAATGGACGATCCCCCATTTGCTTGAAATATGACTGGGAACATTGAAATGGCAGGAGGAGAGGAACAAAACAAAAAGAGGAGGGAAGCTGAAGCCCTGTGGAGGCAAGGGAAGGGTATCATTGATATTTTCAGGGGAGTTTTTTAAGCTCATGCTGAAAAGCTGATATCTAAGGTTAGAAAGACACATTCCCTGTGGGCAATCACTCACCTCTCTGGGGTCTCCTGAAACATTTGCCAATGGATTTTGGCTGGCATATGTTGGAACTTTGGATACTAAAAGTTTTGAGTTTTTTGTCTCAAGGGGCACAGATTCCTGCTTTATAACAGTAGCTAATCCTTCTTCTTCACCTTGTTCTTCGTGGGTTTGGGTGGTATTTTATAATTAGAAAAGTCCACATTGCAGACTTCAGGTAATTATTGGTTAAAAGTGAAAATACTTTAAATATAATTTCTTAATTAAATAGTTTAACCTTAACAAACCTTATAGAAAAAGATAGTTAACCATTTTATAGCTAGTTAGTGGAATGCTGTAAAACTCACAACTTGTAAGACTGTAATATAAGCTATTATTATATGTATCATATTTATATTATATAATTATAAGCTATAATATAGATTATAAGAAATCTATAATGTAATATAGATTATAAGAAATAATAAGCATTTAAATCTGAGCATGAAATACTGTCTTGAACACTTTTAATCCCAACCTTAACAATAAACAAAACAGAAACCAAAAACCAACAGGCACGGTCTGTTGGAATGATCCAGATGTGCCAGAACGGGCTCAAGTCTTCCTCAAATATACACTTTACTGGGATTGCAGAGGAAGACGGGCCAAGAGGAAGGAGAAGTCGTTGTCACCCACCGGGGCACTGGCGCAGGAAGCAGTCGCGGGTCTCCACCCAGTGTCCCTGGCACTCGGCTCCGCCGTAGGAGGGCCCGTTGCACTCCCGTGTCCGCTGCTGGGTCCCGTTGGAGCAGGAAGCGGAGCACGAGCTCCAGCTCGACCATTCGTTCCAGTTGCCGTCCACTGAGTGGCCCAAAGAAAGAAAACGAGCGGAATGTGAACACCTTTCCCTCTGGGAAGAGCTGCGTGGTGAGAGCTGCTGGCCTTTGCTGAGCAGGGAGCGAGGAGGGGAGATCAAACCAGAGCCACAGAGCTTCAAGGAGGGCAGAGATTATAAAAAAAAAAGTTCGGGTGACTGTGACAACAGGGATTCTTGGGATCCTCTAAAGCCTCCAAGAGTCCCACAGGATGCAAGTAACATTTTAATGTGCGGTAACATTTTAATGTTCCGCACTCCACGTAATACCATAGAAGTTGAAATTGTTGATATTCCGACATGAAAGTCCAAACTAATAACGTTGCCAATCACAACACAACATCACACCAGACAGTGTGGCTCATGTTTTCACTAAACACTTTGAAGGGAACACTACATTACTGTGACATTTCCTATTTGGAGCCATCAGCACTTTTTTAAGGGACCCATTTTTCAGCAGAGCAGTGCATGAATCTGTGGAGAGTGAACTTTCTCAAGCATGCAAATTCCTGTTTTTCATTAAAGCACAGCCAGAAACTTGAATCACAGTGTTATTGACAGGAATCCACCACTCCATGGCTGGGAAATGTGGAAGCAAAGGTGTGCTCCAACAGAGGACTGGGAACAGGGCGAGTGTGTGTGGTCAATGTACTTCTCTCACAGCTGAATTAACTCTGACAGGCTGGAGATGTTTCACCCAGCAGTGTCTTTGATAATTAAATAGAGGAGGGAGGGACAAGGAAGATGATAGGGATGGGGTTGGAGAGAAACAGGAATACATCTTATTATCATGGTATGGACTGAAGCATTCCCCAGTGTGGTGGTTACACCCTCATTGGTCCCTGATCAACAGATCCATCACCCAGTCTGCTCTTCCTGAAGTATTTTTCTCATTAACAGTGGTCATCATGCTCTGTTTAGATCTAATTAGCTGCTAGATCTCACTTGGGAAAAACAACCTGAATCTCTGAAAAGTCTGAATTCTGGCTTAAATCACATTGCAGCTCGTTTTTTGTTGGTTTGTTTTTTTGTGTTTTTTTTTTGTTTTGTTTTGTTTTGTTTTTGCTTTGCTTCTCTGTCCAAGAAAAATAAGTACCAACTGGTCCCCCATGTAATCTGCAAGGAATTGATCAGCCCTGTGTAATCCCTATTGCAATTGAGAAGTTTTTGTTTGCAAACTCCGTTAAAAAAAAAATGTTAAAAGCATCCAAATGAGCAACTGCTGTTAACTCAAGGGGGATCACAAGGTGTGCAAAATCAGGCAGGCATAAATGCATCTCCAAAAGGTGCTTGTTTTTAACAATCCAACCATTTATGTTTTTATTGTGCATAAATTCAAGGCTTTGTACCAGTGCCTATCAATCCCAACAAGGGAAAATGTGAAACACAGTGTTTGACAGGTGATTATTCTTTGGAAATGATCCAAAACTCCACCAAGTAGGTCCTACCAGGTATAAATTAGTGTGGCATTTCTGACTGAAGGCTGTGCTGTTAAGTTTCAATGGACTGATCATAAAATCATGGAATCATGGGATGGCATGGGTTGGAAAGGTAAAGATCATTTAATTCTACTCCCCTTGCACTATCCCAGGTTTCTCCAAGCCCTGTCCAACCTGGCCTTGAACACTTCCAGGGATGGGGCAGGTGCAGCTTCTCTGGCCTCATCACCTTCACAGGGAAGAATTTCTTTCTAATAATGATGCTGCCTGCCCCTCATAAACATTTCCCTGAGTTGGCAAAGCGAGACTGCATTCACCACATTCAATGACATTTACCAAAAAACTGCATTTATCAAAAAAAAAGATTTGCAGTTTTCCAACACCCTCCCTGCTGCTGATGATTGGCAGCTTATCAGGAGAGCAAGCATTTGGAGATGGCAAAATAAAGGAGTCAAATTCATAATTTGGTCGTTCAGCAGGGAATTGGGAACAGGTAATTTCCTTGTAGTTATTCATAAGTTGTAATTTCAGAAACGTTTTTAAAAAAGAGGAAACAAGGGTGGCTGTGCTGCCCCTCCAGGCACCTTGCACTGATGCAAAGATGCTTCTTGGTCAGGATGCTGAGGGGTTCCCATCACAGCAACTGCCAAGGACTGCTTGGTGCCATGGTCACACCACAGTGCGAGTCTCTCAAAAATGTTCATTTTGTGGTGAAGGCATTGTTTTCCTTCTTTTTCCCTTTTCCAAGGCCTTGGGGCCAAGCCTGTGGCCTAGGACGTGGGGCCTACCCTGCTCCTCCACATCTCAGGAGGAACAAAGGCCCTGTTGTCCCTGCAGCAGAGCATTTTTATCAACTGTAGCCACAAATCCTCGGAGCAGGGTGGTAATAAACACTGAGAGTGTCTGGGGTGTCAAACACCCATTGTTGTGCTTCAATGATTCCCCCAACGCCGCTCTCATTTGGCGCTGCCAATTCGCTGATTGCCTTTGTGGCACTAATTAGAGCTGAAGCCTTGCAGTTGGGCTGCTTGTCTTTTCCACTGCTGTTTCGGTCCCGTATTTATTTGTATTTAAATTAATTATGGATCAATGTTAACTCAGGGTATGCTTTATTGCCCAAGCAATGCCAGCTCTGACTTCTTAAATTTGTCTTTTTATGACAGAGTCAATTTGGTGTCTGGGAGGTTCTTATTCCAAGTAGAGTCTTCTGGACAGCAGCCAAATATCCAAGGATAGTTACTTGGAGTGAAAACTCGATGGGAAATGCCAGGAGACTTCTCACTGTTTTCACAAAGTTCTTATCCCTCCCACAATCCCTCTCCTCCTCCGGGGACATAATAATGTCTCATAATGATTCTCATTAAACTGGAAAAATGTCAGTTGACATTATCCAGGGATGGGGAGGGAGTTTTGGGGAGCTCGCTTGTGTACAGATTGTGTTCACCAGGATACCCAGAGTTAAATTAAGGGGGATTCTGCTGTAAACCCAGGGCCTGTCAGAGGAAAGAAACCTCTGGAGCATAAGTGGATTTCCAGGTGGTAAAAGCAATTTCACCTTGAGGTTCTTTCTGATGCTTCAAAGCAAAACTTGAGGAGAGGAATTTGGAAGTGAAATTCAGGAGCAGGGAAAAGATAAAAAGATTAAATTTGGCATGGGAGGCCATTAGGAGTCTCTTAGTTTATCTCACCACCCAGAGCAGGATCAGCCACAAAGAAAACTTGCATTTATACAGAATTAATGCACAGAGAAGTAAAACTATTAATTAATTCCAGAACAAAAGACCCAGTCAGGCAAAATAACTTTAAACCATTCAGTGGGGAGTAAGGTGAGAAGCTTAAGATGGTCTTGGAAATAGGAGTGGCAGCCAAATCCAACCTATGTAAGGTGTCCTCTGCAAGAGACCACACAGGGCAAACCTGAACCTGAGACATCTCTGAGCTGAACAACCCCAGAAAACACCTCTGGGTTGCTTCTTCCATGAAACCTTTCCTCAGGATCCTCCTTGGGGTAGTTCAGAATTTTGCTGGAGTCAGTTCAGACCTTAATGTGCCGTGTGAGGGACACCGAGCTGGGGAGACCTGCTGGAGGGGAGCTTTCAGATCTGTCACTGTCCCTACCTGGGCAGAGAGCGATGTTGCAGAACTTGGTTTGTTTCTCCGGGCCCTCGCAGGGGTTCCCACCAAACTGGGGGGGTTTGCAGGTGCGAGTCCGGTCCCTGTAGCCTCTCCCACAGGTGGAAGAGCACAGGCTCCATGGAGACCACTCGTCCCAGGTGCCATGCACTGCAAGGGAAGCAGAAGAAGTGACTTTTCTTTCCCACAGGAGGCCTGAGGAAGTGAGGGAGCCTACAGGGCACATCTTCTTCCCACCCAGAATGAGCAGCGTGTGGGAAGCTGGAGAACAAACCAGCCCAAAATGTGCAAGAGGAACATCAAGTAATTTCTTATGCTTTGCTATCAACACCAAGTGTCTGCTGCTTTCCAGTCTTTGAAATAAACCAAAATGCACTTTTAGCTGATCCTAATTTTTCAGAACTTTGAGTCAATGGGGCATTTTTTAAGCAAAAGATGGATTTAGCTAGAAAGGAATAAAACCCCACTACCCTTAGGGAAGCATCATCACTATCATTTTGTTGCTTCTTTTTTCCCCCCCTCCCTACATTTTCTCATCGAATCCTCAAAGACTACAACATTTTAAGGCTTTCAGAAAAGCTGCAGTCTGTCTACTGATTATTATCATAGGTCAGTAACACCTCAGAGGCAAAGTTAGGGAGACCTGGAAGGGTAAAATGGAAGGGGCAACATCCTCCAACAGTGCTCAGGACATCACTGGTAGCTCCTGGAATTAGACATCTAATTGATTTTAATCCAATCTAATTAGCCTTCTAATCTATATTAATCTAATCTTCTCCAGTCTAATCTAATCTAATCTGGCCAAGTTATTTATGGAATTTTAGTCACTATGATCTCCAGAGGCCAAATGTTATAAGAATGCACTGATCTCTCTAAAGAGACTTCATCCCTTCCAGCTTTACCAGAGAAGCTAATGCCAAATCAATAATCCTTCAGAAAAATAAGAAAAACAAATAAACAGGGACTTTTCTGGTCCTTCATCAGTTGTTAATAGTGATTGATGCCCCAGTTTCAGGAAAGGGGGTTAAAAACTAATTCTCACCAGGCATCTTGCATGATAAGAGATAACCAGAGGAGGAAACACAGGAAGGAACATGGATGATGATTTCACCATGGATGGTGGTTTCACCATCATAGAATTGTTTCTGAACAAAGATATTACTGGTCAGGAGAAATGAATAACATTCTTAACAGCAAAATTCTTCAAAATAATCATAGAAACCTAGAATGGTTTGGGTTGGAGGTGACCTCAAAATTCATCTCCTTCCAAATCCCTGGCATGAGCAGAAACAGCTTCCTTAATCCCAGGCTGCTCCAAGCCCTGTCCAACCTGGCCCTGGACAATTCCAGGGATGGGGCAGCCACAGCTTCTCTGGGCACCCTGTGCCAGGTCCTCACCACCCTGGGAGGATTTTCACTCACCACAGGGGAGGATTTTTTCCTAATATTCAATCTAAACCTACTCCCTTTCAATTTGAAGCCATTCCCCCTTGTCCTGTCACTAAATGCCCTTTTTAAAAGCCCCTCTCCATCTTTCTTGTAGGCTCCAGTCTCCTCAGAAGAGCCTACAAGAAAGATGGAGAGGGACTTTCATTTTTTTACCAAAATTTTTTTTTTCACCAAAATTGTTCCTGACCTGGAAATGCCCCAAAAGCAGGTGCCCATCTTGTGGTGCTTGGTCTATCAAGAGTCTCTGTATGAGGCATTAAGGCATGAAGAGAAGGATCAGGGAATAAAAACCATCTCCCTCCAAGAACTGCAGAATCATAGAATGGTTTGGAATGGAAAGGAACTGAAAGATTATTGTAATATTCTTGCTTGATGTCTGGGAGGAATGATGAGGAGGACTCCATCTTATCAGAAGGCTAATTTATTACTTTATTATACTATATTATATTAAATAATGCTATACTATACTAAAAATACAAAAAAAACTTACTAAATACTAAAAAATAATAACAAAAACACATGACTCTTTCCAGTCTCAACACAGCTTGGCCCTAATTGGCCAGTGAGTCACAACAACTCACACTAGAGTCCAATCAAGTAATCACTTTAAGTAAACAATTTTCAAACACATTCTACATGAGCAAAACACAAGAGAAGCAAATGAAATAAAAACTGTTTTTCTTTTATCTGAGGCCTTTTGCTGCCTTTCAGCTTCCCAGGAGAAAAAACCCTAAGGAAAAAAATTCATGTTTAGAGAATGTGAATGCCGCAAAAGATCATCAAGTTCCAGCCACTTTCCACTGTCCCAGGTTGCTCCAAGCCCCATCCAACCTAGCCTTGGACACTTCCAGGGATGGAGAAGCCACAGCTTCTCTGGGAATCTGTACCAGCGCCTCCCCAAAATATCACAGTGGAGACACCACAGGTGGCACTATCCCAGTTGGTCCAAGCCCCATCCAACCCAACCTTGGACACTTCCAGGGATGGAGAAACCACAGCTTCTCTGGGCAACCTGTGCCAGGGCCCTCCTGAAATATCACAGTGGGGACACCACAGGTAGCCAATCTCCCTCCCCTGCTGGCCACCAATACCTGGGCACACGGCAGAGTTGTTGCACTGTCTCTGCTCCCGGAGAGGGCCGCTGCACTGGGTGCTGTAGGAAGACGAAACGCAGAACCTGGTCCTGGTCTGCCAGCCCT
The DNA here is from genome assembly GCF_028551555.1 of Melozone crissalis. Classification (NCBI taxonomy): domain Eukaryota; kingdom Metazoa; phylum Chordata; class Aves; order Passeriformes; family Passerellidae; genus Melozone; species Melozone crissalis. The sequence continues at coordinate 1,571,912 of NW_026535780.1, forward strand.
CCCCGCAGGTGGTTGAGCACACGCTCCATGGGGACCACTCCTCTGCTGCTGGGTCACCTGGGGGGTTGGAACACAAAGTGAGGATCTTTGGCATCCTTGCATGTCCAGGGAAGAGATTTCCAAGTGACGCTCGGCTGGCTGTGGGATCTGTGAGGCTGCAATGTGTCCTGCAGGTGGGGTGAAAGATGGGTGGGAGGGTGTGAGGGCATTGGGGAGAAAATGTGAGATTGAGAATGGGCTAAAGGGGTTTTTTGGGAACTGTGTAGAGCTGTAGGACACACACATGAAAAAAAAAATTAAGGAAAAGGATGCTATGGAAGCATCAGGTCATTGGGAAGGGCAAACTCCACCACTGAAGGTGATGGAGCCACTCCAGAACATTGTGAGCTGGGATAGGGAACCTCCATTTAGAGATTGTACCAACAGAGATTAGACAGAGTATATGTATCCATAAACTGTCCACTTTTAAGTGTTCAACCCCTTTTCCTGCCTTCACACAAACTGGCAGAGGAGGAGCTGACAAAGTAGAAGGTGATGGTGCCTAAGAAGGGCCAGCTGATGAAACCCCCTGAAGTTTTCTTGGAATCTCCTCTACCTGTGGAGATCTGCTGTGAGCATGTGACACAGAACAAGGATGACTCCTCCAGGGCATCACACAGTCCCTATCAACTGCTAATCTGATGGAGCAGCATTGGAAAAGCAACTAAAAATATCCCATTGATGGGGGTGAAAAGCACTGAGATGTATTCCCTTTGTCACTAATATTCCTGCTGGGGCTGTTTCAGCAGCCGCAACCTCCAAATAAGTCACCCTAAGAGCAGGGAAAGGATGATTTTCCATTAGTTTTCACAGTCAATATTCTATCCCTTGAAGAAAAATGCTTTTCTTCCCCATATGGAAACAAAAACTGGCTCTGTTCTATTTAACCAAGCCATGCATTGTTTGGGTTTTCGTATTTTTCATGGATTGCTAATAATTACACATAATAAACCTGGAATGTAGCATTTGGTATGTATAGAACACAGTCATATGGCAAAAAATAAACACCAGCATAACAGAGGGGCAACCCCTTCTCATGACAAATTCTTCAGAACCTCAGACTGCCCTGTGTCTCATCGCAAAAGGATGCACTTGGGAAACTGTGGATGACATGAAGGATCACAGCACTGGTAAATATGACTCCAAGGGCCATCCAGGTAGCTTGGATGTGCTACCCCACACCACCACCCCATTCCCTAAAAAAGCTGGGCAGAGGATGTTGCATTAAATTTTGTGTCTGCAACATGGAGAAGGAAAGAGACTCTGCAGTTGGAGATCTCAGTGAGGGTTATAAACCAGCTGCATGAAAATGTCAGAGCAGGAACTGTGGTGGGGACTGTAAAAGTTGGTGACCACCAAATTTCCCAATATTGCCTAAAACTGTTCGCGTCTGGGTTTTTCCTCGGGGTAGTATATTTATTTAAAATTTATTCATATTTATATTTATATTTATTTACTACTGTTTTCCACATGCAATGAAATTTCAAGCATTTGTGGCTCTCATCAATCTGCTCTTTGGGATTTTTTGGGTATTTATCCGTGTTGTTTGCTTTGTGTCATGCTTTTTAGCACATCTGCTTTGAATGTCTCCTGTCATTCCGGCAGCTGGGAATTAAAAATACACCCACTGAATGAAGCCTGTTGAATTAATATGTGTTGAGGGGGAAAAGTATAGAGGAAAACCTGTCTTTGCTGTAAAATTAACATTTGTTGTCTGGACACAGAAAGAGGTGGAGGTGAGGATCAATCTTTCTTTTCCCTGCCTCATCTGCGCCGTTGCAATGATTATCATGAGATGCAACTGCTGTTGTTCATTAAGCCAAAGTTGCTCAAGAATGTTTCCTTTTGTGTTTTATTTCATTATTCTGCCCAGTTGGCTCCAGTTAGATGAAAGTTATGGGCCACTGGTCCTTCCCTGGGATGTGTAGGAGACATTGTGTGTTTCTAGGCTTTGAGGCTCCAGGAAAACATCAGTCCCATGTCCTGTTTCACAAGTATCAGATCTCCTGGTAGAGACAGATTTGCATTTCCATGGCAATTTTCCAGAGCCACAGTCCTGCCATGCTCCAAGCTCACTTCCAGTAAATTACATTTATGGTACCATCACTTCATCATTTGCCATCCAGAGTATCCCAGACTCCAGCAGATCCCTCTCAGGCACACAGATCCCAACCGTTCCTTCTCCCTTGCTGGCTTGGATGCTCCATGAACCCCTGGTGCCTTTGCATTTCCCCATCCACCCTGAGCAACCTCCCCAGTTTTGCACCCAGCAGCACCCAGTCCCTTGGGGGCAGGCAGCTGGGGGATTTTGGTTAAATTTTGGTTAAACACTCCAAGTTTGGGTCCCAGAATCTTTCTGGGAGGCCAGAGGTAGGACAGGAGAAGCCTGCAGAGACACAGGAACCTCTTTCATCAGCAGCTCGTGGTGTGAAGAGCCCACCATGGCACCAACCTCCCCCTCAGACCTGGCTGAGGTTTTGCAATCTCCATATTCAGAAGAGTTCTTGTGTCACTGGAGGAATGAATGGCATCTCTGAACCAAATCCCACCTCTCCTGCCTCTTTCCTCTTCATTATTTCTGTCTTTTGCCCTTTGACAGCAGAAATAGCTGTGCTTAGAGGTAAATCTCCTCAATTATGGTCCCTCACATTGCATGAATCCCTGGCTTTTAAACCCATAATACAGTTTATTTTCTAAGTGCTGGTGACTCCCTTGGGCTTGGTGTCATTCTGAACCAAGCAATTCATCTCAGTCTGCTGGGACATTACATCCAGCCTAGTCTCAAGCCTTGCACAAATTTAACTAATTTTCAAACCAAGCAAGACCCAGTTCTGAGACACTCTCAGGCATGAGACAAATTCATTCTCTACTTGAGAGAAACACAATAGTACCCATCATCAAAACTACGAGTGAGAAGAATTTCTGCACTCCTCTGGGTCAAATGGCAGCAAATGCAAATTACTGAGTGAAGCATATTGCAATTATTCATCCCAGAAATGGATTCTGACTCTGGTTTTTGATATAATGGCAAGATGTCTGCCAAGCTCATTGGGTTTGAAAGCTGCCTAGTCCAGCTCAGTGCTGTTTTGTAATTCAACCTGCCAGAGATTATAGAGGCATGGAATGGTTTGGGCAGCAAGGAACCTTAGAGGTAATTTATTTCAACCCCCTGTCATGGGCAAGGATGCCATCCACTCTCCAATTTCTCCAAATCCCCATCCAACCTGGCCTTGAACACTTCCAGGGATTGGACTTCTTTGAACAACTTCTGCCAGGGTCTCACCATCCCCATAATGAAGATTTTTGTTCTAATATTGAATTTAAATCTCCCCTCCTTCAGCTTAAATCCATTGCCCCTTGTCCTGTCACTCCATGCCCTTGTCCAAAGCCCCTCTCCAGTTCTCTTGGAGAATCTTTAGGCACTGGAAGGGGCTCTAAGTTCTCCCCAGAGTCTTTGCTTCTCCAAGCTGAACACCACAAAGTCTTTCAGCCTGTGTTCATAGCAGAGTGGCTCCAGCCATATTTTCTTTATCCCCAGAGGAGAAGGGGCCAAGCCCTGCCCAGCATCACCACCAGAGCCTGCAGGCAGCTATCTCAGCAGGGCTGAACTACTCTGATTTTTAACCTCTGGCCAGGTTCAGCACACTCTGCTTTGCCTGAGACTTCTGATTAGTCCTGTGATGCCCCAGAGTAGACTGGGGATTAACAGGAATGTCCCAAAGGATTTTTCAGGGCTCTCTACCCCACTTGAAGTGGGAAGATGGCCCTTGCTGCCCCCACAGATCCAGGTGCAGCAGATGGAGAGGGTCCGGCAGGTGCTGCAGAATGAGACAGGCTGGGTGTTAATCCACAGGGATTTGGCTCTGCAATCCAGGATCATTCCAGCTCCTGGCTGCAGTGTCCCCATCAGTGCCTGCAGCTGCTCCATGACTCTTCTTCCCTCAGCACTAATGGAGTAGCACATCCCTGCCATCCCTCTGCCAGGAGCCCTTCCAGTTTGGGGGTCTGTCAGGCTGACATCTCCCCATGTGCCTCTCTCTGCTCACGTCCTGCTGCTGGCAGAGTCCTCCTGAGCCAGGAGAGCCCATGCCAGGGACCTGCTGGGCTGGATCTGGCTCCTGTGCTTGCTGGGGGAGGCACGTGGGCAGCCAGCAGCACCCTGGCTGAGAGGACAGCCCTGCCACAGCCTGGGGGCAACAGGACCTGGGAACCAGGAATGTGAAGGGCTGGCAGGAGAAAATGCTGCTCTCCAGCTGGCCAAGGCCATCCTCTCATCCTTATGAGATGGCATCAGTTGATTTCTGTACTTCATCTTTTTCCAGGTCTTGAGCAGTTGTGAAATGTCTCATTCCCTACAATCTGTGCCCAAAGGGAAGTTGTGGGCTTTGCTTCTGCATCCTCAGCTAAAAAAATTCCCTCTAATCCCTTTGTGGACTGTACCCTCTGTGTCCACATTTCCTCCATCCTGATTTCCTTCCAGCCTGGGACAGCCACAGGGATGTGGGAAGCTTGCAGCAGGACAATGCACATCTCCCAGCCCATGCTGCCCTCAGGGATGCCACAGCCCAAGCCAGCCATGCTACAGCGGTGGCCACAATGGCAGGGAGGTGACAGAGACATCACTGAGCCCAGCTCCAGCACCCAGCTGCACGGCAGGAAGAAAGGCCAAACTAAAAACCTGATGGCTGAGTTACAGGCTGGAACAGGAGCTCTGGGGAAGCACCTGGGACCAGGCAGAGTAGGAACAACAGGGGCCTGCCTTGAAGTGCTTTCCCTTCATTTGGACAGAGATTAAGCTCAGCTTTTCCATGTTGTAGCAGTGCAAGAGTCCTCCCTCTCCTGCAGGATTTACCAGACTCCAGGGATCCATCCTGCAGGCAGTGGAGCTGCTCTCAGTGGAGGGAGCAGAGTCTGTGCAGGGTAGAGAGGGAATTGAGGCTCACCCCTGCTCTGTGTTGAAAACTACAACCCCAAAAAGTCACCCCCAGGTACTCCACACCACACTCCTGATGCTGCACAGTGGCATAGTCCTCCTGGGCTGGGTGGAGCACAGGTAACCCACACCAGAATATGACCCTTTCTCACTTCTAATAAAATCACCTCTTTGAAGCCTTTCTAGAGCATGAAATGCTGGCAAGGTCACTGGGCAGTGATTTTTAACCTGTGGCCAGGTTCAGCACACTGTGCTTTGCCTGAGACCCCTGATGTGTTGAGATCCTGCCACGATACACAGGCATGAAGGGAGAGCACAAAATCTTTCCAGACTGAATCACAGAATCACAGGATGATTTGGGTTGGAAGGAACCTTAAACATCATCTACTTCCAACACCCCTGTCATGGGCAAGGACAGCTTCCACTAGATCGGGTTGCCCAAACCCCCATCCAGCCTGGCCTTGAACACCTCCAGGGATGGGGCAGATCAGATCTGGCAGAGATCTAGGTTGAATTCATCCCCATCTTCCCAGATCATGCTGTCTGATATTACTACAGATTATTCCCCTTCTGTGACAGAAGGTTGGAAGGTCCTGCTGCAGAACCTACTGGAGACAAGTCCTTGCACATCACTAAAGACCCAGGGACAGAGGAAACCAATCCTGCCCTGTCCCCACCAAGCCCTGCTCACCCTCTCTCACAGCCAATGGGAAGGCATGACATGGACATCAGCAAAGGGGCTGCATTGCACCAAGGTCAGCTTTGGCTTCATGAACCACGTGTGCTTGGAAAATTCAGACAAAGCAGTGACTCAGAAGTAGGCAGGGTGATGGCAAAACATTCTGTGGGATGGATGTTCTCGCCAGGGCTTTGTGTCTGTCCCTTTTTGCCTTCTCTGGCCGATGGTGACGACACAAAACCCCGCGGGGTGATGGAATGGGAACACAGGGGGAGATGACCATTGGTTCAGCGTGTGACAACACAGGGGAAGCGTCCCCCACACTGACCTGGGGGGAAGGAGATGGTTTGGGGAGGGAGGGAATCATTGAAACAGTGTGGAGAGCCCAGCCCAGCTGGGCAGTGCAGTGAGCAGAGCAGTGTCCCAGCTCCAGAGGCCGCTGTGGGAGGTCAGAGCTTACCTATTTGAGGTGCAGGGTACCCGTAGTGCTGCAGTTCGTCAGGGTCCTCTCGCTTTCTGTTATCTGTGGACCTCAGCGATTGGCTTCTGGAATTATAGCGTCCATTGGCTATGGCAAGGTAATGGGTCATGTAAATACACCTCGGTTCACTCTGCAAGATCTTTCACTACAAAGGTTACACGCGTTAACAACAGCCACCTGCCACGTTCCCCTGACGTGACCACCTGCTTTCCAACCCCAGCACCCCTGGCCACCACTTTTCCCTGAGGTTTCAGCACCAAATCAGCCTGAAAGACTCAAGCTGGTTGGTCGTTCAACCCCTTTATTTTGACTAAGATTTGGGACCATGCAGATTATGATCCCTTATGTCTGGTCTTTAATCAATTTCAGTTGTTTTCTAGGGTGTCTGCACTCCTTGCTGCACTTGTGGAGGATTCATCCTCTTCAGACGTGCTGGCACTGAATCCCACCATCCCTAGTGGTGTTTTGAGATTTGTGGTGGCAACTGGCAGGGTGGATTTGGTGGGAAATTCTGCCTTGCAACCAGCACCTGCTTCAAAATGCCCTGTAGAGGAGCCAGGAAACACTGAGTGGAGCAGGCAGGTGAGGGCAGGTGGAAAGGAAAGGGATATCTCAATAGAATGTCTCCTTCACAGACTTTACCCTGCCACCAGAAACAAGGAGAGATGAAAGTCTGGTCTCAGCAGAGTACCAACAGTGCTATAGCTGGGAACTTTTCCTTCTCAGTGAGAGACAAGCTCCTGACCCTCGTGTCCTACTGAAAATCTCCCAGTGGAGCCCACGGTGTGAGGTTCAGAAAGTAAATAAAGCATCCACAGTAAACCAAAGGCATTTAACTATTCCTTCCAAGCCCATGCTCTGCCAGCTTTTCATTTTCAATCTGCGTGGATCAGCCCTGAACTGGCTGGAGGGAAAACTAAAATTTCTGTTGTCTGTACTACTGGACATGCTGTAACCCTGACATATTCCCTTCCTAGCAAAGAGAGAAACAACTCAGCAATAACAACCAAATTCCATCTACCAGGAGTGCCTGCTGTAAATTAGGAGAGCTCAGCTGACTCCACAGGAGTCACACAGAATAGCAGAGAGCAGAGCTGAGCCCGAGTAATCTGTGATCTGGCAGCCAATTTGTTTCCAAACAGCAAGTACCAGACAGAAGATCTTTTCCCCCAAGGAGGCAAAACAGTCAGACATCTTTTCAAGAAGTATGAACTGCTAAGGGTTGAAATGGTGACAAATTTGATCCCGGAACCCTGAGAAAATTAATAAAGGTTAATGAAGCTTCAGTGTGGTGGCAGGAGTCTTTATTGCCATCCAAAAAGGGAAAGCAGAGGAGGCAGAGGAATGATTCAGAGAGTCCCTGCCAGGAGCCAGGCTTTATATTCAGCAGTTTGGATCATGGGAGAGTTTGTGAAATTGTTTTATTTACCATCACAGTTGCCTGAAAGCAGAACTTGAGGAGTCTAGGAATTGTCACATGGACTCCTCCAAACGTTCCCAGCACCAGCTGGCTGCTGGCTGGAGGGGATGGGATGGGGCAGTCACCCCCCTGCCATCCTGTAGGGAAAAATACCCACAGCCTGAAATCAGGACCACAAACACCCTGAAATCTGCAAACACCTTGTTTTTGCCTGGTTCCTTCCTGGAATAGAGAGGTTTCAAACCCTTTGCTTTTAATAGCTAAAAATCATGGGACTTTCCTGTGGGAGATTCAGTTCAAAAAAGACAAACTCTAAGTAGTTTTCCAATACTCATTTTTTTGAATTTGTTAGGAGACAACTTATTCCCATATTTGGGACTTCTCACATCCCCACCACCCATTCCTGGTTATGCCCACACACTTTCATCTGCTCAAATTTAAGTCCTCTCCATGAAATCTCACAAACCACAAGAACACACAAAATCTTCATCTGCATCACATCCCATGGGCTTCCCACAGACTTATTTAGGCTGGGAGGAGAAAGTGGGGCTGGGCATCAAGGAGTAAATGTGTGGAGCTTGGATGGCTTTGTCACCTTCCCAGAGCAAGGAAGGTGACAGGGAAAAGCTGGGATTGAATACCCCAGAAGCAGTCAGTGTTCACAGAAGGACAGAGACATAGGAAGCAGCACAGAGGGAAGGGAAGATAAAAGAGCAAAACAGAAGTTTTAATTGCAAGTCTAACACCCTGAACCTCATCTCAGCAATTATTTGGGACTGTGTCACTGACATCTCCTAATGACTTACCCCAGTCTTGAAGGACTGAATGATTTCCTTTGCTCCTTGACAGGTATGTCAAGTCTGCACTGTTATTTCTCATGCTAATTAAAGCCAATCAGGCCTAGAGGCTAAATGAGCAACCCTTCCAGCTTCCCCCAAGTTTCCCCCTGCCAGGAACGCTCCACTGCTGCAGGAGGCCTTCCTCCCCTTTGGAAAAGCAGAGAAGCCAGTTTGTCTCTATTTAACACAGAGCACAGCTGAGATCTAACCTGAACATTTCCCCTGCAGAGATGCACAAACCAATCCTGGTTCCAAACAGAGCAGGGAGACACCAGGTCCCTTCAGAACATGGGGAAGTTGGTGCAAATCCTGCTTTGCTGTGGGCACCAGAACTTTATGGAGTGGAGGTAAAAACCTTAAGGCAGTGGGGACCTGGTTGGATTTCAGCAGCCTTTTTCCCACAGCAGGGTCAGTGGAGAGGAGTAATTCCAGGATTAACAGAAGACCTAGACAAAATTTACATCCCACCTGGATAAATGCAGTGAAAATGGCACAAAAACCCCAAGCACCTCTCCAGTGCCAACAGGAGGAATAGAGGGATAATGCTCTTGGAACCCAACAGGGATGTTTCAACTGCAGGCAGAGGCAAGTAGATGAGATTTTGAAAAAAAAATGCAGCTCGAGTGTGGATGTGGAGGATGATCAGTGCTGGCAGGAGTGGGAATAGGAAGCAGGTGACCAACACTTCTAATGAGAACATGCCATGTGTTAGACACCACCTTGCAACACAACCCAGGGGAAAATAAAATAAAGGCAGAGACTTTGAAGTGCTGTGGGCCAAGGTTTTAACATCCAAACATGTGTCACCACAGCTACACAACCTGTGCTCATCCCCCAAACAGGAGAGGCAAAGCAAATGGCAGGATCATGAAAATTATTCAGGCAAGGTGGGATGGTGGGAATGAGGGGATGAACCAGAGCAAAAAGTGGAAAGGGATTATTTCAAAAATACCCAAAACATTCAAGTGAATTTCGCTGCAGTAAAACTGAAAGGAAATGTGGTGGTTATGGAGTTTTAGGAGCATCTACCAGCTGCTAAAGAGTAAAACTGAAAAGTACAAAATTACTGACAACCCCTACACCCCAAAGTCTCAGTGGATGGAGAAGAGGGACATTTTGGAGGCCATTGGATGTATTGCAATTGCACCCAAATCATTTCAATTTGAACATCTGAAATTTGTGAAAACTGGAGGAGATCTGTGACTCTCAGATATGAAATGCCTGAACCACCAGTAAAAAGGGGGACAGGGCAAAGTCTCTGCAGCAGCAGCAGAGAGGAGCTCCTCCAGCTTGCAGTGAGTTCTAGCTTGGCCTGCAGGGAAGGAAGATGCTCCCACACATGCCCAGGATATTTCAGCTCCGTAGTTGCAGCAAAAAAAAAAAAAAAAAATTAATGACAATCAGGGATGGCAGAGACTGAGGCTGAGCCTTGGGAATGTCATGTGGAACAAGCATTCCTTCACACCACTAACAGCTGAAGGGCTACATCCTGAACCTGCTGGAAGCTGAAAATCCAGCCTGGAACACCAGGACTGTGCCAGGGTCACCCTCCTGCACCTGACATCAGGATGTGGCCACCCCTTTCCCAGCTGTGGGGAGCTGTGGCTTCCCAATCTGCATATCCATAAATGTCAGGGATGGTTCTGTGCAGCCTCTGCCAGATGGGATGGCAGGACTTCAGCTGGCTCCTCTGCTGGTTCTCCTTCCCCAGGAATAAATGCAGGCTACCCACATCTCTGATTGTTCTTACATCTCTCCAGCACTGCTGAATTCCGACCCTGGGGTTGGGGTGATATTCCCCCTCTGGTTTGGATGTTGTCCATCCTTGTGAGGACCCTCTGCCTGCCAGGTTGTTGTGAGCAAACCCAGAACCCTGCAGCCAAAAAGAGCCACTGGAGCACAACCCCCTCCATCCACGGTGGGTGGACCTGGGAAGTTCCTCTGCAAGATCTCACCACGCTTGTGTTGGCATTTTTTCCCCTCTCTCTATAAAACAGCAGCTCCTGCCCAAATCCAACAGAAGGAGGAAATCTCCTCCGTCTGTGCTGGAGAGGGGGGTATCACCAAGTCCTTTACCAAGGCAAAATCAGAATTACAACAAAAACTTTGTGTTTTCCTTCACCCACAACAAAAACTTTGTGTTTTCTTTCAGCCACAAAAAAGCCTTCATGTTTTCCTTGAGCTGCCACAAATAAAGGTTCTGCCTAAGCCAAGCTGCTGTTACCAGACAAAGTTTCCTTCCCAGTCTGGGATGAGTCTTCAATACAGTTTTTCCTCAGCATTTCACAGCTTTTGTTCTTGCCCATGGAAAACTTACCTGGCTCACTTCCTGTTGGGCTTGGGTGTGTATCCCTGGGGAAATTCAGCCAGAAGATCATCAAGCAAGAGACTCTAGCACATGAAACAGCTGAGATGGTGGCCCAAACGAGTGGGAAAACACAAAGACCACATAAAAATGGTACCTGTGGAGTCATTCAGCCACCCCTGTGCACTGATTTTAACCTCTGTGGCCTCCAGACAATGTGTTCAGACTCAGTTCCGGGGCCCAGGTGTCTGCACCCACATTTTGGTGACCTGGCTGGCACAAATCACAGCTCTTGGAAAAACTGAGAGGTTTCTCCTACCATTCCCATTCCTTCATGCTGAGACCTGCTGAAAGCCCACCTGGGGGCAGCTCTGGAAGAGGAAAATGGCAGGACCTGGGCAAGGTCCACCTGGGGGAAGAGCTCTGCGACAAGATAGCTCTGGAATGTTTGCCATGGCCTGGCAAAATAAAACAACCAATGAAACCCTCAAAGATGTTCCACAAAAGTTCTTCACAGCAGCTCCAGGGAGCTGAGTGTCATCACTCTGAGAACCTGCCCCAGAGACAGTAGATCCATATAAACAGCTAAAACACTCTTGCTAATCACTCATCAGCTTCTGAGCCACTTTGGTAGAAGTGGGAGAGGAGAAGTGAAAGAAAAAAGATAGGTTTATCCTGTTTTGAAGGTGGTGGGGATGTCTGTGTTATTCTAACCCAACTTGCTTGGCCAGCAATTTCTCAGTGGACAAGTTTCAATTTACCTCCACAGCAAAGAGGAAAATATCAGGGCACTCATCCCTGTTTTGTTCTGCTGTTTTATCAGGATTAGAGATGGCCCTTTGTTCAAGGAAAATATGTTTTCCTGCTTTTTTTTTCCTACTAGAAAATTAAGATCTCAGCTATTCCACAATACCTGGAGAGCTGGTCAGGTGTTGTACAAGCTGCTTAAATGCTGAACAATTGAAGATAAAGTTGTTCTCCTGGCCAGTTCCTTTTTTTTTTTTTTGTTTAATTTTTCTTCATTTTATTCTTTTAATTAAAAAGATAAATAATTAGAATCTATTTAACTGGAGCTTATAATGAACGCTTAGAATAATAACAGTTCCAGGGAAAGAACGAACATTCTACTCATCCCTAACAAATCTATGAGCAAAAGTCAATATGAAAATAACAGTGGCACATTTAAAAGAGGATTTCTATTCTACTTTTAAATCCTCTTAGGTTTTGGTGCAGATCAAAGTAAAGAGAAGGAAAAGATACGTGCAAGAAAATTAAAAACCCTTCTTGGGTCAAAAGTGCATGTCTTTGGGCGAAGGCAGCAGGGGACAGACTCACTGAGAGGCAAGTTCAGAGCCAAGTGAACAGTTTTGAACAGATTTATCTTGAAGTAGGACACAGACCTCAAGATGTGCATGGAGAAGTCTTCTGGAAAGATTTATTGCTCACATATCCCCTCAAACCCTTTCCAGCATGAAAACATCAAAATGGGGCTCAGCAGCTTGTCTGCAAAGAGGGTCTTGGGACAATTAATCAGAATTAATTTATTTCAATGGAATAAATCAGTTTCTGCTGCCCAACTCTGTGTGTGTAGTCTCCTTCCAAACAAGGACTTTCCACTTAGCATAAAATTTCTTCTTCCCAAGTAATCTGAGCTGAACTAATCTCATTGAGTTTGGAGGAGGAACTGGCTGGGAATACAATGGAAAAAGGACAGGAAGACAAGTAAAGTAATTTATTGAATCATAGCCCCTTCAGGTTGTTTTGCACTTAGGATTGGCCTTACTGATTGTTGTGTTCTGGAAAAAGTGAAGTAAATAATGAGTAAAAACTGATTAATTCTTCACTGCTGCACTCCATGCCATAGCAATCCAACCCAGCCTCCATGGTTTTCCTTGACACCACAACCTCAGGAGATCTAACATGGAGAAGAACTAAAGTTTTGCTTCTGGGGAAAATCAAAGGAAGATGTTACACCCCCTGCTCAGTGCTGATGAGGCTGGCCCTGGAAAACTGAATCTTCCCCCTCCACCACATCAAGAGGGCTGCAAAAGAATCTAACAGGTCCCATGGACAGCTTGGAAGATGGTTAGGGATGAGGAAGGATGTCCTGCAAAGAGAATCTGGGGAACTGGATCCCCTCTAGTTTATCCAGCATAGGAGGGACACATTTAAAGACGTTTTTTGCCTGCTGTCCCATGTGCTCCCATGGTCAAAGAGTGACCAGCCCTGCAGATACCCCTCTCCCACTCCCAGTGCCATCTCTTCCTTCCCACACCAAGACTCGTGTGGCCCTCCCTCCAACTCCTCTCAGGCACACCCCAATCCCACAACTGGACTTTCTTTCAGGACCAGCTTACAGGTCCTTGCATTCCTTCTCTCCCTGCCACAAGCCACAGCTGAGTCATGACTGCAAAGTCACCACCAAGCATGGGGGACACGGATTAAATATCCCTGGTGTGGGCAAACCTCAGAGGGAATTTAGCAATTGTGAGTCAAGGAGATGGAATTCAATATACTAAGTTTCATTAAAAAAACCAAAAGTATATGCCTAATTGCAACATATTTTAAATTTATGGAAATGTTAAAAAATGCATGAAATCATTTTAGCCCTTATTAGAGGAATATATTTATGTCCCTTTATTTGAACTTCCCCCTTATCAGGAGATACTTCCCAGCCTTTGAAGACAGTTGAACTTTCCTTAGTTATTTGACTAGTCAGAGGAGTTATTCAAACATTCTCTACTCTGAATTTGAAATAAAAAGAAGGGAATAATTATAACCAGCCATTTGCTTGCATTTATTGGGCTGAGCTGTGTCTGCAGTTGGCTTTTCCTCTTCATCCCCTTCCCAATACAGCTTAAAGCAATAGAAGAACTGGGGATGAAAGTGCTGGAGGTTCACCAGCTCAACCCATCAGTATCTGATGGTGTGGGCACTCTGTGGCCTGTTTTCTGGAGAAGAGGACCTGGAAGGAGGATGCATTACAGGGGGAGAGTGGAGCACACACTGAAGCTTTGCATCACTCAATCCCTGTCTAACAGCCAGATCTTTCTCTTCATCTTATCACCAGAGGCTTCCATTTGTAAAAGAAAGGGGCAGGGTCACTGCTCTTGAACTAAACCAAGAAGAAGCAAGATTAACATCTCTCTCAGCTTTAATTATTTGGGAAAACTGAAAAAAATAAAATGCCTGTAAGGACGTGACACCAGAATAAGAAAACCTGACGTAAGCCTGCTTACAGATTCCTATAAATTCTTTGGGCTGAAGGCCTGGAAGGTGCAGGAAGACTGTGCCAGCACGTGTGCGTGTGCATGCGAGACAGGCAGGGACAATGGGCAGGGCCATGCACAGCCAAATCCACACATTCCCCTGGGCTCCCTGCTCCAACACAGCCCTGGGGCAGCTTCCCCGAGCCTCAGCAGCACCCTCCATCCTCGATGGGGATGAAGCCATCCTCCTCCTCCTCCCGGAAGCCGCGCGTGCAAGGGAACATGCCTCCACTTACTATTGCAAGCCTTCCTATTGCACAGCCGTCCTTCCTCCAGCACTCCCTCGCAGGCCAGGCCCTCGTTGGGAAGGGGCTTGCAGGAGCGCATGCGGGTCTGCAGGCCGCCCCCGCAGTCCTTGGTGCAGTCGCCCCAAGCCGACCAGGAATTCCAACCACCTGGGCAAGATCCAGAAAAGCCCCGTCAGCCTCCGTGAGAGCCCAGAGCCTGCCGTGTTCCAGCTGCCAAGACTCAAAACTGGGGTGTGAAAAGTGTGAAAATATGGCTCGATGCAGGTATTTACTGTATGTATTTTGATGTGTTGATTAGTAGAGCTGTATTAACATTTTAATAATATGATAAATGTAGTCTTGTAGTTAAAAGGTAACTTTTGTAGTTAAAATAAGAACTATGTTGCCACAGACATCCTTTCCTTAGAATTTTTTCTCCTGAGAAGCTAACAGGCCTCAGGAACATAATGTAACAATGGTTATCTGCTGCTGTGGAATGCAACAGGTGGATCTGTGACTGGTCTCATGTGGTTGTTTCTAATTACTGGCCAATCGCAGTCCAGCTGTCTGGACTGTCTCGGTCAGTCACAAACCTTTATTATTCATTCCTTTTCTATTCTTAGCTAGCCTTCTGATGAAATCCTTTCTTCCATTCTTTTAACATAGTTTCAATATAATATATATCAGAAAATAATAAATCAAGCCTTCTGAAACATGAAGTCGACATTCTCATCTCTTCCCTCATCCTAAGACCCCCCATGAACGCTGTCACACTATGTAAGTGGGATATTTTTTTATGAAAGGAATGAGGCACTCACACCAGATAGCAGCCACAAGATACCTAAATCTTTAAGAGAAAAGGAATTTATTGTTCTCTTATCAGAAGAAACTGAATTCTTCCTGCCTAGCTAAAGATCGAAGGTGCCTTAGGATTAGGAGGAAGAAGTTGAAGATGATCAGACTGAATCCTTTGTTTGAATGGAATTTATGCATCATGTAAGTGGTGTATGAATATTCAACACGCTATTGCTTTTCTGTTAACAGGTGTCTTCTGTTAACAGGTGTCCTTTTTCGGGCTCATGCTGCCCAGAAAAAGATACAAGGACTTCTGTAAGTCTTTGTCTCTATTGTCTCATATTGTCCTAATTCAAATTGTCCAAATTATTATTACTGTAATTGTATCACTATTTTTATAACCGTTTTATTACTATTAAACTTTTAAAATTTTAAAAAAGCCAAGTGATTGGCATTTTTCACATGGGGTGTCTCTAAAAGTGGTGGGACTGGAAACTGCAGGGTAACCCAGTATCCGGGGTTGACTATATGATGCTTTTATCCCAAATTGTCTTGCTCTGTTTATGCTGAATAATAAGTTTTCCACCTTTAAGACTTGTTCCAAGAGTTAAGGGGGAGAGAAGAAGCACGTGAAGCAGTGTTTTCAGACACTGCACTCACTCCTCCACATTCCTGCTCCTGGACTGCATTGTCTGCAGACAGAGAGACAGCGGGACAGAGCTCTCCTTTGTTTTAGTTAGTTTTAGCTAGCTGAGGCAAAGTCACCTGTACTGTGGGGTTTTTGTCCCTTTTCTTTGGAACTGTTTAAACCTGCTCTGGCCTGAACACCAGCAGAGCATCTGTGGCCCACCAGGCCAGGCCTGGGCCGCGGCATTTCCAGCGCTCGAGGGGAGACTTTTGGAGTTTTTCATCTCTTTAGGAGCAGCAAGGGGTTTTATTGTTTAATACTGTTTAGGTTTTATTGTTTAATAAACAGGTTTTTTTCCACTTTTCTCCAAAGAGGTATTTTTCTCCCAGACTGGTGGTGGGGATGGGCCAATTGAATCTGCGTTCCTAGAGGAGCTCCTTTGGAGGGGTTCTTTCCAAAATTTGCCCTGAACCAGGACACACAGAAAGTCAAGAAGGGGAAGGGAGAAGCATTGCCTGACTTTACATTTACTTATCTTCAGTTATTTCTATTTCTAGAGTTTAAGTGTTTGGACAGTGCCTTCAGGCATATGGTGGGGTTCTTGGGGCTCTCTTGTACAGAGCCAGGAGTTGGGCTTCAGTGATCCTTGGAGGTCCCTTCCACCTCTGGAAGGGACCTCCCATCAGGATATTCTGATTCCAACTTGTCCTGCCCTTCCTGTGCTTACTGTGGCAAAGAGCTCCCCTCTGACAAGACACTCTGTCCATTTTTGTGTCCTGTTGGCTCCCAACCCCAGAAGACACAAGCAAAAACCACTTCAAGGTACAAATCCACCATCAGTGAGGTTGTGCCTCCTCCTTCTGCCAGCACACAAACACACCATGTGAAGACAAGAAAGGTGAGAGGGGATAAGGTTCTACCATTCATATTCCCCAAAAATAGACATTTCTTTTCCCCAGACTGCAGACCCCACCAGCCACAGAGAGGCACAGCTCTCAAGGACAGCTTTGGTGGGGGAGTAACATGGGAATGACATTCTCCTCCAGCACCCTTTGTAGAACCCACAGGGAACAAGATGAAGGTGCATTTTTGGCTCCTTTCCCAGGCCATGCTCAGTACTGGTGTCAGCGACACTCAGCTTTCCCCACATCAATCTACAGCTCTGAAAACTGATGGATCCACCAAATCACCTGGCTGCAGGGATGATCCTGCTGCTTAAGGGAAATTCTGAGCCACTGCAGCCTTCTCCACCCTGTGTCTTTCCAGCTTCCTGCCAAGAGCAACTGGCCTGGGTGGAACGTCCATAAACGCTGATGGCAGGGTGGACTGTGACGACCATCTGAATCTGGCTGGCCTCCCACAGTCCAAACACCTGCAGGGAGCACAGCAAGGCTGAGTTTTGGGTTGTAAAAATCAGCAGGAGATTATCCAGTCCTTCCAGGTGATGGATAAGCTGTCACATCCCTCAGCGGTCAGTTTGCTCCCCATTGGCCGCATGCAGCAATCTAAAATCTGCTGAAATAAGCCCTGGCTTCACAGTTCTGCTCCATCGTTTGTCCACCTCATGGGGAGGAGCAGAGGTGGCCCTTCAGCCCAGAGGTGGCCACTTTCACATGGCTGCTTTTCCTGCTGTGAATTCTCTCATTACCCACAGCTACCCTTGGAGATGTTTCAGGTCCACGGAATTCAGCTCTGTGCTGCTCTCAGGCACAGATAAGGATAATGAGCTAAAGATGCAGGGTTTTTTGAAGATAGAAAACACTGGGAAAATTTTTGTTTTTAAAATAAAAATGAAATAACCCACACTCCCCCATTTTTTCTTCCCCCTTGCCAACAGCCAGAGAATTGAGAGATGCAGATGATGAACTTCAGCTGACTCAGCCTTCCTGAATTGCTATTTATGAGACTGTGGCTGTACTATGAGCTCTGGGCTCTGCTGGTTCCTACACAGGACAGCAGCCTTGTCTGGAAAAAAGAGCCCAGCTAGGTGTTAGATCAGAATTTAGGGACATTTTCAGCACTCTCTTGCACAGAGATGGTCAAGCACTTGTCCACCTCCACAGCAAAAACCCACAAGTTCATACTCTGCTACCTCCAGCCTGGTTGTGGTTCAACTTTTCCCTCCAAGACAAAGTGAAAATAAACACAGGCTCAGCAACATTCCCTCTGCTGATGGCCATGGAAGTTGCTCAGACTCTTAATCATGAGAATAACATGGAAAAATGGAGCAGGAAGGAAATGGAGGGCAGTGAACTTGCCAGCAAAGTGCCCGGAGATCTTGGCAGCAGCATGGAGGATGGAGTTGTTACTGGCACAAAACAAATTCTTGACCTTGAAGAAGACTGTCTTTCCCTCAAAGGTCACTTTCTGTGCTGTTCGCTTTTCTAAACACCACAGGAACACAGGCTTGTCTTCCATGTCCTTATGGAAGACAGATTGTGTTTCCTTTGTAAGGGAAACCATCAGTGCAATGGGAGGTATCCTGATGCCAGGCTTGAGCTGATCAATGGGATATCTGTAACCAGACACCTTTAGGAGTTAATCAGCTCCTGGCTTGCCCTTTTCAGGATGTCTGTCTTCCATCTCACTCCCTTGCAGATTAAGAGTGAGGCTGGGGAAAGGAAAAAGCAGCTTCACACGAGCCTTGGCTTGAATTGTGATTTATTTGGGATGCTTTTTGTTGAGACAAAATACATAATTGCTCCAGTGTCTTTAGAAGTTATTTTATATTGTGTTTGTAAGCAAAATATGGGCCCAGACTCACTGGCTGTCGTGGTGTTCCCAGTTTGATGATGGATTATTCAAACAGTTCTGCATTTTGGGATATGACCCATTATGGCAATGATCCCCTAAAATACACAGAGAAATTAATGTTGTCTGGTCTCCCTCACATGAAAGAGGGAAGGATAATGAAGATGCCAATCTTTGATTTCTTAAATCACAGAATCACAGAATAATGGAATGGTTTGAGCTGGAAGGGACCTCAGAGGACATCGAGTTCCACCCCCTGCCATGGGCAGGGACACCTTCCACCAGCCCAGTTTGCTCCAAGACCCTTCCAACCTGGCCTTGGACACTTCCAGGGATGGAATAGCCACAGTTTCTCTGAAAAAAGCCCTCATAAGGAAGAATTTCTTCCTGTTATCCAAGCCAAACGTCCTTTCTTTCAGTTTGAAGCCATTCCCCCTAGTCCTGTTGCTCCAGGCCTTTGTAAATGTTCTCTCTCCATGTTTCTCGTAGGTTCCCCTCAGGTACTGGAAAGCCACAATTAGGTAACCCTAAAGCTTCTTTTCTCCAGGTTGAGCAACCCAGATTCTCTCAGCCTTCCCTCACGGCAGAGCTGCTCCATCCCTCTGATCCCCTTGGTGCCTCCTCTGGACTCCTCCAGCAGCTCCAGGGCCTGTGCTGGGCCCCCAGGCTGGGGCAGCTCTGCAGGTGGGGTCTCACCTGAGCAGAACAGAGCAGAGCAGAGGGGGTAACTCTTACTCTGCTTATCCTCAGCAATGGGAGAACCAGGCAAAATAAGATAAAAAACCCTCATGATCTCAAATCCTTAACTGGAATGAGATCAGTTTATGAGGTTGAGCTCAGATGACTTCCTTTCTCTCCTCACTCCTCAGTTTCCATCCCATTTGTGAGTGCTAAAGAGGAGCTAGAGAACTACCAGGGCACTTAGTAAATCAAGCCAGGCATTTACAGCCATGACAAAGGTATTCCCCACTTTATGGAGCGGTCCTTTTTTATCATCAGGTTGTACCATGGCCCTGACAAATTAAATGCTGCATGTTATTTATCTTGTTTATTGGCTGTCAGATAAACCTTTTGAAATCCTCCTTCTTTTCCTGGGTCTAGTCCTTCACTGCTTCAAGTGATTTGTCTTTTTTAGTGGAGCTGTAAACAAGTGGTTAAGGGTCTATTATATGAAGTTATTCCTATCCCACATTTCAGGGGGGAAATGCTGTGCCATGAGGAAAACAGAGGGTTCTTGTGCCCATTGCTGCATCTGGTTTCTGAGAAGGAGTGCATGAGGGAGCTGGGGGGGCTCAGCCTGGAGAAAAAGGCTGAAGGGAGACCTCATCTTTCCCTACAACTCCCTGACAGGAGCTTGTAGTGAGGTGGGTGTCAGCCAAGTAACAAGTGACAGGATGAAACAACCTCAAGATGTTCCAGGGGGAGTTTTAGATTATTTATTTGGAAAAATTTCTTCACAGAAAGGGTTGTTAAGCACGGTAACAGGCTGCCCAGGGAAGAGGTGGGGTCAGAATCCCTGTGAGTGTTCAAACAAGGTGTGGATGTGGCACTTGAGGACATGGTGGTGGTGAACATGGTAGGGGTGCTACATGATCTTTTCCAACCTTAATGATTCCATGGTTCTGTAAAAAGAATGACCTAAAATGGCTGTGGAATGATCTGCAATGGCTGTGGTGTCACACAGATGCTTTCAGCCCTATGCAGGAGCTGCAGAAGGGATGCAAGTCTGATGTGGTCCCTGCAGAGGCTGCACATCCCTCAGTCCATCCCTCAGTCTGTGCTGGCTGAGCTGACACAGCCCCCACGGACTCCTCACTCTCTATAAAATGTTCATCCCCCACTTGCCCACAACACAATCTCTTGCTCTGCCCCTTCTTCCATTTTGAGCATGAGGTTGGATTTTTTTTGATGCTGGGAAGAGAGGAATCCACATGAAATGCAGTGCAGGTTCGCTCTGAAGTTAATGGGACCCTTTGCAGGCAGCCCTTGCTACCCCTGGAGTCCTGTTCCAGGAGCTCTCAGCAAACTGCTGCTCCTGCTGATCGATGCGGGTTGAGATGCCATCTGTCCTTAATCCACAAATAATGAGGCTGCTGCAACTGCTCTGTGCAGGATTTTGCTTTTCAAAGGCACAGAACCCTCTGAAGGTCACACACCCAACCCGTTCCCACTTTATGAAGTTTTTCCAAGCTATGGCCCTGTAGAACCATGGAATTCTCTCATTTTGCCCTTTATCTCCCTAAAATGGAGGAGCTGTGGCTCATGCCTCTGGTACCAGAGGTTCCCACCACAACCAGCAGCTGTCACCTTGATCACACAGCCAGGTTTAACTTGTATATTTTATTTTTGGAGAGCAGCCCAAGCTCCTAGAATGTGTTTTAACAAAGGTGTGAGGCTCATGGCTGGTCTGAGTGCCTGTCATTCACGGAGGCCTTTAATCCAGTTTCTAAAGAGTTTTTTTGATCCTCCTGAGTCAGTTCTTATCATGACCATGGACTAAAACAAATTACTTTTCATGCAAGGCTGACCCAATGCATTTTAATTCTCTGGTTAAATGGAGAAAATTCTGAGGTGGTTTACATCAACCAGCAAGCTCATATTTGGCATTTCTCATTCTGAATCTTAAGTAGAGATTGCAAAACGAATGAGTCTTTCCTACTGCAAATTAATTGAGAGGGCTCCACTTAAACACCTCGTCCAAACACCCTTGATCTTCAGGAAGATGAGCATCCCAATCCGGAGTTTATCTTCACAGCTGACAGCTGCAATGTGTCTCGGATGTCAGTCAGTCAATCATGCCTCTTAATTTAACAGCAATCCCTTAAATTAGATGGCAGTGACAACAGTAAAAACTAAAGAATCTACACAAGACAATCAATAAAGCAAAAGGGGTTTTGCTGATACTCCACATCCACCTCTGATTTTGCTTTTTTGGGTTTAGCCTCTCACTGAACCCAGCTGAAGACGCGTCTTGTTGGCAGCTGTCTCCAACTCGGTAGGTCAGGGCATTTTGTGTCTGAAAAACATGTCCTGACTGCAAAAATCCCACCACAGCTCTGTGTGCTATCACTGGGAATATTTGTAGTGGAATTTATATCACAGTTTCTGAATCATCTCAATTAGCAAATGAGGGGGAAAAATGTCATTTCTTATGTAAATAGTGGGGAAGGATACTGAAGGGAGATCAAGAATGAGATTGTCTTATACCATCTGAATCCTGAATTTGTTACACAATGGGACAAGTGAGGAAGCTGCTCCTTTATCACTCTCCTTTCTACTGTGCTGGAAAAGAGCAAGTCCAGAAGGGGTTGTATTGAAGACATCCTTCTATTACACCAGCCAGTGATCATTTCATGGAAAGTCATACATTCAGTTTGTCCCTTCTGAGGGAAAAAAGGAGAGAAATCTTTCAGGGGGATGTCTCCTCCTTGTGCCCCATGAGATGAAACCCACAACAGCACAAGGGAGTTGCTCCAATGGTTCCTTGTCTGCCCTTTCCAATATAAATCCCATGAAACATTTTGCTATTTTGCAGATTGTGCACATTAATATAAAAACCAACCCCCCAAGCTCCCTAAAAAGCATAATAATTCATTGCAAGGACATGCAGTGATAGGACAAAGGGGAATGGGTTTAAGCTGAAAGAGGGTAGATTTAGATTAGATAACAGGAAGGAATCTTTACTATGAGGACAGTAAGACCCTGGCACAGATTTTTCAGGGAAGCTGTGGCTGCCCCATCCCTGGAAGTTTTCAAGTACAGGTTGGACAGAGCTTGGAGCAACCTGGGATGGTGGAAGATGTCCCTGAACAAGAAAGGAGGCTTGGAATGAGGTGATCTTCAAAACCCCTTGCAAACAAAACCATTCCATGATTGTTTGACTTTTCTCCATGGAAAGGAGATGGGTGAGGGGAGAAAAATTATAAATGTGCATTAAAAGTTCATGAGCTGCAGGGCAAGGTAACCAGGGACTGACTGCTCCTTGAGTTTTCCAGCACTGGAATTGAGGGGTGTCAAATGAAATGGGCAGGAGGCAGGTGCAAAACCAGTCAAGGACATAATTTACAGACACAGAGCGGTGTAAAACGGAGCAATGCTTTCACAGCAGGAAAAGGCACCAAGGTTTCCATGAATATAAAACATAACTGGGGAGATGCATGAAAGACAAACCCATAAATGGTAATAGATACAAAGCCAGCAGCTCTTGTCCAGAAGTTCCCTGGGCTTCAAGCTGCTGAGTTGTACAAAGTTGAAAAGGGCCTTGGAGTCCAACCTCTGACCTTGCTGACCAAATCACAGCACTGAGTGCCACATCCAATCCTTTCTTGAACACTTCCAGGGACAGTGATTCCATCACCTCCCTTGGCATCCCATTCCAATGTCTGACAAGCCTTTCAGTGAGTAAATTCTTCCTGATGCCCAGCATGAATCTCTCCTGGCACATTCTCTCTTTTCCTGTTGCTGGTTGCCTGGGAGAAGATGTCGAGCCCCACTTGGCCACAACCTCCTTTCAAGCTGTGTGTCTGTCTTGTTCTGCTATTTCCCCTTGTTAATTACTGCTAATGGGTGGATATTGGGCCAAAATAACCCTGATTTGGACAACAAGAGGGTTCTTGGTACTTTCCCAGTTGCTTCGCCTCTTCCTACCTTGACTTTAACCCTGTGACTCTCCTTCATGGAGATGTGGCCAGGGCACAGCCAGCTCCAGGTCAGGTCAATATTTCCCACCACCAAAATTGCCAAAATCTGCTCAGGTCACCCCTTTCTGGGCACCCAAATAAATGATGTGATTTTTTTCAAAGCTGCTGAGTGGCCAAAGCTGCCACTGATGCCCACAGCATTCCCCAGTCCCTGCAAATGAAGGTAACGAGGTCAAATCTGGACAATCATTGAGGATCAGCTTCAATCTCCCTCTGCTCTACAAATCACTTAAGGAAGATGGAAATGAGGCCAGTGTGCAACTTTCAAGGAAACCCAGCATAAAGCTGTGCTTATTACGTGAATCCCTGCAAATGAAACACTAGGGATAAAGAGAGATTTTTTATGTGGAAATGGTGGGGGAGGTGGGCAGGGAAATGAGAAAGGGAATGTTTAGTCTGGAACTGGAGATCAAATAAAACCATGGAAGAATCTTCCCATAAGAAAGCCATAGGGGCCTAATCACTTAACTCATTTCAAAGCAGAGCAGGCAAAATATCAGAGAACAGACTTGTGAAGAGAAATCCAGCCTGCACCACCAGGGAGGAATGAAATGCTTCTCCGCCCTGAACCTCTCTGAATTTGTATAAATCACACCAGAGCTGGGTTCATGCACTGTTTGTTTCTTCACATTGCTGCAGACCCCAAAGCACAGAGGGGACAGATTTGCTCAGCCACATGTGTCTCCCCGTGGTGAGGAATATATGATCCCATTCAAATCTAACTGTGCAGCCCAAGCTGAGTGGAACCTTCCCTGATACCAGCATCACTATCTATTTTTATAAACGGCGCTCAAAGGAGAGCATTTGTGAAATTTCCTTTCATGTCTTTACATGATCTGTTGGGGATGTTGTTTAGTGGTGGGCTTGGCAGTCTGGTTTAATGGCTGGACTCACTTGTCAGAACCTAGGACATTCCTCTGGCTGCCCAGGATGACTTGAGACCCTGGCAAGGGGCTCAGAGACCTTGGCACAGAGTCAAAAACACCTGTGCCTTCGATTTTAGCCCATGGAAAAAAATTACCAACTTTGTGTGAAGATTTACAAGCCACAAGACTTTAAGTAGAATGATAGTTAATTCGTCACAGGGTGAAAAAGTTGAATTTTGGGGATTTAGAATGAGGGTTCAAGAGGCAAGATGGAGGAATCTGGGCGTGTCCTGTCCTTCTTCTTCTTCTTCTTCTTCTTCTTCTTCTTCCTGTCCTCCATCCTCTGCTGGGATGGTGACACTTTTGGGATGGTTTAGAGTAGAGACAGACTGTCTAACATAGCTGATAGGTATTGGAAAATTATTGTAAATAAAGTACATGTAGTTTTTAGTATAAAAAGCTAACACCACCCCAAGGATGGTCAGTATGTGCCACAACCCAACCTGCTGGACAGACCTCAGCAGGTCACAGAGAGAATGTAATAGATAAGAAAAAAATAAACAACCTTGAAAAGCAGAACTGACAAATCTCGACTTCCTCTTCAGTCGTGGGGCTGGGAGAAAAACCTCGGGAGCCATTTCAACCACAGAAACCTAAGAATCACTGATCTTAGACTGAGTTGGCTTTTCCAACTTAAACAATTCAGTAATTCTCTGTTCCATATTTCCTGGCTTGAAGAGCCATGATTTTCATCTATAAAACCTTTGCAAAACACTGCATAAACCCATAAACACCATGAAATGCAACACCCAGAGCTCTGCAAGCCCATGCAATTCCATCTTGTTCCAGCTGAAGGATTCCTGTGGTCCCCAACACTGCAGTTTCTCACTCCTCCAAGAGCTGTGACATATTTCTTGTTGCAAGATCACTGCAAGGCAGGGCTGTGCCAGTATTGTGTCTGCAGGATGAACTGAGGAGGTGTTGTAAAGCTAAAAGATTTGCCCACGGTATCTTTACAACACTGAGAGAAGTCAAATTGTCTTCAGCTGAATTTCTTCCAGGAGGACAAAGGGAAAATCACCTGGGGGGACAACCCAGCAGCCAAGTGTCCCCTCTCAGAGCAGTTTTGATGAGGACACCACACAATTTGTGTGACCCAGCACTTTTTGCTCCACAAACAGCTCCCAAAACAGAGCCAGAAAGGCCGACTCCAGCTGAGGCAGCACCTTTTCACTATTAAACCAAATATTTAATGCGAAAACTCCACAGGTTTTGTTAGGCACAGCCAATCTCTCTTCACACAGAGATGTGGATTTTGCCTGGAAGGGGAGCAGAGGTGGCTGAAAACCACATGGAAGTGTTTTTTGTGTGGTCACCTCTGAGGCAGGCTGGGGAACAAGCAGGTTGTCAGCAGGCATTTCTCCTGCCAGGGTCCTCTCCTTCTCTGAGCTGTTGGACACACCCACCCTGTAGAGGAAGATGCTAATCCAGGCTGCCTCTGTCATTCCCAGCTCTGCCCTTGACACCTTGTTTGTGTTTTCCACTGCAGAAAGGAGAAGGTTTCAGGCTTCTCTCTGTGCCTCTGCCTCCTTCCAAGTCCCCTCATTAAGAGGGGGCAGCCAGAATGGCTGGCTCATGTAACACTTGGGTGAAGAAAGGGAGAATTTGGGGGAAGTTAAGTCATAGAATAGCAGAATGTTTTGGTTTGAAGGAAGCTTAAAGATCATTGAGTTCCAACCCTCCTGCCATGGCCAGGGACACTTCCCACTATCCCACATTGCTCAGAGCCTCATCCAACATGGATTTAAATACTTCCAGAGATGAGACAGCCACAAATTCTCCTGGCATTCTATGCCAGGACCTCACCACTCTCTGAACAGAGAATATCAACCTGAATTCCCCAATTTCTTCAGTCCCAGGAGAAGGCAGGGATATATTCAAACCATTGGAGGCACCCAAATGAGAAGCTCCTTTCAGGCTGCTTAATGAGACTTTTAGGAGGCAGCAGCTGCAGTTCTGCATCTGGGATAATCACCACGTGGCATCCAACCCAACATGCCTTGGCACCAAGGACAAGAAATCAATATCATCAACCTTTACCAACATTATAATGACGAGGTTAATATTGATCTTTTGACATTAAGGTGTGGCATGAGAATCCTTAGCATCATTGCTGGGAATCTGAAGCTGGGGCACTATAAACCAGACTGCAGGCACAGCAATTTGCTCACAGATCCCTCAGAGACCCTGGATTAGAATGAATAAAACAATTCTCAGCCTGATTTGTAATTGACTGCTCCCAAAGTCGTCGCATTTTCTATCAGTGGAGAGAGGGGATTATTCACACATGTCTGTCCCTTCAAAGTCCCAGAGTGGCACAAGGAAACGCCAATGGAATTTGTGTGGTCCTGCAGACAGCAGAGTTGTGGTCTCAGACTGTGTTTTTAGCCTGAAAACTAAATAAGAGTTAAGCTTTTGTTCTTTATAATGTCTTGAGGTCGAGCAGACATTGCCTTGCTGCAGGTGAGGTCTCCCTCTGATTTCTCCTGTAATCACCACTAAAAGAAAACCTTCCTCCAATGAAAGCATCTCCACGAGAATTTCTTAACCCTGAGTCTGCTGATCCAGTCCCTCATACTGATAATCTTCAGCCCTGAGAGATCAAGGTCTTAAAGGCTTAAACCCCTTTGTTCCTAGAGACAAATCTGATGTGAAATTCCCTTGGTCTGAGGTGCTGCTTAAGAAAAGAAAGGCAGAGAATCGAGCGATTAAATCATCACAGATGAGGAGATGCCACCAAGGCTCAGCATTTACCCAGGAATTTGTAAACGACTTTCCCTGTTGTTCCCATTTGCCATTTATATTCCAGCAGTGTTAAGAGGCCTTGGGTAAAATGAGACTCACTCTGGGATTGGCACTCCATAGGCAAAACAGTCACAGACAGTCCTTGATCCTGAGAGCCTGCATTAGGCAGTACCCAATCATTGCTGTGATTGGAGCTGCAGTGAGGGAGGTGAGTGTGTGTGGAGAGGGCAGAGAGGAGTGGGTTTAGTAACAGATATACAGGGACTCAGACCACTTTACAAATTATTGACCCTACTTAATTGCTAATCATCATGTGCATTAGCTATTTTTTTTTTTCCTAGGAGGGAAGGCAGACAAATATCCCTGTGCTACAAGATTGTCTGAGCAAATAGGCAGATCTTGGGTGGACCAAAGGTGGTGTTTTCCTCCCAGCACATTCCCCAGATTGACTGGAAATTAATCTATATGAGAATAGAGGATGGAGACAGATGGTGGAAGATTTCCCTGCCCCCTTTTTCCCTTTTGGCACCCTTGGTGCTCAGAGGAGTCAGGAGTGGTTGGGTTATCCTGGATTGCCAGGACTATTCAGGATGGAGAGCCAGTGCACCAGGTAACTGTCTCTCCTATAACACTCCATGAAAACAGGAAAAATCCCTTTTGGATAAACTCTTTGCATCCTTCCAGTAGTTAAAGAGGGTTTAGAAAGGAGGGAGAGTGAATTATTTCATGGACAGATAATGATAAGACAAGCAGGAGTGTTTTTAAGCTAATAAAGGAGAGATTTAGATGAGATATTAAGAAGAAATTCCTCACTCAGAGTGTGGTGAGACATTGGCAAATTTTGCACAGAGAAGCTATGGCTGCCCCATCCCTGGAAGTGTCCAAGGTCAGGTTTGGATGGTGTTTGGAGCAACCTGGGATTGGGGAAGGTTCTGTCCCATGGCAGGGAGTGGAACTGGGTGATCTTTAAGGTCCTTTCCAACCCAAACCATTCTGTGATTCTACGAATGCCACCTCCCCTAGAGATACCAACTGCTTGGCCAGCAATTCTCACTTCACACAAGGCAAACAAACTCTAATAATTGTATCTACTAATTACCACTGACTGCTGTCTGAGGAGCTGTGTCATATTTTATTTTTCTCTATGATGGCCCATGAAGGCCAAGAGCAGGAAGCTGGTGAAGGATGGATCTGCACTGCCTGGCTTCAGAGGCTTCCCAAATGTCTCAGGTTGGATACATCTATTTTTTTCTTTTTGTTTTTTTTTTTTGAGCACATCAGTATGAGCCAAGAGCAACATCTACTGGCCGAGCTGTTTAGCAAGACCAAGTGTAGATAAGGCACAACCCACGGATTTTACACATCTGTGAGATATTTTTAGGTATTACTCTAAAATCAGGATTAGCACCAGCACTTCCCAGCTGTTGCCACCAAAGCAAATATCTCAGCCCTGCACACCTGGTCTTGGCTTTTACCCATCCCTAATGTGAAAATTGCTTTTTAAGCTCATTGCGTCCTGGGTAGCACATCTCAGTAGATGGAAGTATCTGTGTATCTCCATTTCTTCTTAGCAAAGTGTTCCTTGCATTTCTCTTTGAGGTCTTCTGAGATAAAACAGGCTAAAGGGGAGTAGCAGCCCATTTAATGCCACCAAAACTGCAAGAAACTTTCCATGGGGGGATTCAAGTGGCCTAACTTTATAGATTAAAAATAAAGGGTTCAAATTTGGAGGCTGAGCCTTTTCTGGTCTCTCCTGGTGGGAGCTAAGAGAATGTGTGGACTTCAAAATAGGAGCTCAATAAGAAATGGTGCTGGCAAAGCTGGGTTATGAGTAAAGGTTATGGGAAGGGGCTTCACCTCCCAAAACTGTCCAAATGAGTCAAATTCAATGTTATCAGCTCTTGGGGTTTTTTCACAATCTGTCTCAAAAGGCAGCATGGGAATGTGTGGGAATGAGAGCGAGACATCAGTAAAGCTACACCCAAGAAATGTTAGCAAGAAAAAAAAGGAAATGGAAAGACTGTGAGTTCATCTTATTAGGAAGAGTGAGAAGAAACCCATAAAAAACAGGCATAGCTCATGTCTCCACCTCTGCAGCCTGGAGCACTCAGCTGTTCAGGCACTGACAGGAGAACAGAGCTCTGAGGGACTCCAAATCAATGACATATAAAACACAATTTTCCCCCCTCACGAGGGCCATTTCTACCAGCAGAGCAGGATTTAGAGGGGAGTAACACAAAAGCAGCCTGATCTGTATTTTGAGCTCACTGCAAGATCCCAGACCCCTCTCTAGAGCATTGCCAGGTGAGCTACAAACAGCCCAGGTGGTTTTAGAGCTCTGTGGTGCAGATCTGGCCACTTGGGCACTTCATAAATAAAGCAGGAAAATAAGAATTCTGAAAATACAGACTTTATATTTGGCCATGTTGCTAGAAACACCCATTCCTCTCTGCTGATTATAGAAGGAGACCAAACGACCTCCTTAGACACTGAGGATGTTTTTTCGGTCAGAGAAATCCTTCTCTCATCAGGGAGGAGAGATGGCAGAGAAGCACAAGAGGTTAAAATAAGCAGGACTCACAAGCCAAAGCTCTATGAAAGAAGGAACAACCCTGCCTGCTACAAACACCCATTCCTCTCTGCTGATCATAGGCAGAGACTAAATTACCTTCTTAGACACCGAGGATGTTTTTTGGTCAGAGAAATCCTTCTCTCATCAGGGGTGAGAGAAGCAGAGAACCACAAGAGGTTAAAATGAGCAGGAACCACAAGGCAAAGCTGTATGAAAGGAGAAGGAACAACCCTGCCTGCTGCAGGCAGGTGGTGAACTCGCTCTATGCAGGTGCCTCTCCTGCTCCTGCTGACTCACAGCCACGTCCAGCTGTCCCTCTGGCTGTCCCCTCTCAGGACAGCACCTGCAGGTGTTCTGTGCAGACAAAACAGGAGCCAGGGCACCTGAGGTGTGCAGGGAGCTGTGCCCTCTGAAGGGGCAGGACCAGCACTTTGGTGTCTGCTCAGGCTTGTCAGAAATCTCATGCATGACCCCAAAAGAGTCACCTTCCCTCTCTGCCTGGTTTCCAAGGTGGGACTGTCTCTGATGATGATGGGAAATAGGATGTGGAGGAAGGTGCTGAAACTGGGAGAGGAAAGACAAATTTTGCTATTTGTGGCCATGATCTATGGACATAGAACCCAGCTGGAAACAGCCCTGTGGTTTTTACTAAACCTTTTATAGCCCAAAACCCTACCAGCTCCCACAGTCACAATCTCATCCAAAAAGGGACTGTAACCAAACCCACTTCTTTGGACAGGTGTGGTACCTGCTCACATAAAACAGTCAAGACAGGTAAGGTAATCTCATGCGTGACCCTAAAAGAGTCACCTTCCCTCTCTGCCTGGTTTCCAAGGTGGGACTGTCTCTGATGATGATGGGAAAGAGGATGATGGAGGAAGGTGCTGAAACTGGGAGAGGAAAGACAAATTTTGTGGCCATGATCTATGGACATAGAACCCAGCTGGAAACAACCCTGTGGTTTTTACTAAGCCTCTTGTAGTCCAAAAAGCCCACCAGATCCCACAGTCACAATCTCTTCCAGAAAGGGACTGTAACCAAACCCACTTCTTTGGACAGGTGTGGTACCTGCCCACATATAACAGTCAAGACAGGTAAGGAAGGTTTTTTTTCTACTTGATTTTGGTCCATAGATGCTGGAAGGGCTGTATCTATGTAGGATCCCCTTCATGGGGAGGACAGGAAGGTTCTTGCAGGAAAATGAATCACCCAGCTCCTCCAAACTGCAGCACAGACTGGGGTTTGACCCAATCCCAACAAAACCAGGATTAAGATGGTCATTAAGGCTCATTTTACCTCTTCTTGAGGATGCCTGACCTTATCCAATGTTCTGTGGTGATTTCCCATAACTTGGTTTCATGCGCACATTTCTGGACATGGTTTCAGTGCAGCACTTGTGGGAGGAAAGGGAAAGGCCAGGGGGAGTTTGAGTCTTCCTTCATTCTCTGGCAGAATAATCTCCTGGTTACAGCAACTGGTGCATGGAAAGTTATAATGACACGTGCTTGGGAAAAAGGAGTTGTCTTAAACCTAAGAAAAAAAATATAACTCCAGGCTACAGAAGCCCAGGGGTCTGGTTTCAGCCTGATGCCTCCTGGAAATTATCTATTTCTAGATAAAAAGTGGAATCAAAAAGCTGCATCCAAGCAGATGGGCTGGTTCTGATCCCTGGCTGAGCAGGCACACGAGGATCCACACAGGTAATGCGTGAGCAGAGGCCAAATAAAGAACAGAACAGCAACCCAAGACAGGAGGGGCACAAGCCTGAAGGGAAAGGTTGAGCTCTGGTGTCTCCCTGAATAATACAAGGCACAAAATATCCTGTTACCAGCCTGGGGAGCAGACAATTAAAACACTACTTGAAGCAAATGTCTCCTGACTCTGGCTCAGAATTTCAATTAGGCTGGGAAGACTTATTGCACTTAAGTGCAGGTTAGTGACATTTCAGGAAAGAGAGATTGATTGGGAGCTGGGTCACAGCTCAGCAGCAGGGATCTTGTCTAGGGGCCTGTCCTTAAAAAACAATGTGTGATCTCTGCGTGGCATTTTCCTTGTTTAGCTCGTTTATGTTTCCTTTGAGAATGAATAATCCCAGTAGCCAGAGCTGTGTCCCCTCCTTTCAAACACTGCCTTCTTTTCTAACTCATTTCCTTTTTCAAAGTTCTTTAAGCATCCTTGGGTGTCCAAGCAGTATATTTTCTGGCTCTTCTCCTCCTCCTAAGGTAATTAACCTTTTCTTGTCTCGAGAATCAGGTTCTGACTTGCAGGAAACTTTTTTTCCCTTACTGGTTCACCAGCTTTGCAGAGCCATGAAAAACAGGGGAGGGTCTGCTGCTACAAACTGCAGGTACAAACAACCTTACTCCAGCATTTCTCTCTGGAAAACAAAGTGGGGAAATGCCCTCAGCCAGCTCAAAAAATAAAAAGAATTATTGGAAGACACCAAATGTGCACCAGGAAAAGTCAAGTAAGTGATAAACTCATGCAGGACAATGCACCAGGTCCTTTGGTCTGGTTAGTGGTGACTGTGAGAGCTGCAGTTTTTGGGAGATGTGCATGAGACAGGATTTTGTTTCCATAAAACACCCCAAAATTCATTAATTCCTCACCATTCCCACACATCTATGCTGAAACTGCTGTAACCACACAACTGCATAGACTAATAAAAAACATCACACAAAATGAAATCCTCCCAGATGGAAACACTTGGTCTAACACTTAAACTCTAGCACAGTCAAAAACCCTGCTAGGGATACACCCTGGAGAGATGATGAGCAAAACAAATAATCAGATATAATCAAATCAACCAGGAGAGGTTTAGACTGGATTTTAGGGATTTCTTCACTGGAAGGGTGATCATATTGGTTCCAATAGGAACTCAAATACTAATAACTGTGTAGCTTGGGATCAATGAACATGGAATCAGTGAATTTCTCTGGGTTTTGACTATGTAAGTATGTGAAAAATCTAGTAAAACTCATGTGTGATTGAAGGATTTTCTCCACACAACCCATGCAATGTGTGGACAAAATGATTTCTGTTGCACATCCTGGCCAAAATAAAGTAATGCCTTGATTCTACAACACCAAAAAAGAAAAAAAAAATTGGAGAATTTCTGTTTTTCCTGCATTTTTAATGACACAACCATTAACCCAGTGCACTCAGAAAAGAGGAAGAAGCCAGCTCCCATCCTGACTTTTCCATTATGACGCGAAGTGTGGAGTTCTCACGTCCTTCTCACTCCTCATCCCCTCTCTAGCCTAACACTCCACCTCTAACCCCAAACAGAGCCAGCCTGCACTCAGCAGGCTTAGAAAAACCTTTCCTAAAAGCCAGGCTGCTCCTTTGGAAAGGGATTTGGTTGTGCTGAAAGGCAAATATTTGCCAGAGAAAGTTTTGGTGAGTCCTTCAGGGATATCTGCACATGAAGGGCAAATTATTGGTGCTCGCTGCTTGGAGCACAGTAGTAAAACATGATTATTTTTTTTCATTTTTTTTTCCTTCACCAAATGGTGTTTTCTTTTCTCTTGGTCAGCTCTGAGAAAGGTTTTATTATCAGAGGAAAGTCCATTTCGTGCTGCCACTGATCGTTCCCCATGGAGCCCCTCAGAAACCACCCTGGCCCCTTGAAAGCACCGTGGAGGTTTTCCAACACCCCTCCAACAGATTATTCCTCTCTGCATCCGTGGAGTGAGATGAATCAATGGGGGACCCAGGAGGGTTATTTTGCCCATGAATTATTTACACCCACTGGGTAATACTTCATTTTAGACTGGCCTTGTTTTACGCTTGTAATTTTTAATTCTTATAATTCCACCTCCAGCAAGCAGAGGCTCCTGAGAGCAGTAGATTATATCTCAGCGGGCACACTCTGGGATGCATAAATAACCTCTCCTCTGCTGACAGCACATGGGAAATGGGCTGGGCTTTCACTGAGGTTAAGATTTCCCCCCTCCTCTCTCTCTGTCTTAAAGGAATCTTTATCTCAGTGCAGCTATTCTGTAACATGCCTCTGTTTGGTAGCAAAAGAACTATTTA
Organism: Melozone crissalis; assembly: GCF_028551555.1. Taxonomy (NCBI): domain Eukaryota; kingdom Metazoa; phylum Chordata; class Aves; order Passeriformes; family Passerellidae; genus Melozone; species Melozone crissalis. The sequence continues at coordinate 1,605,259 of NW_026535780.1, forward strand.
AATGCAAATGTTGACTTTTTGCCAGGGGCTGGAGGGAAAATACTTGTCTAATGATGTCCTTCCAAAAGTACAACTGGTGCTGTTTGTAAAGGAATTGCATCAGGAGGAGTTGGGACTTTGGTTCCTTGCACTTCTAAACGCCTCTGCCCACACTGACTTCTACCCCTTGAAGTCATTGCCAGGAAGAAAAAAATTAAAATAACTCAAATATATGAATTTTTATAAAAAATATACTAAAAGCAAAGCAGTCTTTTGATGAGATTACCTCTTCCTCTGAAGATGGAGGAATTGGGATCACTGCATGCTCACTCAAGTTTGAGATGTTTGGGTTTTGTTTTCTTTTCTCCTCTGGCTTGGGTCTGAGTTTTCAGACATTGAACATCAGGGTGACAGGGTCTGCAAGGTGACTTTTGGGCTGGGGCCCACTTGGATGGGAAAGAGGAGTTTCAGACTCCAAAGATGAATGAGAGGGAAAGAAGACCTGGAGGGAAGAAGAAATGGAAAAAATGCCTGGAGCAGGGTGAATAATTTTGGCAGGGATAAACCAGCCTTCACTGTTTTGCACCATTTTCCTCTGCTGATTCTGATTTAAAGACAAAATTAGCCAGACCTTCCAGACTTGCTTGCAAATCAAACAGCCCAGGGATGCTGAAAGAAGACCAAAGTTACACCAAACAGGGGAAGGGAAAAAAACACAAAATACCCAACCAACAACCCCACAGAAGCACCTTCAGCCAAAAGAGAGAATGAAACACATACTATGGGTTCAACTCTGGGCCATGGCCCCTGCTCCCCATAATCAAGTTTTGTGTAGGAGCAGGAAGGGCTCAAAACAATTGGAGACAGATTTGTGAGATCCATCAGGAGTGGATGGAGCAGTGCCTGGAGATACTAAAGTCTTCCTCAAACAGAGAATGTTGGGAAGGGGTGGGTGAGCTGTTAGACCTGTCACACACAGGAGCTGCAGCAGGAGCTGGAAGCTGGGAAAATCCCAGTGGGATTTAGTGGGTCTGCCTGTGAGATGCTCCTCATGAGCCAGACCAAGGCTTCCCTCCATCCTTCCTCATCCTCATGCTTCCCCCTCCTTCCCCTCTCACAGATCGGGTTCTGCAGGCTGTTGAGCTCCAGCCTGTGCGATTTGATGTAGTTCAGTTACCAAGGAGACAACAACCATCTGCAAAGGGGAACCTTTGTGGCATCCGGGGGAGGAGAATCGATGCAGATCACTCAGGGCTTGAGGATGGCCCCAAGCCCAGAGCTCAGGAGCAGGGAAGCAATTGTCCTGGTCCCTGTGAGGTATCCCGGGCAGGCTGCAGCCTAGAGGATGCCCAAAATACCATTTTGAATGAGATCAATCAGTCTGTGGGATGAGGCAGGGTCAGTCTGTCCTTAGCACCAGTTAGACTGTTCAGCTGGGACACGGGAGATGAGAAATGGTCTCTTTGTCTAACATCACCCTACATCTCAGTGATGGGAAAATAGGGATCACCTAAAGCTCCTTCAGTTGAGAAGAGCTGGAATTGAAGTTTCAGTCATTCTGCTTAGATCAGGGATAATTTTTTAGAATGGGGTAGAAGAGTTTGGCACCTCCTGCCAATGTCCCGACTGTACTTTTTCCTTACCCTCCCCAAACAAACAGGTTGTCACCCTGCCCTGACATTTGCCCAAACTCAGGTGAAGTTTAGGTGCAGCAGAAAGGGTCCATTGCTTTGGAAGTCAAAAGGGACACATCTCTAAAAACAAGGATTGTGAAGGATAACAAACCCCCTTGGACGGACCAGTGCTGCCCTGACTGTTCCTGACCAATCACTTCAAGTTCTGACCCAGCATCATCCCAGCTGGGACTGGGAAAGACTCCTTCCAACATTCCCTCCCAGTCCCTACCTGATGATCAAGCCATGACCACGAAGGATGAGTGCTGAGGGACCTCACAAACTACTGAGAGGTTGTCTGAAGAACGGGGTTAAAATCCAGGAACTCAGGGAATGATCCCTCCTCCAGCAGCTGGGGAAGAGGGAAAATAGAATTCAGTTCTGTACATTCTCCTCGCCTGGGGAAGGCTCTGTGGCTGAGTTGTCAGGTTGAATCTCTTCCCAACACGTATCCTGCAAATAACTCCTTTGTTCCTTTTTCAGCTCAGCAGCTCAAACTCCGAGGCAGTGACAATCTCCCACAAGGAAATCATGGGAGAGGAGGGAGGCTCCTCCCTTGTGAGCTTTAATATGTTCTCTGCATGAAGGAGGCTGTGAAAAAAGCACTCGAGATGTGGTGACCCCACAGCGAGCACCTGGGCTAGGAGGGACCTTAAAGACCATCTAATTCCACTTAAAGACCATGTAATTAATGGACAGGGGCACCTTCCACCAGCCTGAGTTGGTCAGAGCCCCATCCAACCTGGGGAATTGTTTTGTAATCCCAAACACCCACAAGAGACAGGAATAAACCTGGGTGTGGTAGCTCCTTCATTGCTTTTGGAGCACAGATTTTTAGGGATGAACTGGGTAAGGATCAGGGGTGGGTTGAGTAGCTCCTGCCTAGGGATGGATGAGCCAGTCCCAAGGTGGTTCTGGTTCTTGAGTCTTGATACAGTAAATTAAAAAGGATGGTCACCATTGTTACAGAAATTTCAGACTGGTCTGGGGACAGATTTGTTTAACCAGTTTTGCCTCTCCACCCTGTCTGGGCAACAGCAGGAGCTAATTTTGGAGGGCAGAGAGGGAACGTGGAAAGCAGACCTGCAGTTGTCATGACAGGAATCTGTGGGAATGATGCACATTTTCAGCTGTTTCTCTGTGCATCAGTTTACAGGAACATCGTTCAGGCTGGGGACATGTGGGAAGGATAAGTCATTCCCTGTCTGGCGAGCCCTCCAACTCACCCAGCCTGGAACACCCACAGGCCCTCCCCAGGCTACCCTGGGCTCCATCTGCACTGTGCTTTTCAGGTAGGAGCTCTAAACCACTTCCCAAATCCCCAGCCTGCAGAAAATCATGGAATCCTACCATGGTTTGGGTTGGAAGAGAGGTTAATCTTGTTCCAACCCACCTTTCACTATCCCAGGTTGCTCCAAGTTCTGTTCAACCTGGTCTTGGACACTTCCAGGGATGGGGCAGCCACAGCTTCTCTTGGTAACCTGTGCCAGGGCCTCATCACCTCACAGGGAAGAATTTCTTCCCAATATCCAATTTAAACCTGCCCTCCATCATCTTAAGGCCATTCCCCCTTGTCCTGTCACAATATGCCCTTAAACAAACAAATAAATATCCTGAAACAACACCATTGGTGGGGCTTAAAAATCTACAAATGGAAGAGCTACCAAGACCTCAGAAGATGAACAAGAGTTTCATAAGTAACAAATAACATGAATTATTTTTCCTGAACTCATTTTCCCATGGCCCACAGAGCAGCCACACAACACAGCTGTGCTGGAAGAAGGAATAAAAAGGTTATTTTACCCAGCACCAAAGTGCAGCTGATTCTGCACTTTGGTGCTGGGTGAAATAACCTTTTAATAACTGGTGTGGAACACCCCAGTTTCCAATTCACAGTGGTTTTGGGAAAGCTACACTCCAGCAGTCATTGTTCCAGAACTTTCACATCCCAGGCAAGCAGGATCTCCAGGCTGAAGATGCTTTTCCAGCACCTCTGCGATAAGGTCTCGCTCAGAAGCAGGAAAAATTAAACAAAACAAGCACAAAAAACCCCCTCACAAAATCCAGCGACAGCAGAGCAGCAGATCCAAGACCTCAGCACAGAGCAGAGCAAAGAGGATTCATCAGGGCATTTGATGATAAAAGTTCCCTAAAACTCTTTTTCTTAGAATATCCAAGTTGTTTCGTGACCTAAAGACAAATTTTTCATGGAAGCATCTGGGTCTTTCTGTGTTTTTAAATAAAAGAGGGAAACTCTTTTAACAGAACTCGATGTTCTGTGTAGGACATTCCTGCTAGACCCATTTTGAGGGGGAGCAGGAAGACAAGAACTGGAAGTGTGTCACTTCTGGGGGAGTTAGGAGGAGATTTTTAAAGGGTTTGGAGAAATAAAAGGGCATGAAATTTAAGACAAAACACTTCAAGTGGGTGAAAATATTCTCCCATGTCTAATTAGGAATTAGAAGAAGGTTCAAAAGGAAATGAAAGATCTGTGATGTGAATCATAGAATGAAAGTTCTGTGATGTGAATCACAGAATCATGGAATGGCTTGGGCTGGAAGGGACCTCAGAGATCATCTCATTTGGGTTGGAAGGGACTTTGATTGTCACCTAATTTCAACCCTCCTGCCATGGGCAGGGACACTTTCCACTCTCCCAGGTTGCTCCAAGGCCTGTCCAACCTGGTTTTGGACACATCCAGGGATGGGGTAGCCACAGCTTCTCTGGGCAACCTGTGCCACGACCTCACCATCCTCACAGGGAAGAATTTCTCATAAGTACCCATCTGAGGCTCTAGAAACAAAAGAAACATTTCTGTTCTTGTACTTGAACTCCTGGGAATGGGTCAGTAAAAAGTCCAGCTTGTGGTACACCCCAAGGCAGAGTGGCAGCAGAATTCCTCCCTGGTCCTCTTGCCCTCTGCAGGTTTAGAGGACACTTCCATTAGTCCTGGATGGGAATAGGCATTTCTGGATAGGTGGGAATTGCAAGCAAAAAAAAAGAGAAAAGAAATGGAGGGAAGCAGCCCTGACAACAAATGATAGGACAAGGCAAAATGGCCTCCAGTTGAACAAGGGCAGGTTCAGGTTGGATAACAAGAAACATTTCTTGACTGAACAGCGGTTGAACACTGGAACAGGCTGCCCAGTGGAGTGGTGGAGTCACCATCCCTGGGAGTGTTTAAAAACTGAATAGACCTAAAACTTTGCCATATGGTTTAGTGGACAAGGTGTTTGGTTGAAAGTTGGATTTGATGACCTTGGAATCTTAATGACAGAGGAGGGAAGGGAAGGGAAGGGAAGGGAAGGGAAGGGAAGGGAAGGGAAGGGAAGGGAAGGGAAGGGAAACCTCTCTCTGAAAGCCTTAAAGATATTTCAATCCTTTATTCATGTGGGGAAACTGAGGCACAAAGACATTAAATTTCTTGCCCAAAGACATGTTGGCCACCCACGAGCAGAGATCAGAACCCCCTTTCCTTTGTTATGTGAGACCAGGGAGAGTCACTTGACAGGCAAAAAATCCATTCAGGAAGGGGTGAATGGAAGGGGTTGGACACCACATCCCATCAGCAGAAGCCTCAGAGAGGCTGCATTTGCAGAGCCCTGGCTCCAGAGCTCAGCTCCTGGTGGTTGTGTCTCCCGGAGTGAGTGAGAGCAGCATCTGCAGAGTGGAGCAGGGCACAGCCGAGCAGAAAAAAAGGTCAAACGCTTCCTCCCCCCGCTCCCCTCCAGGTTGGAAGCAGGGAGAGCTCTCCACAGCACCGTGGATGTTCCCTGGGCTCCTCACCCCCCTGATAATCATCCCACCAGGCCATGCGAGAGCAGCAAAGCCTCCCTGGGGCCAGCGCGTCGCAGGGGAAGCAAAGCGGAGGAAAAGCCGTGCGCTCGCGGCCGCCCTGGATCCTGGAGAGGAAGAAACAAAACCAACCAGTCCTTTCCCCATGACCTGAGCTCACCCCTGGGTGCAGGGAACCTTATGGGCTGTGACACAGGAGCAGGCTTGCAGGAGGGGATTGTGGCTGAAGGGGACATGGCGTAGGTTCGGAGTCGTCGCGGGGGTCTGGGAGTTCTTCCTGCTGCCTTGATTCAATGTGACAAACTCATTTCTTCTGCAGCGTGGTTGCGTTTAACCAAATGGCAACTTCTGTCCTGGGCTGAGATGTGGCATTTGGGAGGGCAGAGCTGTGGCATTTTGGAGGGCACAGTTGTCTCTCCCAGTGAGGCCCCACAACCACACTGAGCTAAGTCGCTCATGGTAAATGTTCCGTCCCTTCCTGCTGTCCCCAAACTTTATGGGGCGACCCCAAAGATGAACACACAGCTTCAGACGTGGCTTTAATCCTGTAACCCAGCATCCCAGACCCTTTTTATCCCCGCTGCCTCCTTGTACCCGCTGGAAATCACCTGGATCTGCAGAACTCGGCTGTGCATGCATAACCCTGAGTCTCTGTGCTTTGGGGAGCTGTGCCCACTGGAACACAGAATTTCCAGAAATTTGGGTTGGAAAAGACCTTAAAGATAATCTCATTCCACAACCCTTCTGCTTAACCAGGTTGCTCCAAGCCCCGTCCAACCTGGCCTTGAACACTTCTAACGATGGGGCAGCCACAGTTTCTCTGGGCACCCTGTGCCAGGGCCTCCTGACCTTCACAGTGAAGAAATTCATCCTCTGGAGTACTCACAAAAATAGAAAGCCAGGTGTTCATCTCTAAATGGCCTCCAAATCCCAACTTCTTCCAGAAACCCGATCCAGCTGGTCACAGACCAAGCATCCAGCTGCCAAGCTCAGCTCCTTGAAGTCCACTCAGGTTTGAGGCCAGGTCACTCTTGCTCATTCCGAATATCTGAATGGTAAAACATCCTGGACAAACACCCTGCTCCACCCACCCCCTACTTCCAGCAGGATCCAGGGCATCAACACTGATCAGCAACAGGAGCAAAACCCTTTCCTTTAATGCCCCAAGGTAGCCAAGAGCACCACACAAGGGACAGATTTGAGCCCTGAAGGGAAGAAAACATCGCTTTACCCCCTGAGAGAAGGGAGAGCTTTGCTTTCAGAGGAGCAAATGCCATCTGTTCCCATCGCCCACAGATCCGGCCACGCTGCGCGGCTGCGTCAGCGCTCCGCCGAGCACAAGGCATCAGAGACAGGCTCCAACAGCAAGGAATGCTTAACCCTCCTCCATCCTGGCCAGCAGGATGCTGCCAGGACAAAACCAGGCCATGAACACCATCACACTCAAGCTGGCAGTGCCCAAAATGTGCCCTGAGAAGTTGTTCCAAATGTCCCTGGTGGTGCCGCATCCAAGCAGGGAAATCTGCAAAACTCAGGAGAGAGGACTAGGGAACACAGAAGATTGCAAAGCAGAGGGAAGACAGCCAGGTTTGCCTCATTGCTTCTGGCCTCGGAGCACTCTGGTGTAGCCAGGAAATCCCTTTCACACCCACAGGAGGAGGCCTTCAGCAGCAAAAGAGCAGGGAAGCTCCTTTGGGATGGAAACCACCTCTACCAGAGAGACCTGTAGTAAACAGATGAAAACCTGATTCCTGTGCTTCCTCCTCCAGCTGAAACCTGCTTTGTTCAGAGGGCTCCTGTAACCCTGTTTAATGATCCACTCTGCATTTACATTTAATTAGAGGAATGAAAGAGCCAATTAACAAGATCTACACTGAATGCAAACAAAAGGGATGGCTGGTAACTCAGCTGCAGGGGCAGAGCCAAGGGCTGGGGCTTTGCACGCAGCGTAACCAGACCTCAGGTCCTTGTGCCTCCTTTCTGACAGCTCAGGGGTTGCTCCATGCTTTGGGCCCCCTCATGGATCCAAATTCAAGCTCATCCCTGTTTCTCTCCCTTGCAGTTGGTTTTCATCTGAATAATGAGCAGAGTCACTCACCATACACTGTAATATTGCTGATGTGGGGGAGCCCAAGACCTTGCTCAGAGAAAGGAGAGGAGGCCAAAGCACCCCTTTCAGGATGATTTTGGCTCACTAGGGTCTCAGAAATTCCCCAAAGGACACAGCTCCCTGTGCACAGCTGCTGTGGAGGCTTTAACTTGCACCCCTGGAATTTATCCTGGACCACCCCTCCTGTGACAGCATGGCTGCCTGTGGGTCCTAACAGCCAATCAGACCAAGTAAGTGAAAAATAAGCTTTAAAAAAAGCTTATTTTTTTGTTTTTTAAGCTACACCAGCTCCCCATCCAATGCTGCAGGTGGTGGCTGCTGAGGAAGGAAGGAGAGGCTTGGTGCACTGGGCTGTGTGAGCTGGTCCCAGCCCTTCCTGCAGTGTGAAAATCAGGTGCAATGAGGCTGAAAATGCTGCCAGTGCTGGTCCAAACTGAGTGAACAGAACCAGGTGTGTCAGCACAAGCTCCACCCTTCTCACAGGGCTGGAGCTCAATTATCCCAGATGAAGAAACATCTCCTCTGTCCTGTGGTGGGCCAGAGCTCATTGCTGAGCCCAGCTCCAAATTAAAACAGGCATGGAAAGGTGGGGGTGAGGAAGATTCCAGATGGAATCCTTGCAAAAAGAGGTCAGGCTTGAAAGGAAGGGAGCAACAAGAGGGTGGGGAACACAACCCCCAGGCAGGGCCTGAGGATGATCATGAAGAGGGCAGGCAGGAGAAAAACCTGAAGGTTTGCTGAGGGTGATGTGAGAGCAAATCTCAACAACTATGAAAGGGGAAACCTCCATAAGGTTTAGGCTTACTGAGAGCCTCTTTTCAATTTTAATTATTGATTTCTTTGTTTGCTTTAGTGCTGTGGAAGGACACAGCCTCAGCAGTGGAGGAATACTGTGGGATGCACAGGCTTCAGCAACATTCTGCCTGCAGTGCTCTCAGCCCTTAGGGATAGATCCCACAGGGAAACCTCTCTTGGAAAGGGGATGGAGAGGAGCCAGTGAGGCCAGGTTGTACCCCATTTCATCCCAAAGATAATAATTTCAGTCAGAACCTGTGCAAAGCTGTGCTCAGACTGAGATGTCACCCATAACCACTCCTCATCCTCCTCCTCCATATCCAGTTTCCTTGCTAAAGATCCTGACTCCTTCCCCCTGAGGCTTATTTTGGGATAGGTCAGGGCCTGCCCTCACACCCACCACCCACCTCGTGGAGCAGCTCTTTGCTGGCTCAGAGGGGAGCTCAGGGTGACTTGCTGAGGAGTGAAATTCTCCACTGGGGCCAGCTGGAGTTACTGACTGCCTCACACGGGCCCTGAGAGCTGAGTTCCTCTGCTGCTCAGTCAGTCAGCTCAAATCAGAGCTGAGAGACAGGAGCTCATGGCACAAAGAGATCAGCACACCATTTACTGCACTGGATGTCCCAGATACAGTAATGAGGGTTATGATCAAACCGAGCTTGGAGAATGGCACGTCCTAGGACACATGTGCTGGCAAATGAATCCCTGTCATTACCTGATCTGCCCAAAGCTGAGCTTCCCTGCCTCTCACAGTGCTGTCAGTAAAGATTTTTGAGTAGTGAGCAAGAATTTTCAGTCTGGACTCACTCCTCTTAATGGTCTCTGCAGCTCTTTTGCTGAGCCACCTCCAGCTGTGCTGATGCACAAGTGAGGAGTGTGGATCCATTATCAGAGAATAACCTTGGCTTGCCCACCCTTGGCTCACATCCAGAGCAGCAGCAGATGCCCCAGCCATGACCAGAGCACAAACAAGAACAGCCCAGTGTTCTCACCTCCACAAATGGAGTATCACAGAGGTGACAGCACCTTCAGAAGATGGAATGGAGATTTTTTTCATTAGACAAATTATTATTAAAGACCAATCCACTTTTGTCCTTGCTCACTCTGGTGTAAAGTCAGACCCCTTCAGGTGAGCTGAGGAGTGACCCCACCTTTGCACTGAACTCTGGTTCTTTCTTGATTTAGGTTGAAAAGATTCAGTATTAGGCAGGCAGCAAATGGAGTAATCAGTGTGACGGATAGAGGCATCCTCAGGACACAACATATTTCATCACTGAAGCACTGAAAACCTACACTGGGCCATCAGAGATGTTTTCTCTGTGCCACCCACCTGCCTCCTTCAATGCTGGACATTGCCTCTCTTTTTGGAGTAAATGCCAGGGTGTCATCATTTCTCAGATGATTCTTTTCCTAAAAGAGAAGCAACTCCATGACCAGACTTTAATCATACCAGCCACTGGAGTATTTCTTGACTATTACAACTCTTCCCATCCAGACTTGCTAAGAGCCATCATCACAGCTCAGGGAGTTCTGGTGCTCAGCACTGTGCATCTGTTTGCTAAAAGATGCCAGTTGCTCGTAAGATCTGAGTCAGAATAAAGGCAGAAAAGAATAGGGGGGGAAAATCATGTGCAAAAATGCCTCAACTTCTTCAAGGTCATGGGCAGATGAAGGATCAGAGCTTAAGCTCTCCTACAAGGTTCTGGACCAGCATCTTTAGACCCCTCCCATCACAAGACTAAGCTAAATTGGGTGCTGAGCCCATGTCACGCACTACAGATGACACACTCCCAATATAAAACTAATTTCAGCATGCTGCACCATAAGAAAACACCCACATGGAATGAAGTTTAAACTAACATTATTTTTCTTCTTTTTTTGGCAAGAATACATAAGTGGCAAGACCAGATGTTTCATGAATTCATGCATTCTTATCGGCTTGTTTGCCTTCGATAAAAGCAAAAATCCAGAGCAGAAATGTGCAATCAATATTTGGGTTTTTCAGCCCAGAAGTATTGGGCAAGGTGGCTGGTCCAGGTTTTCCCTGTGTTTTATTTTTACAAAAACGTCATCTAAAACAAAACCAACAAATTCATCTTTCCAGGTGCAGCCACAGATTTTCTTCAGCCCCAAAGACTCACAGCCCTGAAGGGACCTTGAGCATGGGATCACAGAATGGTTTGAGCTGGGAGGGACCTTAAAAATCACTCAGTTTCACCTTCCACTATCCCAGGTTGCTCAAAGCCCTGTCCAGCCTGGCCTTGGACACTTCCAGGGATGGGGCAGCCACAGCTTTTCTGGGAATTCCATTCCAGGGCCTCACAACGCTTAAAGCAAAGAATTTCTTCCCAATATCTAATCTAAGTATCTAAATCCACTCTCCTCCAACTGAAGGCCATTCCTCCTTGTCCTATCACTACAAGCCCTCTTGAAAAGTCCCTCTCCAGCTTTCCTGACTCCTGGATAATTCCAGATCTGCCTCCACCTCCTCCTGCGCATCTCTAGATGCAGCCCACTGACCTCTGCCCATGGCAGAACCTGAAGGGATCAATCCCTCCAAGATTCCCATTTATTCACATCCTACTCCACAATCCTAAGGAGCCCATGGGTTGGGGAGGCCCCACTGGCTAAATGACCCATGGCTGCCATTTCTATGTATCTTTCTAATGTTTGTTGAAGAAACATATTAAGCTTTTTATTTCTTGGTTGCCTTCAAGAACAAACAACAGGGGAAAAAAATGTGTTGTGCCTCAGGCAGTCTTTTTTATTACCTTATATAGAGTTCATGCAATAAAGTCCATTAATTAAAACATGAATATTTAAAACTGCTTTCAAGAATGGCAGCCTTATCTCACCAGAGGGAAGAAGAAAGAAGGGGGGGGGGTGGAAAGGGAAAAAAAAAAAAAGTGGTAAAACACAAGAAAGGCAGAAGATAGTTCATTTTGCTAGAGGAGCATTCAATTATTTAATTGTTGAATTAATGCTTTGTCCCCAGGTGACACTGGATGTTCATTTGCAGAGGGAGGATCTGGATGGGAAAAGATGGGGAGGGAAGGAGCGGGGGCGACGGTGAACACTTGGATTTTAATTAAAATGTGAGGTAGACAAAGTTGTCATTTCTGTGAGTGCTGCCTTTCCAAGAGAGGACTTCCTCAGTGGAATGGTCCTCGAAAGCAGAACAGCCACAATTCACCCACTGCACTGAGGATTGGACAGGGAGAGGCAGCTCAGCATCACAGCACCCGCCTTGGAGGGATCCTGATCCTCAAAAACACACCTGAGGGTCTTGGAGTAATGGGAAACAGCCCCCAGGGTGGAAAATGGAGACAGGAATGGGAAATGTGGGAGCCAGGAGTGTATTTCAACCCCTGCCGTGGGCTTGTGCACAGGTACCACACCAGAGCTGGGATGTGGGGAAGGAAGGAGTTGAGGAGCAGCCAAAAGTCTCCAAAACCACAACTCTCCAGTAAAAGCCCCAAAAACCAGTGTGGATGCTGCAGGGGAAGATGCTGTATGATAAATCTCACATCAGGGAGTGGAGAGAGCTTTGAGGAAGAGCTGGGGGTTCTAGGAGGGGTTCAAAGCACCAGTCAAGCACAAACTGTACTTAAAACAGATCAAGAGCATTGAATGGAGGAAGAGAAGTCTGCGCTGTGGAGGGTGGGTAGAGGGATTCATGTCCCACATTCTTTTGGGATTTGGGCACAGCTTTGGCTGATGCAACCTCAAAGTAAATCCTTTCTTTGTCCCCTCAGAACCCCAAACCATTCAGGTTGTCCTTTCCCACTGAGCTCTCAAGGCACCCTGAGGAACCCCACAGTGTGATTTTGGCTCTGGGGGGAATAACAAACTTTGCTTTTCCCACCAGTACAAACAAAGCCATCTCCTCCTGAAATGCACCAGGAGGCACAGAGAGGCCTCATGGCACATTTTGGGAGAAGCAGGAAAAGGTTGAAGGATGAGTCAGCCTCTTGCGCCTGCAGTGCGTTTGCACACTGCAGGTCTCCATGGATGCTCTCCATCCATGACCCTCAGCACTGGGATTTGCTCATGGATGGGTTGCAAGAGACCTTAAAAATAATTGTAAGAGACCTTAAAAATAATTTAGTCCGAACCCCCTGACATATTGTATTTGTTGGATGTCTTTGTTTTGGTTTAGGGTAAATTTCAGAGAGAATTTTAAAGGGTTTTTTTGTTTGTTTTGTTTATTTTTTTTTAGAAAAGTAGATTTAATTGTTTGGTTTTATTAAATTGGTTTGGGAAAAATATTTCTTTTTGGATAAAAGAGGAAAAATATTTATTAAGTAATAAAAAAATATTAAACAATAATTATTTTCTTGTTTTACAAGAGATGATAAGCTTAGAAAAGTTTTTTTGGGGGGTTGTAGTTTGGTTTATTTAGGTTTTTATTAGTATTTTTGGTGTTGGAAATGTTGTGGTTTAGGCTTGGCTTGGTGGATTACAAGTGTGAGTTGGTGCTTTTTTGGGTGTTTAGTTTAGAGTAGGTTTAAATAAACTCAAAGAGGGTTTAAATAGGTTTAAAGAAAATTAAAATTAAAAAAAACCCTATCATTTAGTGAACTTTTTTGTTTTATTTAGCTACAATTAATTAAAAATAAAGGACAGTTTTCTTTTGTTGTTTGTTTATTTCTAGATAATAACAGTCTAGGAGTGGGAATGTGGAGGAGTGAGTGTAGTGTTTGAAAATAAATTGTGTGGGTTTTTCTCTTTCTATTTTTGGAATAAGTTTTAAAGGTGTAAAACTTATTATTTAGTATAAATAGAATAGATGATTGGGGATAAAAGTATTATATTCTTTTATATATAAAAGTATTATATACTTTAATTTAGGACATTTTATCCCTTATCTTTATATTCATTTTAAGGGGAAGGGACACCTTCCCCTATCCCAGGTTGCTCCAAGCCCTGTCCAGCCTGACCTTGAACTCTTCCAGGGCTGGGGCAGCCACATCTTCTCTGGAAAATATGAGCCAGGGCCGCAGCCCCTTTAACATGGAAGAATTTCTTCTTAATATCCAATCTAAACGTGCCCTGTTTTAACTTAGGACCATTCCTTCTCATCCTGTCACTACATTTTCTTGGAAGAAGTCCCTCTCCAGCTCTCCTGGAGCCTCTTTAGTCACTGGAAGGGGCTCTAAGGTCTCCCTGGAGCCTTCTCTTCTCCAGGCTGGACATTCCCAGCTCTCCAGCCTTGCTCACATTCCCCGGTGTGCACATCCACCCTCCAGACCCAGCTGTGTTCCTGTAGCTCTCTGGACATGCACGAATGGAGATGTGCCCCAGGGCAGCTCTGTGCTTCATCCATTCCTTCCTCCCCCACCTCTTCATTCATTTTATTTTCCTTCTGTGGTATTAAAAGCATTTCTTTGAGTGCCCAGTGCCTGCCCTGGCTCACTGAGAGGAATTCTGATGCAGAGAGAGAAGATGCAAGACAAACACTCCTCCACAAACCTTTGAAGCCTCCAGACCTATTTGTGGCATTTCTCCAAAGCCTTTTTCTCGTCCAGCCCCTCTCCAGAGAGCAGGACCCACTCCTGCTGGGTGACACAGCTCACCCAGCACATATTGGAAACCCCAAATCTCCTCTTGTTCTGCTACTGGGACTTTTTGTTTACTTTGTCATAGATCCCTTTGCTTCCTGCACCCAGCACAGGAGCATCCCCACCCCAGGAGTGGAAGTGAACCCCCAAAGCCACAATAAGCATGTGGGACCATGAGGAAGAGGTCCCAGGACACCTCATAAAATTCTGTCCCAGGTTTTCTTTCCAGGGAAAGAAAACTCAAGGAAAGGACATTTCTGGGTTTATCTGTGTGATTTATACTCCTTCAACCACTATTGGAGGTCAGTCTCACCCCAAAGATGCTCAGTCTATGAAGTTTCTGGTGAGTTTAAGCTCAGCCTGAGTGATCTTACCAAAACAATAACTAATAGAGCAGTTAACTGGTTTATCTGACCCTCCATCCCATCCAGACCAGAAATGCTCCAGATATCTTAAGCTAAGTCCAGAAAAAGCCCCAAGAGGTGCTGGTAGCAGGACAATCCCAAAAGCATTGCTGGAAAATGAGAGTCATGAGGGATTTGGATATGAGCAGCAATGGGAGGAGTTGAGATTATCACAGGAGACTTCACATGGTAGGAAATTCCATCCTTCCCAGTAATCACAGAGCTCTGTTTTTCAGGAGGGACAGTAGAGGGCCAATCCAGCAGCCTCAGGACTGAGGATGGTTGGGCATGGTGTTAAAAGCTTCAACTTTTCTCTTCCTTTGCCCTGAGCAAAATAAAAGCCAACAGATTGCGCCAAGACCAAGCCCACCCCAAACACTCCACCAGCTCCAGTGAGAACAGGCTCAAACACGACACTGCTGAGCTGGGACAGGACACCAGGGCTGGTGGAGGAAAGGGATGGCACACAGGGGACACTGCTCTCAGGATCTGCTGAGCCAGGAGAGCCAAACCTGCCCTGGCGGTGGGTGGGATACATTGTGGCTCTCCCACAAGCTCTGTTCTCTCCTTGATGATTCCTCAGCTGCAGTGGGTCCATGGAGGCAGCTGGCTGAACTCCCCAACGAGGCTTCCTGAGCTCCTCCATGGCCCAAAAGCACAGAAGCATGACAAGCAATCTCCTTAATGGCTTCCCTATGGCTACCTGGGGACTCTCCTGGTCCCTGCATCTTTTCTTCTTCATCAAGAAGATGATGATGCCTCCCAGCAACCCAGCCATCCTCCTGAGCAGCTCCTTTGCTGCCTTCTGTCGGCCTTTGTTGGGAAGGATTAAAGTTGGACAAGAAAGTCTCACAGATATGTGTGCTTAGCAGAAAGATTTTGAATGAAGAATCTGATGAAGGAATAGAGATGGAAGCAAGTTTTGATATAGAAGAAAAGAACTGCTGAGCCAGTCTTGCTGGATAACCAAGGAGGCAAAGGGTATGTTGGTTAGAAGGGGTTTTTATGACTTAGAGCAAAGGATAAACCCACCTCAAACAAGAAGATGTTTTTACCAAGCAGAAAAATAGCACAGGCAAACAAGTCAGCAAATGTTGCAAGTAGAAAAAAGATCTCAGAATTTTCCACTGCAAGAAAACTGAAAAACAATTTCTAGCTTAAACTGTAATGTACTAACTTTTAGTGATTGGAGAATAGTAACATGAATATGGTAATTATAGTAGTTATGATAGCCTATAGATAATAGTTAAGGTATAGATTGGTTCTACTGTATTAAGATGCTCAACAAAGAAAAGTATTTAATGCAATGTAGCCAAAACCAAAGGGTCTCCAGGCCTGCCACAGCTGGAGCTGACAGCTGTAGGCACAGGCTCTGTCACCCATGACCCTTGTCTGCTGTAACCTGTTGGATGGAATAAACTGCATTTTGAAGAGCCACCTGGAGTCCTGCATCCCTCATTTCAGCTCTTACAGGCCTTCCTCTTAGAAACATCACAGATCTCAAGTCATGGCATCACTCTTTGATCTTGGCTGACCCTAAAGAGGATGCTCAGAGGGCTGGAGCACCTCTCCCATGAAAACAGGCTGGGAGAGTTGGGGTTTTCCAGCCTAGAGCTCCAGGGAGACCTGGCACAGATTGCCCAAAGAACTGGTGGATGCCCCATCCCCTGGGAATCTCCAAGGTCACGCTGGATGGAACTCTGAGAAATCTGGTCTAGTGGAAAGTGTCCCTGCCTTTGGCAGGGGGTTGAAATGTGATGATGATGTTTAAGATCCCTTCCAAACCAAAGTATTGTATTATTCTATGAATTCCTGCCAAGCAGGACATTAAAATGAAAAACAAACAACTAAATCCAGCAAACTGAATAAAGGAAAAAGAAAGGACATGAAAAGGAGAGGATTTTGTGGGCAGCAATTGTCATCAGTCAATTTACTGATAATTCTTGAACTGACCCCTGCTAACAGGGAAAAACACAAGTGTTGAATAAACCCAGCTGTGAACAGCAGTCCTTGCACATCTTCCTGAGTGTTCTTCTCATGGGAATGGCCAGTGGCATCTTCCTAAGCACATCCAAAACTGGAATTCTGGTGCAAAAACCCTTCTAATCCAAGCCTGTAGAGATTATTTAGTCCCAGTTCCAGATTAATGGGCATCAAGAGCAAACTGGTGCCACCCAGCACTACTTCCACCAAGCACAACTGCCCAGAGAATCGGTGGATGTCCCATCCCTGGAAGTGTTCAAAGCCAGGTAGGATGGGATAGTGGGAGAGTGGAAAGTTTCTGGCCATGGCAGAGGGTTGGAAGGAGATGTGTTGAAAGTCCTCTCCAACCCACTCTGTCACTCTGTGATCTGCATCGACTGGAACTGTTCATGGAGGCTGGAGAGGCATCTCCTATCAACAGGGCAATCTTGCCTGTGGGTAAATTCACATGCACATCACCCTTGACTTTTGGCCTCGTTGGCCAAAGACTTTTGTGGCTGCCTCACAGGGCATTAACTTTAAAGCCCTGAAGTTCAGAGCACACCTGAACTACTTCCTTGCCCACCTGAGCTGCTTCCTTGCCCAGCTGAGCTCTGGGCTGGGCACTTATGGAGGTCTAATGGCCAACAGGAACGTATCCCCATCATCCCCACAAGCACATGCCCTGAAGTGCCTTTCTTCCATACCTCTACTTCTGACCAGAGCTGGTAGGAATGGGATTCTGGTGACAGACTTGGTTACAAGTTTAGTCAAGTTATGGGAAGGAGATACCAAAAGTAACCTTCAATTTGATCCAGCAGGCACTTGGGATACAGACATGCATAGGAAGTGCAGACATGATTGAATAAAGCCTTCCATGTGGATGGGTTTAGTCTGGGAGAGGGAATTCCCTTTATTAAACAGGGAAATGTGATGGAATCGCTGCTCTCTTTGTCCTATCCCAGCCTCCAGGAGATCCTGAAGCAGAATCTCTGTGTAGGCCCCTTTTTGATCAGTCTAGGAGTCTCAGCAAAAGCTGAGGGGTCAAAACCCTGCATCTTGGTCCTTCAGACTTCAGATTCAGGATGTGAACAAAAAAAAGACTGGCAGCACCTCTGCTCCCAGCTGCTCCTATTTTCAGTGCCATACACTGAATTTCATAATTTTTCTGTGGTTTGGGCGCCTTCAGTTCAACTACACCCTAACTCCTGACCCAAAACTAATGAGCAGGCAAGTGCCAGCTTCCAAATCGCAAAATCCAAACTGGCAGAGACCAGGGCATCCTCCTTCACATCCAAGCAAGGCGGAAAAAGGCAAAAAAGCCAGGGATTTGCACCAGTTCCTGCCTCAGGGCACGGGGAAGGATCAGACTCCTCAAAGCGCCCTGGAAACAGCGGGGCAAAGTTGCCAGGGCAGCCCATTTACTTCGGGAAGCTGGAGCTGCATCTTTCACCGCCTCCAGGTCCCTTCTTTACAGCTCCTAAACACCGTGCAGCTCCCAAGCCAGTAACTGTTTGTTTAATGACATGGACCACTCCAGACCTATTGAGAGCATTCAGCTTAATGAGGTGTGTGGCAATTATCGCTCTATTGAAACTCGAGCCAGGGAACACAAAGAAATATATTTAAACTCAATAGATCTGCAATTCTGATGCGCTAAAGGACGTCCTTTCCCAGCCTGGCTGTCTCACCGTGCTGGAGGATAAAATATGGGATTTCAGTATCAGATTGTTGTCTGCAAGAAGGGACTGTGCCAAAAGGGAATTCAGCGGCTGGAGGTGACATTGGCAGAGCCACCCCGGAGACACAGAGCTGCTGAGTCCTCCCCGGGATGCTTGCTGAGAATCCCAAACCAGGTTTCTAACCTAATTATCCCAAGCTTGCTCCAATACCTCCCTGGGAAATGTGGGATTGTAGGAGATAGAATCAACACCCGTAGATGTTGTCAAAATTTCACTGATTGCAAGAATGGGAAGATGTGGGAAGAGAGATGAGTTGCAGAGGTGTTGGTGATGCTCTGGAAGTGTCACCGAACCTGCAGGAGAAACAGAAACTCTCCAACAACATTTTTAGTGTTGGAGAATCAAGGCCTTGCTTTATTCTGGCCAGGATGTGCAATAGAAACAATTTCATCCACACATTGCCTGGGTTGTGCAGAGAAAATCCTTCCATCACACATGATCTTTACTAGAGTTTTCATGTATTTTATACAGTCAAAACCCCGAGAAATTCATTGGTTTAATGTTCATTTGTCCCAAGCAGGGCAGCTCTGAGTATTTGGGGTCTAGGGAGTTCAAGCACCAAACAGGTGAATGAAACACGTAAAAATCTCTATGGACCCAGTTCCTCTCATAAAAAAAAAAAAATAAAATCTGTTTTTCAGCCTGCTCCCATTACCTAAATACATCAGATAATCAAGGTGGGTGGTAAAAAGGGCCAAATATTTAGGCTAAGTGGCGAAAATGGACAAGAATGCCTCTGTGCACTCTCCCTTTGAGGTGTCAGCACCATCATCCTCATTTTCTGCAGTCATAGATGGAAAACTACTCCAGAGACGTGATGATTTTGACTCTGGTGTCAGTGTTTCCCTGCACCTTACTTTCACCTTGTACTGCCAAACAAAACATTTTGCAGTCACTGCTATGGAACCTGAATACGAGAGGATGTAAAAAAAATTGAAAATAAAAAAAAAAAAAAAAGAAAAAAAGAAGAAGGAGAGAAAAAAGGGAAACTGAAAAGCCGAGCCTTTCACCAGGCTGCCACTCATTAAATTACCCGTAAAAGTCCCCGTCGCAATAATGGGAGTAGTTGCCTGTGAAACTCCCTCGGCAACTGGATGTAAATTCCACCTTTATTCTCCCTTCGACAGCGACGGGCGCATTGAGCCGGTAATTGCTGATGTTTCTGCATTGTGATCATGTCCACAAGCTGTTGGGTTCACAGTGGAACTGATCGCTTCTCTCTGCTCGTTGTTCTCCACCCCGTCCCTGTAGGGATGGATCTGCAGGAATGGGTTCAGTGCTGAGAGCAGCCGGGACACGGAATTTCTGCCCCGTCACTTCACAGCGGTGCTTCACTCACGCTTCATTCTCCCTGGGATCCCGTGAAACACCAGGAGAGGGGTGGGCTGGGCATTAGGAAGGGTTTGTTTGCTGAGAGAGCGGTGAAAAATCAGAACAGGCTTTTTAGAGAGGTGGTTGGTGTCTCATCCCTGCCAGTGCTTAAGACAATGGCTTTAATTAAACTTTTGGTCAGGCAGTGGGACTAGATAATGATTGCAGGTCCTTTCCAACTGAGAACTATTATTCTATTCTATTCTATTCTATTCTATTCTATTCTATTCTATTCTATTCTATTCTATCCTATCCTATCCTATTCTATCCCATCCTATCCCATCCTATCCTATCCTATCCTATCCTATCCTATCCTATCCTATCCTATCCCATTCCATTCCATTCCATTCCATTCCATTCCATTCCATGTGTAAGGTCTTTGATGACCCCAGAGGAGAAGTATTTGGACAATGGCTTTAATTAAACTTTTGGTCAGGCAGTGGGACTAGATAATCATTGTAGGTCCTTTCTAACTATTATTCTATTCTATTCTATTCTATTCTATTCCATTCCATTCCATTCCATTCCATTCCATCCTATCCTATTCGATTCCTTTCCATTCCATTCCATTCCATTCCATTCCGCTCCATTCCAAGTATAAGGTCTTTGACGATCCCAGAGGAGAACAGTGGGGCAGGCAGGGCTTGTACAGGTCTGTAGAGACCTCAGTGTTTAAACCAGAATCCCACTTTCCAGCCCTCAGGGAGGAGTTCTCCACATTTTCCTCATCCATAAAACATCCTGACCACAGGCAAGAAAGACATTCCCAGTGGGACCTGCCCATATGGGTGCAGAGGGGATTCCCTGCAGGTGACAAGATGACCTCTTTGCCATGATCCAGGCTCTAACCAAACTCCTCCTGCAGGAGCTGGGAAGGAATATCAGGTCTTGCTGTCAGCTGCTGAGATTTGGAGTTAAGCTGTGAGGACATCAGGTAAAAACCCCAGTGATTCCAGCAGTTTACAAAGGAAAATTTTACACACGAGAGAAATCAGAGCTTCCTCGCCCTGTGTTTTGCTGTCCACCTCTCACCACATCCAACCTCTGCTCTCAGGGGTGTCCAGGGACAAACAGAGATGGAGAAATGAGGAATGGAATGCAGCACACCTTTCTGAGAGGCACTCACCCAAATCCCTTTGCCATCGGGTTGGCAATTCCAGCACCAAGGCAAAACCAAAGACAAACACCTTTGTCGGCAAGCTCAGCTGCTCCAGCCAGGGGGATTCTTGCTGGAGGAACAAAGCCTGTGTCATAAGGAGCTGAAGATGTCAAGGAGAGATTTGAGATCTGCCCCATGGCAATTACTCACAGCTCTTTATCAATCTCTGGAGCTTTCATGGCCACTAAAGCTCATCTCAAATATAGGAAATGACTTATTGAGTTATTCCTGCTCTGGGTGAGGTTGGAGATTTGAGGGGAGGGGAGCTGAGCCACACAAGATGATTCCTGCAGCAGGGAGGGTGGGAATTGATTAATTTCTGTGCTTCTGGCTCCTCCTCCACATCATGGACCCCACTCAGGAGCCATTGAGCCAAAAATCCAGGCAGAAGCTCAGCCCTGCTGAGGAGACCAAAGCATGTTTTGACCAAAAAACATGCCAAGCATGAAGCAAAACTTCCCAACAACAAGAGATGTTTGGAGAGTGTGTCCTGCAGTGAGAGATTTATGAAGTCCAGCCTACTTAATGCAGCAGAGGTTGAGAAGGAACTTGTTAATGGGCCTCTCCAAACAGAGATCAGACACTCTGAGACACCTTAATCAATGTGGCAGAGGTGGGAAAGCACCTAAAAGTGGAAGATAAAACACCACTGACAAAACAGACGTGATGAGCACGTGTGAGGAAGGGGGATTTGATTTTGTTCAGAGCAATGGGGACAGCAAAATAATGGAAAAATTTAGCAGGAAAGGCAGGAAAATCCCCAGCACTTCAGTCTAGCATTACTGTGTTCCAGTTACCCACTCATTATAAAAACCCCTCCAGCATTGGAGCCACCTAATTTATCAAGAAGCAAATACTATATTTTGAGGGCCATTTTTAACCTTATTTTGCAGTCAGCATCCTGGATCCGTCCAAGGTGGGGACATGAAGAGCAGAAGGAGCAGAGAATGATGTTTATCTTTTTGGGCCACCAAAATGTGACAGCACTGCAATGGCCTTCCAGGAACGCTCACATGGAGACAGGACTAATTAGACATTCATTAAGTGCCTAACTCAGCACAGCACTTAAGCACACATTTAACCTTCTCTCATTACAGGGTCACATCAGCGTCCCTGTTAAAGCTCCAGCTCCAATTACAGAATCCAGCTCACATTTGGGAGGGCCACCAGCACTTTCAGACCCTGAAGAACCAATGCCCAGCATTTCAGGAAGCTTTCCCTTCTTCACTCTCCAGTCCTTGCCCCCCAGAACTATTCCAAGAATGCCAATTTGCATCCCAAAAAAGAGTTTGCATCTAAACATCAGGACCTACAAACAAATCTCTGCCTTTCTCCCACATTTCCTGAATTAGCCAAGGGATATCTGATAATGGCCAAAAATGGTTTCCATGTTGAATTGTCTTCTCCTGGAAAACATTTCCAGCTCAAGCTGCCCAAGATTTCAAAGCATGTCTTGCTGATCATCAGGACAAGTTCCATGTGCAGCAAAATATCTGAGGGATACTCTGAGGGATTTTCTGCAACTCATCACTGCCTGCTGTACCCTCTGCAATGTCTGTGTGGGGCAGTGAGTGCAAAGAGAGTCTCACTAAACCTGGGAAAGAAATATGGAGCAGCTTCTCCTTCCTCCAGACACTGAAGAACAGATGCTCTAGATAAGACAGGGTGACTTTGACAGAGTTTCTTTGTGAAGTTCCCCAGTAAATGATCATAAACTTCCCTGTGCACCTGAGCCAGGTGTAAAATCACTGGCCATGAGTGAAAACAGGCTGTCAGTTACGTTTTATTGAAGTCCCTTTGGTTCTGGAGCAATGGGATCCTCTTGGAGTGAAGCTTTTCACAGGGATCTCACCCACAGGCCATGAGCCAAAGCACAGCTGTGTCCACTGCAACTTCTCATTGTAGATTTGCACCCATCCATTTGTTTTGGAATAAAAAGGCACATCAGGGAAAGTCAGGTTTCATATTTCAGGATGGTATCTGGCAATTCATAGGATGGTTTGAGTTGGAAGGGACCACAAAGATCGTCTCATTCCAACCCCCTGCCATGGGCAGGGAACCTTCCACGTTCCTTCCTGTGCCTTTAAAGTCATCAGAGTAGATCAGTACAACTCACACATCTCCACTTGTTCCAGGATGAAAGTGTTAAGACAGGCCCAGAAACAACAAATGACTCAGAAAGCAGCAGGGAGGGAAAAATAGCAATGATAATAATAATAAAAAAAAGAAAAAAAGAAAGAAAAAAAAAAAGCTTGTTGGGGAAAAAAAACCCGCTACAGATACAATTGGAACAGCAATGATTGCAATAACCAGCATCAGCACTTGGAAATCAGGAACCCTATCAAAATATTCCACCCACAAGATGCTGTTAAGGGATTGCTGACTCCCTGTCCAAATTGGATCTCGCCTCCATCTTCCTGATCAAGCCTTTGCATAAATCAAAACAGACACAGTGACAGACAGAGGAGCACATGGAGAGCCCGGGCACCCTGCAAGCATCGTTGCTGTGTGGATGGCATCCCACCAGCCAAGATGATAATTCCCTGTCTCCAGTGTGGAGCAGATGTGAGCAGCCAGCAGAAAAATTATCTGCACTCTACAAATATTTGACACCCAAAAAGGATTTTGATTCAGCCACCCTCGAGCCTCTTTCATATTTACTTGGTGGGAACATTCAGGCACTCGAGCTGGACTAGGAGAGATCCCTACAAAAGCCAATATTAAGCTTGAATGCTTCAGGATTTGCTGAAAATCTTATTTCAAATTTCACCTTTGGTTGCAGTGAGAAAGGTCACACTGCTTGGGTGGAAAGCATAAATCACCCAATCAGCAAATTCCAGGCATGACACATGACTGAACTCCGAGAGGCTCCTCAGAGCTGTTCACACAGGAGAAAAGGGCATTGCAAGAAAAAAAATAAAAACCCAACCCAAATCTGGAGAGTCTTGTGCTCGTGGCCAGGGAGGGAGGCATGACTGAAGAACTAATTTGCAGGATTTATGGCTCGGCTGTGCCTTCATGTATTGATTCACAGACCAGTGAGAAGCAAAATCTCCCCCAAAATACACTGACAGAAGCACGAGTACCTGATCATACCCTGATCTCCCAGCTAAGGCCAGGCTGCAGTCTGCAGGAAAATCACTCTGCACAGCCCAAATCTGTGCCTGGTCACCTCCTGCCTACTGCAACAGCAAATCTGGCCTCTTCCCCTCAACCCTGAGAAATCCCATCCTCAACAGGGGTGGAGAAGCCAGGAAGGATCTCCAGATTCCTGACCCAGACAGATGTCAGCTTTCTGCTGGTGGCAGAGGACATTTCAGTCCAGCACCTGAAGAAGATGAGACCTTTTGGGGAGGCTCAGGTAGGGGTCTGAGACTCTCTGAACTGGAGGCTGCATTCCCTGACACCTGTGTTGCTGTATAATATCACACCTTTGCTTTACATAACCTGCATGCTGGGGTGGGAGCTGAGAATAAACACCCTGGAGCAGACCTGACACAGGCAGTAAGAAAAGGCTCCACTTCCAGACATCCCCCTGAGTCCCTTCTGCTTGGCAGGACTGTGTCAGGTCTCTGGAAGGAGCATTTCCCTCCCCAGAACATGATCAGACTTCAGGATCATCCCACCTTACTCACAGCCCTTTTTCTCATGGCTCTCCCACCTCCCCAGTCCCTTTCCATACTCAAGACCACAATCAAAACCCAGTGAAATATCTGAGGAATGAGCCCAAGTAACCCCATGTAAGCAGCACGGTGAATTTTCTTTCTGAAAGCCTCCAGAAGGAAAGCAAAGCTGAAAACAAAACCAGAGTGCCTTCTGTTGCCATCCCCTTTTGAACCAGACCCAAGAACTAAGTTTTCCCTAGGAATTAGAAGTGGTTGATAGGGCTGCCTGCCTCAGGAGGTAGCTTGGATCCTGTTTTTTCTAGGACATCTGTAATTACTTTGGAAAACTGCTCACCCTCAGGTAAGCAGCTCCCTCTCAGCAGCTCAGAGGCTGCAGGAGTAAAACAAGCAATGAACAAGCCCCGAGAAGGAATTGCAGAAACCCGGGGAATATTTAGGGGCAGCTGATTTGCAATTCCAGTCGCAAAAGGCTCATAAAGAGCCCCGTGGGTTACCTGACCTGCCTGTCGATT
Organism: Melozone crissalis; assembly: GCF_028551555.1. Lineage (NCBI taxonomy): Eukaryota > Metazoa > Chordata > Aves > Passeriformes > Passerellidae > Melozone > Melozone crissalis. The sequence goes on from NW_026535780.1 coordinate 1,629,948, forward strand.
GGGAAATGAGGATTTTCATGCCAGGCATCCATAGATACGGACACAGAGGTGACGGGGACGGTGTGAGAGCAGAGCCCAAGCAGCCCTCCCTCCCCAACACCCCCTCGACCACCCTCCACTCACCCAGGAACTCGGCTCCGTTGCTGTCCTTGGGGCTGCTCACGCAGTTCTCCAGGTAAATCCCATCCTTGTAGCAATCCTCCTTCTTCCTGGTGAAGCCCAGGATCTCGCTGGCCTGATCCAGGACCTCCCCTCCCGAGCAGGAGCACGGGGTCTGCATGATGCCACACGGGTGGGAGCTGCTGCTGATGGCCAGGCAGGCGTCCAGCCACTTGCAGAGCATCTGGCAGGCGGCTTTGCTGGGGTTCCTGTTGCCCACCACCAGGTACTCCACGGAGAAGTCCCTCTCCTGAGCCTTGGTGGGCTTCCACCTCATGGGCCAGGTGTCCACGCCCGGCGGGGCCGTCTGCTTCATCTGCAGGAATTGTTTGTTGGACTGGAGGAAGGCAAAGCGGGTGGAGCCGTCGCAGAGCTTCAGGACATCGTCGAAGCTCTCCATGCCCAGGTAGGTGCGGGTGGACTCCAGGAAGGAGTCGAACTGGTAGGTGCGGATGTGCTGGTGGTCACATACGCCGGAGGGCTTGAGGATCTTCATGTACAAAGTGTACCTGCGAGGGTCGGGGTTCTGGATAATCCAAGAGCACAGGGAGGAGTTCAACGGGAAGACGGCGAAGGAGGAGAAATACCCAAAGAATTTCCCTTGGACCAAAGTGGTGCAGGGAGTTTGTGCCAGGTCCAGAGCGACCACGGTCCACACAAAGTAGAGTGGAGATACCAAAAGCAGGTTCAGGGCGGATCCAATGCTCCTCATCCTAGGTCTCGGGTCCTCTGGAACTCAAAGTAAATGTCAAGCAGGTGCCAGATCCTGGACATAACAGGGACCAGCTTAGAGGAAAAGCAGAGTTTAAGAGGCTCTGGATCCGAAATCAAGCCGATCCTCCCATGTCTGGATTTGAGCTCCCTCCTGTGGCCATAAACAACACCTGGAAAAAAACAGGGAAGGGAAGGAGGAGGGGAGAGAAAGAGAAGAGATTTGGGATTTGGTCGTTTTGGCGGTACTTTGTTGTTGATGCTGTTTTTATTAACCCTTCACACGGCTGAGAACCCACACAGCAGCCCCAGCACTGGCACTTCTCACGAGGAGAAGATGCAGCCCCACATCACCATTCCTAGACTTGGTTTGGGGTGTCCCCATCCCCAGGTTTGGTTTGGGGCATCCCCATCCTCAGGTTTGGTTTGGAGGTATCTCCATCCCCAGGCTTGTTTTGGGAGTGTCCTCATGCCCAGGTTTGGTTTGGGGGTATCCCCATCCCCAGGCTTGATTTGGGGTATCCCCATCCCCAGGCTTGGTTTGGGGATGTCCCCATCCCCAGGCTTGGCTTGGGGGTGTTCCTATCCCTAGGTTTGATTTGGGGGTATCCCCATCCCCAGGCTTGTTTTGGGAGTGTCCTCATGCCCACTTTTGTTTTGGGGTGTCCCCATCCCCAGGTTTGATTTGGGGGTGTTCCTATCCCCAGGTTTGGTTTGGGCTGTCTCCATCCCCAGATTTGGTTTAAGGTGTCCCCATCCCCAAGTTTGGTTTGGGGGTATCCCCATCCCCAGGTTTGGTTTGGGGTTGTCTCCATCCCCAGGCTTGGTTTGGGGTTGTCTCCATCCCCAGGTTTGGTTTGGGGGTGTCCCCATTCCCAGGCTTGGTTTGGGGGTATCTCCACCCCAGGTTTGACTTGGGGGTGTCCCAAACCCCAGAAGGGACCAAACTGTGCCTGACCCAGGGGTGAGCACAGCTGTGATTCTGCTTTCCTTCCCAGTGCCCCCTGCCCATGCAGATCCTGGACTGTGAATCTGAACCGTTTCCCCAAAGAAACCAGGGCTGGTATTTGGGTTAGGGAGGCTCCAGCTCTCTCCATCCCCAGGGAGCTGGTTCAACACAGACTGCAGGCTGCACCTGGGGAGGGTGGGCTGGAGGTCAGCATGGCCAGCTGGGCTCTGCCTCCCCTCTTCCTTCTGCCAGCACTTTGTTTTTAGCCTCTTAATGCCCTTCCTTTTCACTCTCCCTTCCACCAAAACCGTGCAGGGAAGGGAGTTGTTGCTCAGGAACCCAGCTCTGGTGTAACCCTGAGTCCAGACAGGATAATGGATGGAGCTGAACACCCAGTACAGGAGCAAAAAAGGACAATAGAGACAGATTTTATCTCTTCCCACATCAGACACCCACCTCTCCTTTCACTCCTGAGTACTGGACACCCCAAACCCTGTGGTGCCAGGTTTAGAGCATCTGCAGAGACTGAGAACCCTCTGTGCCAGTGCCAGGACCTCCTTCAGCCCCCAAAACCCTTCCTCCAAAGTAGAATCCACCCTGCAATGCCCTAAGGATGCATTCCCTGCAGCCTCCTGTGGCACAGATTCCTCCTTCAGCCCAGCTGCCCAGAACCCTGCTCCCCCCATGCCAAAAGGGCACTCGTGTACATCTCCCTCCTTGTTACCCCAACAAAAGACTCTCCTGTGGTCCCTTCCCTCCATCTCCTCTTTCCAGGAGAGAAGAGAGAAGAGGAAATAAATGAGTATCAGGACTTTCCTTATCTTGTACCCCCTCCCACATCTGTCCACCCCCAGATTTGGGGAGGGGCTCTGTTAACAAGGCAGGAGGGGCAGACCCTCAGAGTGTGGGGCAGGACTGCCCACCACACAGCCATGGCACATTTTCCCTCCCACCTTTCCAGCTTTTTCCCTCTGAGCTCACCCCAGGTAGAGAAAATCAGGCATTTCCTTTTGGGTGAGGCTCATCCTCACCCTGCAGCAATTGCTGCCTCCACAACAGATCTGCTGCCCCATTTCCAAAGGATGGAGGGGAACCTGGGAGGAAGATTTCCCCCTATCAAGTCAGACAGCTGCCGTTATTTGGGGAGACTTAGCTGTTCGTAGTGAAAGGAACTGCTCAGGACCTCTGCACTGAAATGCAAACAGCTCAATGCCAGAGGGGCAAATATCACCCTGGGCTGCAACTTCCAAATAATTCAGATGGTCTGGGATGTGTTTGCCATGATCAGGGTGGCACTGCTGAGAAGGAATCGGGATGAGAGACCGTGCAGAGGGGAATCTGCATCCAGGGAGGAGGGAAAACTCGTTTTCATTGCAGCCACTGCTCCAGCTCCAGTGGTGCCATCTCCCACCTCATGCCAGGCTCTGCCTTCCCAGACTGCAAACAGAGGGAGCTTTACAAATTCCCAGCAAATCCACGGCTCAGGCAGCTAATCCCAGCCCCAGGAGAGACTGAGAAACAAGAGATGAGAAGCCCACAGACCATCCTGTGAATCTAGGAGGAGATGAGAAGCTAAATGCACCTCCACCTTCCCTCGGTTTCTCTCCCTGCTCTATATCAAAGACTTCTCTCTGCATCTCCCTTCTTCTGCCATGGGCAGAAGGCATCTCCCTTTTCTTTTGGGCAGGAAAGGGTTAGGGAGCTCCAAAGTCAGACCTGCTATTTGCAAACTGTGTTTCATCCCTGCTTCAAATCTCTGCAGCCCCTGCCACCACATTGCTGAGTGTGTGCTAGACCTGACACTAATCAGCACAGAGTCCAAATGCATTTGGACTTAAATTTTTTACAAGTCAGATCCCCACTCCTGGCTGGTTTGCAGTCTACAAAGCTCGACAGTGCAAATCTCCCCTTGCCAGGCTCCTGCCTGCCTCTGGGGCCAGGATTCAGGAGTGAAAAAGGGATGAAAACCTAGTCTTGCTTGCAAAAAGACACAGGCATCTACCAAACATCTTATAAATTTCCTGATTAGCAGGAGGGGTTGCTGTGAATATTTTAAATATCAGATTCCAGAGCTGAAAGGCTCTTGCTTTATCTGAGAGTCTGAGGGGGCCACTGCCTCTCTCAGGGCAGTGCTGGAAAAGCTCATTCTGTTTGCAAACCCAAACTCTACCCGGCCTTCACCCTGCTGATCCAGCCAGGGATCACACACTTATGGAATATATTGAGTTGGAAGGGAGCCACAAGGATCACAGAACCACAGAGCAGGTTGGGTGGGAAGGACCTCAAAGATCATTTTGTCCAACTCTCTCTCATGGGCAGGGACACCTCCCACTATCCCAGGTTGCTCCAAGCCCTGTCCAACCTGGCCTTGGACACTTCCAGGAATGGGGAATCCAGAATCTCTCTGTGCAGGGCCTCAGCACCCTCTGAGTAAAGAATTTCTTCCCAAAATCCAATCCAAACCTGCCCTCTGGCAGTGGGAAGGCAATCCCCCTTGTTCTGTCACACCATGCTCTTGTAAATAGTTCCTCCATCTTTCTCATCATCTTAACCTCTGGTCCAGAGCAGAAACCTGCCTTTCCTGGTTGGAAGCAGGAGCCAGCAGTGCCTCCATAGCAACCAGATGATGAGGAGACAGGGTTTGTTTTTGAAATCCAGTCCCTAATGGTGACTTCAGCTCCTGGGATTCAGCCCAGGCCTCCTGCTCGCCACAAACTCAATTTTTCTCACGCTGACCACAGACCTGTTTCTGTCTGAGGATGTGGAGAGCACAAAGCAAATTCCCCCCTCACTGCCCCTGTCTGGGAAAGGCACCATGAAAACCAACAAACTTAAACCAGACCTGTTATGGTTGTTAAGTCTCACAATTGATTTCCCCTCAGTGCAGTCCCATCTGGAAGGTTTCACCATAAGGAGAATAAACATATTTTATTTCCTATTTTAGCTAATCCCTGCTGAAGTGGGAATCTTTACTTAGAGCAGGAATAGGTGGGCAAAGCCCCCTCCAGACCTGGATTTTTGGCTCAACAGGTGTTGAATGTGGCAGAAAGATGCAACAGGCACCTGAGTGGCTGATGTGTGTCAGCAGAGATCCATCTCCTACATTTCCATCCCAAAAAAACCTCAAGGGGGGCATATAACAACAGGCTACAGCCTGCAGCTGGGGAAGTGATGTTAAATGAGTGAAAATCAGATTATTGCAATGGTGGAGGTCACATTTCTATGGCACACAGTTAAATTTACCCACATTCCCATGGTTTTTGCCACAGTCAGTGTCTAGGTAGCCTAGGCTCTTTCTGGAATTTTGAGTGATGAAAAACATCCCTGCCTGATTCTATCCTTTGGCTCCAACTTGGAGCACACAAAACCTCCCCAATCCTTTCCTTCCATCTGTGCCTGGGAGATGGAACTGGCAGAGCAAAGCCTGGGGACAGCAGGTGACATTGGAGCACCTTGGGCTGTCCTTTGCCTGTATTTCTCAAGGACAAACCAAAATATTGTGTGTGTGTCCCTGGCAAAAATGTTTTTTTCATCCCAAGAAACCCACAGAAAGAGGCTGAAAAGCTTGGTCTGAATGGTCCTTCTGCCCTGGCTACCTTGTGCAGGTGTCAGGGGTGACAAGGAAGGGGATTATGAAGAGCTGGGAGCCACCAGTGAGGCTCCTGCACCCTCACACAATTACTGGGCACAGCCCTGGTAACTTTTTCTACCTCCTTGCTGAGCATTTCCCAGCCCACTCTGGCATCCACTGGATCAGAAATCCACTGGGAGAGACCTCCATAGCTCAAATCAAAACCAGGCAAGAATTTACCCACAGGTTACATCTGGGCTGCCCAGGGGGTTTAGGCATCCCGTTTGTGCTGGTCCCAGTGAATTTTGGAGTCCGAGGCATTTGGGCATCCATTTTGTGTTGGTCCCAGTGAATTTTGGAGCCCAAGGGGTTTAGGTATACAATTTTTGCTGGTCCCAGTGAATTTTGGAGCCCTGTGGGTTTGGGCATCCAATTTGTGCTGTTCCCAGTGAATTTTGGAGCCCTGTGGGTTTGGGCATATCCAGTTTGTACTGGTCTCAGTGAATTTTGGAGCTGTAGGGATTTAGGCATCCAGTTTGTGCTGGTCCCAGTAAATTTTGGCCTGCAAGCCATAGAATCATCAAATTATTAAGGCTGGAAGAGATCTCCATGGTCACCAAGTCCAAGCTTTGACCACCATGGTGGGCCCTGTCTTCCTGCAGGAATGATCCAGGTCTGAGGCTGGATTTTGCCATCACCCTCGTGTTCCTGCTTGATTCCTGCACAGGTTCTGCACCCTCACATCCATCCTGTGGGGAGTAAAATCATCCTGATTTTACCCACAGCAGCCTCCACCCTCTGCCTGACCAGCCCAATCCACCCCATCCCACCAAGGTGGACACCTCCAAACTGACATGTCCAGCCCTGAGCTGTGCCCAGCCCAGGGTTTTCAGCTCTGCCTGGGCAGGAGGAGCCTGCAGGATGTTTCCACGTCCTGCTTTCCAAAATCCCTGCATGGCACAGTCCTCCCACGAGGGAAGGGGCGACATGCCTGCTGGAGCACCCACCACCTTCCCTGCCTGTGCTGGTGATGCTCCTGGAGCAGCAGCCGGGATATGGCCAATGGAGGGCACTCTTAGCCGTGCACACAAGCCCACAGGCACACAAACACTCCATGGAAAAGAAAAAAAAAAAAAAAAGAAAAAAGTAAAAATAAAAGGAGAGGAAAACAAAATCAAGATGACTGCAGGAAGGGCATCCTTCCCCACTGCTGCCTGTAGGAGCATTCCAAACTCCCTCTCCTGATCTGGTTCAGCACTTCAAGCTCCTCTGTCCACTGGCTCCAGATGTGCCACTGGCCAGGATTTTCTTCCCTCTGCTTTTCCTCCTCCTGACCTTGGTGCAGGGCTGACATCCCAGCAGGGTGAAAGCCACTCTCACCGAGATAATCCTCCCTTTCCTGGGGCTTCCCATTTCCCTGAAAGAAAGTCCCCAGATATCACACTAAATATCCCTTTTGCCTGAGGCAGAAAAATGCCTGGCCCTGAAAAGTCCCTTGCCACTCTGAGAAAACACAGGAAAGGAATTTGTTCTGTCCTTATTCACAAGGAACTGTGAGCAGAGAGAGAAAAAAAAGAAAAAAAAAAAGCTGCAACAGCTTGGAAATTTTGAGGGTTTTTTTTTGTGAGGGAGCAACGCAGAGTGGAAATGCCTGGAAAAACACAGTGGCATCTGTGAGCTGACAGCACAGAGAGGAGTGAAGAAGGGCTCAGACCTGAGTGTTGTTTGGCTGCAGTGGCTCTGCTGGGCTGCAGGGACAGGAGTCAACCCTGGAAGGCACCCAGGGAGCTTGGACAGGTCCTGGAGCAGCACCTCTTCCATAAAATCAGTGCTCAACATCAGGGTTTTTCCTTAGTTTTGTTTTTTATGGTCTGTTTTCCACATCCCTGGAAGTGCTCAAGGCCAGGTCTGAGGGCTTTGAGCAAGGGAAAGATGTCCCAGAGGGGGTGGAATTCAATGATATTTAAGGTCTCTTCCAACCCAAGCAACTCCATGATTTTCCAACCACAGATTTCTGCATGGTCCCCTCACATCCTGGAATATTTGCTCCATCACTGCAGAGACTGATGTGCTTCCCCCTGCCTCTCTCTGAGTCTCCTGAGTGCAGAGAAAGCCAAAATCTCACCTGCCTTTTGTGTTAATAAATGCTATATATACACACACCAGCATCCTTTATCTCAAATTTCTCCCAGCTCCAAGCAGGAAAAGGCACCTGCAGATCCCAGCAGATATGGAACAGCCTGAACAGCATGAACAGGGTGGGAAATATTTTATTCTGATGGAAATTGGCTTGTGGGTCAGGATCCTGATCCTATTTCAATTTTCAAAGGCTGGAAGACGGGATTTGGGGAAAGGGAGGGATGGGAATGGGAAATATCTCAAAATGGATCTGAGGCTTTCAACCACATTCTGAGGCTTTCAACCACAATGATGAAACTCCAAAGCCCCTGAGCTTTGGTTGAACCCTCCCACCTGTGATGTCCTTCAGGACTGGCCAGATGGGGAGACACAATCAGGGGGAGCCAGATTTGAATCCTGCTCCAGGATTTGTACACTCTGTCAGTGAAGCATCTCTGCCAATCCTTCCCCACCTGCAAAGATGGATGTGAGAAGCATCCTCTGCTTTCCTTTGGGGGCTCCATGATCTGAAGAATTCCAGCAGGGTGCTGGAGATGATGATTCATTTCCAACCAACCAGGATTTCATCCCAAAAGGAGACTAATTTAAAGACTAAGGTGCCTGTTCCTGATGATGTTGACTATAGATGGGCTAAAAGCTCTCAGGGTTTGCAAGGTCAGGCTCAGTTCCTTGCTCTGGATGATTTTTTTTCCAGTGGGTGGGATCAGGGGACAGCTGAGCACAAAGACTGGAGCTCAAAATCCAGGATCCAATCAAAATTCTGTAGGAAAAATCCTGGCCAAGCAGGAGGGCCAGCTGTGCTCCAGATGTGGCTGCCTGAGGAAAGGGGGATCAGGGCTCTGGTGGCTCCAGCACAACCTCACCCAGGTGTTGTCTGTGCTCTTGGTGTCCTTTAAGCATCATCTCATCCCAATCCACGTCTATTTTTTTCCTCAGCTTTCCTCTGCATGGGTGCAAATCCCTTGGCATTGCCTCGTGGGAGCCCTGGCTGGACTTGGAGCTTCTCAAGGATTTCCTAGGGGTGGCTTTGATTTCCTGGCACAGCAAAGTCAAGGAGCACGAGGGGGTTCTTGGCAGAAGGTTCTTGATGGAGGTCATCATGTGAGATCTCACTCTGCCTTAGTTTACCTCAGTTTAAGGAAAGCAGACTGAAATCCTTTCGCAGACATCTCTTATGAAAAATCCTTTCTTTAGGATTTTTCCTCCTGAGAAGCCGAGAGGCCTCAGGAACAAAATGTAAACATTGATTATCTGCTGCTGTGGAATGCAACAGGTGGATCTGTGACTGGTCTCCTGTGGTTGTTTCTAATTAATGGCCAATCACAGGGAGCTGGCTCGGACAGAGAGCCCAGAGCCAAAAGCCTTTGTTATCATTTCTTCCTATTTTATTCTTAGCTAGCCTTCTAAAGAAATCCTTTCTTCTATTATTTTAGTATAGTTTTAATGTAATAGATATCATAAAATAATAAATCAAGCCTTCTGAAACATGGAGTCAGATCCTCATCTCTTCCCTCATCTTCAGACCCCTGTGAACACCGTCACAAAATCCCAATTGGGAGTGGGATTACAGCAAACTTGCTGTGAGTTCCCAGGCATTTCCTCTCTCCCAGGGGAATCCACAACCCCTCTGATCCTGCCAAAATCAGCTTTTCCTCCATGCCAACATCACCCATTCTCCCTGCCTGGCCCAACTTCTACCCATCCCCATCAGCGATACCAAAAAAATACCATGGATTCTGCACCAGCAAATCCTAGAAAATCCCATTTTCCCTTATTCCTGCCTGCCAGTGCTCACAGCCAAACCTTTGGGGTCTTTTTCCCTCCATCACCAGCCTGTTTTGAGTGTGAGTGTTACACAAGAGGGCCTCTGAGGGCAAGGTCATCCCAAGGAGGGAACAGAAACGCTTCCATCGCTGCTCATTGGAGCTGGGAACCGGGATGGGATTGATTGGGAATGCAGCTGGAGGTTAAAAGCACTGGCATTAGCTGGGGAGCTAAGTGGGAACCCCCCAGGGACAGGGGGTGTTTAGGGAGGGGCTGTGTGTGCATGAGGCTCAGGCTTGCACAGGGACATGTGCACAGGGATGTTTGACACAGCTAAAACTAGGCTTTGAGATTCCTGAGGTGCACATCCTGACCCTGCTGGCTCCTGCATCCCACATCAATCCCATTCTCAGGCTCCTTTTCTGGCCCTTGGGGAGAAAAGCCTTGACACGGCTCCAGTTCCTGTGGCTGAACTCCTATTCCCAAAGCAGAACAGCCTTCCACAGGGTTTAATGCTCTCTCCTGAGCTGTGCCCTGGCATGCTCTGGGGTGGGGATTATTAGCTGAGGCAAAAACCTCACCAGGAAGTGTCCTGAGATGTGTAGGCAGTGATGTTTCAGTGTTTCAGGCCAAAATTTAGGAAGAAATTCTTCCCTGGCAAGGTGGGGAGGCCCTGGCAGAGGCTGCCCAGGGAAGCTGTGGCTGCTCCATCCCTGGAATTATCCAAGGTCAGGCTGGATGGGGCTTGGAGCCACCTGGAATAGAGGAAGGTGTCCCTCCTCATGGCAGGGGATTGGAACTGGGTGATATTTACGGTCCCTTCCAACCCAAACTTTTCCTGCCCCATGGCACCTCAGAGCTGCCCAAGGGAAACCAAAGGAGACCAAGACCCAAACAGCTGATTTTGCAACCAGCTTGGGGCTAGGATCTGCACAAACTCAAGTTTTAGTGCTTCTCCCAGCACCAGGAAAAGAGATTTCCCCTTTGCTGCTCTCCAGCTTATACTTGGCTGAGGATAATCAGCAGCAGGAATGACCAGAGGCCTCTGACCAGCCCCAGTGCATGGAAAATGCAATGTGGGCTCTTCTTCTGGCTCCTTCCATGGTTTTGAATGACCCTGCCTCAGTTTCCCCCCACCAGACAAACAATGTTTCCACTCCCCCAGTGATGGGGATGAATTTCCTGGGAGGCAGCTGGGAAAAGATGGAAGGACTGCATCAGAGTCCAATTTTACATCAACCCTGAAGGTGCACCATGCTGTTTTTGAATGCTGCTGCCTCAGCAAAGTTAAAACTGGATTGGGAACATTTCCCCTTCTGACAACAGGAATTCAGCTTGTAATTTTTAGGCATTCAGTTTCCAATGCCCAGCGAGGACGTCATTAAATCACACACAGAAGTACCATGAGATCCTACGGCTCAAATTTGCAATTTTCCAGCAATGGCAGAATGGAGATTCAGGCTGTGCCTACCAAAGACACTTAGAACACAGATCCTTTTAGTGAAAACAGAGCCATGACCAACCCTGGCCTTACTTTCACTGTCCATAGAGTGAGAACCACAGAAGAACTTCAATTCCAGGATTGCTTTAGTGATGGGAGAGATTCCATCTTCTTCCACAGGGTCTGAAATGAGGGGTTTTGGAATCTCTGATACCACACTAAAGTAGCAAATGGGAACTTCCCAGAGTCATGGAGGGGGCAGAAATATCTAAGCTTAAATAGGGTGTGCAACCTTTCTACCAAGATAAGCACAGCCCCTGAAGGTGGAGAGAAACAGAGACAAAGCAAATCCCTTTTGAAGCCCCAAGTTTCCATGGTTTTGGACTCAGCCATGACCTTGAAGCAGCAGAAGTCTGCACCCTGCACTTACAAAGCAGAAAATGATAAATATGTGTGTTTTAGTAAAACACAGAGTTTTTTAGTAAAACCAGAGCTGTGACCAACCCTGGCCTTACTTTCACTGTCCATAGAGTGAGGACTACAAAAGAACTTCAATTCTGGGATCACTTCAGTGATGGGAGAGATTCCATCTGCTTCCACAGGGTCTGAAATAAGGGGTTTTGGAATCTCTGATACCAACTAAAGTAGTCAAATGGGACCTTCCCAGAGTCATGGAGGTGGCAGAAATACCTGAGCTTGAGCAGGTATGGAACATTTCTACCAAGCTGAGCACAGCCCCTGAAGGTGGAGAGAAACAAAGACAAAGCAAATCCCTTTGGAAGGCCCAAGTTTCCATGGTTTTGGATCCAGCCATGACCTTGAAGCAGCAGGAGTCTGCACCCTGCACTTATAAAGCAGAAGAACAATAAATATGTGTGTTCCTGCAGCATCTTCTCCCCGAGGTCCACATGGGGAGCAGCAGTGAATCAAGGCTGGTGAGGCAGGAGCCATCCTCACTGACCCCAAACTAAAGGCAGTGGTTTTTCACACAGCTCATAATTCAACCAGGGACCTCATTGCCCCAGGATGCTGTGGAGGCCAAAGGCATAAAAGGGTGACAAAATGTATTAGGGGATGTGTGGAGGAAAGGCCAAACCATTGTTCTTGAGCAGGATGGTCTGGGAGCAGCTGCCAGTCTCAGGGTGGCTCTTTCTGTGCTTTTCCTTCAGCTTTTCATGGGTTATCCAGATGGATTTGGTAGGATTAGGATGGATTGCCCCAATCCAGGGCAATCCTCAATGTCAGACTGGGGGATGATGGATGAAGAGTAGCCCTGAGGAGGAGGAGGGTTTGAGGATACTGGTGGATGAGAAGTTGGACACAAGCTGGCAGTGTGAGATGGCAGCCAAAAACCAACCAGATCCTGGGATTCTTCAAAAGAAGAGAGGCCAGCAGGGTGAGGAAGGTGATTCTGCCCCTCTGGTGAGACCTCAGTGCTGGATCACTCATCATAAGGAAGGCGTGGAGCTGGTGGGTGCAGAGGAGAGCATCCAAAAAATGATCTGAGGGCTGGAGCCCCTCTGATGTGCAGACAGGCTGGGAGAGCTGGGGCTGTTCAGCCTGCAGGAGAGATGGCTCCAGGCAAATCTCATTGCAGCTTTTCAAAATATTCAGAAAGCTTGTAAAAAAGAGGGAGACATTCTTCCTACCAAGGCCTGTGGCAACAGGACAAGAGACAGTGCCTTTAAACAAGGTGCCGGATGGATGGAAGGAATTTTTTTATAATGAGGGTGGTGAGGCCCTGGAAGAGGTTGTTCAGAGAAGCTGTGGCTGCTCCAGAACTGGAAATGTTTAAGGCCAGGTTGGATGGGACTGGAACAACCTGGTCTTGTGGAAGGTGTCCCTGATCATGGCAGAGGTTTTGCAGCCAGATCTCTCCAGGGTCCCTTTCAAACCAAGCCCCACTTTGCTGCTGCCCATGGTAGCTGGGAAGTGGAGTAGAGGATCTTTAAAAATCCTTTCCAAAACCAGCGATTCCACCCTATGATTCCACGATTCCACAATTCCATGATTCCATGATTCCATGATTCCCTGTCTCCTACTCCTTCCCTAAATAATCATTATTTCATCTACTGTAAAAAAGTGCAGGGATATCATATCAAGCCACAAAAATTATGTTCAAACTGCCAAACCATCTACAGAGCCTGAAACTAAAGAGTGCCACAGATCACATCCATGCTGTTAAAACCCCCTCCCAAAGTGGGTTGGCTTGATCCATCCTCCCACTCCACTCTGTGGGAAAGCTGCCCTTGGGATGGATGGTGATGTGCCCTGACCTTAAATTCCCCTGGATTGTCATGCTCATCCCCACGCAGGGCTGTGCCTGCTCTAACCCTGCTGGACAGCAAAGCATCCTGCCTGCTGTGCTCCCTGGAGCCTCCCCTTTTCCTCACAGGCTCCTCAGGGCAGAACCTGCCTCCCAGGCTCCCCTGTAAGAAGCCCTGGGATGCTGGAATGCAGGGAGGCTGGCAGAGGGATGCAATCACAGCACAGGCGTTAACAAGCTGGATTATTCCTCACATCTCATCCATCAGTCTCATGACAAGCAGTTCAGGATTTGCATAAAGGAGACAGATGTACTCTGTTCCCCTTTCCAGTCCTCTCTCCAGGAACCCTTGAGCAATGTGACGTGGGAGAGGAGATTATTGGTGAGGGGTTATTGGGAGGCAAAATTCTTCCTCTGTTCTCCCTTTCCTTGGCTTTGTTCAATCACAGGAGATGATGGAGGACATTACGGAGTGATTTGTGCAGCACTGAGGATGTGCTGGTTCGGGGCTGGGGTTAGTGAGCTGTCTGTGTGCAGCCTTGATGAAGATGAAGGGCTGAAGGAGAATGGTTTATGTTTATTCTGAGGAGGGCCTGGGTGAATGCTTCATCACAGGGATGACAGCAGAATCTGGGATTTTTACACGCGCCTTTATTTGTGTGAGTATTTACTTGTGGATCAGAGGAGAGGAAAACAGGACTGAAGAGCTGGAGGGCAGCTGGAGGTCTGCAGGCAAGAGGGCTTAAATTTAGGTTACTACACAAAACCCAAGACCTTGGAGGGGAATTCAGCTACAAAGCCATGTGCTGGCAATTCTTCTTGCCCCATTTCCTCCAGAGAAAGATTCTGAGGCTCTCCCTTTTGTTGCTAAGCCAGCAGTGTTCAGGGACACCTCAGCCCCAGGTGTTCCCAAGCAGCCCTGCTGTGACAAGCCCACCTGTGCAGCACAGGATCCTGCTTTAGTGAGCCAGGAAATGTAGGAATGATGAGGAAGGTGCCAGGGGGTGAGGATTGGTGCCTTTTTTGCCCAGAGGATGGACTGGGCAGGGATATTATGGAAGTCTCCAGTCTCCCAGGACAACCCCTGGAGGGGCTGGGGCATCTCCACATGTAGCTCCAGGCTGGAATCCAGCTCAGCATGGTTGGGAATGCAAGCCCCCACCTCGTGCCAGACACAATGAGCAGATGGCCCTCCTTTAGTTCCTGAAGAACAGGAATCCACATGCCAAATCAATGCTAATTTGCCCTTTTGCTGTCTGTCTCCACAGGCTACGGGCTCTGCTGCTGAAGGATAAGGAGCAGGGGCTGTGTTTTGGCTCTGGGACCAGGCATGGCACAGCTTGTGGACACATCCCCAGGTCTCCTTCCCTCTGAGGGGGGCTGGAGAGAGTCCCTTGGCTCAGCCATCTGCCACCATGTGTCCTGGCACTGCCTTGGGCCAAAGCTTCACCAGGGAGCGTGGAAATAATTAATTGGTCTGGATGATCACGGGACCGCTCTGGTGCCTGCCCGTAATCCCTCAGTTATTTATGAGGAGAGGTGGAGCCTAAGAGGAGGTGCATGGACATGAACAGCACAAGGGGATGTTCCACAGAAAGTGAGGGGTGTGGGAGATCAGAGAATCATAAAATCATGGAATGGTTTGGGTTGGAAGGGGCCTTAAAGGCCATCCAGTTCCCACCCCCTGCCATGGGTGCAGCCTTCCACTAGACCAGGTTAATCAGATCCCTGTTCAGCTGGGCTGGAATCCCTACAGGAATGGGCTGGAATCCCTACAGGAATGGGGAGTCCACAGCCCCTCTGGGCAGCCCCAGCCCCCTGATCTCCCTCTGGGGAGCGAATACAGGTATCACCTCTGTGGGATCAGGTAGAGCCTGATCTACCTGATTTTGCATTGGAGCCACATCAGTGGGGAGCTTTTCCCTGTCTTACCATTCCCTGCACATAAATCATCAATTTTTTGAGTAGACTGTGAACCCTGCCAGTACCAGCAGCAGATCAGAGCACTCCCCCCAACCCTCAGAAATCCTGACCCAAAGAGCAAGGTGAGGAAAAGAATTAATCCAATTTCTTTTTGTCAGTGCTGCCTTTTGGTAACTCACAAAACGCCGAAAAACGTGGGTAGAGCTGGTAGATCCCGGTTAGGGGAGCAGGAGCATAAAGTTTGCTGCCAGTGCTTTTCATGAGAACTGGATCAGTGCTTTTTCCCTCTCCCTCCTTCTCCTTTGCCTTTGCAGAGTGCGACAGTGTGGGGATGAATCGCCTGATTGTGCGCTCCTCTTTCCCCCACCACGCCGCTCCAACAGCAGGGCTGGGGGATGGAAAAGGAGCCCAGCTGCCTCTTGTGGGCTGTTCTCTCTCCACCCACCAAGCACTTTAAATCAGACACAAATTAACACCAACTCCTGGCATCCTTTATTAGCCAGGATTGGCTCAGCCTGAGTTTGATTTGCTTCTATCTTCTATTTTAATATTTCACATCTTTCCACCCCAGCCCCACCTTCCTGGAGAGCGCACCTAACAATAACAGCAATGCACTGGGAGCCCTTCAACTCTTACAGGTGGTGTTGATTTCTGGTTTCTCAGGCTTTAAACCACGCACTGTGCCCCAGTAGGGGACAGAAATCCCTCAAATGTTTCGTATTTCTGGGATTTTTTTTTTCACCCAAACTGCTCTCAAAGCATCGTTGAGAGAGAAGCGCCATGCACAGAGTCACGAACATGATGAACGTCACTTTTAGGATACAGAGTGTTTGCCATTTGTCATCTGAGAGGGAAATTATGTAAGATCTCCTCTCCAGCACAGGGAATTGAGGCAGCTGAAATCTGACTGCCTAATGTGGGACATGGTGCTGGTAAAAACCTGACTCCTGCAAGGGATCATTGTCTCCAAAGGCTCCACAGTGGCTTAAACATAAGGAGATGTCCCCACACTCTGGGAAAGGTGGCACCAACATGGTCAGTGATCCCCATCATGATGGGGATCCAGGACCAGAGTCTAGAGAAGAGCCATCACTGATGGAGATGCACAAAAGATTTTATGAAGTGCCACAAAGATGGTCAGAGGGCTGCAGCACATTTCCTCGAAGACAGGCTGAGAGAGCTGGGGCTGTTCAGACCAGTGAGAAGAGAAGAGAAGAGAAGAGAAGAGAAGAGAAGAGAAGAGAAGAGAAGAGAAGAGAGGAGAGGAGAGGAGAAGAGAAGAGAAGAGAAGAGAAGAGAAGAGAAGAGAAGAGAAGAGAAGAGAAGAGAAAAGAAGAGAAGACTCTGGAGACACCTCAACACAGCCTCCAAGTGCTTAAAGGAGCTTATAAAAAGGAAGGAGAGGGACTTTTTACATGAACAGATAGGGACAGGATAAGGGGCTGTGGTTTTAAACTGAAAAATGACAGATTTAGATTAGGGATTAGGAAGAAATTCTTCCCTGTGAGGGTCGTGAGGCCCTGGCACAGGTTGCTTAGAGAAACTGTGGCTGCCCCATCCCTGAAAGTGCCCAGAACCATGTTGGATGGGGCTTGGACAGCCTGGGATAGTGGAAGGTGTCCCTGCCCATGGCAGAGGGTCAGGACTGAATGATTTTGAAGTTACTTTCCAACCCAAACCATTCCACGATTCCCTGTTCACAGGGCCCTGTCCCTCTTATCCTCCTGTTTTTTTTAGTCCTCATCATCAACATGCTTGATGGAGACAAGATGAGAAGAACAAATAATGGGTTTCCTGCTGGAAGCACCATGGAATTGTCTGTCTCCTCCTGGCTGGCTGCTTGGCCACGTTTGCCAAGCCGTGCACCATTCGGCAACTGTCAAACCTTTTGTGGATTTCCATCTCTGCAATATTCGTTTCTTAGCAACTCTGTTTGCTTTTAGCAAAAACAAAATGTCTCTGCCTGTGGCGTGCTATTTCAGGCAGAAACGGTGCTGTTTCAGGTCCACGCCAGTCAGAAGGACCCTGGTGAAAATGGTCCTGTCTGCCCACTCACTCTCAAGAGGACTGAGTGAAATTCTTATTTGTTTCCTGCGTTCCACCCGCCGCAGGGAAAGCACAGCAATCCTGGGCAGGGGCTGTGGCAAACAGCTCCTACTGCTACAGTGCTGTTCCACAGCCCCTGCCGTTCCTGGAGCCTGGAGGAGATTGTATAAGCCAGGTAATGAAGGTACAAGTCAGCAGCAAATTTTAAAGCAAAGCAAAGTTCCAGAGAGAAAACGCAGTTTGTGACCCCTGTGTACTTTATTGGGATTGTCCTTGGGCTTGCAAACTTTGATTGGATCCAGCTCTACCAGAAGATTTGCCAGCACATCCTGCTTGAGAGAAAGACCAATGAACCTGGAGGGCTGACCTTGTGAAAAAAGCTCAGCGACAATTTCTCCCATGCACAACATGACACAATCACTGTGTCATTGCAGGATTCATGTTTTAATTTCTTTATTTTCATGCCATCACAGAATGATTTTGGTTAGAAGGGACCTTCAAGATCATCTCATTCCACTCCTTGCCATGGGCAGGGACACTTTTCACTAGACCAGATTGCTCAGTCCTGTCCAACCTGGCCTTGAACACTTCCAGGGATGGGGAGTTCATTCTATTGTTTCATTCCCACCAAAATGTTACAAATCCAGTCTCTCTCTAGTGAAAACTGAAATGAGTGGCCCTGAGTGGCCAGCTCCTCTGCAATGTAAGGTTTATCCTCCTTCATGAGTCCCCAGTAAGGCTAAAGACACACAAACTGACATTAAACAGCATCAGCACCTCTTGAGATTATGATTTAGGAGATCTGATCGATTGGAAACTAATTCCAATTAAAAACCAACCAGGCAGAAATGCTGCCTCACTTCACAGGCTGGGGAAGGAGCTGAATTAAATAAGATCCCAGGAAAACAAATGGGACTTGAAGGCATTTAGCATCAGTGTGGGGAGACGGATGAATGGAAATGGGACTTTTAGAAGGTGAAGATCAGCTGTGCTTTAAATATAACTGCAGACATCAACTCTCCCACCCAACACAATCCTCTATTTTATATTCTCTGTCTGAGCCAAGTTGAGTTGAGTTGAGCACATCACCCTGAACATACCCCACACCTATGAATTCCTTGGAATATTTAGGACAGGATAGAGATCTCACCCACTCAGTCTGCTCCTAAAGGAGCATAAGGCTCCTTTACTTCTCCATTACTCTGTGCCCATGGGAACTGCTGACCCCCTGATGTCTGCTTTGTGGCATTTTATGCACTTTTCAAGTGGCTCAAATAATGATGATTCTCAGTATGAATCCAAAAAATCCCCAAAAGCTGGTTAAAAAGCAGGCTAGACAAAGAGGGAAAAAATAAGACTTGAATTTTAAAGATCTGTCACTGGCAAAACAATAGGTGCCGGATGAGAATAGAGGGAGAGAATAGAGGGAAGGAACTCAGCAACCCCAGAGTTAAAATCTTGAAGCCTCAGGATTCTTCACTGAGAACCAGTGAAGTTGAACATGGAACTCAGGTGGTGTGGGAACTTGCAGAGTTTGTAGCCATTTTCTCTGGAAGTAAGGACCCTCCGTCTTTGATATAGATCCAAAGTTTTTCACTGACTCCAAGGAGCCTCAGTGACGTCAGCGGGGCCAGGAATCCATCTCTTTATTCCTGAGCTGAATGCCTACATATTGTTTTCATGCAGCTGTAAAGACCTCTTTTATGCATCTTCTTGATTTTTCTCTGGCTCATTCATCCTGATTCATCCTCCTCTGCTCAGAGCTCCTTGAATATCCTGGAAGAAGCCCACACACTCAGACACATTCTTGCCCGAGCCTACATCACAGTGTATTTGTCCAAATAATTTTTACTGAAATAAAGTTCCTGCCTTGCAAGATTGCCAAGAGCAATTGTTTTGGTGAATCATAAATACTGCAGAAAGTAAATGTTGGTTCAGGTTGTTTGTTTCCACCTTTGGCAGACCAAGCTCTAAGGGTACCCACATTCCTCAGGAAATTGAGATTTTAGTTCAGCAAATAAACAATGATGACAATGGATATTCATCAGGAGAGTCCTACATTTGACTCTGGGAGGTGAATCTGCAGAAAATAATGAACTTCTCCCTGCTAAGAATCACCAAAACAGCAGCAGAAGTACGGAAGTAAAGATGTGTGTACATCCTCACCTCTCTGCTCAGCATCCTCACCTCGCCTGCAAACCACCCTCTCCAGGCTAAGAAATGACCCAGGAAGATCCCAGGGCCAGAAAGAGAAGATCAAGTAGACCAGAAAGAGAAGATCAAGTAGATTGTGCCAGTGTAACTTGTGGGTTGAACCACAATGGAGAGAAGTACTGTGCATTTTATCTGAAGCCTTTTCAAGGAAAAGGACACAAGTTGCCCAAGACTTGAGAAAATGGAGATTTTTTTTTTTCATTCCCACTTTAACCACTGGGTTTTGATGTTTAAGATGTAGGCAGGACCACCTGGAAGATGATAGAAATGTGGATGGTTCGAATTGGAAAGGACCTGCAAGATCATCTCACTCCAACCCCCTGCCACGGACAGGAACACCTTCCATTAAATACTCAGAATGAGTGATTTAATCCATATTTGGATGCCTAAAAGACAGAGATGTAAATCTGAGCTGTCCCCTCAAGATTCCTTGGTCTTTCTATGGGAAGAAATGAGAATCTGCAGCAGGGAGTGGTTTTGGACAAAGCTCCAAAGTGGTGCAAAGTGTCTTGGGCAGTCCCTCATTGGCAGAGGAGCTTCCAGGAGCACATTTTGGGATCACTGCTGTCCCCATGTCTTTGGGAAGGGCGTAAGTTCCCACGGACAAATTTATCCATGGACAAATTCCTCAGCAGCACTGCTCAGTGAAGACAGTTCATGGGGAGACAGAAACTGGGCCTGAAAATAGGGATCCAGATGCCACTTCAAGACTAATGCCAAAAATGTTTTTGAGCCAGGGTCCTTTTCTAGAGCTCACTCTGGATCTGTTTCCTGATATCTATGGAATCTTCAGCAGATACTGATTACAAGACCATCTAAATTTTACTTTAACACAAATAATACATAAAAGTAACACTGTCATATTTCATAATATGGTGACTGCAATTCCACTCCTGTTAAAGAGCAATTGCAGTGTAATTATGATAAGTGTGTTTTCTGACACACTTTAATACCACAAATACAAATGTAACGTAATTATACTCCATTATGATATATATTAATATTGCAATTGAATTTTGCAACAATGCAATGATATAATTGGTAATTATGGGATGCAATGCATGTATCAGTGCTTCACATTTGTGCACGCACATGCACACACCCCCTTGTGTCAGAGAAGGATTGAGTGGTTCATGGTGTGGCTGAGAATAAATACTGTAAATGTCACTGCAGCGCTGTACATTCAATTCAGGTAGCACAGGGACACCAGAGAGCCAACACAAACCACTCACTCATGCAGTTAATGTTCTTATTATATCAACAGAAATAATTATTGATTGAGGAAAAAACCAAACCACAGTATAATTACGTTTTAATTGCAATATAATTCTGCTGTAATTACACTTTTTCTGTTATTTGGCTTGGCCAATAACAATCAGGTTAGTGAGACATTGTTCTCATAATTCTAAAAGATTGTATTATTGTGTGATATTGTACAGCATCCCAAGAGAAGAGGTTTCATCACTGATCAATTATTTCAACATAAGCCTGGATTAGTGTTGGAAAATTAACAATAAAGAGCAACACTGCTGAGTAGCCTTCCTGAACCCTTCATGGCTCTGGTATTGCCAAATCACCAGCACTCAAAAATTCTGAAAAAAATATTACATGGAAAGATGAGATGCCAGAAGTGGGTCCTTACCCTCAGTTTAGAACCCTCTGTCAGCTTTTAAGGAGTCTGCTTGAAAAAGCCAAAGTGTTTGGAGTGGAAAAGGAAGATTATGCTATCCAATTCTACATTCTCTCCCCAAAATATCATTTGATTCAAGAATACCCAGGAAATATGAGAAAGAAGGTTATGGATGCTGATTCCACTTTTCTCAAGATGCAATGCCATGAACAACCCCTGGCTCCCTCCAAAGTAATTGATGATGGAAGATGTTGTTCCAGAGAAACTCTAAAGAGAATTTTGTTACTTGTCTCAGAAACCAGAAAGGTCTGGGAGACCTCACAAGTTACAAGAGACAATTATCTCATCATCAGCCTCGGAACATTTTTGTGCTCAAAGCATTGGCAAGAACAATCAGTGTCCTCCCTGCCTGCATTCCCCCTCTTATTTTCTATTCATTAAAAAATAATAAAAAATCAAACTGAATGAAAAAGTTGGAGAGGGAATGAAATCCTGTGTGCCTCCTGGATACTCTGGATGATACAGTAGCCATGGCAACAAGCAGTACAACAGAACTCCTTTACCTTTGATTTTTCCTTTTTTGTCTTAATGTTTACAAGAAAAAAAATTGAATTTTTGTTCCCAGTTCACCTCCTGCATAGGCCGAGCAAAACACTTTGCACAGTTTCTCGTGAGGTTCTCCCTCTTTTTCATCACTTACATGTGGACATGACCAAGCCCCATCTAAAATCGGTTTTTCTATGAAGCTTTCATCCCTTGTTATTAAACCTCCTTCCAAAAAAACCCCAAAAACAACAAGAGAGGAAGGTGGGAGGTGAGCTGGAGACATCCTGAACAGCACAACAATTCAACACTGACTCATTCCAACAGCAAACTCCAGAGACCAAAGGTTCTGGAGGATCCCAGGAGGGATTAAACAGATTCACGGAGGCACAATCGATCCATGGTTATAGAACAGGTTTTTTTTCAGACACAGCTCCGAATCAGAGAAAAATAATCATCCCTCAGTCAGTAACTGCTGGATGTAAGCAGTGAGCATCACAAATGGGATTACTTTATACTCACTCCTTTCTGCTTTTCTGCTCATTGGCATCTGCCTGGAAAGAGGTGGAGTCATCATCCCCAGAGTTTTAAAACCTTCCCATTCCTGAAAGGGTTTAAAAAATGTGCAAATGTGGTGCTTAGGGATGATTCAGTGGTGACCTGGCAATGTTGGGTTGATGGTCAGAATCCATGATCTTAGAGGCCTTCTCCAACCAGAAAAATTCCATGATTCTCCAGTATTTTTACAAGTTCCATTAATCATTGGTCTCACCCAGAGTGGCTGTTACAGATTTTATGTTCAAAGTCACATCCAGCCTTCAAACTTCCCACCTGTCCTGGAGAACAGAGGGATGTTGGAAGTGAGGGATGATCCCAAGAGAGGATCCGAGCCAGTGAACCTTGGACCAGCATTTGACAAAGGCTCTGGCGTGGTCCCCAAGCTCAGGAAGGATCTCAGGTGAGATTCCCTGTCTGGCAAATGCCAAAGGATGCAGGAAACCACGGATATGTCTGCTCATCTGAGCTGTGTCTCCAGGGCTGGGAAAGGTTTGTGAATTTTCATGGCATTCCAGGAAAACCTGAAACAAGCACAGTGGCACAGGAGATGAGCTCAGAGCCATGGCCCAGTGCCTGCCACTTCGGAGGTGTTCAAGCCTGTTGTTTTGTGTGGGTTTCTTTTTTTAAAATGAACTGATTGCAGGCCAAGGCTCCAAGCAGAAGTTCAGGGTGGTGAGGGCCATACCCCACTGACACCAGATTCATCCAGATCCTCTGAGAAAACAGGGCTCTTCTTGACTACTAGGAAAAGAACTGGAAGTTTTTTGTTTGTAGTTGTTTTGTGGTGGATTTTTTTGCCAACAACCCCCACAGGAGACACTGACTGGAGCTTGGCTTTGACTTTTGCCTTTTCTCGCCTTGCCCAGGAATAACACCACGGACACACAGAGCAGAGGAACCTTTACCCCTCCCTGCAGCTCCAGCCCTTCCATCTCTCCTGGAGCAGGCAGGCAGACTGCAGCAGCTCCGAGAGGGGCCAAGTGTTCTCATGCTGCTCCCCAGAGCCAGGAGGCTGTGGCAGAGTCAGGCTCTGTGCTAGGGCTTGGGCTTGCAACCAACGCTGACACTGCATTGCAGCACTAGGAAAAGTGGGGAGGGAGGGAGGAAAAACTGATGCACACCCTGCAGGGAAAACAGCAGAGGTGGGATCATCCTCCCCACCTCTGGTGGGAATCCTGTGTCCAGCGGGGCTGTGCTCCCATGGCACTTCTTCACAGAAATACACAGAGGGAAACCTAGCGCTGACAGGTGAAAAAAAAAATAAAAAGAAATTAAAATAAAACCCAAACTCCCAAATGTGTAAAGCATAAGCCTAGCTGAGCTGGCACTTCTGCTTCCTTCCACAGCCTAACTCATTACTTTATTGAGTGCTCTGGGATGCTTGGGAGTGTGAGCCTGTGCTCTTAAAAAATACACCACTGTCCTACAGTCAATTCCATTCGTGTTCAATAGAAAGCAGATCAGGCTGTAACAGAGCAAACCCTGCCAGAACCAATAACTGTACAAGCCATGGTGTTATGCTAAGATGCTGCTTCAATAAATTATCAGCTAGGAAAAGTCTGGATCCTTTAACACTCCAGAGATTTGTGACTGCGCAAACCTGTGTATGGATACAGATAAATGCAGTTTAACAGATTCACTGGATGCTATTGGCTGAGTATTCTCTGAGTAACAAGGAATGACATGTTTAAAACCCTAGGTTAAAATTGGGGCTGGCTGGCCCATCTCCAGAGATGAAAAAAAGTCCATATTTGAGGTACATAGTAGCTAAAGAAGGGGGAATTCTGCATGTCAACCCTCAAACTATTGTTTTTATGTAGGGAAAGATCTGTTAAGGATGGTCCCAGTGGATCCCTGGGACTCATTTATGCTGCCAGGTCATGGTAAACACTGAAAACAATCTCCAGAAGAGAAAATCAAAGACTGGCTGGTAAGAGAGAGGAGATTTGGGAGGACCACCAACAAAATCTGGGGTAAAAATTGGGGAAAATTTTCCTCTTTGGGTGGGAAAATCCATTCAGTTGGAGAAGGACTGGAGGAATGGATGGAGAATAAGTCCACTGAGAAACAACACAGTGAACTCTGTCTCCTCAGCACATGGTTAATGCTGAGGACTCAATGCCATTCCTGGAGGTCTCGAGGAGTCCCTTGACAGGGAGAGAGCTTTTCCCAAGAGTTTGGATGGTTTGTTTCAGAAATCATAGCAAGGCTGCTCCTGAAAGAAGCCACCTCATCTCTTCCTGAGGGCCACACCCTTCCAGGTGTCCTGAGTTGTGTCTTCTCATGAGCAGAGTTTTTGTTTTAGAGACATCCCTGAGCCTCTGGCAACATTAAAAGTGGTCAGGTGGAATGTATGAAGCAATTTCCTACTAATCTACAGGGATCCAGCTTTCTCCTCAAAACTGGGGCAAAAAATTGATTAAGAACTTCCTGTCAGACCTCAAGAGTACTGAAACTGGCTGCAGCATCCACTGTGTTCACCCAATCCTTCCCCTTTTGAAACATCCAGCATATCTTTAGTGACCCAAAGGCCCACGTATTTTACTGTTACATAACAAAAATACTCAAACAAGGCAGGGAATGAGGAAGGGGGAGAGCAGCTACGAACAATGGACTGAATTTTAAGTCGAAGAAAAAAACCAAAAAGTCCCCTGCCCAAACAGCAGCCCAAGTTCTCTCCCACCCTCAGTGGGCGCCCAGCTGAACCACGGCCTCGCCTCATTGCCTGGCTGATGAACTCTGAAAGACTGCAGCCCCAAGCAGTTCTCTTCCAGGGAGTTTCCTTGCATTTCTCTTTGCTGCCTGTAATCAGATATGAAGCTTTTTTGGGAGGCATTAGCACAGATGACACTCTGCAGAGAGGAATTGTGTTGCAGCGTCTGTAAGTCCTCCTTCCCTCCCCAGCTGATGCTGCTATTACTGTTCTGCAGTTCATAACAAGATGACTCTGAAGCATTTCCAATTCGTCCTCTAGACACAAACCCCCAAAAATGATGTTTTCTTCCTTCCCATGTTGTTGGGAAGGATGAAAGTTTGACAAGAAAGTCTCACAGATATATGTGCTTAGCAGAAAGATTTTTGAATGTAGAATCTCAAGAAGGAATAGAGATGGAAGCAAGTTTTGATATAGAAGAAAAGAATTGCTGAGCCAGTCTCACTCGATGACCAAGGAGGCAAAGGGTATGTTGGTTAGAAGGGGTTTTTATGACTTAGAGCAAAGGATAAACCCACCTCAAACAAGAAGATATTTTTACCAAGCAGAAAAATAGCACAGGCAAACAAGTCAGCAAATGTTGCAAGTAGAAGAAAGGTCTCAGAATTTTCCACTGCAAGAAAACTGAAAAACAACTTCTAGCTTAAACTGTAATGTACTAACTTTTAGTGATTGGAGGATAGTAACATGAATATGGTAATTATAGTATTATGATAGGCTGTAGATAAAAGTTAAGGTATAGATTGGTTCTACTGTATTAAGATGCTGAGCAAAGAAAAATATATAATGCAATGTAGCCAAAACCAAAGGGTCTGGAGCTGAGAGCTGTAGGCACAGGTTCTGTTGTCCATGACCCTGGACTGCTGTAACCTCTTGGATGTAATAAACTGCATTTTGAAGAGCTGCCTGGAGTCCCACATCTCTCATTCAGGCTCTTACACCATGTGTCCCTTGCCAGATTGAGTTCCTAGGGTGGCAGCAGAAAGGGGAGCAGGTAGTGGGTCCAGTGTGACAGAGAGAGATCTCCATCTCCAGGCCAAGCCCATCTGAAGAGGGACTTTGACAATTGAATTCCCAGATCTTGAGCTGGGAACAGAATTTTCCATCAGTAGCATTTGTAAAATGAAACAGTGCTGACACATTAAATAATGGAGCTTGTATGAATTTTATTTAATTTTGCTTGTTGACTGGTTTCTTCCCAAGAACCCAGATTTACCAAAAATAAAGACAGTTGCTTTTGCAGTGCTGGAAGAATTCAGGTTTTCCTTCCAGGAGAACCTATTTACAGCAAGATCTGCTTTCTTGGGAAAGCTGAGATGGAACAGCTCAACTTCCCTGTGTCCTGGAGAAATGCCATGATGGGAAGCTGGCTTTGGGCAACTTGGAATGAAGAATGTTGAATTTCATTTCTAGAGGACTGGCTTGATTCCTGTTTGGACCACTGAGGAAAAAAAATGTAAGTTTCTCTTTGGATCAATCATGGAAAAAAAAGTCTCCTTTTCATGGCTCCCTGTTGAATTTTGTGGTCCTTCCTGAATTTTTAACCAGGTTGGTGCTTGCACCTATGAAAATGCAAAGCAAACAAATACTAACAACCCTATTGATGATATTTTTCAGTGAAACTGAGAGATTTCTCCCCTACCACCTGAGATCTGGTCTGAGAGACACTGTTAGGGAAGGATGGATGGAGTCCAGCATCTTTTTGCTTTCACTGTTTATTTTAATCTCTGCAGTCCCACACCTTTTACAGGCATGAAAATAAGCTTCCAAGCAAAGATCTTCTGCTGGTATAAACCAGAAAAACTCAATCCTACCAACCAAGAAATGTCATTTCAAAGTGACTCATTATTTTTTAACAAGGGACCAGAGAAAGTTTCCTTTCTTACAGTCAAATGATGCCCCTCCTTAGCAATTCAAGGGAGTGAGGCTGGGGAAGTGTCTGGAACACAAGTTTTATCAGGACTGTCTGAGGGAGCTGGGATTGTTTATTTTGGAGAAAAGGAAGGTCAGGCTTCTTGCTCTCCACCTGACAGGAGGGTGAAGCCAAGTGGGGGTCAGTCCCTTCTCCCAGGTAACAAGTGACAGAATGAGAAGAAATGGCTTCAAGTTGCTCCAGGGAAGGTTTAGATTGGCTATTAGGACAAATTTCTTCACAGAAAGGGTTGTCAAGCACTGGAAGAGGTTTCCAGGGCAAGCTGTTGAGTCACCATCCCTGGAGGAATTGAAAAGATGTGGGGTTTAGGGACATTGTTTAGTGCTGGCCATGGCAGTGCTGGGTTAATGGTCAGACTCCATGATTCTAAAGGCGTTTTCCAACATAAAATGCCTTTTGTTCCACTGAAGGAATTAAAAAAACCACCATGCTCCAGCATCCTAAATAGCTTTTGAACCCTGAAAAAGAAACAGCGTGGCTTGACGTTCTCACACCGCCGATGAACCAGGCAAACAGTGCTCTGGAGGGTCCTGTCTCACACCCTCTGGGACTGAACAGCAGTGATTGCTCAGTGCAATAAGCCTAAAAAAAGAGCTGGTCATTTTCCAGAAGCTAATGACAAGTTTGTTAGTTAATGGCCCAGATCAGAGCCAAGGGCGATTAATGATCTAACAAACCAGTCGATGAACTGGTAATGAAGACCAATTATGATCTGTATCATCACCCCCCCACCAAAGAATCCCCTTTTATTAGTATTTTCTCCCCTCTGTAGAGGGTCTTGGACAAGCCAGGGGCTATTTCAGGAAATTGCTGGCTCCCTGGAAATCAATAACCAATCAACACCTGGAGCTCGTGCTGAAGAAATGCATATGCCAGGAAACAAACCCTGCAAGAATCATTTTACCTAGAAAATTAATGAACCCAAGATGTAATGTGATTTGCCTTAGACTCAGCTGTTCAACAGCTTGTTCAAGGGACTGTTTTTTCTTTGTTTAAATCCCTTGCTAAAAATTTACAATGTAGGGGGAAAGCACATGGAAGGGGAAAACCATTTTCTAAGTTATGATTCTGGCTGAGTGACCAGAATGAGTTCCTTTGCTGTGATATTCAGGGAAGCAGGTTTGTCCAAAAGGGGCATCCATAATGTAGGGATGTTATTTTAGGAACTGGAGAGCTCACAACAAACTTCCCAGGTCCTTAAACAACCCTGGGTTGTTGGGAGAACATTGAATCATAGATAAGACATGGAGAGATCTACTCCATCTCCAGGCCAAGCCCATCTGGAGAGGGACTTTTGACGAGGGCATGCAGCAATAGGACAAGGGGGACAAAAAAATCCAGGAAAAGCTCGGCCATGTCTCATTTGTATATCCAGCACTGCACTCAAAGCTAATGGCTGGGTTCTTTTGTCCTGTAAATTCAGAAAAACATCCTATTTCCTTTCTTTGCCACAATTCCTCCTGCACCCATACAGCAGGAAAAGTGGACTCATGTCTCTATTATGCCTTTATATAGACAGAAAAAAAATTTAAAATATTTATTTATTTATTCTTCTGCATTAGTTGTATCCCAATCTAAACTTTGAACTCACCAGGTCATTAAAAGCTGAAAAGATACTCTACCATAAAATCTTAATACTTTGTTTCCAGCAGCACCAATAAGAGACATCATTTGAGGTGAACACATCTCTGCCCTTTAGGATCTAGAGCTGCTGATTCAGAGGCATTGGAGGAGACTCTTCCTTTCAGTATCCACCCAATTTCATCACCAGATAGCTTCTTTTGAGGACATCATATGGCAGCAGTGAGCAGTGACAGACTGCTGAAAAGGGAGTCAAAATATCGCTCAGGAGATTTGGGAATTCTTGGAGCCAAGGGCTGGGGACCCCAGAGCTGGATAGTGTCCCAGGATAAGACATCTGCATTCTCCTAAGTCTTCTGTGGTAAAAGTATGAAGAGCTTTAACTCCAACTATCAGCACTTACACAAGATTTACTACTGGTTTTAATATTAACATTGCTGGAGGCTCAGAGGAGGGAAGAGTGACACAAGCATGGGAGCCTTCAAGCAGTCAAGAGAGAATGGCAGCATCCTCCTCCAAGTGATTTATCCCACCGAAGAGCTGAATCACTTCTAGGAGCAGATGATGGTGGTGGTTTCAAGGTCTGGGTGTGATTTTACGCCTGGTTCTGCCACCAGGCTGTGGCTTTGTGGGGAGCAGTGGGAACAGAGCATTGGTGCAGTCTGCATTGATGGCAGCAGCCCAGCCCTGCTCTGATTGCTTGAGCTGCACTGGTGTAAATCATCTCTCATCCCCCCACGATAATGTGAGTCACTGATCCTGGCACTTGGCTGTCTTGGCAGGTCTCCCAGAATCTGTTGCATGGCTCTCAGCAGCCAGGGGATGCTTTCAATGGGATTTGTGGGTAGAGGGATATTGACTTCTCTGTGCCTTGGTTTCCCCGTTGGTGGAACAAAGCTAATAACCCTTACCCACTCTTTCAAATAAGAAAGGAAAACCTTATCAAAAAACTTAGCCAGCTGTGGTTTATGTAATGCTCTGTGATCCTGTGGCAGAGAGAACTCTAGGAGAGAAAAGTCCAGTTATTCTGAAGAGTTTTAAAAGTCTCTCCTCCACACTCTGTCGATTGGCTCATGCTGATTTAATCTCTGAACTCAGCTGAGCATCTGCTCGCCCAGAATTAACCCCGGGGATGGGAAACCCGATTCACATTCCACTTGCAACCTGCAAGGTGAGGCCCTGATCTTTTCTGCCAGCTGGAGCTGGTTAGAGGGTATTGTCTTGTTTCCCTTTTTAAACACTGAGCTGTCCTGCTAAGTCTAGTCTCGCTCCTTTGTTCCCTGGTGATCAATTTGATCTAATTCACTCTTCTTTTTCCGCACATTTACAAGTTCTTTATAATACAGCACCTACTATAGCTGCCAAACCTTTTTTTTTTGTAATTTCAAGTTCTTCTCCCCCTCCACTTCATCTAATCTTTATTAATTAACTAGTTAATAACCATCATTTATTCTATAAATAAACAAGTGGCTGAGCAGCCTCTGTGCAGTGCTTTCCTCCTTCTGAGCAGCATGGTACCAAATTCTCCAATTCACAGTCTTTGCAGCAGCTACTTTAATAGAACAAAATTTGTACCCTGGGACAGACTTTTTGCTGTTGCCCAAGAACAGAACATTTCAAATGCTTTGAGTACTAGAGAGCAGTGCTAGGACTGCCATCAGTCTTCTGAGCTTCAGGAAAGTTGAAAAATAACAACAGAGCTCCTCACTTCCACAGGCACCTTTCTAACACCCCAGCTTTTGGAGGAGCCCTTAGGAAATGCAGCCATCCATGCCAGGCCACTAAATTTGGCCTGGCATGGATGGCTGGGGATTGGGGGCCATCAATTTGGGATTGGGGCCATCAGCTTTTCTATTTTGGACCCCTGCAAACTCAGTGGGTCAAAAACTGGTCTTACTTCTACCAGAAGAAACAGGGAGGCCAAAGAAATGTGAAAGATATTTCTCTTCAAAACAAGATAATGGACTGGGAACTGTGTTGAATTGATTCCCAGGTTTGTGACTTCCTGGGTGCTCTCTGGTTAAGTCACTTGGTTCTGTGCCTTGGTTGCTCTACTAAAAATGTACTATAGGGTACCAAGCCTTCCTTATAACATCTCAAGAAATGCTTTGGAGTCTCCCATGAAAGGCTCTGCAGCAGGGACCAGTTGTTACCAGCAGGATCACACAGATTCATGTCAATGTGAGTGCTGAGGGGATCTGCAAAATCACAAATCACAGAATCGGTCAGGCTGGAAAGGGCCATGGTGGGGTCATCTGGTGCCACCTCCCTGCTCCAACAGGGCCATCCCAGAGCACAGGCCCAGGACTGTGTCCAGACAGTTCTGGAATATCTGCAGAGAGGGAGACTCCACACCCTCTCTGGGCAATCTGTTCCACTGAGTTGTACCTTGCACAACAAAGAAGCTCTTCTTTGTGTTCAGGTGGAACTTCCTGGGCTTTAATTTCTGCCCATTCCTCTTGCACCATGGAGCAGAGCCTGGGCCCTGCTCTGAGCCGTCCCTGCAGACACTACCAGAAACTGATAAAGCCCCCTCTCTGTCACCTCCTCGAGGCCGAACAGGCCCAACCACCTCAGACTTGGCCCAAATCTCTCAGAAAGTCCCAATGCTTTCTGTTATTGCCCTCTCCATAACAACATTGCAGTGCCCTTCTGCTCTGTCACATAAACAGGGAGCTGGGGGTGCTCAGCCTGGAGAAAAGGAGACTCAGGGGTGACCTTATCACTCTCTACAACCCCCTGAAAGGTGGCTGTGGTGGGGTTGGTGTCTTTCTCCAGGCAGCTCTGACAGAATCAGAGGATGCAGTCTTCAGGTGTGTGAAGTGAAATATAGGTTGGATATTAGGAAAAATTTTTTTACAGAAGGAATGATAAAGGTCTGGAATGGTCTGCCCAGGGAGGTGGTGGAGTCACCATCCCTGGATGTGTTTAGAAACAGACTGGATGTGGCACTTGGTGCCATGGTTTAGTTGAGATGTTGGGGCTGGGTTGGACTCAATGATCTTGAAGGTCTCTTCCAACCCACTCATTCTGTGAATTCTGTGAATTCTGTGAATTCTGTGAATTCTGTGAAACCCAGAGGTTCCCAATGCCACCAAGACCAGACCTGTTACAGTCCATACAAGAAGGGACCAGGGCAACTTTACAGATGAGACCATGGGCATAGCAAAAGTTTGAGGTTTACATTGTTGATGTGGGCTCCAGATGAGCCAAATGTTTTGCCCAGTTCACTGAGACTTGGCTCATCCCCTTATACCTATGGCTGAGGTAATCCCCAGTCTCAGTTTTGGATACTCTTCCCTGTAACTCCCCCAGAAAAGATCCTTTCTATCACAGAAGATCAGCCCTGTTCTGATTCACTCTTCCCCCAACAAGTCCCTGAAATTAACAGCAAAATTCTCACTGATTCTAGGAAAGAACATGTCAGGGCAATAATTTCTTGCTCTTCCTCCCCAGAAGGAACCATTTACTCTTCTCTCCCCTGAAACAGTGGGAGAAATTTTTCACCACTGCACTGATGGAAGAAACGACTCTGCTTAATAGAAGCAGATAGAAAAAATATGAGGTCATTTGGTCACAAATGAAAAACTTGCCTAGTCTCATAGTTTAGTGCTGAGTTTGCCTGGCCCCTTTTATGATTAGATTATTACTTATTCACTTATTCGTCTATTTAATCATATCAAGGAAGAATGCCCTACATGACCCTTCTGGGTACTTGCTGATTCCTTTGTTCTTTTATTCTGCTTTTAACTGAGATTATTTCCATACAGGTTCCTTTCATAATGAGACTTGAATTATTGTACTTTATCATCCATAAGGTGCTTCTCTGGTTTGCTGGTGTATTCCTTTCTACCTGAGCTATTCCTGCAGGACACATTACTCTTAAATGACTCACAAGAATCAGCCATTCACAGAGTCCTGGATTCTAAGGATGGCTGGGCCCTTCTCTTTCTTAACCTCCTGAAAGGTGATGGCCTTAGACATTACATTGTTCCTGAACTTCCTGGCTGTCATAGTGGGTCTTTCAAAACCAACACAAACTAAATCAAAA
Organism: Melozone crissalis; assembly: GCF_028551555.1. Lineage (NCBI taxonomy): Eukaryota > Metazoa > Chordata > Aves > Passeriformes > Passerellidae > Melozone > Melozone crissalis. The sequence goes on from NW_026535780.1 coordinate 1,662,140, forward strand.
GGTACAAAACTAATACAAACGGAATCAAAAGGTACAAAGCTTGTCAGGGCACTAAGCACCAGCAGAATGTGTGAATGAATTAAAATTTCAGATATCTTTTTCCTTTTTTTTTTCTTTTTAAAATTTTACTTTAGCTTCCTTAGCCAGAACTTTGGAGGTTTGCTGGTATGGAATATTTTTAAGTAAAGATGAAACAGGTTAAGAGAGAGGGGAATATGAAATTCTGCACAGGACATGCTGTTTACAGTTTTCTTGTGAAGCTGTCCCTGTGAACATCTATAATTTGTTTAAAAAAAGACCCTGTGTTTTCTGGTTGCATCTACCTGGTTTAACTAAGAGTCATTTCATACAGAGAAGCTTCTTCTATCACAACACATCCATGAGACAGTCATATTATCTTTATCTCACATTAAGGAACTCGTGGGGAACAAGGGGACTTTTTTATGCTGTATTTCTTAGTTAGCAGCAGAGATAGAAGGAAAATTATTGGGTGCAGATTCTGAGTTTTATTGCTCAGTCATTAGACCACATCCAATCACTGCCTCAAAATGTGCTATGATTTATTTCTATTTCTGCTTATCTTTTCTTAGTGATGGGACTGCATTGGGTGACTTCTTGGGTTGCTTCTTAGCCTCACCCCTCATGTATCAAGCTGGAAATTGAACTCTGCTTGTAAAATCAGAGGATCCTTTTAAAACAGCAAAAAATGTAAGAGACAAGTTGTGAATCTGCAATGGCACCCATGCATCTCTTGCTAAGAAAAAAATGCAGCAGTAGTCAAAATTTCATCTTAATTTTATCCAACTGACCAGTCAGAAGTACCCACTTTAATCTAAGCAATAGGAAGGACAAAGCTCAGAAAAGATGACTCACATCCTGAGCCAAGGAAAATATAAAATTTGCATGTTCAGCTTTGGTCCAGAGCACAGGAGTTTGGACTCTTTCACATGACTGGCAGCTGAAAGCTGTGTCCTGGGAGACAACCTGGGAAGAAAACATGATCCAAGAAATTCCAGGGAAGCAGTGGGGCTCTCTAAATGTTGCTGTCCTGCCTCACCTCATGGGCCAAAAGTCACAACCACAAAGATTTCATCCAGCACAGGAGCTGCGACCTGCAGCAATCTGTGCACGGCCTTGGAAGGGACAATACTGACTGTGGGAGGAAAGAGCTGGAAAATGTGCCAGGCACCTCAATGGCACTCATGGCACTGAACTGCTGCAGGACTGGCCTTGGAAAAGTTCACAGAATCACTGAGTGGTTTGGGTTGTAAGGGACCTAAAAATCATTTTACTCCAACCCACTTCCATGGGCAGGGACATTTCCCACTAGACCAGGTTGCTCCAAGCCCCATCCAACCTGTGCTTGAAAACTTCCAAGTGATTCCCATAAACCCATGGCTTTCATGGCTTTGCATGAAACACATTGAGTCCCACACCACCAAAATATTCAGGTGTGAGAACATCAGAGGCATGGAGAGGTGTTTGTTGGCACACAATGAGTCAACATATAAAATGTGTGTGTGTGTGTGTGCATATGCAGACATATTTTCAATTCTTCCACCTGCAGTGATCCCTCCAACCTACTTGGAGAAGGTTCCTGAGCCCAGCCGCCACAAAATTTGAAGAGGAGTTCCAGCCCCTTTTTGGTTGTCTTAGTAAATTGAACCAGGATGGACCAAACTTCTCCAGCAAACATTCACTTAAGTCCCTCAAACATGGTTTACTTTCAAATACAGGATCTGAAACCAATGGATATAGACAGTAGGGACCCTATTTCCTAGTTTTATCTGTTTTCACTGTGGATACTTCCATAAAAACAAGTTTTAATCCTCCCCAAGTAGGCACTAGTAATAAAGAAAATGGAATCAGTGAGAAGTCACCACATGTGACTGACTCTCCAGATGGGCCACAACAATGACTACTCTGTCATTGTCAAATTGTGTGATTTCTGGACATTTGAGATGTACAAGGACTCCAGAAAGAATTGGTGCTGCAATTCCAGCTGGCATTTTACTGGAAAACAAGCAGTGTATGCTCACTGGTGTTTGAGCAATGGAGAAGACTGGCCAGCATGTTAGACAGAAATATTCATCAGAGTTTGTTCTGCTGTGACCAAAAACTCTGAGAACCAAAGTAGTGAGGAAATGGAGGAGTTCACATGGGGAGATTACAGAGAGAGTCTTCAAATACAGCTAAAAGTTGAAAAAAGAGCATCCATGGATGGGTGTCTGATAGGACAAAAAACTTTGTCCTTTATTGGCCAGACTCAGAGTGTGCAGGAAGATATGATCAGGGACAGTGTTTGCTCTGAAAAATGCAATTTTAATTCCTTCAAGAGGGTGGGGAGTGAATTTGACTCTCTGAATTACGTTCATTCACAACACAGAATCAGAAACACCTTTACAAATAATATCCTTGTCATGCTGTGTTGTTGTTAAAGCCTGTGGGTTTTGGAGGGACTGGGAGCCAGGCAGTGGCTTAGACAAAAGCTGATCAGGATTCTGAGCAGTGATTAAAGGACAGGTTTATAAAAGAAGCTGGCAGATGATGAAAGGAATTTGTCAGGTGATGTAAGCACAAAAGGAAAACAAATAAAAACAAATTCAGGAAGTAGGGATTTCTTTTTGAAGGCAGAAGAATCAGTGTGTCTAAAAGGAGAGGGAAGGGAGTGTGGAGATGAAAGAGAGGAGACAAGATTGTACTTCCAGAGAAAACCCAAGTTTTAGACATGACAACCCAGTGAAATAGTTTATTACTCCAGCTTTCTGCTATTTGTTGCTGTCTATTTATCTTATTTTATTAAAATACTGAATCCATCTCTTTTGTGAAGTGTCCATTATACAGAGTTAAAAATAACTTTTTAAGCCTCCTGTGATACAGATTACAGCAGGAGCAATGAGTCAAAAAGAGAGCTATTTCTCATCTGCTGCTTCTATTTCCAAAAACCAATCACAAGGATGTGCTAAGAGGGACTTAATAGGATCAGAGCAGTGATTGGGATCCTGGAAGGAAATGGGGTCACAAACACAAGCTTTCCAAAAACCAAGGCCTAAAATTATGTCTTACAAGGCCAAGTGGAAGGACCTGCAGGGGGTTGGAGCAACCCTTGGTAAAAATACAGGCTGGGGGATGAAGGGATCAGGAAGAAAACAGGGATTCTGCTGGCTGAAAAGTGGGACATGATCCAGCACCATGTGCTCACAGCCCAGAATGTTCACTATACCCTGAGTTTCTGGGGTTATCCTCCTCAGCAGCACTCTGGTGAGAGGAGGAGGCCCCAAGGGGACCCTACTGCAGCCTTCCAGTACCTAAAAGTTTGTAAGAAAGATGGGGAGAGATCTTTTAGTAGGGCCTGTAGTTGTGGGAACCCAGAACATCCCTCTGGCTGTCCAGGATGGCCAAGACCCCACCCAGGGGCCTCAGAGACCCTGGCACAGAGTCCAAAATGCCTGTGGGTTTGATTATGACCCGTGGAGCAAATTACCAACCTTAGATGAAGACCAGCAAGCCACAACACTTTAAGTAGAATAATAGTGAAGTTATCATGGGGTGGAAAAGTAGATTTTGGGGTTTTTGGTATGGGGGTTCAGGGGGCAAGATGGAGGGAACTGGGCATGTCCAGCCTTTCTCCTTCTTCTTCTTGGTCTCTGTCTTCTGCTGTGATGTTGGCACTTTTGGGTTGGTTTAGAGTAGAAGCTCACTGTCTAACATAGGTGATAGGTATTGGAAAGTAATTGTAAATATCATACATGTAGTTTTTAGTATAAAGACATAACACTGCCCTGGGGCAGGCAGAATGCTTCTGACTGACCTGCTGGATGGACCTTGGCAGTACAGGAGAAAGAATTTTGTAGATAAGATACAATAAACAACCTTGAGACCAAGAACTGAAGAGCTCTGACTCCTTCTTCAAGCACCGGGCTGAGAAAAGAGACTTTCCAACTTTTCTCAGGGCCACTCTGACAAGCTAGAGATCCTGACATGTTGTGATAAGACAAGCAATAAAGATTTTAAGCTAAAAGAGGGAAGATTCAGGCCAAATATGAGGGAGCAATTTTTTACCACAAGGATGGTAAAACACTGGGCTAGGCTGTTCAGAGATTGTGGTAAATTCCACAACCCTGGAAACACTCAAGACAAGGTTGGATGGGGCTCTGAACAATCTGGTCTACCTGAGGATGTCTTTTAAAACCAGATGTTTTAAAGAACATCTGGTCCAATCCGAGCTATTCTGTGATATCATGGTTGGGTGAACAGGTAGGACATGACATACCCAGTGGGGTTCTAAATTTAATCATTGTGGGGGATACCAAACATCTCATCTCAGGTTTCTCTTGCTGGGAAGTAAGAGGTGCGAAAAGAAAAACCCAGCATAGGGGGAATTATGATGATATAGCTTAGAAAATGACAGGGAATTGGTCACAGAAGAATTAGCTTCCAGAATTAGATTCTAGAATAATTAAGATATAGTAGAACTAGAATAAACCAGAATTAGATTCCAGAATAATTCTAGAATTAGAATGATTTCCACAGTTCTGGTGGTTCTCACACTAACCTGGCACTGAGCTGTTCTCATAAGAGGGCAATTCCTGCAGGATGGACTCAGGATCGAGCAGGACCTGCCTTTCCCTGGGGTTCAAACATCACTGGCTGCTGTTCTTTGGGAGAAGAATGAAGACCTCCTACCTGGCAATCTCAGCTCTGAAGGAGCCCTTGCAAGTCATAAATGAGTGTCCATCACCTCTTCATGAAAGGACTCAGAGATGTTTTGTCCATGTTGCAGACTTGGACTTCGGGCAGAAACATGGAATAACTTTTTCCTAAAAGTAAGTTGTAGTTTCCTGCTGATTAAATCAACCCTTCTTTGGAGGATTTGTCTCTCTTTGCAAGCTCAAAAAATGAAAGAGTCTGAATGAAAATGTCTGGGAATACAGGGGAAACCGGGAATACATCTCCAGGCTCCTTTTGAGCTGGAAATATTCACTTCACTGGCATCTCATGGAATCACAGAATTGCAGAACATCCTGAGCTGAAAGGGACCCACAAGAATCATCCAAGTCTGACTTCTGTCTCTAAACAGCCCCAAGAATCTCACCATGCATCTGTAGCTACTTAGCTAATTACTGCAACAACCAGAGAACTTAAATACATTGTAATATAAATATATGTACATATAAATGCAGATATAAATATAGCTACATATATAAATGCATGAATGAATATGTATTATATGCAAATATATACATATATATTTATAAAAATACATTTATACATGCATATAAATACATTATATTGGTTTAGGGAAAAAGATAAAGGCAACAGCTGCTGCTTCAAAAAAGGGAAAATAAAAACCCTGGAACAAATTTCTCAGACTCCTGTAGGGCTGTCTTTTACAGCAGCTCTCCCAGGCATAAAAAGAAATCTTTGCTGCCCTGGGTAGAAGGGCATATCAGCCCTCCAGCTCCACTGTTACGTCATTTAATGCCTATTGCCTGGATTAATAGGCCTCTCAATTGAAAATACTTTTTGGAGCAGAACTTGGCTGCAGCTGTTTTCCTTTCTGGGGATCTCCTACAGTGCTCTATAAAGCAGCAGATTAAATACTGATGGAGCAGTGCTGGGAAACAGCAATTGTAGCTGTGGTGATTGTTCATACTTATGCCTGGACATTAGAGCTCTGCAACTGAGTGAGAGAATATTACTGGAGATGATGGGGTCGTGCTTTGGTGTACCCAGACTCATATTGAGGAGGTATAAATAGAGCAGCAAACACCTTCACAGGGCTAAAGGTGCATTAATTATACTTTCTGTGACAGTCTGTAGTCTTGGTAGAGATAGATACACTGGTGATGCATCCTAGCCTTGTAAATCCAGGTGCTCCTTGGATTTATTAACAGCAGAATGGTTTCTCTTTAAACAAAGCCATTTTAAGAGGTCCAATATGTAATTGATCCTGTAATATAGAATCTGGATCAGCATGGCTGCTTCTCATTCTCCTGAAGACACTTAGCAAAGCCTGATTTGTTTATGAGAGTCCTGGGTGAGAAGGTTCTGGAGAAAGGAATGCTATCCCATCCTTCTTCCCTTGTTCCTCATCCAAGGCCACTGGATGTAGGACCTTTTCAAGTATGGGCAGCATTGTTCAAACACAGATTTTAGTGGAGCATAGAAAGCCCAGCTGGCAGCAGCTGCTCCCTGAGTGTCCCCACACCCTCCCACCCCAGGAACTGGGACCAGTTCTGTGTGACCCTCAGGCTGATGGGAAGCAGCATCATCCCCTCAGGATGCCAAGCGGGAGCCATGGCATGGCAGGACATTTTCCAGAGTGAGTTATGCTGGATGCTGGCCCTCCTCTGAGGTGCTGATCTGTGTCATGGTGTGCCCTGCAGAGAGGCCGGGATCATTCTCCCTGGGATTGCTCTGTTGCCTGGGTCTGGGGATGGAGGTGAGCAGATTTCCTTGTTCTCCTCTCCCCAGCTTGCCCAAGAACTTTGAATTATTCATTCATTACCTGTGATGTGGCTGTACCTGGCTATAAACCATCAGCACCATCAGCCTCAAGCAGCATGAGGTCTCACAGCTACCAGCTAATTCCTGGATTAGCAGGAATTTCCAGACATCCATCCTTGGTCCAGAAAGTCCTTCCTACTGCCATCCTTGTGTGTAGGGTGCCCAGAGATGTTCCACAACATCCCTGGAGCTGTTCAAGGCCAGGTTGGATGGAGCTCTGAGCAACCTGGTCTAATGGAGGATGTCCCTGCACATGGCAGGGGGATGAACAGGATGATCTTGAAGGTCCCTTCCAACCCAAACAATTCCAGGATTCTGCCATTGCATTTTCAATTACAGCCCAGGATAGTGCTGCAAAGGGATATCCAGTAGAGATTCTGACAGAGATTGGCCTGACACAGGTCACTCCTGTTTTCCTGCAGCCAACATCATGGAGAGATGCTTAAAATACTGCAGCATCCTGGGCTTGAGCAGTAACCTTAAGCTCCCTGGGGACAGAAATGCTCTGAGAGGCAGCCTGGTGTTTTGCCTCAAGCTGAGAGGGGGCAGAATCACAGAGTTGGTGATTTGGGTTGGAAAGAGACCTCAAAGATCCTTTCATTCAACCCCCCTGGCATGGGCAGGGACAGCTTCCACCACACCAGGTGGCTCAGAGTTCCATCCATCCATCTGGCCTTGAAAACTTCCAGGAATGGAGTGTCCACAGCTTCTCTGGGCAATCTCTGGGAAGATAAGATGTTTTTTATCTCTTCCAAACAACCTCCTGCAAGGGAAGGTCACCAATCCCTATCTGCTGCCATCCTAGAAACAAGCAGTTTGAGAGGAAGTAGCTGTCAGGGAGAGGAGAACAGTAGGAATCTGGGAGCAGATCTGATGCTAAACCCAGGCTTTCTAAAGCCTTATAAATGTCAGCCTTGTTTGTTTTCAAGTGGGTGGTGGGAATAGAGCAAAGGCTGCTCTGTGTTACTCCAGTCTGACTAATGCTGCCAGAGCCAGGCTGGTGAGCTGCTGATGAAAATGTAACTCAACAGGTCTCTGACACCTTTAAACACCTCTCCCTGCTTCCCTAGAGGAAACCTGGATCTGAGGTCCATGGGGATGATGTGAAACGGCAGCAGAGGCATCCCAGAGGGATGTGCAGCCAGAGGCTTGCAAGAGAAAGAGGCAGAGGAAAGTTGTGATGCTGTCTGAAAAGATAATTCCCAGGGGTGTGGGAAGCTCGACTAAACAGCTTTTCACTCTCTGTTCGCTGCATTGAGGTCACCCTGCCACACACCCACAAAAACCAGGAGCTCCTCTTGGTCACCCCCCTGTCAGCAGTGCCAGCCTACTCCTCCAGGGAGCAGGAGATGTCAGGGTTTGAAGAGCATCATCAGGATAATAGCAGGATTGCTGGTTTTGCTCCTAAATTATGCATCACCCCCCCAGCACACGCTCCCAGCAGGTGTCTGTCTCCCAGCTGTACAAGGCCACTGTCAGCTCCACGCTTGTCACCAGCCTGGAGCAGCTCAAGATGAGGTGGTCACACTTCTCCTGGGTGCTCCCAGGCATTTTAAACATGAAGAGGAGGTGGTCGCACTTCTCCTGGGTGCTCCCAGGCATTTTAAACACGAAGTTAGGTCAGCAAATTGAGAGCCATCACTGGTGGAGAAGTAGGGACCAGAACTGGTAACAACTGAGGGATGTTGACCTCAGTGTGCTGTGGACAGGGGATGGTCAGAATTTTTTAAATCAATCAGAGCAGCCTCACCTATTTTATATCATCATGTCCACCTGTTTTTTGAGACCAAAAGAAAGGATTTTTTTTGCATAAGTAGCTTTACTGAGTCTCTGTTGGGTCGTGGTCTAGCTCTGCCAGGATTATATTGGCTTTTCTGCAGCGCAATCAATACAATTCTTTCCAGTTTAATTTATATTTTTTTTGATCAGGTGAGAAAGAGGAGACATCCAAAAAGAAGCTGAGCAGTGAAGTAGAAGAGTCACAGTACTTTTGTGCTGGCTCACTGAGCTCCATTTTTCCTGTGCATTATGACCTGTGGTTCCCTTACACAGCAGGACTGTGCTGGTTCAAAGCATGGTGTGACTTACATGTGCCTCACTAGAAAAAAGCTTCTTTTCTTATTGTGGTGCATTCACAGCTCTGGCATGAACCCATAAGTGCCCCATAAGTGGTAAAGACAGGGCAGAAGCTGAACTTATCTCCAGGGAGGGAGCAGAACTGGAGAAGGGAATTTAGCGAAGCTCCTTTAATGTGGATGATGAATGCCTGACCTAAGGGGACTGACTGCAGCAAGTGACCTTTCCGACATCAAGACTCCTTCACCACAGCCTGAATTAGCCTGTGATCCTTGCAGAAAGGACCGTGGGATCTGTCATTCTAGATTCAAAATGCCTTTTAAGGCCATCTGCCCCAGGCCTGACCCTGTTTGCTTTCTGATCCCAAATAGGTACCATGGTCATTTCTGGAAGCAGGGAGCACTGCCCTTACACACACAGCCCACGCAAAACCTCTTCCCAAACATCCAATCCACACTCATTTCTTTTCCCTCTTGGACTCTCCTTTGAGTTGATCTTTCCAAAACACTGACCCAGTGACCCCATTCCCTCCCCCACCCCCCAGCCCTGCCCCCAGCAGGTCTCCAATTAAATCCAAAATTGCCTCCGCACAAAAGCAGCTCTGTCAGCTCCATTCAGAGAGGAACAAGTGGCCTGAATAGCTTTGGGCACACTGGAAACTGAGAAACAGTGTGGTCTTGTGTTAAAGTTGAATGGTGGCGAGGGGGGTGGTTGGAGGTTGAGGGGCAGCCTTGAATCATTTAAAGTAATTATTGAGTCATTCAGGAGGCTGAGGATGGAGCAGGATTCTTCTCCAACAAAGCCCTGCAATAGACACATAAGGCATTTCACCCCTTAAGGACGTCTTGGGCAGAAAAGGAAAGTATCAGGTATAAAGCAGCAATTTGTACAAGTCAGAGCTATTGTGATGCTCTGGCCTCTTGTTCCTCTTTCCAGATGGTTGATCTTGGACCTCACTCTTCTTCGCTTCTCTTTTCAATTCAGGGAGTGCAAAGGTCTAATTCGGTTCTTGTGGTGCAGGGGGAAACAGCTGAAGGTGTTTGCTTACACGGTGCAGACAAGGGATTCGATTGCTTTGTGTGTCCTGGGCTCATCTCAGCGGTGACAGCCGGGGAAACGCTGTCAGGATCATCACACAGAGAGCTCTGTCATTTGTCTGACAGCCCACACGAACCTGACAGCCTCCTGAGCAAAGTATTCTGGGTGCAACCCAGACCCTAAAAACTGTCACCCATCAGCTCAGAGGGAAGGCCACATCCATGGATGTGTCAGTGGCATCCATCAAAAACCATCCCATAGGGACAGAGGGGACAGACAGGCATTTGAAAGGCCAGGAGAGGAACTGTCCAGCAGGAAGATGAGGCAGCATTCCAAAAACAGCAGTGGCTTTCTACAGAGGTTCCTCTGCTGCTGCTGCAGGGCATGAGCATCTCTCCCAAAGCAAGCTGTGATTCAGGGGCAGGCAAACAGGCTCTGTTACTCTGTCACTGAGCCCAGTGGCATTGCATCCACTGCAGGCTGCCTCTCCCTCCTCTCAGGATGTCTCAAGACATTTTTGGACAAACTTTTAGTCAAGAGACTCATGTTGATGCTGTACATGTCAGACCATATCATGCTTGTCAATCAGAGAACACTGAAAGGACAAGATTTGTAGCAAAAACTTAGTTCCACTACTCATTCCAGGTCAGGGAAGACTGTTAAATATTCTTTTTTCAGTGTTTTGACTGTTCCCATTGAAATGCAAGTCCTTAGTGAGTAGCCCATCTCAGGTAATGATCCGATAAAATTTGGTTTTTTCCCTACTGAGAGATTAGGATTTCAATACATTTATAAGTTATTTTCACTCATTCACTTATTTTTTTTTTCCTTGGTGAACATAATTATTTTTTTCAATGCCACAAAGGCAAGAAGAGCCATTGGATGCCACTCTGGTTCTTGATATGGGCCAGAGCACCCACAGATTGCTGCTCCTGCTCCTTCTTGGGCAGTGTGTGACAGTCTGACAGTCCTGCTGTCAGAAACACTCTTGTGTGAGGGTAAAAACCAGTGCACATTAACTGTCCTCCCTCCCAGAATCTGTTTTCCCTGCCAATGAAATATTCACTGTGTTTGTTATTATTTATTCCCTGCAGCAGTTTGCACAAGTGTGGGCCACTGAACTGAAACTATTAATCTCCCATACACATGTCTAGCATGGAAGAGGTTAATAAGAGATTAAGAAACCAGAATAATTCGGTATCTGATGGAGGTTTTTAAAAAATGTGATCAAATATTTATACAAGACCAGAGATATTTAGGATTTTGACAAAATTACCTCTTTTTCTCCCTTTGGGCTAAAAAGTCATAATTTTGCAGAGTTTTTCACTGGCAAATGCCCTAAATATCAGCTGCATGCTTTTCTCCCTAATTACCAGAGCTGATAATAACCCCACTAAAATTCAGCATAAGGTGCCATAGAATGGTTTGGGTTGGAAGGGACCTTCAAGAACACCCATTGTGGGTCCCATGGGCAGGGACACCTTCCACCAGCCCAGGTTGCTCCAAGCCCCATCCAACCTGATGTATCCATGCACACAGTCCTAGCAGGGAATTCTTGAAGTCCAGAATAATTAATCAGTTTATTTCTGCTTAGCTAGGCCATACTCACATGTCTAAGATGCTTCCAAAGTGTGACATGATATAGGAAGGACTTACCCAGGTTTCCTTACAGCTCTGTGCTGTGCCAGTGCAGAAACCCTCTTAGATAATTCTGAAATTGTTTTCACTCCTGGAAGAAACTCCCTCTTGCTCCCTGACACAATCCTGGGGTCCTTCTCCTGCTCGACCTTTTGCTTCCAGCATCTCTCTGTTCCTCAGGCTCATCTCAGCAGCTGGGGGCTGATTCCTCCCCTCTCACAATAATTAAATTAAGCAGGTGCTACTACAACCTGCTGAGTCACGATTTGGCACAGCCCAAGGCGGTGTCATCCCCCAGAAGATGCTCACGGGATCCTTGCACGTGTGAATCTGTGACAGCAGGCACGTGCAAAGGCTGCCAGGGCACTTTTCATGCCTCCCATGGCACACCTTCCTCACCACAGCAAAAACCAGGTTTTGAAGCAGAGCATTCCCTGGTCCATCCTGTGACCAGGACTGCCACCAGTGACAGCACCAAGAGAGGAGATAAATCCCAGCTAAATCCACCAAAACCAGGAGCAGGACTCAAGCTGAGCTCATCTGAAAGCAAAGGTGCTTCATGCCATTCTTACAGCAGGCAATTAGCCATGGACTGTTAATGACTTGGCTGGCCTTTGTGGGAACTACTCCCAGGTGGAATCAGAGCCGCTGGAGCCTGACTCATCCACGCTGTCCTGACAGAAATATTTTGTACCTCGAGCCCAGAAAAGGCCCATTACCTTGGAGCTGAGTTTGCAGTCCCTGCAGCTCTGCTACAGCCAGATGCTGCAGGTGCTTAAGCAGCTGTGGAAGAAGTGACACCTCCTGCTTGTGCCACCAAGCTGGAATGAGCCTGCTCTGCCCTAAAAAAAGCCTTGATCACTTTGTTCATTGCTGGTCTTTGGCACAGCAGGGGCAAACCAGTGTCCAGGTCTCATCAGCTCAAGGATTTTAGGGAGCTTGTGGCTCAAAATGAACCATGGATGTGGCCCTGTGTGTTTAAGTATAGGATGGAATGGGGAAGAGTTTTAACCTCAGCTTTTAAGCCCTTCCATTACACTTTAAAAGTCCTTCCTTTTACAGTCCTTTTCTCCATCCTCTGTAAAGAGAAGGGCAGGTTTACAACATCCATCACAGTTAACAGGGTGAAATAGGGCAGGGGAGTTGATTCTTCCAATTGTGCAGGAACCAATTAAGGTTTTTAAGCAGAACATTCAAGTCATAAGACACTTATCACCCTTTTGGAACCCATCCTGGAGCAGTTACCTTCTATTTTCCCAGCTCTACCTCTCTCTCTGCTTGGCTCCAGATCCATTTCCCTCTAGGCTATTCCTACTCTCCCATGAGCTTGATATGAATTTAAAATATTGTGTTCAATATTTGGAGAGGAATCACAGAATCACAGTATCACAGAATCACAGAATCATTACTTAGGAAAAGACCTCTGAGATCATTGAGTCCAGTATTAGACTGATCCCCACTTTTTCAACCAGCCCAGAGCACTGAGTGCCACATCCAGATGTCCCTTGAACATTTCCAGGGTTGGTGACTCCACCACCTCCCTGGGCAGCCCCTTCCAATGCCTGACCACCCCTTCCAGGAGGAATTTCTTCCTGATGTACAACTGAACCTCTCGCGGCACAGCTTGAGGATACATCCTCCTGTCCTGACAAATGGCTTTAGTCTAAGAGGATGGAAAAAATAAAAACACTGTGGTTTTCTTCCCCTTTTTCTCTCAATTTCCAGAATTATTTCATGATTCTCTTGAAGTCACATATGAGGCACAGAGGAAACAGTGGGCAGACCTTGTCAAGGTAAGTGAAATGCATTATGCCTCTACAAGGTACCAGCCAACTGTATCATTAACAGCAATGGTAATAAAAAATGCAGCTCTCTCTCACCTTAAGGGGATTTGAGTCACTGACATTTTAATTAACAAGGTTCCCATCTCCCAGCATCAAGTCTGCAGCCTGCACAGCTTCTCCTTGCTGGAAGGGATGGAAATCAGGTGTCTTTTGCTACAAGGATTCCCTGTGGAATGATCTGTCCTGGGCTCTGGGGACTCATCTCAGGAAGAGCCATACATGGAAAATTACGATATTCCCCATTTTAGGAGCATAAAATCCAGAGGAAGGAGTTGCAGAGAGCAGGGTGAGGGCAGCCAGTCCACATGAGTCACAAAGAATAGTCACCAAACCCTTGAGTTTATCAAAATGTACAAACCTGGAAACAGGTGAGTGGTTGGGAAATTTAAAGAGATGGAACTGGGGACAAAACCTATCACAAAAATCTGGAAAAGACCATGGGATGGTAAATTACTCTAAATCACAACAAGAAATATTTCTGAAGTCTTTCTTCACATCCTCCCAAGCCATGGACCAGGCTGACCAACACCTGTGTTCTGTTTCTCACACAGGTGAAGCATGAAGCATCTCCCCTTTTTCTTCCCTGACATTGATGGAGGTTAAAATGGCACCAAAAATTAACAAAACAACTTTTTTTGCTGCTCAAGACAAGAAATCTTTGGTGCAAGGAGGAACTGGGAGATAGCTGGAAGGAGGCCAAGGAGAGAAGGGATGAAGATGTCTTTGGCTCTAATAGAAAAGCCTACACAAAAAGAAAGAGAGAACATGGATAATCCCAGTATCAGCGCTGGAAGATCCCAAAGATAGGTGAGATTTGAACAGATGCTACCAGGAACAAAGTTACATCCAGCCCCTCTATCAGCCTGGCTGGCACATTGACCAACCAAGCCCTTCACCCACCATTCCCATCAGCATTCCATGGACAAAGCATGGCTTATAGCTAATGATATGGAATACACACAGGAATGATTGGAAATAAAATGTTTTTGTGTGTGGTGTGTGTTCTAAACTGTGATAACGAACCACAGAAGGGGCAGATGCTTCTCTGTCATTGGAAAGTGTTGAATTGGATTGGATCTAATTCTCCTGCCTAGTCTGAGTTGGGGACTTTAAAAAAACTGCTGAGTGCAACTCCCTGCTTTTCTCCACACAGATGGTAGATCATCCTGCTCCCTCCTGGCTTTGAAATGGAGTGAGGCCTCGGGGGTCCACTGTTCTCTGCGCTGCCCAGCAGCAAGGAGCGCAAAACGTCTTTAAAACATCTTTATTTGGTACATGTTTGGTTGGGAAATCTCTTCAGCTAGAAATGATCCCAGGTTAAATTCAGCAAAATTGTTTGAACACCCCCAAAATATAGATCACAGAATCACAGAATGGTTTGGGTTGGAAAAGTCCTTAAAGTTCATTCAGTTCCAAATCCCCTGCCATGAGCAGGGACACCTTCCACTAGAGCAGGTTGCTCCAAGCTCCATCCAGCCTGAACATGATGGAAATAAGGACGTGAGGTCCCATCCTCCAAGCTCATGCATTTTGAAAGCCAACCCATGCAGCCATAAGACAGAAGTTGACTTCTGCAGCCTCTCAGGGTGTTGATGAGATCTGAGATTGCCCTTTCCCTGCCTCCTGAGAGTCACAAAACCCTTTTTTGACTCCAATATAAACCTGTACAGCTCTTTCATAACAGCACATTTGCCTCTGGGTATTACCTTGTCTCGACACAATCCATTTTTAAACACCAAAGCTGCCAGTTGGCGCAGGCTTGAATTGTGTGTCTGGAAACCAAATGGTTCTTTGAAAATCGACAAAATTGTATTTACAAGAGCAGTCACTCCATCAGCACCGTCAAATTAGTTTTTCAGACGTGTATTTTTGATTAACTGCTTTTCTTCCCTCACTTTCTGGCACAAAGGTCACCTCTGAACTCTGTTTCATCATACTTCATTTATAACCACCTTTAAAATATTTATAAGGACAACTCATCTGTTGTTTCCACAATGTCTTTCCTCCACTGAAACTTCACCCATCCTGCTGGAAGGCACTGACCACCACTTGGATATTTGGATGCCTCTCTTGAAAGCAGAGCTTTGCAGGTGCAACTTCTCTTTGCAAATTTGACATGAGCAGCAAATGAAGTGTGATCTTTGAGGACCATTTTGATTTTTTAGGGAAAAAATATGGTTTTTATTATGCATCAATATTCTTTGGTTTTGAGGCGCCACAAGGCAGTCTAAGCTCTTTAGAAGAGAGAATCCCATGTGGATTTTGGCAATGTCTTGTGCAGTGGCGGCAGGTGTGATTTATGGGACCAAGAACATTCTTGCCACCAGGTCCATTGACTTCCTGCACAAGGACATCACAGACAAACATGCCCAAACACCTGGAACTGTTGATCCTTGGGTGCCATCCATGGCCAAACCCATTTTTCTAGATCTAGCCCCCTGCACAAAAAGTGATGACTCTGGGATGAAAATCTATATGAAATCCCCCACAGATATCACAGGGAGGCAGAAGTGGAAGATGGAATCAAACCAGTTTTGATGTGTTCTTTCCAACTTCATAAACATGTGAAGGAGCCTGGTTTCCCAAAACACTTCTCTATTTCATTTCTGAGGTCTATGTACAAATAGAAACAGGCTTGTGCACTGTTGTTGGTATAACAGCAGGTAGAATAAGGGGGAAAAGAATGAAGGCAAATAAAAACAGTGATAAAACTTTTGTAAGTCCACAGGAGCATCCCATCTATTGTCTGCATCATCCAGTGGTTCCTGCATGGAGCTAAAGAGCTTGAAGCTGAGCTAGGATATGTCTTGCAAAACCACAGGCAGCTCAGAGTTACACATTTTGAGCAATGGAAAATCTGCCACTTCCCTTGGGAAGCTGCTGTAGCAGTTAATTAATTTTTTGCTGTTAAAAATGTTTGCCGTGGCTCCAATTTGAATTTGTCTACGTTGCTCCAATGAAGGATTTCATCAAGACTGTTAGGAGCTCCTGGTACTTGCATTCCACCTCCATAAGATCTTCAAACACTTGATAAATATTAGAGAAGCCTCAGAACATCCCTGTGAGACGCGGAAATGTAATTACCTTAGCACGTTCCATGGATGAGAACAAAGGGAGAGGGGAATTGAAATTCTGCTCAGGCAAAGATGAGAGGTGAATCAGGTGGGATTCCCAGGAATAAAAGTTGCCACCTCCATTCCCTTCTCCATGGCACTGTCCCCTGCATCCATGCTTGAGGCACAGTCACAGTTATGTGTCCTTCACAACTCAAAGAAAACCCCAAAAACGGGAATTTCTGCAGGGCTGAGCTGCTCTAGGAAGATCCGAGGCCACCAGGATCATCCAGATTAGATCTCCCTTTTCTCTGTTCCTGGAATCTTGTACAGATCCACACAGGATCTCTTTATGTTGTGAAGTTTGATAACAGGAGATACTTAATGGAGAGTCCAGCTTCTCCTCCCCAAAGCCAGCAAGGAAGACAGAAATCACTGTAAAAATACTGGCTATTTCCAAGATATCTCACTCAGGTTTGTAATTCCCTCAAGCCCCTTTACAAATCTCTCGTCCCTTTGTAAATCCCTCATCCCTATTCCATGTTAACCCCTCGCTCAGTCAGTGACTGGCACTTTTTTGTCTCCACAAGCATTTTCTCCACTACTTCGTCTCCAATGCCACCCGCTCTTCTCAAATGGGATTATATGACATGGTTGGCTTGGCGACCTAGAAGGTCCCTTCCAGCTTTATGTTTTAGTAGAATATTAATGACTCTGCTAATTCAGAGCTGTCTGACCTCCACTCTGCACAGCCACAAGCAAGATGATCTCTCTCTCATTATAGCTGTCGTGCTCTCAAATAACCTGCTCATGCAAAATGCATGCACAGTTTTCTCCTTCTCCCTGCAATACAGAGATTTCTCTATACCCCCAAAAAAAACAAAGAAAAAAAAAGAAAAAAAAGGCAAGGAAAAAAAAAAATCAGGCACTGTTCTGATTATCTTTTCTGTAAAACATTTTGGAGGTTATTTCCTTATTATTCCAAAACCAGGGATATAACTATGAAATAAACAGAGTTCTTGGTGTGAAATAATTGGTTTTAAAAATCTGGAAGTAATCTAATGGGATTCATTTATCTCATATACCCCCCACCTCCCAAATAATGCAAGCGAGGGCTCGATGAGTTGTCGGGGAAGGAAAGAGGCTGCTTCTGTTCCTGCAGATAAGGATGGCTCCTGCTTGCCTTCAAGAATGCACTTCCCTGCCTGTCACCTTGGAAGCTCAACCAATTCAGGCAATTTCAGGTACCTGTAGTGCCCTAAGTGCAGCAGGAACATCAGGAAATCACCTGGAGATTTCCTTCCAGAGCTCAAATGAATGCCCAGAAGGGTGGAAGAAGGTGAAAAGTGGAGAACACCACATTTATGGTTCAGTGCCAGCTCTGAGGAGCAATGCAGGCACACCAAGGGCTTTTTTGTAGCTCTGAGGAGTTTGGAACAGACCCCCAAACTCTCTGCCCCTTGTTAGACCCCACAGGGGGATCTAAGAGTCAAAATGATGGACCAAACTCATAACCTGTGCTGTGCAGGCATGGAAAGCTCTTCACTTTACCTTATAATCTCATAGGAAATGCATTAATAAAATTGTTGCGTAATAATAAAAATAATTACAACGGCTTATTTAAAGACTTGTCCACAGATTTTAGGAATGTAAATTTTATGCCTTACAGATTCAGGCCTTTAGCCAAAAGAGAGATGGCAGGGGAATAGGAATTAAAGATATGGGTGAGCATGGAAGGAAAAAAAAAACCCTACCACCTCTACCACACAGCAACATCAGATTGATTCATATTTCAGAATGGGCTGGGAGTTAGATTTAGCCTGACCAAGGACAACAACTATTTGCAGTGATACAACAGACTGTAAATCTTGTGTCAGAGGCTGGACAAGGGACGATTTCTCCCCTGGAGCAGCGTTTTGCTGGCACTGGACTCCTGCTGGTGCTGAAGTTCCCACTTGCAGGTAAAATAAGACCCTCATTTCCTTGCAACTTAATATCTGAAGCTTGGGAAAGATTTCCTCCTACCAGGCTGGCCATCTGTTATCCTTCCTTAGTCTCTTCAGACTTCTAAAGATATCAGTAATTTTCCTCCCTGTCTGTCAATTTTATAGAAATGATACTGCCTTTGCATTTCTCTCCTGAACTATTTCTATTACATTATTGTACTTCCTTTGTTGCATTTCATGATTAATATTCTCATTAAAATCTCTTTTACAGGCAGCTCTCTGGCATATTCTGATTTTCTGGAGCTCAGTCCTTAAACATCTCCAGTTCCAAGCTTGTGTCTAGTCAACATCTGCTGTTTGCCAATAGTCTAAAACCAGTCAAGTCTTGTACAAATCCAGAAATTTTGCAGATCACTGGGATATCTCAAAGGGAACCCAACTGGGAAGCCACATGTCCTTACAGATATTATTTTACAATGTGCATAAATCCTCATCCCATTGCAGGATGCAAGTCTTTTCTGAAGAGAATAGAAACAGATTCTTTAAAAAAAGTAATTAGAATATTAAAAAACCATCAGAGTTTAAAAAAAAAAAAAGAAAAATTGTAGAAATTTAGTCTGTGTTTTCTCAGAATGGTGGAAGCCTGAGCTTTTCCTGTGCCCAGGGAGTTGGAACAACGTTGGGAAGGGTCTGCAGGAACCAATTGACTGATAGAGATGAACGATTTGGTTAAGTGAAAGGTCTTCTTAATTTTTTTCCAACCATGACCCAAGGGCAAAAGCCACTGAAGAACAACAAACTCTCTTAGTGAAAGGCCTGCTGATCAACAGGGAACCATGGAACACAATATTTTGTTTTAGTGAAATATTTGGCATGTCCTGCAGCGATCAGTGCCAAAGCTTTGGAGGGAACGATGGCAATGGACTATAATTAGCTGTGATAACTCCTTACAATAACAACCATATTCTGGTTGAATTATTCATGACCCACTGTGTTATTTATGGCAATTGCAGCCTTTCTCTTCCTCTGGTAATGTGGGGTGGTTATGTTTTGGGTATTTCTCTCTCTCTTTTTTTATTTTTTTTTTTTTTTGCCAGACACTGTGTTTTAATTCCTAAGCATGGGAATAAATAAATAAATAAGACCAGAAAAAGAAAAAAAAAGAAAATTTTCAGCAAGAAAGTTTTCATTCTCAGTAGGGGATGAGGTGGGAGCAACAGGCAATTTCTGTGTTCTTCATCAATCCCATACCTTTCTGACAAAGCAGGACATGGAATGCCTAATTGGAAGCAAGGAGGGGCTGTTTCTTTGGGAAGAGCCAGGCTCTTCAGCTTTCTCAGCATGATTTCTCACCGAGCAGATGGAGGGATTCAGCTTTCCCCCAAGGTTCCCCCACTGAAGCACCTGAGGAAGAGCTTGGTCAATGTTCTGTGTCTGACTGATGTCTCTGCTCCCAGCAAATTGACCCAACGGCGGGGATTTCTCTCTCTTTATCTTGAGAGATGCATTGTTTAGTTAAGTTCCAGCTAGAAAAAAGAGATGAGGGAGGTATTATGCATTAAAAATTAATTTACATTGGCAGCCGGAGATAATGAAGCTCTCTATTCACAGGCCAGGCACTTAAAGGCTGCTGCTTCGGTTTCAGATGTTGCTCCACCTCCCATCCTTGTCCTTAGGAGAAAATTTCCTTAGGAGAAAATTTCCTGGGAGAAGAGGAGGTTTCTGCCTTTCTGCAGGGAGTTCTATTTGTCTTTTGGCCATAAAAGGATCAGTCCTCCAGGAATGAAGGCTCTGAACCAGAAAATCAGAGAAATAACTTCACTTTCCTGTAAAGTCAGGAGGTTATAAGGAAAGCAAAGCAGATTGCAAACCTGATCTGGAGCAGATTGATGTTCATAGCAAAGCTCCTTCCTCTTATTCAATGGCAATCATTATCTTGGAATTATTTCAACCCTGGAAATGTCCAAGGCCAGGCTGGATGGGGCTTGGAGCAGCCTGGGATGGTGGAAGGTGTCCAGGCCATGGCAGGGGGGGCTGGAACAGGATGAGCTTCAAGGTCCCTTCCTACCCAAACCATTCTAGGATTATGTAGGAACCTCTAAATGCCATTTAGTCCAACGCCCAAATTTTGGGGATTTGGAAGGATCTAAGATCAAGAATTACCGATATTTAATTCACCAGCAATAAAACTTCCTATCAACAAAATCCAATTTTCACCAAGACCTAGAACATCTGTTTCAGAATTTTTCTGCACCCAGATTTTACAAACCACTGAACCATTGGCCCTGTGCAGCAGCTTCCACACAGAGCTGTTCTGAACTGAAATGTTTCTTCCCAAGACGTGAAGCAATCCCCACTTTGCATCATCAGATTGGAAATACTACTTCTCACCACATCCTCCCTGAAGAAAAACTGCTACATATCTCCCAAAAGGGAGTGAGAGTAATCTACAGTCATATGAATGGATTAATTAATAGATAACTTGCTAAGAGACTGATGGAGGAGCTGTTATCTCAGCTCCTGTTACATGGCATGAAGCTCTGTGTTGTAAAAAAGGTCACTGTGCATACCCTTTACTAATTATTATTTACCCAGAGAGCAGAGGAAGGGCAATGGTAACACTGATCAAAGAGTCAAAGAATGGTTTGAGCTGGAATGTTCCTTTGAAATCATCTTGTTCCAACCCCCTGCCATGGGCAGGGACACCTTCCACTGCCCCAGGCTGCTCCAATCTCCATCCAGTCTGGCTTTGGACATTTCCAGGGATGGGGCAGCCACAGCTTCTCTGGGCAGCCTGTGCCAGGAGGACCTCACCACCCTCACAGTGAAGAATTTCTTTCAAATATCCAGTCTAAACCCACTCTCTTTTGAAGCCATTCCCCCTTGCCCTGTGACTAAAAGCCCCTCTCAGTGGCCTCTCTCCATCTTTCCTCTCAGCTCTGTTCAGGTACCGGAAAGCCACAATTAGTTCACCCCACACCTTCTCTTCTCTAGGATAAACAATGCAAATTTTCTCAGCCTTTCCTCACAGCAGAGCTGCTCCATCCCTCTGCTCATCCTGGTGCCTCCTCTGGATTCACTCCAGCAGCTCTATGTCCTCCCTGTGCTGATCCCAAGGCTGGGGCAGCTCTGCAGGTGGGGTCTCACCTGAGCAGGGCAGAGAGGCAGAATTCCCCCCTCTCCTGCTGCCCACACTGTGGGAACACCCCAGGATAAATTTGGGTTATTTTTGGCTGCTTCATGCTCAGCCTCCCATCCCCATCACCCCCAGTTCCACCTCTGACACCCCAAGGGCATCGCTGGGTGTTGGGTTTCTGAACCTTTTAAAGTCAAATAACACCACAAGATATATTTGGCACTGAAAGAGCTTTTACAAAACTTGTCTTTGAGGCCTGCCAGCTCCAGGGTGATCTCTGTGTGCCCTGGAGACCAGGAGAGGACAGACACTGTGTTCCACCAACAAAAACTCTGCCTTGGGTTTATGATGCATTTCAAAAGCACCCTCCAGGTTGTGAGACTTGCCCCCTATGATGGGATAAAAAACACCCCTCAAGGGACCCTTCCAGGTTCCCCTGACATTTAAAAGCCGTGCCTTGACACTTGAGATGAGACAAGAAGGTGAAATTCAGTGGGAGAAGGAGGGTGAGGAAGTCACAGGACGGTGTCCTTAGGAGAGCTCCCTGTTCTGAGCCTTGCAGAGGATGTGTGAATCACTGCTGAGCTGACTGTGCAGCTTTCACCCCCGCTGCTGCCTCTCCCCACCGGCAGCAACTGGGGCACAGGACACATTCAGTAGCTGCTGAAAATAATTAAATCTAATTGCAAAGTTAATTGTTGAGGAGAAGGGGGGTGGGGGGCAGAAAAACAAACAGCGTGAAGCTAAGTGAGGATATCAGAGCTCAGCAGTCTGATACCCTCCAGACAGAGCTGGAATTCAGCTTCCTTGCCCCACATTCACTGCATTCTCCTCTGTGTGTGTCTACCACTCCTTGCTTCCCTCAATGAACACCAGCAAGTGCCAAACCTCCCTCTCTCCCCAAGAAAGGATCAGCTCTATTAGCAATTAAAGCACCAAACAGCTCTGCAGAATTCACTTGAAAACTTGTTCAGGCTGGGACTCAAGGAGAACCAGGGCAGCTTGGTGCTAGGAGGGCTTTTTTCTGTCTGCATCACAAGGCTGGCTGTCCATGATTATATTCCCAGCTGATATCCATGGCTGGAAGTTCATTGACTAGGACAGAGCCATTCTGCTGCTACAGCTGCTGAGTTATCCCTCAGATGCTGCTTCATTCAGAAATCAAGCTTCAAGTGTTCCCAAACCTGACCTACTCTGACAACTCAAGGCCTCCAGCCTGAAGGGAAGTCCCTGGGGATATTTTAAGTGTGGAGTGTGCTTGGAGACATAAGAAAGAGTGAAAAAATTTGTTTGCTCTCAATGCTGATGGGCTCAGGGAAGGGATATCCATCCTTCAGGGCTTAAATTCAGTATAGAACTTTTGGAGGTTGGGGTGGGATGTGGTGTCTGTCCACAAAGGGACCAATTGTGGCCACTGTCAGAGGTGGGACTTGGGACTGGAGACCCCAAGGACTATAGTGCTCCCAGCTCACTGTTTTGGCACTGCACAGGACCTGGAAGCATTTTCCAGCCCTGAAAGAAGAGTGTCAGGCAGGGAATGCTGGGAGTAAAAGGGTTTGTGATATGGCAGCCCAAGCATCCCCAGACAGCCACTCTTAAGAAGGGAAGGAGGAAAAAGCACATCAGTCATCTCTTTAATTATAAAAAAAAAAACCAAAAGAGAAGAAATGAAGGCTCAGCCCCCTGAAATATGCACAACAATCAGATTCCTCCTGTGTTTGAGTCACACAGTCAGCCAACATCTCACATGTGCTGGGTGATGCCAGGTAGACTTGAACATGTCTGTGGGCACAGGTAGGGTGTTGAGAGTTGATGCAATAACCCCAAGAGCTGGGCTTGGTCCTCCTCTGAGCTGTCACAGGGGAAGCAGCACCACCAAAACCTTTTCTGGCTCCAAACCCCAAATCCTCTCATGGAACAACAGCAACAGCCCCCAAAAAGTCATATTCACCTCCAAAGATATTTTTTGATCACAGCTTTGTCACTGAGCTCAAAGACCACAGGAGAAATGCAGAGAAAGGTCTTCCCATCAAGGGCAAGCAAACCAACTCCTTTTTTCCTCATCATCCACAAGCAAGAGTCATGAGGTTGTTATACTAGCAACGAGGATGGCAGGGATTTGCACTGGGAAACATGGAAACAGGCCAGGTGATTTTGTGGAGGAAGAGGATTCTTTGATTCCCAGCAACTGTTATTTTTTCTGTTGTTTTAATGTAATCAGCAGGGAAGCAGGGTGAGAGGGATGAAGGAGATCCAGCTGTTGCCATGGCAGCCTCTAGCTGGCCATCTCCCACATCCCTGGGGTTGCTCCGAGCTGTTTCCCTCCAGTGCCAGCTCCTGGTTCCACATCAGAGGAGTTTTCCTCCTGGGGGAGGCAGGGAGGAAGGGGTGAGCAAAGCAGTGCAGAGAAGGGATCAGAAATCTTGGGAAGAGGGGAGAAGGAAGAGTCACAAGAAAATGGTGAGGAGAGACCACCAGGAGTGAAGGTGAGTGCAGTGATGGATGGAAGGGAAGAGTTTAAAGGCAGAAACAGCATTTTCTTGGTGGAGACAGGCAGACACCTAGAAACTGATCTAATTTGGACTGACTGGAACTTCCCCAGCCACAAGAGCCCCTGAAAAAAAAATACTCCACTCCTTTCCCTCTAAACCCATCTCTTGGCTTCTGCCACAAATAGCAGCAGTGCTCTCCGAGTTCAGGCTCCAAGTTTAGTCTCTGTCACGTTCAAGATCTTAATGCAGCCCAGACGTTAAAAATTCATGTTCTGGCAGTTCCCATTTTCACAAGGGCCTGTTGGAACTAATGATGTTGCCTCTGCAAGCACTTCATAAGTTAATCATACACTTTCCCTTCTCACTTGTCTGAAGATGGGAGCAGGGAAGTTATGCTCACAAAGTTTCGGAATCTGTGGCTCTTGTTTGAGGCAAATTTTTGTTCCTTTTCAGGATTTAACCAACTTCTTGCTGAACACTCCAGGCAGGAAATGTGAGGAGCTCAAAGGGGCGTTTTTGGGACCAAGTGACAGAGACTTACCAAGGAATTTTCTACTTTCCTTAGTTCTAAAAGGGAAAATACATTCAAAGGTTAAAACTCACAGACTTCCCCACAGTTGGCATTATGCAGCTCTGGAGGATCCACTGAGGGTTTGCTCCATGAACCACAGGAACCCTTCTCTTGCTGCTTTAATGTGGTGCATTGAGGTTTAGCAGCTTGTAGGGGTTTTCTTCTAAGGAAGCCTGTTTTTTAAGGGTTCCTGTGGGAACTTTGTTCATGTTTTGGTGTCTCTGGTGCTCTGCTATAGAGATGGGCAGGTGCTGGTGTGCCCAGTTCTCAGGCTGTGGCTGAGATCAAGGTGCACGTGGGATATCAGATAATCTGATCAGATATCTCAGCTTCCTCACAGACATGGCAGGGCAGAGGTTTGTTGTTTTTTCCTCAAGTAACTAGAACAGTCAATGGTAACTTCTCTTTCCCTCCTCAGTTCAAGTTACAAATGGAGCTTCAAGTCCTTGCTCCTCTTTCCCTTCTTCTCCTCCACCTTGGGTTGCTGCTTTCCACCAAACTTTATCCATGGCATTTTCTAGGATAATTTTTCACCAAAGCTACAGATCTTGCTGCACTGGGATCCTTTTATATTCCTACTCTGACTCCTGATTCATTTCACTCTTCCTGAGCATCACCCAAGTGCTTGTCCTGTAGTCAAAAGTGTATTTCCCTCTGGAGAAAAGGAAATTTGCAGCACAAATTATCCCAGTACCCCTTAACCCTTCTAATCCCACTGATGTTCTCTTTCATCCTCCTCAAACTGAAGGCAATCCACTGATTGTTCCTTCAGCTCAGCCATGGGGAGGAGGATTAGGAGGAAGAGAGCAGCTGGTTTCTGTCTTCCTGAGATTGTTATCACAGATCTTTTGTTTTCAGCATCAGGAAAGGGGAATCACAGGTAAAAGCCCAGATCAGAGCAAGAGCAAAAAGGAACAGGCCAGAGGGTCATTTAAATCGATGGTCACACGCAGTTATTGCATAAATCTAAAGCTGTACCAAGCTGGGGATACGTGGTGTGATTTCAGAGGCAAAATTAAAGATTATCAGTGATGAATATGGATAGAGATGCTACACTGAGAGTTTTTTTGTGATGGTTTTTCAGGAATGAGACTCTCCTAAACATAAAAAGGAAGTTTTTCTCTCCACAAAAAAAATTGCTGAAAGCACTGGAAGAGCCCTGCCATTGATATTTGAAAAAGGAGAGACAGTTTGGGTTCCCCAAACTGAGCATGAAGGGTAACCTAAGCCAGGTCAACACCCAATTTATGATAAAGCAACTGAGGAGGATTAAATAAATTGATAAAAAGGACTTAAATAACATTTATCATTCACATGTTGGGCAGGAAGGACCACAACAAAAAGTCATCACAGAAGGGGAATTTATCTTAGGAGAGAAAAACTCTCCCGATTTGAGTGCAGAGCATCCCAGTGAGCCCAGCCAAGGACCAGAGGGCACTGTCTGTCCTGGCAGCATCAGGAACTCCAGCCCTCTGTGACGTTTGTCCTCCTGCTGCCCTTTGCAGGCAGGTGCAGTCACAGCTCCCCTGGGATGGTCACGTCCTCTGATGTGCCTGAGCAGGTCAAGATCTGTAATTTTCCATTCCTGCAGCTGATCAAATGTCAGCGCTCTGCCAACCTTCAAGAAACTCTGTTCCCCTTGGCACCTAAAAAAATCTCTTCCCCTCAATCTCTGTTTGGAGTTTAGAAGTGGGGCTCAAACCTTAAAAAAGTTGTGGCAAAAAGGGAATTATCAAATCTCTTGTTTGTGTCACCTCTTGTTCTCCATCCAGTCTGGCATCTTTTTCCATTTTTCACCCAGGACATCTCTTTGTTGCAAGTATTCAACACCAAAAATACTGATTTTGAGGTTTTGAATGATCCTCAGCACCCTTCAAAAGCAGTGAAAATGCTGTGGTATCACTGTTGTCACTAGTAATGAAGGGATGGGACTATTTTTGGGGTAAGAAGGATTTATTGTTTAGATCAACATCAGTTTCAGAGGTGATGAGATTCTAAAGGAATAAGCTGTCAGCCATAGTTTAAGAGTAGTCACAAAGTAATACATTAAGTTTCTAACTTAATAGACAGTTGTCACAGGGTTTGCTTTGTTTTTTAACATATTATTTTTATTTACTTCTGCTGCACTGTGGATACTTTTGTCTAATAGGCTTCTGTACACATACATTTCCATTATAACTTCTAAACTTTTAGCTACTCTATGCAACCACACCCTTACTTTATAAACCCTTCACCATCTTATTAATAGTTTTTCACTTACTTAATGCACATTCTTACTTACAGTTATAGAAACATAAGTTTATGATTTTTCTGCTCAATGTCTGTGCACTGTATTGTTACATCAATCCAAGGCTGCAGATCAAACTCTTCCAATATCTGTGGAAGTTTCTGTTTTTCCAATTCCCATACTGTGGCACAAGAGTTTAGGAGCTGCTTTCAGAGACCAAGACATAAATCAGCATAAAATGGGCCCCTCCTCAGCAGAGAGAATGAGGAGATCTGGGATGTCCTCAAGAAAAAAAGGAGTGCCTGCTGGTTAGACGAAATTAGTGACACAAACTTCATGGTGTCTGTACTGGGAAAGTCCTTGGTGGCTTTATTTATTTTGGCTGGAGGGTTTTCAAGGCATTCATGGGCTTAGGAGAGTTTTGGGCAGGACCTGTGACCAAACATTTGCCTGTGCTTTACTGGGGTGTCTGTTGAGCGTAGCGGGAGCCACATCCAGCCAAACCTGGGCAGGAGACAATCAATCAGTTTTTAATGAATGTCCTTCGAAAGAGGCTGTCTGGGAGGTGGGAGAGTCACCATCCCTGGAGGTGTTCAAGGAAAGCCTGGATGTGGCCATCAGTGCCATGGTCTGGGTGTGGTGGGTTTGGGTCATGGGTTGGACTCAAAGATCTCAAAAGGTTTTTTCCCAACCTAAATTGATCCTGTGATTCTCCATGGAGGCACAGGCTCCCTGGAGAGGTTTATCAGTTCACATTCACATACCAGGTGGGCAAAACTTGGTATATGCTTCTCCTCCAGAATTACCTGGATACTTAAACCAACATTAGCAGCAACTCAGGGGTGTTGGGACTGCAGCTGTGGGTTTTTGCTCTTTTTGGCCACCACTGGTGAAAGCAGAAGTGCAAATGGACAATAATAAGTTGTCATGAATTCACCTTTTCTCATCAGGCTTTCAGCCAGACACCAACACTCTCCATAAAGAAAGACAAAGAGATTAAATTAGAGTTGACCTTGAGTTACCCTTCCAGGCAGCTTGGGTTCATGACAAGTCTTGCCTTGGAAAGAGTTAGTGGATCAAAATTTGGTTTTTCAGTTCTCTGGCTCAGCTTTGATGCTACAAAACACCTTTTGCAATTGTGGGAGTTGGAAGTCTTGGATCAAGAGCACATTATCCTCTGATGAAAGATGAGGTAATTAATCTCCATTTGGACTCTTTTTCCTGACCACAGGTGTTTTATGTGTAAATCTTGTGATTTTATTTATATGGAGAGTGGAAACCTCTATTTAGAGGAGCAGGGAAGAGATGCTTCCTTACCACCAAAGTGGACAAGACCAACATCTATCAAAAATTTTAATATTTATTTTTAATGTTATTTATTTTTAACCCAACAGACAAATTCTAAGTGTCACAAATACACAACTAAGAAGAAAAGAAACCCACAGAGCTTCAACATTCCTGGCTGATACTCAAAAAAAAAATTAGCAGGGCAGTTACTTAAGATGGATAGAAGGAAAATCTTTCATGAGAGTAAAGGGCCAGTGGGACTCACTCACACAGGTCATGGGAGGAAAAGACATAAAGTCATTCTTCACACTCTGATTGGCCATTAATGACAAATAGTAATTAGCAGTGTAAGTAACCTTTCAGCAGAGCTTTTAATCCTCACACATTCAGGCTGTTTGGGATGGCACTAAGGCTGTTTAGGTTGAAAGCAGCAGGTTTTTAATCTCTGTGATTTAGGTAATAGAAAAGCCACTATAGGGAAAGAGAATCTCTTTTTCCAGGTAAGGAAAAGATCAAAAGTGCAGTAATCTGCAAATGCTGTTGCAATTCAGCAGCTCTGCATCCTGTATTTTAGTATTTTAAAAAATCTGTATTTTTCTTTTAGTATCCCAATTTCAGAATTGGATTCTCATGCAACCTTTACCATGCTTTGTAAATCTTCCAATTCCTTATTATCCAAGACATTCTCCTCTTACCACCATTTGATATTTTTTTCTTAGCAAACTCCTTCTACAGATGGAAAATCTTCAGATTTCATAAATCTGGTGGACCAGGGCTGGAGGGAGAAGGAGGAGCAGGCAACAGAAGCTGTAAGAATATTTTACTGCCTCTTATTTTCCTTCTCGTAGAGCGCTTCCCCAGGCCCTGAGATATTATGAAAAAAATGCCTTATTTATTATCAACTTTTCAGCACTCTTTTTTCTGGTCACCTACTCACAAAAGGAACAGAATTAAATGTATGCACATTGAAATAGGTGAAGAAATATGTGCAATCTGAAATAAGCCCCAATAAATAAGCCCCAATAATAAACCCCAATCTGAAACAAGACTTCAAAAATCCCAAAATCTGTATCTGGAAGGGTTATTATATAACTAACATATCTTATTCTTTAAAAAATCTTGGAAAACTTCCTGTACTTGTTATATGTGGACTTGCTTGAACCACTTTATGATTGAAATGATCGTGATTCACAATCTATATTTTATCAAATATAATTTGGTATAGAATTCAAGTGAAGGGATCATTAATATCTGACAGGCAAAGAGAGTTTGGCAAAAACCACTGGCTAAAAATTAGTTCTGAGACAACGTGTTCTGAATGAAAAAATCGTTCACAAAAATTTAAAAATCTTTTAGTCATGGATTTAGGGAAAAGAAGGGAAAAGAAGGGAAAAGAAGGGAAGGAGGGAGGGAGGGAGGGAGGGAGGGAGGGAGGAAGGAAGGAAGGAAGGAAGGAAGGAAGGAAGGAAGGAAGGAAGGAAGGAAGGAAGGAAGGAGGGAGATTAAATTAACTGGGTTTTTTTAATTAACAAAAATTAAAATGTATTGTTAATACTATTAAATTGTGTGTATGTTATTAATTTTTACAACTACCCTTACCAGCTCATTTTTCTCAATCAGTTTAGAAAACAAACACATAGAAAGGATTTGAATTTTCTCTCTGAAACAAATTCACTTCCATTTCAAAATGCCTCTTTTTTCCCAGTTTCAGCAGCAGAAGAGCTCAGGGGTTAAGGAGCTGTCACAGCCTGAGTAACAATTTGCAGCCTTGGATTCCAAGTGGTTGCCTAGCAGTAAAAGACTCCTTCCACACCACTCCCAGTTGGAGGTGTTCCCTATTCCATATATATACTTAGCTATAGAGACCATATTTAGGGAGATATACAAGATTTATTAATAGGAGCTCCCTGTCAAAATCAGAGTATTGAGTAGAACTGGAAAAAGCCAAATCCTTGCAAAAGCAGTGGAGCATCACACACAGGCAGTGGCTCAGCATAGGAAATCAGTGTTGGATTTGCAGAGCAACAGATGCAAAAATCAACTCCCATTAAGCACTTTTCTCAAGGAATTTTTCAGGATAATTCCTGCAGTTCGAAATAAACACTGGGATGATATTAAGTGTACGAAATTCCTCATAAAACATACCAAATATGTTTTGGTTTTTTAAGAATATATATATATAATGACAGAGGAGATATTCATGTTCATTCAGTTTGTCCTCAGGCAGAACGAGGCCATTGACTCTCATCTGAGAATTCCTGAGTTAATTAACCCAAAATTCAGCAAACCCCCTCCAGTTATACCTGGCTTGTGTCTTTTCCCCATGAGCCTTTCAGCAGTGGTGACCAACACCACAGTGGCTTGGATGCCATTTTCTCCCATTAAAAAAACCAGAAGTGATGAGCTGTGCAGAAGGAAAACTTGTATTTATCCACGAGGCAGAGTCTCCTGACCCACCCCATGAGTTTGCAAAGGCATCAACCACCCCTTAACCCCCTCCTCATGGGCAATCCATGGCTGTTAATGATCTTCCCTTTCTGCTCCATAGATCACAGGCAGAAGCCATCTGGCTTTTCCTCGGACCAGTGGAACAGGCTTTCCGTAAACTTGAGGCTCTTTTTCCCTATTTAGGTCAGGAGTTAATATCCCCTATCACAAGGAAGGGGTCATGTCCCGCTGTTCAGAGTCAGCCCACTCCAAGAGGGCTGGCAGGATGAGCTGCCCCTCTCATGCAGGGAAAGCTGGGCTGAAAGGAGACCTGTGCCTGAGCACAGCAGAGCGAACAACACCACAATATGCTGCCAAATACTCACAGTGCATCTTGAGTGAGCTTTGCACAGAGGCCTTTTCTGGTCTAAGACACAAGAGATAAAGAAATGGTGCTAAATCCCCCCTCTCCTTTTTTTTTTTTTTTGTCTTTTTTTTTTTTGGCAGAAAATGCTGCACTGTCCCAGTCTATTAGGCTTGGATTACTGAAAACTGAGAGGTCAAAAGGAGCTGCCCTAATCTGCAGTAAGTCTGGCCCCACCATTCTGTCTGGGGAGATTCTCTCCCTGCAGGGTAAAGGAGTTCAAGCCCAACTTGGATAATGAGTAAGATGAGTTTCAGCATCTTGAGAACCCTAAAATTATCCCTGCTCAGACCACATGGATTGACCTGGCCCTCTCTCCATGATGGCCCCAGCAGCTTTGGGGAGCAGTGGTGCAGAGGTGATCAGAGGAGCAGTGTTTTTCTCCTTCCCACTCCACCACACTCTCACCCCTGCCAGGAGAATGGCATCCATCCCACATATCTCAGGATATCAGCACCGTGGGCAAACCACAGCTCCCAGCTGGATTTGTCCCTCTCTCCCTTTTCGTTGCTACCTGCATTGAAGGCAAAAGCTGAGCCATGATCTCTGCAGCTGGCAAATCCTTCTGGGACAGGAGTAATGCCCTGTCCTCAGGCGTGGGACAGCATCTTTTCCTCTCCCCAAGCAGCCACTGTCCCCTACAAGGAGGAGAGCTGTCCCCACCAGCACAAGGGAGGCAGGGGACAAGGATGAGCAGAGACAGTCGCTCCTCTAAACATACAAAATTCACCAAAAAACCTGCCAGGGGGTTACACCAACCTCCTTCCTCCTGCTCCCTCGTGGGCCAGCAAAGCAAACAAGGCAAAGGGCTCTGTTGTTCCAGACCCCTGAGCAAAGAGAAGGGCGACAAAGCCGCCCATCCTCCCCGCCTCGCATGTGACGAGCCACAGAAGAGCAGCGCTGCTGCCAAGCCTGGGGACTAAAGGCCAAAGAGAGAGGAGATAGAGGAGCACAAGGAGCTGCTTGTGTGGGTTTTGTTTGGGGAGTTATTTGAAATTCAGCAGCGACTGGGCTTGGAGAACAGAGTCCACTCAGAGCCTCTCTCTTCCCATTCATCCCCGTCCCGGCGAAGGAGGGAGGGGGGATGCAGGGAAAACAACCGGGCTCCTCATGAGAATTCCTGCCTGGAAGAGGCAGCCTGTGCCCACGGGGAGGCATTGGAACCTCGGCTTCATCGGGGCAGGACAAAGCCCTGATGCCAATAGCAGCCTGGTGTCCAAGGAATCGCTGTCTCCTTGCTTTTGGCAAAGATTTGTCACCTCCACCCTGAAGGTCAAGTAATTTTTATTTTCTTTTTTTTTGCCTCTGCCTTAGTTTCCCCCAGGTGTGACGTGAAAATAGCACTGTCACATTTGGGTAATGAGGACATTCCTAAGCTAAAAGCTGAAAAGGAGTAAAGTGATTTCAGAAGAGCAAAAAAAAAAAAACCGGCAGAAGATAAAGACAGAGATTTGGTAAAAACAAATAACACGCTGTGAAAAAGACAATGTATCAATCTAGGACACAGTGAGGGGGAATATTGCCAGTTTTCCAGATATTAGGAAGACACTATCTTTGACCATGTCTAAAATATTAGATCCATTTTTGTGCTCAGCTTCAAGTAACATGAATTCACAGTGAGACAGGGTTGCAAAGAATGATCACTTAGGTGACCAGCCTTGCCACAAGATACTGGTGCACTTGGCTTTGCAAAAGGAAAACAAAGAGAAAATTAAAATGCCATAATTAAAGCTCTGAAAAGGAGGCACCAGAGGAATTAAAAAAACTTCAAATTAAAGGGCAGTGATGCTGTGAGAATAGACAAGCTTGATTTGGCAAAAAATATATACCTAGGTTGAGATTTTAGCCACCAGAACAATTATTGTCCAGGACAGTCAATCTTGTATGATTAAGAAGGAAATCTCCCTGCTAATGTTGAGGTGGATTTCATTAGGAAAGCCTTTGGGAAGCCCTTTCTAGTTCTGTCCTTCTGTATTTAATGCAGAAAGGTGGAAACTTCACCCCTCTGCAGCTCCCACCTATAGAGCTGGACACAACAGGGGCTTTGCTTTGCTGTTGTTCTCCACCCCTGAGATGCCTCCTCTGTTTCCTCTCAGGTGTTTGGTGACTCATCAGCGACCCAGTGAAAGTTTTCTGCTCTAACCTTACATCAAAGCCTCCCATGGCTCAAGGACTCAGGTGACAGCCTGCAGTGTGACTGATGACCTTCTGCAGGCAGCAGAGACTCCTTCCATTTCTCTGCTCATTTTTAATTTAAGGTC
The DNA here is from genome assembly GCF_028551555.1 of Melozone crissalis. Taxonomy (NCBI): domain Eukaryota; kingdom Metazoa; phylum Chordata; class Aves; order Passeriformes; family Passerellidae; genus Melozone; species Melozone crissalis. The sequence goes on from NW_026535780.1 coordinate 1,695,070, forward strand.
CTCCACCTCTAACGTCTTGCCCTCAAGGGAACAGAGATTTTTGGAGTCCAGGGAAAATTCCGAGGAGCAGCCTCCTCCTGATAAGATACGGAATGATGTTAAAAGCTGGAACACTTCTAAACTGCTCTGTCCAAGCCCAGCATTCTTCTCATTGAAGAATGATCCATTCTATGATTCTCCGCTTCCCTGTCTGAACTTCCTCCTCCTCCTTTGAGCCACAATCTCCTGGTAAAACCTCTGGAGGGTGTAAAACACTACAGAAATGGGGACAGAAAACTCTTCCCCTCCTGCTTGACTTTCCTCTTGATGTCAAGCTGAACATTCCAGGAGAGATGAAAGAAACGTCCTGGACCATCTCCTGCCCATTTTAACATGGCAGAAATCTTTGCAAATGGACAAATCTGAACCAAATGATGAAATGATCACTCTGAGCACAGTGGCCCCTGACCTTTTCCTGGTTTTATTATCCCATGAATTCTCTCCCTCTCAATCTCACCATCACAATTCCTCCTGTATTCATTACTCTCCCCATCACAGGTGCCATGAGCATATTTGGAATCATAGAATCATTTAGGTTAGGAAAGATCATCAAGCCCAGGCATTAACCAACTTATTTACAGCAGAGGCACAAGGTTCTTTAGGACTTTTCTCCCCACAGTTGTGACTCAGCCTCTATCCCATGTTTAAATCTCACCTCCAAGTCCAAAGCTGGTGCATTTACATTGTCTAATTTTGGGCAAATTTAAGTTAAAAAATCAGGTTTTCAATCTTCACATGTACAATAAACCTAAATTACATGACTTTTTCAGCCAGGATGCTGATAAATGTGGCTCCAGTGCCAGAGAGACCTTCATTCCCTGTGAACTGCTGCTTTCAGTTCCTGAGATGCTGCTGTTCCAGAGACAGAGCTCCTTGGAGACCGAAAGAAAAGATGCAGAGGCAAATCCTTCACTCCCCATGGAGACTCTATTCAGTCCTTATTACTGTTGGGTAATCTCCTGCTCCTTTCTGACATGTATGTGCCCTCAGATTCTCATTCCACCACTCTCGTAGTACCTGGCATTCAGATCAAAATTTCTCGAGTTCTGCGATTATGAAAGACAGATGATAATAAAAAACAAGTGCAAGTAATGCATAAAATAAAACCTGGGTGTGATTTTTTGAGTCACTAGAGAACCTCATCATGGTCCATAGTCAAGACTAAAAAATAAACAAAACAAATTTAAGCAACCCAACATTTGACAAGCTCCTGATTTATAATTTCCATTTTGTTTTTCTTTTGACTTTGTTTCATTACTCAGTGAGCAAAGATGAGCCCCAAGATCTCTCCACTCAGAGAAGACTGTTCTATTGCAAGTTAAACCCAGCCTGGATTTCAGGAAAGAGCCTCAGGAGGAGCAGCAGTGTGACCCTGCTCAAGGAATGAGGGGTCTTTCTTCACCCCTAACATCCCAACCAAGTGGTGCTTTCCCTCACCACAAGCAGGTATTTTGGTCCCTTTTGTCCCTTGCCACCTTGCTCATTTCCCCAAGTCTCCTTTGTTGCCTTATTCTCATTGCAACAAAGGAAAGAAATTAAAATATATGTAATCAAACAAAAAACAACATCCAAAAAAGTCCCACAATTTAAAAAAATCCACTCATTAATATAAATGGAGGCTGAAAATATGGGTATTTCACTGAAGTCTTGAAGCAAATGGCATCTTCTCAGGAGAACACTGTTGTGGACACAGGCACATGTGTTTTATTTATAGCTCGAGTTTTACTGCAGTCTCTCAATCAAGCATGGCCAGGGCTGTGTGTAGGCAAATGTGGCTCATTTCTCCCCAGCTCAGCTTTAAAGGGCAGTTAACAGCTTGTCTGGGGGGTTTGGTAAGGATTTTATGAGCACAGCTTAATCATAGAGATAGAAAAATGTTGCCACAGGAATGCAGATGCAAGAGAGCGAGGCAGATCCCGCCTTGCTGCCCTCCCAGAGAACGGACTGGGATCTAGGGATGCTCCCATTCCTGTCAGAACCCTGACTGAGGCTCAAATCTCCCTCTAAGTGCTCCATCATCACATCTTGGAAGCCTCTAAATCAAGGGAAGGCATTTCTCTGAAGCTTTACCCAACTCCTGCCACAGGTCACAGCATCCATGGAGCTGCTGTGGGATGGACACAGCAGCCCTGGCCAAAGGAGTTCACAACAATTCCCTAAAACCACAACAATTCCTGCTGCTGCCTTTCCTTCTCTGCCCTTCTCTGGTGTCCTCTGCTCTGCAAAGACACCCCTGAACTTATTTAAGGTGCCAAAGTGTGGGTACACAGAACACAAGTGCTGCAGGTAAAAATCAGGTGGTAAATTTAGGCCAATTCCTCTTGGTGTCACCCCATTCCCTCTCTTCCCTTCTTGAAACTCCCTTAAAAACTCTCTGAAGACTTTCCTGGAATAAAAAAAGTAACAATTCTTCACTATGACCTCCTCTGAACATTTTGTCCCTTGCCTAAAATTTGCTGTTGAATTTAAGGGATGTGCCCACATCACGTGGCCATGGCAGGACCCACACCCAGACACCAACACCAGGTCACCTACTAACCCCTTTGCACCTCACCCCGACTCTGAGCTGCATTTTCCCCTGCAGACTGCAGCTCTGTCCTCCTGTCCTGCATTGTGACAGGCTGGCAGAGATGGTGTTCCTTCCCAAACACCCAGGAATAGATCTGGGCCAGTTCCATTCCCTATAAACTTGCACTTTGCAGGCTCAGATGTCATCCCTGACGTTTAGATCCACCACCTCAGTCAATCTTCTGGCTTAAAGCAAAGGGGAGGGCAATCAGAATCTGCCTGACACAGCAAATCTAGGGAGGAGAAAAGGGGGGAATCAATTTTTATAATACGTGTTTGGCACTACATAATAGATATAACTCTAAATGCAAGCCATAAAGTTGGAGAGGATTATAAATTAAATCCATTCTGTCCCTTTTAAGTAAAAAAGTGACCTTACCATAGAATTAAATGTGGGTTTTACCCAGTGATCTATGGAGCTGTAAAAGTGCATTGTGGCAGGGGGATATTACAGCACAGAGAGGAGCCCCCAGACAGGCGTCTCTACCCATGAGCTGCTGCTTGCCTCAAAATGAGCACAGGGCAACAAGAGCTGAGGATTTCACCCCTCTCCCTGCCAGAAGGTGATTCATGTCCCTGCTGGGAACAGTCCCTGGCCACGTTTTCCTCTGAACTGGGACCAGTGTTGGGATGAGAGAATGCTGCCGGAGAAGATGTTCTGAAACATTTCTAAAAATTAAACAGCCTGCACAAAACCAGGCCAGGTTTTGGATCTGTGTCCTATCCCTGTTTGGTTTACCAAGCCCTAAATATGGCACAAGAGGGAGAGAGGATTAGAAAATGCCCTGGGGTTCATCTAAATGCCCCAGTGGTGGTGAAAAAGGGGATGGAAAATTCTTGATTGCTCATGTAGTGACTCCATCCCCCTGTTCCAATAAGCATACAGAAAAATCTGAAATACAAAAGACTTGACATTGTATTCCAGCCCAGAGGACACAATTTAGGATGTTCCGAATGCTTTTGAATGGCCAGAAATTATCAGGTTTTGTCTCACAAGCAAATATGGTTTTGAAGCCGCTGCTGGGTTACAGGTTGGTATTTGTGGATAAAAGCTCTCTGAGCCTGTGGGAGACTCGGTGCCCCCTGAACATAACACAGGACTGAAGGCTGTTCCACTTCCAATCAGTACAGCAGTGAGGAAAATCACTTCCCCCATGAAACAGATGCTCAGGGAAGTCACTGGTGTGTTACCTCATTACTGCTGAGAAGTGGTGCAAAGGAGGAGCCAAGAGCCTGCCCAGACACTGAAAGTCACTGAAACTTGGACAAAAAAAAGTGTTGCCAAGCCTGGCTGTCTCTTTCTGTGTGCACTGGACTGGTGTCACCCTGCAAGCCATGAGCATTCATCAAATAATTAGATTAGGTTTAGTTTGGATATTGGGATTTTTGTTTTTCATGGTAAAGGTTGTACAATATTGAAATGGACTGCACTGGCATGTGGTGGGGTCATCATCCCTGGGAGTGCTCAGAAATGTGTAGACATGGATGATTGGGAATGTGGTGATGGTGGTGCTATTGACATGGATGAGTGGAAATTCGGTAGTGGCAATGCTGGGCTGATATTTGGACTTGATGATCTTGATGGTCTTTTTGAATTTTATCAATTCTGTAATTCCATGAAACAGCAAGATTGGATTCAGGAAAGCAGCTCAGATGGTCAAGGTTATGTTGGAGACTCATCTGAGCTGCCACACTCCACTGTGCTGGACTGCGATGCCAGTAGCTTCCTTCTCATTTTAGCCTTTCTTTTTCTGCTGTTTACTCATTATTTATTAGCATTATTTCACTCAGAAATGGCATTTTTGCCTGCAATTGAACTGTTGAGCTGCACAGGGACAGAATCCAGTCTCAGGAATCACCTGATGAACTGTCCCAGGAGCTGGACTCAATGATCCTTGTGGGTCCCTTTTAACTCAAGATATTCCATGATTCTGGGTGGAATCCATCCCCGCCATGGATTTTCTACCCAGGAAATACCAAGCACTACCCAGGGGATGACATGGGGCAGGGATTATTTCTAATAAACCTTAGGATCAGGAATAAATCACAGGAATAAAACACAGTGAGAGTTTTGTTCTGTGGCAGTGAGCTGCACCAGGTCACCGAGTCAAAGAACAAGCCCTGGCCTGTATTGTTAATTAACATTTGATGTGATATTTCATTGATTGAAGATCTGCAAGGGTTCATACCCCTGCACACACGAGAGATGCTGGAAGAGCAAAGTACTTGCAAGGATTAACCAGAAGGGGAAGAACTCTGTCAAACTCTGAAACCCACCTCCACTCCTGAATTAAGAAGGAAAGGTGTCTCAAAAAATCTGATTTTACAGAGCACAGCCATGCTGACCTCAGTCAGAGCCTCTACCAGCCACCATGGTGCCAACAACAGCATCGTATTTACCCAGGTCTCCTTGCCATCCTCTCACCTTGAATATTTACCAATGTTAGAGATTTCATTGTTAAAGGGGAAGAACAGTTACTACAGCTAATAGCTCACTACAGATTTATGAGATAAAAGGAAACAGCCATTAATCAGCAGATGGTGCCCTCCACCTCCCAAATCTGCCTATCACGCCAATGCAAAAATGCCAGGCTTTGTGCTGTTGCACATTTCAAAGCCATTTATGGTTAATATTTGGCAAAATCCAAATACTGCAGACATCCAGGATCTGCTGTGGATCAAGTCTAGAACATCTGGAGGACAAGACTAACCAGCAGGAGTCCTGATGTCCAAATAAATAAATAAATTCTCCCGAGGGAAAGGGTGTAAAGAACCAGTTCAGAGATAGTAACAGCTCTCCAGGAACTTCACAGAGAAAAAGGGCTGAGCTGGAGATGAAGCACAATCCCAAGACCTCCAGATGTTGACCTCAGCTCTGCCAGAGGTTCACTTTCCATCAAATTCAAGCCACAGACCAAGCAGCTGCCTCTGTGCTCGGGAGTTCTGCATTGGCCATTCTCATATTCAGTGTTGTGCAACACACAGTGATCAAGTGATGCAAATCCAAAAAGGCTCATCAGGAAAAGTGCAGAGGCACAAGATAGTGTTGGTCAATAATTTGGGAAGAAATAAAGCATAATAACTTTAAATGATTCAGTCCTTTGATGAGCCAGGGAACAGCCGATCAAGTCACCACAAAAACTGAGAAAATCAGGGTTCAAGAAGAGCTCCAGCTGCCAGAGCTTGATGAGGGTGACTGGACAGAATAATTACACCATTGAAGTCACCTTCCAGACTGGGAGCTTAAACTGCAGGGCTTAAACCCTCTTTGAAATGCTCCTTCTTTGACTGTCTAAGGAGCTGCAGCCTCCAGAGCAGGATGAGCCCCTGATGGAAGGGTTGGCTGGGCAGCACGATTAATCCCCCACCCTAGTTGTGATCACTGCTCTGGGGTGATTGATTTCCTTCCCCCCAGCTCCAAATGCTTTCCACAGGGAGATTATTACACTGCCTGCTCTGTAATCAGCAGCAACTTCAAAAGGGCTCAGCGCTGAAGGAAAACCCCCGAGGGACGGCGTGAAGTGGGAAACAAACACAGCATTTGGGTTGTAATTTGAGGTGGGAAGCTGGGGTTTTAATAACCACCTCTCCAAGGCCTGCTGGGCACCTTGAGGCTCATAAATTGCATTTATGAGAGCAGGAGGTTGCAGGGAAGGTTTTGAGCCCGCGTGGAAGGTGCCGTGCCCGGTGTGGCGCATCCGCGACGCTCCCGTTGTGCTGAGCGCTGTCAGAGCAGAGCACTGCTGACCCAGCTCCAGGATTGGGAAGAGCCATGTCCTATTTACATCCAACCACTCTTCTGGGCAAGGGAAAGGAGTTGAGAAAAAACAGTGCTTTGTTTGTCCCACATTCCCCTCGCCAGGCAAAATGGAGAAAATTGTGGTGAGATCTTCTACAAACGTGTTTAAGGCCTGCTCAAGGCAGGGAAGAGGAAGGTGGTTCAGTTCTCTCAGGCTTTTGAAATGAGCTCCAATCCAACAAAGATACTAAGGGCTGATAGGGATCACAGCTGGCTTCACCAACTCTTCCCCATCCCCAGCAGTTTGTCCCATATTGTGCCTGATGCTGTTGGCAGCCAGTTGGTATTCGCAGGGGCATTCCAGGATGGTCTTAGAGCTCCTTTTGGGAAAATCATTCCTTCCAATCACAAGTCAAAAGCCAAACCAGGCAAGGGAAGGACCCACCAGCCATCAGTACCACAGAACTAGGAAGGAGAAGTTGCAGCTTTTCGTGGAGTATTCCCCCTTTCCACATCCTGGAAAACCAACTGCAGAACAAGCCAAGGCTTTTCCCAGGACAACGGAGGAAGACATCCACAAAAATATGAGTATTTTGTGATATGGGAATAAAAGAATGTAAGCATCACATTTTAGGGCAGGATGAGTGCACATTTCTGAGCAAAGATGCTGTGGCATTGCCTCTGGTCACAGCTCAGCCAAAAAATCAGTGTAAGACTCCAGAGAGATGCAGGGGTATGGAATTGCCAAGAAGGGCCTTGTCTAGAAAACTCAGATCAAATCAACAGGACATCAAACCAGGCCTTTGTCCCAACACAGGGAAGGACAGTCTCTACTCCTTGAGGGGTTGTAAGCCTGTCTCACACCATTACAAAAGGTTTTTCTTCCACTCAAAACCTTGGATTTCAGCCCCCAGACCTCAATCCCAATCAGATTTCCTCCCTTTTGAGGAGGATGACACCAAAGGTGCTGCCACACAGGCCCACACTGGAGTTTGTCCAGAAAAACAGCTTTCAGTTCATTCACCAGGACAACTTTAAATACCCTGCAGGCCTCCTGCCCACCAGGAGGCAGCTCCTGGGGGCATCTGTGTCCAGTGGGGGCATCAAAAACCTGCAGTACTTGTGTCCCACCTCCACATATTCACATGCAAGAATCACAGATTCTCGAAGGTGGAAGGGGCCTCTGGAATTCCCCTCCTGCAAGCTGCTTCACCATCTTCCTTGATCTTGGTAGAGGATATCCAGGCTGAGGATTCCCAATCTGGAGAATGTCACTTCCAGTGGCATTTCCGTGCCTGCAGGCACTTCCCACAGCTTCTGCTCCCCGAGGGATGCCTTGGGTACATCCACAATCATGTCAGCTCTCACAGCAAAGGATGCCCCTCCTGGTATTTCCACTCATCCCACTTAAGTGGATCCCCCAGCCAACTGGCATTTTTCTGGGATCTCTCCCAGCTTCCCCCCTGCCCTCCCAGCTCTGCTGCTCTTCTGCCTGTCACCATCTCTCCTGCTGGTTGTAGCATCATCTCCATCTGGAGACTCTGAAAGTCCTGACAGCATTGCTATCCCTGGTAACATATCTGAAAACCCCGAGCTGGCAGGAGCCAGCAAGTGACACAGGACAGGAAATATTTAACATTGTTCATGTCATTTTTTAAAGCATTCAGAATATGCAGTGAACATTAATTCACTGTCTGGTTATTCCTTCACTTGCCCTCATGGCTGACCTGGAGGTGCTAGAATGAGTGATTGGGAGGGCAGTGCTGTATCTTGTGATGGGATATGATGGAAAGGCTTGGGGCTGTGTCAGGACAGGTTTAGATTGGTACAGGGGAGAGGTTTTTCATCCAGAGGGTGGTCAGGAACCAGAACAGGTTCAGGTTCCTGAGAGAAGTGGTCACAGCATGCCAGAGTTCAGTTTGGACAACAGTCTCAGGAACATGGGGGATTCTTGGTGTTGTCCTGTGCAGGTCTAGGAGCTTGATGGTCCTTGTGGTTTCCTTCCAGCACAGGGCATTCTGTGATTCTACTGAAATGTGGGCAGCTCAGAGACCCCCAGGCCTTCTCAGCATTTGTCTTCCCACAGGTGGACATAATTCACACACTCCTTATCACAGTTTGACTCTCCTTTGGGCTGCACTCACCAGAGCAGACCAAGCACAGGAATGTCTTTGTCACACTCTCCTTAAGCCAAAACCCACCCCTGCAGCCATCAGAGTTTCCCTAGAAAGATGCTGTGCCTTGGGGAATGCTTGCAAAGCAGTGTCTGACCACTGAGGAACCTCAGCACTGCCAAGCTCCATCCCCAGTGTAAGTGCCAAGACAGCTCAGCCCTGCTCAGGGGGGAGGTTCATTGACATTTAAACATTTAACATCACCCACGACCTGGGAGGCAGCAGCTGTGCAGGCTGCTAGGTTACAGAGATTTTTCCTCTCCTCCCATCCCTGATTTCTGCCATAAAAATCAGAGGCTCTGCTGTAATTTTACCTTCACATACAGATATTCCTGGAGCACATGCAAGAGTCAAATTCCCCCACCATCAGCTGCACTTGGTGAGATTGCACTAAGCTCCAAAAAGCAAGGGGCTCACCCTTGCCCCTTTCCTTGTATGCAGGAAGGTGTGGAGCATTTTGTTAGCAATTAACCCTTGTTTCAGCTCAATAGAGCTGATCAGATTGTGGAACAACATCTGAGAAGAGGAGATTAGCAGGCCAAGCTCTTTAGTACTTAAGGCACCAATGCAGCTACTCAAAATCAGATTTCCCTTTCTTCCCCAGCAGTTGATTAAAGCCTTTTCAAGCAATTCTTTCCAACCTGCAGATGTTTAAGTCAGGTGATGGAGAATTCTTTTTTTTTTCTGGCTGGGAAATGGCAGCAGCATGGACCTGAAGTATCTCAGAACAAAAATCAGGTCCAGAAAACAGAGCTAAGTGTGTGTCTGTCTGTACACAGGCACTAAAGCAGAGCTTTGGTAGACCTGACCACAGGGCAAACATGCAAAGGCTTCGGTTCCAGAAGGGAGAAAACACTCTTAGAGCAGGAGCTGAATCCAGAAATAGCCTGTGAGAGGATCAATTTCTGCTGCATACTGATTTATTCAGCCCTTTCATGGTGGCAAAGCCCTCTATAACAAAATATCTGATTACAGGACTATGACCATAAATTCCCCACGCCCTGGAGCAATGGCCAATGAATAACTGACTTGTTAAGGGAAGGGCCCTGCACAATGAATAAATCTACCAACAGGGCTTTCGATACAAAAGACCCCACTGGGACAGATTTCCTTGTGAGGGTGTATCGACTTTCATTTGCAGGAACCAGCAGATATTTGTTTGGAGGAGATCTCCATTGTTACATTGCTGCTCAACAACATCCAGCACAAAGCCTGACTCCTTGATTGATTGGAGTATCCAAGTGGGCTGGACTATACAAAGGAGCATTTTGCAGTGCTCCACCAGGTTCTCCTGGAAAAGGAGGTGTTTAATCCAGAGGAAATCCAAGACAGGAGTGGGAGAATTGCTTCAGTTATAGAAGGACCTCAAGAAATTCAGGACTGAGAAAGGACAGGAAAAGACGGCTCTGGAGGAATGTTTGAGGGTGGACACGTGCTCACAGTCAAGGCGTAAGAAGAATAAACCATCCCTGGGGCTCAGTTGTTGCCCTTCACCTCAGGATCCCAGAGGAAATGTGGTTTGACCACATCCAGCTGGACACAGAGCTGGCACGGAGCCACACAGGGAAGGAGGGAGCCAGGCTTCCCCATTTCACAAATGAGAAAACACCAACCTGCAGAAAGACCAAAGGCTTAATTAAGTGTGCCCTGACCCCTGTCCTTGGCCCACAGGGAGAACTGAACTACAGCAGTTTTTATAAACGGCCACAGGGGTTTGGTGCTGGGCAACCCAAACTTCAGCAGTTTGTGGAGCTGTTGGCTTGCAGGATCATCCCCAGGGAGACAGGAGCACAGATGGGACAGAGACAAAGCATTTCAGCTCCAAATCTATTCTAGCAGGATATCATGATGACCCCTATCCCAAAAACATTAAGACAGAGAGCCGTGCTAATTCTCAATGAATATGGAATAGGACATGCCTGCCAGGAATGGGATATTCCTAATAGCTGACAGAGGGGAGGAAGAAAAGAGCCATTTTGAAAACAGCAAGGACTTTGTTATAGGCCAGCTGAGCTCAAAAAACTGAGAGAACATCTCCATCTAGCAAAGCCAGCCTGGGAACAGGCAGCTGACAAGGTGAGCCTGCAGGTGGGAGTGCTGAAATCATGGCAGGAGGTGTCACAGGACCTGCCTCTGACCAAAACTCAGGGTTCAGGAAAAGAGCTGGCGACAATAAATACCGGGACATGCGCGTGGCATGCACGAAATGGTGCGCCCAAACACATGCAGGATTCCTCTGCCCTGCTCCCAGGCCACATCAAGCCAGCAAACAGCAGCTCTACCTGGAGCAAATCACCAAGCTAAAACCACAATGGTACTTAAAACACTGGAAGGAGGAATTTATATTTTATATATCTTGTTTCACACACTCACTTCAGCCAACATGCAGCGCACCACAGGAGGTGACACCCATCTGTTCCAGTTTTTACCCCTCCCCAAAAATATCTGTATTTCCTTACTAGGTCTCTGCCCATTCTTCCTCCACATGCTGTTTGCTCTCCCTGATCCTCCCTGTCTAAGGGATAAGGCATGACACCAAGCAGGGCAGTGTTTGTCACTTCAACAGCTCGTTTGTCATCAGCTGGTCACTCCTTAATCAATCTTTTAGGGAGGGATATTTCAGGAGAAAATGCAGAGGGAGTGGGAGAAGGAAAGTAAGAAACCATCTCCGGTTTAATTTTGATAACATTGGCAGGGAGTGATTCTCTCCAACAAATTAAAATCAGCAAATCTCTCATTTTCTCTGACAGAGGTAACCAATTAAAATTTTCATAAAGGGAGCAGTGATGTGTGTCTGCCAGACAGAGTCACCAATCTAGCAGCCCTCTGATTTAAAATATTATCTTTCCTTTCCTTTTTTTTTTTTTTTGTCCTCTTCCTTCAGAGCTTCCTGAAGCAACATGACAGATTATCTCAGCATAATCAGACTAATACAAAACCCTCGCTCCGAGAGGCACCGCGAGGAAATTCTGAACTCGAGATGTGACAACAAATGGATGTTCTGAAGGGACTTCATTTACTGCTCATTTTCCATTTTTTTATTTTTTTTTATTTATTATTTTATTGTTGTGCTTTGTAGCCTCAGCACGCTGCAAACCACATTAGAGAGCCAAATATCACACGGAGTCCATGGAAGGGAAAGGGAATTACACTCCCCTCGTGGGCTGCCCTTCCAGATTGCTCTCCAAGAGAGAAGTTTGGCTTCCAGTTGATGTTTTTTTAGGTTTGAATAAAATGCCCCCAGTAATGGGCCAAGGATGGAGTGGGAGAATTGCCTTTTTGGCAGCAGGAGCATTAGGGAAGGGCACAGGGCAGGTGGGACCTCCAAACACTGGGATGCTGGAGACTGGGGTGGCATCTATGGTGATCCTGACTTGGGGAAATGAGGATTGCCACAGCTCCCTGCCATGGTGGTTTCGGACTTAGAGGGCTGATCTCCTGTGGATTTGGCATCTGATGGGGCCATATATAACTCATAAAATCACAGAATGGTTTGGATTGGAAGATACCTTAAAGATCATCTCATTCCACCCCCATACCATAGGCAGGGACACTTCCCACTGTCCCAGGTTGCTCCAAGCCCTGTTCAACCTGGCCTTGCACATTCCCAGGGATGGAGCAGCCACAGCTTCTCTGGGCAACCTGTGCCAGTGCCTCAACTCTTCACAATAAAGGATTTCTTCCTAATATTTAATCTAAAGGAAAGCAGTGCATTTCAAGTCAAAAAGAACCCCTGCCTCTCCAGCACAGACGGGTCATTCAAATGCTGTTTTTTCTCTGGCAGAGATTGGTTCAAGGCAGCTGAGATGCCAAGAAGGAGACCCCTGTCCCCACCTTGGGAACTGTGCACCAGTCCTTTTCTTCCTCTGCTTCAGACTCCCAAATCCCCACCCAAATTTATGGATGGACATCAACCTCCATCAGCATTTAACTCTAAGTCAAGTTTGCCTCAAACACAAGCATTACCCTCCTGCCTTTTTTTAATCCCAGCAAACCCCAGGCAAGCAGAGAATTTGAGGAAAGAGCCATGAGAAGAACTCAGGAGCATCTTGTGAATGGTGAACTCTGGGATGTGATGGGGACCCCTTGGCTTTGTCTGCAGCCACATTTTAGCCATTCCAGCATGTTGTGACACTGAGCAGGACCCTCCTGCAAACCTCCAGGCCAGGTGCCAGCTCCCTTCCCTTTGGAGTCTCGCCTGGGGATGTGAATTTTCTCCGAGGGGAGGAGGCGAGCTGGTTCCAGAGCCAGCCTGTCATCCATCTTGAGGAAAACACTCCTCTCTCTTTGCACCTTTCTTGGAAAGGTGGGGACCAGCATTCCACAAGGCCCGGAGAAAAGCTCGGAGCCATTTGTTTACCAGCACAGGTTTTCCTGGAGCTAATAAATGAGCCAAGCTGATACACCCTGCAACAGGTATCGATGACAGAGGATTTCCTGCCTGCTGCACTTGAGCAACGGGAGGGGGTGAGGCTGGATCTGTGTGCACAAAGCTTCCCCTTCTCCTTTTCATAAAAAAAAAACTGGGAAAGAAAAGCCACCCACACTGCAGGAAGCCCCTCTGCCGTCTACCCCTGGAGCATGGGGCACCATCCCTGCTGGATGATGCCACGGATGGATTCCCGGGACCAAAGTGCTCGGGCATCCCTTTCTGCCACTTGCAGGGAGTGAGGGATGGTGTGCAAACCCCTTGGAGCTGGGGGCTGCCTCGGAGCCCCTTCCCAATTCTGGGCATGGGAGTAACAGAGCTGCACTCGGCATCACTTCCACTCCCGTGGAGAGGCGGTGGGAGCCTCTGCTTTCACAAGGATGCTGAATTTGGGGAGAAGAGGGGAGGAGGGGGGATAAAACGTGCGGGAGAACATGGTAAAAAAAAAAAAAAAAACAAACAAAAAACCAAAAAAACCCCCAAAAATAAAAAAAAACATGGGAGGGGGGAGCAAAAACTCAACGCGAAGGCAACGCTGGAGAGTGGGAAATCAACCCCATGGGTTTCGCGTTTCGGGCGCGGGGTGGGAGCCAGCTCTTCTTGTGAGCCCCAGATATGCTGTGGGTTGGTTTTTTTAAATTTATTTCTATTTTTTTTAGCGGGGGGGAATAGCGGAGAGCATCGCTCAGCGGGCTGTGCCGAGCATCCGAGCGCCCCGGGGGTGGCGAGCGGCGATAGCCGGGCGGCGAGCGCCACCTCCCCGCCGCTCTCCGCAAGCCCCGGCCGCCCCCGGCAGCTCCCCCCGCTCCCGCTGCCGCCCTGGGGATGGGGGAGGCTGAGGGGGAACCCTGGCACTAGGTGGAGATGCCCGATGCCCGAAGCCTTTTCCCAACCTCTCCCTCCGCGGGGTTGCAGCGGGGATGGTCCTGATGCTGTGAGAGGGATGGAGTGGGATGTGTGGGTTAAGGGGTTTTGCTAAGTTTAGGGTGGTTGTAAAGGGGGTTTGTGGGGTGCTGTAAGGCAGGGAAGGGTTGTGGAGGTGTCCCAGAGCACCTCTGGGTTATGCAGGTTATGCAGGTTATGGGGTTATGCAGGTTATGCAGGTCTTGCCGGGGTGGCAGAGGATGGGATGTGGGATGCTCCCCCAGCCGTGGTGGTTGCTATTGGCTGCTCCTTGGGGTGTGATGGGGGTTCAGGATGTCCCCCCGACTCACACACACACACACACACACAGTTCCCATCCCGGGTATGGGGTCTGGCACACAGTCCCTGACTCATTTTCCCTCACCTAAGGAGAAGGGGCTACAGTCATTAATAGAAATCCCTTCAGCTTTGCAGCCAGCCCTTCCCTGAGCCTGAACACCTTCACTGGTCGATTCTGGGGATTCCAAGCCCTTCTCCCTGCACCCAGGTCTCGGCAACACCGTCCCAAGTGCTACGAAAAGCACCAAGAGCCCTGCTCCTGCCCTTGCTGTGCCTTGTGCCAGCTCCTTTCTGGTTTTCCCCTTCATCCTCCACAGCAGGAGCGATGCTGCACCCTGACCCCTCTGTAACACCCAGAGCAGTTTATGGAGGTCCCCTGGGTTTTCCAAACCCCTGTGCCCCTCCGAAACCCCTCAGGCAGGATGTCCTGCGTGCTCAGCCCTCTCCTGTGTCCCCTGCCTGGCTCAGCCCCGTCCCCTGGCAGTGCGGCTTGGCTGAGCTGGTGCAATTCCTCAGCACCCTCCAAGGGTAAAAACCTCCCCGGCTCTGCCCTGCCACCTCCTTCCTCTTCCTCAGCGAGGTCTTGGGCACAGGAAGGTCTGTGAGACCCAGGTTAATGAGTCATTAATTAATTAGGGACCTACTTAATATGCACGGGGAGTTGTTTGTTTCCTTTAGCAAGCCCGGACTCTGGATGAGATCCCAGCCTTGCGAAGCCTCCAGCCTGGTCTCCCAGCTGATAATAGATAATACAGATATTTCAGCACCAGCCAAAGCAGAGTCATCATCATTAATACAGAGCCCTCCCTGCTACACCACGGAGGTCACCAGGCAACTCCGGGGGGCTCTGCCCTCCTGGCTTTCCTCAGGCTCTGCCTGGCCAGGTGAGAGGAAACCTGAAGCGATCAACAGGTCTCGGGGCTGGGGAGGTGCCCCCTGCAACCCGAGCATCCCTGGCTCTCTCCCAGCGAGGCTTTCGAGGCGCTGCGATTTTCGCTCTGCCGCGCACGCAGCTTTGGGCATCTGTCAAAGTAGCTCCGCTCTTCCTCAGCCCCCTTCCTCCCCTCCTCCTCCTCTTCCTCCTCCCTCAGCCATCAGCTGTCAGCTGGCCCTGGCAACTCGGCAGACCCAGTGCTGGAGCTGCGTTGATCGGAAATCCCCGGCTCTGAAGGGATGGGGCGGTCAGGGATGGCAGGGGGTGTCTCTGTGCCCTCCATCCCTTTGACCTTGCCTTGATGCTCCCCTCCCTCCCCGCTGCTCTCCGTGCCGCTGATTCACAGGGGCTGTTTGCTTGGCCAGGGCAGGATCAGGGACACGAGTGTGAGTCACAGCCGAAGGTACCTGGCAGAGTTCATCTGCAGCCCCCGTGCCTTCCATTCGGTGCCTGCTCTCAGCCAGGACTTAGTCCCTTTGAAACCTCCACCTGATCCCCCTCGGTCCCTCCCTTCCCCTTGGCAGAGCCATGGTTGAAACACCTCTCGGTGAAAGTCTGAGGATGCATCAACAGCCGCCCTCCATCAGCGAATGTCAGGCCGTGAAAGGCAAGGGGGCGGTGGGGGAAGAGGGAGAGACAAATTTTGCGGTTCATTCCCACACAGGGTGATTCAGAACAAGATGCTTTGTAATTACGCATCCCTGATGGAGACTCCTTCTCTCTCTCCACCCGCTCTCACCCCCCCCCCCCCCCCCCCCCCCCGCTCCCCAAAGAAAGGCAAAGCCGTGCCTGGGTGCCAGCATCCCCGGGAGCAGCGTGTGTGTGTCTGTGTGTCTGCGTGTCTGTGTGTCTGTGCCACACTCGGAGATCTGCGGAGGCTAAAGGGTAATTTTCACCCCCGCTGTGAAGCCAAGTGCTGAGAAATGGCAATTTGGGGGGGCACATGAGGAGCTCACCGCCTCCTCCAGCCCTGGGTAGGTGCCACACAAGCAGCGATGCAAGAAGGGGCCCCCCACACCCCGAGGGAAAGGGGGAAGGCAGGAAGCTGCCATGAGGGCAGATCCATGCCCGGGGCAGGCAGCTGTCTGTCCTCCCGGCACTTTGTTTGCCAACGTTGCGGGCTGAGGAGTCCCGGACCCCGGGGCTGCCCGCGGAGGCACCGCGGCTCCGCTGCACTTTGCAGTTCAGCCCCGGCTGGCTCTGCAGCTCTCCTGTCGCGATCCCCCGCTCCTCTTCCCTCTCCTGGCTGCCTTCTATCCCCCCAGAAAACCCAGTTCCCATCTCCCTTCCCCGGGACACGTCTGCATTTCCCCCCTCCGCATCCTGCAGACATTCAATATTTTCCGCCGGCTCTTGATGTTTGCCCACAGGACCCGCATGCACAAAAGTTAAAACTTCCCGTGTCAGGGAATGATTACGCTCTTATCAGTCCAAATTGCTGAGTGGAAGGGGACGGGAGCATCCTCCGGGTGCTGTTTCCAGGGGCTAAAGGAGAGGAGTGGGTGCCCAGCGCTGCCCCCATCGCCGTCTCCCCCGGGGATGGAGTCAGACCCCCCTGCTCTCCAGGCAAAGCCGGAGAAGTCGCGTTCCCCCTTTTCCCTCCCCTCCGTGGAAGAAGGAATTGTGGCCGGGAGCCCCTTACCTTGCCGAGCTCCCCAGGTTTTATATCCTCCTCCTTCCCTTCGTCAAATTCCAAATGGAAACCAGCAACATATCCAGGGGTAACCAGCCCAACATTGGGCAGCGCGTGAAGTCCAAAAGGATGGCAGAGCTCTCTCTCTCCCCCTCTGCTTCCTCCACTCTTGCCTCTACATATATATATACATACACATTTATATATATATGTATATATATATATGTATATATTAAATGGAAAAGGGGGAAAAATCCTAAAAGAAATGGGGGTGGGGAGGGAGAGGAAGGGAGAACCTTTGGTGTCTCTGCAGACAGGCAGGTAGAAGAGAAAAGCTGAAAATAATTAAGCCGTTTTTTGAGGAATCCTTAGGAGAGGGGAAAAACGCAGTTAAAAGCCAGTAAATCATTAGATCCAAGCAGACAATCAAGTCTTCTCCTTTGGAAAAAAAAAAAAAATATACAGCAGGGTTCAGAGTAGCTTTCCCAGCAGCGAGGAGCAAGAATGGTCTTCTTCAGGAAAATATGTTTGTTTAAAATCCACTCGTCTGCTTTTTCTTCTTTCTCTCTCTTCTCCCCCCACACTTTTTTTTTTTTTTCCTCTTAAATTTATTTATTTATTTTTTAAAAATTCTGCTTCTGAATCTCTCTCTCTCTCTGAAACTAGATCCAGTCTTTGTAGCCAGGGGCTGCATTAAGGATTACATCAGGCTTTTATAAGCTTTCCAGATCACACATTAGAGTGAGAGAGAGAGAGAGAGAGAGAGGGAGGGAGGGAGGGATAGGAGGGAGGGATGAAATGCACACACACACATACACACTCACACGCACGGATCGGAGCTTTGTAAAACAGGCAGCTATAGGCGAGGACCCGAACTGACACGGTATCGCATCGGGCATGCTCCGCTAGCCTCCAGCAGGAGAGGATGGCTGGATGGATGGATGGATGGATGGATGGATGGATGGATGGAACAGAGGAGCCAGCCACAAGCCGGAGCGCGCTGCCGGCTCAGCAGCAGCGCAGCCTCCTCGGGACAGCTTAGCCCTAAGCGGGGAGGGCCAGGAGGTGAAGAGGGAGCCGGGATGGTGGTGGTGGTGAGGATGGCGAGGCTTCTGCTTCCCCCCTTCCTCTCTCCCCGCCCCGCTCCCCCAAAAACCTGCGGAGGCTCAGCGCGGAGCGGTGCCGCTCGCCCGCAGAGGGATGCGCAGAGACGCTGGTGCCGCTGCCTGGGTACCGGCACGGAGAGGGGGGTGCTGGGGCTCTCTCATCGCTCCCCCCGGAGCTGGCAGCCTGGGAAGGAGAACGGGACACTGGACAGGGTGGCGGGGACCAGTGGAGCGGTGGATCCTCAGCCCCTCAGCCGCGGGGAGGGAGGGCGGGGATGCGGGGACCTCCCCCAGCACCCCCCAGACTCGGCCGTGCCTTTGCACCAGGGTTTGCCCAGGCAGAAGACGGCGACAGCCATTAACCCTTTCCTAATTGTTTAAATTGTACCTCTTTCCTAGCATCCTCCTCAACTCCGTGCTCCATTAACCCGAAATTCGGGGGGGAAGTTGGGGGGTCTCGCATCCAGGGTAGCAGGAGGCTGGGGAGGGGGGGAAGGGAAAGTTTGAGCAGACGGAGGAGGAGGAAATGGGCTGGGGTGAAAGGTACGGGCTACATCCCGGCAGATTTGGGGTAAAGGTGCTGCCTCCGGGTTTGCAGCTTGAGGAAGATCCTCCGGCAATGAGGAGCCTGCCGAGCAGAGAAGGGGGAGTGGGAAGGGGATGGAAGGGAGACGGATTAGGCTGGAGGTGTGTGGAGAGCCGGGGGACTTCAGCATCCTGTCAGACTTCGGGACCTGCCCCTTGTTGTTAACCCTTCCTACTCCAAAAGGGGGAAACCAACCCTCTTTCCCTGACAAAATCATCTCCCTCCCTGCCCAGGGCTGCTGCTCCCCCACCAGGGAAGGGGCACAGAGCTGTCCAAGGGGCAGAGGTAAAGATCCCATCTGGCACCACCCTCTGTCCCTCCACCTCAGGGAGGGAGAGGAGCGCCCCATCTCTCCCCCCAGGGACTCTCCAGGGCGTCTCCATTCCCTTCCCTTGGTCTTCTTCCCCTTTCCTCCCTTCCCTTCACATCATCCAGCACTTCAGCCCCTACTTCCACACCTTCAAACCTTTTGCATCCCTAAAAAACTCCTGGGAGAAGGAGAAAAGAAAGAAAAATCTCCGTTTAGCCGAGCTGAGCTGCAAAGCCTGGCAGTGGAGGAACGCAGCAGAGCAGCCTCTCATCCCCAGCCAGCACTGCAGCATCGCTGGCCAAAGGCATCTGTGACATCTCCAGTTAAGCGGGGACTGGAGCAAAGGGGCAGCTGGGGCCTGAAATGCAGCGTTTCAGCCGACAGGCGGCTATGCTGGATTAGCATCGTGCATGCTCCGAATGGAAATCGCTCCCTTCCCCACGGCAGCATTTTGGGAGTTTGTTTTCCTTCAGGAAGGCTTCCCTGTTCCTCAGAGTCAATCAGGGATTTATTCCCTCTTTCTGCAGATCCTCTCTCTCCAACCATCACAAGTGTCAGCAGGAGAGGGGAAAGCATTCAAAGGAGCCAGAGAGTGCCTGGCCAAAGGAGCCCAAAACGAAACCTGACCCTAAACCAAACCATAAACCTAACCCTAAACCTAACTCAAATGCTAACACTAATGCTTATCCTAACCCTAACCCTAATTGTAACCTTAGCCCTAACACTAACCCTAAATGTAACCGAAAATCTAACTCTAAATTTAACCCTAATCCTAACACTAATCCTAAATGGAACCCTAACAACAGCCCTAAACCTAACCCTAATCCTTACCCTAACCCTAATCCTTACCCTAACCCTAATCCTAACCCCAACTGTAATCCTAACCTTAACCCCAATCCTGATCCTAACCCTAACCCTAATCCTAACTCTAACCCTAATTCTAACTCTAATCTGAACACCAATCCTAATGCTAACCCTATCCCAAACCCTAATCCTAACCCTAAAACTTTTCCTAACCTTAACCCTAATCCTAACTCTAATCCTAACCTTAAAACTAACTGTAAAGCAAACCCTAATACTTATCCTAACCCACACCCTAACCCCAAACCTAATCCTAACCTCAAACCTTATCCTAACCCTAATCTGAACTCTAACCCTAATCCTAACCATAACCCCAACTCTAATCCTAACTCTAATCCGAACCCCAACCCTAATCCTAGCCCTAACCCCAAACCTAATCCTAACCCTAAACTTTATCCTAACCCTAACTCTAATCCTAACTGTAATCCTAACCTTAACCCTAACTGTAAACCTAACCCTAATCCTTATCCTAACCCTAATCCCAATCCCAATCCTAACACTAACCCTGACCTTTACTCTGTCCCTGCCCCTCTGAGCCCTGTGGGGCAGCTCTGCCTTTCTTTTGGAGTGCTGGGAGCAGAGGGGGGCACTCACCTTCCCTGTCCAGTGTTTGGGGAGGTCAGGAAAAGCAAGGTGCAGCTGGTTTCTCTCCTGTATTACAGGGCAAAGAAGTCCAAGCAGAAGGACACAGCACACACCAAAAAGTGCTGCTGGCCAAACCAAACCCATTTTCTGTTACAGTGGGGCCTGATGGAAAACTCATCTTTGTGGGAATGGGGAGTTGAGCTCCATGAATCTGAGAATTGCAGAATATCCTGAGCTGGAAAGGACCCACAAGGATCATCAAAGTCCAGCTTCCTGGCCCAGGACCAGGAATCCTACCCTGGGACAGAGAGTACTGTTCAAAGATACTGACAAATGTCACTGCAGACCATGTTTTTCCAGTTCTAAGTAGAGAGATTTGTGAATTCCTACACCCTCATTCAACAAGAGGTTAAACATGGCCTGCCCCTCAATATCACTGATGTGCCCATTTCTCACTGTATGCCCTCCAGGGAGAACTCAGGGTGAGCTGGGACAGCAAACAGGATGTGAGGATTTGGGGTCTGCAGGTGTCTGAGGTACCCAAGTGCAATAATTCACCTGCTCTCTTCATCTGTGAAGTGATGAAGGCAAAATAACTTTAGCATAAAATGGATCTATGAAATTCCCTGCAGCAGGATAACTCTGAGGGCAAAGAAGGCCATTGGAAGAGCAGGAGATACTCTCAAAACATCAGATCTCCCCAGAAATCTCAGTCTGGGGGGACACAGACCCTTCCTTCCATCCTGCCAACATAACCCAAGCATGGGATCTGTGGGGAGAATGATCTATCCTGGTAGCATAACAGATTTAAAGGCACCTTTGTGTTTGTGGTTCTCCCTTCTGCTCCCCTTGCAGGGACCAGTCCTAGGTCAGCACAATTTCTTTATGACACAGAAAGCCCTGAAACAGAGATGTCTGCCTTGTTTTGCTTGAAAATGTGCAGAAATAACCAAAAGACTTCAGTTCAAACTGGCAACCACTGTCCCATCACAATGTGGTGTGAGGACTCCTGAAGTTCCTCAGGGCAGATATGGGCACCATCAGCACCTTCCAGTGTCATTCCCAGAGGAAGAGAAGCAGACAAGAACAGCAAAACCAGAGGTCAAAAGGCCCAAGAGCAACATCATGGTGGTTCTGAAAAGGCAAACCCACCCCTAATTCCCCTTGGTGAGGTGCTGGGTGAGTTTTGTGACAAACACCAACTCTGCTGTCCAAAAACACAAACAGGAGTGAAGTATCTCTTCTCCTCTTCTCTTCTCTTCTCTTCTCTTCTCTTCTCTTCTCTTCTCTTCTCTTCTCTTCTCTTCTCTTCTCTTCTCTTCTCTTCTCTTCTCTTCTCTTCTCTTCTCTGTTTTCTGTCTCGACTTTGGAGGTGGAAAGGCTGAGCTGGACCTAGCTGTAATTCTCCTCTTCCCCCTGTCAAAGGAAAACAGCAAACTCAAGAGAGATAGACAAAACCTTTACCCACATTTTGAATTTAGAACATGTTGGTAGCACAGAAAACCCCTCTTGTTGGCAGAAGCGAAAAAACAAACCCAAAAAAAGGATGGGAATATCCATGGTTAAATGGTTAAATGTAGCACCTCTGGAAATATGCAAAGAGATTTTGGGAGAAGAATTAAGCTGCACACTTCAGGAGCCTAAGCTGGTCTCAAACTACAAAGTACATGAGAGAGACATGAAAGAGCCAGAAAAAAATATTTTCTATCTGCCCAATTTTTCCACCTTCTTTTGAAGCACGGAATACAGGCAGAAAAAGGCTGTTTGGGCTGGGAGCTGCTCAGAGCGGGTTTGGGTTTGTTAACTCTGTCCTCCCACCTCCCACATTGCAAAGGTAGGCTGGTTGTGCTGTTGGAATAATACATTTGCCCCAAAAATCTTCTGGAAGAATAATTGCAATGTAGAGAAACTGAATTAGGTTTTTTTGGAAGAGTCTCCTCCTGCCAATGGTGCCCCCAGATACCATAGGTGTGGATGAGGATGGCAAGGGGAAAAAAAAATAGAGAATGCCAGGGATTCCCAGGGGATCTGTTTGAAAAGGGTAACTGCAAAGCAGGACAGCTTGTAAGTAATCAGTTTACTTCCCCTCCAGCAACAGATGCCACTGTGTTTACATCTACAACACTTTCCACTTTGTCTGGTTAAAAATCTCCTTGAACAATTCAAATTTAGAGGCAGCCACATCCTTCTGCTGAAGGGAGACATGGGATAACTCAGCTCTTGAAAGGGGTTTTCCCATGCCTGCCTCTCACAGGGCAGCTGTGCTTCCCACCTTGCTTTTGTTGTTGTTAATTTTTATGTTTTTAATGACTTTTCATTGTTGTTGCCAGCTGTGGTTTCTGCTGGCAGTGGCTGCTCAAGGGTGTTAATGCTCAGGTGTCACAGGTCAAAACCAGCAGTCCCAGCCTCTCCTAAGGACAAGGAGAAAACTCCTGCTCCTCCTCCCATGGGCTGAATTTATTCAAGTGTAGCAATTGTCTGTGTTCAAGGAATGTCTTTGCTCAAACTCCTCCATTTTTGGACAAGGCTCTGAGAGAATTCTCCTAAATAGGAATTTAGCATCAAGCCCAGTTTATAGACTTATAAAGTGAGGCAAAGCAGGTGTTCCAGCTTTCCCAAGCATGGGAAATCCTAACTTCATTCCTCTTCCCTGACCAGCCTGTTTTGCATGCCAGGGCCAGGGGACAATTCCATGGAGCCCCAAAAATGGCATTAGTGAGGGGAACAAGCGCCAGCACAGGTATGGCCCCAGCCAGTGATGGTGGAGGGAGCTTGGAGGAGTGGCTCTTGCTTTGTTGCTATTCCCAGAGTCCCAAAGCTCTTGGATGACCAGGGAAGAGGATGGAAGCCCCCTCTGAAAGGATTTGTGATGCTGGCTCTGGCAGCAGGAAGGAATGATGGAGCCTCAAGCTCAGATGTTCACAGGTCCTCTCTTTTTCCAGAGCTTTGAACTGATCCTGAACTTTCCTCTTTCCCCTCTCCCTGCCCAGGAAGGGAAGGAGTGGGGAGGAGATATTAATGAAGTTCTTCTTCTGGTGAAGATCCTGGGACCGGAGGCTGAGAACCAAGAGTGAGAGCAAAGGCAAAATGCACCTTGATGTTATTGCCAATAAAGACAAACCAGGAGCATCCCAAATGGTCACAATAAAGAGAATTTCTCTAACAAGTGCTCAGCTCTTCCTTATCCTTGTTCAGAAACTTTCTTCAGGAGGGAAAGTGCTGAACACCTTCTAAAAATAGCAATGTTAATAATTACAGCATGTTTCCTGAGTCACAGGATGGTTTGTGATGGAAGGGACCTTGAAGATGATCCAGTTCCACCTCCTGCCATGGGCAGGGATACCTCCCATTATCCCAGGTTGCTCCAAGCTCCCCTGATCCTCCTGGCTGGGCAGCCTGTAGCAGACCCCACTCCAATGTCACCTGTCTCTGCCCTCCCTTAATCCTGACCCATAAATTCTCCCTTAGCTCCTCATCCACCCTCAGGCAAAGCTCCATGTATTCCATCTGCTCCTCAACACAGAGGGACACAGCCCCTCCTCATCTCCCTGTGCTTGCTCTTCCTAAAGAGAATTCCTATTCCTGTTCTTCCTGTATCCTTCCATTCCACCCCTCCAGCCCCCGGAGTCATCCCAACCCAGCCAAAGGAGCCATCCCACCACATCTCCACTGTGCCAACAAGATCACAGCCCTGCAGAACACACATCCCCAATCCCCTGTTTCATTCCACATGCTCAGGTGTCAGAATAGAGGAATTTAAGCTGGATCAGTGACCAAGCCATTTTCCTGTGTGGAGTGCCTGGAATTCCTTTGTGCTGCTGTCCAGGTGCTTTCCTGCTGACCTGCAAATCTCTCTCCAAGCTCTCGGCATCTGCTGCTGACCCTGGCACCACACTGGCAGGAGAGGGATGGATTGAGATTCCCCTTCCCCTGGGAACTCTCCTTTCCCACACCAGCTGCTGGGAGCTGCGAGCCGCTCGTTTAAAACCCCCGGTTAGCACAAAAGGTTTCTTTGACGGTGGAAAAGCAGATTCCTCTGCAGAGCTCTCAATGTGCTTCCCAAGCAGAGCCATAGATGGCAGTACGTGGTATTTACAGAGTTATTTCCACGAGTAAATCTTCTTATTTTAGCAGAAAGCGAGAGAATTTCATTTCCTTGTAGTTACAATGCGCTCGGAATGAGAACTCCTAAATCAATGGGGAAAGCAAGAAAAGCCTCCTTGCCTGAGCACCAGCAGACAGAGCTTGAAATGCAAAATCCCTCTGTGCTCTACAGGATTCTCTATCCCCTTTCACAGGGATGATACCTGAGGAGTTGAACCAGAAAACAATTTTCCATACTGGAAAAAAGTTGAAGACCTCTCAAGTGACTGTCACAAAAGCCTGAAATAAGCTCAAAATTCTGGGTTCACTTTCACAAACCAGCAGTTGAGTGTGTGAATATGAATTTAATTCAGGCCAGATAAAAGATGTTACTTTGACTTCAACTTACATTTCCACTTTTTTATTGCTTTAATATCACTAGGTTAGTTTCAAAAATCCAATGTAATTTTAAAGTAACAATGTTTGGGATTTTTCCCCCTCCTTTTCTCCTTGTTATAGTAAAACAATTCTTTTCCACACACTGAAGTCTAATTTCAATGAACTGACATTTCTAACCTGAAGTATTGTATTGAAGTAATATGCAACTTGTTGCACTTCCTGATTTGTTTTGCATTAAAATTAATTAATTTCCCCAAATCCAGCTTGTTTGGCCCTTGAAGGTAACTGGTGACTGATCTCCCCCTGTCCTTTTCTCAACCCAGGAGCCTTTCATTAAGTTTTCTTTCCCCTGTCCAGCTGACAGAGCAGTTTAGGAGGATGCCTGACAGCCAGCCGGTGTCAACCCATCACAGTCACCTTCTTGTCCCATGTTCCCAACACCCAGGCACTTAATCTCAGCAGGTTTCTTTACACCCAAGTATCCAAGTCAGTTTTTCATAGATGTCAGAGGAAAGAAACACAAAAAAAAAAGTATCTCCAAAAGTTCACACATTGATGGTTTCCAACCTTGTTTTTAATATTTAGACATTTTGAATGACCTCCCAAATCTAGTTCTTGTGAGGCCAAGGGCTTCCAGGCTCCCCCAGAAACCAATGGAGCTGGGGAGTGCTCAGCACCTTTAAGGGTCTGTTCCTTTGATGCTCTCTTGAATGGAAATCTGTGGTTTCCCAATATCTGTATTTGACCTGAGCATCCTGAAATCAAAGGCTGATCCTGTAGCTGTGTAAATCATTTGACATAAGCATATGTAAAACAAGTTTGATCCCATAATTTATAGTCTATTGAAATTGGAAGTCCCTCAGTGGAAGGTGGGATTAATACCTAATAAGGGAAGAAAAAACAATTAAGAATAAATAAACCATTCACCCAATCTCAGCCTTGTAACCTTTGTGTTTGTTCTATTTTCCCTCAGATGTAATTATAATCTATGCTGGGACACGTCTGTTTATGATAATAGAGGAGTCATTTATCAGAGAACTTATCTCTGCCTCCTGCCATAAATCCCCAGAGTAGCTGGGATGAGCCTGGCTCTGGAGCCAGGTGGTCCCAGCACACACCTCATCCTTCAGTGTTCAGAAAGGCTCTGCAAAGGCTTCCAGCAAAGCTCAGAAGTCCTGCAGGTGCAGGAATGGTTTCAAAAAGCCATGACCTGGATGCAGAGCTGCATCTAAAGCAGAAAAACCAGGAAGGGAGGGAGGGGATTCTCCACTTCTTCTCTGGTCTGGTGAGATCCCACCTGGAGTGCTGCATCCAGCCCTGGGGTTCTCATCACAGGAAGGAGATCAAATTGTTTGGACAAGTCCAGAGAGGCCCCTAAACTGATCACAGGGCTGGGGTACATCTGCTCTGGACACAGGCTGGGAGAGCTGGGGCTGCTCAGCCTGGAGAAGGCTCCAGGGAGGTCTCAGATCCCATTCCAGTCACTTCCAGTCACCAGTGATGTCCCTCAGGGCTCTGTGCTGGGGCCAGTTCTGTTCAATATTTTTATTGATGATATGGATGAGGGGATTGAGTCTTTCATTAGTAAATCTGCAGACTACATTAAGCTGGGAGTGTGTGTCCATCTGTTGGAGGGTGGGAGGGCTCTGCAGAGAGACCTGGAATGGTTGAATGGATGGGTGTCCTGGGTTGGCTGTATGATGCTTTTATCTCCAGTCATCTTGTTCTGTTTATGCTGAATAGTGAGTTTTGCACCTTTAAGACTTATTGCGGAGAGTGAAAAGGGGAGAGAAGTGCAGTTTTTTTTTCCTCCAGACACTGCTCTCACTCCCCCACATTCCTCCTCCTGGACTGTTGTTGTCTGCGGACAGACAGCAGGACAGAGCTCTTTTGCTTTTTAGTTAATGTTAGCTAGCTGAGGCAAAGAAGTTCCCTGGACTGTTTTTTTTTTTCCTTTTCTTTGGACCTCTTGAAATCCACTCTGGACTGAACACCCAGGGGAACACCGGCAGCTGCAGCTGTGGCCCACCAGGCCGGGCCTGTCCTGCGGCAATTCCAACACTGGAGAGATTGATCAGAGACTGAGTGAGCTGCAACCCAGGGACGGGGGTTTTTTCAGTTTGTCATCTCTTTTAGAGTGGCAAGGGGTCTCATTGTGTGATATTGTTTAGGTTTTATTGTTTAATAAACAGCTTTTTTCCATCTTTCTCCAAGGAGGTATTTTTTTCCTCCCGGACCAGTTGAGGGGAGGGGCCGATTGGATCTGCTTTTCCCACTGGAGCTCCTTTGGGGGATTCTTCCCCAAATTTGCTCTAAACCTGGACAATGGGCTGAGTCTAACAGGATGAAGTTTAATAAATCCAAGTGCCGAGTTCTGTATTTTGGCCACAATAACCCCCTGCATAGGCTGGGGATGGTGTGGCTGGACAGTGCCCAGGCAGAAAGGGACCTGGGGGCTCTGGTTGACAGATGGCTGAACATGAGCCAGCAGTGTGCCCTGGTGGCCAAGAAGGCCAATGGCTCCTGGCCTGGATCAGAAATGGTGTGTCCACAGGAGCAGGGAGGTCATTCTGCCCCTGTACTGGGCACTGGTGAGGGCACACCTTGAGTGCTGTGTCCAGCTCTGGCCCCTCAGCTTGGGAAGGACCTTGGGATGCTCGAGCGCATCCAGAGGAGGCAACGAGGCTGGAGAGGGGCTGGGAACACAAACCCTGAGAGGAACCACTGAGGGAGCTGGGGGTGCACAGCCTGGAGAAAAGGAGACTCAGGGGTGACCTCATCACTCTACAACTTCCTGAAAGGTGGTTGTAGCCAGGTGGGGTTGGTCTCTTTCACCAGGCAGCACTGACAGAACCAGAGGACACAGTCTCAAGCTGCACCAAGGGAAATATAGGTTGGATATTAGGAAAAAAAATTATGGAAAGAGTGATAAAGTTCTGGAATGGTCTTCCCAGGGAGGTGGTGGAGTCACCATCCCTGGATGTGTTTAAAAAGAGACTGGATGTGGCACTGGGTGCCATGGTTTATTTGAGGTGTTGAGGCATGGGTTGGACTTTATGATCTTTAAGGTCTCTTCCAACCCAGTCATTTCTGTGATTCTGTGATTCTTTCAGTACCCAAAGGAGCTCTGAGAGAGCTGGAGAGGGACTTTGGACAAGGGCAAGGAGTGACAGGACAAGGGGAGATAGTCCTAAATGGAAACAAGTAGATTTTATTCAGAAAGAACAAATTCTTTACTATAAGGTTCAGGAGACACCAAAACAGGTTGCCCAGAGAGGTTGTGGGCTCTCCATCCCAGGAGATGTTCAAGGCCAGGTTGGATGAGTCCCTGAGCAGCCTGGTCTAGCAGAAGGTGTTTCTGCCCAAGGCAGGGGCTTGGAACTGGACAATCTCTAAGGTCCCTTCCAGTCCAAACCATTCCATGATTTTATGCTACATGAGTCCTTCTCTACTTACTCTGCATTATTAAATTTAAGATTAATCTCTTTGAACAGATTTCAGCAAATCGTTTGTTGATGGTGCTCTTCTAAGGAGCAGTTCTGTCTCTTCTCACAGCTGTTTTCCTTAATCTGAAAATAAGTCACTTCAGACAGAAAGAACAGGTTTTTCTCCCTCTGAGTGTTGAACACAACGTCGTGACTTGTGCATAAAGCCTGTTTCAATTATGGGTAACTTTCTTCTGTCCTGTTAAACCTCTGTGAAATCCATATGTACTCAGGGACGGAACAAGAGAACAAAATTAAATGTTTAAATGAGCTTAAGAGACAGTCATGTCATGTTAACCTCAAAATATGCAACCAGTGTGACTTTCGTATGGGTTTTCTCTTCTGTTTGTTTTTTTTTTTTTCTTAGTTCTTATTTTGAATGACATTCAAGTTTTATAGCCCACTTTAGTGCTAGAAATTGGTGGGGTTTGAATAAAACCTGACTCATTATTTTCGTTATGTACTTCAGTGGAAAGCAAGACCAATTTTACTCAAGGATATATTCCATCATACTCAGGGAGAACATAAACTCTAGAAACCATTTCCCCCTCTGGTTTGAGAGATTTGGGGTTTAGGCACAGCCTTTGGAGGGTGCTGGAAAATCTGGAAGGCAATCCAAGAGCCACGTTAGAACCAATAATGTAGGGAAAAGCTGTTTATCTGCTCTGGAAACATGTACCTGAGGAGATTGAGGCAGAGAGAACAACCATGATCCAGAAATGTGTCAATGGAGCAGATGACTCCAGGGCCAATTCCAGACCCCTAATTCTGCCTCACTTTGATCAATCCTGACAACACAGCCTAAAAGCCTCCATGCTGATTGGATTGTCCTTTCCCTCTTCATAAATGACATTTTCTTTCTACATTTCCCTCAAAGAAGGCTGCTCTATCCAGAGGCTCATTTAGAACATAATGAACCATGTTTGTTTGCTTGGGTTTTTTTTTTCTTTTCTTTTTTCCTTTCTAGTAGTAGTGTTTTTACATCAAAATCTGCATTTAGAGTCAGATAATGCTAATTTCAAGCCTTGTCTTTCCATTCCTCTCCTCACAAGCCTCTCAGAACTGCAGAGTGCCACATCCATTGGAGTAAATCTGGGATCAGTCGAGAAGGCTAAAGCCCAAGCTGAGGCATCCATTGGTGCTGGAGACAGGAGAAAGCAAAGGAAACTTCATTTCAATTTTTTTTTTATTTGGAGCAGAGGGTGAGAAATATGTCCCATATCAAGGGATGCAGAAATCTTTCACACAAGGGAGGCACAGCCTTGTTCTTCTGTTCTACTGGTGTGTAGGGAAATGGGAACAGTTGTGTCTGGATATTTTGTCCCAAGCACCATCCAGATTTTCCTTCAACTCCTATAGACTTGACGATCTCATGGGTCTTTTCCAACCTTGATAATTCTAAAATTCTATGACTTCACCCCCAACTCCAGTGCAACCCTGCTGGGAAAAGCCCAAGAGCTTATAAAGGTTTAGTGAAATGGGAATAAAGATCTCCAGGGATGCTCAAACTCACAAAATCAGCAAATCCACAGGAGTGTAGGAATGGCTTGAAATAATTGGAAGAGACACAGAACATGCTACTCAATAAAGCTGCATTTTCCGTCCCTGAATTCACTTTCTTTTTGCTTAGTAAGCTGGTTTGCTTCAAGCTGCATGGAAAACTTGGAAGACGCCATTTCTTTCCTCATGTCCCTAAAATACTGAGTCAAATAGCAGAATTGTAATATTTTTACATCTGTGATGGTGTTGAAGCCAGTTGATGGTGTCAAACCCTGCACATTGTAAAGGTTCTGGGGCAGAGACCCTTTTCTGCTTTGCCTTCCTTGAGGTTTTGAGGAAGGGTGTAGACAGAACAAAAATTTATAGTTTATGTCATTATTTTAAAATGTACAACTCTTCTTCTGAGTTTCTCAGATATCTGTGTCTTCACAGATACATTTCACAGATAAAAACCTGATAGTGAAGCACAAATGGAGGAAGAATACAATCTTTTACAAATGGCCCTGTAGTAGCAATGGCCCCACATTTGAACACAAGCATGATCTTTTCTTTTGTCAAATTGACATAAAAGCTCTACACAGGTGTTTGGTAGGAGCTGGTGATGCACCTTCCCCATTTTCCAGAGTGGATATCTCTCCACTGACACAGATTTAGACAAATCTCTGAAGAAAAAGTTCACCAGAGCATATTTAAAATGGTGTTTGGATGTGAATTCCAGCACAGAAAGGAGAAATGGTTCTAGGATTTGTTTGCATGGGAGTGACATTTAAAAGGGAAGGCTGGTCACTAAACGAGATGAGAACCCAAATCAGCCTAAGCTCATCAAATATTCTAAGCACAACACTAGGTGACAAAAATAGTTTGGGTTTGGGTTAGGCTTTTTAGCAATTTCTAAAGGAAATATGGAACAATAGATTTTATACCAATTTTCAGTGTCTATCTCAATCAGAATAACACATACCTGTGAAGAGCAATCTTTCTTACTTGTTGAGTCAGATACTTTTGGGCTAAATATAACTGTGAGACACATGGAGAGTATTGGGTGCCTGGTGGAAATGTCTCCAGTGCAGAAAAAAAACAACAGAAAAAATGCCAAAGTAGGTGGGGAAAAGCTGGTTTGGATACAGACCCTGGCTGGGCTACAGCTGGGTCCCTGTCCCAGGCTGAGAGAGCCATCAACGTTCAGGATGGGGATAAATGGTTGGAAGAATCCTGCAAAAACATGTCCCTGTACCAAAAAATGTTGTGGAGAAGGTGAAAAATGCACAATTAGCTGAGGTAAAATGGACCAGGACTCATACTAGTCAGTCTTTTGGGTCTAATAACCTCTGCTTGCTCAAAGAAAAGACAAAAAAAGAAAGAAAAAGAGAGAGAGAGAGAAAGAAAGAAAGAAAGAGAGAAAGAGAGAGAGAAAGAGAGAGAGAGATAAAGAGAGAGAGAGAGAGAGAAAGAGAGAAAGAGGGAGAGAAAGAGAGAGAGAAAGAAAAAGAAAGAAAGAAAGAAAAAGAAAGAAAGAAAGAAAGAAAGAAAGAAAGAAAGAAAGAAAGAAGAAAGAAAGAAAGAAAGAAAGAAAGAAAGAAAGAAAGAAAGAAAGAAAGAAAGAAAGAAAGAAAGAAAGAAAGAAAGAAAGAAAGAAAGAAAGAAAGAAAGAAAGAAAGAAAGAAAGGAAGGAAGAAAGGAAGAAAGAAAGGAAGAAAGGAAGAAAGACTAAGCCAGTTTGATCGCCTACCTACAGGGAAGGAGGAGAACGAGATTGTTCCACCCCTTAGCTCCCTGGTTATCCTCACCTGGGGGAGATGCTGGGATGGAGCCTGTTTTTCCCTGAAGATGCTGTTTGTCAGTCACAGCAGCAGAGAGAGATGGATCTGCAGAAGGTTCTGCCATCCCCCTGTGGGCACCATCACAGAGGGAGCGTGTTCAGCCCAACAAAGTGCCCTGCTCCAAATCCAGCCCGAGAATCCAGCCCTAAGCTGGTTTGATGTATCTGCAGCAGAGATTTCAACTATGTCAGTGGTGAATATTCCTCTTCCCAAAAGCCAGAGTGGAAAGGTATTTTCTAAATGTGCATTTGCTGCCCAGAAAGGCAATCCAAATCAGGGTGGGCAGCAGGGGAAAGGGAGCTGCTCCTTTGCTCCTCTCTGGTGAGACCCCACCTGCAGAGCTGCATCCATCTCTGGATCCCCAGCACAGGAAGGACGTGGAGATGCTGGAATGAGCCCAGAGGAGGCACCAAGGTGATCAGAGGGTTGGAGCAGCTCTGCTGTGAGGAAAGGCTGAGAGAATTGAGATTGTTCATCCTGGAAAAGAGGAGATTCTGAGATGGCCTAATTGTGGACTTCCAGTGCTTGAAGGGAGCCAACAAGAAAGATGGAGAGAGACCATTTAAGAGGGCCTGGAATGACAGGAAAAGGAGGAATGTCTTCAAACTGAGATAGAGTAGGTTTAGATGGGCTATTAGGAAGAAGCTCTTCCCTTTGAGGGTGGTGAGGCCCTGGAACAGAGAAGCTGTGGCTGCTCCCATCCCTGGAAATGTTCCAGGCCAGGTTGGAAAGGGCTTGGAGCAACCTGGGATAATGGAAGGTGTCCCTGCCCATAGGAGGGAGGTTGGAATTGGATGATCTTTAAGGTGTCTTCCAGCCCAGGCCATTCTATGATTCTATTCTTTGATTCTAAAGCCATGTCCTCATGCCCATGAAGGGTGTTTGCCTCACACTGTGCTCCTTCCATGAGACCAGGTTGTTTAAAACCCATCCAACCTGGCCTTGAACACTTCAAGGGATGGGGTAGCCACAGCTTCTCTGGACAAACTCCTCCTTCTTCTTCTCCTTCTCCTTCTCCTTCTCCTTCTCCTTCTCCTTCTCCTTCTCCTTCTCCTTCTCCTTCTCCTTCTCCTTCTCCTTCTCCTTCTTCTCTTCTTCCTCTAGAGTTATTTCTGTCTGTTAGTCTAGAGTTATTTCTAGTCTGCTGCTTATTCTCATTTATGTTAAAATGTTATCTGGAGATCTAGAGCAATTTCTGGACTCCTTGAGGCACTGATCATGATGTGCTATTTCATAAACTGAAATATAGGAATAACAGGTTTTCCATTTTTGCTTCCAATTCTTCAAGGTAAGCAAATAAATGAATAAGTTGGAGGCAGATCTTAAATAGAACTAAGAAAAATAAAAGAAAATCAGCTGAATGAAAATGGAAAACAAACAGACAAACAAGCTTGGCACATCCGAGTTTAAGTGAATGTTGCCTTCCACCCACAGTGAATTTTTTCATGTTGTTTTCAAGCTTAATAATTTGTTTCCTCAGCACAACAGAAAAAAATATCTAAATGGAATATCTTTTCAAATTAAAAGAAATAAAAATAAAAGTGAGTATCTTTTTCTTTTAGAAGAAGAAGAATATGAAATATTTTGATTTTGTTTGTTATTCTAAAGATTAAAAAATAATCAACCCCTCTGTCAAAAATTCACATGGAGTTTTTATCAGTTTGGAATTTACCTTTTCCACCAAAATTCTTTCAGATGGAAATTTTTGGACTGCCTTAGAGCAAGTCACAAAATGAACAAATCTGTGTCTGGGGAGCTGGAAGTACAAATCTATACTTTAGAATAGAAGTCCCCTTATCCTAGTCATGATTCCAAATTTTAATATGGCATAGAATAAAGTAATCACTTGTTCTGAAATTGTCTAAAATCAGAAAAAAGGAACTTGTAGTGAACTACAAAATTCACAAATTCATAAATTCAGGGCTATTTAAAAATATTAAATATTTCTGCAATATTTATGAATAGTCTGAATATTCTGAATATTTCTGTCAGACAAACTGCAACTTTAGGGGTGTGCCTTACTCCAGCATGTATCCATGAATCCCGCAGTGTTCTTTAATAATTTATATTAATAATTAAGCATTCAAGAACCTCCTAATAGATGAATCACTGTCTGAAGTAGGAAATTAAACTTGTCAGAACTCCACAGATAAACTTCCTGTGAAATGATATTGATACTCCCTTCTCCCAAACATCTGTTCCGTGAGGGGCACTGGAGGATCGGGAACTTTCATGTCAATCCACCAAGTGCTGACACATGACAGGGAGAGGAAGCTTTGATTTTTTTCTTATGTATAAAGAAGTGCAGATACAAAGTTTTCATCCAGCTGCCAATCTTGGAATTCTTTACTGAACTTTGAGTGTCTGAAAATCTCCTGAAAGTTGCTCAGCAGGGACCCTTGTAAATCAATAGGAAGAATCATGGAATGGTTTGGGTTGGAAGGGACCTTAAGGATCATTGAGTTCCAATTCCCTGCCATGGGCAGGGACACCTTCCACTGTCCCAAGCTGCTCCAAGCTGCATCCAGGCTGGCCTGGGACACTTCCAGGGATGGTTCATCTGCAGCTTTTCTGGGCAACCTGTGCCAGGCCTCACCACCCTCTGAGTAAAGAATTTCTTCCTAATATATGATCTAAAACTCTCCTTTAGTTTAAAACCATTCCCCATTTTCCTTTCACTATTTTCCTGTGTAAAATATCACTCTCCCTATTTTTTATAAACCTGCTTTAAGTACTAAAAGGTCACAAGGAGTTGTCCCCAGGTGCTTCTCTTTTCTAAGCTGAGAGGAGATGGAGAAATTGATCTCTTGTGAAGCCTGAGTGTTACGCGCACCCTGATGGTCTGGCTGGGATCACCATCAAGAAGAGCTGAGCTCTGTGTTGATCTCAAATGAGCTGTTTCCCCTTATTGAGTGTCTCTTGTTTCTCCACACTTCTGCTTTGGGTTCATTTCTGCCTGAAGACATCTGAAACCACAGCAACTCTTGCAGTGAGTCTGTTCCCACCTGTGTGTGACTTTGCTGATTAAAGCAAAGGTATATTCCTGCTGCAAGTGTAAAATCCCCCTATTTTCTACTGAGTAAAGCACAGGAGACCAGGGTTTCCATCTCTTCATAAGGGCTGCCCTGACTGCCCACAAATTCTGCAAAGCAAAGTTGGTCAAAGGGACAACTGGGGACATTGTTCACAGCATAGGAGGGGCAGGAGAAGCTGCTCACACCTGAAAGGTTGACGTGTGAGAAGAAATCTTCAGGGATGGAAACAAAAAGCAAGCTGAGTATAAAACTGTGGAGAGAGAAGAGCTGTAAGGTGGATCAGGTGAGGGTTTCACCAGTGGGCATTAGGATCAGGGGTCAGTCTGTGAGAGAACACAAAGGATGTGAGATAATCTGGCATCCTGAAGGGCCTTCATCCTTGGAAAACTGGCAGAGCTTGTCAAGGAGGCAAGGAAAAAAGAAGAATTCACATTAATGTCCTACAAAATAATTCTGAAATACACCTGCCTGACCTTGTATCCTTCTGAGGGGTGTTACCTTCCTTCCTCCTTTTCTGTTTGCTGTGTGGTCTCATCAAATAGTCCACAAATGTGGATTCCCACTTTGATTTTCCTGCTGGACCTTTCCAGCTTCAGCTGAGCCTGGGAAAGCAGGTTAGGTGGACATGGCCAAATAAAAGGTGAGCAAAACTCAAGGAAACATCTCAGGACACTTTTGACTGTAGAAACCAGCTTTCCATCACATATCAAGTTCTCAGTGTTTCAGGTGCCGTATAAATATTTAATTTCAAAATATGAACATAAACAAAAAAAATCATCCAGTCTGCTGTCGAGGTGCAGTAGGGAAAGAGCTGGAATTGTGAGAGGAGCAGACTACAGCCCTCATCTCCTTAATGATGCATTTCTCACAAAACACTGTAAAATCTTTCATGGTCTCAGGCATCTTCAGGAGTTCAAGAAAAAGGGACAAAAAGAAAGATGGGGTTAACTGCAGATCATGATAGCAATTATTACTGCCTCAAACTCTTACTGCTGAGAGCTCAAATTTCTCCAAACAATAAATTAGCCCCAAAATTTCCCTGGTGTTAGCAAGTGGCAAGCTCAGGGAAGAGGATCAACCTCTCCCAAGCACTAATTGAAACTCAACAGGTTTCTGCTGCTATCACAGCAGCTCTGTTATTGATTTTCCAACAGCAACACTTGTTTCCCAAGCAAGGCTCCTGTATAGATAATAAGGCTGCTGCTTTAAAAAAAAAGAAAAAAAAAAGAAAAAAAAATACAAAAATAAAAAATAATAATTGCCTCTCCAAGCCCTCATTTTCTTTCCCATTCCAAATGCAATTGCAGATCTCTCTGATAGCTAATAATTTAATGGTCATTTATGTACAGTTTAGGGTCCATTGTTAGCGAATAAGCCGATTCGATTAGCTTGGGTCTTGCATTCATGTAAAACAAATACATATCAAAGCAATTAAATGTGCAGTTTAATCGCTCCTCAACTATGAAGAAGACAGTTGCCTGAAGCTCCCAGCATTTTTCGTGCCTCCCATTCCCAGCTCCTGATGCCAGAGAAGCGAGAGTGGGTTTGGAAGTGCTTATTTAGCACAGCAAGGTACAGGAATCATTGACCTCAGTATTTCCCAGGTGGGGAGGCTGAAGCCCTGAGGGAGACGAGGTTTCTGCAAGATGATGAAGGTGTCAGCAAGACTGGGAGTATTTTTATTTTTCCCTCCTTGCCCACATGTGCTTGTGCCCCACAAGGTTTGGTTTTCCCTCGCAGCCCTCTCCCACACAGATGATTTAGTGCTGCTGAGGCCTGGCCTGTTTGTACACTGACAGGCAGAGGATGGGAGGCCACAAAAGAGTTGAATTTTTAATCAGCAGTTGCTAATCTGAGAAATGAGGGGGTGATCTCATCCGCCCTCTGGAAGGGACCCTGGAGGGAGATGAGTCCTGCAGAGGGTGCCTGGTGCTCCTTGCTGACACAGGGGATTCAGGTAAATTCAAGTTCTTCCATCCAGGGCTACTCAAAGCCCAAGGAGACCACCAATCTCTGCCTAAGCAAAACCAGGGCCCTCTCTTTGTCCTCTTGTGAGGTCAGAAGGCAGCTCTGCCTTACTTGGCACTGATTATTTATGAAATTTCCTCCATTTTTTGAGAATATTCCAATAGCCACCCTTGGTTTGGTGCTTCCCCTGCTGCACCCTGGGAATCTATTTCCTTTCTCATGACATGACCAGAGGAATTGATCCAGGTCTACGTTACAACATCCTTTTTTGATGAAAAAATAAACTGGTTTGGGTTGGAAGTGACCATAAAGACCATTAAGTTCCAACCCCTTGCCATGGGCAGGGACAGCTTCCACTGTCCCAGGCTGCTCCGAGCCCTGTCCACCCGGGCCTGGAACATTTCCAGGGATTTGGGGCAGCCACAGGGAAACAGCTCCTCAGGGAAACCTGAGCCAGGGCCTCAAGAGTAGGAAATTACCCTGACTGTCTGCTGCTGTCTTATCTCTTAATTGGAAGTGTGCCTGGTCTGAGGATTTTTAACTCAAATGTTTTTATCATTTTTTTATAGTTCTGGTATCTACTATCCTCAGCTCATTTTGGTCTATCTATCACCCAGGCCTGGACTGATCCCAAAGCCTCCCTGGAGCTAGAAATCTTGAAGAGTTGTTTTGGAAAATAGCAATGAAAAGGGTTTCCCAAACCATTGCAAAAGTCCAGCTCTAAGTTTCTCTTCATGTTAATCGATAGAAACTCTTTCTTGGCTGTGTACAACTGGTTTAGACATTTCTGCAGTTCAGGGAAGGGAAGACTGAGAAAACAGATGGAGAGTTTCAGTCTTCCTAGAGGGAAGCATCCCTGCAGGATGTGGGAGAAGCTTTGGTTTATATCAGAGCAAAATCAACACATTCAGCAAAGAGCAACTCAGAGTGAGAACACCTCACAGGGGATAGGACAAGTGGGAACAGCCTCGAGTTGCACCAGGGGAGGTTTAGATTGGATATTAGGGAAAACTTCTTCACCAGAAAGGTTGTCAGGCTGCTCAAGGAAGTGATGGAGTCCCCATACCCGGAGGGATTTAAAAGATGTGCAGATGTGGCACTTGGGGACATGAGTTAGCGGTGGCCTTGGCAGTGCTGGGGGAATGGCTGGACTCAGATCCCAGAGGTATTTACGACCCAAATGATTCCATGATTCTCCACCATCCCTTGTGTTATGTGGTGGCTCCAACTGGCTGCTCTTCTGCACAGGTCAGGGAGATGCCATCACCTCCTTTACTGATTTTTGGGGAACATCAGTGCTCAGAGTGTGCACCAAATGCTTTGCAGAGATTTGGGGTCTCAAAATTCAGGTGATGGTGTCATTTTAGTGTAGGATTCACCTGACTTGTGGTTATTCCCTGAGTACCTCATCCCAGTGGGCAGAGGAAGGCTGAAACTCCCAGTGGATGATTCATTTGACTTTCTTGTCACATAAGTCTTCATGCTCAGGTGGTGCACTGATGGGACAGCTGGCCTGAACTCTGTCACAAAGTGGTGCTGAGAAGAAGGATCTCAAATTCCTGTATATTTAACTGGAGCCATTTAAAGAACAAGGTCAGGCAAACAGAGCCTTTAGAAAAATAAAAAAATTATATATTTTTTTTCTTAATATACAAATGAAGGACATTGGGACATGCTTCACTGGTGATCTGTTCAGTCTAACAAAGTGAGTTTTTTTCAATCCCTATTTAGGTCCATTTGCAGTTGAAAATTCTGCAGCCAGACCCTCTCAGACAAATCTCTGTTCTTCAGCTCTATTTCCTCCCAGCTGAAGCTGGTTTTTTTACTGATGGCATCTGCCCAGCTTCGCTCAGGATGTTAAACCCAGAGGAGCCAAATCAAACCACCTTTCCCAGCAAAACCCAGGCAACAAGCAGCTTTTTGCAGGCCTTGCAGATCAAGTCCAAGTGACTGATTTTGGAACATCATTATGTCAAGCACTGTCCTATTTGTACAGAGGCTTTTAAGGAGCTGTCAGCTTTCTTCTTTCTCTTTTACACTGCCTTCCCAACACTGTCACTTCAGCTGAGCCTGGCAGCATGGAAATGCCAGGTAGCAGCAGTGGCAGTCACAAACTGCAAGTGCAAAGCTGGTGGTGCTCTCATTGCTGCACCAGGAACGACGACCTGGCTGTGACACCCACAGAAAATGCCAGCTTGGGCAAAATGTTTAAAGAAATTTAAAAATTACACTATGAGGACAGTCTGAGAGAGTTGGAGTTGTTCAGCCTGGAGAAGGGAAGACCTTGGGCAGATCTTAGAGCCACTTCTAGTGCCAAAAGTGTTTCCAAGGGAGCTGGAGAGGGAATTTTGGACAAGGAGAGGGAATTTTGGACAAGGCCGTGGAGTGATAGGACACAGGGAAAGGCTCCCCACTGCCAGAGGGCAGGGATAGATGGGATATTTGGAATAAGTTCTTTACTCAGAGGGTGGTGAATCACTGGCACAGGTTGTCCAGAGAAGCTGTGGCTGCCCTGTCTTCAGAAGTGTCCAAGGCCAGGTTGGACAGGGCTTGGAGCCACCTGGGATGGTAGAAGGTGTCCCTGCCCATGGCAGGGGGTTGGAAGGAAGGGATGTTCAAGGTCTCTTCCAAGCCAGACCATTCTGTGACTCTGTAATTCCCTGAATCAGTGCCCTTGAGCCAGCACTGAGCAGCCACACCTGGAATCTGTGTCACATTCCAGGCTTCCCAGTAAAAGAGAGACAACAGCACTGGAGAGAGTCCATCAAAGGCCAAGACGATGATGAAGGGACTGGAGCATCTCTCCCATGAGAAAAGGCTGAGATCTGACATTGTTCAGCCCAGAGAAGAGCAGACTTGGGAGGATTTTATTAATGTCTATAAATACTTGAAGGGAGAGTGAGAAGAGGCTCTTTTGAAAAAGGGGGCATAAACTGAAACACAATAATTTGATTCTAAACACCAGTAAACACTTTTTTTGTGTGTGTTAAGGGTGACTGAGAACTGACATAAGTTGCCCTGAGAGTTTGTGAAGTCTCCATTTTTGAAAATTTTAAAGAGATGTCTAACATCATCCTGGACTATTGGCTGTAGATGACCATGTTCTAGCAGGGAAGTTGGACCAGATGACCTTCATAGGTCACTTCCAACCTCAACAATTCTGTGATTCTGTGGTTCCATGTGTCACTTGCTCCCTAAACTGAATGAGTTCAGTGTCCCCTGTGCTACACATGGCAAGACAGCTAAACTCAGCATAACTCAGCCCCTTCTCAAAGTAAGAGAATGTCCTGGTTCAGTGCAAATTTTGGACAGAATTTTTTTTTTCCGATTTATGTACAGATTAAATGGGATTGTTGAAGGGTGAGTGGGTTTCGTTGACTCTTTTTTTGGCATTTTAGCTTACAGATTATTTTGTGGATGGGGATTATGACATTTTGATTTGTTTAGTATTGTTGGCGGTGTATTGCTGAGGTGGTAATTGGTATTTGTTGTTTTTTTTACCTTTAGGAGTCTTATTGCAGATGGGAACTCAGAAATGCAGTGCATTTATTCCTGAGAAGGCTGAATCCTCCCCCCACATCCCACCAACATTTTTTCCTCTGTCTTTACCCTTTCTTTCCCCGTCACCCTGTGAATTCTGTCAGTGTTTACAGGTGTAGATCAGGGGCAGGGCCACACTCAGTCTCATTCCCCAGAGCCATCTCAGCATTGGGGGTGTCACCCCTGGGTTTTTCTTACACGGCAAATCCTGTAACAAGTCAGAATACAGGTCAGCTAAAAACACTGTGAAACCTGGCAAGCGCTTTATTAACTGCTGCTCTCTGGCTCCAGGATGACTTGGGGGATTCAGTAAGTGGGTTAAGGAGTTTTCCCATCAAGGTCAGTGGCAGGAATCTGCTGCAAAGTGGTAATAACCACAAGGAGTTTTCAGGCCAACAGGAAGTCAATAAGTTTGGGTTTCAGCTCCTGCTGTGGGAATAGGAACATCAAAAAAAAGCCTCTAATAATAAGAATGGCGGGGTTGGGTTTTTTTCTTTTTCCTTTCATTTTTTGTCCCGGACAGGGAAATGTATGAATGATTGCAAACAGCACTGTTTTCTTCAATGCAGTTTATGGAAAATAAAGGAGAGGACAACTCCATCATGATGGCATGGCTTTGGTACTGAGCCCATAGCCGTGGGGCAGTGGTCCCTGGATGCTGTCCTTCATCTTTGCAAAGTCCCAGTGATTAAAAATGTCTAAGGAGTCCAAAGCATGTATCCTGCATAATCTGGTTGAGTTTTAATGCTGGAAAAACCGAGCTGGATCCTTTCCTTATTGAGGAAATTTTGGAATAAAAATTATTCCCAGACTGGACAATGAGGATTTAGCATGGCCAGTGTTAAGAGATATTTTTCCACACAGAGATGTGAGGATACATTTTTCATGACCAGTTGGTCTGGTTGTATAAAACTGAGGCCATCTAAATCCTAAACCAGGTGGACACTTCCATTAGGTGGCTGATCACCCTTATTTGCACATTTATCATGGGATGGGTTTGATCACACTCTGAGCTAAAGATATGGAGGAGTTGTTTACAAGTATTTCCACTTTTTGACTTTTGTGGGACCCACCCTTCCAGTTTGAGCTGCCCATATTTAGTATTTCCATCCACTGCCCACTGTAGTAATGGAGAAAAAGTCAACACATTCAGTGAGAGCAGGGAGGGATGTGATTCATCAAACCTCAGAGAAGCATCTCCTTCAGGATAAACCAAATCTTGTCCTGAATTTCTTCAGTGGCACTGACTCGGTCTCCTGTGAGAAGAAAGAGAGTCTGGGTTGAATTGTTGAGTAGGTTTGTCCTCCCTGGAAATGCACAACTATTAGGATAAATCCCATCCCTGAAGATAAATGAGGTGAATACCATCCTGAATGTCTGAGAACAAGTCAATCTTCACTGCCTGGCCATGATGTTACCAATCTACTGAAAATCCTTGTTCTCTTTCAGCTGCAAGGCATTCCTGTTACAAAAATAATAACTCCTCTTACAATGAGAACTCCATCCCACAGCTGTGGAAAAGATTTTGAGAAAGCTCTAGAATGGTCTATGTGCCACAGGTCTCTGGGACTTTTGAAAGCCAAGTTACAGAAGTTAAATTGAAGCATGCCCCAGACCTGTCTTGATTCCATCCTGGCTTCTGAAGAGGATCCATGGATCTGACTTGACCTATAAGGTCCTTAAAAGATTAAGTGTCATTCCTGTGAGTCTGCCATCACAACAGGGAGGTGAACATGAGTTGAAGACTCATCTGACTGGAAGAGGGAAGAGGGCAGGGGTCAGAGATTCCCTCCTGTGCACAGCACTTGAATGGCCTGGATTATTTTGCATCTGTGGACCTGTCAGGAGTGTCACCAAGCTCACCAGCCTGACATGGGCTGGCATACCAGCAACCCTCTCATCTGAGCTGCTTGTTTTCTTGTTCCTGTGATTTACTCCAGGGTCACATATGGCTTGGCTGGGTGCTGGGGTTTATTTCTGTCAGCACATCCAGATATATCAATATTAATTGTTCTTTCACAGCTTTGGCTACTCCCCCTTTAGCAGGAAAAAATATAAACTCCACCAGTGATGAATTCTTAGTTCAGGCCTATAAATCAAGACTGTGAACTCAACCCTGGATTATTATTGTTTGTTTACAGATGATCAGTTGGGAAGATGGAGAGGGACCCAAGCACTGCTGTCAGCAATATGTTGATGAGCTCCAGTGCCTTGCAGTGATGTTTCCACCCTCCTTGTAATCTGTCAGGATGCCTACAAGGAAAAGCATCTGGCTCCCACTCAGCTTAGCAAGACAGAGCACATCCTGACTTTGAAAAGAGAACTTGAGAAACTCCCCTTGTCACTAATTTTTTTTTAAGGAATTTGCTTTGTCACTTTGTCCCAAGGACCTGTTTGCATCTGCAATTTACTGTAAACATTAGTTAATAGCTGCATCCCTGGATTTAACAGTGCCTGCAAAGGCACTTCATCAATCTGGTCACTGACAGGCTTCCTTCAGTGACAAGAGCACCTAGGAGGGAAAGGGAAGGAAAAGGAACCAATGCAAACATGTTGCTATGGAGAAAATGAATGGAATCCTCATTGCACATTACATGGCTTAAAAAGCATAAAAATCTTTAAATGAGGAGAAAAAATGTGGGGAAGTTTGAAAGAGATTCAATATGTGAATTAACTTCAGACATATATTCTTTTCATCAGAGGAGATGAAATCAAATTTTTTTTTTTCTTTTAGCCTCCTCTCTCTCTTTCTTTTTTCTCTCTCTCTTTTTTTATTTTTTCTCAATAAAATAGCAGTCCAAAAATAGCAAGAGTGGGAAAAGTAAACTGGCAGGTATTAATTAGCTGGACAGGTAGCAAAAGTAAAACCTCCACAGCTACGTACTCTGGAAATTCTTGGGCGGAGTAGGAGGGGGCAATTCACATTTAAATATTTAACTCATTTGATTTTTTTTTTTTCTTAGCTTTCTTATTGAGCTAGAGGAAAGAAAGATGGAGGTTGCTTGGATGTTTCTCTGCTGAATTTCTTGTCTTTGTTGACTTCTTATTTCTGCATGAAAATGAACAACATTTCCTGCAGGAACAGCCAGTGCTCTCACTGCAATGTCCCAGTGCCTTACTTCCCCCTGCTATTCCTGGACCTGAGTGCCTTTGGAAACCAAAGCTTCAGGATATAAGTAGGAACACAGAAAATCAGGTTATTGTTTAGCTCCCATTCCCTTTCACTACACTTAAAGAAAACAAACTTGTTTTGCTCATTCAAAAACCTGCCAAGATATTTTTAAACACTCACAAAATCCCAGCCCTTATTTCCTGCGTCTTTCATGTTACAAATGGAAAGAATTTCAAAGCCAGTCCTTTTCAGCTGATATGAGAAGCAGAGGCTGCTGAAGAGGCTGAGCATCAACTCCTTGCCATTTCTGGTGGCAAAGTGTTTTCCCATAGATCCACAGCACGTTGGATACAGCCTGTACTTCCACCAGGTCTACAGACATGGAACAAGAGATATTAGGAAAAAATTCAGTACTCTGAGGCTGAGGAGGCCCTGGAACAGATTGTCCAGAGATGCTGTGGTTTTCCCATCCCTTGAAGGTTAGATGGGGCTTGGAGCAAGCTGGGATGGTGGAAGGTGTCCCTGCCCATGGCAGGGGCTTGGTATTAGCTGAGCGTTAAGGTCCCTTCCCAAAATATTCTGTGACTTTGTGATTCTACTACAGAAAATTCTTTCCAGGACAGCTTTAAAAGCTACAATTTTCATACTTTTCCATATTTCTGGTAGCGACAGCAAGAGAAAGACAGTTTTTTCCTTATACAGTCCTATTGCTGTGCTTGGTCTTTTGGGGGAGCAGAAGTCAAGCTTCTAAGACCTTATCAGTTCTTGTTTTTTTTCCTATGGCTGCC
Source organism: Melozone crissalis (assembly GCF_028551555.1). Lineage (NCBI taxonomy): Eukaryota > Metazoa > Chordata > Aves > Passeriformes > Passerellidae > Melozone > Melozone crissalis. The sequence continues at coordinate 1,738,967 of NW_026535780.1, forward strand.
AAACAGGAATTCAGGTGTCATGCTCCTCCAGAGAAGAACCAAAAGCAGGAGCTGATTAATGGACTGTACGGACATGACCCTGACACGTCCATATAATCCATAGTCCAAAATCCCATGAAGGCTTTGTAGTCTCTGATCCAACACCATGGCATCCCCTGTCAGCCCTGAGCTGGAAATTATCCAGGGTTGTGGTTGATCAAAGACTGGGATTGAACAAGAAACAAAAAAAATATATAGGACAACACCACAGAGGGCTGATTGCCTTGAAATGATAACCAGATTATTTTTTTAATTTCTCAGGAGGCACAAGTGTGGAGGTCACCTTTTTTCCTTCTCGACGTGTCAAAACAATTTTCTGAACTCTCTGTGGAATTGCCACCAAGGTTAATTTAGTGTCATAAGTCTACATTTCCCAAGTTTCTACTCCTGGAAGCAATAAAATACGGTAGAAGCAAGGAATCAGATGAAATTAAAACATCCTAAGACTCATTGCACCTGTCTGTCTCATCCTTATTATCTGTAAAATAACCTGAGAGTATTACAGAAGAGAGGAGTATAATTTGACATTATTAATATCATCAGTCAATCTTCACCTAATGCTGAGATGCACAAATGCTTGTGTTCCCAAAGACAGGAATACTTTGTTGTGTTAGGAACACGACACCAAGAGTGACTGAACACGTTAGAAAAACCCTGATACAGGAATTTCCCACTCTGCTGCTCACTCATTAATGTGATGGTGTTCACGGGGTCTTATGTTGAAGGAAGAGACTAGGATATGACTCCATATTTCAGAAGGCTTGATTTATTATTTTATTATATATATTACATTAAAACTATACTAAAAGAGTAGAAGAAAAGGTTTCATCAGAAGGCTAGCTAAGCTAAGAATAGAAAGGAATGATAACAAAGCCTTGTGGCTCAGAGAGAGAGTCTGAGCCAGCTGGGCTGTGATTGGCCATTAATTAAAACATCTACATGAGACCAATCACAGATGCACCTGTTGCACTCCACAGCAGCAGATAATCAATGTTTACATTTTGTTCTTGAGGCGTCTCAGCTTCTCAGGAGGAAAAATCCTAAGGAAAGGATTTTTAATAAAAAGACGTCTGCGACGCATTAACACATTCCAAAGCAGAGGACAGAGCATGGAGTGATCAGGCAGCTCAAGAAATTAAAGTGTTAAAGGTAGGGGTTTCTTTTCAATATTTTAGCAAAATTAGAGAAAATCAGAGAAAATTACCAGTGTGATCCAACAGCTGATGGAGAAAGAGCCAAAGCCCTGATAGCAGCAATGGAGGAGAGGATGAATTCACCTGGTTCTTTTTCCAACAACATTTCAGACTGACAACATTCAACTTCTGTTTCTTGCCTCTCATTACACTTTGCTTTTATCTCTTCCCTGCATGAAGGTCTAAATCCCTTGGACACATTGAGAAGTCCTTTTCTTTAGATGAAAGATGGGAGAAGAAACAACAGATGGATAAAAACCAACGGCAGAGCGCAGGGAAGTCATGAGACAATCTGGTGCCACCATGCTCAAGATATTCCTCCTTGCAGTTTTCTGCAGGCACTAATTTCTGCAGACAGATGCTTGGGGAAGGTTCTCAGAGGTAGGTGTGCCGTAACTCCCACAGCTTGGGAATCTCTGGGCTAGAGGAAAGAGGATATTTTTTCCTCCTTATGTTCCAGAACTCAGTAAAGTCCTACATCCTACACAGAGTACATCTCTGCTGAGATGTTTTTCTAATCCCACCTGCAGTCTCTCTCGATTCTTGTCCATCCCCAGCACTGACAAGGCTCCTTGGATGTCAGTATTTCCACCAGAAATGGTTGAGAGCAGCAGGAACCTCCCAGGAGGTCTAAAAGAGAAAAGAAACTCAAGCTGCAAAAAAAAAAAAATCACTAGATATGAAAAACTTTCTTCAGCAGGGCAGTAGTCAATCTAGGAGAAGGTTTATGAGTAACCTGCTGAGAGAGGGAGGTTCCATCAGGAACCATGGATCCTTCCCTCTTTGTGCCATGGTGAAAATTGTAAAATGTGCAGTAACATCAGTGTTATGAGAAAGGACAGCTGGACATGTCCCATGAGCTCCAAGACAATCACCTCTGTACTAAACATTTTTTTATTCTGCTGCTTGGGCTGAAAAAACAGCTTGGAGATCTTCCCTGGGGCCACCAGCACCAGGGGAACAGTGAGGGGCAGGAGCCAGGCAAGAAAATATTGGAAAAGATGGAGTTCCTCCACCTCCAGGCAATTCAGCTGCTTTGCTTGAGGTTGCCATCAATTGGCACCAGCCTTCCCTTTAGATCTGTGGGCACGTTCTGAGCTCATGGGAGATGGTGGGGATGAATTCTTGATTCTTCTTCAGACTAAAGAATGAAGTTTTTGCTATTATCCTGTTCTGTGTGCATTCTGATTGTTGGTGGGTTTGGGGTTTGTTGTGGGTTTTTCTGTTCGTTTGTTTTGTGGTTTTGGCTTTCATTTTGGTTTTTGTTGTTTGTGTGTTTTGGTTTGGTTTTATTTTGTTTTATTTTTGTTTCTGTTTTGTTTTGTTTTTGTTAGGGGTTTTTTGGTTTTTGTATTTTTGGTTTTTGTATTTTTTGGGTTTGGTTTTTTAAAATTTTTTGTTTGTTTTTTGTGGTTTTTGGTGTGGGTTTTTTTTTAATGTTTTGTAAAAAATGAATATACTGTCAAGAGGTTTAATAGCAAATCACAGAATTTTTTGGGGTGGAAGGGATATTCAAGACCATCTGCCATGGGCAGGGACACCTTCCACTGTCCCAGGTTGCTCCAAGCCCCATCCAAACTGGCCTTGAACACTTTCAGGATTGGGGCAGCCACATCTTCTCTGGGCACCCTGTGCCAGGGCCTCCCCACCCTCTGAGTAAACAATTTTCTCCTGCTATCCTACCTAAACCTTCCCCTCTTCATCTCAAAGCCATGTGAAGACACTTTTGTTGTCACCAATCACGTCTTTCTTTCTTAAAGAGTGGTTTCCAGGAGGATTTGGTCCATGATCTTGCCAGAAAAAGAAGTGAGACTGACAAGACTGTATTTCCTTGGATCTTCCTTTTTTCCCTTCTAAAACATGTGGATTATGTGGGTTCCTTTTCCAGTCAGTGGGAATGATGCCAGACCAGGGACCTGAAGGTGGGTGAACTATTTCAGGTGGTTGATGTTGATGACACAATGATGAGAGAGATCAACCCATCAGGAGCTGTTTGCTCCCAAACATCCATGGGAGATTTATCTGTCTGCACCCATCTCTGAGCTGATCCTACGTCCAGGTTGGAATAGAGGAGTTGCAATTCAATAATCAATTAATGCTTCATCAAAGTACATTTTTAAAAGTGAACAGTACTTACTCCACTTGAAAATAGAGTGGGTTCATTTTCCCTGATGCCCCCAAACACTCACTTCTGAAATTTTCTTAGGCATATTCATTTTGCCAGGTTGATGACCCATTTAATTCCTGTACAAAATGCAAGTTTCTCCTGCTTGGCCCACTCCCTCTCAGAGATGGTGCTGGGAAGGGCAAGCACAAATGAACTTTCTGTACTGGATCTTTTCCTGCTTTCATAACCTCACACCTTTCTGACAGGTGCAAAACCCCAGAGGGTGTCGAGATTAAATTGAAACACTTCCTAAAGCCTTGCAGAGGTGCTTATGTGAGAGGAAGCACTGCTAAATTTTCCACAGGCTGAACTCAATTTTTGCCATCAGTAACCACTCCTTTTCCAGTCAAAACAGCAACACAAGTTTAATTTCTTTAGTTCAAAGGGTGTAAAAGCATTCACTGAAGACTGAGTGAATAGTAAAACTGCAAAGCAAAAGTAATCTAAAAACTTGAAGAGACACTAAGGGGGGTTAAGTGCTTCCTTGTAGATCAGAAACTTCCAGCAGAAATCATGAAAAGTGATGCTGGGAGAAGCTAAAAGACATTTTATTCTTACCTAAAAACATGTATCCATTAATAATTTAGGTGTCTATTCTTCAGGACTTGACCTCACTGAAGAGAGACAGATATTAACACATAACATAGTATTAAAGACTAGAAATATCTTTTTTTTTCATTTTTTATTAGTCAAGCTGGAGCTTGATATATGCACAAAATTAGGTCTTTTCATCCTCAGATTAGCAATACTTTTTTATCTGTATGTGAATATGAAGAAGAGACTTGTGCACACACTCCCATGGAGAAACACACCAGGATCAAAAAAAAAGGTGGAAAAAAAAGGTGGAAAACTTCCACCTTTGCTATCCTGGCCATTGGAGTGTCAACTTTATCCATTCAGAGACTCAGCATTTTATATCAGAATTAATTGAAATGGAAGAACTGCTGAGAGGGTTTCATCATCAGGAGGGAAAACAGACAATTTCCCAGACCAGAACAGATCAATTCAATGTCTGGCAGCCTAGAGGGTTGTTCTTTCTTAAAAAAAAAAAAAAATCCCACTTTTCCTTCAGAGCAGCAGATGATCCAGTTATTAGCACTTGAGTCTGTTGCAACCCTTCCCAGATGATACTTACGGCTCTATAAAACAGCACTAACAACTCTGATAGAGTTTTTTTTCTTTTTGAAGGGAAAGGACACATCATGGTTTGCCAGAAATTGTGCTAGATGCTAATTAAGCAAAGGAATTTTGGAGTTTCTGTAGTGAGGATAAGGTTAATATTCAAATATTTTTTTCTGCAGCATACTATAGAAGCCTAAAAAAAAACCCACCAAAAAAACCAAAATTAAAACAAAAACCCAAATGAACTCAAAAGGAAACAGGGAAACAAAGAATCTGGTCTTCTGTTTTAGTCACCCAGAGGTTCTAACACACTCAAGAAAAAAATATCTCTTAGGGATGCAGGACTGTTCTGTTGCTCCATTTGCCTGCAGGATTTCTGGGGATCATCAGGGAATTGTTTCAGGGAAGTGTCTCCAGCCATGCAGGACATGTCTGGGCCATGAGGACCAGAGTTTTGCTATTGATTTATGGGATTTATGGGATGGTTACTCAGGTCCCATAATGATGGGACTGTAATTACTACAGAGACAGACCCAGCTCAACCCATTCCCCACTGCTCATGGGGAACGCTCAACACACCAGGACAACTCAAGGCCACTCATATTTGAAAATTTGCCTTGGCCAGAGGGACACAAGCATCCCCCTTGTTTGTGCAACAGGCAGCCTGCTCACCTTTGGCCTTTTTGTTCCTCATCAAAATATTCAGGAGAAGGCTTGAAAGATTTTTGGGAAAGAACAATTTGCCCTGAGGGACACTGCACTGACAGTAGGATCTGAGGGAAGCAGCTGAGTGTTTTATTTTGTTACCTGTAGCACACAACATAAGCAAACAATGATCTGAACCATCCCTGGAAAAATCACTACCCAAGAAATGCTAGAAAGAGCATTTCATCTGGAATTCTGAACACAGATCAGAGTCTGGAGAGCTTCAGGATAGTCCTGAAAATGGTAAGCAGAACGAATAGAAGTATTTTGAAGTACAATTGCAAAGAATAAGTGTCAGAGGAAAGAAGTCGAAGAGTAGTATTAATTTTATTTTTTTTCCCTCTTGCCTTGTAACTTTGGGGGGCTATGAGTCAGAATGAAGTGTTATTCTCTAAAAATACCTTTTGGGGACTGGCTACAGGTAGGCAAGAAATGAATGGCAGAGCTGGGAGAAAATCAGATACTGTCTTCAATGAAGTTGGAGAAGAAGAACCAGCTCCCAGGTTCCAAGTGAAAGGTGGGATGTCAGCAGGACTTCAGCTGATGAAAAAGCTTCATAATTTATGTATTTCTTCTGTTCCATAGTACATCTTCCTTCAATCCAGCTGCTCCTTCATTAAACCAAATGCTGGTGCAAGTCTCTGTGGGCAGGCTACATCTGGCATATGAATATGTAATTATATTTCTCTGTGAGTGTCCAGGTAACTGTGACATTTGGTATCTAAGAAGATGATGTGTTATCTAGGTCAACTTAAAAACAATCAAACAACAACCAAAAAATCCTTCCAGAATTAAAATAAGAGCATGTCCTGGTCATCAGCTCTTTGGAGGATGTATTTTTGTTGACCTACCTTACTTAGTTCATTGTTTGGAGGGAAGAATGGAAGAGCAATAAATGCATGAAAAGTGGTCTCAGAAGTGTTACAGACAGAGAAATCTCTTAGGGAATTATGAGAACATAGATTTGCTTCATATACTTTCAAAATCCACCACGTTTATCATTTTCAAATGAACCTGTTTCAAAGCAAATTTGGAACTATTATTTTTGCCAACATGAGCAAAAGTAACAAAAAAATAAAACTGAAGCTTTAAAATTATTGGACATTGTCAATTGTGTAAAAATTATGATCAAATATTTTGGTAGGACAAAACTTTTTGCAAAACCCTAAATGCGAAAGATTTCCAAATATGCATCAATTCAGAAGGGAGCAGAAGCTTCAGCCTTACATGTTTTCTCTAAAAGAGATGAAGGCAAGAATCTCAAATTCGAGTGCTCTGAGATTTGAGAAAAATTGAACTCTAGATCTGGCATTTGCAATTCTGACCCAGGCCTACACTTCTCAGGAAAGTGTGATCTGAATTTCCTTCTCAAACCATGCCCCAAGCAGGCTGAGCTCCATTCCAAAGAGCTCTGCTCTGCGCTGTGGAAGCAAAAAGATTTCAGCCAAAAATAAGAGCCTGAACCACCGCCTGAGATTCATCTCACCTTTGCTGGAGGTCCTGAAGCTCATTCTCATTTCCTTCCCATACACATATGAATTTTTAATCTGGTGAGGAACGGTGCCTGCGCTGCTGAGAACTGGGACTGAATGATGAGTTGAACTCGTCTAATCAAACTTGCTTTCCTGCACAACATCAAGCTGCCTGCTCTGGCTGCCATCTGCCCCTCTGGAAAGTCTATTATCTTCTCTACCTTCGCTGTAATAATGTGGAAGGACTCATGGTCTGGGTGTCTGGAGGCAGGACCTGTGTTTCTCCTCAGTTCCAGGAGCTCTGGGTGTGCACTTCCAAGTTCCTCTGCATAAAAATACGGAGTGCATTGATGGATGGGACTTTTGTGCTGAGGTCAATGTGATTTTCTGGGCAGGCTCATGGGGCCTGACTGAAATCTGATTTCACTGTCATGGTATCAAATGTCATTTAGCTAATCACAGCTCTAATTTTCACACAGCACCTTCTGGCCACAGACAGACGTGGAATTTCAGAGCTACTCCATGGAAATAGGAACAAGACTTATCCAACCATGCATCTGCCACCAAGGGAAATGAATAAAAGGGAAAAGGCTCCCAAAATACAGCTGGAAATAGCTCAGAAAGCTGGTGAGCAAAGGAGCAGCCACAGTCCTCATTGGGCTGGGGTTTGATGTTGGATGGGGCTTGGAGCAACCTGGTCTGGTGGAAGGTGTCCCTGCCCATGGCAGGGAGGTGGAACTGGATGATTTTGAAAGTCCTGTCCAACAAAAACCATTCTGGGATTCTCTGGTTGGAAACCAGGCTGGCTTCTGATTTTGCTGGACACATCTAGGCTCCCAGGAAGATTTCTCCCCTCATGAAATCAGTGCCTGGAGGAAGTGGATCCCTGTACATCAGGAAATGAAGCCTCACCATCAACACATGCACACTCTTGATTATACAACTCTGGATCCACCCCTCAGCTGCTTTGCCAAGTATTCTCTCAATCCTTTCATTCTCCTCCCTGGACAAAATTACATCAATTTATGCCCTTGCCCATTACCAGCCTGACTTACCCCTGTGTTTATGCAGCTTGTAGCTCTGACCTTTCCAGTGACTTGACCATTTGAAGCATTTCCTTGCATTAGAAATTCCACAATCCCCTTTTCTGTGCTACATTCACTTGCCCTTTATCTTTGCCTGAATTTTTGTTCTCCTAACCATCACCCCAAAGGGGTCAGCAGCCCCAGCTCTGGGCAAACCTTTTATAAAGGGCTTGAAAAACTCAGAGTTGTTCCACCTCTTAAGTTTTATTGATCTCTATAAAAAGCTCAGCTGCTCTGTTAAGGGCGTTACGTGGATGAATGCACACAAATGATGATTCCAGCCAGAGGGAGGGGAAAAAAAATGAAAGGAATAATGTTTAAAATTTTTAACTGTTCAGTGGGGTAAAATGCACAAAATCAAAGTTACACATTGGCTTCCAACCCTCATATTCTCGTTACCAGGTTTTGAGGTGTCTCCATGCTCCTCTTAAGAGTGGGTTGGTGGCTCAGGAGAGAGATTTGATGGTGTTCAAATGCTCAAAGACATGGGGAGATGCTTGGAGAAGACTTCAGACCTGTTTTCACCTGAAATATTGCACACAAATATTAAGGATAAAACCTTTAAAGATCCACCTGGAGACATCCATGTGTGGAACCACATTGTCCTTTCTTCTGTGTTCCATAGAGAGGCATGGACATGAGAAATGACTCAGATTTAAGCTGGGCTGAGTCACTTCTGAAAGATGCTGAGCTTTTTTACCAAAAAAAACCCCTCAAATCCTCATCACTAAAAGGATAATAAGCTCCCCACCCTTGCCTCTGTGTGTGTTCATCTTGTCTCAGATGGCGGCTCTCTCGGGAAGGAATTATCTCTGAGTATTTTCAAGTGGCACAAAGCATAATGCAATTAATCACATTTTGTTCAATGATATAAATTAGGAAAACAGCAACAAACACCCTGGAAGTTTAACAGTTTTTGTGTCCTGGAAGGGTTGGCCTGAAAACCTGCCTGTGACCCTTGGAGAAGCTTTGGTACAAGGTGCATTCACCCAATCCTACATCCAAACAAAACCACCCAATTCCACTGCACATTTATGGCCACATTTTAGTAACACACAGAGAAACTCGCAGCAAAATAACAAAGGAAGCAATTCAGGTGGGCGCATCTGAGATGAAAGAGTGGAGGAAAAATACACACAGTAGGTCTGAAAAGAGACAATTAATTGAGGGAACAAACTGTAGAGAAATCCATGCAGGTCCACCCCTGAGATGTGTCACTCACACTCTGATTCTGCCTTTGTCATGGTGTCACTGGTAACCACCAGGTGCCCCAGGGATGCATTCAGCATAATTCACGCAGCCTGTTGCCATCAACAAGTGAGGTTAGATGTTAGAATTTCTTTATAGAGGATGAAAAAAAACCCCACCTGTTCTCCAGGTATATAAAAAGAGAATGTTTCATCAGCACCTTCCTCCTGCTCTGGGCAATTTAGCAGTTACAGAAGTTAGTAAAGCAAGCAGACTATCAATTGTGTCTTAATTTCTTTTCCCTGGAGTAAAAAGCGAATCAATGCACAATTAACAAAAAATATGCTGTAATAAAAAATACTCTTTTCAGTGCTGGAAAATATTGAAGTGCAATTTTCCTTCTGGAAAAGAGTCAAAGACCTCTTAACTTCCAGCAAAAGCAACATGATTTTATGGTCCCCTTCTTCCTTCTGAGCTGTTCCTGTGGTCACTGTTGTGGGTAGTCTGTGCTGGTATAGCAGGTCCACTTCTCTCTCCTCCAGCCACATTTTTCTTCTTGCTGTCAACATCATGAAATCAGACAATGGTTTGGGGTTGGAAGGGACCTTTAAAACCATCCAGGTCCACCCCTGGCATGAGCAGGGACACCTTCTACCAGACCAAGTTTCTTAAGGCCTCATCCACCAGCCTTGAACATTTAATCAACATTTTCAGACTCAGCTTCCCAAGAAATCCATCTGAGACTTGGAAAACTGAGATTGTTTCACCCCATTCTTCTCCCCAACAGCTGCTGAATTCTTGGGCTAATTTCAGGTAACTCTTGACAAACACCGGAAGTTGGAGGAGAGCCTCATGTAGAGAAGTGGCTGTTGCATGTCAGCTTTTATTAGATAATAAGGAGCCCACGTCTGAGAGGTACAATCAGAAAGGTATTTTGAACGCTCACAACTGAAAGGAAAGCTTTGATCATACCCTGGGTCAATCAAGAGAGACAAATCCAGGGGATTTCACTGATCAAGCAGGTTTGGGCTTGCAACATCATCCTCTACCCCTCCGAAAGGCGCAGCTGCTGCCAGATTAAGAAAATCAAAGACTGATTTGTGCTGCCACCAAAGGGGACAGTGCCCCTTCCTCTGGCATCCCTGGTGATGTGCTCACACAGCCTCCCACGAGTCAGCTCTGGCACTGTGGCCACACACAATGACTGCTCCACTCCCTGATCCAGCAGAAAACCACAAATTCTCCAAAAGAAGAGGCAGAGGGAAAGGTGATCCCATCTGTGCTCACATCCATGGAGGGAATCCTGTGCCTTTGGCTCACCAGGCAGCAATTTAAGCCAAATGTAAAGTCACAAACTGCCAGTTTCATGAGAGCCCTGGACAACCATTGTTCCCCTTTTTCTGAAAACCATGGAAGTTTTGCACAAAGCCACGTGCACACACACTGGGAAAATTGTGGAAATTAATGCTTGAAGGTGGAGCTGGTACAGAAAGAGCATTAATATGATCTTGGGACCAGTGGTGTTTAATTCCATATCTTCTCTGACTGCATCCCATCTACTCAACTCCCTCTCTGCAGTTTTCCCATGCTGATTCCTGTGGAGAAATTATCTTTGTGCAGGATTCAGCACCAAAGGAAGGTCTCTGCCAGCTTTCCCACCCCATGGGCACCACAAAAAGGTTAAGACCACAGCAAACATCACTGATGTTTCAGTTGTTGTGAAGTGTCCTGCAGTGTAAGGAAGGCCCTCATGATGCGTTAAAGGATGGCTTGGAAAAATGATTGATGGCTGAGGGAAAACATGAGGGTCCAAAAGATGCTGATAAGGTAATAATAATTTAAACTCCCTTCTAAAACAAGGAGCCCACCACAAACACCAGGAGTGAACCTTTCATGCTGAGCTGTGGAAGCTCTTTGCTGGATGATGCTGCTGGGGCTTGCATGGATTTAAGAAGAGTTTGGATAAACTCACAGGGGAAAATCCACACGGTGCTGCCTGGTACCATCACCCCAGCTCTTGTTCAGGAGGTCTCTGAGCCCTGCCCAGCTTGGGGTGGCCCAGGGATGCATTTTCAGTGCATTTACTCAGCTCTTGCCCTCCCCTTGACTTCTGCTTTGGCTGCTCAGGGCTGCCCGGTCCTTTGCTCCAATCCATCACTGCAGTTGTGCCATCCTAGGGAAAAGCTCCTGCCCAGATGTCTGAGGGATCCAACAGTGGGAACTGGCTGACTTTCTGCCCCCACCTCATTTTGGGCAGCATCTCCCTTGTGACGGTGTTCACAAGGGTCTTTGGATGAGGGAAGAGACGAGGATTTGACTCCATATTTCAGAAGGTTTGATTTATTATTTTATGATATATATTACATTAAAACTATGCTAAAAGAATAGAAGAAAAGGTTCTCAGAAGGCTAGCTAAGCTAAGATAAGAAAGGAATGAATAACAAAGGTTTGTGGCTTGGACAGAGAGAGAGCCAGCTGTGCCGTGATTGCCATTAATTACAAACAAGCACATGAGACCAATAACAGATGCACCTGTTGCATTCCACAGCAGCAGATAACCATTATTTACATTTTATCCCTGAGGCCTCTCAGCTTCTCAGGAGGAAAAAAATCCCAAGGAAAGGATTTTCATGAAAAGATGTCTGTGACACCCCCTCTCTTTCCCCTTTCCTCAGGACTCTCATTCCTGATCCAGATGTGAAAATTCAGCCCCTCCTGCACCCCGTGCCTTATCCTCCCCTTCCCTCCCAACTTTCCCTGCTGCTGTCCTGTTTTCCACAGCAGGCATCCCACACCACCAGAGAGATGCCAAACAAAGGGGCTGACGTGATGCTCCTTGCCCACCAGCTCCTCCAAGTTCTGCCAGAACTTTGGAATTAGAGCTGCTGGGATTCTGAAATTCCCTTTTAAAACCCCGCCTGGAATTTGCTGAACAATTGCCATTAACAGGGAAGGATCTTGGTCTCTATTTAAGAGAATCAGAGTGGAGAATGTTGAAATTCAGAGTGCTGCGAATCAGAATGAAGAGTGTTGAAATTCAGAGTGGAGCTGTCCCCCCGCTCCTTTTTTACCTCATTTTTGTCCATTTTCCTGCAGCTGGTGGGGCTTTCTCAGCCTCAGGAAGGGGCAGAAGGAAGATCCATGTGAGGATGCAGCTCAACCTGCCCCGCACACCTTGTGCCCACCAGCAGCTTCCCCCACACCCCACAAAATGACAAAGGAACCTTGATTACTGACTCACCACGCCAGCTGAAGGAGAGAGGGGAGGGAGGAAAATAATGCATTTATAATAGTGGGCTCTGAGCCTGCTGCTGGGAGATTGGCTGGCATTTCAGCAGCTGAGGGGGCTGCCCTGTGCCTGAGCTGTCTCACTGACTCACCTGCCACAGCAGCAGCAGCTCTCAAAGGCTCCTCGGCAGGAGTGGGAGAGGCAGAGGCAGGGCAGGGAGGAAGATGCACACAGCCACAGACCTGCAGAAGGAGGGGTCTCTGCTCCCTCCCCTCCCAGTTCCACGCAAGACATGCACATGTGCCTCTCAGGTGTCTCTCTCCTCCGTTTGGAAGCAGGACAAAAATTTGTGTGGCTTCTCAGCCCCCCTCAGCATCCCATCCATGTTTGTCACAGAATAATGCAGAGTTGAGGAAGTTCAAAGGTGAGAAAGGCAATTGTTCTGTCTCACCTGCTGCCTCACTTCACCAAAATGTCACTTTTTTTTTTTTCTTTTCTATACAGGAGCCCACAGAACTGTTTTTTCTGGGTGCTGGACCCAGCCTTGGGAAAAGAGCAATTTCTCCTCACCAGGGACTGGCCATGACCATCCCTGCTGAGTCAGTGCAGCCCCTTGCCCTGAATACACAGTCAGGAGACAAATTCTGAGTTTCTGCAGGACAAACTCCCTGTTGAAGGTTGCAATGCAAGATGTTTTCAATTACCATCGGTATGGCAGATTACCTTTGTCAAGTGGGCAGTTTGCTTTATCTCTCTCTTTGAGATAAACTGTCCACTTGACAAAGGTAACCACAATCACACCTCCCTGGGGAGGGGACATCTGCTGATAACAGAATATTTAATGTCACTGCATGACTGATAAGAACTAGAACATCCCATTGTGAGATGCTCCACCCAGAGGGAGGAGCCAAGCATTGCTACCCAGATATAATCCAGAGGTTTTGAGACACCAGCACGGTTTTCTCCATGGGATTCCCAAGAGGAAAAGCAGCAGCCTCTTCTTCCACTGGATTCTTTGGAGGAAGAATACATCCTTCTCTACAGGACCCCCTGCTCCAACAGAACCACCCCTGACACTGCAGGAGGGTTGCAGCCACATTTCCCATTGGACTGGTATTAACAACCTGACCCACAGGGTGTCAGGTTGGGGTTCTGACTCTGTCAGTGTTGTTCTAGTGTACTGCATTGTTTATTTTATCCTTTATTTTTTTCTTTTCCCGATTGAAGAACTGTTATTTCCTGCTCCCATATTTTTGCCTGAGAGACTGCTTAATTTAAAATTTATAGCAATTTGGAGGGGTGGGGAGGGTTTACATTCTCTGTTTCAGGGGAGGCTCCTGCCTTCCTTAGCAGACTCCTGTCTTTCCAAACCAAGACACTGCCTTTCCAATATTCATTAGTGATTCTGACACTCTATGAATAATATCAGTGTTCATTTTAATACCAATTACCTTTTTTCTTTGGGAATTTTCCCAGTTTTTAAGGACCATGGGGTGAGTTCCTCTTCCTGTCTTGGGTGCTGCTCCATCCTACTCCTCTTTCCTTTTTCCTACTTTCTGCCATCCTACACCTCTTTCCTTTTTCCCCTTAATAATTTTCATGCCATATCTGCCCCCACCCCAGCCCATTTCCGTTTATCAATCCCTCCATCCTTGCTACTTCCTCCTGCTTTTGTGAGTCCCCTGTATGAAAAAAAGACACCAGAGTGTCAAATGCTTTTGCATTGACAAATCATCAGAAAATAAATGGAAAAATGGGGAGTTTTCCTATGTTTTTTTTCACCACTTTATTTCATGAGCAGGTGCCTTCTGCATTAAAATTTATCACTGCTCAGAGCCCAATCCACTCACCTCACCACTAATGGCATCCTCAAAGGATTCCGTCTCTGCTCTGAAGGTGTGTGAGTGCATCCCTTAGTGGAAAAGGAGAGCTTTGATATGGGGTTATCAAGAAATCAGTAAGGAAGGATGAGGAAAAAATGCCTCCAGGTCTGGGACTAGGGAAAGGAACATCAGTGGTGCAGAGGGGTGGTGGCTAGGAGGTAATTAGCAGTAAAATTGGGATTGATAACCAGGATGGTCTCTTGGATTCCATCACCTGACTGGTTAAAGCACCTTGGAATGCAGAGCCCAGCCTTGCAATGAGGTGTCCATGTGTGCTTGCAGCTCCCAAATGCTTCCAGATTAATAAGAATTCTGAATGATAATTGGTAACTGTACACTGTAATAAATTTCCTCTCATTTCCAGTCCTCCTACAAGCCAGAAAGCACCAGAATCCTCAGAACATTATTATTCAGGACATTAAACCCTCAAAGGAGAAATCTAACAGCAAAGCACAGGACTTCCATCCGATGCAAACAAAAACTCAGTGAGAGAGGGAAGGAAAAAACCACTGATTCCGGGGAATTTTGTTCCTCCTTCCAATACTTAAGCACATGGGTGAAGCTTTTTCCTTTCTCCCAGAACAGAGCACTCCAGTGTTTGATTTCTAGCCTGAGGCCTTGTTTGCTGCCTGGCTCCTGAATCAGACTTGACTGGCACAAGTGTGATTGGGAAAGCTCGCAGTTGGTTCACTCCTGGCAAAACAAAAAGAAACAAAAAGGAAAAAAAAATAGAGGGAAAAAAACCCTCAAACAACCCTGAGGAAAGAAGGTAGGGAACACCACAAAGGAGTTTAAAAGTTTGGGGAAATGTGGTAGCTCAATCTTCATTTCCAAGTGTTGCTCCTTTCATATCCGATCAATGCTGAGCTGGGAGTAACTCCTCAGGATTGATGTGCACACTGCACTGAGTTATTTAATTTCAGCTATTACTGGAAAACCATTTCAGTGGTGTTTCCTGTTGACTGGTGCTGTTCCTTCCACCTCTGACGCACTGGGTTTGGGAAGTTCTGCACAGGGGAGAAAATGGTATTAGAAACATTGGCAAAAAGTCAAAGTAGAGAGAAACCCTTCAAAAAGAGGGAATAGGGGAAGATGAGGAAGCCACGTGGCAAAGGGAGAGGAAAAAGTTGGTTTTGTACTGGGAGGTGTGGTTTAGTGTCCAGAACTCAGCTGGTTTTCACTTGGGTCTTATTTTTCTGGCTGTTTTCTACAGTTGTTGGTGTCTTTGGCTTGCTGGATGATGGCTTGAACATGTTCCTTTCCAGGCTCTGTTTTCATCTTCCCAAATTGAGAAGATGGGGGCTGTCCATGCTCTCCTGTGCCAACTCCAGGGTTTTTACCAGAGGCCAATACCCCCATGTTGATATTGTAAATCCTTTCTCATCTATGAAAATTTATTTTTAGTGGAGGGAAGACTCTGGCTGACAGAGGAACAGCTCCCTTTGCTCAGCTCTTCATGCCAACAGCCAAATTTGATCAGCAGGGCTGTACTCTTCTTCAGGGAGTCACAGGTCAGGAGTTTTCCTGGCATGGTATAAGGTATAAGCTGGTCAGAAAGGAGCAGAGACACAGATGGAAGTGGGGTGGATTTGGGAGTCATGGATTTATCTTCACTGCTTGGCTGGGTGCTTTTCCCACATCCTTACTCCAGCAGAACAATCTCCTGGCTCTTCTGCTATCAGCTGTCCTGTCACCCTGTTTTTTTAAGATTTTCTAAGCCTTCTGATGTTGACATTCTTGTAGCGAGCTTTCTCACACACTTCTTGTAAACTAGTCATTGCTTTGCATTCCTTTATGGAGGAGGAGACTGTTGGTTTGTCCAGTGTCATTGGAGAGGTGGCACTGTCACCCTCCAATCCACTGTCACTTTTGGAAAACTATATATGTTGGAGTCAGAAAATAAACTTCCCTTTTTTCTTCATCTTGAGAACAGCGGTGTGTGCTTGTGATTTTTTTTTGTGTCCTATAGTGACACTGTCCAGTGTGGGATTGTGGGGATCCATTCTGCATTCCCTCACAAATTCTGGGAACTGACTTCCCAGTAGTTCAAGGTAGAGGATTCTGCCCCTCTGCTCCATTCAGGTGAGACCCCACCTGCAGAGCTGCCCCAGTCCTGGGACGCAGCACAGGAAGAAATGGAGATGTTGGAATCCAGAGGAGGCACCAAGATGACCAGAGGGATGGAGAAGCTCTGCTGTGAGGGAAGGCTGAGAGAATTTGGGTTGCTCAGACCAGAGAAGAGAAGGCATCAGTGGCCTTGCAGAACCTGAAGGCAGCCTACAAAAATTTCTGGGAAGGCATTTTACAAAGATATGGAGTGCCAGGGAAAGGGGGGAATGGCTTCAAGCTGAAAAAAGAGTAGGTTAATTTTGGATATTAAGGAAGAAATTCTTGCCTGTGAGCATGGTGAGACCCTGGCACAGGGTGCCCAGAGAAGCTGTGGCTGCCCCATCCCTGGAAGTGTCCAAGGCCAGGCTGGACAAGGTTTTGAGCAACCTGCGATAGTGGAAGGTGTCCCTGCCCATGGCAGGGAGTGGAATGAGATGATCTTTTAAGTCCCTTCCAACCCAAACCATTCTATAATTTTCTGACATTCTCCAATAATCTGGTGAGTCTGGCAGTGTGAATCCACTGATTGAGAGCTTTCCAAGGAACCCTGCAAGCAGCAGGTTCGTGGAAAGGTGGCAGGGAAGCAGGAATGCCTTTCCCTTCTCCTTTTCTCTCACCCAGGTTCTGAGTTGTGGGACCTAATTCCCATCCTTTTTTACAGACCTCTTTCAGCATGAATTGCTTCTTAGACTCTTTTACACTGACACATTTGAATTTATTCCTCTGTATCTCCTCACATCCAGCATAATTTCAGTCTTGTCTGCCACCAGTTCTCAATTATGAGCCATCCCATCTACTTTTCTTCCTTTGCTCATTGGTTCAACCCTTAGTGCTTTAGGCATCTTTTAAAAAAAGTCATGAATATGTTCAGAACTGACTTTGTAACTAAGATAATTAAAACCTCTACAGGTCCTGATTCTATTCCATCCTCTGTGCAATGCCTGACCTCCTACTTGCAGTCTTTTTTACCTGGTTTCCAGTCCACACATTAATGGAAATAAATCCAAACTTCCCTAAATTAATGCTTTGAGTAAGTTTGGTGAAGACACAAAGGCTTTTTGACATTTTCTGGGTCTTGATTAACCTGTAATGAAGGAGAAAAATGTTCCTTAGAATAATTTGCTGGATTGCTGATCCTCCTTCTCTTGATCTTTGTTGTTAGGTGGATCTTGTGGTGGTTTTATTTTTTTTTTTCTGCTGGATTTTCAGCTGCTTCCAGAGGAAGCCCAGGGTAGGAATGAAGTGTCAGTCAGATTCCTCACCAGCTGGCCTGTGAATAATCAAAGCTTTAACCATGCATAAATAACATTTTATAAGGATGTCCTGGATGAGCACAGCAACAAAACTCCCCCCAAGTCTCTCCTTTGCCATCGCTCTCACCAAGAGGTCAATAAATCCTTTTTAGACACCACAGCAGCAGCTCCCAAACCCCAGAGAGGAATGCAAGGAGCTGACCTTCTCTCCCTTGCTGGTGTCAGAATCAGAGCAAGGAGTTCCTCTCCCACACGCAGCACTCGACTCTCCACTTCTTATCCCACCGGGAATGCAGGCACAGTACCTGCCCCCACATCCACTGCAGGCAGGCAGACACTCCAGGCAGGATGCTGTTACCAAGGCAATGCTTATCACAAGGCTCTGGGAAAGGAGTCAGGGGAGAGGTGCAGGACAACGCAGGACTGGGGAGGGAGAAAATAAAAAAGACAAAAGAGATCAAAACTGAGATATAAGGGCTGAAATGCTGTGATAGGGGCAGCAGCTGGGAGTGGGAGACTGGGTTTTAGAAATTTTTGGGGTTTTTTTTAAATTTTTTTTTTTTTTGTGTTGCTTTTGGGGTTTTTTGCTTGTTTTTTGGTGAGTTTTTTGTTGTTGTTGTTGTTGTTGTTGGGTTTTTTGCTTTTGTTTTGTTTTGTTTGGTTTGGTTTTGGGGTTTGGGTTTTTTTGAAGTTTTTTTTGGCTTTATTTTTAATTTGAAATACAGTTCTAGATGGACAGAAATGCTTTGACTCTGATTTCTTACCAGCTGCCAGCCTGCAGGTTTCGGATCCAACCTTTGCTGGTCACACCCCCCCGCCCCCTGTGGTCTCATAGCTGGTCAAGATTTTGCACCAAGGCTTGTCCTTGATACAGCTGGGCCTGAGGAAAATCCATCAGGAGATGTTGCCTGAATTTATTTTTTTTTCAGGTTTCCCCATAGCAATAATGGCTTTTCTCTTGCTGGACTTCACCCCAGACTCTGTCTTTTTAAACCAGCCCCAAAGAGAGCAGCAATGAGTTTATGGCACAACCCTCCCTAAAGGGAAATCCTTGTTAGAAAAGTGGATCCAATCAATACATGGATCACACAGGGATAACACAGGAGTGCAACTGCACTGCTAATGAGCTCATTTGGGAAGCCTCAAAGCCTTTCAGAGGCAGCATCTGAACTGTTTTATGGTGTGTTTAAGAACAAATTCTTCCCTGTGAGGGTGGGGAGGCCCTGGCACAGGTTGCCCAGAGAAGCTGTGGCTGTCCCATCCCTGGAAGTGTTCCAGGCCAGGCTGGAGAAGGTTTTGAGCAACCTGGGATAGTGGAAGGTGTCAGGAGGTTGGAACTGGATGAGACTTTAAGGTCCCTTCCAGCCCAGGACATTCTGTGATTGTGATTTCAGCCACAGCAAGACTGTTGAAGTTCCCTCTGCATGGAGCTCAGTGGGAATGCAGGAGACTAAGCAGGATGAAATCCTTCCCCTTCCTCTTGGAGCATTTGTGTGTGATGCTTGTGAAAGTAAAGGAAACACTGGGAAGTGGGGGAAGACAAAGCTCTGCTTGCAGGTTTTGTTGTCAGTTGTTTTCAAACCGACAAGAAAGGAAATGTGGAAAAGAGGGCTTTAAAAAGAAAGGGAAAGAAACAGAAAACACTCCACACACACTTAAAAAAAAATAAAATAAATACCTCCCCTCCCTGGCAGCTCAATATCACAGGGTAGGGAGGCATTTTCCTTGCTTGCAGCATTTCCTGTGTCCGCCTTCCCACTGGGTCTTTCTGGAATTGTGAAAGGGAAAGGATGTTGTGTACAAAAGGGACCAAGCTGCCTGGGTGGAAAAGCGATGGGGGAGGACCAAAGGGAGGGAAAAAGGAGTCAGGAATAATAAAGGACACACAAACATCTTGTGCAAAGCAGAGGGGTTTGGACCACTTAAGCAATTAAGCCTCTTGTTGGATTGTTTATTCTCGCCCAGAAGAAGAATTGCTGATTGGTGACCAAAACAGCATTTTGATGGTTACCATGGGGGTGGAGAGAGGGAGGTGGAGTAGGAATGAGGCATTTTCTGTGCAGGGCTTTGAGGGAGATTCAGTATGGCAGGAAAAGAGAGGCCTTGTTAACACAGCTCTGGGGTGGTCCTTGTGATGGACAAAGCAGACAGGAGCCCTTGGCATGGCTCAGCACCACCCCAGCTTTGCTGTGCAGTAGGGCAGGAATCCTCCAAAGGAGGAGGGAGCTCCTCCAAATCCTCCAAAGAGCCTGGAGAGAGAGCACTGGGATCCTTCCTGGATTTAAAGTCAGCACAGACCAGCCTGAGGGATGTGGGGTACAAGAGATTGTTTAAATTGAGGAGTACTGCTACAATCAGGGCCTACTCTACCAGGGTTCACCTCACCCTTATTTTCAAAAAGCAGTGTTGGATGTAACAGCAATGGAACTGAGGCACAGGGGTTTGATTGGCTGGGTTGAGCCAGGCTTCTGACACATCCAGCAGTCCAATTTTCCAAGATGTCCATAAACCCCCAGATCCAGTCCCAAAGGACAGGCTGGAAGGTTCCTAAAAGCACTGCTAGAAGAGGTTACCCTGTTAGCATGATGTTCCTTGCAGAGGTATTTTGTCCCCAGGGAATCCAGCAGTGTGGAAAAAGGTGTCTGTGCTGAGTTTAGTTTCTAACCCATGTCTCTTCCATGTTTTGCTACAGAACTTCAATTCTATTTTACTCCAGCACACCAAAGTTTGCCAGGCCAATGAGGAGCAGCAGTGCATGATTGCAGAAACAAATTTATACTTGGATGGACATTCCTGACCACCTTGGAATTACTTTTTGTTGAACATTTCTTCCAGGGAAGTTGCACTGGATGTAGCTGATCTAGGTAAAAACCAGACTTTTCCAGGCAAAGCTCTGGAACTGCCCAAAGAAATGGTGGAGTCACCATTTTTGGGGGGATTTAAAAGAAATGTAGATGGGGATGTGGTTTAGTGATGGCTTGGCAGTGATAGGTTAATGGTTGGACTCAATGCATTAAAGAGCTTTTCCAACATAAATGATTCCATGATTCCATGACTATGTGACTATGATTCAAGGATTCCATGGACAGCTCACTAGCAAACACCATGAATTCCTGCCTAGAATATCGCCCATTTCTGCGAGATGGAAATGTTTGCTGGAGCTTTCAGTCTCAAAATGCATTTCCATACCATGCCTTTTAGACAGCGATGATTTAAGAACTTCTATTCTCTGCCATGAGTCACTTTGCAGAGAAAACTCTGGCAAAATCTGAAAACCTTATTTCAATTTGAGGTTTGGAGCCTGGTTGTCCTTATCTCCCCCTGCAGTCCATGGAAGAGAGAGGCATGCAGGGACCTGGTCTTGTTTAAGCAGAAATTTGGGTAGGTGGGAAGCATCCAGTCCATATCAGGATGTCAAATTATCTCTGTTTTCAGCACAGGTACCAACCTGAAATTACCTAAATCAAGACCAGCTCATTGGATTATGTTTGCACTGACCTCTGTGTGCTACACAGATGTAACACCCAGGACAGGACAGAAGAAGCAGAAATTAGCTCAAATAATTCATTCTAAAAAGCTGCTCCACAGTCCTTGGTGTATTCCTGCTGCCTTGACAAATCCTTGTCTCTGACTATTAATCATATTAAGGCAACCCAGAAGTTGTTATCCCACCACTAACCCTGGACTGCTTGTTCTTTGCTTTGCTTGCAGAGTCTTTAAGGAGCAGGAAGATGCTGCATCTATTCAAACACCTCCAACAAGCACTGTGAGTAAGCAGCCTTTGGTCCTTGCTGAGGAGCTTTGGAGAGCCAGTCTTTAAAAATGCAATTTATGGAGAAGGGTTTTGTGTTAGAACAGTCATTGCTGCTGAGCTCAGTCAAATGGCAAAGGAGGAAGCACAAGTAGAAAAATAATTATTCCATAAAAATTAAGAAATAAAGGAGAAATAATATCACCCAACTTAGCGGACCACTGAGTGGTCAAAGTGTTTGCATGTAAATTTTTGTGTCTGAAGCAAAATCTAGGAATGTTTGAGGAAGCACAATATGAGATTTCTTCCTGGGCAGGGAATGTGTCTCTGCTTTTGGCAGGGCTTGGAGCTGGGTGATCTTTAATGCCCTTTCCAACCCAAACCATTCTGTGATTCTCACTGCCAACATCTGCCAGGCTCTCCCAGGCAATCCTGGAAGAGTTTATAAAAGCAAGACACGGGAGTAAAAAACATTTACAAGGAGTAGGCCAAACTGCTGGATTTTAAGCTGATAGAAGCTGACAATTTGCAGACATAACAGGTAAATTAGTTACACCAGGAACATTTATCATAATCAGCCCTGCAGTGTGAGCAGTCCTCCAGGAGGAACAGCAAATAACCAAAGAAGGATGCTGTCGAATTTTTTTAAGTATTTCCAGAAAAACAGCTCCTAAGAAAAAAACCTAACAGACAGGGCCAGACAGAGACAGAACACAGAGAAACATCGAGACTGGATTTGAATGTCAGCTCCAGCTCTTTCACTGAAAAAGAGACTCCTGAAAGCAGGGAGGCTACCAAAGTCTCAAATGTGATGGTGACCAACATAGTTTTTAGCCAAAGTTTGTCTGGATCTGATCTGTTCCATACAGATAATTATTACGTGAAAATTTACACAATAACCCCACAAAACAAAAACCATATAAAACATCTTATTTTCTTTCTCTATTTTGTCAGCCTTTTAATCAGACATGAATAAAAAAGGTGCTGCCCTAAATACCAAACTTTTGACTGGAGATGTTGAACCCTTAACTTGTGAAAGGAGCTTCAACTTCTGCAGGGTGACACTGAAATATAAATTTAGCTTCCACCACGTGCCCATCACACTCCTGTGCCAAGGAGAACACACCTCAGACACCTGGAGTCTCCAGCCCTCCTGCTCTTCTTTCTCTGGCTGAAATCTCAGCTCACTGAGAGGATTGATTCAATGTACATATCTCTTTTTTTCTTTCTTTCTTTCTTTCTTTTTTTTTTTTTTTTTTTTTTGCTGATGTTGTTTCATCCCTTGTCTCTAATGGGAATATATTATCTTTAACTCTTCTCAGAGCACTCAAGATGACGGGAAAGCTGTTGAAAATAAATTAGACTAAAATAAACTCCAATTGGAAATGCTAAGTACTGCATGTTCCTGCTTTAGGAAAATGAAATACTTCATTCACATTCCTGAAACAGGACTTGGGACCATTTCAAGTGTTGTGACTTTTTTTAAATCCTCCAAAAATAGTGAGCGAGTTTTATAAATTCTTACTTTTCTCATATGATAAGGAATGAATTCATTATTAACAGAACTTTCCTCTCTATGCATTTAATCAGAGCTGGGCCTCATTAACTAAAATGAACACATATTACAAGTGATTTTTGTCAAGTGCCTTTTTGACTGGTCACCAGGGACCACCTGAACACATCTATGCTGTAATTAATAATATCAAAATTAAAATGTTGTTGCACCTAGCATACCTTTAAAGGTGAATTTGGCTTTCTGCTAAAAGCTGGGTTTGGTCTAATTTGGAAGAGAATCATAGATACAAAGGATGGTTTGGGTTGGAAGGCATCTTAAAGACCATCCAGTCCCACCCCCTGCCATAGGCAGGGACACCTTCCACTGTCCCAGGTTGTTCCAAGCCCCATCCAGCCTGGCCTTGCTTCCAGGAGTTGGAATTTTCAAGAATTTTCCAGGGATTTCTACAATTTACAAACAGGTAGAGGGACAGACTGCATTGGAGAATCCAGAAGAGGTGTGGACTCCACCTTCCTTTGTGTCTCATTTGTGGTCGCAAATTTATTTTGCTTAGAGCTCCTGTTCCCCTTGTCTTTTTTCCAAGGACAGTATCCACGTAGATTAAGCTTAGACAAAACACCAAAGCACTAGAAAATGACATACTGCAAGCACCCTTTCCTCAAGGAATAACCTTCCAGGATGAGCTACAGGATTTTCAAGAGAAAAAACAGAGCATATGAGGGTGGAGTCCCCTGGGGGCACAGAGGTTACAGAGGTCTCCCATTTGCCCAACATATTTTCTCCTCTTTCCCATCCATTTACCCCACCCCAGTTGGTTCTCTTGAACCTTTAAGTAATTCCTCTCTGCCCTCCCTGTCTGCTTCACCTTAAAACTGATGGTCTGTCTTTCCAGGTCACACTCCTCTCCTGAATTGTTCTTCTCTGAGTTCCCCAGGTGGTCCTTGCAATCTCCATCCCTATTTATCCCTATTCCCTGTGTCCTTGTCCTGACTAAAAGCCTGGGGGTGACCAACAGCTGCTGCAGCTTGAGACACCTTGAAGTGAAAAGCTTTGAAAACAGAGCAGGGACATCTCATCTCTTTTGAGGTTGCCCCACAGGGGAATCAGGCAGGGAGTGGGGAAGTGAAAGAGCAGAAAGAAGCTTCTCTCACAAAGATCCTTTGCCCCCTTACACCTTTTCCCTCTCATCCCTAAGGTTTCTCTACTTCTTTCTCTACCAGACATAATGGGGAAGGGTAATGGGGTCGCTGTAGGGGCACTGTGTCCAGCCCCACAGTATTGGAATTATTACACCACAGCCTGATAACTTCTGCAGAAGGTGAAACATAATGCACACAGAGCAAATTCCTGCTGAGATTCTGCTGTGTCACTCAGTACACTTTGCAGAAACATGATGCAGGTCTGAGAACCCTGGGATGATTAAATTGCAATAAATACCACTGTGAAAAAAGATGTTTGTAGGTGGTTTGAACCAGTTATGTTTTAGAATTGTTAAAAAGAGATTAAAATGTTAATTAATGGTTATAATAAAGTCACCACGTTTACCAGCCCCTTAGGGTATTGTGTTTAGATGCCTCCCCCAAGTTTAAAAGGGTGATGAAGACGATTGTCCCAAGCTTAGACAAGGAAAAGTCTGCAGGCAACACTGCAAATTATTTCTTTTGTATCTCATCACACACCTTCTGTTGTGGTGCTCACAAGTTGCTCCCACCTAATCTTTTAAGTGACAAGCTCTGACCTTTGAGTTTCCGATAATCCCCATTTGCTTTGCTGATACCCAGCCAAACCTACCCAATTTTTCACTTTGTGCCAGCTGACAGGACCTGGGTTAGGCTGTGGCTGGGGAGTTCTCAGACCTGTCAAGTCCTGTATGGAATAAGAGACTCCTCCTTGTGCAAAACTCTCTCCCAGCTCTGCCCTGCAGCCATCCTGAGCCCCCAAATGATGGTGCAGAGCAGGGGGGCAGCAGCTGGCAGGGCAAGGTGCTCAGCAGAGCATTTCTAAATATTCTTCCCTTCCTTGCTGCTGCTGAGATCCTCTCTGTGACGGTGTTCACAGGGGTTCTTGGATGAGGGAAGAGACGAAGATCTGACTCCAAGTTCAGAAGGCTTGATTTATTATTTTATGATGTACATTACATTTAAACTATACTAAAAAGAATAGAAGGAAAAGTTTCATCTCTGAAGGGTAGCTAAGCTAAGAATAGAAAGGAATGAATAATAAAGGTTTGTGTCTCAGACAGAGTCCAAGCTAACTGGGCTGTGGTTGGCTATTAATTATAAACATCCAAGATGGGCCAATCACAGATGCACCTGTTGCATTCCACAGCAGCAGATAGCCATTGTTTACATTTTGTTCCTGAAGCCTCTCAGCTTCTCAGGAAGAAAAATCCTAAGAAAGGATTTTTAATGAGAAGATGTCTGACCCCTCTCTGCATGCCCAGCTGTGCCGTCCTGCCCTGCCTGCAGCAGAAGAGTGGGATGGACAGCAGGGATGATCAGACATCCCTGAACACACGTTTTTTTCCTCTATGCCAGAGCTATGAAAAGCCCCAGTGAGCACTGCTGAGGGAGAACCCAACAGCTCGGCCAAAACCTCTCCCTTTCAGCCCCTCTGTGCAGCAATGTTTGCTATCCCTGCATCTCCCACCCCTCCAAAGAGCTGATAATGCAGGGCTGTCCCTTTAGCCCTCTGCCCTCTGTTCTCCTTTCCACCTTGTTTCCTGGAATCTCCTCTTCAGCTCTTCCCAGACCACTCATTATCAGTCAGAATAACAGAATAACAACCTTTGATTCTGGTGAGGCTCTGGCACAGCTTCCCAGAGATGCTGTGAACTCCTTATCCCTGGAAGTGTTCAAGGCCAGTCTGGATGGGGCTCTGAGTAAGCTAGAAGACATCCCTGCTCATGGCAGGGGGTTGGAGCAAGATGACATTTAAGGTCCTTTCCAAGCCAAACCATTCTATATTTGATGTTTTTGTGATCTTGCTCACAGTGCTCAAGCAGATCTGTCTCTATCATGACTATTTTCAGTGGTGTTGTAGCCATGAAAATCTAGAGAGAAATTCTGATTCCCAGGAAAGGTAGCTTAACTCTGGGCACAGGACATGAACCCTTCCTTCTTATAATCTTTTTTCCCCCTGCCTTAGGTCACTGAATGAGCCTCACTTTGCATCAAGGCAAATCCTGAAGCCCTCAATTAATTTTTTAACAGTTTTTTTTTATCCAGTAGACTGGACTCTTTCCTTTAAAGACACATGAAAATGAATCTTCTCAACTGTCAACTTTGCACCTCATTAGGAGCAGTGCGAATCAGAAGGAAAAAGAGACAAAAAAAAAAAGGACAGCAAATCTCTATTTCCAAAATAGCACTCAGTGATTTAATGGATTCATACACACAGCTCCAAAAACAAATGGTTGATTAAATTAAATCAGATTAAATAAACAAAAGAAGCAAAGGGAAAGCACAGATAAGAATTTGGCTCAGTGACTGGTATTATTAGGCGGGGAAAAACAGTTAATTTAAATTTTAAGAAGGATGCTGTTTGTCAGGGTGGTTTCATTTAAACAGATCTATTCTGTCCATGACACATTGCCAGATCTTCTCTTTGTGAAGCCAACAGGGAAAATCAGTGTTATTTTGCCAGCCCTGTACTATGGAGAGACTGGGATGTACTGACATGAAGTTTTCCTGCAGGAAAACTTCATGTCAGTACATGTGGGCAGGATTTATTTCTGCTTTAAGGCATTTTGTGCATGTCAGTACTGTGGGCAGGATTTATTTCTGCTTTAAGGCATTTTGTGCATGGGCAGCCACCAAAGCCTGCTGAAGCCTCCTGTATCTTGGTGTCCAGGGGTGTTCCAGCGCCAGGGATCTATCCCAGCAGCAGTTACCCAGCAGAGCTTTCACTGGTACCAGTGCAGGTCAGGGGACAGTCAGGAATAAAGTGAAGCATCATCTGAGTCATGGAGATTCACTCAACCTTACAATTCTTATATTTCCTCAGTATTCCTGGTTTAGTAATGTACCTTTAGCATTTTCACATTATGACCCCGGGTTGTTTTTTCCTCTTTTCTGGATGGAAACAGGGTCCAGCTGAAGGTTTTCATTGTAGGCCCTTGATGGTGATTTCTGGTTGGCAGTTCTGCCTTTTCCCCCTCAAACACTCAGCCATGGGGGAATGTTACCAGTGGCCCATTCTATTCTTTCTCCAACTCATCAATATTAATTAAACAGGAATCTACCAGCATTGATTAGGAAAATTCTCCCATTAGCTGCACAAATGAACACCAAAGGAAAATCAGCAGGGGCATCCCTGTGGAGAGGATGCCACAGCCAACACAGGGCTCAGTTCTGAGAAGGGAACAATGAATGTTCTTGCTAATCAGCCACCCAAATATTCATAGCAGCAGAATTAAAAGAGGACAGATTTTCTACAGAATTGTGAGCACAATGTTTTGTAAACAATGCTGCCACCACATCCCCAGCTTTCCTCTCATGTACAGAACCATCTCCTCCTACTGAGATACAAGAAGGACCTTCCAAGTCCTGAGTTTGGCAAAGCATCAGCCTTGCAGATCCCCACATCTCCAGGCTTCCACAATCCTCAAACTCCCCAAATCCCCCCAGCTCATCCTCAGAGCCCCTGAACTCCCATCCACACTGTCTCCAGTGCCTCTCAGGTACCCTCATGATGAGTTTTTCAGAAAACAAAAGAAACAGCAACAGAATACATAGCGACTGATGCGCCACCAGGGCAGGAGGAATGGGTCATTCTGGTTGTCATGCTAAACCTTGCCTTGCTAAGGCTAACAGATGAAGTCTTCTGTTCATTTCTAGGAACAAATTATTGGGGATTTGAGTAATTCTTTCAGTCTCATTGAAACTGGCAAGCAGACAGAAACGGTTCTAGGAGGGGGAAGCAAGACTGACAGTCGGCTAAGACAGACGGACAGTTGCAGTGTGATCATGTTAAAAATGAAAATCAAGGTAAAAACCCATTTCTGAAATGTATCCAGAGGTTTAGCTACCTGTCACTCCATCCTGAAGTGCAGCTAAATGGTTTTGAATCAGTCAAATCTCCAGTGGGATTGGTTGGTGTGATCCCTTCAGCTGCAGGCAGTGAAATGTGCAGCCCACTCCCACAGAAGGACATCTCAGGGAAAAGGAGGGATTAAAACAAAAGCAGCATTTCAAAGTTGGAAATCTCTCAGGTGGCCATTGGTTCTGATCACCCAATGGTAGCATTTTTTCATGGTGTCATATGAAAAAAGCCAGCCCAATATATCACATGCTCTCTGCTCTGGAGTCATTCCTGGCTGAGCTATCTGAGGTCCCAGATCCAGATAAACATCTGATCAGCATTCCAGAAAACCTGTGAGTGAAAGCTGTCCTGAATAGAGGTGTCAGGAACACCTCAGGAAATACAACAAGGGCAAATGCAAAGTTCTGTACCCAGGGCAAACCTCAGTATCAACACAGACTAAAAATAAATTGCTTGAGAGCAGCTCTGGAAAAAAAGGGATTTGGGTACACTGGTGGATGAAACCCTGGACATGAGCTAGCAATGTGATATTTCAGTCCTGAAAGAAAATTGTAACCTGGGCTGCATCAAAAGCAACACAGGCAGGAGGTTGAGGGAGCAAATTCTGCCCTTCTACCTGGCCAGGAGTGCTGCATTCAAAAATAGAAGAGACATGGAGCTGTTGGAATGAGTCTAGATGAAGCCACGAATGTGATCAGAGGGATGGAGCATCTCTTATATGGAGACAGGCTGAGAGAGTTGAGATTGTTCAGCCTGGAGAAGAGAAGGTGGTAGGGAAAATTTAGACCTTTTCAAGTGCCTAAAGGGGGTACAAGAGAGCTGGAGAGGGGACATGAGTATGCCGGGATATGACAAAAGGGAATGGCTTTCTACTGAAGGAGCATAGATTTAGATTAGGAATTATTAGGAATAAATTCTCAATTATTAGGAATAAACTCTTGACTGTGAGGGTGATGAGGCCCTGGTACAGATTGCCCAGAGGAGCTGTGGCTGCCCCATCCCTGGAAGTGTTCAAGGCCAGGTTGGATGGGGTTTGGAACAACCTGGCATAGTGGGAGATGTCCCTGATTATGTCGTGGAAGTTGGACAAGATGATCTTTGAAGGTCCCTTCCAACCCAAACCACTCAACATTTCAATGTGAGAGAGTCACCTCATATTCCCCATGTAGGACTTGGAGTGTGGGTATAAATTGTTCCTAGAGCTGCCTGTAACAGCTCAGGTCACTGATGAATTTCACAAAATCCCTGTTGCCTGCATGTGGAGCCTTGACCTCTCACTCATAGACAGACCCACATCCCAAACACAAAATGTGGGATTTTATCGCCTCTTCAAACACTGATGGTAATCCAGAAGAGAACAGATCTTCTGTAGTTTCTGTCACCTCTGTCCCCCCTGTTCAGACCCCTTGGACACCCTGGGAGCTCCCAGAGTACAAAACTTCCACCCATTTGCAAGCAAAGCCCAGCCCTGGATGTACGTGCGACTCACCTCACACGTGATACCCAAAGTTCTGATGGGTTACAGATGTTTTAGGCAAAGATAAAACCTCCCTGCACTTTGCACTGTGGGATTTAAGTTGGGAATGCAGACCTGGCCACAGTATTTTTAGTTGTGATAATAATAATAATAATAATAATAATCACAAGGACTCAGATGTTTAAGTTCAGCCCTCGAGAGACTGTGACCACAGAAGTCTAACAGCAAGGAACAGCCCCATCTGCTTTCCCATCTGAAATTAGCTGCAAATAGTCTTGTTATCCACTCGGCCCAAGCATGTCATCCCAAACCCCTTCTCAGCATATGCTTTTCAAAATACATTAGCTTGGTTCTGCAGGGTTTTGGCAAAACATTTCCTATCATGGTTTGCAAAGTCATCAAAATCTCAGTCTTCCTGAGGAATGTGCTGATTTCATTTTGACGTTGCTTAAAACCAGTTTTTACATAATATATTCCAGCATTTAGTTGGTGGAGTTATTCCATTTGAAATATATATTTAGGATGCATTGTTTATTCTGATTTATTTTATGTTAGAAGCTTATTTATTGTGTTCTCTTTTATTCAGCATTTATCTTCACATTTAATTTTATATTCACTTTCTTATTATAATTCCATATTCCACAGCTTTATCTAGTAAAAATGAAATACTAGAAGTCAAACAAAAATAAATGTTGGAATAGTTTCAGTGATGTATTCTCATTGACCAAAAAATGTGTTGCTTTTTTAAATGCACGAGAGGCAAAAATCAAAATATAGCATTATATCACAGACTGCAATGAAAAAAAAATATCAGAACTACTGAACTTCTCATAAAGCTGAGTCTCCATAACTCTCCTGGCTCACTATACATGCTGATATATTTATTCAATCATGCAAATACAAAATACTATTTTCCTAATACTGACATTGCTCGTGTCATTAAAAATTGATTTACAAATATTTTCGCTTTTCTGAATAAACACTCTACTTGCTTGATTTTTTTCCTTTTTTTTTTTTTTGAATTACATCATTATTATTCCTGCATATTTGATGTTGCTTGTTTACACTCGCTGGGTTTGGATCCTCTTCAATCTGACTCTAGATACATCCTGCTTCTCATTAGAAGAGCTAAAGAGCACACAGATCCTGCCTAAGCATATGTGGCATGTGCTATTCCTTATCCTCAGGCTGGAAACATTGATTTTCACAGTGAGGGACAAGCAGCAGAACACTGCAGATCTTGCTAATTATCTCTACACTGCAAATTCAGACGGAGAAATAAAAACCTGAGAAGGACCAAGTCCTGAAAATTGCGTGAGATTTCCCTCTGCCTGTAATTCTTCAGCAAGTTTTCAGCTGACAAATGCATTTGGTGAGAGCCAGGACTCACACATCACCGGTGTTTTAACCAAAATATGTGTGGTGAACCCATCTCCAGTTTGTCTTTCCTCACCCTACTCCCAGCAGAGCCCTGAATCACAATAACCTGCCTTCCCCTCTCGCAGTGAACAGAGCATTAGGTAGAGATCTGCTTTTGTTTGTGATTGCTTTTTAATGTCTTTTCACTACAGCAGATAGGCCTGACGTCATTAAGGCTGTTGTTTTTATCTTTTGAGAGGATTACTGAACACATAATTGATATCAGTTTCCCTCCCATTAGAGATTTAGGAAGTTTGGTTGTATTTATACAAGTGGGTTTGTATCGTAAAAATATTCTATGAGACAAAAGAAAAAAACCGTATCATTTCATTATGTTCCTCAGTGCTGAGAGATTGTTTTGGGGTTGCTTTGGGTTGATTTTTGCTTTCATTTTATGGATATTGAACGTTGTTTCATGTAACACTAAACTTTATGCAGATATTGAGAGGCCAATAAAGTCGAATTCTGAGAAGAACTGATGCAGAAAGATGTCCAGGAAAGCCACTTCCACCTGACAAGGGCTCT
Organism: Melozone crissalis; assembly: GCF_028551555.1. Taxonomy (NCBI): domain Eukaryota; kingdom Metazoa; phylum Chordata; class Aves; order Passeriformes; family Passerellidae; genus Melozone; species Melozone crissalis. Next base: position 1,770,143 of record NW_026535780.1, read on the forward strand.
CCTGGTCTCACTCCTTTTTCTGTATGCACTAATAAATCCTCTGTTTATTTTCTTCCTTCCAATGAAATTCATTATTCCTGAAATTGCTGAGTGGAGCAGCACCCAGTCAGTCCTCCAGTGAGGATCTCAGACAGGCAGAGAAGCACAGACAGCCACCACAGACACTTTGTAGGTCCTCACACTGGAATTACACAGATTTTTATTGAGCCTGGACCAGTAGCAGCATCCAGAGCTGTTCTTGATTTATCTCAGCTCCTGCACCCACAGTGTGGGGAAAGGGACTTTATCTGGCTCAGAGGATGAGCATGAATTGGAAAAAAGGGTAGAAGGAGGCTCTGATACACCCACAGTAAATCTCAGGGCATAACCAGAAACAACTTTTCAGCATCTCCAACAAAGCCCAGCTTCCTTGTAGGGTTTAACTTGTAACACAAAGCTGCCTCTGAAGTAACCAAATCCAATTACAAAAATGTCCATATTCTGCTTGATTTCTTCTTAAAGATATTTAGAAGGGAGTCTCTTCTATATTAGACAGAGAGGAAATGGGAAAAGACAGCAAAAATCATAAAAACAAGCACCAGTCCCTCGAGGCAGGAGTGAAATTGTACAGAACCAGATGTGCCCACTGCAGAAACACCTTTGCAGAGCTCCAAGGCTCGTCAGAGGCTGTCTGAGAGAAGCAGCAGGAGATTCCAGCAGCAGCAAGGACTGCTTGATGCAAAGGTTTATTTATGTCTCTTCTTTCAATCTCACTTTGCAGCCTGGGGAGTGAAGCCCCAAACGTGTTTGACGCATTTCTATTTCTCGAAGCCAAGCTTTTCCCACCAGCTGCTCTTTGCTCCACTGGCAATATTTCCCCAGGGCAAACTGGAGTCACCTGCCCAAGGTAACCCAGGAGGAATCCTCACAAAAGGCATCAACTGTGCTTTAATTTGTGGCACTGCTCCCTTTGGTCCCAAGCTGGACCAGGCTGGTGCCCTGGACGATAACAGATCAGAACAATTAACACTGATTTACATCCCCCCTCACCTCACAGAGCTGCCTTTCTATTTGCCCCAGGATGGTGGAAATGTCTTTGCATCACATTAATCTAGTTTTCATAGGAAGACTGAGCCTGCTTTTGAATTTACCACGGTGGTTATTTCATGGATTTCATGGATTTGGTAGGTGGAGATCTTGGAGGTCTTTTCCTGCCTTAATGATTCTATGATTCTTTAGGTGTTTCCATTGCACTGAGTTTATAAAAACTCTCTTGCTGGTTCTTACCTCGTCCTTTGCTTTGGTTTCCCTCACCTTTCAGAGTATTTGGATCAGGGACACAGCCAATCAATCTCTCAGCAATCCTGAGCTCTCAGGTTACTTTGCAATCCTGGTCCTTGAGGTGCGATTTGGATGCAGTCTTCTCCAAAGGAAATGGATTTGATAACAAGGCAAAATCAAAGAATCATTTGGGTTGGAAAAGACCCTTAAATTCATCGAGTCCAACCCCAGCACTGCCAAGTCCACCACTAAGCCATGTCCCCAAGTGCCACATCTACAGATTCTAAATATCTCCAGGGATTTAAGACACTTTCCTGGATCACAGTGACCACAATGAGGTCCAAACCAACCACACAGCAGGGACAGTCCATAATACCTTTGGAAAAAGTAAAAATTCCCTGATGTGGTATGCATACTGAGTTTTAAATCATATAAGTTGGGGACTTTTCCACTGCTCACCAGCTTCTAAAAAGACTCCTAAATAATCCATTCAGTGTAGGAGAGTTTTGTTCCCTGAGGGGTGAAGCTACAGGTAAATCATCTTTTTAACCAGGGAGAGGCTGCCCATTAGAAAAAGGTGATAAATCATCCTGTGATTTGAAATCTGAATTTAATTTCAGACATATACAGTAAAAAAAAACAAAGGGGGGAGGAGAGGAGATGGAGCATTAAGAAACTGCTATTTTGTCTCCAAAGCAATTGAGCAGCGTGTAATGAGGACCAGCAGGGACAGATATTCAAGGATGCAGCACTGTCTCCTGAAACATGAACAGATGGAAGGCAACTCCTGTGTGTTGCTGATGACTCCACCCAGATGCCTTTGTGCTGCTTCAGTGTTTCCACTTCCAAATTCACCATTTCCAGGGAAGGACTGATGCTGTAGCCCCATTCCATCACCTGGGAGAAGTTCTTGGAGGAAGGTATTGCTTGAACTGCATTTGGGAGGCAGCAGATGGGTTGTCTCCTGAGAGGAAAGTCATGGAATCATAAAATGAGTTGGAAGAGACCTTAAAGATCATGGAGTCCCAACTTTCTGCCATGGGACACCTTCTGCTATCCCAGGTTGCTCCAAGCCCCATCCAGCCTGGCCTTGGACACTTCCAGGGGTGGATCAGCCACAGATTCTCTGTGCCAGGGCCTCAGCATCTTCTGGGAGTACAGCAAGGTCTGGAGGTGTAAATCACCTGGGATCACAGGATTCCTTCTACACTATCAAACTACTGAGCTCTCCAATTTACTCCCAAGTCCTGATATTTCCAAATCTGTGCCAGCACCAGCACAGATGAGTCAGGGGCAGGACTCAGACTGATTTTTCGGAAAGAGGATCCGCAGGTAGGTGAACATGGGCTCATGTATGAACTGAAGAGGTTCCTCCCGCCCTTGATCTCACAGGAGAAAGGTTTGACCTTGAGAACAAGGACATTGTAAACCTCTAACATCTTTACCTATCTTTTAAATTTTTTTTCCCTCTGAGATGTAACATGAAACTGCTCGTATTATTTTTTTTTTCCCTCACAAAATACTCTCTCCCTGCCAAAGTGGACTGGAGAAGGCCAAGGCTGGAACAAATTGAAATCTCCGGGTATCTAACAGTCATTTCAGCTTCTCCACATGATCCTTTGCACTGCTGGGCTTTCTGCAGTCGGGTTGTTATTTCAGTTGACATCTCCAGTCATTTCTGTTTCTTGAGGAAGTGGAAATGCTGAGCCCTGTATCCAATGGGTGCTGATCTGCAGCACCATGAGAGCAGGACCTGTCCAGGCAGCCTTTGGTGAGAAAGACAAGACAACCACGAGCAAAATATTCCTTGAGAGCCATTTCTTTTTAACACCTTCCAATTTCCTGGCCCTACTGCTTCTGCATGAACTGCTTCCACATGGGTAAATGACAAAATTCTAGCTCACGAATTACCACCGACTAGTGGATGGCTCCTGTGCTCAGCAGCTACCCACTCACATGATGTCTGAAGCTGTGTGTATATTATTCCCTGAAGTAGCAGGAATGTTCTCATACATCTAAATTCAGCTCAAGATTTGCCGTGGTTTGTGCAGCGATTAATGGAAAGGTCTGAGCTTATTTCGTGCTGCCAGCGCCGTAATCAGTTTACTTGGGGATTCACGTCGGGGATTAACAATTTTGCAAAGATTGTTACATCAGATACAGTTCCCAGAGGTGAAAATGCCATATTTTGACATGATTAACTGAGCAAAGTTGCAGTTATACATAGACATACATGGGGCTGGCAGGAACCAAGAAATTGAGTTGCAAGGGGATGCTCTGAGCTGGTTGTTACCCCATCTGATGGTTTCTGTCACTCTTCAATAGCACTGTAGTTTTTGGGAATTTTCCCATACCTGTTGAACTCCTGGGACCAGGTGTGTTGCCAGTGTAAATTTAAATCTATGCCCAGTTTGCATTGGGAAGGGCCAGTTGATGTCTTCACACCAAAATATTGCACGTTGCATTGCAAATTGCCCGACACTTAAAGCAGAGAAGAACTCCAACTTATTTCATTGCTGTTACACCCACTTTCATGTGGTGTGAAGTGCAGCAGATTTCAGGATATTTCAGTTTAAAGGACTGAATTTTAATGAGAGTATCTGTTAACCTCTCCAGTCCCAGCTATTTCAAACAGCCTGTAATTCAATGCAAACTCACTCTGACAACTATTTGGCCTCTTCAAAGAAACCCCTGCCTTTTGAGAGGTCCAGGGAAGGCTGTAAAATGTCCTTCATTGTTCTTTAAGCACCATATAAAGGTGTCTTTGTCTGTTGCTTGCTGGATAACACTGTACCCTTGGGGATGGACCCAGGTTTTGGATTAGCTGGGATCATGGATCAAAGCCCCCTTGATCCAACACATGTCCAGAGCGATCCCTCATACTCCCAGAAATCTCTATGGAAAGCTTTGGGATGGAGGAGTTTATACTAACTCATTTTGGGAGCCCTGTCTGTGACAGAAAAAAAAAAAATCCTCAGTCATTCACTTATGGAAAAGATGTCACACAATGAACCTGGGTGTTAGATGAGCTTCCCTGCTCTCCTGCAAACAAAAATAATGACATCTCACACACAGATAAAAGGAAATGTAGGGGTGAAGAAAGCTGCCCAGCCCCTGTTTGAGATACAACAATTTCAGAGCCTTTCTTCTTGCTTTTTCACTTCCAGGTCGCTTCCTGGACCTTTACGCACATTTTCTTCCATCCGCTTTTGCTGCAGTCACTGAAAAGAAAAGGAAAAAAACAAACAGAAACTCGGTGGCCAAGGGTGATGCTGTTGAGCAGAGCCCGCCCTGCCAGCTTGCTATTTCTGGCTGGATCCTTTTTAAACTTGTGGATGGCTCTGTAAGCCTTATTTACACTTATTTACCAAACTCCATCTGACAGAACACACAGCAGCTCCCCTCCCCTCCTCTCCGTGGCTCTGCAGAAAGGACTCACGCAGGCAGAGCCACAGTGCCCACTGAATGGCAGAAAATGTGATGGGAATGGGTGTGAATCCTTGCTGCTGCAGGAACAGAGGAGGAAAAGGAGCAAGAGAGACCTCTCTAAGTGACCCCTGCAGTCTCAAACGAGGAGAGCAGTGTTTCACACTGAGTGAATAAAACTCCCTCTTCTGATTCAGGGGTTTTTGTTGTTTTTTTGATTTTTTTTCTAGAATGGAGGGAGGCCCACTTAGGTGTGGGACAGAGCAGCTGTTTAGCAACACAGAGCAGCACCCAAAATCAGTGGCAGGCAGAAATTCTGCAGAGAGATGAAATGCCTGGGAAAAGTGAAGCAGGTAGGATGTGATTTCTCGGCAGTGTGTGATCACAGCACCTCCTGGAACAGCACTAATCCAATTTAAAGCAGCACCTGCTTTGCTGAGCTCAAGAGCACCCTCAGCATCACACTGGGACCCCGGAGTGAAAATAACCTGAAGCTGCTGCACCCCCAGACATGTCCTAGACCCCCCAAACTCTGGGTTTTCTTTGCAGAGTTCATCACACATGGGCGAGATTCTGCAATATGGAAATCCATGTGAGATAAATTCTTCCAACCCATAGCAGGGATCTTACAGCTTGTTCAGCCTTGAAAATAAAATTAAATGAACATGGCCTAACCAAATCACTAGAAAAGGGACAAGATGTGCTACCACTAAGTCTAGAACAGCCATGAATGAACCTGCAGAAGGATCATTAACATTTAAAAGCTGGGCTTTGGAACAAGATGATCTTTATGGTCTTTCCAACCCAAACCATTCTAAGATTTTATGATTCTATGATTCATGGGTTCATCATCAATTTCCTTCCTAAAAATTCTTAGGTCTTTTCCTTTACAGAACAACATCATCTTCATAACTCTCCCACAAGAACTTTAGGCTTCCTTATGGCTTCAGGTGGGTGTAAACTCAGAGTAACTACGATTAGGGTAAGGAAAAGTCACAGGGGTATTCTATGATTGACTTCTCTTCTCTTCTCTTCTCTTCTCTTCTCTTCTCTTTCTCTTTCTCTTTCTCTTTCTCTTTCTCTTTCTCTTTCTCTTTCTCTTCTCCCTTTTGCCTCCACAGCCTGATCATTGGAATTTCAGCCAGAGCTGGTACTTACCTGCATTTAAAACGATTGCTTTTGGCATAAGAGGCTCTGAGAATTTCAGAGCAGCTTTTGAAATCAGAAAGATGCTCTCACTTTTATAACAGAGTGACTTTCAAAGGGAAACAGCATCAGGTGGATTTTAAAGTAGCTCCACAGCACCTCACACGAGGATGGGAGAGTTGATACACTGATACATCAACCGGTGCAGGGAAGGCTGGAGGACACTGAATAATTATATATAAAAATAATAATTATGGCCCTTGGAATGACTTATTCTCTCTCTAGAAAATCTAGGAACTCTAGGAACTACCTCAACCCCTCGAAGTGTGATGGTGTTCACAGGGGTTCTTGGATGAGGGAAGAGGCGAAGGATCTGACTCCATGTTTCAGAAGGTTTGATTTATTATTTTATGATATACATTACATTAAAACTATACTAAAAGAATAGAAGAAAAGGATCTCCTCAGAAGGCTAGGCTAAGAATAGCAAAGAAAGAATGATAACAAAACTTCTGTCTGGGACAGAGAGTCCGAGCCAGCTGACTGTGATTCGCCATTAATTACAAACAAACCAACATGAGCCAATCACAGATGCACCTGTTGCATTTCACAGCAGCAGATAATAATTATTTACATTTTGTTCCTGAGGCCTCTCAGCTTCTCAGGAGGAAAAATCCTAAGGAGAGGATTTTTAATGAAAAGATGTCTGCGACATCGAAGGTCATTTCTTGCACATGGTGCTTTCTCTAGGAGATCGTGAGGGAGAAGGGCTTGAAGGATCAGGAGCTCCCTCTGCTCTCGTGCTCTGCATCCACCTGGCCAAGCTGAAGGGTTTCAAACACATCTCACATCTCATCTCCCTGGTGAGATCCCCGAGGAGAGCAGACAATGGATTTAATTTGAAAACAACACTGGATAACTTTTTTAATAACCAAAAACTAACGAAAAGTGCGCTGGCCAGAGAAATTGTGAAACCACAGAAACCCCTGGAATAAATAAATAAATAAAAGCCCTGCTTTACTGGAGGTGTTTCTGTACTGAAACCAACTGCAGTGAGAGGAGGAACAGCCCTGCCAGTAATGGATAACATTTATCACATTCACGGATTCATGGAGCCATTCTGCACACCTGAGGCTGCTAACAACGTGGGGGACGGGGGGGTGAGCTGCACTAAAGGCCAACATATGGCAGTAAATCTGGAACAGCTGAACACTGGGATAAATTCACTGCAATATTTCCAAATTTTTAGGGCCGTGACTTCCCAGTTGCCCTGTAAAGAAATATCAGTGTAGGGGATTCATAGCATCTTTTCATCTGTGAGTTACACTGGGGAAAAAAAAGAGTGAAATTCAGCTTTAAGGGAAGATTTCCTGCAGCTAATTCCAATAATTAGGTATCAACTGTAGGATTCTACAACAATCAGGAGAAACAGCCTCCTCTGCACATCACTTCCCACTTCACCTTCCATCCTTGTTCACCCATCACACAGGGAAACAAAGATGTGTGACCATCATGAGGCTGGAAAAGGACACACAGGGTTTAAATTACTAGATCACAGAAGAGAAAATTGATGTCTTAATTTTCATTTTACTGATTATTTGTACTGGCCCTCTGTTTGCCTTATTCCTGCAACTCTCAGAGGCATGGGAGGGAATAATTAAAGCATAATCTTTTTTTGCTTGGTAAAATATGGAGCAATAAATGGCTACTAAGATTGATCAGGGGCTGAAGTGAAGCAAAAGCCTGGGGTAGATTTCACCTTGCTGTTTCTCAAAAGAATGATGCAAAAGAAATTGAAGTCGAGCCTTTTGCAGGTAAATCACAGGCCCAAACTGGGAAAAAATAATCCCTGTGCACAGCTCCTTTCTTTGAGGTGACTGAATTGTTCTGTAGCATTTCTGCAAAACTGGAACAAAATCAGTTTCTTTGAATGGATGACCATGCTTCAAAGGAAAATATAACTGAAAAGCCAGTGTGAAAACCACATATAGGATTTTCTGAACCAGGTGAGAAGTTGGAAAACAACTTCTGTCTGTCCCAAAGCATCACCAAAGGGTTGTGGGGCCAGGATTGATGCCAAAAATCAATCAGGAGGTTTAAATTCCAGGCTGAAGTGAAAGTGGGGCCATGAATAACCCAGGAGGATGCAGAGGATGCAAGGAGGGTTGAATGGGCCAGAAGTGTCTGCTAAAAAATGCAGAAGAAATCACAGAAAATGGGAAATCCCTTCTCCAGTAAGATGCTTCATCTGGCAGATTAACAAGTAATGGTGCCCTAGAACCAAACTGGCTTTTCCTCTTTTCCCCTTTCTTTTAATTTTTTTTTTTCTATTTCTTTTGAATTTTCTTTTTCTTTTTCCCATTTCTTTTTCATTTTCTTTCTCTTTTGCTTTTCATTTTTTCCCTTTCTCATTTTCTTTATTTTGTCTCCTTTTTCTTTTTCTTTTTCTTTTTCTTTTTCTTTTTCTTTCTTTTATTTTTCAGTTTTCCCCCTCTTTTTCCCCCTTTTTTTTTTGGTTCCATTTTCCTTTTCTGTTTTAAGCATTTACAAAGTTATTCTATTTTAGAAAGTGATCTGTGTTAGCTCATCAGCTAACATAGACCTCTTTCTAAAATGGAATAACTGCCCACAAGGCTGAATACCTGCTTACCTGATTTCTCCTCCCACTCTTGACTCCTGCTGCCCAGCTCCCTGCCTGAAGGCAAAAGTGTAAATGACAAAATTGTGGAGGTTGGCAAGCAAGGACCACCAATTTTTGGTGACAGGAAAACAGAAATGGTCACATGAAAATTTTGATGTTAAAGGTACAAAATATTATTTTCATTAGAAAATCATCCCAGGTAAGTCTTTCCCCCATTGCATAGATCACAGGGAATGATTTGTCCTCTGGGCACAGGCAGCTGCAGGATTGAGATTTGATTTAGATTTAGATTTAAAAATTAGATTTAGAGATAGAGGACGCAGGAATCAAATCTGAACATAGGCATGAGTGTGGCTGAGCATTCACAGTCCCCTCTTGGTGTCCAATGATGGCTCCATCCCTGGGCACAGCTGTGTCAAGGATTTTGATACGATGATCCCCATTCTGTGATTTTGACCCCATGATTTCTCACTATGAACTTGTGATCCACAAATTCATAGTCAGAAATATGAAAATGTAGTCACCATTGAGGTGTAGAGTGAAAACAAACTCTGATCAAAGTCATGCTGGTAGAGCATTATTAGTGCATGGTAGAGACCTGCAGCTCTAAAAAGTGATCATGCAACAAAATAGTGATACTCTGCCCCTTCTTGATCCCACAACAACCATAAAATGTGCTCAGCTGAAATATTTAACACTTTACTTGTGGATGGGATGATGCCCAAACCCAGGGAAAGCAGATGCTGTGGAAGGTGAACATTTTTCAAATGCCACCCATGGCTTCACACTTCCCTCCCTTGTATTCTTGTCATGTTTTCCTTCTTATCTGCAGGTCAAGTATTATTATGAAACAGTAAAGACAGAGGTAACTTCTTATTGATCTGGAAAATAAAGTGGGAGACATAAAGTGGAGAGAACAAAAAACCTTGCTGCAGTCCTTTGAAAATTAACTCAGCAACTGTGTTTGGGCCTTCTTCTGCAGATTGTGGTAAAGGAGGAAGCTGAAAGGAGAAGAAAGATGTGAAAAAGTAACTTTAAATATGTTTTTGTCCCAGATCCAAAAGGATGAAGACACCAAAAACAAGGAGATTCATCTTGAAGCCTTCCTGGAGATTGATGGAAGCAATCTTTTTTAACACAAGGAAAGCACTTGGATTTGATCAGTGGCAACTTAGAGATCACCAAACTGAATAAAATCCTTTCTATTTTTGTGATTTTGACTTCCTTCACCTCCACCTCCTCCCATTTCTGATTCCCAGGAGAAGTCCACCAGAAGCCCACCATGTTCCCTGGGAGGGAACATGACCTGAATTGTGAGATTGGGTTGCAAAATCTCCAACCAGAGGGGAAGGCTCAGAATTCTGAGCCATGAATTATTCCCTGAGAGGAGAGAAAAGCCTTGGTGAAGGGTATGGAGAGCTTATTACAACGTGTAGCTGTCTATAGACTCCTGCCACACACATCTATGCTCCACCTCACTGAACAGCATCATTTAAAAACCCTCAAGCTCAGTGGAGTTTTAGTCCATAAGGGGTGAAATTTAGCATTGCCTTCCATTAAATTCCAGGGAGCTACACAAATTGTGCCAGCTGAGGGATCTCAGCCCTCAATAGTCCATTAGCCCCCTAACCCAGGGAGGAAAATATTCCTACATCAGACCCACTGCCATCTCACTCCTCATCTGCCATTCTTTTATATAACACAACCTCCACCATGATGGATTTACATTGTTGTGACAGAGGAAAAACAATCCATCCCTCTACTTGTTTTCTCTCCTTTTCTCTCCCTTTTCTCTCCCTCTACTTGTTTTCTCTCCTGCTTTTCTATCCCTCGAAAACCCAGTGCTATCCTGGCATTCTGAATTGGGGATGATAAAAACCAGTTCAGGTGTAGGGCACATGAGGAAAAGACAGCAAACCTGCAGAGTATCAAAGAGATAATTTCTCACAGAAGCATCCACAGAAATGAGAAGTAATGAGCTGACACCTCCCAAACAGCTTTTCAGAATGCAAAGCATTGGGCAGCTGGTCAGGTGGAGAAAATGAAATAACCAACCAACCCTCTTTCTTCCCTTTTTATTTTTTTTCCCCTTTCCTTTTATTTTTAGCCAGAAGATGTGCTTAGTCTGGGGTGAAAAAATCTGTCATATTGGTGAGATTGTCCCCACCACAGCTCCACTCTGGAGAGGACAGCTGCTCCAAATGGGTCACTTCTGCCATCAGCCACGGGGTGAGCACAGCAGTGGCTGATTAACAGCATGGGGAAAAAGCCATGTAGGACAAGGATGAGGTGAAACCTTGCTCTGAAACGAAGCTGTGGGAGAAATGAGGGGGGTTAGGTTATAATCTTCCAGGAGCTGCAGCCACAGCAGCAGCAATGAGCCCTTGTTGAGTTCACAGCTCTGGGTTGTTTTAGTTCTGCTGCAATGCTGTGTGTATCTGTCCCCTGAGATAGTCCAGGCTGAGGCTCAGAGCTGAGTTCAGTCCACCTGTGAGGGTGGCAGGTGTTAGGATAGAAAAGTGTCACCTGAACTGAGAGTCCTCAGTGTGTCCCTGCAAAAGCCACTACACTGGAGAATGTTTCAGCCATGTCACAGCTGGGGGAGGAGTACCCACAAGCACCAGTTTTAGATTTTCACTTCTATCATAGAACCATAGGATGATTTGGGTTAGACAAAATCCTCTTATTCCAATCCTTCCACTAGATCAGGTTGCTCCAAGCCCTGTCCATCCTGGATTTGAACTCTTCCAGGGATAGAACATCCACAAATTCTTTGGGGAACGCATGTCATTTTCCCACCACCCTTTATTGACCTGACTCAACAGATTTTCAGTCTCCTTCTACACCTGACAGTGATAAAGTGTAGGTGGGATTTGTCCTGCCTGTCTTCAGGTGTCTATGTCTGCATGGGATTTCTGGCTTCCTGTAAAAGTAGGTGCCAAGTCACCAGAGTCAGTAATGTCACAGGTCTGCTCATACTCAAACAAATTCCTAAATTTTGTCAGATAAATCATGCCCTGAACTTGTCTCACTGAAGAGAACCTGGGGTGACTTGTTCAGATGGAGACACCTGTATTGAAGGTATCCATGCAGGTCAGATAGATTTCACCTATAAGGGAGTGTTTGGAGAAGATTTCTGTCTTGTATGTACTTTATTGGAGTTCACTCCAATGACTCCAAAGAAGACCTTGTGTGATCACTTGGCTTCCTGTTTTGATTACAGGACTGTCATGCAGACATCAGTCAAAAATCAGAGCTCTTGTCACATCTGGTCTAGCACAGGCCATCAAAAACCTGCCAATAATGATTTTACTGGGAAAAAATATCACAGATCTCTCTTTGCAAATGGAAATAACTGTGCTGCCTAAATTGTGAGGCATCTGCCACAGAACCTTAAAAGCTTCCAGACTCATAAATCTGAAAGGGAAGACCTTCCCTCCTGAAATTAAGTTTTTTCTTTTTTCCTTAACAAGACATGCAAGTTATTCCAGTATGACCCAACTGCTCACCACACAAATGAGTAAGAGAGGAGTAAATGTAATCATTCAAATGCAACTTTATGTAGATCAGTAAAAGAAAAACAAAGGAGAGATCCAATAGCAAACTAAACTCTGAAATTTGAAGTCACATATGAATCTTGAGGTATCCTGGGACTAGATCTGCATGGATGGAGAGGATAATTTCAACTTGCAGCCTTTATTTATAACTGAGCACTGATGTCCAGCCAGCAAGATGTGGATTCATGTTTATGAGCCGCCTGGCAAATACTCACGCACCTCCCACAAAAACCCTCTAATTAAATGTTAATTAAATGCAACACATTAGGCTTAGCAGACTCTCTTCTGCTGAGTTATATACATACACTGCAGACACTCTAATGAAATACTTGACTTTGATTTACGAACATGAATGCAGCTAGGACTGGGGCTCGCGCTGGTATCTAATTTTGCACAAAACAAAGGAGGCTGCCTTGCCTCTGCTAATGGCTCCAGCTTTTTAATGAATACTTCCAGCCATGATGTGATTACACAGTGACTTACAGGCAGGCAAGAGACACAAGCAGAGAAATGCCTTGCATGGAGGGCACCTCCTCTCCTGGAGGTGGGGAAGGATTTTGCCGGGTCTCCAGCTGCAAACACCCTTCAGCCACCACAGTGATCTCATTTCAGCCCTCATTGCTCTGGCTGCCATCACAAAGCCTTTCCTGATCTGAAGGGATGGAAGCAGCAGGTGAGGCTCAGATTGTGTCATGCCCGTTACAGTCAAGACGATGAAGGGCCACGGGTGAAAATCATCAGGAGAAAATCAGAGGTGTCACTTCAGGAGTGAACTCGTTTATGCAGATGGCTCCTGATAGAGCTTCTCAATTCGCTCGTTTCACATACAAAATAATCAACACATTGTTAACCTTAATTTGGCTTCAGAGTAAGAAAATACCACAGAATCACAGAAATATTCTGAGGTGGAAGGGACCCACAAGGATCATCGAGTCCTACTCTTAAGTGAATGGCCCATATGGGGGTCAAACCTACAACCTTGGCATTGTCAGCGCAGTGCTCTAACCAACCTAATTCTGGCCCCAGTATGGAGTTATCTCAAGTTTTCCTTATTTTATTTTTATTTTCTACCTGGGCCCTAAATTTCTAGTGCAGACACTGACCGACAAATTTAGAAAAAAAATTTTAAGTACTTCTTATTCCCAACAAGCAAGGTACAGCCTGGCACATAGGACAACTGAAACTCTAGGATTTATAATATTGCTCATTTTCTCCTGTTTTTTTTGGTAGAATTCTCCCTTAGTGTCCAGAAATGAAGGCAGATCCTGTCGTGCCATGCACTACAGCTCCTCAGTGATAATCGGCACCTAGCATGGGGTATGAATCCATGTGGCATCCACAAAATACACTGGTTAAGGTACAATATTTTTTCAGTTTCCTCAAAGCTCTCAGTGGCCAGGAAAGTAGCCACCTGCCAGGGAAACTTTCACTAATCCTTCCCAAAGACTCTTCCTGGCTCTTGTGCAATGGCTCACACAGCAAAAATGCAGATTAAACTGCCCCATGAATTTCTGAGGCTTTGCAATGACCTCAGGCAGAATTTGTGGTGCTGCCCCGATGTCAGTAACTGGGTTGGAGACTTTTAATATTGGCTGAGATATCTCCTGCCTCCACTGTGATTGAGTTCTTTTTAAGCTCACATCTATTTTTCCTTAAAAATGAGTAGATTGTGTCTCAATGTGAAGAAAAGTGTTGCTCTCCAAGCAAACTTAGCAATACAGAAAGAGAAATTTGAAAACAACATCCCTTGCTGAAGTGGCAGGAGGCTGAAATCACTTGTGGTGTGTAGTACTTTGAGATTCCCAGAATGGAAGACGCAGCTGAAATGCACATTACTGTCTCAGGGACAAAAAAAGGAGAGATCAGATGAAATAATGATAAGAAAAGGCAAAATAAATGAGTTACTCGCCTCCCTGAGGGCAGCCTGTGCTGGTTTTATGAATGTGAGAACCTATTCTTGGCCTTGCACAGGCATCTGTGAAAAATGTGCCACTGTTTTATCCCTCTGTGTGCCCTGCCAGAAGGACCGAGCGTGGCGGGAATCGCGCGCCTGACACATCCCGCAGGAGGGACTGACCACGTCCTTCTGGAGGGCTCCACGTACACTACAGCTGACTAAAGGACCAGCAAGGTCAGAGACTACCTTGGATGCAGTCCTAGAAAACCATCCAGGCGCGCTAAATAAAACAGAAGCCAGTAGGCATCTGGGGAGAAGTGATCTTAATGCGTTCGGATCCGAGATGTCGCCGGCAGAAGGCTCAAGCAGCAAAGCTCGGGGCACAAAGACCATGGGAAACTTTACCTTAAACACAGGTCCTTACCTGTGAGGAAATAAAAACAGATGCTGGAAACATCTCATTATTCCGTATTGCTAAGTGGGAGCTTTCTTTTAGAAGTCCCAGACTTGACAGAAGAGGCTGTTGTAGGAAGAAGCTAGAAAAAATGGACATTTAGGCACTTTACTTGTTAGCACAGAGCTGCAGGAGATCTGAACACTCCATGGAGAAAAATTATTTTAAAGGTATTAGAAAAACCTACTGTAGACATCTTCTCCAGGATGGAGAAGGTTCACACTAGGTAATGCCTCTACTCTGAGTTCAGGAGTGTGGAGAAATGTTACCCCTCAGTCCCTATAAATAGCTCCCTTTTTTTTTTGGCAAGACCAGGGGGAATTTTAAGGACTTGTATTTTTCAAGGGACACCATATGGTGGCTTTGGCTCCAAAAGAAGTGCAGAATGTAATTTTTGGGGCTCAAAAGGCACCTTAATTAGCTATAGTCATCCAGGAGTGGAACATACCACTGAACTCAACTGATGAGCTACAAAGACCAAGTGATGCTGGTGTTAACAAATTATGCTGTCTGTTGAGGAAATTGAATTCTTATGTCAGCCTAGCCTTTGTGGGTTAAACTAATCCCCAGCCACAGGAACTGAAAACATTGAATGAAGTTGACATAGCTCCAATCTAAAACCTATGAATCTTGAAGCTGTGTCTGTTTCAAAATATCCCTTGATTTTTGAGATTTATGGTCTGAATATTCATAAATTCCATGAAGTTAAGGTACTGTTTTTTCCCCCTAAAAATCATTAGTTCTTTCCTTCTCTGCATGGAACAACTTGTAATTTTTTCCCTTTGAAAACATTATAATATATCACTGGTTCCTCTGTCCTGGTTTCAGCCAGGGTAAGGTTAATTTCTTCTCAATAGCTGTATCTCAGTAGCAGATTTTCCTTAAAAGACTTCAAGAGAGCAAAATAGTTTTAAAACGGGTTTTAAAACTGGCTTGTCCTCCTGTAGCCCAGACTGATCTACTTCCAGGGTGGAATGAACTGAGAGAAGCAATTAAGGGTGATAAAATCAAGTTAATTCTGACGAAACCCAAATGTTAAACACTGCAATGAAAGTAAATGCTGCTTATCTGTCTGTTGAGGGGGACAGTGAAGAGTTGAGCAGAAAACTATAAAACATGTAAGAAAATGGACAAGTGAGTAGCTCACTCTGAATGAATCCTGTGACAAATAAAACAAAGGAATGAATTTTGAACAAATCAAACAAAAAATGGCCACCAGAACTTCAGGCTGGCCACCATGAAATTAATTTTGTAGCAGCAGCAAGGACTCAAACACAAAGCTGATGAGGGTTGGGATTAGGCTGTCATGGCATGAGAGAACAGAGCAATGATTTACCTGTGGATCTGTGATTGTGGTCTGTGATCCACAGGGAAGAATTATGTTTCCAGGACATTGGAAATAGATGATTTTTAAAGTCCTCTCCAATGCAAAACATTCTATAATTCTTCTCAATGCAAAACATTCTGTAATTCCTCTCCCTGAAGAAGAAAAGTGGATTTCTTACATGAGCAAGCTCAAGACATTGCATGAAGAGAAAGTCACTGGTCCCATGGATGTGGGAAATATTAAAACCTGGTTTTTTGGGAAACTGCATCTCACCCTGTCTGCTAAAATTGTAGTTTGAATTCAACCCTACTGGATGTCAGACAGAAAGGTTTTCCTAATGCCCAGCAGAAGGGAGCAGGAGGGAAATCACACTTTAATGTCTGCAATAGTCAGGACCATTCTCCCAGTAGAACCAGTCTTCATCTCTTTACCTGGAAATCCAACCATTTCCACCCAAGCTTGTGAGAATTTAACATTTTCCTTCTGTCAGATTTCACCTATATTAGCCAGCAGACCCAAAAGTCATGAGTAAGGAACAACTGACAGGCTCAAATTGCAGCATCAGCTAATTAAGAAGTCCAGAACTCATCAGTGCTGAGTTATGACACCCAGAGCTGCAGAGGTTGCCAAGCCAAGGAAGATGCACTGAGACAGAGCTGATATTTGGTAAAAGAAAACATAAAACAGAAATATGTGTGTAAGTAGTCTGAAGTGCAGGGAAAGATCTGAAAAGGAGATAAGTTTGAAGAAGACACACAACTGGGAGGAATGGCTTCTATGCCATGGGACAAGAAAGTCTTGGGAAATTTGTGGGTGTTAAAATTGTCTTTCCCATTTTAAAGGAGTAACCAGTGGTCTACTCTAACAATAACACACTGAATCTTTCATGTTGTCCACAACCAATTATGCCCAGAACTGGGATCACTTTAATAACAGAGGCGTCAGCTGCCTGCAGACAACCTGTGATTAGGCTTGGTTCCGTCACACCTACCTCGGAAATGGGCACCCACTGAACCTGCGGTGTTGGCTCCTCCCTCAGGATCAGCACCTTGAGAGGTGACTCATCTTCCTCTCTCCCCACACCTGGTCCCCCTCCCAGATTATGGTGGGATGAATCACCCTATGGAAGTATCACTCAAGCCGTAATAGATATTGAGGAAATCTACTTCATTGTCTTAATGGTACAATTCTCAGTTGGCTTAAAGTATAAATCCAGCCTAGAGCATGTCTTGGTCGCTGCTGTGGCTTCTGTCCCTCTGGGGCATGAGTTTTCTGGGTTTGTGAGATGGGATTTCTCCATCACAGCAGTATTCCAGGTGGCAGGAGCAGCCTCCAATTCAAAGAGAGCCCCATCCCTGCAGGAACAGCACAACTTTATCCAACCCCAGCTGAAAGCTCGCTGTCACAAATGATCAAATCTCTTTATATTGACAGGAAATCGTTTGGAGCTGCAGGAAAGAAAAAGCCATCAACATTTTCCCTGTGAAAGACAGTGCTTGTTTTTTCCAGTGGTTGCTGGTGTGTGTTACGTGGATATCAAACTTTGAGGAATGAGGAAGACACACATAACTTCAGAGACTCATCTTCACCATAATTTGCTTATAATCTGAATGAATAAATTCCATTCAAGTGACCTTGAGGAAAATATTAATAATATGATAATAGATCATTTGCATACACTGCTGAACATGTTGTCAATTCAAACAGAAGGGTTTGTCCAGGGCTCTGTCAGCAAACAGAGAAATAGAACAAGTCACTCCGAGAGTAACCCCTACATCAAACCCCCCAGCTGATATCTGAAAATATTGGTCACGGGCTTGACTTTTTGGTGAGATTTTTTGAATGTCAGATCACAGCAAGACACAATGGGATTTGAGCATTTTAAATTTTTTTTTCACACTGTTCAGAGCTTGATTTCACTCTGTTTTCATGTTTTATCTCCTCATGATTTCTTGTATGCTTCAGAATTCCCTAAACATCAGAAAAAATATTACCTGACTGTAAGAAATGACAAAGTCATTTCAGTTGTGCATTCCTTAAGATCTACTTAAATTTGAACCTAATTTTATCATCAATGAGTTATACACAAAGAACAAAACACGAAACCAGCCTTGCCCACACAATTTTAGGTATTTTTACTGTGCTGTACCTTTCCCTGAAATAGAGCTCTGATAATTTCTTTCAGATGATTTAGAAACTTGAAAATTTCATCTCAAGTTGAAAAAAAAATCCATTCTGTGGACTTATCATTTTCATCTCCCTTCATAGTGTAACTTTCCCCATGGTGATCACATTTATTATGGGCATGGAAAGGACAGTCTCACACATGAAATATGTGCTTTGTGTGCTAAAAGGGCTCATTCTTCAAAGCTGAGAAAAATTTTGCGAGAAATTGACATTAGTATAGAGAGGAAATTGTGAATGAAAATTGAGAGTCTTTTAGGAATAATTTATTAGATGGCCCAAAGCCAAGCATCCACAATCAAGACAGGATAACTTTGACTAAAAAGCCATTAGAATTTCCTGATAAAGTGAAGGCCTCAAGTAGAAGTTTCTATATATAGGCCTGTTATCTTTGTGGGCATTTATTATGGCTATTTGCTTCTTTACTTCTTCTGTATATACTGGACTTTTTTCATGCAGATAAAAAAACGCATTTATGTATTTTTTTCCATAGAATAAGAGAATGGTTTGGGTTGGGAAAAAACCTCTAAGATCATTGAGTCCAACTGTTAACCTAGCATTGTTGTCTTCACCACTAAACTGTGTCCCCAGGTGCCACATCCACAGGTTTTTTGAACTATGAACCCAGACTGTGATTTCACCACTTCCCTGGGTGCCCTGTTCTAATGCTTGACCCCTCTTTCAGTGAAGAAATTTTTCGAAATATTCAACCCAAACTTCCCTTGGTGCAACTTGAGGCCATTTCCTCTTGTCCTATCACTTGTTACCCGGGAATTTTTTATCAGTTTGCTCAGCAAATCTGGCTCTGAACCCTTCCCATGATGGGACATCCCCAACTTCTCCAGGCAGCCTGGTCCAGTGTCTCACCATGTTGCATTGTCCAAAATTTCATCCACCAGCATCCCCACATCCTTCTCCTCAGGGCTGCTCTCAATCCATTCATCCCCCAGTCTTTATTGATAATACAAGTGCAGTACCTTGCATTTGACTTTTTATGCCTTTTTTTTTTTTAATTTTTTACTTTACTTGGTATTTCTTAGAAATCCCAGATGGGAGGACAAACAGAAAAAAGACAAAGTTTTAAGAGAGAATAAGTAAGGTAGGAAAATCTTAAATTGTCAAAACAGAATGAAGTCAAGATTGTGAAAGGCCAAAAATTTAACTGTCTCCAATTAATGCCATTATGGAGTATCCTGAGCTGGAAGTGACCAACAAGGATCATGAAAATCCAACTCCTGACCCTGCACAAGACACCCCCAACAGTCCCATCATGACCCAACACCATCCAAACATTTCTTGAGCTCTGTCTTGGAGCTGTGAACTCTCTTTTCCCTGGAGAGCTGTTCCAGCGCCTGACCACTCTCTGGGTGCAAAACCTTTTCCTGATATCCAGCCTAAACCTCCCCTGACACAACTTCAGACCATTCCCTTGAGTCCTGTCACTGGTCACCAGAGAAGAGATCAGTGTCTTCCCTCATGAGGATGTTGAAGACCACAATGAGGTCTCCCCTCAGTCTTGTCTTCTTCAAACTGAACAACCCAAGTAACCTCAGCTCCTCCTGAAGCCTTGAACAAACATTTTCTACTCTGCTTTAGGACATATCAAAACTTGCTGAGATTTTCAGCCTTGGCAAGGTTAAGTTTCCACACACCTGGGGATTCCAGAGACATTTCCAAAGGAAATTAGGGCAGGAGTCAGTAGGGGTTATGGCCACAGCAATGGGTCATGGGGATGGAGAAGTCCTTTAGGACAACCTGGGCCCATTCCAGAAGCTTCATCCAGCCAAATGCCAAGAACAGGGAGCATGGGCTGCGCTCACGGAACAGAATGTGAATTTCCAGCCCACAGGGGCTGCAAACAAGAATTTTGGAGCTGAATGGCAACCAGCCATGACCTCCCAACACAACATTGTGGCAAGAGCAGCCTTTGGCTGGCTGACCAAGAGAGAAGTGAGTGGGAGTGAAAAGCAATTCTCTATTCACAGAGAGAGTTGGTCAAGCTGGTATTGCTGAATTTGCGTCACTTTGAGGCTGATCTTTTTCAAAAGGTCACTGGAGGTTCTGGAAAATACTGCACTAGAAGTTAAGATGAAGAGAAAGTTTCCTTATCAAATGAGACATAAAGAGGTCATGCTGTTTATTGAAAAAATAATAAAAAAAGAAAAGCAGTGCCTACGTTGTGGCACAGAGCTACCTGCACCAGAGGAAATTGTGGCTGTTGAAGCTTTTCAGTCTACCAGAGAAAGGCAAAGCAAATACCAAAAGAAGAAAAATCCAAATTAGAGGAAAGACACACATTATTAACGGTGATTAATCACTGAAACAAACTATCCAGGGAGGAGAACAGAATCTCATCTCCTGATGTTTTCAGAGCAAATGTATTTGCTTTCTCAGGCAGGATACTTTCAGTAAACATGTGTTATTGATCTTGATACAGGAAGAACCAATAGAATTTAAGAAAGCGTTCAAAAATATGACTTAATGACCCTTATTCTCTTATCTCTTCTTCTAAAGATTTTATGAGTCTATGAATTGTACCTAATTAGCAATATTTAGTCATTACAGAGATAATGAGAACACTCTGCTTACATCAGAACCAAGATAATTTGCATAAAACACCTCCAAACAAGCACAAAAGTCTGCCAAACAAAAATTTACTATCAATTGAAAATGGGAGGAGTGAAAATACCCTTTTTTTCTGCCCCATTGGTCTTTATTGTCATTTTGTCTCGGGGAATTTGTTCTGGCCTGGACATCTTTGGTCTGGTTGTTTCCATCCCTGTCATTTTGCTTGCAAACCTTTTTAAAAATTGATATTTTCTCAAAATGTACAATCTCCCCAGTATGATGTTTGATGCAGAGGCTGAATGCAATCCCTGAGTTTCTCTTCAGTCTGGGTGTTCAACACTGCTTAAGAACACCACTTAGGAGATGTCCCATATGGCCACCCAAAAGTAGTGGATATTCAGATGACTAAAGCAAGAGAGTCATAGATTGGTATTTGATAGCAGAGCGAATATTAAGGGCTGTCATATAATGTCTGTGCAGGAGTTGGTTTATGTTAACATGATCTCAGAGAGAATTACACAGTCCAAAATTATAGCATCACTGCGTTATTATTATTATGACATTATTAAAAAATGCCAAAATTAGCATTTGAAGCCATTTTCTTCCCTTAACTAGCTAATCTTCCGCCAGAACAATGCCCTGGAAGAAAATATAATGCAAAGTCTATCAGGCTGGGAACAGAATGATTCTGGGGGCTGGAACATTAATTAGGAGTAACAGGATTCAGATTTATTCTATTCCCATTCATCAACACAGCTTGGGTCCTCTTTTTCTGATCTGGTTTCTGTTGTTTACCTGCTTCTCTTTGGCTTGTTAATAAAGCATCCAGGATTCCCAAGCAGTCTCCCACCTAAATACTGCCAGACTTTGAATGGGTTCATTTCCAAGAGGAGATGAAAGCAGCACAGTTGTTTCAAAATGGGCATAGGCCAAAACATTCAACGCTCACAGCCAACTGCTCATGAACTGTCTACACACCAAGAGTTATTGGCAGGCAGCGTATGGCAAATGTGCTGCTCTTCAGAAAACTGTGATCTCTTTGTGAGCCACTTTTAAGTAGATAAACGGACCAAATGGCTTGTTATGAATTATACACACCATTTCTATATGCCACCAGATGTGTTCCAGTGTAAAACCACCGGTCTGCAATGATTAGTTATCAAGCTGGAGATGAGGAGAGCTTGGACAGGCATTTTCAGCTTACTGGCTCTTAAACCCTTGCCAAGCTAAATCAAATTATGCCCAGATATCAAATTGTGCCTAATGAACTCCTGTGCTGATAATGAGCACCTGTATTTCTCAATTCTATGTCCCAGGTTGCAGGAAATATTTATTGTGAAGAGGAATTGTGTGTGAGCATAAAAGTGACCACTGCAATTGCTGCAGTGATTACTGGCCGCCACAATGTCATTGATGGCAAGTCAGATGAGGAAGAGTGGAAAAAGATTTGTCCCTGTGCTAAATACAGATGTGGATTCACATCATCCCTTGCCATGCTTGAAGAGTATCCTTGCTCTTGTGATGGAACTTCAGCTTTCCATCACAATTTTCTGCAATTTTTTTTTCTAGATTTGTGCTCCTTAATTCACTTCAAGTTTTACCCCTTCACTCTTGAATTCAGGGAAGTATCCCACAATTTGAGACTTTGGATGGACAGTCACACATACACTGTGAGCTTTTGTCAGTGTCTTCATGGAACTTCCTCTCTCTAACAAAAATGTTCATGGAATTGTTTAGGTTGGAAAACTCAACTAAGATCATTGCGTCCAAACTTTCCACCAGCAATTCCAAACCACCCCTAAAGCATGTCCTCAAGTGCCACACAGAACTTTTAAATCCCTTTGGGGATGGGGGCTGTACCACCTCCCTGGACAGCCTGTTCCAATCCTTGACAACACTTTCCATGAAGAAAATTTTCTTCATGTCCAACCTAAACCTCCCCTGGTACAACTGAAGGCTGTTTCCTCTTGTCCTGTCCATTGTTCCCTGGGAGAAGAGATCAACCCCCACCAGCTGCACCCTTCTGGCTGGGAGTTATGGAGGCTGAGGTTTCCCTGAGCCTCCTTTTCTCCCTCATCAGACTTGTGCTCCAGCCCCTTTCCCAGCTCTGTTCTGTTCTCTGGCCATGTTTCAACACCTGAATGCCTTTCTTGTTGTGATGGGTCCAAAACTGACCTCAGCACTCAGGTGTGGCCTCACCAGTGCCCATCAGAGAGGGACAGTCACTGCTGTGGTCCTGCTGGTCACACCAGTGCTGATCCAAGCCAGGTGCTCTTGGCCTTCTTGCCCACCTGGGCGTATGCTGGCTCATGTTCAACCAAACCAGCACCTCCAGATCCTTCACCACCAGGAAGCTTTCCAGCCACAGGAGTCTTTAGATGAGGTTTACCTTAGAGGGGAATAAGTTCAAGCAAAACCTGCCCAGGAAGTTCATTTGGGAAGGGCAGTGGGGAACCCAATCCCTGGAAAGCCAACTGTGTCACAGATGTCTTTTTATGAAAAATTCTTTCCTTAGGATTTTTTCCTCCTGAAAAGCTGAGAGGCCTCAGGAACAAAATGTAAATAATGATTATCTGCTGCTGTGGAATGCAACAGGTGGATCTGTGATTGGTCTCATAGAGTTGTTTGTAATTAATGGCCAATCACAGCCCAAATGGCTCGGACACTCTGAGCCACAAACCTTTGTTATCATTCCTTTCTATTCTTAGCTTAGTTAGCCTTCTCATGAGAACTTTTTCTTCTATTCTTTTAGTATAGTTTTAATGTAATATATACCATAAAATAATAAATCAAGCCTTCTGAAACATGGAGTCAGATCCTCGTCTCTTCCTTCAACCTGAGACCCCTGTAACACCATCACACCAACTGTATAGGACACAAGAATATACAAAAACCCCCATCCTTCCCTCTTTCCCAAGCCATAATTTCTGCTTGAATAGCAGGCTGATTGATGCTGGGGTGCTCACCCAGGCTGGAAGGTGAACTTTGCCTTCGTGCTTACACAGCCTGATTTTAATTTAATGTTTCTCTTTCTCCCTTGTGGGTTCCTCTCCCTGCCCTGCTCTGCGAGTTCACTGGGTTTTATGAGTTGTATGCTAATCATTCTGCCAGGGCTGGGCTCATCCATCATCTGGGCTCCAGTGGATGGATGGATGGATGGATGGATGGAGCTGGGTGTCTGTTCTCCTCACTCCACACCCCACAGCCCCAGCAGGCTGGAGGAACAGGCTGGTGGGTAGGGCTGGACCTGCTGGGAAAAGGAGAGGAGAAACTGCTTGGTGGAGTAGAAAGGACATCATGGAGATGATGCCCATTCCTCTCCATCATCCTGGAAGTGGATCTCCTCTCTCCACACAACTTTTTCTGGAGACAAAATGATCCTCCTGAAGTCCAGTGTAAGGATGGGGTGTTGGGGAGCTCCAAAAACAGCATCAGTGTCAGCAAACTGTCAGGAACTTGCCTTGCTCATCACAGGGTTTGGGGAACTGCCAAGGACCCTACAGTAATTCAGGTGAGTTTCTTCCCTGCTAAATGAGTTTACAGTGATGAATAGTGTTTTCTGGGTAATTTAATAATATTAATGGGATCTCATTAGGCTGGCATTCATTAACATTCTCAAAGGTGTATCCCCTGCTGGCAGTCTTTGGGAAGACTGGGATGGAAAAGGAAAGCCAATATCCTAATTCATTCACATCCCTAAATACTTCCAATGAGGCAAAGGTTTTAAAGCACTTTATTGGTTTGGTTTATTTAATTTATGTCGCTCTTTGTGTACTGTGGTTTTATTTCCTACACAGGCAGTAAAACCAATATTGCTTAGCCGAAAGTGCCCTCAAGAAAAATGATATTAGAATTAGAAATAGATATCAAATGGCCAGAATTATTATTATGACCATTATGATGCAAGAATCAGATGATGGAAATGCAATAATTTACTCAAAATAATTCTGTCTTCAGAGCTCAAGTAACCTCTCTGTATGAGATAGCTGAGCTGATAGCACTGGTAGCTGTCATCTCTGCCACTGCTCCAGCTATTGAAAAGGGACTGGCAGAGAAAAGGTATTCACTGAGTTTGTTTTGATCTCTCAGAATGAGATTGTCTCTTTGATTTGCATTAAATTACACCTCTCACTCTGTGGAACTCTCTTCTCTTTTTTTGCTCTGCAGGACACACAAAGGTAACAATCACCACCACCAACAACCAGAATAACAGGATCAGGAAAAAGAATCATTCCAGAAATTAATGTGCTGCCGTGGTGCTCCAGGAGATCCATGGTGGCAAACTGAAAGGGGAATTTAGGTTAAAATTTATATTCAAAAAGAAAACTCTCAAAATATGTTTTTGTGCTTCATGTTCTCCCTGGCTAGATCATAACATTGAGTGCAGTTAGGTTTTCTGAGCAGATGACAATTTTCTGCGGAATTTTTGTTTGGAGACCAGTGCAGGAGCTATTAAATTCAACTCATGTGGTCACTGATATTCACCTTACTGAATTTCTTCCAAATTTTCCTATTTAAATAATTTGTCAATATCTTTAAAGAAACCCTTATTCCCAGAAGTTCACGCAGTCAATTGAAAAATGCCTCAGTTTTGAGAGAAACTCTTATTTTCAGTAAATATTTACTTCTCTTTCTGAAAAAAAACTCAAACAACTCATCCTTTATAAAACTGAAATTTCAACTTTAAAATATTTTTAATTCTTTTTATGTTGTATGGTGATGAATATAATTTTGGATGGTGAAGATTTAAACAAGCTGTTTCTGTGTTAGAATGCAAAAAAAAAAAGTGTAGACAAAAGAAGTGATATTTTTAATAAAATGTGTTATTCCATAAAAATACTCCCACATTTTTCATCACAAATTTCAGATAGAATTTTGTTTTTTTTTAATGCCAGCTGTAGCTTACCTCTGGTACCAGAATGAAATCCCCATCATGATAAAAGCCTCCACATCCTCAGAGCTCATATTTCATGCCATTTTTGCACCAGAAGAGTGAATAATTCAGCAGATTGGAGTAATGAATCATTTTCTCATCCCAAGGTGGCTGCTGCTCACGATGATTAATACTGATTTATATATTACTCATGACAGTCTCAACCAGGTCAGGGCCTCGCTGTGTGACATCCTGGATGGGAGACACTGAATAAACACTTCCTGCCCCAAATCGCTCCCAGTGTAAGATTTTGTTCTTTTTGGCCTCACCAGTCGGTAACTGACCTTAGTGAGCAGCCAGTGTTCACCCACACTAGCCTTGGAGAAGAGTGGGGAAGGGAGAAAAAGGGAGGGAAGAGAGGAAAGGAAAAAGGAAAAAGGAGAAAGGAAAAAAGAAAGAAAAAAGAAGGAAAAGAGGAAAAAAAAGGAAGAAAGAAGGAAAGAAGGAGAAAAGGGAAGGGAAGGGAAGGGAAGGGAAGGGAAGGGAAGGGAAGGAAAGGAAAGGAAAGGAAAGGAAAGGAAAGGAAAGGAAAGGAAAGGAAAGGAAAGGAAAGGAAAGGAAAGGAAAGGAAAGGAAAGGAAAGGAAAGGAAAAGAAAGGAAAGGAAGAGGGGAAAGGTCATCAGACTGCATAAAAACCTTGCCAGTTTATCCTACCTTTGATAAACACCAGTTGCTTGTTTTTTGTTTTTTGGGGTTTTTTTTCAGCAGCTTTACCTCATGTCACCTGGAAAAAAGTGGACCATGAGATGTTTTTGCAAACAAGGAACCCAGAAAGAGGCATTTCCAGGCTTCCTGACAGAGTTGTTGGGAGTTGCAGTTACATCATTCAGCTCCCCATGCTGGGATGTGTTTAGGCTTTCTGACAGGCTGAAGTCCCTGGGCAGCAAGGAGCAGAGAAATGATACACAGATTATGCACAGCTCCATTTCTGTGCCTTAATTAATAATTTTGAAGAAAATAATCAATGCATTTTCAATATAGCAATGCCACCAGTTATGTGATGGTGTCTCCTCAAAGGTAACAGGTTGCACCCAGAAGGAGAGGTGAGCACTGGACAACTGTGAGACAATCACACAACCATTGCATCTTCTCAAAATAGCAAAATGGACTGAACTTTCTGAGAGCAGGCTTTCTAGACATTTAAAAAAAGGAAGAAAAAAAAAGAAAAAAAATCTTATTTTTGCTTGTAAGTGGAGTTTATGGGTTAGGATTTCCCATTTTCTCACAAACACTGAAGAAACCTGTTGCTGTTGTTACTGTTATTATTATTGCTGTTGTTTCATGATTATTACTAAAAAATAATTGTGTTAGTACTATTAAATTAAGCATTATTGCTATTTTGTCCCAAGCACAGATTAAAGGACTATTGCCAAACAAAAATGATAAAAATATAAATAAGAGGAAGCCTGTCTCTGTCCCCTGCTTTGTTCCACAACATGGGACTACCCTGCTCTCCCTGGCATCCCTCCAGCCCCTCCAGGTGCTGTTTCCACACTGAAACAGGAGAAGGATGGGGTGGTTGGTACCTTTTGAAAAAGTGCTGCTTCCCTTCTGATCCTTATATTGTGCTCAGATTAATCCCTTAACTCATCCTGCCTCACACACGACACCTGGGAGTGCTGTACTCAGTGGTGTGTGACACTTTGTAACCCAGAATCTCATCCTTCTGCCTTCCTTGACAGGTGTTTTTACCCAGTCAGCTTTGGAGGGGTAAAAATTAAGCTCATGTATATTCAAGACAGTGGAGTTTACCCACAGTTCTCTTTCCCATCCCTGTCACTCCATAGTGAGGAATGGGATTTCTCTTCAGGAATCCTCTGTGATTTTCTCCCTGAAGGGAAAAATTAACTCAAGGGAGCCTGACTCACACATGCCCAGCTCAGATGTGAAGTGGTATCTGCAGACTGGGACCAAGCCTCATCTATAAATAGGACAGTTTGGCTGTGGAATCAACTCCTCTTATCTGCGGGTGATGCCCCTGTAAAGGCATAGATAACTTTATGATTCAAGAGTATCTGTCCCAAAATATCCAGGAACTGCAGCTGCAGGGCTACACCAGTGATGCACCAATACCAGCAGTGTCTCCTGCACTGTTTCCTGCTCAAAAAAACATCATTCATTACGTTGTTCTACACCAGGGAGGGACCACCCAGCACAGCAATTTCCTCCAGCCAGTGATTAGAATAACAGGGATATAATTTATTTTCTTAAAAAAAGGTAATTCCAGCCTATACCTTCTGCTAGAGAGCCCAAAAGCAGTGGTGCCAATTTACCCTGATCAATAATTTCTCCCTAAAAATAAGAAGTACTGTTCCAAGTTCATGTGTGTATTCCAAATTTGGAATGTCCTTTTAGGAATGGATAGGTCTGGGATTGCCTATTTCTTGTTCTTTATCATCTATCTCCTTGCTTTGTACTATTTACAGTGCAAACTTTGCAATTGAAAAGTTAAGATATTCTCTGTTTTTTAAGATTTTGTTTCTCCTCAGTTTCTAGAATCTGATCTTAACTTCTGGGGGTTTTTTTGGTGTTTTTTTTTTTTTTTTCCTGATGGTGGGTCTCCATCTCACTACTTTTCTTTAGGAAGATTAACCCACAGACACATATTTATCCATCATTGTTATGTAAAGGTCCCATAAAAATACTCATTCCAAATGGAAATCTCATTCTTTCTCCTTGACACTGACCATAAATGTCCTATTGTCTTTTCAGTGTCTGTGCTTCAGGGGTTAGAACCAGATGATTTTTAGGGTCCCTTCCAACCCAAACCATTCTATGTTTTTATGATTCTGTGCCTTCCTTCCTCTCCTGAATGATCCAGATTAAAACTCAAAACACCAGCAAGCCACCACAGCGTTTTCTTTCGGCTCCTTACTCGATGCATTTCCTTGACTGCCCTACACGCCCTGAATGCTCATCAGCTCCAGAATAGATTTGTCTCTGATCCACCCATCCAAATCGTGCCTGGGTTTTGTAGATTCACCCTGGCATATAACTCTACAACCTCCCCTTTCTGATCCCTCTGCCAAACCAGTGGGCCAAGGTCTTTCACATCTCCCCTGGGCATTTTTCCCTGTGTCCCTCACAGGTAACATTGGGAAAGTCACTTCCCCAGGCTATTTTTACACATCTCTGTTGACTCCAGCAGTTCCCTGTGTACATAAAGGTACTGTGCAGTTTGTTAAACACTGTCTTGCTTCTCACCTCCCTGATCTTCTGCTGCCAAGGTGCAAAACTTTCCTCATGGACAAGATTCGTCCCTGCCCAGTAAACCTGTGCCCTTTTCTGGTGTGAGCATCACTCTGAGGCCAGCAGGCACAGAGCCCTGGGATTCAGGGCAGGATTCATCTCACCCCTGCTAAGCCTATCACAGAAACATCTACACCACAGCTCCTTGCCTGGAGGTTCCCTGTACAGTCAGTGGGAAAAAAAAAAGAAGATACTCCAGGGTTCAGCTGACCCACTTTATTTTGGGATGACTATTCCTAATGACAAAAGGCATTGTACACAGCTGTACAAAGCTCCACGGCCTGAATTGAGTGGATCTCTCCCAGTTAGCTGAGGGCAGGTGTTTCCTGTGAAGACATCACACTTAGATAAAACCTGTTTATATTATCAAGTGTAAAAAGAATTTGCTGCTGTCAAGTGCACCACATTTTTTTTTATTTTCCACAGTGAGGTGAAAGCATTTAGTTTCCTTGCAGGAACAAGCCACTGGCAAGGTGTAGGCTCTGAATACCAATCCAGAAATAACACTTAAAGAACTGACTGCTTCCTTGGGAATGAAAGCGCAGACAGAAAATTTATGGGCATTCAGCCTGGCCCTTTTATTCAGCATCTACAACCATTTCCACACAGGACATTTTGGGTTAATTAGGTCAGCTCAGATTAGTCACAGCCCTCCTAACGAATGTTTTTAAATAGGTTTCCCTCCTTAGGGCTCTGTGGAATTAGTAAGAGTCTCGTCAAAATACACGGACATAATAGCCTTTTCTGGGCTAGGGCTTTACAAAGTTTATTTAGAGAAAGCTATTTAAAAAATCCAAGTTCTAGTTCAGCTCCCCGTGAGCACGAGGAAATAAATAGTGTCCCTGTAGTGCAAAGATGTGTCCCTGGAAATAAACAAAAATAAGGGATACTTGCCATCTCTGCCCTTTGACTCCAGACCTCCAGACCAGACTGATGGCAGGTTGCCCACAGACTCAATAAAATGTGTCCATTATTGCAGTCTGTAAAGTAGAGCACTGAGGTCACACTGCCCTGCAGAAAATACTCAGAGGAAGGGGAAAAAAGGTCTCTTTTTTTTGTTTTGGTTTGGTTTTTTCCCTCCTTTTTTGCTTTATGGGAATGCTGTTTCATGTCACCCATGCCAGCCTAGATCAGACACCCCTTGTCCCCCGCTGTCGCATTGACCATTGCAGCTCAGAAATTTCCTGAAATGGTGGAAAAGGTTTTGTGGGATGTTATAGGCCCATGTCTAGTGGTGTTCTCTGTGTGTGTTCCCCAGGACCATGGCCTGCAAATCTGGAGTTCCACAAATCCCTTTGGAACCATGTCTAAGAGAGCTCCAGTGATCCCCATGTCCATGGTTGGGCACGGACACGGTCGGGAGCTATGGAATATCCTTCAAACCTGGCTGTTATCAAGCCTGCATCCATCAAATATTCCCAATGATAATGGACCTCCTGCTGCTTGAGCTGGTCTTGGAGATGTTTCAGCATGGCCAGGAGTTTGTCAGGTGTGCACTAGGCCTGGGTGAGGTTGTTGTCCTCATGGCACACTCTCTCTGGATGGATATAATGGTGGCCACACCAGCTCTGGCCAGCCAGAACTCTGCCCTGCCTTGTTGTGCTTTGTCTCACCCCCATGGACACACAATCAGTGATGGTCAAGGCCATTCCAAGTGTAATTGATGTGTCTCCAAACATCTTGTGTATGTTCTAGAGGAGAAAAAGAGAAGGAATGGGGCTAAAAGTGTGAAGATTTGCACATTATTTAACCCATTGCCCATTTCTGTTCCTTCTGATTCCTCTTTTTATCCTGCTAGGGATCTCCCAAATTTCCTTCAGCCTGACATAAGAGATCCAGAAACTGCTCCCAGTGCTTTGCCCTTGCCCCTCAGCATTGGCCTGAGACAGATTTGTCCATCTCATCCTCAGGGATGGAAATAGGACATGAGGCTGTTAATACTTCCTGAGGGAGTGGTTGAGGGGATCATCAAACAATCCTCTCCCCTGGGACCCACCAGCCCACCCACAGTGGCAAAACACTCTAGGGAAGAAGATCCCTCAGCCTGAGAAGGAATTGTCAATCTTGGCCTCATTTTATATCTCTTTGTCATGTTTAACTGCAACCATGTGCTGGTTTCAACCTTTCCAAGCCATTCCTTGATGTATTCTCCTCCAGTAGCTGTGATCCTGTGATTATTTTTGTTCCCAATTGGAGAGCAGAAGAAAAGTGTCCTTCTTCCAAATGCAGCCTGGATTACAACCTCATCTGATGGAGATGCTAGTGGAGGTGGATAAAAGAGATAAAGATGTTGCCTTTGAAACTGAAGTGACTAAAGATAAACAAAGTCAGAATCACCATTTCTCAGGAGCAAGAGATTCTTGGGATAAACAGGGGGCATTGCAAACCCTGAGTGCAGCTCTTCCCTGCTGCCTCCCTGTGGATGGACACCTGTGCACAGGGATAAAAAACTCCAAGAACTATTTCTGGTGGGACTCTCTCCCAGAGCACAATAGAAACACTCCTGAGATCATCAGTGGGAATAATCCCTCTAGAGACTGATGTTCTGGGATTGCATAGCTGTAATCCCCAATAGCCCCTACCAGGAACACTTCAGACCCCCAGTGTTTATCAGAAGGTGATTTATCACATCCCAAACACTCCTGAATTCTGGAAGAGAGCTGAATGTGTCCATCTCTCAAAACATTTCAAGGTTTTGAATGAGAGAGGGCAGTCTACCAAGAATCATGTACTCTTCCCCATCCTTGTTTCATCCTCAGTCCATCCTTGAAACAGCACAAGGACAAATATTTGCCTTTAAAACAGCAATGTGAACTCATTGCAGCAGGAAAAGGAGCTCTCTGGAACTGACACTGCTCCCAAATCCACTACACCCTTCAGGGCTTGTTTTCACAGGAGAGAGTAACAAAGAATTCAGATACTTGCACTCCTTTATGCTACGGGTGTGTTCAGCACGGTAAAACAACATAAAATAAAAAGAGAAAGCAAAATGCATATGCAAAATGCACAGAGATAACACGGTAAGAAGTGTTGTTCCAAAAATATGTGGCATCATTTATGCAGCCCTAAAAATTATGGTCACTATTATTGTGAGCTGAAGTGGTTCCCTGAGTTTGGTTTTACATCTGCTTTGTTTAATGGTGGCTGCTCCTATTGCCTGCTGGAAATGGTGCTAAAACAGCTTGGGGGGAGTCCAGGGGAGCAGAGGGTGGGGAGAAAAGTGGGATGTATCCAGAAGTACTGGAGTATTTTGCCACTTTCTGGCAAACAGAAATGCTGTAACTTCTAAAATAAATTTCTGCTTGTTGTCA
Organism: Melozone crissalis; assembly: GCF_028551555.1. Taxonomy (NCBI): domain Eukaryota; kingdom Metazoa; phylum Chordata; class Aves; order Passeriformes; family Passerellidae; genus Melozone; species Melozone crissalis. The sequence goes on from NW_026535780.1 coordinate 1,802,096, forward strand.
CCGACATCTTTTATGAAAAATCCTTTCCTTAGGATTTTTCCTCCTGAGAAGCTTAGAGGCCTCAGGAACAAAACATAAACAATGGTTATCTGCTGCTGTTGAATGCAACAGGTAGATCTTTGATTGGTCTATGTTGGTTGTTTGTAATTAATGGCCAATCACAGTGAGCTGGCTCGGACAGAGAATCCGAGCCACAAACCTTGGTTATCATTCCTTCTTTTTCTATTCTTAGCTAGCCTTTTGATGAAATCCTTTCTTCTATTCTTTTAGTACAGTTTTAATATAATATATATCATAAAATAATAAATCAAGCCTTCTGAAACATGGAGTCAGATCCTTGTCTCTTCTCTCATCCTAAGACCCCTGTGAACATGGTCACAGCTTGTCTCACTGGATCTTGCACTGACATGAAATTATGCAAGTTTAGGGCAAAGCTGGGTAAAAACAGGCAAAATACCACAGTTCAGCAGCTGTGTGTGAATCCCTGTGCAATGGGCACACAGGCGTCCAGGAAAAGCTTTTGGAGCAGCCCCTACCTGAGTTCTGTAAAGCCCACCTGAAATTCCTAAAGGGATCAGGCACTGGATGCATCATTCCAGCTCCTGTTGTGAATCTGACACTGCCCCGACTGTGTCTCACACCTTGGGTTCTCAGGGTGGACTGCCATCAGGAATGACACCTTTGGGACACCTTGGGAAACTGGTTGGAAACACCTCAGGGGTGTATTTGTTAGCTGGGAAATCAGTTTTGGGGTTTACTACTGGGAAGGCAAAGGTGATGTCTTGAGAAGGCTGAGCTAGAACAGAGACTGGACAGAGTTAAAGAATAAAGTAGGGATTTATTAAAAGGCCTCAATGGATGCACCTTGGGCAAGACAAGAGCCCAGCCAGGGCTACACCCAAGATGAACCCAAAATGGTCACAAAATGCACAACTGGTCACGAGGTCTCACACTTTTATAAATTTTGGTCCATTTGCATGTTGGGGTTAATTGTCCAATTACAGCTCCAGATGATGAAGTCCCATCTTCTTGTTTCCTCTCTTTGGTCCACATTGTTTATGCTTTTGGTCCTGAAACTTGTAATGGTTGTCCTTAGTCCCAAGCTAAAAGAGGAATTGTTTTGTCTCCCTGCTCTGTGAAGAGAGCTTACCAACACTTAATATGAAGCTCAGAATTACACCTGGCAGGACAGAATCTGAAAAAAATGAAAGCTAAAAGTTAAGGTATCAAAGGAAGAATGGAAGCAGGGAGGAGGGAAAGTGGAATATGTCCTGGTAAGGAAGTAACAGACTGCAAATTATCATAATTTTGGTACCTGAGCCCTGATCCTGCCCCTCATCTTTAACATCTTCCTCCCTTCTTGCATCAGCAGAAATAAGAGAAGACTGAAATAAGCTTTAGGGTTGTTGGACAGAGAAATTGACATTTTGGGGAGGGATCTTTTGTCTTCTGAGATTCCCTCATATTCTCATTCTGAATTTTCCAGCAAGACTTCTGCAAAGGGGAGTTCCTTCATGACTGTCAGCTGTAAAGGGAGTTTTTGAGATGGGGCCTGACCACTAAAGACCCTCCAGACACCAACATTTGGATGTTTCTGGCACAGGACTGATGTGATTTGAAAACCTGGAGGGCCTTTACACAATAGAGTGAGGTGTCAGTCACCCAGAGAACAGCCAGAAGAATTTGAGCCCCCCTTGGATGTTCATTGAATACTCTGAAGTCTCACATGTAGATGAAAGATAGGGAGAAACTTCTAAAAAATTACCTTGATACCAAGCTGGAATATAGCCTATTGTAAACTGGAAATCCCTTGAAATGACTTGGTGACATTAGAGGTCATTTCCAGCCTAAATTATTCTGATTGTAACACAGGCAGTTTTTGGTGGGGCTTCACAGGAAGTGGTACTCTCAAAAAAACAGTTTGGGGGCCTGTTTTAAGTGGTGGGATAAAGCCTGTAAGGAAGACCAGACACAAGGACTGGTGGGGATAGCAAATGGTCCATGAGAGACACTTGGGGAAAAAAGATTTACACTAAATGGAACTGCTACAACCTCCCGTGAAAACTGGATGTTTCTTGACTTTGAGAAAAAACCCTGTCAGAGCCCTCTGTCTTCCAGTCTGCTTCCACTTCTGTTTGGTTATTGATCATCCCTGAGGAGTTTGGGAAGTCCTCTGAATACCTGCACCTCAGGCAGAGAATTTCAGAGCTTTGCATGTTACAGAAAAGTGACAGGAGGGGTGTGAAAATAACCACACATGCTGTTTTCATGGCTGAGACTTGATATGCCTTGGATTCAGAAGCAGCCCCGATTAATACTCATCCTGCACTCACCAAATTAAATCAGGCTGCTTAAAATTAAAAATACATATTTATTTTAGCCAGCCTGGGTATTCTGAATGAACTGAAAAGGAAAAAGGACGGAATATTACAAATGAGACAATTAAGCAAAGCGAGCAGAAGAAATTGTATAAATTACAGTCCTGTGATGAACACAGGGCTTTGATGCAAGGGAGGGGAGCTGGCAATGATTCAAGAGATGGAGAGTGGTGGGGATGGGGGGTGGGAAAGGACTGAAAGTCGAAATTAAAAAAAAAAAATTAACTCTGAGAACATTAGTATTGATTTAGGGAGGTAATCAAGGGGAAAGAGTCTCAAGCAGGCAGGATGGAGTGTTAATGGTAACACATGAATGCTGTGGCTCCTTCAGCTGCACAACTGCACTTCTGGGAGAGCCTGGATCCATCCCTGGCACCTCCTGACCTGGCTGGGTTCCCAGCACCTGCCAGGTGAGATGAAGCTCCTGGGTGTGAAGAAGGATTAGATGAGAGCTGAAGGCTCTTCCCTTGGACAATGCTCGGAATGGAACCAGGAGCAAATGGAAAGGGACATTGCTGCAGTCAGGGGAAAGCCAATGGGAGAAGAGACAACTCCCAGAGCAGCATCCTGCCAAATTTTGATGGTTTTGGAACAAGTAAAATTCCCAAAAACTCTAGGAGAAGAAGACAAAGTTGGCCATGGACATTATTCACAGCTTGTTGGAAACCAGAGATGCGCAGCATATTGCAGAATCTGGTCCCAGACAGGTGAACTCTTGAATGCAGAGCAAGCAAGATTTTCTGGTGAATACACTGAAAATGTTTCCAGAGCACACAAACTTTCCTGATGTGAGGAGGATCCTGGTTAATGTGGCAGGGACACCTCCCACCAGACCAGGTTATTTCAAGACCCATCCAAGCTAGCCCTGAACACTTCCAGACACAGCTTCTCTGTGCCAGGGCCTCACCACCCTCACAGGGAAGAATTTGATTTCCATTGTATGTGTGGGGTTGTGCAATTTCTATGCATGTTTAAAATATATGGTCTACTTTTTTTTTTCTTGAACAATTCAGCGCAGTAATATTTTGGTCACAACCAAATCAAATCTCTTTGGGATTAGTTTTTCAAAGGGAAAAATAATTTCCATGCAGAGGCTCGGGCTGTCAGTGGAGGAGATTTAGAGACTGTTGAGTGAGGCATGAGCTGGATTAAAGCAGTGAACGGGCTTTCCATACTGATTTTTACTTCATCCACCTGTCAAGCAGGCATTTTCACCTTTCACAACTCCTACTGTAGCTACAAAATCCTGAAATCACATTTTCCACTGCACCCAATGGCTGCCCCATCCCTGGAAGTGTTCAAAGCCAGGTTGGACAGGGCTTGGAGAAGCATGGTCTAGTGGAAGGTGTGCCTGCTCATAGCAAAGAATTTGAAATCTGATGGTCTTAAAGGTCTCTTCCAACCCCAACCATTCTGTGATTCAATGAAATACTCCTACAGAAACCCTTTTAAATCCTCCATATGAGTGTTTTGTGTTTGATTTTTTTTAATACTGTGGATCACTGCCTTGGGCAGTAGATTTGATTGACTCTGTTCTCCTTCAGTATCTCTTGGCAGGTGTTTCTTTCCAGAACTCTTATCTGTAGGTCTGAGATCCAAGATCTGCTCGATCACTGAGTACCAGAGCTATTAAATATAGCATTCACTTTCTTTAAGAGCTTCCTGAAAACCTCAATTTAGCTGTGTACTGCAGAATTATATATCTAAATACATCCATAACTACTATATAAATGCAAAGTGGTTATTATTAAGGGGAGAAGAGAATTGCTGTATCCATCTAAATAATATGCTGGTAACTGTCAAAGAGAAAATACACTTTCTGCTAACAGGGTTTTTCTAATTCTAAGAGGAAGAATAACAGGGCTGGAGGCTGGAAGACATTTAGCAGCAAATATGAAAAAGGGTTTGTTTGTTCCCCTCCTTTGTTCTGCTAAATTCTCTGTGCTTTGCTGCCTGCCTGTTTTCCAAAGCTCCAAAGCACTTTCACCCTGCAGCAAGCTCTGAAAGCAATTTCACATGGCCAGCAGAGCTGAAGGAGGGAGTGAAGAGGAAACAGATTGACTTTTCAATCCAAGTAAATGGAACAGGGCATGGAGAGAGACCTGAGAGACAGGCAGGTGTCATGAACCAAGACAGCAGCCTCAGGTCTGCATCTCATGAGGCCTGGATTTCCCTCCCTTTACCTGCTTTGTACTTAAATATATATATGCTCATTTGGACATTTGGGTGTCTTTTGGGGACAAATACTTTGTGGAAGAAGAATTCTCCCATTCCAGATCCTTCCTCTGAGTCCAGGTCTGTCTTGGTTTGGAAAGACAGGAGTCTGCTAAGGAAGGCAGGAGCCTCCCCTGAAATGGAGAATGTAAGCCCTCCCCACCCCTCTGAATTGCTATAGATTTTAAATTAAGAGGATCTCAGGCAAAAATATAGGGAGCAGGAAATAGCAGTTCTTTAATAGGGAAAAGAAAAAAAAAATAAAATAAACAATGCAGTACACTGGAACAACACTGACAGAGTCAGAACCCAACCTGACACCCTGTGGGTCAGGTTGTTAATACCAGTCCAATGGGAAATGTGGCTGCAGCCCTCCTGCAGTGTCAGGGGTGGTTCTATTGGAGCAGGGGGCCCTGTAGAGAAGGATGTATTCTTCCTCCAAAAATCAGTGGAAGAAGAGGCAGCTGCTGTTCCTCTGGAGAACCCAGTAGAGAAAGCCGTGCTGGTGCCTCAAAACCTCTGGATTATATCTGGGTAGCAATGCTTGGCTCCTCCCTCTGGGTGGAGCATCTCACAATGGGATGTTCTAGTTCTTACCAGTCATGCAGTGACATTCAATATTCTGTTATCAGCAGATGTCCCCTCCCGAGGGAGGAGTGATTGTGGTCACTCAAAGAGGGAGATAAGGCAAACTGCCCACTTGACAAAAGACAACTGCCATACAGATGGTAATTGAAAATATCTTGCATTGCAATCTTCAACAAGGTCTGAGTCCTCAGCACAAGAAAGGTGTGGACTTGTTAGAGCAGGTCCAGAGGAGGCCATGAAGATGATCAGAGGTTTGGAGCTCCTCTGCTCTGGAGCCAGGCTGGGAGAGCTGGGGGTATTTAACTGGATAAGAGAAAGCTCCAGGAAGACCTCAGAGCCCCTTCCAGTGCCTAAAGGGGCTCCAGGAGAGCTGGAGAGGAACTTGGGGCAAGTGATGGAGTGACAGGATAGGGGGCAACAATTAAAGAGGACAGGTTTAGATTAGATACTAGAAAGAAATTCTTCCCTGTGCGGGTGGTGAGGCCCTTGCACAGATTTCCCTGAGAATTTTTGGATGCTCCCTCACATCCCTGGGAGAGTCAGGTTGGATGGAGCCCTGAGCAATCTGATCTAGGGAGTGGCATCCTGCCCGTGGCTGGGGATTTGAAATAAATGATCTTCAAGATGCCTCCCAACCCAAACCATCCCATGATTTTATGATTCTATGGCAAGGGAATTATATTTGATGCAATCAGGTGGGTTTCTGCCCACCCTACATGCCAACTGAAGGTAGATGTTTTCCACACTGCTCTGTCTTCATCAGCTGAAAGCCACACAAGAAACCAGCTGAGACTTAAACTCTGCTCAAGCAGATGAATGGCAATGTTTTCTTCAGGGTCTGCATTGCATTGCACACTTCTATTTTTATATAAATTTTTTTTCTGTTCAGAGAAACACATGGTGTTGATCAAAAGGCAGCTTTTATAATATTTTAATTTTTTTTTTTTTTAGCTTTACATTTTTTTGTTGTTTTTGCTTTGGTGGAGTGTTCAGGAAGGAAAGGGAAGCAGAACTGCAGTGGAGTGATGTGTGTTTACAGATTGAGGCAGATAAAAGGTGCTGTCAATCATTTTGCTTCATGAGCAACAGAAGGCTGAATGAGTGCTCAGGAGAATTTATGGGTGTTCTGTGTGATTAAATTGCCAGAGCTACGTAAGAGCACTAGAATGAAACAACAAGAATGAGAAGGCACTACAGAGATGTCCTGCTCAGATCCAGACATGGTCTAACGCAAGTGATCAGTATTGCACCTCATCTGACACCCCTTGACCCTTCTTGGGCTGTTCTGTCCTCCTCACCACCTCTTCTTCCCCATGTTTTAGCATCTTCTTGCTATTTTAGGCAGGGATATCCCAAAGGTGAAAAGTAAAAGGAGAGAATCAAATGTGACATCCTCTGAAACATGTGGGACTTGTAGGGATGTCCAGTTTATATGGAAAAGCAAAGTTCCATGGGAGAACTGAGGTGCTGGGATGTGAGGACCTGCAAGGTCCCAGCTGGTGGTGATGCTCATGTTTTGGATCTGGAGGATTTGCAGGATGATGATATCTGTCACTAAAATGCAGCCATTGAGGAGGGTTGTGGCTGAGGAATAGTTTAAACTTTTGGACATATTAGACCAATCTGAGGTCAGCCACCAGGAGATGCCAGAGAGAGACTGTCTGTGTTACAGTTTTGGACAGAAAAGTCAACATTCTTCTCATTTAACTTCAGATTTCTGTACTACAGACTTCCTTCCTCTCAGTTCAACACTGAGAATCCCAACAGGCCACTGGAGACACACAAATATATCTCAGTGCTTTTCACCACATCCTTTGGGAGATCCTGAAGAGCCGTGCTCCAAAAGTACCTGTTAATTCCCATTAACTACAAAAAGAATTTTCATCAGTGGCTCAGATGCAGAAGTGTCTCTTGCAGCTGTATAAAACCAAGGCAAGATCAATCCCACCTCAGGAGACATCTGATGAAAGGGAAACTCCTGAAGCAGCTACAAAGAAATGGCAATTAAAGGGGCAGGTGACACCATGAGCTGGTGGGAATCCCCAACCAGCTGGAGGATAAGGAGAATCCCTCACAAGGGAATAGGAAGGGTAGAAGACACCAAGCATGGGAATTAAAAGAGAAAAAGCAGAGTCCATGGTGAGTAAAGGGAAAATGGAGTGCTGATCTTAGCTTTGGCTTGGGAAAGGCCATTGGAGATTTCTGAATAAGCAATTCCAGTGCTTGGGGCAAGCACTGGGATACAGATTAGCAGGTGGAATTGGCAGAGGGGAGATCCATACCTTGAAAGCAAATGCTCAGGGAGGTTGAAGATGAGTGGTGACAAATGAAGTAACTTTTTCTTTTGATAAAATAAATAAAATAAATAAAATAAATAAAATAAATAAAATAAATCCTTCCAATCCATTATCACAAATGGTGAAATAAGTAAATAAATGAAAGTGGGGTCAGCTACACATCATCTTTCTGTTCAGTAGCTCACCTTATGAAAATCACTGATACCACAGACGAGGGACAAACACTGGAATAATGGCTGGACTTGGACAAGGACAAGGCAGAAAAACCCCCACAAACATAAGCTGGATTTTTCAAACTTTATCAGAACAGCTTTGTTCAGATGGTCCCTAATGTGGGTGTCATCAGTTGTGTCCCATCTCTGGGGGTGTTCAAGGCCAGGCTGGATGGGACATTGACGAGGTCTAGTGGAAGGTGTCCCTGCCCATGGTAGGAGGAACAAAAGGATCTCTGCATTCCCTTCCAGCATAAACTATCCTGTGATTCTATCGTTCTATTTTAAATAGCTTGGGGAGACAGTTTTTATCAGTGTTCTTGTCATTGAAGACCTTGTTCAAGAGTAAAATGATGTGAATCCACTCATTGACTGTGGCACCAATTCCCTCTGTAGTATCAGCTTAAATTTATCAAAAATCACCTGCCTCAGTTTCCAGTTGCTAAACAAGTGTAAAACTTGTCCTTTGTCCTGCTTGCTCAGACTAGAAATGTTCTGGGTTACTTTAGGATGTACAGAAGTACAACCCTGACCTCTTCTGAGGTCCTGGAAGCCCCTTATTATAGCCAACAACCACAATTTCTTGCAATTTTACTAAGAAGACTTTTCCTCCTTCTGCCTGTCTCCATATCCATACACATGAACATTAATCCTGCCAAAAGAAAAAGGGGGGGGGGGAAAGGCAGAGAGAGGGGTGATAAAAATCCAGTACATCAAACTGACTCTTGCTGATTTACAGTGGGTAATTATCATTCTTCACACATGGCTGGTCCCCTGTTGTGGGAAAGCAGAGCAGGTGGAGCAGTGCTTGTCCGAAATCCTTCCTCCACCTGCAAACTCCCCTCACACCTGCAGCAGAGAGGAATTGTCAGCACCAGACAGAAGGACAGGTGGGAAAAATAGATGGAGGTAGCTGTGCAAAGATACCTGGAAAAGTTGGGTTAGACCATACTTGAAATCTTCCTAAACATCCACGTTTTTTTGCATTTAATGTGCCGTGTCTTGTAACTGAGGGGGTTAAAAAAAATAGCAGTAAAATTAAAGACCATAAAGTAGTATGAAATGATAATTGGAATTATTCAGGTAATGGATTAAAACTATTCCAAGTACTCAGATCTAAATCTGAATGGTGAGGGAGGGGGAAGAGGGGAGTAAACTAATAGAATTTGGAATTGATTTTCAAAGAATACAAAAAATTATTACTGGTAAAATTTACAAGCGCCGTAGATCACGCTCGCTGCTGCCTTGTTTGTAACAGGAATATCCAATTCCAAAATGAATTGGCCTCTGCTCAAACTAACTCTTGCTGATGGTGGCAAGTTGTTAATTAAATGACACTTTTGCACTGTTGGTTTTGAAAGTCTATGGAAAGATAACCCGAGCTTCTCAGTTTCAGAAATGAGGGGGAGAGGGGAGCAAGCACAGACTTTTTAAAGATTTCATGGGTAGGGGAAAAAACCAAAAAATCCCTTCAGGGATATGCTCAGCAGGACAGGATTTTATCACATAAACTCTCCATGGCAGGATTTTAGCACAGAGCTTGAGTTTGGCTCAGGCCATGTGGCTGTGGATGTCTACAGGATTGAGACTGAACATGTCAAAGCAAGTTGTCTCTATAATTAATGAAGAGATATAGGCACTTTTAAGCAGTGAGTCACCTGACCTTTTTTTATAAATCTGTTTCATGATCCAATGAATCATGTCCTAAATTCCACTGTCTGTGTTGACTAGCTGTCCATTTACTGACTCAATTTATTCTCCATTCGTTTTGACAAATATGTTTATTTAATCAGATGTACTCCAAGCCAGGAAATGTAAGAAATTACCTCTTTATGACTCCCATTTCATGCTCTTAGCCTAACTGTTCATGAGATCCAGCGGTCACGGACAGGGGAGTGGGACTGATGGACAGGCTGATCCACTGGAACAGGTCTGACAAACCTCTTCAAATCATGTTTACGAGTAATTAGCTCAAATTCTGAATAACAAGGTCTAGAGGGGAAGGTTCCCTGCCTATGCTAGGGAGGTTGGAATAAGGTGATCTCTAAAGTTTGTTCCAACCCAAACCATTCCATGGTTTTGTGATTCACCACCAAGTCATCTACATTTAGAATATGGAAATCTGATATTGTTCCAATAAAGAGACAATTCTATCTCTGTGGAGAAGCAGAGACAAGAGTCCCAGTTTCTATTTCCACAATGGCTCTCTCTCAATTCAAATCCAAACCAAATCTGGGCTCCCAAATATCTCATCAAAGATATTCCACAGAACCATTGTGGAATCACAGAATCTTCAAGGTTGGAAAAGATCATCAAGTCCCACCAATTCCCAACAGGAGCTGCAGGTTCCTGATGGGATGATCACACATTGACCAAACTATCTCAAAACTCATTTTTTCTCAGGGCATGAGAAGAGCAAGGCCACCTATCCTGGAAGGCTTTACTGTAATTAGGATGAGTCTAGTGGGAGTTTTCTGCTCACTCTCTTTAGAGATTCTGATACCACGTTTTTGGCAGCAGGAACATGTGGTTTTGCACTCTGTGGAAGAATCCCACGTGGGAATCTCCACTTCAGATATTCTGCAGGTTTACTTTGATGTTCAAAGTGGACTTATAGAATTCTAGACTCACAGAGTCATTTGGGTTGGAAGGGACCTTTAAGATCATCTCGTTCCAATCCCCTTCCATGATCAGGGACAACTTCCACTAGACCAGAACCTGACCCAGCCTGGCCTTGAACACAAGTAGAATTGGAATGATCTTAGTGCATTTTCTAATGGTCACAACTCCTCATCCTTCAGAGGCCTTCTTCCTTCCCCATTCAAACAGCCAAAAGAGCAGGAGACCCAGCTCAGAGCAGAAAACTCCTTGGAATGTGGGACTGGGAAAGGGAGAAGAGGACAATTTCACTCATGAACCTGCCACCCTGATTATTTTGTGGCCAGGACCAGTCCAGCCTTTCTGTTGAAAGCCCCATGCACAGAAGTGTGGGGTGAGGAAAACAATGACACCATAAAATGTGCCACCTTTTGAGTGGTGAGCAGCAGGGGATGGATGCAAAAGGGTGAAAGTAATTACAGCATGAAAAATTGCTTTCTTTGACAGAATTATAAAATTATTGGGTGAAGGGAAATTTGCAGATTTAATATGCCAGTTAATGACTTGACATTTGAAACAGTCTCACACAAAGCACCGCTCATGATATTAATTGATATTGTCTGTGAGAGGACTGCTGAGTTTAAAATTGGTGGGAGCACAGAAAACAAAGGATAACCTTTATCCAAGCTGGTGTGCACCCACAGAGAGGTCTCAATAAACTTCAGTTTTGGTAAAAAGGATTAATAGTGTCTTTAATTAAGTGCTAAAATCCAAGGGGTTCTTTTGCCCTTTTTTTTTTCTTTCTTTTTTTTTTTTAAAACCAGATAGAAAAATCAAGATACCGGGAACTTAAAGTAATTCACTGTGCACAGCATTTGCAATATTTGCCCTCTCTTAGTGACTGAGGAAACAGTCACAGCAGAAGATTGGTAGAGATCCCTCAACTCTGGTCCCTTTAGCTCTAGTGATTGGAAGAGATGCCTCACACAAGTACTTGAGATGACAAAAATTCATATTTGCCATTTCCTGAGAAATCACAGGATAACGAAATCTCTGTTTTTGTGATATACAAAATTAACTCCAGACTGGCAACCAGCTCAGCCAACCAGAGACTCCTCAGTGTGGATATCTTCATGTGGCCACAGATAACACAGCATCCATAGCAAATTTAATTAGTACATCCTATAAACTCTTCCCTGTGGGAGGGCAGTGACCTTGTGCATGCTGTACCAAAGGAGAAACAGTTCAAAGGAAATAGATCCCCTGTGCAAACACAGCAAGAAGATAAATGAGAGAGAGATGGACAAGTGCCAGACCTCCAAAATCCAAATCCAATGTTTTAATAGGAGCATGTCCTGCTTTGGGATACAAGGTACATGTGAGTCACAAGGAGCTGTCACTTGGATCACAATGTGAATCAATGTCAGATCAATCTGCCTAAAAGCCTTATTAGCAATATGGAAGACAGAGGTTGGAGAATCCTGATGGCTGCTGTGGGTTGGAAACTGGTACAGAAATCAAGGCATCGCTCACAAGGGAAGAAACACCAAAATGGGCTTAATTTCTCAGGAATTAAAGTCCTGTCAGGAGCCTGTTAGTGGAGAAGGTCATAGAACTGTAGGATCACAGAGTGGTTTGGGTTGGAAGGAACCTTAAAGATAATTTAATTCCAATCCCCTGCCATGGGCAGGGACACCTTCCACTATCTCAGGTTGTTCCAAGCCCTGTCCAAGCTGGTTTTGAACACTTCCAGGGATGGGGCAGTCAAAGCTGCTCTGGACAACCTGTGCCAGGGGCTCACCACCCTCACAGGGAAGAATTTATTCCTGATTTCTAATCTAAATCCACCCTCCTTCAGTTTAAGGCCATTCCCCCTTGTCCTGTCACTCCAAGTCCTTGTGTTAAATCCCTCTCCAGCCCTTTTTGGAGTGCCTTTAGACATTGGAAGGAGCTCCAAGGTCTCCCTGAAGCCTTCTTTTCTCCAGCCCCCTCTTCCAGCTTGTCTCCATAGCAAAGGTGATCAACTTCAGCCCTGTGATCAACTTAGTGGCCTCCCCTGGACTCATTCCAGGAGATCCAAATCTTTCTTGTGTTGATGACATGCAAAAAAAGTGAGAAAACCAAATCCCTGATGTTCTGCACAAGAGTTACAGGTGATGTGTTTTGCTCATGTGGAAAAAGATCTGCAGGGAAGAGCCCACCTTGAGAATCTTTACAGAACATCCCCAGAACCTCTCTTTGGAGAAGGCAGAGGCAGCAATCCAGGAGAGACTGAGAGACTGAACTGCAGGACAAGTCAGGTAACAGCCTATTTTTTTTTCCTCCCAATGACACAGCATTGTAAAAGCCACTGCCATTGCACAAGATGTTCAGTAAAACACAATAAACCCCTCATTGTGAGCGACCTGAAAAATGCTGATTAGAGACTCAAAAGCAGTGTAATAACTTGTGATGAAAAAGGAAAGTGATAACAACTGGGCTGAATAATGATATCTGAAGTGCTGAGCAGCCATTCAGGAAAAAAAAGAAGGCATCAATTAAAAGGCCACACACTTTGGGATAGAAAGGGAAAAATAGCAGTGGTATGTGACCCAGTGATAGACGGAGATAGCTTATGATGTCTAAGAAAAAGTGTACAGTGAGTGTTTCTTTTTTATCCCTTTGGAATAACAATAACAGTGGAAAATTAATATCACCTTTGGGTGTCAAAGCCTTTGCAGTTGTTCAGAAACCAAGAGCACTGAAATTCATATCTGCTGACAGAAATACATTGGATTTTTTAGGCAGAGTGATCTGCACCCTGAAATTCTGAAATGCAGGGGCAAATGGCTGCCTTACATTTGGGGTCGGCTTTTGAGGAACCTTTAAATGTGCGAGAAAATGCAGAAAGCTTGGGAGCGTGGATGTCACATGGCTGATGAAGTGGAATTAAACTGATTTGGGGTTGCAAAGCTGCCTTGTGCATTCTTCGGCAGAGGAACAACCCTTCCTAATATATTTGATGTAGCAGTGATGACAAAATTAGCAGATGGAGATATTGGTAAAACACATGGCAAATAGATGGAATTGATAATCAGTAACAATTAATTCTCAGTGGAGAAAAGAGGAGTTTTAGAGGGATACACAGAGGGGATTTCTTCACCTGATCTACACAACATATACACCACCAACAATGGCATTAGTAAAAATGTATAAAAACCAGGTAAATAATAACAAAATGATTCAGTGAAATGTTTCATCAAGAAGATCAACCCAGCCCTGGAGATTGTTCCCTCCATGTCTGGATAAGACACTGACCATGAACTCCCAATGCAATACTGTGGCAAAAAGAATTAATTCAGTTCTTGCTTTTAGAGTGGTGAATATGAATAGAAATTTATTGATGTCCCTTGTTTCTCTCGTGCTTCTCTTTATTTTATTTTTTCTTTTATCTTTCAGCACAGGCAAAAAAGGAATTCAGAAAGGAGGAAAGGATGGGTAAAATTCATATTGAATGCTGATGGATTTTTCAAAAGGTTTCACCAGATATCACTAAAACCAGGAAAATGTGAAAATTACAAACAGCCGTGTTTTGTGTTTGTTTAAGGAAAAAAGTCGTTTTTATCTAAAAGAAAACTTTAAAAGAAAATATTGCAAATAGCTCTATTTAGGACTCTGGAAGCAAGAGTGAACTTAATGCCAAGGAAGGCTCTGTAGAAAGTAAATGAGGCACCAAAAGACTTTCTAACTGCTCCATTAGCCCTCTTTCATCTTCTCCATCTATGACACAGCCAACAGAGACACCCTGAGAGTCTCAGAGCAGGGTTTTTAGTGGCTTGCTGGGGGATGCTATCAACTAACTGTGGTACAAACCATCCAATTTGCACTGAGCTCTCCCAGCCCAGTTAATTCCTGCTGTAATGGGACAGGCAGAAGCTTCAGAGAGATTTATCATTTCTTTCCTTCCATCCAGAAAAACGCAATGAAGGAATGAAGGGCACGGAGCCACTGCCAAGAAGTCGGACGGTTGTCATTTCAAGTGTAATTCACCCAGAGCCACTGGAAAAGCACCAGCCTTGGTGGGCCTGGAGCTGCAGGATTAATGGAGCTGAAGCAGAGCTGAAGCTTTTTGCATGCGATTCAGGAGATGTCTAGACTTTGTGAGAAACCTGCTAAATTGGAGTGGCAGGATTTCGGGAACAGGGAAGCTCTTCTTGCTCTTGGCAGGAAGATCGGCTGCTGGAGGCGGGGGAAGCTGCAGGATTGATGGCTGGGGGGTGTCTGTGTTGGGAGAGTTGGCAAAGGGAGGCATTATCTGAGTCAGGAATCCTGTCTCTAAATAAAAGTGGGGCATGCCCAGGAGGGAAATTTGGGGGCATCTCTTGTGTGAAAGTAATGGCCCCTATGGCAAAGCTGCTGCGGAGCACTGAAACAGCTGAGGAGGGAGGAAGAATTGTTAAGGCTGATGGATCAGAGAAATCATTTTAAGGTCTTCTTTCCATAGGAAATCATCCTGCTTTATCTTTATTTCTGTTTAGGCTTTCTTCAGGTGAGATTTTCTAACAAGCAGCAGATGAAGTCCCCAGAAGCCATCTAGAATAAAATAGTGGTACAAAAGGCTGCCCTAGGAGATCTGGTGGTGGTTTCTATAAAAGAGCAGGTGTAGTAACCTTCCAGGTGAACCTGGATAGGAATTTCTGCTATTTCAGCCTGTTTATTACTCAAATTCCCTCACTCTTTCCCCTCACCCCATCTTATTTCCCAGACCTGTGTTATTATCCTGGCTCCTGCACGAGCTCCAAATATTCAGTTTATCAGAACCAATTATGTCAGACTTTTTTCCCAGGACACAGTGATGGGTCTTGGGAGCAGAGGAGAAGCAGCAGAGGTTGTGAGCTGGCTGCAGAATGGCTCTGGATAGTGTTTCACATGACATTTTCCTCAGGAAGATAAGGAAGCTGTTGAAGATGGACGTGGAACAGCTGGGACTGGCAGAGGGACGATGCTTGTCACGCTGTCACAGGGAATGTGCGCATCCAAGGGGAACCTGCAGGAACCTGCCAAGATATCCATACAGGAACAAATCTTTCACAACTCACCCACTCAGCTTTGCCCACAGACTCCCATCCACTTTTTGAACCCCTAGAAAGGTCTCTAAACCAGCCATGGTTCTGAGAATGTCACTCAAAAAAATGTGGAGCATTGGCAAAGGCTGATTAGGGGAGAACAGGGAGAAGAGAGAGGCCTTAGAGCAATTTCCAGTACCTAAAGGATGGCAAGGGACTTTCTACAAGGACATGTAACACCACAAGGAGGAATAGTTTTGAACTGGAAGAATGGAGATTTAGAATAGACATTAGGGAGAAATTATTTATTATAAGGGTGGTGAAGTCCGTTTGGTCAGAGAGATTGCGGACTCCATGGACATGCTCAAGAACAGGTTGGATGCAACTTGGAACAACCTGGTCTAGTGGAAATTGTCCCTGCCCATGGCAAGGAGGTGGAATGGGATGATCTTGAAGGTTCCTTCAAACCCAAAACCTTCTGGAATTCAGTAAGAATTAAGAGCCATAAAATTGCCTTCAAGATGCGGCGGCCATGTGGTGCTTGGCCTTCCAACAGTGTGAAATGATGAACCTGAGATGACCCTGTAGTTGCCAGAGCTTCTTTTGTGGGGGTGGGAGAATGAAGTGAGAGGGAAGGGGATGGGAATGGGGGTTTCTGTGGAGCTTAAAAAAGCAGTGAAAGATGTCATCACACCCATTTTGGCTGCTTTGAACAATTTGTGCTCTGGCTGGGGGTGGGAGCCTGGGCAATGCAGAGATTAAAGCTGGTAATCACAGGGAGGAGAACATTTGAGGGCCTCACAGACCCACAAAGTCTCATCTACCAGAGAAACTGGTCATCTCCTAAATATTTTGTAAAAGACACCAGAGAATGGGTCTCTTTTTTTCACTGCCTGCTCTCATTCTGTCACTGCTCTTTTAATTTTCTTTATCTATAACATTAATAATCCTAAAGGTATTTTTAGTGGGTTCCCTAGGAGATATATCTCTTCCAGTCTATGTGTTTCCTTGAATACCAACAGTTGAATATCCTGATATCATAATTATCTGCTAAAAATGATCTAACTTTTTTCCCCATAAAGAGTTTCCCACTAAAAATATCCAATAAAATTTGTTTTCTAAATTACCTCCATCCTGTGAAAGTGCCTGTGACAGAAAATAGTTTTTAAAATGTCATTTGTTGCTGCTAAATTTTCAAATTAACTGCAACTTTAATGAGAATTATTGCTCCAGACAATCCCATATGAGATCTTCCAAACTTTTATCTGTTGATATTTGCCAGCTACGATCGTCTTTCATAAATCAGAGTGCAGAAGTATTCAGTAGTTTTAAGTGTGAAAGCTCATTTGCTTGTTTGTTTACCAAAAATATGTGAAGAAGAGCCTCTTTTTTTTTTTTACTGAACAGGTGTTTATTCAGCAAAGCATTCAAACCTCTGGTGTTCTTTGCAGTTTTTTTCTTCGAGCCCAGCTTGAGCAACTGCAGATTTTGTCACATTGCTGCCACCTATTTTTGCATCCACCTTCTTGAAGCCCACCCCTCGTTAACACAGCTGGGCACACTCACAGCCAGAATCACAGAAGGGTTTGAGTTGGAAGGGATCTGAAGGATCATCTCATTCCAACCCCTTTCCACGGGCAGGGACACCTTCCACTATCCCAGGCTGCTCCAAGCTCCATCCAACCTGGCCTTGGACACTTCCAGTGATGGAGCAGCCACAGCTCCTCTGGGCAACCTGTGCCAGGCCTCACCACCCTCACAGGGAAGAATTTATTCCCAATATCTGATCCAAGTCTATGCTTCTTCACTTTAAAGCCATTCCCCCTTCTCTTGTCACTCCATCCCTTGTCCAAAGTCCCTCTCCAGCTCTCCTGGAGCCCCTTTAGGCTCTGGAAGGGGCTCCGAGGTCTCTCTGGAGCTTTCTCTTCTCCAGGTTGGACTCCCCCAGCTTTCCCAGCCTGGCTCCATGGCAGATGTGCTTTCTTAGGTATCTTTGATCCCATGACAGGACCACAACTCTTCTCCCAAGTCCACACAGATTCTTAATAATCTCATGCATAACATTACCTCAAGGCTTTAGCATTCTTTTGGTAATCCAAATAAATCCATCAGGACTTCATCTCACAACCCTTTGCAGTGGATTCTTGCTGATTATTGAGATATGGCTTTCCCCTCCAGAGGACACTGTTTATTTTCTCTATTGCACCACTGCAACTAATGTTCCTTCTATGGAAATGATGCCTTCCTGGACAGCTCCTTTGATACCTTTCTTTTAATGTAGTTTTTTGTTCAGTGTTTTTTGGTTTTTTGTTGGGTTTTTTTGTAATTCTGTATTTAATTAAAAAAATATTTTATACCAGGGTCATTTGATGCCTTTATAAAGCTAAACCTTGATACTGAATTTACACATTTCATAAAATAATGAAATCATAGAATTAGACAATGGTTTGTGTTGGAGGGGAGCACAAGCATCATTCAGTTCCAACCTTCTTGCCATGGGGCAGTGAACCTACCACTGCACAATAATCCATGCCAGAATAACTACAATTAGTAATTTCAGGGGCAAACTGGAACCCAGAAACGTTCTTTTAGTGTACTCTGCATGAAAAAAACTGTATTGCCTCTCATTGCTATTATATTAATTCATTGTATTCAGACAGCAGCAGCATCCAGACACTATATCAACATCCTGCTAAAGGACAAACCCTTCCCCAAAGAGCTTAATACTGTACCAGTTTTATCATATTGCTGAACATCAATTATGCTCCAGCTGCTCTCTCCACAAAGGTAATAACTCTGTTCTTTACAGGCAGGGTCTCAGGCAACTTTCTCATATCTCAAATAAAAAGTCTTTAGAAAACTGATCGGATTCCAGATTATTACAGGGCTGGGGAAACACTGACCTTGCACTTTTGAGTATATGCCTTAAAGAGGAGTGTGAAATAACACCCAAACTTGTTGTCCAGGGAGAGAGACTATCTTTGCTCTTCCCTCACCCCCTTTCAACAAAGCTTTTTCCACCTGATATTTCCTGGGCAGGCAAAGACTTTCAGGAGAAGGAAGCAGGAGCAGGTAGCACAGGGGAGATAAGACAGCAGTGATATAAAATGAAGGTACAAGGTGCCCCCAGCCCTGCATAATCAATGCCCTAAATCAGCCAAAACATCCTGCCCAGGTTCAGAAAAAAAAACACAGCAGTTTCAGGAGCTGCTTTGTTTGCCTTCTGCTTGGCCAGGGAGAAATTTGACAGTTTGGAGCAGTAGCTCAAACTAACAAGTGTCTGTGTCCTCACTCTGCAGGGGAGGCAACAAGCAGGCAGTGAATTTATGTGCTGGTGAGAAGCACCTTATTATTTTCAGCAGTAAATTCCACTCTGCAGACGAAGAGCTCTCACACTTTGGCTCACAAGCATCAATGCACACTCGCATGCGAGAGTGCAAACATGCCAATATTGAAATATTTGCATAACACCAGAGAAAAGCCCCCAGAAATGCATTTGTAGAAGGAGAGACCATCGAGATAATCTCATTCCAACCCCCTGCCATGGGCAGGGAACCTTTCTACTGTTCCAGGTTGCTCCAAGCCCTCTCCAGCCTGGCCTGGGACATTTCCAGGGATGGGGCAGCCACAGCTTCCCTGGACAAGCTGTGCCAGGGCCTCACCACCCTCACAGAATTCAGAAATTCAGTTTCAGAAGTCAAGAATTTCCTCCTAATACCCAGTCTGTAAATGTAAATCTGAACTCTTTTGGATTAAAGCCATCACCTCTTGTCCTGTCATTCTCAAGGCCGTGTACAGTTAAGGGTAAATCGCTGGATAAACATGGAAATCAGTAATGCAAAACCTCAAACAACTGCAATGCAGCTGCCAGGCTGTGGAGAGCCATCTTTTTTGTAATAGCAATAACCCAACCAATGACTTCCTTAAAAAAGTGGATTTGTTAAAATATGGGATAGTTTCTTTCAAGAAAAGTTATTATATATTTATCCTATTAACTTTTCAGGCTTATTCCTTCAGAAGTCTGCAAATTCCAGAACTTGCAAGGATACAAACAAGATGCTCATCTCTGGACAGCAGTGGCCACGTCCTTCAACTCACATAATTAAAGGAAATGCTTATTTTCAGAAGCACAAGGCTCAGATCTGTGGCTCTTTCAGCACAGTCCCACCTGTCAGCTGGCTGTGGTAGCTATCAGACTGTATTGTTCCTGTGTTCACTGTGGCTCAATCACACAAAATCCCAGTGGGCTGGGCTGTGAACACACTTAAAACCAGTCCCTGCAGCTGAGCTCTTGGGCTCTCTGCTTTTGGACCAGTCCTGCTCAGGACCCTCTGCTATCTCAGATTCCTGCAGTGGTGTTGGAGATGCTGGAAAGTGACTCAGTAAAGGAATTGGTGATTCCCAAGTGCACAGATTCCATTGTCTTCACCAGCACTCAACTCATTCAACAACGCCCAAACAGCCAAAAAGGAGCTGGTGGCTGCAGAAGGACATATTAGCATCAATATGTGGCTGTAACTGCATTTTTTGCTTTGTTTTGCACCCAGAACAGCTTTCCTACATATGGCAGAGCTCATCCCAGTGATTGATCTGCCTCATTTGACTTCCCAGTTCCACAGCTGATGGAGATTTTGGGGAGGAAGTCCATGCAAGCATCAGAGAGAGGCAAATTGGGTTTTCATGGCCCCATGCTACTTTATCCAATTATGCTTCCCCATGCGAGGGCATCCCACTGGGGCTCACCCTTGGATTCACTCTCCTTAATGACATTCAATCATTTTGTGCTGAAGACAGTCATTTTCATAGCTGCTTGCATAATAAATTCAGAGTTACATGCTCACTGGTTCTCTAATTACACCCCATTCCTGCAAAACAAAATGATTAAACTGAATTTTCACTGAAAAAAAAATTTGTGAGTCAGCACTTTTATTTTACTGATAAAGTTTGGCCATGTTTGGTTGTGTTTGATATTTTTTTCTGCAAATTGAAAGCTTGTATTAAAAGGTTAGAACATAGAAAATGATTGGGCCAGTGGATAATTGTCCATTGAGTTTATAGGACATTCTGAATTTCACTCCTGGCCTAAAATTATCTCCGTGACCTTGGGAAAGTTATCCTGCATTGAGTTTGGAGTTTGTGACACTTGGTTATGCACAGGTAGCAGGACTCATGTAAACTCAAGGAGTTTCAGACCTAAAAAAATATAAGGAAATAACTCAGTAACTGTCTGGTAGATGATGGAGAATGAACTATTCATCTATATTTAGATCAGCCCAATCACACACCTTGACATCAGAGCAGTAAATCTGGGAAGCTCCAGAGGAGGTGGTGGGAACCATCAGACCCACAATCACAGTGATTAGACTTCCTTCTATTTTAGGTAACCAGTGCTGAGGTTTGCAAGTTGGCTGCTGGCTCAGAGCTTTTCTGGGCCTCTTGGGCTGGCAGATGTTACTGAAATTGACTCTGCAGTGGGTGATAAGATTGAAGGATGCAATTTTGGGTGTAGAACCACTGGAATTGGTCATCTCAGGTGTTGACTGCACCAGCTAATTGCAAGATGTGAGATTAAGACAGCTCATATTCTAAATACACTTGATTATGGGAAAAAATAGCAAAAGGGACAGGCACAAACAAGAAAGCTCCATTAGGAGGGGTCTGCCAGCCTTCTTAATACATTCCCCAAAAATCCTACAAGCCTTCTGGAAATGGCCCCAAAACCTTCCAGCCCTTCTGGCTAGAGAAGCTTGGAGACTTAGGATTGTCCCAATGGAGAAAATACTCCTATGACCTTGCTGTGGTCAACCAACCACTCCCCACCACTGTCCTCCTGTCATACAAGGGAATATTTTAATTTAATTATTTATGTACACATTCAAGAGTCTAGAAAAACTAGAGGTGGAGCTCTAATTTAAAGGTTTACCATACATAACCAAGTGATAGGCTTTCCTGTCCAACTTGAAAATTTTAGTTAAAACCACCTGTGCAATCAAAATTTAATCTTTTCCTAGCCACAAACCACACATGCCAACACAGTTTTTACTGCAGACCAGGAATATTTTTCCACAATATCATTAAATTATCTCATGTGGCTACAGCCAGGAATGTGTCTATGGCAGCAGGGAGCTCAGTGAGGGTTTTATCCCCTAAAATCAATTTAGTTTTCCCAGAAAATCAGCTGCAGTGTCTGCACCTGAGCAGGAATTTTTGGTACAATCTGCTGCAAAGGCTTGGCCTGAGGTGGGATTCATCCCACCTGACACATGGGATGTGTTTTGTTTGATCAAATAAAGATGGAGATGAGATGATCAATGCCCTAAAATCCCCTGGCTATGCTGACTCACTCTTCCTTGACCTTAAAGGGAGCACTGACGGCCTCAGACATTGGCACTTCCAGAATAGACATTTTGCTCACCCAAATCCTGCCCTAAGCAAGTCCAGCTCACTTCATCCAGCTTCTTTCCACACCCACACAGAACTTTTCTGCCCTTACACATCCAATTTGCTTCCCTCAGATCTGGCAAAGCTGTGGTTACATTGGTAGACATTGACACGGGGAAAAAATAAAAAAAAAAAATCCATCTTCTCCTCCTGCTGGCAGAGAGCTTGATCTGTACAATCCTCATCTGTGGACCAGTGAGCATAAAGTGAGCTCAACCAGCCTGATATAACTCAGGTAAATGGACCAAAATAAAGGAGTTTTCCTTCTGGAAGGGCAGTTGGAGCACCTGATGTAGGGTGCTGATGTAGGACATCACCCTGGGCTGCATTTGGTGGTGGCTCCAATGCTGAAGTGGTTTTGTCCCCTCTGTGTCTCACTGCAGATCCCCTCCCAAAACCTCACATTCCCGGCTCCTTCATATTTTAGCCCCTACTGGAAAGCTCTGCAGTCCTTGAGGGCATGTCAATAAAGGAAGAGAGTGAGTGTGATCATTGCTGGGTGGATGGAGGATTTATGCCACCACTGTTTGTTTCCTGCTGCTGGATTCTGTCACCTCCCATCCCTCATTTTTGCTGCTTTCCGATGCTGTAAATTCTTCCCAGTACTGAACTTGCTCTCTCTAATTTTTCTGTTAAATGTCTAGTCTACAAATGAGTCCCAGCCATCCTCATTAACAATACTTTGTACTTATTCCTTCATAAACTGATGGATGAAAAGCTCCATAAAAGCACAAAAAAAAAAAAGAAATTATTTTCCCCACGAGGAGGGTTTGCAAAGTCATTGCTCAAAAGAAGCCAGCAGACTTTCCCATCTAACTCAAATCCAACACAGCACAACTCTGTTGCCAGAAGCATATCTTGTTTTCCTTCCTTTTTTTTTTTTTTTTTAATTTTACTTTATCTGCTGGTTGATTCACTTATGAAATTAAAGGAGATTATAAATTTAACTCTTTGGTTTTAGAGCCACGAGCAAGGAAAGATATGAAAGCTGCCATCTGCAAATTGCAAGACACATAAACCAGTGTAAAATAAAGGGGAAAATATGCATTTTCCACTTAGCAATATATTTCAGCAGAAGATTAATTTGCTGCCTGACACTTGATGCTTATTGTTTGCAAACTCCAGATCTGCAACTGCAAATCAAGCTGGAAAGCATCATCTAATCAAAGAGGGGCTAATTTAGCAAGAAACCACTCAGAACTGTCTTCCTTTCAGGTTATCTGTGCGCATGCACATGAAAACAGAGATCCACTAACCTGGTGCATATCTGTGTCCCTGACAGCCTCCTTGGACAAGCTGTGACTCACTGACCTTTATTTCAGGTGAGGGGAAGAGGTGCTGATGCCCTTTCGCAAAGAATCAAGAAAACGCCCAGTCCCTGAGCTCTGCCAACTCACATTTCAGGGAGATGCATCCAAATGGAAACAGAAGAGAAAATCTAAAAGAGGGAGCAAGGGAAATGAGATAATGAGAGCCTTTGCCTGGTTTTTAATGTGTGGTGGTTCAGGTGAGAAGCTGACACAGTGATCCAGGAAATTCCTCTTCCCCCACCTTTCCATACATGTCAGATGTTATTAAAAGTGTGAACCTGCAGTACAGCCTTGAGCACACTGCAGAAAAAACACTTTTGAAAAAAAAAATCTAGACTTGTTTGAACCCTATTAAATCTTTGCTTCACTGGTTCTGAGCCTGTCCAAGTCAACCTGAATGATTATTGTTATTATTAACAGAGTGCAAAGTGGGGAAAGAGAGGATTTTTTATTTAAATAGGTTATTCTGCCTGCAACTGGCTGCACTGCAGAGGCCTGGCACCAGTTCATATTACAGGCATTACCAAATCCTTGGAGCTTTTCATGGGAGAATCTTGCTCTGACATTCTCATTGACTCTTCTCTCCCCTATTTATCACCCATAGATTGGATGATGTCCTCTCACAGCAATATCTGCAGTTTTAGAAGTCATCTATGCACTTCTGTCCTCGTGTTGGGACTTTTCTGTGGGATTTCTGTTTCTTGCTGCTTGCCAAATAAATAATTTTTGTGATTTTAATGAGACTTTCCTCTCCTTTCTTACCTAATAAAGTCAGCTTTGGCTGTGTAAATCTGTAAAAATTCAGCAGGAAAACCTCAAATATGAATACACTAAAATAAAAATACTGTGTCTGACCAAAAAACAATTTCAGCCCATGTTTTGACTGAGAGTGGTTACAGAGTGCACAAGAAAGGCAGCCAGACTCTGATATTAAACAGTGTGTTAATAAACAGATTTTTTTCCATTATTTTTTCCCTTCCCCATCCCATGGCAAGCAATGCCACAGC
This sequence comes from Melozone crissalis, assembly GCF_028551555.1. Lineage (NCBI taxonomy): Eukaryota > Metazoa > Chordata > Aves > Passeriformes > Passerellidae > Melozone > Melozone crissalis. Next base: position 1,826,186 of record NW_026535780.1, read on the forward strand.
TCAACAATGGGTTAATAAACTTCAACAGATTTTTCCCCATTATTTTTACCCTGGAAGCAGCCCCATCCCATGGCAAGGAATGCTACAGCTCAACCACACTGCCTGGGAAGAACCTGCTCCATTTCCCCATTCCTGCTCCACACCCACTGTGACTTTAGCCTGAAAAAAAAAAATCCCTAAAATCTCTTTCCACTAATGAAGTGTGCACATCTATTTAATCCTTTTCTGTGCTGCTGCAGCTGTTCCTTATCATCCTTCTGGCATCTTCTCAGAGCCTTTTCCAGGGCCACTAAAGCCTGTTGAGAGGGGACAAAAAGCACCAGACACAATATTCAAGCTGCAGGTCCAAAATGCATTTCTTCAGTGGCATTATGATGATTTCTGTTTGGTTTTCTATTCCCTCCTTAATAATCCTTAACATTCAATTTCCTCTTTTGATTGCTACAGAACAATGAGCTCATAATTTCATTCAACTGTTCATTACAAGACCCAAATGCCATTCCTGGGCAGCAATAATCAGCTCAGAGCCCATCACCATGCACGGAGTTGGAACTGCTGTTTTCCTTGTGTGCAATGCTTGGATTTAATGCCACTGAATTCCACCCAATCTTTTACTACCCAGCAATCAAAAAATTCTTCATGAGTGGTGTCAGGAAGCTCCAAGCCTGGGCTGATCCACAGGAGAAGGTGGAGCGAAACACAAGGGCAGCAGCAAGGCAAGGTAGGGACTTCTCCAGCAGGGTGAAGGAATTTTGTAGAATCATAGAATTATTAAGGTCGGAAAAGGCCTCAAAGATCATTAATCAATCACTAAACCATGGTCCATCACTAAACCTAAGCACCCCATCTACACATATCCTGAACACTTCCAGGGATGGAGTTTCCTCCACTTCTCAGGGCAGCCTGTTCCAATGGTTGACCATCCTTTCAGAGAAGAAATTTCCCCCATTATTCAAGTAAAACCTTCCCTGGAGCAAATTGAGGCTCTTTCCCTATATATGAGATTTTCTGAACAGAATTCACTGCCCCCTCACTTCTCCCTTGGGGAGAGAGCTGGGATATGATTCTGGTCCAACCATTCCTTCTTATTTTCTTTACTAATGCAGCTTTTTTTAAGGGTGGGTGTTTGAGCCTTGCAGTCTAATCGAGCAGTTTACAGCCTGCCCAGCTGACAGCAATAATTTGGCATCATAAGTTTGCAGCTCCTTTCAATGCGTGTGATGCACCAGATCCCAGAGTGTCTCTCCTAAAGTGTCTCAGAGATGCTTTCATATCAGAGAGTGTTACAGAAAAATAACCTGAATGCTCACAACTCTTCAACCAAGACAAGTAGAAAATTCTCTCATGTAGCCAGATAAAGTTATGTGCAAATTTATTCCTTACAAATTTAGCCGCTTGGGACAGGTTATATTAAGACTTTTCCAGTTTGGACTTCAGGAATCCTTGAAAGAAGGACTGTGCATGAAATTTTCTTGATGACATAGCTAGAGGTTCAAATAAAGTCTTCACTTGGAGGCAGATCTGTGATGGTGTTCACAGGGGTTCTTGGATCAGGGAAGAGACAAGGATCTGACTCCATGTTTCAGAAGGCTTGATTTATTATTTTATGATATATATTACATTAAAACTATACTAAAAGAATAGAAGAAAAGGTTTCATCAGTAGGCTAGCTAAGAATAGAAAAGAAAGGAATGATAACAAAGGCAGCTGTCTCGGACAGAGAGTCTAAGCCATCCGACTGTGATTGGCCATTAACTAGAAACAACTCTGAGACCAATCACAGATGCACCTGTTGCATTCCACAGCAGCAGATAATCATTGTTTACATTTTGTTCCTGAGGCTTCCAGCTTCTCAGGAGGAAAAATCCTAAGGAAAGGATTTTTCATGAAAAGATGTCTGCGACTCAGAACCATCTGAAAAACTGGAAGGTGGGGTAGGTATGGATGCCAAAAATGAGGTTAAACCAAGACTTCCCTCAGGCTGCCCAGAGAGATTGTGGAGTCTCCCTTACTGGGGGACTGGATTCAATCCTGTGCCATTTGCTCTTGCATGACCCTGTTTGAGCAGGGATGTTGGACCAGATGACCCCACTGTGGTCCCTTCCAGCCTCACCCATTCTGTGATTCTGTGTTAACAGGAGCCCTCTCATCTTTGGTGCAGGGATTCCAGACCAGCTCCACCACTCCAGACCAGCAGGGAAAAGCTTTAGCAAACAGAGGCGCAAATAATGGTCAGAGCTTCTTCCATGGGGAAAAAAGAGAGCCAGTGAGATTTGCTTCTATAAAAACCTCACATTGTTCCCACTTTAGTAATAACCCAAGATTCACCCCTGGGGAAGCAGAACAACATTGCCCCAGCACTGTTTAAAGTGCTATTAAAATACTGTTTAAGGGGATTTGGGAGAACAGGTAAGGAAATTGTTCTTATCATAGGAAAGTGCACAAGGAGATGGGCATTTGGAAATGTGCTGAAAGCTGGGTTATTGCAGTGCTGTTACTAATGACTACAATACATCATTTCAACTTGTTGACTTCTCTTTCTTTAATTTCCAGATTATCCGGCTGTTGCTTATCTTCCACCCATTCTGGGAGTAAACAGAGGCATGTGCTTGAGCTGCAAAAAAGTTACTTTCAGCAGAAATTAACTTGTGTGGGTTTTTCCTGTTTTTTTTTTTTTTTTTTCTGTTTGTTTGTTCTGTGGTTTGTTGGGGTTTTTTTTGTTTTGTTTTTTAAAATAAAATCTTTCAGCTTTACGTGTTGGTTTTATCTTTCAATTCCCTTTTTCAATTTTCTTTTGCAATTTCACCTTTGTAATATTTCAGTGATTTCAAAAAGTATTATATGTATTCTAGAAATACAAGAAATGCTGTCAAAGGGTAGTTGAACTCTCTAGCATAAAATTCCAGGGAAGTCTCTGAGAGGTCTCAGAGGGGAAGCTGCTGCTTGGGAGGTCCAGCTCAGAGCACTCAATGTGACTGAAATTATGGGTTCTGACCAGGTTCCAGCCAGAGGGGATTTTTTTCACACCTTACTGAGATCTCAGGCAGAGGAATCTGCTGGGATTGCTTTGGGAAATCTGATTTTCTTTCCCTTTAGAACCACAGAACAGTTTGTGTTGGAAGAGATCTTAAAGATCATCCAGTTCCAGCCCCCTGCCATGGACAGGGACACCTCCCATTATCCCAGGTTGCTCCAAACGCCATCCAACCTGGCCTTGGACATTTCTAAGGATGGGGCATCCACAGCTTCTCTGGGCAATCTGTGCCAGGGCCTCCCCACCCTCACAATAAAGAATTTCTTCCTGTTATCTAATCTAAATCTAACTGTCTGGAAGGATCTTGGAGAAGTCCTGAAATTTCACTGCCAACTTCAGCTGCAATAACTGTATGCAACTCTTTTTCAGATGAATAGTTCAAGGAAAAATAAGAAAATCCCCCAGAAAACCCCAGTAAGACTCCAGTGGTTTTTGGCGAGACTGCCCAAAGTTCCTCTGTAAAATATACAGAAGGTCTGGGTCTATCTGCTATTTTTCCCTTCTTTGCTTTTGAAGACGCCCCAGGGAGTTGAAACAGGATGATCTTCAGGATCCCTTTCCATTCTATGATTTTGTGGTTCTTTTTCTCTCACAAGAGCTCTCACTTTTTTTCTTCAGGGAGCAGCTCTGTTTTGAAAGGGCCATGAATCACATCCATCAATCTTCAGGAGAAAAATAATCAACAGATGGTTATTTAAGATCACATGGTGCCACTCAGATCAGGAGATGCAGAAAGAAACAAACTCTCTTCCCCTCTTGCTTACACTTCACTGAAGTGTTCAGTCACATCCAGCCTGAGAGGAAACACATGAAGCCACCAGTGCTACCAAAATCAGGCCATAAAGCTCCAGTCTCAATCAGAAAAAAGTTTCTACCCTTTTTAAGTAAAAGGTGAAAGACAGGAGTGTTTTCAGATCACATAAAAGAAATACTGGATTGCTCAACACCAAATAGTTTGATCTCAATATTTGGTACAACCTGCAGCTGTTTCTCAAGCTGGCATCTTCCATTCCCAGCAACATCAGCAAGGCCACATCCAATTTTAATGCCAACAGATGTGAGGGAGAATCCTCAAAATGCATATTAGACATCTCTTATGAAGGTATTTTAGATTACATGTTAGGATCATTTAATCGTTATATAATTAATTTGTGTTATTTTATTGTGAATATTTTATTTATATATTCATATATTTATTGTAAATATTTTATCTATTTTATGTAATATATATTTTAACATATATTTTATGTTACAGTATTATATTTTATATAATAATATTTAATATTATATTATTTTAAATTAGATATTAGGATGAAATCCTTCCCTATGAGGATGGTGAGGCCCTGGCACAGGTTGCTGCTCCATCCCTGGCACAGTCCAAGGCCAGGTTGGATGGGTCTTGAAACATTCTGGTCTAGTGGAAGGTGTCCCTGTCCATGGCAGGACATTGGAATGAGATGAGGCTTAAGGTCCCTTTCAACTCAAACAATTCCATGTTTCCAGATATTTTCATCTGAGCTTGAAGTGAGCCTCAGAGGTGCCAACAAACCATCACAGTAATGGGTTCACTTAGAAAATGGCTGCAAATTCTGACTATTTTGGTTTGGGCAGCTTACTTTTAAACCCCAGACCATTACAAAAGACAATTTTTTTCCTTGGACATCTATTACCCTCCTTTGGTTTATGTTTATACAAAACTGGACCTGTCCAAGAGGGAAGGACAACAGAATTTTCTCCCTGCCTTGGAGCCAGCTGCAATTCAAGTTGCCAATGGGCCCTTGATATCCTGGAGAAAAATGTTTTTGGGGTCTTTTTATGTCATAATATTCAAGTCAAGGCAAGTGAATTCATTCTCCATGACAACAAGAAGCCACTTGATGTTATTGCAACAAGTAAAAATGGAACTGTTCAAAAAGTGATGGCCCTTTGGTTGAAAAACTCTTAAGCAGGTGGTAGGATTTGAGGTAAGCATTTTTCTCATTGTTGTTTGGGTTATTTCTGCGAAAAAATGGAACTGTAGCTAGAAAAAATTTCTCTCAAAAATATTTTTTCAAACTTCTTTTCTAAGCTGATTTCTATAGAAGGATGAAGTCCATGGCCTGGAACACACAGATAAGGTCCTGTAAAAACTTGTCACTGAAATGGTCTTTATGGTTCATGGAAAAATACAACAATTCTCCCTGACACACACACCAAAACCCCCAAAAAACACAAACCAAACAAAAATACAATATCTAGAAGGCTAGAAGGAGATCTGGAGAATTGCTTACTTGGGGGAAATAAAGCATGTTCAGGGGATATTTTTGAGCACTTTACTGGGAAAATAATCTTTCAATTTCCAGCAGATCTTAGAAATCTATGTATGTCCTGCAATTCCATGTTCTTCATTTATTCCATTACATACATGAAGGATGAGGAGCACGTTCTGGATGCATCATTGTACCTTGGCCATTTGTTTCAGCCAGTCTCCTACCTGAGTATGGAAAACCTTCCAGTTTCAAGTATTTGACCCCAACCTGCTCTTCTCACAGCTGTGGGGTGAAGACTGAAATTGCAGAATTCTTCAGAACTTTCCCATCATTTCCATCCTGCTCTTGTGAACGACATTTTTGTTTCCTTCATGCTTTATCTCCTCCCAGTGACCCTCTGCTTCCAAATGCACATTGGAACAGGACAAAAATTCTCAGAGCTCACCTGAATCACCCCAACATCAGTGTCTGTCATGAGCAATGCATGGGATGGAACCACACACAGTCTGTTCCAGGCACAGAAACCATGGAAACACTCCTGACATGAGCTGCTCCTTGGGATGATCAGAGGAAATGGTGGCTCAAGGAAGTTTGCCTTGGCTGCCTCTATTGCCCCAGGGCAGATCATTATGAAATATGAAAGATTTCAGGTGCCAGACTTGAGCCCCATGAGGTTGTTGACAGTTTTGGCAAATAGAAAAATGTAAACAAGTTCAGAAATGGCAATTGTGGATTTTCCTCAATGAAATCTAAATATTTTGAAGAGAGAGCATGAAAATTCTTCCATGTGAGGATGGTGAGGCCCGTGGCATAGCTTGCCCAGAGAAGCTGTGGCTGCTCCATCCCTAGAAGTGTCCAAGGCCAGGTTGGATGATATGTGGAGTAATCCAGGATAGTGAAAGGTGTCCCTGCCCATGGAAAGGGGCTGGAATGAGATGGTCTTTAAGGTTCTTTCCAGTACAAACCATTCTGTGACTCTGTGACCTCTTGGTCTGCCTCTGTGGAACCAAACCACCCTCACAACCTTCAGCTCACCTTGGAGGCCCAGGGAAAAAATTCTTCCTCATGTCGTGTCGCACACATCTTTTCATTAAAAATCCTTTCCTTAGAATTTTTTTCCTCCTGAGAAGCTGAGAGACCTCAGGAACAAAATGTAAACATTGATTATCTGCTGCTGTAGAATGCAACAGGTGGATCTGTGATTGGCCCATCTTGGATGTTTATAATTAATGGCCAATCACAGCCCAGCTGGGTCGGACAGAGAGTCCAAGACAGAGCCTTTGTTATCATCCTTTCTTTTTCTATTCTTAGCTTAGATAGCCTTCTGAGGAGAACCTTTTCTTCTATTCTTTTAGTATAGTTTTAATGTAATATATATCATAAAATAATAAATCAAGCCTTCTGAAACATGGAGTCAGATCCTCATCTCTTCCCTCAACCGAAAACCTCTGTGAACACTGTCACAATGTCCCTGTAGAATTTCCTGGGCATCAGTTCCTGCCCCAGTTCTTCTTGCCCCATTGCTGGGCCCCCAGAGCAGAACCTGGTCCCTCTCTGGTCCCTCCCTGCAGACAGGGACAGACAGGGATGAGGTCCCCTCTCAATTGCCTCTTTTCAAGGCTCAAGAACTGTGCTCATGATAATTTGAGCAGTAACAAGCACAGTTTAGATTTAATATCCCACTCTTCAATGTCCCACTCTCCCCAGTCCCAAAATCAATCTTTCCATCCCTTAGGCATCATCTTTTCCATGCTCAGAGCAGAACACCCACTCTCACTACACCTGATACCTCTTCTTTCTATTTGGAAGTGTTTCCTCTGCCCCCTCTAATTTTGGGGCACATTTAAATGATCCAGAGCAGCCAATGCATCTAAAATCTGCATGATTTGGCTCAGAAGCAGCAGCTAAAATTAGTCTGTACTGTGAAAGTGTAGAAAGGAGAGAATCTCAGGGTGGATATCCAGTAATTTTACAGCTTTTTGAGTCATCCATGTGGAAGCAGCAGCAGCATCTGGGTGACATGGAGTGATGCAAACACTGCAGTGGAAAGACCCCAGTGCTAACAACAGCTCATGTATGTGGGGATCTTTCATTATGCAGCTTCAAAAGGGATCAAAAAGAAGTAAAGAAACTCCTTGGAGTGCTTCATCCACCCCTTCAGTGATGTAGAAGAAAGGCTGGATGGACAGATTCCCAAAACATCCCCAAGCAGGCTTTGGAGGATATTCCTACTCAACAGCGATGAAAGAAAACCTGGAGTGACACCAAAGCCTGAGCTGGTGAGCTCTGGAGTAACTTTTCTCACCTGAATAGGTCCAGAAAGAGTTGAGACAGACCTTTAAATAAACATATTTTTAAATGAGTGGCTTCCAAAACCTTCCTCAGCTATGCAGTCTGGTGATGTGTCTGAGCACAGCTGGGAATAGACCAAAAATCTGGATGTGAACCAGGGCCTGGTAAATATTCCTTGGTTATGTTTCACTTCTTACCTCTTTCTTTACCTTCTGTCATGAGAAGATAATGTCTGGTGCTCATAAGCACAGCTAGACTTCTGATCTCATTCCAGCAAAAAAATTATGTCAATTTTCAGTGGGTAAAACTTGAGATGAAGCAAAGCAAGGCACAACCCTACTGAATAATGGGCATGTCTAGCAATCATCTGAAGTTTCTGCTCCTATGTAGTTACTCAATACCCAAAAATCTCCACAATTATTCATTCAGGAGAGGCAGCCAAACAGTGCTGCACGTTGCAAATTATTCCAATACAAAGATGTTTTCTAGGTAATTACTGCTATTTAAATTACCCTGCATATGCAGCATGAGTGGCAGATATTAAAATGAAGAGATGACTTAATAAGTTCTAGTTATCCAGATGTGTCATTCTTGTAATAAGATGAAAAAAAAAGAGTGTGGTTATATTTCAGACTTACCAGGTGTACAGTAAATAAAATTAGTTTATTGTATTTCAAAATCCTTGTAAGCAATATTGCCCCTGCTAGAATTAAGACAAATGACACCAATAAAATAAGCAGATTAGGATATATTGTTTTTAGGTGTTGAATCAAAAGTGTGTGTAACTTGTTGACATGAACATTAAAATTGTTGCGAATTAAAAAATCAACTCCCATTAAAATTTAGTGGAGGGTGTCCCTGCCATGGCAGGGGGGGCTGGAACTAGATTATTTTTAAGCTCCTTTAAACTCAAACCATTCTATGATTCTATGAAAATGAATTATTAAAGAGGCAAAATCACAGTGAATGAGAGTTGGGCAACTTTGAGACAATGGAGAAAAGAATTCCTGGTACCTGAGTTTCTATTGAGGCTGCACAGCAAATATTTTTAAAACATGGATTTCAGCTGCTACTCAGATACACCATAACTGATCCACTGATAGACCTCAAGCAAAGCAAAGGCCCAGGGAGTAATGGCATTTTAAGACTCTCTCTTGTAGCTAGAGCTGAGAATTGATCTTTTTTGATCAGTCATGAACACAAGAAAAATAGGGGATTGCTCCTGCGCCTCGCAGCTGAGGCTGAAGCTGGGGAATAACTAGACAAGCTGGGTTTATCTCAGTACAATGTGTTTAGATTTGTCTCATTGCAAGGTCAGGTTTTAACAAACAATGACAACAATAGACAGGGAAGGGGATTGTGCCTTGCAAAACACGTTCAGCCAGGCAAGCAGAGCCCTGCTAAAATGGGAAATGCAGTCTTGGATGTCTGGGCAGGGAAATCCTGAGTGGAGACAATTATTAATGCACTCAGTTTTAACGCACCTGCTTTAGAGTGTCTGTTCCTGCTGCTCCTTGCTCCAGAAGAGGCTGAGAAACAGGAGTGGGCTCAGGCTGAAGGTCTTCACAGGCATGACCTCAAAAACTGGAGGGATCGAAGAGTTTGGAAGAAAAGAGGGATTGGATCATCTATGTTTGGGAGTTGCAAGCAAACCTGCACTCCTCTTTTGGATGTGATGAAAAAATTGTTGTTTTTAGGCAGCTGAATGGGTTATGCAAGACCTGTTGCCAGGTTGTGCATCTGTTTTAGGGATGGTTTATTAGAACCATGGAAGTAATCAATGAGTGTCTCATTCAACACATACATGGGCATTAAAAGTGAGTTTTCTTCTGCTTTCTCTGTCTGTTTGATGCAATCATGAATGTCAGGGCTAAGAATTTTTAATAGTTTCTTTCAGAAAGCTGGATGCCCTCTTGAGTGGGATTGAATAATCTTCACATATATCTTTACCCAGAGGGATTGTGGACTCCCCATCCACGGAAGTGTCCAAGGCCAGATTGGATGGGGCTTGGAACAACCTGATCTAGTGGAAGGAGTCCCTGAACATGGAAGGGGGTTGGAACTGGATGATCTTGAAAACTCCTTGCAATCCAAACCAATCTCTGATTCTATACATGGAATAGCAGCAACATTTCCATTTAATGCACTGCTTTAGAATACATATATATATATATATATATATATGCAAATGATATTTTCACAAGAATTTTTTTTTATCTGAGAAAGTTAAGTTTATAGAATATCAAATATTTTACTCTGAGAAAAAATAAGCAATTTCCTCTGGTTTTCTGCAACATCATATTTGGCTTTTATTCAGGATTTTCAGGACCGTTTGGGTTTCCATCTTTTCCAGAGCTGGCAGTTTGGGTTTCAGGCTCCTCAGAGAGCTTCAGACATGCTTGAAAAAGATTTAGAGGGAAGCCCTTCACAACTTCCTCTAAACTGAATATGAGAGTTCCCATTCCACAGGAGATTAGAGTTTCATTCTATCTCAGAATAATTATCTCTAAAAAGAAAACAGAGGGGATTTTTCAGTGGAATTCCCAGGGAGTTCCAGTTTTGAGCCAAATCTATAGATAGACTCAGTTTATTCTGTGATCAGAAATAAACTGTGAATCTCTCTAGCCAGTATGGAGAATCCCTCAAGACTCCAACTTCATACAAGAGTCCACAGAAATAGATGGGCTGCTCCTCTCATTTAAATCCTTGGCAGAAATCCCACCCTTATTCCAAAAATGTTTGTAATGTATCCACCCCTTTCTAGATCCCAGCCTTCCCAGGAGGGCAGAGCAGATCTGGCTGACAAAAAGTGTGTGTGTGTGAACACAACTTCCTTCCATTTTCAATGTATTTCTTGGTTTAACAAAGGGTGTCGCCTCCACATGCAATTTATGCCTTGTCTACAACAAGGATGGCAATACTGGGATACCCCATTTGGGCAGGGAAGTGGCTGGATTTGAAATTTGGGGACTACAAGACATGGAGAAGAAAGAAGTCAAACTGAGCAGTGCCATCTGCTTCCCAAATTTAGCAAGAAAGAGAAAAAAGCTTAAAATCATTAAGGCTGAAAAGAACTCTAAGATCATCGAGTCCAACCATTGTGCTCCTAAACCCTCAATACCTTAAATTTTAAGGTTTTAAGCTTAAAGAGGGTAGATTTAGGTTAGATATTAGGAATAAATTTTTCACTGTGAAGGTGGTGAGAGACTGGAACAGGTTGTCCAGTGATGCTCTGGGCCCTCAATCCCACAAAGTGCTCAAGGCTAAATTGGATTAGGATTGGAGCAACCTGGTCCAGTGTAAGGTGTCCCTAACCTTGGTACAGGGGTTGTAACAAGGTGATGTTGCAGGTCCCTTCCAACCAAAACTGTTCTATGTTCCTATGATTTTATTAATTAAAAACACCACTAATAAGCCCATGAACCCTAACACCTCTGTTCAGAGAGCTTTCTGGGTTGCTGGATGTGGCTCTTCCACACAACCAGACTGTGTGGTGGAGAGAATAGAGCATGAGCTCTTTCTGCCTGTATTTGTAGTTGGTGGGGGAAAAATACTCCTCTGAAAACATCCTAGACCAGCACTGTATGTAAGTTTTGAGGCCCATCTCAGGAGATACAGACCCAAGATTATGTAAAGCATCATGCTGGTGTGGCTCCATACTCCTCTAATGTTGCCTGTGTGTTGCATGAAAGTCTCCTTCTGTGTGCAGGTATTTCCTGGGACAATTCAATTCATAGAATCACAGAATAAATAAATGGTTTGGTTGGAAGGGACCTTAAATAAAATCTCTTTCCATCCCACTGACATGGGCAGGGACACCTTCCACTAGACTAGTTTGTTCAAAGCCCCATCCAACCTGGCCCTGAGCACTGCCAGGGAGGGGAGGGCCACAACTTCAAATCCCTCTGAGTATCCTGAAGCCCTCAGCGCTAAAATTATCACCCTCAATGCCTTCTGTTGCTCAGCCCTTCTCTGAGGACCTCCAGCCCATTTGTTGCCTCCTAGGGAGCTTATTTGTCTCCACCTCAGGCAACAACAACTCCTGCTCTCAGTGAAGCCTCGCTCCAGCTCTCAGGTTTCTTCAAAAAAAGTGTTGATAAGGGAAAACTGAACAAATCAACAGGGCCTCAGTTCACCTCCACAAGAACCCCACCTGGCTGCTTCTCTCTGCATTAAAAAGTCACGGAATCTTAGAATCAAACCACTCTTTATTCCACGCAGGCAGCAGGCCCTGAGTCACACGGCCATGCCTGTCACAAGCGGCAGAGCCGGGATGGGCTGCAGAGGCACAAACCATCCCTCTGTACTGTATGATAATCAACAAAAATTAGCTGCCTAAGGGAACCAGGAAACTCAGCCATGAATGCAGCAGTTAGAGACTGAGCCTATTTATTTAACAGGTGTCCCCTGAGCTGGGATGCCAGGCTCTGTTTGCCAAATTTGCGGAGAGAGGAAGACAGCTTGAATAAATACGGGCGAGAGGAGAGCAGTCCTGAAGCCATTTTCTTTGTGGATTGTTGTGTTGTTCTGGGTTATTTTTTTTTCCCCCAGCAACTTTTTATTGTAAGAAAGTCTATCCTAGTTCTTGGCTGGGAGTATTTAGACAGCAGGAGCTGTGCCAAAAATTCAGTTTCTCTCTTCATAGTGGTGCAGAGTCCAGCTCAGCCACAAAGCAAAGTTAGCTCTGCTGGATGGCTTCGTGATTGGTTTGTTTGTTCAGTTTAATTAAAATACAGTATGGGGTACATTTTGGATGAGAAGCCATCCCAGGCTGTCAGGGACCAAGAGCCAACAACAGCTGTGCTGAAATGATCTCCTTCCCCATTCCTGTGCAGTGGAAACACAAGTTTCCGTGTCTGGTGCTGCAGCACCGAGAGGCCTTGGATGGCATCCGATGTCACAGCATGAAACATTCCACACAGAGCATCTGGGTGGTCCTCGTTCAGTTTTTGGAGTGTTTTCACACAGTCTGGAGGAAAGGGATAGAGAAAGACATAGAGGAACTGCTGCAGGCATTAATTCCAGTGCAAAGCCAAGCAGCTCATAAATGGGTTTTCACAGAAGACACAGAATCAACAGAATGGGTCAGGCTGGAAGGGACCACAGTGGGGTTGTCTGGTTCAACCTCTGCTCAAGCTGGGCCATCCCAAGGCACAGGGCACAGGATTGTGTCCCCAGACAGTTCTGGAATGTCTCCACACCCTCTCTGGGATCTCTTCAGGGCTTGGTCACTGCACAGGGAAGAAGTTCTGCCTATGACCAGGTGGAAGTTCCTGGGCATCAGCTCCTGCCTGTTCCCCTTTTCCCATTTCTGGGCCCCACAGAGCAGAGCCTGCTCTGTTCTCTGACCCCTCCCTGTAGATATTTTAGGCATTGATAAGTTCCTCTTTCAGTTGTCTTTTCTCAGGGCTGAACAGGCCTCACTCTCTCAGTCTGCACTCATCAGAGAGATGCTCCAGTCTTTTGGGGATGCTCAGAACCAAGTGAATCCTGAGCCTCCTCCTGGCAGATCTTCTCAGGGAACTCTTTTCCCATGTATTTCCTGTTGCCTTTCAGTCATGCCAAAAAGCCAATGCAAGACAGAGGAACCAGCAGACTCATGGAGAGGGGCCTGCAGCAGCCCTGCCTGACAACACAAGCTGAAGGCAGTGGGTAGAGTAAACAATCTGCTCATCTGGCAAAAAATGCACAGACAACATCCCAGAAAACCACACCAAAAACTCTGTGAGCAGCAGGGGAAAAAAATACTTTGTCCAACCAGATGTTTTGCTTGAGAAAGGGAGAATTTCCAGACACTAGAAATTTTCACTGACTGCTCCTTACAAGCTGTAGCAAATATTTGCCAGCTGCACTGAAAAATAATCTGATAAATAAACAAGATTACACTCTTTTCACTTAATTTTTGTGTACAAGGCATTGCCCCAGCAATATCAGCTACATAAAGCACACAGATCTGGATGATCACAGCCATCTCCAAGCCATTCCTTGCTGATTTCAGTGATGAACAGGGCTGACATTTACATCTTACACAGCCGGGGCAGACATCTGGGAGATGCTCATCCCCGTGGTAAGACAGAGAGACGTGAAGGTCCTGCTCATTCCTCCATCCCCCAGCAGCTGTGAGCTGAATGGGCACCAGCGTGAGCCAAAATCTGCCTCAGGTGTCACTCGGTGGTGGCTGCAGTGATCAGTGCCTGACAGAGGGCAGCTGTCATAGCTATCCTTTTGTGAAAATCCTTTTCTTTAGGATTTTCCCTTCTGAGAAGCTGAGGCCTCAGGAACAAGACGTAAACAATGGTTATCTGCTGCTGTGGAATGCATCAGGTTTTGTCTGTGATTGGGCCATCTTGAATGTTTACAATTAATGGCTGATCAAGGACCAAGCTATCTCGGACAGAGTCCGAGGGAGCTGCCTTTGTTATTATTCTTTTCTATTCTTAGCTTAGCTAGCTTCTGAGGAAACCATTCTTTCTAATTCTTTTTAGTATAGTTATAATGTAATATATATATATATATAATAAAATAATAAATCTAACCTTCTGAACATGGAGTCAATATTCTCATCTCTCCCTTCACCTGAAAACCCCTGTGATCACTGTCACAAGCAGCTCACTCCAACCCTGCACCACAAACTTTTGTGTCAAGCATTTTCCATGGTATAAAATTAGATTTTGTCTTTCAGCTTTGATGGGGACACAAGCTTGAAGGACAGGGCTGGATCCCCTCTCTGGAGAGTTTGGAAGAGCCCAGTCCTGCTCTTTAGTGGCTGTGTTCATCCACACATCCATTTGTGCTGCCTCCCACGCTGTGCTGCTCTGAGCAGCCTCTGCCAGCATCTCTGTGGCAAAACCTTCTCCTCTCTAATCCCCCAAAACAGCTCCTCATGGGTGACCATGAAATCTTTGCCCACCCTGTTCTGGAAGGACAGAAGCCAGGAGAGGGAAACTGCACCCTCTGCTCCTGCCAGCTGTGATTAAAGCAACAAGGATTAAATTATTTGTGTTGCTCCTCCAATTTCTACCCTAAAAATTCAGCAAAGCCTGAATTCTTCTTGAACTCTACAGCAGGGAAGAGAAATGAAGATGTCTCCATAGGAATAGAAAGCTAAAATAGCTGTGTTTCATGGACCTGGCTGGAATGACATTGCCAGTCCCAATCCACAACCTAGTGAAGGGCTCTGTAATTAATTCAAGACACCCAAAGTGTTTTCACACAAATTAACAAGCCTACGGGAGAGGTTTGTGACAGCATTACAAATTCATAGGTCTGGGAGAGAACTCAAGAGGTTGCATAGTTTATTTTCCTGTCCCAAAGCAAGACACAGTATTTCTAGGTCACTGTTGATGGATCTTTGTTTAAACTTTTTTTTTTTTCCAAGGCTTCCCATGATGGAGATGTTGCAGGCAATTAATCTCAGTATTTTGCAGTCCTGACCATTGGAAAATCTCTCCCGATATCACAGAATCACAAAATTATTTAGATTGGAAAAGATCTCTGAGACTGAGCCCAACTTTTGACCCATCCCCAGCTCGTCACCCAGACCAGAGCTCTGGGTGCCATTTCTATTGTCCCTTGGACACCTCCAGGGATGGGGACTCCATCACCTCCCTGGGCAGCCCCTTCAAAGGCTTAACAACCTTTTCCATGAAAAAATTCTTCCTGATGTCCAACCTGAGCCTCCCCTGGCACCATTTGTGGCCGTTTCCTCCTTGTTCCCTGGAAGCAGAGCCTGATGCCCCCTCTTGTCAGGGAATTCTGCAGAGCCAGAAGGTCCCTCCTGAGCCTCCTTTTCTCCAGGCTGAGCCCCTTCACTTCCCTCAGCTGCTCAAACAACCCAACACAGCCCAAAGCAGCTTGAACTTTTCCCCTGGATTTCTTTAAAAAATCCTTTTACAGATTTGAACAGCACTACCACATTCCGCTCAGCCCTCTGAAGGAGATAATTATTTCAATATTTCCCCACAGGTAGGTTTTCCCTGTTGGCCACTCTTTTGGCTCCCCCTAGGTATTCCTGAAGTAGGACAAATCTTTCTGGAAATGGAGTGCCCCACTTTACATAATCTCCTCCAAGTGAGGGGTCCCCAGGGGTGAGCAGAGCATCTCTGGCAGGTTACACAGCCTAGAACTGTGTTCATCTTTCTCATGGCAGCCCAAGGTGTTGATTTAGGGGCAGGTTGTGATTCATTACAGCCTCCAGATGTGGGTTTATTTATTTTTATTTTTTTCTGAGAGTTGATGTCTGATCAGTTGTTCCCAGCCCTGAAATGAATTAGGAAATTACTGAAGTTAAACTTCCTGACTAAGGCCATGATGGAATGAAACCAGGCTATAGGGTGAGTGTAGGAACATTTGTTTCCTTCCTGTAAATTTTACCATCATGGTCAAGACCTGAATTTTCCTTGCCCAGCCACGGATCTACTGATAATGGGACTTGGGGGGAAAGTAAGAAAGAGGGTACAAAGAGAATTTGATCTTTTCTCAGTGGTTTTGACAGATTATTCTCAATTAGTGACATTGTTTAACCCCAGCCAGCAAAGAAGGCCCACAGAGCTGCTCATTTACTCCTCTCTGGTGGGAAGGGAAGGGGTAGAGAATTGGAAAGGTAAAGTGAGAAAACTTGTGGGTTGGGATAAAGGCAGCTTAAAAGTTAAAGCAAAAGCCACACACATGCAAGGAGAGCAAGAGAAGGAATTCATTCCTCACTTCCCATGGCCAGACATGAGTTCAGCCATGTCCAGGAGAGCAGGACTCTGCACAAATCCAAACCATAGCCCCACATCAGCTACTGTGAATAAAATTAAATTAACAATCTAAAGCAACACCTTCTCCATCCATTATTCCATATCATTTACAGCCTGCTCAGGTCCAGCATTATCCAACACATTTTGTTGCCCTTCAGTCCCCTTTCAATCACTTCATTTAATACATAGATACCACTCCTCTATTCTATAGAACAATCCTGTAACATGTTCATAAAATGCCCTTAAAATGCCCACATATAGCCACAAATGTCCACTGAGTTCACTGAGTCCATGACTTTGGGGCCAGCAGTGATGGTGGTCACTCAGGAAAGGAAAGGAGATGTGTGGGGTGGAGTTTTTGGGCCCCAAACCCAGTTCACTGCTGTACTTGCTGCTCATAAAGCTTGTCCACTGATTTGGATGGTTCCTGCCAGAATAATTCCTAAAAATATGCACCCCAAAACACAGGTCACGACAAGTTTAAGGTATTTCCATTACAACCCCCACCCCTGTTCCTCTTAAGTCAAATTAAAGGGTTTAGTATTGAAATGAGCTCCTGCCTTTGCTCTTAACCTTGCTTGGATTTATCCACAGGCTGCAGTCTTTAGGAATGCACCTGCTCCAGCTGGAACCTTATCCATGAGCTATAATCTCTCCATGATATAGATTTATCCACAGCAACAGTCTCTTTGGACGGAAACCTGTTCCAGCACAGGCTGAGGTCCATCCAGGGATGTTTCTGATCCATCATGGGCTTATCCATGGCCACAAGCTTTGAGGTGCTCCAGTGGCACAACCACTGATGCTTTGGGATGTTCCTTCTCCAGCCTTGAGGGTTTTTTTGGCCACAATCCTTTCAGAAATGTAGCACAGAAAAAAACTCTGTCTTGGATCCTTCAACCTGCTCTGGTGTGGCACAGTCACAAGCACAGATGTTTCAGAGTGTCCTTTTCTCTCATGGACTCATCCACAGGTGTCATGATCCGTCCTTACGAACGGGTTTCGTGATGGTTCATGGACTTGATCTCAGGGTGCAAAAAACTGACACAGTACAAGGGGGTTTGCAATGATACACAAAACAAATGCACATCTATTGAATGACCACAGCAAAATGTGATAGAGGGATTAAGGGAGAGAAAAAGATAGAGGGAGAGAGAGAAAAGAGAGAGAGAGAGAGAGAGGGGGATAGAGCTACCAAAGAAAATGAAGTCCTACCAGAGATGAAGTCCTTTGGTCCAGTGCAGTCGAGGATCTGCTTGTTACATTGGGGAGATCTCAAAATCTCTAGCTAACTCAGAGGTTTTTATTATGATAATTCTATTGAAAATTGTGAGGGGGGGGGGGGGGGAAACAGAAACAATAAGGAATAGATGTAACAGGTAGTCCATGTTCTCAACAGTAAACAAGAGCCATTGTTTTCTTGGTCCAGTGGTCACAACCTGCAGGCAAACATCTCGCTTTGGTCAGCTTGCCTCCCCCACACACCTCCCACAGGCTGGGGGTTTCAGTCCCAGTCCTTGGAAGGAGCAGAGGAGCCTTTTCACATGGGGGTTCCATGTCTCAGTCCTTGATGGAGAGGCTTCTTGCATCTCAGTCTGTCTGTCACGGTGGTTGTAAAACAGGTGAGGGTCTTCTGTGGGAGACCACCCAAAACTCAGGAGAAGTCCAGCCAGGCCGAGAGGTGGGACAGCTCCAAAGGCTGTTGTTGCAAAAAGGGCACGGTGTCCCTTCTTTGGGCTCAGTGTAGCATACAGCAAACAACACCTGTGAAAACAATAACTTAGCACTGTGCTTAGATCTTGAGGCCTTGTTGGCATATGACTTTCTCCTTCAGGGCCAGAGATTCTAGACAGGAGGGGTCTTCTCTTCAGTGGTCCCCAAATGACGATCGTGAGGCAGATGAGGGATATTTCGGGCAGACTCTCACAACAGGTCATGTTTTCTTTGGCCTGAATTCACTCTGGAAGTCCAGAGTGTCCAGTGAAGCAGCACAGGAGCAGCAGAGACTCCCTGGCCCTCTGCCAGGGCAGGCACATCCCTGCTGCTGTTATCAGAGCATTCCCAGGCACGGCACAGGCAGATAAGGAGCAGAGCAGTGCAAGAAAAGAGAGAAAAGAGCAGCCACTGACAAGCACCGGGCTCAAACAGATACTCAGGCAAACACAGGGGCTGTCAATTAACAGCTGGGCAGTAATAACAGTCATAAATTCAATCCAGCACGTCCCGTCAAACCTGGTGCTGTCTTGAACCCTTCCTTGGGTGCCACCCAGACACTCACTCACTCTGCCCTGGTGGGAGAAGGCAGCAGAAGGGTAAAAGTGGGAAAAAGAGAGGGTTGTGAAAAAAAAGACAGTTTAACAGGTAAAGCAAAAACCATGCACATGAGGAAAGGAAAACCAGGAATTAATTCCCTGCTTTCCATGGGCAGGCATGTGTTCAGCCATCCCCAGGAAATCTGGTCTCTGGAACACACAGCAGTGACTTGGGAAGGCAAACTCCATCACTCTGAATGCCCCCTTTTCCCTATTTTCACCCCTTTATATGCTGAGCATGATGTCAAAGGGTGTGGAACCTCCCTTGGCTCATTTGGGGTCAGCTGTCCTGGCTGAGCCTCCTCCCAAACACCTGTGGACCCCCAGCCCAGTGGTGAGGAGCAGAAAATGCTGTGTAAGAATTGCTCAGCAATATCTAAAAATCTCTATGTTATCAACACTGTTTGCATCGCAAATCCAAACCACAAGCTCTTGAACGCCACTATGAAGAAAATTAAGGGTATCTCAGCCAACACCTGCACAGTTTGGTCTTTAGTTGCTGTCCCTGAGACTTTTTACTCCTGATTTTTCTAAACCCTTTCTGAAAAACATTGTATTTTTAACTCCCATGACAAGTTCCAGGATGTGTGTAAAGGAAGTTCTTTTTGTTTGCATTAAACCTGCTATCTGATCACTTCATTAGTGTCCCTGGGTTGTCATGGCATGAGAAATAATGAATAGCTTTTCCTTACTCAGCCTTTTTGTGCTCCTCATCACTTTGTAGATGGTGCACAGAATGATTCTCAGCTGCAGTGAGAATTACTATTTAGCCATTCCTCCTATTAAAACTACTCCGCTTCTCTGATAATCCTTCTTTTTACCTTTCCTAACTCTACCACAGGATTTTTAATATGGCATGAATGGAAGTCCACACACTGCCCCAGATTTAGGTTCACCAGGGATTTATGTACACACACACTTTTAAACAGGAGTTCTGTTTTCCATCTGTTTCCCAGTAAATTCTAGGATTTTATTCACGTATTTTGCTTGTGCTGACCACTGAGGTGACACATAAAAGCATTATCTGCAGTGACTTCAAGATCTCTTTCCTGAGGGGTCAGTGCTAATTTAGAGAAGCTTATTGTGGATGCAGTTATCACCTTTTCATTTCCCTCCTGGCTGCTCCTTAGCATTAGCTCAGGCTCAGAGGGGTCGTAGTAATATTCTGAGTCACCAAGCATCCTGGTCATCCCCCAAAAAAGGTCTCATGCCCCAGCTGGACCTTCCTAGTTCATTATGTGGGCTCAGATTGAGCAGTTGAAAGGTAGACATGTGCTGGGTGCTTATGTGCATCCTTTTTTATGTCATTAATGGAAGGTGAAACTCAGAGATAAGAGAAGGTGCATCTGTCCACAGCCTGTGCCACTTAAAGTCAAAATTGGATCAATTAGTCTGATATCACTGAGAAGTGGTACTTCTATTACCGCTTTCTCCCAGAGATGGGAGAAATCCCACCATCCTGTGCATTTTCTAGTCCAGAGGCCATTTCTTAAGACTGGGGAGCACAGCAGGAACAAGCACAGCAAAATTTCCATGACTCCGAATCACATGGCTGGCGAGGATCTGCTGTTCCTGGCTCGAATCAAAAGAGGAAAAGAAACCTCAACATGTATTCCCTCATTTCCTTACAGTGTCAGTCATAGCCTGCAGAGGTGAGAAACTGGCTGTTAGATATTATTCTGTCACCTCTGAGGAGGTAGGAGTGATGTGGAGGAAGAGGGAGCAAAGGAAAGGTCACATTTACCCAGCAGTCGCTCAGCCCCAGCCTGACAACTCAGAACCACTAACTCCTAGACAATTTCATCATCCCACTTTTCCCTCTGAATTCTCCCTCTCCTGTGAGGAATTCAAGATCAGATGGATACTTCTTTGCTCAGCATTCATAAGGTATCAGCCTTTTTGGCTTCAAAGTTCACTGTTTTTTCCCTGAGCTCACCAAGCCCTGCAGCACAAGATTTGCTCCTTCCTGGAGGTTCATTATTCAGCCCCAGAGCAAGAAGCCCAATTAGCTGCCACTCCTGGGGATGTCTGTTCTCACAGACACCTTGTCACTAGGGCTGTGACATGATGCCCCTCACCAGCACAGCTTGGCCAAGGTCTTAAGTGCCACCAAGGACTAGGCAAGGGGTACACTGAGAAGGACATACAGGACCTCCACCAAGCCATGGAGCATGAACCTCAAGGCTGTTCTGGATCCATTGGGATGAGATGACAGCCCAAGAAGTTCAGGTCCCCTTCCCAAGCTGTCAGAACTGGTATATGAAAGGTCCCCCAGCCATGTTCCAGTTTTAAGGCTTATGCTATTGCATATTTCTGTCTTAAAGACAGCTCCTGAATCACTGATTCCTCTCTGTAGCTGCTGCCAAAAATGGAAGTTCCTTTCTCCATCCATCTCTGATTGCATTTTTGGACCTCCTTGGAGTGGAGAAGAGAAGCTGAACTCCATCTGTGGCTGTTCTCTGTGACTCTGGGCATTTTTGCACACCCCCCATGGGGAAAAGACTCAGTGTCTGACATTTCTACAACTCTGACTGTGGAGAACCACACCATGAGGACAAATCTCAGACCTAGAATCTAGAACATGTTGTCATTGCTTTTTTAATAGTCATTTCTATACTTTTGCAATCAGTTTTTTGCTTCTAATTGCAAACAGATGGGGGGAAAAAGTGTATAATACATGTACAACAAAGCAATGAGTCCTGGTAAATCCAAGGTCTCTTCTCTTCAATTGTATACACATCCCAAAAGGCATTTGGACAATGCTCTCAGGCACATAGTAACTCTTGAAGAGTAGGACTAGGAGCTGGATTTTTATAATTCTTGTGGGTCCCTTCCAAAGCAGGGCATTCTATGATCCTATGTTTGATTTTTTAAAGAATAATCATCATATTATTTCCATTTCTGAGCGTAAGATCCAGCCATGAATTTTGAAATGCCAACACAAAATCTACCAGTGTTTAAAGGATGTTGAACATCCCTCACTGTCCTGGCTTTTGGTATATTGAGAATCTCAGTTGGGATGTTAATGACCTTGTTTGCTTTTGGAAATTGGGCCTTTTTAGCCAGAATCCCTGCAGCTCTGCAGAGATGCAGCAAGGAGGTCCAGGGAAACAACTGTATTGTTTAGGAACAGAGAGGTGTGTGATTCCTGGGATCAGAGAATCCCCTGAGCTGGACGGGACCCATGAGGAACATCAAAGTCCAAATGCTGCACAGGGTAACCCCAAGAATCCCACAATGAGCCTGAGAGTGTTGTATAAACACTTATTGAGCTCAGAGTTAGTGCTCTGACCACTTCCCTGGGGACAAGGGACAACCCTCGGGGGGAAGAACCTTTTCCTAATATCCAACCCAAACATTTCCTGGCACAGCTCAGAGCCTGCCACTGCTCAGCAGAGAGCAGAGATCTGTACCTGCCCCTCTGCTTCCCCCTGTGAAGATGTTGAAGACTGCAAGGAGATCTCCTCAGTCTCCTCTTCTCCAGGCTCAACAAACCAAATATCCTCAGCCACTTCTCTTACGCCTTCCCCCGCTTTATAACAGATTTATATCTTCACCATCTTGATAATCTCCTTCTCATGCTTTATAATTGCTTTATAGACTTCTTTTATTGTGGTGTGGAATCATAAAAGAGATCTGGGTCCAAAACAGGATCCCTGGCTGGGAAAGAGTGCAGAGATATCACAGGATCAAATTCTGGGAGCAGATCAGAGCTCAGGGGAGAAAAAGTGACTGGAGTGTCCCAGAGAGACAGGAGGGGATAAAATCTGCAGAAGTACTTGAGACAGCAAACTGCTAATGGGGAGATTTAGCATCTCCTCCCAACTCTTTCCTGGCAAGAGGCAGTGAGCATCAATCAGTCATGGCATTCATCCCTCCTGTGCCTCTGCATCCCTGCCTGGCAAAAGGGGATGGTGCTGGGCTTTTGGGGACCTCTGCTTGCTCACTTTTCCCCTGATGGAATGCTCTGTCAACAGTCCCAATATGAATCTGAGTGATCTCTTTTCCTTTTCAAACAGACAAGTTCTATTCTCTACCCAGACTGAAACATCACCGTGATACAAGACAGCAGCAGCACAGAAAATTAACTTAATTTCCAGACTGAATCCAAAGAAAAAAACTGGTTACAGCTGTGCAAACCTGAAGATGAGCTCCAGCTTGTGTTAAGACACCGTTTTCTGGTGGTGAAAACTCCCCTGTGCAGAGCTTGCAAGCAGATTTGTATTTCTCACCTTTTCTCTGTCAACAAACACGGAAAAACCTACATCCAGATCTCTCAAAAAGTCAATTTTCCAGGGCTCCACGTTACAGGAACCCAAGTGCATTTACCCGTGGGTGTGTGGACGTAGGTGGTAATTTAAGGGTCTCGCCATGATCAACTCTTCTGAGAAAATTTAAAATACCATGCTGCTGTGGGTGGGGATTGGAGGACCTTCTCCAAGCAAATTAGAAGCTTTTTTTTTTCAGTGCATGAGTGGGTGGTGAAACTGGGCTCACCTTCGGCAACTTCGATGTAAAAATAAAACTTGTAAGACACTTGAAATCTTCAGAGAGGATTTCAGACCTTCCTGCAGACAAATTAGCAATGAACATCTTATGCATATGTGGAGTACACAGAGATACAGAGCTGGCTATTATTAGCACAATATTAATATCTTTGGAGGTTCAAACTTAGACAGGTGTTGGCGTGCAGGACACTGCAGACACCATAAGTGGCACTAGCCAATTTTTATTTTAATTTAATTTGTTTTTAGTTTTTTGTACCTACTGATTGGCTTTTTGCTTATTCTTCATCCCCATTACACACTGCCCATCTCACTTTCGGTCTCACACTGGCAAGATTTACAAATCTTGATCAAGGTTCCAGATCAATTTTAAGTAAAATAAATAAGTAAATTAGAAGATAATGGAACTGCCAATCTTCTGCTCAGCATCTTGCTGGGAGGGAGAGGTCCTTGGGGGTCTGGCCATGGGGACGTTTATTTCAGCAGAACTTCTTTAACTCTTGTGCTGGGTGATGTAGACATGGCCCAAGAAGAAACACAGAGCCCACATGGTGGTCAGTTAGAAAGAAAATAGAGGAAATATGGAATCTATAAGCTGCAATTTAAAATAATAACTGAATTCAGTTATTGCTGCATCACAGCACACCTTGGGTTAGTCAAGAATCCTTCTCCCATATAACACTGCTATTGGAAGTTATTTTCCCATGAAAAATTTCCAACTATTTGTATTTGAGTCATGGTGAAACAGGTGAATCACTTTTTGCGTGGCGCTGGTGCAGCTTCTTACTGACTAATTTTGATATTTAAAGGTTTAGAATGATAATTTTGAAATATATCAGTGATAAAAGTCATGGTTGAAAGTCATGGTAATCCAAAGAACATGGTAAAAGCAACATTAATTAATGTTGATTTCAATAATAGGAATTTGGCAGAACATGTTTTAGGAACCAGAATTGAATTATAGAAAGTTATCCTTAAAGGGTTCAAATCAAAATTTCAAATCCAGCCTTCTTTCTCCTTTTGGGGATTTTGAACTTTGGACTTAAACTTCCTGTTGAAGACCCAATAAACCAGGAACAAATATTCCTCAGTCACTGGTCAAAATTTAATATGGCTCTAGATCAGTTCCTAAATGTGGAATGTATTATCCAGCACCCTGGATGAGACTCCCATGCAGTTTTCCTATGTAGAAAATCCCGTGAGAATTAAAAGCAATGCAATGCTGAAAACACAACCCATTCCTCCCTCCTAAGCACAAACCCTCTGCCCATAAAAGTGCAGAAATTCCTTTCTGGTAGAAAAAGCTCAGCCAAGGTGGATGTTTGTGCAAAGAGAGAGCTGGGGGAAGATGAGTGGGAAACCAAAGAGCTTCGATTGTGTTTTTGGAGATTGTCTTCAATCATAGAATGGTTTGGGTTGGAAGGGACCTCAAAGATCATCCAGTTCCACCCCCTGCCATGATCAGGGATACCTTCCACTATCCCGGGTTGCTCCAAGCTCCATCCAACCTGGCCTTGAACACTTCCAGGGATGGAGCAGCCACAGCTTCTCTGGGCACCCTATGACAGGGCCTCAGCACCTTCACAGTAATTTCTTCCTAATATTCCATCTAAATCTTCACTTTTTCAGCTGAAAGCCATTCCCCCTTGCCCTGTCACAGCAAGCCCTTGCAAAATAAATCCCTTTCCAGCTACTTCCAAGTAATGGAAGGGGCTCTAAGGTCTCCCCAGATGCTAGAGCCTGGCTGCTGAGAATTTTAGACTTTCTGTGCTGTCAGGCATTGACCACCAAGAGAACACTGCATTTGACCTGAGGGTGTGGAGAAGGCTTCCAAAATTGAACAATAGAACTGAGATTATGGGTGTTGAGTTTGCATAGGAGTGTGTAATATCACATGGTGGAAAACCTAGAGTTTAAGATTTTAGAATATAGTAATATATATAAAGCAGGATGGAGGTTTTAGGGGGGAGGCTGATCCTTCTTCTTTACCTTCTTCCCCATGGGTTTGGGTGTTTTTGTGTAATTGGATAAAAAAGTTCACATTTCGGGCCATGGGAGGTTGGTTATTGGGTTAAAAGCAAAAATAATTTAGGTGGCATTTCTTAATTGGACAGTTCATCCTTAAAAGGCCTTGTAGAAAGAGAGATAGGTCTCCATTTTTAGTTTATTAGAGTGAAGTGCTGTAGAACTCACAGTCTGAGACTGTAATAGAGATAAGAGCTAATAAACATCTGAGTTTGAACACGAAATGCTGTCTCACACATTTAATCCTGATCCTGGCAAAAAAAGAAGATAAAACTCAACACCCAGAACCTTCTCTTCTCCAGGCTGACCAATCCCAACTCTCTCAGCCTGTATCCAGAACAGAGAGGTTCTCCATCCCTCTGTTATTCTAATGACATCTCTGGACTGGTCCAAGTCTTTTTTTGGAAGCTCAAAAGCTGAGCACAGCTCCAGGTGGGGTTTCACCACGGTAGAAGGACAGAATCCCATCCTTTGACCTGCTGGCCACTCTGTTTTAGTTGCAGCCCAGGACACAGCTGGCAAATGACACCTTCAGATTTGTTGGCAGATTGCCTTTCCCAATTCCCAGTTATCCCAATGCCATTTTAGAAATGGAAATCCCTCAGTGGTACAAGACCCAACATTCTCCATTGCTCAGAGACAATCTGGAAAGTTTGAACTCCACTCTCATCTTGGAGATCATCCTGTTTAGCCCAGATGAAATTCCCCCTGGACAGGCTGCTGTCAGTGCTTCTGCCTTATTTTGCATCAGCCCTTGCTGGGATTCCTCCAAACAGCCTTACATTCTTAACCAGCCACTCTTTTTTATTGTATTTTTTAAAATTTAAAGCACAGAGAGAGATGTTTTCCAGCGGGATTTGCAGTTTTTGACGAGTAGAAATGGGCAGGCAATGGGACCATCTTTAATACCTTTAGTCTGCTCAGCTCTTCTCCCTGAGCACACAAATGTCCTGTAGCTATGTGCTGAAGCTAAATGCCCGAGTCTGGCTACCCAAGGTGACTCCCAGCTCTGTGAAGAGAAGATCATTTCAAAGCAAAAGGCTTGCCTAACATTCCTGTGAACTCCAAAAGTTTGAAGCCAGAAAGGAGAGGAAAGGCATTTCCTTGAATTTCAATGGACACTCTGCTAAAGCTCCAGAGCTTCTCCTGGAGGATTGTCAAGGTTTGCTGTGCCTTTGAGGTGCAGGAGAACGACAGTGCCTCAGCTTTGTCCCCATAATGTAGCTTCCAGTAAAATCAGTTTGAAATTCAGGCATGCATGGCATGATAAGGTCTATTTCTCACAGTTTATTTTCCTTCCAGATACATTCCTGGCAAATACAATTAAATAAATCAGCTCCTCCTAACAAAGAGAAGTATCATTAATGAAGGCAGTTACGGCAACTGTAGAAAAAATGGGATTTCAGAGGCTTTTGCTTCATTGTTAAAAAACCAAACAAACAAACCTCAGAAAATACTGGCATAAACAATGTCCCAGTATTTGGGAAGGTGGGGGAAGGTAGGGAAGGAGGAAGCAGAAGATGATATTGACTCCAGAGGACAATAACACAGCTTGGAGGAGGAAATGAGGGACAATATGGTGCTGCAGATGGCTTGAAAATTATAATTTTTATTAAACTCCCTTAACTTTAGCTCTGCTATCCTTGACTGCATCCAAAGCAGTGTGGGCAGGAGGTCAAGGGAAAGGATTCTGTCCCTCTGTTCTGGTGAGACCCCACCCGCAATGCTGCATCCAGCTCTGGGATACCAACACAGGAAGGACATGAGGCTGCTGGAAAGAGTCCAGAGGAGGCACCAGGATGATCAGAGGGATGGAGCAGCTCTGATGTGATGAAAAGCTGGGAGACAATTGGGAATGTTCAACCCATTGGAAAATAGATGGTTTTGAGATGGCCTAGTGGCAGCTTCTATGAACCCAAAGGGCGCTGACAGGAAAGATGGAGAGGAACTTTTTACAAGAACCTGGAGTGACAGGACAAGTGGAAATGTAGGTGTAGGTGGGATATTGGGAAGAAATTCTTCCCTGTGTGGGTGGTGAGGCCCTGGCACAGGCTGCCCAGAGAAGCTGTGGTTGCCCCATCCCTGGAAGTGTCCAAGGTCAGACTGGACAGGGCTTGGAGCAACCTGGAACAGTGGAAGGTTTCTCTGCCCGTGGCAGTGGTTAGAACTGGATGATTTTTAAGGTCCCTTTTCCAACCCATTCTATGATTCTCAGTATGAACATCACTTAACTACTCCAATATTGTCATTGTCAGTTCCTGTTCCTTGCTAGACTGGGCTATTTGATTCTACAATTGTCTGTACAATCTGTCCTCATGCATCCAGATGAGACACTCCTGAGGATCAGCATGGCTCTTCTCTTTTTCTGAGCATGCCAATACTTGTTTACCTTACCCACCTGGTTTCCAGAAAAATGTCTGGAAAACATTAATCAAAACCCCCAAAAGATGCTCAAGAGCTGTTATTTTCCATAACCTGTTACAGACAACTTGGCATCCAGTAAAATAGTTGAGTTTGTTTATAAGAAAAGAAAATGGAATTATATCGACCTGTTAAGATAAGGCAACAATGGAAAAAAAATAGGTATAGAAAAGAATTGGAATGATATTGCTAAGTATGTAAATCACTTTTGAGGTCCCATGTTCCTAAACCAGCATCAATTTAGGATACTTCACATCAGTCACCTAAAAAATGAGCTGTTCCAAAAAAATCAGCATTTTTTAAATGATTGAAAATCCCTTGGACAACCCAGTATAAGTCAAAGTTAGAGGCAGGGGAGACAGCAGGGAGTTTGTTCAGGACCAGAGATGAGACACAGGCAGAAGAGATGGGGAGCATGGTAGCACAGTTCATTAATATTTCCAAGGACACAGAAGACTCTTCAGAAGTCAATCTATAACAAAAATATTTTATTTTCATGTGTTGGCAGCTTGTTTCTTGTCATGAGTCTGTCCTGTTACACAACAACCCCTTCCCACAGGTTTTCCTTCTCCAGGATTTCTGACCAACTCCTTTCTACTCCAAACTCATTTTGTTTTTATATTCCGAAATCAGGTATTTGGAGAGAGAGCTGAAGTGTCTGCAGTGCTGCATCATCTCATCTCACCTCCACAGGTTTTTTTGTCCCAGGAGAGTTTTCCCATAAAAAAACAGAGTTCTCATCTCCTTCTTCTTCTCACCAGTTTATGAATCTGAGGTGCACAAGCTCCAGTGAACGAAGAGCTCCTGCCCATTTCAGGATCAGAGCATCATCCCAGTTTACCCTGGGTAAAGAATGGCCCCAGTGCTCCTGATGAAGCAGCCAAGGTGCTGAAATGGAATCATGGAAATTATTTTCCAATCATTTTGATTGGAAAAGTCCTTTAAGATCACCAAGCCCAACCATTAACCCAGCACTGCCAAGGCCATCACCAACCCATGGCTCCACGTCCCTGGAGTTTTAAATTTTAAATCTCTCTAGGGGTGGTTTGGACAGCATGTTCTAACATCTGGCAACACTTTCAGGGAAGAAATGCTTCTTAAAATCTAATCTAACCCTCCCCTGGAGCAGTCTGAGGCCATTTCCTCCTGTCCTATCTCCTGATAGATGTGTATGGCAAAATACAAACCCCACCTGGAGGATTTTACAGAGCTGCTCCTCAGGTACCACCTCCCTTCCTCATTTGTATATTTGTGTGTGAACTATTGGTCCCAACCTCTGTGGAGCCTGTTTACAATAATGATTTCAGCAGAACTTGTCTGTAATTACATGTTCTAATCAATGCTCCAGGCAAAGCACTCAGAATAAACGACAGTACTTTGTTACAAGAGGTATTTTAGGGAAAAAACTGCTTCTGTTAAAGTATCAGGTATTTTCCTCTAAAGTGAACCTTACATTGCCCTGAAATAGACCACTGACTGATTACAAGCTTCACTTTTCTAAATAACAAAAGGTCTCTAAGATATTTCATAAAACATTAATTTCAGAATCTATTACTTTTTTTTTTTACGGAAATGATGGATTTAACTTTAATAGAATATGTATTTATCAGCTTCGGGAACTTGTTTGCTTGCACAAAGAAAAGATGCTTTTCATAGCTGCTGTGAATAAATCAAATTCCACAACATTTAAAAAAAATGGGAAAAAAGGTTCTTTGAAGAAAAAACGTTATTATTTCTGAGTGGATGTTTCTTGAGGCATGTAAACACACTCCACTTGATCTTTCACTTCATTCTATCCTTTTGCTGATCCCACTTATTTCATAATGTTTATGACATCCTGAAACAGCAAACTTTTTTTCTTTAAAGAACATCAATAAATTAGGTTAAAAACACAGTGTTCCATGAAAAATAAACATTGGGTATTTCAGAAGTAGTTTATGTTGCTGAATAAAACTTTATTTATATATTTATTTCCTGTTTGGCTATCAGAGTCATTGCAGGTAAGATACAAATATATGACCAATTTTTCAGAATAATTCCTAAGTTTTCTATTAGTTCCCATATTCGGTCTACACTTCAGTGCAATTCTAAGCTTTAATGTTGAACCATAAAACTCAGATAGACTTTTAACACATTTCAAAAGACACATTTAGAGTGACTATGAGCAAGTCTCTCCTCACTTTTATCTTCTTTAAAGAACTTCGAAAATTAAATTAAGAAACTTTACCCTAACATGCAAAAGAAGGGGTTTATGGCAGGCAAATACATTGAAATGTATCACAAATCATAAAAGAACCACATTTTGGGGATGTGTGTAAACATTTTCCGGTTTTCATGAACCACATGATGAAATATGATCAGAAAATTTTAAACTCCTTTTGAAGAATTGAGAAATGTCATTAAGAAATCCTGCTCAACATTCAAGGCCTGGTCATTGTGATTAAAAATTAAGTGATATGGGACACCCCTGATAACTGAAAAAGACTGATCTAATAAATCACCAAAAGTAAGTAAAACACAGTAGCAACAATAGATATCATAATGAGGAAAATATTAGAAAGTATAAGTCACTCCAAGTCACTCTTCTCTCTGGAAAAATCAAGGAGTTCAACAGGAAGGGCAAAGTGTGATTGAGGGCCCTAATTGCCTTCTGTGACAGAATTGGATGGCTGGTGGGTGAAAGAAGATTGGTAAGTGTCATGTCTTGTGCTTAATGTGACTTTAGATATCACCTCCCACTGCTTTCTCCTTCGGAGGCAGTGGTGGAAGAACAGGCTGTCAAGTAGGTTGAAAATTGGCTGGATCACCTTGTGCAAA
The DNA here is from genome assembly GCF_028551555.1 of Melozone crissalis. NCBI lineage: Eukaryota > Metazoa > Chordata > Aves > Passeriformes > Passerellidae > Melozone > Melozone crissalis. Next base: position 1,856,582 of record NW_026535780.1, read on the forward strand.
GGACAGGGATCAAGGGCTGAGTGTCTGTCAGGCAGCTCACAACAAGAGCAGCCAGGGCTGATTTCATCCTTCCCTTTCCTCAGTGACCCTGGTGGTGGCACAGCGCACCCTCAGCAAATTTAAGCATGGCACAGGACTAAGAAAATCATCAAATGGTTTGTGTTGGAAAAGGAACCTTAAAGATCATCCAGTTCCAACCCCTCTGCCTTGGGCAGGGACACCTTCCACTATCCCAGACTGCTCCAAGCCCCATCCAGCCTGGCCTTGGACACTTCCAGGGATGGGGCAGCCACAGAATTCCTGTACAACATGTGCCAGGGTCTCACCATCCCCACAGGGAAGAATTTCTTCCTAATATCCCACCTAAACCTACCCTGCTTCAGCTTAAAGCAATTTCCTCTTGTTCTATCACTGCATGGCCCTCAATAAACCCCAAAACAACCCCTGTGATGCCTTGTGAAGGCTGACCCAGAACAGAGACTGGACAGAGATAAAGAATAAAGTAGGGATTTATTAGAAAGCCTCAATGGATCCACCTTGGGCAGCACAAGAGCCCAGCCAGGGCTACACACAAGATGAACCCAAAATGGTCACAAAATGCACAACCAGTCACGGGGTCTTCTATTTTTATAAGTTCTGGTCCATTTGCATATTGGACTTAAGTTACAACTTTAGATTATGAAGTTCCATCCTTCTTGTTTTTCTCTCTCCAGGCCCTGTTGTTCATGTTCTTGGGGCTGAAATTTGGATTGGCTGTCCTTGGTCCCCAGCTAGAGCAGGAATTGTTTTGTCTCCCTACTCTGTAAAGAGAGCTCACCATCCCCTAATATGAAGCTCAGAACTGTACACTAAAGCAGTACAGAATCTGAAAAATATAAAAGCTAAAACCTGGGTATCACCTGCACTAAAAAAGCACTGAACCTGTACTCTAGAGAGGTCATGGAAGTGTCAAGACCCGACTGGGAGAAGTCATTGGTGACTTGATCTAACGTTGGTGACAGCCCTGTTCAGACAGGAGGTTGCACTAAATGCCTTCCATGAGTGCCCTCCAAGCAACATTTATGTGAAATTCTCTGGCAATCCAAGACTAAAATAAAGGTGAAAGCCTTAAAAACCACTTTTCCCAAAAAGCTAACCTATGTACAAACTTCACTAGTGTGGTTGGTAATGCTGTTAAATATTCACTTGACATATCATACTATTTGCTGTCTCTATCTTCAAAACTTTCACTGTTCAGGAATTTTCTAGAACTCAAACTTCAGCATTTTCCATGAATTATGAACACTCTCTCCATATGTCCTGGAGATGCCAACCATTATATGATCTGTCCTGCTTTCCACATCACTCTGTCTCCACTGACACTTCCAAGCTTTTCATCCCAAAATTTGTTAAAAACAAATGACTTTAACTTTTAATAATGATTCCCTCCTTTTATTGAGCTTGGCAGGCTGCTGATTCTACTCTCTATTTGAACACTTGGTGCATGGAAAAACTCATGTTCTTTGTTTCTTTATTTTTCTTATTCCTCATTTACATCACAGAATCACAGAATCAGTAAGAGACCTTTAAAATCATCAATTCCAGCCATCAATTCAGCAGCACCATGTTTAGCACTAAATCATGACCTCAATTGCACATTTTGAACACTTCCAGGGAACACAACCTATTCCATTGTTTTTACAACCTTTCCAATGAAACATTCTTCCTAATATCCAGTCTAAACCTCCCCTGGAGTAACTCGAGGATGTTTTCTCTCATCCTGTCCCTTGTTCCCTGGGAGCAGAGCCTGATCCCCACCTGGCTCCATCATCCCATCAGGGAGTTGTGGAGAGCCAGAACGTCCCTCTTGATCCTCTTTTTCTCCAGGCTGAGCCCCTTTTCCAGCTCCCTCAGCAATTCCTGGTTCTCCAGACCCTTCCCCAGCCCCATTCCCTTCTCTGGTCATGCACCAACCCCTCAAAGACTTTCTTGCAGTGAGGGGCACAAAAAATATCAGCTTGTCTAAGAAGGGATTTTACCTCTGACTAAGAACTTCGTTTATTTCAAATTTCCCTATGACCAAGGACCAACAGCAGCACTCGTCCCATGGAAGTCAGTGTGAGCTTTGTCATCCACAAATGATGACACGTTATGAAGCCAATTAACTCTAATACACTTCTTGCAATTTCAAGCATTTCTAATGAATTTTTACTCTGCTATTAAAAATAATTAAGCAGACAATAGATCACTTCTGTTTCTCCTGCACAGGAATGAGCATCTGCCAGGAGCGTTTTAACATTTCCATGGTTTAAAGCACCAGTGGCCACAGAGGAAAATACGCCCTTTTCAACCAAGCCTTTAATGATTCTTTTGATTGAAAATGGAGCTAGTATATCACTTGAAACAGGCAATGCTTTTATTCAGCCAAGATATATTATTTAACAATGGGTGAATTTTTCAGAAGAACTCGTTTTAATTTGTTCTTTCAATCTAATGACGCATAGGAATGATGGTAGATACAATTGTATCACACGAGTTGCTCCTGTCAAAGTGAGAATGTGTAATTTTCTTCACATCTTCATTAGGGAAAACATTTCAAGTGTTTCAGCCCTGTACGAAAATTGTTTATAAGTTGGTTTGCTTTCATGTTGCCTTATTTACGATGGTCAAGTCATGAGAATTTTCTCAGCCACAGGATCAAGGAACTATTAAAGGTTGGAAATTATTTTTTGAATCATCAAGTGCAGACATCAACCCAGCACCATCACCATGTTCACCACTGTGTCCTCAAGGGCCACATCCATACATTTTTAACACCTCCAGGGACGATGACTCCACCACTTCTTTGGACAGCCTGCTCCAATACTTTACAACCCTTTCCATGAGAAAACAAACAAACAAAAAATCATAATATTTTATCTAAACCACTTCTGGTACAACCTGAGGCCATTTCCTCTCATCCTGTCACTTGTTCCCTCTGATAAGAGACCAATCTGGCTACACTCTCCTGTCAGGGAGTTGTAGAAAGCAATAAAGTCTCCCTGAGATCCTTTTTCTCCAGGCTGAGCCCCATTCCCAACTTCTTCAGCTCAGACTTGTGCTCCAGGGCCTTCTCCAGGTTTGCTGCCCTTCTCAAATTTTCATGCCAGACCTTCTGTCCAGACTTTCTCAGATATTTGAACCAAGATCACTTCTTGATGTAGTTCAGAGACGCTACTGCTGATCCAGGCTGGAGTCAGACACGTTTTACGTTGCATCCACACTGGAGTTGTTAGCGTTCAAAAACACATAATCACGGAGCGATTATATGCGGTGCTTTTTATTAAGAGCTCTGGAAATCGGGGTATATTCAACCCAAATCTGACTCCGACCATACATCCGAAATGATCATGTTTTATACCCTATCGTTACATAACTTTCATGTTAATTATTAAGCTTATATTGCTCTATTGTATACATAAATTTAGCCCCTCTCTGAATTTCCAACATAGTTTCTCACTATTCTTCTTATGGTTATATAATAATTACATTTAATTACTAAACAATCATCACATCTAACAATTATATAATTTATCATACTGCTTACGCAGGTGCAGTTGATCTGGGAAAGCACAAAGCCTAACATTTTAGATTCTATCTTTAACTTTTTCCAGGGTTCCACTATCAGAGTGAAGACCCAGCAGCTTCTGAGCTAGGGAAGGGATGGGTGCTGTTCCCAGAGACAGCACCCATCAGGAATATCTCACTTGCCATCACCTCTGGAGGCTTTAACCCACAGATAACCTCAATGCAGCCTTGCAGAGAGACTGATCTGCACCTCTGGTGAGCATCTGCTGCCTGCTGAGCTGCTGATGGGCCTTCCACAGATCTGCTTCCTTGCATGCAATTTCTCTACATGAGTAAAAAGTGAAAAGGAGGAGTTTTTATGGGGTAATAGCACATTTTGACAGGCAAAGTCCATTATTTGTATTTCAAGTGTGCAATTCAGGACTGCAGAGGGCAACATGAATGGGCTTTTCTTAAGACTAATTTGTCCAGGCTTGGGCTCACTTTTGTTAAAAGGTTTCTCAAGGCAGGTTTTGCACTGAAAAGTGCCATAAACAGCCACTCTGCTTCAGTTCTGTCCTGCTAAAATGTGGTTGATGATTTAGCTGATCTTTTACTTACCTAGAAGAAATGGATGAAATAGAAGGTGTCCCTGCCCATGGAACTAGAAGATCTTTAAGTTTTCTTCCAACCCAATCCATTCTGTGATTCCATGATTATTCCAACAAAGGAAGAGCATGTCATGTTTAAATCTTTCAGAAATAAGGGATAACCACTTAAACACAGGATAGTTAGTCAAGTTCATGTCTTTTCCCTTACTAAAGTCTCCCTAAACCTGTAACAAAAGTCTTTATTCTAAAATACCATCTATCTTGGAGGAGTAGCAGAAGGCTCACAGCCCGTGTGATGTGTTGTACCCACATGTTTCTCACAAGAGTCCCACCTCAGGGGGCATTCCATAGTTGAAAATATAGAATCACGGAATCATGGAATGGTTTGGGTTGTAAGGGAGCCTGAAGGCCATCTCATTCCATCCCCTGCCATGAGCAGGGACACCTTCCACTACCCCAGGTTTCTCACAGCTCCATCCAACCTGGACTTGAACACTTCCAGAGATGGGGCAGCCATGGATTCTCTGGGCAACATGTGCCAGGGCCTCACCACCCTCACAGGGAAGAATTTATTCCTAATATCCAATCTAAACCTACTCCTTTTCAGCTTCAAACCATTTCCCTTTGAACTATCATGCCCTTGTTAGAAGTCCCTTTCCAGCTTTCTTGGAGTCCCTTTAGGTACTAAGAGGCTTCAATGAGATCTCACTGGAGCCTTCTCATCTCCAATTTAAATAATCCAAATCCCCTCAGGCTTTTCTCACAGGAGAGGTGCTCCCTTTCATCATCTTTGTGGCCTTGACCATCACAGTTCACTGCTTCTTTGGGAGGGCTCTGAGGATGTAGAACTGTGACAGTGTTCACAGGGATCTTAGGATGAGGGAAGAGATGAGGATCTGACTCCATGCTTTAGAAGGATTGATTTATTATTTTATGATATATATTATATTAAAACTATACTAAAAGAATAGAAGAAAGGATTTCATCAGAAGGCTAGCTAAGAATAGAAAAAGAAAGAATGAATAACAAAGGCTTGTGTCTCAGACAGAGAGTCCAAGCCAGCTGACTGTGATTGGCCATTAATTAGAAACCACCAACATGAGCCAATCACAGATGCACCTGTTGCATTCCACAGCAGCAGATAATCAATGTTTACATTTTGTTCCTGAGGCCTCTCAGCTTCTCAGGAGAAAAAATCCTAAGGAAAGGATTTTTCAGAAAATGTGTCTGTGACATAGAACCTCCTTAAGCCCTCCTCTTTATAGCACCTTCCCACAGATCCCTTGAAGCATCAGGAAAGCCATGGAGCCTCTCAGTAAGGCTCTAATTCCCACTGATGCCTCAGGTTTTAGTTTTTATATTTTTCAGATTCTGTGCTGCTTTAGAGTGTGGGTCTGAGCTTCATATTAGGGGATGGTGAGCTCTGTGCACAGAGTAGGGAGACAAAACAATTCCTGCTCTAGCTGGGGACCAAGGACAACCAATCCAAATTTCAAACTCAAGAGCACAAACAACGTGGACTGAAGAGAGGAAAACAAGAAGGATGGGATTTCATAACCTAAAGCTGTAATTGGACAATTAACTCCAATACGCAAATGGACCAAAACTTATAAAAGTGTGAGACCCCCGTGACCGGTCATGCATTTTGTGACCATTTTGGTTCATCTTGGGTGTAGCCCTGGCTGGGCTCTTGGGCTGCCCAAGGTGCATCCATTGAGGAGATCCTTCTAATAAATCCCTATTTTATTCTTTATCTCTGTCCAGCCTCTGTTCTAGGTCAGCCTTCACCAGATGCAGCCCTGGCCGTGTCTGTCTCGGCAGTTCCTGCTCTGTTTGGGAGCCCCTGGCTCCACTGGCGTGGGATGAGATCATCTCTGTGCCTTTGCCATATTCCAGAGTGCCTTGCAGACCACCCACACTCATTGCCAAGTTCTTCCAGTGACTGATCTGTAGAGGAAGGCGCTGAGGAACCCTGGCATCACTAGAAACATTTTGATTTTCATCCAACAGGACTAAAAACCTCTGATAAAAGAAGCAAAAAAAATAAACCTTCTTCAGCTTCTGGGCTTTCTGTTTTTGCTCTTAGATTAATTCAGGTCCCACCTTCCAGCCTCTTTCACCCACAATTAAAATTACTGCTTTTGTTTTTATTTTATTCAATAGAAGCTGAGTATGTAATAATTTGGTTTTGAATCTCACAAGAGGCAGGATTTTATCTCGACAATTGGCAATGTTGTTATAATAAAAGCCCCTGTGCTCAATGGGGTTTGGATCTGATTCACAAATAAGATGGAGGATGTGAACATTTAAATTACAGGGCATCTAAACTTTAAGTGTATTAATATAACTGGCTCAAATGAGCTGGTAAACAGTAGTTGGGCCCTTCTTCTTCTAATTAGTATATAAATATATATTTGAAAAAAATGATAAAATCTGAATGACTTCTTCATGCTGGAGCTAATTAATATTGTAGGTGGAATGGTTTGGCTTGGCTTGATGTTTTTTTTTCCCCCCTTCTGTCAACAAACCAGCTCATATGCCAACTATGATTCCCTTTAACAAACAAAAATAGAAGCAAATACATTGGTATCATAAACTATGAACATGTATAATGTAGCCTTTAATCAGGGTGTGTTTAACATCTCTCATGGACAAAAGATCACTCAAATAAGCTAAACATTTTCATTTTAATGCCCCTTGTAGCTGGGGACTGAATGTGCCATTCTGAACCCTCCTGGATCTTGAATTTGGGTGGAAATTCCTCAGTTTGAATAAAAGACATCCAGCAGGTTGGTGTTGTGGTGGTAGCACCTGGCTTTGGTCTTTCCTGGGTCAGGATTTCCACAGCTCAGTGAAATGACCAGGAGTGAATCCAAGCAGGGCAATGGAAAGTTTAATGTGTGAGGCATTGAGCCTGGCAGAAATGTGCAGTCACGCCCCAGATAAATCTGATATCCATGTGGGAAATAATCATGATGAGAAATAAAAATATTGTCAGGTGCTAAAAAGCCATGTTTTTATAGAAGGAAATCAATCTGATGATAACGTTTAAGATCAGCAAATACTGCATGAGCAGAGAGACAATGTGAGTTAGAAAGATGAAAATATGCATTTCACAAGTTTTTTTTTTTCTTAACTGATATCATCTTACCACTGAATAAGTCATTCTGATATACATCAATGCCTATCTGAGCTCTCTGAAATGAAAATTTTCTAGACACCCTTAAGAGATTAATATCTTGTAAAAAAAAAGAAAGGAAAAAAGAATTTCAAGCATAACTTCAGTTTCCTTTGGATTTCTAGGCAACTAATTAACTCACATGGAAAATGAGAACCTGGACTGGAGGGTCAAAAGTGACTGAATGGTGTGGTAACACTTATTAATATGAGCCAAGGCCAATGACACCATGGGATAACCTTAAACTAAAGAGACTTTTGCTTTTTATTGCATTTGCAGCTCCAAAATATTTTTTCTTTTCTTGATTTCAGTTTGCCTGAACAGTATAAATATGTAATTTCTGTGTCAGGAGGACTGGAAATAGATGATCTTTAAGGCCTCTTCCAAATCATTCTAGGATTTTGTGATTCTGTAAAAATAGTGACCAGAGTTTTATTTGGGGACCTTGGATGACAGAGGGGGTGTTAAAAAAAAAAAAAACACACCAAAATGAGAATGACAGTGCTTGAATTGTCAGAAAATGGCATGTGCTGGCATGAAATTCTCTTTGCTGGAACTGTAAAGATGAAGATGAGCTTGGGACAACATTTTTGGATGGCTGTGTAACACTATATTGAACTGTCTGGGAACGTCCTCAGACAGCAGAACATGATCCATCTATCTCAGAAAAAGTTTGGTGAGGCCCTTGGAGAGCCTTTGGGGCTCTCCAAATCCTTCCCAGTCCCACTCCAGCATCAGTGCATCCCAGGGTTCAGGCCCCCTTGGCACTTTTGCATCTCAACAAGTTCCCAGCACAGAGGCAGCTCGGGAGGTGCCAGCTGCCCTCATTGCACAGGAAATTTTCCAAGAATATTTAATTTTCGAGCACAGACAGAGTCTCCCAGGAAAAAAAGAGCACATTGCACCTGCAGCTTCTGCCTCTGCAAGCCAATGGGAATTTCTGCTCTTGCTTTGCTGGTTGCAAATATCTGCAATGGGCCCTAATTCAGGAAAGTCTCTGTTTATGTGCAGTGTTAAACCCCAGCCCACAGCTTGTACAGGTTAAAGCTCTCAGGCATTACCTAACCTTATTCTACATATTAATGGCAACTTGAATTATTTTTCCCCTGCAAGAGCTGACAGTAAAACTTGAGGCATGAGAATCACAGAATCATGGAATGATTTGGATTGGGATGGAACTTGAAGGTCATCTTTTTACAAACTCCCAGCCGTGGGTATGGAAAACTTCCACCAGACCAGGTTGTTCTAAGCCCTCTTTAATCTGGGCTTAAACGCTTCCAGGGATGAAGCATCCACAGCTTCTCTGGGGAACCTGTGCCAGGGCCTCACCACCCTCACAGGGAAGAACATTTTTCCTAATATCCAACCTAAACCTACTCTCTTTGTCAGTTCAAAGCTGTTCCCCCTTGTCCTATCACTCCAGGCTCCTGTAAATAATCCCTCCACATTTTTCTTGCAGGCTCTCTTGAGGTCGTGGAAGGACACAATGAGGTAGTCCAAAGCCTTCTCTTTCCCAGGTTGAAAAAAACAAACTCTCCTAGTCTTTCCTCATAGGAGAACTTCCCCATCCCTTTAACCATCTTGGTGGCCTCCTCTAGAGTTGGTCCAACAGCTCCATGTCCTTCAAAGGCTGAAGATGGTGGGCACAAGGGACATTTGCAGCCACACCTCTTATTTTACTTATTTTATTTATTTATTTATTTAACTTGCTTTACTTATTTTACTTATTTACTTTCCCCTGGTGTATCACAACTAGAAAGGGTCAAATCCCAACACTATACTGAGGCTGAGCAGGACTTTAATTATTTCCACAAGACTTCTAGGAATAAAAAGCACCATTCAGTGAAACCACAGGTATGTCTGACCCAGGGCAGTGGTAGTGAAACATCTTCAGAGGTTGACAATCAGCTTTATGAGAGTCCAAGGCTGTGGTTTCCATCCTGGCAGAGCCCTGGACGTGCCAGCTGTGACTGACACACACAGATTCAAAATACTTTCTTTTTTTGTCTTGATTTGAGTTTACCAGAACAGTATAAATATGAAATTTCTGTGGCAGGAGAAGCTGGAAATAGATCATCTATAATCATCTTGGTGGCCACCCCTAGAGTTGCTCCATGTCCTTCAGAAGGCTGAGGATGATGGGCACAAGGGACACTTGGCAGCCACACCTCTTATTTTACTTATTTATTTATTTAATTTGATTTACTTATATTACTAATTTTACTTTTTGATTTCCCCCGATGGATCACAATTAGAAAGGGTCAAATCCCAACACTATCCTGAGGTTGAGCAGGACTTTAATTATTTCCATAAGACTTCTTCTTCACATTCAGTGAAAGCACAGGTGTGTCTGACTCAGGGCAGTGGTGGTGAAGCATCTTCAGAGGTTGACAATCATCTTTATGAGAGTCCAAGGCTGTGGCTTCCATCCTGACAGAGCCCTGGACGTGCCAGCTGTGACGGACACACACAGTGGGTTACACGACCTCCTCTGAAAAACTGAAGCTGAGATTTCCCAGCCTGCAGTGGTAACCCACCCAAACTAATGAGGGAGATTTGCTCAGCATGTGTAACATTTCTTGTTCTGTGATTAAAGGAATGATTTGGCAGTAAATGTGCTGTGAATGAGCTGACAAGGCTCTGAACCAACAAGCAAATGACTGCAATATGCCGTTTTTATTAGAGCATGCGTCAGCCAGCAACATTTATTTAGAAGTGGATTTCCAAGGGATGCAATGGACATAAAGGTCGTCGACTCCTGAAGCTTTTGGACTTTTTAATTCTGAGCTATCCTTCTTTTCTAGAGCAGATGAGTAACCTCTCTGCTTCACTCTTCTTCCCAAACTCCCTTGAAAATGATTTTGTTCTAGTCTGGCTGTTTGCTTTGGTTAAAAGAAAGGAGGCTGGAGGTGGTGTGTGTTTGTTTTTCATCCTACAGCTTCAAAAATAGAGGCTTTGGGCATAGAAGCAGCAAAAAACAAGGCTGAAAGTAATTTTCTGGGGCTTCTCACCTTCTCAGGTACCTTCATTTTCCCCAAATTGTGAACCTCTGTCCTAACCCCCTCCTCTGCACCAAGGCAGAATCAAGGACACCTACACCACTCCACAGTTTGTGTGCCTCGGGTCTCCTGGTAAACATCCAAGGAGTTTTCACAGCCTCTCCAGACAACATTCACTCTTCATTTTCTTCCATGGCATTTAATTTCTTTTCTTTGCTGGAAGTGGAACAGATTTCGTGTTGTTTTAGTCACCAAGGGCACAGAACTATTGATCTTCATGGCCTCCCTCTCCTTTGTTGGAAGAACACACACCTGGCTTCCTTTAGGCTTCTCTTTTCTAGGCTAAACAAATCCAACTGTTTCACTTTCTCTTCACATGTTGTTTTCACATCCTCTTCTCATTTTCGCTGTTATTCTCCAGAGGTTTCTCAGTACCTGTGGACTCTGTATTTGTACTGTGCCTTTTCAGCCACTGCTGAAATTCATCAGCTTGCTGAAGTCTGTGGCTTTTCCATTATCCAGTGCAAGGAGCAAAAAAAGGCACACTGACCTCCAGGGAATTCTGAAGCTTAATTCCTAGAAATCACCTCTAAGGAAAGAGAAGGTAATTCCATCTCACTGGCCTAACTGAGCTGGAATGGACACACAAGGGTCACTGAATCCAGCACCTGGCCCTGCACAGAACAGCCCCAAGAGCCCCACCATGGGCCTGAGTGCTGTCCAAACACTTCTTGAACTCTGGCAGAGTTAATGCCATGACCACCCCCCTGAGGAACATGGAAATTAGGCTGAGACTGCAGAGAAAGGACCCCTAAACTCCCAAAAAAATCAAGCTGTCCCATCTGCTTAGCTCAAGAGTCTGGGGGAAATTATTTTCCCCTCTCCAGCAAGGAAGCAAAGCAAAGCTGGGAATGTGGGCAGAGTTCTCCAGCCCAGTGCCCATTGTGAATTCTCTCAGTGCCCTCTGTGCCCAGTGAGTGGGATGGAAATTCTGGCCCTCCTCCTGCTTCTGCCCTTCAAGGTCTTTGTGCAAAGACTTTTTTGCCTTGAGAAAGGCCGAGGTACTCACAGGATTTACTGAACCAATGACCTGAGGTCTTTGGAGGGTCTCATGTGAAATGGAACAGCCATCTGGGCCATCAGGTCAGGCAGTGCAAGGAATTATTCTGCATTTTGATGACCAGGTCCATAGCTGCACTGAGGCAGAGATATCAGTCTCCGTGACTCCTGCCCAAATTTGAAGATTCTCTTTCTTTGCAGCAGCAAAATCTGGGTGGAAAGTGGAGTTACTTCACACTTCAGCCCAGATCCACTTCTGCTTCTAGACCCAGGAGCAGCCTACAATCCATGGGAGAAAAAGTTGATGTTTTGCCCATTTGAAGGACTTTAAAAGGGAAAAGCCAACTACAACCTCATCCTGCCACTGCTAAACCCAGCTGTGCCTGTGCCCATTGCCCCTATGCCAACAGAAGCCTCATCTCACAGTGGGTTCAGACAAGCTGGAATGCCAGGAAATGAGGATTTTTTCCTGAGCAATTCAGGTTTAGAAGAAATTTTAGGAGAGTAAAAGAAAATGTTGAGGGTAAAAATAGAAGACAATTTTTTCTCCAAGACAGGCATCTTTTCTAGAACATCCTGTTTGGTACTGCCTTTGAGATACAATGGAGGAGGATATAACCCTCCAGTTAAAGCCCTGAACATCTTTTGCTGGTTGCTGGCTCAAGCCCATCCCTTGTATTCACTGTCTTTTTTGAGTTATAACAATTTATGTAAGAGTAGGTCAGTTTTAGAAGGGAGATTTTCAAATTCCATCCCTACCTTGAGGGAAAAAAAAAAGAAAAACAGCTTGACAGAAAAACCTGACCATGACTGGCATGAAGATTTTCTTCAGCCATCTGGAAAAAAAAAATAAAAAATCAGGTGTGCCAGCTGTTTTAAGGTATCAATCTAGGAGGATGCTACTCACAGCACTGAAGACAGTCTTCCTAAAACTTCTGTCAGATGCTGACACTGAGCAACATTAATAAAATTCCTTGCCCAGATAATTTTTCTTTGATTTCCTCCAACCTGACACAATATTTCTCCTTATTAAGTGCCTCAGCAGTGAGTACTATTATCCAGGTAAAGTCAGCCTTGAGGTATGGAGAGGGGGAATAGCTGCTCATGGAGCCATTGGTACAGGCAGTGAACCATGATGGAGATGTCGTGTGCCAAAGTCTGAGATATTTATTATTCTTCTAATTAAATCCAGCTATGCTCTGCAGATACCATTTTCTTCCTCTGATGACTGGACACAGATTTGTGTCACAGGCATCAGGCAGCACTAAGTGAGGATGGTTTCCAGCACAGCCACCTAAGCCAGCAGGGAACATCTGGATCATGAAAGTTTTAGGGAGATAAAGATCATGAAAAGTGACAGAGTTGGAAAATAAGTGTACATCCCAAATTCAGAGATGACAAGCCCCAGTCACAGCCCAAGGCTGTGATTCACAGAGATGAAGGGATTTAACCATTTCACCTCCTTCTCTCCACACAGCACAGGGCACTGGGGCTACTCAGGTCTGGAGGTTATGAAGGCACTACAAGTGAGGGACAAAAAAAAAAAAGGAAAAGAAGAAAAAAAAAGAAAAAATAAAAGCCACCACACTTTTAGGAATTATCCATAAAATAAATTTTTAATAGATCGGTGTGTATCTGCATGTGGTATAAAATTCCTGTTCATTCATTAATGGCTTTGCCAATGGGTTTAAACTGAAAGAGGGCAAGTTTAGATCAGATATTAGGAAGAAATTCTTCCATATTGGAGTGGTGAGGCCCTGGCACAGGTTACCCAGAGAAGCTGTGGTTGCCCCATCCCTGGAGGAGTTCTAGGACAGGTTGGATGGGGCTTGGAGCAACCTGGGATAGCAGAAATCCATGGCAGGGGATTGGACCTGGATGGTCTTTAAGGTCCCTTCCAACTCCAAACCACTCTATGATTCTATGATTAACCCTTAATAAGAAGCAACATTTATTTGATGTCCATCAGTCACCTGAGCTCTCAAATGTTTCTCCCAATTTTTATGGCAATTCCTACAAAATCCTTTCCCAGAAGCAAGAGCTGTATTGCAAATTCAAGAGGTTGGTTTCTTTTGGGGGAACTTGGATTGAGCTGTAAACTTTTAATGGGAATCTAGAAACAGCTTGGGAAAACTTTTTACTCACCTTATAATTACAAAAACAAAACAAAACAAAACAAAAACAAAAAACCAAACCAAACCAAACCAAAACAAAAAACCACAAAAAAACCGCAACCAAACAAAAACGAGCACAATTGAAGTCAAGCAGTTCTGCCCCCTTACGGAGCACGGAGGACATTGTTATTATAATGAAAGATGAAGTCTTAAGCTTTCCAGCAAACATATAATAAATCAATGTCCTTTCCCTTGTTTTAATTTCTCACACAAGATTTATGAACCTGTATATTTAGACTGCTTATTTAGAGCTCTGGCACGCAGGCTACTCTTGGCACAATAAGGGAGCTTTCTCTGAATGGATTCTCAGAAGCTGCTTTGATTTGGCTTTATTTTAATGATTTAAATTTAAGAATCCATCACTGCTTCCAATGATCAGCTCAAAGTTACCAAGAGCACAGGCGTGTTTTGTGTCAGTCTCAATTCTGCTGCAGCATCATGTTTGAGCTATACTGATGCTATGAATGGAAAAATCTTTCCTTTCTTTACCACATCCCTCTGTTTCTTCACTAAATCTCAGTCCTCTGTTGGTCTTGATCCCCTCCCTACCCTCTGGTCTTTTTTCTCCTCTTCTACAGAGAATTCTTGGCTTGGAGATGAACCAGGGGAAAACAGAGTTGAGCTCTTCAAGTCCTCCCACCAAAGAGCATCCCTCACCAAAATCAGAGTTTGACTCACCAAAACGAGAACAAATATAGATGTGTGGACAGTTTTTGAATCACTTTCGAATTTCTATCATTCCCTTTAAATTACTAAAACTCTCTGATAGTGGCTCTCAGCATTTTGTGCATCACGAACGTTCCTTGCTTACACACACACCATGGATACCAAGGGCTGTCCTCTCCCTCTGTCACTATGGGAATACAAGGCAGTTATGACGGTTTTCTCCTCCACAAACCTTCTCCTCCAAACAAGGGCTGATATTCCTCATTATTTCCAGCCCCACTGCTCAGTGGATCACTTCTTTCCATGTGACATGTCCCAAACACAGCCTGTATTAATATCACCAACTGTCACTTGAGTGTGGGCTTCTGAAAAAATAATATAATTTGATGATTTCTAAATAAAAAGTTAAATTTAATATTTTTCCTTTTAGCATTTTCCTTTTTCGCACTCCACGTTAAAAGTACATCCTGATTTTTTTTTTTTTGACTGTTCCATAAGCCCTCCTCAGATCTTCCCAGGATAACTGTGCTGTCACTCTCCCACTTCACTCCCCCATGGCTGTGTCTGTCAGGTCACAGTGACCTGGCAGCACCCGGCTTGCAGAAGCTACAAGAGAGATAATTCCCCTCAAGAAGCCTCAGGTAACACGGCAGAGCATTCATTAACATGAGTCAAAAAGTGACACTTTGATTTCTGCAACGGGGGGAAGCCTCCTCCTTTCTCACAGCTGATCCCACACAAGGAGGACTCCTTGACTGGGATGAACTGTCAAGAGCAAGGAACAGCACATTGCTCTCAACTAACCTGTGGAATACATCTTTGATGTGGATAAGACACTGCAGTGTAAGGAGACATGCATTTAAATGATCTAAAAGAGAAAAAGGAGCTTCTTTTATAAAATTCTCTGTTATTGTTACATTTTATTGTTGAGCAAACTCTCAGAGCCTTAAAGAAATGTGTTTTCCCTTTATCATTGCAGGGATTTTTGTAATTTCAGGAGGGCAATGAGGAGGTTGTATTTGGTTGCAGGTGAGACATTTAACCTTCTATTGTATTTCACTCACTCAGTAAACTGTGTAAATTATCCTTTACAAGAACCAGAGAGCAATGTCACTGCTGAGTAAGGTGTCCTGCCTGGTTCTGAACATTTCCTCGGGATACATGGTGTGAGTGAGCATGTAAATGGTTTTGTGCAAGTACAGCAGGTTGGCCTTGTACTGGGAAACTTTGTGCTCTGCTAAAACATTTACCCAGAGGAGCTGTGAAGGGACAGGTCGACAAGGACACGTCCTTCCCTCTCCACACAGAAATGTCCCCCAGTTGTAACTGCAGTCCTGTAATGCTTTGTCTCAATTCAGTAGAAATGCACAGTACAAATGAGAGATTTTTTTTTTTCTCCTTCCTTACATAGGCCTAGTCTGGTTATTAAAATGATAAAATCATGGAATGGTTTGGGTGGGGAGGGATATTAAAGGTCATCCAGGTCCAGTCTCTGACCCCCTGCCATGGGCAGGGACACCTTCTACTACCCCATGTTGCTCCAAGCCTCATCCTACCTGGCCTTGGACATTTCCAGGGAAAGGACAGCCCCAAATTCTCTGGGTAACCTCTGCCAGGCCCTCACCACCCTCCCAAGGAAGAATTTATTCCTTAAATCTATATCTACTCTCCTTTATTTTAACAACATTCCCCTTTGTCCTGTTGTTCCATGCCCTTGTGAAAAATCCCTCTCAAACTTTCTTGCAGCCCCTTTAGGTACCAGATGGGGCTCCAAGGTCTGCCTGGAATCGTCTCTTCTCCAGACTGAACAACTCCAGCTCTCTCAGCCTCCACAGCAGAGCTGCTCAACCCTCATGGCCTCTCTGGACTTGCTCCAGCAGATCCACATCCTTCTCACTGTGGACCCCAGGCCTGGATGCTGTGCTCCAGGTGTGGTGTCAGGACAGAACAGTACAGGGACAGAATTCTCCCCTCATCTGCTGCCCACACTGCTTTGGAAGCAGCCCAGAACAGGGTTGACTTTCTGGGCACAATTGCCAGGTCAGGTTGAGATCCTCATCAACAAAGACACCCAAGTTGTTTTTCTCCCGCGCAGCTTTGATTCATCCCTGCTCATCATGGTAGTGTTTAAACTAAAATAGGAAGCATTCTGGGCTCCCAAGTTTCTCTATACAGAAAAAGATTCACCTTGAGAGTGTGGCTCAGCTCATTTAACCTCAGGATTATCTCTTTTACCTAAAGGTGGGAAGAAAAACCCTTCATGCCAGGAACCAGTAGCAGACCTCAAAGTCACACTCAAGACTCTTCTAAGATGGGTTTGCACCATGCAACAGAGAACAAAAAAAAAGGCCCCAAGTCTGCCAGAGTGAAGGAAACATTTGGACAAAGCTTTCAGGAACATGGGATGTTCAGTGCAGGGACAGGAGCTGCACTCAGTGATCCTTGTGGGTCCCTCCCAGATCAGGATATTCTTTGATTCTGTGATTCTATCAGAGACACATAACTGTCAGTGCAGCATCTTCCTATTTTGGGACTGAGGGTGACACAGTTGAGCTCAGAGCTTTCAGGCTTTTTTCTGGGCAATCAAGACCCATTCTGTTACAACAGCTGGAGATATCTTCCAGTTTCTGCCTCATAAATCTACCTGTAAGTAAGGTCTTTTGTTTCCATTATTGGCATTAGGACACTGTCCCAGACCCTTCTATCTTAATTCTTAAGATGTCCCAGACTAAATTAATCCATGTCCAATATATAACAATTTATTCTTGCATCACTCTTGCACCATTCTTGCATGAAGGCTCTGAGCATCCTGATCTGCGGGTGGCATCCCTGCCCATGGATGGGGTTTGGAACTTCAACATCACTTCCAACCCAAGCCTTTCTATGATTGTATGGTTCTAAAATCACAGTTGTCTTTTTGATTAAAGAATCCTTCTTTGCTCCTGGAGTTTACTTTTATTAAAGAGCAGTTGCATTCCATCTGAGCTGCCCCTATCCTAGGCTGTATAAAATACAAATACTCCAAGGTTTTCCTACCTGGTGACCTCTCCATGCCACTGATGGTTGGTCCTTCAGGAAGTCACATTTGTTGTTTGTGGGAGCCAAGGATTTTGTACCCTGTAAGAGGCCTCATTTCAGCCTCTCCAAAGGCCTCTCCTGCGAACTCCTCTGCTGAGGCAGCCCTGGGATGTTTGCTTTTCCAGGGTTGTATCATTCTGTGATCAGCAAACACAACGTGCCCTTTTTACTCCCTCATTTTCCACTGCTCCAGCGTCAGAGCTGATTCTCTTGTTATTAATCCCCACACACACGACCTTACTCTTTGTCCCATTATATTTTTCAGTTCTCCATCCAATTCACCTCACTAATACTCCAATCCTCTCCTGAATTGCCTGTACCTCCCAGCTTTGTGCTGTCTACAAAAGTCATTAGTAAAGCTCTATTTTTAAGGCAAGGTCACCAATGGCAACGTTAAATAAGATTAGTCTGAAGACAGAGCATTGTGAAACTCCACTAAAAACTGCCCTGCAAACTCCAAGTTCTCCTTTCTTCAGAATCCCAGGTCATTTCTCTTTAGTAGTTACTTACTACATTAGTATTTTGGAAATGATCCATATTTTCTCCAGCTAATAATATCCCATGTGGCACAATATTGATATTCATTGAAGTCTAAGTGGATTATGTCTAAAGCATTTTTCTCATCCATAAGAATTGGTTATCCTTTTTAAGGAAAGATATCAGACACAAACAGCCTTTGATAAATCTGTATTTCCTCCCATCTTGATTTATTTTCACCTCCTTTGGTCGTTCCTTTTCTTTAATTATTCATTCATTTTTGTTTTCGGGAAGATTTATTCTAAAGCTTGCACATTTCTGGGTCTGGGTGGTTGCTTTTCTGCACTCCTATATGGACGCTATATTTATTATTTGACACACAGATGGAGCCACCCCCAAATTCATACATTTATTAAAGAGCTTTGAGATGGAGCACTGATTTCCTGAGCCAGCTCTTTCAAATATCAAGGATGCTGATTACCCATCTCTGTATCTCCTCCCTTCTCCCTGGCTAAATGAAACGAGTTTAGAGAGTTTTGTTTCCACTTTGGTAATAGCAATTTCCATGTCCACAGTCTTCTTCCCATTAATCATCTTGTCTTTTCTTAGCAGGTTCCACAGCAGAGTCCTTACAGGAAACAGAGCTGAAGTAGATCTTAAACTGCAGGGTCATTTTTCCATTATATTCAATGTCTGCCCTGTACTTCTAATTCCATGTTTTCTTTCTGGTTTCATGTTTAAGTGCTGAAGAATCCTTGCTCTGTGTTTTAATTTTCCTTGTGAGGATTAATCTGAATAAACTTTTAGGAATGCTTGTGCTATCCCTGCACCTTTGAGCTCTAAAATCCAGTTTCCTCTTCTGAGATTTTTGCTTTTTGTAAGATCACTGTTTAATCCCACTTCTCTATTAAGGTGAATTCAGTAGAAGCAGTTCCCTTTTGGGAAGCCTAATAAATCTTATTTCTGCAAAACACAGGTTGCAAAACATCTGTGGTGTTTTTGGGGTTTTTTTACCTGCCAGGAAACAGATTTTGCTGAACCTTGAAATTGTTGCCTAAAGGACACACCTCCATCCTCTCCCATTATATTATCCCTTAGATTTCACTAAAGTCTTATTAAAATGTTTAAAATGGAATCACAGAACATCCTGAGTTGGAAGGGACCCACAAGGACCATCAAGTCCAACTCCTGGCCCTGCACAGGACACCCCAAGATTCCCATCCTGCTCCTGAGAGCATTGTCCACACACTTCTTAAGCTCTGTCGGGTTTGGGGCCGTGACCATTTATTTGGGGAATCTGTTCCAGGGCTCAACACCCTCTGGATGAAGAAATTTTTCCTGATATCCAACCTAAACCTCCCCTCAGTCAACTTCAGGCCGTTCCTTTGGGCCCTGTCCCTGGTCTAAGCTGAACAAGCCAAGTGACCTCAACCACTCTTCACATGGCTTTACCTCCAGATCCTTCACCATCTTCATTGCCAATTAATTTTTTCAGAAGCAGGAATCACCTTGAAGACAAAAAGAAAGTAATCTCTGTTTTTACTTATGAATACATCATTTTTTATTTTTCCTGAAATACCACTGCACCACAGAGGATTTCCTAATTACTGAAGTTTCCATAGCCACATGAGGCTATGATGCCATTAAGAGTTCAGGTTTCATGTCACTCTCACTTGGTCCAGCTCCAGGCTGCTGCTGGAAGTGATTCCTGCCCTTTCTGCTGCCCTCACCTACAGAACTGCCCAGCCAAACATGGGAAGGCACAGGAATAAGCAGCCAGGCCCAGCTGGGAAATGGAAGGAGCAGGACCAGCTGCACTTGTGGTGGCAGCCCACACTGAGATCAGAGTGTAACACAGATCAGAACACTAAGTCAGGGGCATTTAAAACACTCCCAGGTATTCTATTTGCAGGGTGGAAGGAAGGAATGATGAATCTGACTCCATGTTCTCAGAAGGCTAATTTATTATTTTATGATACTATATTATAATAAAGAATACTAAACTAAACTACACTGAAGAATACAGAAAGGAGGCTAAAAAGATAATAATGAAAACTCGTGACTCCTTCCAGAGTCCTGACACAGCTTTATCCTGATTGGCCAATAAGTCAAAACGATTCACATGAAACCAATGAAACAGCCACCTGTTGGCAAACAATGTCCAAACACATTCCAAAGGAGCAAAACACAGGAGAAGCAAATCAGATAATTATTGTTTTCTTTTTCTCTGAGGCTTCTCAGCTTCCTAGGAGAAAAATCCTGGGCAAAGGTAATTTTCAGGAAATATGAATGTGACACCCAGGCCCATGGTGGGAGTCTTGGTGTCCCATGCAGGGCCAGGAGATGGACTCAATATTCCTTTCAGCTCAGGGTCCCTTTCAACTCAGGATATTCTATGATTCTATGATATTCTACACTCTCAATAAATGCATCAAGTTGCCCACATTTAATCCTGTTGTGCTTGAAATTATATCACTTTAAGATTAAGAGGTCTGGCTCATTCAAGCACCAATTCATTAATATCTTAAGCTAGTGGACTATGAAAAACATTTTCCAAAGTTAATAATTTTCCTTTTTTGCATTTATCATGCTGATGAATGCAGGTATCGTCTCTCCATTTCTCTAGCCCAGCACTGTATTATCTCAATGGCCTGCAGGTGTGTAGATTTGTATCTCATTTTATCAAATCTGTCTGAGAAAAATAAAAAGAATACACTAACTCATTAAAATTAGAGTGCCAGCCTCACTCTGATTTCACATTCTTTAATCAGGCTGATCAATAGACTTCAGCTCCAATCTCCAAACAGATAAATAACCAAGTAAAACAATTTCCAAAAAAAGTTTTATTCTGATGATATGCAAGTGAATGAAAACACTAATTTCGATTTTATATAAAGCCTTCAGGATACATTATTCAAAAGCACTTTGTGAACTGACATAGGAAATTGATCCAGGGATTATTGACTCAGTAGAAGTTCTTCCATTGACTTCACATTAACTCTGGACCAGGACTGGAATGCAGCTGATCCAGGACTGAGGTGAACAAATTCTGACCCAGGGTGGAGGTGCTACCCAACAGCATAACAACAATTGCTCTGTTAAATTTTAGGGTGTGTTATCTTAATGAGTCATGTCATGATTTGAATTCTTGGTGAAATTTAAGTGGGCAGAATAAAACTCTTCAGCTTGTCACTCAGCCTAAGACTAAGACTAAAATGTCCTTTGTCAACTATCCTCATCAGTTCTACTGACTCCAAGTGATTATGGAATAGTTTGGGTTGGAAAGGACCTTCAAGATCCTCCAGTTCCAACCCCCTGCCATGGGCAGGGACGCCTTCCACTAGATCTGGTTACTAAATTCCCATCCAGACTGGCCTTGAACAATTCCAGAGATGGGGCAGCTTCTCTGGGCACCCTGTGCCAGGGCCTTACCTCCCTCACAGGGAAGAATTTATTCTAAATATCCCACCTAACCCTGCCCTCTGACAGTGGGAAGCCATTTCCCCTTGTCCTGGCACTCCATGCCCTGTTCAGCCCTTTTGTAGCCCCTTTAGCTACTGAAGGGTTCTCTAAGGTCACCCCAGAGCCTGGAGGGGTGGGGGAAAGGTGGTTGTAGGATTTGGGGGTTTTTCCCATTATCACACTCTGATTTAATTGGTAATAAATTCAATTATTCTTTGCCAAGTTGAGTCTGTTTTGCCCATGATGGCTTTTGGTGAGTGTTTTTCCCTGACCTTATCTCACAGCATGAGTCATTGCATTATCTCTCCCCTGTCCAGTTAAAGAAGGGGAGTGACATAGGGACTTTGGTGGGCACCTGGTGTCACCCAGGGTCAACAGAGTGCTCCAGGTGGGGTCTCACCAGAGCAGAGAGGGAGAATCACCTCCCTCGACCAGCTGGCCATGCTGCTTTGGACAGAGGGAACTTTAACTAATTTGGGGTCCAGGGATTCCCTATAATGCAGCATCCTTCCAGCCACAAACTGCAACATCTGTTCAGCTTTGAAGCAGAGAAAGCTTTACCTTGTGGATGCCTCTTTTGCACCATCCAGCCTCTTTCTTGGAGATCTGCCATCAATGACAGCTTTGAAATGGCTGAATAGCCAGGATATTTTAAGGAAGTAGATGTACTGAAGGTGGGGATGAGGCACTAAAGATGCCCAGAGACCACAGCACAGACACAGGTGTGAAGTGCCACTCTCAGTGCTGCTCTGTGTCCTCTCCAGTCAGAAGCACTTCACAGACCTGTGCTCATCTCTCCCACTCACATAACACAAAGAACAAAGCTGTCCTAATGAGAGCAGGGTGTATTTGCACTTAGCATTTATTTCCTTTTAGAAAAAGGATGTTCAGGCTGAAAAGAATCAGTGATAAAACCTCTCCTCTGAAACATACAGCTGTAGCTCACTACAATAGTTAGTAAAAGCTCATTTTTAAGAAGAAAGGCAAAGTAATTTTCCAATCCCTGGACAATCTATTCGAGAGCAGGGATGAGGCTCAACAACATTACAAAGGCCATCCACCGAGGGAGGTAACCTCTATTATTTCATTGGACACCCTCTAGGAAAAAGCTCTTCCATATGAGGATTAGGGAAATTCAAACAAATTCCCTTTCTTTATCATGTCAGACATGACTGTTTTGTTTAACCTTTAAGGTCCTCTGCAGTATATTTTTTACACCCTTTTGATGCTCTCCCCCAAGAGATTGCCTAGGATCCCCTCTTTCATGAGCTGCAATGTCATGTTGCTTTTTTGGCTGTTCCTTCATTGGGTTTATGGAGCTTTAGGGCCCTTTTTCCACACAAAAGCACAGCTTTGCCTAGCAAGATAGAAAGCAGCTTTAACCCAGCTGCATGATTAGCACATTTTTCTAGGACATGGGAATGGTGGATTGGAAACTTCCCAACCTGTGAGACTTGAGTCCAAACCACTCACTTCCAACGCAGGGAAGATAATCTCTATTACACTGCAAAAAGACAGATTTTGCATTACCAGACAGTCAGGACTGTGTCATTGGTGATCATTACATGCACCCAGAACATGATTTTGAGATGAGCTTTCCTGGGGTGTTGGAGAAGAGAACCAGAGTCCTGAATCTCATGAAGTGCTGGGAAGGAACTGCTCAGCTCTGCCGAGAAAGCAGCACCTCTGCATATGCACTAGGGAAAATTTTAGATATCCAACATTTAATACTTCCCATCCCTGGACTCCCTATCCCTGGGGCTCTGTAAGATCAGGCTGGATGGAGCTCTGAGTAATCTGGTTTAGTGGAAGGTGACCCTGCCCATGAAATGAGATGATCTTTAAGGTGTCTGTAGAGGCCTAGAAGATAAAGGGGGCTGAGGTTTATCCCTCAAACACCAATAGCTCAAACACACTTCCTTCTAACATTAAACAGTGGAGCCAGCCAAGGGTTTTTATGTCTGGAAGAAGGGGCTGTATGGAGGTAGGGCAGCCTTTTTGGGGACAAATATCCTTGTTTTGGGTCCTGGAGATCAGGACAACTCAGCAAAGCCCAAGCACAGGAATGAGGTTGAGAATTGGTGTAAGGAGGGCCAAGACCATCCAAGATCCCAGAAGCTTCTGACCCATTTCCACACAGGTCTAGAAGAACAGGCTGTGGATGATAACTGATTTGCATAAAAGTGAGAAATTTATCTCCAATATGGGGAAAATTTATCTATAAAAATATACCTTCACAAAGCCTGGGCGCATGGGCACCCCATAAGCTGGATCAAGACAGGACTGATGATTTCCTTCCTTCCTTCCTTCCTTCCTTCCTTCCTTCCTTCCTTCCTTCCTTCCTTCCTTCCTTCCTTCCTTCCGCCCCTTCCTTCCTTCCGCCCCTTCCTTCCTTCCTTCCTTCCTTCCTTCCTTCCTTCCTTCCTTCCTTCCTTCCTTCCGCCCCTTCCTTCCGCCCCTTCCTTCCTTCCTTCCTTCCGCCACTTCCGCCACTTCCGCCACTTCCTTCCGCCACTTCCTTCCTTCCTTCCTTCCTTCCTTCCTTCCTTCCTTCCTTCCTTCCTTCCGCCACTTTCTTCCTTCCGCCACTTCCTTCCTTCCTCCTCTGTTTAATCCATCTCACCCTCTTCTCTTCCGTTCTATCCATTTATTCAGAACCCACTGCCAGTGCTTACACAGGAGGTCAGGGAGTAACTTAAATAATTTTCCACACCAAGTCTGCAATTTACCTATAAAACTTTGTAAACTTTGTCTGACTATTGTTGTTCCTTTTGCTCAGGAGCATCTACAAGGACTGAAAGCTCCCTTTCCCTTAAGGTGAGATGTCACACTTCCTTCCAACATTAAACATTATGCAATTCTAACAGGAAAAACATTGGCATTTATGGACACAGGTGCCTAAAAATCCCTAAGAAATCTTTTCTCAGACAGTTTTTCAGAGTAACCATCCCAACCTTCTCTATGAAACAGGACCTAATTGCTAAAATTTCTTCATTTGGATCTCATTTCCAGTGCTAGAAAGCCACCAGAGATCCAATCAGTATTGGCAACCTGTACTACAATCACCTTGTTAGCCAAAGTGCCTCGTGTGGGTCTGGGTGATATCTTGTTGTCTGATTTCTTGCTCCCACTATTGCTATATGCAGTCACGACACTGAGAAATTTTAGGAGGAATTTTAGCAACATAAATAAGGGCAAAGAAAAGCATATTTTCCTGATCACAGACTATCTGCCAGCCATTCAGATGGGAGGGGAGGAGCTGATTTAGGCTGCTAAATTTAATTAAAGCATATGTTCTTGAGCTCTGCAGTGGGATATCCTCAAATCTCCCTTACCTTGTCTCCTTTCCAGGTCATTACAAAGTTTAAATCACATTGAAAGGTTTTTGTTTCACTACAATATTTTTTCTCTATTTCCTCCAGAGAAATCATACAGAAACCCCTAGCAATAAGATATTAAGACCATTTGCAAGAGGACAGCAAAATTAAGATGCTTGGAAGATCAATCAGGAAAGCAGTTATCCCTTATTAAAGGTATTAAGAAATATAAGATGATGCCATTTATTGTTAGAAGACATAAAGGCAGATGGAAGATTAGAAGAGACACATGAGGAGCAGCCTGGGGCCACAGACTAAATTGGCATCAATGACACAGGTAAGGGAGGTCCTGTGTGTGGAAGCAAAAATTAGAAACCAAAAGGAAGGTGATGTTCTATGAAGTGCTTCCTTATCTTTTGCAGGTCCAGAGAGACTGGTGGAGAGGCAGAGTATGAATGTAAGACAACTTCAGGCTCAAATGACATGTGTAGAGTGTCAAAATCCAGCACAGGAGAGGCAGAGTTCACCTGTGGCATGGTCATTTAAAATCAGGGAGGCTGTGAGGGAGCTTTTAGAGTGGGGAGTGAGGGAAGTCAAACCAGAGCATACGGCTTGGGATGACATTTCTAAAGATGAAGACACAAAGGTAGGTGCCTCTCAATGAAGAATAGGTCATGGGAAGTAAGTACTCAAACAGAAAATGGAAAACAAAACATTTGACATTTGAAAAGGTTGTGGAGACAGGAGCTAACATGGCAGTTTTACTATGCAAATGCTGGAAACCTCAGAAATGCAGGTGATGGGACTGGCCTTTCTGAGCCTGAATGAGGAGAATGGAAATACACACACCAAAAACTTGGTGGAGGGAAAACAATCAAAGGGACACTGTATCAGGTAAGCCAGATGCTGTCAGGAGAGAGGAAAACAGATCAACAAGAACCTCTATGAACTGAAACTCCAGGCCAAGATGGAACAATGCACCTTTGGGCCAACAGACATTTCTACACACCTGTACAGTGGTACTGACTGATGTAAAAAATCCAAAAATGTAGGAATAGCAGGAAGGGGAATCATAAAATCATAGAATGGGTTGGGCTGGGTTGTGAGGATCATCTCATTAAATATCATCTCATTCAATCATTTTGCCATGGGTAGGGACTATCTTCTACTATTCCACGTTGCTCCAAGCCCTGTCTAACCTGGCCTTCACCACTTTCAGGGATGGGGCAGCCACAGCTTCTCTGGGAAACCTGTGCCAGGGCCTCCCCACCTTCATGGGAAGAATTTCTTCCAAAAATCCAGTCTAAATGTCTCATCTTTTTGTTAAAAAGATTCTATCACAATAGGCCCTGGTAAAAAGTCTTTCCCATGAGCAGCTTTAGGTACTGGAAAGGGCTCTAAGGTCTTACCAGAGGTTTCTCTGCTCAGCTGAGCTGAACATTCCCAACTCTCTCAACAGCAGAGCTGCTCCAGTTCTCTGGGCATCTTCACCTCCTCCTCTGGACTCATTCCAACAGGTCCACTACCTTCTTATCTCAGGGTCCCAAAAGCTGGAAATATAAGCTCAGGTAGGGTCTCACCAGAATTGGGTAGAGGGACAGAATCCCATCTGTTGACATGCCAGACACACTTCTGCTGCAGCCCAGGACATGGCCTCTCACCCACTAGCATCCTGAGGGATTTCAGATCCCTCCATGGAGACTGAGCGAAGATCACATCTGAGTCTGAAGCAGCAGCTGGTGACTGATCCCACAAGAAGATACACAACCCCTGGGCTGCTATAGAAATCTAGTTCAAAATCTCATCATGAAGTCAGCATCCTGCAGCAAATTCCACCACATACCTTGCATCAACATCCCAATGGGAGAAAATGGGCTGAGCATCCACCAAATCTCTGCTCAAATCCAGCAGCAGGACTGGGTAGAAAAAAAGCTCTTACAGAAAAGTTAAAAAAGGGAAGTTAAAGGAATTATATCCTTACAGATGTTGACAGTACCATCAGGGTGTTGAGAAGGAAACAAGTCACTGGTGTGATACTGGTTTGCTCTTGGACAAAAAAATTGAGTGAGTGTGGTTGAACAGGAGGGTAGAACTGATATTAGAAATAAGAAAGAAATATGGAAGAAACAGGGTTGATAAAAATCCCAGACCTGCTTCGAGAGGATGCCTGAAAAAAAAAAGTTTGCATTAAAAAGACAGAATAACCACAGACAAAACAGCAGGGCTGGATATATTTACCCAAGAGTTTTAGGGCAAATAAAAAATTAAATATCTGAATTATTAAAAACAATGTGCAATGTTTCACTTAAAGTGTCCCTGGTATGTGAAGACTGGAGAGGATCCAGGACAGATGCAGGGAACTGCAAACTTATAAACCTGACATCTGAACCAGACAAATTATCTGAAACTTTGATGAAGGAAGGTAAAAAGATTTCACTTCTGGTTAATTGCACCTTAAAGATTTCTTGGGTTTTTTTAATGGACTAACAAGTTGTCAATAGTCCAGAAAATAAACTTATTTTGGATGTCCAAAAAAAGTTTTAACAAAAGGTATTTAAAAGAAATAAGCAGCCTTGGGATAAGATCATCCTCTTATCTGGTCTTAAGTAATATAAATAATCTTTTAAAGGCAGGATGCAAAGGGTGGGAGCAACAATTTGGTTTATTTTGGTGCAAGGACTTGTGTCCTTAAATGAAGGTAATGGAAATTAAAATAAAACAAAGAACATTCTTCATGGAGTAGATGTCAGTCATGAAAAATATAAATGGACATTTTTATGAGCTAAAATCTGAGGAAGGAGTCAGCAAGGATCACAACAGGTTCAGGAAATCTCAGAACTCAAAGTAGCTGGAGATTGGCAGAGTGCTCATCAGAATCATCCTGAGCTCCTTCAGCACCCACTTTTGGTGAGGGGAGAAGATGGGTCAAATGTATGTGGGTCTAAAACAACACTGTTTTTTTAAAAAGTGTTTATTTTAAAACAGAAGGTGTTCAAATTTCTTATGGGCTTAATCTATCCAACCCATCCCACTGAAGAGGGAATTGACTGTCCAAAAGAAAAGATTGTCCTACAGAATACAGAGGCTTTGGGAGACTGTTTGGTCCATCCCCAAATCATCTCGACCATCACAAAAAAACCACTTCTACCGATGATTTGTGATTAATTCTGCTTTTGAAAACTTCCAACAGCCAAAATTCAGGTCTTCCCAGGTAGTTTGTACAAGTGATATACAAACCTTAATACCAGATAGTGGCTTTTCATATCTAAATTAAATCTTCTCCCACCAATCCAAGCCAATTTAAGCCAATGGCTTCTTGACCTATCCTCAGTGGGCATGTACAACAGTTTTTCTGTTTCTTTTTGCAGCAAGGCTTCATATATCAGACACGTTATTCCCATTTTCCCAGATCTTCAATTTTCTAGATTCACCAAGCTCATCTCTTTCAATGTTTGTAAGTAATTTCATTGTCTAGATCGTGGATCTTTCCTGCTGTTGTTCTTTGTTCTTTTCTCTCACTGCCTTATAGTGTGGACAGAAACTTCAACATAAGTTTTGCTCAGTCCTTATAAACACTGGAAAAAGCACTTTTACTTTTGGCATTGAATCCCCAAAACTTTGGTTTTATCTTTGGGCATTTTTAAAATTTTCTTTAGGAAATGGAAGATTTTCTCACATGTCTCAGACCAGTGTTACTATTTAAAAATGATTCTGCAGAGGCATTTGCAGTTTGAACAGAGTTATAATCTGTTGTGAGAGATGTATAAAATCATAAAATCACAGAATCATCAAGGTTGGAAAAGATCTCCAAGATCATGGAGTCCAAGCGTGGAGCCAGCATTACCAAGTCCATCACTAAACCATGTCCTTAAGTGCCCCCTTATGTAGTACAAATGTGTAGAAAACCTTTTACCTTTGAAAATGTGTTATTCAGGGGGAAAAAACTATTTACTGGATGACAGCAGAGGCAGGAAGAACAATTCCTGACTAATGAGTGGTAGTAACTGCAGCTTTAATAACAGTAACCAAATAGAGACTTGATTATGGTAGAGGAAATTCAGCCGTAAAAACAGATGAATAATTAAACCAGAATTAGACGTTTTAAGTCCAGATGTTTTTCTTATTTTCTATTTTTTCCCTATATTTTCTTATTTTCCTATAGATCCACTCATATTTCAGGGGATCCTTTTTCATTATTTCACAAGTGCAGCACAAAAAGGAGGTTTTCAGTTATGCTCTGGATACTTTAGATGCCCCAATGTCACTATAGGAGATGAAATAACACGAGGCGCACACACACTGTTGTTCTCAAGGCAAAAAAGGGAAGTTTATTTTATGACTCTAAAAGAATTTATAGATTTCTAAAAGTGACAGTGGATTGGAGGGTGAAAGTGCCACTTCTCCAATGACACTGGAGGAACCAACAGTCCATCAAATTTCTCTTCTTCTATAAAAGAATGCAAAACAACAAGTTATTTACAGAAAGTGTGTGAGAATGTTACAAGAATGTAAACATCAGAAGGCTTAGAAAATCTTAAAAAATCAGGGTGACACCTCAGAATGGTTTGGGTTGAAAGGGACTTTAATATTATCCCATTCCATCCCCTCTGCCATGGGCAGGGACGCCTTCCACTAGACCAGGTTGCTCAAAGCCACATCCAAGCCAGCCTTGGTGAAGAATTATCATAGGGAAGGAGGAAGCACTGAGATTTTCAGACCTGAAATCTCCTTCCATTCATGTCAGAATCCAGGACATCCCTCCGACTGTTCTTAGCAGCCAAGACCCCTGACAGGGGTGTCAGAGACCCTGGCACAGAGCCCAAAATGCCTGTGGTTTTGATTATGACCCGTGGAGCAAGTTACCAACCTTAGATGAAGATCTGCAAGCCATGACAAATTAAGCAGAATGATAGTGAATTTATCACAAGGTGAAAAAGTAGATTTTGGGGTTTTTAGAATGGGGACTCAGGGGGGCAAGACAGAGGGATCTGCATGTGTCCTGCCTTTCTCCTTCTTCTTCTTGGCCTCCATCTTCTGCTGTGATGTTGGCACTTTTAGATTGGTTCAGAGTAGAAGCTCACTGTCTAACATAGGTGATAGGTATTGGAAAGTAATTGTAAATATTGTACACGTAGTTTTTAGTATAAAGACATAACAACGCCCCAGGGGCAGGCAGAGTGTCTGGACTGTCCTGCTGAGTGGACCTTGGCAAGACAGGAGAAAGAATTTTATAGATAAGATACAATAAACAACCTTGAGACTGAGAAATTAAGAGCCCTGACTCCTTCTCCAAGCGCTGGGCTGGGAAAAGAGACTTTCCAACTTTTCTCGGGGTCACTCTGACCAGCTGGAGATCCCGACGCATTCACTCTTTGCTGTGCTTTCTTTGCATCCTTTGTACCTGCAGCTCCTGGGCCACAGCTCCTCTGTTCCCTCCATTTTTTCCCTCTGATTATCCAGGTGCAGCACTGCTGAACCGAGCGAAAGATCGCCGGTGTTTTGTCATGGAGTTAAGTGGAGTGAGGGATTTGTTCCGACCTCTGAGTTTTCCTTGCCACCAGCCCCGTTCCCTCACTGTTGTGTTACATCTGTTGCTCTCAGCATGGGCTCCTTTAGCTCTGTCAACATCACTTTCAGTTGCCACTTGTCATCCCTGCTCCGAGCTCGATTTAATATCTCCAGCTTCCATAAGCAAAACTGATCACCGGGATTACTGAGAGTATTGGACGTGCTTTATTGAGGAGGTGATTGACTTATCACTGCCTCAAAGTTTTTTACATTGGCTTGTGGCTTTTATTTTCCTAATTCAGATGCAGTCAGATGTCTCCAGAAAAGGAAGGGTCAGATGTAGCAACGCTCAGATAAATCCGAGTGAAATGCCACTAAAATCCAAAGCTATTGCTATTAATCCACAGCTATAACCAGATGTAACTGATGCAGGAATACACAAAGTATTGAAAATCATTTCTTTATGGCTCGTGAGTCTTCCTTGTGACTTACCAGACCTGCCAGGTGGTCACTAGCCTGGGACATATATTGTTGCCACTGCAGTACTTGATGAAAACATCTGTTTTATGCCAGATTTTGCTCGGTCCTGGAATTCAAGTCTCTCTTGGACTTTAAATAGACTGAAATAAGGTTGTTCAGGGATTAGCTGGCTTTTTCCAGACTCCTTTTATTGTTGCTATAATATCTTTTTTATTAAATTGCTCACAGGTAGCAACATGCGGATGTGCTGTGATAAGCTCTCTGAGCTGTGCTGTTTTCAGGGAATCTCAGGTCACTGGATGAATGTCTGGAAATAGGAAATAAGAGTCAGTCTTGGTTTTGTGAAGCATTCAGGCCGACTTGTGTTTGTTGTTGTGCTCCTTGCAGTTGACTGGCTCGGTGTGTAAAGCATTTGAGTGGAAAACAGCATTTTTATCAAATAAAAAAGTGCCTTTCCTACTGTGTGGTTGGCCAATTAATTCAGCATTGAAAAGTTGAGTACTGCTAAAAAAATCGGGTTTTTTTCCAGCAGTCTTCAGGAAAGCCACAAGCCCAGCCTAATAACTGAAAAGGGTAGGAAAAGAAATAGTAAAAGAAAGTAGGAATCTGGAAAGGAAAGAGGAGAATAATTTCTCATTTAAATCTGAAAAAAAACTGGACCAAACAAAGAAAGAAACTTCTGAAAAGAAGTTTTGTCAGGTTTGGTTTGGGTTTTTGTTCATTTGTTTTGTTTGGTTGGCATTTGCTGTTTTTTTGGAGGGTTTTGTTTGTTTGCTTGGGATGGGGGGTTTTGTTGGTTTTGCTTGCTTTTTTTGTTTGGTTTTTTGTTTGTTTGGTTTTCTTAAAGTGGAGACTCCTTAAGCACAAATGTAAAAGTACCTTAAATAAATAATTCCTGGAACATTTTAAAATCTGGAGAAATGTGTTTGTACATGCTCTGGACAAATATCCAGGCTGTCTCCTTCACCTGTTTGCAATGATAAATTGTTCTTTTTTCTTCCCCAATGGTTTAGTTGCCATGTTTACATCTGTGCCCTAATGGGATAAATTAGGCACTCTCTGACACTTTCTTGTGACATATTTTTTATTTACCTCACTCTTCCTGAATTTATTAACACTTCCAGTCAATCCAATACAGGAGAGAAGTAAATAGCACCTTAGACAATATACCTGGTGTTAACAACATAATCCAAATTATAACCTAAACCCCACACTTTATTTAATGCACGTTATTTGTCTGGGTTTTCCTGCTTTGTAGAAAAGTCCTGTGGTATAGGAATGAAATCCCAGTGAGTAATTTGTAAGGATGTAATAAGGTGTAACACAAATTGTTACAGGGAGGCCAAATCCACACAGCTCAGGGAAAAAGTAAGCAAGAGGACAATTGGACTACCTTTCCATAAATACTTCAATAGCCCAGCTATTAAGAGGTTATGATTTAAGATGATTCACAAAAGAAACCTGTGAGCCAAAAGGAAACTCCTTCCAAGGAGTGGAAGAAATTCCCTGAAGACACAGCCAGCCTTAGTGGGTAATCATCCCAACAGGGATGAGGTGAAAGCATCACAGCTGAGTTTATTTAAATGTTGTTAGAGATCCTCCATTTCATCTTCATGGAGGAATAGGGGCAATTTTCCAAAGCAGAAACACACTGACAGCTTCATCCCCAAGTCACATTTCCCAAACCCTTTCAGGTTCAGGGCCTGACCTCCAGGAGTTTTGTTCGTGTGGAATGAAATCGCTGCTTCCACCTTGGGAAACACCACACAGCATCTGGGAAACTGGGAACTTCCTCCCACTCAAAGATGAGGAATACGAAGATTAAGCCGTTTTAATAAAATTTTGGCCCCTGGAGCTTTTGGTTCCCATACAGCTGACTGAATATTTTTCAGATTTATAGATGTTATCACTGTGGGATGGAACAAAGCTGTTAATTACATGGGGTTTTTTCTTCCCTGAATTTAGAGAAAGCAACATCTTAATGACGCACAATGCCTTGCTTATGTAAAAGACCTGACTTCCACACCATGCCAAAAACCCACCCTCAGTCTTTCTAAAAGCTGTTACAGATCAATAAGCAGCTGTTAATAACAAGGACCAGCCCTGCTGCACACAATGAGAAGGTTTGCAACAGCTCAAATTCCTCAGAAGAAAAATGTCCCAAGAGAATGTGCAGCATTATTATTGTATGAATAACGCACGTATTGATTAAGCAGTATTTCTCCAGCTCCAAAATGCAAAACCAGCAAGATGCAGCCTGCAAACCAAAGCAGTCATATGAGATTTATCCCACTGTAATTTTTATGATTGCTGTCCCTTGGAATACTTGGGCTGTTTTATATTGGCACGTGTTTATATATTTCTTTTCTTATTTACTTTCATGAGGCTCACGCTGGAGGTAAATATGATTTGTACTGAAAATTACTGCAAAATTTTCACAGTGGTTTTTGAAATGTAATCTATGCTTCTTGCAGGATTAACTCATTCTTCCTCCACCCTCAAAAAAAAAAAAACACCCAGCAAGACACAGGTCTTTGCACATGTAGCTGTAGTCAGAGGATTTTGCAGACGACAAGCAGATAGCTGTATTTCGTTATCAGTATATTTTTATGTCCCTTCTCCTAAGGGATTTTCCTCAGAGTCCACAGAAATAAATGATTATTAATGCAGCAAAAGATGGAGGCAACTGCTCCGATAGCAGCTCGGTGCTGTAAAACCCTGAAGTTTATGGAGGCTCAGGTGGCCCCTCAGCCCTTTTAAAGCTTTTTTTAAGCAGGGCTACTGGTGCAGAACTCCATTTCTGAACAGGCAGCTGGCTTGTCAGTCCCTTGTTAAAATGAATTGTTGGTTAAAGGCTCTATCAAGAAAATCCTCTTTATAACTCCTTTTGCAAGCCAGCCACCACGTAAAGCTGCTGTCGCTGGGCAAATAAAAAGCGAACTCCTCGCAAGTACAGTTGTACTCCAGACTGTTCTATCAAAGCACTTGGGCTGGGTGAACCTCCAGTCTCAGGCTGCAATTTGTGGTGTTTTGTAGAGAATTAGTGACTTTAGCAGCAGGAGGTTGGTGGGGTTTATTCATTTATTTCTGTGAGCAGTGCCCTGGGCACTGAGGCTATGAAGGAGGGCATGGACCTGTCAGGGAATCACGGAATCATTAAGGTTGGAAAAGACCTGGAAGATCACTGGGTCCAACCATTCACCCGGTACTGCCAAACTCACCACTCAACCCTTTCCCCAAGCGCCACATCTACACTTCATTTGAGCATTTCCAGGAAAGGTGAACCCACTACTTGACCTTTAGAATGCTTGGCCAGCCTTCCAGTGAATAATTTTTCTTGATATCCAACTGGAATCTCCCCTGGTGCAACTTGAGGTCACCCCTTTTCAGGCTATCTCTTGTTATTTGGGAGAAGAGACCGACTCCCCTCATGGCTACACCTTCCTGTCAGGGAGCTGCAGAGTGATGAGGAGACCCCTGAGACCCCATTCTACAGATTAAACACCCCCAGCTCCCTCAGCCGTCCCTGAGGAGGATGAAGGTGGGAATGAGGGGGATGAGGGAGATAAGGAAGATGAGGAGGATGTGGACCAAGGAACGTCCCCCGGAGTGGTGGCAGGCGAGCAGCGAGTCCTGAGGGGCGGCCCCGGGCCGCGCCCTGAAGAGGGAGGTGCTCAGAGGTGGGCGGGGCTCCCTTTGGGCCGTCCCCTCCGCCGATTGGTTGCCGGGTGAATGGGACGGCACTCCGCGTCGCGATGCACTCTGGGAGTTGTAGTCCAAAAGGGATGTTCTGTCGGCGGTATCAGCGGGATGTGGACTACAACGATGAGGGGGGAGGAGGGGACACGTGGTCGCGGTGGGCGGGGCCGAGGTGGTCACGTGATGTTTGGGTGCCGGCGGTGACGGGCGCTCGGCGGCAGGTGAGGTGCGCGCGGCGGTGCCGCTGAGGCGACAGGGGGGGGTGACACGGGCTGGGAACGTGGGACAGCGGTGACACTGGGGCTGTGAGACACGGGAACCGGGCTGGGCTGGCACTGGGGGTCTGTGTGACACGGGGACAGGCGTATGTGTGTGTGTATGTGTGACATGGGCACAGGCATGGCCTGGCGCTGTGTGTGGGCGTGCGACATGAGGACAGCGCTGGCCTGGCACAGGTTCGGTGGGGAGGGCGTGTACATGGGGATGGGGCTGGGCTGGCACTTTGAGGGCGTGTGACATGGGGACAGGCTGGCCTGGGGGTGGGCGACGCGGGCACAGGTGTGTGTGACTTGGGGACACGGCATGGCGCAGGGGGGATGTGACATGGGGACAGGGCATGGCATGGGGGGGATGTATGTGATATGGGGATAGGGCTGGCACAGGAGGTATGTGTGTGACATGGGGACAGGGCTGCCCTGGCATAGTTTGCGATGCGCATGTTACTTGGGGACAGGGTTGGCACAGGAGTTTGGGGTGTGCATGTGACATAGGGACAGGGCTAGCACAGGGGGCACGTGTGTGACATGAGGCATGGCACAGGGTGTATGTATGTGACATGGGAACAGGGCTGACCTGGCATAGTTTGGGGTGTGCATATGACATGGGGACGGGGTAGCACAAGGGGGGTGTGACATGGGGACAGGAGTGCCCTAGCACAGGGGGCAATGTGTGACATGGGGACAGAGCTGGGTTGGCACAAGCTGGGGGGTTGCGTGACGTGGGGACAGATCTGAGCTGGCACAAGCTGAGTGGGTGTGTGACATGGGGACAGAGCTGGGTTGGCACAAGCTGGGGGGTTGCGTGACGTGGGGACAGATCTGGGCTGGCACAAGCTGAGTGGGTGTGTGACATGGGGACAGAGCTGGGCTGGGACAAGCTGGAGGGCTGTGTGATACAGGGATAGGGCTGGCACAGGGTCTGTGGATGGAAACTGGGAGCAGTGGCTGCTGTTGCAACAGTGTTTTTTGTGTGTAATGAGTGATTTGGGGACAGGGCTGTGAGCAGGGAGGGACACGTGTGAGGGTGCTGTGGACCACACCTGTGTCCCATGTCACCAGTGACTGGGTGAGGATGGGATGTGCCTGCGCCCAGTTTGTCACTGTCCCATAGCTGCTGAGGAAGAAACCCTGATTTATCAACTTCCAGCACAATGATAACTCTGGGAACTGCTCCTGGCTTGTCTCGTGCCCCATTTTTTCTCAATTTTAACCTCACACAGGGCATGATGTTGTTTATTTATCACTTTTTCCTCTTCCAGGCAAATTCAGGAGCTTGAGGCAGTGGGATGGCTTTGGAAGTACAAGGAGAGGAAATAAAACCACTTTCAAATGTACAAAGCGCCGCTTTCTGCGGTGGCCCTCGGCTGACTGCAGAAACTTTTTTTTTTTTGGGTTGCTTTTGTAGTTGGAAAAGTGTTTGTGGTTTGAAGCTTTTAATAAAAGCTCCCCCAAGCTGTGGGGTACAATTAACCTCCGGCATCTGGCGCTGGAGTGGACTTTGCTGGGGAAACTTCGTGTTCCCATGGAAGTGCTCGGTGTCTTTGTGTGTATATCAAAAAGCAGAGGGTTTGCAGAGCTAAAAGCACGTTTCATTCTGCCACCAGCACGCTGAATACGCCCTGCAGAACCCTCTTCTTGTTAGCATTTGAAGTTGTCGGTGACATTTTGCAGCTTGAGGTGCATCCTTGTGTCTGGGAGTGCTGCAGGAACAAGGAGATGTTTGTTTGCAAACCCTTGCGTGGGGTGGCGGCTCCAAGTTTTGC
Organism: Melozone crissalis; assembly: GCF_028551555.1. NCBI lineage: Eukaryota > Metazoa > Chordata > Aves > Passeriformes > Passerellidae > Melozone > Melozone crissalis. Next base: position 1,892,856 of record NW_026535780.1, read on the forward strand.
TTTGTGCTTTATTCTGCACAGAGGATTTAGGATTCAGCTGACTGAATCCTTAATTTTTACTAGCTGTGGAGTGGGAAGGATTGATTAAAATATGAGGGGTTTTCCCCCACCCTTTTTTTTTTTTTTTTTGGTTAGCAATAAGGTTTATACTTTATGAAGCATTTATCCCTTTTTCCAGGCTGTTTTTTCCCCCTTTGCAGTTGGGCTGTGAAAATACAGTGCTCAATCCTGCCCTGCTGGGCTCTGCTGTGGTCCAGGTGTCCCGGGTCCAGGTGTTTCTGTTCTTTAAGTCACCACTGACTCAGCCCAGCTGCTGTCTGACCCCTTGATGCTCTCCTGCTCTGCTGTCTGCTCCAGCTGTGATGCCCTTTTCCATCTCATCTCCAGGCTGAGCTCTGGCTGTTGTCTGGAGTGTTAATCATGGAATCATGGAATGGGTTGGGTTGGAAGAACTCTCAAACACCATCCAGTTCCACCCCCCTGCAATGGGCAAGGACACCTTTCTCTGTCCTGGGTTGCTCCAAACCCCATCCAACCTGGCCTTGGACTCTTCCAGGGATGGGGCAGCCACAGCTTCTCTGGGCAGCCTCTGCCAGGGTCTCCCCCCACTGTCAGTAAGGAATTTCTTCGTTAAATCCAATTTAAATCTACCCTCATTTAGTTCAGTGATATTCCCTTTTCTCCTATCACCCTGTACCCTCCTGGAAAATCCCTCTTCTTTGTGTTGATGCAAATCAGGTTTTTAAATCCCTGATGTGTCAGGGCATTGCTGTCCTACCCCTTGTTGCCCTCCTGCTTTGCCAGCTGCAACATCCTTTTCTCTCTCATCCTCAGTCTGGTTTCTGGACTTCTTCTAGGGTGTTAAATGTGCTGATTCCCGTTTTCCAGTGGTCATCCATGCAACAAATCACCCTTCCTGTGCTCCAAGGCCTCCCACCTTCCTGGTTTGCTTTTGTTTATTAATGCAACTAAAAATTAGCTTGACCAGTAATGCAGCTTTGATGGATGTGGGAGAGGCTGATCAGTGCAGCCACGTGTCCTGCTTGATCCAGGCTTCTTGTTCAGATTCCATCCCTGTTTCCTCCTGTTCTTGTGTCTAAATCAAGAATTACAGGGTGGTGAGGCAATGAACCAGGCTGCCCAGAGGAGCTGCGGGTGCCCAATCCCTGAAAATATTCAAGGCTGGGTTGGATGGGACTTGGAGCTACCTGGGATAGTGGAAGGTGTCCCTGCCCATGGCAGAGGTTGGAACTGGATGAACCTAAAGGTCCCTTCAATCCAAAGTGTTTTGTGATTCTGTAGTTTATTTTGTTAAGACGGGTTGAGTTGAGTTTAGTTGGCCAAAGAGACTGGTAGAACAGAGATTTCAATATTTTATTCCCATCCTCTCTTATGCAAGCAACCTCATTCATTTTCTCACAGCGTTTATTTATTTATTTAAAATATTTTAAACGTCTTATAATTTACTCCTCATCACCCTCACAACCCTCTGGTGTGACCAGGTTTCCCTTCCTGCTCTGGGTCTGGAGAATCTTTACCAGGAGTGGAGGAAAAATAAATATTCTGTGTCTTGATAAATTTGCACATAAATATTACAGCACTTAAAATGTAATTGAAAAGAAATAAAAAAGAGGGAAGCTGAAAATGAATGAGAGTATGTGCTTCCCCTTCATATATATATATATGTATACATATTTAAAATGGTATTTTGAATTGTTGGTTCTTCTAGGATTTCAAGAATATTTAAATACCAAGTGTGAAAGGGCAAATAATATCAAGATAAAAATAACACTTTCGATTCCCTGCCTGTACCATAAACACATTCTGCTCCATGAAAGTGGAATGAACTGTTAAAAACTTGTAATTTACTTTTCCCATCTTTATTATCCTCCTTCCTACAGTTCACCTGCTTTGTGCAGTGAGGTGAGTTGGGTGGCTCTCACTTGGGTTTTTATGGACCTTCCAAGTGTTGCTGGTGCTTCAGAGGATTGGAAATTGGTGACACCTGAGGGGTTTAGGTGGGCAGGAGGAGACTTTGTTTTATTTAAAGTTGGAATTGTCATTGTCGGGGCAAAGGCTGATTGCACTGGAAAGGACTTGTGTGTCCAGGTTTCGTCCCAGTGAGGAAGGATGGATGGATGGATGGATGGACAGATTGGTGGATAGATGGATTCGTGGATGTGTGGGTGACTGAATCTTTCCACTCAGGACATGGTTGGTCTTGTGTTTCCACCTCTGGTGTCTGGGCTGGGGGATGAACAGATTGAGGCAGTTCTGTGGAGAAGGACTTGAGGGTGCAGGTGGATGAGAGGCTGGACATGACCCAGCCACTGCACGTGGAGCCCAGAAATCCAAGCGTGTTCTGGGCTGCATCCAAAGCTGGGTGGGCAGGGGCTGAGGGGGTTCTTCTGCCCCTCTGCTCCTCTCAGGTGAGACCCCACCTGCAGAGCACAGATGGGACATGGAGCTGTTGGAGCAAGTCCAGATGAGGCCACCAAGGGGATCAGAGGGATGGAGCCCCTCTGCTGTGGAGCCAGGCTGGGAGAGCTGGGAGAGCCTGGAGAAGAAAAGGCTCCAGGGAGGGTATAAAGTCCCCAAAGTGCCTAAAAGGGCTCAAGGAGAGCTGGAGAGGGACTTTGGACAAGGATCTGGAGTGATACAACAGGGAAAATGCCTTCCTACTGGCAGAGAGCAGGTTTAGATTCAATATTAGAAAGAAATTATTATTGTGAAGGTGAGGAGGCTCTGGCACAAGTTTTCCAGAGAAGCTGTGGCTGCTTCATCCCTGGAAGTGTCCAAGGCCAGTTTGGAAGGGGCATGGAGCAACCGGGGATAGTGGAAGGTGTCCCTGCCCATGGAAAGGGGGTTGGAACTGGATGATCTTTAATGTCCTTTCAAGCCCAAACCATTTTATGATTCCTGACCATTAGAATGTGTGTGTTTTCCTATAACATGATCCCCTCAGTCTAAATTTAATCCAGCTATTTATGCATGAGCCTAACTCACAACTGGAGTATCAGAATGTACCTCCATGATGGAGTTTGTGGGGGAAATGCTGCAAAACTTCTTCCACAGCAGCATCACCAACCTTTCAATGTGCATTGTATTTTTCAGAACACTTTTTGCCGCGTGCAAATCCAAAGTGTGGCCCCAAACTGGCGTTGGTGTTTTTGGCACAGGGCACCACAAGGCTGGAGGAAAGCTCTGCCCTTTGTTTGATGCTGAACAGAAAGCTTCATAAAATATTGGTGCTTTTTTCCTACTGCAAAACAGCCAGAAGTGTCTGTATTTTGCTGTCAGAAAGGCTATTTGTGGTTTTTAATAATACACTGTATTTCCCAAAGAATATGGTCAAGATAAGAATCCTACTCCCTATTTTTTTTTCTGCTTGCCTTGCAAATGGTGGCGTCTAAGATTAAAATAAAACAAGAGTTAAATTAATCTGATTTAACACTTGCAAGGAGGTTTCTATTTAAAACTCTTTTTCTTCGAAGTGTCACTAGTCAGGAAATTCAGTAGGCAGGTGCCATCTCTTTGTTGCAGTGCATGGGCACATCTCTGCAGTGTTTCTGATGATGGAAAAAATAGCATTTAACAAAAATAAAAAAGGGACAGGATGCATTATATTTTTTATTTTTTTATGTCCATTTACTGTGTCCATTAGAAAAGCAAAGATTGCACTGATAATCAGTTGCTTTTTAAATATATCCTGAAGATTGGTACAAAAATAAGAAGAAATGGTGTATCAGCAGGTGGTTTTGAATTATTTTTTTTTTCTGGGATGCAGAGGCTGTGGGGAAAAGCTCTCCCAAGGGCCATTTAGGTGTTTTGTCAGTTCATCTGCTGAGATGCTGCAAGAAAAATCTGGAAAATATTTCCCGGCTTCTCCTTGAATGAAGTCAAACTTGGCTGGAATACCTATACTTACTATTTTTATTTTTTGGTAAAATTCCTTTTTTTGGAACTAAATACTGATGTTGGGTTAGGTGATGATCTTTTCACACTCTCTGTCATCTCTTTCTTAAATAAAAGCAGAAAATAACTGCAAAATGTTTGATGCTCTTCATTGCATAATGTTTGTTTTGTTCTTGCTCTGCTGTCCCCCCTGCTGCAAAGCCAGACATTGCAAAAATAAGATTTTTTTGAGGTTATTGAGGACTTTATTAGTCCTCCTTCTCCTCTCTGCATACATTTATTGTCATTCTGGTCTTGAATAACTTGGCCATGTATTTTTTTTCCCCTTGTAGGACTCCTCCATCATCTGGTGCATGGAGTAAAGGAGTGCAGGAGACAGCCGTGCTGTAGGATTTTATTCCAGAGCTGTTGCCATAGTTCTTATTTCTGTAAAATAAAACATTTTCTTCTTCCACGAGAGACTTTGATCATGCTCATTGCTGAAACCTATTGCTTTTTTTTCCCCATTTTTAATGAATCTTCTTGTGATGCTACTGCGTGGAGGAGGGAGGTGCCTCCTTTGTTTTTCTACATGTGAAAAACCAGGCAGATTTGGAGGTGTTATAACCCAGATTTTTGGATTAACCCATTTCTGGGCTGTGTGAGATGCCAGAGACTCAAATATGGTATGAGGGAGCTCCCAAACTTGCTATTAATGGCTGCTTTGTAAAAAATCCCATACAAAGCCAGGAGTTCTGTTTTCTTCGTCCTTCTTCCCCAACTTTGAAATTCCCTAATTTTTTGTGAGAGGAAAAGAGGGAATGGCTTTAAGCTGAAGGAGCTGAGCGACTGGTCTAGTGGAAAGTGTCCCTGATCATAACAGGGGTTTGGAATGAGACAATTTTTAAGGTCTCGTCCAACCCAAACCATTCTGTGATTCTGTGATTTACAGACATGTGACATCTCATGACTGTCACTACAGTCCTCATGCAGTGGTGCTGCCTGCCCAGCTACTGTGCCCCAGTTTTTGGGGTGTCTTAGAGGAACAAAATCCTCCTGGGCTGTTCAGGGAAGATTTGGATGATGTCTCACTGGGTCTATGAGTTCTGGAATAGTCACTTCAATTTTAGATTCATTGAATCACAGAACAGTTTGGGTTAGAAGAGACCTTCAGGATCATCTCATTCCAGCCCCAGCCATGGGCAGGGACACCTTCCACCAGACCAGGCTGCTCAAAGCTCCATCCAACCTGGCTGTGGACATTCCAGGGATGGGAAATGCTCAGGATCACAGGGACCAGTGGTTGCAACTCACTTTAGGTAATTGCAATTAGATTTGAGCTGAATTATTAGCAAATGCTTTACAGCATCCCATATCCCAGCATGGAGATGTTCACCATGCTCCAAGTTCTTCTGATTTTGGAGATAAAAATGCTGCTGTGCATCTGGAGATGGGGAGGTTGATGAGACTGCAGAAGTGCTGGGTAGCACCTTGTTTCATATAACCCTGTACGTGACAGAAATTCTTGTTGGAAGCTGCAGGGCTTCAGATTTCCCTTTGTGTGAACTGAATCAAGAGCTAAACCTTAATACAGCTTTTTACTATATTTTTTCCCCCCAAAAACAATTGATTTGTGATCCTTTGTGACACAATTCGCTTTCTAGACTCTCATGAGAGCCTCCTAATTTCTAAATACCTGACTTATACAAATTTAGACATAGTGTTACATAGCTAGAGATGTGATTCACTTCCAAGTGTATCAAATGTCTTCTATTGTGTGCTGGTAATCTCCAGCTGCTCCCTTACCTGAGGGCCTGTTGCTGCTGGGGTGACCCTGATGTCAGTCCCATCAAATATTCTGCTGCAGGTTGTGGATGCTCAGGGAAAAAGTATGAAAAATTAACCTTATAAAATACATATGTTATTGAATTAACAACTAATTTCTGTAATACAGTGCATAAGACCATATATATAAAACTCAAATATTTATAATAATACTGAATGTGGTTTTGTTTGCTTTTTTGTTCTGGTTTTTTTTTTTTTTTTTGCCTTTGTTTTAAGGAATTAAAAATTTTAGTCTCTTCTCTGCCAAAAGTGATGTGGGATTGATGTGGGCAGGATGAGGCCATGGTGAATACTCATAGCTGTGATCAGGGAAACTTGTCCAACCTCTTGATCCTCCCCATCCTCTTGCTTTAAAATCCCATGCAGGTTTTAAAGCTATCCAGAGCTGCAGCGATGGTGAAAAATCAAGTCATTTTACTAAATCTACTTTTACTAATGATAAATATAGTAAACCCCTAAAATAATTAAAATAATGATGCTTAAATTGTGTTGAGGTTACTGCATGCTAGAGGTTCAGTTTCTCAGAGTCAAGGACCTTCAGCTTCCATTAACATCAAATGCTCAAAGATGGTAGTAGGTGGCAAAATGTGGGTGTGGAAGCCCGAGAAATTCTGTCCAAAGCTTTTTGACACTTGTCTTTTAGAGAAAAACTGTGTGCTTTCCAAAGCTCTCCTAAGTTTTGATCATGCACCATGGGGATGGTGTATGATCATATTTTCATACTTATGGGTTAGTTTTTAAAAATGTAATGGATTCTGTCCTAGCCGAGTGCCCAAACCAGCCCTTGGAGAGACGTCTTAGCAAGTGGTGAAAACAGGATTGCAATATTTGTGTAAAACAGGACACCTTTTAATTTGAAAAAGCAAACTGAGACTCCCATTACAGGTATTTTCCTGTTGATCATCTTCAGAGCTGAGGCAGGTGGGTTTCATAGGATCCTAGAATTGTTTGGCTTGGAAGGGACCTGCTTCCAACCCTCTGCCATGGGCAGGGACACCTTCTGCTATTCCAGATTGCTCCAAACCCCATCCAACCTGGCCTTGAACACTTCCAGGGATGGGCCATCCACAATTTTTCTGGTTTTGTCTCCTTTGTCCCAAACATGAGGCAATCATGAGACTGGAATTCTGGTGGGTTGGGTTTTTTTTTTATTCTTATGGGAATACTGGCAAATTAATTGTCAAGATCCTTTTCCCTGTGCATGGAAGCCAAGGTCTGCTTTTTTATTTTCTTTTTTTAATTTCTATTTTTTGCGTATTGTTCAGGTGTACCTTTGTTTCCTTTCATATCTAAAGATATCACACAGGTTCTGTAGTCTTCAGGCTTGCACTTCTCTCTTTGGCCAGTTCTTTTCCTACTGCACTGTGCTTGCCTTCCATTTAAAAAATAATTATAATTTAAGTGTAATCTCAGAAACAGAGTTGTGCATCCTAGTCCTGTTTGTGTGGCATTTGAGCACAGAGTATAAAGAGTGTACAGAAAATAGTCTGGAGATCCTCCTATCCCCAGGGGCACTCACTGCCTCTCTGCCTGTACTTCCTGAATTTGAGCATCTCTTTTCCTTTTCTTCCTGGTGAGACCAAAAAAAAGTTTTTGAATTTTCCTTTGTGGCTGTTTTGTGGGTTTGAGATGCTGCTGGCTCCTTCAGCACCATCAGGGTGTGAGATCCTCCTGCTGGGATGGTTTGGCTTTTGCTTCTTTCCTCCACCAGCAGAAGGGAAATTACTTTTCAAAGTTTGTGGTTCTTCCTTGGCTGGGGCAATAAGCCAGGTCCTTGGAAGCAAGTGGTGGCCTGCAGGGTAAGGAGATGAGTGGTCTCCACTGGTCATTTACATGCAGTTCGTAGAAGGATTTAGGTTGGAAGGGACCTTCAAGATCGTCTTGTTCCAATCCCCCTGCTGTCAGCAGGGACACCTTCCACTAGACCAAGCTCCATCCAGTCTGGCCTGGAACAGTTCCAGGCAGATGAGTCCCTTGGCTTCTTCCCTCTACAACAACTTGGTCGAGGGACACTTCTGGACTTGATGTCCTCCTTGCTTCTCTCCCACACCCCAGAGAGGCAGCTGGTTATCATGAGTGGATGTCATCTCCATGGACATCATCTCAAAGCTTACCAGCATCATGATAAATCCCTTGTTATTGGCTGGAGCAATGTCCTCTGGTGGTTCTCCAACCTCTATTTCCATTAACTCACCATCCTGGGCAGACTGAGCCTGGATATTTTGCCTGGCTGGCTGCAAAGCACTTTGCTAAGTTCTCCTGAGCAGACCAGGGTGACCTTGCACTCGGTGATTTGGTAGCTGGGCTCCGATGCCGATTCCCTGCGTGGCATCTCATAAATAGCTCCAGTTTTCAGTTTCATTTCCCAGACCTGTTTACACCTTGCCAGAAATAATTACAACCTCTGAGCCTGGGGTTTGCTGGGTGAGGGGGAGGAGGGCAAGGAGAAAAACCTGCAATCCGTGTTTTTTCATGCGCTGTCGTCAACGTGGTGCTGCCAGCGGGATTGGGATCTCCCTTCTGGGGCATGAATCAGGCTGTGCTCGCATCCGCCGGCATCGCTCCCCTTCTGTGCTTGAGAATTCTTCCCCTTCCTCTGTTCAGCATTATCTTAAATTCATATCCCAGGCGGTGTCTCCCTCACCTGCTTTATTACCTCTTAATGTGTTTTCCCAAGAATGTCTCGCACGCGGATAAACCTCTCCCGCTGCCCTTGTAAAACCAGTTCTTTCTGCGCTCTTCCTCCTCCAGCGCCTGTGCATTTTTCCTCCATCCATGCAGAGCTACTTCTCTCCTTCTTGCCATGTTTTCTTGAGCACCTTTGGAGCCTGAGCATTCTCCTGGAGAAGCGGGTGGATGCCATCACTGCCGGCTTTGCATCCGAGCCGGCGCTCGCTGTGGTCATGTGTGGAGCCAGTGGGGAAGGCAGGAATATTTTTAGCCTGCACTTCTGTGAGCTGCTCAGGGGGCCGCCCACAGCAGAGTATTAAAATAATAGCAGGGACATTGGGTAAGCTCTGCAGCAAAATGTTGATATGCAAATTGCCATCTTAAGAGCAAACCTCAAGGCGATTTTTGGCAATGCATGCAAGGCTCCAGAGCGGTGTGTTTTGAATAAAGATTACAGCAAAGGGATTTTGCCTGGAGGCCACACTCGTCTCATTTATTCTGAAGCTTAGCAGAGCTGGTAATTCAGTGTTGGAAGCCAACAGGGTGAAACGTATGCACCTTTAAAAAGGTATTAGATTAGCATTGGTGAAACAAAATGTCACGTCACCTCTGTAACTGAAATTTCCAGGCTTGCAGGAGCAATAAATTCGGTTGGATTTCATTTGCAAGCAGTTCCTGGGCGCTGTCCAAGGAAGAGGCGGCTCTGATGGCAGCAGAGTTGGTTTGGGAGGTTTTGAGGCATTACCTGGTGAAAAAAATGAGCTTTTGCCAGCTGATTCCACATTTCTTGGACTTTTTCTCTTCAACTTGGTGGTGGCTGGCTTGGCTGTTGGAAACCTTGCAGTAAGAAATCAGATCACACATGAATTCCTTATTTTTGTTGGGGTTTTTTTGGTTTATTTTCCTGGCTGTTGAGTTCATGTTGGCACTACTAGGAAGGAAACAGCAGTAAATTTGTAGTATATTAGAACAGTTTGAGTTGGAAGGGATCTGAAAGATCATTTTGTTCTGACCCTCTGCTGTGGGCAGGGATGCCTTCCAGTAGACCAGGTTGCTCCAAGCCCTGTCCAGCCTGGCTTTGGACACTTCCAGGGATGGAGCAGCTACACTGACATTTATAATGTCATGTCGAGCTTCCCATCCACCAATATCCTCAAGTCCTTCCTCTTGTCAGGGCTTTCCTCAATGGAAGATTTGAATTCTTTCGTTTATTCCAGTTATTGAGGAGCAAGGATGAAATTGTAGGTGTTTTCATTATTCTTTGTTTCCTTCACCCATCAATGCCTGGGCATTGATAGGTAAAGGAAAAATTCATATCACAACAAATATATTGCTCTAGAATTGAAAAGTGGCAGTAAATTAAAACAACATGTGAATTTTGGTGGTTTTTTGAATTTTTTTCATTCTTGAAGACTGTTACAAATCCATCCCTTTTAGAGGTTGGAGAGAGATGATTTTGAGTGGGAATACAAGTAGTTGGTAGCTAATTTTTCTCACTTTGAACGAAGCATGGAAGAACCAGGTGGCTGAGACTCTGTGGGAACACATTCTGACTTTGATACAAGTTTGTGTTGATCAGATCTTAGTTCACTTGTATCCTTTTACTTTAATTGCGTGTTCCAGCACCATGAGACTTTTAAATATCAGATTTTGAGAATGTTCTCTGCCAAAACTGCACGCTTTAAGTGCAGATCCTGTTGGCAGGCATCTCAGGAGCTGTTGACTTCCCTCTTTTGCAACCTCATCCTCTCTTGCCGAGTTTTTTCCCTCCTTAAAATTCTAACATCATTTGATAAAATAGCCAAGCTCATGGGTGTGTAGCCCTGTGAAGATCACTGTGTCCTGCCTGCATCCCAACAGAGCCAAGTGAGAACAAGAAAAACATCTTGGAGTTTGGTTCAGGCACATCTTGCTTGGATCTTGTTTGTGTCTGTCCTTTGGTGCGTCCTGCTTCTCCCTGGCCTTAAACACAAGATGCTGGTTTAGTCTTCTCATGTTTCCTTGTGCCTTGATGAAGTATTGATTTTTCCCTCCAAGGTGATGAAACTCTGGTCCTGACTTTGAAATGCTCCAGGTCTCCACCTCTCCATTATTGTTCCTTCTTGATTATTTCATTTGCAGGAATGTTCTTAATTTTCCCTGAAGCTTGTTTTTTGGTGGTGTATCAGGGAACATCACAGCTGACTGTCATGCCAGTGTTTTTGTCTTTCCAGATTGTGTTTCCTGAAATTTCCCATCAAATCTGTGTTCAACTCCTTCTGCGTTCAGTCTCCTATTTTAAGGTCTTTATTGCAGGAATTATCTCTGTAGTCTGTATTTATACAACATTTCATATGATGCAGATGTGATTCCAAAGTGGTGCCTTTGATAATACCTTTAAATTGTTGTCTTAGTAGTTAACAATCTTGAGAATGCTGTCATCTTATATAAACATTTTTATTTATATAGGTCAGAGACAAAAATAAGACATATTAAGACATTGTAGATGTTAATATTTAAAAATAAAATACAAGTAATTAAAATATACATGTATTTTTTTCTGGCCCTACCTTAGTTCCTTTGGTAGTTACGACACCAGCTGCTTTCTGTGGGGCAGCTGAAATGCTGAACTCTGATCTCAGCAGATAAGAAATATTTTTGTAAAGCTGTGCATTTAGACTAATTCTGTCTGCCGTAGAATGTGCTGAGGATTTGTGATCCTCAGCAAGCATTTGACAGATCTTAACTAGTTCTGCTCTGTCTTGTCAATCAAAATTAAACGCCCACCTCACTCCTTCCTACTTTCTCTCTCTTCCAGCCTTTTTATTTAGGTTGGTCATTAAAATTGCTCATAACCATAGAAACGAGGAAAACCCGCCCCTTACTTTCCAGAGCCTCAGAGTGATATTCCTGTACTGACATCATGTGAGTTACATACACGATGGCTTAAAATAAAAACCCCAAAACCTGCAGGTGGGCAGAGTTGTCATTAATTCCTCCCTATAATGGAATTGTCCCAGTGGATGCCAACCAAGGATCACATCCCTCTTGCATTCCTGTATGGAGAATGCAAAAGCGATACAAAGGAGAGGCCCTGCTGAGGAAAAACCACCAGAAACAGATTGAATTGGAGAAGAAAACATCAGTTCGGAGGATGGAACTGGTGGGAGGATGAGATAAGGAGAAGATGGATGGGCAAGAAGTCTCATGTGCAATGTGGGGTGGCTTTGATCATTCCAGTATTGGTTTTCATCCTCCTAGGGCTGCCTTGGGTGCTTTGGGAGAGGGGCATAATGACATTTCTGGGAAATTGGACCACCAAGTTTCTACACTTAAGGACCTGAATCCCCACTTGGCAGGATGGGGTGTACCATGGCTTAGTTTGTTCTGGAAAATTGCAGTGACCACTGGTTTTTTGTTTGTACAGGCAGTTTAAAAATGCTTGTCCCAAGGCTATGTGAAGGTGATAAAAACTCCTACCTAGCATCCAAGAACATCCTGAGATTTCAGTGCTGGACTCTGTGTGCTGCAGAAATAATTCTGTTTTCATTTGGAGCAGGACGGCCTCAGTTTGAGACAAATTTTGTCATTTATTTCTCCCCACCTTCAATTGCAATAAATCATGTGTAGGAAAGTCTCCAGGATGGAGATGTGGTTTGTTCCTGAATTAGCTGGATGTAAAAGTTTCACCACTCTTTTAATCTGAAGGCTTGTCTCTTGGGAAGAGGAATTTTGACCTTTGGCCAGAGAAATAACAAGGAAGAAGTGTTGTGTGATGTGGCATGACAAGGTGCTGCTGAGCAACATCTTAAAATTTAAAGGTCTTCCTTATTTACCCTGTCTTTGAAAGCTGGTTCTGGGTACTGCACTTTAACTTAAAGGCTATTAATCATTATTTTTTCCCCATGTTTTGGAGGTGTTGGCTTTTGAGGGTGTTGAAGTTGATTGTGAAATCAAAGAGGAGGAAAAGGTAATTGGATGGTTTTTCTAAGGGTAGAAAAACTCAAGGCAGGAGCTCCTTTGGCATCCTCTGCTGCTCTCTTTGGCCCTGATGTCATCCCATGTGATTTTACTTTACCATTCCATCATAAGGAGGGATCAGAAGGCTTTCATGGTTAGTCTGGAAGGCTTTCTCCTGTGTGGTGATGCTCCTCCTGCTTAAAACAAGCCCAAAATATCAGCATTTTCATTAAAACACTTTCTTTGAGGAATAATTGCTGTAAAAAGTCTGTAATGTTTTTATTTCAGTACTTTGCCCAGTGTATAAGTGCCTCTACCTGAGTTACCTAAGCCCTTCTTTTTCCTCTTTTCTCTTTTACTTTTTATTAAAACATAACAAACTGCATTAAAAGTGTCTTAAATTCCTTCTGGAGCATTAGTTTCCAAATTTGGGCAAAAAAACCCCCACAAACAGTTGTGAAAGTGTGTGTGGGAAATGAGTTTATCATATCATTACAGTCTCCAGAGTTATCTGAATTTCTGGATTCTTATGGTTGCTGTTCCTGATGAGAGGAAATGGCCTCAAGTTGCACCAGGGGAGGTTTGGATTGGATATAAGAAAAATTTCTTCACTGAAAGCATGGTCAAGCATTGGGCAGAGTGCTGGGGAAAGTGGTGGAATCACCATCCCTGAAAATGTTCAAAAGTCCAGTGCTGGGTCCACTTGGTTGTCTCAGTGGTGTGGTTCTCTCTCAGCAATCCCTATATTTGCATGGGCTTTCTTTTTGTAGGAAATGCAGTAAAAATGTACTAAAAACATCATAAAACCAGTTTAACTGGCTAATACTGACTATAAAATATGACATGGCTAAACAGGGGGAAATGACAGTAATGTGCAGACAAGTTGCAGAAAATGAAAATTACTTACTGTGTTTCACTAGGCATCCCCTAAAGTTTGCACCCTGAAATGAAAAGGAAGAAATATTCTTTTGTTTCCTTTTTTTTTGGTGTGTGTGTTCCATTGTCAACATTGTGTAGGCCAAAAGCAAAGCTTGCCTAATATATGGATATGTTTAACAAATTCACAGGGTGTGAAAACTCCCAGTTGAATCTAAAGATACAGCTAAAACCTCAGTCTTGGGAATCCCTGAGCTTCAGGCTGAGGGAAACAGAGCAGATAAAAGCCTGTTTGTGCTTTTCACATCTGATTTTCTTTTTATTTTCCCTTTTATCTAAACAGGAACAATACTGCTGAGCTGGGCCTTGGGTCCATTGGGTTATTGCTGCCAAGTTCCCAACAAGTTGCTCCACAGCACAGCGGAATAAAATTGTGGGTGAGGTAATGTTTGCTGCTTCCTTTCCTTGATAATCCTTCTCATTTCATTTTTTATTCTTTGATTTTGGATGATTTTCTCCATATGGTTTCAGCTTATTGGAGGTGATGCTGTATGTTGTAGGGGAGTAGGGGTGTAGGAATGCTGTGGGCTTTGCTCTTGCAGATATTCACCTCTGGATCACATTTTCTGCTCTTGCAGTGGTTTCTTTGTTTTAACTGGTTACCACTGGGTGATCTCCATCCAAATTTTCCCTCTGACCTCTGATCTTGGCTGTTCATTAAGCTCCGGGATGTCCCCTGCTCATGGAATGTTGACTTTGAGCTGGGCTTTCTGGCCAAAGCCAGAGTTGCTGGGTGTTCTCTGCTAGGAACAGATGGTCAGTGAAAGTTCCATTTTTCAAGGTGCAGCAGACTGTGTCTGTAAAGCCTATGGAGTTCTTTAACAGCAATAACAGTTTTCTTAAACTGCATCTGGTTTTCCCACCTGGAATATCGTTAACGGTAATTTGTATCATGGCTGGAATGGTTGTTTCATGGGCTCTGGCTTAATAGGAGGAAATAAGTATTTTCTTGGGTATTTTTGGTTTAGTGTCTGTTTTTTCCTTGTTAGAATGTTGTAACAGAATTAGTAAAATGGATGGATTCTGATATATCTAAAATGGTATATCTAAAATGATTCTGATATATCTAAAATGGATACATTTATCTGAATTGATTGGTTATCTTGCATGAAGAAACTGAAGATACTGAAAAAATTTGAAACAACTCCTAAAAAGGTTTCTTTTTTAAATTTTTCAAAAATTAAAAAAGGTTTTTAAATTTTAAAAAATATTTTTCATTTCTCTACTCCTGTTTTCCATAGCCCTTGGAGCGTTGGCTTGTTCCAGCCCCAATTCATACACAGAGCTGAAGAGATTTCGTAACATTCAGTAAAAAATATGCATAAATTGTGCCTATTAGTGTTCTGAGTAATTACCAACAACAGAGTAAATTCGAGGTTAATGAGATTAACGGGGCAGAGGAAGGAAAGCTCTGAGTGCCCCTCCCGGTGGCCCCGGAGCCCAGGGTGGCCCCGTTTCTGTTGACAAGCCCAGCATGGCTGGAGCTGCAGCAGTGATTTTGCTGCTGTTCCCCAAACAGAGCCTAATGAGTTCCTACTGCTGGCATTCTGCTTTAAATGCTGGATAATGTTATTAAATCCCACTCCTTGTGAGGGCTGTTTTTAATAGTTGTGTTTAATAGTTTTGTTTTTTCCCCTGTTTGCTCTGGTTCTGGGGATCAGTAATAAGGTGCGTGGTTAGCCCTTGTTCTCTGACATCTTCTCCCAGACATCTGGTACCCTCCTGGATGTCTCCTCAAAGCCATCAGAGGAATTGACCAAAGTCTTTTCATGTTACTGTCAGAATATTGTACTCAGAAGTACTTTGAGATTAACCCTTGTTTTCTTATCCTAAGATCCATCCTGGCTTGATTTCATTTGTCCTGTGCCTTTTTCCCTCTAAGAGCTCTTCATTACATGCTCTCCAGTAAGTCTAGCAGGGACAGAAAGTCCAATTTCCAAGCAAAATATTTTTATTTTTCTACTCTAGTATCCCTCAAGCCCTCTCTCTTTTCCAGGTTAGTGGGTTTTCTGCTCCCTGTCCATCATCTTCCAGCATCCTCTGGCAGTTTTCAATGTTTTATCAATGTCACTACCTCAGAATTGTTTATTTGAGTTTTCTCCACCCAAAACTGCATCTGCATGGTTCCCTCAAAGCTCTGGGCACCGACTCCCCTTGCTGGTCACGTCACAAACTGCAACCTATTTTTTTTTTTCTGTTTTAAATGAAAATGCCTTACCCAGAGACCTATTTCGTTTACTCAAGATAAATGTTGTACTTATGACTCTGGTTTTTCTTGTTCCGGCAGTTCTGATTAAACCATGAACTTTCCATGTAAACAATTCAGGTAGAATAGGTGCACTGCACATTGCCTAAATGAATTATTCACCTCTTAGCTTTTGTTTTCATTTCTTGGATATTCGTTTTTCTTTTTCGTGTGGGCTTATTTTTTAGATTTATTTTATTATTGCAAGTTGTTCTCCTGTTTCAATTGTGTAGAGCAGTGATTTCTCTCTCCTCTCAGTTCTTTCATGTTTTGTTGTGAGGTTGACTGGTTAAGGGATCAGGAACACACGTAGTGTTCTCCTCTACCCTTCCAGTTGTAGGGAATAATGAGGAAGAACCAGGAAGATCCAGTAGATCAATACCAGGCCCTGAGCCTGGTGTCACCAGCAGATTTTTGGGTTTTCTTATGGGATGCTGTGTGAGTGAGGCCCTTTGTTCTGCTGTCTCAGTGCAGGTAGGGGAAGGAGATCCCTGCAGCAGCAAAGGCACCAGGGTTATTGTTGTGTTTGAAACCATGAGAATGGCCATGTAGGAATTAGAGCTCCTTCCCCAAAAAGAGATGTGGGAATAATAGCCCAGCTGAAGTGCATCTGCACCACCGCCTGGGCAACAAACAGGGGGAGCTGGAACCCCCTGTGCAGCAGGAAAAATATGGCACAGTGGCCATGAGGGGAATGTGGTGGCATGAGTCCCACAGCTGGAGGGACAGGGAGCAGAACAAAGCCCTGATAACCCAAGGGGAAATGGTCAGTGACCTGCTGTGCCACTTAGGCCACCACAAGTTCTCTGGGGCCAGATGGGGTCAAAGAATCACAGAATAGCTTGGGTTGGAAGGAATCCTAAAGATCATCCAGTTCCACCCCCCCTGCCATGAGCAGGTGCAAAAAGCAGGGACATTTCCCACTGTCCCAGGTTGCTCCAAGCTCCATCCTGGCCTTGAACACTTCCAGGGATGGGGCATCCACAGCTTCTCTGGACAACCTGTGCCAATGTTTCTCCACCCTCATTATGATAAATTTCTTCCTTAGAACCTATGATGATGAGGTTTTGATAGGAACAATTCCTCCCCTGTCCTCTGCAGACATGATAAAGGACATTTTGAGGGAGGGTAAAGTAGATACTGAGTTTTTTTGATGGGGTGATCTCTTTTCCTGTTCCCCTGCTCCCTGTTGGTAATTGGGGAGCAGTTGATCTGAGCATGGTCTCTCCATGCCAAGGCCATGATTCCCATTGCTGGTCAGCCTGTGGGGAAATCCTGCTGGTGCTTCCAGATGTCGCAATGCAGCTGGACAGAGAGGTTGCTGAGCTCCAGGACAGCGAGACATCCATAAATCAAGAAATGTGTTAAATCATATCGTCTTAAATGGCCATAGTTTCATTGGGATATTTCTGCAAATAGAAAAGTGATGGAAACAGCAAATGTGTGTGTGTGAGTGCAAGGGAGGGACTTGCACATATTTCTGTGTGAGGGCAGGGGAAACGACTCAGCTTGCTGCAGCTTGTTGCTAATATTTGTGTCTGAGTGCTTAAAATTTCACAAGAGATATTAAGACTTGAGAAATGTGTTTTGCTGCCTTGTAAGTGTATGATTAAACCTTCATCATTTTCTTCCTTTTCACTGTGGGAATCTTTAAGTCGTTATGCTTGTTTTCTTCAGGCATCATACTGAAAGCAAAGAGTGGCGTTGTTATTTATTTATTTTTTGGAACGTGCTCCTCTCTGCCTGTTTTATGGAAAAGCACTTTAATTGATCTTTCAGACAGTCAAGAAGAGGACAAAGAAGAAAATATTTAATGCAGCATATAATTCTTTCTGGTTTTGCCTCAAAATAAAAAGCCACTTTGCAAGGATTTATGTATCTAAACACGTTTTATGTAGATGGAACAGCTACATTTTATCTGCCTACTGCAGGAGGTTGATGCAAAGAAATGCCTTGATCAAGGGTATCAGCTGGTTCTGGGTAACTCCCAAACTGTTCCAGTGGTGAGCACATTGCCAGTTTCTTGCCACCTTGGTTACAATTGTTGTATCTTTCTATATTTGTGATTTCCTTGACTGTTTTAATTTAATCTTCTTGAACGTTAAACATGAAAATGATGCAGGTCCTTTCCTTGCTGTGCTGTACTGAAGCACAGTAACATCCCGTTCAACCAGGAGTCTTCCTTATGTATTTTGCAGCTCCGGGATGCTTTGGATGAGGTGAGAGGACTGTGGCTTCTCTTTAATTCTCCTGCTGCATCCAGAGCTTAGTCAAGCCTGGCACTTGAACATAAATTGCCTGAACTGCAAAGCATCACCTCAGTGTCAGCACCTCCCCTCTGTCTGTTTTAGGTGATACAGCTGCAGGGATTCGATGCTGTTGCTTGCTTCCCTGCAAGGTTTGAAGGCTGAACATCTTCAATGCTGGTGGAGTCAGGAATATTTACAGGCTGGAATCACCTTGCTTTGGCTCTGTTGTAGTCAAAGGTCAAATTAAACAGTGTGTGTCAGGTTCTGTTCCGTGTTTGTGATTTGTTGTGGCTGAGATGTGGAATGCACACACGAGTTAATGCACACTTCTGTGGTTTGCTCCTTCAATGCTAAAGATTTCTGGGCATATCTGGACATGGCCTGCAAGAGTCAACTGAGAGACTGCCTGAAAGCTCTCCCTGAAATAGTGAGCTTTGGAAACCCCTCTGTAGCCTGGGAACACTGAAATGGGGGCCATGGGCTTGTTGTCACCTTCATGTGCTGGAGATTTTGTCCATTTAATTGAGTTAAAATACTTGGAAGAGATTCATCTTTTTAGAAGTTGTGTCAATGCCTTGAATGTCTCGAGTAAGTGAAAATCCCTTATTGAAATAGCTTTTTGATAGTTTGGAGGTTTTCAGCTGCATTCATTTGAAATATGCCTTGTGCCATGACTTAAGAGGGTATTTTCAATATATTTTTGGGTTTCTTTTATTTAATATTAAGCTTGAGAAAGAACAGCCCCTGTCAGCCACTCTCCCCCCCAAAAAGAAGGATGAGTAAAAACAGGAAATAAGCAAGAGGAGCTTGTCATTAAACTTAAATCCACTTACAAACATCTAGTAAAAAGGCATCTTTAGAGGCTCATTCTGTACTTTTATTGCAAGGATGGTGTTATACTGGTGTATATATCAGAGAACTGGGTAACAGCACGTCCTCTGTCCTCAACAACAGCTTAGAGCTGTAGGTTTTTGTGCTCAAGCTGATGAATATTTTAGCTTGATGTCTCCAAGGGTAAAATGAAGGAGTAGCTGCTCTGAGGGATTAATACAGAGTGAATTAGATGTTTGTAAAAGGCATTAAAAGTTGCAGTGGCTGTGTTGAATCCTGGCATTGGAAATGTGAGGCGAGATGCTGGGGTGCATCCCCCTGCTGCAGAGGGACATCCATCTGGATTGCAGGATGAAAACATCTGGTTTTTTGTTAGCTGGTGCTTAGATGACATGAAAAAAGGGGGAAAAAAGCTTACTCCCCACTCCCTCTCCTCTTTCCCAGTATCAATCATAAAAATAGTTGTAAGAAACCTCGGGGATGTTGCTTCTCTTTTCCCTCACAGCTTCAGCCAGCACCACAGGCCGAGTGCTTGTGGGTACCACAAGGATGATGTTTCTTGACCCCAGAAGCTGCATCCTGACTTTTTCTCCCTGTCTGCCAGCTACAAAGCAGGAATAAGATAGCCCAGTGGGCAAGGAGATGCCCAAGGAATAGCTCACAATAGTGGGTGGTGGTGTCCTCTGAATGTCCTGCTCCTACAGCATCACCAGGATGGGAGCCAGGCACCATCTTTGATGTAGGTAAACACTAACTGGGGGTATTGAGACCTGTTTTCTCACTGCCAGGGTTATTCTGGAGCCCCAGCAATGCTTGGAGCAGCCCAGCCCTCGTTCTGCTGGTTGGGCTCAGGGCTGGTTATTTTGCCACCTTCTCAGAAATCTCTGTCAACTCAGCTCGCTTTTTTTAGAAATGTGCTTTCATCATTTGTGATCCGAAAGGCTCTCCTGCAATGGAGGAGGTTTGGGCTGTTATTTTTAACTGAATGTTTCATTGATCTCATTTACAGCACTAGCTGCTGGTTCCTGTGTTAGCAAGAGAGCAGCGAGGCAGCCGTGGTGTGGGACAGGGAGGGAGTGCTGTGGGGAGGTCTTGAGTTCCCTCCCTTGTCAGAGCTAATTCATCACAGAGCTGCAGCCTAAAGATGATTTTTTGCATAATTTCAGGCCAGTAAAAGTCAGGGCTCCACTGTCTTGTAGGTGAATTCATGGATTTCAGCCCTGTCCAACATTTTGGCCTCGGTGTCTTTAAGCCAACACCAGAGTCTGATGCATTACAAACAAAACCCCACCAAGAATAATTTTAAAAAATGATTAGATTTTGGATAGACAAGATGCAGTTTCAGCTCTTATGAAGCAGCTTGTGCTTTCTCTTAGGTTAAATTAATCTTGCTGCATTCCCAGCTGAAGAGTTTGTTTCAGCTACTGGCACATGGTGGGACCTTGGCTGATGTGGGAGGATGGAGGGTGGTTTGTTTCTTCTGGCCACTGTCATTCTCTCCTGGAGAAATGGAGGCTCACCTTATCACTCTCCACAACTGCCTGGAAAGAGATTGTAGTGAGGTGGGTGTCAAGTCTCTTCTCCCAGGTAACAAGTGACAAGATGAGAGGAAATGACCTAAAGTTGAGCCAGGGGAGGTTTAGATTGGATTTCAGGAATAGTTTCTTCACTGCCAGCATTGTTAAGCATTAGCAAAGGTTGCTCAGGGAAGTAGTAGAGTCACCATCACCAAAAACATGGACATGGCAATTGAAGATGTGTTTTAGTGGTGAACATGGTGGTGGTGCTGGGTTAATGGTTGGACTCAATGATCTTGGAGGTCTTTTTCAACCTTAATGATTCTCTGGTTGTCTGTGATGTGGAGAGCAAAGCCTTCAGGGAGTGTAAATGGGACCTGGGAGCACCTGAAACCTTCAATGACAGGCTGAGTGTTAAGCTCAGTCCTAACCAAGTGTGTAAATAAAGCTGAAAGCCTCAGGAGTGGGTGATTTTTCTACTTGATGAGCCAGAAAATTAAATACAAACAGAATATTTGGGGCCCAGGTCCGAAAGTAAGAGCAGATGAGCACTACTGGGTTGTTTACAGAAATATTTTTTTTTACTTTTTTGATAGTTTGAAGTCTCTCACTTCCTTTAAGGCTTTCTTCTGTCGGTGTCTTTCTGCTTCTTCCGCTGAAGTAGGTTGGTTGAGTTAATCACATCAGAGGGAAAAAGTACAGTTCACTGATTTTCTCCTCCACCCAACCATCAATGTATGTATTCACCAAGCACGTAAGGACTTAATATCTCAGTGTCCTCAAGGAAAACTCAGGCAAATTCACTGACTATCTGTTTTTTTGGTATCACACAGTCAATCAGTTAACATGTGTCCAGGTCTAGATTATCCATGTGGGTTGTTTGCTGCCTCTCTGGGGGCTTTGGAGAACAAATTGAGGCATGGATGGGTCCTGAAGCTGAGGAGAGGAGTGTCCATGGATGCAGGGAGGGTGTGGAGAGGTTGTGAGAGAAGTATCATGAGGATATGGAGTAGGAGAACAGGGGTTGTCATGGCAGGAAGTTTTTTGTAGGGAACATAGGTGGGGATTCGCTGTTGATTTCTGCAGTCCTCAGTTTATGCACGACAGAGATGTGTGGGTTTATCACTGCTAAGCCTTGTGTTGACAAAAAAAAGAGTAGAAGAGATATCTTTTTTTTCAATATGTTCTGAAAGTTGGACATTTAGGACATTGTCCATAATCTTCCTGATACAAAATAACTGAATTACTTAAAATTCCATATATTTGGTGTATGCCCTCTCCTCCCCTGGCTCTAATGAGAATGTTAAGGAACTCTGTTGTGAAAAGTAGCACCTCTGTGAGGTTGGGGTAGCTACCTGTGTTTTAGAGATCCTCAGGTGTTTGTTTCAAGGCTAGTGTGTCCATGTGGATAGTCCAAATTTAGAAAGGAAATCAAGGTGAGATTCAGCTTGTCCTGCTAGGTTGAGCTTCTTCATATTTTCACAGAATCACAGAATCTTCAGGGTTGGAAGGGACCTCTGGAGTTCTTCCAATCCAACCCCCTGCCAAGGCAAGGTGACACAGGAACACATCCAGGTGGGTTTGGAATGTCTCCAGAGAGGGAGAATCCATGCTCTCCCTGGGCTGCTGTTCCACCCTCTGTGAAAAGAAGTTCTTCCTTGGGTTGAGGTGGACTTGCTGTGTTTTAGTTTATGGCCATTGACCTTGTCCCGTTGCTGAGCACCATAAAAAGAGCCTGGCACCATCCTCTTGACTCCTTGAGATATTTGTGTGGATTGATGAGATTCCCTCTCAGTCTTCTCCAGACTAACCAGGCCTGGCTCCCGCAGTGTGTCCTCACAAGAAAGACCTTTCTCCCAGCTGGACTTTGAACCATGGAGAATCCACTGAAGCCAATGTGGGTCAGTTGTCTGCTGGTGACATAGAATCATGAAATCATGGAATGGTTTGGGTTGGAAGGGATGTCAAAGACCTTCCCATTCTAACCCACAGCCTCGGACAGGGAACCTTCCACTAGACCAGGCTACAGGCAGTGCAGACTTCCATCATGTTCTTCCAAAAAAAACAAGAGCCTCTCCTTTACTTTAGAAGCTGTGTTTTCATCAGATGATAGTGTTCAGGAGGGAAGAAGTGAACTCTTTACATCGCTTATCTCCTGTATCTCAGTGCTTATCTCCTGGAGCATTCACAAAAAGGCTGAAAGCTGAAGTGTAGCCAGCTCAGGGCAGCAATCCCCTGCATTCTGCTGCAGGGAGATCCTGGCTCCCCAGACTTCTGCACCAACAGGAATGAGCCATCTGGGAGGCAGGAGATGACTCCAGACTGTTCTGCTGGTATGGATGACTTTGCCAAGGAGGAGGTTCCTGTCACACTGGGTGCTACTATTGATGGCACTGATGCAGATCTTGTCTGCTCCATCATGAGTGCTGGAGATGAGCTCACTGCTCTGCCTGGAGTGAGGAAGGCTCTTTGCACACCCAGACTTTCTCTCTGCTTGCTCTTTTCCCTGAGTGGCCAAATAAGCACATTTTTTCCTCTTGAAATGTTGTTTGTAAACTTTTCTCTTATCTTCTGCTGCCTTCAATTTACTAATGACCTTTCCTGCAGCCTGAATGCAGTGCTCCTGGTACTGTGAGCAATGTAAACTGTCTTAAATTATACCCCTTGTCCTCCATCCATCTCAGTTTGGTTTTGCAGGGAGATCGTGTGTTATCACTTGGAGTTTGCTTTCAGAATTGAGGATGGTGATAAATAAATGCTGCTGGTAGCAATGGGAGAACGTGGACTGCTTTAACCAGCTCAATATGTGGAAAAGAAAGAAGAATGGCTTTTTAATTTAATTTTTTTTTCTCCATGAATTACTTGTATAGAGCCCTGTATCTTCTTCACCCTAGGTTTTCTAGGGTTATAGGCAAAGATGCTTCTGTCAGCTGATTTTCCTGCCTCACATCTGGAAATGCCAATTAGGGTCACTGCAGCAAAGGCAGCTGCACTAATGCCAACTCTGCTATCTGTGCCTTCCTTTGCATGCTTCCTCTGCACCTGGAATTGTTTCCCTCTCCATGAAATAACTTTTGATTGGACACCTACAGGTGTGTTGCTGTATTTTCCTTGGTAATCTCTGACACTCTCCTGATTTTTACACTGCAGTTTAGCAGAAGGGCTGTTGAGATCCAGCTGTGTTGGCATTCATCAGTTTTGCTCTGACTTGACTGCAAACAAGACCCTATGCTTTGTTTGCAGTCAAGATGGTGAAAAATCCTTAAAATAGAAAGACAAATTAATGCAATGAATAATATACATCTAATTTTTGGATTAAAGTGACTAAAATCAGGCCACTGTTTAACTGAAGGACACTTTTCTGTTAACTATGGTCCCAATTTCTTCAACAATGGCAGAGTAATGTCGCAGATCCATTGGTTGGAGCACAACAGATTTATGTTGGAAGCAAAATGTGGCATTTGATGGCTGGGCACAGGATACTTGGAAAGCAAGAACAGAGTCTTCGAGCCTCTGGTTGTGGGACACCTGCTTCTTATGGGGGTTTTGGGATACAGTACATTGATACTCTGGTGCTTGTCAGAGTATGTATATAAAAGTCAGGGAATCACAGAATGGCTTGGGTTGGAAGGGACCTTAAAAATCATCTTGTTACAACCCCCTGCCATGGTAGGGACACCTTCCAATAGACCATATTTCTTCATGCCTTGTCCAGCCTGGCCTTGAGCATTCCCAGGGTTGGGCCAGCCACAGCTTCTCTGGGCAGCTGGTGCTAGGGCCTTACACCCTCATAGGAAAGAATTTTTCCCTCCTAATGTCTAATATAAACCTGCTCTGTTTAAGTTTGAAGCCATTTCTCCTTGTCCTATCACTACATGTCCCTCTCCAGCTCTCTTGCAGACCCCCCTTCATGTACCGAAAGGCCACAGCTTTGGTCACCCTGAAGCATTTGCTTCTCCAGGCTGAACAACTCAGATTCTCTCAGTGTCTCCTGACAGGGGAGGTGTTCCATCCCTCCTCATGGCCCAGTTCAGAATTATAGAATCATTTTGGTTGGAAAAGACCTTTTAGATCATCAAGTGCAACCCTTAACATTGTGCTGTGAAATGAAGGTGACTGGAGAACTGGAGCATTAGTGGCTGACTCCATTGCTTTTGGTTATACCACCAAGACTGGCCTTGCTGTGGATGGGGACACCAGCCAGGATGGGGACACCAGCCAGGATGTCACAAAAGAAATGGCTAAAGCACGATCCTGAGAAGGAACATCTCCATCTGCTCTCCACACTCCATCTGCTGAAGAGCAAGTAGAAGGCCCCTCATTTTCCACCGAAGTGCCTTTCACCTCCTGGCATTTCATCTACCACTTGCTGTGTCTACTTGCTCCTCCACCTCAGGAGAAACCATAAACCTAGTTGGTTTCTCATTTGTTTACTCATAGATAATCCATTCACTGGGTATTTGCTGCAAGTGTTGTGCTCTGGTCAATTTCTCTACTCTGGTGTTTAATTGTCTTTCTTTCCTTGATTCATAGAATCTCAGAATAATTTGGGTTGGAAGGGGCCTTAAAGATCAAACTCCTGCCATGGGCATGGACAACTTCCACTATCCCAGGTTGCTTCAAGCCCCATCCAACCTGGCCTTGGACACTTCCAGAGGTATCCACAGCTTCTCTGGGAAATCTGTGCCAGAACCTCACCACCCTCACAGGGAAGAATTTCTTCCTAATAACTAATCTAAACCCACTCTCCTTCAATTTGATTAATTTCCCCTGTGTCCTATCACTTCATGCCCCTGTGAAAAGTCCCTCTCCACCCTCTCTGTAGGGCCCTTTTAGGTGTTGGGAAAGGCTCTAAGGTCTCCTGGAGCCTTCTCTTCTCCAGACTGATCAGCCCCAACTGTCTCAGCCTGTCTTCATAGGAAAAGTGTTCCTACCCTTAAAATTTCCCTTGATTTTCAGGCTGATAGTTATGATTCAGGATTTTTTAAATTTGTTTTTCTTTTTTCTCTGATTTGTTAAAGCTTTCCAACAGCTTCAAGTTACAGCAGCAGCTGAAAAGGCAGGAAATGGGACCAGTCAAAGGGAAGTTCAGCACAGACCTTTGGTGATTCTTGTGTCACTGTCATTCTTTGTGATGATCATCACCATGTTGCTGGGAAAGGCTGAAAAAGTGGTATCTGTCACTGCACAGCCATGGGGCCATTTTGTTTAAACATATCAGAAAATTACAGGATGAGTGTCTGGAGGCAATGCCATGGGAACAAGTAGTAAAGACTTCTCTCTCAGCTCAAGATGATCTCTTTCCTGGAGGGCAATGTCGAGAAATGCATCTCCTGTGACTTCTGCATCCCTTGTGACACAGCATCTCTCTTGACTTTTGGTAGCCTATTTGTGGAAGTATTCAGAGAACATATTCTCCTACATATTCTCCCATCTGTCTTTTTCCCAAACTCACTGGCCTTGGTGGATGCTTAAGAATAGATGTGCTTTCTGCGTTATGTTGAGAAGGCAGTAAAGAATTTATTTTTTGACCTTTCTGTGTTTAGATGATAATATTTTTAGTATCTTCTATGATGGCTGCTTCTGAGTTTATTTGGACTCTCTTTTACCATTTAAATGCAGAGGAGAGAACTTGATCAGTGTCTTAATTCAAAAGTTATTTTGGGTTGTTCTGCCACCTGGGCCAGGCTGTGCAAGAACCCTTTTCATGACTCTGAATTGTTTTTTTACGTTGTCCATAAAACTCTTTTTTTGGGAATGGATGAACTCTGCCTGTAGCATTTACTAGTTCTCAAGAATGTGCAGTTGCTTGGCTGTACAGACCCTGAATAAACATGCAAAAAAAGGGAGCCCAAAATATCATCCTACCATCAAAAAAGTGTGAAATGGGAAGGAAGGAATTGTTTCTCCATGTAAACTTTCTTTTTTTTTTTTTAATTGGCTTCCTCACCACATCAATGTCTTTTTCTTCTGTTTGCCACTTACCTCATCTTAAGCTTGCAAGCAGATGACTCTGGATGGTCTTTTCTAAAGAAAAGGGATAATACAGGCGAGAAACTCTCAAAGGATCTTAAGACTGTGAGATATGGAAAAAGCTTTCTATAAAATGACATCTGTTGGGGATGTGATGTATCTCTTGAATTCAGTGTAATTAGACCCTGCTCAGCTGTGTAACTTTTGACATGGATTGGCATCTGCTTCTCTGAAGGCTTAATGGTGCCTTTAATTATAAGTAGTCTAGGAATTGCCTAGAGAGCCACAGGCTTCATTTAGCTCAAGAATCTCCCTTTTGGATGGTGATCAGGAAAAACGTGCTGAAAAGAAGAGCAAGCAGTGTCCTTATATGCAAATGTGGTGATGAATCCTCCCTGGGTTTCTCCTGATGGTAAATCATTAAGGCTTGGCTTCAGCATTTCATGTTGCAACTTAGTTATGACAACTTTGGCTGGTCTCATTATGTGCTTCCCTGTGCCTTTGGATCCTGGAGTTCTTGCCCTCTAAAACCTGTGCTGTATGTCAGTTATTCAAAAAATTCTCTTATGTCTCGAGTATTTCCTGACTTCTTTTTTTTCTTGAGGGAGATTTCCTGGGTGTTTTTTTTTTTTTTTTCTAGTAGGTTGTAGGAAGCTGAGAAATTCTTCTCTAAACTGTTCCTTGTTGAGGCTTTTTCTGCTGTGTTTGGTGCAGTTTCCAAATCAAACTCACTCCTTCAGTGTGTCCCCTTTCTTCTCCCCAGTCTCCATGGGGCAAGAAGCATTTCAGGTCTTCACCTCTCAACATTTTCTGAGTGGCTGCTTCTCTATTAAAAAGATTAAGAATCAAATTAAACAGCACCACCAATTTTACCTCACAATTTTCCTAGAATTCTACAGTGATTTGGGTTGGAAGGGACCTAAGGATCACCTATTTCCAAAGCCCCTGCACCTTCCAGGTTGCTCCAAGCCCCATCCAACCTGGCCTTGGACACTTCCAGGGATGGGGCAGCCACAGCTTCCCTGGGCAACCTGTGCCAGGGCCTCACCACTCTCTGGTAGTGAATTTTATGTGGTAGTCATCCATAATAATTCTATTTTTCCTTAAAATAATTTTGATATTATTCTGTCTCCTTTCCTATGCCTCCCATTGCTCACCTGAAAGGATTAGCTTTGGGCAAAGTTTCCTTTTGAGGTGCCAGTGGTGACATCCAGTTCCTTTCATTGGATTCAGCTTCTGCTAGGAATGCCTCCTACAACACTTCCTCTCCATCTTTGTTTCACATTTATTGGGCCTGGTGTACATAATTCTAAGCCTTATTGAAGTAAAATTTCTGAATAAGAAAGGAAAATCAACTTGCATGCTCAAGAAGGCAGCGAGTTGGAATTTTGGGGACCATGAGCTGCTGTGAGGGTCTTAAGGTGTCGTTCCCGTTCTTTGCCCATCAGTTGATGTCCTCCATAATCACAGAGCCACAGAATGGTTTGGGTTGGAAGGGACCTTAAAGGTCATCCAGATCCAAACCCCTGCCATGGGCAGGAACACGTCCCACCAGACCAGGTGGCTGATCCTGGTTTTGTTAATTTTGGGGTCAGACAGTGACAACAGCAGTCCCAAAGGACTTGAAGAAGTTCCTGGAGACCTGTGACTCTTTCCATGGTCAGTGGAGCACCTTTGGGTGGCTCTGGTCCCTTGGCTGCAGAGCTGGATTCATAGAAACAACACTTCAGTTACCTGGGTGAACTTGGCTTTTTCTCCCTTCCTTATTCCTAACACATTCAGGGAATTCAAATTGAATCCATGTTAGTGTTTACCATTTTCAGATGTGCTCAACTCAGCACTCTGGCTGCTGTTCACACCCCTGCAAGCCTCTTCTTGCACATCACAATCCTTTGAATGATCAGAAAATCTTTGACAAAGTATTTAATTAGCTGTGTTAGAGCCTCGCTGCCCAGACTTGGCAATATTTGTGATTCTGCTTGTGTTTGCTTCCTCCTAAGTCATGACTGGAAAAAAGACAGCTGTGCATCCCAGTCAAAGCTCACTGGACCTGGGATCCCTCTGAGATCGTGCATCACCCAGGGAGCTGTTTTGAGCTTTCATCTCTTGCTGTTCATGGTGATTTTTCCACATTAGAGAAACTAAGGTGAAATTTTTCTACCACTGGAAGCCCTAAAATCAAAGCAGAGGCATTAACTGCATTCAGAGTTATGACTCAGAGCAGGTTGCCATCATTTTGAATCTTGTGTATTTAATTCCTTTGCAGAAACATCCCCTTGGTACAATAATTCCCAGCCCAGATCCCACCTAGAATGTGTAACATCAACTGCTAAGGTCATCTTTCCACTTTGGGACAAACATTGGGATTGTCACTTGAAGGATCCTCCTTGTTTCTTTGCTGCCTTTTACTTTGTTCCAGACTCCTGGCATCTTTGCAAGGGAGGGAGGTATTGAGAGAAAATAATTTACAGGGCTTGGTGGCATGGTGCCATTTTGTTACAGTGTAATCACGCTTGAAATATTCAATAGAACATCATTCTGGAGTTAATGGGGGAGATTGTTGTTGGATTATATCCCATGTGATTTTTCTTTCTGTGTGTGGAGAGTTTTCTTGCTGCAAATGAGATAAATAAAGGATTATATCTACATTTTTAATAGCTGGTATCAGAAGTGAAGCACTTCCAATAAAGTGTTCCTATATTTTCTTCCCACATAAGACTGTTTTACAAGCTTATGTCCTTCTATTTTTTTACCCTCTTTAAATAATCTTAAAAATCAGGTTAGAAATTGTTTCCCTTTGCCCAAACTCTGGATAAAACATCTCTTCACAAAAATAGCAGAATGATGTTGCACTTTATTTGTTGCAGGAAGAAAAACAGTGTGTTGGAGGTGAACAAAAGAGTGAAGGTTCTTTGAGAAGATGGGAATGGCTTTTTTCTATTTTCTTATGTTTTTTGGTGGTTGTTTTCAGATCTGCAGCAGTGACCTGGTGATGCTGGGCAGGTGCTGCAGCTGCTGGAGGGACAACAGAGAGAGGGCTGTGAGAGCATCAGCAGAGTATTTCTGGGTGTCAGGAGGCTGCAGGATTCATCTTCCCATCAAAGCAGGGCTGAGAGAAATTGAGGCCCTTTAGAGAACCATTTCAGTTCATTTTCAGTATCAAGTCTGGAAAAATCAAAATGTCCTTCCATACAGGCGAGATAAAATAGAGGTAATTCAAGGCAGCTTGAATCTCTGTTTTTCTCAGAGACTTTCAGCAGATATTGGGATTCCAGGATGGTTTGGGTGGGAAGGAACCTTCAACACCACCCAGTTCCAGCTCCCTGTCATGGGCAGGGTCAGGACCAGGATACTCAAAGCCCAGCCCAACCTGTTCTGTTTTAAAACTGGTGATCTTCATGGTTTTATTGGAGATGTGTGTACAGCACCCACTGCCCTATTACTCTTAGATTTAGTATTGGCAGCAGTTTCTTCTTCAGTGTGTTATTCCTTGTCCTTTTTTCTAGGGAAGAAAAGTATTCTTGACAGTCACAAAGGACACTGGAGGAGATAAAGTGTTATTGTATGGTAATTCCTGTGCTCCAAAGTTACAAGGAACCTTTGATCAGTCCTCTGCATGATTATCTTAATATCATGAAGGCTGATAATGTAAATGGAGATTTCAAGCTTGACCTGATTCATAAATAGGATAAGTTAAAATGATGAACGTGATTGAGTTATTTGCTGCAGCTGCTTCCAGGGCTGGATTGATTTGAATTTCTGCTGACGAGGCGTTGAGACCTCTGGGAAGGACATCCCTGAGTTTATTAGCAGAGTGCTGGGGAAGGAGGAGTTTTGGGAATGTGGAGGGTGGGTCGGCTGGGCTCTGAAGCCTTGGACTGATAGTGAAGTCTTTTGCAATAATTGGGTCTGGTTTTAGCAATTTAATATAACAATTTTTGTGGAATGGTGTGTTCCTGGTACTGCCAGTGCAGTCAGTGCATCTCAGTGATGGTTCCTGTTTTGCCTGGTACCGTGGGCATTTAAACAAATTCTGACTTGTTGATCAGTGGTTCTTTTTGGGTTATTTGTGTGTTCTGGTAAAAGCTTGTAATGGCTAAAGATTCTTTGTTGCTTGTTGAGATTTTGTCTCAGAAGCTGTGAAATCAGTGGGGTGAAGGACCCAGGCCAGATCTGTGCTTTGAAAATATTTCTGCTGCAGCATCTCAGTTGCTTATCTGAATGTCAGACTCAAATCAGTTTTTCTTCCTCTGTCTTAAGATTTCACCTGTGTATAACTTCTAACAGAGTTTAAATT
Organism: Melozone crissalis; assembly: GCF_028551555.1. Taxonomy (NCBI): domain Eukaryota; kingdom Metazoa; phylum Chordata; class Aves; order Passeriformes; family Passerellidae; genus Melozone; species Melozone crissalis. The sequence continues at coordinate 1,923,252 of NW_026535780.1, forward strand.
GGGTCTGGAATCTTTGACATACAGAAATTTCTGGTTGTGGGTCTGTCTATAGGGTTTCTTGCCTCCTGGCTCTTGATGAAGAAGGAGCATCTCAGTGGTGTCACTTCCCACTAAAGTGAGGTAGCTTCAGCATCACAGTGGTAGCACTTCCCACTGAAGACTTGAGGCAAAAAAATCATGGAGATCAGCCTGGAGAAGAGAAAGCTCCAGGGAGACCTTGGAGTCCCTTCCTGAGCCTAAAGGGGCTCCAAGAGAGCTGGAGAGGGACTTGGGACAAGGCACAGAGTAACAGGGCAGGAGACAATGTCTTTAAACTACCAAAGGGCAGATTTAGATGGGATATTGGGAAGGAATTATTCCCTGGGAGGGTGGTGAGGCCCTAGAATGGAAATCCCAGAGAAGCTGTGGCTGCTCCATCCCTGGATCTGTCCAAGGCCAGGTTGGACAGGGCTTGGGGCAGCCTGGGACAATGGAAGATGTTCCTGCCCATGGCAGAGGGTGGAACTGGATGATCTTGATCCTCACCCTTCCCCATATGCTGTGTGTGGCTGTGTGCTCTCCTGTGCTCTCCCATCTCCAGCTGGGATGTGTTTTTTCTCTAGATATTCACCCCCATCCCCACATCTCATCTACCAACTCTCCTTTGCTTAACCTGCAAAGATTTAAGGCACTTAATGGCTGGAGGCTTTGGCAGCATGAATTGAAAGCCTCTTATAAATCTGTGTTTGGTGGTCTTCACTATTTAAAGGTAAAAATAACTGTGTCTCCTTCGCTGCTGCTTCAGGGCTCTGTCCTTGTGTTAAATTCTCCTTCTTACTCTGTCTCTTCTGTAAATCCTGCGGGTTGTAACAGTCCCCTAAATCTTGCAGATTGCTGTAGAAAATATCTTTTGTGCTTACTTGTTTGTTAGTTTTAAGAGAGTCATTTGTATTTGACCAGCTTTACATAACTCTGTGTGTGTATAGATATATATACACCCATAATACTTCATTCCTTGCACAAATGCCTATATATATTATATTTTTCTTTAAATTCTAAAGAGCTGGGTAAACTTCCTCAACCTGTTTTGAAGTGATGCCTTATTTTTATGCAAGTCAAGATCTCAGTGCACGGCAGATGACCCCACAGAGGCACTGCAATACCTGTTCCCATTTCTGCACCTCATTTATAAAGCACCTGAGATCCTCTCATTGTCTTTAACTTCTCCCACATCCCAGCAAACCTGGTGTTGGCAAATGCAGCAACTCAGCTGATGTGCACTGATTTGAAAAAAAAAAAAAAAAGGTTTTCCTGGTGCTTTAGCTTTGGGAAGGGGATTTTAGTGCATCTGCATTTCTACAGGCATCTGAATTACAGCCCCCTTTTATATTTTGCTTTTTTCCTCTACATTTTTCTCCAGCACTGCTGCTTTTTATGGAACTTTTTAAAAACAAAAATAGTGATTTTTTTTTTTCCTACTCAAAAATCAGTGTCTGATGCTGGAAAGAGCTTTTACAAATGCAGCACAGTGCTGCTGCTGGGAACAGCCTCCCATAGCAACCTTCAGCTGAAAGCTAAAATCACATCCCCCCATACGACAGCTTTATTATTAGATTGGCATGGGAACCCTTTGGAAGGGGTCTAGGTGGCAGCAAAAAAGTTCCTCTAGATTCTGTATTTAGGAGGGTTTCTAATTTATTTTAGATTTTGTGGGGGATTTTGTCACTTTCCAGTTTTGCTTTTGTTTTTTTGGTGGTTTTTGGGTTTTTTTTCTGGTTTAAATTTTCTTTTTCTCGGATTGAATAAATGTTAGGAAAGTGAGAGACACCATTCTAGGGAAGATAGAAGATCTCTACCATGGGGAAAGACACATGATCATGGCTGTCACCAGAGCAATTTCACAGAAAAATAGAATCAGAATAATTTGGGTTGGAAAAGGAACCTTAAAGATCATCCAGTTCCAGCCTCTGCCATGGGCAGGGACACCTTCCACTATCCCAGGTTGCTCCAAGCCCCATCCAACCTGGCCTTGGATACTTCCAGGGATGGGGCAGCCACAGCTTCTCTGGGCAACCTGTGTCAGAGAAGAATTTATTCCCCAATATCTATTTTGTCCTAATACTTATTTCAAGTTTTCTACTTCTGCACATGGACAAGATGGCAGTCCTTGCTGGAAGGCTGGCAGCAGTGGATTTGGGATCAGGTTGTGCTTTTTTGGGATTTGTGTTTATTGCAGTAACATCTGTGCCCTTCCTGTTGTTCTGCCACTTTGCAGACTCGTGTCACATCTCTGTGCTGGCTCTGCTTCCTCAAAACTTATGGTGGGAGGACTCAAAGGACCTGGAGAGCCAGGGGAAACTCCTGACAGTAGCTGGGAGACCAAATCAGGATATTCCAGATCCAGTCTGAGATAAGACTGATAATGAGAGAGTTTTTCTCCTGAGCTTTTCATTGAGCTTGGCGTCTCTGATCTGATGATTGGACAGACTCTTCCTCTCCACTGGAAATCCAGATTGGGTGGAGCTTGGAACAACCTGGTTTAGTGAAAGGTGTCCTGCCCACGACAGGAGTCTTGGAACCAGATGTTCTTTAAGGTCCCTTCCCACACAAACCCTTCTGTGTTTCTGTGATTCTCAGAAAAACAATTGCAGAATAATTGGAGGTGTGTGGCTCACTCTGAGCTGGAGGCTGCTGGGGTGAGAGCCATGAAATGCCTTGTGCTGTTGATGATGCCAACTGGTATCAATCCCCCCTGGTCATATTTCACTGGTGCAGGGAAAGCCACATCCACACTTTTGAGCCACCCGGTCCATGAGAGGAGCAGCATCACTCCTGCTTCAGGTTTCTCATCCCCTCCTCTGTTCTGGGGAGGAAGAAAGCTCAGTGGAGGAGAGGGGGTGGTTTTCTGTGCTGGCTGAGAGTGATGAGACAGCCAGGCTTAGACCCTGGGAAAGCTCTGGTGACAGAGAAAAGGGTTTGGGGTCCATGTGAGGAGTTGCCTCTCTTTATCTGTGGTTCCTTCAAAAGCCTTTCAAGCTTTTCTAACAGGCTTTGTGAGTGTCTCCATCCTCCATTTAAATCCTATTTCTTTCCATCCCTTTGCACTTCATAGAGAAGCAAGAAGTGACTCATTACACAGCCTACAAGGAAGCCTTAATGAATAAATGCATTTAAGAAAAAGAAGAAGAGAAAAAATAGAGTTCTGTCTGGGGCAGACTAGTGCTTTTGCTGTCTTGAACTCTGAAATAATAAGTTAGGCTGCTTCTTTTTTATTTGCTTTTAATTAATTGAGTCACTTTTGTGCTGTTGTGAAGACTAATAGGACTTTGTTGGGACTAGAACTGTGGGTTTGTGGGTTGCTTTTTCTATTTTGGGGTTTATTTGGTCTTAATTTGCTTGAAACATCAAGAGCAAAATTTGCAAATCTCCCAAGCCTCTTTCTTTTCTCTTCTCCTTCAAACCTTGTTGCTGGCAGCGTTGCATGGGGAGAGGAGCAGTGAAGTGCCCTGTGGTGCTTTCTGCTCATCTTTGGCACTAATTGGGGCACAACAGTGTTTTTTGAGGCACCTGCAGTGTTTTGGAGGTTGGTGGGCTCCCCTTGCCTTGCAGAGGAGCTGTGCTATCCTGCCAAGTTCCTGAAACAATTCTGTTTGTTTACCTTCCTTCCTTTGCTGCTCTGATGGAAAGAACCTTGGTGACACTTTTCTCTTTTTCTCCTGCAATAAAATCACCTCACAGACCTACAGTTTTAAAGCCAGAACTTGTACATCCCCTTTCTTCCTTCTAAATATTCTGTTCAGGCTGGAATCTCTGCTCAAGACTCCTGAACAGAGCAAGACACAATGTACATATATATTTTTATATGTCCTGCATTGCATGAATTAAAAATAAAGATAAAAAATTAGTAAAATTTATGTAATTCATTCAATGCATGAATTTTGGAGTGCATGGGAGCAATAGGGGCAGTTGGCTGGGTCTAGTAGTTGTAACTGGGAATTGCACTTGTTTTTATTTAAAAAAAGTGAAAAATGTCCCTGCCTATGCCAGAGGGGCTGGAGCAAAATGATCTTTAAGGTCCTTTCCAACCTAAATGATTCTTTGATTCCACAGTTCTGTGATTCTTCATTTTGAAGACTCTTCCTGAATTCAAAATCTCATTAGGGTTCCTCTTCTCCATGAGCTCCAAGTCTGGGCTGTTTTTTTTCCTATTGTTTAAATACAGCAAAGCAATGTTTCCAAAGGCAAGGAAGAGGGTGAGAAAGAAGTGTGGGTGCTCCTCGGAGATCGAGCCGATCCATTTTTGTCTTGTTATATATCATTTTAACTTAATGCTGTTATATTATTTCAGCTGTGCTTGGTTTTCAGATTGGGTGCAGATACGAAGTTGCTATAACAACATGATGATTCATACAATGAGAGCAACAATCTGCCTGGATTTATTTTTCTATCATGACGACTTAGATGTTTTTGATGGGGATTTCTGTCTATTTTCAGATAGGCCGTGCTGTTATCTCTCTGCAGCGATTTGTGTTGGATTACCTGGGGTTGAGGTGGTAACACCTGGCCTTGTGTAACAGACCCAGAGGTCTTAAAGCACTGCCCAAAGGTCAGGGCTGTGGTGCAGGATTTAGGGTGGGAGATGGAGGCACAGAGATGTGGAGGAGTGGTCCAAGCAGCTTCAGCATGTCAGGTGTGCAAACACAGCACCTGGCACCTTGTACCTGTGCTCAGGTGGTTTTTCATCTCACTTCTTGCAGTGATAGAGCTGCCAAACTGATGATTTCTGAGAGCCTCCTGATCCTGTTGTTTACAAAGAGAAGCACAAGTTGTTTTGAATTTTTCCTAGAAATAATCTTGTCAGTGTTTCTGTTGCCACCTAAAGGTTCTCTAGAATCACTGGGGAATTCAGGGGTAAGACCAAAAAACATTAATGGAATCACAGAATGGTTTGGACCTTGAGAGGGACCTTAAAGATCATCCAGTTCCACCTCCTGCCATGGGCAGGGACACTTTCCACTATCCCAGGTTGCTCCAAGCCCCATCTAACCTGACTTTGAACGTCCAGGGATGGAGCACCCCCACCTTCTCTGGGCAGCCTGTGCTGGGGCCTCACCATCCTCATGGTAGAGAATTTCTTCCTAAATTTAATCCAAATCTTTCTGCTTTTAGCTTAAAGCCATTTTCCCTTGTCCTGTCACTCCATGCCCTTGTCCAAAGTTCCTCTCCAGCTCTCTTGGAGCTCCTCTTGGACAGAAAGGGTGCTCTGAGCTCTGCCTGCAACCTTCTCCAGACTGAACAGCACCAACTCTCTCATCCTGTCTTCATAGCAGAGATGTTCCAGAGGATTTAATTAATAAATCTGTTTATTTTAAATTTTTTTAATGGCAGTCTGCAATAACAAAAATGCTTTATTTAGGTATTTTAATAGGGGAAAAAAAAGATAAATACCTAGAATTAGGGATGATTGATTTTTCTGTGAAACATGACAAATTATATAGAAATATCTATTTCCTGCCAATTTCACTTTTCTTCTCCTTTGAAAGACCAGTCATGTGGGAAGTGTTTCTAGGTACCTCCAGATACTTTCTCAGCTTATAAATTCTGAATCTTGAGCAGTGGAAATAAAAACCTTGAGCTTCCAGAAGCCTCACACTGAGAACTTTCTCCTTCTCTCTCTCCTCTCTCTTTTCTGTCCCGATGTTGGGAGTTTCAGATAACACAGAGAATCACAAAATCATGGAATGGTTTGGGTGGACAGGGACCTTAAAGATCATCTTATTCCAATCTTACTGCCATGGGCAGGGACACCTTCCACTACCCCAGGTTGTTCCAAGCCCCATCCAACCTGGCCTTGGACACATTTAGGGATGAGGAGTTCTCAGCTTCTCTGTGCAGCCTGTGCCAGGGCCTCACCACACTTACAGTAAAGAATTTCTTCTCAATATCTGATCCAAACCTGTCTTCCTTCATTTACTTCCTGCTTTATTTACATCTGTAAATGGAGCAATGTGCCCTGCTCAAGCAACTTTCTTGGAGTTTTGGTTTTCTCCAGTTTTAAAGATGAGATTTTTAAAAAATTATTTATTAATTTTTATTTTCTTTCTAACAAATACTGGATTATTAGATTTATTTTTAGCAAATTTTCCCCCATGCAGAGCTGTAGCAGGGCTTGATGCCTTTTGGAAAAGGGCTCTTCCTCCTTGCACTCTCCTATGCTGATCTGAAAACCATCCAGAGATGAAAACAGGCTTTTGTCCAGCCTGTCTGTTGAGCTGGTGTCTCTTTATTTCCCCTGACAACTGGAATGCAGTTGATCCTGTAAAATGTCTGGGCTTTCTGTCCTGCCTAATTGTGTTAAGCTGCATTTGCATCCTAAAGAGAGCGGCTGGGAGAGGCTGTTGAAGCCTTATATACATTTTTAAGCTCATAAATGCCATCAGCGAAGTCTGAAACATCAGATAACTGACTCTGAAGGCCTTGCTGAAATGCACTGATGCCTTTATGAGTTGTCTTCCCCTGCACAGAGTCTCCAGATCCTACATGTGTTGCTGCCAGCTGTATTAGGGATGAGGAGGAACCATAACTGTGAAAACAGCCCTGGGGGCTGTAAATATCTGCACACCATCAAGGGAATTTTGCGGTTTTGCAGGGGATCATGTTCTTGTTCCTATGGCAAGAAGCTGTTTTCAGGCCTCTCTTCCTGTGTCAGAGGAGCCATCTCTTCTGGTGTTTCTGAGCATGTGCCCTGCCAACCCTCACTCCACCTTTTCAGCAATTAAATATTTGGGCACCACCATAAAAATCCAGTAAAAGTGGAGACAATGGAAAATATATTCCAGTCAATCACAACTTTTTCTGGAGGTCTGTTCCAAAAGTTTAAAGCATATGAGGAAGGTAAATCAGCATGGTAGATGAGATTTTGTGGGCATCACTGAGGGTTGTTGCTTTCACTTTGCTCCTGGGCATGGTTTTTATCCCTTGACCACATTGATCATCCTGACCTGATCCCACACAGCCTCTTCCATGCAGAAAGTTGCAGATTTTTCCTCCTGTGACCTCCACTGCACATGGGAGGAGGACTTTCATGTTTGGCTTGGTGGTTTCTTGGAGGAAACCTCTTTCTGTTCATCACAGCCCTGCAATTTCAGCCTCTGACTCTTGGTGCTGGTGCTTCTTCTCTTGCCTGTGTTTCCTTCTGGGCAGGTGACAGAGCTTTGCCAGTCTGATACCATGGCCTGGGACAAAAGTCTGTGTCTCACCCAGCTCCTTGAGTGCACGTGAGCATTTCTGTGCTGGGTAGAAGATGATTCTCCCTCTGAGTCATGCAATTGCTGTTCCCTTCTCTAAGAAATCTGGTAAAATCAGTAGAAGTAAGGGGAGGGAAGAAATGGAAAGTGTCTCTGCATCTCAAGAGGAAAAGCAACAGCTCCCCCAGGGTAGTTGTTTTGGCAGCAATCTGCATCTCAATTTCAACCCCAAAATTGCTATCAAGGGCAGGCAGCTGTGTTTGCTCTCCCAAAAGGTGTCTGAGAGGGTGTTGGTTTTCTTGCTGTGGTCATGATGGTGTGATGAGCCATGAAGGAAATGTCAGCCACGTGCATGAGGAAAAGAAAAAAATCAGTTGGGGTTTGCAGCAAGACCTTGGGAATGTCTTGACTTGCCATGTTGGTGCCTTGCTGCTGAACTGGGCTTTCACGGTGATTTCAGGGCTGTGAGTCAGGGTCTGTCCCTCTGATAGAACTGCTCATCTGAGCTGGAATTGCAGTGTAGGACCAGCTGTAACTCAGATATCCGGGGTTTGCCCTGGTCTGGTAACTCAGTGTTAGGTCTTTGCCCCAAACCTCTCTGCTGATGTTGCATTGAGGGTGGAGATGTTTCCCCAGGTGGTTCAGATGGAGGGACACTAATCTGATCATGGGACTGGAGGTATGGAGACAGGCTGAGGGAGTTGGGGTTGTTCAGCCTGAGGACAAGAAAGCTCCAGGGAAAGCTGAGAGCCCCTTCCAGTGCCTAAAGCGATTCCAAGAGAGCTGGAGGGAGAGTTTGGACAAGGGCATGGAGTAGCAAGAGAGAATGGCTTCAGACTGAAAAAAGGCCATGTTTGTATTAGATATTTAAAAGAAATTTTTCCATGTAAGGGTTGGGAGCACTGGAACGTGTTTCCCAAAAATGCTGTGGATTTCCCATCACTGGAAGTGTTCAAGGCCAGTTTGGAAAGGAATTGAGCAACCTGGTCAGGTGTCCCTGCCCATGGCAGGGGCTTGGACCAAGATCTTCTTTAAGGTCCTTCCAACCAAACCATTCTGTGATTCTGTGATTCTCAGAAGCTTTTTCTCCTTAGGGATGCCTCACCTCATGAAGTGTCATTGTGGGGTTGTCCCTGAACTTTGTGTTTACTCCCACCTGTCCCTGAGGTTTTTGCAGAGATTAAATGAATTCTCTTCTGGTTTCTTTATTTTACTTCTCTCATGTCAATGTGATGGTACAGTCAGAACACTCATGAACTCTTCAGCAAATTTTTCCTGAGAAAACCTCATGGTTGCCTTTTCCTTCTCCAAAATGTCTGGAAACCACCATTCCCCTGCTTCTCTCATAGCCATTTATACTGGAGGATGATTGTCAGCCCTGTGATGGAGGAAGCTGCTCTAAAAGCAGCTTTGCTGTGTCTCAGACATGGGGTTGGTCTGCTGGAGCAGATGTGGTGGTACGGCTGGAACCCTGCTCTGAAGCCTGGTAGCAGCTGGAAATTCAGTTTTCCATTAACCCCTTCAGCTGTTGGGAATCTCTTGATGTTCTGCCTGGTGGATTTCAGAGAGTGAGGCGAGGGCGGGTGTACATTTTAATTTTAGTTCTGCATGATGGAAGATGCTTGCAAGCCCATCATATTAATTTCAAAACTCTTCAGGATTGTGCTCATTTTTCTGTAATAGTGCAGTGGGTTGGCTGGGGAATAAGCAAGCAAAGCAGGAATTTGGGGAATGGTAAAACCAACCATGCAGACATGAGTTAGTCTGCACAGCCTCTCAGTAACCACCTGAGTGTCTCCCTTGACCCTGTTCCTACCCCTGGAAAAAAGGTTCTGACCCCTGAATGATCTTTGCATCTTTTGGGGCTTGAAAGGACTCCAGTTGTGCAGTTCATCCATCTTCCACTGGTCCCATCTGCTCATTCATCCTCTAGGAGAAGCAGGGTGGATGTGATGCCAGAAGAAACTGTCAATAGAGGGGAGGTCACGGAGAATTCCCACAAAGGAGCTGAGTAATGGAAGGTGATGGCTCCAGCTGGAGCAGAGGCATCTCCACAAAAAGGCTGCCCTTCCTCCTCTCTAATTTCCTTGCAGCTCAGCTTTGACAGCATTAAAACTTCAGGTGATCTCCATGTGAAAGCCTTTGCTTGCTCAAAAAGGGGGAGCTGGTTGCAATCCAGGGATGCCATTTTGGGCTGGGAGGAGGAATACTGCAGGACCATGGGTGTGGATGTGAGGTGGCTCAGCAGCAGGGAGTGAGGAAGCCTGGATTGATCTCTCCATATCAAAAATATTGGTACAACAGAGGTGTTCAGGGGAGTGTTTTTGTTGATTTGGCTTGCTACTGTCCTGGTTTCCACCCCAGAGGCTCTTTAGATGTTTGGAATATTGGGTACATCACAGTTGTGATGGAATTTCCTGGAGAATCCAGGAGAACCCAGCAGGGAAATTCCTCTAGACAGCAGCTGATTGTACATTGTACAAGTGAGATGCAATCTGTGCCTCCACCTCATGAGCTGTGTTGTTGCTATTTTTATTTTTTTTTAATAAATACTGTGTTTGTGCACTTGGATGACATTTCCCATTCAAAAAATGGAGGGGAGGAAGGAATGTGTCACCCACACCCAAGGTGCCAGGCACATAACTCAGGAGAATTACTCATAAAGCCACAACCTCATTATCCAGCTATGAAGGATTTCTGCCACCAATTTCCTCAGTCTGGCCACAATCCTGAAATTAATCTCACCTAAACAGTCAGGAGTGTTCCCTCTCTCAGTGCAGGCAGAAATTGTTTTGCCCCATGGTTGAATTCTTCAAACAAATACGAAAACAGGCAAAACTCCCCAAAATGCCCAAAGTGTACTAATTAAGCTGGTGCATTTGGGGTGTTAGAAAAGGATGCTCCCATCCCAGTTCCAAGCAGATGATGGAATGCACAGCATGGATGGAGCAGACTGGGGAAGACTCAAAGCACGAGCTGGGAAGTTGAGGTGGTTTTCTGTAAAATTGATCTCAGAGTTTTCCCCTTGTGAACATCTCAGGAGGAGGGATAACTTCCTCTTTTGGGGAGCAGATGGGATCTGGAATTTCAGTGTCCTTGTGGGCAGTGGTAGGATGAGCTGAATTTTGAATCCTCTGAAGTACCTGCTGCTGTATTTCTTTCTCCTTCTGGAGTCCCCTGGGGTTTGGCTACTCTGAGTGATGTCCTGCAGGAAACAAGGACAATGAGCCTGTGATGGTTAAAATCCAGACCTAAATGCACCTCTTAAAATATTTTTTTTTTAATTTTTTTTTCTGGAGCAGAAAAGAAAGGCCTGTCAAGTCACAAATTCCCAGCTCTCAGCCCCTGGTTTTTGTTTTTAGGCGGGTTTTTGGGGGGTTTTTTTGTGTTTTTTTTTGTTTTGTTTTTTTTTTTTCCTAAAGAAACAGGATGAAGGAAAGGGGCTCTGGGATGTCCAGGAGAAAAAGCATCCTTATAACCTGAGCAGTGATGGTGTGGCTCAACAAGAAGCTGGAATCCGAATGTCCGGGGCCAAACCAGGGATCTGCACATCACCATGTCCTGGCCACTCTTCCCAAGCAGCAAGTGACAGGACAAGAGGAAACAGTCTCAGCTTGCACCAAGGGGTTTAGATTTGATCTAAGGAAAAAATTCCTCACTGAGAGGTTTTTCAAGCATTGGAAGAGGCTACCCAGGGACATGGTTGAGTCACCATTCCTGGAAGTATTTAAAGATGTGTGGATGTGGCACTTGGGGACATAGGTTAGGGTGGCCTTGGCAGTACTTAGTAGTTGAACTAATGGGTCTGAAAGGTCTTTTCTAACCTAAATTATTCTGTAACTCTGGGAAGCTGAGAGCATTTCTTCTGTCAGCTGCTGGCTATGACTGGTGGCTGTAAAAAGTTTGTGTATTGCCTTTTATCTTGCCAAAGGGCATATAAGTGCTGCTAGGCATGTCCCAAGTGTGGGTCACTGAAGGATGGGGTGGATTAGCACTCATCTGAAGGGAAACAAGAGGGGAAGGAGTGGGAGGATTGAGCTGAGTTGCCCCGTGGTGATTTCCATAGGTTAAACGGGCAGGTCAGTGGGAACTACATCCTCCAGATGTAACAACTCCATAAGATCAGTGTTTACAAAACCCCTCACACAACTGGAATCAAATGCTGATTAAACCTCGAGGCTGGTTGTCCCCAGCCTGCTCAGCAGCACACACTCACTACTTGCACCACTTTTTGATGTTTCTCACTCCGAGCAACAAGAAAATCCTCTGCCACAGAGTGCAATTGGCTTGGTGTGTTTGCACAGAGGTCACCAAGGGCTGGGATTGCTGCTCTGCTCCTCTGGGCAGATATAAATCATTGCTGCAATTTTATTTCTGAATTTTTCTCTCTGGGGAAATTGCATTTTTTTTTTATTTTTTTATTTTTTAGATTTTTTTTCTTAACTGAGCTTTCTGTAGACAGCATGCATGTAGGAAGTATAAGCCATTTGTATAGGAAGCATTTATAAATGCAAAAGGATTATTAAAGTGTTCAGCCCACAGTGACCAGAGCTGAAGGCAGTGTGTGAAGGGCTTCCTAACTGGTGTTAATTGAGCAACGCAAGCAGGAGTATTAATTAAAATGCCTTTTGTGAGCTCTTGAGAGCTGCCTGGTGCTCATCTAATGCAGGACCTGCCCCTTGGGGTTCTACAAGTGCTTTTTTCCTGGCAGCAAAATCTGCTGCTTTTGTAACCAGGGGGTGTTGTTTCTAGAATAAAAGCTAAAATTGGAAATTCTTGGTAGGTAGGAGTGTGTGTACGTGTTTGAAGGCCAGCAGGAGAGAGAAACAAGCAGCTGGTGAGAAATGCCAAGACCTTGATTCAGCAGGGCTCTCCCTCTTCTCTCAGATCTGACACACTGAAATGCTCAACTGGATTGTGGCCAGAGTGCTCCTCCCACAGCAAGACTGGACACTTAAACAAGGGATTATCCTTTTCCATTGAAGATTTTAATTTATGGAGTTTTTTTGTAATTTTTTGTAAGGTTTTAATGTTATTTATTATTTTTGCAGGTGTTCTGCAAACAATTCCAACCCTCTACTTTTGTACTGTTGCTAATCTGGAAATATTGAAACTTTCTAGGAATTTTAAAGATTCATATCAACTTTCTTTTGAAAAGGAGGTGCTGCTCCCCATGCTCAGCTGTGATGTTTTGAGGAGCCAACAGCTGGTTTTGTTCAGGATGTGCCTGGATATCAGAGCTCTTGGTGTGCTGATGGTTTCCATGTCCTTAACCATGACAGCGAAATAAGTTTTTTTTCCCAGTACTTACCACTTGTCTTACTTTTTCTTCCAGATTAGAAGAAATTCTTGTGTGCCCAGGAGAGCAGGACTTGGGAAGCAGCTGGTAAGAGCATCTCTTCAGGAGAGGGTCACCTGAACGTGGAATTATGGGGCTCAGGCAGATGCAAATAAAATTTTTCCATTGAGAAACCTTTTTTTTCCCCATGACTTTCATTTTATAGGAGTTTCACTCCCTTTTGGAATGAGTTGCTTTATCTTCATTCACATAGAAAGCAACCTTATCCAGGAGTTGTCTCAGAGCTTTGGCCATATTTTCATGTTCTCCCTGTGTTCTCATTGTCTTTATCCTTTGCTGGTTTCATGTCTTTATCTCTGGAGCAAACCATGCACAGGAATAAAATAAACATGGAGAATGCAGTTCTTTGAAACTTGGGTGCCTAAGGATGCCAGGCAGAATTTGAATCGTGGAATAGTCTGGGTTGGGAACAATTTTGAAGGTCATAAAATTCAATGAGCAGTGAGATGTCCAATGATGGGACATTTCCAACTTCATCTGCTTGCTCAGAGCCTCATCCCACCTGACCTTGAATCTTTCTAGCCATGGGGCGCCTGCCACCTCTGTGGCCAACATTTTTGTGTCTTTCCAAAATCTTTTATCTCACCTGAACCCCTACCCTCTTTCAGTTGGAAACCATTACCCTGAGACTACAAGCCCTACTAAACTGTCCATCCCCAAATTCCCTGAAATCACTGAGAACTGCCTTGTTCTGCAGATCTTCAGATTTAACTTCATGTTCCTCATCTTGGAAACTCCTGCCAGGGTGGTAAAGCCTTGTTGGTCTCCTGGGCAGTGTGAAAGGCAAGCAGGGGAGTGCTGGTCCGTGTCACACTGTTGGGATGTTCATGTGTCCCCTCCCAGGGAAATTGCTTCTTGCTCCAGCAGCAGATCCAGCTGTGGAGATCCATTTGTGGGCAGCACAGCCACAGACAAGTTCCACTGGCTTTTTCTGGGATTATTCTGTCCCTCCCACCTGGTTTCCCTCCCCTTGGAGGCATAGGGAGGTTTACAGGACTCCTTCTCAGTGACCCTGGAGACAGAAACTGATTCATCCCCCACAAGGCTCATGCTTGGGGAGGGAGCAGTGTTTTGTGTAATTTTCCTGTCCCCTGTGGCAGCACTGGTGCTGAATCAGTGTGATGGGTGTCCTCTTTGATTCAGGTGATGTTTCCCTAAATCCCAGTGCTCATTCCCTTGGATCTGCTCCCAGCAGGACTGAGCCCAGAGCTTTAGTGGTGTTACTGCTGTCCTGAATAGTCCCCAAGCACCACATCTGGCTCAGGAGAGAGAACACAAATTGTCCTCCCACACGGGTCTGGGCTGAAAACCAGAGGATTTGGCTTTCAGTACCAGCTGGTTGTGCCTTAAAACAAATTTTGCTGAGGGCATCTTTTCTCAGCTTTATGGTTTTCTCTTCCCATTTCTTACTTTCATGTGCAGTTTCTTCTGTGTCGCAGAAAGGAGCAGCTACATGGGAGTGTGGCCTCTGGGAACAACCTGGACAATGAAAAAGAAAAAAAAAGCTGTAATTAGCCAGGTGATGGAGCAGATTGTTTCAGCAGTGAGGGGCAAAATAACTCTTGTGGCATTTCTGTGTCTCTGACCAGTCTTGCTCTTGCTGGATCTGGAGTCACCCAGTGCAGGGCATTGGTGGTGGTGGAGTGAATTGTAAGGAACACCAAGTGTGATGAATGTGAAAGTCCTGTGGTGCTTTGGGAGTTGTACTGATGGTGTCAGCCAGGCTGGGCTCAGGATGTCTCTCCCCAGCTCTCATGGTGGTCCTTGGCTGTATTGACAACATTTTAGTCCCCATAAATTTGTTGACTGTCCTGTCCTGTCACTGTCCCTGTGTTTGTTGTCTTTGTGCTCTTGTACACTTGTTGATCGCCCCCTCCTCACCCGATGTGTACCAGGGGTCTGTTGCTCTCCCTGTCTATCTGCTGCATGATGAGAAAAGTGGATAAGTGGATGGAAACCCTTAGGGAAGAGCCACACACTCTAAGTTGGGTGTGGAATGCTCTTGAAAACCTCACTGTTGTTAGCCACAGGTGGTGCTTTGGGAGCAAAGCTATGGAAGGACATCATTACAGCAGAGAGTCCAAATCTCTCCCTGCTCAGATTTGTTCTTCTTCACCTCCTGATACCCTGCAAGTCCAGGCAGTGGAGTTGTTTTGAGCTCTTTCATGCTCTGTGCTGAGTGAGCACTGGTGAAGGCATTTGTGCTGGAAGGGCTGCACAGGGCACAAGCAGAAGGTGCTCCCTGGCCCCAGCCCTTCATCCCCATCACCAAGTGTTTGCCAGAGGCTGCTGAGGTCTGGAGAGGCCACTCCTTGCTAAATAGACCAGCAGGCTCCCCTGGGGACTTTGTTCAACTGGGCTGACCCGTGCTTCAGCCATTCTGGTGATGCAAGTAAGAGAGGTTGACTGGGGCTAAGCTTGCGCCTGGATTTGTGTCCAGCATCAGCTTCACTGCTCAGACTTTTTGTGTTTCACTGAGTGGTTTTCTGGCTGGTCATTGGTGCTTTCAGTTATAGGTGCAGTAATTGGAAAAGCTGTGTTTTTATTAGTCATAAATGTACATCTGTGTGCACACAACTATCTATAAAATAAGCCTTTAAAACAAATGGAGATGTAACATCCATGTGTTGATGTCCTCATTGTGCCCAGGTCCTTGATAGATCTCATTGCATTTTATCCTTGTCTCCATCCTTCTCATCTCTTCAGGTGTCAGTGGTGAACCCCACAAATACTGCTTTTCATGAACACACACGCTGATTTTGTTTTCAGGGGTGTGAAGGACCTGGGTGCTTTGTTTGTCCAAGGGCACATAGAAGGGCTCAAAGCTGGTGATGGGACAAGAGGAAATGGCCTCAAGTAGTGTCGGGGTATTTTCTGAGTTCCCCAGATAGAGGAGGAATTGAGAATCTGACTCCATGTTCTTAGAGGGTTAATTTATTATTTTTTGATCTGTATTATATTAAAGAATGCTATACTAAACTATACTAAAGAACAGAGAAAGGATACAGACAGAAGGCTAAGAGATAATAATAAAAAACTCTCGGCTCTTTTCAGAGCCTCGACACAGCTTGGCCGTGATTGGCCATTCAGTTAAAACAATTCACATGAAACCAATAAAACAGTGACCAGTTGGTAAACAGTGTCCAAACCACATTCCAAAGCAGCAAAACACAGGAGAAGCAGATCAGATAATTGTTGTTTTCATTTTCCTCTCAGGCTTCTCAGCTTCCCAGGAGAAGAAATCCTGGCGAAGGGATTTTTTAGAAAATATGACGGTGACACAAGGGGAGGTTTAGATTTGATATTAGGAATAATTTCTTCACCAAAAGAGTTGCCAAGCATTGGAACAGGCTGCCCAAGGAAGTGTTGGAGGGATTTAACAGGTGTGTGGATGTGGCATGTGTGGTGGTGCTCACAGGGGTCCCAGGACGAGGGAAGAGATGAGAATCTTAACTCCATGTTTCAGAAGGCTGGTTTATTATTTTATGATATATATTATATTAAAATAAAATTATATATTAAAACTATACTAAAAGTATAGAAGAAAGGATTTCATCAGAAGGCTTCAAAGGGAAGGAATGGAATGATCCTAAAATCTTGTGACTGTTCACAGCCTCGACATAGGTGGCTGTCATTGGTCATCAAGTAAAAACAATTCACATGATGGGTAAACATTTCTCCAGATCTCATTCCAAAGCAGCAAAACATGGAGAAGCTGAAGCTTCTCAGCTTCTCAGGGGAAAAGATCCTAGTAAAAAGATTTTTCATAAAATATGTCTGTGACATGTTGTGGTGTGATGTGTATTTAATTCCAATAGTGACAGGCACGTGGGGACATGGCAGAGTGGTGGCCTTTGCAGTCAGTGCTTGGTTAATGGTGGAACTTGGTGATGTTTAAGATCTTTTCCAACCTAAACAGTTCCATGATTCTTTGTGGACTCCTGGTGGACTTGGCTCACAGTGAGCTGCTCTGTGTGCTCACCACACAGGAGATCCCTGATTGTGACACTGCTCTGTGGGATGCCTCTGAGTGTGTGTGGAAAGGAAAAAGAGCCATTATACAACACCCTCGTGTGGCTGTCCCAGCTGCCAGCATGTGATGTGAGTCCTGTGGTGACCCAAAATCCCTTCTCGCTGGGTGGTGGGTTAATCTCATAACTACCCACGCCTGACCTTCCTGGGAATGTCCTGGCATTCAGTGCACCCCCCCCCAGAGCAATGGGCAGTGTCATCAGGCTGCTGGCACATTTTGTGTTTTCTCAAACCACTTTCTTGGCCAGCATTCCAGTGCTGGGGTGGTTTCTGGCCGGAATTCCTCCATGTGGTGGTCCCTGCTCAGTGAGCGGAGCTGGCTTCGCCTCCACAAAGCCTGCAGCTCCCGTCCTGCTGCTTTCCCCCCTGCATCTCAATCCTTGCATTCCTGCAAGGGAACAAGATAATCTCTGTGCTGGTTTTGTAGCAAACTCTCCTCAAAGTGACAGCCGTGGGCAAGGCTGTGTGGCTGTGATGTGCTGGGATTGTTGATTCCTGGGCCGCCCTCCTAATCCCCTTAGCGCTGAGAGTTGCTGCTCTGAGCTCGGTTGTCTTCCTTGAGAAGTGCTGCCTCCAAATAACCAGGGATCTGCACAAATTCCCTGGCCTTCCCTGAACAAGTAGGAAGGTGTTCTCCCACTTGAGCAGGGTGCTTTGTTTTTGGCAGAGCCGAGCATGCAAATGGAGGGAAAGTTTCCATTGTTGGATGCCAGCGGTGCTGTCGGGCTGTGGGAGGTGTCTGCTGTGCACCACATGGGAAGAGGGTTACTTGTGATTTGGGAGTGCTCCTCAGATGGGGAAAACCTGGGTGTTGAGGAAGGATTTCTAATGAGAAGGCTGGAGCACCTCTCCTTGGAAGATGGGATGGAGGAGTTGGGGCTGTTCTGCCTGGAGAAGGGAAGGCTCCAGGGAGACCTCAGAGCCCCTTCCAGTGCCTGAAGGGGCTCCAGGAGAGCTGGAGAGGGACTTGGGACAAGGGATGGAGTGACAGGACACAGGGAATGGCTTTAAACTGACAAAAGGGAGATTTGGATTAGAGATTAGGAAGAAATTCTTCCCTGTGAGGGTGGTGAGGCCCTGGCACAGGTTGCCCAGAGAAGCTGTGGTTGCTCCACCCCTTAAAATGTCCAAGGCCAGGTTGAAGGGGCTTGGAGCAACCTGGGATAGTGGAAAGTGTCCCTGCCCATGGCAGGGGGTGGAACTGGATGATCTTTAAGATCCCTTCCAACCCAAACCATTCTGTGATTTTATAATTTTATGATTTTTTTTTCTTTGCGATGTAGGGGAATACAGGGAAGTGAAATTACAATTATTGCAGTAGGTAAGGGCAGCTCCTGGATGTTTGTAATATTCAAAAATTGAGATTGATTTCCGCTGCATATTAAGGGATTGATGGAAGCTTTCCTGTGCTGTGCAGGTGTTTGGATCAAGCACCAGCACCTGAAAACACATGGATATAGAAATTAATGTTGTTCCCACATCTCACACTAGGACAGCAGCTCAAGTGACCTCTTTTCCAGCCTAAAAACGTTCTCTTTTTCTTCTAAAGTATGGTGGGGGAAAGATGAAACTGTCCTTGTCCTCCCTCTATCAAATGGCTGCCAATTTATGGTTGGGATTCTGTGATAGAGTTGAGGATTTAATTTGATTTATTTATGCATCAAGTTTTTAAAGGATGAGGATTAATTTTTCTCTTTTAACCTGGACTTTACAGAAACTCAGGTCCCAAAATCAAGAGCAGGTGCCTCGTTGTCTCAAGGCAGAGACATCTGTGAAGCCACCTTCATTTCTGCAGTGAGCTGCCAGTGAATCTGTCCTGTGTCAGGCCAGACCTTTTGGCTGCAGCCTCCATTTTTCAGGGCCCATCAGTATATTTTGAATTATCTGCATCCCTGGGCCTTGCAGCTTTCTGTTTTCTCCCTATTGCCAGATTTGGATTTATTTTTTTTGTGTGTGTGCTTTAAAAACATCTCCCCCTCACACAGGCAGGTTCATGTGCTGGTTTGGGATGACAGCCTAGAGCTGGTGTTGTGCAAGGTACCGGCAAAAGAGGTAAATCCAGATGTCCCTTTATTTTCCTGAGCAGAGAGGAAGAAGCTGATGTGAGTTACTTCTGCCTTTAGAGATCCAAAAGGCTGAATGCATTTCTATTTCAGCTGAATGAAATGGCAGGCCTCCAGCTTGCTTGCTGCAAAATTGAGGTTATTTTGTGGAGCCGTGGTTGGGATATTTCCTCTTTTTCCCTGTGCTCTCACAGTATGTAAAGACGCAGATACCATGTAAGGGGTGGTGTCAGAGCAGCCACTCCGGGAATCACAGAATCCATGAAATGCCTTGGGTTGGAAGGGACATTACAGATCTTCTTGTTCCAACAACAAACGGCTCTTCCAGACCTACACACAGCTCAACATTGTGATCAGCATCCCTTGGAGATGGATCACAATGTTGAGCTGTGTGTAGGTTTGGAAGAGGATTGTGTTGGCAGCTACAGAGCAGAGGAAGGCAAACAAGCAGTGATTGCACAGGAATGATCTCCAGAGCCCAAAAAAATACTCACCCAGCATCAAACAGTAAGAGGAGGAAACCCTGTGGCACTATCCAAATCTGTTGTATGAATTCCAAGGGAAAGGACATCACTCTCTTCTAAAATGACAGGTTTTCTATAAAATTTGAAATGTTGATGAAATTTCGAAATTCTTCGTGACTTCCCAATTCAGTTCTGCTTCCCACTCTCATTTTCCAGGATAGCTACAACCCATAGCAGGGCAGGAGAGATCATAAAGTCAAGGAGGGTCAGGATAATGAAGGATAGAGGCCATGGAACAGTGCCTGTCACGCAGGGGGAGCATTTCAACATTTCAAGATGTTTTGAATCAATGTTTGTGGTTTTAATGTTGCTTCTGCAGGTTGGTTTATGCCATCAATCCCAGTCTCCTCAGCAATGTAATTGCCTGAGATGATCTGCTCTGGCTCAAGCTGGCCAGCCAGGAAGGATCTGGAAGTTTTGATTTAGGACTGTATTTTAAGTTAGAAAAAAGTGTTCTCTGTCTGTTTTGAAAGAGCAGCCGGGAAGCAGATAAAGAAATCTATCAATTTTGGTTTTTAAACAGAACATATAAATAAATAAATGCAGAAGTAAATAAAGGAAACCTGCAAGCAGAGAATTGAAAAAGTTCAACTTCAATGCTGTTCTGTGTGAATATGATTCCAAAGGATCAGAGCACCTTTGCCAAATGAAAAATATTGTCTGTGCCTGCTGGCATTGCTCATTCCCAATAAGGTGCAGTTGTTCAGTAAGTTACAATTTTGGGGGTGAAATATCTAGAAGTGATTAAAAAGTAATTTAAAATATCTGTGCTTTCCCATTAAGCTGTTGCCAGGGGCATTGAACAGTCTGTATCCTCCCCTGCACCTTAGAACCAGCCTTTTGTCACACTGGAGGCATTTTTATAATAAAAATACATAAAATTACATCATGTATCGACCAGAGCTCAGTTAACTTAAGCACATGCAAGGCCTCTATTAGGAAACAAAAGCCAGTGGCTGGGGACATTGATTTTTGTAGGAATTAGTAAATTTGGCATATCACTGTATTTTTAAATAGCTCCATACCCTCCCAGTGCCAGTTGAGGAAAGATGGTGTTTCCATTTTTCTCTGACCTGTAAATTGGACAAGAAAAACCCTGTTTTTTCTCTTTCCCTCTTTCTTTCCCCATCAATTTCCCTGTCCTTTTCCTTCCTTTTCCTCTTCTTTTCCTTTCCCTCACTGTCTAGAGATCTGCCTCTTTTCCATTTTCCTTTCTTCCTGCCCTTCCATTTTTCTTTTTTTTCCCCTTCCTTTTCCTTGCCCTACTGTGTCTATAATGTAAGCAGGCTAAACAAAAGCTCAGTGCTGGAAATCTTTACAAGACACAAATCATGGAATAGTTCAGGTAAGAAGGAGCTGTTAAAGGTCACCAAGTCCAATGGTCAGGGACATCCTCAACCACATCCCATTGCTCAGAGCCCCATCCAACCTGACCTGGAATGTTTCCAGGGATGGGGTATCCACCACCTTTTCCAGTGTTTACCACCAACACTGTAAATAATTTTGTCCTAATATCTTGTCTAAATCAACATTCTTTTAGCTTAAAGCCATTCCCCCTTGTCCTATTGAAACAAATCCTGCTGAAATATTTTCCCCACATTTATTTTCAGGAAAGTGGGGGATTTTTAGAAGAAAAGGGTTCTTAGATTGTTCAAGGCCAGTTGGGGTGGAGCTCTGAGCAGCTTGGCCTGGTGGAAGGTGTCTCTGCCCATAGCAGGGGGTGGAACTGGATGGTCTTGAAGGTCCCTTCCAACCCCAACCATTCCATGGTTCTAAGTGCTGTTTCTTGGCTGAGGTGAAGTTTTCCCAGACCTGCCCTGCAGAGGCTGTTGGCATTGACTGGACTAAGTGTTTTTTTCTCTCACAAATTGCATTTCTGATAAGCAGCTCAAATTGCCTTTTAAGAATTAAAATTCAGATTTTATAATACCTTACATAGTCTCTGCTGCTGCTGTAAGGTAGCCATAATTCAAAGGAAAACTTTTCTGTCTAATTTAGCAGATACTTAAACATGGTGAGAGATGGATATGGGTGAGGGGAGGACATTCTACAAGCTGATGGGATATTTGCAATGTACTCTAAAAATTTCAGTTTATAATTACTTATTAGACAACAAGGGGAGGAAAAAAGTTGGGTGGTAGAGAAGTTGACTCATGATATTGAAGTGATAAACAATTTTCTCCTTAAAAAACCCAAAAGGCTGTGTTTTTCAGTAGCTTTTGAAAGTTAATATTTACAGGACTGGAAGTTGATAGACTTTCTATTATGTCTTAACTGATTTTGATGGGGAAGAGATTTCTGACTGTGTCACTGCCAGTTAGATCAGCTTTGGCAATGCTCTGACAGGGTTTGCACGGATCTGATGTTATCCAAGGAGAAGTGCACTGGCACAGACACGAGCTGTGAACCCACCCATAACTTTCTCATGGTTTCTGCAGTAGCATTTCCCTCTAATGAGGGCAAAACAAACAAAATCCCAACTTTTGAAAAGTCCTGACCTGGATAAAACTAACCTTGGCTTTTCTGTCTTGTGTAATTAAGTTCTCCTGTGGCCTTTCTTTTGGTCCTGTTTCTGCCTGCAGATGTTTCTGAAGAAATCCTGAGCTTTGGTATAAAATATAACTCTGTGTTTTAAAAACTCTACCCCTTTTTACTTAATGTAATTGCACCTTTGTTTTAATATATTAAATACCTATATGTCCTGCAGACCTTCAGATAACATCATAGTTTTACTGGTGGCAATTAATCTCATTTCTGAACTGAGGTGTAACTACAGGGCTGCTTTGTTTGTACATGTGCTTGGTTGTATGAGATTTTCAATCCCACTGCTCAAATGGAAAATTGGGAGGGTTTATCCTCCACAGAAGGAAAACAAGGAGCATGTGAGTCAGGAAAAGAAATTTGTGAGGTTTAGTGAGTACCCACTCTTATTTTTTAGTTGGCAAGAGTTTGGCACTGTTTGGAATTGCTATTTGGGAATTTTTAAAGTTGTTGGCAAAGTCTCAATTTCCCTCGTGTCCTCAGCCAGCACCTTGGATATCCTGTAGTGGGGTTATGATGAAGACAGAGCTATTTCAGGTTATGCTGTTGGGGCTGCATCTCCAGGTCCAGATCTTCATACCTTTCTTTTTGGTTTAGCCCAGCTCATGGGAAATAATTGGGCTCTTAATCACAGAATGGTTTGGATTGGAAGGAGCCTTAGAGATTGATCTCATTCTGCCTGGTTGTCTGTGGCCAGGATGTTATTTTATGAACTCCTTTGCCTTTGGCTCGTGGCATTGAAGTTTGCTTAGCCTCTGCCACATGTTGGCTCCATGTCAGGAGTTTTTCATCTCCTCTATCTGAGCAAGAACGGGCTGAGTGAAGTGGTTGGAGGTGCTGAGGGAGATTTTTCAAGCTGGACATGCAGGTGGACACCCAGGAATCTTCCCAGTGCCTGCTGTAGCCAGGAAGGACTGCCCAGCCCTAATTCTTTCCTTTAGACACAGGCACAGTGCACAGTGCACAGTGGTGTCTTGTTGGCTCAATTTCATCCTGCACATCACAATTTGGCCACTTCTGCCTCGCAGCTGGACGCAACATAAATTTGTACAGAGGAGGAAAGAACTCAACTCCTGTGGGAGGTCTGAGGCTGTGAATTTTTCTCTTTCTGAACAAATTCCTTGTTTGCAATCCTCTAACCACTGTCCAGTCTTCCCTGTGGGCTCAGCAGAGATGTCTGGACCACAGCCTTGTTTTTCTTGGCTCTTCCCTCAAAGTAATTGAGGAAGTAATATGAGTCTCTGGGGTGTCTGGGAAAGAGAAGATGGAAGCTGCTGCCCTAACTTTCAGTGCTGGTTTTTCAGGACTGGTGTGTGTGTTCAACAGTTCTTCAATGCATCTGTAGGCACACGGTGGATTCTTGGAGGGCAAGGAGATGGATTTTGATGATCCTTGTGAGTCCTTTCCAGCTCAGGATATTTTGTGATTCTGTGGTTCTGCTGCTATGGCTGCTGCTTGTGTGGTCCAGGCTCCTCACCTGGGCATGATGGTGGGGCTGCCCGTCCTTAATTTTCATTGTCTCCCATTGGTTTGATCTGGAATTTGCTCTCTCCCTTGATTTGGGATATGGGGATTTGCTGACCCATCACACGTGGGAGTGTCTGCAGCAGAATTGTTCCAGGATATTCAGGTGGTTGTTCACAGTTGGGTGTTTCTCTGGCTATTAATGGGATGAGCTTTGGTGTTTAATCCTGCTTGAGCCCTATTTGAGACCTTTCTGAAGGACTTTGGTCAAGCCAGGGGTCCAGCTTTGCTGCTATAGCTGTGCCACACAGCTCTACTGTCAGTTGTTGATGCCGCACCTTTTGAAATATTCACATTTAATGGCAATACAAGGCATGTCTGAGCCCTGAAATGCCATGGAGAAGCAAAGGAGTGGAAATAGAGTGGCAGCAGAGCTTAACATTTCTTGGCTTTTTTTTGTGTAGAGCTATCTGGGTTTTGTGCATTGACTGATCTGCTTGCTTGGGCTGCTGACATTCATCTCTCTTGACTGTCAAATTCAGTGTAGTGGAAATGTTAATCTGACCACAGCCACAATGCAAAGAAGCATCTTCAGGTGAAAACACACATAGAAGCCTTCTTAGGAATCTGTTTAGGTCTGAAGAACAAATCTGTACATGATGCTGGTCATGTTTGCTCATGTTGTGCAGTGAAGTCCCATCCCAGCAGCCTGTGGGAGCTGCTTGGTGGTGTCTCCTCCTGCACAAGACAAATTCAGGGATCCTCCTCTTCCTTAGTTCATGGAACAGGGCTCCCACTGGGATCAGGGGGGTTTTAATGGTGCATATCCTACCACATCTCCAGTCTGGGCTAACCAACATCTCAATATTTAAACATACCAAAGGACATAAACTTCTCTGAGATTCCACTCAAAACTTTGGAACATGGGGATGTCCTTTATTTCCAGGCCATACCTGTGTAGGATCTAAGCCATAATCACAATCCTTTGAAGTTTTAAGCCTCTGTCTCCTTCTGTATGCTCTCTTCTCTGTGCTGTCACATTTGCCTGTCAGGCTGTCTCCTGCTGAATTGGGGTTCCACATTGATACAAGATTTTCTGGTCCCCTTTCAAAACACCTAATTTCCTTCTCCCTTTGTCATTTGCATGATATTAAAGCTGTTTCTTTTTTTGGTGGCTTTCCTGGGATCTTGGACTCTCCTTTGCTGTTCTCTCAAGTCCAGTTCACTCTGGGTAAGGCTGACCTGGAGGCAAAGTTGCTGTTGCTTTCTGAATTTTTGGTCCTTTTTATCCAGGGCATGTTTGTAAATGGTGGCATTCTGCTGGCTCCATGCTACATGGAGAGCACCAGAGCTGTCCTGCCTGTGGGATTGTCCATGAAAATTTAGCTAGGTAAATGATGCTGACATCATTTATCTGTTCAAAGCAGTTTGGGAATCACTGTGTGATCCATAGGGCAGGACTCTGCTGAGGAGGAAATCTCAATGCAGCAGAGATTCCTGTGCTAGAGGTGAGAGTGGAGTGTCCAGGAAGGACAAAACCCCAACCAGGATCTTGCAGGATGGTTTTTCTCTTGGTGTATCTGGTAGGGGTGCAAGGAATGTTTTTGAATGTTTAATTGAGGGACCATTCTGGTGAGTTCTGCCATAGGGAGGGGAACAGGGGCTTCACCTGCAATATCATCCAGGGTGGAACTTTATTTTTTGTCCATTCTTTTTTTTTTTTACTGCTTTTTGGATGGATGGGCTGGAGGACAATGAGTCAATGGATCCTGTGTGCTTGGAACACTATGCTAATTTTGGATAGCTAATTGTGAAATTAAATTCTTCCAGTCCCAGGACCCATCCATGCTGCTCTAGTTGGGTGATGATCTGACTCCCAGGTGATGCTCCAGCTCTGGTTCTTCTATCCCAGAGAGGTCACAGCCTGTAAAATTGCCTCAGTTGCTCTGGATGGAGCCTGAGCACGTTGGAATAAAGCTTTCACCCCCAGGGAAAGCATGCCAGGCTCATGGTGGCACATTTGATGTGTGTGTGGGACAATGAGCATCCAACCTCTGCTGCTCTTCTGCAGAAATATTTTGTCAGGATTTCTCCCCCTCCCTTTATTTGTTGAGCAGTGTGTGAAATTCAGCGCATTTGATGGAATGATAAGATTTACCTTTGAAATGGAGCTTTTGTGTATGAACAAACCTGTGTGGGGATAGATGGAAGGAAAGCTCATAATACCACCAAAGTCTTTAAAAGCTACGAGCCTGAGCCTGCTGTCCTCTCTTCACCTCAATTTCTCAGGTGTGACAAGCTTGAAAGCCAGAAACCTGTCTCTGACTGCACACTAGGCATGACACAGTGAGTATATTTTTGGAAAATGAAGAACAATTGGTGTGTTACTGAAGGAAAAATACAACTGATGCTACTTTACTGAAGGAAATCCCACTGCTGCCTCTTTTTTTTTTTTTTTTTTCCCCTGGAAGCTACAGAATTTACTACACTGTTTATGTGCTGAAAGAAAATGGTGATAAATTAGTCCCTGTAACCAATCCTACTTGTACCACAGAAATAGTTGTATTTATGGAAGTGGTCAGACATGCAGTGGTGTCCAGAGATGTATGGCAATGTTTACCCCAGACCACAGCATTGTGTGATTTCACAGGGCACAGAGCAGGCCATGATGTGTGTCCTAATTAGTGTAATGCACCTTGTAATAGCTGTGAAATAAATTCTGCACCGAAGCTTTTGGCCCAAAAGCACAGGATCTAATGCAGATTCCATGGAGATAAAAGGGGAAAAAAAATAAATTACCTAATGTTGTAAAGGCTTTTGAGTGAATTCTGAAGTACATCTGTACATAATCATTGGAATCACAGAATGGTTTGGGTTTTGGAAGGGACTTTAAAAATCATCCAATTCCAACCCCCTGCCATGGGCAGGATCACCTTCCAGTGGACCAGGTTGCTTCAAGCCCCATCCAACCTGGCCTTGAACATTCCCAGGTTTGATGGGGCTTGGAGCAATATGTAGGTGTCAAGTTTGTGGGCAAAATGTGTGTTAACCTTGTTATTAAATGTGTGTTAGCATAAAAATGTGTGTTAACCTTGCATTGCTCACCCTTTTCCTTCCATGACACAGAGCTTTCCTCTGTCCCATGGGCTCATTCTCCCTCTGTCAACCCAAGGGAATTGTTTATTGATTAATGCATTAATCAGCCCCACATCTTTGCTTGCACCCTCTTGGTGTGGCTCTTTTTAGCACTTGGTAGTTTTAGAGAGAGGGGATGACTGATGATCGTGTTCTGAAGCTCTGTGAGTGCCTTCCAGTTCCTTATCTCTCTTGCAGATGGTATTTAAGTGTGCTGCAAAACAAAATTCTCATGTGGGAGTGGATCTCCACATGGACTTGTAGGATTTCTTCTGGTGTATTGCTGAATGATGCAACCAAAATCAGCTTTTTTTTTTTCCTTTTTTTTTCTCATGGAGCTCCTGGAGGACTGTCAAGTACTGATGTTACCAATTCATGGAGAAGGAAACTGGCTCCCCAAGGGCTTTTGCTGTGAAGTGCTGTCAAGAAGGACTAAGCTGAGACCTTTGAGCTTTGCTTCCCAGCTGAGATGCCCTCCAAGGGCTTGGGAAAACAGAGTTTCTTAGTTGGCGTAGGATGAAATTTCCTTCATTACTTGCTATCTCTCTATCTAGTGTAAAGGCTTTTTTTCCTTATTTTTTTTTATAAAGAACTTTCATTATTCAGATCTTTATTAGGACAGATTTTTATTTTTGGGGCTGGTGCTGTGGCTGGTTTTTTTTTTTTCTGTTCTCTTTCTGTTCTCCCCTTATCTGGTTTTCCTCTGTAGATCATGAGTATTTGATTGAGGGTGGAAGAGTCAAACCAACACAAATTTATTTGCTCTGTCAAACTTCCTTTTTGTAATATTCTTCTCTGTGTAAAAGATGACACAAAATCAATCTCCTGGTTGGCGTTGTCATTTCTCTTCTGGCAGCTTTTGCTCAGCGATCATTATTTTTTGTTTGGCTGCATTTTATTCTTTAATGTGTTTTCAAATACATCATCAGATAACAATTGTTGAGATCCTCCCTCCCTTTGAAGGTCTGAGTGCAGATGTGAATTTGTGTGGCCTTTTTTCAACCTTCTGTGATCATGTCATGCTGTTCTGTTACAGAAGGGATACCAGGGGAAGGAACTGAGTGCCAGTCAGGAATGAAGAATGAGGATATTATCTTGTGGAATGGGATGTGGCTTCCATGATCTTTTTCAAGCAATGCATTTGTGGAAGTTTCTTCCAAATATTTTTTTTGTTTTGTGCTCATATTCTCTCAACTTTTCTCCCCCATCATGCTGCCCTTCACTTTTTCTGGTTCTCCTTCATTTTTGTGGGTGACTGTGAAAGCAGCTGCCTGATTTTAAGTGAAGTGAACCAAAATATGGATTTTTAAATCTACTATTCCAGTGGTGAAATTATTTTTCTTCCTGAATACTTTAATTCAGTACAAGTTCTTTCATACTTTTTTTTTGTTTCAATAGACTTTTTTTAGAACCTTTATATGTGTAGAATTCTGGATTCAGAGGGGGAAAAAAAGAAAATAAAACCATATGGACATATTTGAGCTTCTAATATGAATTGAATGAACTTTTAATATTTTTTGTAGTCAAAACTTTGCAAAGCTTTCTCTTTCCTCCCTCCCACACAATAAAGATGATTTATGAGTTCCATGATCTGAGGAACTGGTCTGTAAAGACTGGGGAAAGTTATTTTTGTTGAGAGAGTATTGAGAATGGCAAAGAATAATGACCAGGAGGACTCAGAGCCAGGGTGAGCCCCAACAGTGAGAGGACAGAGGCTGCTGATTCAACCTCCAGTTCATTTACTGGAAGATCATTCTTTGCCCAAAAATCCACACTGGTGAAATTTTAAATTCAAATTTAGTGAAGGATGTAAATATAAATCTGAATGTGATTCTCTTTGACTGTGAGTTTGTCTTATCTTAGGGGAGAAGATCAGGGAGTTCCTTCCTACCCCCTGAAGTGGATCTGCACAGATTTACCCCATGTTCAGCAGGAAATTGCAGATTTCCAGAACACCTCTGATGGCAACTGTGAAATTACCCTTGCAGTTCTGCCATTAAGCTGCTGAAGAGATTTATTTCTTGAACAGCTGTTCTCAGATGGGAATTTTCATTTCTCTCAGTAGGATTGGAAGCTGGGAAGAAAATTTGGCTGTTAGGTTGATGAGGCAACAGTCAGAAAATTATGAACAAAAAAGGAGATGTTTTCTTCCAAGAGTTTTGCAGTAAAATTCTATTTAATGCTGTCTTCAGCTGTGTCCCATTGATCTTTTTGGTGAAAGCTGTTTGACACATTTGAATTTATGCATCTAAACAGTTTCTTATGATGGTTTGTTGGGTTTTTGTTTTGTTTTACCGTAACACAAAAGGGTGACAGCAGTTTCTCTAAAAAGACAAGCTAAAATCTTGTAAGTTACCATTTTTTCCAAGATGTCTCAGCTCCTGAGGAGACAAACTGCTCTCCTAAAGGTGTTACAACTCACTTTTGAAACCTCAAGATTTTCTTAAGATGCCTCCCTTCTCCAGCAGTGATTAATTGGTGCTCCTGTAACCCAGTGGATGGAGTGGCCTGGTATAAATCCAGGCACATGGAGACCTTTGTTCATCTTTAATCATCTGCTGTCCAGTGCCACAGTGGAATAAATTATTATTGTTGTTATAAAAGCTACAATTTATCTTCGATCAGGCTTCATGGCTAAATTTTTAATTTTTATTTTGTTTTCCTTGAAGCTTGGTAGATTTTTAAAAAAATTTTTAATGTCTACCAATAGAAATTAAATTAAGAGCATTTTAATGTCTATCAATATAAATGAAATTAGGAGTATTTGCAGAGGTACTGTGGCCACACAGCTACTGCTCATCACAATCTGACTGCAGCGATTTCTCTTCAAACTGACCCAGAATAACTCTGGGTGTGTTTCCCTCTGCTCTTGAATATTTGATTCCCAGGCACACAATCCTCCTTTCCCTTCCTCATATCACTTCACTTGATGCATTGGCGAGGGCTGGGTAGAACAAACAGGTATTTTGTCCTCATGAGATATTTGGCAGCTCTTTATTGGCTTTCTCAGCGCCGTTCTCCTGATGTGAGCCGAGGATCAGAAGCTGGGTTTATTTTAGGCGACTTATAAGACAAAATATAAGCTGCTTCAGCTCCTTTTCTTCCTCTGTGTAGGCACAGGCTACACTGTGGGAGCCACTGGAATTATATCTCTGAACAATGCAGCCTTTCATCTTTTCACAGACTGCAGTATATATATATAATCCGACTGGTTGGTTTATTACATTTTTATTGCTGTCAAATTTTTCCAAAGACTAGACTGGGAGGAAAAATGCCTTCAGAGTGAGATCTGTGAAGGTGTGAAATGGGCCCTGAGGAGGCCCACTGGGAGCACCACAGCTTGAGTTATTGCGAGGCAGGCAGCCCAGAGGATGAGGAAATCCCCCCTGGAGGTGATGGTGCCTGGGTGACCTGGCTGGGATGGATTAACCTGTGCTGGGCTCACCTTTCCACAGGTGGGTGGGTCCTGCTGGGAGCAGAATTGGCTGTTCCCTGTTGTCACAGACATCTTTTATGAAAAATCCTTTCCTTAGGATTTTTTTCTTTTGAGAAGCTGAGAGGCCTCAGGAACAAAATGTAAACAAGGGTTATCTGCTGCTGTGGAATGCAACAGGTGCATCTGTGATTGGTCTCATGTGGTTGTTTCCAATTAATAGCTAATCACAGTCCACCTGTCCGGACTGTCTTGGTCAATCACAAACCCTTGTTATCATTCTATTTCTATTCTTAGCTAGCCTTCTGATGAAATCCTTTCTTCTATTCTTTTAGTATAGTTTTAATATAATATATATCATAAAAAAATAAATCACCCTTCTGAAACATGGAGCCAGATCCTTGTCTCCCATCATCCTACGACCCTGTGAACAACACCACACCCTATGAGTCTGTGGGTTTAAAACATCTCTGAGATGCATTTCCAATGAAACAGCCAAAGTTTCTGTGTCTTACTGGACTGTGTTTCTTCATTTTGATGGCTTCTGAATGGTTAATTCCAGATATTCTGTCACTTGTTTAAAAGCCTTTATTTCCCTCCCCTTACTGGGGCCTTTCAGTACCTAAAGGGAGCTTATAAAAAGGGGATGTGGGATGCATATTGCTAGGAGAAGGGATAATGGTTTTAAATTAAAGGAAGGTAGATTTACACTAGAGATTAAGAATCTCTAGTTTCTAATTTTTTTTATGGTGAGGCCATGGCACAGATTGCCCAGCTGTGGCCTCCCTATCCCTGGAAAGTCTCAAGGTGAGATTGGACAGGGCTCTGAGCAAACTGGTCTGGCTGAGGAAGTCCCTGCTCAATGCAGGGGATTGAATCTAGGTGACCTTAAAAGGATCTTTCCAGCCCAACCTTTTCTATGATTCTGTGATTTTCATTTCTCCTGGAGAAATACAAAGTGTTGAGCAGGTGGTGGTCTTAAGGCTGAAATGAAAATGAAAGGACCAAATGCTGAGTGGTGCAATAGAGCTCTTGAAATCAAGAGCTGATGGTTATTTTTCACATTTTGAAAGCTTTCTTGATGGACCTGCTATCTTTATCTCAATTTTTTTTTCTAAAATTTTTTTTTTGGTAATCTGCAGACACACTCCCATTCTGCTTACCAAAGCCCCCATCCTGCAAAGATTGACTTTCTTTTCCCATTTTGGAGGAAAGAATGTCTTTTCATAGGCAAGTGGTAATGTGGGGAGGAACTGCTGCAGCAGAAGATTTGAAAACTTGTCTCTATAAATGGTAAAGGCGAATTCAGCATTTTGAAAAGAAATATTATTTTTAATGTACATCTTGGTGGAGGCTTGAGCTTCATTTGCATGGCTGTACGAATGCAAGCAAGAAACCAAGTTATTTCTAAAAAACTCAACAGCCCAACTTTGCTTTTTCCCCTAGAAAAGCTCCATATATTGTGCAGGGTGCAAGACCTCTTCTTCTCTCCGCCAGGGAAATTTCTGTTCTTTTACATTCCTCCATTTTGCCACAGAGGGCTTCCTTTGAATCACCCAAGACCTGATTAATTCCTTATCCCATATAGATGTGAATCCTGGCTGGATAAGCTCCTCCTTGTATTTTAAGCTAATAATTTGAGCTCCATGGAGGTTATCTCTTGGGGCTCTTCCAGAGAAGAACCTTGCCACATAAAGAAGTTCCTTTTCCTTTCTGTGATTATTAAAAGATGTGAGGCACCATTTGCAAGAGTATGTCCTGAATACTTTTTAGAAACTTTTTTTCAAAAAAAAATATTTTCCAGCTCTCTGTATTATTTGATCTGTTATCTGTTACCTTCACTGTAGAAAGTGCCTTGCTGCATTTCAGTGATAACCTTATTGCTGTGTATCTGAGGCGGTGTTTAGGTTTCTGTAGTGCTTTCATTGTGGCATCTCCAGCAGCTTTGCAAGTGTGCTGGAAAGTAGGTCAGTGTTATTCTCATTTATAAAATAGAGGCTGAGCCTTTGGGTTTCTCTGTAACCAATTTTTTTTTGTTGCTCGCAAGTGGTTCTGGCTGTGGAGAAGTTGCTGACTTTTCCTCTTCACTTTGCAGTTCTGAGCCTCCCCCTCCTTTCCCTGTACAGCTACAAAACCACTTCTGGGATGGTGAGAGAGATTTGCCAGCATTGCTCATCCCAAAATTCCATGTTGAAGTTTCCTTCTGCCCATAGAATGGTTTGAGTTGGAAAATACCTTAAATCCCATCTCATTCCAACCCCCTGCCATGGGCAGGGACACCTTGCACTAGACCAGGTTGCTCCAAGCCCCAAACAACCTGGCATTGAACAAATCCAGGCACTGAGCAGCCGAAAATTCTCTGGTCAACCCTTCCAGTGCCTCACTCTCATTTTTGTCCTTTCCAAAATCCCTTCATCTGTGTCTCCAGGAAAGCTCAGAACTGCACACAGGGGGAAGATGAATGTGAAAATTTATCTCCAATGCAGTAATTCAACTTGACCTTTTCTTGTGTTTTAGTTTAGCATTTTACAATTATTTTTTATTTTAAAATACCATTATTATTAGTTTAGTGTTTGAAAGTTATTTTTTTGAGTTCTTAGAGTTTCCCAGGAGAGGCTGATCCAAGAGTGGGAGGCAAAAAAACGTCAGTCCGTGTTATGCTCTTATTGAATTCATTGAATTCATTGAAATTGAATTCATTGCCTTTAACAAAATGTTCAAAAAATAGTTTTGGAGGGTTTGCCTAGAAGCTTTCTGTTTCCCTCACGTTCACACCTTGGAGTGCTGTTGTCACAGAATCATGGAATTGTTTGGGTTGGAAGAGACCTTCAAGGTCTTGTCATTCCAACCTGGTCATCTTTGAGTTATCTGAGCTAAAATCAGGTGTTCCCCTGTCTCTATACATGAAATAAACCAGTGACTGCCTTTCCTTGGAGATCACAAGTGAAATATTGGAAAATAACATTCCAGTGGCAGATACCATCCCAGAAGGATCGGTGTTCTTGAATTTCTCTTGGATCCCTGCAGCTTCTGTGATCCCTGAATGTTTTTTAATCCTAATGGATGTGTGTAGAGGGGTTTTGGTTTATTGAAAGATGAGATCTGTGGTGCACTTGGCATTGGTCTCTGGGATGAGCAACTGGAAAACAGCATTTTTTGTGTATTTGGCATTTGGTTAAGCAAAATACATGGTGTTTTGAGGGGTAGTTCTGAGTGGTCCTTGACTAGGCAGACAGAAAGGCTTCCAAGCAATTTGCAGCAGTTTAGGCCGATTTTTGTAGCAGATTTGGGTCACTGTATCCCATTTTAAGCTCCTTTTATGGCATTTTGTAGACATTTGATGGCTTTCTATGAGAGCCATCCACAATATCATCTACTTCTGTGGCTCTACTCTCATTCTGTCTTTCCACCCACTAAATGCTACAAACCACGCAGTTACCCTGGAAAAGGAATGGCAAGAGCATTTCTAAGGGTCCCATAATTTTGTGATAACTGAAATTTTGCTAGATGAAGGTGTTCAGGTGAATTTAGAATATGGATTGTGCAATCAGCCCACCCATCTCTCACTGTCTGTGAAGTGTCTGACTCCAAATCTGGCAGCCAGAGAGGATTTATACCTTTGGATACCATTGATCTTCTCTGATTTAACTTGGCATGGGATTTAGAGGAGCTGTGTGGAAGTCCCTTGGAGTCCATGATGCCTTTAAAATGTCATGTTTGACAAAAGAAATCAGGGTTGTGATGGCCTCAGTAAAAGGCAAAGTCCTCCATAGGGCGCAGGCAGGAAAATGCTGAGCAGAAGGAATTGGAAATGAAGGGGAAAGCATCAAGCGCTCTCAGTAAATTTTGGTGTAGGCCCCTGGTGCCTGTAAATAACTCTGTGCCACTGCTTGCAGCAGGGTTGGGAAGTTGGGCTCTGAGTGCCTTCCTGAGGAGAAATCTGCTTTATTTTCCAGCCAAAAGACATCAGCATCTAATCCATTTCTGGTCCATTTCTGCTGCTCCTAGAAGCAGTGATGATGTGTTGATTCCCACAGCTTGTATTTACTGTGGACTCCAAAGGTGTGACATCTACTGATGCATCAAAATGTCCCTGTTAAGCATTAAAATGTGCTTTGTTTGGATGTGTGCATTAAAGTTGGTCTTCTCCCCTTTTCCCTCAATACCAAAAAGCTTCAGAGAGTTACAGAGTTGTAAACAGCTACAACTCTGTTCATGAATTAAATGGCAAATAATTAAATCTAAAGTAGTTTGCTTTTCTCTGCCACAGAGTTGTACTTGCTTTTTGGACTGGGAGCTGCCAGCAGTGTAAATTAAGAAGTTTCCAGTTATTCCTAACCTGTTTTGAAAATAAATGCATGAAAATAAAAAAATAGAAGCATGAGACTCTTTTGAGGTGGGTACTGCCCACAGTCCTCTCCTTCCATGGTGTGGAGTTACAGTTTTGGACAGGAAACGTTGTCCAGAGTGGTAGATCTCAGCAACAAGGCTAGAAGGGATGTTTAATGAATGTATTATTATATTAGTGAAGGTCAGCAGTGCTGCACTGAAAAGAATTCAGATCATGCTGTTTCAAAGGGCTGAAAGAGATGTTGCAAACTACAAGTTAGGATTTATTTCTCTGAAAATAATTATCATCCTTGCAGGCAAGAGAGGGTGCCTGCAGAGAGCTTTGTCCATGGCAAATGTGCCGTTTAAAAGACTCTGCACTCATCTCAAATAGCATCATTCCAAGCCAAAAAGCTACTGCTCTTAGGTAGTTCAAAAGTTGATTTTATTTTTACCTCTTTTTTTTTTTAATCAATTAGCAGAATAAAAATGTCACTGCTATATATGGGCTGTAGAAAGTTAATGTTGCTTTTTGACAGGATGCTCTTGTAGGAGAGCCCAGCTAAGGGGCACAGCTATGGATGCTGAGCTGCCTGTTGGAAATAGCACAAATTCAGCCTTTGATTATTATTTTTCACCATATTACGTCATTTCTCCACAAAATTCAATTTCTCTGTCCTTTGTGTGCTGCAGATTGTCACTGGATTTAAATAGCATTCACTTTGTGCTTGGGAAAAGGGGGAGGTTGAGAGAGTCCCTTTGAGTTGTTTCTCTTTTTTAGAGCAGGGATGTCTGTCAGGAGGGAGGTGGGTTTGGTGGCTGACTATAATATATTTGAATTATAATATATTTATTTTTACATTCATAATACAAAAGGCTTGTTCCTCCAGTTAAACACGTGGGGTTTTGGCAGTTTTGGTGTGACAGAATGCAAATAAACCTCGAGGGCAGGTAGTGAGGCTTTACTGCAAACAGATGCTGCTCTCAGCTCCCCAGAATATTCTCATCCTGCAAAAAATCGTGGAATCACAGAACAATTTGGGTTGGATGGGATCTTTAACACCATCCAGTCCCATCCCCTGCCATGGCTGGGACACCTTCCAGTGGACCACGCTGTTCAAAGCTCCATCCAGCCTGGCCTTGGACACTTCCAGGGATGGGGCTCCTTTGGGAATCCTGTGCCAGGGTCTTATCACCCTCTCATAAAGAAATACACAATTTCTTTCCAATATCCAATCTAAATCTCCCCTCTGTCAGTTTGAAGCCATTCCCCCTTGTCCTGTCACTCCATCCCTTGGGACCTTGTCCCAGGTCCCTCCCCAGCTCTCCTGGAGCTGCTTTAGGCACTGGAAGAGTCTCTAAGATGTCTCCAGAACCTTCCCTTCTCCAGGCTGAGCAGCCCCAGCTCTCCCAGCCTGGCTCCAGCCCTTGGAGCATCTCTGTGGCTTTCTGTGGACTGGAATTTCACTTTTATTCAAAATGTGATCCTGGGTTTGTGGGTGTTCAGGTGCTTATGGAGAAGATTTTGTTTCCCACTTGGAAATGAGATGATTTCTGCTGAGGAAATCAAATTGATAATGGATGGGCTTTGGGAGATGCAGTTCTTGAGCTTTTCACCTGCTATTCCACCACCTCTTTGCCTTGTCCCTTTTTTTTTTTTTAATATCTACGAGTAGATAAATATAAAAATGGGAAATAAGTAAAACAGCTTACTGGAACACAGGCAGCTGTTCTCCACAGCAGAAGGGATTAAAGTGCATCTAGCTCTTTGCCCCTCTATGGTCTGGAAAATGATTCCTTTTATTCCAAAGCAGATACCCTAAATAAGGTGCTTGACTCCATCAAAGGTTGCAACCAGTGGAATCAAGCAAGAAAAGCATGATTTAAACTACTGATACTATTCACCTTCTGCTCTTGTAGTTGTAGACTAATGTATTTATCTTTTTTGTGCTGGGTGGTGCACGTGAGGGGTTATTCTGTGAAATAGTTCCTTGATAGAAGAAGAAAAATGTCTACAAAAGGAATGTGCTAATGCTGTTTCCATGTGGGATGTTTTTATGGTTATCCCACTCCCACCAGCACACACACACATGCAGAGTCCCAGTGAATAACCAAAAGAAATGGTTTTCAGCTTAGAAGTCAATGTGGTATTTATTGACTCTTTAGGGACTATGGAATCTGATATTCTGGTTTTGGGTGTTCCTATTGCATCAGTATCCTTGTTACCCCAGGGATGAAATCCAAGTGGGACTCAGCCTGAGGAAGACGAATAGAAAATGTGTTTTCAGTTTGTGTTTTTTAGGTGGTGTAACTGCTGCCTTAGTGGGAAATTATCTCAACTTCAGGGCTCCCACTGCAAGTCAAAGTATATCTGATGAAAATAGGATTGAGGCCAAGCGTGTGTCCTCTGATTGCCATGACTTTCCAGCTGGATGGGGCTTGTGGACATCAGCTTTTCTCTCAGGGAGCTTCCAGCTTGGTTTCTGCTGCCTGTGGGCAGTTCTGTAACCATCAGCTGTGATGGCACCACTGCTGTTCTCACCTGGTGGAGCTCTTGAATGGCCCTTGGGGTAAATCTTGTCCAGGGAGAAGAGTCTTGAGATGGAATTGAAGAATCATGGAATCTTTAAGGTTGGAAAAGATCTTTAAGATTGTCAAAGTCCAACCTTTTAACAAACACCACCACACCCCCTAAACCATATGGTAAAGTGGCACATCTGCTCATTTTTTGAACACTTCCAGGTATGGTGACTCTGCTGCTTCTCTGTTCCAATGCTTTACCACTCTTCAGTGAGGAAATTTTCCTTTTATCCAACCTGAACCTCCTCTGGCACGACTTAAGGCCAGTACCCCTTTCCTGTCACTGGAAGCCTGGAAAAAGAGGCTGAGCCCCAGTTCACCACAGCCTCCTTTCAGGTAGTTCTAGAGAGCAATAAAGTCTCCCCTGAGCCTTCTTTCCAATTTAGACACCAGCAAGATGATGATGATTTCTGGAGGACAACATCATGAGCTCTCAGGACTTTATTGTTCAAGTCAAAATAGGGACAAGTAGTGTGTATGATTGGCTGGGTGTACTTTTTTTAATTTATGGTTTGTTTGTTGTTTTCCTGAGTGTGAATTGGCAGGATTTTTTCTTTAAGCCTTTTTTGAACTTGGTTATCCTCAATTGCTTCCTCTAAAAATTTCTCTGAGCTCATATCACGATCCATTATTTGTGAGCGCTTCACTGCCGGTAGCAGATATCTGAAAATGGAAACATTTTGCCTGGAAATGAGAGGGATGCTGCACACTTGTGTTGCCTGGCTGGACAGACAGGAATTGCAGTTCTAGGTTGCTCTTGACCTTGTGGTAGAATGTGCTTTGCTGTTTACTGAACCTGGGTGTTGCTATGCATGATCCTGCTACTAAATTAATTTGGGAGAGTGTTGCAGGAGGCAGGAAGATTTCCAGAGCAAGGCAGCAGCCCTTGGGGATATTTGCTCAGAAATTTTGTCCTTGCCTTGCTTTTGTTGTTGATTTGTTTGGTGTGTGTTTTTATTTCACTCAGAGTTCATTGAAGGCTTTGCTGGAAGAGCCCCTTCAGCCATAACCTTTAAAGCTGCCACGTGAAGTACAGTGGCAGTCAGAAAATCCTCTCTCTGAAAGTGACACGGTGGCACACAGTCAAGGATTTCATCCCTCTCCCTTCTTTTTTTGTGCAATGAAAATTCAAATTTGATTTCCCCACTCCTTTCTACAATGTCAGTTCTCCACATCCACCCTGAGATCTTGGTGGTTCTTCCCATGAACTTCCAGGAAAAACATCTGGAATTTCCCATCTCTTTTGTTGCATTCACTTTTTCCTGCCTTTTTTTTCAAAGGAAAAGTTAATTTCTCTGACTCAGAGGAGGGGCAAGTGCAATTGTTAAATATGTTTTATACAGCCTTGCTTCTGGTCACATATTTTGAGTGACACCAGCATCCAGCCAGCCCTAAATCCTGCAAAACTCACCTTGATGTGAATTTTTATTTATCAGTTTTACAGTTCTTCTCTGATTAAAGCCTGGCTGTGCTTCACCTGCATCCCTCTTAGCCAGGGGGAGCAGGACGTCTTTCCATTGCCCAGTCAGATGGATGCTCAGCACAGGCAGCTCCTGCTCCTGGTGCTGGAGGTGTTGGAGGCTGGAGCTGGGCTGGTGAAGCCCTCAGGAGCAGCAGGAATTATTCACGACAGGATCTCTCTGTCCTTGTCCCCTGCAGCTCTGTAATAGATTGGTTTAGGTGTTATAATTCCATTACACTTCCCCACCCCTTCCATTTCTCTCTCTGCTCCTTCCACCCTTCCTCGGGGTTTAATTTATGCAAAGGAAACTCAGAATAAAATAAAAAAAAAAAAAAAAAGAAAAATAAGTAGTGATAGAAACAGGAAGAGAATCCCATTGCTCTTTGCATCATTCCCACCCATATTTTGAGAAAGGATGTAAAATCTTGCAGTTAACATTGCTGTTTTTAGCTGCAGAGCACAGCTCTCTAAATGCAGCCAGTGAATGGGGTAGGAAGAGAGCTGGGATGTTCCCTTGCTCTGTGGGAGCATCCCAGGTGACCAAGGATGAGGGGGAATGGGGAGCAAGGATCTGATCCACCTGGTTCTCAAACCATTAAACCAAACATGTTCAACTGGAAGTTACCAAATTATGTATCTGTATTTGCAGATATTTATTTGTTCTATATAGGGTATCATAGAGTGGTTTGAGTTGGAAGGGCCCTTAAAGACCTTAAAGACCTTTAAGACCATATAATTCCAACCGCCTTCCGTGGGAAGAAGTGCCATGCACTAAATCAGGTTGCTCAGAGCCTCATCCAACCTGTCCTTGAACACTTGAAGGGATGAGATATCCACAGCCTCTCTGGGCAGTAACACGGCTTGCATTGTTTCTTCTGTCTCATCAGCAAGTTTTAATTAATATGGAAAAGAAGGTCCTAAATAAGGGGTTTTTTTTTCTTTTTTTTTTTCCCCACTCCCCATTTGTCAAAGTAAAACTGGTGACAGCTTCAGGCCATGAAAAACACCCAGAAGATTGGGATAGCAGCTGGGCTAGGGATGGGAGTTGCCTCTTTAATTACTTCTTTTCCATCTCCAATCTTTTGCATATTGGTCCAGCACCTCTGAGAAAATTCTTCTGCAGTGTGTTTATTATTTAGCTCAGAATAACCTTTAATAATCTCTATCATTTTATATTTATGTGCTACATTTTATTTGGCAGCATCCTGCAACTCACATATCACATACAGAAATGGTGATTTTGTCACGGAAAGAAACAACACACCAAAAATTGGATTTTCTTTTTAATTGAGGTGTCTAACCTTAATTACAGCAGGCTGTTGGTCCAGCAAAGTTTTTGCTTGAGGAAGAAATCCATCGACAGCGTTTTCACCTCACTGAAAGACATAAAAATGAAACCCTGGATATTTTGTTCTTGTTTGCTAATGCAGAGAAATAACAACTTGGAGTATGAATAATGTAAAAGGCATGCAGTAGTTTGTGGGAGAAGTGAGTCAGTTCTGCTTGGTGAAGCAGGCTGGAAGTTCACCCAGAAAGAAGCACCTCTTGCTATGAATGAATGAAGGAAAAAATGTTTGGAGGTTATTTTTAATAACAGACGTGACATTTTTGAGCTCTTGGATGGCCATGTGGGAATCCAAGGCGTGTGCAGACAGACAGGGACTGTGAAATGGAGCTGTTCGGTAGTAAAAAGCAGTAGTAGAGGTGGTCTGAAGTTCTGGAGAGGTTCTTATGGAAGTGAAATAGGGAGATTTTTTTTTTTATTTTTTTTTTTATTTATTTTACTGCTACTTCATTTTCCCACCAAATAAAGTGGGTTGATTGATTTTTTTTTCCTGGGTAACTAAGTATGATACATAGAAAGGCTGATAGTTTTATAAATCATGAATTTATTGAGTATGACTAAAACTTGTGATTTTTTCAAGGACAGAGAGGAAAGAGGGATGGTGCAGTGACAACCTAGGGAGACTGGAAGGTTCTTCTTTTTCTTTTTCCTTCCTTTTCCTTTTTCCTTTTTCCTTTTTCCTTTTCCTTTTCCTTTTCCTTTTCCTTTTCCTTTTCCTTCTCTTCCCCTGTTCTGGAGTGCTTCATCCAAATGAAAGCCTTTCTACAGATTTAAACCATCACTTTAGCTGAACATTTAACTTCCACAGTGGTGTCTTGGGTTTTTTTTTAGAGCATTAAATGATGGTAAAACTACTAATTTTTATGCATGTGCTTAATTACTTGAACTTCTGCAATTAAATTAATTTTGATTGAAATGTTGTTGCACACATGGTGTTGTTTGGTGGCATCTTCATGATCAGAGTTATCATTAAATCCACTTTTCCTTCCTCTGCTCTGTGACCTGGTTGGTGGCTCTGGGGTGGAGACAATATCTGTAAGGCCAAGTGGGAGAGTAGATCAATATCATCAGGAGGATTTCATCCTGCTTTTATTTTCTGTTTCCCTTTCTCTTACTTTCTTCTTTTCCTCCATGGGAAGCCAGATGTGGATGGAGAAGGCTGTGCACTTAAAGGCTCTTGGTTTAAGCGACATAGGATGGAGCCATGTGTGGCACATCCCTCAAGCAAAAAGAACAAGAGGAAACAGCCTCAGGTTCTGCCAGGAAACATTTCTATTGGATATTAGGGAAAAAATCTTCATAAAAAGCCTTGGAAGAGGCTCCCTAGGGAAGTGATGGAGCCACCATCCCTGGAGGAGTTTTAATGACACGTGGATGTGGCACATGGGAATGTGGTTTAGTGGTGGCTCTGGCAGTCCTGGGTTAATGGTTGGTTTGATGATCCTAAAGGATTTTCCAACCTAAATTACTCCATTATGTGTCTGTCATGCTCTGGTGGTGCATGGAGGCTCAGTGTGGGGAAGAGGAGGAATTGGGGAATCCTGTTTTGACAAGGAATTTGGGAGGACTGGTGTTAATGGATGAAACTCCTGATGGGGATGTTAAAACCACTGCACTCATTTACTCAGCACAGGGTGAGCTGATAAAAGGTGAGTGGAAGGTATCAGGTGTCAGAGAAGTCTGAATTTGGAGTGGAGTCTGAGCTGAAAATGGCAAGGTTTTGTTTGCTGTGAGTTGCTATGCTAAAGAGCATTCCCCTAATGCTCTTTCCCATCTGGAGGACAGAGAAATCAAAACAGGTTATGAAGTCTTTTTTTTTGATGATCTGCAAGAAGAAAAACAAACTAACTAACCAAAACACCAAAAAAAACCTTCCCCAACCAATCAACAATCCAACCCAAAAAATAATCTTCTTGGAACCAATAATAATTTTCAGTGGTTTCTGCAGACTGTAGGCTACCACATTTAATAGAGAAAATGTGTTACAGCCCACACATGTAATCATGTGCTTCCTCATGCTAGAGACACAATCAAAGTATAAAATTACACAGAAATGTGGATTCAGAAAAATAAAAAAAGGTGATGGTGGCATCTTGCAACAGGGAGACAATAAATTGCCAGGAGAGAAAAGGTATGTGTGTACCTCCAGCAAATGGACATGAAAACCAGTAGGAGAAATTGGAGGGGGAATTAATGGATTCAATAATTCATTAATTCAGGTAATTCTTGGTACTCTTGTGTGGACATGGACATTTCTATGGGAGATATCTTGTGATCACATAAATGAGTTAAAAGGCAGCAAATGGGAATTTGACAACTTTTTGATGTTCTAGAAGAGAAGAAACTTAATTCCTTGTTTTAAATTCATGAAATTCTGAAGTTAAAATGCTTGGACTTACTTCTCTGGAGCAAAGGACATTGTCCTGCATGTAGCTAAAATGGCACTTGAATAACTTGTTAAATGTCCATGTCTTAAGAATCCAAAGGGGTGATTTTGTGTGCATTTGTATCATGGCCCATATAATCACTTACAGGAAATGTAACAGAGGTGAATAATAACATTTTTCCTATTAGCTTCATATTAAGGTGGGTGAATCTGAACTTGAGCAATTTGCAGCACAGCAGATCTGAGCAGTCATCATTTCCACATTAATAGCTGAAATCAAATCTGGGGTGAATGCAGATTGGTGGAATTAATTTCATTGTTTATCAGATCTCTGCTGGTTTCTGCTGTTACAGTCTTTCGGTATTTTTTTTTTTTTTTTTTGGAGTCCAGTTCTTTGAAGCTCCATTTTGCTATATTTTTTTTAAATAGGCAATTTGGGGATCCCAGGTGCTGCACAAACACAAGAAAAAAAATAGAAACAGGTTCCATGTGGAATTATTAATTTCAGATTCTGGAGAAGTGTTTTAGAGGGTGCTCATGTGTTAAATATTTTGGTGTAGCAAGAGAGCAAAGGATAGGTTGGAAAATAGCTCTGCAAGAGGGAAATACTGTCATGTAAGGGAATGTGGAGCAAGTGGAAGAACAGCAGTGCCAAATCTCAGGATAAAGGAAAAATTCCATGAATGTGTGAGGCCAGGAGCAGGTCAGGAGAAGAGTTACAGGGACAGGGCCAAGCCTTTGGATGTGGTTGGACCTGAACTTTCTAATTTCACTTTTAGGCTGTTGTGTTTTACACCTATTGCTGCCTGGGGTGGATCAGCCTCTGCAAACCCCCCCCAGCTGCTCATTCCTCCCTTTCCCAGCTGCATGAGAGGGGAAAAAGGGGATAAGGGAGCTGGTGGGTCAGGATACAGACAGGGAGATCACTGAGTAATCACCCTCATGGGCAAAACAGACTTGACTCGAGGAAAATTAATTTATTGCAAATTAAAATGCATTTGGGTAGTGAGAAATAAAGATGAAATTAAACCCACACTTTCCTTCCATACCCCAGATTTTTTCCCGTAATGGAAAAACCCAGGAGCTGTTTCAAGTCATTACCTAGAATAAAATCTGTCTCTCCAAATTTTCTTAGTTTCTGTAGATGTAAATCTCCTATTCTAATACAGGGGGGAAAAAAGGCCATAAACAAACAAAAAAAGTAATTTTAATATTTAATGGAGAAGAGTAAGGCTATGATGTATCTGTATAATTTAAACACTTCTACAGAGAGAAAAACAAAAATGGAATGTAAATAGCTCCTGGGGAAGAGGATGATTCTTTTTTTAAGGACCTCAGACAGCAAAGCTGGGGTGTTGGTGATGCTGCTGTGGACTCCAACCACTGGCTCAAGACCTCCAGATGAGAGGTTACTGATCCAGGGAGGGTGCCTTGGAAGCCCTGAGAACCTCAGTGCCAACAGAGAATTTTTTTCCTGGATTTATGTGACCCAAACTCATAATTTTCTGCTGAACATCAGTTTCCCACTTCAGTTATCTTTGGTGCTGCTTTCCTTCAGGAGCTTCAGTTTTTGCATGCCAAGGCAGTGAGTTCTAAGAATCATGGAATGATTTGGGTTGGAAGGGACCTTAAAGATCATCCAGTTCCAACCCCTGCCATGGACAGGGACACCTTCCACTGTCCCAGGTTGCTTCAAGCCCCATCCAACCTGACCTTGGACACTTCCAGGGATCCAGGGGCAGCCACATCTTCTCTGGACAACCTCTGCCAGGGCCTCATCACCCTCACAGGGAAGAATTTTCCCCTAATATCCAATCCAAACCTTCCCTCCTTCAGTTTGAAGCCATTCCCCCTTGTCCTGCGGCGCTTGTCCAAAGTCCTCCTCCATCTCTCTTGTAGGCCCTCTTTCCTCTGGGCTCTCTTTTGGTGCTTTGTTGGTGTTCCATCAAACCTGGCAGTAGAGTTGGACAGGACTATTCCAATGCCTAATCTATCCCTGTTGGACTGTTTTGGAAACTCACCCTACCTCTGGAATTGGCTTTCATTAATTATAGCCTGATACCTTGGAGTTGATGAGTTTGTTAACTCTGGGACACATCCATTTTCTTTGGTCACTCAAAGTGATGCTCTGTCCCACAGGTTTCATGTCATCAGTGTGGCGTGGTCTTGTGGATGAGAACACTTCCTGAGGTTCAATAAACCACAGTTTCCATAAATCCATACTGATTTTATTATTTAATAACGCTCTCACAACTGAAGTTTCCAAGAGATGAAGGATCAGTGCATTGAGCTGTCCCTTCCTTGCTGGCGAGAAAGGAAGTGTTAAATTGCCCATTGCAGCCCAAAATTAAATAATTCTTCTTTAAT
This sequence comes from Melozone crissalis, assembly GCF_028551555.1. Lineage (NCBI taxonomy): Eukaryota > Metazoa > Chordata > Aves > Passeriformes > Passerellidae > Melozone > Melozone crissalis. Next base: position 1,967,498 of record NW_026535780.1, read on the forward strand.
AACAGAGACCGACATCAGCTGTTTCTTCTTCTTTTTCTTCTTTCTTTTCATTTATTTTTTTCCTCTTCTTCTCCTGGATTTGTTGTTGGGCTGGCAGGCCATTAATGAGCCCAGCATTGCCTGCTTTACCCTTTTACTTTGATCCCACGTTAGCTTTTTTTCTGGAATCCCCTTGATTCTCTCCAAATGGTGTCACAAATCAGCACTAATGAGCCAAATCGCTGCTTGCCCTGCTCTTTCACAGTGTTTGGTGCTTGTGCTACCCAGGCTTGCTGGATTTAATCACATCTGAGCTGCTATTTTTGGGCTTTCCTGAGCAACCGATGGGGTGGACAATAATTTCCACTTACTTTTAGTGAAATTTTGTGTTTGGATGTTTATCAAATATTTTCCGAAGGTGGAAATAATTTACAAACATTCCTGATTTATCTGAATTGTTCCTGAGTTCAGTCTCCTGACCTTTACCAGCTCCACTGTGAAAATTAATTTTTGCCTCCAACTTTTTTTTTCTTAGTTATTTGGGTTTTTATTTTTTGGCTGTAGATTTCTTGTATCATTTTTTTGTGATGGCTTAGGGAAGATTTTTCTGGATTTTTTCTCTAGTTGATTTGTTTTCTTTTTTTTCTCCCAAATACATATGCCAACGTAAGGTTTTTTAGTGTTTTATACAGTTCTTTACCCCCTGTAGGAAGGGCTGCTATCTTCCCTAGCTGAGAATTGTGGATTCCTTTGAAATTTCTACATGTTGTTATTTTTATCATCTCTTACACTCTTCTATTTTTATAATTAAATACCTTTTTAAAACAGGCCTTTTAAAACCAGAAAAGTTCTAGACTTAATTTTTCTTTAATAGTTTTTGAGGTTTTTTGTTTTTGTTTTTGTTTCTTTTTTTTTTTTAAGTGAATGAGTCATGGTTACCCAAGCAGCCACTAATTTTCAGTTCTTTGATCAATTCCTCTGTATCAAGATGAAGTCTATCACTGAATTCCCCGGAGTAAAGAACAACCTTTCTGAGGTAGGAGACTTGTCATCTGTGATGTTTAATAATTCCAGGGGTGTTTCAGCACTGACAGCAGGAGGCTACAAGCAGATGCCACTTAGGCTGAAGTCCCTCAAGAAAGAATTTTTCTTAACATTTCATAAATAAATGCTGGTCTTTGGTGTGTTTGTTAGTGATGTGGAAGTGCTGTCACGTGTGGGTTTGGATTCTCTTGCTTTGTTGGTCACTCTTGAAGAGGTTAAAACGTGGAAAAGTCATGTCCCAAGTATGCCAAGGCCTCTATGGGTTTTCAGGCATACAATTATTGAATGGTTTGGGTTGGAAAGGACCTTAAGGACCATCTTATCCAACGCCCACCGTGGCAGAAACACCTTTTTTGGTGATATCCATCCATATGTGGCTATCAAATGGAAAGACTTTGAATATTTTGACCACCAAATGCTTTTTGAGAAGATGGTGGTGAAATAACTCCTGTCAGAAAGGTTGGCATTGATACACTGAACGTTTTGTTAATTTTTTTCCTCTTCTGGTGGTTGTACTGAACTGTAATGAAGTTTACATCCCTGTCTTCTTCACTGTCTGAAAAGGTCTGGGTTTATTTGGTCATGAAATGTGTCAAAGAATTTTTCAAATGCTGTTAAATTTTACTTCATTAAGTAAAAAGTTTGACAGGTTTCTTCAAAGGTTGGTGAATGTGGTTTCTGGGTTCTCCCATGGGTAAAACAGCATGAGAGGCTGGGCTGGACTGTGATAGTTGAGAGTTCTGACAGATTTAGGAAAGGAAGAAGCTCTCCTGAGACCACAGCTTGAAATTATTGATTGGTGTTCACCCTCTCCAGAGGATTTTGGGTAAAGGTTGGCAGTCCTTATCTTTATTCGGGATTCTGGTGCCTCTGTTTGATTAATTACAAACTTGTTTCAGAGAGGATCAAATAACATGGAATTACATATTGAGACTCACTTGACAAATCCAAGTATTTTAAAGAGATTCTAGCTGTCTCATTTTTGAGTTATTTTAAAAGCTAATTAAAATATAGAATTGAAATCACTGTAAGAGTGTATGTTGTAATTTTCATGGAATCACGAAATGGTTTAGGTTGGAATGAGTCTTAAAGATCATCTAATCCCAACTCCCCCTTTGCATGGACAGGGACACCTTCCACTAGACCAGGTTTCTCCAAGCCTCATCCAGCCTGGCCTTGGACACTTCCAGGGATGGGAATTTAAAATACAGAGATTTATATAGACGCAAAACTGAAATGGTTTTTTGCTGATGGAGAAACTTGTGTGTGCAGAACTCCTGGAGAAGAGCTAGAGAATGAAATGTCTCAAAACTCATACGGTCTTCTTCTTGCAGGAAATGCAACTTTCTCTTTTTTCTCCTTTTCTTCTCCTTGCAGGAAATGCAGCTTTCCCTCTCTGCTCCACCCTTGTGAGATCCCCTTGAGTAATTTGTCCAGGTCCAAGGTCCTCAACATAAGAAAGTCATGGACTTGTTGATGTGAGTCCAGAGAAGAACATGGAGATGCTCCAAGGGCTGGAGCCCCTCTGCTCTGGAGCCAGGCTGGGAGAGCTGGGAATGTCCAGCCTGGAGAAGGGAAGGATCCAGGGAGACCTCAGAGCCCCTTCCAGTGCCTGAAGGGGCTCCAGGAGAGCTGGAGAGGGACTTGGGACAAGGGCTTGGCATACCAGGACAAGGGCAAATTACTTCCAGCTGAAGTTGGGGAGATTTAGATTGGATATTAGAAATAAATTTTTCCTTGTGAGGGTGCTGAGGCCCTGGTACAGGTTGCCCATAAGAGCTGGGGATGCCCCATCCCTGGAAGTGTCCAAGGCCAGGTTGGACAGGGCTTGGAGCAACCTGGGACAGTGGAAGGCGTCCCTGCCCATGGCAGAGAGGGCAGGGCTAGATTTCCAACTCAAACTATCCTATGCTTTTGAGGCTTTGTTGTTTGTTTGGGTTTTTTCCTTTGTTTGTTTTTGGGTTTGTGGATTTTGCACTTTTTAGTACCTTTTGAGCCTTTAACTTGCCGAACCATCAGTTGAGCTTGAAGAGTCTTCCATGTATCCATCAGGCACTGTTAGCTCTTGTAGCTGTTTTTGGTAATTAAATAAGCACTGAAGGAAGGCTGTGCACACTCCTGCAAACCACTGTCTGTAACACACAAAACATCTTGCTCTTGTATTCTCACTCGGACCAACACGGAAAGAAACACCTTGAGGGTTTATCTGTGTTCTCTTTATTCCTCTATATTTATAAATATATACACGACTGGGAAGACAGGAAGAAAGAGGAGCTTTTTCCAGGGAGTGAACTAAATCACAGAGTAACAATACCAGGGAGGAACATGAGCAGAAGCAGCAAGGGTCAGCCTGCCTTAATGATATTACACCGTTTGAAGTTGTTATTTTAAGAGCTTTTCCATCTCGCTGTACCTGAGCACTAGTGTCATGCTGTTAAATCTGGGAGGCTGAATTGCTTCAGTGTGCTCTGGGACAATGTCCTGATGCAGGAGGGAGGCTGTAATGGCTCAGGTTAACTCATACCTGCTATGTTTGACAGCTGAAGTGCTGTTCCCTGTGCTCGTCCTTCCCTTGCATGGGGGAATTCCAGGAGTGGTGAGTGTGTGGTGGGGATGTGCTGATTATTGCTGTGCTTTAAACAGTGCCTGGGTGTGAACCAGTGTGTGCCCAGCTGGGCACAAAGGCCAAGGGCATCCTGGATTGTATAAAAATAGTGTGGCCAGCAGGACCAGGGCAGTGATTGCTATCTATGCTGGCCACTGGTGAGGCCACACATCGAGTGCTGTGTCCAGTTCTGAGCCCCTCATTTCAAGAGAGACACTGAGGAGCTGGAGCATGTCCAGAGGAGGGAATGGTGCTGGAAAAGGGTCTAAAGAATAAGTCCTATAAGGAACAGCTGATGGAACTGGGGGGGAATTCAGCCTGGAGAAACGGAGGCTTGGGAGGGATTTCCTTTCTCTCCACAACTCCAGGTGGGTGTTGGTCTCTCCTCCCAGGGAGCAAGGAACAGGATGAGAGGAAATGACCTTGAGCTGCATCAGAGAAGGTTCATGTTGGACAGAAGGAGGAGTTTCTTCATGGAAAAGGTTGTTAACTGTTGGAAGGGGCTGCCCGGGAAAGTCGTGGAATCCCTATCCAGTTCTGAGCCCCTCATTTCAAGAGAGACACTGAGGAGCTGGAGCATGTCCAGAGAAGGGAATGGTGCTGGAAAAGGGTCTAAAAAATGCATAATATAAGGAACAACTGAGGGAACTGGGAGGGGCTCAGCCTGGAGAAAAGGAGGATCAGAGGGGACCTTCTTGCTGTCCACAACTCCCTGACAGCAGGGGCATCCAGGTGGGTGTTGGTCTCTCCTCCCAGGGAGCAAGGAACAGGATGAGAGGAAATTACCTTGAGCTGCATCAGAGCAGGTTCAGGTTGGACAGCAGGAGGAATTTCTTCATGGAAAAGGTTGTCAACTGTTGGAAGGGGCTGCCCAGGAAAGTGGTGGAATCCCCATCCCTGGAGGTGTCCAAGAAACAACTGGACATGGCACTCAGTGCTCTGGTCTGGTTGACAAGGTGGAGATCAGTCAAAGGTTGGACCTGATGATCTCAGAGGTCCTTTCCAACCTAGATGATTCGGTGATTCTGTGAATTATGTTGTTCATAAAATACTTAGTTAAACTTGCTGCTATATTTTTCCTCCCCACACTGCTTTTTTTTTTTTTTTATTTCTCTCTGAGTAAGTGATGGTTTTGAACAAGTGCACTTGAATTTGGTTGCCATGGCGTGTGCCTGAAGCCTGGTGCAGCTCCTAGAAAGCGCAGGCTTGACTTTGAGCGTGGATGTCACAACTGAGATCCTGGGTGGCTGATTACAGCCTGCATCTGCCTGGAGCATCTCTGGGATGCTCTCCTGAGGACATGGTGCACTCCAGAATGGGATAAAGGATATCTCTGTGCCTTTCTGAGGAAAGCCAGCACGGGGAGACATCTCTATCTCTGTGTAATGCCTTCCTCAAGATAAAGGCCATGGAAAGCCGGCAGTGCTGGATGAATTTGCTCTGCCATATGCTTGTGGAGGAGTGTTTTTCTGAAGCTTTTATATATGACTGGTAATCATAGATTGGTTTAGAGAGACATTTCTGAAAGTGTGAAGGGAAAGGAAGGGCAGCATGGTAATTTGAATTAATTGTAGTGTTTATCAAGTCAACATCCAGTGGAGACCAAATCATTATGTAGTCTCTTATTCTGCTTGTAAAAAGCATAATAACTGAGTAATGAATCCAAGGTCAGATTGAAAAAAAGGGGTACATCTCCAACATCTAAAACATTTAAAGTTCTTATCTCATAATATGTGAAATGGCTTTGGAAGCAGACCACAGTGGGGTGGGTTTTGCTTGTTTGCTTGTTTTTCCCTTTTAATCTGCAAATAGATATCTGGAGATAGTTCTTTGTGTTGCACTGAGCTGAAAACAGCCAACAAAGACAGAAATTTTGGGTTAGCACATGCACCAGGGAAAAATTTCTCCACTGAAAGAGCTGACAAACATTGGAACAGGCTGCCCAGGGCAGTGTGGTGTCACCATCCCTGGGGGGATTTAAAAGATGTGCAGATGTGGCACTTGGGTACAGGGGGTAGTGGTGGCCTTGGCAGTGCTGGGGGAAGGATTGGACTCAATGATCTCAGAATGATCTTTTCTAATCAATGAAAATTCCATGATTCTGTGATTGTTGTGGTAGAAATTAATGTTTTAAGACCTTTGGCTCCCTTACTGGTGGTGGGGAGAATAAAGATGCAGAGCCATGAGCAAGAAATCTTAGAGCCATGACCTGGACCTTCATCCCTTGAATTTAGCCCACTGTTATTTTTAACATCAAATCCAGAGCTACCAAACTGTGGCTGGATCCACACCCTGAAACAAAAGAGTTGAGTTGCTGGTGTTCAGTCACATCCTTCTCCAAAAGTCCTGCCAGGACTGATGGGATAATTGGCATCAGTTTAAAGGATTGCTCTGTTTCCCTCTGCTCCATCACCCATGGGACCACAGCAAACAGAGAGTCAATCAGCAAGTCATGTACATATAAACTGCCCCCTCCTCCTCGGGGAGCTGAGCTCTGTCAGCCTGGCTGTTGGAAAATGGAATGTACAGATTTAGGAGCAGAAAATTTGGCTGGCCTGAAATGAAAAAGTGGGTGTTTTACCCTTATGACACATGATGAAGTATCTTTTGGTATCTAGAGACAGCGCTGTCAGGGGACTAGGCTGTTAATTTATTATGTGAATGATGGTGGTATCGGGCTGTGCTTATCCAAGCTAAGCCTATTTTAATGATCAAAACCTTGAACCTGGAATTTAGGGAAAAATTTTGGACTAAATTAAGCAAAGGGACAATCTTTCTTTTGTATAGGATTTGTAGAATCAACATTGATTAATTGGAGTTGCAGTAATTACCCACTGATTAAAGTCAGTTGGGTTTTGATGGTTTATTTTGGTTTGTTTGTCTTGGGGTTTTTTTTGGTGTTTATTTTTTCTTTTTTTTTTCTAAATAACTTGATTATATCTTCCATGAGAGTTTAAAACCAAAAAATAAAAATAAGACAGGTGGAGAGCCTTTGGTTTCCACCTCATCAAAAAGAAACGTAAGTTTTGGTGACAGAAGATCTGTAAATATTTTATAGAATTCAGACAGGAATCCATCTGGACCAGATTTCTTTTTTTAGCGTTTCGTTCTCTTATAATTTGTCTTAATTTTATCTGCAGAGAGCAGCTACCTCAACTTTTTCAATTGAGTGTTTGAAGTGTTTGAAGATGGATTTTAAAATGTTTCCCTGTAAAATAATGGCCTGGTAGAGGCAGGTGTTTCTTTTGAGCAATTTAAAGTGGGACTACCCCTCTCTGCTGGCACACCCTCTGTTTTTGCAGTGAAACCATTTATTCTGAAAGATCTGTAATGTGTACAGTGCCTGGCAAAATTTAGTTGATGCAGTTTATGATACCTACTTGAAATAACAGCAATACCTTCTAATTTTTATGGGCATGTGATCATTAGGGGTCAGATTCCCATCTCTTTCATGGAAAACATTTAATCCTTGGATTAAAGCAGCACAAAGAAGGAGGCACTGCTCAATTTGAATTCATATTTCTGGCCTTGTTGTGGAACCCATTAGACACAACTCCCTGCACCCTCCCAGTGCTCTCATGATCTTAATTGCCTGAATTGTTTGTGATTTTGTTTGACCTTAAATTATTTCCTTTATGCTTCAGTTGCAGTGTTTTTATTTTCCTCTTAATAGTGAAATTAGTGGTTGATTTGAAAGGTACAACAGATAAGCTTTTCTATCCTCTTTAAATTTAAAGACAGCTTGCATTTTTGCATAGCTGATGTGTCTTTTGAGCATTATTTTTTTTCAAGTTAAATGTCACTTAATCAGGTTATTTACCAAGGGGAATGCAAATTATGGAATGGTTTATTTGGGTTAAAAACTCATCCAGTTCCAACTCTCTTGCCACAGAAAGGGACATTTTCCACCAGATCAGGTTGCTCAGAGCTCCATCCAACCTGGCCTTGGAAACATCCAGGAATGAGGCATCCCCAACTTTTCTGGGCAACCTGTGCCAGGGCCTCACCACCCTCTCAGGGAAGAATTTATTCCTAATATCCAATCTAAACCTGGCTCCTTCAGTTTGGAGCCATTCCCCCTTTGCCTATCAACTCATGTCCTTGTGAAAACGTTGCATAGGAGCCATGAGCTTGTGAGTGGTTCTGGAAACAGAGAAGTGTCCTTGGACTTCCCATGATTTTTCTTCTTCTTCTTTGGAGCTTTATGTGCTCAGGGACTCAGCAGCCACCACATCCCCTCCCCTCATCCCTTCTAGACCCCTTGGATCCTCCATGACATAGGAGGGGAAGCAAAAACCTCTGGACAGGACAAAAACTCCTCCAGCTTTTGTCCAATTAATTTTTGTACAGGACTTCTTTTGTTGCCTTTGTCACTTTATTTTTTGGTGGTGACAAATCTCCTCAATTCACCCTTTATGTTTTGGACATAAAGTTTGGACTCTTTTTTAATTATTATTATTATTTTTATTATTTTTATTTATTATTTTATTTTGGACATATGTTTGGACTCTTCCTACATAAGCTGTTCCATGCTTTTCACCTCATCCTTGAATCTTCAGTTTCATTTTCCCCATCAAAACACTTTTTGCTGCCACTGGCACCTTGCGGCTGTAATTTCCATGCATTATTTTGTGCCTGTGCAGGTTTGGATGGCTTCCCAAAGCTCTGAATGTAGCACAAGTAAATGGTGCAATAGAACATTTGAAATACAAGTTCTTTTGGTCCATGTCCCAACTCCATTACAGAGGTCTCCTTCCTTTTTTGCTTTATTTATTTTCAGAATGGTGCTTTCTTAAGGCTGGAAAATGGCTTTTGAGTCAAAAAAAATCAGTTAAAAACCTGTCTCATGGCTACAAAGGGCAGGAGGAAACAATTCTCAAATGTGGATCCTATTGTTTATGCAGAGTCAAGTTGCTAAAAACAACGAAACAAAAAAAATAAAGGGACCGCTGAGATTTGACAAGCATGGATAGAGGATATAAAAAAATCAAGTGTGGGTGTCTGCATTTCTACTCAATATTGCATCTCTGTGTAGTGATGTTGGAATAGGAATTCCTGGGTGGTGGAAGTTCTGTAGGAATTGCTGTCACCAGCTGAGAGCAGGCACAGCAGAGCAGAGTCTGTCTCTCACCTCACCTCACCTCACCTCACCTTATTGGGACTTAAATATTTCTATACCTTATAACCACCTTAATTCACATTCATCCTAACAGGGATGCAATTATATGACATAATTGCAGTTCTTTTGTGCAGAGCAGCAAAATGAAGCACAGACAGATGGATCTTGTGCTCTTCATCAGGTGTGAACTTGGCTGCAGTTCCTTCCTTGCGCCCATTCCTGCCTTTAGCCTCCAAAATGTGTTTAAATAAATTCATAAATTCACAGATGGATTATATTTTATCTGCCTGGACACAGAAGGATGCTCAGCCATGAGCCCTTGGTATGTGATAGGTCTCTGTCACTGCTCTTCCTTTCTCCTTGCTCTTTTCTTTCCTCTCTTGGGTGATGGAGATCTTCAGGTTATCTTCAAACCTGGCCCTTGGGGCTTGGTGTAACCTTGTTTAAATGTCAAGGCTTCTCCCAGTGTTTTCCCATGTTCTTCAGTCAGAGGTGGTGCATTCAATACCACACAATGTATTTTTGTTCTTCTCTTTTTCCTTCCTTCTTTTCATATTCCTGTTGCATTTTTGAGCCTGTGTAAGGTTTCAGGATGCACAACAACCTGTGGCATGAAGTTCTTGCTCAATTAGACTTTACATGACGGTTATTTTCTTTCTTTCATTCCTGTCTTCTCCTGAATTTACTTCATTACCCCACCGTTCTTGCACTGGAAGAAAAAAAGAGGGAGGTTTGCTTTTTCCAGGTGACTCAGGAATTCATGGGGTGTTATTTTATGGGAATTCTCTGCAGTCCAACATTCTTTTCCCAGTCTGATGAGACATGGCTTTTTTAGTTCTTCTATTGCAGTGGAAAGAAAGTGGTAGAATTGGTTAAAACATTGAAAAGACTGATGAAAATTATACATTTAAAAGTAAATTTCAGGGATTTAAAAAAATCTGTTATATATTTTAGCTTCCCAGGAACTGCAAACTTCTCCCTCTCCCTCTCTCTGTTGAAAAGTAGGCACCTCCTATGCGTTTTGACTGGGTCTCCACTCTTCACTTAAGTCTCTTCCAGTAGCTTGGGTGCACACTGAGAAGTAAGGGTCGGGTTTTTTTCCCAAGTAAAAAGTGATAGAAAAGAAAAAATAACCTTAAATTGTGGTAAAGGAGGTTTGGGTTGGCTATTAGGGAAAATTTCTTCACCAAAAGGCTTGCCAAGCATTGAAACAGGTTCCCCAGAGTAGTGGTGGATTCACCATTCCTGGGGGAATTTATTAGACATGTGAATGTGGCACCTGGGCACATGATTTAGTGGTAGCCTTGGCAGTATCTGGTTGGACTCAATGATCTTAAAGGTCTTTTCCAACCCAAAAAATTCTGTGATTTAGGTGCCTTAATTTACAGCTGTTTCCCACTCTTCTGCCAGCCCAGAGGGCTGTGCATCACCAGCCAGGTGTCCCAGCCCCACCCAACCCTCAGGACATCTGAGATTTATTTGGCACCCACATTTTGACAAATGCACCCACACTGCGCGACCTGTCTTCACCAGGATCTTACATACAGTTCACAGAGAAAAACTACACCCTCTTTCTTGGTGGAAAAACCAGCAGTCTGCATTTTTAAGGGCAACTCTTCTCTCCTGTCCAGGGTTTGCCACTGAGCTGTTTTGCCTCGGCTCGCTCGGGGCTTGGCGTTGCTCTCGCATGAGTCACGCGCTGGAGCCGAGCTGCTTCTCCTCCTTGATATTTGCTCTCGGTTCCCTTTGGTGCCATCATGTGCTACAAGAGCTCCTCAGCAGGAAGGAGGAGTCCTCCAGTGCCTGGTGAACTGTGAAATTGGCTGAAATGGGGCTTTTTAGGGTCCCTGGTTCATCACTGATTGGAAGCTGTGTCAGAGCAGACCTGACCAATACTTTTCTCAACATGAGGGTGAATGTACCCCAAAATATCTGTCTGTCTCAGTTTGAAAAGACAGGTGTCTGCTAAGGAAGGCAGGAACCTCCCTTGAAATGGAAAATGCAAACCTCCTCCTTCCAAATTATTATAATTTTGAAATTAAGGGGCTCTTCGGCAAAGGTATGGGAGTAGGAAAAACAGTTCTTTACTAGCAAAACTAAAAATACAAATGCAATAGTACAAACAAAACAACACCGACAGAGTCAGAATATGCCCTGACACCCTGTGGGTCAGGGTGGTGGCACAGTCCCATTCCATGGTGGCTCAGCCCTCCTGCAGTGCCAGCTGCAGTGCCCTGTTGGAGTAGGGATCCTGGACAAGGGTGGAGTTTTCCTCTGAAGGTCCAGGGGTGGTGAAGATGGGCCTGGTCTTCCTCTGGGAATCCAGTGGAGAAGAAAGCTGCTCCTCTGGGAATGCCGTAGGAAAAGGCTGCTCTGTTGTTCCACATCTCAGATTATACCCGGGTAGGAGTGCTTGGCTCCTCTCCCTGGCCAGAGCATCTCCCAATGGGATGATGGAATTTTATCAGCCATGCAGGGACACTCACTGGTTCATTAACAGAAGATATCTCGCCAGAGGGAGGATTGGTTAGAAGAGATAAAGACATAAGGAAAACTGCCCAATTAACAGAAGATAACTGCCCCACCTCTAACTGATGGCAAATAGAATAAACACCCCCAGCTCCATCTTACAACCTAAGACACTGTCATTAGGGTGAAAGAATGATGGGAAGGGGATGAATTTAGCTCTCCACAGGCTGCCTCAGGCTGGTAGCTGTCTCTGCTGTCTCACAAATGCTTGGTGAGTGCAGCTGGTCTGGAGAACACGAACTCCATTGACAGCACATATTTACACATCCAGATGTTCTGTGTTCACTGTCTTCTTGTCCTGGCCTGTAAAGCCTTCAAACAAGGTGAAATCTCTTTTCTCTTGCTGTGCTAATCCTGTGCTCTCCTACCATGTTCTGCTGAAAGCAGAAGATGTGGCAGGAGGTTCAGCTCCATTGTGGAGCATCCTCACCTAGTGAGGGTTGGGTGTTAGCATGTTTTCCAAGGATTTGTTGCTGTGTTTTTCTGCTTTGTCCCTTTGGTGAATATCTGTGGTGAAAAACACCTCTACTTCTCGTTCCTCTTCAGTCCATGTTAATATTCATCCTGTTGCCTTGCTGCAAGCAGCCCCAGCAATTCCTTGCCTCCCTGTGACTGTTTCTACTGTGGAACATTCCTTTACTTTTCAAACAGTTTTTAAATGTTTTTTTGTTTGAAAAGAAGGAAAGTTGAAATTAAGATAATGACAGTGCTCATCTTCCCTCCTGGCTTAGGGAGACTGTGTTGTGGTTTAAAAACACAGGCAGAAAGTCTGTGAACATCAGATTGGTGGAATATTAAGAACCACTTGAAATAATTAAGGGAACAACCACGTTCTCCGACAGTGAGAGGTTGTGGCAAAACTGAATTAGTTGGAAAATTTGCCATGGTTGTGTTTCCTCAAATATGTGCAATGGCAGGTTCCCTGTAAGTTTTTTAGCAAATTCACTTTAGTCTGGTAGGAAAATTGGCTCACGGCCACTGCTGACTCTGGGCTATGATTCATGAAAATTTCTTCACCAATAGAGTAGTCAGGCACTGGAACAGGCTGCTTAGGGAGGTGGTGTAATCACCAACCAGGGAATTGTTCAAAAGGCTTGTGGAAGTGGCCCTTGGGGATTTGGTGGCTGTGAACATGGTGGTGTTGGGTTAATGGTTGGAGTCAATGATCTTAGAAGTTTTTTCCATCATTATTCTGTGGTCTGTTGATTAGATTTACACTGGACATAACTAACTTGGATCTTCTTCCATGATCTTGGTAGGAAACATGAAATGAAGATACCAAGTTGTTTTCTGTCTCTTGATGAATCACAGCCAAAGGTAGAAGTATATTCTTTATTTCTCACTGAGCTCTGTGTCCTCACCAGACCATGCTGCTTCTCATTTACCCTTCTGCAAGGTTTATTTATAATGTGACTGGTAGTAAACACTGGTGGAAGTGAGAGCATATTCTGATTGTGTGTATTGAATAACAATATTTCTTCTTTGGGCAGTGGAAACGAGTTATGCTTGTTGATGGGGGAGCAGGGAGCAGGATCCTGGGATTTAGGAATCTATTACTTTATTAATTCACCCATTTTGCCCTGCATCTTCCTTCCCTAAGCAATTGCAGCTCTGTCTATCAAGATGTTCCCGAGGACTCGGAATTTGTTACCATCCTCAGATGCATTTTTCATTATTCTGTTGAAATCCAATATAAATTTATAAATGCCATTTCTAATTTTGTTAAGCTGACCTAGTGTGGTGCAGTTGGTCTCTGTCCATTCGTGCGTGTACTTCTTTTATAATTAATAAGTTTACTCTAACGTCAGAGTAGCAAACTAGACACCAGTTCCCTCTTCCCTGTGTTCCTCCTCCCTGTTTTTTATTACAGCAAATAGACATTAATATTCATCTTTTGTAACCAGTGAAAAGGCAGATGAAACCTAGATTTTGAACTGACTGGAAATTTAATTTTGCTGTTCACTGAAATATGTAATACTTCTGTGTTTGTCTAGCATATGGATAGATTGAGACTGTTCTACATGCAAGGTTCACAAAAAATAGACAGCATGGCACAAAAAAGCAAATAGAAGAAGGCAATACAGGTAAAAAATAGAAATAAAACCCTTGAGGTAGAAGCAACAGAGTTTTGGAGCATCTGTACTTGGGCAGTTCAGAGTTTGAAGTTGTCTAGATCATCTTCTTCAGGAGCCAGAATAAATGTTTAACCGTTGTAATAATGTCAGTTTAAAAAATAGGAAGGGTGACATCACATCTTGATCAAAATGAGCTCAGAGTGACCTGGCACTAAGTCATGGTAAGGCCTGGAACAGCAGAAAACATTACACACAGCTCAGTGCCCAAAAGATCTCTGGTCTCCCAAAGACTCAGGAGGCTCCTTTTCTCTTGATCTTGAATTCGTCAGTATCAGGGAAGCCTGATTGCTTCTCCAGCAGTGAAGATATTTGGGTTCTGAGGGCTGGCCTTGCTTGTGCCGTCACTCTGTCATTTATCACCCTCAGCTGCTGCTTTGGGGAACCAAACTGTCTCAGGGTGTGCTGCCTCGTGCTCTGAGGGTGGAATGGATCCTTCTTTCCATGGCACCTGTGATCCTTTTGGTGGAAGACTTTTTCTAGCAGGTAGTTTTGCTCTCCAGAAGTTTACATACCTTAAAGGGGAGGGAGTGGTAGGGTCTATGAATCTGAAATCTCCAAGGTAAACAAAACATATCCAGCCCTTCTTCTTGGCATTTGCCTAAGGCCAGCCTGTCTCTGGTGCAGGATTTGAAGCCTGTCTTCTGTTCTCTTGTGAGATGATGTGAAGACAGGTAGGTGTGGAAGGAGAGTCTGTTCACTGAAGTGGCAGCTGGGACTGACATGAAAGGAGGATAGCAAGCCTCCAGATTGCTTTCCTTGCCTCTGTTCTTCGTGTCTGACGTGCAGACATTGGTGCAACGTGTAATGTGTGCAGACAACTTGCATCCACCCCTTCTAAACTCTATTGCTTGTGGTTTCCTTCTGCTTTGTGTTTCGTGTCAGTCCATCAGATGTGAAGCCCTCTGACATCAACAGGAGGTCCTGTGTGAGGGCATCCAGAGCTTGGTGGGGTTGGAGGTGCCTTCTGATGGGCAGGAAAGGGTCTGTCCTACCTGATGGGAGCTGCTGTAGCTGCAAACCTTGGGGATGACTGGGTGATGAAAGAAGGGGTTAGACAGGAACTGTTCCTGTTGGCTTTGCGTGGTGTTGCTGAGCTGGGTGAAAAATGAGCTTGAGCAAAGGCTGCAATCAGATGTGCTGAGAGCAGCCAGAGCTCTTGGTGTCATTGCAATTAGAGGCACAGTGAGCCAGCTGTCTCTGCTTGTGGCTCGGTGTATATCTCCATAAAATGTCATGGGTGTCTTATCTCGCAGCCTGTCCTGATTCTATCTGTTCCTGGGACAGAATGCTCTGCTCCTGGAGACATCTACAGTGGCAGCAGGGAAGAGAAATCAAATCTATTGGGAAGCAATCAGGTGCTTTCCTCAAATAAGGGCTTTGATGAGGAAGAACGCAAAAAAGAGAATTTTTGTCATTCTTTCTGAGCAAGACAAATTTTTGTCTTTCTTTCTGGAGAGGAGCAGGAACAGCTCATTCCTGAGATAATCTCTGCTGGTTTTACTCTGCAGCTACTCCACGGTGCCTCCGTGGGCGTTCGCTTTGCTCTGCCGTGAGCTTCACTGGAGGAGGGGAGGCAAGAGCACAGTTCAAGGGATTGAGTCAGGCTGTTCACAGTCATTCCTGATGTCACGCCAGTCAAGCACCACACAAGTGTCTCCAGAAGCTTCTGGAAGCCTGTTTAATTTGTACAAGATTATGGATATGATGCCCTGGGGGTTTTGTTGTTGTTGTTTTTTTTGTTGTCGTATTTTGTATCTTGTCAGCCTAGGCTAGACAGTGAGGTCCTCAGGCTGTGGGGATGGAGATGACTTCATTCTCCAAGGACCTTCCATCAGCTTTAGAATTCATCTGGGAAGCAAAGTGTGAGGAAATATCTGCACTGCTGCTGCACTCCCAGCCCTGCTGCAGGCTGGGCATTGCTCCTGACCACCCACCCTCCTGCCAGGCATTTCTGCAGCTCCTGAGCTCTGCTCTCCTCTCCTTGCCTGCCCAAAGCCACCCAGGGACATGACACTAATATTACAAACTCCGCAAAAGATCCAGAAGGAAATAAATTAACTCAAAGTCATCCCCTGCAGCCACTCTGATTGACCTCTGACAGTTGTGTTATGAGGCACTTGGGGATTTGTGCAATGACACCAACTCAAAGCTAAAACCATTGAGTAAAAACCCAACAAAACAAAACAAGATTATTCCACAGCAGAGCTTGTTCATACGTTCAGGCTCTGGGAAAAAGAGGAAAGAGACATTTTTCCAGGTAAATTCCAGGTTTATTGAGTTCTGGTTTTAATAATTGAGAAAAAAACCCTAAGGAAAGAAGCTGGAAAGCAGAATATCTATGACACAAGTGACAGAGTCAACCCTAAGCAGAAGGCTTTGCAAATATGCCCTCTGATCTCATGATTTCAGAAAACTTCCATATTAACCAAGTTACTCCTGGCTGAAGATGTCCCTGCTCATTGCAGGAGGGTTGTCATAGACCTTTAAAAGGTCCTTATTTTATTTTATTTTATTTTATTTTATTTTATTTTATTTTATTTTATTTTACTTTTATTTTTATAATTATTCTTTTTAAAATTATTCTGTGAGCCTCTAGTACTCTGCCAACAGGAGAGCTCTGTCAGTTTTACAGGCAGGGAAGTGGAGGCAGCTCTATGGAAAGCAAGGAAATTCTGATTATTCTTCCTTGTGGCTCCTGTGTAAACAAAACTCCCAGTGAGAAATGAAAGGAGGTCAACCTGTTTAGTTCATTTAAGGGAGGTTAAAAGGCAAAAGAGAGATCAAACAGCAAAGTTCAGGAGTTGGGAAGACACAGCTCTCCTAACAGTGGCTGGGGATGGTCCTTCCTTAACTGGAGCCTCAGGGAGGCTCTTATGGAAAGAGTGACCTGCGCTGGCCAAAGGCTGTAGGGGTTGATGTGTAAAGATGATTTATGTGAAAATATCTGCAAGCTCTTTATGAAGGTCAGGCCAGTCAAAGGATTTTATCTGGTTAAAAAACCTCAGAAAAAATATGTCTAGGTGGGTCATCCGGAAGTGGAGGTGTCCTCATCATTAAAGAGTTCTGAAGCCCCCAGGGAAGGCACTTCTCCATCAGCAAGGTGGTGTTAGAGCTGGGAATGGAGCACCTGGACAGGACACAGAGGGGGCTGTGTGAACCCAGTGAAGGTCAACAAGTGCAAGTTCCTGCACCTGGGTCAGGACAATCCCAAGCACAAGCACAGGCTGAGCAGAGAATGGAGTGAGAGCAGCCCTGAGGAGAAGGACGTGGGGCTGTGGGTGGATGAGAAGCTCAGTGTGACCCAGTAATGGTGCTCTGGCAGCCCAGAAAGCCAAACCTGTCCTGGGCTGTGTCAAAAGCAGGGTGGGCAGCAGGTGAGGGAGGGGATTCTGAACCTCTGGTCTGCTCCGGTGAGAGACCTGGAGTTCTGGGGTCATCACCATAAGAAGGATGTGGAGCTGCCTGAGTGAGTCCAGAGGAGGCCACAAAGAGGATCAGAGAGCTGGAGCAGCTCTGGAGAGAGGCTGAGAGAGCTGGGGCTGTTCAGCCTGGAGAAGAAGAAAAGGCTCCAGGCAGAGCTCAGAGCCCCTTCCGGAGCCAATGGGGGCTCCAGAGGAGCTGGGGAGGGACTTTGGACAAGGAGTAATGGCTTCAAACTGAAAGAAAGCTGTCTTAGATTTAATTTTAGGAGGAAATTCTGTATTCAGAGGGTGGTGAGGCCCTGGCACAAGTTTTTCAGAGAATTTGTGTCTGTCCCATCCCTGGAAGTGCCCACAGTCAGGCTGGATTGGGCTTGGATCGATTCCTCTGAGTGTGGTGGGATAGTCAAACTTGCTGAGGATACACTGCCCCCTCATTCAGGTCATCAATGGAGATGTTAAACAGGATTGGACCCATTATTGAGTGGTTTTATCACCTCCAGGTGCAAGAAGATCTTTCTCCATGGTGCCTGTTCCCAGAGGTTCTCTATCCTTCCTCATAGACTCTCCCAATGTCTCAGTTCATCTTTCCGGCTTGGGTTTAGATCTATTCCCTTGTCTTGCCCAAAAGGAATAGAAATAATGTTTTCCTCCCTGTCTCTTTGCAGCAGCCTTGCAGAATTGAAGGATTGAGTCTTCCCATCAATCTTCACTTCTGTAGGAAAAGCAACCCCATTTACTCAATCTTTCCTATCAGGCTATGTTTTCTTGACCCGTTGTCATTCTCCCAGTTCCCTCCAGACTCTCTTCAGTCTCTGACAATAAAAATCTTTGCTGCAGAATTTGTTGCTTACAGCTGAGGATCCGCAGTGTGGGGTCAAGCAGAAGGTTTGCTTCCCTTGTTGAGAAGATTGTAATCCTATTTACACAGCCTCTATTACAGGAAATGTCACTGCAGATCCGTGCTCAGCTGGAAGCCTGTGGCATCCATCCATCCATCCATCCATCCATCCATCCATCCATCCATCCATCCATCCATCCCTCCATGCAGCACTGGCCAGCAGCTCCCCATCCCCTGTTGGTGCTCTCCTTTGCTCTTCCTAAATTCAAGCCCCTGCAGTTCATCTGGATTATGCAGAGCCTCATTTTCTTTGTTGAACATTCCTTCTGGTTTGTTAAGATTGTTCTGGAGGCTGGAGCTGTCATCTCACTCCCCTGTTGGGTGCTGTGTGTGCGTTGGATGAGGATAATTCCTGTTCCATCACCCAGCTCACTGCTGAAAATACACATGGAGAGAGCAGAGCTTGGTGGACACCACCCAGATTGTTCTTTGGGTAGGACAACAGTCCACTGAGAGTGTTTAATGGTGAAAGAGAGCAGGTTTAGATTAGGCATTAGAAATAAATTCTTTACAGTGAAGGATCTGAGGCCCTGGCACAGGTTGGCCAGAGAAGCTGTGGCTGCCCCATCCCTGGAAGTGTTCAAGGCCAGGTTGGATGGGGCTTTGAGCAACCTGGTCCAGTGGAAGGTGTCTCTGCCCATGGCAAGGGGTTGGAAGCAGAGGATTTTTTGGGTTCTTCCAACAGTTCTGTGATTCTATGATTTTTCTAATTAAAAAAAAAAATGCTGCAGCTTTTATCAATTTCTTTGGCCATGCAAACATGAGACCATAACAGGCACCTGTGACCGTGTTCACAGGGGTCTCAGGTTGAGGGAAGAAACAAGGATCTGACTCCATGTTTCAGAAGGCTTGATTTATTTTATGATATATATTACATTAAAACTATACTAAAAGAATAGAAGAAAAGGTTTCATCAGAAGGCCAGCTAAGAATAGAATAGCCAAGAATGATAACAAAGGCTTGTGGCTCGGCTCTCTGTCCGAGCCAGCTGGGCTGTTGTTGGCCATTAATTACAAACATCCAACATGGGCCAATCACAGATCCACCTGTTGCATTCCACAGCAGCAGATAATCAATGTTTACATTTTGTTCCTGAGGCCTCCCAGCTTCTCAGGAGGAAAAATCCTAAGGAAAGGATTTTTCATAAAAGATGTCTGCGACCGGCACCCACTGCCTGCTGACTTCTATAAAGAGTTGAAGCTTGATTTGATATGACTTCTTTCCAGCTGCATAGCGGCTGTCAATTCTGGTTTTCACCATACTTTCAGGGGCTTTATTCCGCTGTCTTTACAGGAAATTGGAAAAAAAACAACCTGGTGGATTTGCAATTTTCTTACTCTTTTCTCCATGTGTTTAGTAAATAGGCACAGTAAGGACCCTCCAGTCTGCCAGGAGGGCCATGAATGGCTCTGATGCTGTTTCAGGCATCACAGGAGGAAAATTGCAGAATCCCACAGGTAGGAAAGAACATCTGAAGGTTGTCTTGTCCAACACCCTCCTGAGAGCAGGGTCACCTGGAGCAGGTTTCTCTGGCACCTGGTCACTCAGGGCTTGAACATCCCCAAGGATGGGGAACCTACAGCCTCTCTGTGCAGCCTAATGATGTTTGATGACTCTTACTTAAAAAAAAAAAAAAAAAAAAACCAAAAAAAACCCCCACAAAATAAGCAAAAAAGCCACTCCAACCCCAAAACAAGCAGGTTTTTTTTTCTTTTTTGAAGTGGAATTTCCTGTATTTCAATGCCTCTTACTTCTTGTCCTGTTAAGACCATTAAGAGTCTGGCTCCATCATGTTTGCTTATTTCCATCAGATATTGAGACAGTTTAATACCACCACATCCTTCTCTTCTCCAAGGGTGAAGAGCCCCAGCTCCCTCAGCCTTTCCTCATCCCATCCTTTCACCATCTTTATGGTCCCTCACTGGATTCTCTCCAATATGTCCATGTCTCTCCTCCTTTCCCACTTTTTTCCAGTATTGTCTGGAAATAAATGTTCCAGCTCAAGTCTTTCTCAGCCAATCTCAACTTTAAATATAAATAAATTGTCTAAAGGGCTGTTGTGGTTGAATTCCAGCTGGCAAATAAGTTCCACACAGCCACTCCCTCACAGTCCCCAGCAGGTTGATGGAAATGAACTGGATGAGTAAAAGTGAGAAAGCTTGTAGGTTTAAATAAGAATGGTTTAATTATTGAGATGTAATATAACAACAACAACAACAACAACAACAACAACAACAACAACAACAACAATAATAATAATAATAATAATAATAATAATAACAACTATTTCTTCCATTATGAAATCTCGCCTTTCATTCCCACCACTAATGCTGCTCATCCAAGTGTCTCTAAATGGAGACTGATGGATGTAGGGCTCTTAAATTTAATTTTGCCTGGAGGTTTTACTTGCCAATGTCTTTCCCAGTCCAAGAGATATGGACAAACTCTTTCCTTGAAATCCTACATCCTGCTACTCTAGTCAGGCATGATTGGCTTGTATACAGAATATACAAAGCAAGTACCTAATTTCATTAAAATACAAATTCATGCCCCTTTTTAGTCTGGCTTGGATGTGTTTATTTTTTTTATTTGTATTTCAGTTGATGAGGATAAAGCTGTGATAAAAGGTTTTTTTCTTCTTTCTTATTCTTTTTTTTTTTTTCTGTCTAGTAGGTTAGGAAATGCTTGTTCCAATTTGTACAAACTGCCTTCACAGTAAATTGGACAAGTTTCCCTGAGGAGCAGTAGACAAAAGACTTGGGACGTGCCACGGGGATGGGGAGGGAAATGCTTTTATTGCCAATCAAATTAAAGGCGTTTAGATCTGCTCTTAAATTTTCCTGTAAATATATTACTGTGGGGTAAGAATTTGGCTCCAGAGCTGTATGAATAAGGGATATTTCAATAGCTTGGTAGGATGGGGTGGGAGGTGGCTGCTGCTAAAAAGGTTTGGTTAAGCTACAACAAAATATTTTATTTTCAATTCTTTCTATTTTTCCTCCCTTACAAGGAGAAAAAGCTTTAAAATGGAAACAGGTCCTGAAAATGATAAATCAACATTAAACACTTGGAGTGCTCTAAACCCCCCCCTTCTCTCCCCCTTTCACACCACTCTGTTGGAGAAAAAATAGATGCATTCACTGTTTGCCAAAACAACACTTTCCCAGTTGTAATCAAGGCATTTTACAACAGGGTGGAGACTTTCACTCTGTGTTTGATGTCTGTGGCCTTGGGGAAGTCATGGCAAGAAATGTTTCCACTTGCTTATCTCTAAAGAGAGAGGATGAGTCAGGAAAAATCTGTGTACAGAGGCTGTTTTCAAGCTCTTTAGTTGTCCCAAATCCCTGCAGTGATCTTAAACTGTGGGAGAAAAAGAAAATATTCCTTATTTCTGCCCAAAAACTTTCTCATAACTGTCTTCCATGTGCCCATATTTTCCCAGGTAAATTTTGGATCTTGGGTTGCATTTTGTGATGACGGTTGTGCTGGTAGTTCTGAGGTCACCTGAGACCTGGGAAAGCTGGGGTTTGTTCCCAAGTCCATCACAGACTTCCCAGCTGAATCTTCAGCTGAGTCTTGTAGGTTTTAGTGGTTGTGATCAAGATTTTCCACCAAGACACCACAGAATCACAGAATGGTTTGGGTAGGGAGGGACATTAAAGATCCTCTTGTTCCATCCCCTGCCATGGGCAGGGACACCTTCCACTATCCCAGGGTGCTCCAAGCCCTGTCCAACCTGGCCTTGGACACTTCCAGGGATGGGAGAGCCACAACTTCTCTGGAAAACCTGTGCCAGGGCCTCACCACCCTCTGAATATAGAATTTCTTCCAAATATCCCCTCTAATCCTACTGTCTTTCAGTTGAAAGCCATTACTCTTTCTCCTACCAGTCCATGCCCTACTAAAAAGTCCCTCTCCACCTCTCCTGCAAACTCTCCTGAGCTACTGGAAGTTGCTCTAAGGTTTCCTGGGAGAAAGTACAATTGTAGGGTGTATTTCCATGGAACTCATGGTTTAAGTACAATTGCAGGGTGTATTTCCATGGAACTCATGGTTTAAGTACAATTGTAGGGTGTATTTCCATGGAGCTCATGGTTTAAGTACAATTGTAGGGTGTATTTCCATGGAGCTCATGGTTTAAGTACAGTTGTAGTGTGTATTTCCATGGAACTCATGGTATAATTACAATTGTGGGGTATATTTCCATGGAACTCATGGTTTAAGTACAGTTGTAGGGTGTATTTCCATGGAGCTCATGGTTTAAGTACAGTTGTAGGGTGTATTTCCATGGAGCTCATGGTTTTGCAGTTTTGATGGATTGTTTTGCTGTTGAGTGTTTGGTTTACAAGTTTTCCCTTTGCTTCCTCCTGTTTGCTCCATTTTCTGTCTCCTTCAAGCACACTCCAACACACACCCTCACCTTTTCTCTGGCTGCTTAGGCTCTCACAGCTCAAATTCCACAAGTTTGGGCTGAAGGCTGTTTCCCTAAAATGAAGGATTTCTGCCCTGGGGGCACCTGGAGCCTGGGATGCCAATTATGCGTGTGCGTGGCACACTGAGGCTGGCAGGGGAAGCTGCACTCTGGATTTTCTCCACTTTTAATGGATTTAGCTCCCAACCATTGCTCTGTCAAGGCAGTGGCACTTTCATCCTCTTTTCATGTGTCTGGCCCAATTAAGGGAGGATGGCGAGTGATTTCTTTTGGTCCTGGAGTTCCGCTGTCTGGTGCATCTCAGCGCTGATTTTTTTTTTTTTTTTTTTTTTTTTTTTGCTTGGTTTTGAAAGTCTGAAAGAAAAAAAAAAAAGGAGAATGAAGTACAACAGGTGCCTGAGGCCATCAGGCTGTTCCCAGTACAGTGCAGAACTGGGATTTTCTGGTGCTTTGCTTTGCATGGAGGACAAACCAAAGGAATAGCAGCAAGTATCAGTATCACCCCAAAAGAGACTTTTTCTAAGATATTTGTCAATTAGGACATCATGTAACACCTGGTCTTGTGCCACAGGAAGTGGAGGCCATTGCCAGCTCTCTGTCAGAGGGAAAATGTCTGGTCCAGAACATGAGAAATTTGAATATCCAAGCCCAGAACGATGCATCACAGCCCATAGCATCCAACCTAACACCCCAGAATCTTTCTCAGTGCAAGAAAGTCATGGAACAGTTGGAGCAGGACCAGAGGAGCCACAAAAGGATCAGAGAGATGAAGGAAAGGCTGCACAGCTGGGGTTGTTCAGCCTGGAGAGGAGAAGGCTCTGGGGATTCCTTGATGCAATATTTAGTATAAGAAAGAAAAGGACAGACTTTTTAGCAGCACCTGTAGTGATAGGACAGTGGTTTTAAACTAAGAAAAATGGTAGATACAGAGTAATTATAACGAAGAATTTTAGTTTATGGTAAGGTAAGTAAAACACTGGAACTTCACTAGAAATATTTCAGACTAAAGAAGTTGGACTGGATGACCTTCAAGGGTCCCTGCCAAACCAAACCATTCTGATTTTTCCATCTCACCAAAAATGTTGCTATTCTTGCAAGATTGTAACTATTTTTTTGTGGTAGAAACACCAGTCTGGGGTGTTTTTTTCATAACCTTGGTGTAAGAAAGCAGCAGCTAGGTTTGGTCCTGTATAATTTCCCAACTCATGCAGCACCTTTATCTCCTCTCTTCCTTTGCTACCATCATCTCCATGCCTTTGAGCTGAACTACTTTGACACCAAAGCCCTGGACACTGTTGAAATGCTGGAGGATGTCTGGGTGAGGCATTTCTGTGGATAAGGAGGAAGAAGTTGTCTTCCACTGACTGCTGCATTTATTTCATTCTGCTGCTGCTACCTCAGGCCTTGCAGATTTTTAATTTTTTTTTTTTTTTTTTTAACCAGCAAGGCAAAATAAATCTGGCTCAAATATTTCTGCTTCAGGCCCAAGAGCTTATAACAGCAAACTGTCTCTTTTGAGAGCTCATCAGGGCTGCAGTGTGATGGATAAACTCCAGCCAGCTGTGTACTGGTAATGTTCCAGGAGACAGTATCACCTTTTTTTTTTGATGGAGTGCTTAAGTCTTTACCTTCCAGCTCAGGATCTCAAAGCACTTTGTGAACAGCAAGGAATTAAAAGTTGCCCTTTATCAGTGGAGAAAATGAGACACAGGGAGGTCAAATGGCTTGCTTGCCCTCAAAACCATTTGTAGTCCAGAACACCTGGATTTTAGTGCTTTTAATTTTTTTGCAGGTGGGCATGCTGAAGTTTGGAGATTGCTCCGTGTCTTTTATTTTTCTTCTCAGTCCTATTTTTTCCTTAGGCTACTGAGGTTTAACTGACTTTTAACAGGGCTGTGCCTGTCTCTTTTTTTTTCTGTTTTTTAGGTTTGAAGTGTAATCCAGCATCCATCACTCTCCAGAAAATGTCTTATGGATCCATTGATGGGAGTGGATTTGGGAGCAGGAACCCATTTGGAGGCCCTTCCAGACAAGGCTATCAACCTCTAGGTGAAGTATTGATCCCCTGCTGTAATTTATTCCACCTGAGGGCTGGAGTTTGACTTGCTCAGGTTCACTGTGGCTGCTGTGTAAATGTCACACCCTCACCAGGGGTCATTCCTGACGCCGATTTTCAAAGGTGAAACCCAAACTTTTGCAGTTTGATCTGCGTGATTGAGGCCTGACCATGCTCAGAATTTGAGGCTGTGGCATGGGAGAGCAGCACTAATGAGGGTTTTGGGGGGAATTCTGGGGAACCAGAAGGAGAAATGCAGAATATTCCCTAAAGTGGCTTGTGTCTTTTGTCATCTCCCCATCACCTTTACAAGAAGTTTGTCTCAATGGTTGTTCTCAGGCTGGCAGGTGGAGGGAGTAGATGAGAGGATGTACAAAATGCAGTGGGCTGTGCTTTCCCAGAGGATAACTTTGATGTGGAAGCTGCTTGATTTTGAGAAACATGCTTGGATGTGGCAAACAGGATCAAAAACTCACTCAGGAAATACTGAAACCTAAAAGAGTGGGATTGAGAAAATGGCCCTGGATTCTCTCTTTGTGTTGTTTTTTAAGCAGAGGCCAGACCAGCTCTAGGGCTGATCTGGGTTATCTAGTCTGGCTTTGAGCAAGTCTTTTTATCTGGAACACATCCTTCATTTTGTTCCTGTGTCTGGTTTGCTCTGGTAACATGGCAAAGGGGTCTCTTTTCCTTTTACCACCAGGGAAGAACATCACCACACTCTCCACTTGCCTTTGATTTCAATATTCACTAACACAGCCTGATTTGGTGTTCATGTTTTGAGGGTTGCAAATGTTCTTTGGAAACATTTTTTTTGTTTCATAAATAGTGGTTCTCCCTGGATGGAAATATATATATATATATTTAAAAAACAGAGGTTTCTCTTGTGTTTCTCTCTTCTTAGAAATTTGGGGTTAATTTTGATGGCTTTTTTTCTTTGACTAGGAAGAGGGTATTGAAGTAAGTACAAGTTGTCTGTTCAGTTGTAAGTAGTGATTTTTTAGGCTATTCTGCAAGGCAAAATTAAAGGCATAAAAGCAAGGAAGAATGGGATACTTGGGCACAATCAAAGAACCGTAAGAAAACAGAATTGAAATGTGGATTAGACAAACAATGGATCTTAATGCATTGTAACTTACATTTGAAAAAAAAAAAAAACAGAATGTTTATTGTGCTGTATGAAAGAGCCTCTGTTTTTAATGCAAATTCACAGAATAACTCAAGACACTAGAAATCTCTAAATATTTGAAGACATCCTTTATTGTTCCCAGCTTGTCCTCAGCTTGGCAGCTGGAGCTGTGATGCTGAAGCCACCCTTAGTGGATGGCAAAGAGGAGCTGGTGTGGAAAATTCAGTTATTTTGAAACTGCCACTGTGTGTTGGCTGCCCAGCAGAGCCTGTTGGTGCTCTGGGTTATGGCTTAGACTTGAGAGCTGGTTTCCCCTCCAGGCTTGCACGCATCCTGTCTGGTGGCATTGCCATGGACACATCTCCAGGGTCCTCCAGCCTCCAGCCACGATTTTCCCAGCCAGCCAAAATTGGTTGGTCCCTTAGCTCAGCATCCCTGTAGAAAAGATTGCAAGGGAAGGGACCTGTTTGCACTGGCCAAGGCATCTTGGAGAAGTTTCCTTTCTCTGTGTCTCAATCAGAAATTTGTTCAACCTTGAGAAAAGAAGGTTTAGGGGACACCTTTTCATTTTGTTCCAGCGTTTACAGGTGGCCACAAATGAGATGCAGACTCTCTTTTCACATGGCAAAGATGTAGAGTATTGTGTGCAAGTTACTCCTGGGGAGATTATCAGAGACTCAGACAAGAGGAAAATGTTTTGCCATGAGAGCAATCAGCCTTTAGAATAAGCTCCCCAGAGAAGTGGTGGATTCCATGTGACCATGTTCATGGGGTCTTAGGATGAGGGAAGAGATGAGGATCTGACTCCATGTTTCAGAAGTCTAGATTTATTATTTTATTATATATATTACATTTAAACTATACTAAAAGGGTAGAGGAAAGGATTTCATCAGAAGGCTGGCTAAGAATAGAATAGGAAGGAATGATAACAAAGGTTTGTGGCTCGGATCTCTGTCTGAGCCAGCTGGGCTGTGATTGGCCATTAATTAGAAACATCCAGCATGGACCAATCACAGATCCACCTGTTGCATTCCACAGCAGCGGATAATCAATGTTTACATTTTGTTCCTGAGGCCTCCCAGCTTCTCAGGAGGAAAAATCCTAAGGAAAGGATTTTTCCATAAGAGATGTCTGCGACAATTCCAGAATGTTGGAACAATTTTAAAGTTCATCTGCATGGAGTGCTGGGCCATCTTGTCCAGGCTGTGCTTTTGCCAGGAGAGGTTGGATCAGATGATCCTTGAGGTTCCTTTCCAACTTGGCATCCTGTGATTCTGTTCCATGCTCATCTGAACCTGTGTCCCTTTGCCAGAAGATGGACGCTTTGGATGCCTTTTGTCACAGCATCCCCAAATATTCCATTAATTGAGTGCCAGGAGAGGGTAATGCAGCACTAATTATCTGCCTCCTGCTCCTGGACAATGGATGACTGGTTTGCTAAGAAAAATTGCCTTTTGTATTAGATCATGGTGTGGCTGGAACAAAGGAGCATGGCCTTCCCACCAGCATTTGTGTCTCTGCTCTCAGCAGGGACAGACCTTAATGGGAATGTTCTGTGTGTGCTTTAAACCTCTCCCTCTCTTTGTAGATAATAAATAAATCAAACCAGGTGTCCCTGCAGGTAAATGTCCAACAGTGGTCCAGTGGTTATATTCAATATCCAGCAGAAAACCCTGAGATCCAGCAGCAGTAAAGGTGTTGGGGGTGGAACTGCTTCATCTGTAATACAGACAGCAAAAAAAAGAGGGCTCAGGTTTAATTTGGTTTTGTTTAATGAGGGGTAATACTGCCATGGGGGTTTCCTCTGTGCTTATGCATCTGTTTGCCTTGGCTCTGTTTCTTCCATGCTCAATCCAAATGTGCAGCCAGGATGGGAAAGTTTAATTACTTGAAGGTGATCCCCTTGGCTCTGGGCTGGTGTGATGATGGATGGACTCAGAGCTCGTCCTCAGGCCATGTGGAGGTTAATGCTGCTGACCAGCCTAATTAGGGAGATCCACAGACTCCATCTGCAGAGTTTGGGGAGGATCCTGAGGCAGTGTTTTCGGAAATTTGGTTTGCCCTGCACACCTTGGTGTCAGAAAACTCTAGTTCGGACTCTGGTTTTGATGGTGGATATCCAGGATTTCTTGGGAAAAAATAAAAACTATTATTATTACTATTATTATTATTATCATTATTGTTGTTGTTGTTGTTGTATTGGTAGGTTTTAGGAGGAGGGAGAGAGAAGCTCAGCAGAACTCAGATGTTCTGTGGCCTTAACCAAGGAGCATCCTGAGGTGTCTCACAAGCAGGATCACCAGGATTACCTGGAGTAGAGCTCTTTGGGACTTCGGTTGTCCCACAGCCACTGAGGGACAGCCAGGAGTGGCAGGAGGAGGCATAATCCATGTCCCTGCTTTGCAGCTGGGAGTTACAACCTCCTCCAGCAACATCTGCTTCTCATATCCTCATTCTGATGCCCAAAATCATTGTAAATCCACGTGTTCCCCTGTTTCTTTGTAGGAGCTTCTCTGGGCTTCATCTGAGCATTGGTGTTGCTTGGAAAAATTAGAAAACAGGTAGTAGAAAGTTATTGTTTTGATTTTTCTTTTAGTTTTTAAATTTAAAGCTGAGAAATGGAAAATATTGATGTAAAATATTACTTTTTAAGCACTGTGACATGTCTAAGATAAACAGAGAGCAAACACTGTACAGCAGTAGGGAACTCTGGATCCTCCTATGTGCAACCTGCAGTCTCTACCATCCTCAACCTACCTTCCCAAAACCATCTTTTTGTGGGGAAAATGAACAAAACCTGCCTTACACAAGGAGGCATATAGGTCAGGGAATTTAAATAGCTTGGATTAAAATGCCACAAGACAGGGAATTTTTAACACTGCTTTTATTAACCTTACTGTAACCTGGACATTAAATGCCAGCTCTGAAAAGGTAAGGTTAATTTCATATTCCAGCAGTGCATTGCTTCCAGGTGAGCTCAAGGGACTGCTGGGTCAGTGCTTAATTTGGCTGTGACTTCATTTAGACCATTTCCCCCTCAGTTTCTCCTGAAGATTTTGTGTGGGACTCTGGCCAGGGTTGTACTCAAGATATATCACATGTGAGTCTTTCTCCTGGTTGGATAAGGTTGGTTATCTTGTCACTGAACAGAATGAGATTGGTCCCTGCAAGTTGTCCTTGGCAGTGTTCTCTGTGTATAAATCACCTAATTATCATTTTAATACTTAGCAATTGTTAAATGAGGTTTTTCTACCATTTTTTTTTCTGGAATCAGGTCTATGATTTTATTTTCCCTCCCATCTCTACCACTCACCTGCCTCTGTGCTGTACCAACCAGCCCTTGGGTGGAAAATCATGTGCCAGTGATGCCACTGTCCTGTCATGGAATTGTTTAGGTGGGAAAAGCCCTCTGAGATCCTTAAGTCCAGCCATTAACCCAGCACTACCAGGTCTACCACTAAACCAATTCCCCAAAAACTACACATCTTGTAAATCCCTGCAGGGATGGGGACTCAGCCACTTCCCTGCTCCAGGGCTTGACAGCGCTTTCAGTGAAGAGTTTTTCCCAAATATCCAATATTCCTTACAGATCAACCACCCTTCTCTCTTCTTCAGTCTTATTTCCCTCTTTTTCTAGCAGTTCAGAAAAATGATTTTTCTTTAAAAACACACCATGGAGTTCATGGTTGCCGCCAAGTCTGGCAGAGTCACAGAGCTCCTGTGCTCCATGGGAGGGCATGTTCAGATGATGGTGACTGCTTTGGTGGGCTGGGGCTGGCAGAAGCTCTGGTTTTGGGGCAAAACTCACTCAAAAGCTCAGGTAAAAACCAGCACCATGGCCTGACTGTGGGAAATAGCAAAGGTAAGAAGATTTCTAGAAAGGTAGTCAATAAGCCACAAAGTTAAGAGAGTTTCTTTGTGGTTGTACCCAGAGGGGGAAATGTGGGAAATAGTAAAGGTAAGAAGATTTCCAGAAAGATGTAAAAGCAGGACTTAGAAATAGAAAGAACAGAAAACTTAGAGCTAGCTGTAGCTGCAAAGTCTGAAAGTAGAAAAAGTTACAGTTGTACAGGAAGCAAGGCCATGAGACAATAGCTTGAGTTTTAGGCTTGGCTAAGATCGACCTTAATTCTGCAGAAAAATATACTTAGCTAGATTGTAGAAGGTTTTAAGCTTAACAATGAAATATTGTGAATTGTTAATAGAAAGCAGACAAGCAAGCATTGTGTGAGGCAGGTCTAAGTGTACTTTTAGTGGTTGGTTAGAACAATTGTCTGTAAGCTTTAGCAGTATGCTATTGGCTGGAAAGTTTTTAAAATGCCCTGTAACAAGGAAATCTTTGGCTGCTGCTGGCTGTACATGAGTTTCTGCCATCTTTCTCTTGTCTCAACCACGTAATGAAGCTCATGCTGCCATAAAGCTCAAGGAAGGTGTCCCAACAGTCCCATCCCTTTGTCAAAA
This sequence comes from Melozone crissalis, assembly GCF_028551555.1. Taxonomy (NCBI): domain Eukaryota; kingdom Metazoa; phylum Chordata; class Aves; order Passeriformes; family Passerellidae; genus Melozone; species Melozone crissalis. The sequence continues at coordinate 1,997,304 of NW_026535780.1, forward strand.
ACCCCAACACACCTGAGCACCACGTGGGCTCACTGCAGCCCCAGGTCTGGTGCCGAACCATGGGAAGGAATCCACTGCCAGCCCCACATCTCGAGGCTGCAAAGAGATGAAGCACAGAACAAACTCCTGGGTACACAAGGAGTCCCCCTGGGGTTAATTTACTCTGGGCAGGTGGTTAATCCTGCTCTCTTGGGGTCTGAGCACTGCTTTGGCTTTGCTTTGGCTTCTTCAATTAATTCCAGTATGTGGAATGCTTTGCTGAAGGGAATTTGAAACCTGTGGTCATTGCAGTGAAAGGCATTGTCCAGAGGGGCTGGTGGGAGGTCCAGGTCTGGTTGTGGCAACACCATCCAAAATCATGCATTTAAATGTCCTCAGGAAAGAGTGCTAGAAAGAGTTAAAAACAGTGAAAAAAAGCAAGAACAAAATTGTTGATTTTTTGAGGGATATTCAAAGCTACTATGCAATATTAAGAGTGGTTTTTCCAAAGGCTGAAGTCTCAAACTGAAGGGCAGGGCCAGATCACATTCAGTAATTCAAACAAACTGTCAAGTGTGGAATTACAGAATTATTAAAGTTCAAAAAGACCTCCAAGATCATCAAGTCCAAGCTTCAAAGAAGGAAGGACTGAAGATGTAACCTCCTGTAGCACTTTTTCTCTGTCATGCTTAGATGGGTTCACAAACATTACTCCAAGGTTTCCTTCTGGACTTGTCTCTAATTTAGAAAGCTCTAAACAATAATGTGACTTGTCAAATGCTGTATAAAACACTTCTGACAGTCTTAATGATTGACTTTGGCTTCTAAGTCTTAGGTGTCATGGTATTTCTTGACTTTTTGGTCCCACAGAAGTTGAAGAGATGGGTGTCATATTTAATAAGTCATTAATAAAGTGCAAGTTAAAGTCTAAGTGCAAACAGTACAAAAAATCATAATAAGATGATCTCTCTCACTAGACAACCCCAAAAACATTTTTGTGGCATCTACAAAATTATTTCATATTGTTTATCTGCTATTGTGCAAAACTTCCAAAAGTTATATATTTATGTTCTTAGTCCATTTTCACTAGATTTAGAAGATCTTCTCTGCCTTACATCCAGTTTTTGGAGATCTTAGCAATGATTTAATGAATTAATAAGACTTAAATTAAGAAAACATATTAAAGAATAATGAACAGCATATTTTATAGCAAAAGGAATTGCCAGGAGAATTAACTTTCAAACACAAATTGACTTTGAAACTGTTTGTTTTGAAAACCTCTGCCCTATCCCTTTTGGCACTTTTAACGTTATAATGAACGTTTTGCTTTAATTTCAGTATTTCAGGAATTGGAAATGGTTATGCATTTATTTATATAACTAGCAAAACCAGAAGACACTATTGGAATAAATAAGTATTTTAATGAAATATGTGAGGGTGAGGTGACAACTTCTTAGCAGGAAAAAAACCCAAAAATACAACAAAACCAACAAACCAATACAAAAGCCTCTTGGGGAAAATAAACTTTTTTTTTTTTTCTTTACTAATTTTATTTGCTAGTCTTGGTTATCCAAAGCAATTTTAATGCAAACATATAAACCTCATGCTGGCTGTCCCAGTCTTTGACAGAAAATCAAAAATGAAAAAGACTCACCTTTCCTTAGGCATTTCAGCTGGAAATGCATTTAAATATCAGAACAGCTCAGAACAGCTTGCTTCATTTTCCACTCAATTACAGTGGAATTAGAAGTAGTTTAAGAAGATCCTCTGCCCAGAGCTGGCTTGTGTGCTAGAGGTGCCTTGGTAGGGAAAGCAAAACAGAATTTATGTTGCTGGTGGAAACTGTCCAGTGCAAAGTGTCCCTGCCCATTGCAGATGTTTGGAACCAGATGTTTTTTATGGTCCTTTCCAGCCCAGGCCATTCTGTGATTCCATGAATGTTCTTGTGATTCCTTTCTCAATGTGTGCACCTGGGGCTGCCCTTCTGGGTTGTCTTTCCACATGGGTGTATTTTTCTAAAGGAGAAGAGACTGCCCTGTGCTTTAGTTTCAGCTCCTGAAATTAATTTAGCCCAATGTCTTTTCCCTTCTGGCTGCTCTTTCAAAAGCTTTTCTTTGTTTTGGTGGCGGAGGGAAAAAACGTTTTATTAACAAAAGAAAACTCAGCTACTGCCTCATTCAAACTTTGTACCAGCTCTTACTTGAGCTGTTCAGACTGGACAAGACATCAGTGATTTTAAACTGAAAGAGGGAAGATTTAGATGGGATTTGGGAAGAATTCTTCCCTGTGGGGGTGGTGAGGTTCTGGCACAAATTGCCCAGAGAAGTTGTGGAGTCCCCATCCCTGGAAGTGTCCAAGGCAGGTTGGATGGGGCTTGGAGCACCCTGGGATGGTGAAAGGTGTCCCTGCCTGTGGCAGGGGGGTGGAAGTGGATGATTTTTCAGGTCCCTTCCAACCCAAACCATTCTATATTTCTGTGATTCTCTGATCAATGCTTCCAAGATTCTTTAATTCTGTAGATGGAATCCAATTGTGTGGCTTTGAAACTTCCTCAGTTTCTCAAGAGCACTTCTCTGGTCAGGAGAGCAGAGCACTTCTCCAACAAGCCATAAGGGAGTGCTTGGCTCTATTATGAAATTCCTGCAAGTTCTGCAAGTCTTCCTCAACATTTTCTACACCACTGGGCTTCCACCCTGTGCTTTGTATCCTGTTCTTTCCATCCTGGCACTACCCAATGCTGGGATAGGATCTGCAGCCTGTTGATCTTGATCTGTGCCTGCAAAAAAAGTCCACCTGAAACAAGATACAGCTGAAACTGAGCAGCGGGATTGCTGCATGACCTTGCATGAACATCTGTCCATGTTTGCTGAATGGGGATCCATGGGAAATAGGCTGGGGCTGGAGCAACCCTTCTGCAGCTGTTTGATTTTCCATCAGGGCTGTCTCTACCTGCACATCCCAGTGCTCCCCAGGGTCCTGCTGTGCCAGGCAGATGTGCTGCCAGGATGGTTTCATTCTGAAATCAGTGGTAGTGCAAATCAGAGCTTATTCCAGGTTTGCTGGAGTATTTCCAGTGTCTGGTGTAGTGACTGCATCCCAGTTTGGTTCATCGAGCTGTCTCCCCAGGGAGGAAGCAGAATCAGCATCCAGACAGGCTAAATACACAAATATTCCAGCCAGCATTTCTTCCTGAGGTTCTGCAACTCCTTTCCTGCAATATTAATAGAACAAATCCCAAACTTCGCTGGAAAAGGTGGTGTCCAGAAACAGACTGCCATTTCTAACACAGCTTTATCCACTCCATGTTGTATTTCCTTCTTGGGAAGGTGCTGACACTTTTTATTGCCCTTATGGCTGCTAAAAGGTTTTTTTTTTTTTTCTTTTTCCTATTGCTTTTTTGGCTTTTTTTATTAATGTGCGCATCAGGAAACCAAATGAGGTTGAAATTGAATTCAGCCTGGTCTGTCCTAGTTTGGATATCCATGTACAGTGATGCTCTGTCTCCTCCACTATTGCTATAATAACCCCAGTAAATTTGGGAGTGGACATTCCTGGGCATTAGAAGAAGAGCTGCAATAGTTTTTGGCAGGAATTTGCTTTGTCCCAAAAATTCCCCAGGTGTGAATCAGACACTGGCACACCTCAGATTCTTAGCCCAGGTGAGATTGTGTTACCTTACCCTGGTCTTCGGCTGCAAACAAACTTGATATTAACTGTATTGCTCCAAAATTACTTTTTCAGGTTTTTTTTGCAGCTGCAGAATTTCCACTCAGGGTTTTGGCTGTAAAAGTGAACTAATCCAAAAAGTCTAAAACCTGGGATAAAGTTTAGGAAGGAAAAACATCTCTGTTGCCTGTGCTGTTGTGATATGGACAATGGGTGCTGCAGGACATGCTGGGTGAAATGGAACTCTGCATGTTTCAGATGTTAAGATATCATTTATATTAATAATATTAATATTTAAAGTAATAATAGATAAACCAACAAAATCTCTGTGCATAAATGCAGTTTGTAGCTTACCAAGTGTCTACTCTTTTGGAGAGCACATTCATGTTTTGGTTCCTCTGTCACTACTCCATGGTGTGGCCAGGTGCAAATGTCTTAATTTCCCTGTTTTCTTGTTTCTTTCCCCTCCTATACTTAGTATTATCCAACTAATTAAATGTTTGAGGACATAGAATTTCTTAACTGAAATAATTTTCTAATTAGAAATAAAAGAATTTAGCATCCTCTCTGTGTGAGTGAATTTTCCTTTTTCTCTTTGAAAATGCAAGTGGAGTTTTATGGCATTACCTTCTGCCAAGAAAATGGAGATGGAGATTTATAGAGATACTGAAAAAACATATATTTTGGTTTGGGACAAATTTGGAAGGGAACTTTTACAGGGATGAATTTTTAAAGGGCAAAATTTAGTGGCCTTTCCTTTCACTTTTTTGAGAGAAAAAAAAATTCTTTTGAGAGAAGTGTAAAAAACCTGTTTGTTTAATAAGCATTCATAAGCATTAAAAAATGAATACTATTAAACAATAAAACCTTTTGTTGTTTTGAAGAGATGGTAAACTCAGAAAGTCTTTTTATGGATTGCAGAGAGAGGTTTTTGTGTGTATGTAAAGCAAAGGAGAGCTCTTTTTCCTTTCCCTTTTGCTTTTAGAATCAGTCTTAAAGGTGCAGGAGTTAATATCCAGCATAAACAGAACAGATGAGGGTGGATACAATAAAGTCACCCTGGGACAACACAGTTGTGGTTTTCTCTTCTGCAGCCCCAGTCTAAGGATGTATTTATTTGCAGAACACACACAAATCTCACTTCTGTATGTAATGGAGGGGTAGACACAGCTGACCCAAATACGTATGACACAAACAGAATTTGAATGGAGAGGAAAAAAAAAAAAAAGAAAAAAAAAGGGAATAAAGCGTTTATCCATGCTGTCAGCCCAGAAATATTATTTGTGAATATCTCTTTTTCCAGGTGATGTTGGCTTGGAGGCTGACACTGGCAGCTAGAAGTGGGCAGGGATTAAAGATCAGCACGGGAAGGACTCGACAGATGTAGGCAGGTGGATTGGGGATTAGGGTGAATTAGTGTGGATGGAAAGCATTTAGGAGCAAGGAGGGGTTTTAAATTGGATGTTAGCATGTATGCATTGCAGATCTTCCCTGAATTTCTCTGTTAGACTTGGATATTAGTGGTTGGGATTTATGAGCACATTCAGTGGCTGTTGGTGTGGAGAAGCAGCTTCAAGAGGTTCTGAGATGTACAAGTCGTTGTTTAGATGTTTGTAAAACAATTTCCAATTATTTCTTAATCTCAAGCTGGAAAAAATTTTTGGGGATATCTCTGTGTTTCTCACCTTTTTTCCTGGCTGCTGAGGGCTGCAATGGGATGATGAAACTATTATTTTTTTCTATATGAACACATGCTAAGTACATTACAAATTCTATAATTCCTTCTAAAGCCAATATTTTTAGTGGAAATCAAGTTGAAATCAAATCAATCAAGTGGAACTGAAATCTACTTGAATTGGTAGGCAGGTGATTCTTGGGACATACAGTACTGGGATTAAAATATTCCCAATGGGCTTTTTTACAGTTTGTGTCCTATTTTCAGAATCTCTTTAAGGTCAGACCTCAGAGATCTCCAGGTACCTGATGATGCAGCTGTGGGTGTGGGAATGGATAATCCAAGGTTCCCCTTTCTGCTCTGGAAGGTTTTTAAGGATCTCTTGAAATTTTAACTAGTGTAGATTTGGTGTTTTTCTTCGTTTTGTTGGTTTTTTGTGGGGTTTTGGGGTGGATTTTTTGGTGGTTTTTTTTGTTTGGTTTTGGTTTTGGTTTTGGCTGTTTTTTTTTTTTTTTTACAGCCAGTCAAACCTGATTGCTCTTAAATCCCTTGGTGCCCAGGAATGTGCTAAAGTGGAATGTTTCCCATGGATACTTCTGCGTGTTTGGTCATTCCTTGCTTTGAAATCTTCACCCAAGAGATTTGGGAGTGGATTTTCAGAAAGACAAACAATATTCCATACATGTGAATGCACAGGGCATTATTTGGTTAGCTGGGGAATTTTATTTTATTTTTTTTTTCTCTAAATGCTCTTCTCAGGTCCTTAGTGGGGAGGAGAAGAATGAAGAGCTGATCACAACCACGCTGCATAAAATACAATGTTCTCTATTCCTTCTCGTCTCCTAACAGAGATACAGAAATGGACACAGGGATAGAGCTGCAAAGTAGAGGGACAAAGTTATGTAAAGAAGGTTTTTTGAAGTCACAAATCCCTCTGAAGATTTTTAAAGTCATAAATCCACCTTTTGGGGCTGGGAATAGCACTGGACTTGAGCTTGGCATGTAAAGCAGGTCTGTTGCATATGAAGCTGTGTGGAAGCAAGACCACTGGGAACCATCCCATTCTCCCCTAAAAAAAGAGGTTTTGAAGGGAAAAACTATTCCTGGGAGTCTGGAAATTTCAGACCTCTTATACTTTTCCACCTGTGTGGAGGCAACCAAAGTGATGGGCTGAGCAAAGTAAGATTTCTGTATCACTTTCTCCCACTCATTCCTCTGAGTTCTTTTTTATTATTATTTTCACTTCTGCAAGAGGGTGTAAAGCAGAGATTTAGAAAAAGAGTTTGGTGTAAAATACAGTCTGCAAAGAACTTGCGTTTATGACAAAATGCAGCAAAAAAAACCCCTTTTATTGCACTCCTGTAGTAGTCATTTTTCTTAGATTTATTTCAAGTCTGCTGCAGGAGTTAACCAGGTGGAGAAGGAGGAGATGTCAGCTGATTTTCCTGAAGTGCTTTCCCAGCCAGACTGCAGCCAGATGGTTGGGACTTTGAACAATACACAGATAATTCCAAGCCAGGATCTAACAACAATAAAATCACTAAAAAAAAATATGCACGATGTGTATACCTGGGGGGAATGGATGTGCAGTGTGTGGGGGGTTTTTTTTGAAACATAATTTGGAGGTTTCTGTCATATTTGGAGTTTTCTGTCATTTCATACCTCTCCTTTTATAGTCTTACTGCTCAACCAAAGTGCTGTTGATTCATACTTTTAAATTTTGGTTCTGTTAACACAATTTCAGTATTTTCAGTTATTTTTCAATTTTTTTTCTCAACTTCCTGGGGTTTTCACATTTATTGCTCATTAGTGAAGAAGAAACCAGGCCATATTTACATCCTGACAGGGAGAAAAAGTTCAAGTTTATGTACAATAAGAAAATAGCCACTGTGGCAAACAAGAGCTTCCTTTTGGGAGATTGAAATTCCTGGAGATCAGAGAGGTTGGGCCACTTTGTATTTGGGGAATACCTGACACACTCTGGTCCAACAAGATGAGGGATTTTAATTGACTTGTTAGTGTGTCTTAATGCTTCTTTTTCCCTCCATACGCTCAGATTTGACTTGGTAAGTCAAATACAGCTTAGTAAGAATCCAGCTTTTATTTTAATTATTATTTTTTATTTTATTTTATAATATTATATTATTTTATTATATGTAGTAATTTTTTATTTTATTTTATTTTTTATTTTGCTTTTAATTTTATTTTATTTTATTTTATTTTAATGATGTCTAGTTGGTGGGAGGAAGGTTTCTTGTCTTGCTGCTGCTCTCCAACGCTTTTGTTTCTGGTAGAACATCCTGTCCTTTTTGGTCTGAATAGACTATTCCCCCTGCCCTTCTTTTTCTTTTTTTATTGTTGTATTTTCCTTTTTTCAGTCATGTCTGAGATGTCCTCAGAAGTGAGGGAGAGGGAGTGAGGACAAGGCCAGCATTTCAGCATCACCCTAGGCAGTGGCAGTGCCTGCCTGCAGTAGAAAACCTCAGGAAAACTCCTGGTAGCATCTCTTCTCTGTGGAATTTACATCAGGGGGCTGTGAGTCAGGCAGGAGGGGTCTCACTGCTGGAACACCCTGTGAATTCCTCTTTTGGCTGAAAACAAAACCCAGCCTCACTTTTGGGGAGAAATGCTTGGTATTCCTCTTGATTTGCCGTCCCTCTATTTCCTATTTCTAAAAATCCCACCCCCTCCATATCTGATGGTTTAGACACAACAGGAATTCAGCTTTATTCTCCCTGCCATCTTTTTCTTTCCATCTTTCCCCAGTTGTTTTCATTCTGCATCTCTCAGTCCCTCTCTTGCTCCTGCTGCTTTCCGGATTTCCCAAAGCAAAGGCAATGCCATTGTTTATTGCATTGTTTTTTGTGCTGCATAAATACTTTCCCTAGTTTGGCACGAGCATATTTAAATCCACATTCTGCTCAGTGCAGACTGAGGAATGGCTTTGTGCTCAAACCCAACCCTTGCCCTGAAATCCCCTGGAGCTCCAGCTCTGATCTGCATCTACATGGGCACTGCTCTCAACCACTTTCCTGAGCAGTCTGTTTCAATGCCAGACAACCATTTTGGTGAAGAAATATTTTATAAAATCAAATCTAACCTTCCCCTGGGGTAAAGTGAGCCTGTTTCCACTTGGCTTGTTCCTTGCTCCCTGAGAGCAGAGCCCAGACCCAGATCATCAGTAAAGATATTAAATAGGGCTCTCCTCAGTACTGAGCCACTTGTGACCAGCCACCACCTGGATTTAACTCCATGCACCACCAGCCAGTTTTTTCCACAGAAAACCTGTCTAATCCATGCACAGCCTGTTTACTAGAGTATCCCCATGTGTGTCTTGCTTCCTTGACAAGGAAGAGCGGAGGGAGGAGAATGTTATCACTATTTCCTCAGAAGGTTTTCTTTCCTGCCCAGCCTGCAGGCAGGACAGCATTCAGGAGACCAACTTAAGAGTCAGGAGAATTTGTCTTCTGTTAAATTTCTTCTCCTGTTGCTTTCTAAGTCATATTTATTCACCCAGGATGAGTTTTGAGAGCTGATTTGCCTTTCAACAATGACTGTGTCACATCTAAGTGAGGCAGGAAAGGAGGGGAAGCCTCTACAGTGTGTCAGAAAACGAAGATGATTTAGTGGCTGCCGGTCCTAAAGGATTTTGATGCTGAGGTCCTGAGAAATCCTTAAAGGAGCGAAGGTGTCAGATTCCAGCATGAGAAGTAGCTCAGTTCCTGGGAGGAGGCTCTAACAGGCCTTTTAATGACCCCCAGTGGCCAAGATCAGTTTTATCTGCAGCTTGGCAGAAGCACAAGCCCACGGAGGAAAGGCTCTGCAGCAAAAGTCGTGCACAGAGCTTGGCCAAGCGCCGGGAAATGAAATCGTGATTAACCCAAGGCTGGGACCCAACTGGAGTTTCCTTGTGGCAGGGCTGGTTCCTGGGCTGCAGCACATAAATGCTTCCCCCTGGGCTCCAGCTTGGCTTCCTCTGGCTGTGCCTGCATTTAGAAGATCAAAAAAATAGATCAGAATATTGGCTTTGCCTTCTGGGCGGAGCGCCACCAGGTTTGAAGATGAATCATTTAAAAATAAACAAGTTTGTGTTGGTGTGCTCTAATGCAGGAGCTGTTCTGCACCTTTTTTTTCCCTTTCCTTTTCATTTTCCTTTTTTAAATATACTTGATAACTAGCCTTCAAACTTCAGTGATTCAGAGGTCCAAAGCTAATTTTCCATTTGGATGTTCTGGTAGGCTAAATGTTTTGCTTTTTTTAGAGAGGATGTTTCTATTTCCAGGTTTAAAGTTAGAAAAGGCAAAATGCTTATTGATACCTGCATTGGTATCAAACTTGTGACTGCTCTGCTCACAGATAACTTGTAAAACTTGCTGCTTCAGGATTGAAAATTACATTTGAGCTGGAACATTGAGGCTTGAGAAACAGATCAAGTGCTTAAGTGTGTTTGTTTTGAAAATCAAAACCTTGATTTTCCTTCATGGTTTGCCCTCAGGAGGATGCTTAGAACACAAGGCTCTCTAACCATGTATTTTCATACTAAGATGTGTGGATAGCTTAGTTTTTATACTTTGGCATATACATTAGGGAGTTTTTTTGGTTGGTTGGTTGGTTGGTGGTTGGTCCAAAGTTGGTCCAACTACCCATCAGCAAATGAAAGTTGCTGTGGGAAGGCATCACCATGGCCAAAAATTCATCTGAGCACAAAGAGGGAGCAATTATTTCTGTCACCCCAAAGCATATACACAGTTCTAGTGATTGTGGTAAAGGGTAAGGAGATCAAACCCTTCTCCTTTTAATTATAAAAACCTCCTAAAAAATCAAGGCTTTGACAGACCATTCCCTTGTGGGTTATCTTTCCATTTTGTACCTTCTCCATAGGTCCTGGAGGCCATGAATTTCTGTCCTGATCCATTGGCTCAGATCTTGTCTAATATCTCTACTTGCCTTGGGAAAAAAATTATTTGGAGAAAAGTCTTCTAAATTTTCTGCTGGAAGAAGTTTTGGAAGGGAGGGGGTATAAAGAGGATAAAGAATCGGTGGATGTCTGTAGAACAGCACTGTATAAATTTAGGGAGATGAGGGACAAGGCAAAAAAAAAAAAATCGTCTCTTACAGATGAGGTTACAGTATCTGGTTGAGACTTTATGAATGAATGAACAGATTCATAGAATTTATGGAATGGTTTGGGCTGAAAAGGACCTTAAAGATCATCCAGTTCCACCCCCCTGCCATGGGCAGGAACACCTTCCACTATCCCAGATTACTCCAAGCCCCATCCAACCTGGCCCTGAACATATCCAAGGATGGGGCAGCCACAGCTTCTCTGGGCAACCTGGCCAAGATGAGACTCATTTCTGTCCTCAAAAGGTTTTGGAAGGATTTCACATCACTGCCATGTGTGGGAGAGGAATCAAGTGGGGAAAGAGGAGAGAGATGGAGAGAATGGGTGTGGCAATCCCACATGGCAGAGCAGTCCTAAGTTCTTTACTCAGAGGTTGGTGAGGCCCTGGCACAGGTTACCCAGAAAAACTGTGGAATTCTCACCCCTGGAAGTGTCCAAGGCCAGGTTGGACAGAGCTTGAGGCAACCTGGGATAGTGGAAGGTGTCCCTGCCCATGGCAGGGGGTTGGAAGGAGATGATCTTGAAGATTCCATCCAGTCCAAACCATTCTGTGATTCCATGACAAGACTCAGGAAATTGGACTACCATCCTCAGGGCAGAAGAAATGGAGAACAGAAAGTTTCCCAGTCTGCATATTTCAACTTCTTCACAGTAATTAGGGACAGGCCAAGGTAAAGTTGCAACCCCAGCTTGGGTGAAAATAACTTTTCTGGTCAAACTTTACAAACATTGCCCAGTTTTAGTGTCAGATCAGAGGAGAAATATTTTGTGCATGCTGAGTTTCCCACTCTTGAGACTGGAGCAAGAATGTATCACTGACTTTGTTAATAGGAAAACAAGACCATGATGGAACAGAGCAGAGTGCTCACTTGGACATGATCTCCTGACGTTCCTGGTGATTGCATTTTATGCAGGATCAAATACTGACTGTCTTTTGAAGCTTTCATCGTAATTCTTCAAGGTCAACTCCTTGTGTTCCAGAAAGGACCCAGCTGAAAGGTAAATTCTGCCTGATTGAAATCTGCAAGGCAGAACCCGTGTCCTTGCCTCTGCAGTGACATAATTTTGCTCTGGGATTTTGGAGCAGGCACACACAAATGGATTGGAATACAGCAGGCATGTTTGATGTCCTGTCTTAAATCCCAAACTATTAACTTAATTAATGTTGTAGGCTCTTAACACCTTTCCCCACTTGCGAGCTACCTTGCGTGAGACTGGAAAATGATGCTGCTTCACCTTTCCTGGCCTTGTTGAGGCATAAATTTGTGCTTTTTGGTCTGTATTAATTATTTCCCTCTCAAGGTCCTGATCATTCTTTGATGGGGAGCTCCATGTGTGCTTTTAGCTCTGGGGTTAAGCAGCTCTCTCACCTCATGCCAGGGACAGCTGCACTTAGCCAGTGTGTGTAGAGGTACATTTGTAGATACACAAACCAAATTCCACTTTCTCAGTGATTCAAGGGTATTTTAAGGGGCAAAAGAGTTTTTTTCCCCCACTGTAAAGGTGGATAATATAAATATGCAGTCTTTTTATCTCCAGTAATACTGTCCACTGACACAACCAGCCTAGTAATGTGCTTTTGTTCTTTTGCTTGTTTGTTCTTTTTAGGGGTGCAGAAAAACATGTAGAGCTGTTCTATTTGATTTGCTGTTTGTGTGGACAAAGGGGTGGACGAGATGGTTTAGCTGCCATTCACCGTGGACAGTAAATTCTGTTTGAGCAGTGCAGTGATGTGTCACTGAAAATAAACTATTTGAAATGGGTGATTCCTTAATCAGATGCTTTTAGATATTTCCAAAGTGTTCAGATTAGAAGTTTTTCTGAAAATAAAATGGGGCTCAGAAGGCCCCCATTTTTCAATAAGAAGGTCTCCACCTTTCCTCCATAGGAGGAAGGGATGTGGGAATTGTAGAAACTTGGTTTTTCCTAGTGTTCAGGACAAGACTGAAGAGTTGGATACCCCAAGGTCTTACCTCAGACCTGACATTGAATCCATCAGCATTTCAGGGCAAAATCTGACACACCACTTCTTTCTGTAATGATGTTGGCAATTTGTGTTACAAGTTGCTCTTTTCTTTGTAATTTTGAAGCAATTTGAGGATCTTGCTGTGATTACCAAGGAATATTTTTTTTGTTTCCAAGCTGTCAGACTGGGCAACAAGGAAGGAGGAAAAATCTTACCATCTTCCTCCTAGGGATCAAAATGCTGGTAAAGGATAGGGGAAGAGCTTGGGTGTCCAGTGTCCTTCCAGACATTTTGCCTCCTGTTAATTCCCTCGCTCCCACGTGCATTTCATCATCGTAAAAGTCTCACTGCAGATTTTGCTTTGAGTGCTAAAAGCTTTGCTCCCCTCTGCCTTCCTCTGTGATTTAAAAGCCCCAGATGCTGATACATCTCCGAGACAGAATCTATTACACTTCTCCTGCCAAGCCGAGCTCTGGCACTTGCTTTATTTCCCTCCTCCTAACACTCAATTTGCTCTTTGTCGGTGCTCAGCTGGCCCCATTGCTGAGCACCAGCAGGGCTCCCCTCCATGCACTGCCTCCCATTGGCGGTCTCCTTCTTAATTTAATTATCCATTTCTAATGGATGTTTAATATCTGAGCTGAATTTACAGCACCAAGGCCTTCCTGCACCTTCTGTTTCTCCAGCAGTGCTTTGGAGAGGACAGGACGGACCATCCACCACCTGTGCCACAGAGAAGAGCTGTTCTCCAGGGTGGGAAATGCCTTTATCACGGTTTTGTTTTATTTTTTTTTTTCTGGAATGTGGATGCTGGTGAATTCACTTGTGTTTACTAAGCTTCCTGCCACTTTGTAGCAATTTCCAATTTTCCTTCTTTGTTCACAAATTATGAGATGTGTTGAGAATGCCTTTGTTCACTTGGATCTGTTCAGGTGTAAGAAGGCTGCCCAGAGAGGATTTCCAGGTTTCCCAGAGAAGTTGTGGACTCTCCATCCCTGAAGGTGTTCAAGACCAGGCTGGATGGGGCTTGGAGCAACTTGGGATAGTGAATGACATCCCTGTCCATGGCAGGAGTTGGAATAAGATGATCTTTAAGGTTCCTTCCAATCCAAACCATTCTGTGATTCAATGATTTTTGTATGGCATGGTGCAGGGATAACTTGTTCTGGGATTCTTAATGGAAGACAGGGAAACCTTCAGATTTCTGAAAAAGAGATAAAGACATCAAGACCTCTTGCTGCTGGCCTTCTAACTGGTACCAATTGCAGAAGAAGGTGCAGAAAAAAGTGCAAAATTGTTCTATTTGATTTGCTTTTTGTGTGGACAAAGGGGAGGATGAGATGGTTTAGCTGCCATCCAACATGGACAGTAAATTTCTTCCCTCTCTCGTCTTTTGTCCCACATGAAGTGAAATGAATGGCAAAGATGTAATTTCTCAGACATGAAACCTTGTGTGGCTATGTTCTATAGGGTTAAAACAAACAAAAACACAAATGAAAACTGTGAGCTATTTGCTTTCTGGGAAATTTCTTGCTTTCGCATCAAAGCTTCAGCTGGGAAATTCGGGTGTAGTTCAAAAGTGGAAATATAATTTCCTCAGAGGAGTATCTGCTAGAAGGTGGGAAACTAGTAAATGAAAACTGTTAATATTTATGTGAACATCAGTTCCAGAAGCCAATGGAGGGGGATCAGTATTCTTTCCCTGGAAAATAGGGATTAAATCTGTCGCTGTCATCCAGTTTCAGCTGTGGTTCTGGTGCATTTATTCATTACTTTATATTCTCAGAAAAACCTACATTTCCAAGTTGTGTTTGCCCACCGCAGAGGGACAGGCAGTGGAAACTGAGTAGGACAGGTGGTGCTGTCTTTTGGGAAGGCAAGGACAGAAAAGATCTTGCTGATGCTCAAGGTGTGCAGTTGTGACACTGGGGGTTGGGAGAGCAAAGCCTGGGAATGCAATATGTGTGATTTGTTCCACCAGGTATTTCTTGGACCATAGAGTGGATTTAGCTGAATTCCTCTGGAGGGAATTACAGTTTCTCTCTCCCAGTATAACTGATACTCATGTACTGAAAATAAGTCTTTCTCCTTTTCAAGGACAGCTGCAGTAAAGAGAGCTTAGGGATGAATTTACTCTTCTATCTCCTCCAGTGCTGCTCCACAGCAAGAGAGGGTGAACAGGTTTTTTTGGTTTTTTCTTTTTTTTTCACTTTTCAAACACTATTTATGTGGGCTGTAAATATGCTCAGCAGCATTTTTTAACTCTTAAGAAAACCAGAGGTTTAAAGCACTCAACCAAAGCAAGGAACTGTGTTCCAAATTCATCTCTCCCTCTGGAGAGAAGGGAACAGGGGAAAAAGTGCCTTTATGAGAAGCAATCTCAAGTCACTTTGTGCACTTTGCTGGAGGGATGCTGTAAGAAATAGCAGAACCTACAGCCCTCACTCTTTTTTTCATGTCTTTAGCCACTGGAGAGGATAATTCAATACATTCTCCTGAAGGGGCACGAAGCTCTGTGAGCCACCAGCGCAGCTGCCAGTTTAGGATGGCTGGATTTAGTTTAGTGCTGCTCCTAAGCTGATACTGGCAGAGTTATTTAGCTCAGACACCCTGTCCTGGTGTGGCTTCAATCTGTGCCTGGCAGGCTTTGGTCTCTTGGGCTCTCTGGTCTAGTGGAAGGTGTCCCTGCCCATGCCAGGGAGAGTGGGAATGAGATGATCTTGAAGATCCTTTCCAGCTCAAACCATTCTGTGATTTTTTGTGTATTGTAAAAAAAGAAGGGACGGGGTAAGAAAAGTGACCAGACAGCTTCCTCACAGTCTATACCAGTGCTGGCAATTCAGCTCTTGCCTGTGAAACCTCCAGAGGATTCCTTAGAGCTGGGCAGGATTCTTCCCAATGTTTCAGCAATGCAAAGAAATGGTTAGACAGTAATAACAGAAATCTAAAAAAAAAATTAATAAATACAACAGGCCAAAAGAACAGCTTGCTTATTTATTTATTTATTTATTTTCACCACTGGGGGAGGAAAATTTGTTGCTACTTGCAATTTTCCCACAGCTGACAAATTCAAATAAATATATGTAGTTGTAGAATCATAGAGTGGCTTGTGTTGGAAGGGACCTTAAAAAATCATCCAGTTCCAACCCCCTGCCATGGGCAGGGACACCTTCCATCAGACTAGGTTTCTTAGAGCCCCCTCCAACATGGCCTTGGACATTTCCAGGGATGGAGCAACCACAGCTTCTCTGGGCAACCTGGGCCAGGGCCTCACCACCCTCACAGGGAAGAATTCCTTCCTAATATCTAACCTGAATCTGCCCTCTTTTAGTTTAAAACATTAATTCCTTGCCCTATCACTGTCTGCACATGTAAAAAGTTCCTCTCCCTCTTTTCTCTAAGCCTCCTTTAAAGCTGAATGCACATATTTGGGTCTATCAGATGTAAGTATCATGTTTACTAAGCTTTGTTCTTTGCTCAGAAGGACTGGTAGGGCTTAAATGTGCTCAGAATGGAGAAGTTCTCCAAACTTCTTCCAAGCTGTGTTTTCCAGGAGAGAGTTGTATATGTCTCCTGCCCAAGGACACCACTGTGGTGTGAGCATAATTTCCATTTTGAGAGAACAGGATTCATGGGCTGGATGGAAAAGACAGTCCTGACTGCCTGAAAGGAATGAACACCACAGTGCTGAGCACCTGCCTTTCATCCCATCCACTGTTTTGGGTCTCCAACCCTGCTGCACACCCCAGCAAGCTGGTTGTTCTTGGAGGAGCTGTTAATAGACACATGTCTGTGGGATCAGGCCCACCCCTAATGAGCAGATTTAATTAATTAACCTGCCTGGCAAGTTCATGTCCTGGGCTTGAACAAAGAAACATCCGCAGTGGACTCTTGTGGGGAGGAAGGGTTTAACTGTGTGTGCTGTGCTCGTGATGGAATGTCAGGGAGCAGTTCACCCCCAGAAGAGGTGCAAAAATGGTGATTATTAAAATTATAACCATTTATCCTACTAATTCTAGGGTTCAACCAGGCTGGTGATGCCTTTCCCTGATGCTGGAGATGGTGCAATTATTTTCATACATGCAAAACTCAGATAATGTGAGAGTGCCAGTGCTTACTCCGATATAATTATATGAAATGTCAAGTTAGTTTAAGAAATACTTGGGGGAACCCCTACCTCTGTCAAGCAGGAATATGCCAAGTGTTTCAGAAGACAACTTGTTCCTTGCTATTAAAAAAAAAAAAAAAAAATCTGGCCAGAAAGCAACAGTGTGTGCTGTGTAATGTATCTTAAATATTATAGTAAATCTTGAGTATTATAGTAAAGTTGAAACAGTAGATGTGACTTTCCTTTAAAATTTGGAAAGGTGAATAAAACAGCTTTGTGTTGCTTTTGGTGTGACTCACAGATGCCTTTTAATTCTGCTGAGTCTCAAATATGGTGAATAAAGGTAGAATAAAAGTTGGGGGGAAAGGTGTAGTTAGCTCTCACAATGTAGATCCTCTGTCCTCAAGGGGATGGACTTCTGATTTAGAAGAAAGGCCTGGATGAATATAAGGAATGGGTGTGCTCTTTGCTGAGATCAGAGTGTGGGATTTTATCCTCTTGAAGGCTTTGAGGCACAGAGAAGCCACATCATGGTAACAAGTTGCTGTGGTTTGTCCAGTGAACCTGATGCAAATGTGAGATAAATCCCACACACTTAAATCTTCCACATGGGTGTAAGCAGGGCAGATTTATCTCGGTGTGTTGTTGACTGAGAGCACATTGGTTTCATGGGGTCAGTGCTGTGATTTGGTTGTGTGTCACAGTCATCGAAACAGTGACACCGATTGCTCTCACTTCTCACCAAGAATTCAGTCTAAAAGTGCAAAATGCAAACATCCTCTCTGAATCTGATTGTCCAGGAGTGATTATTAAATTCAGACGTGTTTATGGAGGGATATTAAATTTCAGATGTGTTTTATGCTTGGATATAGCCTTGTTCAAGATGTGGATGGCATGTCCTTCTGCAAGAGCCAGGAGGTTCCAGCAGCCTTCAGAAGTTCACTTTTGATGCAAACTACTTTTGAGATGCAAAATATTTGGAAATCTCTTTTGAACATAAGGCTGGATTTAGCAACATCCTTGTGGCATTATTGGATAAACAAGCACTTTGCTCGCCAGTGTCATAAGAGTGTTTGAAGAAATAATTGGCTGCTATTTTGGGGTACAGCTTAAGTAGAAAAATATGAATACGAAGTGAGGAACTTTGTCAGTATTTAAGAAATACTCTGCTAGACTTGGGAAGATAAGTGTCATGTTAAGAAGAACAGACAATAGCTTCTTTTACTAATTATGGACAAAGACTGCCTGAATTTTAAGGAAGCTATCTAGAAAAAGGAAAAAAAAAAAACTTTTACATAGGCATTGAGAGTATTTTTGGTAGTCTTTGAATAACAGTTTTGCCTTCTTGGTAGTTTTCTGCAAGATCAGTAATGTCTGTATGGAGACTAAATATAAGGAATAGCTGGCATTTGATTAATGGTGAAATTCTGCATATGTCTTGCCAAGGTTAGATGGGGCCCTGAGCAGCCTGATCCAGTCAATGACATTCCTGCCCTGATGGTCTCTAAGGTCCCTTCCAATGCAAACCATTCCATGATTTAGCTCCTCTCTCAGACAAAGGTGGTTGCAAGGCTTATCAGTGTGCAGGGATGTTCTCTGCATGGTAGTTAAGACACTAAGACCAGTTCTGGGTGGATCTTGGAGGTCTTTTCCAACCTTAATGATTCTCTGATATTTCAGTCTGGTCACACCTTGGGAAAAGATGTCACAAATTCTACTGGTAAGGGAAGAGATGTGTTTTTGATAATAAAGCCACTGGCATCATTGCTACTCCTCTGAAGCCTCAGATTTATTTTGGGGAGCTGAGAAGACCAAGTTTCTTTTTCTCAGACCTTTGGTAGACATCCAAATTCAAGCTTCTAGGTCCTAAAGGGGGTCTACAAGAAAGCTGAAGGGGAGCCTTTTTCGACTACATGTGGTGATAGGACAAGAGAGGTGACTTGAAACTGAGAGAAGCCAGGTTTAGATTGGTTATTAGGAAGAAATTCTTTGCTGTGAAGGTGGTGAGGCCCTGGCACAGCTTATCCAGAGAAGCAGTGGCTGCCCCATCTGTGGAAGTGTCCAAGGCCAGGTTGGATGGGGCTTGGAGCAACCTGGGGTAGTGGAAAGTGTCCCTGCCCATGGCAGGGTGTTGGAATTAATCCCTTCCAACCCAAACCAGCCAGTGATTTATCCTATTTAACAAATTCTGAAAAATGTTGCAATAGAAAGGATCAAGAGTCTCTTCTGGTTTAAAATATCAGGTTCTTCATCATAACACAGAAATTAGAGGTGAGTTGTTTAAGACTCTCTAATAAGAATGAATTTGTCTTCCTGGACTTGTGCAAGAGTTTGAGTGGGAACTTCAGTTCTATAAATCAGGGTTAATTTGACCCATTTATGAGAAAGTAAGTTATTTGTAGGAGCACAATACACATCAGTCTTATTTCTGCCAGCAAAAGATGTTCCCAGCAGAGAAGGTGCCTTTTGCAGGTCTGGTCTCAAGTGGAGCAGGAGTTGATGTGCTCGTTGTTGAGAAATGCTGGGGACATTTCTGCTGCTGGGTCTGTCTGTCTGTCTGTGTGGGATGTTGCTGTTCTCTCTCTCCTTGCAGTTCTTAAATTATTAACAAACAGTTCTTTTTGGTCATTATCTCCTTTAATATGTGTGAGGTTGTCTTGGTTTGGAAAGACAGGAGTCTGCTAAGGAAGGCAGGAGCCTCCCCTGAAATGGAGAATGTGAACCCTCCCCACCCCTCCAAATTGCTATAAATTTTAAATTAAGGGGCTCTCAGGCAAAAATATGAGAGCAGGAAATAACAGTTCTTTAATAGGGAAAGGAAAAAAAAATAAAAGGCTTAAATCAACAATGCAGTACACTAGAACAACACTGACAGAGTCAGAACCCAACCTGACACCCTGTGGGTCAGGGTGTTGGTACCAGTCCCATTGGAAATGTGGCTGCAGTCCTCCTGGAGTGTCAGGGGTGGTTCTGTTGGAGCAGGGAGTCCTGTAAAAAAGGATGGATTCTTCCTCCAAAGATCCAGTGGAAGAAGAGGCAGTTGCTGTTCCTCTGGAGAACCCAGTGGAGAAAGCCGTGCTGGTGTCTCAAAACCTCTGGATTATATCTGGGTAGCAATGCTTGGCTCCTCCCTCTGGGCGGAGCATCTCACAATGGGATGTTCTAGTTCTTATCAGTCATGCAGTGACTTTCAATAGTCTGTTATCAGCTGATATCCCCTCCCGAGGGAGGAGTGATTGTGGTCACTCAAAGAGAGAGATAAGGCAAACTGCCCACTTGACAAAGGTAATCTGCCATACAGATGGTAATTGAAAACATCTTGCATTGCAATCTTCAACAAAGGTGTTCCCAGTGAATCTGTTCCCAAAACTGACATTGCAGAGCATTTCTGTGGGTATATAAGGGGCATGGATATATGATTATTTTCCCCCTTGTCATACATTTTCTGGTTTTGTGAATTTGTTTAGGTACAATTCCTTGGAACACTGTATGAAGGCTCCTCTTTTTAGTCCTGCAGACCCTGGCAGGACTTTTGATTGGGCTGAGTCATCCTCCTAACCTGTGCCTATGACCAGCACCATGGAATTCAGCCTATTTTTACAGGCAGCTTCAGGGAGATAAAAACCTGCTCTACAGAAGAAAAAAAAAAATAAAAAAGGAATTTTTAAAGTCTGAGGTGATAGGCAAACCTATCAAAAATGTGCTTTTCAGCTCTGAAGTAATGTGAAATCCTTTGAAAAAAATCAAAGTATGTTTTTATGCTTAGGTTATGCCTACATAATTATTTCATAGGTAATCACCTGAGTTCAATCAATGAAGCACAAAAGAAACTCTACAACTTCTATTATCTACTTTCCCTCAGAGCTCTTTCTCTCCTTTTCCCATCAGGTCAGTTTTCATGGTAGCTGAGCACCTGGTTAATACATTTAGATATTTCAAGCCGCATTTGGGGATCTGTGTGTGTCAAACACCTCTGCTCCCACACCTGTGGACATTCCCAACTTTGTTTTTTTCTGCCACTTGGAGAGTTCATGGTATGCACCTCCATAGGCTTGAAGTGCATTTTGGACAGGCCTGCAAACCCTTGGAGGAGCCTGGAAATTTGGAGTGCTCATCACTGCCATGCTCCATAATCAATTAAATGACTCCCAAATGATGTAATTTTGGGCTCAGGCTGACCTCAGAGAAATTTTGCCCTGTTTTCATACCTGGAGTCCAGCTCAGATCTGGAGGTTCTCTCCCCCAAGTGAGCACTGTAACCTGTGTTATCCTAAAGGACCAATAAAAAGAGTTTGTATTAATATTTTTGGCACTGATTGGTATCACCCATTAGCCCAGGGGGAAAACCAGTGTGTGCTCCTGCCACTGTTTGATTTAGTCCTGATGAGTCAGAGCCGTTAATTCTCTCTGCTATGGCTCCCTCTGTAAATTAGGGATAATTATTGCCTTCCTCACAATTCTGAGGTATATTGGAAAGTGAGGTTTGGAAATATATTTTGTTTTTCAGACACGGATGTGTTAAGATTAGAACTTCCACCTACTTTTTTTCTCATCATTCCTGCAATTATAAGTGTTGCATTTTCTGAAAAGCCACCTTGGCATTCTCTGTGGGTTTTGTTGTTTGGGGAAGGGGATCTTAATTAAATGGAGGAATTTCTGTGAAGGTTTTGGTCAGAATCTGATGTGGAAAAGCTGCTGTCATATTCCTGGGATGGTGGTAGCATCACAGAATGGTTTGGGTTGGAAGAGACATTAAAGATCATCTCATTCCACCCCTCTGCCATGGGCAGGGACACCTTCTACTATCCCAGGTTGCTCCAAGCCCCATCCAGCCTTGCTTTGAACACTTCCAGAGATGGAGCAGCCACAGCTCCTCTGGGCAACCTGTGCCAGGGCCTCACCACCCTGACAGGAAATTCAGTTTATTCTAAAATCTAATCTAAGCCTCGGCTCTTTTTTTTTTTTTTTTTTTTTAATTTTCTGGCTTTTAATTTATGGCTAAAAACATAGGCCCATTGATAAAGACAAGGTGGTGATTCTCTCTGCCTTGATGATTTTAAGCCTTTAATTAATCAATTAAATTGCTTTTAAATTCTTTAATATTGATAGAGAAAAATAAACCTTTCTTTGTTGTTACTGTGTTTATTCTCTTGTGGCAGCAAAAACTTCACTTTGTCTACTTTTTATATATTTTTTTTAATATTAATATTTGTTCTTTGGATACAGCCTTACAGCAGCCAGCACCTTCAGTCCTGCAGAGCTGTCTGCCCTCGAGGTGGAAATTCAATGTTCCACAGCCCTTTCCATTGCACTAAGCACGGCCCATAAAGGTACTGGAGTGGTCCTGGCTGGGATGGCTGACACTGGCTGGGTGCCAGGCTCCCACCAAACCTCCTTCTCACTTCCCTCTTTAGCTGGAAAGGGGAGAAAAAAAATATATTAAATGCTTTTGGTTTGATATAAGCGCAAGGAGAGAATTTCTGACCTAGGCAGAACAGTCTCAACGTAGGGAAAACTAATTTAACATTGCTGTTCAAAAGTCAAGTTAGGGTCATGAGAAATAAAAACAAATCTTAAAACACCTTCCCACCACTCCTGCCTTCCTCCCAGGCTCAAATTCTATCAGTGTTTTTATCACCTCCTCCCCTCCAGTGGTGTGGGATCTCAGGGAATGGGGCTTATGGTCAGTTGATCACAGGTTGTGTCTGCTGTTCCCTCCTCAAGGCTTGGGCTTTTTACGCTGTGGTATTTTCTGGGGTCCCCCATAGCAGGAAGGAAATGATGAATCTGACTCCCTGTTCTTAGAAGGCTAATTTATTATTTTATGATATTATGTTATATTATATTAAAGAATGCTATATACTAAACTATACTAAGGAGTAGAGAAAGGATGCAGACAGAAGGCTAAAAGATGATAATGAAAAATTAGTGACTCTCCAGAGCCTCGACACAGCTGGACCGTGATTGGTCATTGAGTCAGAACAATTCACATGAAACCAATCAAACAATGACCAGTTGGTAAACAATGCCCAAACCACACTCCAAAGCAGCAAAACACAGGAGAAGTGGATCAGATAATTGTTGTTTTCATTTTTCTCTGAGGCTTCTCAACTTCCTAGGAGAAGAAATCCTGGTGAAGGGATTTTTCAGAAAATATGATGGTGACATTGCGCTCTTCTCCTGCTCCTCCCATGCAAGACAGCCCTCCATGAACATTTCCAACACCATGGGCTGCAGTTTTCATGAACTGCTCCAAGGTGGCTCCCTCCCATGGGATGCAGCCCTTCAGGAGGAGGCTGCTCCGGCAAGGATCTCTGATGGGGTCACAATTCCTGCCAGCAAACTGCTCCAGCCTGGGCTTCCCATGCAGTCCAGCCCCCTTCAGGCCTGTCGCTGTTCTAGTGTGGGATTCTCCATGGGCTGCAGGTGGATCTCTGCTCCCCCATGGATTTGCTGGAGGACAGCTGCCTCACCAGGGTGAGAGCAACATCTGAGAGATGCTCAGCGGAGAGGAGCAAAGCTGAGCCCTGCTGATCTGCATTTGGTGACCCCCGAGGGTGGCATTGTGGTGTCATAATATGGTTTATCAGGAAGAGGCCACTAGACAAAGCCTGAACAGAAGACCAGCTCTAAATAATGCCATGGAGCAGAGTTTGATTTTTCCCTTTGCTTTCAGCTTTTCTCTGCCACCCACTCAGTGTCCTTCGAGCTCTGAGTGCTGGGAGCTGAGTAATGCTCTGGTGTTTATCCTTCATTTTGTCATAATGAAAAGTGGCTTTGGTTCCATGAATGTGTAATTTAAGTTCCCATCAGAGACCTGAGTGGTCTCAGCCTCCCCCAGAGTCTTTCTCATTTGCACCAGCTCATGCTCAGGTGTTGGTTTTAAAATAGACAATATTTCACAACACAGGGAGGGTGTTAAGCTATTGACAGGAATCTAAATGAGAGCTGCAAAGATGGGGAAGGGTCTGGAGGTGAAGCCATATGAGGCATGGCTGAGGTCACTTGGTGTGTTCAGCCTGAAGAGGAGATGGAGGGGAGGCCTCATTGTGGCCTTCAGCATCCTCGTGAGAGGAAGAGGAGGGACAGGCACTGATCCCTGCTCTGTGTGACAGTGACAGGACCTGAGGCAATGGCCTGGAGTTGTGTTGGTGAGGTTTAGGTTGGATTTCAGGGAATGGTTCTTCCCCCAGAGGGTGGTTGGGCACTGGAACAGCTCCCCAGGGCAGTGGTCACAGCTCCAAGCCTGACAGAGCTCAGGCACAGGCTGGGATTGCTGCAGGGCCAGGAGTTGGACTTGCTGATCCTGCAGGTTCCTTCCAACTCAGGATATTCTGTGATTCCATGATTCTCTTCTGGGCAGACTCCAACACAGTTATTTGTTGACATTTTTAAACAGGCACTGCTGGTTTTACCATACAATGACAGGGGTGGGATGGGATAAAATGGCTCAGACAGCTCAGAAAAGGAAGATTTGCTTTGCAGAATGCTTATTATTTGATTATTTAGCCAGGCAAGAGTTGTCATTTGGAGAGAGAGAGACGAGAGAGATGTTATCAACAAAACTGACTGGATTCTTACTTTTATCCTCTCCACTGTCAGAATAAAATGAATGTCTTTCCTTGAAGACATATGTATTTTTCTTGATTTCTAGAGGATAAACTTGAAGTTTAATTATATTCAGTGGTGCAGTATTACTTCTCATCTTCTGATCACTTTAATTAAATTATTGCAAAGATTGCAAAGTATTAATCTGGTGGTTGGGAAAAGTGAGCAAGCGCTTGGGAAGTTCTGTGCAGTGATTCTTACCTTGAAGCAAATTCTCTGTAACCATCTATGACTCCATAATTCTGTTTTTCTTCCTAATAATCTGCTAATAATCTATTTCCCTGGGTTATTCAGAAGATGGTGTAATACCTAGAAGTGCATGAAACATGTAAGACATTATGGAAATTATGTTCTACATTCATCAGAATGACATGTACATTAAAAACTCAACAATTTCATTAACAGCACACTTCAAATTTTCATGAGAAATTTGGAGGTTTTAGCAAAGATTTAATAGCAGGTGCTTTTAATGTTCTTGCCTTGTAGGACATCTCAGGAAAATATTTACATTGAAACAGAAATATGCTATAAAATGTGCTTTATGTGTATCTATAGCCACATCGCATCCATCTAAATACTGTAAGGTGAAGAATTATCACTAATATTCCAATGGTAACAAATGTACAGAGGAATTTAGATTTTTTTTAATTTACCTGCTTTGATATTCATAAAATAAAGTGTTATTGATATTTTAATATTTTATATTTTTTAATCTTTTTTTTTGTTGTTGTTGTTGTGGACCGGGTTTTTGTTTGTTTTTTCCTTTTAAACAGCAAGGGATGAACAAGTCCCCACTTGATACTGGTGAAGTTTCAGTCTATATGGCTGAATACTCTTATAATGCATCCTGCTGTTGAATGCACCCTATATGTGTTAAATCCACTGAAACTAATGGCAATATCTCCAGGGATTTCCAGGTTTATCACAAAATAGAGCTGGGAGCCTGTGCAGTGCCTGCTTGTGTGCTCACCCAAACCAATTTGCCACAGTTTTCTTTTCAGCCTTTCACAGACTCTTGTGTATATTGGGTAGGGCACACCATTAGAGTACTGGTGTAATGCAGAATTCCATTTTATAGGTGCCATGTATTGCAAAATGATGCATTGTGGTTGCAATAGTAATAATAATTATAATAATTATAATATTAATAAATAATGGATTTTTGTTGGAATTTCTGTCTTTATATATTTTCTGCTGAACTGAAATTCCCATGGTTTCACTTGCTTTCCCTCACCTCTTAGGAGCAACTCTGCATTGTGCTAGAGGCAGGTTTTCTCCCTCCCAAAGGAAACTATAGCTCACCAAAATAAAAAGATCTTCACTTGTCTCAGTGAAAGGGAGCTGCACCTGTAAATGAATTATTTTATATCTATTGATGTCAGATGCCAGGAAACATTTATTAGTATTGATTTGGACTAAACACATCTACAAGGGCTGCTCCCTTTGCTGTTTCCCACTGGCAGGTTCTATGGACACCCTCCCCTCACTGATGTGCAGCCAGGTGGGAAAGACAAGCTGAGAGGCAGCACTGGGAAGTTTTCCTCTCTCTGCTGCAGCTGTAATTAGCTCATTCCCTTGAGTGCCAGTGAATTTCCTGCATGGGCTTCCCTCCTGAGCTGTGTTCATGTGGACAGGATGGGCAGAGTGGCTTGGTGTTGTCATTACATTACAAAGATTCTATTATCATTACATTGCAGGGGTTCCATATTGCTAGAGTTTTGTACCTCCTTGATGTTTCTTGTAGGCACCTCCTCTAGGCACTGACTCTTCCTTGTCCTCACAGCAGCCAACTGACTCCAGTTCCCCCCAGCCAATCAATCTGCTGTTTTATAACACTCTTCTTATTGGCTACAGCTGTGGCCTGTTAAAATCAGGCCTGCTCCTAATGCTTAATAATTAACCCAGCTGCAACTCTTTAGGGGATAAGATTACTTTCTATACTACCTTTATTTACTTATGTTCTATCCCCCTACAATTCCCCCTTTTTCTTTTAATTACAGAGTTGCAGCATTTCTGGAAGGACATGTTCAAATAAATTAACATTATGACACATTCATATATTTCATTCAGAACCAGTAGTTACACAGATGCTCAGACAACATATTACAGTATCAATATATATATATATTTTTGAGTGTTGGTTCAGTTTTGCAACTTTTCTCAGTTTACAAAGTACTTATCTTCAAAATCTTTTATACTCATATTTAACAAACACTAATAGCTGCAATTGATATATTTTACCAATAGTTTAGTATTCAAGTCTTTTTCCCCAAATCCACAGGGTTATATAATCAAATCCTGTTTCCCCAAATCCACAGGGTCACATAGCTTACTATTTAAATACTTTTTCTCCTGAATCATGTCGGGGTCACCACTTTCTGTCATTATATTACAAAGGTTCTATTATCATTATATTGCATGGGTTCCGTATTGCTAGAGTTTCATATCTCCTTGATGTTTCTCATAGACATCTCCTCTAGGCACTGACTCATCCTTGCAGTAACAACTGACTCCAGCTCCTCCTCAGCCAACCAATCCACTCTTTTATAGCATTCTTCTTATTGGCTACAGCTGCAGCCTGTTAACAAAAGGCCTGCTCCTAATCCTTTATTATTGGCTCAGCTGAAACTCTTTTGGGGTAAGATTACTTTCTATACTACCTTTATTTACTTATGTTCTATCTGCCTACAGCTTGGCACAGCAACACCTTCCCAGCAAGGTCCTGGATTGTGCTGTGCAGCCTAAGTGAGGTGTAGGAAGAGGGGGATGCATTGTCCATGAGGGAAACTGCCTCATTTAGGGAGAGCATGGATGGGAACATTGCTTAACACTCATGTTGGCACACATTTCCCTGCCCACATGGCAGTGGGGCAGTGGCTTTTCCTCTGTCCCCACCCTGAGGGCTCCTGGCAAGGCTGGCAGCTCCTCTCAGACAGATTGATTGCTCTGTCCCATCCTCAAATCAGGCTCAAGTCAAAGTTGCTTTATTGACTTAACCATAATGCGAGTGTTGCCAAATCTAATACGTGGGAATTAAATGGCAATTATCCATTTATTTGAGCTGGCTTCTTCCTCCCTCTGTGCTTCAGCTCTCTCCCAGCTTGCAAGGAGCTCTCCTAATTGAATGCTGCTCAATGCAGCGCTGCCAGCTCTGGCTGGGTGGAGGGATGGGGGCAGCTCTTGACCCCCTGGGAGAGGGGAAAAGCTGTTCAGAGCAACCTGGAGCACTTCCAGACCCAAATCTGGTGTGAACATCCTGACTCAGGAAGATTTCCCTTGTGCTGCCCTCCACAGCTCAGTGTCCTCCATCCCCATCCTCCATCCCCATCCTCAATCCCCTGTCTGAGGTGTCTGCAAGAAAATTGCCCTCCATGAGATGGGTCAAGAGGTGGAGCCGTCAGATGAGAGTTTAGCAAGGAACAGGAAATATTTGCAGGCTTTTTAGGGCATCACTATAGGTTTTCTCTTAGAAAACCAGTATTTGATGCTCATATTTTTGTGGGCTGTACCAGGTCTGTATTTAGGCTGTCCAACTCTGGCACAGCTAAGATCTGACCTGGGTTCAGATCCCAGCAGGATCTTCTGTGTCACTGGGTATCTCAGAGCTCACCAGCTGCCAGAAATTGTTTTCTACCATTACCAAAATACACCCAGGGCATGTGGGACTGTGTCTCCTTCATCAACAGAGCAAATGCTTTTTTTTTTTAATTATAAAATCCTACAATGACCTGAGATTTTAAATATCATCCAACCCCTTGCCATGGGCAGGGACATCTTCCACCATCCCAGGTTGCTCCAAGCCCCATCCAAGGTGGCCTTGGACACTCCGAGGGATGGGGCAGCCATGACTTTTCTGGGTAACCTATTTGTACCCAATGACCAATATCACAGAATCATAGATTTTTTAAAATTGGAAAAGACTTTTAAGCCGAATTATAAACCCAACCCTGCCAAATCCACCACAAATGCGCCATAGTATCACCTTGGTGTACTTTCAATGGGGAAACAGGGTAAGAAAAAATAGTCTCCAAAAACTCTGTATATTGCAACCTTCTGAGTAAAAACCTACATTTTGATGAAAGAGGAAAAGAATGATAATGAATTATTAACAAGATGAATCTTGCTAATGTCCTTTGAGTTCTGTTCTTTAAACAAGCTGACTATTGTTTAAGAGATAGAAGCCTCCAACTTTTTAATGGCAGTACGAGAATTTTAACTTTCCATGTCTGTGAAGCTTGTTTTTTTAAATTTTTATTTTTACAATATTTCAAGACAATGGCATGGAAGTCCCCAGATGTAGTTCCAGCCCATTTAGACAGAGAGTGCTTTTAGTGATGCAAAGATGCTCCTTTTAAAAGAGTTGTTTTCCACCTACTCAGTCTATAGGTGCAAAACTTCACTGGAAGTTTTGAAATTCTGTTATTTAGTCATCTTGGGTAAAAATACATCTAACCTTGGCATTAACAGTTAAGTAGCATTAGATATATATTTTTTCTGGCATGCCTTTCAGCTCTCACAATCATGGATTTTAAAGCTGGAAGGGATCATGAGATTATTTTGTCAGTCTTTTTGAATTACCTGCATGCAAAGAACTTCCTGCAGTATTATTTGATGTATATTCAACTCCTTGCATCATCCTTGCAACTGAGACCCAAAGTTGCCATTTCCCCTCAGTCTTGCAGGCAGGATCACAGAGATTTTCCATAGAAACAGGGGACCGGGTTCCAGTGGAGAAGGGAGAGAGCTTCAGATGTTGCAGGACCAGGACTTGGGACCATTCCCCTGCTCTTGCCCCCAGCCTGCACAGACCATGGCCCATGGTCTGGTAAGGTTTTGTTTTCCTCCTGTTTGCCAAAATAACCCAAAATCTCTTGTCAGAGACCAGAGTGGTTCTGCTTCATGGTGCTGTGGGTGCCTGTTGTGGGTCTGTGGGGAGGGAAGGGGACACAAAAGGAGCCCCAATGACTCAGATGAGAGCCCGATCAGGGCTGTACAGGTGATTTTGGCTGCACCAAACCAGCAAACAGCCTTGGGTTGGCTGTGGGTGGGAACATTTTCTTGGAATTATAGAACCAAGGAATCCATAAATCTGGAAAAGACCTCGAAGATTATCAACTCCAACCTTTGACCAAATACCACCATGGCCATGTTGACTCATCTTTTGGTGATGGTGGACTCCATCACTGCCCTGGGCAGCCTGTTCCAATGCTGAGCCACTCTTTCAGTGAATAAACATTTTGTAATATCTGATCTGAACCTCCTTGAGGTTTCCCATTTTTCTCTCGTGAGTTTCCTGGGAGTCCAACCCCACCTGAGCACCACACCTGCCTCCAGGCAGTTGCAGAGAGCAGTGGGGTCTCCCCTGAGCCCTCTTTTCTCCAGACTGAACATCCCCAGGACCCAGCAGCAGCTGGTAGATACAACTGCCCAGCAAGCTCATCTTGACACATTTAAATATTTGGGAAGAGAAATGCTGTGGGATTTGGTAGATCAAAATTCTATTTCTCTGGAGCAACACCAATACCAGCGTGGTGAAAAGCGCCACGTACTCTGCTGTTATAAATCTCAACCTGTATAAATTTACCCCAGGTTTGTCCCTGTAGGTCTTGTGCCATTGCACTGCAAACAGATCCACAGTCACAGTGCTCAGCTTGTTGGCTGATATTTTGGTTATTTTGTGTGTATCTTGTCTCTGACTAAGCACAGATGACGGAGGGGTGTGTGCAAGTTTGCACCTGTGTGTGCCTATGTGGGGTTTTGTTGCTTTTTTTATGACTTGGGACTGTTACACAGTGAGAAAAAAACCCAAAACAATTAGCTTTTTCGTTAATGTCTAGTGGCACCAGTACAGAGAATTTCCTCCTGAATATTCAAGCTTTTCCCCCCAGACATGCAGGCAGCACCTTTCTGAGAAAGACACATTTTAGAGATGTAATTCTCCTTACAAATTGCTTTTCTCTCTCGGTGTGCTCTAATTATAGAAGCCTTGACTGCGTTTGTGCACGCACAGAGGCTGCAGCAGGAATTTCTGATAAAATCAACTCACTCAAAGGAGCTGCTGCTAACTGCTCGGGCTGCTGGGTACAATGAACTGGAGCAGAAGTGCTGATTGACCTCCTCACATCTCTGGGGGAGGTTAAACCATCTCAAGTGTGGAATTAGCACAGCACAGGGAGTGGGATAGGAGAATGAGTGAGGCTGCCAAACTCGTTTCCACCTGTTTTGGGGGAAATCACCTCATGCTGAACTTTCCAACCAGGCTGTGAACTCGTTGGAACAGGATGGGTATTAGGGGGTGATCCCCCCCTTCTTGACAATCCTTCAAGAGCTTCAAGCTGTCTTTTCTTTGTGTCCAGTGGGAGATATTTTCTGTTTTCAGGAGGAATTGGCTACTGTGACTTTTACATACCCAGTGTGGTTTTCTTGGTGCTTTCCTTTAGTTCATTCACCCAGTGCAGACCAGCAGTGGAGAATTTGACCTGCAAAACATCTCGTTCCCCAGCAGATCCATGTGTCCCACCTGGTGGACATGATCTTTCTTGTGGTTGCCCAGTGGGGATAACACCTGGGAGCTGCAACATGATGGGAAACCTGTGGGAGGCAATTTCTGACCACTTGAGGATCAATTATTGCCTCTAAAAAGCACAATTTTACCCATTTCAGCAGCAGTGTAGCAGATTTCCTGCAGATTGTTTTGCTGCCCAGTGCCAGTTCCCTCTGAGCAGGGATTTGGAAAGAAGAAAGGCAGGATATGACCACAAAAGAATCACAGAATCATCAAGGCTGGGAAAAGCCTTTGAGATCATCAAATCCAACCTTTGACTAGAAAATCACTGCGCTCCTGCTCCTTGGATCTTCATCACTGTTTATTTTAAGGAAGAAGAGGAGTGGTCTGTTGAGGAGCTGTAGAATGAGGGAAGGTTGGAAAGAACCTCTGGAGTTTATAAATTCTAAGATCTCTGCTCAAGCCTGACCAGAATGGATGTGTGGGATCTACTAAATCAGAGGGTTTTGGGAAAGCTGCAAAAGGCAGGCCTCAGAGACAGTAGAACTGTGATTAGAGCTAAGCAATAGCCATGAGAGAGGTCAGCAGAAAAATTATTAAAACTGTAGAAAAGCAAGGACAAATAGAACAATGGTTTGTGTATTAACGCTTGTCTAGAATAACTCCCTAAGCTACAGAAAAGTTTATCTAGCAAGAAATTAAGAAGTTCTAAGCTTAATAATGGGGCTCTGTGCATTGTGTTTTAAGGCTTACAAGCAGGTATTGTATTTGAAATAAGCAGGCATTGTTTTAACCAAACGTACATGTGCTTATAGTGGTTGGATGGAATTACTGTCAATATGCCTTTGCTTTGTGTGATTGGTCAAAAAACTTATAAAGTAAGTTGTAACATTAAGTTCTTTGTCTGCTGCCTGGGATGTGAGCTGATGGCATCTTTCCATTGTCATAACCATGTAATGAGACTGATGCTGAAAAATAAAACAGCTCAAGGCACGTTCCACAGCAGCCCTGTCCCATTTGTGATCTGTAAATAGCCCCCAGCCAGCGATATGGATGGGCTGAAATTTGCTGTAGATGACCACAGGCCCTGGGGATGCCCCATCCTGGCAATAGAGATGGAGGCAGTTTTGGGCATCCCTTTGTTTCAGCCTTCTCTTCCTAAGAAGCAGCAAGGAGGGGATTTTTCCCAGGGAGGAATGTGACACATCTCAGTCTCCCTGAGCTGCTTTGTCAGCTCTGCATGGCAGCAGCTGCTGCTGACTTCAAAAGTGGTGGGTGGGAAAAGCAACTGAGAGGCTGAGGGAAAGAAGAAAAGAAAAAGGAGGCAAAAAGAGGTAAAAGGACAAATAAAATAGGTTGGATTTGAAGAAACTTTAAAGATTGTCTGATTCCAGTTCCCTGCCTTTGACAGGGACTCTTTCCACTAGACCAGGTTGCTCAGAGCTCCATCCAGCTGTCTGTGAAAACTTCCAGGGATGGATGAGACACCCACAACTTCCAGGGATGGGATATCCCCAGACTCACATCCAAGGTCCCCATTAGGTGGCCTCTATTGGCTCATGGGTGAATGAGTCCCCTGTCCCAGCCAGAGGCTGTCCCCACCTTTTGTCCCCACCATTTAATGCTGGTGGATGCAAAACCAGCACAAGGGAAGGTGGTGGAGCAGGGATTTGGCAGCAGCCCTGTTCCTTCTGCTGGAACATTGAATTTTCTTATTGCAATCCCAACATCAACAAAAATCCAGAGAGCCACTGCTGGCCGCTATTACAGCGTCCTGAGTGGGTCGCTGCTGGTGAGAGAGAGACGGTGAATCTTGTTTCTTGATCAGAAGGCTGGATTTATTGATATATGATACATAATACATTATAACTAAACTAAATGGAATAAAGAGAGAAGTTGCAGATGCTGCTACAGCTAAGAAGAGAAAAGAAAGAATCTATAACAAAGTTGTGTCCAGGGACTCTGTCCCCAGGTTGCTCCCGTGATTGGCCGTTAATTATAAACAAGCACATGAGACCAATCACAGAGGCCCCTGTTGCATTCCACAGCAGCTGATAATAATTGTTTACATTCTTTTTCTGAGGCCCTTGCTTCCCAGAAAATGCAGAAATCTGAAAGAAAGGATTTCTGTGAAAAAATGTCTACGACAGGCCGCACCCTGCTCACATGTTCACATTTACTATTTATAGAGGTGTGCCCAGAAGGGAATGGTTGTAGGTGTGCTGGAAACCAGGCGTTAACCCTTTTATGGGCATTTGATAGGAATAGGTGTGGGGAAGGGTTTTCCTTGACCTCAGCTGCAGCAACATGCTCAGAGAAGCTGTGGCTTCCATCCCTGGAAGTGTCCAAGGCCAGGTTGGATGAAACTTGGAGCAACCTGCTCTGGTGGAAGGTGCCCCAGTCCTGGATGGAACTGGATGAGCTTTAAGGTCCCTTCCAGCCCCAACCATTCTGTGATTCTGTGGTTCTATCACTTGTCATGGAATAAGTGTCAGAAAATTCCTGTAGCACTTGGCAATAACATTTGAAGAGAGGCTACAGGAGGAAAACAGACGTGAAATAGTTCAAAATGGCATTTCTTGGATTCTTTGACAGAATTACTTCCTTGACCCTTAAATGATTATTTGCCTGAGGGTTCTCTCCTTGATGTGTTCCAAAGGGATTAAAATATTCCCTCCTGTGGAGGTTGCACATCTGCCCGAGCTTTGCTCTTGGAACCAAAACCTTTCAGATATATTTTGGTTTCACCTGTTTGATATGTCTTGTACATGCATTTATGCATTTTTCCCTGCATGAGCAGTGGTGCTGGTACTCAGGGGGGTGATGTAAATGATTCTTATTTACTTGTTAAGCTTTTCCTCCCAACAGCTGTCAATTATGTTTAGAACTTATCTGCAAATGAAAAAAAAAAAAAAAAAGAAAGAAGACTTGCACTAACTAAAGTATTTGGGGGAAGCCCTCTTTTTTTCTAATTTTCTGCTATTTCATTTTTTTAAATATGGGCAAATTTTGAGAACACCGTGTTTCAGTTCAAAATGTCAAAACATCAAAACATTTCCCTTTGAAAGCTTGCAAGGGGCTGCTTCAACGATGGTAAAGGGAGGAAGGAAAAAGTCTTTCAGCTGAAACCAGCTTACTGGGTTTGGCATTTGTGTCTGTTGATCTAAACCAGAATGCTTCAGCTAATAAACCAGTTGTCTAAAAAATTTAACTCAGCCTTTTCTTCATCAGTTTCCTGTCACTTCCACTTTCTCATACTCATCAGTATCATCATGCCGTGGAATTTTTTATTTATTTTTTTTTTTAGGCAAATACTTCAAGCCACGTCTCAGTTTTATTTTGAAAGAAAGGGAGAAAGTCTGTGTTCAAGTATATAATAGAGTCTTTTCAATTAAGATGGAGAGCAAAATCTGGTCTGCAGATATTTAATGACTCCTGCTGAGAATGAGGAACAGAGCAAAGTTCTGCTGAATTAAACAGCAAAAAAGCCACTTTTTGTCTTGAAGCTGAAGGCAGAGTTGACCCTGAGGGTGGATCAGTCCTCCTGAACATGGGGCTGAGCCCCAGTGCAGTGTAAATGCTGCTGGTTTACCCATGAGGAAGGGATATTGTTGCTTTACAAAGGTGCAGAGGACACTTCAATAATGTCAAATTAATGGTAACTCCCATATAGTCCTTTTCTTTTGTGTGCAAGTGTGGGCATAAAGCTCATTGTCCAAATCACATCATACATGGAGAAACTCCATTTCCTCTGTAACTCTGCACAACTTCTAATGAACTTCTCTTTTACTTGAATTTTATTTTTTAGCTCTGTCCCTTTAGGGCTGTGTTGCTGTGCTGAGTTAGAGGTTTCCTTGTACAGTAACAGGTCTGTGATATTACTTCTTATAAGGGTGTGTAGAGGACAAGGGAGAATGGATTTAGATTAGATATGAGTAAGAAATTCTTTACTGTGAGGATGATGAGGCACTGGCACAGGTTTCCCAGAGCAGCTGTGGCTGTCCCAACCCTGGAAATGTCCAGGATCAGGCAGGACAGGACTTGGAGCAACCTGGGATAGTGAAAGGTGTCCCTGCCTATGGCAAGATGTTGGAAGAAGAGGATTTTTATCATCTCCTCCAACCCAAACCATTCTACAACTCAATGTTTATAGCTGAAATCATCTGTGGAACAGCAAAGTAATGTTTTTTTCTATGCAATACATGGCAGTAAGACGATGTTCTCCTCTACTCCTCCCTTGGTACATGGGGACACACTGTTCCTGAGTGAATGTGTACAAAAAATAAATGACTAATCCTGTAAAATGTTTCCCCACATTGACCATTTCACTGTGAGGAACAATAAAAGGGCTGGCCAGCAGCTTGCTCAGGATCTGAGAAATCAAAATTTGGTCCATGTGAATCCCAGGGAGAGGCAGCTGAGCTGGTGCCTCCTGTGCCAGTCCTTCCTTTCCAGGGAATAACTACAGCAATAATTGTGTAACAAGAAACATCCTATGGCCACCGCTACAACCTCTGCTGACCAGCTGCAGATTCCATAAGCTGTGAGTGGCCAGATCCACATCAAATGTCCCACAGAAACAATCCCAGGAGACTTCCAGAAGCTCTAGCAGATGGCACTTCATCTTCCTGAACGACGTATGGGGTCTGGTACATATGGATTATAAAACCCTGTATAGGTTTTATGATTTCTTCCAAAAGAGCTGATTCTTGGAGCCAGATGGTTTCTATTATGGTTAATCTTAAGCAAACAAGAGTAATTTTCCTTCCTCTATTCAGTAATGCTGAGAAGGTATATAAAGTATGATGCATGAATTAGCAGTATGGTTTTCTTATTTAAACATGATAAAGATTCCCAATAAATGGCAAGGGGTGTATTAACATTTTTCATTTCTTTTTAAAATGTCTAATAAATTACCTTGTCCTTTTTTTTCTTTGATGGAGAGTTGAAGCTGTCCAGAAGATGAGGGTGCATCAGTTGGAACTTTGAGTTGGGAAATCTGCTCCAGCATTTACAACATTACCCATGCACAAACCTCTTCTTCCCATAGATGGGTGCCAGCTGTTGCATTGCTCCATTGCTACTTTCCATTGCATCCACTTTGTCTCTGTTTCAGCAATTTCTGCTGTCCTGTCATCCCAGATCTCACTCCATCTCTCCAGGGCTTTTAGTTTGTGAAAACTCTTCATGCAGGTCTCAATTACTCTGCAAGGTCTCTCTGAGATTTTTGGTTTTACTTACTGTGGGAGCAATTTTTCTTCTGTGTCCTTGAAATGGCCTGAATTTTGAGTTACAAAGAAAGTTATGAAGAAAAAGAAAATGAGAAGAAAAGGCATTTTCTGCACTTGAAATTCTACAGCTTTGTGCTGCAACAAGTGTTGACTCTGGAACAAACTTGAGGGTCCAGCATCCTATTTACAGGGAGTGTAGAAATATCAATTTAGCTGGAACATGGAATGGTTTGGGTTGGAAAGGAACTTAAATCATCCAATTCCAAACCCCGCCATGGACAGGGACACCTTCCACTTTGTAGAAATACCCATTTACCTGTGTTTGGGTTGGAAAGAAATGATCCAGTTCCAACCCTGCCATGGACAGGGACACCTTCCACTTTGTAGAAATATCCATTTAGCTGGATCATGGAATGGTTTGGGTTGGAAAGGAACTTCAATCATCCAATTCCAAACCCTGCCATGGGCAGGGACACCTTCCACTGTCCCAGGCTGCTCCAAGCCCCATCCAGCCTGGCCTTGGACACTTCCAGGGATGGAGCATTCACAGTGTCCCATCCCAATGGGATGTGTTTGTTCATCTGGAAAGTCATGGCAAGGTAATATTTTATAGGATTTCTCTTTTTTGTTCATAGGGATGGTTTCTTCTGCTACCACTCACTTGCATCACATGGACTTAATCAGGGAAAAAAAAAAATCATCTCCATCTTGTCATTAATAGCCTGAATCTTTAAAAAGATATTTTCTAAGGCAATTAGTGCTGAGTTCATTAATAAGACCAGAAGAGAGGCTGATTAAGTGCCAGTTTAAAAATAAAAAGAGTATTTTGTGATTTATACCACCAATAAATTTTTAAATAACGACATTTCAAAAATATTTGGATTCTTCATCTTTTTTTGCTGGCTGTTTTCACGTTACACTCCCAACAGTTCAGGCAGCAAGTGTAAGATTAATCATTTCCACTTTGCTTTTCCAGTCAATTCCTTTACATTTTCTCATCCTGTTGGTGCTGTTGTTTGTGTTTGCATTAACACAGGACTGCAGACTATCCCAGGAACATGGCAGTACAAACAAAACTTGCTTTCACTCAGGTTTGATTTATATCCTCATACAGCATCAGTATTAAAAAATGAAACAAACTGTCAAATACCTTAAATTGCATTTTTTGGTTTTTTTAATGACTTAGGTATTCTTTTCAAAAATTCAGGCAGACACTGCCTTAATGCTTGCTTTTGCCACTGCTTTGGAGCATGAAGGAGGGAACATGATTAGACTTTCCATCTTGAAATGCAAGAAGCAATAGGATTTGATAGGGATATTTCAAAAATTAATTGCTATTTTCCAGTACATTGATTTATTTCAATCAAAAATGAATTGTCCTTTTAACTATATCCTAATCCACTACCAGCAAAAATAATACTAAAAAAAACAATACCAAAAACAAAGTGATTTTTTTTCATTTAGAAGGGACTTAACTGCACCTTGGTAAGACATCAGAATTATGCAAAATCTTTTAAAGTTTGTCTCCCCACTGCTTAAAAATGGAGAAAAAACTCTTAATTGTAAAACTGTCCAACCAAAACCAAAATTTCCACACTGCCAAAATTAGCAGCTTCTAAATTCACTACCCAGCTCTGCTCTGCATTTATTCTCCATAAAATTTTGCTTAAAATCCGAAGTCTATTTTGCATTTCACCATCACAGAAAACCAGCTTTTCCCCTAATTCTCCTATCTGGAGAAGAGCACTGCAGCCTGTGTGGATTCCCGTGGTGAAAGTGTGAGTTTTCTGAATTATTTTGTTCATTTTACAGAGAGTTTAAGCAGGTGGAACAGGGCTGAGGATCCCACCAGCTCCCTCCCCACGGGCTGCCAACCTCGCCTGACCTTCAAGTCACTTTTAGCCATTGTGCTGCCCCCATGAAGTGATGGGCTCTTTATTTTAGTAACAGCCTCGTGAGTCTTTGACATTTCCTTCCACTAAACCAACAGGAGCTGCTGTTTTTCTTAGAAATTAGAAGGCAGTGTGTTTGTTTGGGTTTTTTTTTTTTTTCCACGCTGGTTTGGGGTTTTTTTTTTTTTGCTTTTAGTTTTTGTTCCCTGCTGCCTAAGCAGGAGCATAGGATGAGAACAGATTTCTCTGGCAGCATTAATGCAGATGTAGGGAATGTCAGGTTTTGTGCTGAAGGCTGATGTTGTTGTCTGGCATCTTTAACAAGCTTGGGAAGAAAAGAGTGAGAAGCACAAACTGTCACTTTCTGCTGGGAAAAATATCTGATATATTTCTAGTGTTTTTTCAAAAGCATGGAACTTGTTAATAATAAATTGAAATAAACAGTTAGGGTAGTAATGTAGCAAAGTTTGTTGTTTGGTTGGAAGTTTTGTTTGAGTTTTGTTGAGTGTTTTCCTCCCCATCATGAGTTGGAAGCAGCATGTCTGCTTTATCCAGCCCTTTGCTTTTACAATGGAGTGCAGCTCATCTTCTGAGTAACACCTTGTGCCAACAGCTTTTTCTTGTGCTCTTTCTGATCCTCTCTGGGAGTTCTCTGCACCTTGTCAAGATTGTGCTTGCTGATTTTCCAGGAATTTGGTCATGGATTTGCCATTCACTTGCAAAATCCACCCCTAGAACTGGAGGGAATTTGGGCAGGGATGCTAATTGCTCACTCTGGGCTCATGGAATGTGTGGTGTCCCCAAGGAGGAGCCTCTCCACTTGGCCAAGAGTCAGGGCATGGTCTGGCACAGTGTTTGTCTCAGGGCTGGCTCTAGGAACAGTTTGGATATTTCCCTTTATTTCCTCAGTAGCACATGGGTGGGTTTGGGAGGCTGTTTGTGGCTGCTGTGAGAAAGTTGGAGAGGCACCCTCAGGGACATGGATCCAAAGGCTTGGCAAAGCTGAACAGTGAGTTGCTGACACATTTCTCCAGCCATGGCAGGGGGTTGGACCTGGATGATCTTTAAGGTCCCTTCCAACACAGACCCTTCTATGATTTCTATGATTTTAACACAGTTGCAGATTTCCTTGGCCACACTCGTACCTGAGCTGAGACTCTGGCACTGTGTGTGCTGTCCTGGGCACACCAGGTGAGGTGCTATTCACTGGAGAGTCTTTTCCTTTCTTCTTCAGCAGTTTGTTATTAGCATATTTGCTAAAGAAGGAAACCAAAGTGAACAAAAACATCTTAACCAGAAATAATGCAAAGCAAATCTTATTGAATCTTGATTGCACTGTGAAAAGATAATCATAGAACCATAGAATCATTTGGGTTGGATGGGACGTTCAAAATCCTCTTGTTCCAACTCACCTTCCACTACAACAGGTTGCTCAGGGTCCCATCCAACTTTTCCTTGAACATTTCCATGGCTTACACATCCACAACTTCTCCTGGCAACTTATGCCAGTGCCTCATGGATCTCTAACATTTCCTAATGTTTCTTTTTCTCTTTGAACCAGCTCTTGGGTACACAGAGGTTTGTATTTTTGTGGCAGAGGACTTGGTGCTGTGTTTGGAATAGCATGGGGCTGTTTCCCTCATGGTGGAGATGGGAATTAGGCAAAGCACTTCTGGGTTTTATGCTCCTTCTAAGTGGTTTAGGACAAAACTCATCTCTTCGCTGATTTAAATGGGAGTGCAGGAATTGTGTGCAGCCTTTATCCTCAGCTAGGTTGTTCGGGACAGACTTTCTAAATCCTGTATTTTCTTTAATTTCTGAAGTTGACTTTTAGTGCTAATTAATTCCCACCCTTTACCTTCTAGAATTCCATAAGGGATAATTCTCCATGGCTGGAGTGTCCCTTGCAGTGCCTGCTGTGCCACCAAGGGCACAGACACTTGCCAGGCTGACAAGTTTTGGTGCCACTTCCCTAGCCTTAATTACATGGGAAACTTTTGCCTGAATAACCTTTTTCCTTGGCTTCCTAGACTTCCCTTGGGATAGGCAATGTATTTATTATTTCTCTCAGAAATGTGTATTGTCTCTGTATTCAAGGCTTCTCTTGTATTTTATTTTCTAGGCTTTTCCTAGAAAGAACCATGCTGAGCTCCAGTTAAAACTTGCAAGCTCTACCAGGAGCATTGATTATGGGGACACTGCACCAACTTCTCTGGGAATGTGTTAATTAAGTGTAAATTTAGAGGTTTAGAAAAGGTTCAGGTATTGAGACTGTTTCAGAGAGCCCAAGACAAAAATGGGACCCTAGGTACGGTCCTTACCAACCTGAAATGGTTCTCCCTGCCTGCTTTGCCTCCTTGGTCTTATCCCCTCATTGAATTTAGGGCCTGAACTTAATTTAGCTTAGAGATTATGAAACCTCTGGCCAACTTGCTGTAGCTGTGGCAGGACTTTCAAGGGAAAAAAAATCTATTCAGTGAAAGCAGATGTGTTGGTTTTACTTTCATTTTCTCTGTAATTTTTTCTGGGAGTGTTATCTGGTGGGGAAGTGAGGTGGGAGCAATGTCCTTCAAATGGAAGGGCAGGCACTGATTTCTCCTCTCTGGTGACCAGTGACAGGACCTGAGGGAATGGTCTGAAATCATGTCAGGGGAGGTTTATTGGATATTTGGAATAGTTTCTTCACCCAGAGGGTGGTTGGGCACAAGGACAGTACCAAGCCTGTCTGAGGCAAAGAAGCTTTTGGACAATGCTTTCCGACATATGATGTAATTTTGGGATTGTCCTGTTCAGGGCCAGGAGTTGGACTTCAATGGTCCTTGTAGGTCTCTTCCAACTCAATCAATTCTGATTATTTGTTTTCCCTTAGGGAGAGGAGAAGTAGGCAGGTACTTCACTACTTAACACCTCTCCCTTTTAGATAGGTGGGATGAAACATGTTCTTCCAGCTGACAGGAATTTTGCCTTCAGGTAAAACTTCATTTCTAAAACCAGGAAAAATGTATTTTGTACGTTCGAGGGAACTTGGACAAATCAGGAAGATGATTAAAAAAGTTAAAAAAAAGAAAAGAGAACAAGAGTTTATAAGTGTTAATGCAAACAGAGACCTTGAGTTAACCCATGGGGAATTGAGTTCTTGAAACACTGACCCTGCTGTGTGAGGAGGGCTTTGAGGGAGGATTGGTGCAAACACCAGATTCATCCCAATTTTCACACCTGTAATTCCAAATGTGCCCCCTCTTTGTGCTGTGGCCGTGCTGAGGAGACCCAGGCCCTTTTGGACAAATCTGTACCAAAGAGCCTCAGAGCTTTTCCATGTGGAACAGCCTCACATTTTACAGCACTGATGAAAATCACATTGCCTGATGAGTGTGATTTTTGCTTACATTTCCCTTTATCACTTATTTCGCTCAAATTTCATCAGCAGGAAATAAAAACCTCCCAGGCTTGCACACCAGGAGCAACTTCACAGTACACATGATTCTTTCATTCTCTTCCATTTCCTTTTCTATTTTAAGCTAGTTGTTTTGAGGAAAATAACTTTGTTCAAACCTGTCCTTGACCAATCCTTTCTGTCCTGGTGTTTGTTGAAGGTTTTTCTGACCAGTGTTAACAGGAGAGCAGAGGTGATGAGGAGAATCAAGGTTCCTGTGGTTTATATGAAAGGGGAAGGCAGTGGAAGACTAAAACAGTGTTCTGGCAGTGGAAGAAACCAAGGGTTGTGTGGAAAATGGGATCAGACACCAGAGAATCCACAGGGAGGAACACCCTGGGAAGCTTTTGAGTATTGGGGACTAAAGGGCGGAAAGGTCTGGGGTGGGTGCAGGTGTCTGTACCCCCATCACTTCTTGCATTTTGCATTTTCTTCCTTACATGACAATCTGCTTCTTTCTCTTTACTCTTTCTTGTCCTTGGCCTCCTTCACCTTCTTCCACCTTTTCACTTTAATGCCCACTCTTGTGTAAAAACTAAAATAAAGACATGAATTTATCACATTTTTTTCTCCAGAGCAAATCTCTTTTCCTCTCTGGCCAGCAGCCAAAAATCAACCTTTTCCTCTC
This sequence comes from Melozone crissalis, assembly GCF_028551555.1. Classification (NCBI taxonomy): domain Eukaryota; kingdom Metazoa; phylum Chordata; class Aves; order Passeriformes; family Passerellidae; genus Melozone; species Melozone crissalis. The sequence goes on from NW_026535780.1 coordinate 2,039,120, forward strand.
CCTGGAGTTCATTTCATGGCTCTCATTGTGGATCTCAGTTCTCAATGAGGAATTATTCTCTTGGATAATGGTATGAAAAGGGGGGAACTGAAGCTTTGCAATGGCTTGAGTGGTCCCGGAGGAGGAACAAGATGCTGGATGGATGAGACTCATCCACTCAGCTCAGCTGTGAAAGGGTTAATCCACAGGGCTGGGTGTGATGGGTTTGAATCCCTACTGCTGGAGGTAAATTCAGGATTTGGGATGGATGGCTTGAAATCAGAGTGAGCAGGTTGCTTCCTGCCTGCTTTTTTTACTCCTTGCAGGTGTTTCATGGCACAAAAGAGGAGATTGGAGACCAAGTAATTTTCTGTGGGAGTTTCTTCAGCAAAGGATGATGCTGTAGCCTCAGTTAAAGCTTTCAAAGCAGAGGAGATGCAGGAAATCTGTGACTTTCTTTACCAGACCACAGATATAATTCTTGGTGGTGCTTTGGTGATAAATCCATGGCAGTTTGAGGTGCTGAGTTGCTTTGCTACAGCCACATTAGGTATTGTAAATAGAAAGATCAAATTCTTGTCCTGTTTTTCCTTTTTTCCCCCATTTTATCTGAGTTACTTTAATTACAGCTGCTTCTTCTTTGCAACTTATAGGTTATTTTGAGTTTGCCACAAAATTGAGTTCAGGGAGGGAATTGACTTCACCTGGCTGCAGAAAAGCCATTAGGAGCTCCAAATTAGTGTGAAATAATTAATAGGAAAGGAAGATTAACGTGGCAAACACGGGTGCTTTTCATTAACATTAAGTGAAAGGATGTTCCTGTAGGTTCCTTTGCCATGAGTGTTGTCCTGGACCTCCAGCAATTCCCATTTACATTAATTTTATATTAATTTTATCCAGCTCACTCCAGACAAGACCTTATAAGCCTGGTCAGGCATCGTATTTGGCTTGTCCTAAAGAGGAACTGAAATAAATTCTGCTGGGATTTCTTCTTCCCTACCAAAGCTGCTGCTGGTGGTGCTTGGGTCTATTTTTGTCCTTGGGTTCTATTTTGCTCCAAGAGCAGACACCACATCCCTCCACTGTCCATTCCTCACCCAGAGTTGTCTCCTGTAGACAAAATTGTGATGAATTAAAGATTATAATTGCTCTGAATCGTGGAAAGTGATACACTCTGAGTATTCTCTGAAATAGTGGTTGCAAAAGTCATGTGTAAGGCTTGCATGGATTTTTAAACTTCTCAACCACTCCTTACAATTCCCTGAAGGGAGATTGCAGCCAGGCTGGGGTCTGTCACTTCTCCCAAGTAGGAAATGGTAGAAAAAGAGGAAATGGCCTCAAGATTCACAGGGTGAGGTTTGTATTGGATATTAGGAACAATTTCTTCAATGAAAGGGTCATCAGTTATGGGAACAGGGTGTCAGGGGAAATGACTGAGTGAAAATCCCTGGAGATATTTCAAAGATGTGTAGATGTGACACTCAAGACACAGAGTTCAGTGGTGGTGCTTGGTTAATTGTTGGATTCAAAGGTTTTTTCCAACCTAACTGATTCCATGATTCAGTTTCCTTTTTCTTTCATTTTTTTCTTTTCCTCCTTTTTTGCATTGATCCAGAGTGACACAGGTGACACAGAGGTCTGAGATGCCCCTGCCCAGCAGATGGGTGTGAGGGATGCTGCATGGCTGGATTTAAACTTGCTGAAGCCTCACAGATTTTTGTCCAGAGGAAGAAATTTCTGAGCTAAAACTCCACACCTAAATCACAAATTTTCTCAAGGTCCCACTCACAGCTGAGGTCTTGTGACACACTTTGCTTTGGCAGAGCAGGTATTGAAAAACTCTTTTTTCTATCTCTTTCACTTACCTGGGTGCCTGGGGAGGTTTCAGGCAAACTAAAGGAAAATTAAATAGGCAAATATCAGAAATGCCATTGTTTGCTGCTGCTTTAGGAGTTGGTTGATGGGAGTTTGAGTGACCTGGTCTGGTGGAAAGTGTCCCTGCCCATGGTGGCAGGACCAGATGATATTTAGGGTCCCTTCCAACCCTAAACATTCTGTGATTTCTATGAATAAAAATAAATATAACAGCAATGAATACAGCAGGAAATCAGTATATTCTAGGCAAGGAGGAGGTTGAACTGATTGCAGAGGAAGTTGGGTTGTCCCGGGATCCAAGGGGATTTTCCTGGAAAAATAATTGGAAACAGTACAAATGTTTTGTTTTTTTTTAAATTATCCAGTTCAGAAAGTAAAGGAGAAACCATTTGCATCTGGGATTTTGTAACTCATCCACTGTAAAGCCTTCACAGCCTTGAGGAATCCCAGTGCAAATAAAAGTCATTTTTTCCCAGCTGTGTCCCTGAACTCTCTTAGTGTCAGGGCATGTATTTAATGCATAACATCACTTATTGCATATCAGAAACCTCCTAATCCTTCTTGGGGAATCATAATATTTAAGCATTCACTTGATGTAATCAAAGATGTTTAATTTTTTATCAGACTTCACATCCACTTTACTTCTCAGTCTTGGTCTTTCTTCCTTGGCTTGGTAGCACAGAGGCAGTTTTGCTTTGCTTTCTGCTGCTGTTTTTTAAATTGTTCTGTTTGTCTGCTTGAGCTGCTGCATCCTCCATGAATAGTTACAACATCTCGGCTTGATGTGTTGGAGCTTGAAATTGGAGTAGTTAAAACAGCCTTCCTTGTTACTATTTTCTTTTCTTTTTGCAAAATAAAAACGAAATAAAAGCCAGAACTGGCAGCATGCTGTGACGTGAAATAAAAAGTCTAGGGGCAGGAAACTGCAAGCCAGATACAGTGCAATCTTCTCAGGAAAAAAACATTCTCCTTGAATTGCATTTTCAAAGTAACTGTTTGGAAATTTTGGACAAAAGTTTAATTTGTTTTGTTGGTTGGGGTTTTTTTTGGGTTTAATTTGCATTTTTTTTGATGTGAGAGTGATTGTGGTTGCTGTTGGATAGGTGTGGACTGAGAGGCCTTTGAGGAGGAGTTTGTAAGCTCACAGTCCTCTTCCATTTATATAATTTTGACTACAATGAATACGTGGAGGCTTAAAAAATGAATTATTTCCATGATTTCAGAGTATGATCCACATGCATTGTCTCTTTCCCATTAGGGAATTGTGGCACAGGGTGAGAAAACTGATCTTGCACCAACAAATATAAATAAATCTCACCCTCCCAAATTAGCACCTGAATTCTTTGGTAGTTTTTAACTTCATGGAACAACTCCGGGCTCTCAGCGTTGCTCTGTGTTTCCTTCTCAGTGAAATTGGTGCTTTTCCTGCCTTTTGCAATGTTTGAGATGTTTCATTTTGACTCTTGTTGTGACTTTGGCATTTGAAATTACTCCAGAGGCACCTGCTGGAGGCTGGGCAGGAGTGTCCCCATGTGGGAGCACTCTGGATTCTGCAATCTGGATTATTTGGGGATTTAATTCCCAGCTGTGATTCCAGTTGAACTCCCAACCCTTGGTTTGGTTGCTTCATGGTTCATCTGGGGCTTTGCTCAGTACCTCAGTGCATGTAGATTCAGGATCACTGGGCAAGGATAAAAATCTTTTGAGGAAAATTTAGTGTTTCTAAAGAAAGAATAAAAAAAGAAGTTAAAAAAAAAAACCCCACCAATCCAAAATGAGTTCTATCCCAAAATGTGCAGACCAGTTTTCTCTGGAACATGTTAGCACCCTAAAAATCCAATATAAAAACCTCCTAAAATGGGGTAATCACAGTCTGTAAAGACCTAAAAATCTTTTCCTGTGCTGCTCTTTTGCCAGGGATTTAATGAGAGCTGGACTTTAATGAGTGGGACAGGGGAGCCCACACTAATTTCAGCTCTTCTGCAGCCTCCTCTATAGAACTGTCACAGACACATTTTATGAAAAATCCTTTCCTTAGGATTTTTTCTCTTGAGAAGCTGAGAGACCTCAGGAACAAAATGTAAACAATGGTTATCTGCGGCTGTGGAATGCAACAGGTGGATCTGTGATTGGTCTCATGTGGTTGTTTCTAATTAATGGCCAATCACACTCAGCTGGCTTGTACTCTCTGTCTGAGACACAAGCCTTTGTTATTCATTCTTTCCTTTTCTATTCTCAGCTAGCTTTCTGATTAAATCCTTTCTTCTATTCTTTTAGTATAGTTTTAATATAATATATATAATAAAATAATAAATCAAGCCTTCTGAAACATGGAGTCAGATCCTCGTCTCTTCCTCATCCTAAGACCCCTGTGAACACTGTCACAATAGAACAAAGGAAAGGAGTGTCTGGGACAGCTGATCTAGGAGAAACTGCAGGAATCGAAGAGTGGGAAAATCTCCAGCAATGAGGCCCTGTGCATTTGGATTAAACAGCATTTAATACCCTGGATTTGTGTCATACTGACTGGCTGATCCATGACTTTATTTACAGCTGTTACGGGGCTGAGCCATCTCAGTGAGTGCGAGGAGCAGTGGAAATTCTGCTCTCTGGATGTGCAGCTGCTCCTCCAGCACTGGGAGATGCATCCTCAGCCCTAACCTGAGCTGTGCTCCCAGCAGGCTTCTCCTTTTGCCCAATTTTCCTCATTTTTGCCTTGCTCCATCGTTGTCTTTCTGCTCTGGCACGTGCAGGTTGGGCGTGTGGTGCTTTAGCAGCTTAGGGAAATCTGGTGAAGGGATGCAGAGTAAGTCAGAATTCCAGTCTGCCGACTTAAATAAATGAATCTCAGCTCCTGTTTGAGCCTGAGATGCTTCACCTCAGAGGAGCAGCTGGGGGATAACAGGGGCTGTTGGACTCTGCTGGGTGGACAGGTTCTGAGATGCTTCAGGATGTGACCAAAGTTTCTGGGAAACCCAAAAAAGCTGGCACAGGTGGGAGGGGCAGGATAAAAAAAAAATCATCTGGAAAGCTGCAGCATAAAACTGGTGAAAAAGACATTGCTACAAATGAGTGTTTCTCTGGTGGCTGTGATCAATCAAAATTGAAATGCCTGGTTAAAGCTTATTTGTGTGATGTATCTTTACTTTCTGAGATGGGCTTAATACAGCCATAATTAATGGTGTTAAGCTGAAGGAAGGTGGATTTAGATTGGATATTTGGAATAAATTCTTCCCTGTGAGGGTGGGGAAGCCCTGGCACAGGGTGCCCAGAAAAGCTGTGGGTGCCCCATCCCTGGAAGTGTCCAAGGCCAGGCTGGATGGGGTTTGGAGCATCCTGGGATAGTGGAAGGTGTCCCTGCCCATGGCAGGGGGATGGAATTGGGTGATTTTTAAGATCTCCTCCAATCCAAAATATTCTGTGATTCTCTAGCATAGCTCAGCCCACCAGCACATGACTCCTTCTCTGGGGGTGATCAAACTGTGGATAAGTTGGGGACAGTTTCAGTTTTTTAAAGTTGGGAAATGAAGCTAAAAAACCAAACCTGACCAAAAAAAAAACCCAGAAAAATCCTATATAAACAAAAAAACAACAACAAAACCCTCAAAACCAACCAAACAAAAAGCCCCAAAACAGCAAAATAATAATAATAATAATAATAATAATAATAGTAGTAATAATAATAATACAACCAACCAAGAAATACCCCACCCCAATTCCCCAATTTCCACCAAACCTGAAACCCCAAAATATTCAAACCCTCACTTCAGTGTTCTCCTTAGTGGGCAGATTTGAATACCTTGGCTAACGTGAGGACCTTGGGAATGAAGTTGTGAGAATTTTTCTGTGCACTAGCAGTAAAAAGTTCTGACACTGATACATTGTCCCTTGCATTTGAGCTATCAGGAAGGAATGAGAAGAAGAGGAACCTCTCTTGGGGTTAGGAGAGGAATGTGTGGAGATCCCACTGAGCTCCCAGTTCCCTCCTGCCCCAAAAGCTTTGACCCCACAGAGCGGGTGCCCCCTCCTCACTGCTTTTTCCACAGGCAGGACCTGCTGTGGGCTCTCCTGCTATGGAAAGTGCTGGTTGGCCATCACTTGGCACTGGCGTTTCTCATTCACTCGTGGTTCTGATACTCCCACTTGGTAAATGAGGATTTATGGAATTATTTGTATTCAGGTTGCTGACAATCCCTACAAATGCCATCTCAGTCCATGTGGGCTGCATCCACTGTGTTGCAGCAGCATCTTCATTGTCCTGGTGGTGCTGGGTTTGTCTGTCCAGTCCAAGTTCCACCACCAGGCCCTGTGTAAAGCAGCATCAGACCACCCTACCTGGGCTAAATTTCTGCAGCAAGCAGGAATCTACATCCCATTTGAAAGCACCATCCCCCTTTCAAAGTGATTGGTGGTGTCCAGCATTAACAATTTATTTTTTCCTGTTTTTCTCCTCACAGCCACTCAGATTGATCCCAGTGAGCTGCAGGAACTTTTTCAGGAGACTTCAGCTAATGTCTTCCGAATTAACTCCAATGGTGAGTAAAATGAGAGCTTTCCTGGTGCCTTCTGTGCTGTCCTGCTGATGATTCCTGTGCATGGCCACAGCCCCTGGCAGCTCCTCTTGTCAGGGAGCAAATATTAATGCAGCTTTTCTGCTGCTGCATCTCACGAGCAGCAGCACATGTCCAACACACAGCTCCTTAAAAGATGTAAAAATATTCCGCCATATGTTCCATCCAACAGGCACAGATACATTCCAATCCTTCCTGAGACCACATCTTTTTTTTTTTTTCTATTTTTAATTGTGTCATCTGTTACAATAGAGAGCTGAGAGCTCAGAAAGGTGGAACAAGCCAGGCTCGTTTTCAAATATGTTGCAGCACTGCTGTGTTCAGAGCCTGTCACATGAGCTTGCGAAACATCTATCTCCCTTAAAAAACACCAAAATTCTGCTGTTCTTCAGTCTCTAGGTTGGGCAGGGGTATCTCCCCAGCCCCTAGAGATGCAGAGTCCTCCTTCCTTTGAAACAAGCTGTGGCTCATCAGTTTTGGTGGGTTAGGCTGGAGGAATTTATCTTGCAGACAGATATAAACTATAATTGCTGGGTGGAAGGTAATGCCGCTGTACCCCAGTTCTAAAACATACCAGTGTCAGGCTGCGATCTGAAATTATCAGTGCTGATTTTACAGTAGACCTGGAAATTGCTTTGGAATCATCTGGACAGCTTTTGTGTCTGTTCTTTCTGTTTTGGGTGACAGACAGGCCTGGCCTAGGTGTAGGGAAGGGATTTTAGTGCCTCTTTATTTGTGTAATTCTTCCCTAGTGTGTCCTAGGGGTGAAGCCCTGGTTGTTGTAGCAAACGATCCTTCTTAGAACAGGGATGGGAATTAAAAACTTCTAAAATGTAGTTGTCTCTACTTTTGATGAGTTGTGTGTGCTTCATCTGCCAGGAAAATTCAAGCACCAATTTTTTCTATGATTACAATTGGTGACCCTTGAATTGGTGACACACATCCCATGTAAAAAAGGGATTATGGCCACTGTGGGAGCTTGAACCTCCCAGCTGTGATATTTGGCTTTCAGGTGGGTGAATAACCACACCATAAAACACAAAAGTACCTGCATTAGCACCAGTTTTGGCTGCTCCAGCACAAATAATTTTAATTTGACAATGCCAGTGATGAGTGGTAGTAGCACTTCTGCTTCCAAACTAAAGGCTCAGACTGAATTTGTGCAGCCGTCTCATGAGTCTGTGTGTGCTGTTCCTGTCCAACCTGGCCAGATTAGGGCTGACTTGATGTGCCCCTGTGCTTCCAGCACAACTCCCTCCACAGTGGAGTTTTATCCTGAGAAAACCTAAAGGTGAATGGCACATCACTTTCGAAATACCACAACCCAATTTCTGTTTTCATTCTTTGTTAGAATTGCCTTAACCCCTTCAATTCATGTTTGACAACCACTGTTGTTGTTATTTCTCCTCTTGAGATGGTGCTGATGTGTTTCCTTTTGAGTTGCCTGAACTGAGTGCTCTGTGAAGCAGACAATGACAATACTTGCACTTAAAACTATTCTGCAAAAATGGAGAGGGTGCAGAGAAAAGCCAAAACCGTTTGATATCTGAAAATCAGACTTTAAAATTTGTGCCATCCAAATTTCTGTTTGAGACATCCAAGAGGACTCAATCTTGGTGTGTAAGTATCTCTCTAGGAAGAAAGATATCAAATAGATAACAAGGGGCTGGTTAATCTATTGTTCTCACATAGAAGGAGATCAGGAGATAAGAGTTAAAGCTAGATAAATGCAATTCTTCTATATGAGGGTAACCAGCCATTAGAACTGCTTGTAGAGGGGGCTTGATGGATTTGGCTTTGCCAGGAACCTTTAAATCAAGATTCAAATGTCTTTTTTATAAGATATACTTTAGTCCAGCTGCAGTCCCCAGTCTTGATGGGGAGTGATGGGACAAAATTTTATTGGAGGAAATCAGGTTGGATAATCAGAATTGCTCTCTCTATGGCTTTTAAAATCTATGAATCAATGAATCTATAATGCCCTTTTAAAGTGCTTTCAGGTTGAAGAAACGTCCATAAGATACTTTACTGTTGTTGCTCTGTTCACTACCCATATTATTTTTTTTTGTCTGACAAAATCAGTTTCATTCAGTTTATTTTTTATAGTCTTTCCCCAAAAAAGTTGTTAGAGATTTTCAGGAGAAGGCTGTTGAGTGTAGTGCTGAGATTTGGCAGAGCCAATTCACTTTAGGTAAAGAACATTTTAGGCTTAGAAAATGGGGAAGAATGCTCTTGATTCTTTCTGTAGTATAAAGTCACTTCAGGAAAATCAGGAAGCTCTGGCTTGGAGCATGGAAAATAAGTCAGTGATGTTGTTTGTGGCTGAGCAAGGAACAGGCAGCTACATTCCAGATGCTCACCAGATAATGGGGTTACTCCTTTTGTGCTGGGCATGGTGTGCTGAACATCCTAAAAATTGCATAAATCCAATCACAGCTCCCCTTTCCCTCCTTTTCCTGGCTTGCTGCAGCCTCCCTGGGTTTTTTGAGGTTCCCTGTTGTGTTTGGAGATCTAACTGTGCTCCTGAAATGTTCTTGTCCCTTTTGGGGTGCTGAAGATCATAGATTTGTGGAGTCATACAATCGTTACGGTTGGAAAAGATCTCCAAAATCTGCAAGTCCAAGCTTTGAATGCCACCAAGGCCACTAAACCTTGGGAAGTGCCTTTTCAGTTTATTTTTGGGCATTCCCAGGAATTGTGACTTCACCCCTTCCCTGGCCAGGCTGTTCCAAGCTGTCAGGAGCTGGCCATGTTATGATTTTGTTGTTTAGATTCTAAAAATCCCAGGTTGAGGCCAATCTCAGCAATACCTTTTATGTCTTTGGGGAATGACTATTTTTAATGAAACAAGGAGTCAACTTTGTACCAGGATTTTAAAGCACCATTGAATTTTATTGAGTAACACTGCAGAAGTAATAAACACAGTGTGCTTTGTCCCTCTTTGCTGTCCTTATTCTTTTTACAGAATTCTGAGCCTTTGGGGTGATTTAAATTCTTCTTGGGCCCTTCAGGACTTGCTTCCTGACCAAGGGGGATTTTACAGCTCTGAGTTGATTGTGATTATTCTCACCCATAAATGCTTCCTGCTCCCTTTTTCTGCCATGAAAATGGAAATCTTCCTCATTTGTTGAATAAAAATTTTAGCCAGGACAGCTGGTTCTGTTTATAAGCTACTGGATCACTCTCCTGCCAGGTCATGAGCTTTTAGACTTTTTTTAATGCCATCTATTATGGAAGTATGAAAGGGTAGAGGGAGATTTTTCCTAATCTTTGCACCTGCTTTCTTTCTCTTAATATTTTGTCGCAGCTGAAAATAAGGAAGGTTCATTGAATCAGAGAATAGTTTGGGTTGGAAGGGACCTTAAAGGTCATTTTGCTCCAACCCCCTGCCATGGGCAGGGATACCTTCCAGTAGACCAGGTTGTCACATAGTGCATTGAATTTTGAAACTTTTATGTTTTGGGTTTTTTTTTTAGTTTAGTTGATTTTCCTATCAGCGCATAAAAAGGAACTCAAATACTGCCTGAATTTGTCTCATTTATGGCTTTTTTTTTTAAATCTATACTTTTATCGAGACCTTGCATTTTTTTTTTTCATGTGCAACTTTTAGCTGCCTCTTAGTAAGTATCTTATAAGTAAGTACAATAAATAACCCTCCTAAATGGAGTTGCTCTGGTGCATCTTGCCTGGTCAGTGGAGGATATCCTGGAGGAATCAGGGCTGTGCTGGCCAGATGGAGAACCTGAGCTCTCTAATGGCTCTCTTGCCTCTCTGACTCCTGCTCCTCACTCTTTAATGACTGCCCATAACTAGTTGGTGCCATGTACAGTCCCATTAGCTTGATCTTAAAGGCTGAGCAAAGGATTTTCCCGGATCCCTCAGGTGTGATTGAGTCTCCATTGCCATCTCAGGATGGTTTCTCACCCCCCATTGATTTAAGGATTGCAATGGCACAGGCAACTGGGAGCCAAGCTCTCTGTGAATTAAATCAGTGCAGCTCCAACATCACTGATGCCTTGTGAGTGGGCCTCATTCTGGAGCACTTGGGCATGCCTTTTAATGATAGAAAGAACAAGACTTTTAAAATAAGATTCCTATGTGACGGTGTTCCCAGGGGTCTTAGGATGAGGGAAGAGACGTAGATCTGACTCCATGTTTCAGAAGGCTTGATTTATTACTTTATTATATATATTACACTAAAACTATACTAAAGAGTAGAAGGAAAGGTTTCATCTCAGAAGGCTAGCTAAGCTAAGAATAGAAAAGAAAAGAATGATAACAAAGGCAGCTGCCTCAGACTTTCTGTCTGAGTCAGCTCTGCTGTGATTGGCCATTAAGTAGAAACAACCACATGAGACCAATCACAGATCCACCTGTTGCATTCCACAGCAGCAGATAACCATTGTTTACATTTTGTTCCTGAAGCCTCTCAGCTTCTCAGGAAAAAAAATCTTAAGGAAAGATTTTTAATGAAAAGATGTCTGCGACATTCCTCCAGCAGAGATTGATGTTTTGCTCCTCTGGTCAAATTACTGCTCACATGACCAGAACTGGTACATTGAGAGAGATTTTCCACATCCAGCACAGGATCTGCAGAGATTTTGATAAATTCATTCTTGGTCAAAGCAAGTTAGATTTAGCCCAGAGTAGCTCAGATTTAATTATAGAAGCATAGAATGGTTTGAGTTGGAAAGGACCTTAAAGATCACTTGGTTCCAACCCCCTTGCCATGGGCAGGGACACCTTCCACTATCCCAGTTGCTCCAAACCCCATCCAACCTGGCCTTGGACACTCCAAGAGATGGGGCAGCCACAGCTTTTCTGGAAAACCTGTGCCAGGGCCTCACCATCCTCACAGGGAAGAATTTCTTCCTAATATACAATCTGAACCTGTACATCCTCTCCCTCTTGTTCTATCACTTCATGCCCTTGTCCAGAGTTCCTCTCAAGTTCTCTTGGAGCCCCTTTAGGCACTGGAGGGTGCTCCAAGTCCTCTCTGGAGTCTTCTCTTCTCTGATTAATCCCAGCTGTCCCAGCCTGGCTTCACAGCAGGGCTGCTCCAGCCCTGTGATCATCTCTGTGGCCACCTGGATTTTCTTCTACACATCAACATCCTTCTTGTATGGGAGCCCCAGAGCTGGATGCAGTGAGGGAAGAGATTGGAGGGGGAGAATCATCTCCACTGAGCTTCTGACCACTCCACTTTTGATGCAGCCCAGGGTTCCTTTGGCTTTCCTGAGATTTAGGAAAGTCGTGTTGGAGTTTTAGTCCTGCTGTTTTCCACATAAGAAATGGTGTATCAAATTGTAACCTTTGGCTCCTCCAGCATGCATATCTTGTCATTTTGGGACAACTGACATTTATTAATTTGTCTAAATACTGTGTTTGAATTGGAATATTAGGTAAAATTATTGGATAAGAACTTAATCACGGATCACTTTCTCATCTAACTGACGAACAATTTCCTCACCTCTCGCATTCATATTTCATATTCTTTTCACCTCTTTGTAGGTTTTCCAAAATGCTGAACAAATCTGACAGCCCCTGGGTTTGCCTTGGTGTAAAATAGCTTGAGTGTGAAGTCTTGAAGTGTTTTGTTCAGGAGCAAAACTGCTTCCCACTCCATTCTTCTCCAAAGCAGTGGCAGTAAAACTCACTTTGAATTGTCTTTATTTTTGCAGGTCAGGTTAGAAAGGTTCATGGAGGCTGTAGCTGCTGGTTCTCTTCTGGAATTGCACACATGACATTAACTTGTTCTTACAAATTCAGTGTCCACACAAGTTGTTTATTTACCTTGGCTTGCTGTCCATTCTCCAAGGACCACACTCTGCTCTGTTCCAAAGGGTTGATGGGCCAAAAAGTATTTTTAGTAGATGCAAAATTTTGTATTTGAACTGTACAGCATGTGTATTCCAAGGGAAATTGATTTGTTAGGATTGTGGAGAGGGAAAGAGGGAATTATAGTATTCATGAGATCTCTGCAGGGTCAGTGGTGTCCTTCCACAGAAGCAAATGGTTATTAGTGAAAACTTCCAATTTATTCTTTAGAACACTGTGCTTCCAGCAAAGAAAAATAATTATCACCTCAGTTACAGACAATTCCTTGAGGCTTTATCTTACCGAATCTCCAAACTCTGCAGTAAAATCTGTTACTGAGAACTAGCATTGATGGAAATATGTGGTGGTATTAAAAGTTTTTTTGAATATTCATGTAGTTCAGGCACATTAGTTACTTTTTATGCTGTTTAGTGACTTTTGGTGTCAAGCCAGCAGAGCCCAAAAGAGAAGAGAGGATTTTGTCTGACAGTGGAAATATAATTAAGTGACTTTTTCAAAATTACAGGCCAAGTCCAAGTCTGCAGAGTCATTAAAACAGAGGATTTCTCAAATTTCTGCAGAAATAATTGAACCATGTTTTTAATCTGTTCTTCTTTCTATCCTTAAATATTGAAGCGTGACTGATAACGGGTTATGGGTTTTTACAACTGGAAATGTCCTGAAAGAAATCCCACATGTAAATATCAAGAATGTAATTTATTTAACATTTTCCATTGTGGGAAATCGTGAAGTGCTTTGCTTGCTGGCTGTGCTAAGTCCAAAAATAGTGACCTGTTGTTAATTTGAAAGTGAATTGAGACAGTGAAATTAAAGGATGGAAAAAGACAACAGTATTCCTAGATTTCTGCTTTTTTTATACACACACGCATATACATATAGATATTTCTTAAATCTGAAGTAATTGAAAATTACAAAGCAAACCATGTTTTCACCTTCCAACTGCTTTTAGAGTATTCTCTTCTTCTGATGAAAAAACCCAAGAAGTTGATGAGCACAAACACGGGAGATAATCACATCTCCATATTTTCTGAGCCAAAAGATAGAAAACATTTTGAGTTTAAGCATCTTGAACGAGGAGATGGAAGATACCAGAGTAGACATCAGTGTTCTGCCTCTTAATTATAATTCAGAGCAATAAGCAGTTATTATGCAATTTCTTGCCTCTTCACCAGGGGCACATTTCCAGCTGGAAATGCTCAGTGCACAATTCTGTGTCACCTCAAGGCTGGAAGAGTCAGAGATCTGTGCAAGGTCCATGGAACTGAGGTTTTCCTGACGAGGGGTCATATTCCATCATGTCATGGCATGTTTTACATGGATTCACCATTCAGGCTTCCAAAGAACTCAATTTATCATTCTGTGGGAGTGGCCACTGGTAGATGTTGTCCCTTTTCTCTCATAGCTTGCTTGTTCAAGTACTTAATTGTATTTAAAAATAAAAAATAAAAAATTAAAAGGCAAACATCTGAACTAAGATCCAGTATATTTTTCTCTCTCTGAAAAGGTGTGCTATTTCTTTGTCTTTTCTTTCTCTGCTGTTGACAGTGACCTCTCTGGAGAGAAGTCTTCGATCCCTGGGGACCTCAAACGATACTCAAGAGCTGCAGGATGGACTGTGAGTTTATTTTAAATTGTTGCAGATCTTTCTTTGTCCCAGCCTTTTCATTTTTTTCCCCTCATCTATCCTCACCTTCCATCCTTTTATTATAGCGGGGCACCTTTTTGTCAGGATTGCTTTGGTTCTTTCCGTTCCTGTTGGTGATTAATGGCGGTAGGATGTGTATTGATCGTATAAAGCTTTGCTTGTGCTGGTTTCATGTGGCAGAGAATGGTGTGGAGATAACACAGAAAAGATGGCCCATGGTGAAAGACAGCATTCTGTGGTTCTTGGGGTGCTATTTTTCTGTTGTTTGTTCCTTTTTTGTTGTTGGGGGCGGTGGTTGTTTATTTTTAAAGTGAAGATGGAGTAGGAAACTGTGCTGGTTTGGGCAAGGATGGAGATAATTTTCTTCACAGTAGCCAGTATGAGAGGCTGTGGTTTGGATTTGTAATGAAAGCAGTGCTGATAATCCAGGGATATTTTAGTTACTGCTGAGCGGTTCTTACACAGAGTCAAGGCCTTTCCTGCTTCTCACCCACCCTACCAACAAATAAGGAGTGATTGAGCAGCTGTGGGCGGTTAGCTGCTGGCTGGAGTTAAACCAAAACAGATGTTTCTGTAGCTTTTTCTTGTTCCTTTTCTTTCACCCACCAGTTCTACTTGGCCAAGGTCCATGGACCCAAAAGGAAAGAGAAAAGAGAGGCATGTAGTGACAGAACAGGGAGGAATGACTTCAAACTGACAGACAGTACATGTAGATTGGATATTAGGAATAAATTCTTCCCTGTGAGGGTGGTGAGGCCCTGGCACAGGTTTCCCAGAGAAGCTGTGGCTGCCCCGTCCCTGGCAGTGCCCAAGGCCAGGCTGGTTGGGGCTTGGAGCAACCTGGGATAGTGCAAAGTGTCCATGGCAGGGGAATTGGAACCGAGTGATCTTCAAGGACCCTTCCAACCCAAACCATTTCATGATTCTATGAAAAAACAAAAGAGGGAGAGGATATTTTATAGGAGGAAAAGTGTGTTGTGGTGTTGGAAGCTGCATCACAGCATCATGTGGCTCAGCACTGACAAAATGAAACTTGATTTGCAGTTGCCGGGGACACAGTTCAATAAACTCCCTCTTCCAGAGCTGTGTACACACAAACTCGCACAGTTAGCTCTCCTTGTATGTCTGCTAATTACAGAATTCAAATGACTTCTCCAAATGTAGCACAGTTTATTAAAGGTGCCTCCCTTCAAGCAGCTTGCAGGCAAAAATCAACTGTTAGGATATGTCTCTGATTTCATGTGTGTGGCTGCTGTTCCTGCTGAGATTTGGCTGTGAAGAAAGAGAAGAATTTGGGGTTTATTTCTTTATTTGCCTGATAGACTTGACTGACCTTCTCTATGCAATATAAACTCTCAGACCTGTTTGCAATTTCTCTCCTTTTCTCTCCAATCCATTGCTTTCAGCAGGGCATCAGATCTGCCCTAATTCACATATACCATGTTTTGCAAACCAGAGGATTAAAAATAGTAATAGTCAGAAGATTTGAAAGTAAATTTAGGAGATTGGAGAGGATGTAAGAGTAAAAAGTCAGCCTGTGGAGATTGATGTAATCAGGAAAGATGTTTACATGTACAAAATAATTTGCAGCATGAAGCACCTTAATAACTGCTGGAGATCCTTAACCCAGAAAAGACTCTGCATCATGCAGATATTGTGTTTGCTCTCCTAAACTATTTTTTTTTTTTTAATTTTAATTAAAGAATCAATTCCTTGACTCCTCAGAGCACTCCAGAAGCATGCCTGGATAATTTTCCTCTTTCCTGAGCAGTTACATAAACAGTTGCATAAGGCACTAATTGCACTAATTATTTTTTGATCTCGGAATTATTGTTAATTGTCCAGATAGTTAAATGCAGGTTTTTAAAATTTTAACTGTGCTTCCCTACCCCTGTCATGAGCCCCAGAATTCCTCCAGCTGTCTCCTGGTTCATCCCGTCTCCCCATTGCCTAATGGATCTCCCATTTCTCCCATTTGGCTTTTTGCATCTCCATACAGAGCAGTACCAGGGTGCGCTGCTGAGGAGGACCAGCAGCTCCCTTCCCTTCAGTCCTCCCTCTCTGTCATCCTGTGTCCTGTGTCACAATCCATCCTTACAAACGGGTTTCGTGATGGTTCATGGATTGATCTCAGGGTGCAAAAAACCGACACAGCACAGGGGGTTTGCAGTGATACTCAAAAAAAATGTACATTTATTGAATGACCACAGCAAAATGTGATAGAGAGATTAAGGGAGAGAAAAAGATAGAGAAAGAGAGAGAAAAGAGAAAGAGAGAGACTGAGGGAGAGGGAGATATAGCTACCAAACATAGAGACGAAGTCCTTTGATCCAGTCCAGTCGAGGATCCGCCTGTTGCGTCAGGGAGATCTCAAAATCTCTAGCTAACTATGAGGTTTTCATTATGATAATTCTATTGAAAATTTTGAAGGGGGAAAACAGAAACAATAAGGAATAGATGTAACAGGTAGTCCATGTTCTCAGCAGGAAACCAGAGCCATTGTTTTCTTGGTCCAGTGCTCACATCCTGCAGGCAAACATCTCGCTTTGGTCAGCTTGCCTCCCCCACACACCTCCCCCGGGCTGGGGGTTTCAGTCCCAGTCCTTGGAAGGAGCAGAGGGGCCTTTGCACATGGGGGTTTCATGTCTCAGTCCTTGATGGAGAGGCTCCTTACATCTCTACTTGTCTGTCATGGTGATTATGAACAGGCGAGAGGGCTCTTCCTTTAGACCACCCTGAAGCTTAGGAGGAGACCAGCCAGGCTGAGAGGTGGGGAGGATTCCAGAGCTAATGTGCCAAAAGGGCACGGTGCCCTCTTCTCATTGGGCTCAGTGTAGCACACAGCAAACAACACCTGTGAAAACAATAACTTAGCACTGTGCTCTCAGGTCTCAGGGCCTTTGGCATGTGTATCTTTCTCCTACAAAGCCAGAGATTTTCAGACAGTAGGGGTCTTACTTCAGTGGTCCCCAAATGACGATGGTGAGGCAGATGCGGGAAAATTCGGACAGACTCTCACACCCTGACACTGACGTGTCCTTCCAGTGCCCCCCTTTCTCACCACCAGGCAAACATCCCCGAGTGCTCTACAAGAACTTCAGCTTGTCCCTCCTGAGAGCTGCACCAGCAAAAAGCAGCGTGCCATGAATCACTAGAGCTGGCAGGGCTGCATAGATCTCTGCTCAGGAGGGTCAGCTCTTCAGGTGAGACCTTTGGGGCAGTGCTTTCTGCTTCCACGGCTGCAAATCACGGCTTAATCTTCCTCCTCTGCCTCTTGACCCCTCTCCTTCAGAGGCTGATGCATGGCTCTCCTTGAACACCCTCTAGCTTTGGAGATGGGAGCAGTGAGGGAACATTTGGCAGGTTTATAGCCCTGGCTGTTAGGAAAAGGATAATGGGTTTGGGTGTCTAAGTAGTAAAATTGCCACAATTTCTGCTTCCTTGTTAAGTGGCTGTCACTCTGCCTAAAATGAGGCTGCCTAAAATTAGGCAGATGAGGGAAGGCAGAGTGTTTGGGAATAGGGATTAATGGTGAATTGTTCTGCCACACAGGACATTCAGCTACTTTGGGCTGTAAACTGCAGAAGTGTTTGCTTACCTAGCTGCAGGGTCCTGATAAAACAGAAAAAAAACCCCCAAAGTTACCTGTTTCCTTGCCAAATTCAGGCAGACTTTCTGCCTCTTAAGCCCAGGACTGACAAAGGCATCAGATGAGGGCAGGAGTTTTACTGTCAAATTGGTCTCTTTCCTTTTCTGAAATGGTTTCTCTGCTTTTGAGAGCTGAGTCTTTCAGAATAAGGATTGTATCTGTGGCAAGTAAATTTGGGAGAGTTCATCCCACATGTAGTGCCAGCTCTGGTCAGTGAGACTTGGCTGCTGCTGGGAGCAGGGTATATATCAGACCCAAAGTGAATAATCCTGGTCGAGGCTCTTCCCAGAGCCAGCACAAATATTTGTGTGCTGCATGCTTGGAGCTGGATGTGCTGGCAAGTGAAATGTAAATGCCCATACAAAGCTCTTGGCTGAATGCAACTGACCCTAGATTAATTGGGAAGGGAGTGGGAGCAAAGGGAAAAAAGGTGGAAGGAGCTGGGATGAGGAGCTGAGGCCAGGAGGCAAAGCTGAGGCTTTCTCCTGTGATGCAAGAAAAATCGACTGATTTGTTTTCTCTCTGACCTTTGGTTTAATAATCCAGGTTTCAGAGGCATTTATCTGCTTTCTTAGCCAGAGTGTGTGGGATGAGGGGGTTCTCCAACATCAGGCACTGAGTTTTTAATTTAGACAAATCAAATTAAACACCCAGGTAGAGCACTGTCTCCAAGAGACAGTGAAAACCAATCTCCTTTCTTTTGACTGGTGCAGCTCTTTGGTCTCCCAACGTCTTCCACAAAGTGGAAGTGAAAATGAAAGCCTCCCTCTAACCTAGACAATGCTCTCTGAGAGATAGAAGAAAAAAAAAAATTAGGAATCTTTCATTTTCACACAACCTGATCCTGTCTTATTGTGATCTCAAGAAAAGCAAAGTGACCATGCAGGCTGCAAGAGGCATTTGCTGACTATGTGGAAGCCATGAAACTGAGTTTGAAGGGGCAGTGAAAGGTCCTTGATGTCCTTTCCTTGGAGTTTGGGTGGCTGGAGAAGAGGTCCAGGCTTTCCAAACCAGGCTCCTGCACTGCTGAGTGCCACCTGAGTTTGTCACCTTATTGGACATTTGACCTTGTGTCATTGCAAGGTCAAGAGGAATAAGAGCATTGAGTCACAATCACAGTTTTTTACCATTTTCAAGTGTGTCTGGGATGTAACCCATGAGTCTTCACTCCTTGACTAGTCACTAGCAGAAAAATTTGCCTGTGTAAGTAGGAATTATAAGAGGGATATTTTTGGGGCTTTTAGCAATGATGAGATTTTAGCACTGATGAGATTTAATAAAAAAAGTGTTGATTTCTCCTGATTTGAAAAAAAAAATGATTTTTAGCTTTCACCTCACTTTTCCCACTGGCATTATTTTTTTTTTTTAAGTGCACATTATTGAAATATGTGGGATTTTTTTCTTACACCTGAGAGAAGGCTCAGCTCTACATCTGTACAGTGTGAGAGAACAAACCTGCTTTTCTGGCAGAACTGATACAAAACCTTGGTTAAGATGGTGCAAGTCAGAGAATTCCTATGGCCACAAAGGAGTTCCAAAACATTTTCCAAGTGGGGAAGCTGAGTTTGAGATCTGAGCTGCTTCAGGGTGAGACAACTCAACAGCCCTGGAGGAGATTGAAAATGCAGCTTTTGTATTGCTGCTCTAACCTGTTTTTTCGTCAAATATTAACTTCACTGAGCACCTCATTTCCTTGGGCATGCATGTATAGATTGCTATATTCTCTACTGGGATTGAAGGGAATTCCATTTTCCTTACCCTTCCCCAGGAAATTTGCGTCATCACCAGCAGATATTTTAGGAGCAGTAAAATCAATTAATCTGTTTATTTGCCACCCTAAAACTGATGGAAGCCTAGGGTGAAGTATTGTCAGTTTGGGGTGAAATATTGTCAGTTTGGGGTGCTTTTGGGAAGAGAGACATCCCTGTCCAAGACTGAAGCCACAAGCTCTTCGGGTCTCTCAGGCTCAGTCTGAGGTGCTTTGCTGGATTTGTAGAAGCATTTTTTACACATTTGTTGACATTCAGGATAGAATCAGTAAGTTTGTGACAGATTGGACTCATCTGTGGGTCTTGCCTGGCACAGGTTGTTACAACCTCTTATGGATAAGACCCTTAAAGTGGTTGCTTACATTTTTGGTCTCTGTCAAGCTTCAGCTCCTCCTGACAAGGTCAGAAAATCATGGAATGGTTTGGGTTGGAAGGGACCTTGAAGGCTGTGTAGTTCCAGCACTCCCCCTCCATGGACAGAGACACCCTCCACGAGTTCAGGTTGCTCAAAGTCTCATCCAGCCTGGCCTTGGACACTTCCAGGGATGGAGCAGCCACAGCTTCTCTGGGCAGCCTGTGCCAGGGTCTCAGCACCTCCACAGCCAAGGATTTCTTCCCAATGTCCAATTTAAAGTTGCCCTTCTCACTTCAAAGTTAATTCCCCTTCTCCTGTCCTTCCATCCCTTCTCCAAAGTCCCTCTCCAGCTGTCCTGGAGCCCCTTTAGGCTCTGGAAGGGGCTCTGAGCTCTCCCTGGAGCCTTCTCCAGGTGAACACTCGGAGCTTTCCCAGCCTGGCTCCAGAGCAGAGAAGCTCCAACCCTCAGAGCATCTTTGTGGCCTCCTCTGGGCTCACTCCAGCAGCTCCACGTCCTCCTGATGTTGGTGACCCCAGAGCTGGACCCAGCACTGCAGGTGGGGTCTCACGAGGTCATAGCAGAGGGGAACAATCCCTGCCTTGATCTTCTGACCACACTTTCTCCTGATGCAACCCAGGATGTGATTGGTGACTCTTGGAGCTGTTGAGGTGCCCCAAGGTGTCTGAGACAGTTTGGGAATTTTGGCACGAGACTTTCTGTTCTTTCCCTTCTGAAATGGCAGCATTAGGTGTGGTGGAACACTGGGACATCTCAATGACACTCTGTGTGTGGTGTTTTCAGGGTCCCTGTGGCAGGAAGGAAATGATGAACCTGACTCCATGTTCTTAGAAGGCTAATTTATTATTTTGTGATATTATATTATATAAAAGAATGCTGTAATAAACTATACTAAAGAATAGAGAAAGGATACCCAGAGATAGAGAGATAGAGATAGAGATAGAGATAGAGAGATAGATAGAGAAGGCTTAACAAGTTAATAGTGAAAAACTCGTGACTCTCCAGAGCCTCAACACAGCTGGACCATACTTGGTCATTTAGTAAAAACAATTCACATGTTGGATAAACAATCTCCAACCACATTCCAAAGCAGCAAAACACAGGAGAAGCAATTAGATAATTATTCTTTTCATTTTTCTCTGAGACTTCTCAGTTTCCCAGGAGAAGAAATCCTGGCGAAGGGATTTTTCACAGAATATGACAGTGACACTCTGTGATACCCTGATTCAAAGGAGGGAAGTGTCGCTGGCATTTCACCTTCAGGATGAAAAATTGAGGTGACTCAGTTTGTTCCCACCCAACTCACATTGCACTAAGAAATGCAATAACCCTTTTTGGGGGAAGCTGTGGGATCATTTGTACCTTAGCTGGACCAGAGGGACCTTTGGACATTCCTCTGTTCCTCTGGATGCTCCAGGGAGGTTGAATAGTTCCCCTCATGGCTTGAAGCCTCACCAACCTGCTGCAGAGGTGGATGGATCAATGCCCCTCAGCTTTTCTAAATTGACATGAAACAGTAAAGACTTTTTTTCCTCAGTTACCTTTATCATTTATGAATATTTTTTCCTTCTTCCTTTCTTGTTTCACCATTATGATTGATAAGTTGGAGGTATAGTTTAAATTTATTTTTTAAAGCATCTGTAAAAAAGATTTAAATTCAGATTCATTTAGAGCAGAATGATGTTTTAAAGTCATAATTTGCAGAAAGAAGATTTGTTAAAGTAAATCAGACAGAAGCTTTTAAGTGTCAGCATGTTTAATTAAGGGTAGAATTTAATAATGTTTTATATGGTTTTGTTATACTGCTTGTAGAAGCTTTAAAAAAAAAAAGAGATTTCCATAAATATTTTGAAATGTCGTTTTGATTCCGTTAATATGTTAAACCCTTCAAAGTAATACCTTCCCTGTTCAACTCAAAGCAGTGGGATTAACTTTATCTATCCCCCATTTATCGCTACTGGCATCAATTTCTGACAGGAAAAACCTTCTAGGTTTTGGCAGTAAAAATGGGTTGCCAGATTGCAACATTTGCATTTAACTGTATAATACACTCTCTGCCTTAATAACTGTATTTATGTGACAGATCTCACCCTTAAGAATCCCAGAGCTTCAGCTATGTGACATCCCTGTGATAAATTACAAAAACTGGTGATGAACTGCAGAATCCTCCAATGATGATAAATTCATACACTTTTGAACTGCCTGCCCTGCTTAGAGAGGTCCTTGGAGTATCCCTTCACATGCTCGAGCAGTTCCTAATGGCCACTACAAATCAATCTGTCAGCAAAGTTTTGCTTTTCAGTGTTTTTCTCCCCAAATTGTCCTTGTCGGATTTCTGAGGTGGCCAGAAACCTTGGTCAAAGCAAAAGTGTCTTCCCACATCTAGATGGGTTGTGGATGTAGGCTGGGAATTTTAAACCCTTTTGTAATGGAGGAATTATTTGTTGTGGCAAGGGATGGATCCTCCAGGAGATGACAAGGAATGGTAACCAATAATCTCTTGAAGGTCACTTACTACTGCTGCTGTTTATGCAATTTTTTAATGCTTTAATGTAATTTTTTTTAATGCTTTCATGTCTCAGTTTATGGTTTCTGTCCTCTCCTCAGTGCAGTGGTGGGTCAGAGAATCACAGAAAATCCCAGCCTGAGTGAGGCTGGAAGGCACCACAGTGGGTTGTGTTGTTCTTCTTCACATTCAGGTGGAACTTCCTGGGATCAGTTCCTGCCTGTTCCTCTTGTCCCATTGCTGGGCCCCCAGAGCAGAGCCTGGTCCATCCTCTGACACCTCACTGCAGACACTGACAGAACCTGATGAGATCCCCTTTCCAGTTTCCTTTTCTTGAGTCTGAACAAACCCAGCTCCCTCAGCCTTTCCTTGTAAGAAAAATGCTCCAGTCCCTTAATTACTTTCATGGCCCTGCACTGGACCCACTCTAGGAGCTCCATGTCCCTCCTGTCCTGAGGAGCCCAGAACTGGACAGAGCACTCCAGATGTGCCTCACAGGGCTGAGCAGAGGGAGAGGATCACCTCCCTTGACTTGCTGGCCGTGCTCTTCCCTATGCACTTCTTGACCACAAGGGCATTGCTTGTTCATGGACAACTTCTTGTCCACCAGGACCCCCTGGTTTTCCTTCTCAGAGCTCTGCAGAGTCAAGGGAAGAATAGCACACTCCATGCTGGTGAAAACTGCATTGATTTGGAGCCCAAGCCTGCCCACACATCCTTGTTCCCATCTCCAGGTTGCAGATTTGCCCCCTGGCTTGAACACCAGGGCTGCAAGGTCTCCAAGGTGGATGAGGAGCAGCAGAAATTACCACTGTGTGAGCCATGTCCTTGCACATCTGCTCCAAGGATCTGCAGCAGTGTCCCATGGTCTTTATGCCATTTGGAGCACAGATCTGGGTAAACAATTAGATGATTTTTTGCCTTCTGCCAGAGACTAGATAATGGAAAAATAATTCTTCTCACCCCATTCTCCCCTTTGGTGCCCCAGGTTAAAAAATGTTTGCTCTTGTGGCATCCCACACTTAAGGGGAAGGGAACACCTGAGATTTGTGGATCTTTGTGGCCAAAAGGAATGGCAAAAGTCAGAGGATCCACACAAGCTTACAAAGATTCATTAATAAATTGTAAATTTAGCATGGAAATCAGTATAAATTAATCCCTGACTTCCTGTCTAAGCAAAAGGCAGAGGGTTTTGGATAAGGGGGTAGAGTGGAAAGGAAGAGAGATGGATTAAACATGGGGAGAAAGGGAGAAAGAGAAAGAGAGATCACCAATCCTGGCTCCAGCTTTGGTCCAGCTGATGGGATGTCCAGGATCCTGGAGTGTGTCCATGCTCAGGCTTCACAGGGTTACCTTTTATAGATAAGTTTTCCTTGCTATTTTCTCTCTTTCCATGCAAATCAGTTGTCAGTCACAGCCTGTTCTTCTAGACCTGTCAGAGCCTTCAGGGATCTTGGATGGTCTTGATCCCCACCACAATTTGTCCCTCATTCCCAACCTCATTCCTGTGCCTGCACTGTGCTGAGTTTTGCTGATCTCCAGGAGCCAAAACCAGGATATTTTTCCCAGAAAAGTGATGCCCTACCTCTGCATGGCCCCTTCTGTAACCACATCCTTTTCCTTCTCACAGCATTTTATTACCAACAATCCTTGCTTGGCTCCACGACCATCCAGCTATCAGATTTTGAGACATTCACTTTATCTCCCTTATCTTCTGTGCTCCTCTGTTTTGCATTTTGGAAGCCAACTGCATCCCCCAGTGAGCACTCTATTTGTAGCTTGAAAATTTTACGTTACCAGAAGTGTGGCTGGATATTGCAATGTGTAAAAATATTGTCATGTTTGGGTTGTTTTTTTTTTTATAAATTTATTCTTAGATGTTTATCTGGGAAAAGCTGATTTCACACTGATGTTGCTTTTATTTTTTTGTTTTGTGGGTGACAGAAGGACGAAGAAATAAATAGAATAAAATGTTCCTTCTCATCTCTTGGGCACCACAATAGTTTTGCTAATTTTTCAGAAGCCTTTCTGAGATTAATCATTAAAAAGTATGCAAATTTCCCTTCTTAATATTACCAAAATAGTAGCTTTTTAATTTGGAGTTTGCATCTTTTGACATTTTCATGTATTAGCAATGAAATGTGGGATATGATTAGGTAAAAATTCGTGTTTCAAGCAACAGAGAAAAATTCATCCTCCCTCACCTTGAAAAACAAACTAGCTTCAGATATTTTGCCTCTCTCCTCCTGCGGAGTTATAGAAAGTGCAAGACAAGATCACATTCAGTTAGCATAGCCTGCAGTGGGCAAATAATTTTATATTTGGGTTGTAATATCCACAGGCAGGAAGTTTATCTAATGACTTGAGATCCTGAATGGAGCCACTTCCCTCTGGTTAAGTATTTACAAGTTTTATAAATTTTTTTCAGGCCAAAAAATAATTCTTGAATGGGGGATAGGACAACTCCATGTTTGTGGTGGGTTTTAATGCCATCAGTTCCAAATTGAGCCATGCAGTTCATGTGGATTGGCCAGAGGAACTGTGGGATGAGGTTTGTTTGGGAATTCCTGTCTGGAGTGAGCATTTGTCAGGGCTGAGCATTTCCAGGGGCTCCTCCAGGGCTCTGGCACAGCAACACAGGCATGCTAATGATTGTTGGGATCCTTTTGCTGGTTTTATGTAACAATGATTGTTGGGATCCTTGTGTTGGCTTTGTGTAATAATGATTGTTGGGATCCTTCTGCTGTTTTTGTGTAAGATCTGGTTTATCCTTTGAGCCTGGTGCTGCCCACAGAGCTGGGAGCAATGGCAGAGTGTTGTTTGTTGTGACTGAGCCATCCCACATTTTTGCAGGATGTCTTTTGGAGGAATTGGCATCCTCTGGAAGGTCTGTTGTGCTTGAGGGAGGGAGAGAGAGAGGGAGGAAAAGAGAAGGAGAGAAGGAGAGAAGGAGAGAAGGAGAGAAGGAGAGAAGGAAGGAAGTGGTGGAAGGAAGGAAGTGGCGGAAGGAAGGAAGTGGCGGAAGGAAGTGGCAGAAGGAAGGAAGTGGCGGAAGGAAGGAAGTGGCGGAAGGAAGGAAGGAAGGAAGGAAGTGGCGGAAGGAAGGAAGTGGCGGAAGGAAGGAAGGAAGGAAGGAAGGAAGGAAGGAAGGAAGGAAGGAAGGAAGGAAGTGGCAGAAGGAAGGAAGGAAGGAAGGAAAGAAAGGAAGGAAGGAAGGAAGGAAGGAAGGAAGGAAGGAAGGAAGGAAGGAAGGAAGGAAGGAAGGAAGGAAGGAAGGAAGGAAGGAAGGAAGGAAGGAAGTGGCGGAAGGAAGGAAGTGGCGGAAGGAAGGAAGGAAGTGGCGAAAGGAAGGAAGGAAGGAAGGAAGGAAGGAAGGAAGGAAGGAAGGAAGGAAGGAAGGAAGGAAGGAAGTGGCAGAAGGAAGGAAGGAAGGAAGGAAGGAAGGAAGGAAGGAAGGAAGGAAGGAAGGAAGGAAGAGAGAGAGAAAGAAAGAGAGAAAGAGAGAGAAAAAAGAGAGAAAGACAGAGAGAACAGAAAGAAAGAGAGAAAGAGAGAAAGAGAGAGGGAGAGGGAGAGGGAGAGGGAGAAAGAAAGAAAGAAAAAGAAATAAAGAAAGAAAGAAAGAAAGAAAGAAAGAAAGAAAGAAAGAGAAAGAAAGAAAGAAAGAGAAAGAAAAAGAAAGAAAGAAAGAAAGAAAGAAAGAAAGAAAGAAAGAAAGAAAGAAAGAAAGAAAGAAAGAAAGAAAGAAAGAAAGAAAGAAAGAAAGAAAGAAAATAGACTCCAATCTCAGAGCAGAGTACAAGGATTTGCCAATCTGTTGCTTGCTGGGGAAGTCACTCTGGGATGAATATCTGCATTTTTCCTGTAGTGATTTAATGGTTGACTCCTTTCACACTCTGCTCCATCAGGAATAAACCCTTGGAGCAGAAACCCCCCACATCTGCCCCCTGCAGGAGGCACACCAGGGGTTAAACAGATCTTTATGTTATTTGTGTGGACATTGGGTGCTTAAACCGAGCAAGAAGATGTTTTTTGGCAAATAACACTTCCAAGTTCAGCACTGCTGTGAGGTCAGAGGGAAATCATAGAACCACAGAATGAATTGGGTGGGAAAGGACCTTAAAGGTCATCCAGGTCCAACTCCCTGCCCTGGGCAGGGACACCTTGCACTAGAGCTAGAAATTCATAGGGGATTTGGTTTAAACCCCTTTTCCTTGTTTGAAGTGAAACTGGGTAAGGCAGATCAGGATGGTCTTTGGGAAAATGTATTGGAGAAATAGTAGTGGATAATTCCAGGTGAAAACAGAAAAAAAGGAGAGAAGAGGAAAGGGGAATGAAAAGAGGGAGAAGAAAGGAAAAGGGAAAGGGAAAGGGAAAGGAAAAGGAAAAGGAAAAGGAACAGGAAAAGGAAAAGGAAAAGGAAAAGGAAAAGGAAAAGGAAAAGGAAGGATTTTTAATGCAATATTGACTGGTTGTTACTAATGGCACAGCTTTTTGTCATATAACATGTGAACTAACAGATTTACTCCAGAAAATAATTGTGATCAGCCAGGAGTCCACAACATCTTCTTGAATAACAAAGCTGAAGGTCAAGTGTTCAACAAGCAGATGTGTTTTATTTTTATATAATTGAAACCTCAAGGGGATTTATATGTGTTTACCAGGATATTTTATATTGCTGTCTGCTTATATTCTTTGTTCACAAAACACAGATGCAATTTGTACATGGAGTCTTTCCCTACTTGCATCCTGTGATCTTCATGCATTCAGCCTTGCAGAATAATGAACAAGTAATGTCATGCTTCTTTCCTAGATTACAGTGTCAAAAAATAGGAATTTTCTTTCTAGATTGAAGATAATGAATGGGAAAAAAAAAAATCTTACTTCCCCAGTGTACATCCTTAGGGATTAAACTAGCTGAGGGGGAATTTTCAACCTCCTTTTGAAGTTATTTTTTTAGTATTGATACAGTAAACAGTTACAGAAGGTTCAAACTGCACACTTGAATCCCTGCTCTTTGCAGCAGTAAACAGTTCCATGAAGTTTGAGTGGTTTTGAGTGCCATGAGTGCTCTGCCACTTGGTCCCATGGCAACAATGATGCTATGAAAGGTGCAGACAAAGCAAACTTGGTACAACATTCAGCAGTGTTTTGTTTCAGCTGTATTTCTCCTTTTCTTTCTCTTAAGCTGCAGGAAATGTTAACCCTGTGTGCCAAAGTCTTGTCTAACGCCCTTTTGGAGGGTGTTATAAATTATAATATACCCCCTTCTGGGCAAAAAATGGAAAAATCTGTTGCCTTGAGAGGAGGTGATTATGGCTGGAGTCCAGTCTTGCTTCTTGGAGGCAAAACCTGGGGAGAAATACAAACACAGCAGCAGGAGGTGGAGCAGCAGCTTTTGTTTCTGGTGCTGAATCCCAGGAGGTGCAAACTGAAAAATCCTGGCCAAAAATAGAATGTAGCTGATCTGGTGAGCTTGTGCCACCCTTGAGTCAAAATTCTCCTCCTGGATGTGTCTCTGAGCATGGCTTTGGGCAGGACCTCAGGGCTCCAGAGGAGGCTGATGGAGGGGACTGACCAAAAGGTGTAAAAGAAAAAGGGGTGGACCAAATTGCTGTTTGATCAACACAAAGGATGCTGCCTGTGGGATGGGGGCAGGTAAATTGGTGTCATTTTTTCAGGTGAATTTGTCCCTGGTGGAAAGAGGAGATGAGAGCAGAATGAGAGCCTTGCACTGCAGTTGCAGGCATGCGTGCAGGTTCCACACCTCAAATTCTGGGTTTATTTCTGAGCCCTTCACAACAAGAAAGACATTGAAGGGTTGGGATGTGTCCAGGGAAGAGCTGGGAAAGGCTCTGGAGCAGCTGAGGGAGCTGAGGGGGCTCAGCCTGCAGAAAAGGAGGCTCAGGGCACACCTTGTCTGACAGGAGGTTGTGAACAGGTGAGGGATCTCTTCTCCCAAATAACAAGCCATAGGATAAGGGGAAGCAGCCTCAAGTTGTGCCAGGGGAGGTTTTGATTGGATATTAGGAAAAATATTGTGCATTGTCAAGAATTGGAACAGACTGCCCAGGGCAGTGGCTGATTTCCCATCCCATGTAGGGATGTAAATGAGACACAGATGTGGCATTTGGGAATTTGGTTTAGGCCTTGGCAGAGCTGGGTTAAGAGTTGGACTTGATTGTTTAGGGGTCTTTTCCAATTAGAATTCTGTGATTCTGCAGCCCTGACAATGCAATCTCCTCTGAAACAGCAGAAGCTGGGGTTGTACTGCAGGGAGCAGAGCTGACTGGGGCAGAGCAGGGTTTCAGTGATTGTCTGTGCATGGGCTCCCAAGAACTGAAAGTTTTGTGGAATCACCACTTTGGGAGCTTCCTGTTCAAGGCAGGATTGCAGTGATTTTCCCACTGTGCACTTTTCTTTTCCTCTCAGTGAATTACCCTGTAGCAAAGCCTTGTGCTGGAAATTCTGGCTGTGTTCATGGTACTGCACACGAGTGCATTTGTGTAATTGTACAGCCAGGTTAGAGATAAAATCATCTCAGCTATTTCAGCTGGTGCTGATGGATCATTTCTCCATAGACCACTGAACCTTCTGAGGTAGCAGATTGCAAATGGGATTTAATATGGGTTGGTATTAACTGTTGAGATGTTTGAGAAGGTGGGCAAGACAGCTGAGTTATTTGCCAAAAAAGCAGGTGACAGCAGCAGGTTGACAGGAGATTTAGATTATTACATTGATAAAGCTCCTCAGTCTCTCCTGCTTGATTTGCCACTGGAGTATGAAGGAAAATCCAGCTATGTCACATTGTCTGGAGAGCAGAAATGAAAGCAAGTGAGATTATTGAATTGCTGAGCATGGAAAATTCCCCCAAGCCTTGCAGAATAATGTATTTTAGTGATGCTGTACAGTTTATAAAGGTCAGTTTGCACTTCAATTACAAATCCAGGTTTAAAGGTTGTAAAGGACACAAGAAAAAAATAGTGACTTATTTCTTTTTTTTTTCTTTTGTAATTACCTCTTGGAATGCTGGTAATATTTCAGACTCATTTGTAAAAAGATTTCACAGTACTATAGCAACAGGCATTTTAAAAGCCTCAGTAGAAATGCTGAAAATCTAGGTCCTAGTTTTATTTCTTCATTTTACAGATGGAAAAAAGAAAGCTAGTGAATTTTTAAGGTTCTACAGTGAATTAATCACAAAGTTGGGTAGCAGTCTATTATGAAATGTTCAAAGTCAGACACCAAACCAAGTTTAAATAAAAGGAAGTCATGATCCTTTAATTTTTTTTTTTTAAATTCTTTTTTTTTTTTTTTTTTTACCAGCATTCTGGTTATTAATCATCTTTATTGAATATGATTTCACACAGACCTGGGAGTGCAGGCTCTTTGCATCCTGGTTAATTCTAGAGTTGACTGAGCTGACAAGAGAAAAGGTTTCCCGCAATGAGCAAATGACAAGGGTGAAAAAAAAAAAGTAATAACCTTTTCTCCTGCATAGAAATGCTCTGAATAGGGTAAGAAATGTTAGTTTTAGGTGGGTGAGGAAATGCACTTTAGACAGGCACTCCCATCCCTGGTTGGCAGCAGCCCCATGGCTCCATATGAATCTGCTTTCCTTGGCCATGCCTGAGTGACCACACTGCTAACAAGCCATAAAAAGAGACAGCAGGGTCACAGGGTAAAGGTTGCTGCATTACAGGGCCAGAACATGCTAATTGCAGCCCTGAAAAGTGAATTTGAGTGGATCTGTGCAAATTACTACATTCTCAGGCTGGGAGAGGGAGATTTTTTCCCCCTCGCAGCAGCTGAGGAAAGCTGCCTCCCTTGACACGTGTGCTGCAGCCTATTTTATGAGTTTCTCCGTTCCACCAATTATGCCTGTGAGATGGACAATTAAAAAAGCATCTGTTTTTACAGCAGAGCACGGCTGCCTCTGGCATTTTATGTGCCATGGCGGGTCTGTACCTAGGGGAGGAAGATGAGGGATGGAAAACGTGGTCATAAGGAAATAAAAAAAAGAAAAATAAATATTTGAAAGAGCTATTCTCCAAGATGTTGGCTGGGTGTGCACCCCCTGAGCTGCCTGGCTGGTTTTAACACAGCAAAATGCTGGACAAAGGGGTGGGCAGCAGGGCTGGTGGGAAGCAGGTCCGTTTGGGACTGATGGTTTTGGGATAAGAGGTTGGATCATGGCACTGGAAAGGTTCTTGGGCACCAGACCAGGCAGGTGTCACCCAACAGAGTTCCTGCCTGAGGAGGGAAGGATCCTTTCTGTCACAGACATCTTTTCATGAAAAATCCTTTCCTTAGGATTTTTCCTCCTGAGAAGCTGAGAGGCCTCAGGAACAAAATGTAAACATTGATTATCTGCTGCTGTGGAATGCAACAGGTGCATCTGTGATTGGTCTCATGTGGCTGTTTCTAATTAATGGCCAATCACAGTCAGCTGGCTTGGGCTCTGTGTCTGAGCCAAAATCCTTTGTTATCATTCCTTTCTATTCTTAGCTTAGCTAGCCTTCTGATGAAACCTTTTCTTCTATTCTTTTAGTATAGTTTTAATGTAATATATATCATAAAATAATAAATCAAGCCTTCTGAAACATGGAGTCAGATCCATGTCTCTTCTCTCATCCTAAGACCTCTGTGAACACGGTCACACCTTTCGGCCCTGGAGAAGCAAGTGATGGATTGATGCTTTAGATAGAGGTGGTGCAATTTAGGGCGATTGCTTTTCCCTGTCCTGCCTTGTAGGAAATTCCACATGGCTCATTGCTATGGAAGGAAAGAGAAGCTAAAATTTACAGGACAATATGTGTTGAGTGTTTTCATGTGTCCAAAGCCTTTGGGCTGGATGGGTGGCACATGAGACACCCTAATTCCAGGAGCTGATCTCAGCTTTAGCTGACTCCCCACAAAATTCATTCCCAAACCCACCCACCTCCAATAACGCATCACTTCCCACCATGATTTCTTCTGCATGGGCAGGTGTGGGCTTTTGGATCTCATCCCTTCCCAAGTCTGAGCTCACATTGCGTGCTGAGCCAGGAGAATTGGGGAGATGGGCTGTGATGCTGGCACCCAGCGATCCCAGTCCCACTCAGAGCCTTGGCCACTGCCTGAGGGAAAAGTGCTCCAGTGCACGTCACTGCTGCTGCTCAGGGCTCATTAGTCACAGCCGAGGAAATGTCAGCTATGTTTCATCCTAATTTTTATGAAGCCACTGGGGCTCATTTTCTTTCTGCTCAAGCAGTGCAACCAACAAGAATTATTTTAGCATTTACCTGTTGTCTTTTTTTTTCCAGAAATATAATTAGAGATAAATTATTTATATAGGTGTACATATATATGTGTCTATATACACAGACATATATATGTGTACACTACACAGACATTCTTAAATAAATATGTAAAATATCTTGTTATCCATATAAAATAATCACTTTGCATTTTTGCTTTTTTTTTTTTTTATTTTAAAGTGTCTTGTGTGTTGGTGTGTCTGTTATAAAGACACAAAAATTGAGGCATGGAAAAAGACGAAGTGGAAAAAAAATTGGGATTTTCATTTATCTAAACCCCCATTCAGGGACACAGTTTCCTGGTCCTGCTGCAGCGGTTTTTGCTCCCACTGGAAGGTTTCCTCCTGCTCCAGCTTTCAACACAGAGGTAACAGATGTAAGAATACAACCTGCCCTAGTGGAAGGTTCCCTGCCATGGGCAGGGAGGTTGGAAGTAGACAATCATTAAAGTCCCTTTCAACCCAAATTATTTAATTATTCTAATGAAGAGATAATTTTATTTGGATGGCAACAATGTAAGATCAGTTATACACCTCCTTTTCTATTCCTAGTAAGTAAAGTTCATGAAATAGTGAGTATTTTAGTATTGGACTCGTCTCTCATTCAAGACTGCTGACCATTTTTTTTCCTCCATTGTTTAGATGTTAAACGTGTGAGTATGTGGTGAGTACTCTTCTCACACTTGTTAACTGCCAAAATGATGAATAAAGAGGAAAAAAAGGAATGCTTGGGCTTGTCAGTGATGCTTATATTCTGTTGAAAGCAAACCCCATTATATTTTCTTGTGAAAACATTTCTGAATCCAGCTGCTAGACCACAGAGTCATTGTGAAGTAGAAAAAAAATTAAAATAAGATATATGTATATTAATTATCATTATGTTTATACTCAGAAATCCAGAGCATCTCTTTATTGCCATTGCCCAGATCTCCTTTTCAGAGAAAGAGCATTTTCCCTAGACTGGTCTGAGCAATTTTCCCAATCCACCCATCCAAATAAAATGCACAAAACCACAGCAGCACCTGCTTCCCTCTCTGCATTCAGCAGGGGCTGCGACATGGAGAGGGCTGGGAAGATCTGGTTTATGCATGAGCTGCTGTGCCTGCTCAGCAAAAGGAGATTATTCCTGTGCAGATGGGCAGTGTTCCCGAAAAATGCACCTTGGTGGATTGCCTCTCTCATCCCTCCCCTTCCACCTCAAGGCAGGTGACAGCTACCCAGGATAAAAGTAATTTCTTGCTGGTAATTGCACAGAGTGTGGTTCCATTATTTACAGGTCTGCTGCTCATGTGGGATTTTGCCTTGGATTGTGTTCAAGTGGATCTTTTCCCTAGATTTTGGAGGGGACTGGCCAAAATCAAGGTGTGATTTTTATTGCTCAGCTCTAACTTCTTATTATCTTCTAAAGCATTAAGAAATTATTCAATGCTGATTAGGCTTAAAACTAACAAGCTGTGAGAATAAAGCTGTGGTGCAAAGAGCTGCTCCCTTTGTTGTATAATGCAGGATTCTCTGAACAGTTCACCAGGAACCCTCCTGGCTGGACCATGGCCAAATCTGCTGCTTTTGCATGTTGATTAACACCTGGACAGGAGAATTTATGGAGGGAGATTGGAACTAGATGATCTTCCAACCCAAACCATTCTGTGAGAGGCTCCAGAGCTGCTGGTGTGACATCCCTCTGTGAGGTTTCTCTGTACAGAGTCTTATTAACATCAGCAGGAGCTGTTGGACCTATGGAGAAAATGTGGTAGCTTAATGAACGATGATCCAGGCAGCCTTTTATTCATAAATGATGGTGCAGATGAGGGCACAAAGAGGGGAGTAGGAGCTGAAGGAGGCATTAAATCTGGCATTTTTGGAGTGGGAAAATCATCAGCATGAGGGGGAGCTGGAACATGATGGACTGTTTATTGTGAGAGAGGAGAGATTTATGATGAGCGTGTGAATGGCTCACTGTTTTCCCCATTGCCTTCTGTTTTCGTGGAGGGATAGAGTTTCTAGCTGAAATCAAAGTTTGCCTAAGCAGGAACAAAACAGTGTTCAGAGAAACCAGGGGAAAAAAAAATAAATAACGTGAGTAAAGAACCTCACATGACATTTTAAACTACCCTTGGCACAGTGTAGGATGATTGTAAAATTGCAAAGATGCCTAGAAAACACAAACTCAGAATAATTCCTGGGTGAAACAAGAACAGGATTGGCTTCAAAAGAATGCTGTACATAATGAAGTCAGATAAAACACAGAAAGCTGACACCATCCTTTTGTTTGTACCCATAAGCATCATACTTGCTCTTTTCAGCCCTTCCCTCTCTCATCAATGGGGTTAATAAAAATCACTCCCTTCTTTCATGACCTTTCCTATGGCTTTTATAGCTCGATTCCTTCCACGCTGGTGGATGCAGCAGCAGATTTACACTCTGGCTTGCTTGCCTTGTATCCTGTGCATCCTTATTTATTGTGCCTGTGAATTTGCTGTGTTTTCTGGGGCACTGCTCTTAATATTTTGCTGGCTCAAAGATTTGGTCCCATGAAAAGCAGCTGAGAGAGGTGAGGGTGTTTAGCCTGGAGGAAATGAGTTTCAGGGGAGACCTTACTGCTCCCTAAAATTAATTATGGAGGTTGTGGTGAGCTGGGTGCCAAATTCTTATCCCATGTGACAAGTGTCAGGATGAGAAGAAATGGCCTCAAGTTGCACCAGGGGAGGTTTAGGTTGGGTATTAGGAAAAAATTCATCATGTAAGGAGTTGTCAAGCGTTGGAAAAGGCTGCCCAGGGAAGTGGTGGGAGTGTTCAAAAAACAGGGGATGTGGTACTTGAGGATGTGGTTTAATGGTGAACATGATGCTGGTTGATTAATGACCTTAAAGGTCCTTTCCAACATTAAAAATTCACTAGTTTTGTGATCTAATACAATCACATATTATGACTTTCTTAATTAAATGCTGATTTCATGGATACTCCATTTCCTTGTGACAACAGATGGTTGGTTTTATAAAAGGTTCTTTGACTGGAGCTGTAAGATCTTAGCACACACCTATAGGCAGGAGTCTGCTCACCTGGGGATTACCTGATGTTAATATGCAGCCATTTGTGGGGTTTTTTCAGCATTTAAAGAGGTGCTGCTTGATACATAAATGTCTGAAGCCTTGGGGAAGATGCACAATATTTGTGATGATTTGTATTTTCCTTCAGTAGTGGGTTCAGGCTATTTTGTGGTAATGTTTGTTGGGTTTTTTTAGGGAGTGGAGTGATTTTTAATTCAATTTACTTGTCACCGCTGTGATTAATTAATATGCAAAATAACAATGAAAAGATTATTTTAAATCCATTTTTAATAATTTTACCCTCTTTAGTTTGATGCTGTTAACACATGTCTGTGCAGTCTGAGCTGTGCGTATGGTGGAACATTAAACTCTGGCTTTTGAAATTCAGATTGGTGAGAAAAAGGACAGACAAGCAAAAATTTTAAAAAAAGTACAATCCTTTATTTCCTATAAAGCCTTAAGACTGGCTCCACAGCCGTCCCAATCCCAATTTTATTCAGAGGAACTGTTTTAAGAAAAAAATGTTCTGTACATCCATGGTACTGGAATGTGGTAAAACAATTCCTCTGGAATTTCTTCAACCTCATGCTTCACATATAACCCAAAATTATTTTATTATTAAACAATTTGTTGCAATGTCTTTAGAGTGCAGTAATGCAGAAAGACTAATTTGGTTTTCAAAGGGTGAAACAGAGGAGCCCTGAGCACCCCCATAACAAAGTATGTGCCATGGACAATATTTGAGGCTTTAAGCTTTTAGATGATGTTGGCACCTCCTTTTTAAAGACCTAGGAACAACTGCCCAAGTTATTTTAGCCACCCAGTCTCCAAGAGAGGAGGAAAACAGGAATGCTTGGATAACAAGGATGTGTCAAGCCCGTTGTCCACCCCTCCGCTCATTCCCAGTCTCCAGGTTTGTCCTCTGACAGAAGCATTACTGCACATCCTGGGTGTAGAGCTCTCCTTAATGGGGTGATTAGGGGATGCCTGATTTAAGCACACTAAAAAAGGCCTGCTGGCTTTTATTTACTTATTTTTATTCATTTCTTTGCTTTGATAAATAACCTGACTTGTTTGAAAATGCATAAACTCAAAACTTGTATTTCTGCAGCCCTCCTGGGGTGTCTCTGCCCCATTATGGTTCTTATTGGTTTTATTCCTCAGATAAAAACCTCTGTTATTGCCAAATAGTTTGTTCTGTAAATCTGCATTTCTAGAAGAAACAAGCAAAATAAATTATATTATAACGTGACAACAAATGTTCTATAAAATTAATTTGGTTTACCGTTCACCCTGGGGAAGTAGCCAGGCTTAAATTTGCTCTTTGACTTGAGTTCTTGACTAAAACCAATGTTTCTGGGTAAAATATTACAAGTGAAGTTGCAAGGCTTATAATAATTCATCACAGCCTGAGCATTTGGTTTGGCACACACCTAAATTTATCTCCACCCTGCCTCCATTGCAGGGATGTCCAAGCTGCTGGTATTTGCGATGGTTTTAGTCAGCAGCCCTTTGAACAGCCAAACAAGGTGTGCAAAGCTCCCCCAGTGTTTGCTTTGCTGGGGCAGCAGCTGTGCCAGAAGCAGCTGTGACAGTGGCAAGGATGAGAGAGGTTGCAGGGAGGTGTTTTGGTCACTGTCAGGATCAATATTTCACTCCCAAAGCAGGGCTGTGTCTCTCAGGGCAGGTGCTCTGGGGACTGGAGGATCCAGCAGATCAATCCCATCAATTTTCCTGGCAGTGAGTCCCTGGCATCTTCCAGTCATCCCAGCCTTGCAGCACCTCAGGGTTGTGCATTTTGTTATTCCCCAAAACTTGTTGGGGTCAAAAGGGAGCACAGTGGTTTTATTCTTAGTCCAATTTTCTTGTTAATCTAATTTTTTCACACTCTTACTGTCCAAATTATCTAATTTCGACAGCTGATTAATTAATAATATAATTTAAATTGTTCTTGCTGGTACTTTTGGTTTTTCTGGTTCCCAGTTATTCAGGTTTTTTGTCCTTTTTTGCCTATAAAAAGTCCTCACCATCCCCAAAGTTCTTACCTGTTCACAGGGCAGTGTTTCTGTGTTTCAGACTGGGATTGCTGCTGTTCCCCTGTGCTTGCACTCAGACACTCCTCATTTTAATTCAGGCTTTACACAGAGCAGTCACCTGCTATTTCTGTGAGCTGACACAAAACCAGAACAAATTTAGTCAGTGGCAATCATCCAGATCATTGTTACAGCAGCTGAAATAAGCCCAGATGGGCTCAGGTCAAGTTCAGTCTTTAAAACCCTGCACTGTCAGGTCAGGCCAAAAACTGTAGCTTTTTGCTAAATGATGGCAAAATCATATTTTCTGACTACTTTTCTGGTCACACCAGCAAGAAGAAACAACAAATTTTGGTGTGACTAGTTAAAAAAAAAAAAGTGACAACCCAGATTGTCCCAGAAAAGAGGATTGAGGCTTAAATGTGTTAAGAGCTGAGGTCAGTGTGAGAAATGACCCTGTGTTATGCCCAGTCCTTCCAGATTTGGGAAATTATTTTGGAATAGGGAATGAATGATGCTGCGTGACCAATGTGTCCCTAAGTAGAAATTACTTTTGAGGACCAAGCATCACAGTTCTAAAAAGGGGCAATTCTGGTGACAGGTTTGGAGTGCAGCCCCTCTTTTCCAGGGTTGCTCACTTAATCTGAGGGCAAGCAACAAATGGGATTTACTATTCAATGTGTAGCACAAGTTACCCAAAGGTCTTCTATAGGTTTTATATTGGCAAAAACTCCTTCTTCAAGTGGGTATAAAAAATACTGAATATTTGCACAGATGTGTGTCCCTGAACAAAAAGAATGTGCTCTACAGAAGGTGTTGAGGACTTGCATAGTTTAATTAATAATTAAATTTGATTTATTTTTATTTTTTAATTAATGATGTAGTCAATGGTCACTATTTTTTCATGCCTGATAAATTTGAAATTCCTC
Source organism: Melozone crissalis (assembly GCF_028551555.1). Classification (NCBI taxonomy): domain Eukaryota; kingdom Metazoa; phylum Chordata; class Aves; order Passeriformes; family Passerellidae; genus Melozone; species Melozone crissalis. The sequence goes on from NW_026535780.1 coordinate 2,076,633, forward strand.
CCATTAAAGGGAAATATCAAACAGAAAACATCAGCTCTGTCATTTTTCCATGCAAAGATTCTCTTCATTCTTCCTGTTCTCCTCTTAATAAAAGATTTTCCTACCCAAAGGATTATGCTGCTCATGTGCAACTTTCAGTATTAACTTGGTTTATCCCCACCCCTTTGTTGTGGATTCAGTTTTGTGCTTTTTGTGTGTTTTGTCCCATCTTTCCCACACTGGGTTTTGCCTTTGCTTTTGTAAGGGGCAAACAGACCTAAAGTGATGGAGATGATTGATGGGGGTGTCAGTGTTTTGGGAAGGATAATGTTCCTCTCCCTTTCACAGCTTCTAATTCACCCCCTTTTTTTTTTTTTTTTTTTTTTTTTTGGGCGGGGGGTTGTCTTGTCTTGATTTTTTTTTTGTTTTTGTTTGTTTGTTTGGCATTTTTTGGGGGGTCTTCATTGGTTTTGTTAGGTTGGTTTGGGTTTGTTTGCGTGCTTGCTTGTTTGTTTTTATTGTTTTGTTTTGGTTGATTGGTTGGTTGTTTTTTTGTTTGGTTTGGCTTGGTTTTTCACCTTCTGGGAGTCTCCTGGAATTTCCTTCATTTTTTTTGGTGCGTCTTCCAATTCCTTCTGCATTCCTTGATTTGCCTCAAAAGATCTTCCATTGCTCTGTCCTGAGCCTTTTGCTTGTCCTGGCACTGAACCAAACTATTGGGTGATGATTAAACTAATGAGTGTTGAAACATTTTGTCTTTGCCTGGCAGGGTGGTATTCAAACTCCCTCTTATCATCTGAATCTTAAATTCCACATAAAACCACAATTTGTTAATTAAACTTTCTCCGTCACGAACATTGGATTAATGCTGGTGGCTCATTAATGTCTGAGGACAGCCCGGGTGGTGATCAATCTCTTTGGGATGGGTTTGTTGGGACTGACCTCCACAATCCAGTCTTTGAGGGAGATGGGAGGAGAAGGCTTTTTATTTTTCCCCAGGGACTACTTCAAAACAAGTGTGAATTAATGTGGTGCTGAAATGGGAGCTCTGGTGTGTTCACAGGAGACAAAGAGCATGGAGCTGATCTCTGAGGAGGAGGAGGAGGGAGCAGGGACACTCCTGCAGCCCAGCGAGTCACTGTTTTCATCCATTGGAAAATGTCTCCTAGGAAACCAGGGATTGCAAACAGCCAGCTCCAGCCCTGGGAATGCTGTTCTTTACCTAAATAAGCCATGGAAATGCTGTTCTTTACCTAAACCAGCCCTGGGGGCTGAGCACAGCTCTTGGTTGAGCAAAGCTCCTTTGGTTAGAGGATGGCACTGAGGAATTCCAAGTGCTGAGAGTGGTGAATAGTGCAAAGAAAAATCAGCAGGGCTCAAGCAACCAACCATTCCCTCCTCACATTCCCAGGCTGCCCCAAACCATCTCTCACCATCTCAAGGCTGTGACAAGCCAGCAGGGGTGGGCAGAAATTTCATGGCTCATCCAGAATGCCGAGGTTTTGTGACCTTGCCTGCTGGCTCTGCCTTTCAGAGACCAAACTGGAGATCCCCACCCTGCTGTGCCCCTCCCCTCCACACATGGCTGTGACATCCCTGTGGCCACCTCCTCCTGCATGGGGATAAGGCAGTGAGGGGGACCTGCCACTTTTGCAGATGAGTTTCCTCTGGTGAGCCTCAAATTAGAGGTGGCTTTTATTTTTTCCCTTAATTTTCTTGTATTAATGGAAAGGAAAAGAAGAGTTGTGATGCTGTGTGTGACAGCAGCCTTGCAAAACAAGTCAGTAAAGCAGCACTTTTTGTCTGGGGTTATAAATATATTATATATATTATATATATATATATAATATGTATATATACCTTCATATACATAATATATTTATATAATATACTTATTTATATGTTATATTATATTTTATATATATATAAAAATTATATATTATAGATAATCTATACATGTAATATATATTTATTTTATATACATTATGTATACAATACATATATTATATACATATATTATATATATGGGAGTATCTATAGTATTTTTCGTCTGGGAGGAGGGTGTGTGAGCAGACCAAGCTTAGGCTTTGCCTTGTAAAGACAGGTATTTCAGCACTGTGCTCTTCAGAGAGACCTGGCCTAGTTCAGTCTGGGTGTTAAAGAGTTGGCATCTTTTATTAGACCCAGTGTTAGAGTTGTAAAAATAAATAAGTTTCCTTCAGCTGTACAGGGAGTCGCTTGTAGGCCTAAAGCTTCTTCCAGCTCTACCACTTGTTTTGATGAAAAAAAGTTACCTCTGCCTAAAAATGTCCTACATTTGTTCTCAGGCCAGAACAACTACAGCAATTTACCCTCTGTTACCTGGGGAAAGGAGGAAGATTGTCCTGAGTGCTCTGGAAGAAAAAACTCCATTTTTTGCAGATGGTTTGGGCTGCTGTGGTTCCTGGGTGGGACTGGATTGCAGTGCAAAAATTGCAAGCTGCTCTGCAGAGACATCCCTTCACTTGAAAATGCATCTTAAAGGGTGGAAAATCGAAGCAAATTTTAGGTTTTAAGGCTGTCAGCTGAATCACTGCCTGCCTCTCTCCTCTGGCACTGGGTGGTTGAAGCCAAGAGGTTTAGGATAATAAATTACTGGGAAGCAGGAGTTTCTATTGGGAGGAAAGGGAGATTGTCTTGTGTTAAATGGCAAAGGGAAAACAAATAGCAGCTGATCCTTGCTCTGTTGAGCAGAGACAGCTGAGGTGTGTTCACAGGGAGTGGTGACAATTGTAATAAAAAGTTGCAGGCATGAGTCCTTCAGTCCAGCATCACCAGGATATTGAATGGGATAAGAAATAATAGTAACCATAGAATGTCATCATGTTCAGCTTATCCTTCCCTTCCCTTCCCTTCCCTTCCCTTCCCTTCCCTTCCCTTCCCTTCCCTTCCCTTCCCTTCCCTTCCTCCTCTCCACACCAATGTGGAACTTAAAACCAAAAACCAAAACCAAACACCAAAACATCTGGTATTGGTTTAAGACCAAATACCAAAACCAAACAAACCAAAACCCAAACTGCAACATCTGGAATTGCACTTTCCCTGGTACTTCCCACCTCATTTCCATTCCAAGGCTCTCAGGAATGTCTCAAAGCCATCCTAGCTCTCCTTAGGCACCATCTGATGGGAGGAGCATTTTGCCATGGTCCTGGAATTGAGCAGGAAATCTCTGGCTGGAGGCTCCCTGTGGTTGGTGTTGGAATTTCAGGCCCGCTCTTGCTCCAAGGTCAGGGTGAATAAAACTCAGGAGATTTTATTTTTGAAATCTCACTCTGAAGTTTATTATCCTTCTCTATTACAAACTCTTGAGATGTGAGCTCTCTCTAACAAGTCAAGAAAGTGAGCTAAAATGGTGTCTTTTCAAGGCTACTGAAGTCCCAATTATCCAATAAACAGTTGACATCTGTATTATTTATGCTTCTAACCCAATTATGATCACCCAAAACCCTCAATGTGGACATCTTTCACCCAGTTAGAGAAAACTGTCCAGATTCATGAAGAAGAAGGAAGAAGGTGCAGAAAAGACATGGAATCCACACCCAAAATTCTCCATCTTGGCTCCCATATATCACCATATACAAAACCTCAAATCTAAGTTTTTTTCACCATGTGAGATCACACAATACTATCCAAACTACATACACACACTCAACTTCTGAAGCCTTTTCCAAGGTCTCAGGTCAAATGAGGTATTTACCTAAAATTTACTTTACTTAATTTCAGAAAGCTTGAACTTTTCAGCCATCAGAGTTCCAGCAGGTTGGCAGGTCAGGAATGTGAGCACTTGGCAGTGAGCAGAGGTGGCTCCTCTGTGGGCAGCCATTGCCATCATAAAGGGAAGACTGGATGGCACAAAATCTTGGTTTTCAGCTGGCAAAATGTGGAGGTTTAGAGAAACAGTAAAAGAATTAAACCAGAATTGGAGTTGTACTTGGAAATGTGGAAAAACTGGAAGTTTTCTGTTTGGCAGCTTGTATTTCCTTAAGTTCTCCAAAGGACTTCTTCAAACAAAGGATTTGAATTGTTTGGGCCCCCAGGACAAGAAGGATGTGGAACTATTGGAGCAAGTTCTGAAGAGACCACAAAGATGCTCCAAGAGCTGGAAAACCTCTGCTTTTAGAGCTGGGCGTGATCACAATTATTTTAATTATCTCTTTTAACTGAAACCTGGAAATATTTTTCCCTCTCCCACCCCTCCCAGCCTTCCACAGGAGAGTGCAGGGGACAGGCAGAGCCATGAACAAGAGGAACTCATGGAGCTGATCACTCTGGTTTGTTCCTCACACTCCATCTGTTTACTTCCATTATCCCATATCACATTTTATGTACCTGTTGCCAATTTGCCCGTTTTAACTTTTTTTGTGGGAAATTCCATGTGTAGTATTTGCCTGGTTTGTGTAAGAACATCAAAACACGAAGGCTCTCTAAAATACTGTACTTGCTTAAAATAAGCAACCTAAAAAAAAAAAAAATTAAAAAAACTTCAACAGAGGAGTTCTTTATCTGCATTGTGTGGGGGATTGAGAAACCCTACTGATGTTGCCAAAGCTATTTTAAGCTACGAGAACACAATACATTTGAAAGTTTAATTGCTTGCTGAATAATGTAAACTGTCAAAATAAATACTCAAGGTCTTGCATAAAGGAGAACATTAGGGAAAAAAAAAAAAACCAAAAAGACAAAGAAATGTGAAGTCAGTCAGAAGTGGAATCACACTTCACCCCAGCGTTAGCAGCACCTTTATTCCAGCACTCAGTAACTGCAGCAACAAAAAGCCAGCAGAGGTTCCAGGGGTAACACTCTATTTTCTGGAGCATTTAGAAATATGTGGCTGGGTCCCACAAGTGCAACTGCTCAGAGATAATCTCCCTCTCCCAAAGCTGATGGGATTCTGGCTGCTTTTTCCTCTGACCAACCAGAGGGAACAGTTTAGCTCCATTCTGCAGCTGATAGAAGCTCTCACCCTGCAGAATGCAGAGGCTGTGGGAGCACTGGGATGGACAGGAGGCTTTAGAATGACAGAGATTCCCAGAGGGACGGCTTGAGAAAAAACACCAAACTGCTGCTTGGTTTAGTGGTATTCGTTGGTGCATTTTCCCCTCATTTTACTGAACTTGAGGATCAGGTTTTGTGCATTTTCTTTCTAAATCAACAGGATTACATCCGCAGCACGTGAGTTCTTCAAACCATCCCTTTTCAGAAAGAAGAATAAGGAAACACTCTCCCTATCCCTGCAAAATCCAGGGAAACACAGACATCAAGGGAGGTTTTGTGGGGTTTTTTTGACAGATCATTTCAATTTTGGCTGAGTTGGTGAAGAAGCCAAGCAAAGTTGGCAAGGATTGATACTCTCAGCTAATGGGAAGTTGAGCTCAGAAACAATTAGCATAAAAAACCTTGACTAAGTGAAGCAATTTCACCCTTGTTCTGCAGGTGGATTTTAACACCTAAGATTGTGAGTGACATTAATTAAGATTCTTAAATTCCTTTAATTGGGTTGGGCTGGTGGACCATAGTAGCAGTTTTTTAACAGTGAGCTGTGCACTATGAGATGTGTTGTGTGTTCTCATGTCCTGCCCACAGCAGACACTTCCACTTTCTTCATTAGTCCCAGGAATGATGATAATTTGACTGTGGAGGGGACAAAGAGCCAGTGCTCCTCATTGCCTGATGTAGGTGAAGATGCACTGTCAAGTTGTTAATCCCTGGCTCCTGTGCAGGCAGAAGATGATTTCTGTGAAACTGAGCCCTTGTAAAGGATGTTCAGCCAATCACAATGTCAATGGCATTGCCATTTTAGCCAATGGTCGTTCAGCCAATGGCAGAGTCATTTTGGGGCTGTGAGGGCATTTGAGCCTCGTGGTGAGATGTGTGTCAGGAGCCTGGCATGGATTGTGCAGGTGTGGTGTTACAGAGTCAAACAGTTCAGATGGGGAAAGAGATTTCAGATTATCAAGTCCAGCTGCCAAGCCAGCATTGCCACAACTGTGAAATAAATACAGGCAGGAGACTTTTCTCCTTTTTAATGCCTTTATTTAAAGTGATCACCTCAGGTGGGGAGAACCAACGGGTCTGCACTCACGCCACTGCTGCTCCCAGGAGTGATGAGGAGGAGGAGGAAGAGTGCAGCTGTATCCGCTGGCCTGTGGGCAGAGCTGGGAGTTCCATCCTCATGAGACCATCAGGATATTCCCTAATTTCCTGGTTTAACATTTGAAGTCCTCTGTCTAGCTGTCATCCTTTAGGTTAGGGTGAGGGGTAAAAAGGGTCTTAGCAGGTACTGGATTCTGTTCCTCATATCTAGACATCACTTTGATTCGTCTATTTCGTGTTGGCTCGTTGTTTTTAGGGGGTTTTGGCTAGGTTTGGTGAGGGGTCCCTCCCATTGCATGCTGGTTCCAAAGTCATTTACATGCTAACTCCAAGGTCCCCTCCTCTTCAGCATCTGGGTGCCATCGTCCAGGAAGCAGCAGGGGGGACTCACAAAAGGGGGAATTCTTAACCATCAACAACAGATAGTTAATGAAAATAACAGGCAATTGCAATAACAAACAGTTAAAACTCCACCTTGGCAGCAACTGGCCCAACCTGTGAACTCTGCAGCCTTTTTAAAAAATGGGCAGCTTTTCTACTCATAACAGTCACCACATCCTCAAGTGCCACATCCTCCTCTGGGGTGGTCACCCCACCACTGCCCTGGACTGGGTTAACAATGACAACCCTTCTGGTTAAGAAATTGTTCCCGATACCCAATCTAAACCTTTAGTGAAACAATTTGAGGCTTTTTTCTCTCATCCTGTCACTCATTACCTGGGAACAGAGCCTGACTCTCACCTGGCTGCATCCTCTTGTCAGGGAGTTGTAGAGAGGGATAAGATCCCCCTGAGCCTCCTTTTTGCAGGATGAGCCCCTTTCCCAGCTCCCTCCTGGTGTTTTTGACCCTTCTCCATCTCTTTTGCCCTTCTCTGGGCACATTCCAGCCCCTTAATGTCCTTCTTGCCATGAAGGGCTGAGAACTGCACACAGCACTCGAGGTGTGACCACAGCAGTGCCCAGCCCATTGGGACAATCCCTGCCCTGGTCCTGTGGCCACACATTGGTGACACAGAATTCCAGGGATGGATTTTTAACACCTAAGGTTTTGAGTGACATTAATTAAGATTCTTAAAGTGCTTTAATTGGGTTGGGCTGGTGGTCCATGGTAGCAGTGCTCAGCCAAACCAGTGCCCAGCCCAGAGGGACAATCCCTGCCCTGCTCCTGTGGCCACACATTGGTGACACAGAATTCCAGGGATGTGGCTGAGATATCCTGCGTCTCCTCTGGCTTATACAACCTGCTTCACTTTCCAAGGAAGAAGGAGGAGAATGAATGCCCAGGTCTCACTCTGATGAAGAACTGAACGCTCCCTTGTCACCTAAAAACATTATTCTTATTACCCAAATCTCTCTGCTCTTCTCCCAGCACAGGCACACCTAAGAGGAGTTTTCCTCCATGGTTTACTGAGTCTGAAAGGCAAGATAAGGAGTGTGACAGCTCTCTGCAAAGTTAACTGGAATCAAAACTGAGTATTTCTAATGGGTTTTCTCTGTGCTTGCTATCAGGCCTGATCCTCATAAGTGATTTCTCTTGTCAGCGCTAAGTCGGTGTGAAAATATTTCTACTGGAATTCAGAGCTGGCACAAAGTCCAGGGAAGTCTGAAGGAGCTGAGTTAGACTGAGTCCTGCCCAGCAGCACATTTCTGTAGAGTCAGTCACAAAGTTATTCCAAAAAGGAAATTATCTGAACCATTTTTAAAACAGAAATTTGTGTTGCAAAGCACTGCCCTGATGTAGGTCAAGAAACTCAGCAGGAATTCCCAGGAATGGCATTCCCAGGTTTGACCATTTAACAAGTGAGTTTGAAGGAAGGAAAAGGAATTTTTCCTGTAAAAACTCTGTATAACTCAGGGATTATGCAGCAGGACAGAGTGGAATATTTTCAGTGTTCACAATTTGTGGTTAAAGTATAAAAAAAGATCCTGAGAAAACACAAGCCATAATCGAGATCTATTAAAAAAAAAAAGGTGTTTCTCAGTGAACCTTGTAACATGGTCTGGGTTTTTATTTTAATTATTTTAATTTTTTTTTTTTAATAAATGATGCTGAGAAGTGACTTGTTACAGAGTACAAGCCCCTTCAAGTGGGGAAAGTTCTTAAATCTATCAGGGAAAGGAGTGACAAGAAGAGAGGCTAAAAGGTTGACACCAGAAAAATTAGAAAAATTTAAAGAAAAAAATACAATTAACAAATAGACTTGAGTGTGCTTAACTGGGGAAACCCATCACCAAGGCTTTGCTGTGCACGTTTGACTCCACTTGTGAAATGAAAGAGGCTGAGCAGGTGTCTCAAAGCCTTTTGAACTGTATTTTTCTGAGGAGATGCTCCCAGCACAGGAGGAAATGCTCCCACCCTGTGAAGATAGGCAGAGGCTGGAGGTGAGAAGGTCTCCTCTCCTCCTGAGAGGGATTCTCACCTTGCAGCAGAGGTGTTTTCACTGAGGTGATCACACAAAAATGCTCTGTTGTCAGCCAAGACATAGAGCTGCCTGTATTTAATTGGAATATTCCCATTTGGTGACTGCATCCAGATATAATAATTCTTTTTTTTTTTTCTCCACTTTCTTTTTAATTTGAAGACTATATCCACCACTACACTGCTGAATAATTTAGTATTATTTACAGAGTGTGGGCTAAATAATGTTCTTTGATGATGAACTGGAAGCCTTTTTCCCACCTCTCACTTTGTGATCACCCACCACATCAACAATGATGGTTTCCCACCTGGACTGAACTAAAAACTGGATAATGTCAAATGTCTCTTTATGTTTCTGCTGCTTCACAAATTATCTGCAACGCCTCTTTGGCTCTTCCTTTTCTTAGTCACAAGGTGGGTCATGGGAAGCTGTGTTTAAAGGACAGAACACAAATTCCGGGAGGATAAAGAAGAGGCTGTAGGCAGGGAGCAGCTGGAAATGAGTAAGAAAATTTGTAAAGAGGCCACAAAGGTGTATTCTGGAGAACCCTGCCCCCTTTTGTTCTCAGACATCTGGGTTTATAAATAGGAGATAATGGAATGCAAAGTCCTGCAGGAACCGTGAATAATGAGATGGATGATGTACAAGAGCAAGTGGAGGTCACAGAGATAAACTGTAATAATGCCTGAATTTATTGGGGAGGGGAAAATGAGTTGGAAATGACTTTGGCTGGCTTCTTGTTTTAAATGGTAGGAAAACAAGGTATATAAATCCTGAAAAGCAAAAGTTCAATTCAAGACACCGGTGCAAATCGAGAGTAATTCCATTAAAGGTAATGGAATTACGTCAGGGTAGGACCAGAGGGAAGTTCAGACCCAATTACATCTTGGCCCTAAAATGAGATTTCAATATTGTTTGCCAGCATTTGAAGTGCAGTGAGAGCCCCAAATGAGAGCATCACTTTGCTGTGCTGGGTCAACCTCCCGGCCCCACGGACAAGGCAGAGAAAACAGGAGGAAAGAAGCAGAAATCAATTCTGAGTACAACAGAAAGGGGGAACTGAAGCAGGAAAGAAGCCAGAATGTTAAAACAGAAGTAACCTGGCTCATTAATGCACTTTTTAAAATAGTGCTGTAAAAGGAAAAGCGAGTGCTGTGCTCTCTGTGGGAGCAGTGTGCACCTGGCCAGTGCTTTCAGTGCAGAGGAAAAATTGTCCTTGGAGTCAATTGTGGAATAAAAAACAAAGCCAAACAAAAAGTTTTGAACGGGGAAGCTGATGTGAGACACTTGGATATTTGGCTGGAAAGGAGCAGTCTGGGGTGACCTCAGTTTTTTGATCTTAGCAGGAAAAAATAAGAGACAATCCAACAGAAAATGCAGGGTAGGAAAACATCTCCTTTTTAAGGTTATTTCCTCCAGCTTTTAAAAAATCTTTTTGCTCCTCCACTCAACATCTGAACAAATCAGCTAGTGCAGTCACAATGTTAAATTTCATCTTATTGTGCAAGTGAGGAATAGTTATTTTCTTCAACAACAAAAGGAAAAATTTATTCTGCTGAACAGGAAACATGGAAAAAGCCAGCATATATGAAATAGGCTTTGGTATGGTCAGTGCTTTCTCCTGAACCCACAGTTTTATTAGTTTTTTATTATTATTACTTAACATCTGTGTGGTTTCACTGATGCCTTCTAAGCTGCTTTGAATTTTTAACAATTAACTGAAACTGAAATACCTTGGATTTCCCCCAACCATCCCATCTGCAAACAGATTTTCTCAAGAGACAACAGCTGTTACTGAACTGCTGGGCTCTTCTAACAAGGCATGCTGTCTAAACTCTGGTAAACTTTTTATCATCTCCAATTTACTGTCCTGGACAGTGCCAGGCTGGTTGGGAAATAGCAAAGGAGTGTTAAAAATCAGCTCTCCAGGGAGGGAGGGCAGAAGGGAAGAGGATATTTCTGCAATATTTTCTTTCTATTGAGAAAAGAGTTCCCCGATCTGATTCTGGATGTGATCTGACAAATATCCAGGCATTTGAAAATTTGATTTTCTATCATTGTTAGAAAGCTGCTGCTATGGATTGCTGGTTTTATTTTCTGCTCTCAGTGAGACAGCACCCAAGACCTTTCTTTGTGGTTATCTCTGACATCTTCCAGCCTCTAAAATAATAATAAAGCACACTTTTGAAGTGGCATTAAATTAATACATTTATGCAAAGGATTGATGTGGAGCACTCAAAGGAATACAGCTGACTCAGCAAGTTTCTTCATGGGAGTTTTTAGGGTAGATAAGATCCTGCACTGATAGAGATTTTTTATCTTCTGTAAGAGATAGAAAGTATGGCACAAAATTTTATCTCACCAAGGGTGTAAAATCTGCTGAAATCTTACTGAACTGAAGCTGTGGCTGCCTGTGACAGGGACAGGCAGGGCTGGGAATGGCTGCAGCCATGCCAGGACCATTGTGGGCGCTCTGGTCTGATGGAGCTGCTTAGAGAGCCCCAAAATACCCAGCTAAATGTTGGTCTAACAGGGTGGAATGTATGGGCAGAACATTTCTGTTTGGCAGTGCAGCTAAAAATATCAACAGTTCTCTTTGCTGTTCCACCCAGTGATGACTTAATTTCTTTTAATTTTTTGTCATTAATGAGGAAAAGTAGATAATCAGGAAGCAGTGATTTTATTTTTTAAATTTTATTTTATTTAAATTTTGTGGCTGCTTCAGGGCTTTCCAAACATTTTGATAGACTCTTGTTTTTTTTTTTTTTGACCAGAGATAGCCCTCACTTACCCTTGGAATGAAGTGGTGGAAGGAAAAGGGTGATAAATTCTGGGGAAAAGCACCAATCCAGTAATCTGAGCAGAGCTCAACACATCACAAAATCATGTTGTTTGGGATGGTTTTCTGGTTGTCACCTGGACCAACAACAAGAACAAGGCCAACTCTGATCAGGCTTTTGGCAGCCTCAGGTGTCTGTAGACCTCAGTTAAGGGAGATGGTGGGACTCGTTCCTGTCTTATCACTTACCCATGCTGGCCTCATGCCTCCAGCTGGCTTATATTTGTACCTTCTCAGCAATTTTGGGATAAGGGTGAAGGATCCAGGTGAATATTCCAGCCAGAAGCCAGTGCACAGCTTGTGGGTTGACAGCAGAACTGATTTGTGGCGTTCTCTGTGCAGGAATCGTCAGCCTGGAGAGCGAAAGAGCTGTAAGGGCAGGAAATCTGCCTGTCTCCAGGGAGTTGGTGTTTTTAAACCCATGGAAGGAGCAGACACTCAATTCCTACAGGTTTTTGAGTAACTAGAGAGCCACAGTCTGTGTTTTGGTGCCTCCAGGGTGGTGCAGCCCTGAGAAGAGGTGGTTGGAAGGGTGGCTTGGGTGTCACATGCATCAGTGGTCATGAGTCTGGATCTCACCCAGCGTTTGTGGTTTGTTCACTTGGGAGAAGTCCTGAAACAAAAAACCAAACCAAGAAGTGGTTTGGGATTTGGGATATCTGATACTGACTGTTTTTTCTCAATTAAAGAATTAACAATGGATAGTGAGGGATCCCTTTCCAGCCACTCTGCCCCCAGCCTGCAGCACTGCAGGGAATTGTTGTGACCCAAGGGCATGGCTCTGCATATAATCAACTATCCCAAACGTTTTATTTCAATGGTTTTATTCAAAAAATTATTGATTCAAATCAAACAAGATTATTGATTCAAATCACTCAAAAGCAGTTCAGAAATTTAGAGTTGACATGTGCCTTCTGTTGCTACCACAGCACACATCAACAAAGGGATTTTAGTGAGCTGACAAGGACAGGAAAATCTCTGCTCTATAACAGCTGATCCATCACCATTTATCCAAATATCATGTGTCTGAAATTCTCCAGATTTTCACTGTACTCCAGACGTCCATTTTCAGGTGAACAAACTCTTCTGTTCATTCAGGAAAGAAAAGGAAAAAATTATATTTAGGATTACTCCCTTTAGCTTCTTGCATTTCAGCCTGACCCTGTTTTGATGTCAAATCCTTTTATTTTAAAAAGAAAAGTCAGTCACATGCTTCAGTAGCATCTCTCCTGTGGTGCTTTGGTCCTTCAATGGACATTGCTGCTGGATTCATTTAGGGAACTTCTCAGCTGGATCCATGTGCTCAACTTTCTGGCAGCTGTTGCATAAACTTAGCACACTTACCCATTTTTTATGAAAGGCTGATTTTAAGCACTGAGGCTGCAAGGAAACACGTTTGGGCTGCTCCATCTGGTTTTACAGTGCACTAAGTGTGACTTTCTCTGTTTTCTTCTCTTTTTGGGTCCCTACCTGCACAAATGCAATGTGATTTTCAACACATGATTTTAAATATTTAAATAAATGTAATTTCCTACCCTGGTTACATTTGCAATGGCTCATGTTGAAGCAAGGCAACAGAGGCTCAGTCTCTGAAATTTTTTATTCTGCACATGAGCCTCGATTCAGGGAGAGGAGAAACATTATTGATCTTTCATCAGGTAATTTTCTTTTAAGCGCCTGCATTGGACTCTTAACAGTGGTTCTTAAGCTGAATCCATTTTCCCCCTAGAGAACAAATTTGCTATCAGCAGCAGAGGTTTCTGATAACGGGGCTCACAGTTTTCACATCTGAATGGATTGGAAAGCTTGGATATTTCCCTTGGCCCTCCCTGTAAACAGAGAGTTGCTGTATCTGAGTTCATTAAATGCTCCTGCCAGCACAAAGAGAGCCTTGCCTCACCTGAAACAAACCTCAGAGCCTGGTGATTTGTAATGGACTTCCTCAGGTCTTTCATTCTGTTTGTTTATCCTTTTATTATCTATTTGTACTCGTTTCTTACTAGGGCAGGGTCTCTTTGAAGTTTAATTTTTTGGACGACCAGTGGTGCATTTTAATTGTCGTGGAGGCACAAATCATCCTGGCCACAGTCTAAGCGGTTTTTTTGTCATGGACCAGGGGTGGTGATTTGCACAACTCCTGTAATACCAGCCTCTTTTGGGTGCTGGTGCAAAATTTATTGCCCCACAAAATGGGGTCTTCATTCACATGGCCGCTCTAGCGGGTGTTTTATGGGCCAATAAAGTGCCTTGTGTTTTTGTAATCTAAGTGCTCGTCTGCTTTATGGTCTGATGTCACTTGCAGGGCGGTGGGGAAGAGCGACTTCTGGCACGCTGGAAATTATGCATTATTGTCACCTGAGAGCCTGAAGGATCTTTAAAGTAATGAAATGTGGGGCTGATGAGCAGAGGAGTCTCACTAGTGGCATTTCTTTTAAGATTTTTGCCTGTTTTGGAAAGGTAATCATTCCTGAAAAGAGACAGATACATCTATCTGCCTGCTAAATTAAAGTGTTGCTCGAAAAGCACTGCCAGGCAGAGGGAAATGTAAGGTGAATGGAAAGGACAGTGAAGGAGAAAGAAAAGTATTTGGAGATTTAGACTCTGTATTTTGAGTGCATTGCACTCTGTGTGGGATAAATATATTAATTTGCCTTGTACTTCACAGCTTGCCCTTATGCTCAGAAAGTTGCAGAGATGTCAGATTTAAAGAGGCATATGAAGTATAAGGGATGGAGCAATAGGTGGCAAGTAGGCTGCTGAGATCCATTTCTCTTCCCAGCGCAATTCCTTCCAGTTATCTCTGTGCTTTTGAGAACAAAGTACAGTATGAAAACAAATAAAACCACAACAAAAAATCCTGCTATCAAGCAAACATATTTTAAAGCTGATTCCTGCCTTATATTATGTTCACACTTTTTTCTTCTCCTGTCTTCTGCTCAAAAAAAAAAAAAAAAAAAAAAAAAGAAGAGAAAAAATAGATCTTGGCACAAGCGCCTCAAGGGAGTGTGTTCAGAAAGCGCCAGCACTGTTACCAACATCGACTTTTACGCTTCACTTTGTACTTTAAAATGTCTCTTTGCTCCAGCTGACCTCCCTCTCTGCATAGCACTGTACTCCAAAACCCCTTCCAGCAGAGGAGGAGGTGGAGGAGAGAGGAAAAACAAAGTTATGGAGCACTTGGTGTTTGCTCTTGCTGGGGAGTTGAGGGATCTGCTCAGGATGGTTCAGAGAGAGCAGAAATGGCACTGGTGAGAGCAGAGAGCCCCAGCCCACAGGACATGGAGCAGTTAAAGTCATTCTCAGCAGCAGAGGAAGTGATCACCTTCAGAAGGAGTCATGAAGGTAATTTTATTTTTTCTGTCTGAAGCAGCAGCAGTTTGCAGCTTCCCATTCTGGTCCCAATATTTTTGCACCAGGCAGGCTGAGAGCTGCAGGTCTGGATCAGGACATGGTGATGGGGATAAATGTGGGATGAATTTTGGGTGGGTGAGGAAGTGGTTTGGACATCCCCTATCAGGGAAAACGTGATCTGAGCACCAGTGAGAAGTCCTGGTTTGTTTCCTCATATGCTGGAGCTGGACAGATAAGGACTGGGAGTGGCTTTATAAATGTGTGATGTCTTGGAGCAGGAGGTCCTGTCTTAGCTCAGGTGGTGTGGCTGGGGAAATGTTTTGAGAATGCAGAATCCCAGAATGGGTCAGGCTGGAAGGGACCACAGTGGGGTCACTTGGTGCCACCTCCCTGCTCCAGGCCCAGGATTGTGTCCAGATGGCTCTGGAATACCTGCAGGGAGGGAGACTCCACAGCCTTTATGGAAGATTCCAGTGCTCAGAAGGAAGTTCTTCCTCCTGTTCTGGTGGAACTTCCTGGGATCAGTTCCTGCCTGTTCCTCTTGTCCCATGGCTGGGAACACCAAGCAGAGCCTGGTCCCTGCTCTGAGCCCTCCCTGCAGACACTGACACAGGGATGAGGTCCCCTCTCATTGTTTTTTCTTGAGGATGAACAGCCCCAGCTCCTTCAGCATTTTCCTATCAGAGATGCTCCAGTCCCCACATCATCCTCATCACCCCTCACTGGCCCCATTCCAGGAGCTCCGTGTCTCTCCTGTACTGAGGAGCCCAGAACTGGACACAGCACTCCAGATGTGCCTCATCTCCTCACCAGGGCTGAGGAGATTTACACAGGAATTTGGAATTGAGCGTCTGAGTTTAGGGAGATTGATATAAAAATAGGATAGTAGCAAACTCTTGGAATGAAATTGTTTGGGATTGGTTTGTTTGTTTGTTTTTGTTGTAGGAATTAGAGGACTTCTAACACCTTCTGGATGGTGTTTGGTTTTGGTGAAATTCATATTGTTGGGAGTGTGAAAATAGTATGGAGGGAAAATTTAGTTCCTTCTCTGTAGGACATGTGAGAGAGAGGTTTGGGACCAGAGAGGTGAAATGTGGGACATAAACAAAGCATAATAAGACTGGTTTTTCTGGGACAGAAAGGAGTCTATCTGTGTAATGAGAGGT
Organism: Melozone crissalis; assembly: GCF_028551555.1. Classification (NCBI taxonomy): domain Eukaryota; kingdom Metazoa; phylum Chordata; class Aves; order Passeriformes; family Passerellidae; genus Melozone; species Melozone crissalis. The sequence continues at coordinate 2,092,520 of NW_026535780.1, forward strand.
CCAAAAGATGCTTTCCTGTTTAGAAGGGCATGGACTCTATGGATGAGCCATGTTTGAAGCAGGACTTGTTTGTGAAGTTGCATTTAGATACTAGGTGAATAAACCCAAAATCATCTTGTCCCTCCTGAATGGAGTTTCCAAATGGAAAAGAAAGAGATGGCAGGAGAAACCCAACTTATGGGATCCATAAACATCTGTCTTGGAAGCCAAAAGCTGTGCCATTGCCTCTGCCAGTGATGGTACCAAAGAAAAACAAATAGAGCAGGAGTTGGCTAAATAGTGGATTTCTTTGCATGTTGTGTCACTGTTAGTGGAGTTTGCATCATCTTCAACACCTGTTGCAGATACCAATCCATTTTCATTGCACAGATAGGTTAAATAATTGATATTTTCAGTGCGCTATTTGTTAACATCAGTGTGGAGCTTTATGAAGTCTTTTTATAGTGTCTAAAAAGTATTTCTAGCAAACCTGGTGTCCCCAGTGCTGTTGTTTTGAAACATCGTCTTCGTATTCTCCATCAAGAAAACCAGTGTTAATCAAACCTTGCTCCAGTTTGGTCTGTGAACTTCATGGTGACGTTTCCTTCATTTATAACCTGGGATGAAATTGGGGACCAGGGTAACAAATGTGTTTTCTGAGCTGCTTCCTCCTGAACCCCACAGCTCCTGATTCCTACCAGGGCTGTGCATGAAGGCACCGTGTCCCTGCAGGGCTCTGGATATTTGTCTGCTGCTTCTTAAAGCTGACTTTCCTGGAGATGATAAACCACCTGGCTTTGCTCTTTGGACTGCAGAAGAATTGCTTGGTCATTGCCTTTCTGTTTAGATTTCCTGCTAGTCCAAGGGTGGACATTTTTCACGGCTCTATGAGACAGCCTGTTTGCTCCTCACTGACAATTCCAGGGGCACAATTGCTGCTAATGCCTTTTCCCTCTCACTTAAATCCTGATGGAGGAACCGGGTTTGGGCACATCTCTTAATTTAAGCATACACACAGGAGCATTTGTGCTTTAATGCCCCTAACTAGAAATACACAAATAACCACAGCCAGCTGAAAAGTGTCTCAGGCTGTTTGTTTGCCTTTGATTTCTTGCTCACTTCACAAAATAACAAAAATCATTGCAGTGGTTTGAGTGAAATGGATTCATTTTTCAATTAAAATTGCCTGGATTTAAGCAAAGTTCGGGTTTTTGTTTTTTTTTTTTTAATGAAACATGTATTTTCTGGGATGAAAATGCCTACATCTCAGAAATTGATGTGATTTGTTCCCTTTTTGCAGATGTTTGCTCTGCATGCTCTCGCCACTGAAAAAAATTTGGTGGCAAAAAACCACATGAACCAGCAAAAGCAACTTTCAATATGGAAATAAAACCTAAAAAATCTACATCTCTCTTTACCAAAACTTTTCATCCTCCAAGTACTGGCTCTTTTATTAACAGTGGTTCCATTGTGATTTCTCAAGGAGAGCTGAAGCAATCATTCATTCACATCAGCAAAGAACCCTTCATCTTTGCTTTTCACAGTGCCCTGTCGAGCATTGAATGCATGTTAAATGCTAAAACCAAGAGAGGGAGCGTGGAAAGTATAATAGACTCCATTAATCTGCAGTGCCATTTATCTCCTGTCCATTTGTCTTTCCCACATACGTGTCTGTGAGTCTATGTGTGTGTGCAGGGCACCTTCTGGCACCTTTGTGCACCCTCAGAGCAATCTCTGTGGTTCTTTATGCTGAAACACACAAGATAATCTACAGGAGCATAAATTATGAGAAAACTTGTTTCAAAAGTCATCGTTTTTATCTTCATGAAGTCCTTGGGGTTTGTTTTATTTTGGATTTTGAGTCTGTAGCTTCCAGCCCGTGTTCTGCAACGAGCATGTTGTTAAGAGGGAGTTTGCATTTGTTGGAGCCCACACACAGAAAGATTTGAGGATGAAACTAAGACAGCATCCGCATCTCTGCCATTCCAGGTCAGGGGAATTTTTCATCCCAGAGTCATTGAATGGTTTGGATTGGAAGTGACCATAAAGATTATATAGTTCCAACCCCCCTGCAGTGAAATTTCCACCAGTTTCTAAAACTCTTTCTACAATATATAACATTTTTCTGTCTTTTTCTGGACTACAAGCAGGACTCAGAAAGTCTTTAATTCTCCCCTCCAAGTTGACTTAACTCCTTCTACAGAGCCCTAAAAGCAGCGACCCTGAGCTTTCCCTGCGCAGAATCAGAGTCACCAAATCACAGAATGTCTTGTGCTGGAAGCAACCCTAAAAATCATCGAGTCCCAACTCTGAAAAACCTGGAAAGGCAGCTCCAATCCAAGCTTCAGCAAGGAGCTGCAGCAAATCACAGGAAGGAAGGCGTGATAGCAGCTCTGTAGGTTGAGTGTTGCTCAGCTGCTTTCGGTGACTGCTGCAGGCACCGCCGGCTCTGCCGCTGGGAATTGCTGCAGGAACACATCCCTGCATCCCTGCGACCTCTCTGTGACAGATGCTGAGCTGCTGTCCCCTGGTTAATGCAGGAATGTGAGAGGCAGGGCAGAATTAGAGAGCACGGGCAAAGCAATCAGAGCGGTCACAGCCGTGGTGCCTTTATCTCAGGGCACTAAAAGGATTTTCGGGGCAATTTCGGAAATTTGGGTGAATGTTTAGAGCTCATGGAGGGCAGCTGAGGTCCTTGGGCTGGGAAGGGAGGGATCTGTTTGCTTTTTGCAGAAATCTGGTGCAGGAGGATGGTTTACCTCAGCGTAAGTGAAGTTGCAAGAATAGGTAAGAAGAAATAAGCAGTTTATCAGCACCTGGAAGGAAAAAAAAAAAGAACCATAACTACCACGATCAGTAGGCATCAGAGTTCATCAAAATAAAATTATGACAAATTAAATTAATTTCTGCCTCTCAGAAGCTAAGAGGCTTACTGCATAATGAGGGAGAAGGAGGTGTAATATATCTCAAGTACTAACAGGGTGGTTCCAAAGATTTAAGGGGCTCTCCCATTAGGAAAGAAAGTGAAACTTTTAAAAATAAAACTTCCTTGGGAATACTATGGGTGGGAGAAAGAGAAACAAAGTGAGAAGTGACTAATGGCAGTGACATTGTTGGGCTGCTTCCCATGGGGTCCTTTTTTAGAGCTGTCAGCAATGGCTTGACAGATGGAGTCTGAGGCGGTGCTGAGCTAATCTGTAGGTGATGCAGGGTTAAGGGGGTGTCTCATAAACTGTTTGGCAGATAATTCCATTGAAAAGCACAAATCTGAATTGCTGGTAGTGGTTGATGAGTAACTGGCTGCCTGCAGCTGGTCAAATCCTGCAGGGGAGCCAGCATTCTCCTTATTTCAGTAATAACTGCTTCTTTATTTATGATTATTTAATTTTAAGAAGCCATGATGGAAAAGGTATTTAAAAATAGGTATTGAAAAAGCCATGAAAAATTTTGCTAAGGTTTGCACTTCTGTGATGAAATTTGTGAGGGCTGCTGACAGAAATTCCTGCTTTTTAATGCAGAACCACTGAACAGCAGAAGTGCAAACCGTGTTCCTCTCTAGAGATGGTATTTCAGCCTTGTCAGGGGGGTTTGAAATACCTCCCCTCCTTTTCCCACACAGCCACAGACCATCCCCTAAGCTCCTGTAAGAAAAATAGTGCCACGTCTCCTAATACTTTCAAGTGACAGGTAAATTGGAAATCCATGATGCTTTTATTTTAGAATATTGTGTGGCTTGAAACCTGGACGTAGCAGTCCATATTTCTCCTGACTTTTACTCTGCTGGATGATTTACACCTATGCAAAAGGGTTTGCTGACAGATCAGAATTAGAGCTCTTACTTTGCTCTGTTGTAAACTATTCCTCAACATGCACAATTAGGTCTTGAAGAAGAAAAAGTGTGGGGGGGGAAATGGCTGAGAAAGTCAGTTTGGAGCCAGAATAGGTAGATTTAACTGTTCTTCCTTTGCTGACTGTAACAACACAGTAAATATACTTTAGGGCTTGGGGAAAATTAGTGCAACAACTTAGTCCAGGTTGGATGGGGTCCTGAGGAACCTGATCTGATGGGTGTCATCCCTGCCCATGGCACAAGGTTTGATCTCTGAGGTTGCTTTCAACACAAACCATCCTGTGAGACTGTGATTCTGTGAGTCTAAAAAATAACTTTTCCTCCTAGTTTGTCTTCCTGCTTTGTTTACATCTGCAGTAAATGTTTAGAGGTGAGAGATGCCCCCTGAATTCATCACGCAGAAACAGAGCCATAAGTCCAGTCCTGGATAGGGAAGATGTGTTCTAATGCCTTTATGAACAATTCCATGGGTGAGGGGATGGGTGTTCATGTCTTTGAAATGGGTCTTAATGTCTCTGTTAACTTCAAGGATTGTTACAGAACCGTCAGTTTGACTCCTGAAACAAGTGGGTCTGCACAAGCCTGGGTTTCTGAACTTTGGGGTAAAGCGCCGGGTTCAAGGGGGAATATGGGGTAGGTGGTTTGGGAAGGCTGCACCTTCCTGGTGCCTCACGCAATGGGGAAAGGAGGAGTGCAACATGTGGTTGGGAGTTTGGGATGAGGGAGGCTGCACTCTCCAAAACCCTGAGAGAGAGAAAACCCTGTGGATGTGTGTCGCAGATATCTTTTCATGAAAAATCCTTTCCTTAGGATTTTTCCTCATGAGAAGCTGAGAGGCCTCAGGAACAAAATGTAAACAATGGTTATCTGCTGCTGTGGAATGCAACAGGTGCATCTGTGATTGGTCTCATGTGGCTGTTTCTAATTAATGGCCAATCACAGCCCAGCTGGCTCGGACAGAGAGTCCGAGCCACAAGCCTTTGTTATCATTCCTTTCTATTCTTAGCTTAGCTAGCCTTCTGATGAAACCTTTTCTTCTATTCTTTTAGTATAGTTTTAATGTAAAATATGTCATAAAATAATAAATCAAGCCTTCTGAAACATGGAGTCAGGTCTTTGTCTCTTCCTGCATCCTAAGACCCCGTGAACACCGTCACAGGTGTGCCCTGGTGGACTCTCTCCCTTCATTCACATAAATTGGCTGAACTCCTCTGTCAGCTTTTCACAGCATGATTTTCCATACATCCTGGCATTTCTGTGATTCTCTAAAGTGCAGTGATATAAGGCAGAAAACGTTTCCATCCTACAGATGAGTGTTTCAGCTTCCTCATTATGAGAAGAGGGGAGGCCGACACTGATCTCGCTGGTCACCAGTGACCGGACCCGAGGGAATGGCTGGAGCTGTGTCAGGGGAGGCTTAGGTTGAAAATCAGGAAAAGGCTCTTCCCTTAAAAGGTCATTAAGCACTGAAAAGGCTCCCCAAAGACTGATCATGGCCCCAGGACTGCCAGAGCTCAAGGAGCATTGGAACAATTCTCTCAGGATTGGGGTGGGATTGTTGGGATTGTCCTGTGCAGGGCCAGGAGCTGGGCTGGGATGATCCTCGTGGGTCCCTTCCAGCTCAGGATATTCTCTGGTTCTGCTGTGGGATCATCCTGCCTGTGTAGGATACACTGCAAGGTTGGGTCACCTCTCCAGTGAGGATTCTCTGCATCATTTTGGAGGTGCGGTTGAAGCTTCAGACTAAGTTTGAGAAACTCCCATTGAGTCATGAAGTGCAGAGAGGATCCTTTTCCTTTCTAAACTCCTCTGAGAGGAGCCTGGAGGCAGCTGGAACCAGGCAGCTGGAACTCAGACTTGTCAACAGTCTGAGTTTTACAACTTGGTGCCTCAGATTTTAATGGTGGCAAATCAGATATATGTCTATGAAAATGGATTATTCCTTATGATAAATGATTAGAACAAAATAACTCAATCAGGTTTATTTACTACGCAGCATAAAAGCTAAAAACAACTTAGAGTATCAGACAGTATAGTGCACTAAATCAAAGCAATATTAAAGAAATCATGTTAAAGCTACCAAAACAAACAATTATCAGAGATTGATGCAACTCACCCACCAACTGAAGGCAAATCTTTTTCACTCAGCCTTGAGGGAAGTCCTTGGGGCACATCCTTTACTCAAAGGATGAATGTCCACACAGACTCTAAAGAGGAATAGGGTAGAAAAACCCACTCTATGAAAACTGGACTAGACTTTTGTAATTTAGAAGGGCTGACTGCCAGTCTTGTGCCTCCAGGTCAGTTTGGCAGCTCCTCTGCCAAATCTCTGCCTCACTCTCAGGGTGTTGGTTTGAGGCTGGTGTGGCAGATGGGTTTTATTACAATTCAACATTTTTAATACAATTCAACACCAAACCCCAGCACATGGTGCCCCTCTCAGGTCACCCCTAATAATTTGAAAAATAGGGCATTTTTCGAGGTTTTTGACCATATTCCAGGACAGAACTTCATGCTACAGGTGCCCCCTCCTCCACAAACTACAAAGAATCTCCACTGGATTTTCTCTGTAGTTGAACACCTTTATTAGGTGGAGAAAAGGGAATAGGATCCTTAGGCTCCATTGCTGTCCCTGTGGGCAGTTCATGATGTTTTATCTACATGTATTTGAGGTTTGCTGGGTCCTATCAGTTCCCACAGCCACCAGTCCTGCACAGAATCCATCTGTACCACAGGAAGGAGATGTCCTGTGGTGCCAATCTCCCTCTGCATATTTGATGCTCCCTTTTGCATCTGTCTCCAGTAGCAATGGAATAAATGTAAATGCAGCTGCTCAACCCACTTCTGCTTAAGCCACAGATCCTGCAGCTCAGGGCTCTGCTTAAAGTCCTCTGATTTTTACCTCTTTTTGGATAAGAAAACTGCAGTAAATATTACAGTAGCTTGTGAAAAAGACAAGTTTTGAGTTATGCTGAGCTATCTGATTTAATTCCTGCCAATTCTACTTGACCACTCTTAAGTGCAAAAATTACTCCATTGCTGTGCAATTGCCCTGTGCTAAAAAGGGGGATTCTGAATCTAATGATGTTCAAACCACTACAGCAAAGGTATCTTTGATCTGTACCCAAAAAACCACATTATTGCTGTTCCATTAGGGATCAGATGAAAATAAAATACGCTGTATCTTGTTTTATGAGTGGAAATGGCATTTCCTGCTGGAGCTGGAACACAAAGCTCTTTGGGATTATTGTGAGTATCGTCAGGCACGATGAGGCAGAGAGAACTCCCTCCCTTGCTGGTGTTTGCTGTTGCACTTGGGGCCTGATTATTTTCCCACTGGCTTGACCATTCATCAAGTGTCTCAAAGAAGCAGCAGAGGCAGAAGTTCAGCTCCTTCCTGGTGCTCCCTGTGGATGGAGGGGAGCAGCCTCTCCGCAGAGCTCCTTTTAAAACTGGATAAATAAATTAGAGAGATGATCGCTCAAAGAACAAACTGTGAGCAGCTGGGGATCAAGGATTCACTGGACCATGCTCCTCCAGCAGAGGAAACAGCAGCCGCGGGGAGCTCGTAGGCAGCGGTTTGGCATGCCCTGGATTATTTAGTGCTTTGTCTTTGCAGCATTTGTGCATGCAGAGATGCTCAGCAAAGGATGTTACCCCTCCTAAGAGATGCCCTCTCTGGTGCTCACCCTGCCAGGGTTTGTTTTCAGAGCAGAGCTGTAGGCAGGTAAATCTTTTACTGAGTTTGTATTTTAGGTGCTTGGCAGCTCCACAGATGGAGTATTAACTTGCTGTTGTGTGTGGAGGACTCTTTTGAGAAGGAAATTTTATTTGTGAGAGACACCCCTTTAATTAACTTCCACACTTCCATGGGGAGCAGAATATAAAGACAGATAATAATACTAATAATGTTGTTAATACTAATAATAAAAACAACAACAAAAGCAACAACAACAGCAACATATCTTGTTACCATTACAAATTAAAATAAAATACTGCAGGAAGCAGTGTTTTGAGACGGCTTCTTTTTTTTTAAATAAGATCTTAATAGCATTTAATGTGAATTAAATATAATAATTGTCTGATTCCTGAGCACATCTCTGAAACTGAAGAATGAGAAGTTAATTGTGCTGACAACATAGTGGGAAGTGCCAAAATCAAGCACCAGCATGTTGGTTAAAGTGCATTTTGAATTAAGAGGTGGAAGGCAGAACTTTGATTTTTTTGTACTCCTGCTCCCACTTATTTTTCTAGCAGAGTAAAGTTCGTGCCCAGCACGAATTTATTACGTAAGATATCTAACACAAAATTTACATTACAATGCAAATGAAGAAGGCTTTATTTAACTTTAGAGATTGGGAAGAATCAGATGCAAGAGCCTAACAAGCCATTTTACTTTGGGGATGGGGAATTAGTGGAATGTAAATCCCTGAGTTGTTCTGTGGGCAGATAATTTAATGAGGTCTGCAAAAGGGATGTCAACTCCAGCAACTTGCTTTCTGTTAAGAGGAATTAGGTATGGAAATCTGAGATTTGAATCTACTGCCTGTAGAATTCATGCATTTGGTGGCAAGATATACTTGATTAAGAGATTGGGGATCAGGCTGACTGTGCACTCCTCAATGTTAGCAATGTGACAGGATTCAATTCCCAGCTCCCTCTCTCTCCGCAATGGCAGTGAGGAATACCTGTCTGTGATAGATATGACCTGTTCCATCTCAAATTAATAGTGATGTAATTGCTCAGCTGGTGTGATGAGTCCTGGGATCATCAGTAAATGAAGTGCATTCTGATGAGTTAACACAGCAAATTGTATTTTAATTTAAATAAGCAGAGGTAATAACTCATTATTGGATCTGCTTTTGTCTTCATATGGGATTATTTCTCCTTCTTGCGTGGTGCCAGAAGAATCTATGCCTTCTGTGTGAGTGTTCGTTCAACCATTGATACACATCTGAATTCCTGTTCTGCGACTGAGAGGTGTTCTCTCCATGTGTACTAAGCTTTCACTTGTAGGTACCTTGTATGAACTCAAGTGTAATTTTATTCACTGGGAGAGTGGGGAGACCCTGGCACAGATTCCCAGAGAAGCTGTGGCTGCTCCATCCCTGGAAATGTCCAAGGCGAGGTTGGATGGAGCTTGGAGGAACTTGGTCCACTGGGAGGTGTCCCTGCCCATGGCAGGGGTTTGGAACTGGATGATCTTGGAGGTCCTTTCCATCCCAGGCCATCCTATGGTTCCATGATCCTGGACATCTTTCCCAACTGAGTTGTTTGCACAAAAACATTGAAGTGGGGAAAAAACTGCTGAACTTTGGATTAAGACCTCAACAAGAGAGGTCTTGATGTTTTCATAGTTAAGATTGTGTTTGGTTTGGTGACTGGCCTTGATCTTCAAAGGAGGTGCTGGAAGAGCTGACCTTGGTCTCAAAAGAGCTGCTCTCCTTCTGAACTGACAGACAAAAAGGAAGGACCTGGAGAGACAAGCCATGGGTCTTCAGGACTTAGGGACCCTGAATGGACATTTCGACATTTTTTAATCAAAGAACCTCCATTCACTTCAAATCTCACCACTGTATATTAAAAAAATAAGCACTGACAAATGAGTCTTTGATACAACTGTGGCTCATGCTCATGTGTGTCCTCAAAGGGAGAAAAAATATCATTTTCTCCAGGTCTTTTCCAGGTATTTCTTGAGGTTTTGAATGAAACCTCATGGAAAACCACTTCTTTCTGATGAAAGGATATGAAGTGCTCTCTGGAGAAGCTTAGAAGCTGAGAGTGCTCCATTGACCTTAGAAAGCTTGAGAACTACTGGACTGAGCTAATAAATATCTTTGGGAAGCTTTTATGTCTTTTCCCATTTGTTTGTATGGTCCCAAAGAGCAAGGCTTGCAACCAGTGCTTACAAGGAATAATGGTACAGGAATTTGGTGTGTAAAAGGGGGGGACACCCATGACTGGAGGGGTGACTGGTTTGGCTCCATTCCTGCCTGTTTCAGTGCTGGAGAAGCAACTTTGCACCTTCACATCCCCAGTGCTTTCCTGGAGATACTGTGTCATTAAGGGGCAGATGACCAGGGTAAGTAAATTTGTCCTGCTCCATTTCAGATTTCTCTCCTGAGAACAACATTTTTTCCTGGGCAAACAATCAGGCAAATCCCCTGTCCTGTCTCCTTTGGCTGTACAACCCTTCTTTGAAAATTTGCAGCACCAACCCTCTCTGATGGCCTTGTTCCTTGTCCACCCCCTGTTCTCACCTCATCACTTCCCTTTGAATGGTTCACAGGCATTGCCTTGGTGCTGACAGCAAGGAGAATATTTTGGGCAGCTCCTTCCCAGTAATTCCTTCTGGTTTCCATGGCTGGTCAAGACCCAGGACTCCTGCAGCCCTCCTGAGCCAGCTTGTGCTGCTGTTGTTGTGTTGTCTCAATTGCTCTGCAGCCTGATAGATTTCTCCAAGTGTCTCATTATGCAATTAATTTCAATTGCAATTCCCATCATCTCCTCTCTTCTGCAGGCATGCCACCCAGCAGGAGACTAATAAAACCATCACGACTAGCACCAAAGCCATCAAGCAGCTGTCTGAGGTTGTCAGAGGCTCATCCAGGGTACGTGTCACTCAAGATGCTGTTGGGGGAGAATGATGGGTTTTGTGGAAGGAGGAATAATGAAAATAAGAAGTGGCAGTGGGTGCTTTAAAGCTGTTCAGCTCTGTGTCTTGCTATAACTTTCTTTCCTCTCAAACAAGTGTAGTTTTCACTTATAAATGACCCAGGGGAAAGCGGCTGCAGACACCAGTTCTCCTCCCAAAACTGGATCACGTAGAATTGGAAATCCAGAATTCAGCAACAAAGCCTTTGGCCAGTTCACATCTATCTCAGGGTCTCAGTCTGGGTGAAAAATATTGCAGAAATCATCTGAGTCACATCACATGAGTTTGGCATTAGTTAAAGACTCAGTTGTGGGGTGCAGGTGAATTTGGGAGTCTGTTAAGTGCCTGGAAAGGCCAAAGCCATGGAATATACCTGGATATGACACTGATTCAGTGCAAAGGCAAATTTGGGGGTAGATAAATCCAGGCTGTGGCCAGATCAGAGCAATATTTTAAATTAGCATTTACCCCACTCTGAATTCCAGTTTATCCCAGAAAATCCCATATTTTTGTGTGCAGACTGGGCTGTCATCTCTAGGTTCAACTCAGCAGCAGTGTCACAGGGCATAAATGATCCCCATCCCATTGTCCCCAGTGCAAATAATGGACAAACAGAAGGTTTTTGACCTCCCAACAATGATTTTTTACCCCAGATGTTGCTGCTGACTTGGACCATGATGTGCATCGTGGACAAGAACACAAGAAAACCCTGGGGACCAGATTCCAGCTGGTGTGAGAGTTAAAGGAGAATTTTCACCTACATAACATTTAGCACCTGAAATGAAAATAAGGACAATTTTTCTTTATTTCTGCTACACTCTTGCTTCCAGCATCCATATGGTTTCTAAGTCAGGAACTTTCCTGAGTTCATGTTTTGTTCTCACTCACTACCTGCCGTTTTCCAAAGTCCTGTATTACTTCAACTCTGCTCTCACTGCCCTTCCACCTAGAAATAAGACTGCTCTAAACACACAACTCATCTCTGACCAAGTGGTTTTTACAGCCTGGATTTATGGCACTTGCCAGCAGGCAGTTGAGATGAGGATTTAAAACTTGGATCACCCGGGGCCACCTTGGTAACCTGTGAAGGACCATGTGCAATTCAGCCTGCCTAAAAAAAAAATCAATGGGTAATGGGCTACTCCAGAGGATGGGGAGGGAAACCTGGAATGACTGTTTCCACATGTAGACATCAAGATTAATGCAAGAATAATTTTTAACATGTTGCTTTGACTAGTGATGGATGGCAAGGACTGTTTTGTTTTTTTTTCTTGTTTTCTTGCATAATTACATCTGAGCTTGATGAAACAGAAGATGCTGCCTTGGAGATATGGGGATCTGGGCTTTTTTTTTTCTTCTTTTTTTGTGCTGATCTCCAGGCTCTATTTTGTGACATAAATTGGGTCCAAAGGGGAATCAGGGAAGGTCACATTAAACTCAATTACAGTGCCACACAAGAATGTCATTATTTGGCCTTGAAGCCCATAGGGACTCTCAAGAGAAGAGCTTTTACTGTCATGGGGAGAAAATGGAAAATTGAAGGGAAAATATTTAAGAGCTAAGGAAATAGACACAGAAATAATTTCAGTAATACGAGGAATAAACTTGCTGCTCTCTATTAAATTGTATAATAACATTTTTCTTCTCACTGGTCAATTATTTTAACTTTCTTTTTTTTTTAAATTCTTCTTTTTAACAGTAGAATTTTAGTAATTAAACCTACAAATTTTGATAGAAAGCCTGTAGCCATCATCCCTTACACAGAAGAAATTGTTCTGGTGGATATTGGCTGCTGGTCAGTAAGTCCCTCATGGGAATCTGGGTAGCACTGCAAACTCTCCTCCCATAAAATTACTCACAGCATGAAAAGCCTTACAGAGCTTTATAGTTAGTCCTCACCGATCCATTTTTCTGCGGATTGCTTTGCATGCACACACAGAAAAAAGAAGGCTTTTTTTCCCCTCTTTCTTCCTTATTTTCCACCAGTAACACACTGCCAACGAGATGCAATATGGGATTTTCTCTGCCTTCCCATAAATCTCCAAGTGCTGCTGGAGATATTGGAGTCAGGATGCCCAGCTGAGCAAATTGATGGTATTGCAGGAGCAAAGATGCTGCTCTAAGTGGATCAGTGTGCCACAAGGCAGGAGACTGATGGAAAATGGCTCTTTTAGGGCTTCATTCCAAGCTAACCTCAAAGGATGTAAATAGAGAGGTAGAGCTGGAATTCCATTTTTTGGTAGGGTGAGTGCTGGAGCATAAGATCTGCTCTCCAGGGTGACAATCTTATCTTATTTTGCATGTGGAACAAACAGAAGGTTTATGGGCCTTTATCTGTAAAATGGCAATAATGACACTTGCCCTGCTCTAAAAATGGTTTTAAATCCTTAGATGAAGAACTGAAATATTCTTCTGTGTGTGAAAAAACTAGCATTAAAATTAAAAATGTTTATTTCATCCATTATAAAATCTACTTTTGTAATCCCAAGCAGTTTTCTGAAACAGCTGAAATGGCTGGAAAGTGAACATTTCTGCTCAGTAGCTTTAGTGTAAATTGGGTTTTGCTTTCCACTTGCTTTTTAAGATGACATCCCACTTCCTTGCAGGTTTTTCCTCTGCAAAATCTGGACATGTGAGCTCTTGCATATGTGAAATCTCAAATCCAGGGTGTAGAACAGTTCCAGGAGAACTGCTTGGGTTTGGTCATATTTACATCAGGCTGTGCTCTTCCTTCCAAGAACAGAGGTTCTAGCATTGGAGGATTTTTTAAACACTAGGGTTTTCTTAAAATATAGATTAAAACCTTGCAGGAGCAAGCTCCAGCCATAAAGGCAGTGACATTTGGGTTCGTGCTTTGGAAAACATGAAGATAAGCTGGTTTCTCACAGTCAGACCAAGGAGAGGGGATGTTGTGGCTGTTTGACTTTTCAAGTCCAATAAATTTCCCAAATGAGGTGATCAACTCTATCATGACTTATCCTGTGGAAAATTAACTTTTTATAGAAAGATCCCTTCAGGTATTTTCTCCAGTGCTATCTTGAATATCCAAAGTGGCATTTTTTTTTAAATTTAACCTGGCCTGCAAGACCAAAGCATCACATTTCCTAAAATAAAATCCTGTTGCATCCTGGCAGCCTCGGTGTGACTGATTCTTTTAGGATACAATTGGTGCCCACCTCATTTATTTGGTGTCTCCCACCAGGACAATTTCCCGTGGTCACAGAGCCTGCTATAGGATTTATCTCTGACAGACCTGCTAATAAGCCTTTTTTTTTCCCGCAATACAGCAAGAAAGGCTTCAGCTGGACAGGCTGAAGAACCAACTCTCAGATGCCATCCAGAGATACGGAGCTGTGCAGAAAGTGAGTGTCCCTTCTGCTTCCATCTGGGAATCTGGGAATGTGTTAAATGTAATTCCTCAGAGCCTGGAGCATCTCCACAGGGCTGCTAATGCATGGTTTCCTCCCTGTTTTCTTTCTTTATCAGTAAGAATTTGTGGTGTTATAGAATTAAGGTTGGAAAAAGCTTTTAAGATCTTCAGATCCAACCATGCACCTGAGCCATGTCCCTAAGGGCCACATCCACACATTTATTGAACACTTGCAGGGGTGATGTCTCCACCACTTCCCTGGACAGCCTGTTCCAGTACTTGACAAGCTTTTCTCTGCAGAAATAATCCCAAATATCCAATCTAAACCTCCCCTGGGGCAGCTTGAGGCCATTTCCTCTTGTCCTGTCCCTTGTTCCCTGGGAGAGGACATTGATCCTCACCTGGTTACACCCTCCTGTCAGGGAGTTGGGGAGACTGAGGTCTCCCTTGAGCCTCCTTTTCTCCAGGCTGAGCCCCCCCAGCTCCCTCAGCTGCTCCTGCTCAGATCTGTGCTCCAGCCCCTTCCCCAGCTCCGTTCTCTCCTCCAGCCCCTCAATTCCCTTCTCATTGTGGATGGCTCAAAACTGACCCCAGGATTTGAGGTGTGCCCTCCCCAGTGCTGAGTTCAGGGGAAAGGATTTCCCCTGGCTTAGCCATGACATTATTTTGGTGTGCCTCCACCATTATTTTTGTGTGCCTCCACTCTCAGGGGAGAGGGGATTGCACAGTTCACCTTCTCTGCTTGCAGAAAATGTGCAGGCAGCACGGATAATTCAAATGTTACCCCAACTTCTGGCCCTGCTTTGCTGTTTGGCTGTGCCAGAAACTTCCCAGGCACATCTTGTGGTTGGGATCTGTTGGAATGCTATGGAACATTTTTCCAACAGGGATCTGTCACCAAGATCAAGCTGTTTAATAAAACAAACAAAGCCTGAACTCCAGTACCTTAATTTGCTTCTTGCTCACCCTCCTTACCCTGGGGAGGCTCTGCTGATGAGCAGATTTGCTTTGCTTTTAAACACTGTAGTAATGACTTGAATTTAGCATCCCCAAACTGCCTCCCTCCCTGGCAGTGCAAGTTAGGAGATATATCTGGATTAATGAAAAGGCAACCTGGACAAACTCTGGTGGCTTTGGTATATCACTTTAATGAGTCTGACGCATGCCTGCAACAATGGGAAGGATATATTGTAATTATAGAGGTGTAATGAAATTTGACTGGCAACATGCACTTAATAATGTGTCTCTATTAGAAACACTCTGGACTGATTGATTTCCCAGCACTTGCTGCCTGTGCCTTAAAAATTAAATAAATAAATTGGTGTACATAAAATTGCAGTTCAACAGCGTGTCTGTTGTGTAATAGAATTGCATCATCTCTAGTGCTGCCTCATATTTCAAATCATTTACCTGTTCTATTCAAGAAACTGAGTGTGGGGTCTTTAAATAAAATTATTTTATGTGTTAAATGAGAAGTTGGAATTATTTGGATTAAGAGCTCCACCCTGGTATACACACACACGAATCTTTTTTATGCTTTTTATCCCCCCCCTAATGTTCATGAGTACAGTCCATGTGAACTGTACAGGATTGGATTTCTTTTATTTTAAAAACTGTCATCAATTCAGAAGTGCCAAAATTAACCACTGCAGTTTGTGAATGCCCGGCTGCCTCAGGAAAACAATCTGAGTGATAAATTGCTACTTATCCACGTCCTGGCTGTCATTCCCTAAATGCCTGTTTCAGTTTTGATAACCTTGTCATTCTGGAAGCTTTGAAGACTTTTAATGCCTGCAAGACTGAAGTTTTCAATGCTTTTATACTGCCTTGTTTTTTTTCCTAAAGAGTAAGAGCTTTCTCTATGTCCTTTTCTTTAGAAAGTAGAAGAAAATAGCTTCATATGACTCTTTCCCTAAATATTTGGACTCCTCTCAGCCATTTTCCCTCTGATTTTTTTTTCCTTTTCCTTTTAACAGAAAATAGCAGAGAAATCCAAATCTTTGCTTCCTACTGGGCAGAGAAGCACCAAACAGGTAAGTTCATGTGTGTCTCTGGGTTTAGAAGTAAATAAGGTGCTAAAAAAAAAGCTGTTTTCTAACCCCGTTAATGATGCTGAAGAGCTTGGAGCTCCTTCACTGCACGCATTGACGCCAGTGAGGTGAGATTTTCCAATAGAGATGTATGATGTCTTTGGAGGTGGAAGATAACAGGACTCAGGAAGAAAGATTTATATAAGAGCTGTTAATTATTCTCTGCTTTTCTGTCCTCATGGGCCTGTTTTTCCATTCTTGAGGGGAGTTTTGTCTGCTATGAGATATATCAAAAAGCAGTCCAACACCCCCTTTTCCTGGAAGCTGGGCCTGTAGGTGTGGTGAAATCACATTCCAAGGACAATTTCTTGGAAGAAATTAAGAAGAGTTTTCATCAAACCTGTCCCCAGTTTTAAGAGGGATTAGGTATTCTGCTTTCTTTGTCTACATTCCACTGTGGTTAACTACTATATACATATGCAAATTGAGCCTTTTTCTTCTTTTTTAGCCCATATTAGGAAAGTTTTCAATGAATAAATACTATATAGAATCAGAGTATATGTATTTATTCTAATTTGTGTATACATATTCATATACACTCTGATTACTCCATATATGATGCACATATTTAATTTATATGTACATGTATGTGTATATATATAAAAAATATAAATAGATGCATGTGTACCCATCATCATATGCAAATTATTAAGACTATAAAGATATTTTAGTGTAAGTGTATATGTATATTTATAGAAAAATGTGTAGTCTTTCATAAATAGTAATGCCAAATACTATAGATTTAATATCTCTGTGTGTGTGTGTGTGTGTGTGTGTGTGTGTGTGTTTAAGAAATCTCCACAAATTTCCAAGAGAGTTTGGATGCCAGGAGATCCTTTGGCTGAAGTAAGGGCCCAGAGAGATTAAGTTGTCCTCTCAAATTCTTCATACTAAGAAACTTGTAAGCATTTTCAGCTGATACTGTGCCACCAAAAACCAGAACTATATGTCTAATTTTGGTAACAATTTCTGATATTTTGGATACTTTTTATCATTTAAGGGGCAGTCATCAGGTTTTCTGCTTTCCTAATGGCTTTTCTCTCCCTACCTTGTGCCAACTGGTTTTCTACAACTTCCTTAATATATTTAAGAAACTTTGTAACTTTGAATTTTTCATTCTCTATAAAAAAGAGTGAAATGGTGCCACTGAAACCCCCGTCATTAGTGCAGATCAATGGACCAAAGCTTTAATATTAACTAAGTTTCAAGCAATTACAATTCTGCCTTAGACCTTGCTGCTTGGTTGGTGTAGATGTCAGTGAAATGAAATTTAGGTACCAAAGGACTGATGAATTCCTTTATCCAGAGTGAGGGTTCCCACTGCTACCTGTGGAGAGATTGTGCACAGATGTTGCTTTTCAGCTCTGTGTTTATAAAAATTAACAGTCTGGTTTTGTCCACCAGCTGGTGATCTGTGTCGAGCAGGGGCATAAATAACACATCTTGTAACTGTGGTCAAATCCTACATACATTAAATATTTATTGGGTCATTTTGTGCAAATTAACTTTGATTTGTTTTCATGCCATCTGTATTGCATCACTTCTTGGGTATTTAACCAATTTTGGTTTGACTGCTGTTGGTGGAGTGGGTTGGGAGGGGAACAGCTCTGTCCTTGCCTGGACTACCAAGCCTGGTACTACCATGGCCATTAGGATTGAGGACACTGCTGGCCATTAACCAGTGCAGACATATAGCAGGAGTCCTAGTAAAATATCTGTATTGTATTTAAATATCTGTATTGTATTTGAATATCTGTATATAGGCTTTGCCCTGATAAGCCCAGGTTGCTCTTGATGGGCTGCAGCTGTGATGTCCTTAATTGGGCTGCAGCTGTAGCTAATGGAGATAGCTGTGATAAAAGGGGGTGGGCTTGGCTAGTCAGGGAGAGCCTGGAAGGAGCCCTTACTAAGAGGTGGCAACAAGCAGAAGAAGAAGTCGGTGCTTTGAAGAACTGCCCCCAAGAAATATCGCTGAGAAGGTACAGGACTTTGGAAATATGATTGTGACAGCATGGGACTCTAGATATATGAAATACAACATGATAACAACAAGTGGTGACCCTGATGTGACAGAAGATAGGACAGCTGAGAGCTGTGGCAGCCTGAGAGCTGGGACTCTAGAAATATAATAACAACACAAACAGAGTGAAAAATGCTAATTGCTGCAAGTTGTTGGCATTGGGAGCAAGCCTGGATGAAACCAGATTTTTTGGTGTGTTGAAATTGCTTGATGACTCCAAAACCAACTTTCTTTAGAAGCAGAATTTTAATATAGGAAAAAAAATAGGATGCCAGACTAAAAATACTCCAATTTTTAAGTGAGTAATGGTGGGGTTGGAGCAAAAGGAGGCTGGAGCAAGAATGGGACAGAGACTTCCCCCTTTGCCTTAAACCAGGTAGGAATCCAACCAATCCAATTCCTGCCTTAAACCAAGTAGGAATCCAACCACTGGGAGATTGTGGCAGGATCAGTTTGGTGGGGATCAGGCAGAATCAGCAGAGATTGGGTTAAACTGGATCAGCTCAGGTTGTTTTTCCTTGTGGCTGTTACTTGCAGGTGAAGAGGTTTTGGTGCATTATGAAAAAGGAGGTTGTAGCATGTCCTGGCTGAGACGGTTCTGACTCAGAAAAAGGTTTGATCACACCCAAGAGCAAATCTTTTTCATGCAGTGACATTTGCTTGGGCTGGGGACCCCCTTCATGCAGAAAAGGGGTGAAAATTAATTCACATCTGCTTCAGCCTCCCTGTGTGTCTGCAGCTTCACACCTCTCCTCTTCTTCCTCCCTTAAGTACAGAAAGGAGAAAAATTAAAGGTATAAAACTTGCTGAAGGCAATGTGGTGCAGTGGATAGTTTTAACTTATTATTATTATTTTTCCAGCAGCAGATTGGCCAGGACATACAGATTTATGGTTCCCACAGGAACTGTAACCTGACCACTATGTGAATATATTAAGGCATTAAAGTTAACACCCTATAGAGTAATGCAAAATACTACATATGTTCAGGAGAGCTGATTTATGGGCCTTGTGAAGCTGCACAGTGGCTTGGTGCAGATTCAGCCTTGATTCAAACACTGCCTGCCGGGCTTTGTTCTCTTTTATTTATACTTTAATTTATTACAGCAAATTGTGAGAGGTCTGAAGAATACTCGTTTTTCTGGATGCCTGTCCCTATACTTTTGTCCCACTGGTGAGTGGGAAAGGTGAGATGTTGGGTAACACAAGCCCTAATAATTTCCCTTTAGGGAGTAATTGATTCCCTAGACCCATGTAACAGGTAAAAATTGCCATGGCAAGCCTTGGGAAAATTAGTTTCCTGCCCATTGTGGTTTGTTGTAAGTACTCTTTAATTGAGTTTATTTGTTTATAAAGGCAAAATAAAGGCATTGATCCAAAACTCCTTGAAGCCTGAAGTTATATAAATTCTTAATCAAATATATGTTTGTAGGAATGTGTTTGTGTATAGACAAATCAATGGAGTTCTATAGGTGCATATATTGGAAGACACAACTTTTTACTACACTAAATGATGATTGTTGAATGTGCCTTGTGGCAACAATTAATAAAAAAATGGAAAAAAAGCCCTTTCCCTTGAATCTGTGAAAGTAATTTTAAGCCTTCACCTTTTGGTGACAAAATGAGACCTCAAAAGGCTCATTAAGGGGAATTTTGAAAGGTAGTTTCCAATTTATGGGAATTGCTGGTGCAGCTTACAGCAGAGATTTGGGGATATCTCTGCTCCTGGTTATTTTCGGGACAGATGGGCTTCAAATCCCACTTGTCCTCCTGAACAGATGCACAAAGGTGCAAACTCCTCCTCCCAGGCAGAGCCCAGTGTAGGAGTGGGAGGATTTCAGATGTCCCCTGGAGCCTGGGACAGTGTGGTCAGTGAGGGAGAGGCTGGACAGCTGACCAGATGTGTTCTCTAGGCAGAAATCCATCCCACAGTGCAACAGCTGGATAAAGTATGATAATCTAATAACACAGAATTGATCATCCATAGTATTAAAATAGTTAATGGTAGACTGTGGAAAATCCACAGCAGAGCAAATAATGTCTCTGAGCACAGGAGATGAAAAGAATCCTTGTATTTAATTTTTTTAAAAAAAAAGCGTTATTGTACATCCAACATCATCAGCTTCTGATAGAATCGGTTTTTGTGCCCATGGTTGAACAAGTTCAAGTGATGGGGCTTGGAGCAACCTGGGGTAGTGGAAGGTGTCCCTGACCATGGCAGGGGTTGGACAAGATGATCTTGAAGGTCCCTCCCAACCCAAACCGTTCTGTGATTCTCTGCAATTCTCTCTTCTCCACTAATGGGGAGGAAAGTGGATTTTTCTCACCCTGCAGACTTTGTGGGTGGTTCCCCCAAGGGAGTGGGAGGAGGGGAAGCACAGCTCTGTGTTAGCTGGGGAATGAGTTTTTATCTAAAACCACATCAAAAATCTGAACAGACTTTTTTTTTTTTCTTGAGGAAACTTTCCTAGCAATATTTAGAAATTAAAATTACAGTAATTGTCATGGTGTAATGGCATCCCTCTTCATTTCCTGCTGCTCACGGAGAGAGGAAAAGATAATTACTGCTTTGGAATGTGGCAGTTGCCAAAAAGATGCCTTTGTTTCTTATTCTATGGGCCTATTTGACCCATCTCTCAAAGGTCAGTAAATTATATTTCTTAGGAGTACAAAGATGGGTAATAAATGTCTATTTGCATATACAAGCTTTTTTTTTTTTTTTTCCCCTCATGACTGCCTCAGTTTATTCTGCCTTTAAATGGACTTCCTTCCCACAGGAAGCATCATTTCTCCCTTTCTTCCTGTGTTTATGAAGTTGTTCTTTTTATGTGATTAGAGTAAAATTCTCATTTTGGGGGCAGCAAGATCCAGTCCTTGGCTTTATGGAAGAATAACTTTTTTTGGCAGTAATGTCTGCATAAACTGCATATATCTATGTGAGCGTGTAATGACTTTGGTTATTTGGGCTTCTATTTTTACCAGGCCCTTGTCATGGTAGGTGTTGCATAAGCACAGCTACAAGACTGTGCCACCCTGAGGATCTCACAGGCTAAGCCAACACCAACAGCTTATTCTGAACAATAATTAATGATGAGTTTTTAAAGCAATGGATGCTCCTGATGCTCCTCATGTTTGAAACCAGCATCCACATTTGTGAGAGGATGTGGTGTGTATTTCCCTGAAATGCAAAAATCTAATTTCTCACAATCAAAATACAGCTTTTGCCCCGACAAATGGAGCTTTTTATTTACACATTTGTCTTATTGACTCTACCATCTTATCTCAGGACTCATCCCAGTTCCTAATGTTCCCGCCTGGCTGCCATATCTCAGGGAATCAAGCCTTAGCTTTGGTGATAATTTATCTTGCATGTGTGGTAGTAATTGCTGTGTCTTTTCAAGGTCGTTTGGGATGCAGCTACTTCTGTAAAAAGTGTTATTTCAATAATGTCAACTTTGTTTAAATGACTGTGCATCCTTTAAAAGCCATATTGTAATCAACCCACTCCCCTGTTCCTAGGGTTGTCAATATGGAGCATTTAAATCACACAGTTATTTTTTTCTTGACTTTACTCAAGTGTGGGCTTTTGTTTGGTTTTAAAGGGTTTGGGTTTTTTTTTTTCAAGGGAGTCATTAAAGCAATTTTCTTAAGAAAATTTAAATATTTTCTTTTCTTTTTCTGCCTCTTTGGGGGTAGAGAAGTAGGTTCTCATAAAGAGATTTAATAAGTGGATGGAAATAGATTCACACATAATCTTTTAATTTGTTCCCTGTATTTTCAAGGGAGGTGGAATCTATTCTGAATGTCCCAAAGTATTCTTGCTCTGCTTCCAGTGTGTCTGGGAAGGGAAGGTCTTTTCTTCTCATCATGCCCACGATCTTGAAAAAAAAAATCCAGTGGGCTTTATAGGCACAGAACTTCTCTAAGTAACCATTAAACTCCTCTTTTGTCAGGGAGGCAGCATTTTTCAGCTGTAAAACTTAAAATGAAGAATTCTGCACCAAAGCCCTGGGGAAAACACCCAGGTTCAGGATGCTGGTGGTGGCAGGTTTTATGGGACACCGGGAATGCTCTGGGCTTCAGTAAAAACATGTAAGAACCACCCCAAATGCTACTGTAGCTGTTATTGAAGGAATTGTCAAAAGCTGGAGGTATGAGCTTCCAGTAGCGTTCCAATCTCCTTATCCTAAAAGAGAAGAAAAGACCAAACATTTATAAAAAAGGAATGTGTATCATCAGGTTTAGGGGGAGCTTGCCATTTCGTAAATTGCCTGAACAACTTGAACATTGTGGATTTTCCTTGGCAATCCTCTACTAAGTGCCTTTCAAGGTACCAACCCACTTTGCCTGTGTCTGCTGACAGAACCGGAGACTGCAGCTGCCTCTATCAACACCCAGGCAAAGAACTGCATTTTCGCTAGCTGGGTTTTGGTTAGTTAAGGGTTTTTTTTTTTTTTCATTTGTTTGTTCCCTTGTGTGTTTTACTTCTTTTTTATTTTATTTTTTTAAAAACTTTTCCTTTTGTTTGAGTGAGAAAGGACAGAGGTTTCTGTGTGGGCAGAGGATGAAGGAGAGGGAAGGGGCTCTTTTGTATGAAGCCTCCTCCAGAGCAGCTCCGCTGGCTCCTCTAGCCCGGCTCTGACTCACTGCTGCAGCCACAAACCAAAGCTTTGTTTGGTCTGGGATGTGCCAGCCTTGCCCCCAGCCCTGCTACCACTTGCTTTTATGCTCCCAAATGCTGGGAGACACTTTGCTGTCACCCCAGGCTGGCACAGCCCCTGCTGGGGAATGGTGACACCGGGGTCGCACGGAGGCGTTTGGGGCCACGCGATGAAAACATGGCCATCAGCCAGCTCTGCTGATGGGAGAGAGCACTTGGACAGGGAAAAAAATCCAATATTGTGCCCAGAGGCTGGGACAGATCACTCAGCTGGTGCCCACGTTATTGTTCTTCCATAGCCAGAGACAGCTCTGTAATGTATTTTTTACCCACTGCGTGTGGTGGCTGCCTGGGTGGTTGGTGTGCTTGTGTCTTGTGGAGTCACAGAAGGGTTTGGATTGGAAGGAACATTAAAAATCATCTGTTTAAAATTCCCTGCTATGGGCAGCAACACCTTCCACCATCCCAAGTTGCTCCAAGCTCCATCCAAACTGGCCTGGAATGTTTCCAGTGGTGGGGCAGCCACAGCTTCTCTGAGCAACCTGTGCCAGGGCCTCCCCACCCTCACAGGGAGGAATTTCTTCCAAATATCCAATCTAAATCTGCCCTCCTTCAGCTTAAAGCCATTCCCCCATATCTTATCACTCCATATCCTTTCCAGCCTTTCTACCCCCTTAAGTAACATCAGCTCCTAAATTTAAAGAGTGCTGCAAATGCACATCTCCCACATCAGGTTCATTCAAAAAAAAGCATTTTTCATCTTTATATGAGATCCAGGCATGGTTTCAAGGAATTCTGAATCCTCTTTCCTCCTGAGCATTGCTTTTTACCCAGTGAGTGTGGGCAGTTCATGGTTGCAGTCAGCACTGCTGGCACAGATTTGTATATCTATAAATATATATGTGTACTGATGTATGCCTACATCAATATAAAAAAATACAAATGAAAAATAAAGCATAAGTGTAAATACAGAGGCAGCTGGATGGACACTCACCTTGCTCAGAGAGCTCTGTCCTTGCATGCAGCTTTTCTGGGCAGTGAGGGTCACGTCTGGCAGCCCTGTCAGATCTGTGTGACAGCAGCTGGAGAGGAGAGCACACACAGGCCAAGATCCCAGAGCTGATGAAACGTGGGCTGGGTCTGCAGGATGTGTGTGGCCACAATGGCAGTACTATAATTATTAAAGCATGAATTAAAAGCTTGAATTTTGTTCACTTTTTGGGCTTGACTCCCCTGTATATGACTATTTTTTTTTTAAAGAAGCATAATTATATAGTTCTGCCCATGGAAGTGGATCTGCTGGGGTGAGGGGGCTGCTCATACAACCCCATCCACCTCCCTTCCTTCAACCCCACCCTCCGTAAGGTGCCCTGCAAGAGTCTAAATTGACTTTTGCCCTGGCAAAGATCACATGCAGCAACTGGAGTAACAAATGTGAAATCTTACTGAGTGTGTCACCTTGCTCCAAAGTGAATGCAGTGTTATTTAACACATTTAAACCCCCCTGTGGAGATGAATTATTGAAAGGAAGGAAATTGTATTCTTTTAAACCCACTTTGATGGCTGCATTTATCACATGATTAAATGGGGACAGCAATGGTATTTTCCCACCAAAAAATGTGTTTGGAAATACATTAACCCTTGCTGCACCAGGGTGAAGACAACAATGATATTTATTGACCTTTGTAGGGCACATCTTATTTGTTTTCAAGGTCTAAATAAACAAAATTATAGCCACCATAAAGCCTAATAATATTAAACCCCTTTCATTCCTGTGTAGAAGACAGTGATGTTACCTCCCCTATATTTCATCTCACCTATGAAATCATAGACTCATGGAATGATTTGAGTTGGAAGGGACCTTAAAAACCTTTAAAAACCATCTTATTCAAACCTCTTGCCATGGATAGGAACATCCTCCACTAGACCAGGTTTCTCAGGCTCTTTGAATTGGTCACAATTAATTCTGATTTATAAAAACATGAGGAAACACAGAGTCACACTTTTAATTCTGATTATTTATTCTGTTCATTAGCTGAAAACTGTAACCCAAATTTTTGTTGTTTTTGCCAAGTGACGTACTTCCAGTGATGTACTGGTTTGTTATAGAGTTTCATCCTCACTTTTAATGATAATCCAGGAAATTCCTTTGGAGCTAACTCATAAATCTGGACATACATCAGAGACATAATTTATATATAGTGTCATTATAAAACACAACAGGATCTGTAGGATAAGGCATGTGGTGCAGATAACATTTCAAGTAGTTATTTCTGAGCTGATAGCAACAGCCTGTGTGATAAATAAAATAAATGTGTTCACCTAAACACAGATGGAGGTTCTCCACTGCAATCTCACAAACTTGTTGGTTTGAGAAGATGCCTCTGAAGCAAACAATTCCCTTAAGTTTAAGAGACTTTTTTACCCAATTGTCCCAAATATGAAATAAGGTGATGGTTCAGAGCCATGAGCAAGCCCTGATGAAAATTCCCTGGATGTGCTATTGTAGATAAGAATGGCAAGGTGTGGGACTTGATGGTCCTCAGGGCTCCTCTCTAATTTGAGTTATTCTGTGATTTCTATGAGTGGAAAAACTGAGTTATGAGTGTTGCTCATCACTGCCACTGTTGGGAGCAAATCCAAATTGTGAGGTTGGTACCTGCTGAGCATCACCCTCGTCCCAGCTCATCCCTGCAAGCTCTTAATTAATCCTGGAGAAGTGATGCAGCCATGCCACCACAGATCTCCTCCTGTGGGTGCTCACATGGGCAGTTTGTCACTTCAGCAGCGAGGTGACGGGGCTGCACCTCACTGTGTCCCCTGCGGTACAACACAGTAAAGCTCTGCACTGTCCCCTTTGTTATTTGTTTTAATTAAAGCTGTGCTACCACGTGGTACCCTGGGATGAGCATTTGGTCACTCCAGTGGATTAATTTGGTTTGGTGCAAGAGGAATTTTTCCCTGCTAAGATTTTAATCTCACCTCTTGTCTCACTGTCTTCTCCAGATGCTGGAAGGGAGCTGGGAATGGTAGAGCAAGGAAGGTTCTTCCTCATGGGCAGTGGAAGTTGATCTTCTGCTCCCTTTTGTGCAACTTCCCAAAGCCAAACTCACAGACAGGAGGTTCCCAAGGTCTTTCTTGGCACAAAGATTGCCATGGAGAAACCTACAGTGGCTCAATGGAGAAACTGGATGAAACCATAAATGTTTATTTCCATAAACCCAGTGGCTGTATGGAGAAACTGGATGAAACCATAAATGTTTATTTCCATAAACCCAGTTTTCCATGGGTTCTGTTTCCAATCCATGCAAGCCCTGGGTTTTTTGTGAGCTGAGGTTTGCACACCTCACTTGGATGAAATGAAAAGTTTCAGTGTTTTATTTTCTCCCTTCCCTGAGTCTGTAAAGTCCTGAATGTGATAAAACTATTGAGGTGGTTCCTGGAACCTTAACTCAATATTACACTTGACACAATTGAATCTCTTGATCTGCAACGTTTCTTGCTTTAAGAAGGATTTTCCCTTCCCCTTCTCCTTTCTGTATTGGGTTACATTCACATGCAGAGCTCAGCAGTGACGTGCTGAGAAACACAGATGATTGCCCTGAAAAAAACCCAAAAACCACCCAGCAAACAAAAATTTAAAAAAAAAATCAAAGCATCTTCTTGCAATCACAGCTGATTTCTGGTGAGTGGGGAAGGTGTTTTCTCCCTTCCTGTGCCCAGCAGTTTGTAACTGGTTGGATGATTTAAGGAAGGAGAATGGGAATGTGGCTTTTATGTGCAGCAGGACATAGTGACCTCTTCTGGAAGCTGAGCACTGGGAAGTTTGATGGAGCTGAGAGGGGAGCTCCTAACTTGACCCCTATTTTTAAACATGATTAAAAACACCACTGAAGAGCCAGGCACAGGGAAAAAAAAAAAAAAAAAAAAAAAAAAAAAAAAAAAAAAAAAAAAAAAACACCTTTTCCAGCATCTGTGGATGCTGCACGCTTTGGAGTGCCATCTGCTGGCACAGGACCGGTGGGATGCAGGAGCTGGGTTTTACACTGCTCGGATGAAAACGGTGTCAGGGAAGCCCTGATGAATCACTGAGATGAGAATAAACCCTGTAAAGAGTTGGGGTGAAACAGGATGTTTTGTGTGTCTGCTGAAGAGAGAATACCTTGCTCAGCTGTGGAAATCTGCTCCATGTTCCCCTCTCTGTACTAAGGAGAACAAACATATTAAAGAGAATTTAAATTAGTATAATATTAATGATTTTGTGTATACATATATTACTTCTGAGGCTCCTAGGGAGGAGGAATTTGAGCTTTAGGTCACATCTGCTGTGAGATTGGCAGTTTTTAGTCTCAGTTTCTCTGGTTCTGATCTTTAGTAAATTCCACAGGGCTATGCAGGTCCTCTCCCTACCCAGTTAATGTAATTTTGGCACCCAAAGGTGAGCACAGGTCTTGCTCATCAGCACATCTGCCTTAGGCACAGTAGGGTCTGTAATGCTATCTGATAAATGGCAGAGGGTGACACACTTCTGGTGTACCATGGGGCAGTGTTAATTTGCTGTTTTGGAGTTTAAAAGGTTCAAAATTATTTAAATGAGCAAGAAACCTCAGCTCATGGGTGTGAGAGCAGGTAAAGATAATAACAAATGGTGGTGATCTGTTGGACACCTGCCTGCCAGGTCAGAGCTGCCAGGCAGTGCCAGCCTGGAAAAAGTGGGGTATGAGAGAGAGTTTTGCACAAAAGTAAAGGGGAGAAAGGGCTTTTTGTTTATAGAGAACCGTATTTTTAATTTAAATATTTTGGCATCTGCCTTTTTATTTTTTAATAAGTTTTTATATGTTATAAGTTTTTATATACCTTTTTTTTAATATGTTTCTACCCAAAAGGACTCACTTTACTGAGATGCATTCTTCATATATAGAATGTCATTTGTTTTCTTGTCCTACACCAATCCTGTTTATTTTGAGGCGCATTTTGTTTTGAGCTTGATGACATCCAGTGTTAGAAAAACCTTTTTCTTCTCCTTGCACTGCTTGTTGCTTCCAGGCCTGCAGGCACTGACCCATTGTAGACTTGAGTTCACACAAAATCCCTTTAATCATTCTTTTGCCTTCTTGACTCTCCCCCTGCGCCCTCTTTGGTCTCAGAGCTCACCACTGCTGCTTTTTTTCTCTTCCAAGCTGTGAGGAGCTGGAAAACATTGCAAATTATTAACTGACCACTAAAACAAAGGGTTTTGAAAGCGTGGTATGGAGCTGTGTGGGCTATTTTTGGAACTGCTTTATTTGGAACAGCTTTGTTTACAAACTGGTGATTGAATATAAAACTCGAAATAGGAGGTGAGTTGGGAAACCTCTCAATGCTGAATTTTAGTAGATGCCCCTGCACATCACAAACATTTTGCAAACTGGGTTGTTTCTGTCTATAGGGCGAAGAACCCATCCCCATTTGTGACATGTTGCCCCTGGCTGGATATCAGTGCCCACCAAAGATTCTCTGTCACCCCCTCAGCGGATCAGGGGACACAAAATGTAGTGAAAGGCTCCTGGGTCAAGATAAGGACAAGGAGAAATCCCTCACCAGTTACTGTCACAGGCAAAACAGGCTCAGTGTGGAGAAATTAGTTTAATTTCTTACCAATTTAATCAGAGTAGGATAATGAGAAATAAGACTGAATCTTAAAACATCTCTCCCGTACCCCTCCCATCTTCCCAGGAAAACTCATTCCCAAGTTCTCCCTCCTTCCCACCAGCATCCTGGAGGGAATGGGGAGGGAAGTGGGACCATTCATCACAAGTTGTCCCTGCTGCTCTTTCCTCCTCATCCTCCTCCAGAGTGGGGCCCTTCCATGCGGTCTAAGTCACATCAGTAAAATTGCTCCAGCACAGGCTCATCCCTCCACGATTCCACAGCTCCTGCCAGGGTTCTCTGCCTTCCTCTGTCTTGGGGCTTTTGTTCCGTTTCTGTTGTTCTATTTTTTTTCATGATTCCCAGAAGGAAATGGAAATTGGTGGGTCTGGATGTGTTCATAAGGAGGAATAGGTTGAGTAGATGCCAAGTGCAAGGACTTTTTACATGCAGAGTCTGCAGAATTGATGTTATTCCTGGGTTTCATCATGGAATATTGGGGATGGGACTGGGAGTAGACCTGGCAAGTGAAGTCAGACACTTTTGTGTGGCCCCTCAGTGAGTTTTAACACTCCTGTCTCAGCAGAGGAATCAGGCCATGGTCTCTTCTTGGTGAGGGGATTTGGGGAACATCCTCTTTCTTTCAGTAGGTTGTGTTGTCATTTTCCTTGCTCATAGAGCAAGAAAGGTGGAAGGGAGAATGAAATTTCAGGGAGATTCATCACATGTGATTTCCTCCTCAAGAAAGTTGTGTAGTCATTGCAGAGGCTGACAGGAAGTCATTTTGCAACAGGAGTGATGTGACACTTTCCTCTGTTCATTTCCCTGAGTTTCTACTGAAAAGCCAAGGAATTGGTGGGATATTTCATATTTATCCACATCATTACATCTAACACCTCAGAGCTTTCCTTTTGATATCCTCTGTTAATTCCCAGCATCACAGCAGGAAACAAATCAATCTCCTCGTTCTCTGCTGCAAATATTTGGTGATGGGGTTACTGATAAGCTCTAAATTAGTTCTCATAGTTTCAGAATGCAAAGTTGTAGATGTTATAGCCTTACACACCATGGCAACTGGTTCCTCTTGGCAGGTTCCTCCACTGCCTATGATAAAGATGACTTTGGCTTCATTTCAGGACCAGTGATGTGAGAAGACTGCTTGTCTGCAAAATCTTTTCCATCAAGAAAATTCCTTGTGCTATGATTCACTCATACCATATGTGGAGGAATTAAATGCTGGGTGAGACACATGAAGGAAACCCCACAGGAGGAGAAATGATTTGACAGCTGATCCATAGAGCTCTTTCAGCCACCTCTAAAGAAAATGCTGTGATGCCAGTATGAGTTTCATTACACATCTGGGCTTGACTCATCCGCTACAGTGAGAGAAGAAAGAAACCCAAAGAAATAATTAAAGTTCATTATTGAGTGTATATGAAATAGCATTATTAAAGTATCTCCCTGACATTTATTTATAACCCTTCTTCCTGACAGAGCCTGACATGTTTTGCAAACACCACTGAATGATTATATGTTCTTTGCCCAAAATCTGAGGATGTTGCTCTGCATTCTATTCATCACTTGCTCAGTCAAAATTTACGTTCCTGCACAATCTGTACGTTTTCTGAAATCTCTTTGTGTAGGTACATTACTCATGAGACCTACCAGGCACATTTAAAATAAGTCAGGGTGGAAGGGCTCAAATTTCTTTCAGAGGAAGCCAAGTTCTTCTGAGGAATGTTGGACTGGGCACTGTCACTGAAGTGGTGAGGGTGAGACTGGAGGAGAAGAATATCTCCATCCTCACAATCCACACGTTTTGGTTGGCAGGATGGAGTTGCCAAGGGTGACACTTATCCAGGACAACTGAGCTATCATAGTTCCTCTTGGAAAAATGCCTGTGACTTCAGGATGTGTGCATTGCTCAGAACCTTTTGTGAAACTCAGCCAAGTGTAGTTTCTTTTTTTTGACTATAGCAGTGTGTGACGGTGTTCACAGGGGTCTTAGGATGAGGGAAGAGATGAGGATCTGACTCCATGTTTCAGAAGGCTTGATTTTTTATTTTATTATATATATTACATTAACACTATACTAAAAGAATAGAAGAAAAGGTTTCATCAGAAGGTTTGCTAAAAATAGAAAAAGAAAGAATGATAACAAAGGCTTGTGTCTCAGACAGAGAGTCTGAGCCAGCTGGGCTGTAATTGGCCATTAATTATAAACATCCACATGAGACTAATCACAGATGCACCTGTTGCATTCCACAGCAGCAGATAATCAATGTTTACATTTTGTTCCTGAGGCCTCTCAGATTCTCAGGAGGAAAAAATCCTAAGGAAAGGATTTTTCATGAAAAGATGTCTGTGACACCAGTGATTGTTCCTCTGTACTCAGCTCTGGTGAGGCCACACCTCAAGTGCTGTGTCCAATTCTGGGTCCCTCAGATCAGGAGGGATTGGAGCAGGTCCAGGGAAGGTCAACAGAGCTGGGGAAGGGTTTGAAGAGTCAGTCTTTGAGGAAAGGCTGAGGGAGCTGGGGGTGTTTAACCTGGAGAAAAAGGAGGGATTTTCTTGCTCTCTACAATTTCCTGTCAGGAGGTTGTGTCCAGGTGGGCGTTTCTCTCTTTTCCCAGGGAACAGGAGACAGGATGAGGAGAAATGGCCTCAAGCTGCACCAAGGGAGACTCAGGTTGGACATCAGGAATAATTTCTTCATGGAAAGGATGGTTAAGCATCAGAAGGGGCTGCACAGGGAGGTGGTGGAGTCACCATCCCTGGGAGTGTTCAAGAAGTGACTGACTTGGCACTGGTTGACAAACTGGTGATTGTTCCAAAGTTGGACTCCATGATCTTGGAGGTCTTTTCCAACCTCAATGATTCTGTGATCCTCACAAAACTAAAGCTTAATCAGTGTCCTTGGGAGACTTGGCCAGGACACACCTCAAGGTTTTGTCTCTCCTCTGCATTCCCTCTGGTCTCACCCCCTTCCATCTGCCAAATGAGACCTGAAAATAGATGAGAGGAGTATGGATTAGCTGTGTGGCTTTGGTGTATTAGCACAGCTGTGTTTGAGCTGAGCAGCAGCAGGGGTAAAAGCACAGAGGCAGTGGATGCAAATAAAAGGACTCCAGCAGAAAGGTAATGTAAACTCATCAGGGACTTTAAAATGCTGAGCCAGATCGATGCTCCTTGGCTGATGGAAAGTGTCACCTCCCTCAGCAGGCAGTGTCAGTGGTTCAGGGAGAGCTTCCCATGGAGAAGGCTGGTGTGCAGCCTCATGATTATGATAAAATATGCAGGGATATTGTGGACTCAGTCACCTTCCACTATTTGGTGTGGAAAATATATGTCTAACACTAAATGTGCCAGTTTCTTCACTCAGTCTGATCTCAGAAAAATACAGAGTTTAGTATTTGTCTGGAAAAGCAGGTTTTTTTCCAATTCTTTATTTTACCCATTTTTTTCTTTATTATTAGAAGTACCCTGTGGCCACTTCTTTTCCAGAATGTGGGCAGAATGTTGTTTTATCTTCAGAAATAACTGACAAATATTTCTTCAAGAGAAAAGAGATATTTTTGTCTAAAAATGAGATTTCCTGCTCCCCAGTAGTTGGTCTGTGTATAATAATGAAGGAGAAACAACAGGAATATGTAGATTATTATAATGGCTATTCTGTTTTTGGAAAGATTTTCTGCCTTCCTTCTCTCACCCTTCCTGCTGAAATATATCAGCACTGGCGAGGGTTCCAGTACCTGTGAGGGTCCTATCTCAGCTCCTGTCATACCTTGCTGGGAGATCTGTGCATTTTGGAGGTAACCTGGATCTGCCTTTGGCTTCCTTTCAATTCACTTCCAAGCTTTCTTCACTCTTTGTCCCCTTTCTGAGCACCTTTTGTGTTCCTCTTTCACTCTTGACAGTCCCTGCTCCATTTTTTTTTGTTTTCCTTTGTCACCTTCTCTTATTTCCCCCTATATTTTGTTCATGTCATTCCCCTCTGTAAAATTCTTGACAAAACATGTGAGAGCAAACAGCACTGAAGCCATTTCCTTGTGACACGTTCCCATTTTACAGCATATGATATGATCAGTTACATTTCTGCCCATAGCCATAGGATTAATATTTAAATTGTGCTTATTGACATAATGATACCCATTGTGAGGCGAACAATATAAATATGCTGGAGGAACAGCTAGAAAAACAAGATAAGAGAGTCTCAATGCCCAGGGGACGTTCACAAGGTGGAGAGTAATAGGGGAACATTATGTATTTTGCTCATCAACAATTTTTCAATGAAAGAGGATTTAAAAACTGCTGCAGTTCTCAGCATATTAAGAGTGTGAGGTGAATTGGGATTAGCTTTTGTAGTGACTCTGTGTTGGAACAAACTCCTTGTGACTCCAGCTTAGTTTGTGAAGTTCCTCACTTCTCTGGAGCCTGTAGAAGTCCAAATTGTCCTCAGCAAATATTGCTCTCTTCTTATTTGAAAATTTGAAGAGATGTGAAAGAAGGTTGATCCAGGATTGAGAGTTTGAGTGGTAAAAAAAAAAAATCTATTTTTGCCTGATTTCTGCACTGCCCTTTAGAGCTCTCCTTGGAGAGAAAAGTAGTGATCTTCATAACTCAAAAGTACAGTGTCATGCTGGAAAGTAACCATCTGAAATGCAACAAATGTGTTCAGTACAGGTGTCACTGGATAATTAAATATTAAAAGTCAAATAGAGGTAGAAATAACTTTTGAGAAGACATCATGGGAAAATAAAGGATCAAAAAAGACAGCAATGATAAGCAGGAAAATTTTGCTATAACCTTCACTAGGATCAAAATTCTACCCTCATCACAAAATCCCAGGAATTATAAAGCTTTTCTTGATGATATTCTATCTCTTGATCAGGATCCCTCATTATAGCATGAAAGCTCAGCCTGGAGTTTGGGAGAGAGGAGGGTGGGATCTGTGAGGGAGCCAGCTTCTACACAGTGGCTTCAGCACTGCAGTACATCCTTCTTGGTCCACATTGGGCCTCCTTTGATTGATTTAAATTGGCCGTCAGGCTTCTTCTTGCTCCTGAGCACTAAATCCTGGAGACACTGAGATCTCCTGTCTGACCCAAGCACATTTCATGGATAATCTCTGTGTCTGTTCTGTAAACTCTGTAGCATCTTCAACAGAGACAGCACTGAGCGCCTGCTTCCCCCTCTCTCCCCACCACTGGTTTGTTTCTAATGAAATATTTATTAAGTGAATGATATTTGCAGTCAGAGAAGGAGATAATTCATGCAAGCAATCAGCTCTGGGTTAACTGGAGAATGAAAATGTCTTGGACCATAGCAAAAACTCATAATCAAAGGGCTCCCCAGCTATCCATCAAACAATCAATTACTGTATCCATTAGTCCCCTTTCAGCACACATTAGAACAATTTACTAGACATGCTAATGTCCAGGTCATTGCTCCTTAAGGATGAGCAAACAGCAGGGGCATCTATCAAAGTTTTGATGCAGTCTGATCTCATACAGTGTGAATATATAGCTTAGATCAATTCATATTCTCATGGTGTAAAGTCTATTAAAGATCTGGTCTGTGAGGGAGATGCTGATTGCCTCCTGTTCTCACCAGCTGGGGAAACTTGTCAGAAGAAGTTGAACTTTTCACATGATTCTGCCTTCTGTGTGACAGATGAATAAACAAACTGCACATAGTAAACCAGAGGTGGTTTTGTAATTTATTTGTCACACTAGCCAGGTAGTTTCACATTTGTTTTCTACTCTCATATGTGCCTTGTGGGAAAACAGGATTTCTCCATGAAGAGGGAATCCCAGAGGCAGCTTCTGGGCCATCACCCCAGATCTGTTTTGCCTCTCTGTCCTCACCTAGCTCCTGACAAATCTCCTGGGAATTCAAACCATGCATGCTGAAAGAATCTCTGTTAATTCCTCCACAGTGTGGATTTCTATCTCTGAAGGCAACAAGACACTTTCTACAGGTAGCTGGGAGAAACAAACACATCTTAATGTACTCAGCTGAGCTAAGTATGATATATTGTTTTCAGTTAAAAAAAAAAATCTATGTGGCTTTTGGTCAGGGTTTTTTTGAAAAAAAAAATCTATGTGGCTTTTGGTCAGGGTTTTTTGAAAAGAAAAATCTATGTGTTTTTTTCATGTTGCTTTGGATTGTTTGGGGGTTTTTCCCCATAGTCTCCCTTGGCCACAGCTGGGCATGTGTAGTGTAAATCTCTACTTCTGAGCCTGACATTCAAAGCTCCCTTTATAGTCTGTGGCACAGTCTTGTGTTAAGTAGCTGTCAATCTTTTTAATCTGGAGAACAGGGCTCTTATCTCCATTGGCTTTATTGACCATGTCTCCATTGATTATAGTGGGAGTCTTAATCAGGAGCTGGAGGTCAGTGCCTCAGCTGTGGGTATGTAAAGTTGGAGAGGTGGATTTCTGGCAGTTCAATTTGCCTGATCAATTCAAACAAAGATATCCACTGTGCAAACATCTCAAATTGATGTTAAGAGGGATCCCACTTGCATGTCAATACCACCAGTCCTGAACCAGCATCTGCCTAATTTATCCCTCCTTCTCTGAATGACACTTGATATCTGATGGAACAAATGACAGCTCTGTTAACAGGGTAAAGCTCCTTGTCTCTATTGCCAGTTTGGAGAAAAGGCCAAAAAAATGAAGG
This sequence comes from Melozone crissalis, assembly GCF_028551555.1. Taxonomy (NCBI): domain Eukaryota; kingdom Metazoa; phylum Chordata; class Aves; order Passeriformes; family Passerellidae; genus Melozone; species Melozone crissalis. Next base: position 2,127,454 of record NW_026535780.1, read on the forward strand.
GCAGAATTTTATTGGATTGAATCTCCCACTGGAGAAACCCACTTCACGGTTTTGAGTAGAAAAGGAGCAGAAGGAAACAAATTGCTGCAAACACCCTTCCTGTAGTTCACCCCTTGTCCCTCCAGAATTCAGAGGTTCAGTGGCAGTGTCTGCACCCATGTGTGTTAGTAAGGAGCCTCTTGTGCATTGAGAACCTGGGTTTGTGTTATAAAAATCTCATTTTAATGCACACAAACTTTCAGAGGAACAGCAGAAAACTGTTGCCTTTCCACAGAGAGCATCCTGTTTCAATGTGGGTTTGCAGACAGGGGTCTCTTTCAGGGAGTGAAATATGGTTTTATTCAGTGAGTGTGTCCCAGCCTTTCAGAATCAGCTCATTACTTTTTTATTACTGTAGGAGTGGAAAATTATCAGATTTGAGTCCTTTGGGAGTCGGTCAAATAGTAAGGAAAATTATCAAGATGCAGCAAGTCAACCAATCAAAGCCCCATGCAGCATTTTTGAGAGTGGACTTCAGCACATGACAAAATTTCTCCTATGTTTGGGTGGAAGTTTCCAACAGAAATATACTTTTATGGCACAAGCAATGAAATCTTGGAGTTTATGGTTTGGGAAGGGCTTTGGTATGTACAGAGAGAATAAAAAAAGAACATGAACAGGGCAAGTAAAATAGCGTGAGGTATATAGTCTATAAATATCAGATGAGAAAATGAGGGAGCTATGTTAAATAGTCTTGAAGAAGGTATCAATAGAGACATGATTATATGTCTATAAATATTTTCAAGGTGAAAATACAAATGAAGACCAGGTGAATTATTCAGAGTTAAATGATAGAAGCCAGGATAGTCTGATGGTAGGAAAGAAACATGTCGGTTAAGTGCTAAAACTAATAAAGAACACTTGTGTGGATGGTTAAACCCCCATCAGTTTGCAAAGTCAATAGCACAGTAAAGACAGAAGTAAAATAAATAATAATGATAGTGCAATAAAAATCTGTGGTAGAAATTATCTGGATGTTTATCTGTGGCCTCTCCTGCCTGTGACACAGTTAAGACATTGTCCTGATATTAACTGGAAAAATGGGCAGGTTATGGACAATTTTGTTACATGTCACGTTCTGGAGGCGCTGAGCTGAAAACCTTTCAGCATTTTATTTTCATCTTAATCCTTTTGCTGAATGCTTTATTTTGGAAACAGTTTAGGAAGCTTTTCAATCCTCATGAAAGCCTGTATGCTAATGGGGTGGTGTGGGACCGCATGAGGAAAGGTTAACATCTCTGTGAGTGTATATCACCGAGACAGCACCGAGCACCTGAGGATAATAAAGCTGCTCTGCACCGCTTCCCTTCCTGAAACTTCCTATTTCTTGTCACCATTTGGAAGGTTAAATTCACTTCATCCTGCCCTGTAAAGAACTCACACAGGATAAATTAGCAAACTGCCAAATTCTCCCTATTTCATTCTCCTTGGACAAACTCAGAGCAAGATTTTGTTCCCTTTAGCAATGTTTACACTTCATATTTTCATTATTTCACTTTGCAGGCACTTTGGTGCCAAATACACCTCTGTGTCCTAATTTCCCTAATAGTGTTAGCTTCTCTTCCCTGAGACATTGCCTAGATCTGTAATAACTCTATCACTATTCTTGAGGAAGAATATAATTTTCTTTCTGCTGTTCTTGTGTTTTTCTCTAAACCAGTAAATGTTCTGACTTGATTTGACTTGAAATTCAACTTGTCACTCTTCATTTTCTGGAGATTGAAGCTCACATCCTCTGAATAAGGTTGTCGTTGTTAAATATTTCCAGTAAAACAATGTCCTCTTGTCCATGTCAGTCCTTGCTGTCAGAGCACACAGAAATCAGGGCAAGCATTTCCTTCCATTCATTTAAACTCATATTTTAAGGATGTTTACAGGCAGGGAGATTAGACAGAATTGGATGGGAATTATCACTGGCCAGGACAAAGAACCATCTAGACAGAATTGGATGGGAATTATCACTGGCCAGGACAAAGAACCATCAACCCCTCCTGTATGGAAAGGTGGGCATTGGAAAGTTTTATTGATGTTTTGGGAACACTTAGAGGGACAGAAGCCATTTCACCAATTTAGCTGAAAATGTGATCTCTGTTTCTCTGAATGTATCTCTTTAGGAGCAAATGCTACAGAACCTTTTAGTTGTAAAACTTCCTGTCTAGCTGGGCTCTGCTGTGCAGTGCTCTTCCATAATTGTACACTTAAAAAGACAAAGCTGTATTCAAATCCAAATTTCCAAGTGTCTCTATTTCATCCCAATATTGCCACTTGGGTGATCATGTCCCTTGACCTGTAACATCTGATCTTTGGAGGAAAAGGGGAAAAAAAAATTGGTTTGAAGCATGGGAAGATTATAACAGGAAATGAGTTCTGTGTCCCCCAGAACATGAGAAGGTCATGGGTAATTTTTAGTGAGTCCCAAGGAGGCCATGAAGGTGCTCAGGAAGCTGAAGCACCTTGGCTCTGGAGACAGGCTGGGAGAGCTGGGAGTGTCCAGCCTGGAGAAGGACCCAGGGAGACCTCAGAGCCCCTTCCAGTTCCTAAAGAGACTCCAAGAGAGCTGGAGAGAGACTTTGGATACGGGTCTGAAGTGCCAAGAAATGGGCAAATGACCTCAAACTGAAGTAGGGGAGATTTAGATTGGATATTAGAAAGAAATTATTTAATATGAGGGTGGTGAGGCCCTGGCACAGGTTGCCCAGTGAAGCTGTGGCTGCTCCATCCCTGGAAGTTTTCCAGATTGGACAGGGCTTGGAGCAACCTGGGATAGTGGAAAGTGTCCCTGCTCATGGCAGGAGTTGGAGTGAGATGATCCTTGAGGTCCCTTTCAACCCAAACCTTACTCTGGTTTTATGATTATTGAAAATCAGGTTCTTTTGTGGATGGTGCCAAAAGCTGTGGGGGGATGAGGAGGTGTTGTCCCATCCTTCTGCTCAAAGCCCAGCTCCTACTTTCATCTTTCTCTCCCACAAAGGGGGGACCTGACTCTCACAGGGAGGCAGGAACTTTGTCACTTTGTCACTTTGCCCTATGTCCCCAGCCCCATCCCAATCAACTGACTTCCCATCCCCCCCAAGAATCTTATGTGGTGACAAGATTCCTCTGATTTTTGTCCTAACTTGGGATCAGGCATTTGGGCAGTAACAGAATCATCCTGGCAGTGCAGGGGCTGTAAAATGGGCAGATATTTTTTAAAGACTCTCTAAATGAGAGTGATTCTCAATTTCAGGCTCTGAACATTTGCTTGGACACTGAACAGTCCACTGAAACCCTGCCAAAGGCCAGGAACAAAGAGAGATTTAAAAATTGTTGTAAATTGAGTTTTGTAGGAGTCAAACATGTTTCTAAAAATAAAACTGGTTGAGCAGTCCAAAAACAAAATGCAAAATACAAAAGCAGTCTGGTTTTTGGGGTTTTTTTTTAAGAAAGAGACATATTTTCATTTCCAGCAGCTTTCTTCTTTTCCACTGCTCCAGAGTGGCATTGTGCCTGTGCTAGGGGTTGTCTCTGCTGCAGGAAATCCAGCTGAATTTGATTCTTGACTCTGTGTGAACCCAGGGAAAAAAAAGACTCCTCACTATTTTAATGTTTTTTGGTACTAGATGGGTGTTAATGGCTGAGCCAGTGACTCATTCTCCCTCTTGTTTGCCTTTCTAGCAGGAACCTGCTCACCAGCTGTGCAGCACATATGCTGGGAGGCAGAGACATCACGACACTTTCTAGACAGTCTTGATGTGTCTGTGAGCTCTTTCAAGCAGGGCCCAGTTCCACAAATGCTGGGGGTTTCAGCTGCTCAGAGAGGGAGCTGCGAGCAGGGGGTCCCTGCCTTGCATCACGATCCAGGGGCAAAGCAGAGCTCAGCTCTCAGACAGCTCTGCCAGCCAAAACGTGGTGCCAGAGACAGAGAATGCTGAGAAATACACCACAGACAGCTAGGAAAGGGCAGGAACAGCTTGGGGAATGTGTTGTGATGCTATAAAAACACCAGTGAATGCCCTCCTTCCTGACAGCCTTAAAGGAAAAATGTTTATCCACTTGCTCTTTGTGTATGGATGTGACGGTGTTCACAGGGGTTCTTGGATTGGGGAGGAGATGAGGATCTGACTCCATGTTTCAGAAGGCTTGATTTATTATTTTATGATATATATGACATTAAAACTATACTAAAATAATTGAAGAAAAGGTTTAATCAGAAGGCTAGCTAAAAATAGAATAGAAAGCAAAAGAATGATAACAAAGCTTCTGTCTCGGATAGAGAGTCTGAGCCAGCTGACTACGATTGGCCATTAATTACAGACAAACCAACATAAGCCAATCACAGATCCACCTGTTGCATTCCACAGCAGCAGATAACCATTGTTTACATTTTGTTCCTGAGGCCTCACAGCTTCTCAGGAGGAAAAATCCTAAGGAAAGGATTTTTCATGAAAAGATGTCTGCGACATATGGAGATGCCACCTGAAGGTGGTGGCAGACCAGGCAGGTGACTTTGGGGAGGATGGGTGAAGTCAGGCTGAAGTTATTCAGTGAAATAGGTTTGAAAAGCAGAGTATTTTGGGTTACAAAGAGGGGAGGTGTGCCTCTCTTCACTGATGCTGTTTTGTGTCACTCACATCGCTGTGGGAACGTCTACTTGCATGGTAGATAAAGTTGCCAAATCAAGAGGGAAAAAAGAAGGATAAGGCCTGGAAATAGGAACAGAACAAGCTGCTCCTTCCTTCAATCAGACAGGGTGAAAGAACGTGGCAAAACGTAGCCCTCATGATCTACTGAAGTTTGACCTAGAAGCTGATGATCTCCATGAGCAAAATGTGAGTGTCAGCCCCACCATCTAAGCCTGGTAGGAAGGGCATTCCTCCTAAATTCGGTCTTCACTGTGGGGAGAAAATGTGCTGTGCTTCTTAAAAGCACATCAGTTATCAGAGAGCTAAACCACGGGCCCCTGGCTTATTTTCTTTTTCTTCATCTACCAGAGACAGGTCATTTAATTCTCCCACCCTGAGTACAGTAAGATCGACTTTGAACTCAAGCAGCCCTGGGTGATGAGGTCAGGATTGCTTAGAATGAATTTGGTGGAGTAATAAAGTCTTGAAGGCAAGCTAAAGAAGAGGAAAACAGTAGGAGGTATGAACTGGGTACTCTGTTACTAAGTCTCTTCCAGTTCCAGGAAACTGAAAAGATTTTCTCAGTCCTCATGACTGCAGAGACCTGAAGGAGTAAATTTAGAAATGCTGAAAAGCAAACTAGCAAAATACTTTCTGTTAATACGTTTTCCCTGAAATTAGTAATTTCTTGCAGATTCTGTAGTTGGAAACTGGTGGAAAGGGTGGTTTTCTTACTCAATTTCACATTCCTTTCATTCAAAAGTAAACACCTTGATTAAGAGTGAAGACAGAAACACATGAAGGATTCTAGTTAATTTAAATAAAAATGCACTTCAGCCCTTCCCATTATGCTGATTTCCCCATCCTGGTTTCTCTCATGCTACATTGGTGCAGAGTAATCAAATTTGCATAAGTTGAAGAAAATGCTGAATCCATTTCTGTATTTGCCCATGTCAGTGATGCATGCAGGAAGGGTTCAATACATTTCACTTGAAAGTTGTCCTTGTCGTGATAGTTTTAAATTTGGCCTTTTTTGAGTGAAGAGGAAGAGCTGGGGGTGGTTAATTTGTGATTTTTTGGGATGCATTTCTTTCCCAGTTGTTGTGGGAAGCTCCTCTCCTAAGACAACAGAGCTCAGATTACCAATCACTGCTGTGATCTTCCGTGTGAAAGATAATGCAAAATTGTAATATCACTATTTCTCCCCTCTAAAAGATTTAGAAGTCTCAGGCTGCTTGTTCTGTGCCTGCCTGAGGCCTTTCTACCTGTAATTGCTTTGGGCTTTTGCTTGGCATGGCACAGCTCTAAATTTCATTGAGCCTGCAAGGTTAGTTGTTTTGGAAGGATGGTTTGAGCGACACCATCTAATCCAATTTATCTGCCAGCCTTAACCTGGCTGTATTCTGGGGATAGTCGGGCCAAACTGGCTGCTCTGTGTCATTTTTGTCCCAGGCAGCTTTGCAGTGCCAACCTGCCATTAAAAACATGTCAGGCAGAGTAACTCCAGCAGTGCTCTGCACTGTGGCCCTCCCTGCACGGTGTTTTATTGATCTCTAATGCAGACACTCCAGCCTCATTATTCTACACACAATAAAATGTGAATCTCTGAGCCTGGATGCTGCTGAGAATAGGAGATCCTCATAAAGGCTGTTTATGTGTCTATATGTACTATAAAGCAAGAGATAAACATCTCTGCATTTGCATTTGGTTTGAAAGCCAGAGCCAAACGCTACCCAAGGAGATGTGAGAGTTTGCAGGATCTGTGGGAGGTGTAGTGGTTGCTGCTGGAGCTGGCCATATCCCTGCTAGAGGTGCAGGAGGCTTCTGGAGATTGGGGAAGACAGAGCAACCTACCTTGGCTTACTCCCTGAGCCATGGAAAAGCTCTGAAATGCTCTTTTTTCATGGTTCCACAAGATTTCCTTCCTTGGAACTGCCTGCAGTCTGTTGTGCAAAATTAGCTCAGACAAGTGGGACTGGTTTTACCTGTGCTCCTACAAACTGGGAGATAACAAGGAATTTGTGGATGGTGCTGTGTATCTCAAAGGCATCTCCAGGGTCTTACAGCTCCTCCATGCTCCAGATGCCTGAAATGTGAATGGATGAGTGGTCAGAGAAAAAGGAACTTGAGCACCTTCTTATTCTTCAGAATTAGTTTTTCAGTCCAGGTGGGGGACTGTTGGGTCAAATTGAACTTTCTGCCAACCAGGACCCCCAGATCCCTTTGCAAGGGCTGCTTTCCAGCCTCTTGCTCTCCTTCCCCACTCCGACAGCTCTGCCACATCCATCCCAAGGTACTGGGTTTGTATCATCTGCCCAAACTTTCACACACGGAAATTAAACCCTCCTCCCCAGGACACCAGCCTGGTGGAGTTTGGAGTGGAAGGAGGTGATGTAGAAATGGGTTTATGTTGTCTCATTCCAGTCTTAATCAAGTTCCCTTCTCAACTGTCTCCATGCTGAGGTTGAAAGGAGAATTTGTGAGTGTCTTCTTCAGCCCTTCATTCTCCTGTCCCCGTGGTGTCTGTCAATCACCCAGTGGGCAGTCTGTAAATACAGTTTAAATAAATCTTGGTCATTTACAACTCTTACAGTTATCTTTGACAAGACTGTGAGAGGTCCATCTTATTTCTCACCTTTATTATCCATCTTGTACTAACCTGAAGGGACTAACTCCCTGGAGAGAGTTGTATAAATTTTGTCCTCTGTGGTATAATTTTTTTGTCTATATCTTCAGGTTTTGGAGAGGAAATTTTCATTTGAAATCACTAAACATTTCTCTGTCACTTAAAGACACTTCTCATCTGACTCCAGTCAATATTTCATGCCCTGAATTTATGGTAAGGGAACAGTTCTTGTAACTGGCAATCAGGAATGTCATAATTGAAGTTACTGATGTAAAAAAAGAGCTGCAGGAGGTGCCAGGACACTCTCACTGCTTCAGGAGACTCCCAGATCTCTGCAGATGGACTGTGAGGGCTGGCTGGTGTCATGTTAGCTGGAGCTCCCATCAGATTTCTGCTCCTCTGTGGAATAGGGACCATATGGGAGCCAGAAGAGAGGTAATTCCAATGCCTTGCTTGGTGATTTTGTGTGACAAGAGTTGTCAGATTTGTGGTATTCTGTCCCTTCTGATAGACAAATGGGGAGTGAGGCAGGACCAAGGTTGGGAGGGGGTTATTTTCAGAGGGGTCTCAGACATGCAACTTCTGAGGCAAAGATTTTACTGCTGATAAAGTACAGGGGCTGACAGGAGCTGTCACCATCCAGATAAAACCTTTTTTTTTTCCCCCTATCAGCAGCTGCATACAGCATCTCCCCATTGGTCGAATAAATCTGATAAAAAAATGTAGTTGTAAGCAGCAACGATTTTATCCCGGTGAAAAGATTTTATCCGACAAGAAAAATGTTGTGCCTGGGCATAATTTTTCAGATATGATGAACAACAGCATGGTATGACCCTCAGTCCTAAGGATTTCGTGTTAAAAGAACTACTGAGCATATCAGATATACTCAACTTTTTCCTCTGCTATAATTTTTTTTTTTTCATTGGCAGAGCTCAGTTTATAGATACATCTTGACTAAAATCTGCCAGAGGCAAATTTCAACAAAAGAACAACTTCAAACACATCCAATTAACAATTTATGAAAGGAAATCCAACAGAAAATTACACAGAGATTCACAGGGCATAAAATATGGCACTAAATCAAATTTATTGTGGAAATGCCTGTACAGGGAGTTATGGCCCCTTCTAGAGCAGTGTCAAAGGGAACTTTATCTGTGGAGGCTCAGCGAGTGCCCTCCATCTGATCTTTTCTTGCTATAAATAAAATGTTTTGTCAGACATGGCAATGAACATAACTCAGAAGGGAATGAAGAGCACTGATAAGCCCAGCTATATGCAGCTTTCAATCAGAAGCATTAGAAGTGATTAGATTTCTTCAGAGTTTCAGATTTAAGATTTTTTCGCTTTATCACAGAAATGAGGGGCTCAGTACCATGGACAGCACAAAAAAAAAATCACTTGTATTTGTTAGCACAGCGTACAGACCCTGATAGCAGGTCATGGTGACTGTATTTAACATTATTATGGAGCCATTTTTATGTCTGGAAGGAAATATCAGTCCCTCTGCATCCTGTTGTTTTACTGATTTTCTCATTCAGCGGCAGTGGTTGGATTTTTTTGGAAGATGTTAAGGATGCAAACACATGTAATTGCCTTCAGCAGCTCTGAAATTAACTTAGGTCACTATTTTGTTTAGAGAAAAAGATCTGTGTCTAGACCTTTACCTATTTAAACACATGGGTAGCTGGTTTTCTTCTAAAAGATGACTGAGCAGCAGCCCTTGCATTGTGTTTTGTGAGTAATTTGCAGGGTAATTTACAGATACCAGGCCCAGCAAGTGAGGATGACAAATAAAGGTGACACAGGCCAAGATAAAGCATATTTATGGTACAGCTGTGTTGTTCCATGGACTCACCTAATCTGAAGAGCTGATTGCTGCCTCCCTTATTATCCCTGTGCTCCCACATCAGACCAGGAAACATTTGACCACTTGTAAATTTGTCATCTTCCCCTGAAATTCAGACCTGCATAGGACAAGCATGTCTTTGAGTGTCCATTTGTGGGCATTGAGGTCCTTGGTGCAGCATCCTTGCTGTGACCAGAGCACACAAATTTCATCAGAACACATCTCCTGTGTCTCCATAAGGAAAATTCTTGGGATCTTCCAGCCCACTTGGCCATGGGCAGTTTGCCTCTGCTCATCTGAGCCCACTGTGAAGATGAGAGGACACCTTTATCACTAAATGTAGCATTAGAATACCCCAAGTGTTTTTTTTTCCAGTGTCCATTAATACACTCTTCTGGCACTGAAACACTCTACCAGGAAAGTTAGTGTCCAAGGCACATAATAATTAGTGAATAAAACACCCCCAGAGTATCTTAATCCTATTAAAATATGTCTTATAAAGTGTAAATTAATCTTTAACCTAATTTTAAATGATGATTTTCTTCCTGTAACACACCCTTTCTCAGTAGATCCCTGGAAAGCAGAAGGTGAAACAATGTAAGACATTAATGTCAAAGCTTTTCATCTTCTGCTCATATTTTAAAAGATACCTGACTTTTGATGCTGATTTTCCTATTTCCTTCTACTTCTTCCATCACCCCATTTCCTTCACCACGTTGTGCTATTTTCTTTGTCTCCAACAAGATATGGTGATAATAATTTCATAATAGTGAATTAATTTCATAAGACAAAGTCTAAGTGTAGGCAAATGCAAAAATTATTTTGTTTCTAAATACAGGAATTTCATACGTTTAAAGAGTTAAAGCAGAGTTAGAGAGTTAAACAAACATTTCCAGATCAAGTTCTCTCAGTCCTTCCAGTTCTCCAGTCCTGTGCTTTTCTATCTAAATGCCCCATGGCCTCACTTCCTGTTCATGCTGTGGGAATTCCAGGGAATTAATAATTTTGAAGATGTAGTCACAGAAAGACAGCAAAGGCTTTTATTTTTTGGGCATCAATCCCAGTGTTTGGGCTTCGGATAAATCCAGATCCCCCCAAGTACTTGTTTTCTCTTGTAGCTTTCAGAAGCTTTGGGGATGTTTAGGTCAAGGATGTGCTGTGGCCACTGCCATTTCTTCTTTCAACTTCAGAGCATCAGAAGCACTTCGTTTGCTTTTTTGTTGTAGCTTTTGATTTGGAGTCAAAGCTCAGCTCAAGACCAAGTTAGAGGACCATGAACATTGTTTGAAGTGGAATCCTCATGCTGTTGTGAGGTTGGAGCCTTCAGCTGCACCTCTTAGTTCAGAACTTGATCTCAGCCTCGAAACCAACCTTGACTCAGTTCATTCTCCAAGTCCAGCCAGGTCTGAACCTGACACAGGCTCAGAACCCAAAGGCTGGGTGGAAAATACCTTTTTAAACCTCTGCCCCTACTTTTTGTGTAGATCCAACCAGTTCTTGAACAAGGTTTTAAAATCTGAACCTGAATATAAATGCAGCTCCCAGAATAAAATAAAAGGTGTCTTGAGGCTTATAAAAAAAGTTAGGGACTTTAAAAAAAAACAAAAGGGAGAGAAGCCTATTAAACAGGAAGATAGGCCATGGGTGGATGATTTTAAACTGAAAGAGGAGATATTTGGATTAGATATTAGAAAGAATTTCTTTCCTCAGAGAGTAGTGAGGCACTGAAATAGGGTGCCCAGAGAAGCTGTGGTTGCCCCATTCCTGGAAGTGCTCCGGGCCAGGTTGAGATGGTCTTTTCAGCCCCAGCCATTCTGTGACTCTGACTGTGATCAGGTGTGTCAGAAAAACCAGGTAAACTCCACAGAGTGAACTCCACGAACCTGTGAGTTGCCCAAGCTGATCACTCTGCACTCACATCACTGCAGTGATTTCCCCTTTTTTAAGCTGTGCTGTTTATCTCATAAATGGAGAATATTGGAACTTTTGTACTTTGAATGCTGCAAGTTGGATCATAAAGTCTTCAATACAAATGAGTAGGATTTCTCTGTGCCTGAGAAAGTGTCTAATTCAGGAAGAATTTCCAGGGAAATTAAACAAGATAAATGTGTTATTTTTTCAGCTGCACATCAGTGTTTTGTTCTGTCAGAACTGTGGAAAATTGAATTTGAGTACTCAGGCCCTAAAGTAGCTCAGGAGATCTGACTTCAGGTCCTGACATTTCCTTTGAGACTTGAAATGTTTCCTCTCATGTAATTTACTTTTCTCCTCTTCACCTTTCTGCCACTGTTTATGCCATCTCTTATATCAATATTTCCTCTCCCCACACTAAAGCTGTGTAAAACTGGAAAACATTTACACTTCCTTTGCTTTCTTTCCATTCTCCCATCTCAGCAGAGCCCCAAGGCCCCCTTCTCTGACCTGCCTGATGATGAGAAGATCTTTAATGGAGGCGATGGCGTGTGGCAGAACCAGGGCCAGGACCAAGCCTTGCTCTCGGAAATCACGGAGGAGGATTTGGAAGCCATCCGCCAGCGGGAAGAGGCCATCCAGCAGATTGAGGTCAGTAACCTCCTCCCACCACCAGGTTTTGTGAGCTGGAAGTGCAGAATCCTTGCGTTGTGCTTCGCTCAACGTGAAGGAAATCCTGATTTACATCGCTGCCGGTACGGTGTCGCTAAAAATGGGAGATTAGCAAGGATTTCTAAACATGGGATTGGGTGATAGAAGGAAAAGTTGGAAATTTGTGTGATTTGTAATGAAAATGACAAGAGTTAATTAATGCTCATGGGCTGATGGTTGGGTTCTTCCCAGTGAGTCTTCAACAGCAGAGTCTGTGGTGAGGTGCTTTAATTGAGCTGGGTTCTGCAGCAAAGCAACTTCAACAACTGGAATTTGTCACAGGCAAAAACCACTCAGCTTTACCATTAGAGAGAATAATAGGTAGGCAAAAGGAAATAACTTGTTAACCTTTTCAAATTATTCAGTATTTTGCTGTGTCAAAGTATTTGGACGTTCTTGACGTAGTTAAAAGAGGACATACTATTTTTATTCCTCCTTTTTTTTTTTTTTGAAAGCACTGTAAAAATATGCAATAAAAGGAACAAAAAGAGGCCTGAATAAGTTGAACATCCCACATTTTTCTTTTTATACTTCCCTTTTTACGCTTTTGGGAAACTCTTGTTAGTTAAATGGGTAAAACAAGAACATGTTAAACCTTCCTAATTTGTATGCTTTTTACAGACCTAAACTCAAGATGAAGCAAAAGAAGAGGGCTTCACAATAATCAGAACATTTAATTAAGGGCTATACTTTGTCCTTTAATTGGATTGGGCTAATTTTATCAGGATAGATTTTGGGTTCCAGTAGAGCAGGAATTGTGATTGAGTTAACAGTGCAAAAAGGGGACAAAAGTTCCTGCTGGGGGCTGGTGCTCTGAGCTTGGGACCTCTGATTGCAAACAGCAATGGCCACATATGACTCAGCTCTCCAAGTCAGAAATTTTGACAGTTTTACAGGAGCAGGTCTAGGTCAATGTTTGTCTAATTTCTGTTGTGGTTCACTGAGCAGAGATGAATGAGCTTTGTGGACTTGTGTCCATTACTGGGGGTGAAAACTGTCAATGAATATTGTCACACTGAGTATCTTTGGCTGTGAATTGTCATTTTGCACTTTGAGGGATCTCAGTGCATCCAGCAGAAAAAAACTGTAGGGAAAAATCATGTTTTGGGGTTTTGGTGTTTTGATGTTCAGGTTTGGAACAGAAAAAACTGTAGGGAAAATTCATGTTTTGGAACTTTGATGTTCAGGAGGGATGGTAGCAAATGTATTTCTGAAATGATCTTGTGAGCAGCACCACCAGCTCACTGGAGATATGTCAGAACAGCCTGAGCAGAATCTTGTGCTGGGTTGTCTGGGATGGCCCTGCTTGAGCAGGGATGTTGGACCAGATGACCCCACTGTGGTGCCTCAGCCATTCTGTGGTTCTGTGATTTTGTGATCTCTTTTGTTTCAAATATAATCTGAGCCTTTTCTAGTTTGTCTTTACATTACCCCTGTCCTCCTCAGAGAAAAAACCCACATTTAGTAGTTGCCCATTAGGCAGTGGGGAATGACAACACCCAAGGCTGCCTCAAGTCCACCAGCTTTGTAAAATCAAGACATGCAATTGTGTGTCCTTGGAGAGATCTTTATTTATTTTGCTGGTTAAATCCCATTTCTGTGCGACAATCTGATGTCTCTGCACCAAGTTGCACTGGACCATATGGCCATGATGGGGTGGTTGAGGGGGATGAAGTGAAAAAAATCACAATCCTAAATGCTTAAAAAAATAATCTATGTTCATGTATTGTTCAGGGTTTGTATCTGTTGATTTGATCCTGGATACTTTTCTGCCTAATATGAATTTACCTCTGAATAGCTTAATATATGCAATTAATTATTCAGTCAGCTTAAGCAGTTAATGATGTTTAGGCTTTTGCTTCCCGAGCCATTTTTTCCCCATCTCCTCTATCCATTTTGCTTTGCTCTCAAAGATCCCTGTTCATCCTCTAACGAGGGCTACATTCTACAAACATTATTTCAAATGTAGTTTAAACATTTCTCCTCAGGGGGAAAATATTTAGGACCGATGGTATTTTGTTTGACATCTCTTTTGAAAGAAATATAATGAAAATGAGTTTTTTTGGACAGCATTGTTCCTCTCCCCAGCTGTATTTGAATAAGCAGATGGTGCTTTTAAATAATTTTCACTGCGTTTTGTTTTTCTGTTTGTTCACCCACATGAGCATATTTCTTGTGAAAGGACTCATCTTGCACATTAAAACTTCCCTGTTTTCTATAGAAATTGTGGGTACACAGAGGATTTCTTGAGCTCACAGTCACCACAACAGTTTTTTTCCATTATATTTTCACAACCAGTGAGTAGCCAAGAAGGTTAAAATGACACATTATTCCTAACTGTCAAACATAACTAATAAACCAAATTTATTTCCAATTTGATGTATAGCATTTGTTGTCCTTTGTTCTTTGGGGACCAGAATGAAGAACAGAGCTGGGCAGAATTTGTTTTGTGCAAGTAGATTGGTCTCACTGGGATTTCCATGTTGCTGCATATCCAGCACCAGAAACATGCAGATTTTGAGCAGCACAGGAGACATTGAAAGAATATCACATCTTGTGATGGCACACAACTTTAGAGAAGCTCATGGTGCTAGTACCAGTCATGGGTGTTTTTCTTAGGAGACACTGAATTTGCCCTTTTTGCAAGAAAAACCTTCTTCATTGCTGAAGAAATCAGGAAATAAATTCTCTTTTCACCTTGTGTCCTGAAAAACAGGTATAAAATTGTGCCTATAATAGACATTTTCCTAATGTTCCAATGACTTTTTCCCACTTGTGTGTTTTCCAAAATCTCTTCAGAGGTTTGGGTTAATGGGACATTGTTCTCTGTCAGGAACATCCCTCGAGGCACTTTGCAGTTCACAGTTTCCACCTAGACAGATAACAGCCAAGTCAAAAGTTCACCTGGCTGTTCATTTTATTTAAATGTGTTCCTTTTGCTATTGCTTGCAGATTAAAACCAGAGACGTCTGCAAGGGAGATGTCTCGCCAAAACCTTACATTTTGGATAAAGATCTTTATTGCTTGGAAATGTCAAAATCTGGTAGGACACAGCAGCCTTGACACAAGTGTTATTTCTTAAAATATTGCTTTGAACTGTTATATAAAACCTATTTTAACTTGAACTGTATTGGCAGTGAATAATAGATGCCATAACAGCTTTATATATAGCACTGTAAAATGTGCCATCAGAAATACATGAGCTGAACTGTAATGTGCATTGTCAGTGCTCAGTGCTGGCACAAGCTCTGTCATAGCAAATATATAGATATAATATATGTAATTTACCATCCCATACCTTTCATTTGCACCTGTGGTCATCTGAAAAATGGGAGGAGATAAAAGTTTGAGAAGAAATGGATAAGCACTGAATGGGGAACTTCACAGAATTTCAGCTGGTGACTGGGAAGACTGTAAAAAAAAGATTCTAAATGCTGTATTGATTCAGAAAGCCTTCCATTATCACCCTCATGGAGACAGCTTCCACAGGGGTGATGAGAAAGGAAAATGAGGAAAACCTCCCCCAGGATGGTCCAATAACCATTTTCCTCTCTCATAGCATTTCCCATCCCCATGCTCTGCTTCCAGAGTGGGCATTCACCTTGGAGAGTGAGGTGTCTCCCTTCCCATGGCACTGGGGTTGGAACAAAATGATCTTTAAGGTCCCTTCCAACCCAAACCACTCTGTGATTCCATGATATCCTGAGGAAAGCAAAGCACATCCCAGGAACTGCATTTCAGTTGATGCATCCCTTGGCAAAAAAGAAGGAGAGATGGATAGGTTGTGGCAACAGGTGTGAGGAAAATGCTTTTATTTTTAGGAGAGGTTGTTCCCTCTGGGTCGTTGCTGAGAAATGTTGATGTTTATTCCCTATCTGTTTTGAAGAGAAGTGATAGATGCCAGCCTCCACGCCTGTCACTCAAGCCTTTGTAGGCAGACAGAAAATGAAGCACAATAAAAATAAAACAAAAGAAAGCCCCACAGAGTCTGGCAGAGTGTGTTTGTTAGTTCAAACATGTTCCTTGTTCCCTCATTACCACGTATCATTCCTTGCTGAGGGCTGTTTTTGGTGAAATCTCTCACCCATGGTTGCAGTTTGGAGAGTTTAGTGCAAGCTATTTTATACCTTTCATCAGCTTCAATAGTCCAGGGCTTTGACTTATGAGGGCTCTGCCTGTCTCTTCACAGAGGCTCTTTTGACTCAGAGTAATGTATAAATAACACAAGATCATGACAAGCACCATCCGTGAGCGATCCGGCGCCGTGTGAGTGTCGCGCTCTCCGTGTGACAGCATTGGGGACCCTAATTATCCTGAGCTGCAGAGCTGCCTGCCACGTTGACATGGCCATCCCTGGGACTGGTATTGAGTTGTTCCCTAAAGAACCAGCTCCAGTATGCTGCCCAGTCTAATTTAAAATGACCCAAGCTGCAGGACTGCTACCATTTATTTCGGGAGACTATTTCACGGTCCAGCAGGCTTCGGTGTTGATGAAATGCTTCCCTCTGTTCTTGCTAAAGATCCCTTTCTCATTCTCGGCTTTTTACACCTAGTGAAACTCTGCTGGACCCTGCAAATAATTCTTCTTCCCTTTTGGCTTTTAAACTCTTCAAATGCTAGCAGTTATCCTCCTCTTCACAAGTTGGTCTCCCTGGCTTTTCAGTCACTTCAGCGCTCTCTTCTCAATTATTTCCCATTTGTTAGTTCTTTGCTCCTGCAGCAGCAGACTGTATATAGGATTTTGGTGTTGTACCAGAGCTGAGCAGAAAAAATGTGTAAAAAGCCCTGTGGATCCAGTTCAGAGACTACAAGTCCTGATGGAAAATTTCTAGATAATTTCTGCACTAGTGAATTAAACTCAGCAAAGACACTGGTATGTGTTCATTACGCTTTTTAGTAGCTAAGCATATCTTAACAGATATGCTTTTGACCCAGACAGACTTTTGACCCAGATTAGCCAGTGCTTGCCCAGTTATTGCCACAGTTTGAGAGGTAACATTTTCTAGAGGCAGTTTTGATGCAGACACACTGTTCAGAGGGTAAGGGGATTTAATGATGTGCATGCAATGAAGTGCAGTTTCAGTGCCTGAGAACAGGCATTTCCCATGCCCTTGCACAGCTGCAGCCCTATTGATTTATGAGTTGATCACAAAAATTTCCTCTAGTTCTCACTGACATTTAGGGAAGAGGAAGAGCAAGGTCAGTTAAGGGTGAATTTTGTGGGAAACTGTGCAAGCCTGAGGGCGAAATGAGGTGTAGTGAAAATAGCAGCTGGCCTCTTTGAAAACGTGGAGAAGCCTTAGCAAGCCTGGAGAACAAAGAGCAGCCTATCCCAGTGGAATCCTGCAGTGGCCATTTCCATTGAATATTGATTTGACTGTGCCTCCCTCTCTGTGCCCCTGAGGCCTCCAACACTCTACATTGCTGTAAAATACTTCCCTTCATGTCAAAACCACTCAATCTGCACATCTTTAGCATGTTGCTTTCAAACTGCCACTGTCATGC
The DNA here is from genome assembly GCF_028551555.1 of Melozone crissalis. Taxonomy (NCBI): domain Eukaryota; kingdom Metazoa; phylum Chordata; class Aves; order Passeriformes; family Passerellidae; genus Melozone; species Melozone crissalis. Next base: position 2,144,693 of record NW_026535780.1, read on the forward strand.
CAGGCACATCTGCAAAGTTTCATTCTATTTAGATTCAGGGGTTCTGTGAGGCTCACAGAATATCCTGAGCTGGAAGGGACCCACAAGGATCATTTCTTCCAGCTCCTGGACCTGCACAGATCCCCCAAGAATGTCCCTGAGAGCTTTTCCCAAAAAAAAAGGTAATTTTTTTGAACTCTGTCAGGCTGGTGCTGTGACCACTGCCCTGGGGAGCTGTTGCAGTGCCCAATCACACTCTGGGGGAAGAACCTTTCTCCTAATATCCAACCTAAACCTCCCCTGACACAGCTCCAGACTGCTCCCTCAGGTTCTATCACTAAAACAGCAAACACATCCCATGCTGTATTTCCCTCTCTTTCCCTTTTCCCACTCTTTATTAAGTGCTACTGTTTTATAAATACATCAATACACATCCATCTATTCTGTAATCCCAGTACATCCAAGAGAGGCAGGAGATTAAATACCACTGGGTAACACATTATGAGGATTCTCTCATCATCTCCTTTCTGCTCACACATCACTTTTGCTGTGACTGCATGCAAAAGTCCAACCTTTTTCTTCTTGCCTGGATAAAACTGTATTTCTTCCTCTCCTCATGGACATGATTAGAGCTTGTATATTTTTGCAATCAGTGTTTCATCAGAGATACGTGTGCAGCCTTGGATATCCCTTTGCAAGACAGCCAGGTTTCAGGAATATATCACAAATCTTTTTTAGCCCCAGGCAATTTCTCATGTCTCAGGTGTAACCTTATGACTAAACTGTGTGTAGTGAAGTGTTTTCAACTAAATTGGAGAGGTTTCCACTGTGTGCTAGAGATAATTTTCCTTTTCTCACTTACATTCCCAGTGCCTTATCCAAAGCCTGTTAGTGTCAGGGAGTCTTGCCCTAAACCCTTTCCTTCATGCCCTATTCCTTCAGTGAGCTTGCATGAAGGAGGCAGTAATGAAAACCTGGATTCAGCAAATCCCTTATGTGTGTCTTAAAAGCTTTGCTGAATAGGGATGGACTTTAGAACCTACTAAAAGTGAAGTATTTCCTCTGCAGAAGGAGAAAATAGTGCTGAGACACACATAATTTGCTAACAATCTGAATTTTAGGAAGACACATCTGCATATTTATATCCACAGAAGCTGAGCTGAGTTAAAATCTCCTGTATGACCTGTCAATGTGCATTGATAGGCCGAGAGCTGGAAAGAGAGAGATCTCCAGTGCTGGTGGTGAAATATTGGTTTTCTTCTGCAAATCCTCCTGCTTAAGTGTTAATATTTCTTTGGTGAAAAGAATGTGTTACTTTCCTCCTCCATTTACTGCACTTTTGCCTAAGTTTTTGCCACCAGATGATGACTGTCTCAACAAAGGCAACACCTTGCCCCTATTTCTGTTAGCACAGACAGTACAAACATCAAATGCCTCATCCACACAGCAATTTCTGTGGCTGTGATTTTCTGCCTCAAAGAGGAATTACCCTCTCACCTGTCAGGTTAGAGTGGTTCACTCTCTAATGCTCTGATGCTAATTAATAACAATCGACATCAATAGACATCAACCAGCGTAGATCCTCTAGCAGTGCTCTAAAGAGCTGTCCCAGCAGGTTTGGCTTCTTACCTTCCTGACTTGAGTGCTGTGCTTTATTTTTAATTATTTTGGGTGGGGAAATCAAGATTTTCCCCAGTCAAGATGGGGGGGGGGGGGGGGGGGATAACAGCAGGTGAGTCTTAAGTCATGGAAATATAAAAGTTCCTGTTGGCAAAGCCTTGAAGCATCTCAAGAACCACTGGAGAGTGAGTCAGCCCTCCCTCATTAGAGCTCAGCAGAGAGGGAAGAGAACCAAGGATATGGAAAAGACCCCACAGAGGTAACAAGGGAAGAGGTGACTGAGAAGGACAATGAAATCCACATTTCACAGCAAGCAAGACCTGCTCCCATTCCCTCCTATTTACCAAAAGGTGCCTGGTCCTTTTTAAATTATCCCTGACAGGAATATTCTCCCATATCCTCACAGAAATTAGACTGAAAATCACATTCTTAACATTGTTAACAATGAATGTCAAATTTTAGAGGCTGATGACAAAGACAGTATTAGCTTATGCCCTCTGCACTGTGCAGGCTCATTTAATTCAGGTGTTCTTTAATTCTTTTAATTGCTCCTTTATGAAAGGGGATGTTACAGAACTGTCTATCCTCACCACCCTGCTCACCATTTACCTACCTAGTGTCTCCTCTGGTTGTCATTTCTTTCTCTGCACTGAAATCACCCCTTCCCATCTGCATTGAGGCTCTCAGATGACTCACTTGAGGCAGAAAGACTATTAGACTCCCCTAGGAGCCATGGAGAATTGCAAATTTTAGTGTTATAATATATTTCCTTCAGTGCAAATTTTTAGCTAGACCCATGAACAACCTGGTCTGGCCTCAGAGCTGGTCCTGCTGTGAGTGAGAGGCTGGACTTCAGCTCTCCTGTGGCCTTTTCAAACCTGAATTATCCTGTGATCTCATGATCCCATTATCTCTCCACCTCCTTTGACTGCACCACTGAGGGCTACCAAAAGTTCACATGTTAATCTTGCTTCAGTCTACAGACAAAACATCTCTATTTCCCTGCCTGTGTGAGCTCCTGAGCTTCATTCTCCCTCCTCTTCCATCCATTGTCCCCACGGGCAGGAGTTCATGCTTTGCTCCTCTGTTCATATCACATTTGCCACTTATTTGGGGAAATAATTAGGAATATTTTACCTATCAGAAAGGTGTATGTCCCTGGAAGAGAAGTCCTCTGAGGTGCCCAGTGGGTTTGTGTGCCATCAGAGGGTTTGCTGAGATGTCCTGGTTTAGGGCAATTTTGGGAGAAAAACCTCAAAAGGGTTTCCTCTGGAAAGCAAATTCTTCTCCCCGTCCCCACTTTCACTCTTAGAACCAATCTTAAAATTGCAAAACTTATTTCTGGGCTAAACAGATAAATAGGGATATGAGCATCATAAAGTTACCCTTGGACACCAGAGAAGCTGCCCCATCCCTGGAAGTGTCCAAGGTCGGGTTGGGTGGGGCTTGGATCAACCTGGAATAGTGGAAAGTGTCCCTGACCATGGCAGGGTGTTGGAACAAGATGATCTATAAGGTCCCTTCCAACCCAAACCATTCTGTGATTTTGCTGCGGAGATATAACTGGAGTCATGTTTCAGAAGAATTCATAATTCTCTTGTCCAGCAATAACTGGAATGCAGAGGTAGTTTGCTCATGTTGGCCTCAAAATTTGCATTTTTTGAAAATGTGGACGCTTATTGATTGAAAGAAAAAAGTTGAAATATCTTATAATTTAAGGCTAAGGGATTGCTGTTGAAGGATGTCTGGTAGAGGGATTTTAGATCCAAGATCAACACATGTCCAGAGAGTTTTTTTTTGTAATTTTACTCTTAACATCTTCTACTAAGCTGTCAGGACTAAAAGGATTCTTCTGGGTCACTCAAAGTGTTGCTGTGAATGTCTAAGGCTTCCTCCTTTCCAGGTTTTAAACTGTTCCATGGCTTTAAACTGAAAGAGAGCAGGTTTAGATCAGATACTAGGAAAAATCCCTTCCCTGTGAGAGTGGTGAGGATGCCCAGAGAAGCTGTGGCTTCTCCATCCCTGGAAGTGTCCAAGGTCAGACTGGCTGGGGCTTGGAGCAACCTGGGATGGTGGAAGATGTCCCTGCCCATGGCAGGGGGTTGAAATAAGGTGAACTTTAAGGTCTTTTACAATCAAAACTATTCCATGATTCTCTGCTGTACCTACAGCAACAAACATCTGCTTATTTTTAACTCTGCCTTTGGAGCTGCTGATTTTTGGAACAAATGCTCCTGAATTTAATCTTTCCTTGTCAGTTCTCCCACGAGGGATAAAAGCTGCCACGGAATTCTCACCGTGCTCCCATTCCCACTTCACAGCTGGAGAAACTGAGACATTGTGGATTGTTTCTCTGCCAGTGGAGCTCCACAGAAATGTAAATGCCTTGCTTAAGACCTGGGAAAGAGTCAGGATCAGTGCCAAGGTTAAAATGCTGCTTGTTCCGTACTTCCAGATCCAATTCTCTTCAGACTGTGCTGGGATGAGAGATCCAAATACAAGATCTGGCATATTTAGCTTCTAATATTTCTCCCTGTTTAAATTGTGAGGCAGAAGGAATGTGCTCTTCAGAAAACACACAGTCATCCACTCGGTTTGGATGAAGCTCAAGGAAAACCCTGATCCTCATTTGTAACCGAAGGCAGACCTTCCCTGCAGGGGGGAATTGCTGGGATATGAAATTTCACCCATGATATTGTGACTTTATCAGGAGATGCTGAACAGCAGCCTCTCTGAAAGCACAGATTGCTTTGTCAGAGACTGAGAACCTCTGAAACATCTTCAGATGTGAGGATGGGGCTGCAGGAGTGAGGACAGGAGGGAAAGATCTGCTTTGTGCTTGTAGACATGAAACACACCTGAGGGAGAGCCTACAGGTGAATGTCAGTGGTGTTGAGGGGTTAAAAGATGAGGTTTTGGGTGTTGTGGGACTGAGACAGATGTGAACAAGGGATTCAGTGCTCAGAGCTGAGTGCTGGAGTGTCACCCTGATTTTTTTAAGTTTTTCTAAGCCTTCTAATGTTTACATTCTCATAACAAACTTTCTCACACACTTTAGATAAATAACTTATTGTTTTGCATTCTTTTATAGAAGAAAAGAAATTTATTAGACTGTTGGTTTGCCCAGTGTCATTGGAGAGGTGGCACTGTCACCCTCCCCCTCCAATCCACTGTCACTTTTGAAAATCTATAAATGTTAGAGTAAAAAATTAAAAGTTCTCTTTTTACCATCAGAAAGCTGCGTGTCCACGTTGTGTTATTTCATAACCTATAGTGACTTTGATCAGCATGTGCTGATTTTCTTAACTATGCTTTATTGCAGAAGGAATCTTTGCTCATTTTGCCCCTCTCATGGTCCTTGGCAGACCCTTTTCTCTCCTGGAAGTGGTGAGAGCCCAGATATGTGTTGGTGTTGAGGAGGAGCAACTTTGAATCTCATGCAGCACTGAGAGCTCTTACACGCTCTTTGAAAAGGCTGTTGGTTCCTCATATAGGAAAAACCTGACTCCATCTGCAAGACGAGTGGTTGGAGGTAGCAGCTACTCTCTCTTTGCCTAACCAATTTTAGGAACTGGCCACAAATCCAAGTGAGTTTGAGGAATTACAGTATCATAGAATTGCTTAGGTTGGAAAAGATCTTTAAGATCATCAAACTGTTGATCTGATGGCCAAATTCACCACTACACCATGTCCCCAAGTGCCACATCTAAACCTCTTTAAATCCCCCATGGATGATGTCTCCACCACTGTCCTGGGCAGCTGTGCCAGGACCTGACAACCCTTTTGGGAATTTTTTTCCCTTTTATCCAACCTAAACCTTCCCTGGTGCAACTTGAGGCCAATTCCTCTTGTCCATTGCTTGTTTACTTTGGAGAAGAGACCAAACCCCACCTCACTGTAACCTCCTGGGAGGACAGAGGACAACACTGCTCGTGCTCCTGATCCCTTAATCAGTCATCCCAAGCTCTTGGAGTTTCTTGATTGTCTTTTTTATTGCAACTTCATTGCTACCTAGCAGGAAAAAAGTCAATAATGGACAATAATCTGAGGATTGTAGCAGGATAGGAAGTTTTCTCTTCACATCTTTAGCCTAGAGAGGCAGTGGACTGCTCTAAGTGGGTCTGGTCTGCACATTGGGCTTTATTTTCCTTCAGAATGAAGTCTTTTCAGCTGCTCTGTCATCTGTACCAAACAGGTAAACCAAAGTGCCTTCAAAAAACTCCAATTTAACAGGGATTGCATTAATTTTATGGTTCAGTCTCAGACAGGAAAGCACCTGCCCAGAATCCCTGCAGCTGAAGGGGGTTGCACAAAGCACCCCATGTGCTCTCCCCACTGCCCAAAGCAGACACAACTACACCTGGAGAGTCTCCCTCCTGTGGTTTCCAGGGGTTTGTGTCTTTCTCAACAAAATTCAGGTGAGAGCAGAAGTGACTCTTTATTTTTGGCATTTTTAGCGTGGGTTGGGGGCTGTCAGGAGTGGGAGATCAGTAAAGAGGCAAAGTGAAGGATGTCTTGATCAGCAGTGATTCAGCAGAATTTCATCTTTAGTCCTGTTTTGACAGTCTGTATAAAAATCCTGCAAATTGCTGCAAACTTCATTCCTTCAGCCTGATCTGATTTCTGGGTGCTGTGAGCAGCCCAGATCCAAAAGTCACTCTGTAAGCACCCGCCCCTGTATTTGGCATGATCATTTAAACAGTCCTTAAAAATGAATTATCTGGAGCATTTCAGTTGTCACACAAGGTGTTTCTCCCCATCCTCTTTTTCCTTGCTAAAGGCATCCAAAAAATGTAAATTGGGGATGGGAGGGGTGGGTGGAAGGAAATTCAGAGCAAACCCCATGACTCCCCTGCCTCCCTGATTTCAGCTCATGCTTGTAAATATAAGTCTCAGCATTGGGATGCAAGGACTTTTGGGATTATGTCTTTCTCTCCTGAGTGTATCTGGAGGAAATAAAAGGAAATCCTGCACCTTTGGTGCTGGTTGCTTAGGAGGGAGTCACCTCCTACTGAAGTCTGACAGGGCTAAGTCGTGTTCCCTCAGTTGTTTCCCCCTGATGTTCCTTCCAATTTACATCACTGAGGAGGGTTAAGGAAGGTGACTTCAGGTGTTGCCATTAGAAAGTCAAATTGCAAAAATAAAGCATTAAAAATAAACGCTGCAGCAGAATTGCTGAGCCAGGGAATAAAGAGCTTTAAATGCAAGCAGGGAACTGGCTGTGCATTTCTCCACCAGTCACCTGTCTCCCTATCTGAGGATTAAGGACTCTGTGTCTTTTAGTCCTGCATCTTCCCATTCAGCTCCAGGTGCTGCTGAATGTCACAATTTTTTTACAGCTTGCCTATTAAGATTTAGAGGAACTTCCTTCCTTTTATTTGGATGGCAGGAGGAAGATTATTGCTTGTTCTGAGGAGAGATCCAAGGAGAGTCTCTCAGAAAAGAGTAGATTTTAAATATGGCTGGTATTCCCTAAATAAAGTTCAGGAATTTGGTGAGCGGGTAATTTACTTATAGGGTGGATCCCCAACTATGGGGAATTGTTACAGATCCACTGACTGCCATGCTGCCAATGAACTGGTCTCTCCTTTTGAATGACTTTCAAACTCCTCCACGGAAAAGCATGAACAGCATTTCTGTCGTGCACAGCTTTCCTCTCCCCTGGGTGTTTTTGCAGGAGCACAAGGTATTTTACAGCCACACTCAAACAGATCTTGCCACACTAGATCATCTTTCAATGTTTTCCTGTCCTTGTCCCTCCCTCAAGGTATATCATGTTATCCCCTAAATCTCAGGCTGCGCTGGCTCTTTCCTGTTCGCCCTGGACCTTTGCTGGGGGGTGGGAAGCAGGCAGATGGAATATTTTTAGGATTCCTTGCTGCTGTGTGCTCCCAGAGCTGAGAAGACCTCATGGGATCACGAGCAATCACCATTATTGCTGCAGGCAGAGAGAAGTGCAGAAGGATTTTAGGGCTGGAATCTTTGAAACCCAGAGAAGGTCTGGAGCAGGCTGAGGGGCAAGAAGAAAATCTCCAATATCAAATCATCTCCTAGCTGGGGACAGTGCCATATCAGGAGTTTTTACAGCTCTGATGTCCCCAGGGCACCAGTTCATCCCCACCAAACCCATGCAATTGTTACACCATGGGGAACAGTCTAGGCTTCAAATCCAGCTCCATCTGAGCTCTCTTTTCTTCTTCTCCATCCCTCCACACCCCATAAATCTGGTGTTGATGAATTGTGCAGCACTCTGTGTGGGAGCAGTGAGGTTTGGGTTAGAGACTATTGCATAAATACCTCTTGCTGTTCTTTTCCCCCCAATTCCTATGGAGTTAGAGCACCTATTGTTGTGTGCCATCAAACAGGCTGCCACAATAGCTTGGGAGGAGCCAGCGCTTTGTTTCCCAGATGGGTTTTCTCTGTTGGGTCGAGTGGGTGGCTGAGCAGATGGCTCAGCAATCTCAGATGGTACTGAGGGCTCTCTGATGCCTGGTGACCTCCAAATGAGGTGAGGCAGGACCCCTGTATGGGGTTAGAATGTAAGAAAATAAAGACAGTGCATAAGGTAATTTCACCCCTGAGGAGTTGCAGCTGTACTAATTACCAGAGATTAAGAACAGGCCTGCCCTTAACGGGCCACAGCTGTGTCCAATGAGGATGAGTGCTATAAAAGAGTGGGTTAGCTGGTTGAGAAGTGAGTTGGTGTTTGTTGGTTGTGCTGTGAAGAAGAAGGAGTCAGTGCTGTGAGGAGTTACCCATGAGAAATCACCAAGAGGGTATGGAACTTTAGCAACAAGATGGCCACAGAAAATCTGAAATCTGGGGTCTGAAGTGTCACTGAAGTGCCACCTGCCTCAGCCACGTTGTTCCTGTCAGCCCCCAAGGTTCTGGCACTCTCTGGCTGTGTTGCATTAGCAGAGGGATAAATGAATCCTCTCTTCCTGAGAGAGGTGGAGCTGGGAAGTGCTGCCAGCCCTGTGTTACTTGGTGCCTGGTGCATTTTGTGTCCTCATACATTGTTTGCTGTTCTGGAAGGCACCAGTGCATCAAGGAATGGTTTTCCTTAGGCTGCTCAAGCCTCTCTGCTGGACTTGTGTGCCAAATGTGGGGTCTCAGGAGCTGAAGTGTCACTGTGGTATTTTATGAAAAATCCCTCTGGCAGGATTTTTCTCTTGAGAAGCCTCAGAAAGGAAATGTAAACAATAATTGTCTGATTGCTTGGAATGTGGTCTGGAGGCTGCTTACCAACAGGTGCATCTTTGATTGGTTCCATGTGAATTATTTTTAATTAATGACCAATCCCAGTCCAGCTGTGTCAGACTCTCTGATTCTGTCACAGGTTTTTATTATCATTCTTGTCCAGCCTTCTGATGTATTCCTTTCTCTATGGTTTAATATAGTTTTAGTATATAATTTTCTTTTAATATAATATGATAATATAATAAATCAGCCTTCTGAGAACTTGGAGTCAATTCTCATCTCTCACTTTGTCCCAGAGACTTTTGCAACACTGCAGGAGGAGTTTTAATTTCCCCCTCTCACACTTGCATTCATCAGTGTTGAACATCATTCTCAGTTGTATTATTGAAAGTTCTGAGCACCTTCTGATGTTTGCACATCCCTGTCCAGTCTGGATGAGCCTGACTACAGAAATGCAGTGTGGTTCTGCCCTGTGATTGCCCCCAGGCATTGTCTTCTACATCTTTTGTGTACCAAGTCTGTGGTATTTTTGGGGTCCCCAGGATGAGGGAGGAATTGATGAATCTGACTCCATGTTCTAAGAAGGCTAATTTATTATTTTATGTTACTATATTTAAACTGTACTAAAGAATAGAGAAAGGATAGTTACAGAAGGCTTAACAAGATACTAATGAAAAACTTGTGACTGCTTCTGGAGTCCTGACACAGCCTAACCATGATTGGTCATTAAGAAAAACAATTCACATGAAACCAATCAAACAACCGCATTCCAAAGCAGCAAAACACAGGAGAAGCAATCAGATAATTATGATTTTCATTTATCTCTGAGGTTTCTCAGCTTCCCAGAAGAATAATTCTGGGCGAAGAGGTTTTTCCAGAAAATATGACATTGACACCAAGTCCACGCAATTAATTATTCCATCCATTCCAGACAATGTCCTCTCATGCTCTGCACACTGGGCATGGTTCTGGATGCAGCCTGGCATCAACATCCAGCTGGCACATCCTACAAGGTCCAAACTCAGCTGCCCAAATTCAGTCTGGTTGGATTCAGGCACCTCTTAGGGTATGTTGAGACCTGGTGGTGTTTAGCCAAGTCCTCCCCAGGTTTTGGGTTCACCCTGCTTCTCACCAGTCAGCCAGACTCAGCTCCATGTCCCATTTTTCCTGCCAGGTTTTTCCATCCTCCAGTCTCAAGGCTTGCCTGGAGATTTTGGCTTTACCTGTAACGCCTGAATAACTGTGTCTGCCTCACCTGTGTAGCCTCCCAATGAGATTGTTCACGTGGTCCTGGGTTTGTTGATAATTCTGTGTCCAATTCTGCCCCAAGGGAGCTCACCAAAAGTTACAGTCTTCTGCACGTGAATAGAGCTTTCATGTTAACATGGAATTTGCAGGATTATCATGATGATAGATTGAGATGGTTTTGGTCTTCTTTTTTGGGATTTTTTTTTTTTTTTAATTGCCTCTCCCAACCACAGATTCACCTTCCTGGATAAATATATATATATTTAACAATGTGGCATCCAACAAAATGCCTAGAGGAAGCTGGCTGTTAACCTTTTGTCAGGATGAAAACTGACCTACTTTTAATTTTGGGTTGGTTTTTTGTTTGGTTTTTTATTACTTCTTTTTTCTTCTTTCTTTCTTCTTTCTCCTGACCTGCTTTTGCATTTGACATTGCTTTGTACCTCTCTCCATGGTAGTTACCTCCTGTAGTCACCTGAGGAGTGACAACATCACAGACCTCTACAATCTGAAGCAAAAAAAAATTAAAGCAGCTGGTTTACACTTTCCTTTTCATTTCCACTGAGTTATGGAGTTGTTTAAAGAATTGTGAGGGCTGAGTGAGCTGTGATTTTCCTTACAAGGGCCAGCCTTGCATGTGCTTTGTTGTTTTGTTCTGTTTTAGCCATTTCACCACGATGTGTAAGGTTTTATTACTCTATTCATCATTCAAACAGCCAGGATTTTTTGTAAAGCTCAGTTGTTTGTAACTGGCAATCTGCAACAGGGCTTGTTGCTAAACAGGGATTAGGTGTTCCTGTTAGTAACTCAGGGGGATTCTGCAGGTCATTAGGATTCTTTGTCACCCAGAGCAAGTTACTTTTCCCATAACTGGAGGTTTCCAGGGTGTAGATGTCTCTGCCTGACTTTAAGGTCTTAAAATAATCTATGAAAACACACTTTTAGAACACAGTTCATCCATTGTGATTTTAGACATCTGTTCTATCATGAGCTGACCCATTATCATCTTTCTCTTAATGTACTGTATGGAATTTCCTGTTGTTTATCTCAAGACCTCAAACATACATCCATAACCAGTGATAACTGTAGGCTGCTTCTTCACCAGACTGTTTGGACAAAATATTTTGTGGATTTTTTTTCTTTTTCTTTGAGTGGTAGTGATGCATCCTGGATTCTGTCACCCCAATGTCTTAGAGCACTTTCTCCCTTTTTGTCTAAGTTGAGAAGATTTTCGTCACCTGATTTTTTTTTTTAAATTTGAAGTTACATCTATAGAATCATAAAAATCAGAGAAAAATAGAAAAATTTGGGTTGGAAGGGACCTTAAAGATCATTTAATTCCAAGCCCCTTGCCCCCTAGACCAATGCCACCCACTAGACCAGGCTTCTTAGAGCCCTCTCCAACCTGAGCCTGAATAATTCCAGGGATGGGGCACCCCTGGAAGTATTCAAGGGAATAACAAGTATTTGTTTTTCAGAGACCATTCTTGTCCTACTTGTTTTGTGCTTCCTCTTCAAAGTATGGCAGAACCAGATGGTTTCTAGGGTGGCTTCTAACGCAAACCTTTCTATGATTCAGTTCTCCTGATAATCACAGACTGCTGATCTCGTGAGTAAATGCACTTATAAGCCATCAGTCTGGATAATGAAATCAGAGAAAAACAATGTCCTGATTTTGATGTGTACTTTTAATTGAACAGATGAAAAGCCTTCCATTTCAGCATGCCAGGGTTATCTAAGTAATATTCTGGCACGTTGCCCTTTTTCACCATCGTGACTGTACATTCCAGCAACAATATGGGCAAAAAAATCGATTCCATTGGAAGAAAATCCCAGTAATTGAATCTCCTGTTAATTGCAGCTCAGAAGAAGAAAATTGTTTCTACTGTTTTATAAAACTAAGTGAAAATTCAACTAGGAGTATGGTTGGCCTTGTAAAGAAGAAAATTTTTCTTTTGGTCTTGCAGAATGATGCAGGATGCAATGATGCTCACTTTGATAGGACCTTGCAAACCAGTGACAGTGTCTTGACCCAGGCCAACATTTCTGGTGCTGGCAAAACATTATTTTTTTTCTAGAGGGGAAGCCATACAAGAAGAGGCTGAGGCAAGTTGTTCACCCTGGAGGAGACTGAGGGGACACCTCACTGCAGTTACAATTTCCTTGTGAGGGGAAGAGGAAGAGCAGGCACTGATCTCTTCTCTGGTGACAGTGACAGGACCTGAGGGAATGGCCTGAAATTTTGTCAGGGAAGGTTTAGGTTGGATATTAGCAAAAGGTTCCTTCCCCAGAGAGTGATTGGACACTGGAACAGGCTCCTGTGCAGTCTTCTTGCTATTTAAAAGTCTCCTTGCTGGAACACTGAGCAAAACCATTGAGCAAACTCAGACTGAGACCCTAACAAATTTTCCTTGGATCGTCATGGAGAGACTGATGAGGGGGTCAGTCTCGTCTCCAAAGGAACAAATGAACAAGAGGAGGTGGGCTCAAGCTGTAACAGGGGAGATTTAGATTGGATATTAGAAAATAAAACTCTTCACAGAGGGCTTGTCAAGCACTGGAACAGGGAAGTGGTTGTGTCACCATTCCTGGAGCTGTTATTGATGTGGCACTTGGGGACATGAGTTTAGTGGTGGACTTGGCAGTGCTTGGTTAATGGTTGGACTCAATGGTCTTAAAGGTCTTTTTTATCCTAAATGATTTTATGGTTTTATGAAATACAAGTGTTGTGGCAAGAAGGGAGCTGTCTCAAGGAGGTTAAAAAAGTATCCCTTGCGTAAAATTTCTCTCCTCCTGTGCTTTGATCTGGATTGTAGCCTATTCTGGTTTGATTTAGGTACTTCTGGATGGCAGGAGGATCACAGCAATCAAGAACACAAAGTACTTTCCCTGGGAGATGAACAGTCCAATTTCTGCATAGCAAGGGAGCAGAGAAATTTTATCCCAGGAGCATTAATGGAGAATTTGTCAGAAAAAAAAAGATAAAAAGTCCAATAGTCAAGTGAAATGTAGCTGAACTGTCCTGAATTTTTACTTTTCCTTGCTAGCACACTTCACATTATGGGATTATTATGGGATTATAATGTCTCTGTGTTAAAGGGGAGAGGAAATCCTCAGCGTTTGTTGCACTCATCTAACTCCCTTTTCTTCTGGAAATAAAGGGCAAGATAGGGAAAGGAAGTGAGGGCAAAGAAAAGAAAAAGAAGAAAATTAAGATTGGAATGAAGCCTTGAAATTGGCAGCTGTCAGCAGCCCTCAGGACAAGTGATAAAATGCTGCATTAAAGCAGCTGCAGTGTGAAATGCCATTGACAGAATAACGAGGATGGGAAATCACTTTATAAATGTGCTTACCAGGATAAACAGATGTGACTGAGGGCAACTCCACTCTGTCACTAAACACTTGAAAGGGCAAAATTTATGGCAATCTATTTTCTGTTAAAAAAAAAAAAAAAAGCCACAATGGAGAGATACAAACCTAAACTCAGAGAGGCTTCAAACAGAGGTGAGGGTTCAGTGCCTGTGTAAAGGTGGGAATCAGGGCAGGAACACTCTCCTGTAATAAACCATTTTGAAAGCCCAATAAATCACAATGTGGCAGGGTGTGATGGTGCTGAGGGAGGGAGAGGGGGCTGGTTCCTGACATTTCACACTTTGCAAAGGCAAGAGCCACTCTGCAGGCAAGGCTTGGGGTCTTTCATGGGCAAAATATGCAAAAGGATGTTAGTTCAGTTTTCTGCTGAGCTGAGGCTGGCTGGGCATGATGGTGGCCCAAATTTAAAAGATCAAGGAGCCTTTGGACAACACTCTCAGGCACAAGATGTGACTCTTGGGGCTGTCCTGTACAGGGCCAGGAGTTGGATTCATGATCCTGATGGGTCCCTTCCAACTCAGGATGTTCTATGTTTCTATGTTTTTTGGGTTTGGTTATGGTAACGGAAACTTTATTCCATTTCTGTTATAAATTGCCTCCTTGTATTACTAACTAAAGAAATGCTGCAGTTGTGGTTGGTAAGGACTGGACAGAGAGGAAAACCCGTGAATTTGTGCCAAAGAGTCATCAAACAGTGAGAACTTATCGTCACCAGCCAAAACCCCAGAAAATGGCTGTTTCCTCTTGCTTTTAGAAGTGTTTGAACTACTACAGTGACTTTTCAGCATTGTTCATTAAGACCTGATAAGAGTATTTGGATATTACTGAGTATTAAAAAAAATTCAAATATAAATGTGGCCTCAAGTTGCACCAGGGGAAGTTCAGGATGGATATTAGGAAAAAATTCTTCAATGAAAAATGATCATGTCACAAACATCTTTCATGAAAAATCCTTTCCTTAGGATTTTTCCTCCTGAGAAGCTGAGAGGCCTCAGGAACAAAATGTAAACATTGATTATCTGCTGCTGTGGAATGCAACAGGTGGATCTGTGATTGGCCCATGTTGGATGTTTGTAATTAATGGCCAATCACAGCCCAGATGGCTCAGACACAGAGCCTGAGCCACAAACCTTTGTTATCATTCTTTGCTATTCTATTCTTAGCTAGCCTTCTGATGAAACCTTTCTTCTATTCTTTCAGTACAGTTTTAATACAATATATATATAATAAAATAATAAATCAAGCCTTCTGAAACATGGAGTCATCCTTCCCCAACCCCTGTGAACACTGTCACATGATCAGACATTGGAACAAGCTTTCTAGAGAAGTAAAGGAGTCACCATCACTGGAAGTGTTCAGAAACTGAATAGATGTGGCATTTCATTATATGGTTTTGGGGACAGGTGGTGTTTGGTCATGGATTGAACTTGATGGTCGTATTTTTTTTCCAGCCTTAAAGATTCTGTGATTCTGCATCATACTCTATGACAAATCATAATGTGAGGTATGACAGGTCTAAAGTCCTCTGTGCTGGACAATTATTTCTTTTGCCAATCTGAAATAAGTTGAGTGGAAAAAGCAATGAATTACCTGCAGTGTTAACAGTAATCAGCAGCCTTTTCAAGGGATGTTCAGTCTGAAAGCAGCTCCCCAGTTCCTCCAGTTCTCACCCCACCTCCCTAGATCCATCCAGCTTTTCCAGTGCTTTAGGATATGGCTGGAAATGAGCTGAGCCATCCCCCCTTCAAGTCTAGACTCTCACCTGCCTCATTTGCAAATTAAAACAAAATTAAAATAGCCCATTGAAAGCTAATCTGAACTCAGGGAGCACAAGCTGAGCATGATTGAATATAAATGCTTAAAACTTTCTAATAAACTGGAGAGCTGCATCCAAATTCTCCTAAATTAGCATTTCCTTGGGGAAGGGGCAATGCAGGTGGGAAGGAAGGCAGGATAACTCAGTTCTCTGCTGAGTGACTGGTGGGTTTGTAAGAGCAGGAGGATCTGCTCTGTCACTGCAGATGTGCTTGACGGTTTCTAAATGCAGCCCCTGGGACAGGGGCTGGCTCTGGTTTGTTGTCACACACAGCTGATAGATGGCACACTGTTGTCAGGATTCCCTGCTGCAGATGCTGCTGTTCCTTGCTGTTATCTGATTGTTATCTGCTGCTATTTAATGGCAGACAGTGTCTTTGTGGCTATTGATAAGTTGGTTAAAGCTTATTGAGCTTCACCTTTTGTGGTTTTTTGTGCACGAGGATGTTTAACAGAGCAGAGATTTGCTGAATTTGTCTTAACTTCGAAAGGCTGAGGGAGAGGTAGGCATGATTTAATCAGTTTAGTGATGGAGCTGATGGGGAGTTTGTGGCTGCATTCTGAAACAATCCCTCTCTCCTTCTGATTTCCAGGGTTTGTATTGATTGCATTGAGTATCAGACAAGCGGAGTAAAGAGCAATCTTTAAACATCATCAAATCCTCTTCTCAGCTCTAAGACAGGATCAACAACCTGAATCATTAACTTCTTATATAGATGTCTCCTGTTGCAGTTTCAGTCCCTGAATTTCTGTCATGTGGAGGGGGAATGTGGAGAACAGGTTATTCCCTTCCTATTTGCAACAGTTCCACTTTCATTATCACATCTGTTGTGTCCCCCCACCTCTCCAACCCCACACATCCTCCTTTTTCTACATTAAAAACCGCACTAATTCCTGTTTTTATCCTATCAGACTATGTTTTTAACACTTTTGATCATTCCTATGGCTTATCTCTGAGCTGTCTCCAGATGGTCCCCCTGAGATTTGTTGCTCAAAATTGGACACAATATTTCATCTCAAAAGTGCTATCTTTGTCCCCAGCATCCCTCAGCACCTTTTCTTGTTTGTTTGTTTCCCTTTTGAGGACTTCTGCCCAGGAAATTGCCTACTATTCTTTATGTCTAACTGTAGAACTTTTGTATTTTCGTTATTTGGCTTCGTCCTTTTTCCTTTCTGTGTTTTCTCATTTTAACAAGATCCCTTTGAATTCTAATAATGTCTTCTGACAGGCTCAAAATATTTCTGAGCTTCTCTACACCTTCTCATTTATGACCTGTCCTTTCTGTGCCATCACCTAAACCATTCCTGAAAAATATTGGTTATTCCTGGATCCAGGAAAACCACAAAAAGTCAGGGCATGATAAAATCCCCTCCCTCAGCTGCTGCTCACTCTGGTTTTGATGCAGCCCAGGACATTGGTGGCTTTCTGGGCTTTGAGTGCAAATGGCTAGCTCATGTCAATTTTTCATCCACCAGCTATTCCCACTTCCTTCTCTGCAAGACTTCTCCCATTCCATCTCCCAGACTGTTCAGATTCTGGGGATTGTCCCAGTCTGGGAGCAGAGCCTTGTATTTGTCCTCACTGAGCTTTGTGATGCTGAAATCCTTTCCATGCATCCTTCCAGTCCATTACCAAAGAAAATTTACTGAAAAAATAGTTTTAAACTATGATTTCTGAGCCAGTTTTACAGTATTTTCATCTAGTCTTGATTTGCTCTACTTGTGTATTTGTCATCTGCTGCTTTTCCCCCTCCTCAGGTGTTGCCCTGTCCTAGAAAGGCACCAGGTAACCTTTGATAAATGCTCATTCTCCTGCTGTGTTTTGTGCAGCAACAAATCATACATTGGATTATTTCCCCCATCATCTGTGCAACTGGGGAAGCACAGGGCTGGCATTAAATATCTGGCCTCTAATTCCCAGACTTTTGGATTTTCACTGCTCACTCTCTTTCCTCTCTTCTGATTCCCCATGAATTTTCAGTTTACAGCTCTAAGGTTGTCTCACTATTTCTCTAAAAATCTCACCTTAGTATTTATGAGTCCCAGACAGTTTGAAAATGCTTCACCTTTAATCTGAGCTCTACAATCCCAGTGTTGGCTCCCCATTGACTCTGAAGTGAGCCAGGGCAAATTGCTGAGCAGTAAATGTAGAAGACATCAACATATAATTCACCAACTCAATACTATAAATAATTCCTCCTTCTTTCTCTAGAGATTAAAATGACCCAGACTTTGTTCTCTGGGAGCATCTCCCCCATCTGCCAGTGACACATAAGCAAAACTGTCAAAGTAAAATGGATGATTAATTGTTTGAATTATATATCTTTTGATCAGAGAGCAAGCTGCTTGTTGTTCAGACCCATCATTTTAATTACTGGATGGAATTGCAATCCACTATTTTGATCTGAGAATGAACACAAGATTTCTGGATTTGGGGTGGCAGACAGCAGCTGGTATTGTACTGTTTCTGCAAACATAAGAGCTCCAATGCCCACAGCATGAGCAACAAACAGGAGGAGCTGGAAGCCAATTATGCCACTGGAAAACTGACTGGAAATGGGGTGGGATGGCTCACATAGCCAGAGTGCTGCAATGGATCTCTGTAAACTCTTCAGAAGGGACAGCAAGGCAGGAGAGGCAGTGGAGTAGCCCTTGTGTCAATAGGGCTGAGTGTTTATGGGCCAGGATAATGGGAAAGGCAGCAAAGCAGACAGAAATCCTGGTGGGAATCTGTTGCAGACCACCCAGCCAGGATGAAGAGATGGATAAATTGTTCTAGAAGTACCTGGGAGAAGCCTCATGATCACTGGCCTTTGTCCCCATGGAGGAATTCAATTTAACCAGGTGTCTGCTGGAAATACAACACAGCCAAGAGGAAACAGTCCTGGAAGTTCCTGGAGTGTGTAGAAGATAAATTCCTGACAGCTGGTGAGAGAGCCAACTAAAGAAGCTGTGCCACTGGACCTGTTGGGTACTTTTAACCAGAAATTGGAAATTTTCAACTGGATACTGAGCACAGACAATTGGAAAATAAAGTGAGCTGTCACACAGCCTTTAGTGTCTGCCCCAGACTTTGGCACCTTTTGTATGATAAGGAGGTGTGTGAGAAATGAGAGCATTTTGGCCTGCTTTTTCTATTAGAAATTTGGAGGTGATCCAGAAGGAAATAAATGAGGAAGAAGTATTAAGTATAATTTATGAAGAGAGATTACAGGATTTTACCAATTGCAGGCTCAGAAAGTGCAGCAGTGATTAGTTGAGCCATGATGACTGTGTAGAAATACTTGATGTGTAATAGCATTGAAAAAAGGGTAGAATAATTTAAAATATTAAGGTTGAAGGTAGTAACAAATTACCAAGCAGTAACTAAGGACAGAGAGAAATAAATTAAACATTAAGAAAAAATTCTTGAATAATGAGATGAATCATTTTGGATATAATGGATATTTTTAAAATAGGCAGTCTCTCCTGTATACAGTGGAGAATAAAACTATGTGAGGGTGTTTGGGAGAGTCAACTTGCAGGAGGCAATACCCATCAACCTTTATTTTCTGAGCCTTTTAGCTGCAGTCATAATTAATTTGTCCTCAGATACTTTAACACAGCATTGTACCTTTAAAGTAACCTGCATTATTGACTGAAAATATGTAAGAAAATTGTCAACAGTAGAGTCTGCAATCCACAGAGACAAAATCTGGAAGAGCCTACAAAGATCACAGCATTTGGCTTTGAAATGCACAGGGAAATGGAGGGCATAGAGGGTTGTTTTTTGTTTTTTTTTTAATTGTATGGAAAAAGTATCTCCTTTTTGCCCAAATTTACCATTGAGAAGGTGAACCTTAGGCAGACCTTGGATGTCGAGTTACTGATGGAGCTGGTGCTCTGTGGAGCACTGGATGGCCTGAACAGCCATTCCCTCTTTTTTTGGCTGTGCCTCTTCAGTCTCCTGAAGGAAGAGGACAAGATCTCTCCTCTGGAGAGACCCCACCTGGACCTCTGGGACCCCCAACACAAGAGAGATGTTGACCACTTCAAACAAGTCCAGAGGAAGCCACTAAGCTGTTCCAAGGGCTGGATCCAAGGGCTCTGTTCTGGGGCCAGGCTGGGAGAGCTGGGGGTGTCCAGCTTGGGGAAGAGAAGGCTCCAGAGAGAGCTCAGAGCCCCTTCCAGAGCCTGAAGGGCCTCCAAGAGAGGTCAAGAGGGACTTGGGAAAAGGGATGGAGTGACAGGAGAAGGGGGAATGGCCTTGAGCTGAAGGAAGGTGGGTTTAGTTTACAGATTAGGAGAAAATTCCTTCCTACAGGAGGGGTGAGGCACTGCAAGAGGTTGTCCAGAGAAGCTGTGAATGCTCAGTCTGTGGCGGTGCTCAGGGTCAGGCTGGACTGGGTTCTGATTAACCTGGTCCAGGTGCCCTGCCCATAGCAGGAAGGTGGAACCAGATGGTCAGTAAGGTCTCTTCCAGCCCAAACCCTTCTATGATTTTATGATTCCAACCTTCAGTGACCTCTGTAAGAGATTGTGACTCCCTTCCTCTCTTGCACCAAACCCATGAACTCTATTTGTAATAAAACCTGATTGACTCTGCACAGGGTACAGCAGCTTCAGCCTTTTCTAAACAGAGGATTGGCAGCATAGCAGTGAGTTGTAAAAAGCTGCTGTATATTTCCTTATTCCTTTGTCTCTTTCCTTTCAGTTAGATTTTCTTTTTTAAATTGTCAAGAATAAATAGTGCACCTAAATGAATCACTCTGTTGATAGCTGCAGATCAGACTCTGCAATCAGTGTTTTATTTAAGTAAAATAATTGAGCAGCAATTGATAATACATGACAGCTTAAGATTGCTCTAATTGCTTGGCTTCCCAGAACACTCCTAAAAAGAAAATTAATTCCTCCATTGTATTTTTTTTTTTTTTCTGGCTGCATGACCCTCATGGAAATAAATCCAGAGTGGAGAATTAATAGTGCTGCAAACAAAGTGTAGAAAGTGTTGAAGTTTTTGTCATAATCTTTGCACGGTTTCTATTTTTGAAGATAACATACCACCTGCAATAAACTGCCTTTCCTGGGGCTGGTATCAGTCAGGGTGATAGATTACAACTACTTCCCTCACTGCTGCTATTAGTTTATACATTGCAGCCTGGGGCAGGAAGCAGGAGATGCTAAAGGAAAAGTCAGCATGGAACAAACTGAGTTTGGAATTTGCTGACGGATTTCCATCTCTTCAGTGACTTGGTACTCAGGAGACCTTCTTCTTCTGAGCAGCTGCAAAAAAAGTGGAGCTGTAAATATTAAATGCATTTTATTTTCTTATTTTAAAAAGACTAAGTGTCCCCAACAAGCATTTTTATTGCATATAAAAAAATAATAACTTTTTTTTTCACAGGTTGCTGTAAGAACTCGTATATCTCACTTTCTGCAGTTGAGACCAATGGCTCCTTGGAGCTCTTGGAGAGCAAAATAAATGTGCAATACAGACAAATAGTTCCTGTTGGACAGGTACCCACCACATGAAACACTCTGTGACAATTGCACCAAATCACTGTGGTTACTGCCCAGCTCTTGCAGAAAGAAAAGGGATCTGTTGCCCATAAAAGACTTTTCTTGGACAAGGCTGTGGATTATTGGCGGACAATTCTGCTCTCATTTGCATGGCTTTTATGTTTACCTTTTGTATTATATTTAATTTTTGCTTTCTGTGTGTCGGGCCAGGAAATTTCACAAACCCTAAGCTACAATCTAAATTTGAAATACAAATGGATTTCCTCTATTGGGAGAACCTTCATTTTCACTGAGTATTTTTATTCCTGGTCTACAAAGGCCACAATGTCAGGCATTTCATTATCTCTGTTCATTTTGGGTCCTTCATGTGATTACTTTTGTGCCATTTGATTAGCCTATATACATATGTGAATTAACCCAGAAGGAACTCCTTAATTCAACTCCAGGGAGCTGGGAAAGGTGAGAAGGCAAAAAATCCCACAAAAACCTTTCTATCATATCAGAAAACAGAAGCAATATTTCTGATCTGTGAGTCTCTTTCATATCCAGCCCAAGGGTTTGTTGAAAAGCAAAGATATTAATCTTTCTTTAGTGGTAAAGTAGATAGAAACTTGGCTGTAGGAGAGCAAAAGTTTGGACTCATAGTGAGGGTGCAGAAACTTTCTTCTGCAACCATGAGAAAATAAATCATAGAATCATAGGCTGGTTTGGGTTGGGACCTCAAAGATCTCCCAGTTCCAACCCCACTGCCATGGATCAGGTTGCTCAGGGTTATTGCTTCCAAATATGAATTGTAACATCCCAGAGTCTTCTTCCAGCTGTGCTGACAAGGTACAGGAACATCAGACATACAGTAAAGAGAAATAAAATTGAGGCACATTCCCATTTGGAGAGCAGAGCTGATGTTCACTCTGGAGAGTAATGAAGTCACTTCCCTCTTCATTTCCTTATTTTGTGCATTTCCCTTCCTCTTTCACTCTTTGTTGATTTTTTGAGTGTCTGGTGGAAGAGGAGAGTGGTGGGGATGAAGGAAGGGCAGGGCTCTGCAAAATATGTAAATTTACATGTTCTTCTCCATCATGGGTGAAATTTGAAACATTCTCCATTTGCTCTGCACCTCGAATTTGTAGCATAATTCTTTTGTTGTCCACACTCATGAAGCCCCACCTGGAGCACTGATTCCAACTCTGGAGAGCTCAAGGCCAGGTTGGATGGGGCTTGGAGCAGCCTGGTCCAGTGGAAGATGTCCCTGCACATGGCAGGGGTTGGAACTGGGTGATCTTTAAGGTCCCCTTCAAACCCAAACTAATCTGTGACTTTATGATCCTGATTTCATGATCACACAACTGCTGCATATCAGTTTTCTGATGTGCCCCATCACTCCTGCTCTCCCTGATATCAAAACTTTCACAGTATTAACTTGAAGACAAAATGGAATCAACACAGCTTTATTTTTTTTTCTTTTTGGTTAAAACTAAGCAAGGCAAACAAATTTTTCTTTTCTTTTATTTTTTATTAACTTGCCTGTTATCAGATCATATCAGTGTTCATGCTTATTTTACATCAGAATGTTTAGCCAGGAAAAAGAAGCCTGAGATTTAGGGTCTGTTTTCTGCTACTGTAGACAGAAATAGGCTATGTTTATATCTCTGCAATCTGCTAAGCCTCAAATGTTCATTTAACACCTGGTGTATGTTCAGGGCAAGTTAATCTTAAAATTATTAGTGTCTGTCTCTATACAGTGGCTGTTTATACAGGTGGGAGTGTTTGTGGTACATAAGAATACCTGTGTTTATGTGCCTGTATAAATACCCACATGAACATACATAAGGGAATTCACAGGCCTTTACAAACTGATGAATTTAAATGAAATTTAGGGTGTTAATTATTTGAAGATCAAAATCAAAGTCGGTAAAAATAATGCTTTATGTGATCTTTGATGCTTTATTATAATTTCTAAATATGCCGTGAAGATATCTACATAAAACCAGAACTATTGATGACCTCCTCCATTGACACATCTCCTATTTCCAGATCCAAAGGGTTTTTAAAAGGTCAAATTACTCTTCCTATGTTTGTATTATTATATTTCCCTTAGACAGCCCTGACAAGGGGGAATGACTTTAAACCAGTAGCAGGCACATTTAGATGAGATATTAGGAAGAAATTCTTCCCTGTGAGGGTGGGGAGGCCCTGGCACACCCAGAGAAGCTGTGGCTGCCCCATCCCTGGAATTGTCCAAGGCCAGGTTGGATGGGGCTTGGAGCAACCTGGGAAAGGGGAAGATGTTCCTGCCCATGACAGGAGGTTGGAATGAGATGATCTTCAAAGTCCCGTCAACCCAAACCATTCTGTGATTTCATTATTCTGATTCCATGATGATAGAACTGTCAGGATTTGTGACCCTGTGGGGGATCCACTTGAAGAACTGCAGCCCCTGGGAAGGACCAGGTTGGAGGGGTTTGTGGGGGGACTCTGCCTTGGGAGGGACCCCACAGAGCTGGGGAAGAATGTGAGGAGTAAGAAATATGTGACAAACTGACCACAGCCCCCACTCCCTATTGCCCTGTGCCACAGCAGTGGAGGAGGGAGAGAACATGGAAGTGAAGTCCGGGAAGAAGGGAAGGCTGGTGTCTTGGTTCAGGGCAAATTTTGGAGAGAATCCCCCAAAGGGACTCCTCTTGGAAAGCAGATTCAATTGGCCTCTCCCCCCAGCCAGTCTGGGAGAAAAATACCTCCTTGGAGAAAAGTGGAAAAAACCTGTTTATTAAACAATAAAACCTAAACAATATTAAACAATAAAACCCCTTGCTGCTCCAAAAGAGATGACAAACTCAGAAAGTGCCCTCTCCAGCACTGGAAATGTCGCAGGCCAGGCCTGGCCTGGTGGGCCTCAGGTGTGAGGTGCCGGTGCTCTTCTGGTGTTCAGGCCAGAGCAGGTTTAAACAGCGCCAAAGAAAAGAGAAAAAAAAACCACAGTGCAGGGAACTTCTTTGCCTCAGCTAGCTAAAACTAACTAAAACAAAGGAGAGCTCTGTCCTGCTGTCTGTTCATCCGCAGACAACACAGTCAGGAGCAGGAATGTGGAGGAGTGAGTGCCATGTCTGCAAACAAACTGCTGCTTCTTCTCTCCTCCTTCACTCTCTGGAACAACCCTTAAAGGTGCAAAACATATTATTCAGCATAAACAGAACAGACAATTGGGGATAAAAGCATCATATAGTCAACCTAGGACAGCTGGGTAGAAGTGTTTTAAGATTGCATATTATTTTTCATTACCTTACTCTGATTTTGTTTGGTAACGAATGAAACTGATTTACCCAAATCAAGTCTATTTTGCCTGTGGCAG
This sequence comes from Melozone crissalis, assembly GCF_028551555.1. Classification (NCBI taxonomy): domain Eukaryota; kingdom Metazoa; phylum Chordata; class Aves; order Passeriformes; family Passerellidae; genus Melozone; species Melozone crissalis. Next base: position 2,168,775 of record NW_026535780.1, read on the forward strand.
TAACTGATGACTGATCTTTCCCTGTCCTGATCTCACCCCAAGAGCCTTTTGTTGAATTTCCTCTCCCCTGTCCAGCTGAGAAGGAGAGTGACAGAGCAGCTTTGGTGGGCATGTGACATCCAGCCAGGGGCAGAATGAATAAAACAGCAGCTGGCAGCTGGCAGGATCTCTGTTCTCATCCCTGTTGAGGTGCCCTCTGTGGTGGCCTCAGCTCTCTGATGAGTTTGAGGCATCTCATCTCCCACAGGCTCTCCATGTGGATTTGGTGGTCAGGAACCCCCTTCCTGTTGTGTTTCCTGGGCTGGTGTCCCCAGGTAGGTGCTGGACTGGCATCCCCAAGCTCAGCATGACTACTTTAATTATGCAGCATGGTTTTACACTCCCTGAGATGACACAGACCTCTAAGACAGCAAAAGAAAGAGGAAACGTACACAGGCAAGAGAGGGACAGAGAAACTCCACACTCTGGCTGTTGTTGAGTCCCAGAGGAGATCTAACTCAGTCTGTAATTGCTGTTCTGGATGGCTTCTGCCCTCAAAACAATTTTCTGCTGGTCTGTTGTTGCTTAGGCTGAATCAGGTTGATTTATTGAATGTCATTTTTTTCTCCCCAGCCATAGACAAGAGAAAAATATTTGTTGAAAGGCTGTTGCAGCAAGATTTAGTTTCTGCCTATCCTGCATCAGAAGCTTGCTCATGTTTTATATTATTTTTTTTCCTTTTCCTTTCCTTCCCCTGCCTCTCAGAAAGGAATGAGGACAGACAAACACCATGCTCTGATTTGTTTTTCCATGTCCATACATGCTGGACCACAGGGTAGGAGATGCCCCATGGCTGTTGCAGAAGGGACAACACACAAGGAACATCTCAGCATCTCTTTGCTAAAACATGACAGAAACTACAAAGGGTTGTTGGTTGATCTTTTTTTTCTTGTTTCTTTATTTTTTTCCCCCAAAGATAACAATCACAAGGGGGTTGTTTTTCTTTATTGTGTTTTGGAGTGCTTCCATGTGCAGAAATGCACACATGGGCCTTCTAGGACATCTTTCAGGATCTCCTTGGGGTTTATTTTACAGCTCTCCTGGCTGCTTGCTGCAGAATAAATGACGGGTCAGAATGTGACCTCGCTTGTAAAAATTCAGCAGCTCCTGAATATTGAGGCAGCAATTAATTTAAATGCTAATTTATAGTCCTTTAAAAAATGGATGGCTGGTTTGTGAGTAAACACATGTGCTAAATAGGATAGACCACTGATACTTTTGATCCCATTTTTATACAAACCTAAGGCAAACATTCCTAGAAATGAGTGCTCCTTCCCTTGAGGACCTGAGCTGACACTGATAGGGCAGGCTGGGATCTGTCTCCATGTGAGAGAGGAATTATTGACTACACAGATTTGTTCTGTGTCCTTCTGAGGAGAACGTGTTCTCCTCTCTGGTTTATTTAACACCATTCCCATATCTGGAATACAACAATGTCCTCAGGATATCATTAAGGGCAGGGTGTCTTGGTTTGGAAAGACAGGAGTCTGCTAAGGAAGGCAGGAGCCTCCCCTGAGATGGAGAATGTAAACCCTCCCCACCCCTCTGAATTGCTATAAATTTTAAATTAAGGGGCTCTCGGGCAAAAATATGGGAGCAGGAAATAACAGTTCTTTAATAGAGAAAAGGAAAAAAAAAAGGGATAAAATAAACTAGAACAACACTGACAGAGTCAGAACCCAACCTGACACCCTGTGGGTCAGGGTGTTGGTACCAGTCCAATTGGAAATGTGGCTGCAGTCCTCCTGCAGTGTCAGGGGTGGTTCTGTTGGAGTAGGGGGTCCTGTAGAGGAGGATGTATTCTTCTTCCAAAGATCCAGTGGAAGAAGCAGCTGATGTTCCTGTGGGGAATCCAGTGGAGAAAGCCGTGCTGGTGCCTCAAAACCTCTGGATTATATCTGGGTAGCAATGCTTGGCTCCTCCCTCTGGGCGGAGCATCTCACAATGGGATGTTCTAGTTCTTATCAGACATGCAGTGACATTCAATATTCTGTTATCAGCAGATGTCCCCTCCCGAGGGAGGTGTGAATGTGGTCACTCAAAGAGAGAGATAAGGCAAACTGCCCACTTGACAAATATAATCTGCCATACAGATGGTAATGGAAAACATCTTGCATTGCAACCTTCAGCACAGGGTAATGTTGGAAGTCTTCAGTGTGAATAAATCTTCACCCCACAAAGCATGAAAGTGGAAGAGAGGAGAGGTTTGCTTATTTTCTGTCATGGAAATACTTCAGCAATGCTCATTCTGTGGGGAAATGGGCTGTTGGGATTTATTGTTCCCACATTGGTGACAATGTCTGAATTTTATAACCTGACTTGCTCGCAAATTAATTTAAAAAATATTATAATCTTTATCTTGTTAAATCAAAAAAATGGGAAATTGAAATTTCTGGTTTATCTGCAAAATCATATTTCCAACCATTTTTGTGTCAGGTTTGGTAATTTAATTTTTTTCCCAAAATCTCAGTACTATGCAGTGACATTATTCACTTACTGAGTCAGGTTAAGTGACTCAAATAGTCCTGCCATTTTAACTTAGTACTTTCTGTTAAGAACTTCCCAAACTAATTTTCCCTAGTGAGAGTTAATCCTCTGGAACTTAAGGGCCTCATTCTTTTGCATCTCTGCTTTTCTCCTCTATCACTTCTCTGCTTTTCTGGCCATCTTTAGCTGCTGCCATTTCATTTTATTGTTGACTAGTTTAATTCTTTTTGTTCCAGAATGAGTGATATTAAATCCTGGCTACTAATCTGAACAATGGATTTCTCTTTTTTGGGGAGGAAAAAAAAAAAAAAAAAAAAAAGAAAAGAAAAGAGGATTTATCTGGAACAGTTTAAATCTGTCTCCCTCTTGCTGCAGAATACAGTGAATGAATTGTTGCCAGCCAGGAAAGAGTGGTGTTAATTAAAACCCAGGGAGCCCCAGCCTAGTTACCTGGCAGGGAGACAGAATTTTGGGAATGGTGGTGGCTGCTGCACTCCTGGGTTCTATGGAGCCAGAGATTTATGAGGAGCTCTATTTCATTGTGAATTCTGCAAAGTGTGTGCAAACATGGGGAACCAAAGGCAATCTGATTTTCCTAACAAACTCTGATGCCTGGCAAGTTCAGAGGGATAGAGCAGACCTGGCAAGAAGGAGCAGGAGAGTAGCTCCAAGGTATATTCCATTATGGAAGGTCTTTATTTCCTGGGTATTTTTCTTTCTTCTATTTCTTCCTTTGTTTTCCTTACATATATCAAGGACTTTGAGACTTCACATTGCCAGGTTAAATTATTCAGCAGATTTCTTGCTTCAGGTCAGGTTGGTTTTGTGCTCTGTGCTTTATAACTCACCCCTGTTTGGTTTTCCTCAAGTGCAGTTTTTCCTTCCTCACAACTCAGCGCTGGCTCTCACTGATGCATATTTGCTAAACAGTAATTTTAAGTGTTATTGCAACATTATGGAAAGGATCTGTACTCTGCAGCTGCAGATGGTTTGGTTTCAAGTACCTGAATACAAATGGCAAAGCTGAACCAGCACCATTTGCACACAATGTTGAATTTTCTTCCTCATTCTTTTCTACTTCATCCAAATCTGGGGATCAGGACACACACACAGCCCAAATCCTCATGGCTAAATTAGCTGGGAAGGACCCTCTAAGAATTCAATGTATCATCTGTTTTATTCCAGTGGAAATGCTTGGGATGGGTGGGGGCATATGTAATTCAATATATTGCAATGAACCCTGTCTAGGCAAATGTACTTACAAAAACAAATTTGTGAGTTTTAAGCCACCTTCACTTAAAGTGCTGAAAAAGAAGCCCAACAAAATAAAGCAGATTGAAGTGTAGCAAGGATTGTGTTTATATTACAAGGAACAGACACAAAATATTATGTCAGTGACAATTTAGCCAAGAGAGAAAAATTAGCATTCTGGGCGTTTTTAGTATTATTATTTTTTTTGTTTTTATTTTCCTTAATCATCTTTTGCAAAGCAGTTAAACAATAGCAGAGCAAGACATTCAAGTTAATTCTCAGTTCTTCATATTTTGCTAAACTTTAACTTTCTCCCTTAAAATATTTTTACAAAAAGCTCAGAAAACTTCCCTACACAAAAAAAAAAAATCACCACTAATTTTTCCTCATTTCCCAGTAATGATTTACTAACACACTGTGCAAGTACAATCTCAAATTACTTAAACTTCATTTTTTTGCAAAATATTCTGCAGTATTTACAAGTTAGGAATAATACCATCCATAATTAAAGCTTCATTATGCTTGACAAATGAAGGAAAGAAGTACATTTTGTGGTGCATTACCCAGTCTTTTTTGGGGGAGTGGTTTTTTGCTTTATTATGATTTCTCACAGCTTCTTCAATCTTTTGCTTTTCCTCCATCTTCAGTTATTCAACAATTTGGTCTATTCTAGCACTCACAGTGGGACTCCCAGACCTCATTTTAAATTGATGCAGTTCTATTGCATTATGTGTTGAAGTGTTTTGCCAGTTATATTCTCATAGCAAACTTCAGTAGGAGGACATGGATTCATTTTGCACCATTTTCTGAATTTGTTTGTGGGGAAATGGAGTTCTTTAAAAAGCATGGTGGAGGCAGTTGGATCTTTTGGGATGAGCATGGAGTCCCAGAATGGGCCAGGCTGGAAGGGATCACAGTGGGGCCATCTGGTCCCTACCTCTCTGCTCCAGCCATCCCAGAGCACAGGCTGCGAAAAAATCCCAGAGCAAAAGCTGTGAGAAATCATAATAAAGCAAAATAGATTGTGTCCAGGCACTTCTGAAACTTCTCATTATCCTGCTCTGATTTTGCTGGTAATAAATTTAATTAATATCTGTCTGTTTTGCCTATGATGATATTTGGAGGATGAGGTCTTCTGGCCCTTAATTTATGAGACCTTCATTATATTTTTAGCCCCCTGTTTGCTCACAGAGGGGAGTGGTAGAGCAGATTTGGTTGGTGTCTATCATCCAGTCATGCTCAAACAACTCTCAGGGTTCCATGGGCTCACAGTTTGCCAGACAGTCTGTGGAATCTCCATTCTTGGGGACACACAAGCCATGCCCTGAGCACCCTACTTTAGTTGTCTGCTCTGAAAATGGCTTTTGGGCTAAATAATTTCCAAAGGTTCCTGCCCATTTCAATGTTTCTATGATTCTCTGACTAGTAAGGGTGAAAAAAAAAAAATAAACATCCTTTTTTTAGAGTCTTTTTTTCTGCTCTGGTAGTGCTGCCTTACTGGTAGTGCATTTAAATGCGTCTATATTATTATGTCTATTATTGCTAAACTAATTCTTTTTACAAGACTCAGTGTCATATGATGTCAACATATGCTCACATATGCTCTTTTATATGGTAAGTGTTCAGAAATGAAGGAAACAAACCCATGGGTAATTTGCTGTGTTTTCACAGAGAAAATTTCAGAGCTGAATGCAGTTACTTTTTTTTTTTTTTTAACTACTTGAAAACATATAAATGAATCAGTTCATCAAGCAGCATTTTCCTTATTGCCCTATCAATAAGGTAATTTCAAATTCAGGGAGTTTTTGATTGTATCCATCAGTTTATGAATAGCATCAGATGGATGCTGTGCTGAGAGATGGCCTCTTTTTGTGTAGGAGAAAACAGTCTGGGAGGAATGGCCTGCAACACCAATAACTTTTGTAGAAAGGGTTTGCCACTGTTGTTTTTATTGTTGTTTTTCCTTAGTCCTCCACAACTCTGAAAAGCAAGCATAAAATGTGATCATTCCACTTGCTCCTCTCACAAAGCTGGAGTCAGCTGCCTGACTTAGATCCAGCAAACCATGTCTGGACCTAATTCCATGAGGGAATTTTTTACTATGGGAGCATTATAACTTCCCCTTTTACTTCTACACCACTGAAGAATTCGGGGTTTGTGTTTTTCTTTGCCAAGCTGGACTGTGGAACGTGCCTTTTGTACCTGGATATTCCCCATTCCTGGGTAATGGTAATTAGGATTTCTGTCTTTCCAGAGTGACATGTTGGATGTGAACCAGATCATCAAAGACCTGGCCTCCATGGTGCACGAGCAAGGAGACACAATAGGTAGGTGTCACATGAAAATTATGGGCTTTATTACCCTCTTCCACCATTCCAACATGATCTTGTCCCTCACACGAGCAGCCCTTTGTTCATTTTCCCTGTGTTTTGAGCATTTTGTACATCCAGAGATGTCTGGATCTGACAAGCTGCCCTGTGCAATAAGGTTCTTATGTTATGGACAGTTTGCTGGTATATTTAGCATAAAATAGAATTCACAGGGAGATGAATCCATTCCCTTTTGACTGCAAAAAAGGAAGCTGGAGGATATATAACATTAACTGGAAAGGGATCCAATTCTTCCTTTCTACCTGGAATTGTAATTAAAAAAACCAATAGCAGTGGCAATTATTATGATGATTATTGATGAAATTAGGGAAAATTAAGGAGCTTTTTATTTCCAAATAGAATTTTCATTCCACATAGCAGGGTGTGTCTAATTAAATTTACAGAAGCCTGACATCAAGATGTGCTTGTATAAAGTCTGAAGTTTCTGCCCATTAGTTGATCTCCTCTTGTTCTGCAGCTACCAATGACTAGGAAAAAACAGGGTGGAGAAAACTGGGAAAAGAAATGAGAGTCACTCCTAGTCCTATCTTTAGGAGCAGCCCATCACTGGGAGCCACCAGTTCTTGTTAACAAAGAGAAAATACACTAGATCAGCTCTCTCTGACTTTAGTCACTGCTCTTTTCTGCTGATGTGAAGAAAAATCAGACTTTTTTTTCTCTATCTCTTGTTTTTTATATGCCCAATAATAATATGTGGTACTTCTGAAACAATTGTCCACTTCCAAAATTGGGAGCTAATTATCCTAAAGGCTGGTTGAGAGACCTAAACTCCAGAGCAGCAGGATTTATGGGGATATTTCTCACCTAAAGGCTCAGCTGGAATTCTCAGTGGTGCTCCTGGGAGCAGAAGCAAGTCCTGAGACAGCCATATGCAGATTTTAAGAGCAGAAACTCTTCTCTGCTGCTTGTTAACCACTCTGGATTTCTTTACTGGTTCATATCTCTGCAAATTTCCATTAGCATAAGATACTTCCTTTTACACTGAAATGAGTGATCTACACCCCTCTGAGAAACACCACTCAGGTTCACAGGGGCAGCAAAAAGAAAAAAATCAAAATTATATTTAAAATCAGAGTTTTTGTATATTTTCATTTTTTCTTTTTCTTCTTTTTTTCTTTTTTTTTTTTTTTTTTTTCTCTTGATGCTGTTTTGAAAGCTTATTTTTTTGCATGGATAACTTTGGAGCCTGATTCATCTCTAAAAGCACATCAGATGCTAATGCCTTGAGGGACATGACAACATACATCAGCTAGCTTCAAGATCCTCACAACTCCTTTTCTTCAGGCAATATTTATTACTTTAAGACTTTACCCATGCATAGAAGCCATCCCAGTATTAACTTCCCTGTGAGAAGCTGTTAGACTAAGTAGGACATTTTGTCTTTGAGCCAGCATAAGGTTTTTGTGGGTTTTTTTGTTGTTCCTCTCTTACACTTCAGCAGATTTTTAACAGTTTTTTTAAGGACTATCTTTTAATCCTGACAGGCAATCAAGGTATCTTCAAGCAATTGCTGCAGGGTCCCACCGTTTATCTTGTGACATTCATATTGCACAAAAGTAAGGGAGATAAAGAATCAGGAGGCAAGAGATGCTGAAACCCCCACAGTGAAAATTCCATGATGACAAGAGACAACTCTCTTGGCACTTGTTTTATTTTTTTTTAGTCCATTCCTCTGACATGCATGGAATGAAAGCTCTGTGTGTGCTTGTCTAAGAAACTCAGGGAAAACACAAAACCAGCAAATATGAGATGAGCCCTTCAGCAAAATGCTCACAGAGAAAATCCCTCTTTGGTTCACCTGAGCTGGGGAGAATTGTGGGAAGAGTTTGTGTGGTCTGTGCATGGCACAGGCAGAGTAACTCTTGCTTCTTACAAAAGTCTAAAAATCTGAAAGGAGTTTTCCATGCATGTGGGCCAGCTCCTTAATGAACACTCTGATAACACTGTGTCGTGGTTTGACCGGAAATGGGACATCTGGGATATTTTGTTTTGCTGTGATTACCAATGGGTAATTGGAATTTAAGATGGGCACTTAGTTTGACCAGTGGGACATTTGGATCCGCCTCTTGAGACTACGAACTCAAGGGGTTAAAAGCAGGGCTCTTGGCCTTCGGAGTCCTCTTGGGATTTCCGGCGTGAAGAAGTCTCTCCCCCGGCCCAGTTGCTGGCTGGGCTGGGGGAGGGGAAAGCCACGTGGCCCATCTACGGTAGGCCCGGGTTCGGAGGAAGGGTGGCAGACCCTTGAGCGACCAGTTTATTCCCCCCCCAGAGAATGCAGCCCGTGCTCGAACTGTATATCTTGAAACTTGATATCATGTGCCGGCAGGCAGCACGGCTGGGAGGAGAAAGGGGGGGGGGGCAGCGGGCAGTCCGGCCGCCTGGGAGAGCTTTTAACCCTTTGGGGAATGAAGGCTTCGCAGAACATTGCCTTTCCTGGGAAAGGGACAGGAGTGGAAGATGAAGGAAGAAAATTAGGCCAGTAAGGAGGGTCTGGCAAAGGGAGAAGAGAGATGTTGAAGGAATGGAGGAAGATGGAGTGGCAGTTTTTGCTGGACTCTTTTTTGTTGTATTTCCATGGACTGTTTCCTGGTGAGGCAGAGGCTGTATTGCAGGGGGAAGCGGAGGCTCGGCGTCAAGAGAGTTTGGTTTTGAGACCCCTCGGCCCCAGGGGGTATAGAAGACATGGGGGGGACAGAGGTCCCAGGATTGTGACTGTACTCTGCTTGGAACGAGACGAGGCATTCTTAAAAGGCCCTGAAGGCAGGCCCCTGCCCCATCCCATGCCAGGTGGTGAGAGCACCTCGGCATGGAAAGGAGATGTCACGAGGTAGCAAGATACCGGGCGGATTGCTGATTGTGACAAGAAGTCCGTGGCACAAGGAAGGACTCCGTCTATCCCTTATGAGCTGAAGATTTGATTTTTTTTTTCCAAAGGGTGGTGCCAGACCGAGTGTGGATAATTTTTTGGGAAATGTAAATGTGTTTGGGAATTTGGTGGGAGGAGGATAAGGAAGTGTTTCTGTGTAGTTTTCATTCTCCTTGTTTTTTTTTTCCCTGTGTGTGTGTAGGTTAGTAATTGTGTGTGTAGTTTAGTTAATAAACTTCTCTTTATGTTTAAGTTGGAGCCTGCTTTGCTTATTTCCTGGCCACATCTCACAGCAGATATCAGGTAAAAGGTATATTTATGGGGGCCCTGGCTTTGCCAGGCCTAAACCATAACACACTGAGAGAGCAATTTCTGTCATGCAGGGAAGAAATAGAATGCAGATTTAGAAGAGGAGATCTCTGTTATTTGCTTCTTCTGCAAACAAACTCTGTGCCCAAGTTCCTGGTTATGGCATCTCTTTGATACAAATATTTAATTATAAATCACCATATCAGTGAGCCCAAGCCTTTGAAACCAAACCAAGCCAATGGCCTGGGTTAGGTGGGAATCAGCAGAATCTTCCCAACAGAATCCTACAGGAGCTCTTGGCAAAAACATCCCAGTGCAGCTTCATCACATGGGCTGCTGGTGAGGGGAGAAAAGACAAGTAGTATGACACTAATAGGAGAAAACCATAACTGTAGACTTGGTGTTGGTGTCATGGTTGGGGTTCAATGGGACCCTGTGTGGGGATTTTGAGCTGCTTGGAGAGATGGGATCCAGCACATAAGGAGAATTTTAATAATGGTGGGAGAGGGAGGGTGTGACCAGCAGTCCTGTGGGAGCAGAGGACAGGATTGCTGGAAAAAGGGCATGGGGTGGTGTGGTAGGAAGTGTTCCCAAAGCCACCAAAATGAGGTGTGGGCAGGGAAGTGCCTACCAGGCACCACCATCATAGACAAATATCCCAAATCCTCTGCAGGAGCTGAGCACTCTGAGGTGCTAAATGCACAAAGTATCAGGAATAAACCTGAGGTGTGAAGTTGCAGGGCTACAGTTTTGTTGGGATGATGGAGATGTGGTGGGTTGGCCCCTTGATGAAGTGTTGCCTTGGAGGGATGAAGGCTCTTTTAGGAAGGGCGGGGTAGGAAAATGAGGAAGAAGAGTTGCCCTTTGTAGAGAGAGCAGCTGGAGTGCATGGGATGCTGCCTGGGGATGGATGAGAAGCTGATGGAAATTTTATGGGTCAGGATTAAAAGGAGGACAGGCAGAGTGGATGAGCCCCTCTGCAGACAGACAGGAACAGCCTCACCTTTTCAGATTCCTTCCTTATGGTGGATTTCAGCCACCCCAGTATCAACTGGAAGGACAACACAGCAGGGCATAAATATTCCAGGACATTCTGGCATGCATTGAGGACAGCTTTGGGGATCTGATGTACTAATGGCAAGATCTCTAGATGGCCAGCAGGGGTTCATCTCCAATAAATTTTACTGTCATGGCAGCAGAAGGATTCTGAAGCCAAAGCATCCAAGGATTCAAGGCTTGGCACTGTGAGAAGTAAATTCTGTTGGAGGTGGTTGCAACAGCAACAATCACTCCTTTCCATGCTCCTAGATGGCCACTCAGCTGAGCTGTAAGTTCCCCAAAAGTCCGAAATATTCCCAGTACTTCCCACTGAGCATCTCTATTTTATATTTGTGAGCTTGTACTTTGATTGGTGGCACTGGGATGTGTATGCAGACTTCCATGGAATCAGTTTTGTGTCTGCTGTTAGGGAGAATACTTAAACCCTCACTTCCTCTGAAGAAAGTGTCAACAACACAGCAGCCAATATTTGTATTGGAACCTGATGAAAGCAAGTGCATATTTGTCCAATTTGTAGGCTTCTGTTTGTCTTGTAAGTGAGAAGAAAGTTGACCTGAATAGGAGTTAGTGCTCTTTTTTTTTTTGCCCATTGCAAAAGGAAATTATCTGTGTTTTAGAAAGGCTGTTTTTCCATGCCACCTGTGTATGGAACCTTAATAGTTATGCCAAAATAACACTCAAAACCTACACGTCTTATCAAAACTGCTCCAATTCAACTTCCACCACTTCTATCACTGTTTACAGCTCCATTGCATTTCACAAAGCCACAAGGAAAGACCCACATTGTTCTGAAAACATTTCACACTTTTAAAAGCATCACATTTCTGACTCTTGAACAGTTTTGGAACCAAGCTTTGTGTATCTGTATCCTTTCCTAAAATGGGAAAAGATCCCAAGCTCACACAGTCACCACCTATTTTAATATCACAAGAACAGCAACACAGGAAAGAATTTACCACTTCTTAGAGGAATTTACCTCTTTGTCCAAAATGAATGTACACAAATCTATATTGCACAGCAAATCTCACTGGCTGAAAGAACCATGGAATCATAGGAGAATTTGGGTCGGAAGGGACCTTAAAGATCGACCACTTCCAACCCCCTGTCACAGGCAGGGACATCTTCCACCATCCCAGGTTGCTCTGAGCCACATCCAGCCTGGCCTTGGACAATTCCAAGGATGGGGCTTTTTTGGGAAACCACAACTTCTCTGGGAAACCTGTGCCAGGACCTCCTCACCCTCACAAGGAAGAATTTCTTCCTGCTAAACCTACTCTATTTCAGTTTTAATCTATTCCCTCTTGTCCTGTAACTCCAGGCTCTTGTAAATAATCTCTCTCCATCTTTCTTGCAGGCTCCTTTCAGGTATTTGAAGGCCACAATTAGATTGGTAAAACCCTTCTCTTTTCCAGTTTGAACAGTTCCAATTGTCTCAGCCTTTCCTCTTAGGAGAGGTGCTCCATCTCTCTAATTAACTTGGTGGCCTCCTCAGAACAGATCAATGTCCTACTATGTCAAGCTTAAGATTTCCTCAGACTTTGTTTTTAGACCAATACTTATCCAGACTTAGATGTTGGTGCTACCTGGCTTTCACTTCACTTCAGTCTTGAAGTCCGGACTTTTTGTATCTAAAAATAACTGGGTGAAAAAAATTCTTAACATGATCTAAAGTCGATGGTCCTTCACTTAACAAACATCTCTGCCTGGTATCTGTCAGGCTGGAGCCCAGAGACCTGGAAAAAGAAGTAAAAACATGGCAGCTGTTGCTTTTCTTTGGTCAGGAGGAACTTCTTGATGGGTCCATGAGTTCAGCCCTTGAGTGGTGCTGCCATTCACTGAAGTGCCACATTGTCACTTATTACCTAGTGATGGCAGCAATGGCAATGAGCTTCCTTCAAAGGAAAAGGGATTTGCATGAATGCAAATGTGTTGCTTATTTTGGAAGCTTTGAAATGCAGGGAGAATTTTTCAGTTTGGGATTTGCTTTTCTTTTTAATTTTGTTATATTTTTTTCCTGTGAAATCAAGTCAAATCAGGCCTTTCTGACCTGGAGGCTGGTTTGACACGTAAACACTGTCAAGAGGGCCCATCAGCACGTCCTCCTCCAGTCTGACTGCCTGGATGGCACAGCCAGGAGTCTCTTGTCAGACTGCAAACTGAGCTGGGAAATCATTCAACTGGATCCTTAACTAAACCCTCCCGAGTTATGTGCCTCAATTTTGACATCTGCAGAAAATGAACACATCTCAGGAACAGCCCCCAGATACCTGAATTTAACAGCTTTAATATCTCTGATCAGTTGAATGTGGCCTGCAAAGTCTCTCATTTGGTTGAGATCCCTAAGTGATCTCAGAGGAAGCTGTTATGGGAATGTTAAATGTACATTTATGGTAAATGTACATTTATGTTCTTATTGGTTCCTGATGGATTGGGAAATCTTCTCTTGGCTGTGTTGTTTTCAGCCACTTGGTAAGACCCAGAGTAAAGTGTCAGTACAGAGCAGAGCCCATGAAGAAAGTGTACACTGGGGTGTTCCTGAATCTATTCCACTTCCCACCTCTTCGTCCACCTTGAGTTTATGCCCTGTCATCAGTTGTGTTTCCTCTAAATCTAACAAAGCTTTATTGCAAACCACCTCAGCTGCTGAAATTGTATGGTTTTATTATCCTTATGGTGTTATTATCCTTAATTACCTTGTAGGCAACAATTTGAAGGAGATGGTCAGTGGGTCACTGGCACAGAGTGACAATTTGAAGGCCATGGTCAGCGGGTCACTGGCACAGGTTGCCCAGAGAAGCTGTGGCTGCCCCACACCCCTGCAGGTGTTCCAGGCCAGGTTGGATGGGTCTCTGATCAACCTGGTCTAGTGGAAGGTGTCCCATGGCAGAGGGTTAGAACGAGATGATCTCTAAGGTATCTTCTAAGCCAAATCGTTCTGTGATTCCATGGTGTGTTCTATCCCACTCACCTCTCCCTGTTTACCTGGACTGCAGCAGTGGTGGCCTCCACTGAAGCTCTCTGGACAGGGCTGGACATCCTCAGTCTCATGTGAGGCACTGCTGGGTCACCTCTGCTGTGACAAAGTTTTTGGAGCCATGTGTGGGCTGCTGTGATCTCTGACCAATTCATTTTACTGAAGATTACAAGCAACACAAAAATTGCATGAGGTTTTGTGTTTCTCTCCTCTTCCTGCTCTCTGTGAGTGTGATTTTTGTGTCTTCCTTTGCATGGGGACTCTCACACAGCTCTTGTGCTGGCAGTGCTGCTAAGGCAGCCCATGCTGGTTTACAAGGAGAAGAGTGATGGGCAACTCTACACTTGCAAATTTCCTAACGCCTAAAGATCTGTCTGCTGTGTTTATTTCTGTGTTTGACCCTCATAATGTGATTGGGCTGGTATAATTACAGTTAATGAGCCAGCTAATTTTGTACAAGAAGCAAAGCTCTTCCTTCCACGAGGTTTATTGCCACCCGTAGGATTCTTCTCACATCAATTTATCCAAAGCAGTTTTTTGGGGAAGTTAGAACTGCCGTGGTCTCAGTTTCTAATAATGCTGCAATTGAGCAGTAAATGTCAGAAAGGCAGAAGCTGCTCAGGTGGGTGGTTTATTTCTGCTGGGAGGTGCAATTCTCTGCCAGACTGTTTGGGAAACGTGGCTTGAGCTGTTTAAGTAAATCAAACGAGCCATGTAAAGCAAAAGAGGTCAAGCAAGTTGTAAATATCAGTGACCTTACTTGGTAGGTAAAATATATGATATTTCCAAGACAGCAAGCAGATATAAAATATATTTATTTCTATGAATCCACACCCCTACCAACCTTCTTATTCTAGTGACAAACTCAGAGTGAAACTACTTTCATCAGCAACAGGACTTGGTAACTCAGCTGTGGGATGAAAAGTGAGTTTTGTGTTAATTATAGACAAAACCAGACTTCTGACAAATGCTGCACACAAATGAAATTAAAGGATTTATTCAAACTTTTAATTCACAAGCTGGATTTGGAAAAAAAAATTGATCTTAACTTCTTTTTTTTTTTTTTTTGTAAATTTAAAGAAACATATTTTATTTTTGCTTTAACTTGGATGTCTTACAGAATTTAAAAAAAATTTGTATTGAGTGTAAATGACAAGGGAAAGGTTGCCCAGAGAAGTTATGGACTCCCCATCCGTGGAAGAGTTCAAGGCCAGGTTGGACAGGGCTTGAAGAAACCTGGAATAGTGAAAGATGTCCCTGCCCATGGAGGGGGTTGCAACAAGATGATTTTAAGGCCCCTTTCAATTCAAACCAGCCCATGATTCTCTGATTCTGTGAAAAGAAAGGGTGTGCTACAGGCAACTCTCTGGAATTTCCCTTTCAAAGCTATTTGAGCTGCTTTGCCCTGTAAATTACTTTCAGAGATTATTTGGGGAATAAAAAAAAATCTGACACACCCCTAAATTACTTTACAAAAAAAATCCTTCATGTTGAAATAAATTTTTGATCAGCAAAGGAAGGAAATAGGGAAAAAAATTATTCAAGGGTGTTGTTGTGATGTAATATCCTCACATGTGCTAATTTTGTGGGTTTAAAGGATTGATTATCCCAGGCCACGTGAGAGCATCCTGTGGGAATTGAGGAGCCCTTGGATGGGTGACTGAGAGTGTGCAGTGGTCACTGGGTCCAGGACCTGCACCCTCAGGACACTGCTCATATGCTGACCCTTCTTCTGTGGCAAACATCAGGAATTTGAGGCCACTTTTCTCTGTAAGAAAGAACAGCAAATTATTTTGTAGATGCCAAAGTGAAAATATTTCTTCACTCTGCCATTTAGCACCGAGCAGGTGATAGGAGGTGCCTCATTCTCTTACAGGATGTGTTGTTTTCCAACAGGAAAATGTTTTAAATTTAAATCTCTGGGCGATGTATCCTGGCAGGCATGGCAAACCCCTGGCAGGGCAGTGCCATTTTTCAGCACATCCATATGCAGCAGATGCTTGACATTTCCAAGATGCATTTCAAGGACAGTATAAATCATTCAGGAGAAAAAGTGCTGGGAATTTATGCTGGTGTTCGACCATTGCCCTGTAGCTACTTTTATTCATTCAGACCAAGGGGTTTGGGCTGTTGGCTGAAAAAAAAACCAACAGTAAGAGCTGGTTGTGACATTTTAGGGTACTTTAAATACTCTTTCCAGGCCTGCCTGGAAAATGGTGCTGAGTGGTTGTTCAGTGCCTCAGTCCTTGCCTCTGAGACTGTGATGTGTTGTGTGGCAGAATTAGAGAGCTCTGCTAAAATCAGATGGGAAGGTAAGTTCTATCTGCCTTTTTTTGGAAGCAATAACCACAGCTCCTGATGACTCACAGTGCTGAAAATTGTATTTTCTTGCACCAATCTAAGCCAGTGTGACCCATTTAGCCTGAATTTAACATATGAGCATGATTATTTTGTAAATCCTCTCGTGTGCAGAATTTACAACTCGATGTTTACATTGAAGTTTGCAAATTACTAACCCTGAGCCATTTTAAACTTTGCTCTGGAAGAATTGTCATAGTTTTCCTTCCCTTTAACTGCCACAGTTCTGTCTTCACTAAGCCTGAGGGCCTTTTGTTCGTGGAATGACACTTAAAACTTTCCAAGTACATGGCAATTCAAATGGGCAAAATTCATTTTCATGCTGAAAGCAATTTCCCTCCAAACTTGGCTTTTAATTAGGAAAGAAACCTCTATGCATTACCAAAATACTCCTTTTTTAAATTTTTTCTTCTTCTTTTTATTGTGCCTCTCAGTGTGCTATATTGATTATTTTTAGCCAGAAGTTGTAGCCATAAAAGAGGGTTAAGCTTATTAAAGTGCTAAAAATAAAAGCATACTATGAAAACCTGAAGGGGCCCATTTTGGTTACTGCCAAGTGGGAGCATTTAAAAATTCTCATTCATGAGCTCTCACTTTCCTGTCTTTCAAGTGATTTAGCTGAAATTCTGCCTTGTGAAACCAATCCATTGTTGCTGCTGTAAAAATCCAGGCCATGTGAGTGATTCCTTGAAAGATTAGGGCATCACCCCCACTCCAGCCACTCTCAATCCAGTAATTTCCCATATAAGAAATGGTCATCAGAAGGGCTTGATCTCAGGACACAGATAAATAGCTGGAATTGAAAGATACCTCTTGTGGTCATCATTATTTCCATCTCTGTGTGATGAATGTGTCATAAAATCATAAAAAACTGAATCTAAAGCCTGGCTAGCTCTGTCACTTTCACTACTGCTATTGCAAGACTGTGTTTTAGATGAAAAATTACAAATATTTTCCTAATTCTCTGATGTGTTTGGTTGCAAACACCATCTGCTTTGGTGCAACCCTATCCCTGAGTTTATCAAAATGTCGACTGCATCCCCTTTGGATTTTTTGTTCTCAAACTGTAAAATAAATTTGTCACCAGAGTCTGAAGACAGAAAGCTGTTGTGGGATTCAGTTTCTTTGAGAAATTCTGGACCCAGGGCTGGATTATCTCATCTGTTTGGGAACAAACTCACTGTCCCTTCATGCCAAAGGGAAAGGAAAAGGCAGATCCCTCCAGCAGGGTTTTTCAGCCTGCTGAGGACCCTGCCATCCTTTTTTTTCCATCCCAAGTGAGGTACTTTGGGAAGGAGCCTGAAAGTGGCCAAGGCAAGGCTGTGAACCATCACTTGTTCAGCAAAGATTCCATGAAATATCTATCAGTGACATATTCATCATTGACTTATTAACATCATTGAATTATTGCTTATTTATCTGTGATTTCAGCCAAATTCTCTTTCCTCTCCTCGCTTCCCTGTGTTAATCAGCAGAAATATCTGCCTAAATTGCTTTACATATTTATTGTAGAGTTTCAGAGCTGGATTGGTGGGGTTTTTTGTTTGTCTTAGTTTTTCCCCTGTGCCTTAGGATTACAAGTTGCTTCAAAAAATAGGATTTAAATGGGAGCTTTGCTTATTCCAAGGCTGGTATTCCCCCACTGGCAGAAGGAGTGAGCAGAAATAATTCCACCAGGGTCCAAGCTCCCTCTGTGACTTGACATCAACTCACCCAGGACAAGGAGCACATCCTTCTTACCTGGGAAAGCCTGTGCTGGGAAAAACAGAGACGATGTTCACAAAAGCTCTGCCCAATGTGTGGCTCTCCCATTCCAGGGAGCACTAAAGGGGTGTACACAGTGTTTAATTTTATCTAACAAAGGCAAATCTCCTCAGGCCTCCCTGCAGGCAGAGGAAAGTGTTGGGTTCCTCTGGGGGGCCTTTTAAGGGAGCTAAATTAAGCTGCCTCTATGATTTCCTCCTTCCCCAGGAGATGTGCAGACAGATTACTCTTGTTTTAGAAGGATATATTTAATACATTTCTCCTCTGTAGCTCCTCTCTGCCTAAATGATTCTTTTTCTGAGGCCAATCAGCTTTTAAGAGATGCTGAGCAGTGAAGGGTGTCTGCACTAAGATCCCAAGGAACTTTATACATGACCAAATTCTGTTACATTGATTAGGTACTTGGGGTTTTGCTCTTTTTCTCTTTTGTTTGTGGTTTTTTTTTTTCCTTTTCTTTGCTTTTCTAAAAATGTATTTTATTTTAAGTGCATAATTACCTTAACAGACTTTAACTCTGTTTCATTTAAAAACAGCAAAAATGTGAATGCAAGCACTTTCCACAAATTATCTGCAAACCCTCATTTCTTTGTCCACCACAAAAGTGGCAAGATTAATTCCTGTTCTTTCCTTTAGAACCTTAAAGAATAAATTGCTTTAATCTTTTGTGGCATGTCTTAATCCAACTCCTTATACTATTAATTGAAGAATTTCAGTTGATTTTATTAAGGATTAGAGAAATCCCTGCAACTTTGTTCTCCAATTTCTACCTGAGGCTGAGTTCTCCTGATCGAGTTCATGCACTCTGTGGTTTATTTTGTGTTCAAAACCATCAATTTGATCAAGAAATAGACCAAGGGCACATCCTTTTCCACTATGAGCAGAAATTATTGGTTGCACATCTCTTGGGGGTAGAGATTTCCAAGATTTCTGCTGGAAAAACAAAACCTTATTTGTAGGTTTTATATCATAGGTGTCAGGAGTCAATATTTGATTTTGGTGGAATTGGGGACCTGCCAGTTGTGATGGGTAGCTGATAATCTTTCTTTTCCAGTCTCATTTTGATTCCCTCTGGTTCATCCAGGCTTCCCCCAGTGCCAAACATAGCAATGTAGGGTGAGATTCTTCTCATTTCATTGTAGATTCCAGCAATTTTTCTCAATCTGAGCCATTTTACAGACCTCCACTGCAGCTTGGAAATGTGATCCAGGAGTTTGGCTTGTCGTTTATTTAATCTGATCAACTCCTGGAGAGTGGGAGGAATTTGCTCCGTGGATTTGCTCTTTGTGATATTGTCTGAGATTATTTGATCAAGAGCAGACACCTGGGCATGGTCAATAACCCACATGGATTCACATGAATTTGATAAAATTCACCTGAGCTCTAAGAATGAGATAATTTCAAGTGCCATGTCCCTTCTGTAATTTAATCCAGTAAATTTGTCAGTCTTGGGCACTTTCTGTTGGATTCCCTGTCACTCTTCCCATTGATTTCAGAAGGAATGGGATGAGAGGCAACCTCCATCCCATCAGAGGAGAGCTGTCAGTCACTCTGCCTCTGACTGATGGGTTGGATGTTCATCAAAATGGGTGTTGGTTCTACTTCCCTGCAGAAATGCAACAAACAAGAGGCTGCTCCCCTCTTTATGCCCATGAGTAAATTGCTGAATTGCTCTTGGTGTAAAACCTTTGTTTTTTGGTTTAATTTGTCATTTGTAATTTTTTTTTTTTGTATTTTGGTTTAATTACCCTGTAATTATCTTCTTTTAATTTGCAGATAGCATTGAAGCCAACATTGAGGCCTCTTCTTCCAACGTAGAATCAGCCAATGAGCAGTTGGCAAAAGCAAGTCAGCACCAAGTAAGTGGGACTTAAAAAACCCTACAAATGCTTTCAGTGATAGTATTTACAATAAACAAAACACCTGGCAGCTGTAAACCACTGGGCACATGGATTTGTGCTACCTGGAAAGATTATAAAGCATATTCTAAGTATTCTAAACCTTTTTTATAAATAAATATAGATATATACATATGTATGATTAGATTACCACAGCACAGCCAATTTGCTTTAGAGTAGTCATTAAGAAATCTGCATATTAAACAGACATTTGCCAGTAGGAAAGTCAACAATTAGCTACTGTTGTTCTTGGAAAGACACCATAAAAAGCACATCATTTAAGTGCATATGTGCTTCTGTTTGGTGTGTTTCCCTATAATCAGGCAACAGTACTTTAAGAAAACAAGTTGAGTTGTCAAACAGCGTGATGTGGTTGGTGAATAATGGCTGTGGTGGTGGTGTTCAGCACTTTTCAAAAGCAATTTGAGGGAATTTTTTGTGATTTTTTTTTTTTTTTCTTCATTGGATCAAGAATAAAACATAAACACACGCAAACACATACACACACAAACATTAATCTTTTTGAAAACAGCTTGCCCAGAAAGAACTCTTTGATGGTTATAGTTAGTACTTTCTAGGGGGATGAAGGGGGATGGGGGGATGAACAATCAAAAAATTGTTATCATATGCATTCTGACTGACAGAAGAAAAACCTGCTAGTTTTCTTTTTTCCTCAAGCATAAATTGGTGATTTCCATGTGTTTGGAATTTTGACAAAATTTAGCTGAGGTCGTTTTCAGACCAAAGGAGAAAAGCTCACAGGCATTCTACTCTGATGCAATAGAGTGACGTGATTTTAAAATTATCTACAGCTCATTTTCTGGTGAAACACATTGTCCCAATTTAGGGTAATAAGGGTGAGTTTTGTAGAACTTTGATATTGCAGAAAATAAGTGCTGTCTCTGGCTCCATGTTGGTTTTTAATGTATATATATTTAAGATAATGTGCGTCACCCTGCATGTAATCCTGCATTCACTTTGAAAATAACTTGTTACATGAAGTCTAAAATGAAACTGGAATGCATTTAATACTTGACCTGACTGTAGAGCTGATTGCAAAGCTGCAAATGAGTTAATGATGACTTTGGCTAAGAAGGTCAAAGAGGAGTCAGGCAGAAAATGAATGCAGCACAGTCTAAAGGCTCTGCTTTCTTCAGCCAGCAGGAGCTGCTGAAATAGCCTGCCCAGACAGGAGGCCCTTTTTCCTCAGATATGTTCATCAGGAAAAAGATAAAGCTAGTTTTAGCGAGGCAACCCCTGCCAGGGGCATAAATATGAACTGATTGGTGTACATGAGAAAACAGAGTCTCTCTTGCACTTGAAACAAGCCCATAATGACAAAATCACTTAAGAAACTTTGGCTGCTAAAGGAAATGTGCAATCCAGATCTCCTGTGGAGCACAGGGAACTGTCCTGTGCCCTACTGGATGTGGATCACCAGAAAAATGTGTATAAACCTGCAGAGTCCTTGCTTCTTTTTTGCCAGGGTTGGGATTAAATGAGTGAGACGATATTTCTTGTTCGGACTCAGATGTTTATTAGTTCTTGTTTATGTTGCAGTCTCACAAACCCTGAGTTCTACAGCACTTCACTATAACAAACTGAAAATTGAGACCCATCTCTCTTTCTACAAGGCTTTTTAAGGATAAATTTCTAATTAAGAAATGACACCTAAATTATTTTTACTTTTAACCCAATAACCAACCACCCCTGGCTCGAAATGAGGATTTTTTAATCCAATTGCACAAAACCATCCAAACCCATGGAGAAGAAGGTGAAGAAGGACCAGCCTCCTTCCTAAAACCTCCATCTTGCTTTATATACGTATTACTGCATTCTAAAACTTTAAACTCTAAGTTTTCCACTGTTATGGTTTAGGCCTGGCAAAGCCAAGGCCCCCATAAATATACCTTTTACCTGATATCTGCTGTGAGATGTGGCCAGGAAATAAGCAAAGCAGGCTCCAACTTAAACATAAAGAGAAGTTTATTAACTAAACTACACACACAATTACTAAACTACACACACAATTACTAACCTACACACACACAGGGAAAAAAACAAGGAGAATGAAAACTACACAGAAACACTTCCTTATCCTTCTCCCACCAAATTCCCAAACACATTTACATTTCCCAAAAAATTATCCACACTCGGTCTGGCACCACCCTTTGGAAAAAAAAATCAAATCTTCAGCTCATAAGGGATAGACGGAGTCCTTCCTTGTGCCACGGACTTCTTGTCACAATCAGCAATCCGCCCGGTATCTTGCTATCTCGTGACATCTCCTTTCCATGCCGAGGTGCTCTCACCACCTGGCATGGGATGGGGCAGGGGCCTGCCATCAGGGCCTTTTAAGAATGCCTCGTCTCGTTCCAAGCAGAGCACAGTCACATCCCTGGGACCTCTGTCCCCCCCATGTCTTCTATACCCCCTGGGGCCGAGGGGTCTCAAAACCAAACTCTCTTGACGCCGAGCCTCCGCTTCCCCCTGCAATACAGCCTCTGCATCACCAGGAAACAGTCCATGGAAATACAACAAAAAAGAGTCCAGCAAAAACTGCCACTCCGTCTTCCTCCATTCCTTCAACATCTCTCTTCTCCCTTTGCCAGACCCTCCTTACTGGCCTGATTTTCTTCCTTCATCTTCCACTCCTGTCCCTTTCCCAGGAAAGGCAATGTTCTGCGAAGCCTTCATTCCCCAAAGGGTTAAAAGTTCTCCCAGGCGGCCGGACTGCCCGCTGCCCCCCCCTTTCTCCTCCCAGCCGTGCTGCCTGCCGGCACATGATATCAAGTTTCAAGATATACAGTTCGAGCACGGGCTGCATTCTCTGGGGGGGGGGGGAATAAACTGGCCGCTCAAGGGTCTGCCACCCTTCCTCCGAACCCGGGCCTACCGTAGATGGGCCACGTGGCTTTCCCCTCCCCCAGCCCAGCCAGCAACCGGGCCGGGGGAGAGACTTCTTCACGCCGGAAATCCCAAGAGGACTCCGAAGGCCAAGAGCCCTGCTTTTAACCCCTTGGGTTCGTAGTCTCAAGAGGCGGATCCAAATGTCCCACTGGTCAAACTAACTGCCCATCTTAAATTCCAATTACCCATTGGTAATCACAGCAAAACAAAATATCCCAGATGTCCCATTTCCGGTCAAACCACGACATCCACCATGAGATATTACACTTCTACTCAAACTCCACACCCATAATCTCAGTTCTATCATTCAATTTTGGAAGCCTTCTCCACAGCCTCAGTTTAAATGCATGTTCTCTTGGGGGTCAGTGCCTGTCAGCACAGAAAGTCTAAAATTCGCAGCAACCAGGGTTCCAACATAAACCCAGCTCCCTCTGTGTCACCATGAACAGAAAATGAAGTGACATTTTTGTCACTTCCACTGCTGGCCTGGGACTGGTCAAGTTGCCTCATGTGTTGTGTGCCACAAAATCTGCTCATCTTACACAAAAAGGGGCACGGTCCCCATGGTGGGACAGGAGGGTCCCTGGTGCCACAGCCCTCAGGGATGCTGCAGGGAGGAAGGCTGGTGCCCCTTGCAGACATTTGGATAATACAGTGTGAGTGCAGGCCGTCCTTCCTGGTGTTTTGCCTGGTTTTGGATGATTAGGAAATATCTGGGATGGGTTTGGGAGAGCCATCAGCCAGATGGCCCTGTGGGTGAGCTGCTTTTAAGGGACCTGCCAGAGCTTTCCATGCTCCAAATTCCATCTGTGCTCATCTGTGCTGCTCAGGGACCAAAGGCACAAACTGTTTCTTAAATCTTACTGGGCAGTTTTCCTTCTCATGTTAAACTGCTAATTCATGAGTGTGTTTGCTTGTTACTTATGTTACAGTGTGATTATCCTGTAAATGCAGCCTGGCTTACAAACATTTGTTATTTATTACTGTTTATATGTATATAAACGTGTGTGTGTGTAGGCAGTATTTTTATTAGTCAGTGTAGTGTTTTTATTAGTCTACGAACAAATGCATGCATAAATTGAGAAATCAGAAATGTCAACACCACTGAAACATTTGAGTTTAAGACCTTCTGTAGAACTTAATGGAGGGATTTCTGTCAGGAATAATGATTCAGTGGCTGGTTATTTAGCATAATATTTGCCTGTAACCCATGCAGTCACTTCAACAATACAACTTGGAGAACCAGTCCCAACCTGCACATTAACATAACAAAGAACCAGTAAATTGTTTTTACTTAGCTACTAGAAAATAAGACATTTAGTTTCCCTGAAATGCTAGAAATGTTTAAAAAAGAAGTAAATATCTTCACAAGGAGCTCCTTTGTCTGCATTTTAAATTTGGTAAGGTGCTCCTTCCTCTTGAGATGTGTGTGCTAACAGCAGTGTTTTATTACTTTGAGTGAATTCTCATGTGCCCCATCTAAACTCTAAAAGATTAGTGGGAGCTGTCAGAGCTTTGGAATACTTATATAAAAGCAGATTTTCTTTTTCTTTCATTTTAAATTATAATTGGAAAATAATTGTTTCTGCCTAAACTTTTTTTTTACTACAAGTCACAGTTAAGCTGCCTCGATGCATTATCTGTGGGAACACACAGGGTTAAAATGCAGATGAAAGCAATAGGAGTTGAGTTTTGATACAAAAAGGAAGTTTTTTTTCCATATGAAAACCCTGCTGGTCACAGAAATGTGACAATTTTGACTTTTTTTATCCTACTTTGACTAGAAAATAAGAGTTTGAAAAATGACTGAGAGGCAGACAAATGTGGCTGGGAGAAGCCAGTAGAAGTTCTCACCTGCACTGGTCCTGCTTCCATGTCTTTGTTTTCAGTGAGGGTCTCATTTCTCTTGGGCCTTGAGCAGGAATGATGACTCCTGCCATTAATACCAACAGCCCAGATTTGCCTCTTGAAATTTCCTTTTCCCTGCCCCCAGAGAAAATGATTCATCCCACCCATCTCAAAACACCGATTTTAACTTGGGTCAAACTGCTCTTTGGAAGAGAGGGATTTATTGGACCAGATATGACTGTGTTTGGTGGTGATGGGTGTTTAAGTGTCTAAACCTCCTTTCCATGATACGTGAGGAGGAATTGCTTTCAGCACATCTTGTCTCATCCCACAGGAGATGTCTGACATAGGGAGGTCTGCTGGCTGCCTCTTAGGAAAAGCTTGTTCTCTCCTTTGACCATTAAATTGAGATTATATCAATTATACTACAAATATTCCATGGAAAATCAATCCAAATGTCTCTTTATTAGGAAAAAGGGAATATCTAGACACCCAACCTGCCCCTGAGGTTAGTTTAGGTGGGCTGGACATCACACCAAAGGGGTGGTTGTGTGGAGATGAGCACTTTTACTTTCCTCACTTTGCTCAGAGCTTTGTGCAGGTGGATTGAGAGGAAGGAGAAGAAACCAACACAGACTCCATGGGTGCACATTAAACCAGTTGCTCTGATTTTTTTCCATGCAAAGTTTGGCCTAAGCTCAGCTTGGCCTCACTGACTGAAGGACTCTGTGTGCTGACTGCTGAAGCTTATTTGTTTTGGAAGAGCTGCTTGTGTTGCTCTGATTCATGCTGGTTGCTTTCCTTCCCTATATCCTCTGTGGAAGTCAAGCTAATTTGGATTCACTGGCATTGAAAGGCAAACAACAGTTCAGTGACCCACTTGTGTAGTCTAAGAACAATGAGGTTTTTTCCAGTAATGAAGCAATTCCTGGGTCTGGCTTTCATGGCTACACACTTTGAAGGCTGGAGCTCTGAGGAAAAAAAAGCCTCATAAATCTGTGATATTTGCAGAGATCTTATTGCCTTGGGACTACTGATAAGGGACTGTCTTCAACTTTTGCTCAAATAACTCATTGGTACTTTAACAACAAAAGAAAATTTGAGTTTCAAAAATCAGCTTCTCAGAGTCATTGAAGTTTTCTGGCATGGTATACTCTCAAAGCACTTGTTGCTCATAAATATTGTGATAATGAAGATCATCTCCTCCTCTTCACTGTAGATATGATCTAAGACCTTGTGTTTTGCTGCCACTAAATATTTTTAAAATTAGTTTTTATAATTAAGAGCCAACTGGCACCATGATTTCACCCTTACCTGCTCAGCAGTCATGCAGCAACTGCAAAGCCATGGGGAAACAACGTGGTTGGATTATCTTGATGCAAATTGAGGCCATTTCCCCTTAACCTGGGGAAATTTCCCCCTTTACCTGGTGGAAGAGAGTGACCCCATCTGGCTACACCTTCCTTTCAGGGAGCTGTAGAGAGTAAGAAGGTTCTCCCTGAGCCTCCTTTTTTCCAAGCTGAGCTCCCTCAGCTGCTCCTCATCATCATGCCTCAGGTTTTAGCTTCTATATTTTTCAGAGTCTGTGCTGCTTTAGTGTGTAATTCTGAGGTTCATATTAGGGGATAGAGATTGTCTCTCTATTTAACAGAATAGAGAGACAAAATTCCTGCTCTAGCTGGGGGCCAAGGACAACTGATCCAAATTTCAGGCCCAAGAGCATAAACAACACAGAATGAAGAGAGAAAACCAAAAAGGATGGGACTTCATGGGCTGGAGCTGTAACTGGACATTTAACTCCAATATGCAAATGTACTAGAACATATTAAATGTGAGACTCTGTGACCGGTCATGTATTGTGCTGCCAAAGGTGGATCTGTTGAGGCCTCCTAATAAATCCCTCCTAATAAATCCCTACAGCTCCCTGAAAGGAAGGTGTAGCCAGGTGGGGGTCGGTCTCTTCTCCCAGATAAGAAGTGACAGGTTAAGGGGAAATGGCCTCAATTTGCATCAAGAGAATCCAACCATGCTGGTTCCTCATGACTTTGCAGTTGCTGCACGACTCCTGAACAGGTCAGGGTACAATCATGGTGCCAGTTGGCTCTTAATTATAAAACTAAGGTTAAAATTATTTAGTGGCAGCAAAAGGCAAGGTCTTAGAGCATATCCACAGTGAAGAGGAGGAGATGATCTTCAAAATTGTGAGACCCCGTGACTGGTTGTGCATTTTGGGACCATTTTTGGTTCATCTTGGATGTAGCTCTGGCTGGGCTCTTGTGCTACCCAAGGTGGATCCATTGAGGCCTCCTAATAAATCCCTACTTTATTCTTTAGCTCTGTCAGTCTCTGTTCTAGGTCAGCCTTCTCAAGGCATCAATCAGACTCAGACTCGTGCTCTAGACCCTTCACCAGCAGCAGCTGGTTGGAATAAAACTTCTGCCTCCTTTTTTCCTTGCTCACTGGCTCCCTGTAAACAACAGGCTGAGTTTTCAGATTGTAGAGTGCTTTATTTTGAAGCAGCTTCTGCCTTTGCCTGCTTTTTTACTGTATTTTAATGCAGCCATTTACAAAACAGCTGCTTTCCGTGGGAAGTGGTGTTTGAGTCAGCGCCAGTCTGTGTGATAAATGAACTGTGAGAATCCAGCAACTTAACCTCAGCAAGGTCTGAGCCGCAACATTTATTTAAAACTCTCTTTGTTTTCTGTAAATAATGGATCTGTGTGATCAAATATTTATTAAGAAAGGGGTTGTTTAGAGCTTTTGGATGTCGTGTGTTCCTGTGTGTAAAGGTAAAATCTTTCAGGCTGTTTTTAATCACAGCAGATCACTTCTTCATTTGTACCATCTAAAAGGGGGAGATGCCTGATCCAGGTAGTACCTTAGTTTGTTTTTTTTTTTTCTTCCCTTTATTATAAAACACCAACTGTGAAATTTTGGGAGAAAAAAAATAAAAATTATCCACCATGAGCTCATTTTTTATTTAAGCACAAACCATTCAAGGAGGAAGTGGAAAGGGGATGAGTAGAGAAGGGAAAGAATCCAGAGGAGGCCATGAACATGATTTGAGGGATGGAGCAGCTCTGCTGTGAGGAAAGGTTGAGAGAATTGTGATTGTTCAGCCTGGAGAAGGGAGGACTCAAGTATAAGCTTGTTGTAGACTCCAGGGTAAACTTATTGTGGCCCTTGAGGTACCTGGAGGGGGATACAACAAATCTGGAGAGGAACTTTTACAAGGGCAGAGTGTTAAGACAATGGGGAATGGCTTTGGACTGACAGATTGCATGTTTAGATTGGATATTAGGAAGAAATTCTTCCCTGTGAGGGTGATGAGGCCCTGGCACAAGTTTCCCAGAGAAGCTGTGGCTGCTCCATCCCCGGAATTGTCCAAGGATGGGGCTTGGAGCAACCTGGGATGGTGGAAGGTGTCCCTGCCCATGGCAGGGGGTTGGAACTTGATGATCTTTAAGGTTCCACCTGACCCAAACTATTCTGTGTTTTGCTGTGATATGAAAGACTTGGGAGCGAGTTTAGTGGTGAGCCATTGGTGATGAATCTGTTTTCTCTGGTGAGAAGATGAGTAGATAGGACACAGATTTTACTGAGTGTTCACCTTGGTGGAATGCAGCTCTGGGGCTGTTCCAAGTCAAGAATATTCTTATTTTAAGAATATCAGTTGCATTGATTATGGTGGCCTGCATTCAGCATTTCAAAGGCAAGAATTTTCTCTTTGAAAGCTCTGAACAAGTCTGATCTGTGATGAGTCAGAGATGGCAGAAGGAAATCACAGACTGTCTTTTGTTTTTCTAATTCATTTGTTTAACAGAACCTCTTTCCAGGGTACAATTTCATTTTGAGGGGTCAGAGATTAAAAAGCAATTTTCCCTTGCTAGCAGCAGCATAAACTAGTGAGTTACATTTCTCTTAATGGCCTCATTTAACAGAGGAGTGAATGGAAATCCTTGGTTACTGACTGGAAAACCACACTTAGACTCATCTTTGTGCCCAGTGGCAGCACATATAATAAATTGCACTGCTCAAAGGTCAAAGCTTTGAGAAATTGTATTAAACTTACCTCTTAATGGGCTAGAGATACCAAGGAGTTAGGAATATTATCACTGGAGATGCATACCTAGCTGGGATCCATGGAAATGAGGAACAGAATTTAAGTATCCTTGAGTCCCAGCTGTGTAGCCTGAAGTGTTATTGCACTGGGCTGTGAGCTTGTCACATCTCATCAAGCAGCAAAATGGTCAAGCTTGGTCAGTGTTTGCACTGGAAAGCTCTGCTGAAAATCCGCACAAGCAGGCAGCAGAGTTCTCCTGCTCAGCTTTCCTGTCTGCTGCACGGACTCTGTCCAGGCAGTGTCACCATTCCTCAAGTATTTCATGTAAAGTCACTTGTAGACACTTTTGTCCTCACAGAGAAAATCAAGGCAATTTTCCCAAGAGCATTTCTGGGATTCACATTCTCTGAACCTCAGAGAATGATCAAAACAATTCTTATCTTATTTGCTGTGCCTATATTTGTGCAAAAGTAGAATGCAATATGGAGATTTTTTACCCAAAGTCATGGTGTTTTGTTTCCTTGGCCTATCAGGGCCAAGCTTGTGTGTGTGTTGGGACTGTTGGCTGACAATCAAAAGATGTGCAATAAAGTGCAGTTGAGTGCTTAGAAAATTCAGTTTAAATGTAATGTAACATAGTGTAATATAACATAGAATAAAATAGTATAATAAAGTGATTAATTAGCTTTCTGATAAGATAGAGTCAGATGCATCATTCCCCTCCCCTTGTCGGGGACAAAAATGTTATCAATAGTCACTGAAGCATCAGTGAGTCAGAGGAGGCCACAAAGGGGTTGGAGGTGTCCAGCCTGGAGAAAAAAAGGCTCTTGGGAAGACTTTAGAGCCCCTTCCAGTGCCTAAAGGGAACAGACAGGAAACCTGGAGAGGGAATTTTAAGAAGGGCCTGGAGTGGCAGGACAAGGGGCAATGGCTTTAAACTGACAAAGGGTCAATTTCTGTTAGATATAAGGATGAAATTCTTCACTAGGAGAGTGAAGGCCCTGGCACAGATCACCCAGAGGAGCTGTGGCTGCCCCATCCCTGAAAGTGTCCAAGGCCAGGTTGGATGGGGCTTGGAGCTGCCTGGGATGGTGGAAGGTGTCCCTGACCATGGTGGGGGGTTTGGAGAGAGATGATCTTTGAAGTCTAAATAAAACCACTGAGTGACTCTAAAGATGCCTGATTGGTTTTCAAAGCCACAGTGAAACTAATAGTTGAATTCTACTATGGGGATTTATATTCTAGTCTCTGTGTCTTGATTTTCAACTGGATTTGTTTGATGAGCACCAGTTTAACAGCCCATCTTTCCATAGGGACAGTGTAGGGGATCTGCAGTCAGTACAGTGTCATCTCATCAGACTTGGTACTTAAAATTTAGGCAGCTGGAAGAAAACAGGCTAATCTTCCTTTCCCATGCCTCTGGAAGATTGTTCATCCTGTTTCTCTTGGATATTGTACCTCAGTCTGTGATGAACAGTGCCCAAGAAGCAAGTAACTTCAAAAAACCACTTTACTGGACAGTGAGAGTTTGACTTCTTTGCCTAAAAATTAATATTTAGTATCCTTTTGTGCTGAGTAGGGAATCCTGCTGGCCTTCTGGCTTCTGCTGTTGTTCCTCCCCAAATCACCTTCACCTGTGTTTAAATGCTGTAAAGAACTTGGGGCATCTCCAATGGTCAGGAAGCAGCTGAGAAAGTAAATGCTTATTCCCCTGGTGTGCTTTAATAACTGTATTGATCATGAAGGGAAAATGATATGTAAGGAGAAAAAAGCTACAGAAAACTAAATTGCTTTTATTTCCATTTTGACAAAGCCTGGGAGCACTTTAATCAAAGGTGTTTTCCATATTCCTGAAAGAAATCACAGGCCTGGTAGGACACCTTTGTGGCACAGCTCTGGGGTCGTGGCCTGGCACTATCAGAAGTGGAGAATGGGAATTGTTAAGTTCAACTTGTGCTCAAGAGGAGAAAAGAGAGTCAATTATAGCCTTTCTAAATCTGACTTCAGCAACATGCAAAGCTCTTGGAAGCATTTTGAAATGAGGAATGAAAAGCAAAGGAGTTCTGTGCAGGGTGGGACAGTTTGGGATTTCATTTCACTTTGAAAGGGTCATTGCATATCTCTCTTTGTGAGGAGAAGGGATTTCCTTAGACAGAGAGACACTTGACTTCCTGGTCTCCAGAGAAAGATTTTCTATAATTCCATCACATGAGGATTGTCCTTGTTTAGAAGATTTGTAGGAGAAACTTGTTCTTCTATGGCCAGCTCTGATGTCTCTTAATTTTGTTCTACCTCACATCGTGTTATGAGTTCAGGATTGGCAGCTCAAGCCTTTCACAAGGTTCAGTCATTCCTAAATTCCCTGCTGGGGAATTAAGGGATTAAGGTTTTCTGCAGAATGAATTTAGGAGACCGGGAAACATCTACAGGAACCTGCTCCCCTTCACAAAGCACAACTTCATTTTTCTTTTTTTTTTTTAAAGTGACTCTAGGAAAAACAATTTACAAGGTGGTTCAAAAATTCATTATGATTTTTATGTTACAGTAAGTGCTGCATTTGATCCATTTTTAGTGGGCTTGGGTATATTCTTCATAGTTTTTTGTTTTTTTTCTAGTGAGCCATGAGGTATCATTCTTCCTTTTTACAGACAACAGTGCTGTCCATTTAAAAGAAACAATTCTTGCATCAGTTCTTTTTTACTGTAGAAGACATTTTTCTTACACAGACCTGAAGCATATAAAAAGTAAAATAAACTCTATTTGTATTTATCTTTCCTCTTTAGAGTCTGTCCCAGTGGATATTACCTTTTTTCTGAAACATTTTTTTTTGGTTAAGAGTTTAAAGAAAAGGGAATAATCTGTAACTTCAGGCTTTCACTGATGTCAAAGGCACATTAAGGGAAGGAGAATAGAGCTTTATCCACTGTACAGATCACATTTGCTGATTTGATAGTACTGGGGAGAATTCATGAGTGTGAAGGTAAGTTTTTTTTTTTTCCTAAGCAGAGAAATCTTAAATTCTGCTCACAGTCTCCAAGCTTTCCCTGACTCTTCCCAGCTGTGCCTTTAAAAGGGTTTATTACTGAATATTGAGTAGTATAAGGATGCTAATCTTGCTCTAGTTTGAGGGATTGCAATCTTGTTAATACTGGGCCATGTTTCTCCCTATCCAGGCAAGATTTAAATAGATCTGACACTAGTGAAGAAACAATTAAACCTAATTTTTGGTGACTATCAGCATGGTTTCCTTACATCTCAAGAAGAAGAAAATTCAAGTGCTGCTTTTCTTTGCCACGAGCAATGAGCGTGGAATTCATTGCAGCTCAGCTGATGCATGAGGTGGGATCCATCTCACCCAACTTTGGGTGTATCCAAATCAGGAATTAATCACTGGCTGAGTTGCCCAGGTGCCCTACATCCTCACCAGAGATTCAGGAGGCATTTTCATTTCATATGGCTGCTGGAAGCTGGGATCAGTGATGCCACAGGATCACCCAGACTATGGGGTTTGTACCAGCCCCAAATGTGGCCTGTGCTGCATCCCTCAGCTCCGTGTGGATGTGCCAGACCCCACAGGGCAGCTCATATCCAGATTTTTGTCTTTAGATGGGAGTGAGCCACACTGAGCAGGAGAGATCCCATTTCAGGGCAGTTTATTCTGCCTGGCTTGAGAACACAAGCTTTCGTTCCCTCACAAAAAATAAATCTCTAATTAATTTTGCTTTAATGCGGCTTTAATTAATTTAATTCTCTATTAAAATAATTAATCCTAATGTGGCTTTTGTGTGAGTCTTCATCACATTAGGACACTTTAATCTTCTTTCTGGTGCTGGGCACTCCCTTTGAGGCACTTTGGGGCAGTTACTGAGGGCGTGGGAAAGCGGCAGGAGGAATCTGAGAGCCAAGCCAGACTGCAGAGGAAAGATTACAAAAAGAGTTGCTTAAGCTAAAAAAGAAAAGATAGAGTTGAAGATAAAGGTCTCTTGGTACATAAAAGTCTGCTGCATAGAGGAAAAGAATAATCACTGCTTTTTTTTCTTTGTTTATTACAGTTGGGAAGAACAAGAAGTAATGGACTTAAGCTGCAGCAGGAAAGAATCAGGGCTGATATTAAGAAAAGCTGTTTAATGATAAGGAGATTGAAATACTTCCTGGGGAGATTTTAGAGTCTCTAGCACTGGATATCTGTAACAGTATCTGGTGAAGCATATTTCAGGAATGGTGTTTGTATAATTGCTTTTACTGTTGCCTGTCAGATCACGCTGCAAGGTCCAGTGTAAACAGGACATGTTCATATTGTATCACAAAGCATCATTATCTAATCAGAAAATGCTGCAGCCATGAATCATTCTTTGGTTTTCATTGTCATCCTTTCCTCATCCCCTGCCTTCTCCTCTCCAAAGTTCCTGTTTGGAAACTGCTTTAGGGGCCAAAATTGCTGATTTAGTTTGACAAAGGTGATGAGATTGAGCATTTTCTGTCAGGTCTGCTTAGAATGGGTGCTGGGGACAAATCATAGAATCATGGAATGGCTTTGGTTGGAAAGGACCTGAAAAATCATCCAGTTCCAAATCACCTTCACTATCCCAGGTTGCTCCAAGCCCCACCCAGCCTGGCCTTGGACACTTCCAGGGATGAGGAAGCCACAGCAGCACCCTATACCAGGGCCTCACCACCCTCACAGGGAAGAATTTCTTCCTAGCATCCCATCTACATCTACCTTCCTTCAACTTAAAGCTATTAAATTCCATAAACCACTTTGTCCCAGTATTTTCTATGTGGCTTCCAGGTGTCCCAGATTTGTTGTCCAAGCGATTTCCACAGAAGTGTGGTCAATAAAATCCTGGTGTGTGTCCTCAGCAGTCCTTTGGATGAGGCAGCTGAGCCACACAGGCATTGATTTGACATTTGTGGGAGCTGGCATTGTGCTCTCTTTTAAGGGTAACAGATAATCACCACATTTCACTTTAACAAGCTGTTGGAATTCTGAGTTCTGGTTATGTTTGATTAGCATCAGGGCTGGAAATAAGGAGGGTTTACAGGAAGAGGGAAAATGAATGTGATGGTAGAATTCAGGAGGGAATGTATCCCTACTGCTGAATTAAATAAGGCCGGGGGCTGTCCTGTGAATCCAAGGCCTGGTTATGTCCTCATGATTAAATTATGAAATAGAAACATGGAATGGCTTGGGTTGAAAGTGACCTTTAAACGTCACCTAATCCAACCCCTTCCAATGAGCAAGGACATCTCCTGTGCAGAAAGGGACAGAATCCAAACACTCCACTGGGAAAGGCCCTTGCCCTGAGCTACACAGGACCATTCCTGGGGCATTCCTGGGGAGAACAGGACAGAGCTGCACCCAACACAATGCATGGATGATGAAGAGCCACCATTTGTGTCTCTGCCTCATCCCTCTTTGAGTTATGAGTACAGAAGCAACTGCTTTGTGCCAAAGCTTGTGCACAGACACTCTTTGCTTATTTTCCCCTTGCCCCAGGGTTTTTGTATGACCATGATTTAGACCAGGTCTGAGACACATCCCTCTACATCCTTGGATTACAGAGCTGTGAGGTGCCTCCATGGGAGCAGCACCTTTGCCTGGGAGATAAACTGAAATTCAGCCCCTTGCTCTTGGTCCCTTGGTGCCATTACTCTGCCCTTCTAGCCCATACACTGTGCTGAACCCAACTTATTAATTTGTCTCTCTGTCTTGGCCTTGGATCTCCTTGATTTCCTCTCTGGAGGTCCCTGACCCTTAGGGTGACCCTGATTTTTGCCACTGGACCTGCTCTGCTCTTGCCTTGGATCCTGAACCCTTGTGTTGCAGACAATTTTTCATGAAAATATTTTCATTAAGATTTTTTCCTGCTGAGAAGCTTCAAAAACCAAATGTAAGCAATGGTTATCTGCAGCTGTGGAATGCAACAGGTGCATCTGTGATTAGCCCATCTTGGATGTTTATCATTAATAGCCAATTACAGCTCAGTTAACTTGGACTCTCTGTCCGAGACACAAACCTTTATTATTCTTTTCTTTTCTATTCTTAGCTTAGCTAGCCTTATAAAATGAAACTTTTTCTTCTATTTTTTTTAGTATAGTTTTAATGTAATATATATCATAAAATAATAAATCAAGCCTTCTGAACATGGAGTCAACATTCTCATCTCTTCCCTCACCTGAGAACCCCTGTGACCACTGTCGCACCCTTGGTGATGAGGGTGCTGACCCAGCTCCCCTTCCTGTCCCTCCTTTCCTGGTTTGCCCTCCCTGGAAGAGCAGCTTGAGCTTGCAGCTCCCTGGAAACTCAAAAATTGTCTCAGGGGTGCATAAACTTACTCACTTTGAATGGTTTTTAAGAAAGCTGAGCCCAATGTTCACCAGCTCTGGTTGTTGTGCTGTGAATCAGAAGAAACCTAAATTTTATTTCTGATTTTCCAGTCAGAGATGAACTTGGTGTGCTCTTTGTTCAATTCAGTGCTTTTTTGTTTTGGCTTTTTCTGTTTTATTTTTTTTTTTTTTTTTTTGATAAAACAGAATAAACAGAAAAAAATTTATAAACAGAAGAAACATTTTTTGACCCATAGATTTTCAAATAGCTCTGGTGTGATCAGTGAGGATATTGAATAGCTGTTTTACTACTGATGCTACTTTTCCAGGGCCAAAAGAAATCCTGAATTTGATAAGACATGGCTTTTTTTAGTGCTAAAAGAGATAATAGAGTCAAAGTGAAGAGGGGACTGAAGCTCTACTTGGACCCTTGGGCTCTGATAGAGACTAATCCCAAATAACACATGGAAATAAATCTTTTCCACCATGATCACAAAGCTGATGGTCATTAATTGTCCAAAAGCCTCTATAAATGGCAACTAGAACTCACAACTTTTAGGAACAGATATGCTGGAGGACAAAGGAGAGATGACATATTTCTGTATCAACCTGGAAATTCACTGTAGAGAGTAAAAGAATGCTGAATATAGGTGCTGCTTGCATAAAGCTGAATTGTGTTGGCAGGGAAGACATTGAATTCTGGATATTGCATTTAGAGAGGATTTAAACATAGCAGAGGATCAGCAGCAAGCCATAAAGTAAGACCTGAAAGTCCAAGGATTTGGAAATGAGAGCAGCATGCCCAAGACCAGGCAGCAGATTGATCTATGCAGCAGGAAATGAGAGCACAGAGAAATACAAAGCAGCAGAACTATGTGGGAGACAAAGTCAAGCTTACTTTTAATTTTTTTTTTTTAATTTAAGTTTCTCTCTAAATACTTGGAGTGCTCTCCAGCATGCAGCAAAAGAGCCACCAAGTCATAGCCTGCTTTGGGTGCCA
Source organism: Melozone crissalis (assembly GCF_028551555.1). Classification (NCBI taxonomy): domain Eukaryota; kingdom Metazoa; phylum Chordata; class Aves; order Passeriformes; family Passerellidae; genus Melozone; species Melozone crissalis. The sequence continues at coordinate 2,204,315 of NW_026535780.1, forward strand.
TTGCCTTGGATCTGGAGAATCATTGTGGAATTGGGACAGGAATAATCTGGCAGAAAGAAAGCAGAATACAGCCCCCACTCTGACCATGCTGCTTCTGCACCAGCTGAGGGATTTTGTCTTGTTGTTATTTAATTCCAATATTGTCTGCTTTCCCCAGCCCCAGAGATTGTGAAATTCCTGCTGTGCCTGCTGGCTGTGGCACTCACCCGCTGCATCCATGGCCATTGCCACCAACACCCAGTGGACACCAGGGTTTGGATTTCATCCCCAACATGTTCCCCAGCCTTTTTGAGCAGCCCTGCCTTCAGTGACAGGCAGTTTGGGTATTGTTTTATTGTTTTTCCCTGGTCTTCCTTGCATTTTAGCATCCAAAGCTAGTTAGGATTGAACAACAGAAAGAAGTTGTTGAATTGGTGTTCTCCAGCAGATCAATCAATTTTGGTGTACCTACTTTGTTTGCACAAATGAATAAATGTTGGCCCCTGTGTAGCCATCCACAGATGGCTCTTTGGGGAGAAACAGGCATAAACTTGCAAAGCTTTGCCTCATGGCTGGGGTTTTTGTGGTCCAGCCTCTAAATGCAGTTCCAATCCCTGAAGCCCAGGTAAGGAGCCAGCAGAATTTCTTCATCATAAAATCAAAACAAAATAATTTCAGATCTATTGATGGAGAGCAATAAGAAAAGGACTCACCTCCAGAAGGTGGAAGGGAAGACCTATTTTTCACAGAATTGCAGAATTGTTGGGGTTGGAAAAGACCTCCAAGATCACTGAGTCCAACCTTTGACTGATCACCACCTTGCCCACTAAACCCTGTGAGAAAGTGCCACATATTTTGAACACTTCCAGGGATGGTGACTCCACCACTTTCCTGGGCAGCCTGTTCCAATATTTAACCACTCTTTCAGTGAAGATTTTTTTCCTAATATCCAACCTAAATCTTCTCTGGCATGACTCAAGTCTGTTTTCATTGTCCTGTCCCTAACTGCCTGGGAGAAAAGGCTGATCCCAAGTTGCTGAACTTACCTGGAGCAAGATGAAAGATGGGGAGGGATATGTCAGGGGTAGAGCAGCATCAGGAAAAGACCTGAGTAGCTTGAAAAATCTTAGTAACTTCAACTGTAACAACACACCAGACAACAACTTGTATTAGAAGGGCTTCAGCACAAGTGCCCAAAACTCCCCAACCTCAGAATCACAAAATCAATAGGCTGGAGATCCTCAAATCCAGCCTATCACAAAACACCGCCTTGTGTTTTGTCAACCAGATGATGGCACTGAGTGCCACGTCCAGCCTTTCCTTAAACATTTTCAGTGATGATGACTCCACCACCTCCCTGGGCAGCCCCTTCCAGTGTCTGATCCCCCTTCCAGTGAAGAAATTCTCCTGATGTTCTCCCCTGGTGCATCTTAAGACCATCTCCCCTTGTCCTGTGGTTGTCTGGGAGGAAAGACCAACCCCAGCAGGCTATGTCCTCATTTCAGGGGGTGGTGGAGAGTGGTCAGATCCCCCCCTGAGCCTCTTTTCCCCCAGGACAAAGCCTTTGTAGCTCCCTGCAGGTTCATTCAGTCTGTCAGCACGCTGAGTGCATTTATGTGCAGTTAAGCTGCACCCTGAGCTGCCTCTGGCTTGACACCTTGCTAACAAAACATGCTGGCCCTTGAAAGCTCTGTCAGATGTCAACCTGGGAAAAGCTGCAGATCGATCCAGCCCTGCTGTGGCAGTGCAATTCATTGGGTTTTTTTCCCAGTGTGGATGTCCCTGCTGGCAGGGACTGCTGGCAAAACAGAGACTACAGCACTAAATGTATAAATTCATACCAACATCTGCACCCCAAAGGTGGCAGGTGAAGTTCCTACTGCTCCTGTGTTGCCATGGAGCAATATCCATGTCCATGCCATGTCAATGTCCGTGCTGGATTTGATTGACAGTCAAGAACACAGGATTTTTAACAAAAAAACAAGATTTACTTGCATTTTGCTCAGTTTCCTTTCAATCACCGAAACCATGTAATTTCAAACTTCCTGTGACTTTTCTTGTGATAATCATAAATGGTTTAGGTTGGAAGGGACCATAAGGATCACCTAGTTCCAATCCCCCTGCCCTCAGCACTGTCTTGCTCACTCTTTTTTAGATTGTATTTGTATTTATGCTCTGTTGTGCAGCTGGCTGGGGAGGATTGTGCTGCAAAGCCCATCACCCACCCCACCAGCATCTGGGAAAGCCCTGTGTCACCTCCAGCTGGGAATGGTTCAGCAGCACTCCTGTATATTAGCTGGTCTCATTCTTCTTTCATTTTTTGTTGATTTGGTTGATTGGTTTTTCCCATGTTTCAAAGAAAAATATGAGGACTTTCTATACTCCTGTGAGAAGTATTATTCACTCCTGTCACATTGATCATTTACTTGAATGGCTTTTTGAGAATGGTTTTTTGGTCTTCTTTGGGAAGCACTAAATATCCCTTGCCATGATGTTAGTCCAACACATTTGGTTTGATTTCACTAACTACTAAAAAAACATCCTTTTTTATGAGTTTTTTTGGTATTTATTAATTAACCTATCTCCCTAGGCCATATTTTCTCCCAGTCTTTTTCTAAACATTCCACCTGTAGCTGATTTTTTTTTACCAACCTTCACATAGGTGTGGATGCTCCCCTCCAAACTCATTTGTCTCCAGGCAAAGCAAATCAATCTGTGACCTGGTGATGCTCAAAATGAAAGCAGAAAGAAGCAGAAGCAGTGAATTATGGTATCTTTCTTGCATTTACATGAATTTTGTACATCAAGGCTTAGCCATTTCTACCTTCACCAGGACAAGGGAGGAGAGCAGGACTAACTTTGCTAGAACTCTTCCTTTATTTGAGGAGAATTTTTCATGGCTCAAATGTCAGCATTTTTGAGGTGCCTAAAATAAACAGATACATTTAATTCCTTTATGGAATTCTTATGGGGTTTTGTTTTAGGGTTTTTTGGGTTCTTTTTGTTTATTTTTGGACTAATGCATGAAAATCCAGTGAGATTCAGATGTGCACATCCATGCCCTGTGGTGAGGATGTCTTCATGTCCTCAGCTGGTGAGCATCTGGTACCCAGAAGCACTGAGTGTGAGGTATCCATGTGATTCTTGTTCTGCAGATGCTGCTCTTGACAACAAGCCAGTCTTCCATTGAAACTCACTCCTGTTTGCTTGTTTTATATTCCTTGTATTTCTCCTCCATAGCATTCTCCATCAGAGCACATCAGTGTTTCATTTAAAATTTTTCATTCCCAAGTCTATGAGGTGTCTTGGACTGAACTTGTATGTAGCTTTATTTCATTTATTGCATAGCACTTTTCCATCTTTCTTTCTTGTGGTTTTTTTTTTTTTTTGCTTTTTCCAAGCCAAACAGAAAATTTCTCTTCAGGGTGAAAAGTTGCCTTCCCCTCATGCTTTTTCTCTTAATCTGCCTCAAAGTGAGGAATGATCAGGATGAGTCAATGGCAAAATAAATCTTTTTGAAGCATTTGGGAAAAAAGGAGGTAACTTGATGCTTCATCACTTAAGTTTGTTTTGGTTTTTTTTCCCCTCATTCACAATCAATATTTCTTATTTTTTCATTTGTGAATTTCTACAGATATTTACCCCATATTCAGGGAGAGGTCAGGGGTGATAACGTGAAAGTCAACGTTTCACATTGGAAATCCCATTTTTAATCTTACAGGAAAATCCTATTCAGCAGATTCCACTTCTCCCTACACCATGAAAAGTTAAGGACATCCTTTACCAAATGATGTCCAGAGTACCAAAATTAATTAGGAATTGAAAAGGTGTTTTCTGTGGATTTGGGGTGGTTTTAGGATTTTCATGGACCCAGGATGGATCCAGGCTGAATTTTTCCCTCTCTCTGCACAGTTGCCTTATTTTTTCCATGGTCCAAGGTTTGGCAGTAAGCTTCACAAACAAATATTCTGCATTTCCCCCTGACCTTCCTGAGAGTTTCACTGAGCAAAACAAACACCTGTCTTCTCTTTAAGGTGCCCATTGCTCTTTCATCCCATAATACCAAACCTGGCCACAGCCATCATTGCCCAGAATGAATTCAGTTTATCAAGTCTGGATTTTCAGCCCTCAAAAATCTTCTTTCCTCTCCCTCAAACAAGAAAACATAAAAACTATTCCTCTGTTTGCTTTGCAGCCTCCTAACAAAAGAACACCGAGGGCGTTTGTTTTGCCACAAATGAAGAAATCTGAACTTGAGATTTACCCTACCTATATCCCTCTTCCACATGTCTAAATCCCTCAGGCCCAAATTATTAAAACTATGAAAAGAAAATTAATTCCTCCTGGATAAATGGGACAGAAGGATTGTACTGCCAGTGCCAGCCTCGATGGCATATCTGGGATGCTAAAGGGTGGTACCTCAGGGAGAAGTGCCTTGGAGTAAAGCAGCTTGAAACATGGCCTAATTGAAATATGTTTCTTTAATTGCATTAATCAGGGCCTTAATAGGATTAAAACAATTGCTCCTTTCACTTTTATCCTGTAGCTCCTTTCTTTCTTCACAGAAATTCTATATTTATGGCTGTTTGTGATTGTTTGTATTTCAATTCATATCTTAAAACAGTCTGCTTCCAGCTGAGCTCACTTTCTAACAAAGAATGGAACAGAAAATCCAACTTAGAATAGATTTCCTTCTCCTGATCTGAAAAGGTATTTGCTGTTGCGTGTCCAGATCTAGTGACCAAATCAAATAACTGATGTTTTCTGTAGTTACATTTGGAGCTGAAGAAAGGTAAATTTCAGTCTCAGATTTCCCAGTTTCACACTAGGATAAATTCAGGTAACAAGACTATTTTATAATTTGTTTTGCTTTGCTCCCCTTTTTTTTTTCCCTTCTGTTTAGAGTGGATTTTTGGAGGTTTAAATTACAGTTTTATTGTAAAATATTTACTCCAACTCACTCCACTATAAACTCAAATAAGTGCTGAAATCAGAACTTTGTCCAAGTGTGTTTTCAGGGCAGTGAAAGCAGAACTTCACTTATTGTTACCAGCAGCAGCCACCCCCAGAAAATTTCTAATTTTCAGGTGCATAAAACTAAATTATAAGGAAGCATATTTCACAAAAATCTACAATGGGCTTTAACAAATCAGAACTCCCCTGAAAGAAGCATTTTTACAAATGTCATTCAGCTGATCAGATTTTTATAAATTTGTACTTTTGTGGCATTATGTACCATCCCTGCTGTGCTTATGAGAACTGCACATTTAATTATTGATTTTTCCCCTCTTTAAAAGCAGAGGGCTGGTTTCCTGTCAAGTCTCTTCATATCTCCCTGCCTTTGTCCCCCTGGTTTCAGAAGCAGTGGTTGATTTGTTTCTGTTATATGCAAACGTTAATGAAAAATATGAAAATGACCTTGAAAAAATTTTAATCAGTGTGTTCTTTCACAATAACTATAAGGATAGGGTAGAAAGGAAAAAATTGAGCTATGGCAAAATATCTAACGGTAAAAAGAGGTCTTCCAAGTTAAATGTGAATACATTTAACATAATTTTTCAACCTTTTATCCCACCAGCCTGAGAATTGCATATATAGGTGTAGATATATTTCCTTAAGCATTCATAATAACTGCATAAATATGGAATAATCTGAAGGAAATCACCCTCATTCAATTTATTATGTTTCTCACCCATCCTGTACTTGGACACCAATCACATTATCCTACAGCAGACAGCTGAAATTAAAAAAAAAAAAAAAAAAAAACAAAAAAAAAAAAACCAAAAACAAAACCAACCAAGCAAGCCAATATCCTAAAAAGCAGCTATCCAATATCCTTTTCCTGGATGTAAGGAGTGTGAGGAGGGCTTGGCTGGCTACAAGGATCTCTCTCTGAACCTGTGCTGAATTCTCAAGCTCTGCTTCATCACCACTTGAGAAAGAGCAGTGCCTGTAGAAGATCCTCCCCCTTTTAAAAGATCTAATTCAGGATTCAGTGACTCACCCTGGCTGTTTAACCACCTGGCATTTACATTTTTAATGCCAAGTGAGTTGAACCTTACACACTGAACGTTCTGGTTCGTAGCCCAAAGTGCTCCCTAAGCAGAGGTACCTCAACAGACACTCCATGCTGTGACCAAACAAATCAGGTTTGATTCTGGTGAGATTTTTGTCCTGAAAGGCTGAAATAAGAGATGGTGGGGAATGAGGAATGTTGTAAATATCCATCTTTCCCCATAAGTAAACAGGACTAAGTGCAGGAGTTTTAAATTTTTTTCTCTTCCAGAACAGGATCATGAGTGTGGTCAGGACTAAGAATCACTGAGTTTATTTTTCATGGATTTACTGGTAAAATGACTGACAAACTTTAGGGAAAAGCAGATCTTCATAGTGACCACCAGCATAATTTTTGTTTCCAGTCTTGCATGGGTCTTACATAAGACGAATAACCCTGGCTTGTCTCCTAAGATTCCCATAGAAATCGATTGGCCCTTTAATTTTTCAAGAGCTTTGAGCTGATGAATATTGAGTTTTGCTGATGACCACTGAGTCTTTATAATTAGTCTCAGTTGCCAAACTCCAACCAAGCATTTAAGACATTGAAAAAGACTTTGTCCTCTGACCACTTACAATTCTTGCCACATGGGCCATGCTCTTAAAAAGTGGCACAAAAAACATCAATTTTTTAACTATGCCCTGAGTGGAAAAAAAAGTATTATTCTGTTCATCGCTGTTTTCAATTGTAACAGTTGCCACTACTCTATTTCCATTATTTGCTTCCAAGTTATTAGTGCTGTTATTTAATTAATCTGGGGTTTTTTGCTTGTTTGTTTGACTGCAAACAGGCGTATCTGCAGTAGGGCACTCTCTGATTTCTACATAGGCTCAAGAATAATGACCTTGAGTAGCATTATTGTATTGAAAAACTCTTTTAACACAAATCAGCTCTACATTCCCAAGGATAAATATACCAGCCAGTTCCTCTAAAAGGTTGTGAGGAGAATTAAATTCAAAAAAGAATAAGCTTGTGAGCAGTTCAGAGGTTATAGGAGGAGGATTCATATAAAGAATGTTCGATAGACTGCCATGTCCTTCTCCTCTTGGGAAGTGTTTGTGCATCACTTTCAAGAAATAAATGGCATTTTGTATAGAAATGCTTTAGCAAAATCGGTTTGCTTTTGATGTATGTGAAGTCATAATCTTGTAGGGGTCTTTTCTGTGATTCAGCTGCCCCATGTGACATTCAGCTCTCTTTATGTATCTGGCTTGCAGAAGGAAATGCATGTATCTATTCCACTAAGAATGGATGTTTTAGCAGGTGTCAGGTCATAAAATCACTTTATACCACTTCTTGGAGCAGTTTATGATCACTGGATATTGTATCTCTGGTCCATGATATGGGGCATTGCCATATTGATTAAATGCCTTAGGCTGTTGCAGGGGAAAAAAATAAGGATATTTAATCAATAGACCTGTGCTTCAGTTACTGTTCCTGTCAGGCTGGAACAGAAATAGCTCAAGAAAGGGGCAGCTTCTCAGACAATCTGAGGGAGTTAAAGTTTGAAGAAAGCTAAATAATGCCTTTGCAGACCTGTGAGGGAAGATAATCAACTTAGCAATTGCAAGAGTGGAGATTGAGTTACCAGATCAATCTTGCTTAAGGGTTCAAAAGGGCTGAGAAAGGGACTTGGAGACTTAAAAGGGAGCCCCAATGAAACAGTGGCTTAAACATGAGTGGAATAAATTCTTCTGGTTGCCAGTGATGTGTCCTGATCCTGAATGTTGCATGTGTGAGGATTAATTACTGCTCAGCTAAAGCACCTCCTTCAGTGAGAGACTCCAAGGATGAGTCTCTCTGTGACTGTGGTGTAGTAAAAGGGAAGAATAAGTTTTCCCAAGATTCCCTAACACTGTTATTGAATCTCATGGTTGTGGTGTTTTCTTGCCATTTTTATACCTGTTATTACATTACTTTAACTTCATACCTATATCTTTAGATATAATCCTTTCAAGTGGCTATTCCACCCAGTAGAAATCCAGGACAGGTGAGTCCCCCTGAGGATGTAGGAGAAGGATTTAATCCTGCTTTGAATGGTCAAAAATAGGCACCTCTTTCTGCCACATTTCAAAAGGGATATGGAAAAATCCCAAGCTGAAAAGAATAGCATGTATGAAAAAACTAGAAGTGTGTATAGATTATTGGAATGAAGACTTAGAGCAAAGTTTATTGTAATGTACATGCACTGTGCTTGCAGGAGAATACTGAGCATTGAGGGCTCTGAAATGCAGCAGAGAGAAAACACAACAAGAATCAATGCCCAGAAGCTGGAGCCAGGCACTTTATACTTTACTTCATTATTTCTAACAGAAAGAGTAATAGAAAACTGGTGGAGATTACTAAAAGAGGAGAAGGTTTTTCATCTTCTGCTGCATTGCAATCCACTCTGCTTGCCTTCCTCAGGGCTGGCTTTTTCTCTGAGGGAATTGTTTGTACCTGATGCTTGTGAAACACTGTCACAGGGAGAGTGGCAGCCTCAGACAAGCCCTGCCCTGGACTCAAATTTTCACAACACTTTAAGGAATCGCTCTGGCCCACAAGTACTAAAGATGGTAAATCGAATCTATTTGTAAAAATTAATGATTTATTAAGCAGATAAGAGATAACGGAGGAGAGATCTTAATCAGAGTTACTTACTGTACAGTGTAAACTAAAAGAACTTCTGGTAGATCACAGCATAGCATAAAACAGTGCACTATATCAAGGTGCACTATAATAAAGCCAGCAAAAAAAATAGTATTGATTAGGAGTTGTGTCACTATAGGACACGAAAGAACACAAGCTCACACCGCTGCTCTCAAGGTGAAGAAGAAGGGGGAAGTTTATTTTCTGACTCCAACATTTATAGTTTTCCAAAAGTGACAATGGATTGGAGGGTGACAGTGCCACCTCTCCAATGACACTGAACAAACCAACAGTCCATCAAATTTCTCCTCCTCCAAAAGGAATGCAAAACAATGAGTTATTTACAGAAAGTGTATGAGAAAGTTCGCTACAAGAATGTCAACATCAGAAGGCTTAGAAAATCTAAAATAATCAGGGTGACAGAGTTGATTGTAACACAACAAAATTATGATAATGTACAAATTCCTTCACTCTCCCCCTGGGAATTACCACAAAGCAATGTCCCCCACTCAGAGAAAAAACTCCACGTATTTCCAGGGAAAAGTATAGAAGATTTCTACCTTGTGAAAGTTTGGTGTGGCTTTTAAAATTGTCAAGAGAGTGTCTGTCAGCCAGAAATCCAGCTTAATTTGCCAGCTCTCACTTCAAAAGCAAGATGTTTATTGGCAACTGGGAGATGCCAGGCCAGTGGTTACCCCAAGGCACCAAAATAACTCCCTAAAAGATTTATTATTATGTACAAGAATTATTATTATATACAGCTTGTCCTGCTTGAGTTATCTGGCAGGATAACAATCAACAGATAAGGTTTTGTGGGGGGTGAGGCGCCCTGCCACAGCCTGAATTAATGAAGGTGACATAATTGCTCTCCTCATCCCCAGCCTGTGGGAACTCGTGGGATAAACCCCCTGTCTTTGCTGGCTGCCTTTTCCCATTTTAGCAGAGAGGAAGGGAGGGATTGGCTCCCCAGCAGGGCTCCTGGAGCTGGGTACACTGAGTCATTCCTGCTCGGGGTGCAAAGGACTGCTGTATGTATTCAGGAACAAATACAGCTTGACAGCCTACAAGCTGTTAAGACAACCTGACCTTTGTGTGTCTACTCCAAGAACAGTAAGTTCAATTAGCTGTAATGCTTCCAGGTCCTGTACCGCCATTAGGAAATGCCTTATTCAGCTAAAGCTGTGATTTTTTTTTTATTTTCTTTTTTTTTTTTTTTTTTATCAGAATAAAAAGCATTAAAGAAACCATTGTAAGTACTGCCAGCAATAAGGGGAAGAGTCTCATATATTCAGCAAGGTCTAAAAAAATTAATTAGCTTTATTCCTTAAATACAAAATAAATACATTCTGTCATAGCCAAAAGCTTCAGGGCTGAGTTTTAGCCAGTTGGGTTCAAGCCAAGCTGACAGCCCTGGCAGCTGTTGGAAACATTTTGGAGTAGAGTTTGGGCTGGTCCCTGTCAGTTTAGAGATCAGCTGAAATCACCGAGTCCTTCTGCAAAGACAAAAGGAATGTTTATAAAAAAGGCCAATACAGTGGAGAGAGAATCTATTCAAGGTCCGTAAGTAGTTCACATGTCCTCAAATGTCATTTAATTGCCTCAGTTTACCCCTTCTGAGGGGGTGTTGTGATCTCTGGTGATCTTGTGTGTTGTAAGTGGTTAAGTGAGGTCTTTGACATCACCACAGCATTTCCAGAAGCTTCCAGTGTCTGGGGGACAGCAAGCAAAGATAAAGTGTTGATTTTTCTTGGAGAAGAATAGAGAACTACAGTGAAAACAGAATCATTTTTTATGAGGTTTTGAGGGATTGTCAGATGAATTTGCTTAGATATTGGAGTTCTGAGGCTTCCTGGAGTGAGAGTCCATGGAAAGTTCCATATTTTTTTGATGCAGGATGTTTTTGAGATTCCTGGGAGCTATTTACCACTGAGGAGCTGGAGAAACAACAGCTTTTATCATGTTTACCTGCTGTCCACATCACACCATACAAGAAATGCTCCTTTTCTCTCCATTTCTTACATAGCATTATATGTTAGTGCCTCTGAAACTAATCTGGACCTCCATCATGGCAGATGTATCACAAAAGAAAATCCCCTCCTGAGGGAGCCCACAATTTAAATAGACTGTCCTGGGCATAGATCACCAAAAGATGATTCTGAAAAACTTTTAGTGCTGCTTGTGATATTTCAGTGGATTCAAGACACCCCAAATTAAATCTCCTTTTCCATGTGAGGTACAGGAACACGACAAACTCGTTCTGGGGCCTTCTGGATCAGCTGAAGGCCCTTTGGAATGCCCCAAAATTTTCAAATGGCACTGGGCTCTGAGACATCTGAACTGAGGCCCCACATTAAAATCCTGCTGCTTCTTTCCCTCTTGCTCCTGCCTGAGGAGCTGCCTACCCAGATTTGTGCTCTTCCCTGCCACTCAACAAACACCTCACTAAGGAAACACCTTGCTCTGATGCTCTGGTGTCCCACTTTTAATGGCATGGATAGTTACTTTCTCATGTACTATATTCCAGAGGTTTGGAATTGCTTTCCCTTTATCCATCATACATTTCTCAATGCTTATTTTTCTTCAACTGGCACCCAAACACCTTTTGAAGTCCTTGCTTCGGCTGGCATCATAGCTTCTCAGTAAGGGAAAGAAAAGAGACATTAATCCAGTTTTAAGAGCTGTTCCTCTGTCTCTCTGCATTGATTTGTGTGGAGCTGTCCTTTTAACTCTCTTTTCTGGCTGACTTCTCATTGCCTTCTGATGAGAGCCAGTCTGAAAGTGCAGGGTTGGATTTACATCGATTATTCCCTTTGTTGTCTTTCTGTGACCCTTTCTGAGCTATGAACTCAGAGCTGTGGCTTGGTCATGAAGGGCTTTTATTCCTCTCACACTGACTATAAATATGGATTAACAGCTGAATGTGACAGGCATTTGAGCTTGTTTCTCTGAACAAGGGGAAAAAAACCCTTTTCACCCGGTATTAAACTGCAGTTTGTTCCTAAGAGAGAAGCATATTGGAAAAACCAACAGCAACATCAAACTCTGCATTTAAAGTCTTTGGGATGAGAGGGACCAGCAAAAAAATGCACATGCCTTGATACCATTAAGCATTGTAAAGTTAATCTTTACAAAGAACAATCTTTACAAAAGGGCAATTTTAATTAGCTTTGTTTTCGTAGTGAGTACTTTTTTCATCTGTTTAATATATTTTTGGAAGATACACAAAGTGTTAATTTATCTATTAGTCTTTCCTTTGGAACACAAATAGTAATTACTAATAATGTGTGCCTAAATGCAATTACAGATAATAAATCTAGGACCAGTTTTCTCAGGTTTTATGTACCTGCTATTTTCCCCTGGATTTTTTATCTGTCTCTTATTCCTTTTTCTTTGCCTGTCTCCTCACATGTGTATTCTCTGGCTACACCAGAAATCTTTGGAAATTTCCTCTTTGAATAAAATACATCTTTCCATATACCAGCAACAAATCAAGATACAGCATGTAATACCAGTTTTCAACAGTTGCTAGAGTCAGTTATCGGGTTATAAAAAATCCCCCAGCCTTTATCTACTCTTCTTAGCAGTAGAATAATTCATATGTGTCATTTAGTGAATTTTTGGAAGACCAGCAGGATGCAGTCAGGATTGTATTATATGACCTTCATCAGTAAATAAAAAAAGTGTATTCCTTTGGTATTAACTGTTTTTGAATACAGATTGTCAGTGAATTTTTTGAGGAGAGGAAAAAAAAAAAGATATAATTACACTTTTGTTTCATCAATGAGTACCCAGCCCAGCTTTTATTCCTTTTTGACCTTTAGAAGTGATGCATCATCACACAAGGGTCTGAGCCAGGGTCCTCAATCCATGTGGTCATCACTCTTTGGAGAGGTTTGAATCCAAAATTTTTCAGTTTTTCCCTGCTCCATAAAGCATCAGAATCATATTATTGATTCAAATGCAGTCAGGCTCCAAGACAATGAAAAATAAATGCAGGTATAAACACAGTGCTTTGACTACTGTTTTCCATTATTGTCTTTTACATCATGTGAAATGCATGATGTGATCAGCTGGTCCATCTGCACATAACCACAGGCTGTTTGGAGAGGCCTGCCAGGAAAACCCCGCGCATTTCCACCAGCTCCTCTTCATCTGGACTTCACTGCTGGGAGAATTGTTTTCTGTGGCCATCACAAGGGCTGTGGGACTGGTGCCACAGCATCCAGCTTGCTCCTGCCAGTGGGGACAGACTGTGGAGCTGTGGTGGGGTTGTTGCTGCTGCTGGAGCTCCTCCTTTCTGCCCAAAGCCCTGTGCATCCCCCAGGCTTGCCTCACTGAGAGTTCCATGCCTCTCTTTCCCTCTGGATTCCATAATACTGATGGCAGAAACATCAGTAGGGATGTAGAAATCCCTCTCAGTAGAAACAGGAGAGGGATTGAAAGACGTGGAAAGCACCAAGTGGTCAAGGCCATGGATGATGGATGCCATTATCACAGGGGCACAGGGCTTTTGAAAAGTAGTGATCATGGATTCCAATGGAATTGTCCATGGATCCCAGTCATGGAATTGTTTAGGTTGGAAAAGGCCCTGAAAATCACCAGTGCCCAGCATTGCCAAGGCCACCACTGATCAGAATCCCAGCTGCCACATCTGAATGTCTTTTAAATCCCTCCAGGGTTGGTGACTCCACCACTGCCCTGGGCACACTCTTCCAATGCTGGGCCATCTTTTCCATGACTATTTTTTTTCCTAATATTCAATCTAAGCCTCCACTGGTGCAACTTGAGGCAGTTTCCTATCAAGAGATGCTCCTATCACTTTCATAAAAAGTGAATGTAGAAATGATTTCAGCAATTCCTTCTGGTCCATGCTGAGGGAAGTGAAAATTTAAGTGCACCATAAACAGTGTATGTACACTATGGAATACAGACATATAAAATGCCGACTTGTATTTTGATCAGTTGGTAACAGTTATGCTTTAAAAATACATAAGTAACATATGGTGATTATGGCAATGTTGATTTAATGAAGCTTTAATTGAAGTGATTTGCTGTACTGTGAAGAGAAAGGGTAACAAGCAAGATCAAATAAGCACAAAAGGAAACCAAACCAGTGCTCCTGAAGGTCTGTATTTTACCAGTACAGCTAGAAACACCAGAAGAGTTTTAAAAGACAGCTTTAATTTTCAAGGGAAAATAAGTCTAGGATTTTCAACTTTTCAAATAGATTTAAGCAAATGAAGAAGCACGTCAGATTTGACATCCTCGCCCCTGCGGCTTCATACTTAATGAAGTGTCACTAGAATCTATAAGATAAAGCAATATTTAATCCAATATCTGAAGCTTCCTCCCCTTGGACTGTGTTTTCAGCTGCAGAACTTGGCAAAGCCCCAGCCTGTGGCACTACATCAACTTCCACCTCTTGCCAGTCTTGTCCTTTGTGACGTTGACTCTGATGGATTTTACTGAAACACATTAGGTTTCATCTCACTCGTTTTTTTGGCAGACTGATGGAGCTACAGCAGGGTGGATGTTGTGGTGCTCTGCCTCGTGCATCAACAACAACACAGTCATTTAATACTTTTCTGTAATCTCTGTGAATGATGAGGATGAGCAGAGGAGAAAGGACGGACATCTTGATAATCAAATCCCCGGTGAAGTTTGAAACATTGGCTCTCAGAAATAAACTTTTGGCATACACACTGATGAAATTCACACTAGAAGAAGAGAGAAATGTGGAAAGTGAAATGATTAATATTCACAGTCGCTTTTCTGATCGCAACAGCAATAAGAGAGCGAGAGAAAACTACTAAAAATAACTTTCTGCATAGAAAATCAGTCTAAGCAGAGCCAAATATGTGAGGCATTGCTTTTTCAAACACACTGAACAGGCACTTTAGTCCATCAGGTGTGGAATGAATCTCTTAACACATTGACATGACCACAGTTCAGTCTGTGTAGCAGTAACCAATTAGTCCACTAAAGCATCCCTGTTTTGTAAAGGGGAAAGGAGAATAATCATAGAATAATGGAATCATAGAAGGACCTGAGTTGAAAGGCTTTAAAGACTTTCTCATTTCAACTCCCCCATGCCATGGGCATGGACACCTTCCATGAGATCAGGGGGTTCCAAGCTCCTTCCAGCCTGATCTTGAGCACTTCCAGGGATGGGGCAGCCACAGCTTCTCTGGGAAACATTTGCAGTTTCTCACTACCCTCTGAGTAAAGAATTTCTTTCTAGTATCTTATCTAAATCTCTCCTCTTTTAGTTTAAAGCTGTTCCCCCTGATATCACTATCTGCCTGTTTAAAAAGCTGCTCTCCTATTTTCATAAAATTCTTTCAAGTACTGGAGGGTCACAGTGAGGTCTCCCCAGGGACTTCTCCAGGCTGAACAACCCCAAACACTAAAAATTATCACCTCCCTTTTGTCTGAGTGTAAATAAGCAAGGTATGAAATATTCCTTGATTCTAACATCGAGTTTGATCTCATAGTTCCAGACTAGAAAATAATAACTTTGGATTGTCAAAAAAATGAAATCCCAAAACAACAATGCATTGTTTATTCTCATATTTAATGCTGCCAGGTGTTGGGGAAAACAGAGCTTTTTTCCAACCCTTTCATTTGTGGGATACCTCAGGCCGGATGATATTCTTGTACAAGTTAGCTGTGTTGTCCCACTGTTATTCTCTAGGGAGTAATGGCAAAGTAAATATCCTCAGAGAGGTGAGAAGAAGTTCAGCCTTTCATCACTCCTCTGAGAAATGACCACAGGAGTTTATTTTCCTGTTTTCCACTGAATGTGAAAAGAAACTCTCTCCACAGGTCCACAGAATTCACTGGGTAGAGATCCCTTAATCCCTGTGGCCAACACAAGGTTTCAGAGGGGTGAGGTCAGATGGAAAGTCCTCTGTCCAAATTGGTTTTCCAACAGTTTGGCTTTGGATTTGAATTTTTAGAAACCAGGATGGTTCTTTTTCTTTTAAACCTCCCTTCTTCTCCTTTCCACTTTGTCTGCAGACATGTTGTTTCCAAGCATGTGCCATTTGTGGGTCTTTGCCTCTGTGTGTCCTTTCTATTAAGCATAAATTTACAATTATTTAGCTGATTTCTATCAAGTTGGCCAAAGCAGGAATCTTCAGTTTTACATTCCTACAAAATTTTGGAAAAACGTCTACCCAGGTAGAGGAGAAATACTATTAATAACTCCACATGAGGAATGGGTATAGGGCAGGTTCATTCCCTGCTAGATGTGAAATACCCTACACAACAGAAGGCTTGAGAAAAACAACTCTGGCAGTGTTGGTGCTCTCTGAGTTATTAAATTTTGAAGTAAACTTCAAAAGGATCCACCATGACTACAACAGAGAGCATGGAACAAATGGACTTCTGTGTTTGTGGTGCTCTGAGATAAAAACCCAACAGGATCTGTAGTGAAGATTATGTTTTTTATTAGACTTGCCCAGATATCTGGGACAAAAAAAAAAACCCCAAGAGATTCTCTCAGGAGTACAGACCTGGGAGTGGCATAAGTTTTCTGCCTCTTCCCTCAATTATATTTGCTCTCTCTAATAAAGGATTTATTCTCCTCCTACAAAGCTTTTTTGAGTGACATCACACTGATCTAAATTAGCTACAATTCCTCTATGACAGCAGGATTGGAACTAGGTGATCTCTAAGGTCCCTTACAGCCGGACCATTCTGTGATTCAATGATGTTATGAAGTGAAGTAACAGTGTCCAGACAAGGAAAGATTTAAAAAAATAATAATGATAAGAAAAAAAAGTTATTTAGTTATTAAAGAATCAAGCCCTTGAAAATCTGTTTATCTGGGGCTTTTATAATGTTTAAATCTCAGATTACAATGCTGTTGCACGCAGCATGGACAGACACAGACAGCTTTTAGCTACAAGAATCTTCAATTTTATGGCCATAATTTTCCCCCTCACTTGCACAAAGTCCTGTGCCCTCTGACTGAGCACACACACAAATCAAAACCGTACAAATGAGGAGGTGGCTGCCGTGGTTATGTGTAGGTACCAAGAGATTTTCCATTTAATAGAGCCCAACACCTGGCTATTTAATAGAGGTCACCAGCTAAATCAGTTAGAAACGGCTTAGGCAGGCATGTGGAAGCAGGGCTGAATTAGAAATAAGTGAATCCTAGCTTTGGCCAAAAATGTGTGGAAAATGAAACTAAATTAAGTTGCTTCAGCCCTTTCACTGGCACAAACTGATATAAATTGGTTTCATTAAAAAACCCTAATATATTTTAAGGCTGCAGTCCTAACCTATTACGTTTTGTGTGGTTGCTGAGAGCAAGTAGCTTAGTGGCATTTTATGTAGCAAATGAACAGGGGACAAATAGAATTTTATTGCTTTGTAAATGAAAAGGCTGGGAAGTTTTGGAATAAAATTGATTTTCACATCTGGAAAAGTTTGCCTTATCATTAGTGCTGTGCTTGCTCTCTCTCTCTTACTCGACTTATTTTTCACTCCATTGTTTTCCACTTATTTTGCAAGGCAGCCGTGTAATTTCCATTCTCATTCATTCATGTTCCCAAATTGTGTTTTTCTTTTCTGAGCTCAATGTTTGAAAATGTTTGCACAGGGGCTGCTCAGCTGAACTGTTCCTTGGATGCAGTGGGATGTGTGTTGGTCTCTGCCTTTTTTCATCTCAGACCTCTGGAGATAATATTTGCAAAAGTGGTTTTGGAGCATTTTTAGAAACTCTGCCTGTGTTTAATGGAGTTTTTATAAACTCCATGATCCACTGGTCTTCCCAACTTTTCTGTGTGTCATGAGGAAAATGCACCCATGGTATGATGCAGCATTATATGGAAATACAGGAACAAACTGACCACCTGAACTACTGTGGGAACACCATAGATATTTGGAAGGGTTTATTAGCTCAGGTTAGGCACCTCCTTGAAGCTTTTGGAAGAGCTGGGTGGCTTGGCATCTCTTCACAGACTGACTTTTGCCACTTACATGAGACACTCTTCAGAAGCTCATCTGAAGATCACAGTTTTTCCCATATTTAATCCCTGTTCAGAAACCACAGGTGCTCCATTTGGCAGTGGCAATTTGGCTCAAAATAGAATTGTGTATCGTTGTGCCAAACAGTATTTTTTTGTAAATTGGAAGTGCCAGTTTAGTAAGGAAGGGGCTAAGGCTCCATTCTACATATCCATAATTTGCAACCTGTTCTCTGTGCCACAGGATGATGCAATTTGTTCAACACAGAGACAGCCCAAGGTTGCTGGATGTGTCTCACACCTCTTTTCACAGAACCATACAATTGTTTAGGTTGGAAAAGAATTCTGAAATCATCAGCTGCAATTGTCAACCCAACATCACCATTGTGCTCACCACTAAATCATGTCCTCATGTGCCATTTTTTAAACACTTCCAGGAATGGCAGATTAGATATTAGAAAGCAATTCTTCCCTGTGAGGGTGGTGAGAGCCTAGAACAAGTTGCCCAGAGCAGCTGTGGCTACCTTATTCTGGAATCTTTCAAGTCACGGTTGTATCTTGATTTTAGCAACCTAGTATAATAGAAAGTGCCCCAGATCTTGGCAAGAATGTTGGAAATAGGTGATGTTTAAGGTTCCTTCAACCCAAACCATTCTATGATTCTGTGATTTTATCCTTGGACATTATCCTTCTGTATCACAAAAATGTTTACTGGAGCCTGCACTGCCCCTGCCCACTGCAGTGGTTCTGTGCTTACTTTCATTAATTTCTTTCACATTAAAAGGCATAAATTCTTCACTCAATCACCAAAAAAAAAAAAAAATCTTATCACAACAGTCAGGTGTGTATTTGGGTTAGTGATTACAAAGTATCTTGGGTTTAATATGGCCTTCTAGATAGATTAAAACCTGGAAACTTCCACACCTTCCCTTTTGCTTTGGTTTGCTAAGTCCCATTAGGCACAGATGATTTTCCTAGTGAAGATCTGCTTCTCAGAAATTTTGCCTCCAGTGAGGTCAGCTGGTCACCTTTTCCTGACACTGCATGCAATTTAGAGTGAATAAATTCAGTAAATTCTTTGCCAAGAATTACTCAGCTCTTCATGCCGAAATATTAATCGATAACGCCTCTTAAAATTTCTCTTCACTCCAATCATTTTTATAGCATTCCAATTTACTGCATGGAAAGCAGGGTAGTAAAAGATAGAAAAATCAGCTGTTAAGTCACATTATTATTAAAATTTATCTGTCATTTACAGAGTCCCAAAAGGTGTTCACAGCACTTTTGTGATGCTCAGCAAGCCAGACAACACAACAGCTTTCCCAAGGACTGCAGCTGTAAATATGTAAATACAGGACAAAGACATTTTCTAATCAGAGAAATGTCTTCAAACAATCCCATGGAACTTTCTGCCATGAATGTCCTGACAAACCTTTGTGGGCTTTTAAAATGGGGATAGGAGGAGCACATGCAAATTTATAGGAACACAATTCTCGGTCTCAGACTTTGACCAAAGGAAAATTCATTTAGCCATGAAAAGGAAGATAAAGTTATGTAGAGGTATGTGTAGGACAGAGGACTCTGATTTAGAGCCAGGAGGTATTTTATTTTGGTTTGGTTTGGTTCTGTTTCTCCCTTGGAAATTTTCCAATATTTAATTTCTTATACCAAATTTACTCTGGAGTACATCTAAACATTTATGGGTTTTCTTCCTATTTTACTGCAATGAATAGAATAATTTGGCAAAAACTCTTTTCTCAACACCAGAATGCTGAAGATGCCCATGCTCAGAACATTCTTACATGGGCTCAGGTCATCCAGGGTCTTGTCATTTCTTCCCTTTTCTGTGTATCCCAAGAGAAAAGCCTGATTATTAGAGCTGGTGTTACACCAGGGAGAGGTTTTGGTAAAGAATTAAATACTCTCTTTTGGTAAAGAATTAAATTACTCTTTAATTAAGAAAGAATTAATTACATACTCAACTGGTGATGAATAGAATCTCCCTCAGCCTCAGAGCTGCAAAGTGTTGGAGAGGAAGACAAAACAGCTCCACCAGAGCAGCCTCAAGCTGCTGGTGAGAAATTCATGGGGCTCCATCAGTTCAAGGCTCAGAGCTGGACTGAGGACAGGAATATTTACAGCCCATTCCTCAGGGGCCTTTGTTTTATTGAAACCTTTTCCTTGTGTTTCTCTGTTAGGTCACAATGCAGGACATCCACACATTCTTTAGCTGCAGAGCAGCTCACCAGAGGTTGAATCAGTTACAGACACTTCAGAGTGATATTAAATGTGGTGTGCCCTGAAGAGGATTGAGTAGGAGAGGTAGAAGCTGTATTGGTGAGGGGAAAACAGAGCATTGTGGCATATTTTAAAATGTCACCTTGACGAAGGTTACAGAATTAGAATTATAGTCATAAAATTGTTTGTGTTGGAAGGGACTTTGGGACACTTTCTACTATCCCAGATTGCTCCAAATCCTGTCCAGCCTGGCCTTGGGCACTTCCAGGGATGGGGAGTCCAGAACCTCTCTGGACAGGTCATCTCTGTGGGAAATGAATTTGTAGAGAATTTTCAAAGCCTGACAGAAGGCTCACATAGAATGTATCTGTATGTAAACGTTGAGATGAGAAACGTTGACTTAGAAATGCTACAGAATAAGATAGATATTGTTAAGAGAAAAATAGAACTAGAAACAAATTTCAAAAAGATAGCTTTACAAATAAGACTAAATACTTTAGAAAAATAGAACTATAAAAGATACATTGTAAGACTTACAAAAGGTAGTTTTAGATTATTAGCTTTAAGACATTTACAGCCTACCAAAAGCTGATAGGCTAAGAAATGCTTATAATGGATTGTAATTAAGAAATAGTTAGCTAATGATTGCAATATAACATTTGTATTATCTCATTCTCCACGTGAGATTGAAAATAGAATAAAAGTCTTTTAAATGCCTCTCAGTTACCCCATCTCTAAGTCAAAAAAAAGCTTAACCCAACACTCTTGATTGGCCCATCTTGCAATCAATGTGGGACTGTGCTCCTCAACACCATTCCCTACTGAACTTGAATTAATAAATGGGGAGACAATTCACAATATTTCTTCCCACATCCTGCCCTGTAATTGAGAGAATTTCACTCAGTGCTGGAAGAGCTATGTGATTCAGCATAGGGCAATGGTTTGAGAGGTCTGAAGAAGAGCAGAGTTCAGGCTTCAGTGGTTTTCAGGCATTCAAAACAGCACAAATGTGTTTTTATAACCAAAGTTCCCAATAGTGGTAATTACACTGATTCTGCAGTGAATGTCTTGTTTTCATGTTTTATAAATCCTTTATTCCTTTTCTGTTGTGAGTGGACGGGAGAGTTGGCTTTTCTCTGATAAAAATATAAGGATAGAATTTCATTAGTTACTATCTGTGAGCAGCAGCAGGAAAGCAGTGTCACTGCAGTTTTCCTTGCCTAAGAAAATCAGAATATCACATGCTGAAAGTATAGCAGTATCCAGTGTCCAGAATGAAGGCTTGATAGATGAGTACCACCTTGGAAATGCCAGTCGATCTTGGTCTTCTCAGGCTGCACTTTAAGGGCTTGTCAGTGGTTTAGTGATATCCACCTTTCCCAAACACACAAATTGTATTGTGAGCTTTGACAGGTATTTCAATAACAGCAAGATTTTAGACGAGACAATTTCTCTCTTTACCTCTCTATATTACCTATCCATCCTTTAAAACTCAAGATTTATTTATTTTTTTTAATCCTAACATGAAGTATATACTGCTGACATTTGAGAAATATTTGGAGGAACTTTGTTTGCATCCATGTTTTTTTCTGAATTCCTGCTTTTGCAAACCATGGTTCATTGCAAAAAAAAAAAAAAAAAATCATAAATGCTGAAGGAAAGATTCCAACAGTCTGCTTTGGTCACACTGGATCAGCTACTCTCCCACAGAGGGGGCAATATGAGAAGAGTTTTCAGGACACTGTTTAGTCACACTTGGAGCTGGGTTTAAAATAAGAAGGCACAATATTGCACATGATCCCTTCTCCAGTTTGAGAGTTTTCCTTACTGCTGCTTGCACAGCTCATGCTGGAATAAAAGCTGATTTCTACTGGGGTGAGACAAGTACATGAAGAGAGGGCGCATGTCTCTTGGGAAGAAGGATCAACATTTCAATGTCAGAGTCTGAAGAGAAAGTATTTCAATCTTAAATTGGGCTCCTGGGACATTTGTCACCAGCTGTGCACTGGGCTCATAATACATTTCCTGTGTAAATTAGAAACACTTGGGATCATCTCAGACAATGAGGACGTGAGGTAAGGAGAAGTGGGTGAAGAAAAATGGTGAGTGCACACTCTTGCCAAAAAAACCCCAACCAACCAAATCACAAAGAAGAGGCCGCAGGGAGAGCTCAGACCCTGAAGAGAAGAAAATCAGATTTCCTTCTTTCTGCCCTTGTGAGTGCAGGCTCTGAACCTGTTCCCTAAGGCACAAGTGGGACATCACTTCTTGGCCTCACCTCTCACCAGCTTCCTTGAGGGTGGCCAGTGAAACAGGTGCCATTTGCCTCTGCAGTTTGGAGGGCCTTAAATTACTTTGTAAGGAGCCTTAGAATGCTTCTGAAATCCTGAAGAAAATGTAAGAAAGTGGATTTCTGTGAGTAAATTGTGAATGAGTAGTTTTCTCTGAGCGGTTGTTTAATTGAGCTGCAGCTGGTGCTGATTATGTTTGTTTTTCCTTCAGTGTCTCTCATTTCCTTTAGTTTCCGTTAATTCCTGCTTTCATTGGGTAACTGTTGCTGTACAAGATTTTAAGAGTGGTAAAAAAAAAAAAACCCAAAAAACAAAACAAGAAATAAAAAAGTGCATATTTTAGGATCTTTTTACAACAGTTGTTCCTGGAGACACCTGTAAACCATTGAGCTGAATTGGGCTGCAGCTGCTGCTGATGACATGGGGTGTGAGGGAGAAGGGGTGTGACTCATTCTTCTGGTTGTTCCACCACCCTGTCCTGTGGCTGGGCCTGCTGAGGTGGCTGTCATGTGTGCTGTCTGTTCATGTGGGTCTCTGGGTCAAGAAAATTCTAAACTCAGTGACTGCCAGAGGCTGGGATGGGAGGATGATGGAGGGGAAGCATGGTAGAATCACAGAATATCCTGAGATGGAAGTGATCCACAAGGATCATCCAGTCCAGCTCCTGGCCCTGCACAGGATCAACCCCAGGAATCACTCTCATTTCAGCCTGGAGAGGGACAGGACATTGGTCTGGACAGAGGTGATGTGTTGTGGTATCTCAGGTGGCATCTCTGCCCTGCTCAGGTGAGACCCCACCTGCAGAGCTGCCTCCGGCTCTGGGGCCCAGCACAGGAGGACCTGGAGCTGTTGGAGCAAGTCCAGAGGAGGCCACCAAGGTGATGAGAGCCATTCTATGATTCTCTGATATCACTGCTGTATATGAGACGTCAAACTGCCACATGTCCTGCACAGACAGTGACCTGGGTTGATGGATAATGAATTCTTTTTGGTTTTTTTTTTTTTTAATCTACGTGAGCAAAAAGCAAAGATGGTCAAGATAGGCTGGCATCAACCTCATGAACTTGAACAAGAAGTGTTAAATCCTGTACATGCACTTGAGAAAGTGGCTCTTGGACAAGGGGGTTGAACCAGATTCCAAAGGTCCCTTGTAACCTCAAACATAATGTGATAATGTGATGTTGTAAGATCTGTCAGTGGGGAGGATTTTAGTATTTTCTTTTCTTTACTGTGGTCTGTCTGTTCTGCTTTGCTTATGGTGCAGAACATATGCTGTGGAAAGCACTCACGTTCCACTGGAACTGCAGGGGCTGCCAGGTCAGATTTTCCATAGAATGTTCTCCCAAGAACGATTAATATCAGAAAACAGAGGGCATGTTGTGGTTTTCTGCAGTGCAACACATCTTATCCTTGAAGGTCAAGTTAATTCACTTTTTCAACCCCTTTTTGATTCCATGTCCATTTACTATCTGTGACATTCTCGACCATGTGAGCAGTCAAAACCTCCATTTCCTGCGAGTGTAGTAGTTTGGTAAAGAAAGAGAGAAATCCTCCAGAGACCTTTGGAGGCATGACTAGATCAAGATGCTGGCTGATCTGAAATAAATAAATAAAGAAAGATAGATGTTCACAGGCTCCAAGTCTTTTGTTCCCACTCACACTGAGCAAGAGTTTTATCTGGAGAATAAAATCCATTGTTCAGGAATTCTGCATCACTTTACTTCTCCACCAAGACCATTTCTTCTTGGTATCTGCAGACTTCTGAGGGCCACAGTCAGCTTCTTGTGCTGCTTAATTATATTTATGCAATGAGACAAATGTGGAAGCCTTTGCTACTTTGTTTTGTGTCAGGTGGTTCACTTCCAACTCCAGAAGTTCTTTTTTGTCTCCTCTGGTTGTAACATCCCAGTTGTCTGGATGTGTTCTGGATCTCCAGGCTCTGGACATCACTCTGTGATACTTTTGACTTTCCTCTTAACATTCCTGTGAGTGACTTCTCAAGGTCACCACTATGTAAGGCAGTAATGTGGCCATTCTTGTGTTATTTTCACTATTAACAGCTGTTTCTTAAAAACTCCAGGGTCACTGAACACATAAAACCCAATTGAGCTCAGTTTTCTCCCGGGATTTTGTCAATCCTGTTTTTCTCAGTTATGCAATGCTAGAGAGAAATTCAGGGTTTATGGTCTATCACCATGGCACACCACCATAGGAAAAGAGCTCCTATTTTATCACTGAAACTGGGACTACATGCCGTCTTTTCACCCATTTGAAAGTTTTTTGTGCAACTAACTGAGAGCCACTAAAAGATTTTGGTCACATTTACAGGCAGAAATTTGAGGAGAAGCAATTGAGGAGCAAGTCACCACAAATTATTCATGGTGAAATTTCTCTTCTTTGGGACCATACATCCAAATTTCCTGCATAGCTCTGTGGAAGCTTTTAGGAACTGAACTTGTCCCCAGTGGCTGATGTTTTTAAAAAGCTCCTTTGGACAGGGTCCCTTTCTCTCCTTCAATTTGTGATTGCACAAATTGTGCTGCCTTTTAATAGCAGTGAATGCATAATTTTGAATTACAGAATCACAGACAGGGACAGGTTGGAAAGGACCACAGTGAATTATCAGGTCCCACCTCCCTGCTCAAGCAGGGCTATCCCAGAGCTCATGGCACAGAATTTTGCCAGACACAGGATTTTTGTGTCCAGACACTTCTGAAATTATCTCCCATTTTCAAACCATATTTTCCTGTAATTTTGCCTGAGCATTTGGATGCAGAATAGGATAGGGTTCCCTTCACCCTGGTTTTAAGGCAAATTTCCATCTTAAAGGCAGGTTCCTGCCACTCAGCAGATATTCCCCTGTGGAGTATTGCTGACTTTTGCATGGCATTGCAAAATTAGAGGCAGAACTAGTCTTCAAATTTGAAGCAACCAGAATTGAAGCAAATGCACTTGCTAGCCTGTCCCTTCAGTAGCAGATTGCCTCATCCACAAGGCATGTCCTGTGGGAGCATGACAATGACCACATTTCAGAGCAAACCCTTGTTCAAACATCACCTACTGAGTGTCACAGCAGTGCAAACAAATTGGCAGCTCCAAGGAAAAAAGCCTGTTTTAAAATGTCCCTTGGGGAGCCAGAAACAGGCAGGGTTAATTTGTGTTTTCTGCCTGTGCTGAAGCAAAATCTTGTTTAGTTTTCTTTAGGAGAGAGAAGCCAGTGCATCAATCCACAGCAGCTCCTGGTCTGCTTGACATCCTGCTTTTCTGGAATGAATACATTTCCTGCATTGCTGCATGCTTCTCCCAGTGTAGATATCTATGATTAATATGCCTTGTCTTTTATAAACAAACCTAATGCAAAGCCAATAATGTGAGTCTCATTTCTTTACTGCCAGCCCACAGCTCGGCTTTGTTTGGGTATATATGTAAAGGAAGAAAGATGAATGTTCACTCAAGCTTGGGAGCTGAAGCCATAACAAATTTATGGGATGGAAAACACACATCAGTGTGAAGCAAATACAGCCTGGGAAGGTCTGTTTGGCTCCCTCCTTTAATTTTGCTTTTTAGTAACAACAATACTGTGTTGTGCACTCAGTGAACATATGTTGCAATATGTAAGTACATTGCAGGGGGAGAAAATGTGTGGAAGTACCAGGAAGCTTTTATCAGTTACTGGATTCAGCCATGGTATCCTGAATGATGAAAGCAGAAGGAACTGCTGGGATTACATTAAGTGACCATTAGCCAGTGAATTTCACCCAAATCAGTTTTGACTTCCACTAGCTCACCTTGGAGACAAAGAGAGGTAGAGGGAGGAATTACAGTTTGAAATTTTGACTGATGAGATGCCTGACCATAACCTGCATTCTGCTTCTCTGATGGAAATTCCCTCCAGTGCTCAAAACCCACACTGGATTCCCAAAGTGAATTTGTCCATCCAATGAGTCTTACCATGGTATTTTATTTTTCCCTTACATCATCTATCAAAGCCCTCATTAACAAAGTCATAGTCCCCAACTAACCATATCCTGGTGCCACGAGAGGCTGCCATTTCTCTTTGATAAGGACAGTTCATACAATTTCCTGGTCCCATTCCCTTCCCATGCGGGTTTTTATTTGTTTCTTTGTTTGCCTGGCTTTTTTTTTTTCCCTTTTTTTTTTTTGAGCGTAGGACTGTTTAGTTTTTATTTTCTTATTTTTCAAAATCTTTCGTAGCTTGTGGATCCCAGATGTGAATCTCAGTACTTCAATAATGAGTGCTGAAAATGAGCTCTTCTCATTCCTGCTGGGGAGTCCCACATTGCAGGATCTCAAATCCTTTTTTAATCCATGTCTGGATGTCCATCTGTCCCCACTGACTGTTTTATTCTTCTGGATATCCTTTGATACCTCTGTAATGAGGATCCTGCAATAATCTGTCTGTGTGATAGATTTGTCAAGTTGCTGATAGAAATACTCAGTTTGTCTGAAGGCAAACCATATCAACACTTTGTTGTGGGATATTTTGTGTGATATTTTTCTGGTTACTGGATTAGCCAGAGATGGAGTTCTTGGCCATCCTTTGTTTGGTATCATTTGTGTCCTATGGATTCATTGCACCAGTCCAGACATTAATTTTACATAATTAGCCTCATCTCACCAACTTGTTCTATATCTTCACCAACAGGGACATAACATTTATTTAATGAAGTCTCTTCTCCAGAAGCCAGTGATGATTGATACAGATTTATATTAATTTTCTTAAATTCTCTATTAATAGAGTCCTATATCAGTTGCTCCACTATTTTGACTAAGATCAATGCTAGATTGACAGGCCTGTAATTACCTGACCCATCCCTTATTTTGATCTGTCTACATCATCTGGCTTCTTCACAAATAATGGACCTAAATGTTCCTTTTTTTTTCCCCCCCTCAGCTTTATTATTGATACTCTTGCTTTTCACTTACAGTAATGCATTCTAGCTTAAGATGGTTTTGGTTTGTCTTTTTTCTCATATATGGAAAATTCTTCTTTATTGTCCCTACTATTGCCAGACACAGTTTTTGTCATGTGCCCTGTAGTTCACCTGAATGAATTTTCTTCATTTCCTATCCTCTGATTTGTAACACATTCTTAATTTTTTCCCTGCTTGTAAAATATCTGAGGATTTTTATTGATCATGCCCTACAGAAAAGATTGGCATGGGAAATAAGTCCTCTAGAGTGAAGATGCCAAATGCCAATTTGGTATAAAATGCAATTTAGTTACAATTTATGTTCCTACATTCATAAATAAATTTTAGGAACATCTAAGTTACATGCTTAGCTGCCACTGCTTATTTTCTGTTGATAACATTTCTGGGATTTGTATTCCAACCATTTTATATCAGAATCAGATCTTTTACATTCCAGTGCTGAATTTTCTGATTTACAACTCTATGAAGAATTATCATTAATTCTTATGACTTTTCAACTGGCATCTAACTCAGATCCAGACAACAACAGTTTAAACAGAAAACTGCACGAGTAGTGCCAGTGTGGAAATATTAATCCCTTTACCATGGAGAACTTTCCACTTCTGATGAGATTCTAAGTTCATCTCCCTTCTGATTTACACGGCAGGAAATAAGCAGAGTTTATAACTGAATTAACCAAGAGACTGGACAGTAAATCATTTGCAGAGTTGGGCTGGAAACCTGACTTCTCCCTGTAAACAATGCTACATTTTTTTCTTGAAGATGAAAAGTTCACATAGGAAGAAGTATTGCCTGCACTTAATGTCTTTTCACTGCACTTAGTTCAAATTTTTGGGTTGAAAATACATTTCCCTAAATATTATTGTGGTGTTCTTTTGGAGTCTTTTCTGAAATAGGGAAGCTCGTGGTTGATTAGCAGGTGGTTATCTTAAAGGGTTGGGTTTACAGTGACTCGGAGTGGTTATTCTGGAAATATTGGAAATACGTGTCAAATTGCATGTATTCTGGGTTTGTAAGGAAAAACAAGCTTTTAGAGGGAGGAAGAATGGAAATAGAAGACAGTTTATATATTATGTGGACAAGAACACTGAAGATAAGGGAGAAATGGGAATTTTTGAAATGTATTACTTATTAAATGTTTCTATAGTGCTTGTGAGATGTCAGTTCTTGAAAACTCCCTATCTGGAGGAGGTCCTATTATTTAAATGAAAAAACACTGATGTTAGGGTAGGAACAGTCTATATATTTTTTTCTTTTTTCTAAAAGAATTGGGGAAAATGTTGATACATGTGACGACATGCTAGATTTCTTACAAGAATCCTTGCAAAAAAAAAATCAAAAAAACTAAAAACAGAAACCAAAACTTTTTTGAAGTTTCCATTGAAGGATGAATTCCACATGGATGACTTAAGGCAGGACATTTTGGGTTGGAGTTACAGCCTTTGAATTTATGCATTTCATTGAGGTACCCAAATTAGGGCTTGGGCCTCTGAAATATCAAATTGAAGTATCAAATCATCTACTGGAGTGTCACAGAATCATATAAATATCCTGAACTGGAAGAAGCCCATTAGGATCATCAAAGCCCAACTCCTGGCCCTGCAGAAGACAGTAATTATTAATTTTCTTTTAGCTGAGAAGGTCTGAGAAAGATTTGCTTGGTAAATGTAGGTCTAATTAAGATAGCTGATTTTCATTCCTCAAGAAGCTCTTCAATCAGGCCAACAGGAAACACAGAAGAGGAATCCCCCTGAGGGGATGAGGGTGTCAGCTGGGCAGAAGGGACTCTCATCCTTTGAGGAACAGAGCAGAGGACATCAAAACTTCAGTGAGGCGCTGGCAGATGAGTGTGGAAAAGCAGTGAATGCAGACCTTAGAAAGCAACAAGAAGGAATTTTGCCTGGATGTTCTGAGGAAGATCTTTAAGGAAGAAGTCAGGATGGTCAAAATATCAAATCTGGAGTCTGAGCATTGCTTTGCTCTGGGAATCAGAGAACTGTCTGAGAAGCAGAGAAGTGTTTGCATTAGCTGAAACAGAAAAGGGTTATTTACCCAATCTCTCCTGATATAACAAGTGTTCAAACCCTTTGTAATTCTTGTTGCTCCACCAGGACTATTAGCTGGTGATATCTACAATTTGTGAAGTGCAGAGTCCACAATCAGCTGCAGCTCTTGACCCTGCTGGCACTGAGATCCCCTGGAAAGTCTGCTCTGCCTGACTGATAATGTTCCATCAAGACATTCCCAAAGGAGTTCTGCTCTTCTGGTACAACATCACACTGTTGCTTTATAGGGAGTTCAAGATCCCCTTTCAGCACCAGAATTGTGTCTGATATCCTGCCAAACATCTTTACATTTGTTCTTTTTGCCCAGAAGAGCTGTAAAGATGTGGATACCGCATCCCTGAAAGTATTCAGTGCCACTTTGGATGGGTCTTGGAGTAACCTGGTCTGGTGGAAGTTGTCCCTGCCCATGCAGGAGATTGGAACTGAGTGGTCATTAACTCAAACCATTTTATGGTTCTATGATTTAACTTCTTAATCCTTGGCATAGCATATTGTATGTCTGCAAATTAATTTTTTTCCTCCTAAATTCACATCTCTCAATTTTTTTCAAGACCATTTTAGATTCCACCTCTGTTCACTAAAATGTTCCTGATATTCACAAGCTTTTAGTTATATTTTTTTTACTAAAACAAGTCAGGGGTTGTATTTGAAATAGAAGCAGGTCTAAAAAACATCACCAAGATATCTCATTTAAGATCCCCTTCTATTCTGATGCTAAGAAGCTTCTGACAATTGCTCTTCAAAAGTGATTTGCCAATTATCCCTTCCTCACTGCAATTGGTTCTTCCTAACCTTGCTGTTGATAACTTTTCTAGGCTCATGTAGCATCTTATTTTGCCATCTTTCTCTCATCTGGCTTTTTCTAAGTGAGAATTTAAATTAGGTTTTTTGGAATTATTTCCTATAGTACATTTGCATTTTATTTATTTGTCTTTAAGAAGGTGATTATCTTCTCAGTATGTGCAGATGATTGCTTAATAATTTCTTCTAGCATCTGCCCACAAATTGAAGTTAGGCCTAGCAGTCTGTAATTTCTCAGTCATCAACTCTGCTTTTTGCAGGCAGGTTCTATATTTGTCCCTCTTCAGTCTTCTGGTACTTCTGAATCTTCCACAAACTCTTGAACATAATCACTAATGACTCAGTTTGCTTTAGCTGGTTTCCTGCAAAATCTTCAAGACCCGACTGATTCAAACATCTCTGGCATCATGAAATATTTCAAACCCACTCTTCCTGTGACACAACATCCATCCAGTCTCCTGCGGTAAGAATAATTCTGTCAGCATCTGCTCACAGGTTGCCATCCTTGCCAAGACAAGCAAAACGTCCCTGGGGTATCTCAGATCTCTCTGCACCTTTATTAACCATCACTATTTTATTTCTGATTTCTAGAAGCATTATTATCTTTTTGATGGTGGACCTGAAGCTCAGGAGTTGCTTTCTCTCTTTGGAAATGGGATTCACCCATTTACATACACTCCTGTGTATTCCTGGCCACTGAAAAAAGCAATTAAGTGGCAAAGTGGCCTCATCCCTATTATGCTGCAGGAATTGCACTTTGATCACACTAAAAACCATGCTGGGAAAACAATCCAGGTGGGTTTTTTACAAGGAAAGTAATAAACCAGAAAGAAATTTATTGTTTTTCCCAGCACCATGTGGTGATTTCATGAATTCTTTCAGAGCATGTGCACATCACAGAATCATCAAGGTTGAAAGAAACCTTCAAGGTCATTGAGTCCACCCGTCAGTGCAGCACCACCATGATCAGCTCTAAACCACATCCCCAGCACCACATCCTGACACCTCTTGAATCCTTTAGAGGCAGTGACTCCACCACCTCCCTCAAGGGCTTATTCCAATGCACAATCCCTCTTTCAGTGGAAAAAAAGAAATAAAAATAATCTAAACATCCCCTGGCACAACTTGAGATTGGTTTCTCTTTCATTTGAGACATGTCAGAAGAGAACAACTCTCCCCTCACTCCAATCTCCTTCCAGGTAAACACAGCAGGGTGTAGCTTCATGTGACCATCTGTAAAAGGGAGAGAACACATTTCCCTTTTCCCAAAATCTTGTGCTTCACCTTGCTTTGTGCTGGTTCTGATGTTTGCCCAGCGCTGTGGAGAACCAGTTCAGGTTATTCACCTAGCAGGGAAATTCCTCAAAAGCAGAAAGGAGCTGCAGTTCTCAGTCCAGGACTGGAGCTGGCACACTCTGGCACTTTGGGTGGGTGAGGAGGGACAGGAGTTAAGGAGCAAGACACACATTTCTTGAGAGATCTGTTTTTACATCATCTCAGCCAAGTGGCACAGCTTCACCCTGAAGGGACAGTGAGCCCCAGTGCCTTGACAGAGAGGGACCACTGGGAGCCTCTTTCCAACCAGATAAAACCTCTCTTCTGACTGTCACTCCTGTAGGTGTTTTCTTTTAGACTTTATTAATCTTTGGATCAGCCTTTGGAACACAGCAGCCAGTTTGCCCAACCTTCTGTAATCTTCCTTCCCATGTAATGCTCCAGCTGTAGTGTTCCTTAGAGCAGAATGTCATCATTATTATTAATGATGGAAAGGGCTTTGTAAAGCATCTGAGGAGGAAGCTCATTCACTTTCCTGCAAGCCCGTCCCCCAGACCCTTTTATCCCTTTAAATATTAAAGATTCCGTTCAGTGTAAGCATCAAGAGCCTGATTTTAGGAAGTGCTGAGCTCCCATTGTCTTCAGCAGTTCTGAAAATCAGCCTCTCAATGATCAGCATATTGCAGAAATATTTAACAGCTACATCTTTCCCACCCATTCCCTTTCATTCTCAAGCCAACAAAACTCCCTATCCCACACCCTGTCCCCTATGGAAGGACCACTTTTGTCCCTCTGTCCCTTCACGTGGCACCTTGCAGGTCGTGCTCTTCACCTGGAGCAGGTTTGGTGGGAGTTGTCTCATCAGCTGTGATTGTCTGCAGTGTGGGTGTCAGGATCTGGGCAAATCACCCTGGATTCTGCTCACAGTCAATGGAAGGTGAGTCAGCAGAGTCAATGGAGCTCAGGGTGTGATTTCCCGTCCCAAAATAGGCACCCACATTTGGCCAGATGACTCACACTGAACTTCATTAACTGCATTTTCTGTACCTCTAGTGTCTTCAATGGGAGACGAGAGACTCAGGTGGGACACCCCTATCAGATCCTGAAAGTGAAATTAAATTAATCCCACCCCTCCTGTGAACCATGCATTGATTTGCTGCATAAATCACACTCACCTCCTTCTTTGAGAACTTCTGTGTTGGTGTCTACAGGGAATGAATCAGGTAATAAAAAGTAGCGAAGTAGAAAGATAATGATAGGTCATAGCAGAAAGTCAGACTGAATCGTAGGTTGGATAAAGTGGAGCAGATTTATTGAATCCTGTGGAGTTTTTCTCCTTCATATACGAATTTTGCTCAAGAGAATTTAAAAATAAAAGAAAGAAAGGAAAAATAAAAGCTAAGTGTGACAGTGAACTATTCAGGTGTACTTTAGCCATTTTCTTCCCATGTAAATTTATGGTTCATCCTATTTTTCTTCAAACTTCACTATTACTCTGTAGATTAGGGAATTTTCACCAGGGATAGGCAATTTCTCCTCCTGGCCCTTCCTGTGTGCTGTGTAATGCTCCAGGACCTCCTCACTGATTCCTGCTCTAGGGACTGATAGGATATGTTGGGATCTCTGTAGGACAGGCTTCAACCTCTTCCAGTGTGAGATCACCCATCAAATACCCTCCAAAAACACCTCCTTTGCAATAAAAACAATACAATTTTTTTTTGTTTGCAATACAAACTCACCTTTATCCTCAGCTGTGTGCTCCAACTAGAGACTTTAAACTTTGTTTCCTTCTAATTTCAACATTCATTTAGGATTTGGGAAGTTCCCTGTGGACTGTCAGATTTCTGTTGGCAGGAATCAGCAGTTAATTTCCAATCTAAAATGTTTACCCCAAACAAAGTGGCTTTACCTGCTGCATCCTGGAAACTTCAAATGCTTTTCAGAGCAGCTTAGGAAGCAGCACAGCAGGAGGAGCCTGGTTATGAAACAGATATGTAATAATCAGCATGGAACACGGAAAAATAGAGAGTAATAATAATAAATTGAATTCAATTAGTTCTCCTCTGGTCTTCATTACCACTATCAGCATCTTTTGCTGTTGCAGTTCATCAAGGGTAAGCACAGATGCTGTTGCCACTTTCTACATATTTAAAAGACCAAGTCCACACTCTCCTCTCTTAGATATTTAACTCCCTCATTCATGACACTTTCCAGTTTAAAATGGCCCTTCTGTGTAATAAAACCCACCACAGAGGCACACCAGCCTCTGCCACAACTGTCCCCTCTTCCATTATCAGCAGGCATTTCCTGGGCTATTTCTGCTGTCAGTGTCTCCCCTACAGCTTTGACTTTATCCTTGTGTCCCTTTGTTCTGACTCATTTCAAACAGAAGTTGAAAACAGCTCATCTCTCCCCGGCTCCTGACTGTTAATTTCTCCTTCCCTCGCTTATAATTTAGCTGTAATGATCTTATTTAACTCAAGACCATTTCGTGGGTGCAATTGGTATGAGAGGTTCTGCATATCATGGTAGGTTTGGGTAGGCAGTTTGTCATGGGCTACATCAGCTAATGAGCACTTTGGATCTGATTGGGCTGAGTTGCTGAGGACAGGCTGTGTTACCAAATCTCTCCTTTTTTTATGAAGATTGAATAACACGCTCCATTATTACACGGCATAAAATGCTGAAGAAACCAAACTGTCACATTGTCTTTCTTTCTCTTGTCTCTGCATGCAGATTTGTGAGTGTGCAGCACCTACTGACACACAAATCACTGAACAATATAAAAATCTTCCATAATGAAGCCCTGAGATGTGTTGCTGGTGAAGGTTGTAGTGTCACTCAGGGACTCGTTGACAAGCTTTGAGGAAAGAGATGGATTCCCAGGAATGAAAGAGCTAACATCTATCAGCCATAATTGAGCAAATTAATAGCTTTGTGAAGTCTCTTTTTTTGGTTAGGATCCCATGAAATGACAATAAATGTGGCAGAGTTTGTCTTGCAGCCTCCTCTTGCCTTTTTTATTTTTTTTCTTTCTGCTGTTGTGTACAATGCATAATTACTCTGAAACAAAGGGAACCTCTACAGAACCAGCTGCAGTTTTATCAATGAAACACAGGTGTGAAAGGTAAAGACTCAAGTGCTTTTATCATCCCCCTCTAAAGGAGGGAGAGAGGATATTTGAAGGAGGATTTCTTTGCATTTGGAGACCAGTTCTGCCACAAATATTGTATCAGTCACAGCAGGAATCAGTAAGGAGCCAGTGATGGGATCTGGAAGCTGTCTCAGAATCACAGAATCATAGAGGTTGAAAAACACCTCCAAGATCATCAAGTCCAATCTTGACCAAAGACCACCACAACCACCAAACCATAGCCCAAAGTTCCATGTCTACTCCTTTTTAGAAAATTTATAGGGATGGTGACTCCAGCACCTCCTTGGAGAGCCTGTTCCAATCCTTTCCCACTCTTTCAACAGAGAAATTTTTCCTATATATTTGTCCTGAAACTCCCTTCGTGCAACTTGAGGTTGTTTACCTTGGTCCTATAACAAGTTGCCTGGAAGAAGATCCCTATCCCCACCTTACCACAGCCTCCTATCAGGTAATTCAGTTATCTGCCACTTCCCCATCACTAGGCAGGAACTTTTTGGCTCATTTCTTCCCACTTCTCCACTATTTTTGACCATCAATGGCTGTACTGCTGCAGAAACAAACACTGCCAAGTTTTCCTTGAGACATGGACTTTGTTCTGTGCTTGCAACCTGAAGAATACATTTTTAGGAGGAAAGTCTAGAGGTATAAAAGCTTAGCAAGAAAGTTTAGTAGCCTCTATTGGAGAAAAGAAGGCTGAGGGGAGATCCTATTGCTCACTACAAATGCATGAAATAAGGTCATAGCCAGCTGAGGGTCAGGCTCTTCTCCCAAGTTACAAATGACAGGACATGAGGAAATGGCTTCAAGTTGCTTTGGAAAAGTTTGAGTTGGATATTAGGAGAAATTTCTTTATGGCAAGGGCTGTAAATCACTGAACCAGGCTGCCCATGGAAGTTGTGGAATCACTTTCCCTGGAAATGTTCAAAAACAACTTGGATATGGCACTGGAGGACACAGTTTAGTGTGAACATGGTGGTGGTGGTGGGTTGATAGTTGGGCTTCATCATCTTAAAGGTCTATTCCAATTTTAATGAGTCTGTCATTTTATGCTTCTAAGAACCACCAAGTGGGTGATTTGCATTCCCATTATCAGAAGAAAATTTAAAATAAACAGTTTGGGTCTCTGTAATTATTGTCAGGTCTCTGTATTTTGGACAACTCACTGCTCTTGTTTTGTTTGTTTTCTGAAGTCTAAGAATGGTAGAAAATTTTTGGCATCAATGTCTTTATACAGGACACAGAAACTTTGGATACAGCCAGGGTGAAGGTGCTGCTGCAGGATCAAGTTGTTGTTATTTGGACCAAACCAGTACATCTCAGTACTCACCCAGCTGAGTTTTACAAGTAAACACAGATAAGAAAGCAGGGCCTGAATTCAGCTCCAGATGCCCTAATATCCAGTGTGGCACAATATTCTGTCACAGTCCCAGGCCCATGCCTTGACCTGTTCTCTTTTTTTGTATAAAAGAGAAAGCCATCCTAAGAAGTCAATTTATCTCCTTGACTCCTTTAAGCTTTTCCTTCAGCTTTAAAATAATATTTGTTAATTTTTCCCACACACTGTTTAGTTTTTCTTTTCTTTTGCCTTTTTTTTTTTTCCGAAAGACAGCAGGTTTCCAGCAGTATTTCTCTCATTACACCATTTACAGAGTAAAACAAGGTTGTGCTATTTACTTTTATTTTTCTAGTCTCTGAAATATCTCAGGTCTTCCAGATCTATTAAAAATAAACCTAAGTGGGTCAGTCTTCTTCTAAGAAAATTCCTTTGTGCAGAGCTTGCCTGGATTGGTTTTTAAAGCCTTTCTTCTGAAGTAAAAAGCAGGAAGAAAGAATCTCAATTTCTCAGTGTTTTCCCAACAGAACCAAATATCTCTCACATGTCAGTCACATGTCACTGGATCTGATCTGTGAACACTGTGTAGTTTGTTAATGTTCTCAGTTCCAAGTTGTAAGACCAGATGAAACATTCACAGTGAGAGCTTCAGGGACGTGCAGTCCCTGTGCTTGATAGCTTTCTTTGCAGCCCAGCCCCTAATTCTTCTGGGGTTGGAGGATGGTTCATTCTCTGATTTTTTTCCTAGGTGCTTTCATTGTTTTTGTTCTGTTGTCTCCAGCTAAGATTTATAATTTATGTGAGTATTTATTTATTGATTCTCTGGAGGAGAAAAACCTGGAAAATACAGCAAATTAAAACACAGAACTGTCCTTGAGTCCCCAAAGTTTGTGCGCTAACAGGGAGAGGAGAGCTGGTTGATACTTAGTGCATGCAACCAGCATTATTTATTCATTATTTAGGAATATAAATGCATCAGTTTCTATCTTGGTACCTATCAGTTTGTTCCTTCCCACATCACTTCCCACTCTGGCTGTTCCAGAGCTTCACAACTCTTATGTTGACAGCCTTCTAATTTTTAGTCTCCGTGTCTTTGTGGCTAGTTTGCAAAAATTTGTCCTTGTGACAACTTTTTTCAGTTGTTTTATGTAGCTTGTCTCCCTCCCTGATGTGGATTCTCCTGTTTTATTCAGAGGTTGGTCATCCCCTTCCTCAGCCTTTGGTGTCCTGGTCTGAACCAGCCATGGGTGGTGTAAAAACACACACACACTCAAAATGAAACACACAATTGTCAAAACAACTCTCATGGGGTTTGAACTTGGTTTGTTGGAACAAACAGCCTCATCCAAACCTCCCAAGCCACAGAGCAGCTGTAAGACCTCACAGTTCTACTTTTTGAGAGTGGCATTGCTCCTTTCAGGCTTTCAGAACCAGTAGTGACTTTTATGGAGTTAATTGGAACACTTTCTCCTGGCATCAGACAATCAGATCCAGTTCCTCTGTGGAAAATATCATTATTGTGCAGAAATATGAGGATTTTTTAGGTTAAACCCGAGAGCAGGGTGTCATACAGGATCTGACTGATTTTTCCTTGCTTATGGGATATGTTAGGAGAATTTTGGGCTTAGCACAGGAGATAAAAAGATGTGATTGATGTTTATCCATTGCTGTCCTCCTCCAGTGTCCTGTCATCCATTGTCACAGCACTGATTCCTGTGTTATGTAGCTTGTCTCCCTCCCTGATGTGGATTCTCCTGTTTTATTCAGAGGTTGGTCGTCCCCTTCCTCAGCCTTTGGTGTCCTGGTCTGAACCAGCCATGGGTAGTGTAAAAACACACACACACTCAAAACGAAACACACAATTGTCAAAACAACTCTCATGGGGTTTGAACTTGGTTTGTTGGAACAAACAGCCTCATCCAAACCTCCCAAGCCACAGAGCAGCTGTAAGACCTCACAGTTCTACTTTTTGAGAGAGACATTGCTCCTTTCAGGCTTTCAGAAGCAGTAGTGACTTTTATAGAGGTAATTGGAACACTTTCTCCTGGCATCAGACAATCAGATCCAGTTCCTCTGTGGAAAATATCATTAATGTGCAGAAATATGAGGAATTTATGGGTTAAACCCTAGAGCAGGGTGTAACTGATTTTTCCTTGCTTATGGGATATGTTAGAGGAATTTTGGGCTTAGCACAGGAGATAAAAGGATGTGATTGATGTTTATCCATTGCTGTCCTCCTCCAGTGTCCTGTCATCCATTGTCACAGCACTGATTTCTGTGTTGGGGAGTTGCATTAGGAAGTTTACAGGGCTAATTACTAAATTGTCTGGCTAGGGGTTATGCCATGTAAGAGGACTGGAGCATCTCTTCTATGGAGACAGGCTGAGGGAAATGAGGTTGTTCAGCCTGGAGGAGAGAAGGCTCCAGTGAGGCCTCAGAGCCCCTTCCAGTCCCTAAAGGGGCTCCAAGAGAGCTGGAGAAGGACTTGGGACAAGGGATGGAGGGATAGGACAAAGGTAAATTACTTCAAACTGACAAAGGGTAGGTTTAGATTGGATATTAGGAAGAAATTTTTCCCTGTGAGGGTGGTGAGGCCCTGGCACAGGATGCCCAGAGAAGCTGTGGATGCCTCATCCCTCAAAGTGTCCAAGGCCAGGCTGAATGGGGCTTGGAGCACCTTGAGATAGTGGAAGGTGTCCCTGTCCATGGCAGGGAGTCAGAACAAGATGATCCTTCCAACTTGAGCCATTTTGTGATTCTCTGGTTCTGACATTGGCCCTAAATGATTTCCTCATGCTGTGCATTCCCCAGCCATCCCTTCCAGAGGAATTCCACTGCTCACTCTCCTGTGGGTCTCAGATCTGTGCATTCACAGTTCAAAGGCAAGGAGAAACTCACATTTAATTCCCTACAGCAGTACCAAGGAAGAGGAATTCTGGACCACTCTGGCTTTCCACATTTAACTAACATTCCACTTAGCTGCTCTCTGTAAGCTGGGGCTAAGCTGCAGGCCATCATTTCCTCTGAAACCTGAGAAGCTTCTGCTGTTCTCTCAGCTTCCCTGTCAGCTTGCTCTTGGCAAAGTTAGAGTGCATGAAGAAGAAAAAAACCTGCCAATTATATCCTCACTGTCTGCTGCTCAGGGGGCAAACACATGTCTTATACATTATGATTCAGAATCCTTCTTGCACATGCATTTTTTTTTGCCAGCTTCTGAATTCTCTGTATTGATCTGACAGCTAAAGAAAAAAGAAAAAAAAAAAGATGTGAATGAGGAGTATGGAAAAATGCAAATCGTGTTTGGGTGGTAATTCAGGGTAAAAACTTACTCCCACAAAAGGGCAAGAAAGCTTCCTACCAGACTTTGTTCCCAGCAGATACAGTTTTGTCCTCATGAGGAAAAGCCACTCAAGAATTTTGGTGACTAAAAATTAGGTGACTGCAAAATTAGGTTTTATTATTTATGTATTTATTTATTTTATTAGGTTTTATTTGTAAATGGCTTTCTCTTGACTTAAAATCAGAAGAAAAATCCATTTTCGTTTGACTTAGATTCATTGTTTGCTTCTGGCCTACAAAAATAGCTCACTGAGTCCATAACTCAGGGAAGGTGACATTCTAGGATCTGGCAGAAACTCCTGAGTCAACATGACCTTTCCTGGGTATGAAACCCTCCCAAAACACATTTCTTTGTTTATTTTTCTTACCTCCTTTAGGAAACAACTCCCAGTTTGATGCCCATCCCCTGCTTTCTGTACAGGGCAGACAAATCCAAACAATCACCTGGAATCTCACCAGTGGGAAGGGTGGCTTGTGGTCTGGGAGTGAACCCAGCAGTATGGGCAGTGACAGGAAACATGGGGATGAATCCTAAAATGATGTTTGCTGCACTCACAGAGAGATGCTGACACTGCTGGAAGAACAGCAGGGCTCTATTTTGTCACACTCCCATTCGTCCCTTCCTTAGCAGATTTCCTATGTCAAGCTAGGAGCAGTCATCTGGCACTAGAGCTGTATAAATGGCAGAGAAATTCCCCATCAGCTATTTCTGGGAAAAATCAATTCTCTCTGTATTCAGGAAGCTCTGAGCTTGCTAAGCTCCCTACCTTTTAACTGCAAATTACTCTACATATTTTTCCCTTATCATCAATACAGCATAGGGAAGCAAATCCAGTTTGAGGCTGAGCTGGTAAATTTTCAAGCCAGTTGAAGCCAGATGTTTTATTAATTGATCTTTACCTGTGTGTGCAAAACAAAAAAAAATGTGTATTGAAAGCCATGGAAGTCCTGCTTTGATGCTCAAAATTGTCTAAACCCAACCATCTGGTGAGGATTTATGTCAGCTACTGTATCCTTGGGAAGGGATGGATGCTGGAACTCCTGCCAGATCCTCTAAAATCCTAAAAACAAGCAGCCATGAAGCTGGTGGCCATTAAGTAAACAGAGAGAGGCAGGGCAAGGAGTTAGAGGTTTCAAATCCAAACCTGAGCAACCTATGGGGAATGAGGCCAAAAAGTGCTCCAAGAATTCTTTGTAATCAGTGGGCACAATATTGATGCTCAGTTTGTTCAATCTTGGCCAAATTTTGCTGAATCATAAAATCTCAGAGTGGGTTGGAAAAGACCTTAAAGTTTATTCAGTTATAACTCTCTACCATAAGCAGGGACACCTCTCAGATTGTTCAAATCTTCATCCAGCCTGGCCTTGAACACTTCCAGGGATGGGCAGCCCACAGAAACTCTCTGCGCAAGAGTTTCTCCCCACAGCATCTCCAGGGAATGGCTGTGGCAGAGGCAAACACCAGGACCTGCTGCTGCCAGCCCCATCAAGCAAGGGTTTGTACAACCTTTTCAGCACGGTACAAGGCCCAGAATGACTTGTCTTCGAACTGCTGTTGTAATTTCTGTCAGAACCGTGCTTCTGACTTTACACACTGTGCTTTACACAATTTATGACAATATTTCTCCCTCAATAGCTTTTTGTAGAATGTGTACAACCTATTCTGCAGACTGCTGGTTTCCTTACTTAACATCTATTTTATGGGCTGCATTTTAAATTCCTTTAAGTGCAAGCAGTTGAGGAACAAGTTTCTGAGAGAGAGAGAGATCACTACTCAATCCCAATTCCCTCATGCACAGTCTGTATATTCTTTATAGGCCAAAACCTTCTCCCCCAGAGACTGCAGCATTTCAGGAGCAGACAGAGCAACCCCAGCCTATGTAAATCACTTAAAATTATAAAGTCCTGTGAGATTCTTCCATCTAGAAGATGGAATGTTGGTATTGATATGACAGTAATTTTTTAGCTGAGATTGCAGACCTCCCATACCAGGCATTACCCAAATCCATGGGGAAAATTTGTTCCTGCTTCACGAACCTTAAGTTGTAAAAATCAGTATGAGATAAAGGATGGAGGAATAAACAAGGGCTACAGCAGAAGATGCATCTACACTGTCAAATAACTCCCACACCCTGCTCCTCTGATCATCCACATTACATAAATATTAATTCCCTGGGTTCATTTTTTTTTTTTTGTGTGTGTGAACCAAATAGTCTACACCAAAGTGAAACCTGGATGATTTTGGGATGAATCCCCTTTGTGTGAATGGAAACACACCAGGTTTGGCTTCTTGCCCCATCCAGAGCACTCCAACACTTCACTTCACTGTGAGCCTCCAATATCCCAATATCCTCATACAATCATGTAATAAAACCCAGCTGTGGTGGGTAGCAGTGAAGATTTCAAGTGTTTCAGGCAGCTTTGACATGAAAAAAAACCCCAAAAAATATCAAAATACCTAAACATAAAACTTGATAATTATTTCCCACTGTACTTGGCACTGGTGAGGCCCCACCTTGAAACCTGGGACTGGTTTTGGGCCCATCACAGCAACAACAACAAAGACTTTGCGGTGCTGGACATGTCCAGGGAAGGACAGTGGAGCTGGGGAAGGGGCTGGAGCACAAGGCTGATGAGGAGCAGCTGAGAGAGCTGTGGGGCTCAGCCCGGAGAAGAAGAGGCTCAGGGGGACTATGTCACTCCTAAACCACCTGACAAGAGCCAGGTGGGATCAATCTCTTCTCCCAGGTAATGAGTTGCACCAGGGGAGGTTTAGATTGGATATCAGGAAAAATTTCTTCACCAAAAGGGTGGTCAGGCATTGGAACAGGCTTCCCGTGGGAGTGGTGGAATTACCCTCCTCTGGAGTGTTCCAAACACCTGTAGATGTGGTGCTCGGGGACTGATTTCAATGGTGGACATGGCAGAGTTGGGTTAATGGTTGACCTTGAAGATCTCTGAGATCTTTTTCAACCTTAATGATTCTGTGATCCCATATCTTGGAGCTGTGAAGGCATCTCAGTTAGACCTGGTCCATTCCAGAGGAGCCAATCCAGGATGAGGTAGATAAAGCTACTCTGCCCTTTGTAGTCAGAGTCCCAGAGCAGACATTCTGCAGCAGTGTAAATATAAACAGGAGATAATCCTGTGATAGAAGAGTTAATTCAACTCCCATTGCCTTTCTCCCAGTTCCAGCTTCCTTGCCACTGAGCCCAGCTTGGGGAAAAGGGTTTGAATGGAAGATTTAAGCCTAACTTCTTTCCAAGGGGTGATCACAACATGATCAGAGAACATTGAGCAGTGGGAACATGGAAACACAAGAAGAAAAAAGGAGCCTGCTTTTCTACATCCCATAT
Source organism: Melozone crissalis (assembly GCF_028551555.1). NCBI lineage: Eukaryota > Metazoa > Chordata > Aves > Passeriformes > Passerellidae > Melozone > Melozone crissalis. The sequence goes on from NW_026535780.1 coordinate 2,246,763, forward strand.
ATGCTCCCAGCCCCAAAGCCTTATAATTCTGTGTGTATTTAGGGTAAGGTGTTCACTTCTGATCAGATGGTCTTCTGCAAAGCACAGGAATTACTCAAAACCCCCCAAAATCCTCTGTGATCCAGCAGGTTTCCTGGCCCTGTGTACCCAGCAGCTTGCTGTAGATCCTGAAGCCTTTAAAGGCTTTAGTGGCTGTTCTGGGATGGGATGATCTGCACTGTGTGAGGTCTTGTTTAAACTCTTGAAATGCTGTAAAAGGCTTTACCAGCAAAGGATAAAACTTGGTTGGATGGCTTAGGAAGACAGGTTTTTTTTTCTGATTCTTATGGGGGCCTAGTAGAAAATATGGGATTTTTTGTGGTTGGAAGAGTTAATTATGTGCCTCATGGTGCTGTATTATTATTATTTGTAATAAAACTTCATTTCATATATATGTGAACCATGTAGCCATGGCCATGAGACAGATGCTTCTCTTCCTTGCTGTTAATCTCACTTAATTAAATTAATTTTATTTCATTAATTTCATTTGTCTTTTCTTACAAGAAGAATTCATGCTTGTAAAACAACTTCCATCTGCCTCACCTGCTCATTTAAGATGCAGATGTTTTTAAACCTTCACAAAACAAAAGCATAAGTTGTAATTCAGGAAATCTACTCAGTAATCTATGGCACAAAATTCTTATCTCTACTTTCCTGTCTCCTGTCCTATTCTCACAAGGCTGTGTTCTCTTAGTTTTCCCAGATTCCCTTCCGCCTATCCTTTCCCTCTCTTTTTTGCTTGGTTTTCCTTGTGCCAATCACAATCAATTCTGCTGTGTGAATTCTCTTCTCTTCTCTTCTCTTCTCTTCTCTTCTCTTCTCTTCTCTTCTCTTCTCTTCTCTTCTCTTCTCTTCTCTTCTCTTCTCTTCTCTTCTCTTCTCTTCTCTTCTCTCTCCTCTCCTCTCCTCTCCTCTCCTCTCCTCTCCTCTCCTCTCCTCCTCTTCTCTTCCTTTTCTCTTCTCCCAAGCTTCTGCTCACTTTCTTTACCTCTTCCAGCCTCCTCCTCCTCCACTTCTACCTACTGTGTTTTATTTCATGGCACTTCATTTCATTTAATTTAATTTCAATTTTGAGGCAGTACAGTGAAACTTGAGCACAATATTCCAGGTGAGGGCATCTCATTAAATGCTATAATGGTGCCACTTCCACTGTTATTCTCACTTCCATGCTTTCTGCACAATAGGATTTTCTTTTCTTTTGCAACTGCCATTGTGGATATGGCAAATATATTCATGGAAATATCCATATTTGGACTCTGAATGGAAGAATTGAGAGTCCCACAAAGGTTACTGCAGGCATCTGTACTGCAAGCTCAGAGATATACCTCAGCAGGCAAACTCTTCACTTATTTTCCAGAGTAACTTTTGTCTGGCTGTAAAGAAACCTTAGGCTGAATTGCTTTGGTTTGTTTTGTTTTCATTGTAGAGGAGGTGGAGGTCCAGGGAAGGAAGTTTCCTTTTCACTACAAAAATAATTTGGATCTGAGTTCAGGTCAGTTCTTGACATAGAAAAATAATGAAGAAGCTGTTTTGTCTCAGTGAGTTTTTATTCTCCAGCAATAAAACAGCATTTTCTAATCTAACTTCTTATTCACTGGGGTGGCAGCTCTCTGGAACTTGGAAGGAGTATTTCCTGAATACTCATCCACTTCCTTGAGCCTCTATTTCCTCCATGAGACTCTTTCCAGAAGATCTTTGACTTTTTCCCTTTTCAGCGCCTTAGGATTTCTGTCTTGTGCTGTAGGCAGTGCAGGGTAGATGTGGTGTGAGCACAGTGGAGGCATCTTGGGCTCCAGCAGTGAGAATATGAACAGGACCTTGCCAAGGGACCTGGTCTGGGACTGGCCGCAGAAACAACCACTCTGTGAGAAAAGATTTGTTAATTTCTTCTTCTGGGTTAGGGAAGTTGGAGACAGGAACTGGTTATGCAGTCAAGACTAAATTAATCTTCATAAACTTCCAGTGTTGCCCGTGCAAAGGATGTTTTTTGGGAAGATGAGCAGGAACGTGCTGAGTTCTGTTCAGCATCCTGGGCTGCTGCAAAGAAAGCCAAGGTTCCCAAGAATTCCATGGTCCAGTGGGAGCAGAGATGACAATCTGGGCATTCTAGAAAGATCTGGAATTGCTGTGTGCAGAAACCTGTGCTCACACTGTATTCACTGTACTCAAAGTGACTTTATCAACATGCAGAGGCGCGTTCCTGCCAGCCACACACCTGGCAGGGAGATCAGTTCTACTCACAGGAGCTTTGGGTTGTATTTACTTCTTGCAAGTGGCACAGGGAGACACTGGCACCGTGTCAATGTGGATATTTTCATACTTAAACACTTAAGCTCTTCAGATCTTTTCCTTCAGCCAGCCTTCTCTATACCTTCCCTCTTACTCTGTGGTTAACCTGTTCCCACAGCATCAGTTTTATCCCAGCTGGCATGTGCAGTTAAATCCTAGACACAACTATGAATTTTGTCTTCACAGAGCCTCCCTGGCTACTCAAACAATTTGAGAACAAAGTTTATAGAAGAAAATTCCCTTTGTCTCTTCTACTCCTTGCTACATATGTTAGGTGGTGGGTTTTTTTGGTTTTTTGTATTGTGTTGATCTAAACACAGTGATACAAAAATATGATAGCCTTGGGTTTCCTCAAGAAAATCAGAGCAGTGAATTTCTTGTTTTCCAGTGTTAGCAGATTTCAGAATGCTGATATTATAGAAATATCATGGAACTATAGAATCACAGAATGGTTTGTGTTGGAAAGGATCTTAAACATCCCCCAGTCCCAACCCCCTGCCATGGGGCAGAAATCAACAGTGTTCTTTTGGCTCTTTTAAAAGAGGGGAAGTTTTGAATGAAATAACCTTTACATTTCAACATTCTCCTGTAAATCAGTAGAGTAAGAGAAAATATTTATCCATTTCTATAAATTTAGAGATTTTGTTTAACCATGGGGAATAACTGTGCAAGTCCAGCATCTCCTACACCTTTTCCCTTCATTCACCAGAGCCATTTGTTAAGTGTGGAATATCTGCAGGCAAAAATATTTATCTTGATCACCTGCAACGTGGGAGTGTTCTCCTAACTGACTTTTTGTCCTCCACCATCCCAATGGCAGGAATTTATATCCTTCTCTGTGGGAAAAGGCTGGGATATGGTTTCCATTTTTCCCCATTGAGAGGACAGTCAGATTAAGGAGGGAAATGTATTTGAGCAGCAGCCGGAGTTACACACAATTAGAGGCAAAGTCAAGTGTTTGCCTCAGAGCTGCCCAGCAGTCCTTGCCCTCTGATCTTCCCTCATCTGCTCCTGTTATTCCTGTTATTCATCAGAGTCCTTGGCCTCTGATCTTCCTCGTCTTCCCTGTTTCTGATTCCTCCCTACAACTGCACCTCCTTTTGTCCCAGCTGTGTAAAACTGGAGCTTATCTGATGAGGTATTTTGCCAAGTAAACCTATTTTTAGAGTACTGTGGTCTATTGGGTACAATGTGAAAATGCAGAGAATGGAGAGTATGACACAGCAAAAAAGTGATAGAGCATCATCCTTTTTATTCAGTTCCTGCTGGAATTGCCATCTTTGGGTCCCATTAGAAGTTCACCAGTTAATATAGGAAAAGGAATACTAAAAGGAAAGACATTGTTAAACCACAGGTTGCTTCACTCACTGGTTTCTTGTCTTGATCTCCATTTAGCTCTGAAAAAAAATGTATTTTTTAAACAGGATCTTCTTAGAGATCCTGTTTAGTGCTCAAATACCTCAGCCCAGACCCTTAATTTTTACAAGATATAAAAGTTGTTTTATACCCAACTGCTTACACATTTAAGCCTCTGAATCCCTCAGCTGGTTTTAATGCCACTCTAACAATGAAAAGGGCTAATTCAAGATCTGTTCTTAATTTTATAGCACCATAAAGAATGTTCAGAGTAAAGACTTCATTTGCATACATCATAAAAATAAACAAAATAATTTACATAAAAGTCTGTGCATGGAGCAGTGTTTTGGCTGAGTGAGGAATCTTGGGAAATATATTTGTAAGATGAGAAAGAGATGGGGGAGAGAAAAATTACTTTCCAGACAGGAAAGTGTTCATGGAATGTGATACTCAGCTTCTTCAGGTTGCTAAATCCTTGGATATTTATTTACATTTTTGAGGCAGACTTGGGCTATAAAGATCCCTGGGAAGCCCTTGAGAGGTGTTAGGTGATTGTGGCAGCTTCTCTGGGTTGGAAATAATGATCACTGTTTTTCCCAGTCAAGTCCAGGATTCTACTGGCCTGGTCAAAGCTCAGGAGAAATCCCAGTGGTTGGCTATGAATATTTATCACACGTCATTTTCCATCTGTGTCGGCATCCTGGGTTTCTCTGTGGTGTGATTCAACATTGCTGAAGTCAGTGGCCTGCACTGGAACTGCACTGATTTATTCTGCAAGGTGAGAACATGGGCCAGTGGCATGAAGTGGTGCCTGTTAAGGAATTACTGGAATGTCACACCTACAGCATGGAAAACAACCCTGAAAGCCTCCTCTGATGGTGTTCATCTTGGCCATGGTTGCATCACTTTTTACTGCCATATTTTTATATTTTTTTAAAGAAAATAATTAAATCATTTTGCTTTGTGTTTTCATTACTTCTGTTTGGAAGGGTTGGCCTTCATGGTGCTCTGCTTGGAGAAAATTTAAAGCCAGAGGAGTTTGAATTTAAAAGGTACTGAGGAAAACCAGCTTCCTACAGCTTTTAAAAGTGCTGGGGGAGGTTTTTTGGGGGTTTTAAATATACTATTTCAGATCTTCCCAGCTCCTCAGGTCTTTCAGATAGAATGGTTTGTGCTGGAAAGGACTTAAAAGATTATCTCATTCCAGCCCCTGGCATTGATACCTTCCACTATCCCAGGTTGCTCCAAGACCCATTCAACACGTCCAGGGATGGGGCATCCACAGCTTCTCTGGGCAGCCTGTGCCAGTGCCTCACTACCCACACAATAAAGAATTATTCCTAATATCCAATCTCATTTCCTTATTTTCCAATATCCAATCTGATGCCTGTGATTCTTCCCTCTAAAATCATTTTCAGAGGCTGTGCTGCACTCAGAAACAGCCCAAAAGGTGCTGTGCAAACAGTACAAAAATAAAGGTCTTGAGAGCTAAGTGAAGTATCCTAAAGAGTTTTCTGACAGCTTGTGGCTGTCCTGAGGTCTCCTCTTATCCAACTAATGAATGTAAATCAAAATTGCTACTGGGATGGAAGAGCCTCAGGAAATATTTGAGTCCTATGCTTGAGTAGCTGTGTGTAAAACTGGGGTGATTAGCTGGTGCTGTGGGGAAAATGGCTCAATACACATCAGGATTCCACAGCCACTCTCCTCCTGCCTAATGTGGAGGTTAATGGATCCAGGAGCTGCTGGAGCACAGAGAATTTACCCAGGGAACCTTCTGACAAGGCAGCCCATGAGGAATGCAGGTCCAGTGCCTGTCTGTCCACCAGGCCACTGCCAGCACAGCCTGGGCATCTCTGTGGAATCAGGGGAGGGAAAACTGCTGCCTGCATCATCATGAGCTGAAAATATCCACCTGCATTTCACAGGCTTAATTAATAATAAAGTCTGTGTTTGCCTCGTCGCGTTTCAGCGGTTGCAGAAGACTCTGTGCTATTAGAAATCCCACAGAAAGCAATTTGCAAGATTTCAAGTTTCTACTTGTCTTGGCCCAGATCTTCATGCAAAGACCCCTCCTTGCCACCCTTTGCCTTGCAATCTGAATGACAAGGAATGTGCCACACTTCACAGGCTGGGAGCGTGCAGTGTCAGCTCCACACAGACACAGGAACAGCCTCACTTCAACAAAGAAATAAAAAATATAAGGCTTAACATCCAGCTTTAACAAACCAGATTGATTTTGGCTTCAGCAGCTGGGAGTGGTATCTTTTAAAACTGGGGGAGCATTTTAAACTTATGGAGTGTTGTCATCCTGCTTCTGCTCCCCAGCATCAAATGGTTTTGGGTGTCAGGTCCCCCAAACCACACCAATTCCAAGCTCTGGGTCTCTGAGCTCCTGGCCTGAACTGTGGTTTCTTCCTGCTTTGAACACCTTGGTGCTGTTGAGAGGAATCTCCACAAAGGATATGGTGAAAACCAAAAGGGATGAAAGCAGGGGAGACTGCAAAGGGCACTTTGGTTTTGTGGGCTCTGTGGATTTTTAAGGCTCGGAACTAAATATTAAGCCATGCATATCAAATTACTCGTAGAATCATAGTAAAAAAAACTCAGGCAGAAGACTTTTCTCCTTTCTCATGCCTTTATTAAGAACCTACAGGTCCACACTCATGTTGCTGCTGCTCCCAAGAGTGGCTCAGCAAAGACAGAAGTGAGCAGAGCTGGGGGTCCCATCCTCATAAGAACACCAGGTGAATCCCACCCTTTTGGTTCAACATTAGAGGTCCTCTGTCTAGCCAACATCTTTGGTTTAGGGTGAGGGGTAAAAAGGGTCTTAGCAGACACTGGATTCTGTTCTTTGTGTCTAGTTATCACTTTGATTTGTCAATTTTGTGTTGGCTCGTTGTTTTTAGGGGGTTTTGGCTAGGTTTGGTGAGGGGTCCCTCCCCTTGCATGCTGGTTCCGAGGTCATTTGCATGCTAACTCCAAGGTCTCCTCCTCTTCACTGTCTGGGTGCCATCCTCCAGGAAGCAGCAGGGTGTCACAAGACAAAAGGGGGAATTCTTAACCATCAAGGACTGGTAATTAATGAAAAGGACAGGTGATTACAATAACAAACAGTTAGAACTCCACCCTGGTAGCAACTGGCCCAACCTGTGAACTCTGCAACTTTTTTAAAAAAATGAGCAGATTTTCTACTCATAACAAGTGAAAGCAGGAGAGGCTGCAAAGGGCACTTTTGTTTTGTGGGCTCTGTGGATTTTTAAGGCTTGGGACAAAATTCAAGCCATGCATACCAAATTATTCATAGAATCTTTGAGGCTGGAAAAGACCTTGAAATCAACAAGTCCAATTGCCAACCCAGCACGACCACCATGTTCACCCATAACCCATGTCCCCAAGGGCCACATTCACATTTTATGAATACTTCCAGGGACTGTGAATCTACCACTTCCCTGGGCAGTCTATTCTTCTAGGGCTTTACAAACCTTCCCAGGAATAAATTTTTCCTAATATCCAACACAAACCTCCCCTGGTGTAACATGAGGCCATTTCCTCCCACCCTGCCACTTGTTACCTAGAAGAGGAGACTTGGTTCCCTTTCTGGCACATACAACATTTAGACCATAAATGCAGTGCCTGGAAATCAAAATATTGCACATATTTTGGAATTCTTTTGGCCAGGAGTGGTATCTTTTCAGCTCCGAAGCAGAATCCCCTGCACCATGAGCAGGGCAGACAGTTTGGGTGTGGAGCTGGCCACACCAGGCAGTAATTATAATTTATCCCACATTGCCCGGTAGGGCAGGATCAGCTAATGAAGAGCTGCCTAAGTAAATACTCATTTGTGTGGCTCCCGTTAAACCTTTGGAAGCGTTTCCAGCAGAGCACGAGGCTGTAATGGATATAATTATTACAAATAATAATGCAGAGCCAGGTGCACAGGGAGGCTGTGCCATCAGCCCTGTGCAGCCACAAACCCTGGAGCTGTACCTTAGCCTGGCCAGGATCAATCCTTCCTCGCACCACCTAGGAGGGATTCCCTGACATGAGCAGCATCCCTCCCTCCTCTGCCTGTCTGCCTCAATATTTGCAGCCTCCAGTGTTCCTCTCTTCCTTTCCAACCTCGTTTTTACCACTGTACTCCCTCCAGGATTAGTTCTTTAATTATATTTTTAACTTTTCTTTTTTTTTTTTATTTAATTCTCTTTCTTTCTTTCTTTTCCTTTCTGACCAGCTTGCTCTAGTGGAAGGTGTCCCATGGTTGATGATCTTAAGATCCTTCCCAACCCAAACCATTATATGATTCCATTATGTCTATTTTTAATTTTTTTCTCTCTCTCCTTCTCCATTTCTGCTTAACCATACCACAGAATCAGAAAACAAGAATATCCAGAATAATAAAGATCATTCTTTGTCCAGTTCTGGCTCTTTTCCTAGAGATAATGCATGAAAAAATCAAGCCAAATAAGATCAGTCTGTGAGGTTTCTATCATTTTTTTTCCCTTTCTTCTTCACCTTATTAATATTGCAGCTGTCTCACTCTATAATCTCACGCATTAGCTTCACCCAGGCACACAGCTCTGTGTTGATTCGTTTATTTTAATCAAAGTTTCGTCTCCTGATATTTTTCCTTGTCCAGGCTGGAACAGAGAAAATGAAATTTCAATAGAAAACACACACACAAATCATTAATATTTGACCTCTGAAAAGAACTCATTTATTAAATTTTTTTTTTTTTCATCCCTTCAGGGTATTCAGAGACGTAGTTTCTCTGTGTGTTACTTTGACAGTAATACTGGAGCATTTCCCTTGGGCTTCTCTAAGTGATCTCAAGTGTGCACTAATTGTCCTTTGCCTTTGGCTTTTATGAGTATAACACACACTTAGTCACAGGATCCCCTTAGGGTCATGTGGGTTGGTTTTCTTTTATTTAAGTATGGGGATTTTTGTCTTTTGGGGTTTTTTTTGTTGTTGTTGTTTGGGATTTGGGGTTTTTAAATTTTTTTTTTGTTGTTTTTTGAGGTTTTGATCTTGGTTTGATTCTGGCCTATTTTTTTTGACAATTTACAAGGAGGGGATTTATTATGTTTCAGTGAGAAATACAGAAGCCTTCTGCTGTAGCTCTGCGGTTTTAACAGATGGAGAATATTAAACCTTTATATATACATATACATATACATATATATATTCATATATTTATATATATTCATATATATATATGTATATTCATATATATATGTATTTGAGTGTATAAAAGGATTGATTGCCACTGACCAAGATGCTGGTTGTTGGTTTTCCTCATCCTGAAGCATGTTCTCCTCCTGATGGTAAATGGCTCCAGAAAAATGTTGACCAATTGATCATCCACTCATCTCATTCTGGGTGCCAGATGTCCTTAGAGACAACTTAGAGATTGAAGGGCCTGGAAGAACATGTTAAAGAAAATTAAAAATCCAATCAAGACAATATAATGAAATCAAGAACCAGAATTGCAATTGCTACACTTAGCACTAAATCTTGGTTGGGGGTGTTCCAGCAAGCTGTTTGTCAGAGCTTAACAGGAGAAATCTTCTCCACACTGAGGTGGAAAATGGGTGTTTCTGGTGGAGGAGGACATAGGATCATGTTGGGACATGGTGTCAGTGGGATCACGTGGTAGAATTGAAGAGTTTGAGCATCAGTGGGAATTTAAATATGTTAGAATTGGCAGTTTCCACAGCTTGAGGGTGAAGCAATGACTGTGGAGCAGTCCCTGGTGCTCACAGCAGCACGGGATGTGGGACATTGTCACTCCTCAGGAGTTAGATGATGTAAATAGATTAAATAGATGTCTTTTCTGTTGGAGTGGGCAAAGATCTGGGACTGTGGGGGAATGCTGGATAGTTTGGTCACAGACTCATGGCATCATAGGGGATTAGAATATGCTCAGTTGGAATGGACCCACAAAAATGAACCAAGTCCAGCTCCTGGCCCTACACAGAACAATCCCGAGAGTCCCACCATGTTCTGAGAGCATTGTCTGAACACTTCTTGAGCTCTGTCAGGCTTGGTGCTGTGACCACTTCCCTGGGAGCCTGTTCCAGTGCCCAATCATCCTCTGGATGAAGAATCTTTCCCTAACATCCAACCTAAACCTCCCCTAAACCATTCTCTCAGGTCCTATTACTGGTGCCCAGAGAGAAGAAATCTGTGCCTGCCCCTGCTCTTCCCCTGAAAAAAGTTACAGACCCCACTGAGGTCTCCTCATTCTCCTCTTCTCCAGGCTGAACAAACCAAGTGACCTCAGCTGCACCTCATACATCCCCTCCAAACCCTTCATCATATTCACAGCCCTCCTTGGACAGTCTCTAATAACTTTATATTCTTCTTGATTTAGTGGCACCCAAAAAATGTGCCCAGTGCTCAAGGTGAGACTGCTACAGTGCAGAGCAGAGTGAGACAATCACCAGCTCATCCTAGTATGGGTTCATACTCTCTCCTCTGTTCCTCCCAAAAGCTCTTTGCTTTTATTGTGTGGAGTATCTGAACAAGCTGTGTGCAGCTCAGACCCAGGGAATCTGCATTTACCCCTGCAAGTGGCCAATTTCTCACCTTGTGCCAATTCCCAGATAAAACCCCAAACTCAGCCCATTTCTCCTGCAAGACCAACGCTCTGCTTGCACTGCCTGGGTCATGGGGCAATTTCTGGGAGCTGGAATCAGAGTTTTCTCCATTCCAGAGCTGCCCACATGTCCTGTCCTTCAGGGGAACAAATCTGTGTGCAGCACTGAGCCCCTGAAGCAGCAATTAGCAACAATTCCTGAGTTTTCTTGGTTTTAAACTCTCATTGTATCTCACCAGCCCACTCCTTCCCTCCACCCCATCCAGCTCCTTCTCGAGATCTATTAATATCCTGTGATTTACCTACACACAAAGAATGTTACTTTCTGATTCCCACCGGGCATATGGAACAGATGTCTCTTTTCAAGGGATTTATCAGCAATTACAAATAATGCAGTGTAAATAAGTTTTCCAAGACCTTCAATTATGCTCATTAGCTTGATGCTAATGAGAGATGGGATCAAATATAAATCCAGCAGCCTATAAATTTGGGGATGAAGAAGCTTGCTTAGGTCCACAGCTTTAACAACTGAATGTGATGCCAGCACAACAAGGCACTGAAGATATTTGAGGCAAAGCTCCTCAGGATTTTACTGGGAGCTTTGCATGAACCAGGATCGTGACTGAAACTCTCATATTTTTACCCTGGACATTACATAACGTTGTCTTGCTTGTGCCTTTAAAGGGGCTGCTATTTTACACCCTCAGGGGGGTAAAGCCTTCGAGGAAAACCCTTTTTCAAGGGAAATCAGAGGGTAACACAAATGTTAAGATTCTGCTTCTGAGGAGAGAGGAGATTTTTAGCTGTTGGGAACACAGGTATTTTTAGCAGCACGTGCATGAAGTGCTTAAGACCTGGGGACTGCAAATCAAATTTCTCATTAGAGTCCTCCTGGTTAGAGTTTTGGGGGAAAAGCCTCAACAAACCAACAAAACTATAAAATCCACAAGAAAACAGAAGACAACAGATTTGTCTGGGGGTTTTTTTTGTTTTGTTTTGTTTTTTTTAAGCATTTTGATTTATCAGGACCATTTTTGCAAACTGATCCTTGCAATGCCATTTCTTCTTCACAGGAAAATCTCAAAATCATGTCATTTATACCCACATTCATGGTATCTTCTACCATGGATGTTTTTTGCTGTAAAGATTAGAAATAGTGCAATAGAGCAGTTTCCTCCATGTCTGGATTTTGTTAAGAAAAAGGGAGAAGAAGAGAATGATGGGCAGAGAAATGTGTCAGCCCTTCATAGTTTCATATCTTCAAGGAGAACATGTCCACTGGTCCAGCCCAGACGTGTCTCAGGGATCCTTAGTATAACTGACATGTATTTAATATGCTGATTTTCTGTTGTTGGATCTTTGCTGGAGCTCAAGACATGAGGCAGGATTAAATACATCCCAGAGAGATAAAAAAGGTATGTCTGGTGCAGGAATGTGAAGCAGCCTTTGAAGTCTGTGGGAGGTATGACTGTTTCCTCCAGCTCAGGATTTGTATCAGACTATTGAATTCTTTTCAGAACGGTACATTAACAGATTTTTTTTTTAATAGTGCAGCTTTAAGCAAGTCAATGAGCAGTCTGTGGCAGAACTACTGTGTTACACTTTTGCTCTCTGTGTCAAGATCAATAATAAATCACCAACTCTACTCCTCAGTGTAAAGAGAAAGTACATTTCTCCCAGAAAACGATCTGTCTAACAGAGGAAACCTTTTTTTTCCTTCTCCCTTGATATATATTTAGAATAGATAGATAGGTACATTCTATTTTAGTAGAATTAAGTCTCCCCATATATCCATAATAGATATAAAAGTGAGGAAAGGGTTGTTAATTCAGGAGGATATTCTGTGACCATATCCAACAATGAAAAGCATCCTGGAAAATTCCAAAATGTGTTTTTAAATATCATCATCCAGCACGAGGTGCCCAAATTGACTTTAGAAGTACATTGTTGTTATTAGGAGTTGCTATAATAAGCAGAATCAACCAGCAGCTATTTCCTGATGGGGTTTTATAATTGCTTGTCGGGTATTTCTGGGTTTTGGCTCAAAGCCTTTTATTCTTGTTGTTAACAGAAAGAAAAAAAGTGTAATAACCAGTAGCTGCAGCCTACTGTGGAGGACACCATCCAAGTTAGGAGAATATGTAATGAGCAGCTTTGATTCACATTCTCTTACTCTTTAGAAAATAATTCTAGTCTTTAAAAGGCTCCATGCACCACTTAACTCAGTAATTGGCAAGAGGGGATGGAAATACAACATTCTGCAAGCAAAGTTGCACATTTCAGATTGCTCTGTGAGGAGAGCAGGCACATTTTTTCTCATTTATTCATAAATTCTCTCCAGCACTCAGTAACCATCTGATATCAGGCTGTTGGTTGAGTCCTGTTCTGCCTTGCATGTTCAGATGCTGCCTTTGTGATCTCTGGGGTATTTTACAGGCACAGATGCTTGGGGTGCTTCCATGCCATATTTTAAGAGGCAGGAATTTAATAATTTCATGGCAGGGTAATAGAGATAATAAAAGAATAGCTTGGAGCTCCTGGAGCAGGTCCTGTGGAGGGCTGCAAATAGGGTTAGGGAATGGAGCATTGCTCTAATAAGGAAAGGCTGAGGGAGCTGGGGTTGTTCAGCCTTAAAAAGAGAAAAGTGAGAGGAGATCTCATCCCTGTCAGTGTCTGCAGGGAGGGCTCAGAGCAGAGACCAGGCTGTGCTTGGTGTTCCCAGCAATGGGACAAGAGGAGCGGGCAGGAACTGATCCCAGCAAGTTCCACCTGAACAGGAGGAAGAATTTTCCGAGCACTGGAATAGATCGTCCAGAGAGGGTGTGGAGTGGTAAATCCCTCCCCACAGATATTCCAGAGCCATCTGGACACAATCCTGTGCCTGTGCTCTGAGATGGCCCTGCTGGAGCAGGGAGGTGGCACCAGGTGACCCCACTGTGGTCCCTTCCAGCCTGACCCATTCTGGGATTCTGTGAGTCTGTGAAGTGGCAAAGAACAGGAGGAAATGTGGATGAGAGAAATCCATCCAAAAAAATGAAAGCATTTCAGGGTAGAGAAATGAAAGGAAAAGGAGAGAAGGAGAAGGAAAAAGGAGAAGGGGAAGGAAAAGGAAAAATAAGGGGGAAGGTTAAGAAAGGAAAGGAAAGGAAAGGAAAGGAAAGGAAAGGAAAGGAAAGGAAAGGAAAGGAAAAAGGAAAGGAAAAAGGAAAGGAAAAAGGAAAGGAAAAAGGAAAGGAAAGGAAAGGAAAAAGGAAAGGAAAAAGGAAAGGAAAAAGGAAAGGAAAGGAAAAAGGAAAGGAAAAAGGAAAGGAAAGGAAAAAGGAAAGGAAAGGAAAAAGGAAAGGAAAGGAAAAAGGAAAGGAAAGGAAAGGAAAGGAAAGGAAAGGAAAGGAAAGGAAAGGAAAGGAAAGGAAAGGAAAGGAAAGGAAAGGACCATGCAGTGTAGATTTAGTTGTCACTTTTTTCCTCTCACACACAGGATTTCAAACCAAAATGCAAAGCACAGCAGATCCTCATTCATATTGCTTTCTACTTTTATCAGCAAGGCTAAAATTCAAAGGGAATCACCTGACCTTTTCACCAATCTCAGTGCTGTGTTTTCAGTAGAACTCCCAGGTAGTGAAAGCAAAGCTCCCCTAGCACTGAGAGTCTCTCTCAATTTACTTAACCTTCCACAGTCCTCCAGGAACTTGGGCTGCAACAAGAACATTCTTAAGGTACAAAATTTTCCTTTCTAGTTCACTGAACATACAGAGAGCCATGTGTTGACATTATCTGCCCTGTATCTTCAGGGGAGACAGCGAGTCATAAGTGGAGAGGTTTGTGAAATTCATTTCCAAAAGTCAGGGAAGCAAACAAGCAGAGAGATAAAACATTCCTGACAGGACTAAGTTCAATATTACAAAACAGAGAGGGGAAAAAAAATTAAAAAAAATGAATGGTGGGATTTAAAACTAGAATTTAATCAATTAGTTTCTCTAATACTTGTGTATTCTTTATGAAGAGTTTAATTATGGTGAGATTATTAATTTGTTAAATGATTAATATGGGATTATATTAGAACAGACAGATTTCTCATTACAAATTTCTTGGTTTATCTCATCCCTGCAAACTACAGTGCCAAATCTTGGAATGTTTTAGTTCTGTTCTTCCTGAAGGAAATGGGGAGTTTTATATTCTAGAAAAACATGCAATATTTGCTTGAAAGCACACTTGGATACTTGGACAACAATTTAGACACTGGAATTCTGTTGTCCATTGTTGAAAGATGTCACTTATGTCCAGTGAATCTTGGGAAAAATTCTTTACTTTTGTCTTGTTCAAATATTTTCTGTGCAAATTGAAGATGCAATTAATCTGATTCACTCTGTTTGCTCTTTAATTAAACTGTAATTTCTTTGGGGGAGATGTGACAAGATGACACTTTGTTAAGAAAAAAAAAATGTATGTAAATTCATGTTAGCCTTAGTTAGCATACAAAGCTAAAATCAAACAAAATCTGAGTGTTTTTACTCTTCTTTTTTGACAGCAGAATAACATAAGTGATGGAATTGTAATTGCTGTTTGGTTCAGTCTAATTAGGCCTCAAAAATCTTATGGCAAATTATGATCTGAACTAAGACAAAATGGGAGAATTTTTGCCAACCAAAATTCAGCCGAACTTCTTTAACAAATGATGCTCCACGGATTGACTGCCTCCTGAGTGAAATCCATGGCTAGGCTTTGCAGGAAAACTCCATGAATTTCCACTTCCCCCATTGTCACAAAGTCATTTAAATGTCAGGATTTCCCCCATCAGGAAATGTCAGGATTTCCCTCTAAACGTTGATGTGTTGAGGAAGCAAAAGGTAAAAGCATTATCATCATCATTATCATGTTGTAACCCAAATGCAAGAAAGGCCTGAAACACAATCTGGGTGATGCCAAAGCTTTGTCTTTAGGGGCAGACATTTTCCTGAGCTTGGTTTGGGATTTGGGAGCCACAGTTTTTAATGCAGGCAGTCTTAGGTAATTTTAGCAACCTTTCTAAGGAAATATCTGCATCCTAAATTGTGCTGATTTGCAGAGTACTTGAGAAAATTTGGGTAAGAGAAGTAGCCCTTTCTTTGGTGCAGGAGAACTCACTCACCTTTGGCCAGGTCAAAGGAGAAAATTCAGGGACAAAGAGGAGAATCCATAAAGAATCTTAACCTAAACATGGAAAGCAGTGGGGAAAACATTCCTGTGGTTCTGTCCATTTTTCACTGGCTCATACTGGTGTAGGTTTCCATCTTCATGACCTGATCTATTTCCTGTGAGGAATTACAGAATTGTTTAGTTTGACAGTGTTCACAGCGGTTCTTGGATGAGGGAAGAGACGAGAATCTGACTCCATGTTTCAGAAGGCTTGATTTATTATTTTATTATATATATTACATTAAAACTATACTAAAAGAATAGAAGAAAGGATTTAATCAGAAGGCTAGCTAAGAATAGAAAAGGAAAGAATGATAACAAAGGTTGGTGGCTCGGACTCTCTGTCTGAGCCAGCTGACTGTGATTGGCCATTAATTACAAACATCCAACATGGGCCAATCACAGATCCACCTGTTGCATTCCAAAGCAGCAGATAACCATTGTTTACATTTTGTTCCTGAGGCCTCTCAGCTTCTCAGGAGGAAAAATCCTAAGGAAAAGATTTTTCATAAAAGATGTCTGCGATAGTTTAGGTTGGAAAAGACACTGAAGATCCTTGAGTCCAACCAGCCCTGCCAGGTTCACCACTAACCCATGTCCCCAGGTACCACATCTACACATCTTTGAAATCCCTCCAGGGCTGGGGACGCCACCACTTCCCTGTGCAGCCTGTGGCAATGCTTGACAACCCCTTTTGTGAAGGAATTATTCCTTATACCCAATCTAAATTTGTCCTGGTACAACTTGAAACCGTTTTTGTCTTGTTGCCTGTTATTTGGGAGAAGAGCCTGACCCCCACCTGGCTACACCCTCCGGTCAGGGAGTTGTAGAGAATGAGAAGGTCCCTCCTGAGCCTCCTTTTCTCCAGGTTGAGCCCCCCCAGCTCTGTCAGCCCCTCCTGGTGCTCCAGACCCTTCCCCATCTCCATTCCCTTCCCTGGACATGCTCCAGCCCCTCAAAGTCTTTCTTATCATGAGAGCCCCACATCTGTCTCCAGATTTCAAGCTGTGCCGTCACTCACCAGTGCCCAGCACAGAGACAATCCCTGCCCTGGTCCTGCTGGCCACACTATTGCTGATCCAAGCCATCATATCCATTTGAAGAATTACCTCACTTTTCATGCACTTTAATGTCTTAAAAACTGGCCAAATTCCTCAGTGATCTATGTGTTTAAGCTGCCTGCATTAAGAGGGGAAAAAAAAAAAAAAAGGAAGGAATAAATGTAATAACCATTGAGTGGATTATTTTCAGCTTCTAATATGGCATTGATTTAAGCCTCACAATGAAAATATAAGTGAAGAAACACAAATGAATTTGCTTACATAAAATCCGCTTATTAAAAGCGATAAGCGAGGCTTGGAGAGAAACATTTCTGCAATTCCTCTTCTTTGATCATTTCTTGCCTGGCTGGGCAGGACATCTTGGAAGTGACTGCCAGAGCAGCCTGGCAGTGGGGGATGGCAGGAAAAGGGTGGGAATGCTGTGGGAGGCAGGTCCACATGTCCCCCCCAGGTCTGAGCCCTGCCTGGCACACAGCAGAGAGTGGAAAAGGCATCCCCAGAGCCTGGTTCATTTTCTGTCCTGGCATTGAGACTTCCACCAGATGGGAGATGAAGATTTGTATTTCCCTTTGCTGTCCCACATACCAGTCTGATCTCTGGCACTCTGCTGATTTCACCTATTCCATGGCAACCACTTCAGCTCCAATCCTTCATTAAAGGACTGACGGTGTTGAGAACCTGCGGAATGTAAGAAAATAAAGATAGTGCATAAGGTAATCTCACCTCTGAGGAGTTGCAGCTGTACTAACTACCAAAGATTAGGAACAGGCCTGCCCTCGATAAGCCACAGCTGTGGCTAATAAGGAAGAGTGCCATAAAAGAGTGGGTTAGCTGACCCAGAGGTGATGGAGTTTTTGCCTGTGAAGAGAACTGGAGTTTGTTGCTTGTGCTGTGAAAGAGAGTTGGAGTTTGTTGGCTGTGCTGTGATGAAGGAGGAGTCCGAGCTGTGAGGAGGTGACCATGAGAAATCACTGAGGAGGTATGGAACTTTTACAATACGATGGTAACAAGACCAGAGGACATAGTCTCAAGCTGCACCAAGGGGAATTTAGGTTGGATATTAGGAAGAAGATTTTTTTATTGAAAGAGTGATAAGTTCTGGAATGGCCTGACTGGGGAAGTGGTGGTGTCACCATCCCTGGATATGTTTAAGAAAAGATTGGCTGTGGCACTCAGTGCCATGGTTTGGTTGAGGTGTTGGGGCTGGGTTGGGCTCAATGATCTTGAAGGTCTTTTCCACCCCAGCCATTCTGTGTGTGTGAATTTGTACCATGCCTGGTACTCTTGGCCCCTTTTTAAGTACTGCCATAAGCATGATTAACAGTATTTATTATCACTGAACATTATGTGTTTTACAAGGCTTCTATACATCCATGGTCTTTAAAACATGGATTCCAACTACAATTCTACCTATGCCAAAACAACATGAGAATTGTTACACTGCAAAAGAAATAAAAAAATTTTCAATAACACTTTATTAGCTGCAGAGGGAGTCACAAAATTTTTTCTTTATTTGGCTACAATTGTTTCAGTATAATTTCACCCACACCTCTCTTTCAGGGATCATATTCAGATTCTATGTGCAAGGATTACAACCCTTGCTAGGGGTATGCAGGCAATGCATGGAGTGGAAATCAGAAGCTTTTAATTCCTGGGCTGTTCCATATTGAAATTACTAGACTAGACACTATAGGTCAAAACCATGTAGGGATGTGTTATCTGTATTTTTCTGTGTAATCTGTTTTTAGAGGCCAACATCCATTTGCTAAATCAGCCACAAAAATATTTATTTTATGATAACATTCAAGAGTTTTTAGATAAGGAAATTAAGCTGATGGCATGCATGTAAAAATTCAGTGAGCTCTTTGATATATTATCACTTGGAAAGTGAATACTTAATTTGTAAAAGCTGGAGATTACAGGAAACACTTAGAAGTGGATAAAGCGCTGGTTTAAGGGGAGATGCTGAGATATGATCAGTAGCTTCTGGATTTGAATTGGCAGTGCAAACTGGGCTGATCTTGTTCAGGATTTTCACGTTATCCTAGCCTGGTGCTCAGTCAGGAGGTATTGGGAGTTAAGGGAAGAAATAGATATCACAGAGAATACCTTTACCCCTGCTAGTGAAGCTGCAAATACATTTCCTAACAGAAAGTGCCAGGTTATTCACTTAGGGACTAATAATTTTTAGTGTAAAATGGTATCATAGCAGCTGAAACTGAGAAAGAAAAGAGCTTGTGCATTCCAGAGTGGGAATAAATTATTAATGCTCAGGTTCCTGAAAAGACATATGTGGCTATAAGATGTGTTAGACAAGATATTTCTGGTGCTAAGAGGGGCCATTGCCACTGTAGCAGACACTGTGGGGACTTCAATGGGAGGATTTGGGGTCATTCTGAGCAAAAACCTGAGTTCAGGCAAGAGCAGAGGGGACATGATGGGGAGAGGAGGGTGTTATCTGAATAAATTCATTTTTGCCTGCTGCAATCTGCAGCACTGAAATGTGCTGGCTTGCTCAGATATTGCAAACACTGGCAGCGCCTGGACAAAGTTGCAGCATGGAAATTCAGCTGTTTACCCCCCAAACACCAAACCCAGAGCTTCTGCACCTGACACTTCAGTGAAGTCACTCAGCACTGAGTTTTTCTCTTTATGATATGAGAGCAGAGCTAATGAAGGGCTGAGAAGAGCTGTTTATGCCTCACTAATACTGGAAAAACAAACACACCATACCCATGAGTAAATTAATGCTAAATTTGGATTGAGACTGTCCAGGAAAGACAATCTGACCCAGGTTTAGGTGTACTCTGATCAGTTGCAGATATCAGAGCACCAATGCAGATGCCTGATTCAGTATATGCTCCAAAAAAAAAAAAATAAAGTCAGAGTAAGGAGCACATTTCAAGAAAAGTTTTGCAGCCTCCCCTCTGCAGTTCTTAATTCAGGAGTCTTCACTGCTCCTCTGCTCCCCATATCACAGAGTCATAGAATCATTATGGTTGGAAAACCCCTCCAAGATCATAAAGCCCAACCTTTAACTTAGTTTTAGTGGTACCTGGGACCTGTTGTGCAACTATTTCTTAGCACTTTAATTCCTTTATATGACTTCAAAGTAATAGTATTGCATTATTTTAAGTGCAGTGAAATAGCCAAGTATGATTACGTGACACAGTTCTCTTCAAGAGGAGGAGATTGTACCTAAAAATTTAGGAAAGCACCTTCTTTTTCTTCATATTTTAGTTTTAACTGTTCACAGCTCCTGAGAATTGTGAATCTGTTCTGCCACCAGCTGTTCTTGAACCAGCCCAGAGAAAACACAGCTCATGTCCACGAGCTTTGGATTGTGTTTGGTTTGTTTTCTTTGCCTGATCCAAACCCAGCACTTGTAGTAAAATAATCAGACACCTTTTTCTTCTTTGCATAATTTGTTCCTTTGAAAATTCATCTTACTTTTCTGGCTGTCATATCTGTTTTGTTTTTGTTTAGGATGCTTCTCTCTGTGCTTTCCCAACTCCCTTGTATTTAGATTTTTTTTTCAAATTTCAGTGCATCTCACCTGTGCATTGCATTCCACGGGTACTACTTCAGAGAAGGCCATTTATTTTATTTAACGATGCAATTAAAAAGGGATGGTGTTTATTACATTAGTGCACACATCCATGTCAGACTTGTCTCCAGGAGAATTGGGATCATTTGTCTCATTTGGGACCAGTAACTTCACACCTCAATTATTCTGTGCTGTTGCATAAGTAACATTGCCAGGATCTCTATTAGATGGGGACACCAGGTGACTTAAGGAAATTTAATACTCTGGCATTTTCAGCTGCACAGCACTTGGTCCTGTTATTAATCAAGGCTCCAGAGCCTTATTCATCTCCTGATTAAAGATTTCAGCAGAAGGGAATCACACAAGCTTTAAGTACAGTATTTTTAATTAGGGACAAGTTCAGGGTATCACTATGCATTACTTCTTTAGTAGGTGTAATTAAAGAGCTGATCTGTAACGAGCCCACTTGGATAAAATACCTGTCTTTAAATCCTGGCAGCCTGCTATGAAAAATAATAAAAAAAAAAAGCGCTGAGGAAAAGAAATGGGATAATAAATCTATCTCTCAGAAATACAGATGGGAAATTTCCTGTGGTTATTGTGACCACCTTAAATATCTTCAAGGAAGGCAGGTCCAGACACAGGACACAGTATGCAAAGCACACTCAGCCTTCACACAGGCTAGAAGAGAGTGGAGAGGCACTTCAGTTTAAAAAACAGTTTATGAGTTGTCTGTAAAAAGCATCAGGATTTGCTGTAACTAATTTACACCATCCAAATATGATTTGCCTGCTTTAAACTAAGTCATGTGGGCTCCTAGTGGGAAAAGAAAGACTCCTTCAATAAGGAATTCATCCTACCCCCTCAGTGATAAGTGTTTGAGATTGGTTATCACTGCAGACTGTGATGCAGCACACAGGCTTTAGACACTCAGGAAAGAAATTTGTTCCACCTGCCATCAGAAGCCCCTCTGGCTTGAATATATTAGTAATTTCTGCTGCAGTGGCTGCTGCAGCTTTCTTTGGGCTGAAGCTTCCCTCAGATTTCCACTGTCTCTTCACAAGCTCCTTCCACTGTGAAAAAAGCTCTTCAAGATGAACCATGTTGGGTTTGTAAGGCTTCCATGGTCATAGAACACAACTGCAAACCATGGGTGTGTGATACAGGACTGAGATGGGAAATTTCCCCAAAGGAATATGGATTTCAGCTGAGATAAAATATTTAAAAATTAAAATCCCATTATTGTGGGAAGCACATGCACCAAAACCAAAATAATGTTATTTTGCTAATTTATCTACTGTTCCTTAGCAGAGGTTCATTTCCCATAATCTGTTTGGAGCTGACCTTGAGTTCTAGGAACCATCAGGGAGTTTTGAGTCCTTCCCAATTCTTAGCCCAAAGGTTCTCCTGGGCTAGAGGGAATACAAATTTAATCTAATCTTGCAGTCAGGTTAGAGCAGCTGAAAAAGCCTCCACACCTCAACTTCCAATTAACACCTTTCAGATGAGCTGCTATGAATGAGCACTCACTGTTCCCAGGCTGTTCCAGCAGGAAAAGTAGCAGGGACGGCATCTTTGCTGAGGAGGCTCCAAGTAGGGCCCAAGCAACAATAAACTCCCATTTTTTAAATGGAAAGAAGGTGTCTAACCTCAGATGTACTGCTTTTAGTGGATGCTGAGATGTCTGAAGGTGCTGGCTCGTGGAGAATGCCAGACTGGCTTTGTTGGATACACCTGGGTGTGAATCCACATCATGGAAAAGCTTATCTGAGAATTCACCACTGCTTTTGTTACAGTTGTTACAGTCAGTCACTGGAATAAAACTAAAACATCCATGAGCTTCAAAAGAAAAGAATATATATTTTTTTTTTATTAAAAAGCTCATGAGGCTCTGAAATTTGTGATTTGAATGACTAATAATGAATTTGAAATGCTGCATCAGTGCAACGTAATGTACTGATTGTCTAAAGGCATTGATCAGGTTAAAATCTGTTCAAGTTGGCTGGACTAGCCTGCCATGACAGACTGTAGGTCAGCCAGGGGTTGTATTCAGTTTCTATTAATTTTCTGTAAAAGCAAATACCACATAAAGACACAGCCTGAACTCTGATGTACTGAATAATTCAACAGAAACATGATGTCCCATTCAAATTTGATCATTGGCTGGTGATTTCATAGAATCATAGAATAATTAAAGTTGGAAAAGACTTTTAAGATTGTTAATCCAAGTACCAACCCAGCATCACCACCATGGTCACCGTTAAACCATGTCCTCAAGTGCCACATCCACACATTTTCACATTTTTTGAACATTCCAGGGATGGTGATTCCACTGTGTTTTAATTCAGATTTAATCTCTAGGGCTGCAGAATCACACTCTGATTTTCTGTCCTCATCAATGGCAAAAGGGGACGTTGGAGGCTAAAGGGTACATTGAGTGTTACTGCAGACATGGAAGGCACAGTCGCAGGCACAAATCAGCTTAATTTCCTTGAGAAAATTGTCCCTACTGGTGTGGAAAATAATAATTTAATTTATTGCCCCTTTTTTTTCAATTATAAAAAGGTATATAATTAAAATGAGCTAAATTTTTAAACAAAATCCAATGGCACATAAAGGGAAAAACATTATTTACCTCGCTAGGAAGAGTGCCTTCAATGGCAATCATTCCTTTTCAATTAACCAAAATTACCTCAGGGAATTGGTATGACAGCTGCAGGAAATAAAATGAGAATGAGAATGTACGGAGAGAGTACTGCAGGAGATGAGGACCTGCCTCAAATTTGGGTTTCTGCATAGAACATGCATGACCATGTTTTGAAAAAGTTTACTTCATAATTTCACTGGGGAGAACAGCAGGGACAGAAATATGATGGTACATCCCTGACACCACTTTCCCTAGCTCAGGCATTTTCTTATCCATGCTAACTATGTGCTTAATACTCTTTGATGGAAATATATTTATTTTTTTTCCATTATTTTCCCACTCCATCTTGCAACCTGCTCTAGTGGAAGTTGTCACTGCCCTAGGAAAGAGGGTTAGAACTAGATGGCCTTTTAAGGTCCTTTCTATCCCAAAATGCTGTATGATTCTATGCTTTTATTCATATTTTGCAACCATGAAGACATTTAGCATCTACTCTCTTGTGTAGGAATAATTTCCACAGTCTGGATTATTATGACAGGAAAAAAAAAATAAAATCCATCATTGTGTTTCAGAGTTGCCATATGATATTTTCATGTGAAGGTCTGGTTTGCTTGTATAAATTATCTGAGTGGGGGAAAAATAAACCACAAAAAAAAATCTTCCCCAAAATTCCATCAACATCAGCAGGTTAAAAGGGTAAAGGAGGGGATTCTGCTCCTCTGTTCCACTCAGGTGGGACCCCACCTGCAGAGCTGCCCCAGCCCTGGGCCCAGCCCTGGAAGGATGTGGAGATGTTGGAAGAGTCCAGAGGAGGCACCAAAAGCATCAGAGGGATGGAGCAGCCCCACTGCAAGGAAAAGCTGAGAGAACTGGGATTGTTCAGCCTGGAGAAAAGAAGGATTTGGGGTGTTTTAATTGCAGTCTTTCAGTACCTGAAGGAGATGGCAAGAAAGATGGAGAGGGACTATTTACAAAGGCTTGGAGTGACGGGACAAGGGGGAATGGCTTCAAACTGGCAGAGAGTGAGTTTAGATTAGGTTTGAAAACAAAAAGTCTTTACTTTGAGGGTGGTGAGGCCCTGGCACAGGCTACCCAGAGAAGCTGTGGCTGCCCCATCCCTGGAAGTGCTCAAGGCCAGGTTGGATGGAGTTCTGAGCAACCTGGGACAGTGGAAGGTGTCCCTGCCCATGGCAGGGGCTGGAATGAGATGATCTTTATGATCCTTCATAACCCAAACCATTTTATGATTCTGTGATCACCACCACACACAATTTATCTAAAAAAATTATGGAAAGAGGCTGATCCTCACACTTATTTTGGGGATATAAAAGGTATTGGGGTAAATCAGCCTGCACCCTTCCTTGTGAAGTTGAGGCATCAGAAGAAGAATAAAAAAGGACTGCATATGATGGAGTTTCTGTCTGTGAACCATCAATAAGTTTATTCCCTTAAGACCTGGAGTTTCCTATGCCTGCTCAAAGGTTCATGCCCTAATTTTGCTCTTTTTATCGGTGGATAACATGGCCAATTCCAATATCCCAGTGCAGAAATGGGAGCTAGGCCATGGGTACTTCCTCACGACAAAATGCAGGAGGAAATATCAGCGCAGAAGGCAAGGGAGAAAGAAATAAGTGATCCTGAGGACAACAAAGAGGTGGAATTTAATATCCCACGTCATGCATTTGGGGATGAATATTAAAGAAAATGATCCTACTATCATGTAATTTAGCCCATATTACCAGAGACAGCAAGAGGGATATGAGCCAAGGATTAGGATGCTGAAGAGCTGAACTCCAATCTTGGCTCTGCAAATGGCTTGATGTATGCCCTTAGGCAAATTCTCTACCTTCTCTCTTACAACTTCTCTTTCTGCATTAACAGGATAATAATATTTAGATGAGCTTTGCAAGGACTAATTAGTTAATGATTATAAAGTGCCTGAATATGTAAAGTGCAATGCAAGTGCAAGGGATTATTATCATCTTCGAAATAATGAAGAATGTTTATTAGTTAGTTATTGTGATTATTTCTTTTAAACCTCTTTATTGCTAAGTGCCTAAGAGGCTGTCAGCCATAAAGTGGGTTTTACAAAGGGATTTAAAAGGGAGGGGTGGAGGAATGGTTTGGAGGCACAGATGTAGTTTTAACACTGTTTTCATGCCAGCTCCTACCTTAATATGACAGCTGGTAGCCCAGATTGGAGAGCAGAGAGGAGCAGCATCTGCAGCCTCTGGATGGAGTTTTTCTTGCCATGTGGGTTCTGTGACCTTGCACTGCATGTTTTTTGGGTACCACTGCTTTTTAACTGGGCACTGCTCTTCTCACTGCTCTCTGCAGTCAGGGACACTCTCTGGGACACTGTAATGAGAGGAAAGAGGGGCGGCAAAGCAAAACAGACTCTTGGGTCAGGACTATGAAGGCTATGTGTGTCTGGGAGCTGGCTAGGAATGCACTGACAGAATCACAGAGTAATTCCATTTGTGGCATCTCTGTAGAAAGCATCATCCAGGCCTCTTCTCAATGTAGGGTCACAGAATAATTCCATATATATAGGAATAAAAAAGAATAAATAATATAATAAACAATATAAAATAATAATAAAAATAATAATGATAAATAATAGGAATCACAGAATAATTCCATTTGTGGCATCTCTGGAGAAAGCATTGTCCAGGCCTCTTCTCAAAGCAGGGTCAGCCAGAGCAGGTTTCTCAGGGCTGAGGTTTGAATATCTCCAAGGATGGAGACTCCTTTACCTCTCTGGGCAAGTTGTTCCCATGTTTGGTCACCTTCATGAAATAAGAATGTTAAATCCTGTGTTTAAAGGAAATTTATTCTATTTTAATTTAAGAGTCCCACTGCCTCTTGTTCTCTCACCTGTCACCCTTTAGGGTTTCTCTTCAGGTACCAGAACACACGGATAAAATACACCTGAGACTTTTCTAGGAGAAATCCCAGCTCTCAGCCCTTGCTAGTGTGTGGGAATATTCCTCCCCAGATGTAGAACTACAGACCTAGGACACACAAATCCAGAACTGGGAATGAAAGGGTTAATTTTCCTAATTTTCCACATTATTTAGCTCGTGGTTTGGGTTTGGTAGGTAATGATTTTTTTCCAGGGGAGTGCATAACATTCGTTGATCATTCAGGCTGAAAGTGACTTCAACAGCTCTGCAGTTCAAACTATAGCTGCAAACCTGCTGCCTCTGCCCCCTGAGTCCTGCCTCTGTGCACTGGAGCCTGTCAGGAATTTTCTTCATAGCCAAACTCGTGTTCTAATATATCTCATTGTATTTTGAGTGTTGGGATGCCCTATTCCCACCATTGTTGTGCTTAGAGGATGCTGACTTTAAAACTAGTTTTAAATGGAATCTGCGAGTTTTAAAATCTGCTAGATTTTCTGAACTCCATTCCTCTTCAGAATAGCCTCACATGGAATCCACTGACTGGTTCCCTCAGCAAATGAAAACATGTTTTCTTGAAGTCTGGGGTTTGTACTGGGTTCCTCTTTATCCGTTTAGGATCTTGAGCTACACTAACTGGGGCTCAAGATCCTGAAAGGATGAAGCCAAGACTTCATGAGATTATCACCTGTTTGCTTCATACAGCTAAAGGGAGATTACAACATGAAATTATTAACAATAAACAGTTAGAACTCCAACTTGGCAGCAATTGGTTTAACTTGTGAATTTTGCAACTTTTAAAAATAGGGACAACTTTTTACTCATAACACACCTGCACCACACCTGGAGCTAAAATTGGGCTAAAAGTTTCCCATTGAGCTGGCTGGACAGTGGACACTTTGAATCTGCAAACCTGCTTCCAGAGTGTTTAGGAAAAAGCCAATTTATGGTGGTTTTCTTTACCGGGTCCATTAGCAGGAGTGACAGTCTCAGTTCCACACAGCGTCACAATGAGGAGGTTTATTCTCACTCAGCCCAGGATCTGTGCAGCTCTTTCTGCATGGTGCAGAGTGTTTCTACATTTTCCCCAGCATCCTAATCCTCCTTGAGCACTTTGCTATCAAAGCCCCTAAAAGTATGTTAATGCTTAACCTGTAAAAGCTCTGCGAATCTTTCTCCTGCCCTCCCACTATCCCAAGCAGAAAACTGCTGACAAGTCTCAGGATGAGATAAACTGGCTCATGAGGGTGAGGAGATGGAAAGAGACTTAAGCTGACAGGCTTGATCTCCTTCCGCCACCCTTTTCCCTCAGAGCTCCAGCACAAGCTGCACGTGGAACAACTTGTACATGACAGCATCCCTCCCCAAGAGCTTCTTAGGGGAGAAACTGGATTTATTCCCATTTCCCTGAACTTCTGTGCAGTGCAGCCCATCCCTGTGCTCTCACTGTCAGATGGTGACAGGGTGATCTACAGGCAGCTTCTGAGGGGGAAACTAAGCTTATAAGTGCCTTAAAATTTCACATGGAGATGGGTTTTCCATTGTAATAAGAGCTGACGGTACTTTTTGTAATCAAAATGCAAACTCCCTTCCACTGCTCAGTGCTCAGGAGCACAATTGAGAGTGACAGAATTCATTACACAACAGAGACAGATGGAGTACTTTAAAAAGAACCATACATCAAGAGCGGAGGTCTGTGAGTGTGTAGATAGTGGGCAAAAAAGCTTAAAAACTTCAATCCCCTCCATACTGCTGAAAATTACCAATCTTCTTATCTTGGCAAAACCTTATTATGCAAATAGTTGTCAAGTGGAACACTCAAATTGGCAAAATTGCTTTATTGTGGTACTTTTTACACTCCTTCCAAGAGAAGTCTGTTTTGCTGGTGTGATAAGTAAATGATTGATTACCCATGCTGGTCTGGAATAGCAGAGTGGAAAATGATGTAGTAACACCGTCAGTGGCACAAACTCCATTTAAAAAGGGAACACTACCAGTTTTGAAAGGAGTGCACCACTTGAAAATTGCCAAGTCAGTACCTCTTCCTTCTCCTACTTAAACTAAAAAAAAAGTGAGTAAACAGATTTTTTTTTTCAGACACCAAATGATTGAACCCTTTTTCTTGAATCACTGTGAACTTGGGTTGGTTTTAAACAAAATATAGAACTTGCCAGCAGTTCTTCCCTTCCTGAAGTAGTAGAAAGTTTAGTTTTTTTCCTTCCTCTGAACAGTTTTTTCTCTGTGTACAGCATGGGATGCTTCAGTCTCACAGTTGTGGACTCAGCTGTGATGAATTTTGTGTTCATTACTTTGACAGAAAGAGAATTATTTCATTGGATTTTTTCTTGAGAAGGCAAGAACTGGAAATGGCTAATGGAGCAGAACTGCAAACTCCCTCTCTGCAGAAGTGTTCAGCTCTTCTCTCCAGGGCTGGTTGAAACCAGCTGCTGAATTGTGGGCACAATTTGCCAGGTACACTGTGGTCAGATGTAGTCAGCACTTCTTTTAGTACTGAATAATAAATGGCACTGGAGAAGAACCAGATGAAACAGAAAACATATTTGATATGGTTATGGCATCATGAAAGTGATTCTGTATCATAAAATCATAGAAAGGTTTGGGTTGGAAAGGACTTCTCAAGGCAATCAAGTTCAGTCTCCTTGCCATGCACAGGGACACCTTCCACTAGACCAGGTTCCTAAAATCCCCATCCAACGAGGCCTTGACCTCCAGGGATGGGACATCCACAATTTCTTTGGACACCCTGTTCCTGTGTCTTGCCACTCTCATTGCAAAAAAGTTTCTTCTTTTTGTCAGACCTAAATGCCCCCTCATTTAATTTAAAACCATTTCATGTTGTATCCCTACAGTGACACCAAAAGTCTGTCCCCATCTTTCTCCAAGTCCCCTTGAGGCACTGGAAGGCTCCAAAAAGGTCTCCCTGGAGCCTTATCTTCTCCAGACTGAACAACACAGCCTCTCTGTGTCTTTCTTCATAGGGGAGATGTTTCCATCCTTCTGATCATTTCTGTGGCTCTCCTCAGGGCCCACTCCAGCAGGCCCAAATCTTCCAAATGTGGGGACCACGGCACTGGGTCTCACCAGAGCAGAGGGGCAGAATCACCCCCCTCTCCTGCTGCCCACCCTGCTTTTTTTGCAGCCCTTGTCATGGATGGAGTAGGAGCTTCAAAGTTTATTAAAGAAGCCCTGAGGCTGAGTCACGAGGTGCTAAAAAGACCCCCTGGCTTTCAAAACCCTCCTCAGAGGAGTTTAGAGACAGCTGGCTCCAATCTTATCCTCAACAGTTTAAGTTTTGAAACTTTGTCCTGTAAGTTTTAATGATGATAAATCAGCTATATTTATGAAAGATGTTTTATTTATTAGGGCAAATGGACAGACAGAAGATCTGAATCAGAATTACTGCACAGTATAAAAGCAAAAAACCAATAATTGACTATAACATTAAAGGGCAAAGTGCACTATATTAAAGGAATGACATTAAAGGGCAAAGTGCACTATATTAAAGGAATAACATTAAAGCAATCATATATTAAAACTAGCAAAAAAAAAAAAAACATTAAGGAGAGAGTGATGTATGTCACCACTCTCCCTTTGTTTTTGGGGTACTTCCCCTCTTCCTCTCAATCCCTGGGAAGCAACCATGAAGAATTGTCCCATGGAAAAGCTACATGTTCTTTGAGGCCTATATGGAAGAATCTGACTGTATGGAAGGCATTCTGGATTTACAGGATAACAGAGCTGCCAGTCACATCCCTTTAGGGCAGTTTAACAGCTTATCTGCCAAACCTCACCTCAGAGGGACAGATGTGTGCTTGAGAGCAATCAGCTAGATTGGTTTTTGAGCAGATTCAACACCAAAAAATCCCCACCGGTGCCTCAGGTAACTCACCACAGACAGCTTGTACTGTTTGTGTCTCCTGACTGGGTTCTAAGGCAAGCAGGTAAGATTTATTGGGGTGAGGCATCTTGCCACACCCACACCCATCCTGCCACACCCATCCTGCCACACTCACAAAACCACTGACAGCACCTTCACCCTGCTGGGTCCTGGCCAGCTTTCCATTCACCAGAATCCCCAAATCCTCCTCTGCTCTCAAACTTCCATCCCCAGTTTGGTGAAACTGGGGGTTGTTCATCCTAGGTACAGAACTTTGCTGAGGTTTGTGTGGGCCCCCTACTCATTTATTTATTTATTATGGGAGAGAATTCTTGGAAGAACAGCCGTGCTGCTCACAACAGGTGGTCCTGCTGTCTGCAAGAGCAGATGGGAAATGCTAATGATGCATTTACAGGCAGATCCCACCTGTCTTCCAGTAAGGATTCCTGGTGATGGTGTTGGGAACAATCTGGAGTGTAGGATCACTTGAGTTTGCAGGGGCCTGTTTGTCTCCTTACCTCCCACCTCAGCTGCTGTAGGTGACAATAAAATGAGTGAAAAAGAAACCACACCATTCTTTCTCAGAGCAGGGAATGGAATAGTTGAAAAATGTGCCTGTGGTTTGACACTACAGAAGAGTTTTGGAAGGCAAATAGTGATAATTTCCAGGAGCACAGAAGTACTCCAGATTTTTATAGACATGATTTATGTATTTTCACAAAGTTCTTCATAACTACAAGACCATAAAGAACCTCATGAAGACGCCTTGTTTCACCCTAGGTGACAAAAGCTTTTCCTCTTGGATATCACAGGATGGTTTGGCTTGGAAGGGACATTGAAGATAATTTAGTTTCAACCCCTCTGGATGGGAAGGGATGTCACCCATTAAATATGGGTGACAATGGGTTGTGGTTCTGGGTCCTCACAGAAGCCAGGGAGGGTTGGTGTGATGAAATCATGGTGAAATCATCATAACTGGAGAAGTTATTAGTGAGATCACCATGAATTTATTCATGGTGATCCACCATGTTATTAATGAGATCAATACTTTGCCTTCAAAGAAAATAGTGTGGTCTGTGTTAGCTACCTTTACCAGAGAACTGATAAATGCTTTTTGTAATTATAATTTCTCAGCAGATTTGTTGTTTACACATCCATGTGTTTTGGTACCCTTTTTTATGTCTCTCCTCAGTACAATGCACTCTTTTATTAAATGTAGCACTGTAGGCAGCACTACTTAAAAAATAAACACATTTCATCTGGATCTATCTAAATGGTGTGTTCCTAGAGTACTTTATCTGACATGTAGTCTAAATATAAACAAATTATCCTGAATTATATATTTTATGGATATATTTACATAGAATGCATTTACACAGTTTTGATAATTCTGTTTGGAACTGGTGCAGCTCATGTTCAGGGCAAGTGAAACATCTAGGCAATACAGATGCTTTCCACTTGGCAGAAGCACACAACCTTGCTGCATCAAATATTCCCTTTTTTGAGTTAAAGTGGTGACATTTATACTTCTGAAACTTCACGAAATTTATGGGTAGGTCATTGATGATGCATTGATTTTCAGAAGTAATTAAGAGATCTGTCAGATTGCTTATATCCCAGCCCAATTACTTGTCCATTCAATCTCATAACTGTGTTTTTAAAAAGCATTTTATTTATTTAAAAGTATTTATTACTCCAACGTGTTAAGACTTAACCAGCAAACCAGATTCAGGAATTAGACCATTTGTCCCAGTGGTTAATCCACCTCCCAAGCACCACACCTTGTT
Organism: Melozone crissalis; assembly: GCF_028551555.1. Taxonomy (NCBI): domain Eukaryota; kingdom Metazoa; phylum Chordata; class Aves; order Passeriformes; family Passerellidae; genus Melozone; species Melozone crissalis. The sequence continues at coordinate 2,278,066 of NW_026535780.1, forward strand.
TCTAATTAGAATATAATTGATGTTTCCAATTACACTCTTTTTTGTTGTCTTTCCCATTAGCTTAAAGGATCTTTTAATAGATGGCTTTTGTTTTTCCTGTCCCTGGATTTATTTAAAGGTTTTAATGTTCTGTCTTTTGCTGGAAGAGTTTTATAAGCCTTAAATAATTTTTGTCTTCTGACCCATGTTGTGTTACTTAACAACCATTTTAACCCAGTACTGAAATGTGTTGAACATTTTAGTCCCAATCTCTTCAGAGTCTCACAGCCATGAAATCTACCAAGGTTTGCATCAGACCCATGGCCACATGACTGCACCAAGAGCTCATCTCGAGCTGTTTATCTGCTTTGACTCCTAAATCCTCTGCACTCTCTACATATTAAAATATATTTTCCCATTTCCAGTGTGTATATTTGCAATTCTCAGATGTTTAGATTTACATTTATCTGCATTGAAATGCTTTAATTTGTTTGACTGGGTCTCTTTCATCATCTCTATTGCCTTGTGCTCATTGCGGCACTTTGAGCACTGGTGCTAAGATCAGAAATGTCAGATCCAGTGGTTGTTTCAGAAAATCACCTTAGAACTTGTTCTGTTCAATGAGTTCCTCAACAACAGCATGACAAATTGGAAAGCTTTGTGGATATGACCATGTCCCAGGAAATGGATCAGGAGGGATTATTGATGGTCTCAAACCATCAATCCCTTTCCTTTCCTGAACTTCATTTCTTAATGATGTCTACACTGGTAATATGCCCACATTTTTATTTGAAATTTAGATGTTTTAATGGTGTCCCTGCCCATGGCAGGGGGGTTGGAACAAGATGATCTTTAAGGTCCTTTCCAACCCAAGCCATTCTGTGATTCCATGGAAACTTCTCAGTGCTGCATTTTCCATCAGTGTGTTCTGGGCTGTGGAAGTCAAGGACCTCATACTTGACAATTGGATTGTTAATCACTTTCAGCAATCAATTCAGTTTTTTCTCTAATTTCAGAGTGCAAGGCAAATAATCTGAATAATTAATGTTTTTTAAAAATTAAATATTTATATATGTATCTATTGTTTACTTCTGGTCCAGCCTAACACTTCAATTCATTCTCAGTTGAGTCCTGTGCTGTTGCATTCTTTTGGGGTCAAGCAGCACAAGCAGTTACTTGTCTCACTGCTCGTGTGTTTCTTTTCTCTCATTCTGCCCCAGATCTCCAAAACTTTTTTCTTTAGCCAGGCCAGGAATTGTTTCTACTGATGCTTTTAGCTTCTCTTTGTAATGTGACCTTACCCATTAAAAGTGACCTTACCTATTAATAGTACATTTATGTTTTTAAGCTCCATCTCTTAAGAAAATGAGGTGCATTTAATCAATCTCTGTCACAGTCTGTCACTGAGACTTGGGGATATCAGAGGAAGGTGGGGTTTGGGTATCCCTTGTGGAGATTCCAGACTATGGATATGCCATTTGTGGCATCATTCATTGTAAGAGAATTAAAGAACCATGGAATGGTTTGGGTTGAGGGAACCTTAGAGATCCTTCAGTTCCAAGACCTGTTGTCACCACTGCAGGGACATTTCCAGTCTGGATGTAGAACTGGAGAATTGCAGAGAACCTCCCCCATTCACAGGACAAATCCTTCAACTTCTAGTTGCTGCCCAGAATTTATCACTGAATCAGGATGAGGTTTTAGCTAAAACTTTCAATTTTTTGGTGTGAGATCAAGGCATCCTCACCAGTTAATGGGCTGTTCTTTTGAGCACACTCAATTTTCCTTCTTATTTTCCTATTTACACGCTTTCTGCTGTGATTTTTTTTTTCCTCAGAACTTTCTCAGTTTCAGGAGATGTGCCCTTTAGAGGCACCAATTACATACATAAGATGGTACTGATTGAGAATTGATTCTGTTTTTCATCTTGAATGTAATCAAATCATGATCACTCATCCCTGGGTGCCTACAGATTTCCAACCCAGTAAGTAATTCATCTATATCCCTCATAATCAGGTGCAACCAAGGCATTTTGCTGTGGCTACAGCAGCCTAAAATAAGGAGTAGCAGCTGCTGGTTTTATGCATTAATAGTGACTCTTTGCAACCTTAATCATATTCCTCACAAACAGAAATTTTGCTTCCCAACACAGATTCTGGTTTTAATTTTTTAACCTTCTCTCATCAACAGGCAGGTATTTAAGGAGTAACTTCATTTTCTCTCTTTTATTTGATAGTTATAACAAATCCCCTCATCTGTGTCTGCTCCTGGGCTTTACTTAGTAGGACTGAATTTCAGAAATGTGAATTATTTTGCATTAGTGGTTCAGAAATAAAATTCCTAATTAGTAATAATTGTTTAATAAAAAGCAGTATCTTTGATGAAGAGTTCTTATTACTGTCCTCTCCACCCCTCTCACCTTTTTGAGTCTTGTTAAATAAATACTAAACATCAGAAGTGGTTTTGTTTGACTTTCTGGGAAAGCTGAGGAGGTGAACATCCCCAAATGTGCTCTCAGCTCACTAAACTGCCTGGTAGAGATTAAATCCACTGCCCTTCTCTCCTCACGGGCTACTTCCTCCCCTTCCAAAGACAGGGCTCAGCATCTGCCAAGGTGCAGAACTTTGAATCTCCATATCAGAAATGCCTGTACACACACCACACACAATAATGTTCTGCTGTGAGACCTCAGACTTGTCCTTTTATTTACATCAGTCTCTGTGACCCACTGAGAAGCATTTTAGAATTCAGCAGTGTTTTACAGCTGTTGTATCTCAAATTATCTCAGCTGAGCTGCTGGGGAACAGCTGGAATCAAACAGGATAAAAAGGGGGAAAGGGCCTTAAGTTGCACCAAGGGAGTTCACGTTTGATATTAGGAAACAACTTCTTCACGGAAAGAGTGGTCAAGAATAGAACAGGCTTCTTAGAGGAGTGATGGAGTCACCTTCTCTGGAAGTATTTAAAAAATGAGTCCATGTCTCATTTCTTGACACAGTTTGGTGGGTGTGGTGGTTTTGAGTCTTCATGATCTGTTTTTTTCCAGCCTTATTTTTTTTATGATTCTACAAAAGATCAAGCCAGTTTCTAAATCAGACAAATCTGGGTAAGAAGAGCATCCTCATTGGCTGTCCTGGTGAAGATGGAGTGTTGAACAGGCCATGAGCTCAGAAAACCTCTCCTTTGAAGTGTTATTCTCTTGCGATGCCACTCCAAAGTGTCACAAGAGATGAGGGATAAGTGAAAATGCTCTTGCCTATATTGTGGGGCTTTTCTTCTGAAATACTTGGATTTTTGGGGCCTGCTTACCCACAACTTCTATGCTCTTAAAAAAAAAATTATAATATTTGAATCATCCACTGAATGGAGATGCAAATAATAAAATGAGGAGGTCTAAGAAAAAGAGAAACCTCCTTTAAAAACCACACAATTTCTCGCTCCTCTCTCACCACCACACCCACAAAGTCATTCATTGATTCATGGCAGTTACAAGTTGACAATCAACAGATCAACACCTGAGCCCAGCTAATGAGATTAGCAGAACTAATTACAGAGAGATGGTAATTATTGCAGTTCCACTGCTTTGAACATCATAGGCTGATGCGTCCAAAAAGGCTCCAGTTGCAGGGATTTTACAAACTGTGTGAATTTGAGAAATTCAAAAAATGCTACATGTGAGATCCCCACCCACCTCCCCTTGTAAGCTGCTGTTCCAACAGGAGGTTAAAAGGAGGGACCTGTTTTTATCTTTTCATTAATATCCAGGTGATAGGTACTGCTAAACTTGAGAGGTAAAATCACCTTTTTTCTAAAGTATAAGCTACATCAGATGGTATTTCTACACAAGCACCCAAGGAGGAACACCTTGGCTTTTTCTGCAGTTTTTAGACCTAAAGGCTGTGAGGTCTTTGTGATCTGTTATTAATGGCAATGTGCTCTGAGGGATTAAGCTATACCAGTTCAGACAATTATCAAAACCCCAAATATTCCAATATGATGTTTAGCTGTGTGAAGCAAACAGATCATTAATAATTTCCCCCCACAAATCTTTTGATAAAATGTCTGTTCAATTGAGCAGGTGGAGCAAAAAAAGACATTGATTTTTTTTTTCTTCTTGGAAACATCATCTTTGTGTCTTTCCAAGATGAAAATATAAGAACACTACATTCACCTGCCTGCCATCTGGATTGTTTTCTGAGCCTTATTTTTAAAAAAAAAAAATGAAAACAGTTCCAAGATGGGAAGGGAAGGGAAGGGAAGGGAAGGGAAGGGAAGGGAAGGGAAGGGAAGGGAAGATTTGGCAAGGAACAAGGTTTAGAGCTTAATGCCCAGAGCATTATTGAAGCCACAGCTCCAACATCCCTGGCCATTCCTTTCTCCCACCCTTTGGCACCAGTTACACCTTATAGAGACGACAGCACCTGGCAATATTGTCATGGCCTCAATGTTCCTTGCAGGATGAGATATCAGATGTTAGTGAACAGCTGGAAGGCAACAGGAGTCCCAGATTTACAGCTCCCCTGACATCCTTCATGGCCATCCACCATCAACTTCACTATGATGGTTCACATCACAGGTGCAGCTGAGCTCACCTTTAGGCTTTTCCTCCTGTTTTTCACATGCTTTTAGTAACTGGAGATCTCCTGGAGGAAGATGGGCTGAGACTACAAAGCAGAAAATCTCTTATTCAAGAGCAAAACCTCCAGGGAAGAAACAGCTGCCTGTGAAGGCAACCTTTGCTTCCACCTTGGTTCATTTTTTGATTAGATGTGGAGATGTGAGCATAGGCTAAAGTTCATGGTCAGCTCATCTTTGGCCTTACTACTAAAAGGCTGGGAGCAGTGTTTGTTCTTGATCTCATTAGAATTTTGTCTGCTTGCTTCAGAGGCATGGCTGCTGTTTCCTGCTTTTTCAGGTTTTTCTTGGCTGGATAAATTGAGACCAGATCCAAAAGGGACCTTTGCCTTATAAAGAGAAAATAACAGAAAAATTGAATTATTGTTCCATCATATCTTTGCCTGTGACAGGTTCTTCCTCAAATAGAATCACAGACCCAAAGAAAGTCCTGAGTTGGGAAGGACCCACTGGGATCTCCCTGTCCAAATATTGCCATGCTGATCTGCTGGGTCTGCAGAGGGATCCACAGACTGCAGCTGTCATGGGGAGCAGGACATTGCATTTCACTGAGTCCCAGAAGCATTTCCTGAAACTCTGGGAGTGAAACCCAAGTTTTTCTCCAAAGAGCAGAATTAAAAATTTCTAATTTGCTGTCAGCTGTGGCCATTCTCACCCTAATTTTATCTTTTTCTTGCATTCTCCCCTTTATACTCCACTATAAATAAATTGTAAGAATATTGTATTTCCAGAAACTGCATTATTTGCTGCTTAAGCAATTAATTTCTGCCTAACCAAAGAAAGAGATGTCTTCTCTACAAGGCATCAAGTGTCCTGAGAACAGAAGTACTTTAGATGCTTCATTTCTCTCTCAGATGTGATTGAATTTGGCAAAGAAGTTTTGGAGCACTTTGGAGCAGGAAAAGGACTGACAAACAGAATACCTGCTTTCCTGCAAATTACAGGCTACTGACTGAGCACATCAATCCTGCTTTAAAAGGATATGTGTAGAAGGACAAAAAAAAAGATTTAAAAAACATGTTGCTTCAGATTCAATTTTTTGTCTGTCAGCAATGATCCCACAGATAATCTGATCAGCATCAACTGTTTGCAACATTCACTTGTAGAGCAGCATTTTGGGCTATTTATTCAGGGCTTCCCCAGTTAGAGAAGTAATTTACACCCACAATTTAATAAGAAATTTTGATAAGATTTAGCAGGATTATGGATTAAAAAAACCAAAAAAACCCAAAAATCCCAACAACTCAACGGTGAACTAAGCAAAGCAGTTCATTGACATTCCCAATTACTCCTCTTTTAAATGGCAGCCAGCTACTGCGCGATTTGAAAAAGAGATAGAGAATCCCATGGTTTGTGTTGGAAGATACTTTAAAAATCATCCAATCCCACCTCCTGCCATGGGCAGAGACACCTTCCACTATCCCAGGTTGTTCCAAGCCCCATCCAGCCTGGCCTTGAATATCATAGGCTTCATCTTCCAGGGATGGAGCAGCCACAGCTTCTCTGGGCACCCTGTGCCTGGGCCTCACCATCCTCACTGTAAAGAGTTTCTTCCTAAATATCTCGTCTCTCAGTTAAAAAACATCCCCCTTTGTCTGATCTACCTGTCCATTTCAAAAGTCTCTCCTCTCCCTCCTTTTTAAAAGCCCCTTAATGGACTGGAATGAGGTTTCCCAATGGCCTTCTCTTCTCCAGGCTGAATAACCCAAATTCTCTCAACCTGTCTCCCCAGCAGAGGTGATTCACTCTTCAGAGAATCGTGGTGGCCTCTGAAGACAATATTGTCATGGCCTAAGACTTCTTGGGCTCACTCCAAGAAGTCCAAACCTTTCTTGTGCTCGAGAGCCCAGAGCTGGACATTGTTCCAGGTGGGATCTCACCAGGGGCAGAATCACCTCCCTTGATGTGCTGGGTCATGCAAAATACAAAAAAGACAAAAAAATTTAGATGGTTTTTCCTATTGTTCAGGCTAGGTTGGATTTCAACAAGGATTTTTCCTAGCTTCCAACAGACTGCTTATTTGCATCCTGGCAGGGAAGCATGCTTAAATACAGGAATTTCCCCAAAAAATAAGGTAAAGGAAGCAACCAGCTCTTGGCTATCACAGAAGGTAAAATGCTGGAGAATTTCACTGAATTGAACCCCCAGAAGGTAAAAACCTCCTGTGTGCTGCTCTCTTGTACCTACAGCAGTGCCAGACCCATTTTGGAAAGAAGTCACAATTAATGGTTTCTTCTGCCCATCTTTGGTTAATGGGTGCTTTTGCCTCATCAGACTTCTCTGACAGCAAGAAAATATCTCCAAAATGGGAACTTGTGCTCTGCTGAGCAGCACACATGATCATTTTTTGTCCAATATTTTTTGCTAAAATAAGGGAGCCAAATTCATCAGCCATGGTGTCAAATTTTCCTTTAGAAATTTGATTCTGTGTACTCCATCCATCTTGAACTGGTTTCTGGCAGTTACACAATAAATTCATCATATTTCTGATGGAAAATTTTCACCGTCCAGCTGTCAAAGTAGTGTTGCCACTTCTGGTATGATTTTTTAGCACTCTGTCATGAATAACCTAAAATTGTACTTTACTTTTAAATATATATGTATATTTTCCCCTTTGGGGAATAATTATGTAGTCTAATAGAACTTGGTGCTAAAGCTTTTTCTTCCCTCAAGTTTAAATTGCGTTTTTATTTTTTTTTTCTTCAGAGGCATAATGTATTCCTATTACCCCTCATGGAACACTCTAAACTATTTTCAGCTTATACTTTCATTTCTAGCTTCCCCCTCTCTGCTTCCCTACAACAATTTCATCACGTTTTTTTCCCCTCATTTCTTTATTTTTTTGCTTCAAGTTATTAACAAATAAAGACTTGGCTCCATCAGCTCCTTGACGTTTTTTGCAGGCATTCTGACAACGGATTGAATAAATTATATTATCCAGTGTTAGCCAGGGTAATGGTCTATTATGAATGGAGAAAGGCACCAGATGAAGGCATTTCTGCTCCTGCAGCACGTGAATGGATGTTTTATTGAATCCTGCGCTGCTGCAGCAAGAGCCAAACAATCGCTGAGTGCCTGAAGGTGGTGAAACTTGTCCATCCCTCTGACCTTTTGCTGTGCTGTTCTTCTTTTCTGCAGCCCCCTCTTTTTATCACCAGCTCAACACCTCGTGCAGCACATTTTGGGTCTCAAGGTGCAATGGAAGCACAATAATCTCTCCAAAGGAATCCAGATTTCCCCTTCCCCAGGCCTGCAGTTACAACCAACTTCTTCAAGCGTCACCACACCATCAGCTGTCAACCAGTGCCATCCAATAAAGTCATCCATGATTAATTATTCTTAAATGACAGCAGCATATTGAAACAAGCTGATAGCTGCTGACAGTGGAAATCCAATTAACCTGAATTACTATCTTGATTGTGGCCCAATTAATGTCAGCTGTGCCATGTCAGAAGTGAAGGCTTGGCTAATATAATTGTTTAATTAATTGGTTGCAGAGATTAGCTGATGTGAGACTGCTTTTACACTGATTTTCTTATTTTCTCCCCTCCCCCTGTGAACATTAAATATGAGGGAAAAGCATAAACAGCTTTTTGTATAGAGCCTTTTGCTTGAAGTGGATAAATGAAGTTCTATCTTAAACCCAGTTTGGAAGCTCACAGAGGGTGTAGGGGAGCTTTTAAACTTCTGCAAAGTCTATTGTGGACCTTTGTTTCAGTGAGTTTCACTGTGCCCCTTTGCTGAGATCCAAAGGGATTATGAGGAATTTCTTTGATGCATTCAAACTGGGATATGATGTAGTTACGAATTCATGATTTCTCTGGCTGTTAAAGCACATCTAGGTAACAGCAGGAAGGGTGGTAATGGTGAGGGGTGGATTTATTTGTCTTTAGAAATAGAAACTTGAGTCAGAGGTTGCTGGGGGTTTGTTGCTCATGGTGTAATATCTGCCTGGGGCCTTGAGATTAATTTATCTTCTGGGACCTCTTGTGCAAAGACTGTCCTGCATGACAAATAAAGGAGCATTAAGAAATGCATTATGACTAATTTTAGGAATGACTCATGAAGGAAAAGGGTCTGTTGGTGGCTCCTCCAGTTGGAGCACATTGCAGTAGCTATTACCACCATCTTTGCCACATCCATTTCCATTCCTCCATCTCTCTTCTGGTCAGCTTTCAACAGCCTTAATGCATTTAAAAGTAACACTTCCATTCATAATGGTTGTAACTCAATGGTTCTTGAGGGGATTTTCAGCCTAAATAGTTCTATGATAATATGGTTGTATAAAGGATGAGATAGAAGTGCAAAAAACTGACTGTGGAGTAAGTGTTGCACTGAACCACTTACTAATAATAAGTTGGAGTTTGTGAAGTAGAGCAAGAGAAAACTTCCCTTGATCTTCACCAGAAACTTTTAAATATTCTTAAAAAACACAGACAGGCTCAGACTGATTACCAAATAAGAGGATTATGATGAGAAAAGGATCTCTAATGACTTAAAGGAGCTAGCATTAAAAAGTTAAACTTGGTAAATTAATATGTTAAGTACAGAGGCTCTGACAAGCAGTGAGGGGAAAATATACACACATCCTTACAGACATCTATATGGGCTTTTCCCCACGTGGAGCTCAACTAGTTAAGCTCTTGTCATAGATGCCAGGAGAAAAGGGATGGAGAGTTAAAAGCTTTGATCAGCTGCCTGTAAAAGAAGCTGGGACACTTCACAAGTTCAGAGGTTCCCTTCACTTCTCCAGACTCTTCAAAAATATCTGGTTACTTCAATGTCAACCTCAAAAATATTCCATAAGCAGGACCTCCCTGGAGATGTCTCTTTTTGAGCTGTACTCCAAATAGCACCAGGGCATAATCTCCCATGGAGGTTTCAGCTTAGGTGGAAGTGCTCAGAACTACTTTAGAAACTTTCTCAGAGCTTCAAACTACTCATTCAGTCCAGTTTTCAGGACTTTAGGAGAATTTGTCGATAAGTTTGGGAGGATTTTCAGATCAGCCTTATCCTAAAAAGTGATTAATGTCCTCATCCTCTCAGCAGTGTAGGAGAACCACTCAGCATGTTTTAAGAATACTATGTCATAACAAACTGGACTACATAAATCCCTTTTCAACTTAGCTGGCAGTTTATGAATTTGTTTTCTGTGCACCTCTAAGAATATTTTCTTTAGATGGTAAAGAAGTCATGCGTAGTCCTAAATTTGTAAGTTATGTGTAACTTAAGTTAGACATAGTCATGTGTAACTTAAATTTGTTTTTGTTGGCTGAAAGGTAGTTATTGTTGAGTGATATGTGGCCTTTTGGCTGCATGTCCTGGGTTCTGCCATTCTGGAGAATCCCATCTCTCTGCTGTTCTGTTAATTGGAGGAAATGTTTACAGGTTGTTTGTTCCTTACCCAGCATAGCTGGATGGAGTAGATGAGCTTTCTACTGTCAATCTGGCTCCAAACTGGCACCATGACAGAAACCATAAACACAAAGTTATGTTGGATTTAATGCATTTCATTGCTTTCTGCCCCCTTCCATGCTTGCAATGACACAAAACTCAAACACGAGGGCTGTTTTAACTTCCACCCTTACAGACTCGTGATTTAATTTAATTCTTTCTCTTCCAGCCTGTCCTCCCGTTGCTGTGAGGGATTGATATGCTCTGTAGGACAGCCTGTTGGCACTGTGCTCTCTGACATTCCCAGAGCTCTATTATGTTGTCTATCACAGTCCAGTTATTCCTACACTCTTCACATAAGGAGCCCTTTGTGCTGGCAGAGCTGACAAGACTCTGCCCAGACACGGGAGCTGTGATTCTGACCAGCAAGGTCAGGCTCCAAGGCCATTTGTGAAGCAGTGCTGATATTCCATTGTTTGTTACAATCATCTCTTTCATTCAGAATCCACTGCAATTTGCAATTACACCATGATTTTGACACAGAGGCAGGAAACTCTCAGCTTTGATGGCAGTGAATAATTCAGGATGCTCTGAATGCTGTCTCATTGCCAGGGACTGAGGAACACTGAAACATTTTGACCTCTGGTCATTCTCAGCTTTCATATTCATTGTCCCCTTCAGCTCAGACCAGACCAAGCTCCACTTTAGGATGTATTTAAGTGTCACACACATATTTTCTGAAAAATCCTTTTGCCAGGATTTCTTCTCCTGAGGAGCTGAGAGGCCTCAGAAATGAAATGTAAACAATAATTATCTGCTGCTGTGGAATGTGGCAGGTGCATCTTTGGTTGGTTTCATGTGGATTGTTTCTACTTGATGACCAATCACAGGTCCAGCTGCATTGGGACTCTGGTCAGTTCACAAGATTTTATTATCATTCAATTTCTTTTCTTTCTTTGCTAGCCTTCTGATGTCTCCTTTCTCTTTCTTTAGTGTAGTTTTAATATACAATTTTCTTTTAATATAATATAGATCATAAAATAATAGATCAGCCTTCTGAAGCATGGATTCAAGATTCTCATCTCTTCCCTCATCCTTGGGACCCCTGCAAACACCACCACATTTAAGGATGCTGCTGAGAGTGGTTGTTTGAGAGATGAAGGAAGGGACAAAAACTTATTCCTCTGTAAGATGAGCTCCAGTGTCATATCCATAACTCTACTGTGTGACTAAATAATTAAAGAGAAATGCTTTCATCCCAGAAGATTTTAAAGGTTTTAAGTCAGAAATGGCTCAAACAGTTTACCTAAAACAAAACCAAAAAAATCCCATCCCTATAAAAACCAGATAGTTAAAAATATGATGTTTGTGTGTTGATCTTGGCAAGCAATGGCTCCATCATCACAGGGGTCACTATTTTTGCTCTATTTATTTAATGAAGTCACATCCCTGATGTTACAACATGGAAAATGAGGAATGAAGAAATTAAATGACTTATAAATAGCCACATTACAATTTAATGAGAAAAGGATGAATAGTGCTATATCTCCCTGTATAGTTCCCCTCATTGCCTGCTCTTTTCAGATTTATTTTTGGTATTTATATTGAAATGCTCTTCTTACCAGTCCTGAACTTTGCTCTTTGACGTTTTCTGAATCTTCAGCTGTTAACCTGAGCAGAAAACCTCAGGAGAAAACTGTCTCACACAAGATTTCCCAATACTTGCTGCTTTCCCCTGGAGTCAGAAGTTCAGTATCAACTCAGTCTACCTCTTGCCATTTGTGCATTTAATCCACCAGAAAAATGAAAATGAAAAAACAATAGAGAGTCAAAATCCTCTTCAAACCTTGAAGAAGTTGTTTGGGTTTAACCAAAGGCTTAGATTGGGTATTTTGGCAGCCTAACCAGTTCCCCATGGCTTCTAAGGAAAATCAAGCTGCCTCAAATTTAATTCTGTGCCACCCAATAAAATGATATGGTGGCTCTATTTCTGCTTAGTTTTACTGGTGCTACGCTAGATGTGACTTTATCCACTTCTTTTTTGTGACAGACATATAAGTAAGTAGTTAAATGGAAATATCCTTTGTCATTTTGCAATTATTTAAGAATCTCAGCTTTTATGTCTCAGCTGTACTTTGAACAGGTGAAGACTCACATTTGTAAAAGTATACATGGGCTTAAGAAGCAGTAAAATACATTTCAGTCTGTATTAGGCAAGGTGTGAGATTTGCATTCCTTGAGTTCCTAGCAGACAACTTGTCACTTTTCAAAAGGAAGGTTTTCATGCCTGGGCTCTGTGTAATTTTCTCACTTTTCCTTAGCCCTCTGCTCACAGGTATCCTGAAAAGGAGCAGCAGGGACATGGTGGGTGCTTGTAAATATTTTCTGCACTCTTTGGATTTCACTGCCAGGAAAAAAAAAAACCAAACTATTAGAGGTCTATTTAAAATTCAGTGCAGCACAAGTTCAGCTCTGTTCTATGATGTTACAAAATAATTCAGGGTAGTTTGTGCCTGTCAACCACTGTTCGACATGCTAATGACAGGAGTATTTTAGTAGTAGTAAAGTTAGTAGTGATGTTAGTGATAGTGGTAAGCAAATTTTGTAGGAAGTAATGTTCTATATTAAATCAATGGACACAGTTAAAAAAAAAATCCCAATTGTATCAATAAATTTATTGAAAGCACAGAAACTAGACACTGCCTGTTATGGTTCTGTGACATCTTTGCTCTGGAGATCCATCAGCTCCTAACACTGACTTTCTGAGCCATTAATGGCATGGTACTTCATGGAACACTTCCAAAATTTGACTTTTTACTTGTGGTTCCTAGGGCTGGGAGGAGCTTCTTGTGTATCAGTTCCTGTAATGTACTGACTCCCACTGAGGTACACAAATACCTTCTGGTGATAGGGTCAGACCAGCTTGGATCTTCGGGTTGTTGTTTAGTGTCTGAAAACTTGCACTGAGGATAATTTATCTTTATTACTGGTGAGTTGTGAAGGCAATTTTGGGTTCAAGAACATGGTGCCTTGAAGACAGAAATCCCTTATTTCACTCCCAGCATGAACAATATTGTTGTACCACAAGAGGAAACGGCCTTAAATTGCACCAGAGGAGGTTTAGGTTGGATATTAGGAAAAAATTCTGCACTAAAAGGGTTGCCAAGCCCTGGAAAAGGCTCCAAAAGTGTTGGAGTCACCATCCCTGGCAGGATTTAAAATGTGTAAGTGGGACATGGCTTAATGGTGGTCTTGGCAGTGATGTTTGGACTTGATGATCTCAGAGGTCTTTCTTAGCCCAAATTCTTCTGGGATTCTTTCTTTACTACCCCCTGCAAGTTCCTTTGTTTTCTTTATTTTCTTTGTTTGTATTTGCTTGAGGATATTCAAGCTGATGCTGCATTCTTTTGTAAAGCATTTTATCTTTATTAGAATTTTCATCTATATTCTTTTTTGTACCTTTATACAGAGTAGTGAGGAGAAATTCTTAGAATGATTTGGTCCAGAGTCTCATCAGAGTACACTGGAGTTAAGCCAGACTAAATGCTTTTTTTGGCTCTGGTCCTTTTAAGATTTTGCAAAGTTTCATCTGGTTGTTGTTGGCAAAAGAAACCAGTCTGGGGAGGGTTGAAGTGGTTTTGGGAGCAGAGGCTGAGCTGGTTCAAGAATTAAATCTTTCTGCCCTGAAAGAGAAACTGATGATGTACAGACCAGATAAGAGGTTGGTCGAAATCTGGATGAACTTATGGGCTCAAAATGCTGAGATTGGCAGCACAATGAGCCAAAATCTGTCATTTGCAATCCTTCCAAGTAGACCCATTCATAAAATATTATAATCTAACTAATCAACACAGCTCAGCAGGAAGATTTTCTTTGAGCACTGCACAGCTTTAATGTGGTCAAATCACCGCTCCCTTGCAGTGTTTCTGGGTTTGAATTGTTGGGGGAATTAAATTCTCTCTGAATCTGCCTGTGTGGGGCTTTTAAGCATCTCAGGGTGGTTTCTACAAAAGTGTAAGTGTTTGTTTTGCTACTCTGGGTGAATTCTGATTTGGGAAATGCAGTCTCTGGTGTTTCAGGTGCACACACTAGTCATTACCTGCTTTAAATTGCTGGCTGGGTCTGCTGTGTGGAACTCAAAACAGCTGCCAGAAGTAGGTGGCTTCATTCCAGAGCTGGTAAAAAGATAATCCTCTTTATAGTGAATTTGTAAATCACATTGAAGGTTTGCTGCCTTGAAAGGCGTGCTAGAAATGTAAGCCATTATCATGTGTTATTACAAATGATGTCTCAGCCATTAGAAAAACAAGTGTATTAGGAGAATATTAAGATTGCTAATTCAAGCATTCAGAAGGTAGAAAATGCAGCAATTAAATCTGTGTGTGCAGGCTCAACATCAGCCCCTGTCAGCTTTTAGGCAAGCCAGCACAGAAAGCACTGTGCTGCCATCCTCATCCTGATAGATGTGGCCGATGGTGAAAATTATCTCAAATTTTGAACTAGTCAAGAGTGTACATGAACAAGGGTTTGAGAGAAGTCATATCTTTCCTAAACTGAGCCAAATTTCCCAGAAACCCTAAAATGAGGACCCTCATCAAAAGGACAATCCTCTTTCTCCCTAATCTTCCTTGCACAGGACAAGGGAAAATGGCTTGAAGTTGCACCAGGGGAGGTTCAGGTTGGATATCTGGGAAAATTTATTCACTGAAAGAGTGGTCAAGCATTGGAACCTTGCCTAGAGACAGGGTGACTCAACATCCCTGTAAGTGTTCAAAAAACAAGCAGATGAGGCACTTCTCCATATGGTTTAGTGGGCAAGGTGGTGATCAGCCAAAGGTTGGACTTGTTGATCTTAGAGGTCTTCTCCAACCTCAATGATTCTGTGATTTTTCTCCAAAGCAGGGAGAGACTAGAGAAAATATTTCCATTATCTTCTCCAGGATGGAATACTTGGAAATTTTTTTAATAGTTTTCTCCTTTGATTTGGCTGGCATATTTTCATTTAAAAGAAATATCTTGAGGTAGATTCCAGGAATGGAAAATCCAGTCCTGGATGGTTGACCCAGGCTAAATAAATGGGAGAAAATACAGTTTTGCAGTAGGCTATGCTGAGGAATCATACATGTAGATGGCATTTGCCTTCACCTAGGTTATATCATAAAAACATGTGGGATCATGGAATGATTTGTTTTGGAAAGGACCTTAAATATCATCCAGTTCATCCCCTCAGCCATGAGCAGGGACACTTTCCATTAGACCAAGTTGCTGAGGGCCCCATCCAACCTGTCCTTGAACACTTCCAGAAATGTATGCAAAGAAAATTAATTAATGAGGAGGGGATCATGAAGAGACTTATGGGGAATGGGAAAACTGCACAGAATTAGTGGAAAGCAGAAAATACATAGACACATCATGGAAAGCATGGAATCAGTCCAAATGACATGCAAGTGAAGGCCCAAGAACCATATGTCAAAGCCAAGTGATGTATTTCCTTGCTGCTGTGGGCTGGCCTTTCCCTGTTGCTCTCATATCTTGTGGGTTTTATTCATTTGCAACTTGTCTACTTTGTTCTCCTTTAAAAACACTGTAAGTGCTTAATAATATTCCTGGCCTTTTCTAGCCTGCCTGCAGAAGCAGTGATATTTGATAGCAAATTCATTGTAGCTCTATAAGGAAGCCATACCATAAAGGTCACCAAATTTGGTCAGTGCATTTTAATTTGTACACACGTTAAAGGTCATGTTCCTCTCTTCCACTGCAATAACACGGAGTGTTTACTCTCTTATCAGAACTGATTGTGTATGGCTTAGTTAAGGGAGCTTATAAATGCAAATGGAATATGAAAAAAAAATTATTATTACTATTATTATTATTACTACTACTACTACTACTACTACTACTACTACTACTACTACTACTAATAATAATAATAATAATAATAATAATAATAATGCTGTTGCAAGTGTAAGGGGATTTTTTTCCCCTCTGTATGTTTACATAATTCTTGGAGGTAACCACACGTCTACAAGGTCTGGCTTTCCACTGTGTAGCTCCAATATTTTCTTTTCCTCTCCCTCTCCAGCCTTCAGCAGATCTTTTGCTATTGTCCACTGGAATGACAGCAGTTTCAGATTTATAATATCAGCTCTGTATAAACACATCCAAACGTAATTAAGAACCTGGGCTCTCAATCCAGCAGACCTCAAATTAGCTTTCAAAATGCATATTAAGAGTATAGACAAATGCTTTCATGAAATTCCAAATGACCTCTGAGGTCAGGGTGAACAAAATTGCATGAACCTCTTTAATGTCACAAAACTCTGTAAAGAGATTTGCATATAGAATGAACCATTTTATGTCAAACAGATTTTTTAATCTTACAATAAAGGAAGCAGCACTTGAAAATTAATCAGGGTGGGTTTTCATTGCCCAACAGAGGCCCTTAAAAGGACCTGACCCGATAACTGGAGGCTGTTATTGTGTGGTTGCTAAATTTAATAATTTTTGTTTTTTATCTGCTGAACGGGTTTGCAGGAAATAAATTTCCAGAGCAGATTAGTCTGCAATGGTTTCTTTGCTCCAGTAGTGGAATTGTACTTTTAGAAGTTCTTGCACTTCTGGCTCTGTTCAAAAATGCTTCATGAATTGTTCTTTATTTTAAAATTGTGTTTGAAACATGGGTAAGCATTTCTGTAAGTAAAATGGATTTTCTTATTGAGTGCGTTGGCATTGAGTACATGGGTGGATTTTTTGCTCGCTGACCATAACAACCTAAGAAATGATAATGGAACACCGGTCCCTTTTCACTAGGAGACAGATTCTTGCCCTAACAACCAAACTGGAAAGCTCAGAGCATTTCCAGACCTGTTCCTTGTCCTCACTCCTGAGCTTTGGAAGCATTGGAAGAGGCTGCCCAGGGAAGTGTTTAAAAACCTGCGGATATGAAACTCAGGGTTTAATGGTGAACATGGTGGTGCTTGCTGGGTTGAAAGTTGGACTTGGTGATCTTAGAGGTCCTTTCCAGCCTCAACAATCCCATTTTTCTATGAATGTTTCCATTATTTACCATTGCAGGAGGGAGAGGCAGTCAGGTGGTCTCGGGTTAACCCTTTAGGGAAAGATCTTTGGTTACTGTCATCATCTTCATCCCAGTGCCAGGGCTGAGAGCTGGGAGTGATGGAACAAGGGTGAGATACTGGAGAGATTAATTTAATTAATTTCTAATGAGAGCAACCTGCCCAGTTTTGTCCTGCACAAGACCCAGAAAACTCCCCAGCCATGGAGTTGTAGGGTGTGACTCTGTTCTGAAGTGGTGTCACACGCTCTGATGTTCCCAGAATGAAGCAGCTGCTCTAGTACAAATCCCTGCCTGAACTAGAATTCCTGTTTCTAGGGATTTCACCTCCTTTGTGGAGGCAGTTGAGAAATCTCATCTCCTGCCTTACAATCCATAACTGCCTTACTCCTCCCTGCCTTACAGTCCATAATGTAATCAATCCACCAAGGGTGGAGAAGCTCAATGCTGCTTTTCTATATGTGAATCAAGTGCTTTTTTATTTGTTTGTTTTTCTCCATTCAATATAAATACAAGAAAAACAGTTTCCTTTAGCCTTTTCTATTATTTGTGCTTGGCCTCAGCTAGTTTTTGAATCCTTAGCAAGAAAGCTTTTATTTTCCTCCCTGTAAATGTGTTTGCTTAGGAATTTCCAAGATGAAACTTACTCTTCTGGGCCCGGGGCTGTAATGGGCTTTAATGGGTTTTAATTACTTAACTATCTGTTGTGACATAATTAAAATATTTTTCAACATTTCACCCCCAAGAAATAAATATCTTCTAGGCTGTAAAATATGACTTGCGGCTTAATTTTCTGAAACGATGAGGGAAAGGTTTCTTCCAGGCTCAGTCACATCCAGTTTGCCTGTCAATATAAAGTGCTTCTCAGCTGTGTCCCTAAATAGCCTTGCTCATTCCTTCCCTGCTTTTCACTCCTATTTCACATGTGTGTTTAAAGAGCCTCTGTCAGGATTAAAATATATCTTTACTTATTTTGCTAAAAAACCCTGAGAGCCCAGAAAAAATAACTGTAAAAAGCCATTACATCTTGCTACAGGATTAGAATTTTTTTGGTCCCATGTTGCATTCTTTTCATCTTGGGAAAATGTGTACAATGAAAATAGATTAGCTCCAATTTAATCAACAAATTCTAGGTGTTAAGGGAAATGGACTTACAACAGGTTGGGACAGAGCTATAAAACCAGAGCAGTGCTGCAGCATAGCATTCAAGGTTTAGAATAAGCTAAGATAATTAAAATGAAATCAGATAGTGGGCTTATAATTATTTCTCATACATTTTCCAGCAGAAGATAATCTTGTAGCTTTGAACTTTTCCCAAATTCAGCCTGAAATTGTTTGTTGCATTGATTTCTCTATCTCTATTTAAATTCTCATTTTAACAGATAGTTAAAGGGGGTCAGTACTTTCCAAGGTGGAGTTCCAGGATAGATATTTCTGAGAGGAATATGAGTTTTGGGAGGTTTTGTTAAATTCCAGCAGCTCCTGTTTGTGGACAGAGTTTTGCAATTTAACAGGAAAAAATATGGAGAAAGCAGCTGAAGATTTTTGTGACCTCCAGGAGTGTTTGCAAAACCTCCAGGTCTCTGGGGAAAAAAACCCCAACAAAACAGTTATTCCCTCAGGTTTTCTGGATACTTTGTGAAGTTGAGGCGAAGACCATCCAAGTTTGGTTTGTACCAAAAATGCCCTTCAGCTGTTGATCCATCTGCTGTGCCAATGACCTTGGGTATGTCTTGTTTGCAAACATCTGACTCCAAGGGCAGGTGGAAGATTCTGGGTAAAATGTCCTTAAAATTGCTCCTGTGAGCAATCATGGGTGTAGTTGCAGGAATTGAGAGGAGGTCATGTTGCCTCAGAGCTTCCAGGAAAATCAAGGAAGATCAGGAATAGGAATAATGCAGAGTGTGAGAGAAGGAGCCTCAGCAGCTGAGGGGAGAGAGAATTGGGGAAAAACAAGTGAAATCCACTGTAGTTTAGTTGAATTTGTGGGAAATGTTGCAAAAATGCAAAGCTCCCTGAAGAATTATGCTATAATATAAATGATTCATTTTACAGTGGGTTTGGCTTCTTGGGGGTTGTTTCAGTTTGGGTTTTTTTAAATTTTTCCTCAACTTTTCTGTGGCTGTGGTTTTGTTTCTCTGACACTACTAAAATTATGACAGAAACCTGGTAGTGTCTGTCTCAGGCAGGAAGGAACTTTTCCTGGTGAGAAATCCTGTTACAGGTTTGGAAACAGTTTTCCATTTCCATGTCAGTGTAGATTAACTTTGATGCAAAGGGTGGCATCATTTGCTTTTTATCCTTGTTTTTTATGCCTTGGGAAAACTGGAACTCTCTTGAGATCAGCTGTACTTTCACCCATGGGATGTGTTTCTACTTCCTCCACTTAAAATGGATATAACCCCATCATTGCATTGATGTTTGGGATGGAAAGCATTAATTATATGACTCTGCTGTCATGGAAACCCCTTGAAAAAAATCAGGATCTTTACATTAAGTGAGAGCTTTGCGTGGTCTCATGTGAACATGACTTTAGATAGATGTCCTAAGAAAACCTGAGTAGATCAGTAAAATTTCTAAACATGTACGATGTACACAGCATAATAATAATTCCCTTACTGAACGAGGCAGAAATCCTGCTTTAGAGAAAGGCAAAGATTGCTCCCTGTAAATGCATACATATAAAACATGGAATTACTTCACTGCTCAGTGCTTACATTTCTGAGGTTGCTGTGCTTCCAGTGTGCAATGTTACCTCAGGGTTCTTAAAAAAACTCTTTGAAAAACTCATTAAAATAGATGTGTTTGCTTTTGTCTCTCAATGCCCTTCAAGAATGGCAGTGGGGCATTAAGGCACCATTTGTAATTTCAGTTTGGCAATCAGATTCTGTTAACTTAAACTAGGGGATGATAGCAGAGTTAGTTAGATGTAATATTATTATTTATGCTGTTTATTAGTGAATATTTATGTAATATTTAAGTGAGGGTGCCTATAGCACAGTTTAGATCCTGTCTGGTGAAGAGAATCTGTTCAACACATTCTGTTCTTGCATCTTTCTCCTCTGATAAAAGCAGGAAAGGGGTTCCAAGAGCTCACAGAAATTCGGGCTGGTGCTCTCCACAGGACAGGCTTGGTGAGCTTCACAGGGTATCATAAAATCATAGAATATTAAGGTTAGAAAAGACCTCCAAGGTCATCAAGTCCAATCCTCGTGCCAAGTCTCATTGAAGTGATTCTTTCAAGGCTCTTCCTGAAGCAGAGTGTGCACCTGTCCAGTGAAGGGACATGCTACTTTTGTTCATATTTCAGTATTTTTCTAACAAAATGACAAAACCTTGGGGTGCTGGTATCCTGCCAATCTTCCTCAGGATCTGTAGGAAAGGTGGTGGGTCCAGGAAGGGATCAGAAGCTGCTTCTACTGCTCCACCAGCATGTACAGATTTATGGCTGGAGACTAAAGCAACTCAAAGAACTCAACATTTTCCTTATTGAAATATAAAATAAGAAAACAAAAACAAAAACAAGCCAAAACTAGGAATAGACTGGAGAATCCTGACATGGGTTTTATGGCTGTGAAGGACAGTTATACTAAATATGCTCAGAGATAATTTAAAGAACAGGAATCATTGCCCTGACTTGCCAGCCAGGACAAGATCATAAAATGTGAACCAAATCTCAGGATTCAGTCTGGACTGCAGCTCTCCTGTCATCTGATCAGTCTGTTTATGGTTTAGTTGGTTAAAAGCAAGGAAAAGGGGAAGGGAGAAGAGACTGTGCAAATCCAAAATAAAACTGACTTGGACTTTTTAATGCTGGAAAAGAGGAAAAGAAGAGAATCTCTCTGCAAAGGGAATGATGGAAAAGCCATGTGAAGTGATAATTTTGAGGCTCTTAGCGGACTATTTGAGAATTCTGCTTGAAGCTAAATGACCCATTAGCATCCTCTGCTGACCAAACACAGGCTCTGACTTTAGAAGTGGACAAGGACACCCAAGTGCCTTTGAAAGTCTGCAGTTTGAAACAGAGGTTCCCTGGTTTGATTTGGAATTAATGAAGGTTAAAATTAAAGGGGAAGCAGTAGCAAGTCTGTTGTCTCATGGGCTGAGCTTTCCGGATGCATTGCAGTTTCTTCTGAAGAAATTGAAGTGTTAGGTGAGGATCTACTTTGAAGAAACCTCCTTTTGTGTATGCAAAAAAAAAAGAAAAAAAAATAAAATCAGAGAATCACAGAATGTTTTAGGTTGGAAGAGACCTTAAAAATCATCTCATTACATCCCCTGTCATGGGCAGGAACATTTTCCACTATCTCAGGTTGCTCCAAGCCCCATCCAGCCTTGGACACCTCCAGAGATGGGGCAGCCACAGCTTCTCTAGACAGCCTCTGCCAGGGCCTCACCACCATCACAATAATTTCTGTGGGCATTTTCCCACTGATGTTCTCCCCCACAGTCACAGTAAACTGATGGAAAAGCATGAAAAAATCTGGACTCCGAAGTAGGGGTTTTGGGAAGTGGAATTGTGTGCCCTCACACACTCCCTCCTAGCATGCCTGACAAGAAGATCCCTCCTGACAAATGCACTTGGAATGATATATTTAAAACTTTTTTTCTCATCCAAATCAAAGAAAACTTTTCTATTTGAGTGATTGAAAAGCTGATGGAGAGCCACGATGATTCACTGATTATCTGTTAGGGAGGCAGGACAGTACAGCATTTTAAGGTGCAAAAAATAGTAATCTGCAAATCCACACTTTTGTAAAACCACAGTTTGATTGGTGGTTGATTCTGAAAGAGAGAACAGGTCATGCATCACTGTTCCCTGCTGGAAGTGCTTCTGCAGCTTGTTTGGGCACTGAGAATGAAGGACAGGATTTGGAGCACCAAGGAAGAGATGAATCTCCTTTGCAGTGTAGAGACCAAAACATCCCCAGAACAGAGCAGAGCAGCTGGAGAGCAATGGCTCTGGGGAAATGCAGTGCAGAGTGATGTAAAGCAGTTAGAGGAAGATCCAAGGCAGACTGGGAGACCTGATTGCGAGGAAGGGGAAAGGGGAAAGGGGAAAGGGGAAAGGGGAAAGGGGAAAGGGGAAAGGGGAAGGGGAAGGGGAAGGGGAAGGGGAAGGGGAAGTGGAAGGGGAAGGGAAGGGAAGGGAAGGGAAGGGAAGGGAAGGGAAGGGAAGGGAAGGGAAGGGAAGGGAAGGGAAGGTTCCGGGAAGGGAAGGTTCCGGGAAGGGAAGGGAAGGGAAGGTTCCGGGAAGGGAAGGGAAGGGAAGGGAAGGGAAGGGAAGGGAAGGGAAGGGAAGGGAAGGGTGGATAAGAGCAGTAACATTAACATCTCTCCTGTGAGAGTGTTGCTTCAGTTGTAAGGAAGGTAAAGAACTCTGGCATAAAGCAACTGGTTTGTCACATGAAGATGATGTTATCAACTCTGGTGGCTGGAGGACTGGTTGATCTGGTCTCAAGGAAAATATCCAAGTTAAGGACTTCACTGAAGTTACTTTTTTGTGTGTATTGGATAACAGGACTCCTTACACTGTGGGATCATGGAAACACCCTTCTTCAAATCCATCTAAAAAGGAGACGGGGGAATTGGATTATCTGCAAAGATTTTAAAAAGGAAGAAACAACATCACATCCACAAAGGTCACTAGAAAGACTGATGGGTTGAAGTAGAAACAGACATCAAAATTAAAATTCCATAGAATCTCTTTTACCATATGTGAAAGTGAATGAGGTCAGGGTGGTTAGCACTGGGAGCACATTTGCCTGCCCTGTGCACAACCCATGTCAGTGCTTGTCTCGATTCTGTTGCACAGCAGAGTGGAGAGGGAACTTTTCCTCTTACAGGGGACAGTTTTCTCCTGGCTGAAACATGAGTCTCCTCAAGCCAGGTCTCATGAGCTCTTGGAGATCTATTTCACACCCAAGATAGCTCAGCTACCTTAGAAGGCATAAAATCAGCTGGATGGCTTCTGTGGTAATATTGGCAACAAAAAGATTTTAATAAAAGGCAAAATAAGAAAATTCTTTACAGAGAAAAACTGAGCCAGGTGCAAGAGGCCCCCTGCCCCTGGTAAAACACCTCACAAAAGCAATTAGTTTCTTTGTTCTCTTCTTTTTCTAGTAAAATGCTCAGGCTGGACTTTTTGGCTTCTGTCCAATTAGTTATCCTTAATTTTGAGGTGAAGTCCTCCAGGTCCTATGAGATGTCTTTTCACCTAATTGAGGAGAGAAACTTCTGGGCTTATTTCATTTTTAAGGGGACAAAGGAAAGTTTTGTCACTCTGTCAACAGGGGACACATTCCTATACCTGGCAGCCAGATGCAGCTCTGACACCCCCAGACCAAAACCAAACTGAGTGGCCTTACGAAAGTTCAGCCCTCCAAGCAGAGCCTGGAAGTTTAGCGTGACACAGTGATTTAAGCAAGAAGAAAATACTGTAGAAAAAGGGATTGTATCCAGGAGGGGATATCTGAATTATCCAGAAGGATAAGTCAGTCCAGAAAAAATAAAGGAATTCTCTATGTTGCTTCAGCTTGTTCCAAACCATTCTTTCAATGGAAAAAAAATAACATTTTACTGGATTTAACCTCCATGAATTAATTTTCTTGTCTGTCTCCCCTCAGCTACGAGCCAGGAAGATGAAGTGCTGCCTTCTGTCCATCGCCTTGGCTGTTCTGCTGCTCGTTGTCATCATCATCGCGGTCTCCGTCAAGCGCTGACCTGGCTGAGCTTCCCACAGGTAAAACCCTTTGGCCAAGTCTTTTAGCATTCTCTGTAAGGTGCCTGAAAGACAGTTTAGGAAGATAATCATGGTAAAAAAAAAATCTTCACCTGCAGAGTCAGGTCTGGCATACTAAAATATTTTCTTTTAAAGGGTGTTAGAGATATTCTTAATGGATCCTTAAAATTAAGCCAAGGTGTTATTGCAACAAAACAACATATGACCCTTCCCTCTGCTGTTTGTGCCGTGTTTGATTTTACAGAAATCTCATAGCAATACTGACTAATGGATCCTAATTATTAGGATTAGGAGTTAGAGGTGCAGAAGCAGTTTTAAAGACTCCAGGCTGGAGCAGGGTCAGGGGCAATCCAAGCCCAGAGGTGTTCCCGAGTGCTTTTGTCTTCTGAGATGTTCCAGAGACCCTTCTGAGGAGCAGGAAGACAAACAACTGGAGATTTCAGTAGGGGTGAAAAATAAAAATTTATTTTTGTTGATCTTTGCTCTGGATCTACACCTAGAAGGAATGTTGGTCTCTAGTAAGAGGATTGGGCTGTAGCCTTAGGAATATAGGTGAGATATCAAAGCAACTATTAGTGAAATTTCATCCATAGCATGTTTATTTTGTAAAACAAAATGTGCTTTAAATGTAAAGTATAAGACACAAAAAAAAAAAAATTTTCTTTCTTGTCCCTCATTGCCCTGGGAGAATGACTCATCAATTATTTTTGATATTCTCTTTCTGATGCAAAGCATGTCTGGGTTTCTCCTTCTCTAGAAGGTTGCCAGGCCATTGTTCAAGGAGAGATATCAGATTTACAGATTTTCTGCCCTCCAAAAGGAGGCTGTGACCTAGAATACAGGCTGGACAGACTTAAAGAATAAAATGGAGATTTATTAGAAGGCCTCAATGGATCCACCTTGGGCAGCACAAGTGCCCAGCCAGGGCTACACATAAGATAAAACCAAAATGGTCACAAAATGGATGACCATTCACGGGGTCTCACACTTTTATAAGTTTTGGTTCATTAGCATATTGGAGTTAATTGTCCAATTACAGCTTTAGGTTATGAAATCCCATCCTTCTTGTTTTTCTTTCTTCAGTCCACGTTGCTTGTGCTCTTGGGCCTGAGATTTGGATCAGTTGTCCTTGGTCCCCAGCTAGAGCAGGAATAGTTTTGTCCCCCTGCTCTGTGCACAGAGCTCACCATCCCCTAATATGAAGCTCAGACCCACACACCAAAGCAGCACAGAATCTGAAAAACACAAAAGCTAAAACCTGAGGCATCATGGTAAAGTCAGAACCCAAAAGCAGCAATGGGACTTATCCTGCAGACACTAACTGTCCTGTGAAACTATTCTTGGGAAAGCCAAAGGACTGAGAAATTTTGTTAATTCTTTTGTTTAGCAAGGGTTCAGTTGAAAATGCTCTCCTTCCACGTGAGAATGAGGCTTCTAAAGTGCCTTCTTTCCACTGAGAACTAAAAGGAGTTGGTTCAAAACCATCATAGAAAGATGATTCTTCACACTTCTTGAGTTTTGTCACTTCTTCTGCCATGACATTGTGGTCGTCAAAATTTCGGTACAAGAAGGAATTGTACAAATCAAAAAAAAAAAAAAGAAAAATGATTGAAGGAGGTCAAGAACCATCTCACTGGTTTGGATGAGGATGATCACAAGCCCTACGTCATTGCTAGGGGAAATAGGTAGAAATATTTTTCTACACTTGAATCTTTACTTAGGTGTTTGGCCAGCCCTGAAGCAAGGCTGCTATTGGTGAAATGGACCTTTAATTGACTGAATATTGATGTTCTTACAGCTTATCTATCTATCGAATCTATCTATCTATCTATCTATCTATCTTTCTATTTATTTATCAATTCTATATATATTTTTATCCCATTTTTACAGAAGAGACACTTTTTATGGGTGCAAACAAGGATCTGTCCCGGTAATTTAAATCTAGAGCAACTACAATAATTTCAATTGCATTGCTCTGCTTTTAGTCTGCATTAGTTTGGAAATTTGTTCCATCAGGATAATCTGTAATATAACACAATTTATTTTGGTATAGTTAAATATTCCTATCTACTGGAAATTACAAATCTTATCATCAGTTGACTACATCTAGGCACATTTTAATCAAAATCCCTTTAGTGGAGAAAGTCAGAGAACAAAATAATCTTACAATAAAACTCCATTGGAAAACTAAAATTAATCTCCTGTTATGAGATCCATGTCTTGAGGGAAGTGAACCTAGAGATACTAATGAAAGCCCCAGGAAAAATATCATGCTCTACTTTTCATCATCAGTTGTGAAACTAATTATTGAGCTTCTAAAACAAGAGTTACTCTGCAGCAGAAGAACTGGAGGCAGGACCTGCATTGAATTATACAGGAGCAATGATGATTTCTGATCTTTAAAAATGGTTCTAAGTCTGGCTTAGCCCTAGTGGTGTGCAGCAGATTTCATATTTATGCTTTGAGGACTTCTAAACCAGGATGTTTTCAGGGTTTCTGTGTCCATAGTGATAGAGGAAATTCTATTCAGAATTTTAATGCAAACAGATTTTTAAAAAATCCATGGTTTGTAAAATATCAGTGTATATAAAGATTACCTCAAGAAACAGGTTCATATAAAGCTTTCTTACACACTTTAGGGAGATAAGGAACAGCTGGGGTTTAATGTGTAACAGCTCTGCATGACTTCAGACAAAATAAAGAGAGGAAAGCAGGCGAGGGAACTAATTAATAAATAGTGTAGTTGGCACAGGACATATCACTAAATAAAATCCAAAAATTGGTCTTAAGAACTTCCACTTAACATCTCCTCAAAATGTTTGTTCCATGCTGGATGAGTAAGGGGCCAGAAGATAAAGCCCCAACGACTCCATTCCATTGGTTTAAATCCCATTTTCAGGGTATTAAAGTTAGGCTTCTTTAACTTTCATGGCTGGTGATAGGAAATATGAAGGTCACTATTCAGTGAATTAAAGAAATTGTGTCATTAATATCTATGATTAGTAATTATTGTTTTGATCATTAGCAGATAAGGTATTCTTATTTTATTTTTTTTAATTGCTTGATGTTTCTGCTTTTGCAATAATGATACTGAACAACAGTATCAAATACATAATATATATAATGGTACTGATCAACAGTATCAAATCAACTTTTTCTTCTCAAAAGAAGAATTTTTTTCCCCACACCACGAATCAGACATGGCTTGGACAGACAAGCCCATTCCTTCCAGAGGGGAGATCACTTGGTGAGTCCTGCAAAGTGAAAAGCAGTTTTCCCTGTGAGTTTCCCAGGCAGTTGTGCCATCACAGAGGGGGAGCAGCTGCTCAGGAGAGCTCCCAGCCCTGGCTTTGCCTGTCAGGGCCCTGCCATAAGTGTGTCACTGCTCCCTTGGGGCAGTTTTGTCTGGCAGAGAGAGAGGAAAGTGTCTACAGTGAATGCAGAGAAACTCCTGAGGACTTGTGTCTGTACATTTGTTTGCTGACACCTTAGGAAAATAGCCCAGGAACTTTTGGGTCACGTTGTGTGCATCTTGGAGCAACACTGCAGCTGCTCTTTTCTTGCTGTTCCATCAACATCAGCGACCATTCAAAAGGACAGGATTGCAGGAGCAGTCTGAAAGGAGCTTTTTTGGGTAGTGTCAATATTTCAGCTAGGCAAACCTTCTGTGCCCTTCTTTTGACTCATTTGCATGAATGCACACTTATCCAAAGTGACAGTCAACACTGCTGAAATCTTAAGTTTTAAGCCTTCTTTATAGGAAAATGGGGGTGATAAACTTTGAGAAAGATGCTGTGTGTGTGTGACAGCTGGAAAATATGGTTTTCAACAACCACTTCATCATCTCAATCCCATTGGCCAAAGACCGAGAGAATCAATGATGACTTGACTGAGCCCTGTTTTTGGAAGCAGCAGAAGGTGCCTTCACCCTTACCAAGACACATTTCTGTCAGATAAAGGGTACTAGATTAAGCACACACACTTTACCATGTAGACTCCTTAAATCCTGTGGGATATGACTCAACAGATTCTCCCAGCATTCAGCAGCTTGAAACTCAAAGCCCTCCTGATATAGGAGACAAATTATTAAATCTTTAATGGACATCGATTCATTCCTTTTTTGATAATTTGACCATTTGGACTTTGAACCATCCTAAACTTGTAAAATGTTGACTATCCTGAGTGAGGAGTTGCACTCTGATTACAATGTCCATGTAATCTTGAATGTACAGACATAAAATTCTTAGAATCACAGAATGGTCTGTGTTTAGATGGCACCTTAAAGATTATCCAGTTCCAAACCCCTGCCATGGGCAGGGACACCTTCCCCTATCCAAGGTTGCTCCAAGCCCCATCCAACCTGGCAATGAACAATTCCAGGGATAGGGAATTCACAGCTTCTCTGGGAATTCCCTTCCAGGGCCTCACCACTCTCACTGTAAAGATTTTCTTTCTAATATCTCACTTAACATCTTGGACAGTGTCTCCTTAATTGGGCTGTAATCCATGTAAAACATAATAATCAGGCTCCAAGTATGTGTTTCCAAAATATGCAACTGTCTTGTTTTAAATTTAAATTGAATTATCATAGAAAAATATAAAATATTGTTTTAGTTTGGATTATTTTTCCCCTCCCTCACAGTTACAGCTTTCCTTGCATAATTCATTTATGGGTTTCTAATGTGGTTAAGTGTTTTATGTAACCTGATCAATGAGGATGAGGTTCAGACAGCTGATTTTACACAGCCCATCCTTGGTGTTTGTTTTTCTTTCAGACCTTATGCTTTTTGATTTCCCTGGATTATTTTAGTGCCTCGTGCACGACACTGTCCCTGTGTGCTGCTCCTCTTGCCACCAACAAATGCAGTCACAGCATCACAGCCTTGTCATGAGGGTCAGGGTGGCAGAGAGGGACAGATTGACAAGTGGCTTTGTGGCACTTGGCATGTGCAGGTCTCTTGTTCCTTCCAAGCAGGAGACAAATCTGGGCACCCTCTGCTGACACACACAGCAGAAATTCTGACATTTGCCCGTTTCAGCTCTCACTGGCTATGTCAGGCTGCTAAAGCACAGCAGTTCCTACTCAGTGTTGAACAGAGAAATAATTTAACCTAAAGAACTTTGTAAATAAAGGCAAAGCACTAAGAGTTTTGTTTCATGGTATTGCTTTTGCTTTTTAAATTGTTATCACAGGGCTTTTCTTGGTGTCTCTATTTTCACCACATATCTATATGTGGCTTAATGTGTGAGTGGCTGAGTTTTCAACCTTGTTTCAATCTTTCAAGCTCTGTAAGGGTCATAATATTTTTGGCAGCTGTCATTGAAATCCTAAAATAATTCACCCCTCTGCCCTGGCTGTGGCACTGCTGCCGTGTTTGCTGTGCAGCACAATCAGGAATCAATAGCTCTGTAATATTTTTTTTCCCCCGTATCCTATTACTTTGAAAAAGTTCCTACATTTAGAGTCAGGTGTCAATTCTTGTCATTTCAGTTCTTGTCTCTTAGCCTATAATTAATTGCTCAGATCCTGACATCCCTGCTCAATTGTTGCTCTGACAAGAAGGCTGAGGTACATCCTGATTCTGCAGTAACTTCTTGCTTCAAATTTAATATCTGAGAAATTAGGCCTGGATCTTCACTGGATAATATATACTGGGCCTGGGTTTATCATTTGGCCCAATTTCTTAAATTAGGCTAACATTTGTATTCTCTGAGACATTTCTGATTCCACTGGCCATGTGTCCACTTCACTCTGCTAAATTATTTCCCTGACAGCACAATAAAAATGTGCTGCCACAAATGTGCAGAAGAAAGATATTACTATTAGTAGAAAAATAAATTTTAAGAGATAAGAGTCTGCTTTGTGAAAAAAATCCCTCAAAATAACAGGGCAAGAAAGGCAGAAGTGCCAGGAAATAGGCAGATTAATTTCTAAGAATTTCTCAGAGTTCTTACTATTGAGACAAACTTTCAAATAGATTAATATTTTGATGGGACATCACACAATCAAGTTACTGTGTTTTAATGCATTTCAGATTATGGTTGTTGCCCATTTTATGGTCTTTGACCTTTATAAGTATCACATAATGCCAGGTCATTAACTCTGTGAGAGAGTGAAGGGGGATGTATCACGTTACTTTTGCTTGAGAGTCAATGTGCAGACAGTTCCTGCAGCTCAATTAACTTGAGCTCATTGATTTGATTCCAAAGTCAGGAGGACTTTGGAACAGCCAGAAGCTTTCTCCATCCCATCTCAGGTTTCTTTGCCATCAGTAGGAAAATGGGATACTCCCACTGAATGTACAATGCTGACCCTTCTGATGGATGCCAAGTCTGTGATCTGAGCTTCCCAAAGCACTCTGAAGACATTAATTATTTATGATCTGTAACATCTTTAACCTAAACCATCCTGACACACCTCTAAGGACCTGGCAGAAGAGGGTGATTTTCAGCACCTTCAGTCTGAACTGTGAAACAGCACAAAAATGGATGCACTGATTCAGACCAATGGTTATTCTCTCACTTTCTGTCCCATTCACAGATGTTTAAGGAAATAACATGTGAAAAGCTGATATTTCAGCAAGAATTATGGACAACACCAGCCCAAGTGAGGCTTTAGATGACCAAAATTTCAATTTTGACTTGGAAAAGATTGTGATGAGTGTAAGTCTAAAATATTTGAATGAGTCAATGCCAAGTGAGCTCTTCCCTATGGGCAGTGTCAGTTCCTCAGGAGCAGTGGTGTCTGAGGGAGCAGTTGGTGCTCAGCTCAGGGAGCAGTTGCGCTGATTAATGGCTCAGGAGGGTTCTCTGAGGCATAAATCTCTAGCCGCCAGGAGAAGGGAGGATTAAACTCTTGTTTAGGATCAACACAGAGTCAGAAACTGCTCTCACATCACTGCAGCACTATCAGCTGATATTTTCAGTTGGCAATGCTGGAATTATCTGTCTCATTGAGCCCCAAAAATGCAGTGAGCTTGTGCTGTTGTGAGGGACAAGAGCAAAGATCAGCATCATTCATCCTGGTGCCACGGACTGTGGAGTGAGTGGACTTGCAGTGAAGTCAGCTTGGGAAGGTTTTTGGTTCTTTTTGATAAAGCTAAAGCAGTGAATTCCTCTGTGGAGAACAATTCCTCTTGTCCTGGGTGTGGTGGGGACATGGGTGATGTTGCTGCCACTGGGTGCAGAGCTTGGTGTTTGGGGGTCAGGGATGGCCAGTTCTGTTCTAGCATGTATGGATCCAACACAAGCCACAAATTCTGAGTATTTTATCATCATTCCAGTTATCTCAACTGGCTGGACATTGCCTGTAGGTGGAAAGTAGAGAATAAATCTCCCATTTTCCTTTGCTTCCATGTGCAGCCTTTACTTCTGCCTTATTAAACTGCCTTTATCTTGTTCAAATGTTTCTTTTGTTCAATCTTATTTTTTTCCACTACTGCAATCCTGCTGAGGAGGGGAGAGACAGAGCAGCTTGGTGATCACCTGGTCAACCCACCACAGAATCTCAGAAGTTTTCTTGGGAATAGGGCAGCACAGAGTTCATCAGAGCCATTCCCTACATGACAGGGCCTTATTCCTATTGTTATTTGAGCTCCTTGAAAGTGTTACTGGATTGTTATCCTTGGTGGTGGTGTCAAAGCAAGGTAATTTTGGATCAGTGTTGTCTAGAAGAAAACCTGAAAATCAGCCCAGGAGGTTTTCTTTGGTAAAAGTCTGTTAAAGAATAAATATTTTGTGAGTTTAGCTGGAAAATCTCATGTCCCAGCAGGGCAGACTCTTAGAAAGGCAATAAATCTGTGATTATCTCTTTGCGAAGAAAGATGTTGGAGGGGACAGTGTGTCTGGTGTCGTCACTCTCAGAGTGAGGTAGATGCGAAGATTGTTCTGTTTCTTCAGTTCCAAAATTCGAGTGCTGTCTAAGGATGTTCAACAGGCTGGAAAGTGTTTTAGTGTCAGAGGAAAATCACTGCCAGTAATTAAATCTACTCTTTGAATTGTTGTCCTTTGTCCCAGCCATTTCCTCTGAAGCCCTGGAGGTGGTAAACCTTTTTTTTGGGACATGGCCTTATCCCATGATGTGCTGCAGGTTGTTAAATTCTCCTTTGGAGCCATGCGGCTCTTTCCAAGCCACCACGATGATCTGGGATTTATCCTTTCAAACTGAGAGTGAAATCAGGGCTCCTTCAAAGCTGTTTTGGTGGCCTCCTTTTCTTCTTAGGAAATAAAAAAATATAAAGTTATAAAAATTGTAAAAATAAAAAACTAAGATAAAAATTCTTAAATTCCCACTTTACTGTGTTCTTTCTCATGTAGTGGTAACCATGTCCTTGGTAGCTCTCCACCTCCTCAAGTAGAACTAGAAATGTCCACATTTTGGTAATATATCAGTGAATTTGATATATGAATATATAATATATTCAATATGTAGATCGTGACCTCCTAATTGCGATCATCTCTCTGATGTGAGATTCTTCAAACCAACTTTAAAAAGAGAATTATAATTCCATCCTACTCAGTGAATTTTATGTATTCCTTGTATCTTCATTAAGCTTTACAAGGAGTTGGAATCTGCTTCACAAGGATCACTCATTTACAGAATGTTCTTCAGCTCCTAAAATAGGCTTTTGAGGTGTATCTGGAAAAGGAGACTTTTGACTTCAGTCTTTGTTTCTTAAAAAACTGCTGGAGAAATGCTTTTTTTACTTTTGAGTTTGGTATGGACATTGCTTGAGCTCTGACAGGTTCTTAATTCCTCAAGAGCCATATTTTGACACTAAAATAGGAATTTTTTTTCACATTACAGTGTTGCTGCATAGCCCATAAACCATTTAATTCCTCTCACAAATAGGCCACCAGAAATCTCTGCATTTGTGGGTCTTGTCCAAAGAGCCACCACATTTCCAGCTGTGCACCTCACACGGATCTCATCCTCCCAGCCCAGAAAATGGGCAAAGCTCCTTGTCACTGAAACAGAGCAAGGTGGAGTGCAGGGAGATGACTTCAATTAGCAATTACTGATGTTGATTGAATTACCTCTCGTGTGCTGAACTGCCTGGCTGCCCATGCACAGCCTGCTGAGGGTGCAGGGTGAAATGCATTAGTCCCGATGCCACGTCATCAAAACTTGCCAAGAATAACATCCCAGCCATTGCTGCCTCTCAGCTGACAAGCACTAACTCATTAAACAGCACTCATTTGATCCCTTTGCATTGTCTGCCTCCTCTCAAGAAAAAAAATAAAAAATCTGTATCATCTTGTATCATCTGTAGAATATTTTCAGGGCACCTGCTTTTTCATAAAATCTTTTCCAATGAACAAGAGTTTCTTTCTTTAGCCAAAAATGGAATTTCCTCTGCTTCAATTCCTGCAAGGATTGGTGGGGTTTTTTTGTTTTGTTTTGTTTTTTGTTTTTGATGTATAGTACTGTGCCTGGTAAGAGTTTGCTCTATGAAGAGGCATTCTTGTTGATTATTTGGAACAAAATTGTTCTCAGTTTTACAACTGCCATTTGTATTATGTTTACAACGTGCAATTAAGGACTTCTATTAAATGTTCTTACAAGGCAGATCCCAATGACCAATGTTTATTTACATTTTTTCCAGAGCACAGTATTGAAAAGACAATAGAGAAGAAATGTAATGCAAGAGAGGGGCTATAAAACCTCCATTTCAGCTTGTTGAACAAATTTGGGCATTCACTGGCCTAGAAAATCTTCTCTTCTGACACTCAAATATTTCTGTGGAGTAATAGGCACAAAAATTTCCTGGAATCCCTTTAATTTGTAACAACTTCTCCTTTACTGAATTACATATTTCAAAGAATATCTTGTTAATGACCAGTATATAGGAAATGTATTTTCCAAGCTTATTAGTACAGAAATAATTGCAAGTGGCTGCTATAGTTCATTAAGGCTTATTTATTTTATAGTTCATTAAGACTAATTTTATCAGTACAAAATATATTTTAATAGCTACTTTTGCTTCTTTTTTTTTTTTTTAATGTTTCTCTGCCATCTACTGCTAGCAATAGTTTCTGATTTTCTTCTTTGGTCTTGGATAATTTTCCACTGTGTTTACTGTGAACTACTTAGTTGTGGCTTTTAATCAACAGTTTTTCTGGGCAATAGTAAATGCTGATCTTGAGTTGGGCATGTATTAATTTAAATTGTGTTTTTCTTGGGTCAAAAAGGGCTGCTATAGTTTATTGTTTAATATAAACAAAGAATATCACAGTAGCTTCACATGCAGTTATACTCACCAGTTTTCCAGAGATAATTGGAGACCCAATTTTCCAGGCTGGATTTGAGTTAAATATTTATTGTTTTGTTGTTTGTAATGAGCTGTTATATGGAAAACTGAGTTTCCTTGTGCCTTTTGCTCAGTATCTGGCTGACACAGAGAGTTCCTCATCCATGGCACATCTGGGTTTGATATCTGCCAGAGAGAGGCCGATTTTTCATGGCTCAGGTTTTCCAAGAGATCACCAGGGCAGGTTCTCCATCTCTGGTGCGTTCTTGATTTTGATCTGAAGAGAAACTAAAGAGCAACTCTACCTTACATCTAATCAAATTATCTCAGAGACAGAATGATGCTCAGTCTGGTAAAGGGAACTCACACCAGCTCAGACATGGGAGAGAGAGGGAGAAATCAATTTCTTTTCCTTACATCTTTTCCACTTTCAATGAATACTTAAATATTTATTGATGAAAAGACCAGAATTTGAGTGCACTGCCTCTCCTTCCTGTATTTGCCATCAAGCAATGGGACTGTGCCTCTTTAATGTCTGTCTCAGCAGTCATTTACAATTTTGGGACAGTGAAGCAACTACAAAACAGATTAAATGGTGACCTCTCCTGCATGCCTCATACCCTCCTGGCTTATGGCAGAATCCAGTTCAAATGCTTACTCAGGGTTTAAGGCAAGATCTAGGTCTGATTTCTCATTTAACCCTATAAATATAAAGCTAGAAAGAATATTGTGCAGAGCCCTAAACTGTTCTCCTTCACTCCTGTGGGATTAAAGGAACCAATGTGACAGAATTCAGGAGTACCCAAAGGCAGAGCCATTCCTGTCCTTCATTCTCACAGGGATAAAGTGAAATTTGAATCTCATACAATTGTTGAAAAATGTGGGTGAGGAAAGGCCATGGCCTTGGGATTTCTTCTCTAAAATTGTGGATATACTGAGTTTTAGTACATCTGGTGCCATTTTGGTGTGGCAATTTCAGTTCAATTTTCTGTTTTTTAGGTGAACTCAACATTCATTTTTTTTGCTAGAGCACACACAGACGTATATGCACACACACATACATCTGGAATCTGGGGTTATCAGCAACTAAAAAAAAATCCTAAATTTGGTGTGTGGAAAAAACTCACAGAAATTATTACAGTCAAGGATAAAAGTAGAGATTGCTCCAGTTATGAAGAGGAATGAAAGTGCAAGAGGTTAACACACAGCCAGCTTTCCCTTCCATTTTCTTGGAGCTGAAGGGAAAAGTACTAACAGGATTAGGTACTATGTGCATGAATCTGTGTGTGTACATATGTGTTTTTCTGTTCATATCTATGTCAGACAGTCAGATTTGGGGTTGTTCAGCCTGGAGAAGAAAAGGTTCTGGGAAAATCTTAGAGCACCTTCCAGTACCTTAAAGGTGCTGATTAAAAGAAGGGATGGTGACTTTTTTTGTACAGTGACAGGAAAAGTGGTTTTAAACTGACAGAGAGCAGGTTTAGATGAGATGTTCAGAAGAAATTCTCTATTCAGAGGGTGATAAAGCACTGGCACATGCTGCCCAGAGAAGTTGTGGCTGCCCCATCCCTGGAAGTATCCAGAGCCAGCTGGGATGGGGCTCTGAGCAGCCTGACCCAGTGAGTGACATCCTTGCCCATGACAGGGGCTTGGAGTGAGGTGATCTTAAAGTTCCCTTCCAACCCATGCCATTCTGATTGTATGATCACTTTCTTTGCTAAAACCAATTTAACTTCATTTCATTTGCACTGTGGAATATCATACAAATTGGATACTGTTAGTTTCAGTTGTTTCAATACAAAACAAAGGGCTTTAAGATTACACTCCATTTCTGTGAATAAGCACTGAATGCTTTCCCTTTGAAAGGCTTTTTCTAAGTCAAAAAAGGTGGCCATTCTTTCTTTTGTGTTGTTTATAATGAATGGTCATGAGGGCTGTTTTTGTCTAAACACCAGGGAAGTTAATGAGCTTACTTCCATGGGAACAGAAAATCCCACTGTGAGTCCATGTAATGCCTTTTCCCAGTAAGATCTTGGTGCACACAGGCACCAAGTGGAGAAAAGCAGCAGTAGCCAGGAAACCAGATTTTCATCTTCCAGGGCAGATTTTCATCTTCCAGGGCACTGCACCACTTTTCTTGTCTCATCCATGTGAAACTGAAATTGAAGGGACCTTTGAGACCATCTCATTCAAACCTCCCACCATGTTCCATCCTTCCACCTCCATCCAGTTCCAGCCTCCCACCATGGGCAGGGATGCCTTCCTCCAGACCAGGTTTCTCAAAGCCCCATCCAGCCTGGCCTTGAGCACTTCCAGAGAGGTTTCAGTGCCTCACCACCCTCGCAGTAAAGAATTTCTTCCTAGTATTCAGTCAAAACCTGCTCTCTGGCAATGTGAAGCCATTCCCTCCTGTCCTGTCCCTCCATGCCATTGGAAAAGATCCCTCCCCAGCTCTCTTAGAGCCTCTTTAGGCACTGGAAGGGGTTCTGGGGTCTCTGTAGTTCCATGCAGGGACATTTTGGTTTTGTAAGACTCTCCTGGTCATGAGAATTCCTCCTCCTGCCTGCCTAAGTACGAGTTCTTCATCCAACCCCTGCCACAAAATAATCAGCCCAAGCTTTACACTCAGAGAACAAAATCCCTTGCTAAAACATGCTGGGAAAGTTTAGGCCTGCCAGAAATATTCTGTGAGCCTGTCTTGGGCTTTTCAGTGAAAGGCAGGGTTTTGCTCTCTGTCAGATTTTGATTTTTTATTTTTAATCTCCTTTTGATGAGCTTCCTTCTTCTTGGGTTTTTAGCTACTTACAGTAGAAAGTTAATTTTTTAATTGTGGCTTCCAACCAAAAAAAAAAAAAAAAAAACCCAACAAAAAACCCTCATCACTTCAGAGTCCTTCTTGCTTTCATTTTTTCCTGCTGTTGCTTTTACTCTTGACATTCAGCCTCCTCAAGTCCTGATGTGACACTCCATAAAATCTTTATCCTGTCAAAGCCCTGCTGTGAGCATTGCCCAGTGCTTCCAGAATTTGCATTTAGCATCCATTCATATGACTCTATTGGTGGGGCTCTCTTATCACTGAGTAGCCCTCCAGCTTTATATGAAAGGGCACAAAGTTAATGAAAACAGCATTAAAACTCAATTAGCATTTAGTGAGATCACTAAGACTTGTTCTGAACTTAATATTAGCTTCCGAATTATTTTCGTTTTTAACTCGCAGTATCCAGAACCAGAGACAGCAGAAACAATTCCATCAAAGAGCCTGTTTTTCAGGTGAGGATGTTATGTCAGAAGGAAGGGAAGGCTTTGATTTTTAAGGGGGTTGTTTCAGGGTTAGGGGAAATTTTATGTGTTATTTCATCCTTTTGTCTTTTGACAGAAGAGTCACTCATTGGAAACGATGTCTCTCTTCTGTACATTTTGCCTTAAATTCCTGGAGAAATGAATCCTAGAGGGAGGAAGATCTCTTGAAAATGTCACAATATACCCAACTTATTTCAGAGTGCTAATGAGGATTTTTCTCCAGACATAAACTTTGCTTGCTGTTGCTTTTCTTGGGGGAGAAGAGGAGTTGAAAACTCAGTGTAATGGTGGTAGAGATGGGAAAATTGCCATGCCAGTGAAAGCAAACTAAATTATGCTTGAGTATAAACATTTGTGTATTCTCCATTCACAGCCGTTGCTCTAGCTCAGGGCCTCAGGTGTGTTGCTGATTTTAAAAATGCCAAGAATATTTCGCTGGCCTCAGGGCTAAATTACGTCTTTGTTACTTGAGCAAATCCTGCAGTTCCACAGTCTAGGGTAGCATCTCATATTCCTTAATTCTGAGTCTTCTCTGAGTCCTGTGTGGTTTTTTTGTGGTCCTAAGACATTTTTATACATTTTTAGTTGTATTTCTGACACTGGAAGTACCCACATTTCTACACACTGCTAAGGAGGATGAGAGCACAAGTCAAGATGTTCCACAGAATTTGCTGCAAGAGGTGTAGAGATTTTTTTAGCTTCAGTTGGGAAAAATTTTGGAATAGCTATGGTTGCTTGTGCCTAAAACTTCTGTGTTTGAGTCATTTCCAGAGAGCCAGCAAGGAGAGGATTTGTGGTAAGGGTTCTCAAAGGCGTGGTGGTATTCAGCAAAGAGAGAGGATAGAATAATTGGAATGGAATGGAATGGAATGGAATGGAATGGAATGGCCTTGAGTCATCCACCCCTAGGAAGATCCTTGGGCAGAAGGAAAATGGTGTGTTCTGCCTGAGAATATCAGTTCTACCATAGAGAAACCTTCAGGTTGCACAGATTTTAAATATTTGAATGCTCTGATGTTGTTGGGGACATAGACATTGACAAAAGTGAAAACACTTCTGCAAGAAAAGCAACTCCAGCTGAGGGACTTCAGCCTTTCTCTTTCTACAGAAGAAAACCCCAAGAAACAATCAAACAATTAGGTTCCAGAATGCACAAAACCTATATTTTATTTTCATTTCTTTGGACTGAAAGACTAATTTGATGACTGATATGGAACTGGATGGAAAAGTGACAATCCCAGCTTAAATCTCAATTTTGACCTGTCCCTTTCCATGGGAAATCAGCCCATTTTTGTGCTCATTTCTCTTTCCCAGATTTGGACAGTGGTGTTTGGACCAATTGTTTCAATCATTTGGGTCGTTTAGGTCAGTTCTTCTAAAAATGGGTGTAAATCTCTGACCTGAAGGTGTGTTTTTATGTCAAATCACTGAGTATTCCTCACAGATAATACAGGAACATTAAGAGAGGTCACATAAGGACTTAGGCTGATAAAAGGACTTAAGAAGAAGAACTGGACAGAATAATCTGTCATGTGTTGAGTCAGCTAATAAAAAAGGTAGTTACTTAAAATGTCCACAGGCACCAAAGCGTAACAGAAGTCTTAGACAAAGGAAAATAATTGAAATTACTATGGACATAATGAGAAATGCACTATCAGGTTTTGCAAAGGCTGAGACCAAGGGTTTGATTCCTGAGCAAGAGGCAGCAGAATTGCAATGTAGCCAAGTGTAAAAAAATAATAAATTAAAAATGGATTTATAAAAGGACATTGTGGAGGCTGGCATTAAGTGAGCCCAGGTTGTCAGTTCTGTAATTCAATGGGAATCCAGGTACACCTTTTTGTTAGAATCAATAGCAATTGAAGCATTTAGTGCTGAGCAGTGTTGTTTGCCTCCCATTCTTACAAACCTGTGTGCTGAACTGAAGATGCTGTAGCACAAATATAAATAAAAGCCCTGTATACCTTTCATCCAGCAGGTCTCAGCTTACACTCCGAGCACCCCTCCGAGGGGCAGAACTTTCAATATTCTTGTTTTAATGGCAGCAAAACTGAGATGTAAAGAGATTAAAGTCACTTTGCTGGAGGCTGTTAGAAAAGCTCAATTGTGTCAGTTGTTCCCCAGCTCTCACAATTCAAGCTCAAAGAGATTTTATTTGCACCCCACTCTTTACAAAGTACGTGTTTAGATAAGTGAAGGGAAAATATCTGTGGCATAAATCTGGTGATTTCAGCAGAAGTGTTTTGGGGATTAATTTGATCTGCTCATTTCTGGGTAGGTACCAGGAATTCTGCTGTGTGTATTTAAAGCACACTGGTCCCACCTATTGGGGCTGCTGGGGAATTGATTTTATTGGGTTGCAGTAGGTCGTTTGTCTTCATGCTGATAATTTTGTTTGGGCTTAGTAGTGTTTCATTATTTTCCACTCCAGTGTATTTTTCACCATCTAAGGGATTTCAGGTGTAAATGTATTCCCCCACCATCAACCTCTGCTAATAATTCCACTGCTGTCTTTGGGTCAAATATTGATTGTGACCCCGGCATGAGGAAGGTGTTGATATTTAACATCAAATTTTCTTTCTTACACCTCGTTTCATGCAAAAAAAGAAAAAAAAATATCCCCATGTGTGCCAGCTGTAAGGATTCCTAAGGAAAAGCAGACTGAAGTCAAATGAACAAAGTCAGATTCACAATCTTGAACTTGTCAATTTAAAAGTTAGATTTTCAGCCTCAGTGAGCTCTCTGAACTCTCCTTTGGACAGCCAAAATTGTAGCTATAAATAGAGGCTGAGCAGTTCTGCCTCTCTTGATGTTATCTCAGATGATGAAACAGCTTTGGGAGCTGCCTGCTCCTTCCTGATGGCTTTGCACAGATCTGGGTGAATGCCCTTTGGAAAATTAAGGGGAGGGGAGGAAAGAAGAGAGAGAAAGAGAAAGAGAAAGAGAAAGAGAAAGAGAAAGAGAAAGAGAAAGAGAAAGAGAAAGAGAAAAGGAGAGGAGAGGAGAGGAGAGGAGAGGAGAGGAGAGGAGAGGAGAGGAGAGGAGAGGAGAGGAGAGGAGAGGAGAGGAGTCCAGCCAGTCCACAACCATGATTTTTGATGGGACCTACTTAGAGACACTGAGGAAATATATGAGAAAAAAAAAAAGAACAAGCATTTAAAGAAGCCAATTAGAGCATTGCTAAGTTTAAAAAATAATCCACCATGGAGTTTAACTCAACTTTTTCTGCTTATTTACTCTAATTTACCCCACTAGACAGTGAGGATGGTGAAATGCATGGAGATTTATCCCATGTGTTTGGGAAGAGCCCATGGCTAAAACAGAGGACAAAATACAGAATAGGACAAACTGGTCATGGGTGTAGGCAAGGGGGCAGTTAGATCTCAAATAACAAAAATTTATATTTAGTTTATTGTTATTTCCAAGCTATTGCTCATTTTCTTCAGCCCTGGTGTTACAGTCAGGACATGAGATGAACAAAAATCATTAATTACTTCAAAATAGTTCTCAAAACTTACAACATGCCAATGAGAAAGCTCAGATTTCTGGCCTGCTTTATTCCAGCTGTTCCAGCGTTTTGTGTTCATTTCTTTTTGGCTTTGCTAAAAAACCAGAGAGTAGGAGCAGCATTTTAGTACCTTCCAAAATGACTTAATCTTTACTGAATGCCTAAATATTTTAAAGAATCGAGCTCCATATCCAGGGAGCCTGTACCTGGAGCTAGGACTACCGTCTTTTTTTACTGTGATGTGATTCATAGCCACAATCTGCTCAATAAAATGGACAGAACTCTACAAAAATAATGTGGTGCTTCTGCAGAAAAACAGGGTTTTTTTCTCCTTTGTATATGAAAGATAAAAACAAGGCAAATATTAGAATGAGGTGTCTAAAATGAAATTCTTGTTTATGCTTCAGACCTCTTGCTTTAAAATTTACCTTGAAAATGTAGCTGCAATGACATCATATATAATTTGCTTTCAGCTACCAGAAGCAGAGTGTTGTGTCTTCTGATAATTCTTTCTTTTTTTGAATAATCTAAAATTCAAAATAATTCTTATATTCAGGTGAGATACTAGTTATGCTTTTATTTTATGCCTTGAATGATTCCAGAAATAGCTTTCTATTTTCCTTTCTAAATGATACTGGAAACTACAGAGGAGGAAACAACCCTGGTTGTGTCCTTTTTTACCCTATAATAATAACAATAATGAAAAGCAGAGGCATTCTGTCTGCTGTGCAGCACAATTTCTCATCTGGAGACCTCCAGATGCTTTTGAAAGCCCATGATATTAACTCTGCTTTAGTGACTGAGGAAACAGCAGCCCACAGTTTAGCAATTTTCCCAGTATCACGCTGAAAGTCCACAATAAAGAACTTTAAAGCACAGGACCCTGACTCCTCCTGTTTTATTACCACATGGTTATTTCAACTGCAACATCATCTCCATCCTCTGTCAGCTGAATTTCCTGCACCCAGCTGTACTTGGTTAGATGTGATTTAATGATAAATCCATCTTTTAATTGTTAGCCTGGTGACAGGAGGGAAGGAATCTGTTCCTTTCCAAACTGATCATTGTTAGGATGCAGTTTGGTCACTGAGGGGAGGAGTTGCTTGAGACTGAGAGATGAATAAATAACAAATTATTTATTTATCTGTTTATTTTTAATAATTAATTAATTAATTCTGATGGGAGTCCTGTGCTGTGCTCATCCCTGAGGTTTCTCAGCACATGCAATGTCACAGGAAAGTTTTCTTGCTGGAAGGCTCATGTTTGGGGGGCTATAAATGAGATATGGCTCTGAATCCTGTAGGACATTAAATTGCTCACAATAGTGAGGCCAGGACTAATGAAGGATGCACAACATCACAGTGAATGTACTGCTCCATTCTCCAGTTTCTCTCACAACACTGTAGGGCCTAAGCACAGAGGAGATGCAGCTGAGGTACTCCTGATGTGTATCACCACGTGCTACACATGAAGTATTGAAAATAGAGAAATCTAGTGTAAATTAAAATTTAAAAAAAATCACCATTACTTCCATTTTAAAGGAATACTAGGAAAACTACTTTATGCTAATTTTCATATAATTAAGATGTACAGATCATTCCTAAAATTGAGGAGAAGTCCAGCTGCCAATTAGACAGGTTTCAGGTGTCATGAGATTAAGTTCTGGGCTCCACCTTCCCCAGAGTAGTCTGGTATTTAACTGATGGGCTGCTTTAATCGTTTTGACTGCCTAAAGCCTCTGCTGGAAGCAACTGTGAGTTAATATCACTGGAAAACAGGCCTGAAGAATTAACTGTAGCACCAATGATTTTAATTCTTGGTGGCCAGCCTTACAAATCCCTTATTATTCATTCATGGAAGTGTCATATTTAAAATGCAAATTCCTTCCCATTGTCCTCCCCTCGTCTCAATGCATTTCCTTTGAAGTATCCCTGGAGCTTTTTAGGGGCCACCCACAGTGGGATCGCTGTGATCAGCCTGCTTGCAGAAGAGTGCCCTGCACCAGCTCAGGTGAATTCACCTGGGTCCTGCTCAGCAGTCCCAGCTTTCAAAAAGCATCCAGATTTTATTTAAGAGGAAGAAAAAAAAAAAAAGGTAAAATAAAGGATATCAGGCCAGGTATTTTTACCAAGCCTTTTTAGCAAGGTTGCCTCTCCTGAGACACATCCCACGTTGTGACTGCCACCATCACATGGCAGTGAGGTGAATAACATTAATAACATTAATAGATCTGGTTTGTCTTGCCCATGTTCTGCTGGTTTGGGAAGAGCTGAGCTCTCCTATGACATCCATTACAGAAAAAGGTGTCAAGGCTCAGCTGACAGAGTTCCTGTATGGATGTAGGGAATAGCCCATTGTCCTTGGTCCTTGCT
This sequence comes from Melozone crissalis, assembly GCF_028551555.1. NCBI lineage: Eukaryota > Metazoa > Chordata > Aves > Passeriformes > Passerellidae > Melozone > Melozone crissalis. The sequence goes on from NW_026535780.1 coordinate 2,321,320, forward strand.
ACCATTCAGCCACAATTACAAGTTTTCTAAGAAAGGAAAGTTTTCTAGGCAGGAGTAGCTGACCCAGGCCAAAATTGTGATAGAAATAATTCCATGAATGGGGAAAGGCCACTCTGATCCACTGCAGGAAGCTTGGTGAACATATTGGAGGCAATTATTGTGTTTTCAGGTGAAGTCCAGGCTAGTGAATGCATTGTCTGATTCAACCTTCCAGGAGCAACATAAATACTGATAATAATGACCTTAATAGCAAGGTAAATTGTATTATCAGTAATGGCTAAATAGTTTAATAGTCTTCATCAAATGACTGAGTACCTTACCCAGCAGAGAGACTTGCTGGCTCCTGTGTGCTAATGCAGCCAGTATTAAAACTGGAACCAATGTATTTTTGAGTAAAGACTGCACTACTTGAGTTAAAAACCTATTTTTTTCAGTTTGATGTGGTTTGTGGGGAGAGTTCATGCCCCCTAAGCAACCTTTGAATCTTGTGGCAAGACAGTTGTAGTTTAAAATTTATCAAAGTTTATATAATATTAACGGGGTCCTGGAAGAATAATGTCAAATTATCAATGTCATTTCCCAGTATGAGTGCAGGAAGCTGTGGCATTCTTTGTCAACAGCATTTTCCTGAACTGGTAGAACAAAACTACAAACATACTGCTGGAAATTCATGGGTTGTGAATATATGTATATATATACATATATATATACATAAACATATACATATATATATTTACATATATATATATTAAATGTTTTTTTTTTTTTTTTTTATTTGATGGAGCGGACAAAAGGCAGCTTCAGAGTGACTTTATTCTCAGCTTCAGGTACCTGAATGGAGCCTACAGGAAGGCTGCAGAGTGACTTTTGACAAGGGCCTGTAGTGACAGGACAAGGGCAGTGGTTTTAAGCTGACAGAGGGCAGGGTTATATTAGATTTTAAGAAGAAAATCTTTATTCAGAGAGTAGTTAAGCCCTGGCACAGGTTATCCAGAGAAGCTGTGGCTGCCCCATCCCTGGAAGTATCCACAGCCAGGTTGGAATATGGCTTGGAGAAACTTGGTCTGGTGAAATGTGCCGCAACCCACAGCCAGGGGTGGAACAAAGTGATCTTGGAGGTCCCTTCCAACCCAAGCCATTCCATAATTCTATAACATGATTCTCTGATTGGTAATGATCCACATCCATGAACCAACCATCCTGTTGTCTCCCTTAAAATTGTCTTCCCCCTTGGTTTAAGACTTGTCCCACTCAGCTTGATGTCCTCACATGGTTGAGCACTTTGTGTTACTGCCCAGTCTGTAACTCAAATTCTGCATCTTTCCTACTTTTTAAGCAAGGTCTGGATGCCCTTAAGAGAAATGTTGGTGCTTTTAATTAAAAAAAATAATGGTCCTACCAGTTATGAAAAAGCTGTCTGGTAAATTCTGTGGAAAATGTCCTGAAGGTGCTGGTGAACAGGAAGATGAGCAGGGGCCAGCAGCAGGACTTTGCTGCAAAAGCAGCAGAGGGAATCCTCAGCTGCACTGGATGTATTGCCAGGTGAGGGAGGTGATCTTTACCTCTGCTCAGCTCTTCCAAGCCACACCTGAAGTGCTGTTCCCAGTTCTGGGCTCTTCAGTACAAGGGACACATGGACATAAAGGAGAGAGCCCAGCAAAAGGGCCACAAAGAGGAATCAGGGTCTGGAGAATCTCTTCCTGAGCTGGGACTGCTCAGTCTGGAGAAGAAAAGCTGTAGGGGAATCTAATTAATTCCCAAAATATGGGAAGGGAGGGAGCAAAGATGGAGCCAGGCTCTTTCCAGTGGTTGCTAGTGACAGGATCAGATGAAATGGGCACAAACTGAAGCACAAGAGGCTCCCTGTTGACATCAACCCTTTCAACCTCAGCCATTCCAAGACTCTCTGATTCCAGGTGCTGATAATTAGAGAAAACTGGGAACATTGTTGCCTGGACAAGCCAAACATCCTCAAACAATGGTGTGATCAAGTTTGCAACTTGTCACAAATTTCATTAGCAAGTAGATAGTGAGTGACATGAACTTCCTTTACCAAATCCCCTTAGCTCTGTTTGGATTTTGTGCTTTGTATTTGGCTCCATGGATGTCTGGGAGACCTACTGCTGTTTTTATATGTGATTTGTGGATTTATTAAATGGATTTGGGAGTTAATTGTGTTGGGACGGTCCTGCCTGCCAACAGGAAACGAGGGCAGCCTTTTCAATGCCCTTCAGTCCGCATAATCTAAATAAATTCATGAATGCACAGAAATTATTCTACCTTGTTCCTTTTGCCCAGCAGAATGTGTTGGCTCAAAGAGCTCAGATTTGCTGTAATCGCCTTTTCCTCCCCAGTAATTCCTTAGGAGTCAGCCATCTCCTTCAGAAAACTGCACAACTGCCACCAAATCTAATTATTTCAGATTTTGTTTCCTTTTTATGAACTTTCTGGCATATTTTGTAGAAGGTTGAGAGAGTAATCAGTAACTTGTGAGTGAGAGAATCACAGGGGCACAAATATTGGGAGGACACACTCCTCAATGATACATTTGCTGAAGTCAGGACTGCTTTGAAATTCTGTCATTAATTCTTAGTAGTTTAAGAAATTAATCTCTTAAACGGGTTTATCACAGAAACAGGATTTTGGGACTCAAAAATAAAACTGTACAGGGACAAAATTTAGATTTTGGAAGGGTGAGAACAGATTCTTTTTTGTATTACCAAAATGCTCCCCCTTTTTTTTTTTTTTTCCCGCTAAGAAACAGTGAAAACTATGTAAACTTAAATACCCTTATAATCTTTCTATAGACTGTGTTGTTCTTAAAAAATGCATTCCCAGATAAGGTATTTTTACTGCACTAGATGTTCCATTACTTAAAAGTTATCTTTACACAACCCTGTTCTGAAAAGGCATCAGAGGTGAAAAAAGAGAACATTTGTTGCATTGCACTGTAAAATGAAAGGTTGTTTTTAGTGTCTATTTAGTTCAGTTCTACAAGAACAAACCAAAGAGGGCTGAACTGTTTCTGTTAAGAGATAATTCCTTGCTCCTGCCTGATGAAGCATTTAACATTTGTCCTCATATATTATCTGGTCTTTTTTGTTTTATACTTCCTATTCTGTCAGAGCAGTCAGCACAGGACTTCCTTCTCCTGTGGAAAAAGCTATGGATTTTGGTCTTGGAACATTAAAGATTAATTTTGATTACATTTCCACCAAGATTTTGGATTTTTTTTTTCTTTATGTGTGACTAGGAAAACTCAGCTTTACTTATTTATTAGGAATTTCATCAATACTTCTAGCATTATTGTGAAAAAGAACATCAGTTTCTGGCTCACTTCAGATGTAGTGAGATCTTAATGCTGTTTCTTGGAATGTTAGAAAACAGATTTATGCTTTGTTAATATCTTCTCTCCTGCTTCTGGGATCTCAAACAAGAATTTGTTTGCATGGTGGTCACCTGCATATTCTGAAATAGTTGCAGCTGTGCAGGACATGTTCTGTAGGGCCTTTTATCTTCCCTACCTTTACAAAATACATGTGAATCTCTCCCATTTCACATAAAGACATAAAGGAATTGAGAGAGACAACAGGTTTTTACTTTCTGTCAATCCCACTTTATCATTTTTTAATGATTAAAAGACATAACTTAGAATAAAGAAAATAAAAATCATTGAATCATAAAATGGTTTTGGTTGTAGGGAAGCCAAAATCATCTCATGGTATCATCCCATAGGTAGGGACACCTTCCACTATCCCAGGTTGCTCCAAGTCCCATCCAACCTGGCATTGAATTTTCCAGGGATGGGGCATCCACAGCTTCTCTGGGCACTCTGGGCACTCACCACCCTCACAAGGAAGAATTTCTTCCTATTATCTAATCTAAATCTCTCATTGTTGAAGGTTGCATGCAAGATGTTTTCAATTACCATCTGTATGGCAGATTACCTTTGTCAAGTGGGCAGTTTGCCTTATCTCTCTCTTTGAGTGACCACAATCACACCTCCCTCAGGAGGGGACATCTGATGATAACAGAATATTGAATGTCACTGCATGGCTGATAAGAACTACAACATCCCATTGTGAGATGCTCCGCCCAGAGGGAGGAGCCAAGCATTGCTACCCAGATATAATCCAGAGGTTTTGAGACACCAGCACGGCTTTCTCCACTGGATTCCCCACAGGAACAGCAGCTGCCTCTTCTCCCACTGGATCTTTGGAGGAAGAATACATCCTCCTCTACAGGACCCCCTGCTCCAACAGAACCACCCCTGACACTTCAGTAGGACTGCAGCCACATTTCTCATTGGACTGGTACCAACACCCTGACCCACAGGGTGTCAGGTTGGGTTCTGACTCTGTCAGTGTTGTTCCAGTGTACTACATTGTTTATTTTATCCTTTTTTTTTCCTTTTCTCTATTAAAGAACTGTTATTTCCTGCTCCCATATTTTTGCCTGAGAGCTCCTTAATTTAAAATTGATAGCAATTTGGAGGGGTGGGGAGGGTTCACATTCTCCATTTCAGGGGAGGCTCCTGCCTTCCTCAGCAGACTCCTGTCTTTCCAAACCAAGACACTCATCTTTTAGCTCAAAATATTTTAAAATATTCCTCTTTAAAATTTCATCAGAACTTCAAGATTACTGGACATTCAGCATTTTTGTTTGCCATTCCTGCTCACAAGAGCAGTTGTTTCTTCAGTACTACAATGAGTGTAACATCTCACTGCAGTGAAATCCAAAGATAGCACATCTCCAGTGGAAACAGAAAGGGAAATCACTCCTACAAAATGAACTGACATTTCTACGTGTCAGTTGGAAGTTTTGTTTTTCGATACAGACCAGATCATGCCTGGGATATGACAATCCCCCTATTCTTTCTGAATCACCTATCATTGCTAATAGTACACCCTGTCACAGATACTCAGGCAAAATATAGAGTGCGTTATACAGGAGGCAGAGTAGAACCCATCTCATTTTCCTCTCAGTGATAGTTTAGAGAAACAAAGCTGATTTTCACCAACAAAGTGCAGAGACACTCAGGGAAATGATGCCACTTCTTTCCTTACCCAGGGACTTGGCTGATTGGAGGGTGAGGCATTGATGTGGGATGTTCAGGAGGCCTTTTTCAATTCATCATTTCCAGGAGGGACACACAAACAATTATGGCATTGCACAGGCAATGACAGGATTTCCCTCTGGAATACAGCACATACTTATGGCTTAGAAATCTAAATTCAAACTGGGAAGGTGGAGCAGAGGGAGAAGCAGTTACTGCTCAGTGATTCACAGACTCACAGAATCATTAGGGCTTAAAATACCTCCAAGATCATTTAGTCCAATTGTCACATTTACTCCAATTGTCACATTTAGTCCAATTGTCATCCAAATACCACCAGGCCCACTAAACCATATCACAAAGTTCCTCATCTGCTTGTTTTCTGAACACTTCCAGGGATGGTGACTCCATCACTTCCCTGAACAGTCTGTTCCAGTGTCTGACCACCTAATTCTTCCTAATAGCAACCTCTTCTGACACAACTTGGGGCTATTTCCCCTTGGTCTGTTATTTGTTAGTTGGGAGAAAACACCAACCCCTACCTTGCTACAGTCTCCTTTCAGGGAGTTGTAGAGAGAGTTAAGATCCCTTCTGAGGCTTCTTTTCTCCAGGCTGAGCCCCTGCAAAGCTCCCTCAGCTGCTCCTCTTCAGACCTGTGCTCCAGACCCTTCCCCAGCTCCATTTCCTTCCCTGGATACACTCCAGACCATCAATGTCTCTCTTGTGAGAGGCCCAAAACTGACCCAAAATTTCGAGGTGTGGCCTCTCCAGTGCCCAGCTCAGAGGGACAATCCCTGCCCTGGTCCTGCTGGCCACGCTGGTGCTGACACAGAAAGTCAGGAGATCATCTGGGCACACTCGGGCTTGTGTTTGGCCACTCTTGGCCAGCACCCCCAGGGCTTTTCCTACTGAGCAGCTTTCCAGAAACTCTGGAAATGTCCTGGCACACTGCAGGGGCTTGTTGTGGCAGCAAGGAGGAGAGCTTGTTATAAATAAGAAGCTTGACTAGGACAATATTCAAGCAGCAATCAATTTATTGATTAATATGGTAAAGTATGAGCAGTACAGAGCTGGGTACAGTGGGGGAACTTTTCCCTCCAACTGCACACAGATAGTTGAGGCATACAGGTGTTTATAGGGGTACTCATCAGCTTTCTCAGCAGTTTCTATTCCCAATTTTTACTCATCAGCAGTTTCTATTCCCAATTTTTACGCCACAATTCTATACGCTATTGTGATTTAGTTTTTCTCAGGATGTACATCCCAAAAGGAGTATCCCAGGTGGTGGTAGTCCAGTTTCCAACAGAAGGAAAGAGTATTTCATCTGGTGAAGTCCAGTTTCCAGATGTGGGTCCACCTTTTGATTGCAAGGACTATAAATCTCATAACAGTGATGTCCAGCTTCCCTTGGTCAAACCTATTAGTCCTTGAGTTGATGTCCATCTTCCTTTCTCAAGCTGCATGTTTCCTTTTTATATATTCTAAAGCTATAGTTTCAAAAGATCCTTACTACAAGCAATATTCTAAAATTATACTTCAAAAGGTTATTATTGCAAAACTCTTTAAGGCTTACAAGCAGAAAGTTCCTGTCAAAAAGCAACATCCTTAAAGCTTTAATTCAAATGTTCCTAAATCAACTTAAGACTTATAAAGGTTAATTGCAAACAAAGGATAGGTTCAAAGGCCTTCTTCCATGCTTTATTTTTCTCAGTTATTATTAGAATTAGTTTTTATAACTGTCCCATGGTTGGTTCCACAAATATTGCAATCACAAATACACACATTGCCTGTATGTACCTGACACAAAACTCAACTTTGAATTTCACGACCTGGTCTTACAAAAGGTGTCGAATGAGGTTCTACTGATCAGCTGAGCTCTGGAGAAGCCCCAGTCAGCTCAGCTTGGCCATGAGCAGGGCTGTGTTTCATTCCTGGGCTGGGGCACTTGGTCCTGTTCAGAGGTAGTGGAGGTCACTTGCAACAGTTTTCCCAATTTACTGTGAGCTCTCCTCCAGCACTCCCATGTTCCTGTGTGCAGTGAATTGTGACAGAGCCCACAAAGGGCTTGTGCTGCTTCTTTCTGCAAAAGGGAATTTGGAATGGATGCAACCCCTTGCTGTAAATCGATCACAAATATCCAGCTAAGAAATATTCACAGATCCAGTTTTTAAACCTGTGAATAAACCAATGCATTGTCCCAAAGTTCTCTTTTGTATGTAATTTTTCCTCCTTTCCCTTTCATGTCCCTGATACAGATCAGTAGACAGTTTAGAAGTCCGTATTCAAACTGCTTTTTTTTGGGAGGTTTTTTTGTTGCTTTTCAGTCCTGTTTCAAAAATGCTGACTGAGACTAACAAAGAGTTAAACCATCTTGTAGTGGGCAGTGAGACACACACAGATTAGGAAGGATTAAATCTCTAAATGTCAAAGGGAGAGAAAGGAAGAGTCTGTGCTCCAATCTTGACTGAGCATCCCATCATTCCCTGACTCTAATGCTGGGGAAACAGAGATTAGAAAATCTTCTACACAGCTAAGTGCAGACTGCAGCTCGGAGATAAGTGAACCAGAATATCTACTCTGAGCTCATTTGTTCAACTTCACTCATCCAGAGCCTTTCTGATGGGGAAACACAGATCTCAATACAAAATTCAGCTCTGCTGTCACTTCCTGAGCCACTGTCGCTGTCACTTCCCAAATCTCTGCCACTGTCACTTCCCAAAGCATTCCCACAAGTCAAGATCTATCCTCTGCCCTGCTGAAGTTCCCAAGGATGGGTTCTTGGGTTCAAGCACTCAGCTGGGATGCCCACCAGGGATTTAATCAATGGTGCCTCAAATTAGATAATATTTTTTTGTTCCTTGCTGCTGTTGGCCAAGAAGCCTTGAGAAGAATTGATGGAAGAGTGTTGGTTTATATTCAAAATACAGTCTCCTCTCTTCTGAATCAACATGAAATGGGTATTCTCAGGAAATACTTGTTTTGCAGATTCTGTTGTCAAACTCGTGGTCATTAAGAAACTCTAGCAGATTTTCCCAAATTTGAGGACAGATCATTCTATTCTATTTTATTTTTCTTTCATTTTGAAGTTACAAAAATTTTCATTTAGCTTCTGTGATATGATCCAATCCCCTGAGGGGCAGAAAATCTACAGACAAGTCAAATCTGGCCTGATAAACTGAAGAGTAAACAGTAAATTTTACTTATAGAAAAGTATAAAAATATCGGAAACACTGTCTGATATGGGGAGATGACTGAAGATGAAGTTGAAGAAAAAAAAATCACACAGATTGTATAATATTATCCTTTATTCCTCTATTTCACTGTGAAGAGGGGTTTTTTTAGCTATCAGCATAGTGGCATTCTGGATAGAGTTTGACAGTGATGATTAATTGATAGCCTTGGGTTTTAAAACACTGAGAAAATACCTCAGGCCCTGAAGTACCAACTCCTTTCCCATCCAAGTTTGGTTTAAAAATTGCTCTGGAGGTGCTTTGCAGTTGAGATGATTTTGGCAGAAAATTGAGAAATGCATTTGGAAGTGTAAGATAAAGGGTAATTTAATTTATTTCTTGGTAATTTTCAGTGTCTTCCTGGGTATTTTTTTGTTTTCCAGAATAAGAATGTGAGGATTGCTGGGTAATACTGTCAGCACACTGGTTTCAAGGGTGATAGGAGACAAGGAAAAACAATTTAGAAGTCAGTGTAAAAAGTAAAACAGCAATCAACCATCAAGAAACCAAAACCCTTGTGTTTCAAGGATGATTTAAAAAAAATGTTTCTAGGCCTTAGGAAATGCAATTTGCTAATAGACTGTAGTGCAACGATTAAGGGGAAGCGATTGTAATTGTAAATTACCCTGTGCCACGTGGAAGGCACTAATACACTTAAAATACAATAGTGCATACATCTATGACTGGTAATGAAGGTGATAATCACCTTATATTCACAAAGGAAATGATGTAATAAATCCTATATAATGCAGTTTACAGGTTACCTTGGCAAGGGCACTTGAATCGACAAGCAGAGAACAGGCCCTCCACGAGCTGCAGTATATATTATAATTAGGGGCATAAAATTCTAATGAAATGTTGTCCTAAGTGATATTGATTCCAATTTGGCAGCCTAGGAGCTCGGTGATGTCATGATATTCAGGTTGGTTGGTGCACCAAGGGATTCAGGAACACCCATACTACCCTTGATAGGGCCCTTTCCAGCTTTTCCCTCAGTAAAACTTGTTCTCTGACTCCAAAATAAAAAGGAGAGAAAAGATCCTGCAAACACTCAATTGCAGCAGAAGCCATTTTCCAGCTTTAATTAGCATAAGTGTAACATTCTATGCAAAAAAGCAATGGAACTGCAGACCGTGCAAGCTGAACAAACCCTCCCCAAAGTGTTCTTAATTTCACATCAATCTCACTTAGTATGGGGGGCTGGAGAGGTTTGCAAGGAGAGTTTCATGGTAAAGTGGTCCTGTAAGGAAAGGGAGAGATCCACTTGGGGTGGGAAATTGTGGAAGTGAATCAAGGGCAGCTTTGTGGGATCAGGATGGAGGTCTGGATAAAAAAGACTGGTGGGAGATTGGCAGAGGTGCCAACAGGAGCAGCACAATATCAAATATAGTATTATTTTTATTATAACCCTTATAAAAGTGGAAAAATAATAAGGAAAATAGCAGGGAAAGACTGGAGGAGTTAGACTTGCTCTTTCTGGAGAGGGAAAGGCTCTTTATGGTATTCTAGGAATTAAAGGGTGGCTACAAAGAGGGCAGAGGCTCTCTCATCACAAGGAGGCACATGGGCAGGACAAGTTGGACAAAGCAAGGTTTCATCTTGAGAGAAGAAATAATTTTTTTACAGTGAGAAAAGCCAATCACTGGGAAAACTTCCCCAGGGATGTGGAAGAGTCCCTGTCCCTGGAAGCTTTCAATCTGTGCCTGGACAGAGTCCCAAATGGAGTCACCAAGGCTCCCTTTCCCAGAAAATGTTGGACCAGATGATGCTTTGCGGTTCCTTCTAGCCTGGGCTGTTCTATGATCCAGTGAGTCCAATGACACATGAAAATTATTTCTAGTTGTTGATATAGACCTGTAACAAAAAATTTATTTTTGAGGCATTATAATTACTACAGTCTTCCAAATAATTTCATATAAATTGCTTTTATACCAGCTTTGTCTGAGTATTGCCCATCCCAGGGTAAAAACCATATGATACTCAAGTTTTGAAATAACAACTGAACACAACTGCAAACACAACAAACTCTGAAAGTCCATTGTATACTTTACCACAATAGTCCCACAGATCTAATAAATGTATTAAAATAGCAGAGAGCTGGATGTGCAGGTAATTATCATGTGTTTGTTGTCAAAGAGAGCTCAGAAGTTCAAGTTTTTATTTTTCTTTATGCATGCCTTACCCTTGTTCGTGTTATGGCCTCTTCCAAAAGCCTGAGCCCAGTTCCTCTGAAGTTGATGGTTGCCTCTGAAAATGAAGATTACCCTTATTTTTAATCAGAGAAAATGTCTTACATAGAAAACAGCAAGACACATCTGTGTCTTTTTTAGCCAGGCACTCAAACTACCCAGATTTTGGACAACCAGGAAGAAAACAAGATATATTTTTTTGCACCCTTTATTTATAGTTCTGTACCTTCAGTGCAGTTAATTTCCTTCAGTAGGAAAATAGCAGCCTTGTACTCATAAAAACTCAAATTAAAACATTTTGGAAGAAGTGAAAGCAGATGTTTTCAGGAATGAAGGAGTGCAGAGTTTAATTCTCAGTGACTTCCCTTTCAAGTGATGAATCCTACATTGATTGCCATTGTGCCCTATTGAAATTCTTATTATTCCATCACTGATAGCACTGAGGCAAAGGGAATATCTCACTGACCCAGTCAGTCCCCATAACTCAGCTTGTTAGACTTCCAAAGGGGCTCCTGCCCAGCAGACAAATAAACTCAGCTTGATGTTATAAAACCCGTCAGACGTTTCAGGGCAAGACTGGGACGAGCAAAACAATGTATTTTTCAGACAGCTGGGTGTGCAGTGTAAGCAGAATGGACTGCAGAACTGGAGATCATATCCTTGGAGATTTACTGGAAATGCATCCCTGCCTGTTTATCTGGTTTTATATCAGCACAAGTTTGCAGTTCCATATGCTGTTCGTTATCTGGGGTTTTGTCAGAGCCTCTGCTTCGCTCTTATTCTGTCTGTGCCTGTTCTCCTTTTGTGAGCCTCTCCCAGCCTGGCTGGTGCAATTTCAGTGGTACAAACTTTAAATGACAATCCAGCAGGATAATGTCTCAAAGGAATCTTCAGCACTGCTGGGTAAGTGAAGCACAGCAAAAAAACCAAAATTTTTTTCTTATTTTTTATATGATCAGAGGGTCAGATGCAGAGAGCCAGAGCCCAGAGTGCACAGGAAAGAACAAGTGGTCAGCACAGGGGGCTTTGATTCCTACAGAGTCCTGCACAAAATAAATGCTTCCACATCCACATTTAAAGAAGCTGTCACAATGTAAGAGAGAAGGTTGATAACTAACAGTGAGAAAAAGATCAGAAACAGAAGAGATCAGAAACAAGGTGATTAATTTTCATAGTGGAGGAAATTATGAACAGGAGCCTTGGCTGTGCTGTGCATAATGCTCTTTCAAGAAGTGAGGTAATGATCTGGTAAAATTACTGCTGACAGAGAGTTATTCAGGTTATTTAGAACTAAAGAGTCTTCAAATTATCTCAATGACTGCACAAAAGAATAAAATTCACTGTTGACAAAAACAAAAATGGGTGCATAGGAAAAAATATGAAAACAGTGTGTAATTATTGTCAGAACTCAAATTATCTATTCCAGCTAAGGGGAGAAATTGTTAAGTCATCACCTGAAAAAGCCAGCTCAGTGGCAGCCAAAAGGGCAATTATAATGACAGGAATTATTTGAAAACTGTTTGAGAACAAACCAGAAAACATCATTAAGCTGGCCTGTAAAAATTCACAGGATGCACTGATACAGAAACTGCATGCCAGACTAATTGCTCTGCCTCTGGAAGTTGTAGAAACATGGAACAAAAGATAGAGGGAGGCAATGATGCTGATCACAGATATGGAATGGTTCTCATGAAAAACCATTTGATTGTGGAGCTGCTTGCTCAGATTCAGGCCTGGGAACAGCTGCTCTCCACAGGCACCACCTGGAATACAACACTGAGAGAGGTGTGCTGTACAGAGAAAATAAGAGAGTGGCTTGGACACTGCAGCATGTGTTGGAGTGAAATAGGAGGACATGGAAGTAGTCTTAACTGCAGGATTGGTTGCTTTCTTGATTCCTTTTATTGCTGCAAATTTATTTTATCCTTCTTCAAATAAAACAGAGAGGGACAAAATAGAAATGTCCCTCTTAGTTCAGGAAAACTGCCAGTGCTCAGATCCTTGCTGGGAAAAATGCCAGCACTCCACTCATGCAATATCTTTCTCACTTTAAGCACACTCTTTAGGAATTGGGGGAAGAGTGCAAACCAATGAAACCTCAATATAGGACGTGGATTTTCTTTATGCATAGAGAGAGAGAAAAAAAAAAAAGGACCTAAAATCATGAATTCTCAGTCTACTAAGCTGTACAAGGGAACTCTTTTATTTCTCCAGGATTATGGCTTTTGCAAGTGCTCTCTTCACAGAACTTTGTAGCTCTCCATCATTGGTTATTGCTGCTGTGCTGCCTGCAGAGCTGCTTAAGTTCAGAAATACCTCAGGCAGGAACAGAGGGAATGGAGATATGGAAGGGTGTTGCAGCCTAAAAGGTGTTGAGGTTCAGGAGGGATCTCACAATCTTTTTCCCTCTCAGTGTGAAGCTGATGCATTTATCTCAATGCTGTTTGAGTTATGCTGGTGGTTTCAAGTTATCATCTGAGGTTCCAGTTATTTTGGAAGATGCATAAACATGGGCTGGTGTAGCTATGTGGATTTCTTATGAGCTTTAGTGCTTATTTGGGTAAAGGATGTACACAGAATGAGTCAGCAGGAACATAATTTTTTTAATGAAGAAAAAAAGAGAACTTCAAAGGTCCAAATCAAGTGTAAAATGTTATAAATCATTGCTGTACAGTGAGAAAGAGACTGTGCTTTTGTACCTTTGAAAACCTTCCTCCCCACACCTAAATCATTTCCCTCAGCCGATACACATTTTGGTTGGAAACAATTAGAGTTTGGAATATCTGTGGGAACAAGATGAGCCTCTCATGTCTGTCTGAAATCATTCACATTTCAGCTGAAGACTGCCCATGGAACAGCTCAAACATGGTTTCATTGCTATCACCTGCCCTAGATTATCTCATATGTAAAAAAGGAGAATGAAACAAAAGCAACAAAAAAAGCCAGACCAAAAAACCCAAAACAAAAACAAAACAACAAAACAAAACAAAACAAAAAATCTCACTGGTGTCTGGAAATTAAACCCAACGGGTTTCACATTTTGGGAGAAGACCTGGAAATGCCTTCATTTTAGGTCACCATAACTTTTCCCAGTGTTGGAGCAGATCCATGGATATTTAGACAATATATATTGAAGTTCACCAGCCAAACCACTTGGTGATAGAATCTCCATCCCTTGAAGTGCTCCAAAACATCTGGCTGTGGCACTGAGGACATTGCTTAATGGTGATCATGGTGGTGCTGCCGGGTTGACAGTTGGATCTGATAATCTTAAAGGTCTTTTCCAGCTTTAATGATTGTGATCCTGTCCCATTAACTTGATTGATCCTGCAGTTCCCAGTTCTGTCTGCAGACAACAGGATGAAAATTTGACACTTTAACTCTCATTGTGTATCTGTCTGTTTAAAAGTGCATTCTCACTTAGCAGAACAGATTGTTCAGGTCTTTCCCCTTCTCCAGTCTCTCAAAACAGGACAGAGCAGGAGGGGATCTAAGCTGGGACATCAGGAGAGGCAGAGCAATAAGGTTAATTAAGACTGTAAATTGTCATACTAAATTGATTTAAGGATTACATTCTGAAAGACTTTAGAAATACCCCCAAGATAAATCAGAAGGGGAGACAGAACAAGAAGAATCAAAACTTAGTTTTGTCTTTATTACCTTGGCCTTACATTTCTGCCCACAAACACCTCATGCTGTGGTGTGGAGGTGCAGTATTGGTTTTACTGGGGAGCTGCGGGGAGATCTTTCACCCAGCACATGGGAGGACTCCACAGCCTGCAAAAACCATCCCTGAGCACAGTGGGAGCACCTGAACTCACCTCAGGCTCTTTTGCATGGACACAGAGCTGGCTGAAGTGATGGGTTATGAGAAATGCTACATGAAAAGGAGGGGAAAATGAAAAATGTGGAGGAAGGACATCTTTCATGGTTGAGAGAAAAGTTTTGTTCCAGATCTCTGTTCAATGTATGAATGGTGTGCCTTATTTCACATCCTCAGTCATATCCTCCCCATTTCACATCCTGAATTTGATCTGCTAATTTATGTAGCTTGGGTAAAATTGCATATACACATATATAAGTGTACATATTTCATCTGTGAGGAAGAAAGTGTTATCAAAATTCAAGAAATTCATGAGTGATTAAGGTTTCACCTAAGGTCGTACAAGACTTTGTGCCTCTCAAAGGTTTTGACTCTCAAAGTGACTTTGAGAGACAGCACAAAGAATTTATCCCCTGGCACCTCTCCGACAATATCAGCAGCACAGTCACAATCATTGGTACCTTTAACCATCAAGGCCTTCCAGAAATGGGGATGAGGCCACTGATTTGCTTTGGAGAGGCTGCAAAGTGGCTGCCACCAAATTGAACCTTCCAGCACTGAGAAGCTGAAACCATTTTCATCTCAATCTCTGCAGCGAGGCTCCATTTGAGCATCTTCAGAAAAAAGGTGCTGCTAAGTTTCTCGTAACCTGCTTCTCTGGCAGGAGACAGATGAAAGAATCATCTCTTTATATGAAGATATCTTTGAAGGCTCTTGTTAGCTGGTGGGACCTCCCATTGGCAGTAGGGTCTCGACTGCTGTGCTCCCAAACTCTGCTGTAATGGATTCACTTTTATGGGGATTTTCTCACAGTTCATCCTGGCTTGAGTTGTTCTTTTTGTGAGAGCTGTAATGGATGAGACAGTCTGAGAGCAGAGCCTGTGTGGTCCTTGATAGTCAGCAGTGCTCCCTTGAAGATGCTGGTCGGTCCAATTCTAGAGGTCAAAAGAACAGCAGAATGGTTTGGGGTTGAAGTGATCTCAAAGATGATCCAGTTCCAACCTCTGCCATGGGCAGGGACACATTCCACCAGACCAGGTTTCCCAGAGCCCCATCCAGTCTGGCCTCAAATACTTTCCGCTCCTTGAGCTCTGTCAGATTGCTGCTGTGACCACTGTTGCAGTGCCCAACAACCCTCTGAGTGATATTTTCCTAATATCCCACCTAAATCTCCCCTGACACAACTTCAGGACATTCCCTCAGGTCCTGTCATGGATCACCAGAGAGATCAGTGAGAAAGCTGCAGACCACAGCTGGGCAGCATCAACCTTAAACAACCTAAAACCACCAATCTTAAGTCACACCTGGACCATGATAATCCATGAAAAGGGCAAGGAATCCCCTTTGCTCTGGCTCTCCATCAGAGACACTGTGAGCAGCCACTGCACGATGCTTCTGCTGTCCCTGCCCAGGGAGGAGAGTCCAGAGCACTGACAGGGAAGCACCAGGCCAGTAATGAGTCCTGCACTGAGCAATTAAATTCAATGAAATGTGAACAATGATATTGAAATCACAGGGAGCCTCCTGCAAGCATCAGAAGGAAGTTGCCATGAATGTGAAAGGCACCTCAGCCTCTCCACACTAAGGGAGGGATTGGTTTATTTTTAACACAGCCTTGACAAAATGAATATTTTGGAATCTCTAACTTCCACTGGCAACTGGCTCCTCCAACAGGGAGTAAAGAACCCCCTGAAGGCACATCCCATTGAGTTATATCTGACACCCAGGGAGAGGCAATGAGCCTTCAGCAGCCAGGCTGCAAAGCAAGATGAACCTCGTAAAAGGGGAGCAGCCAGCTGTGCAGTTAGGGCTAATCCTAATTGGAACCTAACAGGAGAGGAATTCTGTGGCATTTGGATTTAAACAGGCTGTCCCCAAAAAATGTGTGGCATGGTGTGGCAAAGCACCTAAAAAAAGAGAGGAAAAAAACTGTCATGTCTGAATGAAGGATTTTGCGTTCAGTGCTTGACTTTCAGTGTTGTCTAGTGATATTTTAAAATTAAACAACAATTCCCATGTATGGATTACCACTTTTCCACATATATTGAACTTAAATTTAATCTGTTAAGAAAAAATAATCACATGATTCAGCAACAAAGCAGGAGCATGTTTTATGTGAAATGAGTATAAACTATTTAGGCAAAGATATAGAACTTTAAAAGGAGCAAGATATTTAAAAATTGAACTATTGTTAGCAAAGATAAAAATTAATATTGTTTCTATAATTTATTTCAGCTCTCTTTTGTATATACTCTGGTATGATATAAATTTCACTCATCTAAGGAACTTGACATTAGGCACAGAATGGCCAGTGAACAATCATTTCTCCCTCTCATTTTACCATGTGGTCACAGGTCTAATTTACTGCACACCACTCAAACCGAAAATGTAAGGTTAATCTCCTCTTTGGGAGCATCCATGTCTCACTTAAACATTGCATATCAAGAGCACCCCTTTTATGTAGGATCACCCTTTTTTGATCAGATTTTATGAATGAGGACCCAAAGTGCAGAGATGTTTTTATCAAAAGTGATTGGTGGCCTTTGGATGCTGAATTATTCATGCTTACAGCCTGTTTTATTCTGAGAGCTGAGCCATAGGACAGCCTGTAGGCTCACCACAGGTCTTATCAGCAGATGTGCATTCCCAGAATCTTGCAGATACCCAAGTCTTTGGATGGTTGTTTCCCTGTGAGTGAAAGTCAAGGGAGGCATGGAAGAAGCATTGCCTTTGCCTGCACTTCCTAAGAGCTTGTGGGATGAAGACTGGAGCAACTGGATGGATCATGCAGGTGACATTTCTAAAGAATTTAAAATTTCTGAAGAATTCAGAAGTGGACATCCTTATGCTTATAGTAAACACAGGCAAATCTAGCCCTGTATCTATTTTTCACATGAATGACCAAAGCAATATTCTGGGTGCCACTGCCAGTATCAGTCCCCTGTTCGAAAAATGGCTACATTAGAATTTCTCAGCAAGGCATCTGAAGAATATTTTAGGGCTGTGGATAAAAAAAGAGCAAAGTTTAATCAGTTTACTGAGTTTGCATCGCTGTATGAGGTGATCTGTGGTAATCAGCAAGCAAAAAATGACCCTCATTGAAAGGGAGGCAGAGATGCACAGGATGTTTCAAGCATTTCTGGCAGTGAGTCTTTCTGGGTAAGCTCATTTAAATGGTTATGTGCCCCCTTATGGCCTCATCAATGAGGCTATTAAAGCTAAGGTTATTTCCAGCAATGGATACACTTGCACATTGCAAACTTGGGAGAAGAAGAGAATAATAAAAAAAATAAAAAAAAGAAGTCAGCAAAACAGAGAGAAAAAGAAGTAGGGGGAAAAAAAACCAACCAGGATTTTGACAAAGCCAATTCTTTCCTACTGCTGTTCAGAGATAACCAGTGATGGAACAGCCACGATAAACTGTGTGACAATGGAGATAAATCCTCGGGGAGCGGAAATTAAAGCTTGAAATAAATGTAGGCGACTGCAGCATAGAAAGGTGGGAACACTGTGCTGTCTAATTATAGGATAAATACATGCAAAACAAATGGTACTAAAGCACATGGGTCACTGTCTTCAACAGCTGTTGCAGTAGAATTTTGAGCTTTATATTATCCACTTCTGTGATGAAAAGTGAATTCTGTCATCTGCTCATCTCACAGCTCTTGGTGAGCCATTTGAACTCCTTGTGGCTCAAAATGCCTGCAAGGAGTCTTAAATTCAGGTTTACATTCATCATCTGACACCCAAAACACAACAAAATTCCCCTGGGATGAAAGCTTGTGTATGCAATATCCTAAGTCAAGCAAACTTTTATTAACAGCTCACTGTACCTGGAGTGAGACATTGGTTATGGGAGCAGGAGTGTGGCAGAGTCCTTCTGGCCTCTGTTGAAACAGAGGTTATTATTTCTAGATTTAAGAATTTTGCCTTTTCAAATTCCTTTGACTTTTAAAATAGTTGAATTTGTAGCTTTTCCTTGTGCTCTGACTCCCATTCTAGTTTAGAATGATTTTATGTAACTTCTGAATCACTCAGGCCTGCATCAAATCTTGTGAGAGCCAGATGTAAGGGTGAATACAGAAAAATAATCCCTGAAAATAAGAATATATACAAACTTCCCAAGACTTGAAGGTACAAAATTATCTTTAAGGCCATCGTGCTGCCACAGTGCAGTCGGGATGCTGGGGACAGAGGTTCCTGTCTGGCTGAGGTGCTGTGGTGAAGTAATTTGTCTGGTTTTGTTCTAAATGCATCCCACTTCAGGACTTTCACCTCTCCCCTCTTCCTAGAACATCATTGATTTACTTCTGCTCTTACTCTTCAGCCCATAACCTCCTTGACTCAAGTTAGGCTGGAATCACAGGAGAGGAGCATGCCTGAGCTCTGGTGCAGAGATTTGGAATAAAATGCAAATTACTTTAGATAGATGAAAATATTTCCTCTCTCATCTTGACCAAACTCTACTTTCATACTATTTTCTAATTCCCAAAGTAGGGGTTTAAAACTATTAACAGTGAAAGTGTGATACCCTCTCAATACTTAAAAATATGTTGGGATGATGTTTGATGGCATTATTATCCACACCTCTAAGAATTGTTCTACTGAAACCTGAAATGCATCACAGGGCAGTGGGTTTCACAATCCAGATGTAAATTTATGTGTGGGATTTGTCAGTCATTTGGAATACAGCTTTTCAATTTATTCCCCCTCCATAATTCTATATAATTCTGGATGAAGCCTGAGTTATAAATTGACTTTGGTAAAATGTGATTATTTTACATGCTTTTAACTACATTACCATGTCATTGCATTTGCGTAATAAACGTCCCAATCTTCTCCTCTTGTTTGGGAGAATATTTTCCTCTTACCAGTCATTCCATTCTCACCATCTCTTCACCTGATTCTCGTTTGGACTCTAAATGTTTGTCCTGCCATTTCTAATGTTATATTTTCCATTGTTACAAATTCTCACCATATTCCAAAACCACTAAGGAAAATTAACTACATTAAATTTTAATGTTTCTTCCCATGAGTCAGTTCCTCAGTTTTGTTTCAGTACTTGGTGTCCTTTCTTTGACTTTTGTGTATCTACTTTTTTGGTAAAGAAAAGTGATCTGAACTTTTAAATAAATCCCTTGGGCTAGATGGTCATTTTAGGCTCATTCCTATTCTATTCTATTCTATTCTATTCTATTCTATTCTATTCTATTCTATTCCATTCCATTCCATTCCATTCCATTCCATTTTTAAGTATGTCATTATCTTTCCAAGTGAAACTTCTCTCTCAGTCTTGGATTGGCCTCACAAATAAAAGTTGGTCTGAGGTTTTTACTGAGTGGAGCTGCAAAGCAGTCATGGAATGGCTGATTTGCCTTCTTAATTCTTAACAAATTGCAGGAATTTCTCCTGCTGACACTCACCTGTGTGTCCTGGCTCCAAGAACCAATGGCACAATTCCTTCCTTTCTTTTTAACCTTTTGTGATGCTCCAGTGCCTTGAGTGTTGAGCGCCACAACTTCAGCTGATTTGTAGTGCTCTGGGGTAATTTGTGGCCATTTGTCATTTCTGGACAGGTTTTCAACTGAATAAAGTATTCAAAGGAAATCCTGAATCTTTCATATTTTTGGGAAGTTTGCTCAGGTCTGCACTTGGTGCTTTAGGTACCAAAGTACCTCAGAAAACTTTACCTTTAGCAAGATTTCTGCTGAAAACTGATGTGTTGGCTGGTACATAACCCCATGGCTGAGTGCTCACAGCATATCAAGACAACTTCAAAAGCCCCAGCCCTGCAAAAAAACCCCAAAACAGCTGAAAGCAATTAGATGAAAGGAATTTCATAACTTTTCTATGACAACAACCTTTGGTATTCTTAGTACATTTTTATTTTGAGCAGTGAGTCACACAAATGCAGCGAGAAACAACAAAGAGGACGTCAAGTTCCATTACTGTAGCTCGATGGTGGATGACAAGGGCATCTGGTTGATAGAACAGAACAGAAAATTGCACTTTGTCTGGCAATTAGGGGAACAAAACGGAAAAAATTGTCACTGTCTTATTTCTGTTTAACTTCAAAAAGTACATATAATTCTGCCTGGGGAAGTTCTGTAGGTGGCTGCCTGCCTTGTAGTCCTGCTGAAGCATCAATTTGTGTTCAAAGTGGAGAAGTAAACTGGGCGATGAAATATTCATCTGACTAAATTTCTGAGGTTTTTTGTTGTTGTTGTTTTTGTTTTGCTTTAAAAAAATGAAATATGAAAAAAGAAAAAAAGTCCCATTGCTGACTGGCTTCAGCTTCGGTGTTGATGTAACCATTCATGACAGAATATTGTTTTTTAATGAACTTTGCAGCTGGTTGGAGTTTGGTGCCAGAAGGACTGAGTGATGCTGTGGACACAAGAAATGAACTCCTTTTTTTTTTTTCCAAAAAAAAAGCCAACCTTATGTGCATCTTCTAAAAGATCTAACACAACCCAGAGATCCCTGTCCTGTGCTCCACTGAGGCTGAACACAGTCCCTGCAGTCCTAAGTCTTTCATATTTTGGAAAGATTGTTCAGGTCTGCACTTGGAGCTTTAGGTGCCAAAGTACCAAAAGTATCTGCAGCTACCAGAATAGGGATAAAAAAGATAACAATTTTGTGACACAAAATTTTTCCCATCTTTACAAGATTCCTGTCTCAATAGTCAAAAGGAATTTGAATAAGTTACCCCCAAAAAAATTATTTCAAGCTGTAAATAATATTTTTTGTTCTCTCCTTTTTTTTTAATTTTTTTTGTGATTTTGAAAAAAAATGTGACTTTTTTTCTCTGAACACAAACCAAATCCAGCCCATTACCAACTGGATTTAATATTAAAATCCAAGGAGGATTTATTTATTCCCACAAAGGGAGTTGAATTCCAAAGTCTTCCTCCCTGTGCCAAGGTGGAGGTCACAGAGAGCACAGTCTGCTGTGATGAAGCTGCACAGAGCAGCAGTAGCAGCAGAACTGGGTGAATTGGGACCCAAATTACGTAGATTATACATTTCCTGTACTTTCTCAGGTTTCTAATTCCATTATTAAATTGTTCAGCATTATCACTTAATTGTTCCTAATGACTTCATACATAACAAGCCACTGTTAAAACAGAAAATTAGACTGTCTGTTCTCTCCGCCTTCCAAATGTTTTATGAAAAGAAGAGGAAAGCACCCCACAATCTGCATTTATTTATAGCCTTTAAGGAAACCCAGTGAGTCACACCACAAAAAACATTTTCAGATTTTTCACTGAGAGGGAAGTCAGTTGCTGGACTCAGCAGGGAAGTGGTCCTGGCACCAAGTCTGTCAGAGTTCAAGGAAGGTATGGACAAAGCTTTTAGTCAGATGGTTTAGTTTTAATATGGGTCCCTTCCAACTTGAGATAGTCCATGATCCTAAATCAATTTTGGGGTCAGTACCTCTTTGCAGAACATCACTAAAGCTTTTTGATCATTCAAAGTGCTCCATATTGTATAACACTTAAGTGAGACCTGGATTTTCCAGTTTTTCACTTCAGGCTCCATGAGGTCCTTCTGCATTTTTTGCCCATCCCATCCCATCCCATCCCATCCCATCCCATCCCATCCCTTCCCATCCCATCCCATCCCATCCCATCCCATCCCATCCCATCCCATCCCATCCCATCCCATCCTAAAAGCAAGAGTAGCAAGATAGGGAGTTCTATTCTTCAGAGATAAGTCAAGAGCCCAACTTCCCAGTGAGTTTTTGTTTATGTTTGGACATGGCTTGTATAATTTGTAGAACATGTTTCTACAAATTGTAGAGCCTGTGATTGAGAGACAGCGGGTTTGGATTAAATAGGGGAAAAATTCTTTATTCAGAGGGTGGTGAGCTGTGGCTGCCCCATCCCTGGAAGTGTCCAAGGCCAGGCTGGACAGGGCTTGGAGTACCCTGGGATGGTGGAAGCTGTCCTTGCCCATGGCCGGGGGTGGAATGAGATGATCTTTAAGGTCCCTTCCAACCCAAACCATTCTGATTCTTGTATTCTGTGAACATAGCTCATATTTAGAGTCCACGAGCTAAAAACTGCAAGGGTTCAGGGCTTCATGGCACAGTGTGAGCAGAGATAGAAAGCAAGAGAAAGTAGCAGAACCAGGACTGTCCCCTTCAAATGAGCTGTCACCTCCACAAAGGCACTGCTAGCATGTGACACCAGGGCCTGTGACAGAGGTTTTACTTTCAAGCCATCCCTTCTGTGGTCTCATCCCCAAATATGAGATAAGAAGGAAATGCGGTAGAAGACTTTTAAATTAAATAAGAGAAGGGAAATGGCGTATGGCAGGAGGAGATGGGTGTGCTGGCGATGGAATATTTAGGGTTTTTTTCTAGAATCCTTTATGGTTATGTTGAAATGTGATGTTCTGCTGATGTTGAGGGTAGCCCATGTGGTTCTGAATTTTTCAAGGGATTATTTGCTTCAGCAAACTCTCCTTTTATCTCTCTTCCTTTAAGTTAAGAAGTGGGATTTTATAGAGTTTGGAAATCCCTCTATTCAATTTGGAAACAGATTCTACAAAGTGAGGATCTTTCACTGGCAGTCCTTTAAAACAAAACAAGCAAACAAACAAATAAGAATCCAAAGAGAAAAGCATTAAGCAAAAAGATTGGCATTAATAGGAATTTCTGTCCTCCTGATTGCAAAGTTTAGAAAATGAGAATCCACAAAATTACACAAACATGTTTTGCATTTCCAGAGCTAATTAGTGCATACTGGAGGGGAGAAAATTACACCAGCTTCTAAACAGAAATGTTAATTGTCAGCCTTTGTTTTTCAAGGCAGTAAGTGTACCCTGGCATTTCTGCCTTCTCGATCCCTGCATAGGGAAAGAGAAGGAAATCTATTTCCCCATTCATCTTCAAGTCCTTTATTAAGACATCCTCTGTAATGACTACCCCCAAAAAAAATTAAAAAATAGCCTGAGCTACAAATTCTCTTTATGTGTGTTTTGATTTCAAACTCTGTGAGTAGTGAGTCAGAATTCCTCGAGTTTCCAAAACACATACTCCTGTTTTATGTTAAAGTATTATGTTAAAGCCTTTGTATGGTTTTCTGACTATACTTCAAAGTATTTTGGATGTGATGTTTTGAATTTGACCTTTTCTTTACTGGATTTAGGATTTCTATGTGTCCTTTTTTAATTAACCAGAAGAAACCTCAAGCCTGGAGCACATAATTTTGTCAATGAGGTTTGCAGAGATTCCCATGAGACATATTTTTTCACATTTTCAGTTATCCCAAATTCAAATATTCTATGTAAAAAAAGTTTCTTCAACAGTATTTCCATACCATAGAGACACAAACCATGAATATCTATGAAATTTCAACCTACAAGAGAACTTAGGTTTATGTAAAGAATATATATTTTAAAAAAATATCATTTTTAGTGAGAAAATGCAAAGAGTATCTGCATGGATTGCAATTGCTTTTTTGTAGTCGTACAGATTTTTCCTCCTAAAAAGAACAGCCTTGATGCATTTATAGTCTTGGATTTCTGAGATATTTCTCTCTTGCCTCATAGAAATATAACACCACTGCAAAACACAGCTCTGAGAGTACCTCAGAGATCTGAATATTTGCTAAAATATAAATGAAATGATGAAATATCAGAAATTTGTGAATTCTTTTTTATTGCTTTCCTTTGGGCACCAACCAATTTCGGATAGAGAAAGACAAATATGACCATAATAATAAACAAAATCCCTACATAAGCAGAAACAGTGAGTTTCATAACAAACAATCAGATGGCTCCCAAGTCATTAAAAAGGTTATTACATTTGAAGGTAAAGGAAATCTCTATTTCTGTTCTCCCAAAGCATTTCTTTCATGCAAGGGCAAATATTTTCTGTCAGCATTTTGAAACTTATTCATGGTACACTATTTTCATTTATCATTGTTATCTTTGCATCATTTTTTACTCACAGAAGAAATGTGAAATGAGGCTTATGAAAACTTTTACCTTTGAATAAAATGCTGACAGTTTTAAATGATTGAAAGACATGGATTTATAGAAATTACTGTATCCACATCTACATTTAAAAGGCCAAATTAATCCTACTTGTAAACAAATCAAGGCTTAGGCTCTGTATTAAATGTTGCAGTGCATTTCTCTTGGGTGGATGGATGGATGGATGGATGGATGGATGGATGGATGGATGGATGTGACCCAAGTATTTTTTTATTTATAATGTCTCTGTGCTGACTTTTAAACATTGCTATAAAACAACGGAAGTAATTTCAACCACTGTAGAAAGCAAATATTAGACTCCCTAGGCCTAATTCTCATTAACTTTAACGCCAATTTACACCACTCTTGCAGTGCACTGGGGCCATAAACTGAATTACATTAAGCATAAAATGTTTCTAATGTGAAAACGAGACCCAGTGTGCTTGCAGCAGTTTTACAACCAACTTCCCAAAGATGCTGCAACCCTTTCCAGTTTCCTAACAGAGGGTTCATGGCTGTTTTCTGACTTTCAACTTGGAAGAGCTTCTTCCTTTCAGTTTACACAGTGTTGAATTAGCTAGAAATGTTTAAAAAAAAAATCCCTTTCCCAAAAAAAAAAAAAAAAATTAAAAAGGTGCATCGCTGAAGCTCTGTTGTTGACTGCATGAACCCTGTGCTGGACTTAGAATATCTCACCCCTTTGTACATCTGATCCATGAGAATTACTTCTCAATTATTGGGTAAAACCTGACCAAAACAGGCCTGGCCACATAGGAAGAAACAAAAAAACAAAAAAAACACCTCTAAACATATAAACAAGGTAATTCCAGTCAAAATCTCAAGTGTGTTAAATAAAAGGAAAATTTAATATAAGAATTGATAATGTTCTAAGAATAAAATTTGATGTCATGGCTGGCATAACCTTCTAGGCCCATCAAAAAAACTTCCAATGGTACAGCCACAAGTAGATATAATTTTCTCATGCAGGCATTCAAATCTGACACAGATGTACAGATTGCTTGGGAAATACAATTTGAAACACATATAAACATTTTAACACATTTCCATTTATTATTCCTAGCAGTTAAAATTCAGTAGAAATCCAATATGAAATCTGTGCTTTGTTGGAAACATACGGTTCTGCCTTTTTAAAATACTGAGCTATTGCAGAGAATGATGAATAATAATGAAAATAAAAACTCTACATTAATTATCATTTTCTTCATAAGGAATTCAGATGGAGGATTAAAATAACAAGAGATTTTCTCAATAAAGGAATTAATGCTCTGAGAACACATTCACAGAACATTGTTTTTTATGATACACTGATAGACACTGGAAGATAGAACAAATAGAGGAAAATCACTGATTAAATAAATATTTAATATGTTTAATGGATTCACAGTTTTTGTAGAACAAGGTAACACACAGAGTGTTTGATAAAAAGCACACATTAAATACTTTGCATGTTTCGTACCCTTGCAGAAGGAAAACTGAGCTGCTGCAGGTGCTTCACCCTGGGTGATGCAGTCCCAGAATTGGTGCAGGAATATCAGCAGGCAGAATTATCTGCAGTGCCACATGGAATGATGCTGCTACTCTGCATCAGAGCTCCCTAGAATGGGGTCCCAATCAATCCCCAGAGGGTAAAACTTGCCACAGGACTTTTAGGACAAATTAAACTTACCCTGTGAAGTGGGAGACAAATACATGGGATGAAGGGAATGGTATTTATGGAAGTATAGTCAAGGAAAGACAGGAAGGTGAGACAGGAATCACACAATGTTTTGGGTGAGGCAACAAAGCTATGAAATGGCAGCCTTCCAAATGGATCTGGGAAGCATTAAACCATGCAGCAACCTCAATGTAAATGGAATAATGATCCTTTAGCCCTGTGGTCCCTTTGGTTGATAGTCTTGTTTGCTGAATGCAATTGCTGCAGTTAAAACCCATAGCATTTCCAGATCACACAGAACCACAGAATGGGTCAGGCTGGAAGGGATCACAGTGGGGTCACCCCCCTGCTCCAGCAGAGCCATCCCAGAGCACAGGGGATATCAGTTCTGGAATATCTGGACAGTTGTCCAGGACTATCTCCAGTGAGGGAGACCCCACACCCTCTCTGGGCAATCTATTCAGGGCTTGGTCACTGGACAAGGAAGAAGTTCTGCCTCATGTCCACGTGGAACTTTGTGGGATCAGTTCCTGCTTGTTCCTCTTGTCCCATTGTGGGCCCCCCAGAGCAGAGCCTAGGTCCTCTCTGACCTCTCTCTGCAGACAGGGACAGACAGGGAATAGGTCTCCTCTCAGTTGTCTCTTTTTGAGGCTGAACAGCCCCAGCTCCCTCAGCCTTTCCTTATCAGAGATGCTCCAGTCCCTTCATCATCTTCATCACCCTTCCCTGGACCTGCTCCAGGAGCTCCATTGCTTCCCTGGTCCTGAGGAGCCCAGAGCTGGACAGGGCACTCCAGATGTGCCTCACCAGGGCTGAGCAGAGGGGCAGGATCACCCCCCTCAGTCTGCTGGCAATGCTCTTCCTGATGCATCCCGGGATCCCATTGATCTTCTTGGCCACAAGATCAGGATCTATCTGAAAGCTAAATGTTTCAATGAATCAGTTATTTTCAAATAGGCGTCCCATTTCTGACTCTTTTCTTGGATTCTCTTTACCCTGTTTCCCCAGCAACATGTCTGCACTGACTTTCCCTTCTGAGGTCTTCTAGTAATTCTCTGATGCAGCCCAAACTTGTTGAGACTGTGATATACAGGGGCACAGGTACAGCAGAGGAAACACTGTAAAAGTTTCAATCCTACTCCTAAACACATGCAGGTATTTGTTGAAATCAGCAGTGGTATTTCTGCTGCAAGCACAAAGCCTCACACGGTAAATCTGCTGTGAAATGGTTTGTGATCAGTGAGTCTGAGTCCAAACAACAGAAGCTCCTTCTAGGAAAGAAACAAGACCTCAAGCTGTTTCAAGCAGAAGTGGAAGAGTTCAATAAGAATTCATTATTTGAATTTTGTCTTTTTCTTTATTCTCTTTCCTTACATTTTCTTTCATTCTGCCCTCTGCTCCAACCCCAGTAGCTTGCACCCATCTGTTAAAATATAAAAAGGGCTCCCTCTGCTAGTGCCTATTAAAGTGCCATATGGCTGAGGTATAGCCTGAGGTGCTGAGCATCACAGAGTACAGCTCTGCAGAATAAAGATTCCTGCACTTGAGGTTTAATTAGGTAAGTGCTTTTTAAGTAGCATCGCTGTTTCCCCTTAAAATATTTACAACTCCTCTCCAAAGAACAAAGATGAAGCTGGTCTAAATCACAGCCTGACCTGTTCCAATGAGTGTTCCCCTCCTTTTCCTTTATCCTCAGAGTTGGGGATAACAGGCAAAGTGGTCTCCCAAATGTGTGTGATCCCTCCCACTGTGGAGGAATCTTCCCAACCTCATCACTGCTGCTGCAGACCAGGGTGTGCTCTGAGCTCCACCTGCTGCAGAGGAGGAGGAGGGAATTCTTTATTTCCAGGTGCAGCTGCACTACAGCTTTATTGAGGGGGAAATACAGAGAGGAATTGTGTGTTTGAGGTGTCACTTCCAGTGATGGGCTGGGGTGTGGTGCTGGAGGAATCTGCCACCTCCAAAGAAGGAATTCCTAACTAGGAACCCAGTGAAGAGAAGGCAAAAGACATCTAAAGAAACACTTGGCAAGGTGTTGGCAACTTTGAGTTTATTCTGATTCTTCCAGCTGCTGCCAGCTGCAGGTGAAGACCAATAAATATTATGCCTTTGATTTTTTAGTTTGATTGTTTGCTTGGGTTTTCAGTGTTGCTGTTATTCTTGTTAAGAGGAAAGTTCAATGTGACCATGTGCACAGGGGTCTGAGGATGAGGGAAGAGACGAGGATCTGACTCCATGTTTCAGAAGGCTTGATTTATTATTTTATTATATATATTAAATTAAAATTATACTAAAAGAATAGAAGGAATAATTTCATCAGAAGGCTAGCTAAGAATAGAATAAGAAAGAATGATAAAAGTTTCTGTCTTGGACAGAGAGTCCAAGCCAGCTGACTGTGATTGGCCATTAATCTATGAGACCAATCACAGATGCACCTGTTGCATTCCACAACAGCACATAACCATTGCTTTCATTTTGTTCCTGAGGCCTCTCAGCTTCTCAGGAGGAAAAATCCTAAGGAAAGGATTCTTCATAAAAGATGTCTGTGACAGTTCAGTATCTGAGGGGAAAGGATCTCCACTTGCTTGGTGCATGTGAGGTGTAGGCTTTTGTTCAGACCTGTAAAACATGATGTGCAGTAAAAGCCCTCTGAAAAAGTCCATGGGAAGTCCCAAAATTCATTGCTAAATACCATTGTCTTGGAGATCTTGGTTGTGCTGGACAGAGAAGGCTGGGCATCAACTACCAAAATTATTCTGCTTTTCAAACTCCAGAGACATAAAGAAAACTCAGAAATTTCTATCCATTCCATGGAATCACAGTAACTCCCTGGAATTTCCTATCTTGTATTGTGTCTACACTAGTTCTTCACTTTTATGTTAAGCACCTCAGTCACTGTAGTACACCAGATCTGTTAAAACTGATCCCTTTTATTTTGTTCCTTTGCCTCTTGTCTAATAGACTTGAGCTGTAAAAAGGCTTTTTGATACCTAAATGCTTTCTCTCTGTCTACTGGAGCCCTTAAATACTTCATCTCCCCTCTTTTCTCTCTTAATCCCTTATAGCACTACAAGCTAAGGAGTAGGTAAAATCTTAATCATTTCTGCTCCCAGAAATGGAACCAGAGGCACGATGCAGAATATATAATGTATAGCTGACTCTTCAGTGATTACTCATGATTGTCTTCCCTCCCCAACAAAATCCTGTTTCTTTCCAAAAGAAAATGGAGACACTTCTAGAACTCTGCATAATCCCTTTAGTGCTGGTCTTCCCAGCAGTGATAATAAACAGGGAGGAGTTAAATGGATGCAGCACCCTGATAAATCTGACACAGCTGATTTTGGGGATTTTAGGACACCCAGCCTGGCCAGCACAAAATAATATTTCACCCCTTCATTGTCTCCAGCAGTACCCATGAACAGGCACTCAAGGAAGAGTAATAACAAATGATGTACATAAAACATTCCCTGGGCACTGTCCAAGCTTCTGATTATTTCCTACTCAGGGAGTTCTGACAGTGTTCCTTGCTCAGTAACTCAGAGATCTTTCTTTGAAATATTTTTCTATTCTTCCTTTCAACCTGTACGTTTTATTTTATTCATTTTTGGTGAGTATGGTAGGAGAGCATACATAATGGAGGATAGGATTGCTTTTCTGTACACAAAGAATATTATGGGGAAAACAAGATGGGAGTTGTATCCATGCAGTAACTGAAGAGTTTATAAGGCTTTATTTAGACGGGTCTCAGTAAGATCTAACATGAGAGTTGATACTTATCCTTATTTCCAGTAATGCTACCCAAGAAAATGAAGATACTCTGGATTCCATATGAAAATGGGAACTCTTTGTACATTAAAAAAAAGAAAGGAGGGAGGAAGGAAGGAAGGAAGGAAGGAAGGAAGGAAGGAAGGAAGGAAGGAAGGAAGGAAGGAAGGAAGGAAGGAAGGAAGGAAGGAAGGAAGGATGTACAAGGCACATTATGAATTAAGGCTTCTTTCTGATCCTAGTGGTTGCAACACTCATTTATCTGGTCACTGAAGATTTGTTTATAGAAAAAATATACAAGGTAAACCATAAAAACCTGTGAACAGAATAAGGTAGTACAGAAATATTTGATCCAGAATTAGAATATTTTAAAAAAAGAAAGATTATATTAGTGTCACTGAAGTTTAGACAACTAAACCTGAACTTGTTACTTGATGTTCCCTTTCAGGCTAAGGCATAATTTTTTTTTTCAGCTAATGAATGGATTCATTAAAGTTGAGCCAGATTGTCCTCTCTAAAGAGAAATGAGAGTGATTTGTGTTGATCTGGAACATTTGAATTTGAATGCAAAGAATCTCATCCATAATATTCCATATTAACTAATCTGGAGCAGTAGAAAAGGGAATAAACATCCACTAGGCAGGATATTTCACCCACCCACACTGGAAGAATGGTGGAAGAAATCAAAAGGAAAGTAAACTCAGCTGTTTTCACCCTTATTTATGAACAGCCCACTAAGGTCCAAATGAGGAGGTGTCCAAAAGATTTACCAAGGTTATCTACAAATATCAGAGTGAAATCCCTGACATGTGTGCATTTTCCTGCCAGAAGCAGGGATCAACTGCATTAGTGTCTCCCTGGTGTCTACTAAAATATCTCTTTTCTGATGGGATTAGGGTTTGCATTAATCCAGTGCTGACTGCTAGAGTGTAAGCAAAGCAAACATGTGAAGCTTCCCTCCATCCTGTGCCTCAGCCCTGGCTCCATCTGTAGGAATAACACCAGCATATGCATGTAAAACCAGCATCACCCAGAGTTAACAACAGCTAGAGCCCAGATGGATGAAAAAAATGCATTATATTTACATCTAGAGAATTTATTAGTTCTTTTTTAATTAGCTCTCTATGCAGCAATTTATTTCCAGTGCTGTTCTTAATGAAAACGTTATAAGTTGCAGTTCTATTTCCAGTGTTAAGAGTTTTGTCCATTCCATCTCTGTCCTCATTGACTAAAACCAGTTTTGTTTCCTTCATAGTTAAATAGTCTTTAAAAAAATTATCTGAGGAAGGTACTTCTTGTGTTTAAATATGCATTGCTGCTACTCTGAAAACACCCATCAGTGTGTGAGACAGCAACTCTTGCTATGCAAGTGTGTTTTTCCTTCCTGATAGGGAATATTTTCAGCTCTCATTTTCCCTAGTTCTGCACAAACCACATTATTCTGCCACCAGCTCCCTTTCAGCAGAACTGGAGCATACAGCTCCTGCTCCCTTAGCTGGAATAGTTTAATGCCAACCATTTTGTGTGTCTTCTGTGGGCTTTTTTAAGGTTTATTTCCAGTAACACGTGAATGAGAATTTAAGGGTTTCTGTCACCTTTTACAGCTGTGATTTGCTTGCTCTGTAGTTAAAAGCAGCTGCAAGGTGAAAGCCTGGTATTTCCCCGTGGCAGGTTCTCAGGGATGGTGGGACAGTAACGAGGCACTGGATGGGCACTGAGAGATTTGCATCCTTGGCAGCCTTGACTGTGGGCTCCAGTGCTTAAGCATCCATCTCCTTGAATCTGTCCTGCAACCAGACACATTTTAACATAAGTCAGCATTTTTCCTCCTGACGCTTAATCCAAGATGAAAGTCAAATGCCAGTAACTCTGCTTGTTCCCAAAAAACCCACAAAATTTGCCACACTGGTGCAAATGGATGAGTTGCCAGGTCTGCTATCTAATCTCTCTTAGTGTCTCAGCTGGCCAGTGTTTTATGTCTCTGGTTTTTACATTATCCTGAGTGCTTCCCAGAATAATTCCACATATTCATGAAGCTGCTTTTCTCTGTCCTTCCTCCCTCCACACCGCAGGAGTTGCCAAATGTGAGTCAGGGAGCCCTGTCCTGCTAGGGAGACGCAGTGGCTGCTCACACCAGAGGAGATGTGGCCTCTTTCACAGAACCTTCTTGCAAATAAGCAAAGTTACTGCAGCTTAAATTGCAAAGTGAACCCAGGGATGAAGAACAACCAATGGTATTTTTTTGGTCATTCAGTCATTTAGATTTAGATCACACATTGCTGGAAATTTTAACCTTCTTGTCAAGGCAACAAAATAAAGTCGTAGCCCTCCTCTGTAACTTGAGCCTCACTCTTCTGAGTTTCATCCCTCAGAAAAAGATGATTTCACATAAATTTATTTAGTTTGTTATTTGGAATGTTGTGAAGGAATTCCCAAATTACAAGGGTGGGGTTTGTTTGAGAAATAGAATCATAGAATTGTTGTGGTTCCAAAGGACCTCTAAGGTCATTGAATTGAACTGTCCACCTATCACCAGCACCACCAAGTTCACCACTGAACCAATCCTCAGGTGCATATCCACACATTTTTTTCCACTTCCAGGGATGGCGACTCTACCACTTCCATGGACAGCCTGCTCCATTGCTATACAACCATTTCCATGAAAGAAATCCTCTTAATATCAATTCTAAATCTTCTCTGGCACAACTTGAGACCGTTTCCTCTTCTCCTGTCTTTTGTTACCTGGGAGAAGAGACTGACACCCACCTCACTATTATTTCCTTTAAGGTAGTTGTAGAAAGCAATAAGGTCACCCCTTTTCCTCCAGGCTAAACAGGGTGACAATGCTTCTACAAGAAAAGTAATATTAAGAGAAAATGAGTACACATTTCTTTGGAGGAAGCATCTCCTGTGACTTGTGACTTTGAGAAGAAGCAAGGCCTAATTATTAGGTGGGTTTGATTCTTTCTCTTTCCTGACTTACTATGGTACAGGAATGAAGTTTGTGCTTCAGTAGCTCCTGAGGTTTCCTGTCAGAACTTTCTGGGAGAACTTGTTAGAACCCAAATTTTAAACCTCACACAACCTCAAAAAATTCATTTGGGACTTATACCAGGTCCATCACTCAAAAAAAAAAAGGTTGCTGGAGGTTGAAAAAGAGCTTTTTCTTG
The DNA here is from genome assembly GCF_028551555.1 of Melozone crissalis. Lineage (NCBI taxonomy): Eukaryota > Metazoa > Chordata > Aves > Passeriformes > Passerellidae > Melozone > Melozone crissalis. The sequence goes on from NW_026535780.1 coordinate 2,354,212, forward strand.
TATTAAACATTGTCATGTTAAAGAACTATGCAATGACTTTTCAATCATCCCGAACTCTGCCACGCACAGCGGGCTATGAGAGAAAAAATGAGGTCAGCTCACTCATAAATAGATTTTCCCCTTGTTTTAATGTGATAAGACAATGCTGCTGAGATTCGCTCTTCACTTGCCATTTAATCAGAGCTGAGTTTGCAATGTCATTACCTGATGTTTCACATATTCAACACCAGGTAATTTAAAAATCTTTATGCAAATGGCCCTGCTACTTCTATAACAGCATTTGTTTTTAACAGGTTGGGCAAAATTACTCTAATTCATTACGTGTCACCTCCCAGGCTCTGGGCATTCCACCTCTGTGAAATGAATTTTCTCATGATCCCCGAAGTTCAGCTAGCAATATTCACTTCTGAAATGTGATATCACCCATTGTATCCCTGGCCATTATTATGTCATCTTCTGCAGCTTTGCCTCCCAGGTGCAAATTCTGAGCTGCTGCAGACCTTCTTTGCATGTTGATATGAATACCAGTTGCATGTTTCTCAAAAGCTTTGCCATGTACAGTGTACTGCTAAAACAATTCTTTAGGGGTCAGACTGAAATGCACAGGGGTAAATTCCCACTGGGAACATGACTAAACATGAAGATGGAAAAGATTTGGGATTTCCTTTAGTGTAGTGAATCCCAAGGAACTGATTTGGATAGACAACACCCTTCTTGGACACCAAACAGTGCCTGGACTGTGGGCTTGGGATGTGTGGGTGGGGTTTTGTTTTGTTTTGTTTTGGTTTTTTCCCAGTATCATCTAATTCCTTGGTTTAGTTTTGCCTTAGGGTTAACCCATACTCTCCATAAAACACACCTATGCTCTTGTGGTGGTCCCTGACAGATACTCATGCACTTGCATTAATATCTTTAATATCTTTATCCAGAACTCCTATTTTAACAATGAGTTGCAGCTGCCAAATTTGAAGAACTTCACATCAGGGCCAAAAATACTCTAGACTTACAAAGGGCCTGGATTTCTACTGGGCCATCTTTCTAAGCAGAAAAAGAAATTATTTCAGTGAAGTTGAATCAAAGGTGGCTTCTGGGAACCATTGATGCAATTAAGAGAAAGCACAGGGGAAATAAAAGTGTGAGTGAATATTATGCCATATTGCACGGGGTATATCATCACCCTGCCATCTCATTTTTTTTCTGACAGAAGACTCTTGGGTTATTAGGCCTGTCCTATTTTAAGAAGCTGCTGTTAGAACTCCAGAATAAGCAGAAATGACCAGAGTGGCTGAATAAGAGCAGCAGCTTTCCTGCTGTGGGCAGTCGTGCACTGAAGAAATTCTGCAATGAGAAGTGGACATCATTTGCTTCCCTAGAAAATTAGTGGGAAGGATTCTTTAAAGAGATGAACTTTAACTGATGAAACAACAGTCTTTACTGAAGGCAAAATCTCATCATTGTGTACTACACTTGTAAAAAGGCCCAGCTAAAGGCATGGAAGGTTTACAATGTCAGAAATGTAATTCTCAGACTAATCTGCTATCTGATTAACTTCAGCTTCAAAGAGGCAGGAAACATCACAGGCTTTCTTAGTATTGTGACCTTTTTCTTCCTTTCCTTGTATTTTCTTTATTTTCTATCCTGAAAATGCATCATTAAAATTTATGTATAAAATAAAATTTTTGTATCAAGCCCATTTTGAAACCTTAATCAGAGTGATCAGGAAGGGTTTTCAGAAGCCATTGCCTGCCACCACAGATGGAAGAGATTAGTTTCAAATGAGTTAAGCCATGAATTGCACCCCAACTGCAGAGAAAGGTTATCTGACTTAGGATAAATTTGATGGTGATGTCCAAAGCTGGTGATCTGTTGAATCCTAAACACAGAAGCAAAGTATATTTACCATATTGTCAGGAAATGAAAATCAGAATATTAGCAGCTACAAGGAACTAGAGCCAGAAAAATGTAAACAACTATAGATTTCCTGGTTTCCCTTTAATACTCTCTTAGGGGTTTCAGAAATAGACAATTTAGATCCTCATGTTATAAGATGCTGTCTCCACTGTCAGCCTCACAGATTAATTTAGGTTCTATATTCACATCATGAATGAGATGATGTCACAGGATTTCAGCTTTGAGATATTTGGAAGCTACTTTGCAATGTGCATCTGAAACTATAAAGTATGCAGCAGTTTCAGATGAAAGCAGATAAAGTTTTGACATGGATTTAATTAGTGTAAATTATGCATATGGGAAAGTTTCAGTTTGAAAATATCAAGACAGTAGTGCCTTGGAAACAGGTTCACCAGAACACTGAAAATCAAAATCTAAATAAGAAGAAACAAAACTGAATTAAACAAAAGAATGGCAAGCTGAAGTCAAGGACTTAACATTTCCTTTCTGTGGGTTTTCTGTCTTTCAAGATGCCTGTGCTGAGGGTCCAGCACTGGCACAGGCTCCCTCCCTGCCGAGTTTGACACGTTGGGAAGGGCCTTTAAATAACTCTGAAGAGATGTTTCCATGTCCATGTTTTCAGTGCTCACCACCAAAATCCATCTGTTCATTCTATGACTTTGCAGAGCAGCTGCAAGACCTTTCCTATGGGCTGGATAAAGTCAGTGAGAGTGTTTGCATGGACTTTATTGAGATTTGGGTCATCTCTGCCCTTTCACTGAGGCAGAATTCCACTTGGTAATTTCATGGGCCACCTTCAGTCATCTCAATCAGCTTCCAATGATTGTCATTATTTCACACTTTTAAAGAAACATTCAACCACCCAAAAGTTCTGCATATATAATTGTCGCCTACTATTAATAATGGACTATGATTTGTCTTGATGAGCCTTCTCCAACAGAGAAGTCCTTTGAGATTTGTATCTATAAGAAAGTTCTAAATCCATGTAAATTTGCAAATGTCAAAGGTTGTATTATCACAGCTTATTTACACAGTGTTATACACATCCTCATATTTGCCCAGACAGAGATCTCACTTGAATTGGAACAACAGCAGGTAGGGACAAATTATTATTTATTACTTTGAATAATTTATCTTCCCATGAGACCACCTCTTTAATTCACAGCCAGAACAGCCCAGACTAAATAAATGAGCAGAGTCTACACTGAAAACCTCAAAGAGGGGAAAGATTCTTCTCTGAGCTAAGGAGAGTTGGAGGGATGGATCCTTACCTCAGGTTCTTGTTGCAGCTGTTTACAGGCTGCTTTTACACTTCTCAGTAAAGAGATCTGTCAGCTTATAGAAGCATAATTTTAGCACCCTGATGGCAGCAGGGTCTCCTTTCTTTATTTGCCCTCTCTCTTTATGTATGAAAAAAAATCAAGATAAATTTATCTGTTTCCTCTTAATGGTTATAAAAATAATCACAGAAATAAAGACAGACAAAGCCTCAAGTCAGACGCGTTTATACCAGTAAAGTTCCCAAGACATTAAAGAAAACCTAGGATATATTCCAGCATAATTTTAATTTATTTCTTTCCAAAGATTGTTATTTAGTTCTCTGTTTGTACAGCAACTAAGATAAGACTGTGTGGTCCATGAGTAGAATTGCTAAAGTCAGCATAATTATTACTACCCAAAAAGTAAAAAAAAAAAATTTTAATCAAAACCTAAGATTACTCTCTCTCAGTAACCTAAATTCATATTCAATTCATATCAAGCAAACCTGAAAGGTATCTGAAGTCTGTTGGGTTTTTGGCCCACAATATCTTTTAGCCAGTTTGTGTCTGGAGAATCTCTCTTGTTGCACTCCAAGCCTGTAGATTACCTATTTCTTATCCAAATGGCTTTTGCATTTAAATATTTATATTTAAATAAATATTTTCCCTGCCTGCAAATCAAAATTCAGAATCTCCAGCAGCTGCAGAGCCTGCTAAGAGCAATGGGTCTGTGCTGGACATAGGGTTTGGTTTCATATCCAACCCATCTTCATCCCAGTGCTTGGAGAATTCTGTCCAAGCTCCAGAGGATCTGTGTTCTTTTTCTCCTGGACACAGGCATGTGTGTGCCTGCACAGGACCTCTCTGACATGTGAGGAGAGGCTGAGAGAGCTGGGATTGCAGCCTGGGGAAGGAAAGGCTCTGGAGGACCTTTCCCAACTATAAATACCTGAGGCAGGGGGATAAAGAAGGTAAAAGCTGGCTCTTCTCAGTGGTTTCTGCTGTTAGGTCAAAAGGCAGTGATCACAACCTGAAAAAAATGAAAAAATATTTTGAGCAAATGAGAACACTTTTTTTTTTTTTTTTTTAATATAAGATTGACCAAATGGGGAAATGGGTTGCTGAGAGTTGTGGAGCCTCCAGCTTTGGAGCTATTCAAAATCTGACTGGGCACAGCCCTGCTCACCCTGCTTCATCTCCAGAATCTGTGAATTTCTGTGATTCTGTAACTTGAACAGGTGCTGAATGTTGTAGACTGGCACCTGCAGAAATATTATAGAATTCTATAATGCCATAAAATGGTTTAGGTTGGAAGAGACCTTCAAGGTTCACCTTAGAGCCTTTCCTCTTTAAAAAGTGCTGGGAAATATGAAATAAACAGAAAAGTGAGAATAGTTCCCAAGTGGAAGGAAAGAATGAATGATTAGTAGCATGCATCCCCTTTCCAGAGATGCTTTTTTATTTGTGTGAGTGACTTGAGCAACTCCTCTTGTGACATTAAAAGGACTTTGGCTGCTGAATCTGTGCATCTAAATTTAGATGTCAACAGTGAACCTCTCTGCATCTGGGAAAGTCATCCTGAAGATCCCTTTGCAGTTAATGTGAGTCAATACCAGCCAGTGAAATTTAGGTCAATATGGAGTTGATTACTTTATTCAAATGATCCCCACCCTAAAAACCCTAAAAATCTTTGGCTGTATTGATTAGATCTGTAATTACTGTAATAGGAGCCTGGAGCCTGGGAGTCATTCTACTCAGATGGAGGTGCTTAGACCTTAAATTAGCTGGGATGAATGTCATCTTCAGAAGGGTACCCTTCCATTAGAGTGTTTCTATTGCCTCTTTGAGGTGTTTATGTGAATACAATGCAGGAACCCTCATCTCTGCTTTGTATCTGCAGCACAGCACATAATGGACATCTGGTTTCAAAATTATTATCTGAACAATCTTATAATGAGCAGTTTAAAAATTAGCATAAATGAAAATATGTTTGTGTCTGTATTTGGGTGCTTTCTGTCTGATCATGGTCTATTTTAAAACCTTGTTGGTTTGCAGTAAAGCATAATTAAAACAGTGTTTCTGAGGCTTTCACCTGTATCAAAAAGAACTAGAAAAAAGAAAAGAAGTTGTTATCAGTCATGCCTTCACTAATAATAATGACAATCCAGTTTTTCATTCCTATCCTCACCCTGGATAACAAGTTTAACCTGATTTTCTTAGACGGCATATGTACACAAACACAGTCACTGAGGAAGCAGAGGTAGAATAAACACAAACACCACAAAAGCTTGCTGATATATTTCAAAGTGGTGCTTCCTACAAACACTCAGGGCTGTTTCATAGGTGGTGAGTGCAAAAATACAATCTGTGTAACCTCAGAAGTGCAAAGTGCTGATCTTGGAGGTGCTATCCTACTGCTGATGTCTTTCTCAGGAAGTTTCTTTTACAGTAATTGGAGAGAAACAGACTCTTTGATCAAAAAGTGCCCCTTTTTAAATTCCATTAACTTGTCTACATGAATAGTGTAAACATTTTATGGTTTAGATCTACATGTTTTTGATCTCTAATTACACATCTACAAGTTATAATGAGTTGTTCCTAGTCAGAGGAAGTGCCTAAGGTTTTAGTTTTTTCATGGCATGGAAAAATGGGAAACAATACAATTTCCCAGCTCTATTCTGTCCAGCAAAGTGCACCAGTGCCATGCTCTGTCTTCTATTCTTTGTCCATTTTGCAGAAAATTATATTTTTAAAACTAAATGCGCTTTTCTCCAGGCATGGGAACTGCTGGCATTGAAGGGAACACAAAATTTACTTTTTTCCTTGCTACAGGAGGTTAAATGCTGTATTTTCTTGATGAATTTGTGTTTTCTGTATTCTGAGACATAGAGCCATGGAAAAGTTTGGGTTGGAAGGGACCTTAAAGATGATCTCATTCCAACCTCTCTGCCATGGGCAGGGAGTCCTTCCTGGTTATTCACAGCCCCTTCCAACTTGGTTTTGAACATTTCCAGAGATGAGGAGCCCACAACCTTTGCGGATAATCTGTCCTAATCGTCTCATCCCTTCCACCTCCACAATTACCTTAGCCTGGAATCAGTGAAAATACATTTTCCTGAGCTTGATCTGCTTTGTTGCTGTCTGTGCCTTTTGGGAGCAGCCACCCTTCCACCAGTGACACCTCTGCACCTGAAATTCTCTGGGGGTCCTGTGAATACTCACCAGTTTTTCTTGGTTTTACAGAGCCTGTGGTCACCCTGGAATGGATTCTCAAGGCACTGCGCATTCAGGCCCCACGTCCGTGTCTGCATTTCTGATCACGTCATGTTAATCCTGCTATAACCAACAAGCACTAATTGTATGAAGGAAAAGCCAAGTTTTATACTGTGTGTTGGTATCATTGTGAATAATTTTGGCTATTTTTTCCCCTTTCATCACAGGCATGTTTTACCTTATGTTACAGATTTTAATTGTGCCCCCTGTATCTGGGGAATTCAATTTCTTTGCCTCCAGATTTGCTATACAATGTGCTGTAAGACAAGTAGCTGTTAATTCATCTCTGTTGTTTGTGTTTTTAACATGCTCCTGATCTCCAATTCTGCTCATTTAAAACCGTGAAAGTCAAGATGTTTGTCTGGTTCTTTTTTTTTTATTATTATTATTTTTATTTTGTTACTCTTTTTGTATGTTTAAAAATTAATTTAGCTCAGATTCCCCTGCTGTGCACTGCTGCTTTAGAATTTGCTCTGCTGGATCTGAGCTAAGCACTTCCACAATTTCATGTGCCGTTTACAACACATCAATTAGATGCTTATTTGATCCCACTGTATGCACAGAACACCATATTTATTCATGAGAAACCTCACTGAAAGAGCAGGACAAATAAACAAAACATTATGTTATGATTTTTTGGTGGCCTTTAAAAAAAACCAAGAAAGATATCTCATGAAAAATGCCAAATCTTGCTCCAGACTTCATTTAATAGGTTTCAATGCAACCAGCGTTTGTGAGTTTGTTCCATTTTCATCCATAATGTTTTCTACTGACAACATGATTGAAAATGCCATTGAAATTCATCTTTAAATGTGTCGTGTGTTATAAATGCAGTTTTCCTCCAGTAAATAAAGCATTTCAAAAATGGTTTTAATTAAAACACCATAGGAATTATTAAAGAGAATTTAACAAAATTATATATTTTTTACTCTTTAGGTAAAGCAAAATCTTTTGATTTTTAAAAATATTTCTTACCAGAAAAAGGAAAAAAAGGAAAAAAAAAAATGTTACCTCTGTATGTGATGGGGGTTTGGGTACCATGGAGTTTTAGAAATGAATAACAAATATTAAACTGGATTATCACCTGCACTGATATCAGTTACATGCTCCCTTTCCAAAGAGCTGACACAGTCTTTCATCAGTAAAGGCTGAGCACAGAAAATGCTCAGAGAGCATTTGCAGGTGCTTAAGCTCACTCAGGGTCAAAACTGTGAAACTTCTTAAATCAGCACAGTCAGGTTTGGAGAAGAAACACAAGTCACAGTTTCTGGTGGCTTTTCTTTAGATTTATAAAATCTACCTAACTGGATTGGTATATGTTACATTAAATATTCATTAATTGCTATTAAGAAAAGCTAATGAACAGAGTGACACTCTTCTTTTTCTCCAGCCGAGCTTCGTGCTGGCATGAAATTAAAAATTATGACACCTATGGCTTTACCTTACCACAGAGAGTTTACTTCTGAACTAGAACTCCCCTTTTCTCTCCACCACAAACTGCAGATTGCCTCCATCAGTACATTTGGCAAATCCTGCAGAGATGAAAATAATTTTCATCTAGTTAGTGAGAGTTGAAACGAACCCAGCTCGTGGCTGATTGCAAGCAAATATTTTGAGAGCTTTGAGCTGCATTTGAACAAGGGATCCAGGACAAACAATCCTTGCCCAGTCACTAATCCCATTCATTAGCAGCTCAGTGATTACCTCATTAGTATGATTGAGCTTTCCCTGGGCCAGCTCACACAGCAGATCATTTGGCACTGATGACCCAGGTAAAGAATTTCTCTGCTGAAACTACAGAGGTTGCCTGGCTTCAAGAAAGGAGGAAATCAAGTGGCAACAAAGATGGGGTGTTGTGCATTAGAGATTTGGTTATAATGGTAAATGTTGTTAAAAAAATACAAACTATTCACGAGGTCATTATAAAACAATATATTCACGGCAAATCATAGAATTAGAAAATGGTTTGGTTTGGCAAGGACCTTCAAGAATTGTGTAGTCCAAGTCCCTGCCACAGGGATCTTCCTCTAAACCGGGTTTTTCCAAGCCCTGTCTCAACCTGGCTTTGAACACCTCTAGGAATGGGGCAGCCACAGCTTCTCTGAGCAGCCTGTGCCAGGGCCTCCCCACCATCACTATCAACAACTTACTTCCTTTTGTCCAATATAAATCTCCCCTCTCTTAGTTTAAAGCAATTGCCTCTTCTCCTGTCACTACACGCCCCAGTGAAAAGAATCTCTGTCTTATAAGCTCCCTTCGTTAATTGAGATGGTGCAATGAGGTCTGTGCAGAGCCCTCTCCTCCAGGCTGAGCAGTGGAACCCCAGCAGCACCCAGAGGAGTGAGAATGTGTGAGAACATCCTGCAGACAGCCAGGTCAGAGCAGAAGGAGAGGCAGGAGCTGCTCCAGGAGCTGAGCAGAGATTTCCCTGCACCCCTTGGAGAGGCAGCCAAGCCCCTGCAGCTCTTGGGGGCTCCTGGCAGGACCTGTGACCCTGCAGAGAGAGGAGCCCATGCTGGAGCAGGTTTGGTGATCCTGTGACCCTGCAGAGAGAAGAGCCCACACTGGAGCAGGTTTGATTGTCCTGTGACCCTGCAGAGAGAGGAACCCACACTGGAGCAGGTTTGGTTGGCCCCACAAGCAGCCCAGAAGGGCTCAGCGTGATCCTGAAGGATTGCCCCCTTGGAAGGGACCACGCTGGAGCAGTTTGTGAAGAAGTGCAGCCCATAGGAAGGACTCACACTGGGGAAGTTCCTGGAAAACTCTCATGTGGAAGGGACCCCACAATGCAGCAGGGGAGGAATGTGAGGAGACCTTCTCCTGAGGAAGAAGGATCAGCAAAGATGGGTGAGGAAGTGACTGCAAGGCCCATTCCCTGTCCCTCTGCCCCACTGAGGGGGAGCAGGCAGAAAGACTGAGAAGTCAAACTCAGGGAGGAGTGGGGGGAAGGTGTTTTAACATTTGGGTTTATTTCTCATCATCTTACTCTGATTTCATTGGTAACCCAAGTCGAGTGTTTTGCCCAGGGCAGGAACTGCTCATGGGGTGCAGGACTTTGCTCTTGGCCTTGTTCAGCTTCACACAATTCACATTTCCCAGGCCTGTCAAAGTCTCCCTGCCCAGCATCCTTTCCTTCTAGTGTATCCTTCACAACCCTGCAGAAGGCTGCCCTCAGTCCTGGTGTCTGTGTCATTTATAATGATATTAAATCATGCTGGCTCCACGTGGACACAACTTCTTACCAATCCCCATTTGGACAATGAGCCATTGACTGCAACTGCAAGTAAAGATTTATTTTCTATTTCTTCACTCACATCATGGATACAGTTTCCTTTGCCCTCCTCATGGAAAATAGAATATCTAACAATGCCATTAAGCAGCTGTTTTTGTTACTGCTGCTTTGGGAGAAAATACAGGCACAGTTTCTTCTTCTTTACAATATCTCTGGCAGAGACACAGAGCTCAAAGATTTCCAACAGCAGGCAGTTCACTTTGGCAGGTCCTGAAAACCACCATGGTGTAGAGGGTTAATTGGTAACAAATAGTGGCAACAAATAGGTGAGAATGGGATATGACAGGGGAAAATTCTAATAAAACCTCTTTGCAAAGGCACTACGAGGAGTGAGAGCATGCTGGCAACAGTGGAAGAGAAGTTCAAAAGATCCTGACAAAATCAATTAAAAAGAGGCACATCAGAGGCATGGTGAGCTAAGTACCCAGTTCAATTATTAAGTTGTCAGGTCCTCTTAGTCTGGAGTGGAATAGGAAGCAGTTTTTTCTCTGGTGCCTTCAGGATAAATGTGAACATGAGAAAAAGAAATCTGTTTGGGTGCCTCGTGCTGCTGCTGACAATCCATGCAGGAGCCAGGGAAATTCCTCAGCTTCTGAGACCTTCAAAAATGACTGTTTGCCAAAACTGAGTCTACAAAAGGAGACAGATCTCAAAACTAAGAGTGTTGCACATACCATCAACTCTTCAACAATTTCTTGACTTTTTCTCCCCTTTCAGGACACACGTGAAAAATTTTACTGCATATACAATTCCAAGAGTCAGACTTTGATGAACCTTGTAGGTCCCTTCCAACTCGGGATTCTGGGATTCTGTGACATCTGCTGTGCTGGGAAAACAGCTGCTTGAACTAAGCAGGGGGAAGCCTTGAGGAGCCTTCTATGCCTTCATCAGCACAAGGTAGGACATGAGGACAATTCTACTGCCCCAGCTCAATGCTACACATCACTCAGTATTCTGTCTCCAGCAGTGGCAAAAACAAGTAAATGGGAGACAGCAAAACTTTTCTCTCTAATAATCTCACAGTCTTCAATCCTAATTTTTCCATTGAGGGGATTTCCAGGTGATGGTGTGGTTTGAAAACAAGTTTCAAAGGTCTACTACCAAACGGGGAAATAAAAAAAGAAATCCCTGAAATCCCAGGGTTTGTTTTTGTTGTTTATTTTTTTCTCATTTAATTTGGCTCCAACTACTATAGTTCCATATTCATTTTCTCCTTCCATTGACAAAAGATGTTGGCAGTCTGTTTCAATACACACTTTCCACCTCATCATAATTCCATAGCCTGTTAAACAATGGATATAAACCCCAAAGAGCAATGATTTAGATTAGATATTAGGAAGAAATTATTTATTATTACGTGGTGAGATCCTGGCAGAGGCTGCCCAGAGAAGCTGTGGCTGCCCCATCCCTGGAAGTGTCCAGGTTGGAGTAATGTGGTCTAGAGGAAGATGTCCCTGCCCACAGCAGGGGATTGGAACAAGATGGTCTTTAAGGTTCCTTCCAACCCAAACCACTCCCTGATTCTGTGAAATGCTGACTTTTAGAGAGCCTCATCCAGCTGAAAGGAGTTCAGCCTTTACCCTGAGCTGTTTCATGCTATCAGGGGACCCATTATCTCCTGTGCATGCTGCATTTTGATACAATGCCAACTGAACTTATTGAACATGTCAAGCATTTTGTTTTTCTCTTTCACCTATTTTGATAATTTCTTAGTCAAAAACCAGAGAGAGCCACAAAAGTGAAAATGCAGAGATTGACACATTCCTACACTTGAGCGTTTCGCGCCTCTATGAGCGGATGGAGCGAAAGCCAGGAACGATGGAGCAGGTCAGCAGATCACTCTCTAACAACTTATTAATCTGCAGTTCTGTCAGTCCAAGGGGACTTGAAACACTGAAAGTGGCTGCAATTCATCCATTTAGTTTAAGTGTGTTAACCCACATAATGAGGTGCAGTCTCTTCCAAGGCAGCAGCCCAGAGCATATTAATGATCCCTCACATGGAGTCTGGGCTGTGCTTCTCATGTGCTCACTCATTACAGCCTTCCACACCGTGGAACTGAGCTGAACCTAATTAGACCACAAAGAAATATGGTTGTAATTGGTCTGGGGCAGCTCAGTAATACGTAATAAGGAAGTTTAATTGGCTTCTTCTTTGTTTTACTGGTTCTGGAATTTATCATTTGCTTTGGACATTGGGCTAACTCCAACTCACCTTGCCATGGAAAGCAGATGAATAAAAATATGATGATGATTAGTAATTTGGTTGTCGATTATACACAGTGATGGCAGAAATTGCTGAGTTTCACAATAAAATATGGGAATTCCTGATCCTTGGATGCTGTCAGTAGCAGGAATATCAGGTTTAAGAGTATCAGGTAGCATTTAGAAAATGAAATAGGACACTGTTGCTTTGTGATTTTTGTTTCAGTGTAATGGAGTTATGACCAATGCCAAAATCTCTAACCATCATAGCTAGAAATCATATATATACATGTAAAAATTAAATTAGAACCTACTTCCAAGGTGAACATGTTTTTGGTTGATATAAACAGAGCAAGGAAGGTCATATAGGGGTTTTCTGGAAAAATGTGTAGGAAAATTAATATCTGAAAGACATATTCTATTAGAAATTCCTTCCTTCCTTCCTTCCTCCCTTCCTTCCTTCCTTCCTTCCTTCCTCCCTTCCTTCCTTCCTTCCTTCCTTCCTTCCTTCCTTCCTTCCGCCACTTCCTTCCGCCACTTCCTTCCGCCACTTCCTTCCTTCCTTCCTTAAGTCTAAAGTGACATTTTTCTGCCCCTGAAGTGGAATATTTGAAGCTTCAGAAATAAACTCCAATAAAAATGAATTCTCACCTCCATTGAGGGGGTCTTAGCAAACACCTGGGTAAATTCCTCAACATCTCATCTTGAAATCACTTTTCAAAATATTTTGCTTGAATTTTCAATCTCCTATTGCAACTTCTGCCTGGCTGCTTTGCTCCCTTTGACAGGATCTCTCTGTGCTCAAGAATCACAAGAGTACAGTAGGATATGGTGAATCAGCCCCATCCTAAGCCTCCTTTTTATTTAAAGGGGAAAAAGCCAAAAAGTTCATGACAGGTGTAGCTGGAGCATCATTTTCCATCCTTTGTTCATACAGCTTGTAGATATGAATGAAAGACTTTGTAGCAGGTATTTACTGGATGAACTTGGGCTTTACATGGGTCACTACTGGCACTGCACTGTGTGTCTCAGGGGGTGACACTGCGCAGAGACCCTGCAGGGTCTGGATGTGTTTGTGTTGCTGCAGAGGTGCTTCCATGCTGAGTGCAGTGACATCCCTGCAGGATGTGAACTCTGGAGGAGAAAAGAAGTGCCTGAGAGACAAATCAGAGAGCCCAGGGGACTCTGGCTCGTGCTGGCTGCAAAGCATGAAAGCAGCATCAAAGAATCACAGAATGGTTTGGGCTGGAAGGGATCTTAAAGGTCATTTATTTCCAACCCCTCTGCCATGCACAGGGACAGCTGCCACTATCCCAGGTTACTCAGAGTCTCATCCAGACTGGTGTTGAACACTTCCAGGGATGGGGCAGCCACAGCTTCTCTGGGCAACCTGTGCCAGTGCCATAAAGAATTTCTTCCTAATATCTAAACCCAATCTTCTTCAGCTTAAGAATATCATCCCCCATCCTAGCTATTCATGCCCTTGTGAAACGTCCCTCTCCAGATCTCTTGGATCCCTTTCAGGCACTGGAAGAGGCTTTTGGGTCTCCCCAGAGCCTTTTCTTCTCCAGTCTGGACAATCCCAGCTCTCCCAGCCTGGATCCACAGCTGAGGTGTTCCAGCCCTGGGATCAGCTTGGTGTCCTCCTCTGGACTCATTCCAGCATTTTTCTTGTATTGGGGGCTGAGGTTTGGCCACAATACTGAAGAAGAGGTCTCACAAGATCAGGGTAGATTTTGCTAAAAAGAGATCCCAGGAGTGATTAGTGCAATCCTCTAACTGTGGCACTAACTTTTTAGTACCCAGCTTGCTGTCACACAAGATAAAGAAAGGAAGCAAAGCTAAAAAAGACTTCATGGAGAATGTTGATGCACCAGATCAGCTCCTGGAATTCCTGACCATCAGGCAGTTGGCAAAAGGCAGAAGTTTGGGATGAGAGGCACTGCTGACAGCAGCAGGCAGGAAAACACCAGGCAGCTCTGCGGTGTCCTTTGCCTTTTCTTTCCTGGCTTTATGATTCCACTGGGGCATTTCTGACATGCTCAGCAGCAAGGCCAAGTGCTGAGAAGCCTCTGCCAGCATCCTCCAGCCCTGCACATTCCAAGCACAGACTCAGCAATTCTTCAATCTGCAGGATGGCTTTAGCATTCGTTTTCTTTACAGGTAAGTTGGATTCAGTGCTGAGCCCAGATTCACCTTATCTTACTTTAAGCATTTTAAAATGAGCACAGCCACTTTCAGCTCCTATTACAGTCAGTGGAAAAAGATCTTGGGATAGACTCTACTACCCTCTGGAGATTCTGATGTTTCCCAAGGGCTGATGTGTTCAAAATTTAGAGCCTCAGTTAGGTAGGGTGAGTCTAGACTGATTTTCCCTTCACAAAGATCCAAGATAAAAACACTCTCTGGTGGGCTATAAAGTTCCATCAGGGCTGCTTCTTCCCACTTTTCCAAATCCCATATTGATCTTTCCTGTGCTTTTAAGTGTTACTAACCTTCTGAGCCTGCATCTTCATTTGACATAAGACCAAATAAAATACTCCGCAGAGGTAGGCAGGCAGGCAAGAAGAAGTCAACCTTTATAAATGCCCTGAAATATTTAAGGTCCCCCAAGGAGAAAATGCAAGCACAGTGCAAAGACTGAAAAAAAGGTCACTCTTCATTCCCTAAAGTCGTTAGAGGATTCATCAATGGCTTTATATATTACTAAAATCAGAAAACTTTGTTGTGAAGAACTTCACTGTAGATGACACCTGAGAAATTATATCTGTGGGTTATGGTCACAAAACTCTGGCACTGGACAGTGTGAAGGGATTTATTGGGAAAACTCAGAGAAAGAAGATACATCCACAGGGAGGGAATTGAATGCCAGCTGAAGAGAATTCAGATGATATGGATATATAGTAAAGACAAAACAACTTTTCATGTTTGAGCCAAGATAGGCAGGAGTGGAAACTGTTGCTAATTCTTCAGTTAATGTGTTTTGTTCCTCCAAGTCAGGTGGTTTCCAGGTATGACCAATTCCATGTTGGATCTATAACAATAGAATTCAGCTTCTGATCTTTGATCCTACTGAGAAATGACATTAAATAGTCTGTGCTTTAAAACATAAACAGGATCTATTATGCTATCCTGACAGTCAGTCACCCCTTTCCATGATCAACAACTTCTATGGAGTGTCCATGGGCTAAAAATCATCAATATTTCGTGTTAGAAGCTGAAGAATAGCCAGGAAAGGAAAGATCACTTCACTTTTGTCAGCTTCTTACATGAGGTGAATATTTCTGCCTTTCTCCAGCCACTCAGTTCATCGAGGTTTGCCCTCTCCTGAAGGGCAGGGGCAGTTTCCAAAGACTAAGGGACAACAGAAAAGCACTGAGAAGACAAATTGTCATCCTAGTATGCTGTTATTCTTCACAACTAATTAATCTTTGCCTGTACATGAGCTTGATTTTCTCTGCTTTACTAATGAGAAGTGTGCATTGGGTTTTTGCTTCATTTTTCCTGGTATGGGGAAATGAAAGTTTGTAATTGAATCAGAAAGTTCATTGTTCTGTCAGCTGTGGCAAAAAAAACCCCAAAAAAACCTGTGAGATGGCCCCAAAAGGCAAAACACTTGTCTGGCACCTCTGGGATCCTCACTCTCATTTCCAGCCCTTAAGGCATCAAAAGTGTGGTAGAATTCCAATGGAAGAATGTGAAGATGATGTCAGGCCTCCAAGAAATACAGGTTAAGAATAAAAATGAGAGAGGATAAAGGGAGATGATGAGTTAGGAAGACAATCCAGTGAGGTCTGGAGTGATGAGGATGTTTGGGAAGATTCAAAAAGTCACTTTTCCCCTTCCACCTCTCTGTCCACAGCACTGAAACCTTTTTCTTCTTCACAGTCTCCCATGGATTTCTCCCAAATTCATGACAGTATAAACAGGGGTTTGATCTGTGCAAGCAAGAGCACAGATGCTCATTTTGGAGTAGAGATTTCCCCTTACCTGTGGCCAAGAGAGGCAATCCTGGCACTACCTTCTGAGCTCATCAATTCCCTGCTTGATCAGGAGTAAATGCTTGATGCTGCTGTGTGCATTGTTTGCTTTGGACTCAGACTGTGTTGACAGTAAAGGATTTAAGGATTGTATTTAATCTCCCAGTAAAACACTTTACAACTAAAGGGACAAAATATTATAGAGAAGTACTGAGAAGTACACTGCTCTCCTGCTCTCAGCAGTCCCTCCTACATATTATTAAACATAGCTTTCTGCCAAAAAATGTGATATTTTTACATTTTTGCCCCATACACAAAGATGTGGCATTATAAGATATAGATAATAGATATATAGATAGATATATAGATGATATAGATATAGATGATATAGATATAGATATAGATATAGATATAGATATAGATATAGATATGGATAGATGGATCTATATATCTATTTATATTGGACCCAAAGACCCTGCAGTTCATATTATTGATCCTCCCAGTTTCAGCAGTCTTTGATTCATATCCTGATTTGCTGCCCACTTGACCACACTCCCATTCCCTACTTTTTGCCACGTGGAAACTTCCACATTCCTCTCCAGAAAATTACTTCTGTCTCTGCAAAACCCCCTCGAGATATGGCAGGCACTAAAAGCAAAAACTGGAGCTAAGAATAGAAGAGCAAGACGGTAATCATGACAATAAAACCTCCCAGATCACCAGTCAGAGCAAACATTTCCATGCTCCTTTGGAGAGTTAATGTTCCCCAGCCACAACTCAGCGCTCAGTTCCATGGGGGCAGGAGATGGGGGTGGGAGAACGGCCCCTTGCTGGTTTCCATCACAGCCAATAAGTGTCACAAAAACAAGTATGAGCCAGGGGAAGTGGCTGGGCCATGTCAGAAGGCCTGAAGGGATGATTGCAGGTGAGGCAAAGCCCCTGGAGTGGAACAGGAGAAAGAGAGGTAATTTGGAGGGTGAGCCACAAAAGCCTCAGCAGGGTTGGTGAAAGCTTTTAGTGTTTATTCCATGATCACACAACCACTGCTCATGTGTAATGAAGACTTGCTTTGTCTTATCAATCCATTGCTGGTTTCACCTGGCTGGTTTTGCATTTTTTGTAACAAAAGCTATGCTGCCACAGTTTTATAAAATAAAGTTTTTAAAAACTACTTATTTTCCTCTTAGTCATCTTTCCCCCTTGATTTTAATGGACAGTTGTAAAATCCCTGAGATCTGTCACAATTTTTAAAGCCCCTGCTGCTAAAATCCCTTGACATCTGAGCTACAGAGAGGAAAAATCTGGAAAAATGTTGTTCAGTTCAGATGGTGGAGGCAGAGATCCACAGGATAAAATGACCCCAAGAGAGAAAGAATCAGAAGTTTGGGGAGGGAATGATGTGAGTGAGGAGGGAAATGTGATAGGAGAGCACTAAAAATACAGTTCACAAGAAAAATGTGATGTGTGCCACTGTGGAAATGTGTCTCTTCTCCTTTGCTTTCCCTTTTTAATCTGTTTTTTGGCATAGTCAATGCATTCAGTGAAAATCCAGTTGCAGGGTCCCAAAATTACACACCCCCTCCACTGTGTCAGATTTGTTGTGGCTTCCAGCTCCTGAGAATTTGGAAACTTTAAGCCAGATGCTGCTCAAATTTTTTATGCTTTTTCAGGGCCTGACAAGAAGTGTGCTGCTACTCAGGAGATTTTGTCCTCAGCAATGCTAATCTGGATTTTTTAACTCTTTGAAAGTGGCTAATCCTATATGGTGAATTGTTTCAGATGTTAAATTCCTTCTTTTAAAAGAAGAATAAAAATAAAACAACAAAAAACTCAAACCTACTGAAAGTTTCCCTGCTTCCACTTGCCAGAATTGTACCTAATCTGTTGATAATTTTCTTGTCATGCTTCTTTTCCTAAAGATGGAGCCCAGCTTTCCTGGGGGTAACTCAACACCTGCCTACCCATGGGAAGCAGGGAGTGAATTTCTTATTTTGCTTTGCTGGTGTGTGCAGTTTTACCTATTAAAATGTCTTTATCTCCAATCATGAGTTTTCTCATTTTTAGGGGAGTTGAGAGTGGTTTTGTGGGGCTGAGTTCCCAGCTGGGGTTAAGCAACAAGAGAATTGTATCAGTAAAGTCACAATGCTCTCTTCAAGATAAAAACCATCTTTTATTTTGACACCAAGAAACTTGTCATCAGACAGAAAATTACTTGTCTGGGTTAATTAAAGTAAGTGTGATATAGAGTCTTCATAAAATATAATGATATTACATCACAGACTATGACAATACAGTCTGAAAGCTAAGGGAAAAACAGCAAT
Organism: Melozone crissalis; assembly: GCF_028551555.1. NCBI lineage: Eukaryota > Metazoa > Chordata > Aves > Passeriformes > Passerellidae > Melozone > Melozone crissalis. The sequence continues at coordinate 2,372,452 of NW_026535780.1, forward strand.
ATTACTGAATATTACTGGAAATTCTGTGAAATATTTCTAATAATTCTGTCTCTGAGATGCATTAGAATTTTTCTCTTTACATGTGCTTTATTTTTTTTTTTCCCTTGCTAAAATATTTCATTGACACTAAAGAACATCTTTGGCCTTCAGAGCCTTTGTGTGTGGCTCTCCAAAGGACAGTTTAAGAGAGAGCTGTGAATTTTGTAATGTGACCTTCCGGGTATTTTTCCACTCATTGGGTGGTCTTTTAGTTCAAGAAATTGTAAAGAAAAAAAAGGAATGAAAGAAAAAGAGAAAGGGGAAACCTGTTCCTCTTAGAGCCTGGGAAAAGGCAGTGATTTAAAAACACATTTCTGCTTTTCTCTGTTAGTGATATCAAGTGGATTTGCCTGCAAAGAACACAGCCTATGGGTTTCAGCTCCTTTATATAAACTCTCTCTCAATGGAAACACCATATTTGTCCCATAGATCAAAATATCAACAACAGACAGTCATTTATCTTCAACCCTCCCAGGACTGGGATGGTTATTGTTTTTCTCATTAAGAAAGCTGCTGAATCCCAGGGGAGTCTGGGGTTTACAGTTTCCACTGATACTCATTTGTCATATTTCTATTGCTGGTTAGAGGCACATAAATTTAGGTAAAGAATAATAATTGCTGCCTGAGGTCGGTCTCATGCCCCCCTTAAGAAAACCAGGGGGTTATGAAGGGAAAAAAAGGCACTCTTTAGGAAGAGAAAATATGAAGACCAAGATTATTTTTAAAACCTAGGCACTACTAAGGTGTTGGATTATTGCTTGAATCAAAAAAGGTGGAGTTGTCACTCTGGACTTGGCATTTTCTACATAATTTGGGACAAGGAGAGAATAACTGAGTCTGCAGAGTCATGGAAAACTGCCATGGAAGAACAAAACCTGTCCCATTCACATCAAGGAGATGTTGAGTAACTATTGACACATCAATATTTTTGTGTAATTTTCATGTTTTGAACTATTTCGTGGCTGACGAGAGAAGAATGAAGCTGCACTTTTTATGAAGTTTGAATGGCTGTCACAGAAAAGACAGGATAAGGTCAAAATGTCACCAGGACCATTGTGACAAGAGATGCAAAAGCAGCAGAGGAAGCTCCAAAATGAGACCCCAGAATGATTCCTCTGTGCAATATTTCATGGAGCAGCCCCACGGTAACCTGGGTGGCTGTAGAGGCTCAGAGTCTGGTGGAGTTGATCTCAGCATTCTTTGCTATTTTCAAAATATGCTGTGGGGGCAAAGAGATGAACGTTGAAACATCAGATTACAACTTTATTAAACCTTCAGGCAGTGCCCAGAGAAGCTGTGGCTGCTCCATCCCTGGAGGTGTTCAAGGCAAGGCTGGATGAAACTCTGAGCAATCTAGTCCAGTGGAAGGTGTCCCTGACATGGCAAGGGCTTGGAATGGGATGATTTTAAAGGTCTTTTCCAACCCAAACCATTCTTTGATTTTATATATATTTTAATTATTTTTTAATTCTGTGTGGATTTCTTACCAGGACAACTGGAGTGACTCCCCACCAGCAGTTTATGGAACAAAGTCTGGACCAAAACATGCAGCTCCTGCTGCCAGCTCAAAGGGATTTCTGTAAATCGTTAATGCTGTACCTGTCCTGCCCCCATTCTTCAACAAACAGCAAAGTTCTTATTATTCTGGTGAAATAAATATCTGGTGAGGACCCTGCAGGGCACATCTGGAGCCCATTGGTTTTATCCAGTGCCTTGGGGATGTTTTCACAGGTGTGTAGTCAAACAGAGCCTCTGGGGTGTGCCCTCAATATATTTCATCACAGCTGCATTAGGTTGTAAGAAACAAAAAAAGAAGAGTTAATAAACCTACAAACATCGTAAGATTCTATGCAGTTTTGTGGTTTTTTTTTTTTTTTTTTTCTAAAAAAGGGAGAACAAAAAAATCTTGTTTCTTGGCAAAGGTCATTTTTTTCAAGTATCACATATGTTCACTGGTTAAGTATTTCATTACAGTGCAGATAAAAGTACAAGATGTCTCCAGTGGTTAGTGATGCCATGTTTTATTTATTACCTTTTGTAGCTTTATTCATCATAAAGGACACCTACATGTCTTTTTTTTAACCTCCAGTTGAGTTTAATTCTGAATGGCAATTCAATGCAACGAGAAAAACCCCAACTAATGAACCAAACCAAAGCAAAAAAACATGTATCCTTAAAACATATGAAAATCTACCCCTAAATGATTTATTTCATTTGATTTCTACAATGAAAATTGTAAAGATCTGGGTTTCTTATAGCAAAAGATCTGAATGGCCTGATACATATCACCAGATAAATGGTGGTGATATAGCACTGGTGTTCCTCGGTTACAACATTATCTCTAAAGAGATAAATAAAGATATGATGTTTATCTCTTGCTGCTTGGATTCCTGGCCCTCATTTATAGAAAACTAAAATAACCCAAATCTTCCTTTTCTCAGAAAAATTAGGATCAAGGTTTGGGCAGACTGAAGCTTCCAGCTATCCTAAAGACGAAAAATTCAGCTTCAAAGGTAGAAGGATACTGACAACAAAGATTTTTTTATAAATTATCAAAGAGAATTTAAAGAATGACAAAAACCCCTCAAGCCTGTGGAAAGTTTGATATTTTACTCTATTCCCAAAACTAATATCCATGTATCCATATCCTCCCATCCTCTCCACTTCCTTTGGACAAGGAGGTATTGGCTTCCACAACCCTCAGGGCAGAGGGGATGTAAAAATCTTCCTGGTGGCAAAGACTGCTCCAGGTTGGAAATGTTCTCTGTATCTTCAACATATGTGATATACCAGTGTAAAAAAGACGTTAAATCTTGACTTATTTCCACTTTTTCTTACCCAACAGACAGCTCCAGTCTCAGCTGGATGAAGCCAGGGTTCCCATCTGAGTCCAAACAAGACCCAAGAGAATCGGAGACACTGGTGGGCAGTGACTCATCTGAGTCTCAAAAAGTAAAACAAATAATAAGAGAGACAAGCCAAGCATTACCACCTAATTTGCCCCCTAAACTCTGTGTTCTGACATGGCAAATTAAGGTGTGAAAAATGGTTTTCAGACAGAAGAAGTTGTGTCAGGAAGAATGAAAAAGCCCACAAAGGGATTGCAGAGTGTCACAGATGAGCTCTGTGTGAACTTAGTAGGACAAAAATCAGAGTTCTTTTAAGATGCAAAATTCAGCAATAGTCTGGGTTATGCATTAGTCAAAGATAATAAAAAAAATCTTAAAATTTGCTGAAGATACCATGGAGTAAAAGGGAATAAACTGTTCTGTTTTCAACATAGGTAGAAAGCAACACACACACTTCCCAGGAGGGAATGTTCATCTAGTTTTACGTCAAACCTTTTGACAGAAGGGATGGTGAGGCTTTGGAAGAGATGGTCTCGCCTCAGGAGTGTAAAGGCAACCCCTATCCTTGGGTGATTTAAAGAACATTGATAAAAACCTGCCAGACATTTCAGGGACTGACCTAATGACCTTCTGGATCCTTGTAAAATTTATTTTCTTCCTTAGCAGTCCCCTGACACTTACCAAAACCAACCACCACTCCTTGGGCATCTCAGTATCCCATATAAGCGAGAAAAGGCATTTCCTTCCTCTCCCTCCAGCTTTTGCATTAAATGTGGCTCCAGGACTGATCCCCTGAGAAGACTGGGACTGACAGATTTGTCAAAAAGATTTTAACCAAGAGACAGAGAAGCAGAAAACAGAACTGCAAACTGTGTTTAACAGATACACATATTTAAAGGGGTTTCCAGGATTGCTTTCAGCAGTTTAATGTCATATGGGAGGAAATTAACGATTTAAGAGATTGTCCTGAACAAAGCTTTCTTCCTGGGAGCCTGAGGGAGGTTTCAGCAAGTCTATGGCATAGTCCAAGAAAGAATAGGTAGGAAGATTTTTTGAGTTCAACACTTTTCAAGGAGAAGCTGTGGATGCCCCATCCTTGGAAGTGTTCAAGGCTGGTTGGATGGGTCTTGGAACAACCTGGGATAGTGGAAGGTGTCCCTGCTCATAGTAGGGACCTTGAAATGTCTCTTGAGATGATCTTTAAGATCCCTTTCCACACAGGCAATTCCATGGTTTCTGTGATTCTATGATTAGAATCACAGAAATCAGTTCCCACATCTCACTATGCACCTTCAGGTTGCTGAGAGCTTTTGTGGGGTTTTTCTTTGTTTGTTTGTTTTTAATAATATCCAATCTAAACCTTCCCTGAAGGGAAAAAGCAACTACTTAATCCAGTCACTGGCTAAATAAATATGTGGTCACATCCAGTGCAGCTCAAGGAAAAAGAGGGAAAAAACCATTTCTTCACAAGTATCTCCTTTTCTTTCCTCAAACACTTCTATCATTATTAATGAAATTCAATTAACCTCCTTTGCCCTCCTCTTTTCTACAGAGATTTCTGTAGTTATCTATCTCTGTCCATCACATAGACTGGAAATTTTGATAAATTGCTCAGACTAATTTGTACATCACTTGAGGCAGATGAGATAAATCATTCAAAAAGCATCTAGGGTCTCACAATAAAAGATCACCAAACTTGTCAAGAGGGTAAATGCACTTTGACCAACCTGGTCCAGTAGGAAGTGGACTGGCCCATGGCTGTGGGGTTGAAACTGGATGAATTTTATGTCCCTTCTTACTCAAACCAGTCTATGATTCAAAGATCATCTGTCAAAATTTCCATGGCTAACTAAGTTTGATAGTAAATGGGTTTGTTTGCAGCTTGAGGCTGTTGTTCAGAGTCTTTGGCAAAGCTTGTGTGTGAGATTGGAGAATTCACTATCTGGTCACTCAGAGCACGGACTTAGATTTTTGACTTTCCTTGCTTTATCTTGTAAGTTTTCTGTGTCAATAAGCAAACACTAGGGTGGGAGATGTGGGGGTGCACAGCACTGGCGTGGGACTGAAATCAGTTCTGCTTTTACGGGAACCATTGTTTGGGTAAAAAGAGACCTAAAATATCACCCAGTTCCAACCCCTTGTCTTGGGCAGGGACACCTTTCATCAGACCAGGCTGCTCCAAGCCCCATCAACCCTGATCTTGGACATTTCCAGGGATGGAGCAGCCACAGCTTCTCTGGGCACCCTGTGCCAGGGCCTCACCATCCTCAGAGTGAATATCTAACCTTAATCAACTCTCTTTCCATTAGAACCCATTCCCCCTTGTCCTGTCACTACCTGCCCTTGTAAACAGTCTTGCCAGACTGGATTGAACTGAACTGGGTTTCCAGGTCTATTCTAAATTAATAAAATGCAAAGTCAACACTGTTTCTAGTGGGTTGTGGAACACACGCTCCAAAGAATATCTGTGACTGGAAGTACTTGTCATTTGGTTCAGTCCTCCTGTTTATCCACCAACATTGATTGTGTGCTATCAGCAATGATTGGAATAACCAGGATCTGCAGAACTCCCTCCAGGAGCAGTTCATTTGCTTTCTCATTTTTTGGTTTGACATTATGTATGAACACTAACGCATATTTAAAGGGTACAATTCCCTGAATGTACCAAACAAAGCAGCAGCCTCTAATTTTGAATTTCCCTGGAGCTGGGGAGAAAAAGGGTTTGTCAGAACTAATAACGGGTGAATCCCAAAATGGGCTGTGAAGAGAAATTGTCTAATCCTAATCATTTCCCTTGGTAGCCAGCTCCACTTTTACTGGGAGATTCTGCCTGGAAAAATTGTATTCAATAACATGTTTTGTCTATATGGACGTATTTCAGTACAGTTCCACTCTTGGAGACCCATCTGAAGAATTGCAGCCCCCACATGTCAACCATTACATAGGCAAGCAATCAAATGTTAATTTTGGCTGTGATATATTCTTTGTTTTACTTTAATTGGAGGAAATCCCCAAATCAATCAGTTAGGAAGCATTTGCTTACAGTGGAGGCTGGAGGTTTCTAGAAAGGGCTTTAGTTACAAATAATAAATTATCCCAATAATAAAGAACTGAATTACAACAGGGAACAAGGAATTATGCAGCGAGTCTTCCCAAAGCAAATCTCTTCCCACTGCTGTGCAAGATGCATTAGCATGTGTAACATAATGTTAGGAAGCAGTTTACTTCTTTTAGGGAGAAGACCTCATTCATCAGAACAAACATCTGTCTTCCCACATGATTTAGTTCTGTGGGTCACAATTTAGTTCATCTGGGTCTCCCTGGTGTAACACAACACTGAGGTAACAATTAATGGCTTAGTTCCACCCTGCTAAGAGCTATTACTGCCTGCTCTGTATTCCCAGAGTGCCTTCCCTTTCCTGGAAGGCACACACAGCCACTGCTGTTCAAGAAGTGCCTGTGCAGAACCCTTAGGGTTCAGACAGAAACTCTCTCTGGGACAGAGAAAATATCTCCTTAACTGAGTAGCTGGGACTGCCTGGATGCTGCAGTAAAGTCTCAGACCACAAGGCTGGTTGGACCTTTCAAAATATGTGTTTAAAGCCTCGTTAAGTCATAGAATTTTTTTGGTTGGAAAAGACTTTTAGGATCACGTATGCAACCGATCCCAATAAAATATGTCCCAAAGTCACACATTTTTAATTTTTTTTTTTTTAAATCCATCTAAACATGGTGACTCCACCACTGCCTGATTCCTTCATCCATGTCATTTGCAAAGATATTAAACAGGGCTGACCCCAATTCCCAATGCTGGGGGACACCACTGGTGCCTGGCCCCAGCTGGATTTAACTCCATTCCCCACCTGGACACTCAGCCTGGTTTTTACCCAATTAACAGAGCACCCACCCAAGCTCTGAGCAAAGAGTTTATCCATGACAATGTTGGGAAAATAGTGACAAAAGCTTGGCTAAAATCCACAGAGGCATCTCCAGCCTTTCCATCATCCCTGAAGTCACCTTGCCACATAAAATGGGATCACGTTGGCCAAGGAGGACCTGCCTTTCACAGCCCCTGGTGTCCCCTGGTCCCCTGGGGGCTCTGCACAAGCCATGGGATGCTGCTCCAGGTGATTTACTCCAAAACATGCTCCAACGCTGAGGCCAGGCTGACAGGCTGTAAAACAACTCCTGTCAGGCAAAATCTTCCACATTCCAGCATTTTGCCTTCAGGCTCACACCATAATTATGTGAAAACCACACTGTATACCAAAGGATAACTTTTTATATACAGAGCAAACAATTTAATTTCATGTATTTATTTCACTAAAAAAAAAAAAAAAAACAACCAAAAAACCCCAAAAAACTGCAAAAACCACTGATTTTTATCTATTGTATATTCAGCAATGTGGTTAAGGCACATGGCTTGCATGAAGTCTGGGTAAGGATCGTTCCTCATGAAATGTAAAGTAATGCAGTATAAAAACGGAAACAGTCAGCTTTCTTGTGATATTAAATGAATTTTACATGCCCAGAATGCGTTATCTGTGCTCTAGTTTCTGCATTCTACTCTGTAGTTTCTAAAATATATACACTAGATTTGTGCCCATTAAAATAACATAATATAAAGATAAGGTGGTTCCACTAGACAGTTAAATCCAGTTCCAACCTGAAGGTTGGATTTGCAATTTAAACAGAAGGTGAGAATTACAGAGAGTTAAAAAATTCCTTCATGTCATGAAATGCTCTTGTATTTGCTTTGCCTTAATTCCCCTTTCTTTAAGAGGAAGACCATTCTTTTACCTCACTGCAGACTGTAGAGGATGAATAGATGAAGGTCATTAAATAGTCAAATAATGGGCAACAAAAAATTGTTCTGAAGTGACAAACAGACAAAGCTAGCACTAGTAAATAACTGCTTCTGAAGTAATTTAATATTTTTAAACAGTCACATGAATTATTGAAAACTGTTTTCAAAGAGAATGTATTTTCATAGACTAAAATATGGTAGGTTATGAAATTATTAATCACTATATAAGTTCCTTGAGAAAACAAGACTTTAGCTGTTCTTATCTCAGCCTCTTTCAAGCATAGTAGAAACAAGACTAAGGGCAGATGTCAGAATGTTTTCCACATAAACCACTTATTTTCTTTATCTATGACACTAATTTTGTTAATGCATAGTTTTATTTATAAGAGTTTTAACTGAATATTCAATTTTTATTAGTCATGCTTGTTTGTCAGATGTTTTATTTAACATTAAAAGGTAACATTTTGTATTCATGAACATTGTACTGTGAAATATTGGTTTAAAATACCTGAAAGCATACCTTGACTTCTCTTGATTTTTCTTCATTTGGGGCTTTTTTCCCCCTTTTGATCTGTGCTGTTTCATCTGTAATGGCTTTAACACATACAACAACAAGCAGTCCTGTTGTTTCTCTCCTACTGAAAACCACTCTGGATTATCCTCTTTCACTGAGATTTCCTTTTTGAACTCGTTTTGATCTCTTTGTCAAACACAGGCACTTCAAACGATGGTGTGAGAGATATTTTATGTTCTTTAAGAGCCTGATCAGATCCATAAACATATTTCCCTGCCAAGCATGCTGGCTTTGTTACTCACCAAACACTGGGATGCTGAACATTTAACTTCTTTATGTGCTGGTAACTGTTTCTCCCTTTTTGTGCCAAGGCTCGATGCCTAAAAATAATAACTGGAAATATGGAGTAGTTGTGAATATTCTCCTTTCCCAACTTTTGCTCCATTTCTGCTGCTGAGTCTGCAAAATCAAAGTATTTCAGGTCACTCTGCTGAAGGCAGTTGGAATATTTCTGGAGATATCAGCAGAAAAAAAACCTGAACAATTCAATTTTCTGATTTGGATTATCTGCAAAATATGGGACAAACCAAACTCCTTTGCTTACACATCTTGTCTCTTCTGCACTCCCCACCTGCCACTCTCCCAGAGAAAGTTAAAGGGCATAAATCTGTCAGCTACCAAGTGATCTGAGAACCTGACGTGTTAAGGAAATTTCTAAAAGAAGCAGCTGAAATCCCTGAGTTTCTCCAGAAGATCAGAAACCAGCTGAACTCGTACAATTAATCTCATATAGATGGAAATACCAAGGTCTTCTGTAGAGTACAGTTTGGTCCCTGATAAAAGAACTAAAATGTGCTTTTTTACTCTTTTTTGGAAGTGCACAATCCAGCCATCTCCACATGAACTGAGGGTTTAGGCTCTCACATTTAACAGCAGCAGGCTCTGTACCAGCAGAGTCAATGGGAGCAAGGATGTGACTCATCCCAATAAAGATGAACATCTTGTTTTAAGCTGAGCTTCACCCACTGCTGTATGGACTCTGTGTGTGTCAGGAGTCCAGACTGCCTCACACCCTTAGGCTGGGACAAACCCACACTGCAGCCACCCACCTTAAAACAACTCTGAGGATTTGCCTGCTTTGAGCGGGTGCAGATTTTGCCTGCCTGGGATTCAATGAATTGCCTCTTGTCTCTTGCTATGGCATTCATCTGCATCTCTACTGACACTCTCAAAATGATGCTAAAACCAGAAAATGCACAGAGATGTGAAGATTTATTTGTTTGCATGCAGAGTTTGACAGCAACAAACTCGGGTTTGGTTCTCAATGAAGAGAAGCTGAGGATTATGTCAAAGTCACTTGTCCTCCCATAGTCACTTTTTCATCCATCCTTCCTTGCTGTATTTGGGCAGGACAGCCTTGAAGAGCTGAAGTTGCCTTTTGGGAAATGCATCTGCAACCTGTAGCTCAACAGGGCTCTGCTGTCAGGGGATAGTGCCAGCTGCTGCCATCAGAACAGCAAAAAGCTGTGGAGGCAGCTTTTTCTTCTGTGTTTTCTACCAGGAATGGAAAAACAGAGTGAAACAAGCAGAGACAGATGGTGGGAACAACAGACAGCATAAGTAGCATTAATCTAATTCACTCCAACAGCATAAAAATTGGGTTTCTATCTTAAACAAGTTCTTCAATGCACAATTGAAACACAGTGGAGCCTCAAGAAAGTAAATATTTTCACTTAGTTACAGATATTAGAATTGTATGGATTACACATACTGCAGTAAGAACTTATCTAAAATGCAGCCTCCAATCTGAGCTGCCTTTAGTGAATCTTGGTGCCTTTTGAATATGGAATGTTTAAAAGCTGTGTGGATTTGGATCATTCTACAGGACAGCTGGAACCTCAAATCTCTGAGATGAAAAAAAAACGAAAGCTTTTAAATGCAGGAGGTTTCTAATATGATACGCTGGCATGTTAGCCAACATGATTATTTCATTAGATACAAACTAGTTAATAATCCATGGGGGATTTTTTTTCTTTTCTTTAAGAAAAATGTGCTTTTCCCCTACTGCTCATTTAAGAAAAGCTTTTAAAATTTTCTTTATGAAAAACCTCCAAAAATTGCTACTAATTTCCCCCTTTCTCTGCCTTTATACTGCTTGTAAATCAGATGTGATAATAACTTCTGAGGGAGATGGAAAGAGCATATTTATCTCCCTGAGAAAGTTATGAGGATGACAGCTCAGTGCTTCAGCAGTGTCAGAGCTGTTACATTTCCATTCATTAACTTTCCCTTTTTCTATATAAAACCACATAATTGGGACTTCCCTTAGTGGAAACATTTAGTGCATCTTTAATGGGCGACTCAGGATCACAGCATTTATGCCTTTATGCCTGAATTTAAGAGTTATTGAGAGCTTCCTGAGGGCTGCCAAATGTTGCATGTTCCCATAGACTCAGCATCTTTCAGGATTGGACTCTCTTCATATTTGTAGCGTTAATAATGTCAAATCCCCTGTAGTATTTTCCTAATCTATTTACAAAAATGTCTCATGCTGAGCGTCTCCAAAATTATCTGTTCTTTGGCTTGTTTTTTTTAAGTGTGTTTTCTCTTAGCCTGAAGTTATTAAAATAATGTAATTTTTCCCCCTCTTCCAGGTGAATTTTCTGGCTGAAATTAATGAGAAAAAATAAGTGTTAATTCCAATTGCTGATGGGGAGGTTGAGACTGAAAACTGTAATCCGGAGCAGAGAAAGAAAAATTTCGTCATGACTGTCTTGATGCACCAATATCCACAAACAAAATACTTTGGTGAAATTCTAGGTTTGTGAGATTTCCAGTTTCACACCTGTGAGGTAATTTGTTAATTTAAGGCTCACCTGACCATCAGCCTTCAGGAGAGAAGAATGGATCAGAGTTGGAGCCCGACTCAATGGAATTCTGAGCTTTTGGGGCATTCTGCCATGGGCTTCAAGCACAACTCAAGAGTTCAGTACCCACAAAATGAAGAACTCACAAGGAATAAAATGAGAAACATAAAAGGAATTGGCATCTTAGAAGTTACTTACACAGAGTCACAGAATCTCCTAAATTCATGGAATTTTAGAATAATCTCAGTTCCAAGGCACCTGCAGGGATTGTTGAGTCCAACCCCTTGCCTTGACCACAACTGAACCTGTCAGACAAAAACCCCAAGCACTAAACCACATTTTTTCTTAGAGAAAAAGCCACTGCCAGATTTCCCATGGTTCCTTTCCTAATAAACTTCACCTCCCTCAAAGGCTGCAGTGAATCCCAGAAACATTTTCCTCTTTACCTGGTCCTGCTGCATCCCCAGAGCAAGCAGGGAATTTTTGGCATAATAAAATGTGATATCATGAGGATTGAAAAATACTTTTGTGTGTGCTTGACACTTAATTCCCAAAACTATTACTTAAATTTTCTCCTTCTGCAATAAAACAGGTAGAACTCAAACAAATCCCTCAACATTCCTTTACTAAAAACTGCCATTGCAGTGTATTTTTTCCTTGAGAAAACTGCATTTTTGAAATTATACTCTCAATCACTGCATGAGCACTGAGAAAGAAGACCTGATGGGTTTTTTATTTCTAAAGGCAATTAACCAAATTCAAAATGCAGTTACTTCAAGATTAAATTTAATTTTATTTATGTTTTCCACACCTCCTGGCATTCAGACACATCTCATACCCCCAGATGTGAGAAATCATTGCTGTGATAAACCACCACATGGGGCTCTGAGTAACCTGGTCAAGAGGAAGGTGATGAAATGATCTTTAAGATCTCTTCCCACCCAAACCATTCTGGGCTTCCATGTTTCTATATAACAGACCACCCACAAGAGTATTGAATGAAGGACTAGCACCATGGATAGCTCAAATTCCTTTAGTCTGTGCTGAAAAACCTCTTAATTAGAACATTTGGTACCTCCTTAACCACTTAAATACCACAAAAAGGAATGGAGACAAAGGGAGCCTCTTGCTGTGCCTGTAGGAAATACAAATTCATGGGTTTTTTTTAAGTTCCCCTCTCTCACTATATAGAGCAGTGACCAAAAGTGGATTCTTCATGAAAATATGGACTTAGTTTTCTTTAAAGTTTTCTGTTGCACTATTCAACATGTCCTAGAGGCTGACACACTGAAATTGGTGTTTGTTTGTCACTTGCTTGTTCATGGAGTGCTTGAAAAGGGGATTAGAAACATCTGGTCATATATTCCCCGGGGTCTTCAGAAGATCAGGAATCTGCTCATGCAAAGAAGGAGTGAAGGAACAGTAAATCCAGAAACAAGGACTAGTGTCAGGATTGTGTGTCAGGAGGGATCTTGGTCTTCACACTTGGGGTGGCATTTAGCCATGTTAATTCCAGGATAGTCTCTGATCAGGGACATGGAAGGAAAAGATCTGAGTGCCTTGAGACAGAAAATGAGGAGTTGTCAGCAGGGCCCTATGAGGCAGTTGCCTGCAATAATTGCTTCTGGATTTGATGACAGTGGCAATTTCTCCAGCCTAATGCTCCTAATTTATGTCATGTCCCATGCAGGACATACAATGAAGACTGGAAATGTTTTATATGAAAAAAACATCCCGGTTGATTGGTCAGGATTCCACATTTTGATGATGCTGGGGAGAAACCTTTCACAATACTGATGACATTTGAAATGTTTAGGGGAAAGAAAAGGATAAATGGTTATTAACAGCTGTTTCCTCAGTCTTTCTTGAGTCTACATGCACCAAGAACCAATGCTATTTTTGAAATCATATGTTCTTCAAAGACCAGATGTTTTCTGTTGTATTAGTGCCTGAAATTCAAGTTTCTCTTCAAAGGTCAGTCTGTAGAAACATAATGGAAAGACCTCAGTGGGAACCAGCTGGGGGATCAGTCTCTTCACCCAGAAAAACAGTGATAGGAAGAGGAAAAAGGCCTAAAGTTGCACCAGTGGGGGTCTAGATGAGATATTAGAAAAAAAGGTATCATAGAAAGGGTTGTAACCATTGGAATAGATCAAGTGACAACGACAGGTGACAATGGAGTCACCATTCCTAGATGTGTTCAAAACATGTGTCAATGTGGCACTTGAGGACATGGTTTAGTGGTGAAAATCTGGTGGTGCTGGGTTAAAGGCTGGACCTGATCTTTAAGTTCTTTTTCAATTGAAAAGATTCTGTGGTTCTAGGAGTACGGTGTCTCTTTTAATCACTTTATCTAAATACAGTTTGTTGTTCCCCATTATCCAGTAAGAAATACACAAGAAGGTAACATAAGACATATAAAAATGCTAATAAATAAATTAATCAGGTCACTTTAATAACCACTTAATTGCCCTAAATTTAAAAAAAAACAACAATAAACCTCTTTAAGAAAATAAATTAATTTGTGTATCACAACACTGAATTTTCCTTTTGTGGGTGTCTAAGCTATTGCTACCTAGATTCTAAAACTACACAGTTTTTCTCCACTTTGGGCTTGGTTTAGGTGTTTTTCTGCAACTCATAGATTTTCCTTGGGCTGTGGAGGTAATTCTGCCAAGTGTCCAGATAGCTGAGCTAATCATGAGTCTTTATTAAAGGCAGGGAGCCTGAAGATTACAGCTCTAGATCTTCACTTTTCACCTGTGACCTTAATTTGTGACTTCTTCTGGCTCTTTGTTGTTGTGGTGCAATATTTCTTAATAGACTGAGACCAAGGAATACAAGATCCATTTGACATTTTAAAGAGAATTTAGGCAGGGCAAACTGGAGATAACTGTGTCTGGCCAGGGGATTAAATTCGCTGATGCTGTATTTGCAAAGAGAGCAGGAGATCTTTCTTTGCATGAGGAAAGAAAGTAAATTAAAAAAAAAAAATCCCATTTTCCTGTTTATGTCTCAGCAGAATAATTCTGGGGGTGCAATGCCATTGCTTTCAGTGAGACATCTGAATCTAGTGGATGGACTCCCTGGCCATGGCAGGGGGTTGGAATGAGATGAACTTTAAGGCCCTTTCCAACCCAAACTATTCCATGATTCTATAATTAAATATGATTTGTAAAACTACCATTTACTTTGGATCTGCCTGAGAAGTTCCTCATCCAAACATAGCCCCAAGCAGCCACCCTTGGGTCTGCCAAGGTCACAAAACACAAAAAAACCACCTCCTGAACCCTAAGAAAAACTTTATCTTGTTCTGATTCATTCATTCAGCTCCACTGAGTTAGAAGTCCCCCTGCTCTCTGCTGCCTGCACAATGAGCCAGGGGGTTGGGAAGCAAAGCAAAATGAATATGTAGCTGTTTCACAGGGTTATAATGGGAATTTCAGAGTAATCTGATCAGATCTGTTCCAATATACCCTCAAACCACTCCTGCCATAAGCATGATGGGTGAACACATTGAAATTTGAGCCCAAATTGTGGGACTAATTCTGAGTTTATTGAAATGAACAAGGACAAATGAGGTGCTACTTTCTCTCCCTGACACACAATCAATTTTAGAAGGGCTACAGCACCTTTATTGTGAGTTTTAAGCTGTAAATCACATCAGAGATTCGACTTTTCACTTTGGCTATGACTACAGTGGCTTGACTCCTTGACTCCATGTGTAGATAATAAAAAAACAAAGATCATTTGCATTTAAACTTGGTCTGCTACTATTAAAAAACAAAAAACCCAAAAAAACAACAAAAAAAAAAAACCATAAAAACCCCCCACTTAAACAGAATCAATCTGAAATCAGCCTGAAGTGCCAGCAGGACACTCTTTGGCACTTTTCTAGGTATGTTTCCCCCTTTTTTTTTTTAACATTAATCATATTCAGCATTTGCTTTTTATTTGCCTATTTCTGACCTCACATAACCAGCTCAGCCGAATAAACTGCTTGGAAATGCTTTGAATGGAAAGAACATTCTTTAGCCTGGAGGGCAAATCATCCTCTTAGGATGTGAGAGAGAGTTTTAAACACCTGAAGCCAAGGACATCCTAAAATTCCTGTCTCCCACTTCTTGAATAAGCATTCAAGATACGATGAGTTCTGGGTTATTGTGGCCAAAGTTTGCATTGCATTTCCTTCTCGAGAGATTCAGTCTTGCACAAAATAATTCTGATTTAATGAGGAGTGCAGGGTGGGGTCAACAGATTCAGATTTTATGTTAGGGGGGAAAAAAGGAGGTTAATGCAGTACTGGAACAGATCATCCAGAAATTGGTGGGATCTCAGCCATGGAGGATTTTAGGATTTGGTGAGACAAAATCTGATCTACTGCTGGGCACATTCTTGTGATGTGTAGACCTCTAGAGGGCTAAGCAATATTTCCATTGCCATAGGATTCATTTGGCTTGGAATTTGTGTGAGTGAATGAGAGAGGATCCAATCATAAATTAATGGGGCAGGAAACAGGCACACAGGTTCTAAGAACATACTGAGAAGGACCTCATAATTCCTGATGCCAATAGAAATGTCCTTATATCAAAGATTGAATTTGGTTTGATTTTCAGAATAATTAATTTAGAAGAGTGATTCCCAGATCTCCTAACCTGTTTGATAGAATAAGATGAGTTACCTTTTCCATTTTATTCCAGTATTTTGCTTGCTGAACTAAAGGCCCTTTTAGACATATTTAAAGTGACTGCAGGAGGTAACTAAGAAGTTTTCCTCTAAATGTTGCTAAAGCTTCTAAAATATCTCAGACTATTACCAGTAAATAATTCTACAGCAAATATGTGAACTACTAAAATAACTACAGCAAATAGACTTTTCATCTCTTTACATTAATGTCTTATTGCTCTTAGCATTACTGCACCATTAAGAAAATGCAGTTAGGGATAATTCCTGAGTTTTGTTTTCTTCCTGAATGGTCGCCATGGCAGATTAAACAAAAATAAGATTTAAACGTAAATAAAGAAGCTGCTTTAGACAGGCTCTTATGAATCCCTCCCCAGTGATGTTGAACTCTGCCAAGTGGATGAGTTATCTTCTGCCAGACTGTTCAGAGAGACTGAAACTGCATTCCAGGATTAAAAAAAAAAAAAAAAAAAAAGACATTTGGAATAGTCTTTGGGAGCCTTTGAAAGCAGCAGATAAGATGCTATAGCCTTTAATTCTCCTAGAATACAGAGAAGAGGAAGCCAGAATTGGATTGACAAATGACCATCATAATGACAGACTGGGACAATTACAGGAACAAGGAAGAGGCAAGATTTTATTTTTCATGTTCTCCAACAGACCACTCATAAGGAAAAAATTAAAAGGAGTACATTAAATTAGAGTGGATTGGTCTGATCTTTTTTTTCTATGTCCTGCAACAGAGTAGGAGAACCTGAAAAACCTGAAAAAAGAGATGAACTTAAAAATGGCCCAAAGTAAGTTGCAAGGACTGGGGAAAAAATAGTGCAGAGCTCAAAAATGTCATGTTACAACCCTAGACACTACCCTCTGTGTAGCATACAGGCCTCAGCTGTTGCGGCTTGCTCTTTATTGGGTTTCAGATAGAAAATTTCAATTTTCACACTTGTCAATCCAGTGTTGTGCACCAGCTCCTAACCACATACACACAAATGCTGTGTAATCGTTTTTTTGAGAGATGTTACATGTAAACCTGTCAGAAGGAGCTTTGATAGCTCTGATTTTTAAGCATAGTTTGCATTTTTAAGGCAATAAATAAACATATACAACTGAACTGACTACAAAACACCTGTAATCAAGAGAAAAGCTTCAACCAAACTTGATAAAAAACATGAATATATCAGATACCTGGAAATGCCTGTCAGGTATATAGAGTAGCTAAGTTCTTCCAGAACTAAAGAGAAGATAACAGCTTCATTCTCAATTGCCAGCACATACAAAACACTTTTGATATGTGATGTCCTTCTTAGCTGGAATGTCAGAGTGCACAAGAGATCCTCAAAATAGTTGGGAGTTTCCTTCAGTTATCTAAGCCTGTTCTATGTACGTGAAAGGAAATGAGGAAAAAAGTGCACTCTAAAAATCTATTCTCACCTTTAACTTGCAGCTAAAGAGACATCACATTTTAGACAGTTACAATTCCAATGAAAATGAAGTCAGAATTAAGGAAGTAAATTCAAATCTGAATTACTTTTAAAGAGAAATGAATAGTTTTTACTCTCAATCAATCCATATGCATGCCTAAAATCCCACTATTATATTCTCACTTAATTAAAAAAAAAAAATCAAACTTTTTACTAAGGAGCTGCTCTGAGCTCTTTTCATCTGGCCACAAATGCTAGACTTTTTGATGGACATGCTCCCAGCCTATGACAGAGGCAGGTTAGGAATTCCTATTTCCTGCCCAACCAAGACCAACATGGACAGACTGATAAGAATAACATCAATTTAGATGTAACATGCACTGAAAGATGCTGATCACATTCACATGGATGTGACACAGTCTGGTGTGGCTCCAGGTGACACCAAGTGCAACCATACAAGTCCTTATGCTCTTCTAGACCATAAAGACTGGATGCTACTTCAGTTTAAATTACCTGTTTGTTCATTTCGTCCATGATATTTCAGGATACATGGAGAAAACCTTTTATACAGTTTGGAAATTGGACTTGGGTTTTCCACACTGCATGGTCTTCCTGAAAGTTGATACTGGGTTGTATATAAAAGTTGTGCAGCACCTGCCTGGTGTCCCTGAGGTGTTTACCTTGAAGGTAATAAGAGGTATTCATTTGAAGCAGTTTGTGGCAGGGTAATGAGAGTCCAGGGAGCACAAAATTCAATTATGGGAAGTGTGTAATGTATGTGTGTTTTCATGATTTGTATTGATCCATGTGCATGACAGATTGGTTAAAAATTGGGGAATATATTACCTGGTAAATGAAATACACTGGACTGCAGCAGCACATTAGGTGGTGTATTGAATTCTCATGGCCACTGTGACATTTTATTTGTGGGTGTAAGAACCTCTGTTATTGCGTCTGTGTGTGTTTGTCTGGTGTAATTGTAATTTACAGGTGATACTTGACTCATTTATGGAAATATTTTGGCACCACAATACATCAGGTCACTGGGTGCCCTTGCCATGGGTGAGGGGAAAGGATGAGTCTGTCCCTTGGGGAGTCAAGAGTCTCCAGCCAAGCTCATGGTCACACCTTTCACAGCCTTGTCAGCCTCAAAATGAAAATATCTCTTGGTGAAAACCTTGGCACATCAAGTTTCCTTCAAGTCTGAATCTGGATCATGTCCTTTTTCAGGAGCATCAAAGCCACCACCACAAAAACAAGAAAACAAACCAAAGAAATCCCCCCAAATCATCCAAAACCCCTAAAAAACTTCCTTGTTTATTGAGTGTGCTCCATGGACATTTCAGTAAAAAGAAAATGCAAAGGAACAAATTCTATTAAGGAATAAGTAGCAAATGGAGAGTTTTGAAAGCGCAAAGAAAGTGTCGTTACATTCCTTTTGCAAAGAAATTAAATAAAGAGAATAAGACAACATTTTTTCTCTTTACCCTGATGATTTTGGCTGGCAAAAATGCAGAGGCAAACTCCAAAAAGTTTGTTTCTTCTAGAGTGGGAAGTGAAAAGAAGATTTATTACACCTTATTATTTATACGACTTCTTATAGTTGCAAATGTATTTCAATAATCTTTATAGAGTTCAATTATACCACAGCCAATTGATATGAGTGATTTCAGTACTTCTTAATATGCTGTTTAAAACCTCCAGTGAAAACTTTTCTTAATGCATGGTATAAAATATATGGCAAACTCTTTTAATGTAACTAAGTCCTGGTTTTATTTTGTAGCTAAAATGCAGAAAGTGCAGAGATTGGGTTTGTATTAGTCTATAGAGATGTTTACCTCTTTCCAGTTCTGTCAGTGTTTCCACTTCTAATTTGGCAAAGAGTTCTTGCACTGATCTTATTTATTTGTTTATTTCAGGGAATAATTATGTCTTCTGTTCTTGATTTATGCCTGATCTTGGCTGTCTGAAATTCTGTGCTCTGTGCTAAACTGGAGGTTTATGCTCATCAAAGTGCATCCTCTTAACTTTAGCTCCACTGTTACAGCACTGTGTGTGGTAATTATAAAGTTATTAATTATGGGATGCACTTGGGCTGGAGATTTACCACCTCTAAAACATTCTATGGGACTCAAATCCTGGCATCAGTATTTACCTGCCTGATCCCTCCTTGGGCATCTCATCTTTTAGAAAAACTCTGTGCAAGAACATGACAGGGGGCAACACTTCTGCAAAATGTTTCTTGTAAAAACCAGATGTATTTGTGACTTTTGAAATCAGTGGTTGGAAACACTTTTAATTGCTGCTT
This sequence comes from Melozone crissalis, assembly GCF_028551555.1. Lineage (NCBI taxonomy): Eukaryota > Metazoa > Chordata > Aves > Passeriformes > Passerellidae > Melozone > Melozone crissalis. Next base: position 2,391,943 of record NW_026535780.1, read on the forward strand.
TCATTTAACAGTGGAAGGTCATGGAGTATAAATTTTTGTTTATGAAGGAAAGACTGAATCTAGGTCTTAAGAGGTGAAGCTTCCAAAAATGAAAGGCAAGTCTCAAAAAATCTGCAAGGTAGTTGTAAGGTAAGTTGTAAAGATGTTCAAGTAAAATAGGATGCCCATGTTGAACTGAATAGTGCTTTATAGAGGAGTTAGTTTCCATAATTAGCCCAAGATTTATGATTAGTCCTGGTGACATGAATATCTCCTTTCTGGAGCTCTTGCACTCACACAGCCCAGGTTCCCTGCATACCACAGCCTGAGGTGCTTCCATTGCACTTTATTAATGTTCTATTTCTGCTTTGTTTCTCTGTTGTATCAGTCTCCACCCGAACTTCTGGATACCAATTCCCTAAAGAGGAAGAAACTTTGACTTCTGTGGTAATTCACACCTCCTGTCTTCAGTACTGTCCCTCGTCTGAACTTTCCTCCTCATGTTATGAACCTGCAGTGCATAGCCCCTGAGAATGACAACCTGTAAGCACAGAATTCTGGTGGCAGGTTGTGTTTGTCTCTCCTCAGTCGTCTGTACAAAGGAAAGAAATATTTAGAATTAAACAGCAACCTGTAGCAGTACTGTGTAACTTGACAAGCAGACATAAGTATATTTAGCAGCTTAATGCTGTCTGAAATTAGATTTCTTCAGAATAACAGTGTTTTCCAGACAAGCAGGAGGATGATGGGCAGCCTGATTCTTTGCAGGAAATTAAAAACCAAGTAGTCTTTACGGTGAGAATATTTATCTACATAAACTGGATGAAATTATGATCTTAGGTGTATTATTTTCACAGAATCACAGAGCAGTTTAGGTTGGAAAAGACGTGCAAGACCACCAAGTGCATCCTTTGACCAACCACCACTTTTAGACCAGAGAACTGAATGCCACATCCAGTTGTTTCCTGAAAAACTCCACAGATGGGTATTCTGCCTCTTCCAATACCTGACCACCCTTTCCAGGAAGAAATTCTACTTGATGTCCAACCTGAACCTCCCCTTGTACAGCTTGAGGAATTTCTGTCTGTCCTGCCCTTAATTTCCTGGTAGAAGAGGCTGAATCCCACCTGGCTCCAAAGAATAAGTTCATGTTCATAAGTTCATGTGTCATTTTCAGGGTGATGTAGAGTGATAAGATCTTCCCTGAGCCTCCTTTTCTCCAGGCTAAACACTTCCAGCTCCCTTAGTGACTCTTCCTATGACTTTGTCCAGGTTTGAAAAGACAGGTGTCTGCTTAAAGAAGGGTGGAGCCTCCCCTGAAATGGAAGATTTGAACCTTCTCCCTCCAAATTATTATAATTTTGAAATTGAAAGGCTTTCAGGCAAAGATATGAGAATAGGAATAACAGTTCTTGATAGGAAAAACTAAAAATACAAATGCAATAGTACAAAAAAAGAAAACAAACCACTGACAGAGTCAGAATGGGAGCTGACACCCTGTGGGTCAGGGTGGTGGCACAGTCCCATTCCATGGTGGCTCAGCCCGCCTGCAGTGCAGCTATGGTTCTGTTGGAGCAGGGATCCTGGAGAAGGGTGGACTTTTCCTCTGAAGGTCCAGAGGTGATATAGATGGGCCTGGTCTTCCTCTGGGAATCCAGTGGGGAAGAAAGCTGCTCCTCTGCGAATGCAGTGGGAAAAAGCTGCTGTGGTGTTCCAAGTGTCAGACTATATCCAGTTAGGAATGCTTGGCTCCTCCCCCTGGGTGAGGCATCTCCCAGTGGGATGATGGAATTTTATCAGCCATGCAGGGACACTCACTGGCCCATGAACAACAGAGATCTCCCCAGAGGGAGGATTGGTTGTGGAAGAGATAAAGAAAACTGCCCGATGAACAGAAGATAACTGCCCCACCTCTAACAGATGGGATGCACATCCCCAGCTAAATCCTTCAACCTAAGACAGACTTGTTCTCAACACTTTTAACAAGCTCTGTTGCCCTTCCCTGGAATCCCCTTTTCACTTTGCCTGAGACAATTACACATTTCATATGAGTAATAAAATATTCTTAAAGATTTTCCTGCCAGCCCACCAGGTATGAACTAACAGGAAAAGCCACAAAGTAAGAGGATGAAGATAACATTGACCAAGTAAATATTCTTTTTTCAATGAATGTGTGACATCTGCACAACATCCACTTTGAATTTTTGACCAATGTATTTTTCTGAACAGGGAACAAGTGACACCATCTCTTCCCTTTGCACCTGCCTTGCCTTCCAGATCTGCCTGCTCTGCATCTGGCTAAAATGCACAGTAGCACGGGATGTTCCAGCTGAAACTCTTATTTTCATTCATATTTTTCATACTTCACAAAAAACCTTCTTGATGTTTTTTTGGCTAGAAAAGTAGAGGTCTCACAGTTGCATGACTTTGTTGCCACCAGGAAGTCTCAGAGAAACTCAAAGGAATTCTGCTTTGTGGGAGGAATGAAAACACACCCATTTTCACTCAACTGACTCACACAGGGTCAGGGTTTTGCCTCCCTTTCCACTGTTCTTCTTCCAGGTAACAAGCAACAGGACGAGAGGGAATGGCCTCAAGTTGCCCCAGGGGATGTTTGGATTGGATATTAGGAAAGATTTCCTCACTGCAAGGATGGTGAAACATTGGAACTGGATGCCCAGAGAAGTGTTGGAGTCACCATCCCTGGAAGTGTTCAATAAATGTGTAGACTGTAGATAAATGTGCAGCACTTCAGGACATGGTTTAGTGGTGGACCTGACAATGTTAAATTAATAATTGGACTTAGAGGTGTTTTCCAGCCTTTTCCAGCCTCTTTTCCAGTGATTATGTAATTTCATATCTGTGCCCCTCTGGTTATTTCTCTGCTCATGGTGAGATGCAGAGTTGGAAGTTCATATCAGCTTGTATGGCATGTTGCCTCATGGAAAACATATTCTTCCCAATTACTTTGGACACTAATTGAGCTGAACTGAACAATGATGTGTTAACTTGGTTTGCTTGCTATGACTCAAAAATTTACAAAAGATAACCCATTTAGGGCTCAAGGTGCCTGTTCTAATTGTTTTCCTGAACAATGCATCTTTCAATCACCTTTTCCATTATCCACGTAAATTAACTTCATTGTCTTTGGAAGTAATTGACACTGTTTTTTATTCTTCTATCATCTTATAATGATGTCAGTGTAAACATAGCCAGAGGTAATTAATCCAGCAAAGGGGATAAATTCTGCATGCTGTGCAAACAAAAATGAAAAATCCAGGGAGATTTAGTCAATAGCACTATGAGCTTAATCATCTCATAAGGCACGTTAATAGGGATAATATCCAGCTTTGTTGTAATTTATTTTCCTCCAGTTTGAAAGTGTGAACAATGGTTGCCCATAAGTATGAAACAATGGTAACTGATAAACCAAGGCAGCTGTTTATACCTAAACCTTGGCTCATTGTAGGCAATGGCTCATGAATGTTAATTTTGTAACAATGACTAATCCACTTGACCACACTCTCAAATAAAGAAGCCAAACTATTTTTGTTCAAATCAATTTTTTTTTCTGTATCATGAGCCATCAAAGTGTTGTTTGAAGAAAAGAGTAAGAAAACCTTTCAAGATTTTCTTTGGTAGGCTTTGTCTAAAATGGCTTTGTAGACAGTAATTGAGGCTTAAACTACTTTGTCCATTATCTGCTTATCTACTTGTTTGGAAAGCACACAGAAAGGATATATTGTTTAATCAATCTGCCTCCTTTTTCAGGCATAATTTCTCTTTAGACTCTGAGTTATGAGTGCAAGAATTTTGTGTTAGGTTGCACGGCGTTGGGTACAAAATTCTCAAACTGCAGATCAAGCTCTGACATGAATTACAATTACAATAACTGATCATTAAGAACATTGATTAAAGGTAACAGCTAAAATCATCTGCATCACATTCAGCTGAGAGCAATTATAAGTAGATGGGAATACTCCCAGGTTTTGGTTGCTATAATCTGTTAATTATGTGCAAAGCTGTGTTTTCCCAGACTGTTACTAAATGTTCTGTCAACTTTTTGGGGGAGAAAAAGTCATTCAGAATTTCTGAGACACAGAATGTTTTAAATGAGAACTTAAAGGGCTGACTCTGGAACGAAAGTTTCCAAAAAGTTACTCAGGTTTTACATTTTTGGCCGAAGTGCCTTTTCCAACATGAGAATACAATTCAAATTCAGCTAAATATCTGGGACAGAGGATGGAGAAACACATTTCCTAGTCTATAACACAGATTCCTGAGGGAATCATGTTTAATAAAGTCCTTCCAAATATTTTCCAGAATGAAAATATATTAAATTAAACAACTGAGTTAATAATTAAATATATATAATTCAATAGAACTGAAATATAATAGTTGTATACAAATATTCTGAGTTTCAAGTCTCATCTATATGAGGCCTTAGAGTAAGTTCATGTGTCATAGAAGAAGAGGGTCTTGGTTTTTAATTGGTAAAAAAGTAAAACATTAAGCAGTAAAGGGCTATTAGACCACACACTAATTAGTAGAACTCAGCAATAGAACTGGACAACAATTTTTTCTTGTTAGCCTCACATTTAATCTTATGAATTCTCTTTTTGAGAAGAAGAAGAAATTTCACAAGGATAAATGTTCTTATTAAAAGCAGCACACTTTTGTCTGCTAGACTGCCTTTTAACAGTTTATGGGTGGACAAAACTATAGTTCAAGGTACTAAAACTACTCAGCACTGCATATTGTCCTTTTACTCCTACAAAGGCAGCAGATAATGCCAGGTTCTTAAACATATCCAGCTCTCCTAAAATGTACCAGTCCAAGAATATTTTGTTGATCCAACAGACCCAGCAGAAGAGGGGATTTTCTGGTTCTGAGTGTTCCTCTTTTTCTGTGATGATTAATGTTGTTTGTATTGTCACATATGTCCTGGGATCAGAACTAACCTTTAACAATGCTCATTTCTTGCTCTTCTGTCTTTGCTGACACAAGAAGATTATTATTATGGGAAAACTGGCTCATCTAAACCAGAAAAAATAATTTTTTACATTAGAGTTAATTTGGCTTTAAGTAGGACTTTTTTCACACTTCTTTCTCATTCTAGGTAATTTCAAACAATCAAAATAATTACAAGTTGTTTTGCTTATTATTTTGCTTTCAGTTAGTTTAATGACACGCCTGAAAATGAACCTATTGATTATTTTCATTGAAACACCTAAATATAGATTTTTCAGGAAAAAAGTCCTGCAAACAATATAGAGTGCAATGTCTTCTGAATTTATCATAGCCCCCAACGTTAAGATCAAGTTTCTTGTAGATTTCTTTGGCTGATGTCTAACACCTTCCAAATCTGATCATATTACTGTATCTGTTTTACTCACTGTTTGTGCAGCCAGGTTTCACAGCATATCATAAACGAATCCAGAATAAAACAACTCACCAAAATTATACTTACAGTATACATGAATACATATTTATTGAAAGAGGGATAAAACAGAGGTAGAGAGAGACTTTCCACAATGATGTGAAGTGATAGCAAAAGGGGAAATGACATTGAGATAAAGGAGGGTAAAGTGACATTAGATATTAGGGAAAAATCTCTTTATTTTGAGGGTGGGGAGGCCCCGGCACAGGCTGTCCAGAGAATTTTTGGATGCCTCATCCCTGGAAATGTTCAAGTTCACACTGGATGGGGCTTGGACCAAACTGGTCTGGTGGAAGGTGAATACCTACAAGGCCCTTTCCAATTCAAATTGTACTGATTAAATGACTGAGTGATTATTTGGCATCTTAAATATTTCCTTAATCCAGTTCACCAAACAGTTGCCAGTCTGAATCATTCCAGCACAATGCCTGCAGTTGTTGGAAAAACCAGCTGGAAACTGGTGGGAAGGGAAGAGGGACTAAATTTATCTAAGTTGGCTGCAGCATCAGTACCACCGAATGTGCAAGCAAGGAAATAGTTCCATTTTGCTCTGAAAATTAACTTCTTTATATGGAAAATATATGCAAATCGACCAGATGCACTGAGAGGGGAAACATAGAAGTCCTGATTTAGCAAAGTACTTAAGCACACTCTTAAAGTTGATCATGTGCTTAAGTCTATTCACTGAAGCACTTGACACATGTGTGTGCTTTTGCTGAGTTAATGTAATAAAGCAGAGACCATAATGATAGTCCTAGGATAAACAGACAGGCTGAGTTGTAAAAAGCAAAGCATGTGCGAGCTCCTGCTTCCTATATCCCATCCTAAAATAGGTCTCTAGAGCAGAGATGCATCTCACACTGCAGGCACTTCTCCCCTTCCCTTGAGGGAACTCAAGGATTACTTTAGAATAGAAAAAAAATGCTCACAAAGCCCAGATTCAGTGGCACGAGCTGGCATCGTGGGCTGAAAGCTGCCTTTCTTTCAAGCAGCAGCTCCTTCTCCTGGTCAGGGGAGTTGGAAGTTTTCTGGGAGAAAAATGCAAAAAGATTGATGTCTTGTGGAAAATTATGATCTCATCCCCTAAGAAGATGGCTGAGCCTATGGCGTGCTCCTCTCAATACTGGATCCTTGTTAAAAATGAATGAGCAATTGCTTCCTGCTTACTACCTGCTAAAGAACCCCAAGGAAAAGTGTTGAATTATGGAATCATTAAGATTGGGAAAAACCACTCAGATCTTCAAATAAAACCATTAATCCAGCACTTCCATGTTCAGCACTAAACCATACCCTCAAGTGCCACATTTTACACATATTCTGAAACTTCCAAGGGGAGTGATTCACCACTGCCCTGGGCAACTTGTTCCAATGCCCAACCACCCTTTCAATGAGCAAATTTTTCATAATATCCAGTCTAAGATCATGTATGGGAGGTTTGCTCAGACTAGAACTACTGTTCCTAGGATGAACCTGCACACATGAAATCAGGCAAGCAGTGGTGATTCAGAGGCACAGTTACCACAATAATTAAATCTTAATGGGAAAACATGGACCCTATTTCTCATTAATGAGCATATACATTGTCCATGGTCATTAACTGCTAAATGTGTGAGTGAGCCACAGGTGAAGACACCTGTGAGGCTGTGGACTCCCCAGTCCTGGAGATGGTCAAGACAGGCTGGATGGGGCTTTGAGCAATCTGATCTGGTCCATGGCAGGGGTGTGGAATTAGAAAACCTCTAAGGTCTCTTCCAACCCTATCCATTTTATGGTTCTGTGACTGTAATTTTAGAACTTTGCTTATAGTTGTGTACAGGAGGAGATGTCAGAGCTCCTGTGACACTCTGGGGAGATCAGGTCCATCTAATTACAGGAGCCTAGAAAGTGAAAGAGCTCATCCTAAAAATAATTGGCTGTTCAGCTAAATTCTTTCTAGTTTTTGTGTATCACGTGGAGTTCATCTTGGTTTCCATGGAATGCTCACATGTGGGTACTTACCTCTAAATCTTTCACTGAATCCTGAGTGAGTTAAATTGCACAAGACACTCCTGCGGAGTGGTAAAAACAAAGTTAATTTAGTAAATATCTTGTTTTACCCTCTTTCTCTGGGAAGCTGGTTCTGTTGAAGGTAGGACACTCCTGGTCAACCTGGCAGGTTGTTAAACTACACGGAGTTGTTCACTCACACCTCCCCAGTGGAAAAAAAAAATCTAAATAAAGAAAAAAAAAATCTAAATAAAGAAAAAAAAAAGCCAAAACTCATAGGTTGAGTTAAAGCACTTTAATAGGACAGAAAAAGAAGGGAAATTATAATAATAAAAGGAAATAATAATAATAAAAGGAAATTATAATAATAAAAGAATGTACAAAGAAATGATGCACAGTTTCTCTCCGCCTTCTGACTGAGGCCCAGCCAGTTCCTGAGCAGAAATTGCCACTCACTGGTCAATTCCTCTGAGTTTCTTTGTTCAGCCTGATGCCATAAGCATGGAATTTCACTTTGGATCAAATGTCCCAGCTGTGTCCCCTCCCAGGTTTTTGTCCATCCCCAGTCTCCTCACTGGCAGGGCAGTATAACTGAGAAGTCCTTGACTTAGAGTAAGCACTAAGCAACAACTAAATCAGTGTGTTATCCACAT